>NC_142602.1:15075786-17964499 GCF_041222555.1 Hakea prostrata
AAGAAGTTGAGGAAGCAAATGTATGTGATATTTTTCTTTTTGTTTATAGCATTGAGTATGTTCGCAAAATGTTTATTTTCTTTAACCAATTATGAATGACCCATTTCAAAAACTAATAGATTTCAAACCAATCATCCTTTATTAAGCATAAAGAAATCCTTGAGAGAACCCTTCAGCAACAACTCCTCCTATCACCAAATAGAGAAAAACTCACAAAGGCAATGGGTGACTTCTGGATATTGGACCATAATAGGTTTATTGATGATATAGACTATCTAATTAGAGAAACTTTTAAGTATAGGCATTTGGGTTTTGGGAGAGGTATTCTTCCACCAGCTTGAAGGTTCCAATTGCCATTTCTTTGCCCATCTGGAAGGTCATACACAGCACATTGTATGGAACAAGTGTGTCCAGTATAGAAAAATCCATGTAGTTAACACAACTTGAAGGGAATAGTACACATTGTTTGAATTTTGACCTTATTACAAGTTGGGATGGCCAAGCAAATAAGAGCAGATCAATTTTTTTTCTGTTTTCCTTTCGCTTCCAGAATGGGAAATGGACGTGGATGGGCAAAGACTAGAAGCACCAGTTCCAGCTTCATATTCTAGAAGCCGCCTAACCATTTAAATAAAATATCAAAAAACGTCTGGTAGATAAATTATCATGAAATGTATGTTTGACTGAAAATTTGGAGTTATTATTCTGCCTTGTTCATTTTGTTCTTAACTGGATGGAAATTTCGGTCATATTCAAACTATGCATACTCCTCAGCTTGAAGGTAACCTGGACCTCACTCATCTACACAATTAAGGTCATCTCTGAACCTCAATTGTCTATAAATACCAGACTTCAATTCAGCTCCCATCATCACACCAACCCAGGTTCATTCATATATTTCTGGCATTGTTTCTTCTGGCATCCTTAGTTTTTCCTTGAGGTTTCATATTTTCTTGCATTACTAGCAAAACATGGGTGTGACCACCATTACCAACGAGTTCAATATCCCATTTTCTGCTGCAAGGATTTTCAAGGCTGCAATCCTTGATGCCCACAACTTACTTCCCAAGGTCCTTCCTGACAAGATCAAAAGCATTGAAATTCAAGGAGATGGTGGTGCTGGATCCATCAAACAGATCAACTTGTGTGATGGTTTGTTTTCTCTTCTCGTTAAAGAGAGCTTGTTAAGTACTTTTACCCCAGAGGTATTTTTTATGTGATTTAACAGTCTTTTTTCCCTAATGTGCAGATGGTCCTTTTCCTTTCATCAAGCATCGGATCGAAGAACTTGATGAGCAGAATTTCAAGATTAAGTTTACATTGATTGAAGGTGCTGTAATCGGTGAGAAGATTGAGAAGGTTGTGGATACAGTTCAATTCGTTCCCTGTGCTGATGGGGGTTCTACCTGCAAAGCTACTTCGGAGTTCTATACAATTGGAGATTATGTGATGGGCGAAGATGAGATCCAGATGGGCAAAGAAATGGCAATTGGAACTTTCAAGCTGGTGGAAGAATACCTCTCCCAAAACCCAAATGCCTATGCTTAATATCTCTCCTTAACTCTTAATTTATACCATTATAGATGCATGATGGCTTCATATCCAGATGTAATACACAGTGTTTGAATTTCTTTTCTCCCCCTAATAAATTGGGATGTTAAGATTTGGATGTACTCAATAAAGATGGATTTTGCTAAAGATGTTTGATTGCATATGAATATTTGAAAACAAAGAAGAAAAAAAAGCATGGAAATCTTTCTCATATAATTTCTAGCTATTCCTTCCTTAACTGAATGTGATACGCTTCATAACTTGTCTGATTAAGAAAGATAAGAATTATGCTGGAAATTTGAGGGAAATGAAGTTGGACATTGACTCATTTTAAAGCGGTTAATGTCTTGAATTTGTCAATGGAATTTTAGAGGCACTAACTGGGCATTTATTAAATTGCCACAAGGAAAATGACAATAGAATGATGTATGTGGGGACTTGCATATCAAAATCAACATTATAATTACCCTACTAAACAAAGCTAATTGATTATTATATTAATTTTAATTAAATAATTTAAATCTTAACAAAATTGTGTGCACGTGCTTAAAGAAACTAAAGAATTAGGTGTGTAGATATTGAGAAAATACCGGAAAACGAAAACATTAATTTTTGCAAATGGTTATAGGTACACGTAGGATTTTTGTGCACATGTTTATAATAAGAAAAAAAATTTCCAACATGATAGGGAAGTTTTGAATTATAAAAATGTTAAAGGTAAAAAGGTTAATATTTACTAACGGGGTTGGTCCAAGTGGTAAACAGCTTGGAGTTGGTCCTTGTGGATCCAAGTTGGAACTCACAAACCACAGCCAACCATGCAACTTGGGGTTGGTCCAACGGGGGTGGGACAAAAAATAAATAAATAATATTTATTTAAATGATTGCTGGGGGAATTGAATACCTATGGAGATGACATTTTGTAAAATCATCAAGAGTTATAAGGTGAAATCAGCTTACAAATCATTCATCTAGACTATGTCCTCTTTGCCCAATAATCAAAATGGACATATTATTGTTTATGTGGTAGAATACTTAGTATTATTATATCTGATAAGAGGCTTTTTTGACAATAATAAAACACCTTGATATATAGAAGAAGAAAAAAATGTTTATATTCAAAAAAAAAGTGTCAAATACTACATTACAAGTAATCACAAACAAAAATGGGAGAGTTATCTGAGGTAATTTCAAGAAAATAAAAACGAATATATGTAAGGATCGCTTAACCCATTGTGACCATTTAACTATTTTCCCACATACATGATATCAATCATTACAACCACAGAAGACCACATGCAAAACTACAAATTGGTTATTCCTCTTTGTTCGTATCTCCTTCTCCAATTTTAGTCTCGATTACTTCACAAGATTGAATGGCCAAGTCCTAAGCTACTACTATTTGATCGGACGTAAGCACTCAATTCGATTTTTTCCAGGAATGTTGAGCTGCTTATTCCTTTCCGTTTGTATCTCCTTCTCCAATTTCCGTTTTTTGCACCCTATTTTGGTATTGCAGCCAAGAATTTATAGACTGTGGCGCCAGCAAGGATTGAGACAACGGTAGGGACAACACCGAGCTTCTTGGTTCTGTTACCGATGATCTAATTCTTCACTTCTCTTAGGGCTTTAAGCTTCACCTCACCATCACTCTATTTAAAGCTAATTGATGGTATCAATTCATATACTCAGTTCAGAGGAAAGAGATCTACCTTTCCAAAGATGGAGTTTCTTGCGGACTTAATGGGGGCACAGAGATGGGCATGGATGAGGGGGCCCAAGAGAGAAGCCAATGAGGTGGAGGAGAAGAGGGAATCAGGAGTACTAGAGCGAAAGAGTTTGGACTTGATGAGCAAGTCGATGCATATACTAGAGAGGGATTTGAATAGCTGGAGGGAGGCCATGACATTGAAGATGGAGAAGGACAAAAGATCATGACATCATTTGCAAAGGCTAGATGAGTGAGCATGGAGGATTTGCACTTGGGGGGAGGAGAGATGAGGTGTGGGTCATTCTTCAACTCGATGCTGCAAAAGAGGATCTCAAGAAGATTAAGGGAGAAAAGGGTTTTTTTTTTTTTTTTTTTTTTGTTCGCAACGTGCAGGGGGGGCAGCAAGGTGAGTTGAAAAGGCCCATGAAGTGGGAAATAACTTCAAGATTTGAAGTATGAAACTGAGGAGGTAGAGGAGTCATCTGAGGAGAAGAGAATAGAGACATCGTTGGCATTGTTTCTAATTGTCAGGATCCGATGAAAAAATTGCTGAGTTGGAGTCTCCTAGCTCAATCCATTTGACACCTGATTTTTGGCTCAAGAAGCTCTCCTCATGGGTCGAGAAGACACGATTCCAATTGAAATGTACTTCTCTTCAATAACAAAAAAGGGGTCTGAGAGCTAGATTAGAAGGTGTTGGATTTGGATGAGAGTTTGAACAAGGGGAAGACGTGAGGTTGGAGATGTTGTAGAAGATTAATTTTAGGGTGAATATCACTTACCTCCCCTCTTCGCTGATCAAATGACACTTGGACCCCCTCTTAACTGGATAATATCGCTTGCCTGCCCTCTTAGCTGACATAGTTATCAAACACTTCCCTTCTGTTAGTTTTTTCCGTTAAATATTATTTATTTTTACACTTTAAATATTTTTTTAAAATTTCAAATTATACTCAATTGAAAATATATTTAATTTAAATTCTAAATTACTTTTAATTATTGAAGTAGTTAAAATCTTAAAATACTTCTCAGTTAATATTATTACTAAAATATAAGATACCTTCAATTATTTTAATAGTTAAAACCTTAAATTGCCCCTCAATTAATTTTATTATTAAATTTTTAAAATGCTCCTCTGTTCTTTATCCATACGTTTCTTTTTCTTTAGAATAAAAAATAAAAATATAAAGTAAATCAATCAAAAAAATTTAAACTTCTTTGTTAGGTTTCCTTTTCCTTCTCTTTTTTCTCTCCTAATTCAAGAAATGCATCTAAATTAAAAGACATAGGGGTATTTGTGGGTCTTAGAATAAAATTAATTCAGTTGCAACAATTAGGTTAAGTAATTAAGTTCTTTGCCAACAAGACCAGCTGGCTTTCATGTTGCAAGTTTCAGTTTAAAAAGCAACTATTAGAAACACAATAGGTCCGTGTTGGTCTTTGTTTCCGTATATATCAACCATCATAAGTTTTACTGGGCCTATAAACAATCATGCCAAATTCATGTGCAGTTGTAGGCCTGAAACTGGAAACTCACAAAAAACCTTGAGAAATGACAAATGAAAATGTGGACAGTTTAGAGAATAGTGATCTTCTGCAACACACAAGGGAAAAAAAATAAATCAAAACAATAAAATTCATGACAGGTGAATGAACTGTGACTTCCCATTCTATATAAATGCTCGAGTTGGCCCTCAACTCATTGTCCATGAGAGCAGAGGAAGCTTAGAAGTTAAAAAAATGGCAGCAAAAGCTGGGGAAGCAGAGAAGAATGATCATCAAAAGGCAGGAGAAGTCAGTCCTTCCCCTCTCATCACTCCACACAAAATGGGAAATTTTCAACTCCTCCATAGGTCTGTTATATATATGTGTGTGCCTGTTCTTGTTTTTTTTTTAAAGTCACATATTGTTGTGAATGATTGAAAATGAAGGAGAAGAATAACTCTCATGCATTTTATCTTGTTTTTTTCAGAGTGGTAATGGCACCATTGACAAGATCAAGATCTTTCAATGCAATCCCTCAACCACATGCTATCTTGTATTATTCTCAGAGAGCCACCAAAGGTGGGCTTATCATAAGCGAAGCCACTGGTGTATCAGATACTGCTCAAGGGTAAAACTCATAATAAATTCTCAATTCTTCAAATTTTCTATATGTTATTTTTCTTTTCAAATATAATTATCTAGTTCATCCTTTTAAACCTCGTGTTATCTTTGTTTGAAGTTACCCAAACACACCAGGTATCTGGACAAAAGAGCAAGTAGAAGCTTGGAAACCCATAGTTGAAGCTGTTCATGGAAAGGGTGGTGTCTTCTTTTGCCAGATTTGGCATGTTGGAAGGGTTTCCGCACGTATATTCTTACCTTAGTAGTTTCTGGTCACCATTGATGATTTGGTTCTAATCCATTTCATGAATTGTATGTAGAATATCAACCAAATGGCCAAGCTCCAATCTCTTCCACAGACAAGCCCTTGAAAGGAGAAAATGTCACACCTCCAAGACGGTTAAACACTGATGAAATCCCACAAATTGTCAATGATTTTAGAGTGGCTGCTAGGAATGCAATTGAAGCTGGTAAAGGTTTCCAAAAAGAGAAAAAGAAAAATTTAGAGTTTCATTTTCACCAAATGCACCAAATTCACTCAAGGCTCACTTGTTACAGGATTTGATGGAGTTGAGCTCCATGGGGCTCATGGCTATCTACTAGATCAGTTTTTGAAAGATCAAGTCAATGATCGAACGGATGAATACGGTGGAACTCTGGAGAACCGTTGCCGGTTCCCTCTGGAAGTAGTTGAGGCAGTTGTTGATGAAATTGGAGCTGATAAAGTTGGAATGAGGCTCTCACCTTTTGCAAACTATTCAGATGCTGGAGACTCAAACCCAGAAGCTTTGGGTCTTTACATGGTTAAATCCCTTAACAAATATGGGATTCTATATTGCCATATGGTGGAGCCAAGGATGAAGATCCCTATGGGGGAGAAGAGTGAAAACCCCCATAGTCTTCTACCTATGAGAAAGGCTTTCAATGGTACTTTCATTGTTGCTGGAGGATATGGTAAAGAAGATGGAGAAAAAGCTGCTGCTACTAATTATGCAGATCTTGTTGCTTACGGTCGTATATTCATCGCTAACCCAGATTTGGCAAGGAGGTTTGAGCTTAATGCTCCTCTCAACAAGTATAACAAAGAAACATTTTACTCACCTGATCCTATTATTGGTTACACTGATTATCCATTTCTGAAATAGAAAGAACATACACAGTACACAAGGCTGATAAACGAAATGTTCCTTGATTGTCCCAGGTTTTGGGTTTATTTTGAGAATAAAAATTTGTCTTTCATTTTTTTGAGAGAAGAAGTAGGAGGAAATGTATGTGATATTTTTTTTCTTTATTCCTTTTGTTTATAGCATTGAGTATGTGCGAAATGTTTATTTTCTTTATCCAATTAAGGACCCATTTCAAAACTTAATAGATTTCAAACCAATCATCCTTTTATTATTAAGCATAAAGAAATCATTGACAACCCTTCAGCAACGACTCCTCCTACCCCCAAATAGAGAAAAACTAACAAAGGCAATGGGGGACTTCTGGATATTGAACCATAATAGGTTTGTTGATGACAAGACTAATTAATAAGAGAAACTTTTAAGCATAGGCATTTGGGTTTTGGGAGAGGTATTCTTCCACCAGCTTGAAGGTTCCAATTGCCATTTCTTTGCCCATCTGGATCTCATCTTCACCCATCACATAATCTCCAATTGTATAGAACTCCGAGGTAGCCTTGCAGGTGGATCCTCCATCTGCACAGGGGATGAACTGAACTGTATCTACAACCTTCTCAATCTTCTCACCGATAACAGCACCTTCGATCAACGTAAACTTTATCTTAAAATCTTGTTTATCAAGTTCTTCAATCCGATGCTTGATGAAAGGAAAAGGGCCATCTGCACATTAGACAAGGATTTCCTTTTAGATGTTTCCTTACGGAAACCTCAATTACTAATATTAAAAGTGACATTCTTTTCTATGTATATATAATTTATGCAAACAAAGATAAATGAAGAGACAAACCATCACACAAGTTGATCTGTTTGATGGATCCAGCACCACCATCGCCATTAATTTCAATGCTTTTGATATTCTCAGGAAGGATCTTGGGAAGTAAGTTGTGGGCGTCAAGGATTGCAGCCTTGAAAATCCTTGCAGCAGGGAATGGGATATTGAACTCATTAGTAATCGTGGTCAAACCCATGTTTTGCTAGTAATGCAAGATGAATTGAAACCTCAAAAGGAGATCAAGGATTGGAAAAAAGAAAGAATTGTGAATTGAGGTATTTGGGTTGCTGTGCTGGAGATGATGAGAAGCTGAGGAAGGTGTGGTATTTATAGAGGTAGAGTGAAGTTTAAACAAGTGTTCGATCACATGATAGAAAAACCCACAGAGTTAACACAACTTGAAAGGAATAGTACACATTGTTTGAATTTTGACCTTATTAATACAAGTTGGATTGGCGAAGCAAATAAGAGCAGATCAATTTTTTTTTCCCTTTCGGTTCCTGAATGGGAATGGATGTGGATTGGCAAAGACTGAAAGCACCAGTTCCAGCCTCGTATTCTAGAAGCCGCCTGACCATTTAAATAAAATATCAAAAACGTAAGGTGGAAAAATTATTTACGAAATGTTTATGTTTGAGTGGAAATTTGGATTTATTGTTCTGCCTTGTTCGTTTTGTTCTTAACTGGATGGAAATTTTGGTCATATTCAAACTATGTATACTCCCCAGCTTGAAGGTAACCTGGACCTCACTCATCTACACAATTAAGGTCATCTCTGAACCTCAATTGTCTATAAATACCAGACTTCATCAGCTCCCATCATCACACCAACCCAGGTTCATATACTTCTAGTAGTGTTTCTTCTGGTATCCTTAGTTTTCCTTTAAGGTTTTATATTTTCTTGCATTATCAGCAAAACATGGGTGTGACCACCATTACCAATGAGTTCAATATCACATTTTCCGCTGCAAGGATTTTCAAGGCTGCAATCCTTGATGCCCACAACTTACTTCCCAAGGTCCTTCCTGACAAGATCAAAAGCATTGAAATTCAAGGAGATGGTGGTGCTGGATCCATCAAACAGATCAACTTGTGTGATGGTTTGTTTTCTCTTCTCGTTAAAAAGAGCTTGTTAAGTACTTTTACCCCAGAGGTATTTTTTATGTGATTTAACAGACTTTTTTTCCCTAATGTGCAGATGGTCCTTTTCCTTTCATCAAGCATCGGATCGAAGAACTTGATGAGCAGAATTTCAAGATTAAGTTTACATTGATTGAAGGTGCTGTAATCGGTGAGAAGATTGAGAAGGTTGTGGATACAGTTCAATTCGTTCCCTGTGCTGATGGGGGATCTACCTGCAAAGCTACTTCGGAGTTCTATACAATTGGAGATTATGTGATGGATGAAGATGAGATCCAAATGGGCAAAGAAATGGCCATTGGAACTTTCAAGCTGGTGGAAGATTACCTCTCCCAGAACCCAAATGTTTATGCTTAATATCTCTCCTTAGGAGTTAATTTATACCATTATAGATGTATGATGGCTTAATATCAATATGTAATACGCTGTGTTTGAATTTCTTTTCTCCCCCTAATAAATTGGGATGTCAAGATTTGGATTTTGCTAAAGATGTTTGATTGCATATAAATATTTGGAAACAAAGAAGAAAAAAAAGCATGGAAATCTTTCTCATATAATTTCTAGCTATTCCTTCCTTAATTGAATGTGATATGCTTCATATTTTCTGAAATATAAGAATTATGGTATAAATTTTAGGGAAATGAAGTTGGACATTGATGGTCTTGCTCATTTTAAAGCGGTGAATGTCTTGAATTTGTCAATGGAGTTTAGAGGCACTAACCGGGCATTTATTAAATTGCTAATTGATGATTATATTAAATAATTAAATAATTTAAATCTAAACAAACAAAATTGTGTGTACATGTTTAAAGAAACTAAAGAATTAGGTTGAAGGGTTTTGGTTGAGATCAGCAATAATATAGACATTGAAAAAATACCGGAAAATTAAAACATTAATTTTTGTAAATTCAAATTTTCCTTTTTATAATAAGAATTTGTTTCCCCCGCATAATAGGGAAGTGAAGTTTGAATGTTGAAAATGCTAAAGGTAAGGGTTAAATGTGCGACTCGGTCGAACACCGGTTTTAGGAAAGCCTAAAGGTTGGCAAACAAAAAAAAAAAAAAAAAAATAAAACATTAATTTTTGTTTAGATAGATTATGGGAGGATTTCACGGATGTTAGGGCTTTTGTGCACATGTTTATAATAAGAATTTGTTTCCCCCCCAATTAATAAACTGAAGTTTGAATGTAAAAGGGTTGATATTTGTTTAAATAATTTCTAATTCATCCTAAAAATTTTATTAATTATCGCAGATGTACTATAATAGGGATTGTTTGCATTACCATAAATCTAAGAGATTTGAAATCTTTGGATTTACAAATGGAAGATTTATACCCGTTTAGTTACATGAAATCTAGGGATTCATATTTTTACACTAAAAACGAGAATTTGTAGATTTATGGGTACGAGGTGAAATCCAAAGATTTTACCCTTACGATAAAAGTGCTAAACATTTGAATCATGACTCCATAGATGTTTTTTCAGGATGAATCTACAAATTTTATTCCAAATATTTAGGCTAACTAAACAGGTAATTTTATAAACCATGACTCTACAAATTTGAAATCTCTAAATTTTTGAAATTTCCAAACTCAAGTAACCAAACAAACCGGGGGGGGGGTGAAAAGGGAGTTCACCTTTTTAGGCAAAAATACATCAATATGAGTTAAAAGGAGAAATCCACATTTCATTCCACAACCAAACATCTAATTTTATAAATATAACGATTGAAATCTAAAATGAAACGACTCATGTAGCCTAACACTATATGAGTTATAAGGAGAAATCAACTTACAAATCATTCATCTCCTCTTTGCCCGTTAATCAAAATGGACATATTATTGTATATGTGGAAGAATATTTGTATTATTTTATTTGATGAGAGGCTTTTTTGACAATAATAAAACACCTTGATATATAGAAAAAACGTTTATATTAAAAAAAAAAAAGTCAAATATTACATGACAAGTAATCACAAACAAAGATTGGAGAGTGATGAGGAAACCATGAAATGATTTTCCTCTCGACGTGGAAACCAGAGCTTTATATTCTTTCTAGATGAACCGTTTAAACGTGACAATAATAATAAAAACAAAATTAATACAAAAAACGAACATTCAAATCTTGATTTGCACACACACTAGCATATGAACATGAAAGGTTCAAGGAACCGGAATCTTTTTCCAGACCAACCCTCCAGTCTGAAAATTATGAGGAATTAATTCAATCTATTTCGGTGCAGTCAGCCGATCACATTTAAAATTCTTTGGTCAAATTCCAAAAAGGTTTACTATTCCACAAAGGGGTTAACTACATGAATGTTTTTTTTGAACCTTGTAGGCTGTGTTTGTTTGTTGGAATAAAGGTAGAATTGAGAAAATTCTTGAAAAAAGTGTAGATTTTTTACTTTTCCTTTAAATCCCAAAATGATAAATTGTTTGGTTGCTTGAGGTGGGAAAGTGAGAGACTTCAAGGAAACTTGTCTCCTGATATAACAGCCAAACTTTTCCACCCCATGTCATTTTAAAATCCCACATATTTGTTGGGACTTTGTGAGAAAGTTGGGAAAATTAAAAAGTGGGACCCACCTCTATCACTTTTCCACAAAACCCTTTCCTTTCCTTTACTTTCATTTATTTCTCCTTCACCCCACTACACATGGGAACCACATATTTTTTTTTTTCACCCTTTTTTCCACCCCACATTTGCAAACAAACACAGCCTTATTGATCTATAAATTCCAACCACGGTTCACTCATTTTCTTCATCACAACAACCCAAGATCTATCTGCTTACAACTTATTCTTTCCTCTTGTAGCCTTACCGCCTTCTAAACAAAAACATGGGTGTTTAATTATAAAGTTAATACATTTTTCAAACAGTGTGTGCCCTTCCCTTTGCAATTTGCGTGTTTAATTAAAAAGTTAATATATTTTTTCTGGTCTCAAAGAGATTTGAACTCTTATGTCACGACGGTATGTAAACATAATCCTGTAATTTAGATGAAGTAATGGAGTTCAAATGCAAATTATATGAAAATGAATCATTTAAATTTTATATAATTGTCTTATATTAGATAAGAACCAGCTCTACTTGGCTTGAAACAAATTAGTCCATTCTAGAGATGTATTGTAATCTACACCCTCAAGCGAGGAAAACCTGCCACTCTTAACATTCACCTAAGGCGGCTTCTAGGGTAAGACTTTCTTATCGTAATCATAAACACTCTACATTTTAAATTCTGGGAGGAGGAGAAATGGAACAAAATGAATGGTTTGCCACCGGCTCTCAACCCTCAATTAAAATGTATATGTTCAAATTCAAACAATGTGTACTGTTCCGTTCAAAGTTGAAGCCTTTTGAATCTGTATTTTGATTATTTTATAGTAACCACAAAGATAAACTTCATGGAATTGAAGGCTCCACAGCCTCAGATTCCTTCTACAAATACCAGCTTTGCTTCTCATCATCTTCACCACTGCAGCCCAGAACCACTCGATTCACAGCTGATTTTTCTTTCTTCTCTGATAATTTTGTTTTCAGGTCTTGTATCATACTGCATTATTGGTAGAACATGGGTGTAACCATCATTACCAACGAGTTCAATATTCCATTCTCTGCTGCAAGGATTTTCAAGGCTGCAATCCTTGATGCTCACAACTTACTTCCCAAGATCCTTCCTGACAAGATCAAAAGCATTGAAATTAATGGAGATGGTGGTGCTGGATCAATCAAACAGATCAACTTGTGTGATGGTTTGTTTCTTTATCTTTCTTTGTTCGCATAAATATCTATCTACATATGTGGGAAAGAATGTTGCTTTTAATATTAGTTCTGGTAGTTTTCATGATGAATGATCTACAAAAAAATACATTGTCTACTCTGCAGATGGCCCTTTTCCCTTCATCAAGCATCGGATTGAAGAACTTGATGAACAAAATTTTAAAATCAAGTTCACATTGATTGAAGGTGCTGTGATTGGTGAAAAGATTGAGAAGGTTGTGGATACAGTTCAGTTCGTACCATGTGCAGATGGGGGATCTACCTGCAAAGCTACTTCTGAGTTCTACACAATTGGTGACTACACAATGGGTGAAGATGAAATTCAGATGGGCAAGGAAATGGCTGTTGGAACCTTCAAATTAGTGGAAGATTACCTCTCCAATAACCCAGATGCCTATGCTTAAGAGTCTATTAGTATTATTTGATATCGATAAGGCATCCCTTATCTAGGTTATGTTTAATAAAAAGGGATTTCTTGCAAATGTATGACACATGAATATGAAAATAAAATTATATTTCATGATATTTGATGTCTCACGCTCTTAATTGCAAACCATAATCGTGCATGTATCTTGCCAACTCAACAAAAAAAGAAGAGAGGACATCATTATCATCACATTTCCTTCCCCAGTGCCTCTAATGGAGGAAAGTGAATAAAAGGATTAGAAGAGATAACTAAAAAAATTCCAGAAGACTACAAAGCAAACTTAACCTAGAGTATGTGAGTCAATTGCTCGCCATTAATCCTACATGCTTGAATGGCTCATCTTAACCTTGTTTTTAAATTTTAAAAAATGCAAAGATTTGATGTCATCAGTTAAAGTATGGAGCTTATTAACCGCAATGGGTATTAGTAATTTTATGCAAAAATTAAGGTTAGATTAGTAATTTTAAAAAGTATAAAACACAATATAGCAATTAAACTACAACCACAAAAGCATTCTCATAATTAATTAATTGTTGTTCTAAAGACAAACTAAATTATCTCTTACATTTGCATGCAAACTCATTTTCTTTTTCTTTTTAATTATTTATTTATTTTTTACCACCCCACCTCCCAAAAAAAAGAAAAAAAACCTCAATTTCCATGGTTTGAAAAAGCATTGAAGAATCGCGCCGTTCTTTCTCTTTCTACACATTCCCCATAAATCAAAACCGATTCGAGTCACTTGATTGGGCCAATCGAACCGGTTAATGATCCGTATCATTTAAACGGCTCGACGATCGGGCCGGGTATCAAACCAAGTAAGATTCGAAGTCACATGACGTGATTACCGAAAAAATAAGCAATACCGTATTCGCTTCCTGGCTCCTGCTTTAGAACTGGACGGCCCGGAGACAAGAGAAGAGTTATCGTCGCTTCGGTCAACAGGTAGGTCTTCAGTTTTTCACCTTCGAAACATCCGTTAATTTTTTCTTTTTTCTTTTTTCTTTTTTCGTTTAATTCCCGTTCTGTTCTTTGCAGCATTGAGCAATTTAGGGAGCTGATCAAACCTCAATATTCAATTTTGATGTTTGTAGACGTGTATGTGATGATAAAAACCCTATTTTTCACCGGGAAAACGTTTCACATTCGTTTCTGTTAGTAGGCGCGTAATTGCTCCGCAGAGGTTCCTCCATTGGTTTCCTGCACTTTTTCGTATTCGTGCTTGGTTCCCACATTTCGTGTTTCTTCAAACCGTCTACAGGATTGAATTTGAGCGTTTCCAGATTGTTAAAGAATACTGAGTCGAGTTGAAGTTGTATAAGAAATTGCGTTTCGAAGGTTGGGCTGCAGCCATCCTGCGCTTACGAATACAGTTACGGGTAACTGTTATGCTCATTTGTTTGTAACATGAAAACTGGAGTATGAGTGGAAGTATTGGGAAGTTATTCAGGTAAATGGTGCAGGACCCTTGTTGCAGCTGTCATAAGATTGTAGGTAAGATGTGCCGTCATGATTCTCGGGTCCGTTTATCTCCCGAGGAGGCAATTGCTGCTGAAGAGAGCCTTTCAATATATTGTAAGCCTGTTGAGCTCTACAATATTCTTCAGCGTCGAGCTATGCGAAATGTAAGATTGATGTTTTACAACCTTTAATTTTCCCTCTTTTTTTGGTGATTTTTTATCTGGAAATTTGATATAACTTCATGCATTTCCTATTGTAGCCATCATTTCTTCAAAGATGTTTGCTTTATAAACTACAAGCAAAACACAAAAGGAGGTAAGGAAATTTTCTACTAAATAAGATGCATTTTGTAAATTATTTATTTACGTATTATCTAAATTTATTTTCTTCCCAATATGCTGTTTCTTTGACATATTCTCCATGTATTATGAGCTGTAATGTTTTACGGGTGCTATTGCATCCTTAAAATAGTGGAGTGACTACGCATGTTTGATAATATGTGGAAGTGGCTATTGAAGAAGAATTTTCTTATTTGCTTAACCACAGTTAAGAACCCAAAAGGCAAGGAAGGCAATCTAAAATGGTTTTGATTTTGGATTTAGGAAAATTTTGAAATGGTTTTCATGGACATTTCCCCTCTTGTTGAAACTGAAGTTACGGTGAATGTTGAAGTTTTGATTTCTTATGGAACCAAAATTTTCTAAAATTTCACTATTTGTATAGGTATTTCATGATTTTTGTTTAATTTGCATACAAATGTTTCTTATTATAATACAATTCAAATCCCAATTAAATGAGGTTGGTTTTGTTGATCCTTATCCTCCAATCAGCTCTTTTCAAGGCCTTACTTCGATACAAAGGATTAAGCCATGCATGTCTTTCCTCACCACTTCTCCTAAGGTCATTTTAGGTCTTCCCATGGATATTTTAGTTCATCCTATCTGAATCAAATTACTCTTTCACAATGGAGCACTCAAAGGCCTCTGTTATATATTTACAGAGAAAGTTAACGTAATTATTTTTGTGTCTGGTATTTCTCCATTTTCATGTTGCTAATGTTCATCTGTTATGATTTTTTGCTATATCCCTGTTTTGATTTTCAAAATGTGAGTAGTCTTCTTGGTATGTGATGTAGTGTCTATATCTTTCTTTTAGGTTATTTGGAAGGCCATTTCAGCTAGAACAAAAATTTCAAGATACCATATTTTTTGGTGACACATTGTACTTTAACTGTTTAACATGAGTTTTGTGGTGTAAAATGCTGAAATGACTTAAATTTTGAAGAAATACTGCACTTTTTAGATTCAGAATTTCAAAGTGTGTTGATTGAATAAAATTTCAAAAATATTGCATTTTCCATTTTGACATAGCATCTTGCTGTGGCCTAGCTGGAATATCCAAAATCTTTGACGAGATTTTGAGCTATGCTTGTAACAACTTCCTAACAACAATTTGCACGTTATTTAATATTGTGATAATCCTCTGATTAAGTTATTGTTCGTTGCTTTATTCTAGAATTTATACCTTCATACAGTAAGTATTGGTTTCAATTATTTCAATGCAAAATTTACTGTTTATTTCTTCAATTACCTTGTTTATCAGTAGTTTGAGTTTGACAATACTGACTAGGTTGTCAATGGTCAAATTTATAGGATACTAATGACTGTATCCATTGCTGGGAGTGAAAATGATGGCATGCAAATGCGGAACCTGTTACCTCTGCATGTTTTGTTAGTCAGACCAATTTCTGATGGTGTAGTCACTGGGGTATGGTATCATTGAATTGACGCTCCTGTTCATTCTTTTTTCTTCTAATTGTCTTTTTTATTTTAAACTGTTGTTACATCTCCTCTGAAGTGTTATAAGAACAGCATTCTGCAGTTTATCGCATCAATCGGGCATGTGTTGTAACTACTTCCGGCGAATTTGATGAAAGGGACCTAAAAGAAGCTAATTTTGTGCTCCCTGAAGTTAAAAAGCTTTCATCTGAGGCTAAAGCTGGGAAGCTTAACCTCTTACTTGTCTCTTGTGGTATTTTCTGATGCATTCTGTATGGTTGTTTAGTATTTTCTAGTTGTTTAGTTGTGCAATACTGATTATATTGGTGATCAAATTTCGTATAGTGGATACAATAAATTCATTCTGTGGAGGTGGTCTACACAAAGACAGATTGGATATGTCATCTTTTCCATGTAAGATACTGGTAAAATAAATTCATTCATTCCTTACTAATGTTGCATGACTATTTATATCACTTGGTTCACACTGTGAACTGCATAGATAACTATTTCCTACTTTGAACTTCATTGATGATTAAAATCAGCCTAGATAACATTTACCATGTATATCCTTAATCCAAATTGCACTCTAGGCCAGTTTTATTATTGCACATTAGGTTTACCCAAAGATTATGAAGATGTGCATCTCTACTGGCCTTGCATAATATTAGATGCATTGATCTCGTCTTGTAATGGTGTGCAAAGTCACGTCTGGGACCCTACATCTGCTTGATAAAGTGTTTATAAACTTAAAAGTTCAAGGTTGTTAGGTCTGTTCTTTCTGTAGGTTTGTGGGCCTTGTAATTCTCACTCTAAATTGTTATGGACGGATTCATTACACTAACTTTAAGCATGGCTAGTCCTAGCTGGGGGGGGGGGGTTAGAGATGAGCAATGTATACTGTGTTCATCTTAGAAGCTGGTGCATGCAAATGTCTCTTGATTTTCTCCTACCCCTTTGGCATACGTGCCAGCTTTCAAGTAAGCATTATTTTTTGGAATAGGTGTCATATTGAGCTTTGGAAACAGCCTCTTGGTAAGCAGAGTAAGGCTGTTTTCATTATTACGCATCCCAGACCCAGCAGTGATGGGAGCCTCATGCGCTGTGTATGCCTTTCCTTTTATATCATATTGGTGTTAAAATTATCTTCTAGATTAATAATATGGTATGCATCAAAGTCCTAGTCAAATTGGTTGGAATCACATTGAAGGTAATGAAGTTGTTCCATTCAAGTTCTAACTATCAGTTTCCATCCTCGCCAAAACCTAGATTTCCTATGTTTTGAGAGAAACCTGACATCTTTTGGGCAAAACTTAATATCATGCATTGATGTACTGTTAAAACTGCTGAATCTGGTTGAAAGTTGTTCAGAGTTGATATTGCCAAATCTGGTCTAATGTAGGCCAGTCAAAATTGATTGAAAACTACCAGAATGTTTGAATATGGTCAAAACTTGGGACAGGCTGTATTGACTCAAGGTTTATCTTGTTGAAACTTAAGATTCAGAACTGGGCATTTTTTCAGACTTAGTAGTAGTGTATACTCTTGATCCATGTCTGGAGTAACCAGGTTAGAGACTGTTAAAACTGTGGGTGGGATTATGCAAAATCCTTCTATCTTGGATCCCATTTTTTCCCCCCCTTTTATTTTATTTTGCTTTCCTAGTTGTACTCAAGAGTGTGTTGCTTTTAGTTTTCTTTTCTACTCTGAATGGGAAATCTCCTATGTGCTAAGTTGTCTTTTTATATATAGGATTCGAAAAGAGGAGGCTGCTATCAGTTGTTATTGCTTAATCCCACTAGCAGCCTCCCATTGTTTCCCTCTCTCTTATTCCATTTTGCTTTTTTCATCGACTATAGGTTCCATAATCTGGTAGTCGGAGAGGCAATAGAACTTATCCTTCTTAGCAAGGTGAAGGATCAGTCCTCAGCCCTCCTTGTTTTTCATGGTTTGGCATTGAAGCCACTTTTTGGTATTTTGTTTAGTCTACTGGTGAAGGCTGGTTGGACAGGTTTGCTGCCTTTGCCTAAATGTTGCATTTAAGAGGTTGAAAATCTTTAGGGGCAGATGAGGGTGTCCTTTTTTCTGACCACTTGCATGTGGTTATATGAATGTTGACCAGCCATGGGATGCCCAAATTTGATGGAGGGCAAGGTTTAGGTAACAATTATAGACTTCATGAATTAAGGGCAACATAGACCAAGCAGATTAAAAAAAAAAAGGTCGTATGCAGTGAGCGAGTGCAGGGTCTGGGAGGGCATTATTGTATGCAGCCTTAACCATATTCTGTGCAGACAGACTTTTTCCAGACTTGATTCCTTCACCACCTGGTCAAAACTCACAATGGAGCAATCTTTACGGTTGCATGAAGGCCTGCCCACTAGGCCAAGCCAGATAAAGTTAAGAGAATAACCATCGGGCGAAGATTAGAGTGGTGTTACATGTAGTTGAAGGAGTGCTAAAACTGACTGTTTCACCCCCTTATACAGTAGATGGATATATAGTATGCCAAAACGACGCAAAAGGTCAGAAAGACCACACCTTCAACTGGGTAAGTTCCAAAGTACATGACCTGTGTATAACAAAATAGTTGTTAGGGCTACAATATGACCCAAGGTGGTTGGGGGGTACTCACTAGGTACCAAGTCATGTAAATTTTTTTAAGCTCATTAAGGTGATTTGGCAGCAGTAGATATGTTGCTGTTAAAACATGCTAGTTACTAAGTGATGTAAGCAGGAATCCTCCCCTTAAATGAGCCAGCCATTTGGGCCCTAGACCCAAACCAAAGTGGTGCACCTAGTGGGCTGGCTGAGCCCTGCTGGGTGTATTATGGTCATTTCCCACTTCTTTTGATTAATGTTTTAGTCCAATAAATTTTGTTTTATTTAGTGAGTCCAAATAATTTTATTTCTTTAATTAAGTTAGTAATGAGAGTCCTAGTTAGAGTGGAAGTTCCAATTAGAATCTATCTTAAATTAAGATTTCTTTTGGATGGTTAGCTTTTATTTTGCAAGTCTTTTTCTTTTGTTGGGGTTGTTATTTAATTGAGTTGTAAAGGGGATCCTAGTCTATAAAGGATTTCCTGGTTGAGTCAAGTTAAGATTTCCAAGATTGAGTCTTATTCTTTTCCCATCAATTGTAAGGCTATATATAGCCCATCCTACCTCATTGTAAAGGAAGTTGAGTTGATGAATAAAGATTTCTGTTTGGATGCAAACAAGTCGTGGTCTTCTTGGGAGGGCCATAGCGGATTTTGAAAACATTATTCTTCAATTTCAGCTAGAGTCCTTGAAAGTTCAGCAAGCATTCCTCAACTATAGCCCCTCCTATAACCTAATCCAAGTAAACACAGTAACCAGAGCCCCCTTCCCCCTTCTTCTCTCTCACCTACAACCCTTGCGCACCCTTTTTTCTTCTTGCGTAGACCTTCCCAGCCCCTCCCCTACCCTGCGGTCCCACCAAGAACCATCCCTCACTCCCCTAAAATGCTGCAACACCTCCCCCTACACCTTGCCCTTTTCTTTTATTTTTCCCTCCTCTGGGATCTTGCAGCAGTTCTGAATTTTCATAACAAGAAGAAAGAAAGAAATCAGAAAAGAAAGAAAAGAAAGAAAGAAAGAAAGAAAGAAAGAAAGAAGAAAGGAAAGGAAAAAAATAAGAAAGAAAATATAGAAAGAAGGCAAGGTCAGAATCAAGATTCTTGAAGATTTCCAAGAATCCATAACCTACCCAACCACAAGTTTCCCTATTCCCCCTATCCCTTATTGTTACCCTCTTATTCCCCTCTCATGAGTTGAATTGTTTTCCCTCCGAAGTTTCCACCCATTAAGGACTGCTATAACCTTAGTTCGTCTTAAACCCCCAGCCCATTTTAACATTTGTTAAAACCCTAAAGTCTTCCCAAGCCATCCCAAAACCCTTCCCATACGTAACCATATAGTTTAGTTAACCTTTACCGTACCAAGACCCAACTGTAGACTTCTCTTTCCATCTTTTGGTAAGTCTGGGTATCTCAAAACCAACCCATACTGATTTATTAGAACTGTAACATCATCCGTCCAATGAATTTCTCCAACCCATTTAGGTTTTTGTTAACTGAGTTTTCCCCATATCTTTCCCCTTGACCCAACTTTCCAAATTTAAACCTTTTTTTTAATCCAATCCCATCTTGTTAAAACCCTAAATTCTCAAACCTTGATTTCTTGCTTGCTGGTTCTTAAAAGAGGGGATTATGAGGTAACCATAATGTTAGGGAGATACACATCTCAAGGCCGTAAACCCTAGGTTACATCACTAAGATTTTGACATAATAATGTTAAGAAAAGGGCGATGCACTGCATACCAGTAATTAGAGATGTTGCAAAATCAGATGCTGGCGCCATGGTAGAAGCCATGAGTGAGGATGTTGTTCTCCGCTTCCATTGGGCGTCCACGGCGTTGAAACTAGAAATAAAACGGAAAGAAAAAGAGAGGAATAAAAACCAGAACAAGATCAGGAACAGAAGCAGCAGCGACTTACCTTGCTGGAGCTGGGACCTGAGTTGGCATAACAGGGCTGGCTGTTGCCAGAGCAGAGTAGAAGGGGAATATGGGTTTTGTCTCATAAGGGAATAGTTGAGCGTTAATCTCTTTTTTCCTTCTTGTAGTCTATATATATTACCTCTGTTTCCAAGTTCCAACTTTTTCCATGTGGTATTGTGTATGGTAATCCTGTACACATGCAAATAATAAAGCTAGAAAAGGTATCAATCAATTAAATAATTCTAGGTAAAACAAAAATAAGATGAGTTTTCCAAGGCAGGACAAGGTGGCCTCGACTGTGTCCAGGTGGTGTGCAGGTGACCAAGGTGGTTACCTAAGCAAGGACAGACACTATTTAAACCTAATATCGTTTAATAAATGTTTTATATTTGTTGTTTCATTCACTTGCGAGATTATTTATAAGTTATAATAATCTCAATTTGACACATTATTCTCTATTTTCTGCATTATAGAGTAACTATATATTGCTTGTTCTTTGTTTTTTTGCTCAATTTTGACCACTTCTATGCATTACAACACTGTTTGATGCTTATTGCCTATAAGATATGTTAGAAATCAAGCTTTTATGAATCAACATTGCTGAAACAAAGTAGAAGAACAAGGGAGAAGAAGAGGAAGAAGAGAAGATGAACCAGCAGCAGAGCCTGCGATTCTAGATTAATTTCCTAGAATCACAGGCTTGTTTATTTATAGCCTTCAAATTTCGAAGTTACAACTTGAGAGACAAGTAATCTTGTCCTCTAAAAAGGAAACAAATTTACTAATAAAAGGACAGAAATAAACTGACAAAGATTCTTTCCAGAAATAGAAAGTATGAAAATTGTTAAACAATCTGAAAACAGAAACTAAGTAGAAGAGGAAACTTTGATTTTCCAAAACTTGTGCACCAAGCTTGCTTTCCAAGATTGAAACTCTCTAAAGTAAAAACTTGTGCACCAAGGCTGCTTCTCGAAAATAGAATCTTGTGCACTAAGAACTGCTGCTCCCAACCTTGCACAACGAGACTTGCGCAATGCTCAACACTCCCTCTCAAGCTGGATTATACACAAAGAAAGTTTCAGCTTGGAGAAATAAGAATAAATTTGTGTACCAAGGCCTGCTTCTCTAAAATAGAATCTTGTGCACCAAGAATTGCTGCTCCCAACCTTGCGCACTAAGACTTGTGCAATTCTCAACACTCCCTTTCAAGCTGGAATATACACAAAGAAAGCTTCAGCTTGGACAAATAAGAACAAACTTGAAAGGCAGCACCTGTTTTGAACTGTGTAGCAATAGTAGATGCTAGTAAATGCTGAGAGAACTTCACTCAGGGGATAATCAACTTGATCTTAAAAAAAAAAAAATTTTAATTCTTTATGTCGAAAGAACCACCCAATAATGAAAACAATTGGAAAAATCCATAAGTATTTCAGCATCAAAGGCACTATCTAAATAATGCCAGTAGTAGAGAGGAATCTCCATGCTAATAGATAAAAATTGCAGCTCCAATGTCCACACATAACCCCTTGCAAGCAAGGCATAGTATTCGGCAAAGGTATAGGTAGGTAAAGGAACAATATTTGTTATTGCGAACCAAGTAGGTAGGCAAAAGGTAGTATAGGTTACTGTGGACCAAGTAGTAAGGTAAAATGCAGTATAATTTACTGCAGACCAAGTAGGTAAGGTAATATGGTAGCTAAAGGTAGTATAGGTTACTGCAGATCAAATAGGTTGGTTAAGGTAGAATACCATCTTAGGAGAATCTTCACAATATAAAATTCTTCAACAAATCTTGAGTAGATATATGCCTCCAATCTCCCCCTCACTTACACGTGGACTGATAACCAATATCCAGGGTCCCAAGCAAGAATTTCCAATGTGCCCTTTTATGGTAGATATAGTCTTCATTCTTTTAGCAAGTTTGAATCCAAGAAATAATTTCCAAACTCTCTTCATAGTAGATCATAAGGTGCATGCATATGCCCAGCTTTAAAGTTGGATTCACAAGATGATGTGATAGGAGTTCACTGAAAAAAATGGTTTACACATAAACTCAATGGCAATTCTGTAATAAACCATATTTTTAGGGGTTATTTGTAAATAAAAAGTGATGGATATGAAGGGAACTAGATTTATAAATGGACAAACTTGGAAGGAAAATTTTTTAATGGGTAGACTGTAATATATTATGAGAGAGATGGGTAATTATTGAAGGAAGGTATTTCCACACTTTAAAAATCAAATAAATTAATGATGTAACGGACTAACGGGCAGCCAAATCATGAAAATAGGGATCGAAGGTGGAATAAGAGAAAGGATAGGGGTAATAATCTCAATCAGATTTGTACCATATACTTAAACCAGCAAACCGAACCAGTTGAACCAAACCAATTAAACCAATCGACCCATCTTCTTCTTCAATAGACCCTCAAAAATCAAAGAGATAGGTACCGTATCAAACCTGCAACTTCCTCATCGTCTTCCTCTTCTACAGTGAGAACAATTCTTCAGCAATGTTGAGTAAGAAACAGTGAAATCAACAGGCATAGTAAGCCACAGAACAATAGGGAAAATGTACACAAAAAAAAAGCTTAAAAGACGAAGCAAGAACCAAGATCCGAGCCTCAAATCCTTCAAAGAATCAAAGCTCCACCGACCAGAATTGTTGAGACAGAGTTATCGTACAAAGAAAAAAACCACCAACCCAATGAACAGAATTGAAACACAGATCCAGACGAAGGCTGCAGATCCAATCTGATTTTAAAAGAAAGGCCAAAAATGTCTTCAGATCCAGACCAAGAATGGCTTCAAATCTTGAGACTGAATAGATTCAGAGATGCAAACGCAAACCAGCGAAGGACACAGCAAGCAAGAGATGTAAATTGCAGAGAAAACACCTCAAAACTTGAAATCAAAGAAAAAGGAAGCACATGAACCAGGATCCTTCGAGAAACGATAGCTGAAACCTAATTTTCTTTTTCTTGGAGGGATCTACCAAAAATCAGATCCAATTGCGGCCTCACCCGAACTTTCAAGAAAACCCCAATTGAAGCTCTGAAAAATAAAACCAAGTGCTGAAATTTTTATTTTATATTTTTATGGGAACCCTAGTTCATCTTCTTCATTGAACTGGGTCCTCTTTTCCAAACAAATAAACCTAAACGACTCTCAAACCATTCGGTGAAAGTAGCAAGCCAAGACAGATTAAGGCTCTGATACCATGTTAGAAATTGAGCTTTTATGAATAAAATCAGTGCTGAAATAAAGGAGAAGAACAAGGGAAAAGAAGTGGAAGAAGAGAAGATGTACCAGCAGCAGCAGCAGCCCGTGATTTTAGATTAATTTCCTAGAATCACAGGCTTGTTTATTTATAGCCTTCAACTTGCCAAGTTACATCTTGAGAGACAAGTAATCTTTTCTCTGAAAAGGAAATAAACTTACTGATAAAAGGACATAAATAAACTGACAAAGATTTTGTTTAGAAATAGAAAATATTTAGTAACAATCTGAAAATAGAAACTAAGTAGACAAGGAAACTTTGATTCTCCAAAACTTGCACAACAAGCTTGCTCTCCAAAATAGAAACTTTGTAAAGTAAAAACTTGTGCACCAAGGCTGCTTCTCCAAAATAGAAACTTGTGCAACTTATGCTCCAAGAACTGCTCCTCCTAACCTTACGCACCAAGACTTGCGCAATTCTCAACAAGATATGTCTCTTAAAAATAACTCTGACCAATACTTTAAACGTTGGTATAGGTTGGGGCTGGAATCTCCATTATGTTGTTTTATTGCCTGCTGCTACATGCCAAACCCCCCCCCCCCTTATTTTTTTTTGGGAGGGGGGGTTGGGTTGTGGAAGAATAGGGGATATTGTTCCTGCATAGTCAATGCCTTATGTTATTTGTTTTTTCCCCAGTTTCTATATTGCTATTTTTCTATTTGGGGCTTTGTACTGTTGTGCTGTGGCTATTCTGTTGAAGTAGAAGAATTTTGTCTTGACGCATTTGCTACTTTCATCATTTATATCTTGAACTTTGACCCCCCCCCCCCCCAAATTTTTTTTTTATGTAGTGAACCAAAGGTTGTGATGTGGAGCTCCATCTCCCTAGGGGCATAGTTCAGGATTTTGGATTTTGGATCTTGGTCATGTTTTGGCTGAAATCTAGTAAATTTCAGAAGCATGTTTTGTTTAGCCCTTTCAGTGGTCAAATGGACAATTTTTGCCTGAAACTTCAGGGAAACCCTAATTAAATATTCCTGATAGATCGATACCCATTGATTGAAGGAAAGCACACCCAAATTGTTGTTTGGTTTTGGACCTTAGTTTGTCAGTACATGCTGTACCCTGCTATATATTTTCTCCAATGTAGCCTATTCTATGCATAATTTAGAGGTAGAAACCACAAAATCTTTATTAAAGCAGATAGAGTGTACTTCAAGAGTGAAGAAAGTTTATTTAATAATTAACAGTATAGAATGTCAATATCATCATCATGCAAACTAAACCCCGCGCTTATGTCGGACATCAGTACGATTGTTACTAGTGTTGACACCCACACCCATACGAAACCATTTCCCAATTCTTTGTCTGTACCGCATAGAGTTACGGGGGAGCCTTAAAACCTCTAAAAAGTTGCTGCTTCATTACTCTTCCTCCAATTGTATTACAAAAGATGGCACTGTCATGCTATGCCTGAGGAAAATGATTGAAACCCAACACAAAAGAGACACCTGATAGGTGTCATTGTTTACTTACTCTAGGTAATCCAACCTAGTATATAGATTACTGGATTGGGAATAAGTCATAAATGTGGATCTGCTTTAGCAGCTTGGTGGACCGGACTGATCTGATTGCTCGGGGTGGAGGTGTATGGAAGATTCTATCCACACAAAAGACGATCTGCCCTATGACTGAACCTCGTAAGCTGTGGGGAATGAAGAAGAGGTATCTGTTCATACCCACCATCTCAGAACTAGAGCCTGTGTGGAAAATGAGGGTGCACGTCCATAACTACCTTGTGCACCTCTCTCAAAATTCAACGGTTGATGTTTCTTCCCACGTCTTGATGGAAAGCAATTCCTCAACTGCCATTGATCGGGTATTATCTATTATACCTAAGGCCTCGGAGATTTGCGCCAGAGGGAGGACGGCATTGAGTGAGCCATATTTTTCTTTTACCAACTCTTTCCATCAAGCTCAGCTTTCTCAGGCTTGGTTTGGCTTTCGTTGCCTGATCTGCATCAAAATACATGATTACACTCTAAAGTAGATTTATGAAAACTTTAATTCTATACCTAAGGTGTTATTTTCTTCTAAATAAAGACTGCTAATGCTGTTTGATAATATCAAAGGCTCATCCTATGCAAACCTGTGTTATATGGTTTTCTTTTCTTTTTCCAACTTCTTGTGCTCCTGATTTTTATTTTTATTCATCTTCATTTGTGTAACTTGAATTTTTATTTTATTTTATTTTTCTGGTTCATTTTTCTTTGAAAAATTTAATTTCTTATTTGACTTATTGCACTCTATAACTTGACAGCAAATGTTGGACGATACAGCCTGTGGGGAAAAATACCAATTGAGTCACTCTATAAGTCATGGGCAAAATGTGGAAACTTGAGGTCAGGGCATAGAGCAGAGATGGTGTCATCCTTCGATATGCATTCTTGCTTCTTGGAGGTACATCAACGATCAAACACTGCTGTTAAGTTTCTCTGTTGTTTCCCCTTTTCAGGACCATTGTAGTTTTGTAGAAAGAATCTCCTTGGTGCAATGGTAGGGGTTGCTCCATTGTAACCTAGTGATCACAGGTTTAAGTTTGGTAGTAACCTCTTTGCAAGGATAGGGTTAAGACTCATACATTATGACCCTCCCTAGATCCTGCAATGGTGAGACTCTTGTGCACTGGGTTCATCCTTTTAGGAACTCCTATTTTTTCCGGTAAGATGGTTTTGCAGTTAATTGTGCATTAGCAGTGTTATACTCTTCAAAGTTCAAACTACATCTGAGGCTGAGTTATGAGTTTTTGTTTTATTGATTTCGTTATGCATGAGGATCATCTAGTGAGAATCGAGAGGGTGCTTCACCCTATGTTTATATGAAAAAACTGAGCTTCATGTCTTGATTTATTTTATTTTGCAGCCTGGTTGTTTGGAAGAAGGAAATTCTATCTCTCTCAAGATTCCTCATAACTCCGAAAGTTTGGTGCGTTCATGCCTCTGGGACTCTTACTTCTATGGTGGACATAGATTGGATTTTCCGTTATGTGGCTGCTGACGTGATTAATATTTATTACCTAGATATCCAATGACAATTGCTTTTCTCTTTTGTTCTCCTTTCATGCTGGTTTCCTGCAGGACTCATTGCAAAAAGTACTAGTTAATATATCTGCGCAGGAGGTTGGGGCAGCAGAAAGATCTCCTTATAATTTGTACACATACAATGATATCCCTACATTATCAATATCTCATATTATGCGGTGAGTATTCTTTTTCGTTTTTTAAGAATAAATTGCATCATTTTTTTTATGGTTAATTGGTTATAGGTTAGTTACGTTAGTAGGAAGTAAGCTATTATATACCATGTATGTTCTGAAAGTTATCTACGAAACAAGATTTTCAAGAAAGACTTCGTCTCCCTTTGAATGTGTTGAGGCAGATATTACTGTAAAACCATTGCAATCGGAGGTCAATCAGCCACCTTGCTTTGCATTTTTCTTCCTGTAATCCACAAGTTCCCTGTTACTGTCAAACACACCGATAACTTGTTGCTGCCATGTTCTCCATAATCTGCTCCCATAATAAGTCATGAAGCTGCTGCATGCAAAACTGGGCCCTTTCCTCTACATTTTAGTAACCTTTCTGGGGGCTGGGCATGAATTAAGATATTTTTAGTTCATCCAAATTAATCATTGAGCACCTCCAATGTGCTAAAAGGGAACATATGATTTTATTATTGTCCCATAAGGAAAAAGATCTGCTTATTGAGCTATCTGTGACCTTCAATTAATTGCTTTGAGGATCTAGCATTAGAATATTGTTTTGTTGTGTGTAAACAAAGAATTACATTCTTATGGTCCTCTTTTTACCCAGATGACCTCGAGAGGATGACAGTGGAGAGCCATCAAAAGGAACTGAAAACTATTTGGGGAATCACATTCCTTCCCCCATTGCCTGCACTTGTCTAAAGCCTGATATTGTCTGCAATGCTTGTAATTTTATCTTGGGAGTTGATTTCAACCTTGAGAGGAAAGAAGTATTTTTGCCTGTTTTTGACAGATTGTGCTCAATATTATGGCAATTGGAAATTTCACGATATTCTGATCCCTAGGGAAACAGAAATATTTTATAATGTGGAACATATTTAAACAGAAATAGTTTATAATGTTGAACATATTTTGTTTGAGATATCATACTTTGATTCTGCATTAATACCTGTAGAGAATTCTGTTGTGATCGAAGGGCTTCCCTTTCCATATCAGTTCTTCATAGTTCATACCATACCTGAAGTATTAGTTTGGAGACTTAATAATTTTATTAGATTTTGAGTGGTCATTCACTATATGACAAGCATTAATAAAAACTCCTTTAGAAAGATAATTATACATATTTAATAGGATCCGCTTTCAAATTTGTAGCCGAAACTTCTGTTTTATCTTGTTAAATACTAGTCAAAAGAAAAAAAGCATCCCAGTGTGTAGGATCAGGGTTTGGGAGGGGCAAATGTATGCAACCTTACACTCTGTTTTGCAGTATAGGTTGTTTCCAAGCTTTGAATCCATGTCCAATGCATTGTAATGGCATAAAAAGCTTTCCCATTGCCAGTGGTTTGAAAAGTTGAACAAAATCCTGAAACCTCATTGCAGTTTCCAAAAAACTGGCTTATTCTGGTCCTTAACGAACACCCTAAATGCCCTGCTTAAGAGTGAATAAATTTGAAATTTCTAAAAATAAGTAATAAGAGTTTGACTCTAACAGTGGCTGGAAAAGTTGAAAAGTGTAACCATTTAAAAGATCATAAAATGGGGTCGTAACTAAACTTATTCGCTGAAGATGAAACTAAACAAATAAGAACTTGGCCTCACAAAGGCTTAGAGCTAAAAGTTGGACTCTTTATGTTTAAACTGATAATGAGATTAAACAAATAAGTGCTTGGTTTCACAAAGGTTTCAATAATGTGACTAGTTTTAAGTTAGAAAAAAAAGCAACAGCTTGTTGAGAGATAGTTGCAGGGAACTGAATTCTGATGACGAAGTTCAAAATTTATGAGAATTAGGTAGAGAATAGGATGTTCAATTTGAAGGCAAGCTAACGTGTAACAAGAAAGGCATTTATTTCATGGTCCGAGGGGTTTTCTCCAACTGCCTTCCAGCTCGTCAGTCCATGTCCATTGGTAGATCGCTGTTTCTCACTCTTTGGCTGCCTCTGTTGGAATGCAGTGTAAAATATTGGCTGTATATTTTTTGAGAACTCTTTCTTCTCTGTTCGGAAAAGGATACCAGTGGAATGCTAGTCTGGAAGTCACATATTCCTTTTGTAAGGGAGCGGTTTTGGGTGGATGTCTTTCGTGGGATCCTCCTTTTGTGATACTGTGGGGGAAGCTGGCCTTTTGTGTTGCTGTTATTCAAATTTGGAGGGATCACCAAATGGACCTACAACTAATGGGTCTCTTTGCCAGATTTGGGATTTCATATTTTTGGACATTAAAGCTAAGCTTTTGGCTATCCCTCTTCTTGTATTGACTCTCCAAGGAAAAAAAAAACTTATTGTTGTCTCTTGGGTCTTCATTCCTTATGTGCCTCCTTCATTCTCTTTTGATGATGAATTGTTTACCCAATTTTTTTTTTAAATTCATGATATAATTAGCTTGAGGACTTCATTTGCTTTCTCAAATGTTAAACACATTAATTCTTTATTTGTTTGTTTTGTGTTAATTATGAAACACTTTTAGTTTGTTGATTTTCTCTAGGCTGCTTTCAAGAGTTCTGATTTTCTGTTAGGATGTATCTAAATTTCTTTTTTCCGTTTAATTGAAAAATGCAGGTTGAGAGCCGGAAATGTCATCTTCAACTATAGATATTATAACAACACACTACAAAAAACTGAAGGTACTTGTTCCTTTTTCTTTTTCTCTTTTATGATTGTGTCATGTTGTTTTGTGTTTTATTGATTGGCTTGCTTGCATGTACTGATATACTTCCTTGGTACGTTAATTGCCTTTCTTTGCTTTAATGGTTATCAAGTGCTGCATCCTATTCTTAATTTTATGTGAATGTTATTATCCAGATCTTCTTTTCTAATATTTATAATTTTTTAATTTTGTTACACTGGTTTGAGTTATGACATTTTTCACCCTTTTTGTTGTTTTTTGTCCTTTTTCTTTATTTTCTTTCGATTTTTCTCTATATATAATGTTGGATATGCAACTGCATAAGCTTCATTCTACTTGAAATTTTTGGGGGTAAAGTTTTCCTTAATGTACCACTTAGGAAGCCTTAACTAAACTGCGCTAAATCTTCCATGTGCAGATCAGATGGAACTTAATGGACATGTAGTGCCCATGGTCTACTGCTCAAATCTGTAGTTTTAATGCAGTGTAGTTTTGCTAACTGAAAAGAATAGGAACTTAAAAAATCCAGGATTATGGGATTCGAATAGTGTTAGTTGCAGTAACATACTTGTGCATGTACATACATGAGGATGCGTGCCAGTACATTGGAGTGTGTATGATTGAATTTGGAATTTGAGACCTGGCTAATCCAGATTCAGAACCATGTCCTCTCCCTCTGATGCCTAGTGGATCGAATTGCCAAATCATCTGTCCAATTAACTCAAATGGATTGACTGCTTAAGGAGCTCTTCTGTGATAGAAATGTGTAGATTTTTTTCTTTCTGATTGTTTGTTTGTGACATTTATGCTGGAAGATGTGGTGATTGTAGGAGGGTAATACAGTGAAATAAATAAATGCAAAATTTTGAAATATGGTAGGATTTACTGGCCCATTATTCTTCAAGTTGCTTGCTGTAATTTTATTTTAAGAGCAAGTTGGAGTTATGTACATTAACCTTGGAATCAAAATATTTAACATTTGTTCAAGAAAGCTGGAGTATATGGCATGTAAGCCACTTTCATTTCACCCAAAAGCTTGGAGTGTTAGGGGAGGGCAGTACCAAACTATACAGCAAGTCACTGACACTTCCATGTGTGTGCATGCCGAGATCTAAATTTTGTTGCACGTGGAGCTTGCTTAAGTGATGTTTACTGCATGCACAACCAAGGAAGAAGAAATGTTAGGAAATGCACTTCTCAGGAGTCAAACACTTGATTTCTCCTGCTCCTAGCTCTAATACTATGTTTGCCACTGTTTTTCGTAAAAGCTTGGAACGGTTAGGGAAGGGAAACTTCAAAGCTTACGTCAACAGTTTAGTTACATTAGGATGGATAATGAGGTGGTAAGAATTAGGTATGATGAGAAATGATGTGTGATGCTGAATGTTGTGCAGTCAAAAAGCTTAGTTTAACTTTGTGTGGTGGAGATGAGGATGTTGAGATGAATAAGCTGCAAAACTAGGAAGAAGAAAATTTATATGACAGTCATACCACCTGCTATGATGTGTTAGTACAGTATTTTAAGCAGTTTAAACGCATTGTGTAACTTTTTGTAGTGGATATGAGGATGTTGAGATGGATGAGATGGATAAATTGCAACACTAAGAAGGATAAAGTGAGGAATTTTTTTGCTGCTGTATTTGTACGAGCAATGTTCCTGCTACCCTTCTTGCAGCCAAGAAAATGGAATGATTGAAATCCCTTTCAACAACAACAACAACAACAATAAGCCTTGTCCCAACTAAATGGGGTCGGCTAAATGGATTCTTGCCCTCCAATCAGTTCTATTCGAGGCCATGCTAGATACAAGGCCTAAGTTATACATATCCTTTCTCACCACTTCTCCTAAGGTTATCTTAGGTCTACCCCTAGCTCTTCTAGTTCCTTCAATATGGATTATATCACTTCTCCGTACAGGAGCATTTATAGGTCTCCGTTGAACGTGGCCGTGCCACCTCAAACAACTTTCTCTAAGCTTATCACTTATGGGAGCAACTCCCAGCCCAACTCTAATATGATCGTTTCTTATCTTATCCATCCTAGTTTTGCTATTCATCCATCTTAGCATCCTCATTTCTGCTACACTGAGTTTATCTATATGATTCTTTTTAACAGCCCAACACTCTGCACCGTACATCATAGCTGGTCGAAGAACGGTCCTATAAAATTTTCCTTTAAGCTTTAATGGAATACGCCGATCACATAAGACCCCGGACGCACCTCTCCACTTCATCCACCCTATTTTAATTCTTTGGGAAACCTCATCTTCCAAATCACCTCTTTTACTTATGATTGAACCTAGGTACCTAAAACAATCACTCTGAGAAATCTCTTTATCGTCAAGTATCACCACCTCATCATCTGGCCGATCATGACTAAAGTTACAAACTAAATATTCTGTCTTCAATCTACTAAGTTTAAAGCCTTTTGATTCCAAAGCTAATCTCCATGATTCTAATTTGGTATTAATCCCCACTTGGGTCTCATCAATCAACACAATATCATCCGCAAAAAGCATACACCAGGGGACCTCATCTTGAATGTCTTTGGTTAATTCATCCATTACCAGTGCAAATAGATATGGGCTTAAAGTTGACCCTTGATGTAGCCCAACCGTTATCGGGAATTCATTACTTTGTCCCCCCACTGTTCTAACACTAGTCACCGAACCATCATACATATCCTTAACTATATCTATATATTTACTTGCAACACTTCTTTTCTCTAGTACTTGCCAAATTAACGCTCTAGGGACTCTATCATAAGCTTTTTCTAGGTCAATAAATACCATATGAAGATCTTTCCTACATTCTCTATACCTTTCCATAAGTCTCCTAATTAAGTAAATAGCCTCCGTTGTAGATCTTCCTGGCATAAACCCAAATTGGTTCTCCGTAATTGTAGTTAAGTGTCTCAAACGGGTTTCAATTATTCTCTCCCATAATTTCATCGTATGGCTCATCAATTTAATGCCCCTATAGTCATTACAACTTTGAATATCTCCTTTATTTTTGTAAATTGGAAGCACAACACTTCTCCTCCAATCATCTGGCATTCTCCCTGTGCTCATAATCTTATTAAACAACTTAGTCAACCAAACTAGTCCATGGGTTCCTAAGCTCTTCCATACTTCAATTGGGATTTCATCAGGACCTTGTGTCTTGCCAAGTTTCATCCTCCTTAAAGCTTCTTTTACTTCGGACATCGAAATTCTACGTATATAAGTTCGGACCTTGGTGCCTTGGTGAAAAGTGTAATCGTCCGAAACATAAGTGCTTGAAGAATGCTCATTTAGTAAACTAGAGAAATAGGTTTCCCATCTTTTCTTAATATCCTCCTCACAAACTAAAACTTTACCATCTCCATTTTTAATACATCTAACATGGTCAAGATCTCTACTCTTCCTATCCCTCATCTTAGCTATCTTATAAATAGATTTTCCCCTTCCTTTGTGCCCAATTTATTATACAACTCTTCATATTTCCTTTCCCTTGCTTTTCCTGCAATTTTCTTAGCTTCATTTCTATCCAACCTATACCTATGAAGATCCTCAACATCTTTAGTTCTTTGCCATGCCTTAAAACTAGCTTTTTTATTCCTAATGGCAACTTGAACCTCACTATCCCACCACCACGTCTCTCTATAAGAATGAGTCTTTCCTTTTGATTCACCTAGAACATCTTTAGCCACCTTCTTAATACACATAGCCATCTCATTCCACATTGCATTGGTATCCCCTTTAAAATCCCATTTTCCTTGTTTGACTACTTCATTAATGAAGGATTTAGAGTACTCTCCTTTCAAATTCCACCATCTTATTCTGGGATAGTTTACCTTGGACCTTTTATGTGTTCTTGGGACTAAGCACATATCCAAGACCACAAAGTCTATGTTGTGCAGTTAAGCTTTCCCCCGGTATCACCTTGCAATCCTTGCACAACAATCTATCAGTCCTTCTAGTTAGGAAGAAATCTATTTGGCTTCTATGCTGTCCACTTTTGAAAGTAATTAAATGTTCATCTCTCTTTTTGAAGTAAGTATTTAATATAGATAGATCAAAAGCAGTAGCAAAATCCAAAATTGAAATCCCCTCCTCATTCCTTTCTCCAAAACCATATCCTCCATGAACACTCTCATATCCTCTTTGATCTTTTCCAATATGTCCATTTAAATCACCTCCTATGATAATCTTTTCTCCTTGACGAATTCCTTGCATTAATCCATCCATACTTTCCCAAAATTCTAGCTTTAGACTTCATCTAATCCTACTTGAGGTGCATATGCACAAATTATATTTATGCATTCTTTCTCCATTACCAGCTTGATAGCAATAATGCCAGGGTTTTTGTCTTCAATCATATCCTTTTAAGATTCCATTTCCTTGGCTGCCAGCAGGGTAGGAGGAAAACTCCTGCTACAAGGAGCAAAATTTTGTCCTAAGCAAGGAATGATCATATTAATGCTGATTTGGGAGTAGCTCTGATACCTGATGAGCTACGTGAAGTCTTTTGAGGTGACATGGCCATGTTCAGCGGAGGCCTTTGTGTGCCTCCCAGTACAGAGGAGTGAGTTCATTCCAATTGAAGGAAATAAAAGAGGCAAGCATAGACCTAAAAAGGACCAGAGGAAAAGGGGGGAGCCAAACATGCATAGCTTAGGCTCTGTATTAAGTTTGACCCTGAACAGAGGTGATTGGAGGGTATGCATCCATCTACTGACTACTGAGTAGTTTTTGTTGCTATCGCTGTTGTTGGGTCATGGCTGAAATACTGTAGGAAAACTAGGACACCAATATCTGATAACAACATCAGAAGGTGATGCCTTATTAGAGGTAAAAACTTGGCAGGCTGATATTGGCTTCAAAGACCAAAAGATGTGTAGCTGAAGAATTCTCGTGGTATTTCAGTTCTGACTAATACTATCCTGTCTCAATTTTTGTAACTTGATCTCCAATAGTTTGTCCCGTTAACAGTTTTTGAAAATTGTATTTCCTCTGAAAGTGGTTTTTCCTTTTCTATCTGTTGGTTACATGGTTCTGTGCTAAGTTATAATGGTGTATCATTTAGAGAGTAGACTGGGAGGATTTTTCTTTTGGTATGGTGTTACTCTTGTTCATAGTTGCTGCCTTATTGCAAGGTGCTTTGCACTAGTTTAATTGGTATTCAGGCCAATATTTAGCATTTGCTAATGCCAAATATCATTCAAGAAACTGTTTTATATCGGATATTTCATTTACTTAAGATGTTATTCATAAATAAGAAAGTATCTTCTATAGGAATCCAATAAAAATTGTTAAAAATAAAATTCTAAAATGATAAAGGGTCAACCTCTCATGTATGGTGTACGTATGTTAGAAAAGAAGGGGGAAGGGGGGTGCACTTAAACTACCATACCTCGACACTGCCTTGATGGGTGCCTTACTGCCTAAGCGCTGCGAGCCTATGACTGCCCTAAAAGACCTTAGATAACTTAGGCGATGACAACTATGCTGTTATCGGAGGTAATCGGATGTGTTTGCGATGTAAACTGTTCCAAGGATTCCCTTGGGCCTAGGGACACTCCCCAAACCCTATGGCTGCTAAGTTGATCCAGGGGTATTTTTGTAATTTTGCAAATCCCATGGTGCCCTAGGTCTGGGTCCCATTGAGTCCAGCTAAGTCTCAGGACCCTAGATCTATTTTATTTCCTCATTTGAGTTAGTATTTTGTGATATATTGTAGAGTCCTTGTCTAGGTCTGATTCCTAGTTTGTGTTGGAATCCCCTAGTTTGACTATACAGTCTATACTTTTTATTAGGACTCCATATCTACTCCTAGAATCCTAATTGGATTTCACTGTAACTAAAGCTTACGTTCTCTGTAAATATAAGTTGAATTGATTAATAAAAGTGAGAGTTTTGAGGAAACAAGTTGTGGGCTTCCTTTGGAGGTCTGCAGCAGCTTTGAGAGTATCTTCTTCAAATTCCAGCAACAATTCAACAACTCCAGCTGTTTTGTGCAATCATGAAGTAAGTAAACAACACCCTACCCCCATGCCCCCCCCCCCTTTTCTCTCTCACCTGTAGGTCTCCTCCCCATCACTCTAACTGTAATTCTGGAAATTCCAGCCCCCTTCCCCTCTATCGCAGACATACCCAACCCCTCCCAAACCCCTGTGGCAGCGTTAGGAAGCCTCTCCCTTCATCATTAATTAACTCCCCACCCTCAACCCTAAATCAAGTTACAGCCCCTTCCCCTGATCCTTTTCCTCTTCTTTGCCCTTTCTAAACCTTGTGGCACTTCTGGAAATTCCAGAAAACTACAAAATAGAAGTGCAGCAGCTGGGCTAGACCCTATAGGAGCCTATACCCTAGATGTAGATCATCCCTTCTTGAGCACTCAATCCTAACCCTAGTTCAAACCCTAAGAACCCTAGATTTTCAAAACCCTAATTTCCAAAATATTCTAGTCCTGAATTTCAGTCTGAAATGAAAGTACGGCGAAGGAACAATGTTGAAATTCAAAACTCTGAACTTCCAAGACCTAGCCAAATATAACCCTATCCCTTTCCCAAGTCTAGAACTCCATATCCAGCTTGTTTTCTTCAAGTGTAGGGTATTCTAAACCCTAATTGACTACTGGTTCTATTAAAGAGGATCAGTGAGCCTAAATCTAGGGCATTACCTCAATCAGTCAAACCCTTGATCCTGGTTCATTTCAATTCGTAGAGTGTCACATTATACATTATCACTGTTGAAGGGAGGGGTATAGATAAAATCTTTAGATTATGCTGTAATTTCTGGGAAGAAAGAAGCATAAGTTTTGAATTTCTGATAAAGGGGAAACAGATTTATTTGAGTTTCCAGTGGCCATCAAGGATTTGTCGACGTTGGTTGCTTCCTATATTGGAACTGGTGTAGCTCTATGTTTCTGTCTTAGTGACACAGGAGTCTAAACGTTAATTTGTTAAGCAGGATATTGAGTGTTGTTTTCTGAATGTAGGTAGTTTTGATGGACCTTTACTACCCTGTCAGAACTTACAGTGATTGAAGCTTGAATATTTTCTAGCCTACTTATGCTCATTTCTTTTTTGCCTAGTTTTCCTTTCCTTTTCGCATGTGTCATAGGAGGGGTAATTGTTGAACTGTTAGCTGCTCACAGACAGGAGTCATCTTTCTTCATTAGATCCAAGAGATGGCAGTTACAAATGTTGGTTGATTTACAAAAAGGAGCCTGGTTTCTTAAAATGGGGAACTGTCCCTTATAGATTTCCAGTCTCACATTTTATACTCTCTCAATCACTCATTCTCTCTCTCTGTTCCTGTATGCTAGTAATATTCTATGGATTATTTTGTAATCTTCTCCTGATTTATGTTTTATTATATGCTTTTGGCTACAATACTCTATGTTTCCTCTGCTTGCAGTTACTGAAGACTACTCATGCGCTTTTTGCTTGATGAAGTGTTCAAACTTTAAGGTACCCTTGTCTTACAGAGTTACATCTTGTTACTTTTATTCTTTTGGTTAACCATTAGGGAAGTCTTCTTATTCATTTCTGCTTACAGTCAATAAACCACTATTTTGTAGGGTCTTAGATGCCACTTGTGCGCGTCACATGACTTGTTCAACTTTGAGTTTTGGGTTGGTAAACTTCAGTAATCTCCAGCAATAGCATGACCTTTAAACTCTTATGATATGTACAATTTCAGCTTGTATGATATTTGTTGCAGGTGACCGAAGAGTATCAAGCAGTGAATGTCTCTGTGAGAACTGATATTTGGAGATCTGAGGTCAGAACCTACTTTCTGCTGATTATAAGAATCTCATGTTGGCATGTGCTTTACTTATTGCGATTGTGATGTATTCTCTGTGAAATGATACACTTGCAACTTGTGAAAGAATGAGGATGAAGAGACCATTTTATTCTCTTCTGATTTCATCAGTTTTTTCTTAAAATTTGTTTTCAATGAGAATGATAGTAGATATAGTTTCCTTAAATTACAATCACGGTAAAAAAGAAAAAATAATAATAAAAAATAAAAAATTGTCTCAACTAGATCAAGATGGCTGGGGTCTTGACTAGTTTGTACATTCTTTTGTTTCATATCAGATCTATGTTGCAGTGGGCAATGCCTATAGTTGTCTTTAGCTCTTTAAGAAGCTTCTTTTAGGCATAGTTATTTTAATATTCAAATTATTAAAAATAGGCCTAATTTGGTTGCTGCTAGATTCTTTTCTTTTTTCAAGATTGTGACCATCTGGTGTTCTCGTGTTTCATGTCACACTAGGAACTTGATTTTGGTTATCAGCAACAAAAAAATATTTAATTCTTTTCTTATTACTTGTATGGATATATATTATATAAATGAAATATGAAATAGTTTGCCTAACCCATGTTGGGGCTCCTCCCAAACACCTCCCCCCACCCTCCACCCCAAAAAAAAATGAAAAAAAAATCCAAGTCAGACAAAACTGTTTTGCTCTTTCCCTGCTCAGGCATTTTTACCATTCCCTTGTTCCTTTGCTTGGAACTTCATAAACCTTCTTCCCCACCATCCCTTGCTCCAAACTCATTTTGATTGAAGGCCATATACATCACATCCTAGTTGAGTTAGGAGTCCCAATTAGAGAGGAGTTCTCCAATTTCTAAAGGAGTCTAAGCAAATATACCAAATAAAGTAAATCTTGGGTTCGAAAACCATTTTGATAACCCATGGGCTTGCAAAATCAGCAAATTGGCCCCACTTAAAGAAATCATGGCAATATTCTGGTAAACCAGATTGTTTCAAGGGGCTATTGGTAAATAGAGGAAAATAATGGCAACTTTGTAAATGCAGAAAAATTAAGATTGGAATGACATAAATGTAATTTAGATAAATCTCCTGAAAGAAACACGATAGGGTAAACTTGGAAGGGGAAAACTCTCTTTGGAAAAATGCAAATTGTATGAAAAGGTATTGGCACAAACTAAGGTTGGAAATAATCATTACGTAAGGCTATATTTGGTAAAGTTTAAATTTATGATTATTTGACCTAAACATAAATAGATTTAGGGTCTTTTTGGTATCAATTCTTGTTCTCATTTTTTTGATGTGTTTTATATCCATTTTAAATCCTATTTTTGTTTAAAAGAATAGATCATAAACTTGTTCTATTCATTTTTGCGCAAGCCACTTAAAATCCAAATGCAAATTGAGGGTATAATAGTAGACCTTTTTTTTTTTTTTTTTTTTTTTTTTTTTTTAATTATGAGAACCCACATTGTTTATCCTTTTTCTCACTCCCAAACCTTGATGATCTGTTGTCAACTTTCATTATCATTTTTATTATTATCAATTTTCATATACCAAACTTACTTTTATTACATAATTTATTCTGGTTAAAGTTACCAAACCATTTTTAATTTCTGACCAAAAATGGATTCTTGTATGCCTTTTTTTTTAAATAGGCAAAATAGAGAATAAGAAATGTTACCAAAAAGAGCCCGTATTTGGTATGATTTATGACCCTTGTTTCTCATTGAAATAAATAAGTTTAAACATAAATTCATAAATAGATTTAGGGAGGTTTTGATTTATCACCATTAAGGCATTAACCGTTAATTTTTGTTTATGCGGGTGCCATTAATGAACATGTGCAGAATTATTACTCAAGGGTAAAAAAGGTAAATTCACAAAAAATAGAAAAAAGATCTGAACAAGACCTTGTTTTTCTCTCTCTTCAACCTCCACATTGTTCCATCTCCACTTAAACAATGTCTTTGGGATATTAAAACTAACCGAGGCCAATAAAAGCGAGCCAAAACCAAAACTAAAGCCGATATACATATATATTGTATAAGGTAAAGCAAAACCAACCCAAAACCAAACTGATGATACATAATATATTATTCATCCAATGGTAACAAACCTATTTCTTATTATATAATATACTATGCCCCGTAATAACCAAACAAAACTGTTTCTCACTCATAACATAGTATCGTAGTTGATTATTCATAAATAGATCATAAACATAAATATAAATTATGCCAAAGAGAGTCTAAGTTAAACTAGAAAGTGAAGAAGAATAGAAGTCAAAGAGGTAACGTGAGGTGGGTTGTGTTGAAAGAAAAAAAGCAAACTGATTCAATTAACTAAGAGAGAGGGACACAACATGTAAGTAGGCTGAAATAAATACTAGATTAAAGGAAACAAAGATGGACCAATCATAATTGTATGGCTAACCCTATCAATACTGAAAATACCAAATAAAGTGTCTACAAATCGAAAAAAAGGAAGCGTGTGCATCTCCATCGTAAACCAGAGGCAGAAACCTTGGGAAGAAAAGGAAGTGCTTCTATCTCCATCACGAACAAGTTGTGGGGCAGATTAGTTCAACGGAGAATCTGAATACAAAAGGAATCATCTTCTTTCCAAACTCAATTAATGGAGGAATTCCAGCGACTAGGGTCTTCAACCAACGATCAACAAAAGCAGGTTCATCTACAGAAACGAAACTTCTTCCTCTTTTTCTTGATCACAAATTCTACTCTCTCCTTTGCCTAGGGTTGGGTAACCATCAGACCTGTTAGAAGACTGATGGGCAAAGAGATCTTCACAGTTATCTGGCATGATGATTCATAGCCTTTCTGGGTATTAAACCAGTTGACAGCTCCAGTGGATTTGCTTCTGTGCGTGGAAACCCTAACCTGCCTGAATCAATCTTTCACTGCTGGTACAGTCCTCCAATGCAAACTCCAAATAGGTTTGTAATCCTTGGCAATTGATTCTAGATCATGGAAACACCATCAGGTAAGCACCACCCTGAAGTCCAAGTCCAGAAATTAGATACGGTGGCAATAGGGAAACCAGACCTGCAGCTGGTTTATTTACTCACAACAGAGAAGGGCTGGGGGAAGAAACTCGAGGGTTCTGATCGCCTTTGAAAGCCATATCTTCAATCAAGGAAGAAGATGCAGGTCTGTTCCTTCAACTTATGAAAACGATGGAAACAAAATCAACCTTCAAATCTAAAATCCTCCTCAATTTTGACGCATCAGAGAATCCCAACAGAAAACCAGTGATGAGGGAAATATGACGTAATAGAAGGCATAGGCTCAAATTATGCTTGGAATAAGAGTTCTGGGAGCAGATTCGGACCATCTTTGACCCACAAAACCTTATCACCAAATACAGAAACCATTGCAGTGGCAGCTGCTGGAAAAGTCTGAAACAGAAATTATTTCTACCCCATACTCTTATCATAACAAAAAACCAGCTTGAGACCAAGTTCGTCTTCGGCTGAAGAATCAAATAAATATTGAAACATTGATGTTGGAAATAGCACTGTATGAAACCCATCCAAAGCTGAAAGCTATTTTAATGAGTAATGAGCCCTTGAGGACTAAGGCGTACTCTGGGGGCTTATTAGATTCTCAAACTAGCTATGCTCTGATACCATGTAAACAATCCCAGACTTTGTGATGTAACAGCAGGTTTGGGCTACAAAATCTTCAGGATCTCTCTTTGAAACACCACTTCTGCCGCCTAGGCAACTTAGAGCAGAACCAAGAGAAAGAGGAATGGTTTGCAGAAAATTCTGGATTGTAGAAGGGGAACCAAGAGCAGAAAGGAGAAAAGGCTTGAACAAATAGCCAAAACTGCTCCTCACTTACAATCACAGGCCTCAAAGAGCAGAGAACTTTAGGAAAATTTGAGGGCTGAAGCGAAAAACCAGCAGCAGGTTCCCTTAGGGTTCCCCACGACTCTCTCTGTCAAGTAATAATACAAAATTTATTCATCCAAAACTGTCTTTGCTTACAGCCCAAATTGGTTATAGACGCTACTAATTCTTTCCTAATTTGACACAAACTCTACTCAAACAAGGCTCTTGCAAAAGGAAATAACTCTTTCCTATTTTGAATTAAAATGAAAAATAGGAATCTTTATTTCAAAAGGAAACTACTGCCAAACAATTTACTTAACTCAAACTCTTACCTAACTGGGACTTCAAACCAATATAATAACCCTACGACTCTAGCTGGACCCATTCCTAGGGGCAGTAGAAGACAGATTTACACCCCTGATTTTATGAATTACGCTAGGGGCTTTAGCCCCTCTTTCAGCCCTGCCTGGGCTGTGCCGCTGGCTGGATACATCAATTTGTAACCAATACTAGATAGAGAGAGAAGAAAGAGAGATTGAGGGAGAAGAAGGGAGAACAATTGGAGAACAGGGCTGGGTGATAGAATGTATGTTCTATCATACCAGTCAACACATATATTGATAATAAACCAAGTTAGAATTACACAAGGAATATGACTCCTAACTCTTATCTAATTTATCCTAAAGCTTAGAAAGAAACTCACTTAGACTAGAACATTAATTTGTGAAATCCTAAAGGAGACCACGATAGGGGGACTCCCCCTGTTGTGTTACATCATGTTGTCTCTAATTATCTCCGACATCAAGAGGAGGCCTTCTTCATTCCTCTTTCTATAGCTGTGCTGTAGGCCATCAAAACCTAGGTTATTCGCATCACAATGGTTCTTACACTTATGAGTTACCCTACGTAGTGGTGTTCATGTGAAGCTCTTGACACAGGTCAAACCAAGGTGCATTTGTTTTCTATTGACAGTATCCAAGTAGAATCTTGAAAGGGCCTGTGGAAGGGAGCACAGGTTAAATGGTACTCTCCAATTGTATATCTGGAAGCTGGGGCTATTCTCTTCTTCCTTGCTAGACCAACGTTTTGGTGGTTTTGATCCATGAGAGTTCACAAACATGTAATGCTTCAGAAACTCCGGATACTTTTTATGGCTTTCCAATAAAAGAGAGGGGTCCCCCCCACTCCGCATCATGAAATGTGTACTAGTCTACCCAGATTTTGGTATGAGATGAGAGGTTAAAATTCTTGACGCATTCAGCGTACATGTATTACTATCTGTTACTGAATGAGTTATGCCACTAATCCACCCTAGTTAATGTATGAACTTTTAATGCTCCTGAGAAGTTATGCTTCATATTCAAACTTGTTTTCCCTCACCCCCAACACAGTGGTTGAAATACCTTGTAGTTTTTGCTTGTAGCCTTTGGGGGGGGGGGGGGAAATCCTCCACTAATATATTTTTTGATTCAGATAGTTGCGGATGGGGTCGACCCAAAGTTGCAAACGTTCTCCTACTGGTATTATCTTGTTTTCTGGATATTTAATGAAGTTAGAACTCTCTTGTTGTTTAGTTTAATTTCTATGCCCAAGAACTGAAAGAGGTTCACCTCGATTGTATGGACAGCTCAAGGCCACGAAAGCGTTTAAGATCAACGAACATAGTTCAAAATGCAAAACATGTGCACCCGCAACCCTTGAAGTCCGACTCGCCTGAAGTAACTAGAGATGGTCTTTGTGAGGTAGTTACTGAAAAGGATGGTTGTACAAGCCCTTATCCCATGCCTCTTCTGGCATCAAGAGTTGCCGAGCCTTCGAATCAGAATCCTCTTAGAAGATTTGAGAAAGGTGAGTCTCTGCAGTATGCTTGTAGGCAGTTGCAAGCATTTAATTATTTCTCACAAATATTCTTGGAATGAAGAATAGTGGTATTATATTATCTACGGATCTACCTTCACATGCCAATGAGGTAGCACAACAGTGAGAACATGCGATAACTTGTCTTTGTGACCTATTAAATATTTAATTTATTGACCTTTTTAACTCTTAGAAAATTAGAAAAAAATAAGACATGAATTTCATAAAGGTCTGGTGATCAGTGTCTAATTATCTCTTGAAGAATCAACAGTGGGAGGGCATCTGTGGGAAAGAAAATAAAGCTGGAAACTGCAGACCTGATGTTGAAATTTGGTAAGTGGTTGGTGGAACTTTGAGTCAGGGAGGTTAAAGTGTGACATGGGAAGTTTATACCTTTTTGTTAGGAACCATGCAGTTATTTCACCTGAGATTAAAGTATGGATATTGAATCCTGTAAGCCAATTATTGGGCAATATATCATGAATACACATATATGTGATATGAAGTTATGTAGGAAATACGTAGGGATGTTTAGGATACGTGCAAAATAAATTCTTTTGCTCATAGGGAGAATCAGACAAATCAGATTAGTTTGAAATTACAATTGAAGGGCCTGTTTTACTGGCAGAAGTAACCTGCAGGATCTGAGAAATAGAATAAATTTTAAGTGTGTCCCCAACTACCACAAAAACAACAGCAATTCAGCCTTGACTTGAACTAAATGGTGTTGGGTACGTGGATCCTTGTCTTCCATTCAGCTCTATTTAAGGTCTTACTGGAAGTAGTTGTCGTACTAGCTCATGGACTGTTAGGTTCAGAATTGCATGTATCAACTAGCAAAATTCCGAAGGTAGCAACAGAAGTCCACAAAGAATCAAGCCAGAATTTCCCAAAGCAAAATATACACTTCTCAACAGTATGTTGTTGGAGTTGTGACCAGTAGCGGATTAGAAAATTGACGGAAAAAGTAGCATTGTGGCATTTAAAAATCGAGTAAGCTGGACCAGTAGTTCTAGCGGAGAGATAAGGAAAATATATTAGATAAACAAGTTAAGAGTTGAGAAAAGGAAATGTTTTTCCTTATCAGTGTGATAGACCACTCCTTTTAATCTATAACTTGAGGATTTTACAAATATTGAGTGATTGACTCAATCCTTGTCACAATAACATTTCTTAATGAACCTAAACACCAAAAAAATCTACTTACATTACACATTCCAGCCAGAGAACTGAACTGGGAAGAGAACCGAGCTTACACTTCAACTGGGATCCACCAAATACGCCTCTGAATCCACATTAGCATCTTTGTAATGACAAAACTGTAATATTGTAATCTTTAAATTGTTGGGAGGCCTGATAGCCATGACTTCTATTTTGTAATGCTTGATAACAGTCAATCAGGTATTATTCAAGGAATGTAGACATTTTAGGAAAAGAAAGACAGGGTACAATACACACAAACTCCTCCAGTTGAGTAGGACTCTGAAATAACAGTGAGAACATAACCAAAAGGAGGCTGAAATTAATAAATATCAATCCTTCAAATAGCAACAATGATATTCATCAAAGAGGAAAAGTAACTAATATGGAACCCCACAATAAACTACGCGTAAAATTTCGAAGAGAGATCTGGAGTCTGGAACTTGGACCAGCAGGTTTAGTTTGGCCTTACCGTTCTTCTTGTTCTGGTATGGCTGCTGGTACCTGGCTTCTTTATTAGTGTCAAAAGCCTAGAGATTGAGTAAGTAATTATTCCATCAAAGGAATTCACAATTGTTCAGTTTGGTGGATCCGTGGATATGAAGATCCCCAAGAAAACTGTTGTTCATTTTTTTTTAAAATTTTTGTAACTGAAAGTGATTATTATCAAAGAAGAATGCAAGAAAATAGAGACTCTAGAGTTTGACCATCATACACCTTCCAGGTATTATTTGGCCAAGTTGTTTGCTTCTGCATAAACATAATCCAAATTTACCACAATTATTCAGACTTTCAAATATTTAAAAATAATTAAGATATATCCAGAAATAGAGGCATTTCGGTTTTTGAACTCTTGGATCACTGATCCAAAGCGATGGAATACTCGCGGCAAGGGGGGTTGGGGAGGGTTTGAATAGTTAATATGGAAATTTATCCCCCTTTTTTTTTTGTGGTGGGGGGGGGGGGCTTGACTGGGGGATGTCTCAAACCTGGTAGAATAGGATTAGATCCGTTTTTGGTCTTTGCATGATTGTGTTTTTGTTTTTGGCAGTGAGAAGATTGTTAGCTAATGTATTTTAGTCTGAACATGGGTGAGTTGATAAAATGAGGGCTTCGCTTGGTTTACTGTTTGTAGGAAAACAAAGAAAAACTTGGAGAGTATCATGGGTATTGTAAATAAAAGAGAAACCTAAGAACGGTATTAGAAAATAGGCTTTAATGAATCAAATCAGTGTTGGAAGAAGAAGAAGAAGAAGAACAAAGGAGAAGAAGAGGAAGAAGATGAGAGAAGATCCACATAAAGGCCTGCGATTCTAGCAAAGTAAAACTAGAATCGCAGTCTTCCTTTATTTATAGAACTTAAGTGCTAAGCATACAACTTGAGAGACAAGAAACTTGTCCTCTAAAAGGGAAGGAAAAAATACAACTCATGGACAAAATCTTCTAGTCTTCTAACTCCTAAAATCTGTCCACAATAGAAACTACAGAAAAATGAAAGTTTTGAAATTAGTAGCTAACAGAAAATAGAAACTATGCTTTCTAGAAACTCCCAAAAATTGTGTATTAAGGTTCCTACACCAGAAATAGAAAGTAATGTAGCATACCTGAAAAGGAAACCACCATCAGAGCATGGTTATGCACCAAGGCAGCATCCTTGGTGCTCCTACGTATTCTTCAACACTCCCCCTCAAGCTGGAGCATACAAGTCTTTGATGCCCAACTTGCAACTAGACCGAAAACTAGGCCTGAATATTAGTAAATAAGTCAGCTAGCTGATTAGTAAAGCCCACAAAGGGGGTCTCGATCAGTTTCTTCTTGATTGCCATCAAGAACAAAGTGACAATCTACTTCTATATGCTTCGTCCTCTTATGGAACATTGGGTTACTAGCGATATAAGTAGCAGCCTGATTATCATAGAACATCTTCATAGGGCCAGAGATTGGAAATCCCATTTCCTCCAAGGAGCGAAACCACACTAACTCAGCAGCCTTATGGGCCATGGCTTTATATTCTACTTCAGCATTAGAGCGTGCAATAGTGGACTGCTTCTTACTCCTCCAAGTCACAAGATTTCCACCAAGAAATGTTCAATAACTTGTCGTAAATCGGCGATCAGCTAAAGATCTTGCCCAATTTGCATTTGAAAAGGCAACCAAATCCATAGTCCAATTTGGTCGATAGATGAGCCCTTTCTCGGACACACTCTTGAGATACCGAAGTACTCTTATTGCTGCATCCCGATGGCCTTCCTGGGAGACTGCATAAATTGACTCTACACACCAATAAAATAAGAAATATCAAGACAAGTAATGGTAAGATAAATAAGCTTCCCAGTAAGACTGCTGTAACGATGGACATCATCCAACAAGTCACCGTCATCTAGTCCTAACTTCAACTTAGGATCCATGGGAATGTCAATAGGTTTAGATGCAAGCATGCCAGTTTTTGTCAAAAGATCCAACACATACTTTCTCTGTGACAAACTAACTCCTTGTTTACTACGAATTTCCTTGATTCCTAGGAAATACTATAAATTACCCCAGTCTTGGTCTAGAAGTACTTCTATAAGTGTGCCTTGAATCCTTGATTGTATCAATAGCTCCAATATCACTACCTAAAAGCATAATGTCATCAACGTAAGCTGCCATAATGACAACACTAGCATCCTGTCGTCTAACAAAAATAGAGTTGATCAGAATAACATTGGACAAATCCAAAAGATTCCACTGTCTTGCTAAACTTCTCAAGCCAAGCCTACAGAGACTGTTTGAGTCTATAGATGGCTTTATAAAGCCTACAAACATGAGCACTATCCTCCCCCTGAGCAACATACCCTGAAGGTCACTTCATATAAACCTCCTTATTGAGGTCACCATATAGGAAGGCATTCTTTATGTCAAGCTGAAAGAAAGGCCTATCATAATTAACAGCTAAAAATATCAATAGACAGACAAAATTAAGACTAGCCACAGGAGAAAAAGTCTTGGTCCACACCATACGTCTGTATATAGCCCTTAACCAACAAACAAGCCTTGAGCCGTTCAACCGTACCATCAAAATGATACTTAACAATATATACTCACCGACAACAGACCACATCTTTTCCAAGGGGCAAGTCTACCAAGGAGTAAGGACCATGTGTGACTAGACTGTAAAGCATCCATTTTCACATCCATGGCAGCTTTCCAGCTAGGGTTTTTAAGGGCCTTATTAGTCATTATGATGGGTTGGAATACAAATGGCAGATAGAGAAAAGGCTAGACAATGAAAGTTAGGAGGTAGATGAGAAACAAATACATAATTAGAAACAGGATAAACAATATTAGAGCGTTAAGTGCAAGTACGAGTACATTTCTCAAGGCAATGGGTAAGTCATCTAAAGGAGGAGTAGGATCTCCACTAGAAGAATCCGCCGATTTAGAGGATCAAGAGGGAATTTCTATAGGACCAGCCTCAATCTCCATTACATGAGAGCCGCCAGTATCAACAAGAAGAATTGTACTATCCACAATATGCTCAACCAACTTATGTCTTCGCAGATAAACCTATAGAGGCACACTGTCATTTGAAGGAATTAAAGATGGAATGGGAGATGCATCATTCAAAACATGATTTTCATTAGACAGAGATGGACTAGTATAATACGGGATGTCCTCAAAAAAAGCCACATTGACACTTACAAATTGTTTTCAATGAACAGGATCATAACACCGAAAACCTTTATGAGTACGAGAGTACCCAAGAAAAATACACTTAAACAAATCAAGGAGAAAGTTTATCCGTAGTATGTGGAAACAAAACAAACACAACTAAAAATTTTGGATGGAACTAAAAACGGTTCTCCATTTGGAAAAGCAATTGAAAGAGGAGATTTGTTGGAAAGTAAAATCATAGGCATTCGGTTAATTAAATGACTAGTAGTTAAAACTACATCACACCAGTAACACTTGGGAACATTTATCTCAATTAAAAGAGCATGTGCAACCTCCAAGAGGTGGCGATTCTTGCGTGCATCCACTCCATTTTGTTAGGGAGTGAATGAACTACTGGTTTGAAGAATCATTCCAAAAGAGTCACAAAAAATGGATATATCATTTTGTATGTATTCTAGAGCATTATCTGATCTAAGAGGAAGAGAAAATTGAGTATTTTTTTCATGAATAAAATTTTTAAATATAGGCAAGAACTCAGTCCGATCCTTTAAAAGATACAACTATGTAAAACGTGAAAAATCGTCCACAATAATAACAAAATACCAAAAACCATGCCTATTACTATCTTTGCAAGGACCCCAAATATCTGAATAAACTAAAGAAAACAAAGACTCACTATGGGGGATAGAGCGTGGAGGATAGGTGGCACGGTTGTGCTTCCCCAACTCTTATGCCTCACAAGTCAATCTAGACACTAACTTTAAAGAAGGAAATAAATTTTTTAATCTAAAGATGGCCTAAATGCCATTGCCACTGGAAAGCATCTACATCATCATGAAAAAGGGCTGCAGTAGGGGTAGCATAGTCCAGATAGTAGAGTCCATTCCTTTCACACTCTCCACCAATTGTCTTCTTTGTCACTTTGTGTGAAGGTCTTGCAAAACACAATAATTAGGAGTAAAGGTTACAAAGCAATTCAAAGCTTTAGTTAACTGACTAATAGATAATAAATTGGAAGGAAAAATTAGCAACATGGAGTACAATAGATAAAGTAAAAGGTGTAAGAGAGACACTTCCTGAGCCTAGAATAGGTGTGGAAGTTCCATTATCTATGATAACAGAGTTATTAGTAGTATGTAGGATGTAGAAAAAGAACTAAAAAGTGATGACTTACCAGTTATGTGGAAGTAGCCCGTGAATCAATGATCCAAGGGTAGGATGTAGAAGTGAGAAGAGTTGTGTTACCTCCATGAGAAAGAGTGGGAAGCAGAAGTACCACTGGATGTGGAAGCGATTGTCTCAGTATTTTGTAGACAGCGAAGAATTTGGCTTACATCATCTCGAAAAGTCTTAGACCGGTCCCCAGAAGAAGATACAACCACTATCTTTGTTGCTACTGTGTTAGTACAACCATTATCTATGGCATGATTGGCAAGTTGCTTAGCCCATTGTGGCTTTCCATGTTTGGCCCAACAAGCTTCCACCCAGTGTCTTGTTTTACCATAGTGAGTACAAAGCCTAGGTGCCTTATAAGATTGCTAAACACCACGGCTTCTAGGAGGTCAAGTAACTCCCCCTAAACCACAACCGCGTCCCCTTCTACTAGATGTAGTAAAGGCAAAATTTTCTCCTTTAGAACTATTTCCAGAAGGATCCCCTTTAGGCAAAGCAATATGTTGAGGTCTATAATAGGCTTCACTGAGGTTGGGGACATGCTTACCAGCAAGAAGATGTCCTTTACGGATTTTAGTTCAGGGTTCAATCTTGCAAGAAACTTAGAGAGAAAAAACTCATTTCGTATTGCCTCGGTAATCCTGCAGAGACTTGTTCGCTTGTTGAAATTGAAATATTTTTTCATAAATACTATAAATTCGAGTCATATTTTTAGCTTGGGAATAAGTTTCTTGCAAGTCATCCAATATTCCCTTTGCAGTTTTGTGAAATATAACATTGGCTGCAGCATTAGGTTCCATGCTATTCCACATCCAAATTTTGATGATATCATCATCTTGGGTCCAATTCCAATTAGCATAGGATTTATCGGTCTCAGTAGGTGATTCAACATCAATGATCTTAAGTTTACCTTTTGCAAGTATTTAAACACAAACAACTTATTACCAAAACAAATATTTAGAACTACCTTTGAGTTTGATGTAGGTAATTTGAACATTCACTGGATCAACTTGTGCTCCCTTGAAATCTGCAATATTTGCAGCTGAATCAATAGTGATTGAAGACATTATAAGTTGTAATAGATATCATACAATCCGTAGGAACTTGAATAAGTATCCTAGAACTTGAAGTAAAAAACGAAACAGAAAATCTGCAATTTCTAGGCCAAATGGGAGGAAAAACAGAATCTGTAGTGTGCAGAAACAGAATCAATCAAAAGGTGATAAAGACCAGAATATAGTCTGAGTTCTGGGACCCTAAAACATAGGGTAATAGGAAGAATAGATAAGTTCAGATGAATACCTGATCTAACAGTGTATTAGGTGCAACATTAGGTGGTTGTACCAAGGAAACAGAACACAGGAAAAGAACTTCAGAAGAAAGAATGGGACAACACTGTTTTTGATTTAATAAAGCTCTGATGCCATGTTAGAAAATAAGATTTAATGAATCAAATCAATGCGAGAAGAAGAAGAAGAAGAAGATGAGAGAAGAACCACACAAAGGCCTGCGATTCTAGCAAAGTAAAACTAGAATCGCAGGCTTCCTTTATTATAGAACTTAAGTGCCAAGCATACAACTTGAGAGACAAGAAACTTGTCCTCTAAAAAGGGAATAAAAAGTACAACTCATGGACAAAATCTTCTGGTCTTCTAACTCCTAAAATCTGTCCAAAATAGAAACTACAGAAAAAGGAAAGTTCTGAAATTAGTAACTAACAGAAAATAGAAACTATGCTTTCTAGAAACTCCCAAAAACTGTGTACCAAGGTTCCTACACCAGAGATAGAAAGTAATGTAGCGTATCTACAATTCTGAAACCACCATCAAAGCATGCTTGTACACCAAGGCAGCTCCTTGGTGCTCCTGTGTATTCTTCAACAAATGAGAAAGAGAAGAAGAAGAGAAGATGGTTACCACCAAGGAGGCTTAATGATCGATGTTTGAAGGCCTCCAAATCTGTTCCATATTTATAGAGAAAGAAGTACATAAGAGTTAGAGATCAAAAAGGAAAACCAGAGGCTAACAATAAGAAACCAAGATCCTTTGGCGTTAATCCCTTCTGTGTTGCCGCTTTGCCCTTCTACCATTGTCTAACAGGTATAACACCACTGATATGGTTGAACAACCAATAGTGTACAGTCTGAATATTTTATGTCATCATGAGTATTGCGTATGCATTACCGGAATCTCTTGTGCCAGACCTATATGCCACATGTGTATTCATACTTTTTGGTTGCTGACTGCTGATCCCATTTAGTTGGGATGAGGCTGATTTGTTGTATTTTTCTGGGTTGGTTAAGAATGCTGATACTCATTTGGTTTTTCAGATTCTCATTCCAATAAAGAAGAAAAGGAGATGGCTCAAAGGGCAGCTCTCGTGGAGAATGCTCTGCAAAATGAAAACCATAAGGCTGAAAGCAATGGTCCTGTGAATCTTTGCACTGTAGAGAGTGCAGAACGTGTTGCATCTAGCCCTAATATTGCAGGTGTATCAATTGCTACAGCTCAGTCATCTGTGGGTCTTGAATGTGTTCAAACAGTATCTGGAAGCAACCATGCACCATCTGCCTCTGTGCAATTTGCAAAGACTAGAAAGTTGTCCGTCGAACGGTCTGATCCTAAAAAGTAAGCTTCTAAACTAAACTCTATTTGGCATATTTTATTTCAAAGACTGCATGTTTTTCAATTTTCTTTTTCAATGGAGATATTCTTTCTACTATGCTTTCGCATCGTGCAACTTATTTTCTGGTCAACTATGCTCTCTTTACATGATGCTGTTTTCTGGTTGTTAACAAATGTATCTACCCTTGCGGTTGCCATAAGGTCTAATCAGGCCTTTGTCTCTGGGTATCTAAATTTTCCAGAACAGATTTTCTGTAAACGGGGCACTTGTTAGTTGCTACCAGCAATCTGACTGTTTCAAGTGTCATTTTTTAATACTTTCTAAATATTAACCTTTTGTTGGTACTAGGTGCAGTACAAGTTCCTATTAGCTGTGCCTTATGGTTGACATTGTCCTCCAAATCTTACATGTACCCTATCTGGTTTATTCTTCACCCGTCTAATCGTTCAAATGACTGAATAGTACTCATGGCAATTGTGTTTTGGCCATGAAGCTTAGCCACAACAGTGAAATACCTGGAATGGTGATTAACGAATACCCAAGATACATGATGGTTCTCCATTTTGCTTGACCAGTCAAAAGTTGGAAGTGTCCAAAAGGTTTTGTTCTACCAACTGTAACTTTTTCGGTCTAAATCTTGGCTGGTTTAGCAATTTTGGAGATCTTTCATGTCTATTTTGTAGAAGTCTCAATATTTCTTTTCTTTATTGGAAGATGAAATGTTGATTTGTCTAATGAGTACAACTGTACAAGTTGGTGGCTATTCAAATGGTCTGGGTTAAGTTGTGTGATTTGTGAATTGCGTGTATAATGTTACTTAATTTCCCGGTTAACTGATCCACTGTTATTTTCCAGTCGCACACTCTTGCAAAAGCGGCAGTTCTTCCATTCCCACAGAGCTCAGGTGATTGGTGACCCCAACTCCCCCTGCCCCCTCTCTCCCCTTTTTTGTTACCTATTTGATTTTGAATTATATGTTATGCTATATAATAAAATGAGATTGTGTACTAAGTTGAGAATAGAAAAAGCTAACAAATAATAATGAAGAAGGGGAGAAAACAAAATAATTTAGAAAGAATACCCAGATCCTGCACTAGAGAAGACCTCTTTTATTGAAAGCAACCTAGGGTTGATAGGCATATGGATTGAGCCTTTATTGGTTGGGTTTCCCTTGTAATTTGCCAACTTAATTGACCACAAACATGGATTAATGGGTAGAGTACGATAATTGCATACTTAGCTTATCAATTGGTCTAGTTTAAGTGAGGATAGTAGAGTCTTTTTTTCAAGGTGCCCACTTAACTTGGGCTGAAACATTTTGACTGCCCACTTAAGTGGGAAATTGACCGTTAAGTTTAATGTTGATGGACCATAATGCCCTCACCCACTAAAATGACTTTAATGCTCTCAATCACACTATCCAACCATCACCCATCTTCCTACACCTCGCTGCTAGAAACCCCACCACCCCTTCCCCGTTGGCAACCACCGCCCCCACCTTCCCCCCTCCCCTTGCCGGTGACTGTGCTCTTCCGGTGCTAACAAACCAAGTTATTCTAGAAATTTAATAATTTGATTGCGATTGATGCGTGGTTAATACTTATTAGGGTTTCTCTAGATAGGCTTATCATGGAGGAAGGAAGGAAAGAAAGTGTGTTTAGGGTTTAGGGTTTGAATTGTTAGACCTCTTAGAGATGAATGAATTCGAGAAATCGAGAGCCAGTGATCTCAAATTAGGGTTTTACATATTCATAGAGAGATCTAGTGCTCACCTGCAGAGATGGTGGTCTGCAGTTTTCACAAAAAGAAATGTTCCTAGCTCAATCAGCCGTAATTTATGAGTAAAACCCTAACCGAATTAACCAAAATCTCCCTGATTCTTAGGTACCTTGGTATGAAACAACGATCTCCGATTGATCTGAATCAAAATCACTGTCCATATTTATCCAAATTGAGGAACATGCTAATCGACACCCTGATTTTTGAAACCTGGAATTTGAATTAAAGGTTACAATGAGTCTCATTATTGGATGCGATGTCTCCTATCTTCTACTTAAGAGTTCGTCTTTGTTGATTTTTGATTCATCTTCACTGCTACATGTACAATCACCTGAAACTAACATGGGAAGGAGCAGAAACGAGAGAATAGACAAGATTCCCAAAACCTTCTCCATAACTCAAACTAAGAAGAGAGGGAAGAAGGTGTTCAAGAATAAACTCAGTAAGATCAAATCAAACTAGTGAGTTATCACAGGGGTCGAGAACCTTTGGCTGAAATTCGAGAGACCACTTCACAAAGCTCATTATGCTGTCAGGTATCCTCAAACAGATTTCATTTTTAACGATCAAGATATCCCACATCATACTTGTGGACCATCGACACGGTTCGATGAACCGAGAATTGGATTTATGGATCGTCTCTATGACCCATTCAAAGACCAAAATTCTATATTCACTGAGTTTTCAGATTTAATTTCACTTCCCAGATTTTTAGAACTAGAAGAGCAAGATCAAAGGGTTGGTCGCGGGCAGGGGAATGTGGGGGCGGTGGGGTTTCTTGGGAGGTGTAGGAAGAAGATGGGATTCTTCACCCGCTTAGGTGTTGGGTAGTGTGAGTGAGACTGAGGGGGCATTAAAGTCATTTTAGTGGTTGAAGGGTATTATGTAGGGGTGTAAATGGATAACCAAAATCCGCTTCTGAATTTGCATCCGCATCCGTTTAGTGGTATCCGTATCCGTCCAATTACTAATAGGATGAGGAAATGACATACCCCTTTCCTACAGATTATTATCCGTCCAATAAATACTTATTTGGATTTTTTTTCTTATCTTTATAATTTTTTATGGGATATGTGACTTATTTTTCTAGATTTTTTGCTGAAATGACTTTTAAAGTTGCTAAATTCTTAAATTTCAGACTTAGCCTCACAAATAAAATGGTAAAGATGTCAACAGATAGTCGAAAACTTGTATTTAATTTGTATTCATGCCCATTTAGAAGAATCCACTTAAGAAAATAACTATCTGATCATCATTTGAATGTGGCTATCCATCCGAAAACCGATAGGATATTATCTGAATCCGTCGAATATAATAGGATGCAGATTGGTATTACCACTATCCGATCCGTTTACACCCCTAGTATTATGGTCCATCAACATTAAACTTAACGATCAAAGGGTATAATTTTGGGTAACTCGTAATTTTTCAAAAAGCCTAGAGTGAGCAATCTAGAATATTTCCAACTTAAGTGGACAGTCAAGAGTTTCAGCCCAACTTAAGTGGGCACCTTGGAAAAAAACAAACAAACTCTTTAACATCTATAATTAGAATAGGAGTTAGCTAGAGAATATCTTGAACTCCCTTTGCTTTCACAACAAGGAGCCTCTTTGTGATCTTATTTTCAGTTTTGAAGTCCCCAGAGGGCTCTTGTACGGCTGTGAACAGCCTAACAGCCCCCCCCCCCCAGCTTCTTCATGTGGAAGAATAAAGATGGATTAGAGTGGAGTATATTTATTAGATTTATGAGCTGTTGAAGCTGCAGCTTGTTTCCTCCCCGGAGAGTCATAACAGTGGGAGTTGGACTTCACCAATGCATCGGGCCTGGGACCGTGAAGACTGCTGGGCTGTTGTCGCAGGAGATCTGGACAGAAATTTTGCAAATGAGATGGATGACCTTACAATTATTCTTGATATCTGCTTTCCTTCCCATTTCTTTTTTTTTTTTTTTTAAATACTTGATATCTTAATTCCAATCTCTCTTCCCCCCCCCCCCCCCGAAAACAAAGATCCCTCTACAATTAATACTTACTACTATATAAAAGTACAACTGGGTTTTGGTATATTTTTTCACTGAACCACAATACCCTTACTCTCAATAGATATGCTTTTTCATAGAATTCCCCCTCGCAACAAAATCCTGAACAGCACACCCTAATGCTTTTCAGCGCCTCTTCAGTTCTTCCCCAATAATATCCTAGAAATACTAATCCCTCCCCACTTCCATCTAAAATAACATAATTTCACTGAACATATTAAATTAAAAATTCCATAATAACTTTATGGGATGGTTATGGAATGTATTAAACAAAAAATTCACAATAATTCTCAAAAACAATTACTCCCTCAAAATGAAAACATTTATACTGTTAAATTATTTAAAAACAACAAAAACCATGTGAAGTTTTGCTAGTGGAAGTAAAAGTAAAGTTAGAATTTTGAATGATCACCAAATGAGTGACTCATTTTCTTGGTCCGACTCTTTCGAGTCTTGCTGTCTTTCAGTGCGATTCTTATTGAACTCTTCTGTAAATGCATTTTTTGGTGATGGCTTCCCATCCATCTGCAATCCTGGGTAGTAATTGGCAAATGAGTGCTCTCTAGCTGCTAGACTTCCGTGATAGTTCCACCTCAGTCTGTTCATCTAGCTGGGAAATTTTGGAGTCACTTTTATAGTTTTTTCTGGATTTTGTTCAATGACCACTGCATTTCATTTTCTGGTGATGATGCTTGTTTGGATTACATACTAACTTACTTTCAATTACAAACTATTTTATGCATGAAGCCAATGGAATTAGATCAAGTATTGTCGGATCGAGATAGTGAGGATGAAGTTGATGATGACATTGCAGATCTTGAAGATATAAGGGTATATATGGTGATTCTATCATTTTCCTTCATTTTTTCGCCAATTTATCTGAAGTTTTGTTGGATGATGACATTGATTGTTTCTACCACCATTGAAAATTTTTAAGAATGGTTCTACTTGATTTATTCTGCCTTTTTATTTTATTTTATTATTATTATTTTTTTATTTATTTATGTGTCAACTTAAAGATCAGGTACATACAGATATAGCAAGACTCCAACAAGAAGAAAGGCTGTAAATTGTATTCTTAAACTTTATAAAGGAAACTGCCCTTACAAAGGCGCAGTCCTCACAATGGAATACTAATCCTATGAGCATCTTTGAGTGGGGGACTCCTGCTTAGCCAACTTCATCAACTGTCTCATTCTTACACTCATAATCCTAGGGTTCCACTAGAAAGGGCAATGCCCCACAAAATGTCTGGGTATCAGCCATTTTGTGCTGAAAAATCTCCACCATGTTCTCTGTCATTATTTTTGTATAGGTTCAACCTAATTTTGAACAACTTTTCTGAGTTCGACTGATTCTCAACCAAGCCTCGAGGATCAAGGTTGCACACATAAACTAACAAGCTAGACTCCACAGCCAGAGTTCTGTTTTGCATTGAGCCCAGACTCCAGTATGAGCTCCAGAATGCTAACCAGGAGACAAAAAAAAAAGAGAAGTGGGACGGGTGCCTCAAGGTGTGGGGTAGGGTGAGGTTGCTGCCTAGGGTATCGCAGGGGTGCGGAAGGGATCTAGGGAGTCATAGGGGGCTGGAGATGATGCTGCTGTGATGCAGCAGCAAAGGGGTTGGGGGCAGTTGTCCAGAACAGAGGGAGGGGAAGGGAGGCTTGCACAGGGTTGGGGGAGGGGCTAGAGTTGCTATGAATGAAGGACAAAGGGTGGGGAGGATTCTGGTACGTACTTGAGTGCTGAATAGGATGGATGATTGTTGGACTTGCTGGAATCACAGGATTGAATTGATGTAAATAAGAATCCCTAGATAACCGCAAGTTCCTACATGAATAGGACCCTGCTGCACCTTCCTTGACTGCAATTCTTGAATACATTTATTAATCCAGGCTGCATTTACAAAGAAAAAGTAGGCTTAATTTATAGCCTACTAAAAAACCATAAAACTCTTAAGTGGGATTCCTTTATAGATTATGATCCTGCCACATTAATCACAACCGTTGAAATACAAATTCAAAGATCTAATGGACCCTAATTAACGCATGCTTGAAGAAAATTCCACCCTAATTGACACATGCTGAAATAAAGTTCAAAGTAACTTAAAACTCTAATTAGCTGTTATCAAATTCCATTTAATTGAAACTCTAATTGACATGTGCTGGATGACAGGCATAAGGACTCTTAATTAATTCAAACTAGACTTCCTGACTGACTGAAACTCTTCTGAAAATAAAAACCAGCCACTAAATTAGGGCTAAAGTGAGCAAAATAATCCTTCAAGGGGGTTCGGCCAACCTTGGGAGGCTTCCTAGGTGCATTTTGTGGGCCCCACTTAGGGTTTTGACCAAGGGGAAAATTCTGGTTCACGTCAAGTTGACATCCATAAAACCTTCAATTATTTAAGTGGGGTTTCATTTGCAATGTTTTAATCCAAATGTCTTTCTGGTCAACCCTCGTTCTCTGCATCCATATTTGCATTTCCTCCCTGTTCTTCTCAGTATTCGACAATGGCTTCCCCAGTGACCCACTAGAGTTTTCTTTCAAAAATTCGTGATGTAGCTCCAATAGGATGAGGGCCAATATCCAGGATCTAGTGAGGAACCTGCAGACAAATTAGGGTCTCTAAACCCTGCGGCTAAGGTTTTAGGGGCTGTTTTGGGTTTTTGGGGATTGTGAAAGGGTGCACAGGATTCAGTTATGGTTTATAGGCTTAGGATTGTCGACAACCTAATTCTGAACCTTGACGTTTGATGTTTTGCTTTCAGATTCAAGTTCTAAAAGTCTAGAGTTTTGAGAAAATTAGGGTTTTAATTTATAGGTTTTCTGGGGGATGATTTGGGTTGGGATTGAATGCTAGGTGGAGTGTGGGGGTGGTAATCCTAAATGGAGTGGGAATTTTGTGATGGGGTTTAGGAGTTATGGAACCTAGGGTTTTGGGGAAGGAGGAGGATTGAATGGGTTGTGGAGGGGAAATGGAAGGGTGCGATGGATAGGGAAGAATAAGGTAAGGTTTGGGATGATTGATTACTAGTTTAGGGGGCTGTGGATGAATTAAGGATGGAAAAAAATTTATCAATCGAGCTGCCACAGGCCTTTCCTGCGTTGGAAACCCTAGTAACCTTAATTGAGCCTCACTTTCTGCTTTAACTCCTCAATATTTTTATTCATATAAAATTGATTTGTTACAAGCAATAGGCCGTGTATTTATGGCATTGAATAGACAACTCCTAACAGTAGTCAACTTTGAAACATAAAATAAAAGGACTTCTACTTTTAAGTGGAGCTACTAACTAGAATAGGACTAAAACTTAACTACTCCTAAGCTGACCCAAATAACAAAATAAAAATAGAACTGGAGTCCTACAAACATTCTGAATTTAGCTAGATCTAACTGGGCTTGATTGGAACTGCTCAAATTTACCAAATTGCCCCTACTATGTATCAAACTTCTTAGGCTAGTTTTGACGCGATGAGTTGACGAGGCACCCTCCGAAGTGCTTTTGAGGCGGTCGAGGCTTTTTAAGTAAAATTTTTAGTGTATATCTCATACACTCGAGTTTATTGTAAATTTATCATATCTTATATAATAAAAGAACTCACATTAGCCTACATTAAGTCATCCAACATACTATAAACCACACATAGTAGGTCCTAAATAAATTCTAAGTATCATACTATCATTTACAATTGAATTCAAGAATCAAGATACGATAGGATGGGACTAAATAGTAAATACATAGATGCATAAGCAAAACAAGTAGACAACATACCTTCGTTAAACATCACCAGCACCAGCTGCAATTCCACCTCCACCAGCACCTGCGGCTCTACCTCCTCCACATGCTCCTCTACGTTTGTTGAGCTCTAGCCAACTCCAATTGATATAAGTTTTCAGCAATAGTATCCTGCACCTCAAGAGGGACTTGGCGGCACTTGGGTGTATCTACATAACCTCCAACCAAGTGTTGCTTGAAGCCTTGAACATTCTTTTACCTCCATGGATGGCTCTACCACAGTGGTTAAAACATTGTACTTTGTCTTCTTATGTCCATAGGGATTCCATGTTACCAAGCAATATCCTCATCCGCCATTGTCTAGTATTAGAAAATAGGAGAAGAAAACGAAACAAAACATATAGCCAAATATCCTCATAAGTAGAAGAAAATTAAACAAAACATATAGCCAAATATCCAAATACAAAGTTTTAAATATTTAAGCAAATAATCCCACTTATATCTAAAATCTAAAGTCTAAATCCCAAATATAACAAAACATCCATATCCAAAATTCCCAATAAAAATCCATAATCCATATCCAAAATCCTCAATAAAAAAATATAAATCAACTAGATATAATCATCATCAAGCAAATTGGTAACAAGTGGGAGATCTTCTCGAAGTTGTTGTTGCTCCGAAGAGATACTTGTCCTAGACCTCAGACTATAATCATATACAATATTCTTATCATCATTCAAATCTTCCACTTCTTTCATGTCTCCATCAGACTCAGAGTCATGTTCCTTAACTACCCTCTCCAAAGACCTGCGACGTGAGTAGCATAAACTAGCTCCAGCAGATGTTGATTCACTTGGTTGACCTCTCCTCGGTCTGTTTTATCCCTCAAGTGATGCAGATGCCCCCATAGCTCTATCAGCAGTGCTCCAAATAAGATCACCCTCAAGATGAATTAAATTTTCAGGTTGACTAACCATTCACTCATTGCTCCAATCAAGCTCATCAAGGAGTAGGGGATCATAATTTCTAAACCTTTCATTGAACCTTTCTTGAAGACGGCAATTGTACTAAATAAAAACTAGATCATTCAATTGCTCATGTTCCTGCCTATTTCTCTTCTTGGTGTGAATCTGAATTCATAAGCAATTGAAGAGAATCCCAAGTCATTCTTCCAAAATTTAAACTTAAAAGTATTTAAAATACTTAAATCACTTAATACTTACAAACTCAAATGTGCTCCAATTTTGTTCACCACCAGAGGAGGAACAATGAAGGCCTAGTATCCTCTGTGCAATCCTTGTAAGCTCATATGTATCCCACCAAGTATCTATAATATATATTAAAATAAAAAAGACTAACATAAAAACTAGAGTTACAAACAAAATAAGTATAACTAAAAACAAAAAAGCATACGAGTAAAAACTTACGAAGGACCTCTAGCTTTCTTGTATTCACTTGCCTAGTGCAATACCTTATCTTGTAGCCTTGTAGACTTATATTAGACACTAGTCTTGCAACAACTTCATTGAAAGAAGTTTGGAGAGAACTAATCAACTGACTATCATCCATAATATTTAAATTGTAGAACTTCCCAAGATTAAAAAATAAGGCTGCACCATCTCTCCACCTGACACTCCCATCGCCTATCAGTTATTTGTATGACTTTTTTCCAGAGTCGTTCTTTGCCTCCAAAATTGTCCTTTATTCTTCTCTTAGCCTCTTGCATGGCTACAAACACCTCAGACAATGCAAGTCTTTCATCAGCATCTACAATGCAAGTCTTTCATCAGCATCTACAATCCTCAATACAATCATAAGAGGTTGTGATGCTCTAATGCAATCCTCCACTCCATTCCAAAATGTCGAAGCAAATGTTGTTTTAGCTACTGTCTTCCCTGCTTGTATCTAGGACAAATCGGATTTTGTCCACTCCTCATAATGAATAAGTGCCTTAAGTCATCCTTGTGTTTCAATAAGCTTTTCAGTGTCAAGAATGAAGTAGCAAATTTAGTCACTATAGCCCTCACAAAATCCTTGACATTTGTCTTCTGTCTCAAGGCCTCCAACAATCTTGTGTGCCTATAAATGAAAGTGGTTATTCTCTTCGCTTGAATTATCACCGCAATGTCTTCTAGCATCAGATCAAGACAGTGAGATGCACAAGGAGTCCAATATAATGTAGTCCTCTTCTCCGTTAATAATGCCTCAGCTGCTTTGTAATTTGAGGCATTATCAGTCACCACTACATGCTCTTCCCCAATTTCTTCAACTTTACTATCCAATAATTGAAAGAGCTTGGTTTCTTAGAGGGTACCTCAGACCCAACACTAGGAAACGTCCCTCCTTCAGTAGAGGCAGGAGTAGGATGTTCTTCTTCAGTTACTTGTTGAACATCATCATACTCATTATCTAATCAATAACAACTGCCCTCTTCTTATTTTTCGACAACACTACATTCAGCTCTTCGGCAATTGTTGCAGTGGTCTTGGTGCACTTTGCAACATCCCCATATCCACCCGCTGAATGTTATTTCAATCTTCTTATTCCTCCTTTAAGGTCTCTGTTGCACAAAGTGCACTTGACTGTATCCTATCAGCCACATCTAGCCAATACCCATACTTCTACCCGGGGTCATTTGACTTGGCCTTTCTCTTTGGGTCTATGGAGGGATTATAACTTGCTTAACCCCCCCTACCAACAAGCATCAGATTATCACTTGTGGCCATTGTAAATAACGAGGAAATATCTACAAATAAAAAAACATAAAACTTATACATATAATATGCCAAAATTAAAAACAATAATAATAATCATAATAATAATAATAATAATAATGATACCACAAAGCCAATTAAACATCTATGAAGCTTCTATGTTGAAATAATCAAATGTCATGTCATTTATGACAAAATTTTCAAAAGTCAGAAAGCTTCACGATTTGCACGAGTGTCTTCTAATTATTTTTTTTAAATGTCGAAAGTAAGAGAATCTCAAAAGCATCTATCAGAGAATGAGGGTATTCAATAACAAGTTATACATAGTCCCCAGTGGCTGATCATATTGATTAAGCAATTCTGAATACAAAGTTAAAAAAAAAAAAAATGGCCAAGAATCTCAGAAGCAAAGGCTTAGAGCATGAGGGTATTCAATAACAGGTCATACTTAGTCCCTGATTAAGCATTGTTTATTTTTGGAAACGGATAAAAAGTTAAAAAAAAAAGATGGAGACATATTGTCGCTTGAGAGATGGTGGACAAACACCCAAAAATCGCCGGAGTTTATTGCAAATTGATGATGGATTTTGTTAAGATTATTTGTCTTAGCAAAATCACAAATTAACCAAAGGAAGAATGAAAGAAGAAAAGAGGGAAAAGAAGAGGGAAAGAAACACAGAGAATGAAGAAGATTGAGGCATCACCTACCTTCGCCTGAGATGAAGCTATATGCAAAGACGCTTGAATGTCTTAGCCGCTGCAGCTGGAGTTACTTGACTATCGGTGCTGCAACTTGAGTAATGAGAGGTTTCAGGTTTGTACCAAGTTTTTAAGAAGAGGGGGGGGGGGGGGGGGGGGGGGAGGGAAAAGAAGATGAAAGAAGTCGCTGGAGAGAGTAGAAAGAAAGAAGTCGGTAGTCGCTGCATCTTAGTCTCGGTCGTTGGTCGCTGCAAGTTGTTGGCAATCAAGTTTGAGAAGAAGAGTTTTGCAAGATTTAGGGCACACTATTTTAGTCTTTACGGTTTAAGTCATTCGATTGGCTTTTTAAAAAAAAAAATTAATGCAACAATTTGATCCCATGTAGCATATTGCAGTAATGCGTATAGGTCCAATGAGTAGTTAATTCCCAATCGTAATCTAATTGTAAATGAATTATCAGCCTTTGATTTGGCATCTTTTTTTTCAGACTTTAAGTTACCCATAAGGCAGTCGCCTCAGGGTATATGGCGTCCAAGGTGCCTAAGACGACGCCTCAGACACTGAGGCGGACGCCTTATGGGCTCCTAATGATGCAACCCTTGCCTTAGGCCCTACCAAGTGTGCCAGGACGCCTAGGCGACACTTTAACAACTATGGTCCTACATGGATGGGTATTAGGCTAGGCAGATGATGAGATATTGAAACTTGATGAGGAGGAGATTCCACAAAGGAATTATTTTAGGTACCATAGCTCTATCATAATAAAAAAAGATGATATAGACGATGTTGTTTCCCAAAGAATTACTATTAAAACGAACACCAAGAAACCATGAATTGAAAGAAAATGAGAGTACACAAAGATTTAATGTGGTTCACACACCAATTCGTTGTGCTACATCCACAGGCAAAGAAGAAGAAATTCCGACTATGTAGAACAAGAACATAATAGAGTTCTCTCAAGCAATCGCCAGAACAAAGTTACAAGAACTCTCACCCAAAACTCTAAAGTGAAAATCCCAAATAACACTGGTTTTGATGGTGCCAATCACCCCCTACTCCTCACGGTGCCCTTAGCGAAAGGCTGCCCAAAACCTTATGCAAACTTACCAATGCCCCTTTTGACATATTCCCCCCCCCCCTTCTATAATCTTCCAACTAACAGTTGGTAGTGATATTCCCATTCTCTCTTCTCCACTTGGCATTCTTCCAGGATCCTAACATTATATATGTATATATATATATATATATATATATATATATATATATATATATATATATATATATATATATATATATATATATATATATATATATATATATATATATATATATATATATATATAAGCATACCGCGTTCATTGCGATGGTCACAAGCTCGGCGCATGATCTCATTGTAGGGCTTGACCACTCATGTTCATCTCGTTAAGTAGACGTCACTCCGCTGGGGTACGACAATTGATAGCTTAGCTTAGGCTTCTCGGCCTTTCTCCCCTGCATTGATCCATTGTGTTAGCTGGTGAGAGTGGGCATGCTTTCATCGCTTCCATGCTCGTAGTTGACCATGAAGGAACATGTGTGTGTGTGTGTGTGTGTGTGTGTATATATATATATATATATTATATACGGGTCACAAAATGACAATTACAATAGGATGGATGAAGTGGAGAGGTGCATCTAAGGTCCTGTGTGATCGACTTATTCCCTTAAACTCAAAGGAAATTTCTATTGAACCATTGCATGACCAGTTAAGATGTATGTTGTGGAGTGTTGGGCTATTAGGAAGCATCATATAGATGAGCTCAGTATAGTAGAAATGAGGATGCTAAGATGGATGAGTGGCAAAACTAGAAATGATAGGATAAAGAATGATCATATTAGAGTTGGTCTAGGAGTAGCTCTGAAAATGATGAGCTACGAGAAAGTTGTTTGAGGTGGCTTGGCCATGTTCAACGGAGGCCCTGTAAATGCCACGATATGGAGATGTAATTTAATACAGATTGAGGGAACTAGAAGAATTAGGGGCGAACCTAAGATAACCTTAATAGAAGTGGTGAGAAAGGATATGTATAGCTTCAGCCTTGTATCTGGTATGGGCCTCAAATAGAGCTGATTGGAAGACAAGAACCCATGTAGCCAACCCCATTTAGTTGGGACAAGGCTTGTTGTTGTTTGTAGGCTAATTCTTATTATTAAAATTATATTTCAATTTGTTTTATATTCAAAGTACAACTAGAGATGCAATTGTTAGGCTACCAATAAGCCCCTATTCGTGTAATAGTTCACATATTCAGATTAATAAAATTCAGCTTTTAAGATCAGGCTTGTTTTTGCTTTGCTAACCCATCAAGAATGGTGTTCTCAGTATTAGTAAGGAACTTCCAATTGCATGAGATTAGGGTCTCTTGTGAAACCAAGCAGGGATTCCTCTATGGCTGTGTATTCAGTCTTCACTCAAGTCATTCCGTCTCCTCCACAGTTCAAATGAGCCTCCCACATCGATATAAGTGGCAGCCAGCATATCCCATCCACATCCCTACAAGTGTCATTCCACTTTATTATTTTTTTGAACTTCCGGGCTTCCTGGAACCCCCAAAACAAGAACCATTATATCTTTTGATTTAACCATCCAAACCTAACCAAACTTGGGGGGATCATATCCCTATATAATCACCTATATTTTCTCCAAGTTTCAGCACATTTGGGCACCTGTAGACCCTGATTCCCGACCCCGAAAATATTCACCCCAAATCTCTGATATTTTTCTTGGTCCCCTTTGAGTTGTTTTTCTTAAAAGATCTTGAAAGATTGGCCCTTTCATTTGAAGCTACATCAATATCCTTTGTTGGGAAATTGTCTAGGGGTTAGACACATTACTATTGGCCTTTCGGGTCAAGTGATTACCACTACTCAAAAATGAATTGGTGGTAGTGATTAGTGAGGGTGTATAACTATATTTTCTTATGCAGGGTGGAGCGGTTAATCCCAATGTTCCAAGGAGATGCTCTCCTTCTAGGCCCAACAAGCACTCCTTCGGTGTAGAGCTACTTGAATATGCAACCTTAGCTTTGATACCAATTAGTTTTAGTGCAACTGTAAAATCATTTTCATGTAGGCTTATTAGAACCATTTATCATAGCTTGCATCACTAGTGCTGTTTTTTTCCACTTACCAAGTTCCATAAACTTTTTGACTGTTTTGATATGTGGTCAATGTGCTGGCTTGATGAACTTTAGTTTAGTAATAATTGTAATCATGCATGTTTTATGTCCTCTTAATTTCCTAGAGCAGTGAACACACTTTTTAATAATGAAGCTTAATCTTCATGTGTGGCAGATGCTAGATGACTTTGTAGATGTTACCAAAGATGAGAAGCATATTATGCATCTTTGGAACTCGTTTGTAAGAAAGCAAAGGTAACCATGATTTTTGTTATTTTCTGTATTTTGTTTTGTTAGTTAAATATTATTTTGGTGCCCTTATTGGTTGCTCCAGAGGGAGCAGTCAAGGTGTCACACATGTAGGAATGTAAACGTCTACTCTCAGTTATTGGTTTATTCCTCGAAACAATGCTGGTTTAATTAGCCTATGACACAGGTTTTTCCAGAGATATGATGAAATGAAGTCTAAAATCTGTTTGTCTAGTGAAAATAAATTGAAGAGTTTGCACATTTTTTAGCTTAGGAAATATTTACTAACAAGGTTACGTGAAGGAAGTATTCTGCTGTCAATGTTCTGCATAATTTCGTTAGAATTTCCTTCTAAAAAAACATAAATTATTGTGTTGCAGGGTTCTTGCTGATGGCCATATTCCATGGGCATGTGAGGCATTCTCAAAACTTCATGGACAGGACCTCATCCGATCACCCACCCTTGCTTGGTAGCACTCTCTTTCATTTCAATATTAATTTACATGGTGATGTGACAGTACTGGCTATCCATAGTTCAGTGATGTGAATATCACAGCATATAGAAGTTGCGAATTAGGCATAGATGGATGGATGGATTGAATTTATGTCCTACACATGCAAACATGAGCTTGACACTGGAAAAACATATGCATTTAAACATTTCCTTACAAAATGGAATCTGTATTTATTGTTTTGCAAATGATTCATCTGTTTGTGTACTGAGCAGGTGTTGGAGGTTGTTTATGATTAAGCTATGGAATCACAATCTCCTTGACGGGCGTACAATGAACAACTGCAACCTAATTCTTGAGAGATACCAAACAGAAGGCTCAGCTCCTAAGCAAATCTGAAGAGTGGATATTTGGTCCCTCAAACAAAAGCAGATAGTTAGAGAAGGGAAATTTCTTGCCTAATTCACTAATTTCATGGCCCCGTGTTGTAATTTATTCCAGCTTTTCTCCTTTCAAACGTTCTTTCTATTGTTCATTGTTGGGCCAGATAAGAACCTATCATTCTTTGAGATGGGTAAAATAGAAAAAGAAAAGTAAAGAGGAAACAAGATAGGTGTCCTTGAGGTTTCCTTATTGTATAATCACCAAATACCCTCTTGTATAAATTATTGAGAGCAAGAAATTGCTTCAGTGACTAATTAACTTTCAAGGATATGAATTACCAAAAGAAAAAGAAGACTTTCAAGGATATGGAGTTTATTAAATCCTTTGTGTATTATTATTTATAATAATCTGTTGTCATTTTGCAGCAGAATACTTAATGCCCATCAGGCTGAATTGTGATCCTTAGAGGAATTTTAGGGTTTATTTGTCTTCAAAATCTAATTCATGTTAGATGAAATCCTGGCTTTGACTTATTTAGAATGACGTTAACTAAGGTTTATTATTTTCTCAACATTACTTGGTCAGCTCTGTTCATGTTAGTGAAGTTGGGGATTGGAAAGGCTTATCAACTTCACAAATGGGAGTTATACTCTTGACTGTACAATATTTGAACTACAGACAATCTTATCAAACAAGATCATCAAGAAGCGAATGGAGAGCAAATCACTTTCGTCCCTATGATATCCAGGACCCCTCAAGGGCGAATTACATGAAATTCACTGTGTGGGATCCATGGCATTGAGGCTTCAACTGAGTGGCCCATGAATGACCTTGAACGTTACGTATGAGAATATGTTCTAGGTTTAACAAGATAAACTCAAGCGAGACCATGCAAGGTATGAATCATATGCAACACCAGGGCACCACAGACAAGGATTGTATGATTAGGAGCCTAATCTTACTTTTATATCATTGGAATTGAGTTCAGATCACCTCCCTATTAGGGGAAAACAACGTGCTCCCCTGACAGCTTTGAATCACAACGTAGGGGTAGAGCCCATAGTTTTTTATCTATGATTCGTTTAATATATTTATATATTAGTTTCATCCCCTACAGTGTGATTTAAAATCGGAAGTACATTGTTCTCCCCTAACAGGAAGGTGATAATGCAAGGCCGTAGGGGTGCAAGTTTGGTCTTGATTGCCCTTACCCTCCTTGAGCCCGAATAGGGCTTAGGCACAAGATTTTAGCTCTGAGGGTGGGTCTGTTCAGATCCGTTTCTGATTTTTTGCCCTAGTCTTGACCACACTTTTGTCTCTGATGCTTGATCTTAACAAATTAAGGACAAGGATACGGTCAATTAGGGCCAAGGCCAAGTATAGGGTCAATCAGGGCTAGGGACAAATAAAGCCAATTAGGATCAGGGACAGGGCCAGTTAGGGCTAGGGCTAGGCATAGGGCCAGAGACAGGGCTAATTAGGGCAAGAATGAGCTTGGCTTGGCCCAGTAAGGCTAAGGGTCAAGGACAATAATACTTGGCCATAAATTAAGGTCAAGACGAGAATGAGTTTGGATTAAAATATATAGGATTAGACTTGATATTGCAAAAGCCTAGCCTGGCCTGTTGCAGCCCTAAGGTGATGCAGAAAGGGGTTGCCCAAAGGTCTCGAGAAGGAAATTTAGTGACCTAAGATCTGAATTCTAATGGCTTTTAGCCTTCTGCCAACAAAACCATGCATTTTTATTATTGTTTCCGACACCCAAACCGAAACGTATACATTATGAAGATTTTTTATTATTATTATTTTTATTTTTCCTTCCAATACTTCAAGGACACAATCATATACGATCCTTGCGAAAAAGAAGCTAATGGTATCAATGCTTTGTCCCGCCTGAGCTCGATTGGTGCTGCCTCTGCTCAATGATTGGTTTCGTCTGAACTGGAGAGAAATCCAAAACCCGTTCTCAACTCGAAGGCAAAGAACGATCACTGGAAATGGTTCTGTGGGTATTTGGATATGGCTCTCTAATTTGGAAAGCAGGCTTCAAGTACGACGATCGTGTCGTTGGTTTCATCAAAGGTTATCGTCGTGTTTTCTATCAAGGTTTCTCTCTCTCTCTCTCTCTCTCTCTCTTCCCCTTCTAATGTAATCATAGAAACTCTTCTTGCACTGAAGTCTTCTCTTTGGACCTGTACAGGTAGCACGGACCACAGAGGGACACCAGAGTATCCAGGGAGAACGGTGACATTGGAACCTTGCGATGAAGAAGTCTGTGTGAGTGCCCTTCAAACTCAACAATCCAATTTTTCATTTCCCTCTAAAACCTGTATCTTTCTCTTACGATATTAGACAATCTTAAATGCTAAATCAAATCGGTGGAATTCGCAGCTATATTGTATAGCATCGAATTCATCTGAAATGTGCTCATTCTTTTTTTGTATTTAATGATGGAGTAAATCTTTTATGTGAAGATCTTATGGTCGAGTCAAATAAGCGCAATCGTTTAATTTAAATTCGACCAGCATAGCAAAAGTAAGAGGCAAATTTATCACAAATTATCCTAAATATCGAATGAGTTGAGGTATTAAGTGTAAATACTAGTTGCTCGTTCATCTGCTGCACGATATCCTGGACATTTCGTGCTTCGTAGTTGTAATCCTAACTTGGTCTGCATTGTGCTTGGGCAACTTTTTGGCACTTTCCACAAGAAGTTGTGTGGGCTTCTCATTGAGCAACTTTGTTGGAGAAGTCTGTTATAAGATTTTTTTTGCTACTGGAATATTTTTGGGAGTCTAAAATAACAAGTTTTTATTTTGTTTTAGTAGTTATTTGTTTCAAATTTAGTAGTTCCATTTTCTAGTTAGCAAGTATTTTACTTATTTGTTCTTGTTTGGAACCTGGACTATTGTCTTGCAATATTTATCATGATTCAGTTTCAGATGTTTGACAAAACCAAAATTGTTTATGAAATTTCAACGAAACCTTGTATTATGCTTGTGTCGTTTTATTTTGTGGAGAGTTCCTAGGCTCTTGTTTTTTCTTAATTGTTTAGGGCTTTATATTTTAAGTAAATATTACATTTTTCTTTGTTGTGTTGTAATAGAGGGTTTCTTATGACATAGGAGACTTTCCTATTTAGTTGTAATGCTCACCGGTTATAACTAAAGAAGAAAGTGCACAGATATTTTGAAAGTGTGTACTGTGGTGAATAATTTTACAACCAAAGTGTCGAAATCCTGGTTTGGACTAGTGTTAAAGCCTTCTCAACATGCCAGTGATGCTGAAGTCTATGATCATGATCATATCCCCCTCCCTTTCCTCTTTCTTTCGTTACTGTTCAGCTGGTATCCCATTGGCTCTCTCTTACAATTGTAGCTTCTTTTCAGAACTTTTGTGTGTCCGTGTCTAATCATTTGTTCTCTTTCTTAGAGTGACTTTCTGTCAATTACTATTTTTTACTGTTGTTTCAGATCTGCATTAGAGTTATTTGACAGCATGTGAGTCTGAAGCTTAGACTCTTCTTCTAGAGTATCTAAGCATCTGATTGGGCAGAGTTTTGACCATGTTGTTCCCTTCCTGCTCTAGTCCATCAGATCAAACTTAAGTATCATCACACTGGTGGATTGAATGTTATACAAGGTCTCCTTGATATTTGCTGTTTTCCATAGTTTGTATTTCTTTTCTATATTTGTGTCTCCTAATCTAGCCATTGTAGTGCTATGATATTTTAACCACAAACTTACCCCAATAGGACCTAACATATGTTTGTGTATCCTAGTCTAACCCTTTCTTGATATAACATTAAACCACAAACTCACCTCATTAGGAACTCTAGTATATGTCAGTTGAACCCCCATTATGGTTGGACTGTGCAAGATCTAATCATATTAGTCTCTGCCATGGTCATACTTCCACTGCAATTCAGGTTTCTAGTGATTGTGTGGTTCAGCCTAGCTCACCCATCAAAATGAGTGCTCACCTCAATCATGTTTTTCTTACTTTCCTCTGCATCTGGTAGAATTCCCTTAGGACATGGTGGCTGCAAAACCTGCTCTTTCATGGTTACCTTAGGGTACCAAAGTACCAACAGAAACAACATTTTTTTGGAAACAAATTCTAGTTATAAAACCCATCATATATGGATTTTTTTTTTTTTTTTTTGTTCAACCTGTTTAAAGAATCCATCCATACAGTGGTCTTGTGCCCTCCATGGGTGCCAAATGACCAATTGACTTAGATTTTTTTTCTTTTTGTTGGACAAACTCCATTCAAGTTATAAAATTGAAAGTCCATTTCCTCTCTCCCCCCCCCCCCCCCATTTTTGGTAACATATTTTTTTGTTTTTATCATAGTACACACTACACAGTTCCCTTTGCCTTAAATACAGATCCAGATCCAGATCCAGTTATAGTTGCTGCCTCTGACTTAGTCCCGCTTTTATGGTTGTGCTTGCTTCTTATCTTTATGTTCAATACTCTCAATGAGTTTGAATTATTTAACATTCGATTCAATAGACAGATGAATCGTGTTGTTTTTTTTTCTCTTCTAATTTTTCTTTTGTTGTTGTGTTAACAGTGGGGAGTTGCATACAAGGTTTCAGGGGAGGAGGATGAGCAGATTGCACTGACTGTATGAATTTTTCTTTCACTCTAGCTGATACACATTATGCCTGTCTTTTAAGCATTCACATTTTTGTCAATGCTTGCTTATTTCAAACAATACTCTCCTTCCAAATATAGTCTGCCAAAAGACCTACATATTGAAGATTCCCTGATGGGAAAGAAAGCTATTTGCTTTTGATGACAAATCCAGTCTTTAATCTTGGAAATTGGACATGTTATAAAAAATGACTTAAAATTCATATTCATGGCTTCTAAACTCAACAACTGTCATGACTTGGATTGGTTAACATACAAAAAGAAAAAGGTGAACTCATAGTCACCCCAATGAAAAAGGTGAACTTCATATGCGCGTGGAATTCTAAGTTCAGTTGCATTTCTGATATAGCTAATTTGGCCCTAAGGATGGAGGTGCCCACATGCGGGACCCTCGCAAACCCCCCAAGGAAAAAAAGGAACCCTGCAACCAAGAAAGAAAAAAAAAATTCTGAGTTGAAAACATGAAATCCAGAACATTGAATGAGAAAAGCCACATAGCAACAGCTTTGGCTGGTACAAAGAAACTGAATCAAGGAAGTAGCATCAAATTCAGAACTGTGGAATCCCAGCAAAGGGCATATCCAGTGCATGAGGCTCTACCACAGTGGTGTCACAGGGATTGTCACACAGGCTATTTCATGACTCGAACCTTCAAGCACTAGGTCACAGTGGAGCAATATTGCCATCGCGCATGTTCTGACCTCAAAACGTGAAAATTAGCTAGCACCTTTCCATCTTCATAACACCATCACATAATCACTTGTACCAGTTTTATATCTATCTTTTCCACCCAAACAAAAAAAAAAAAGTCTAGTTCTGTTTTCCTGTGCCTACTGTTTCTTCTATTGGCAATGGCCCTTATATGGTGATATACAATACAGTATCTTGAAGTAAGGGAGAAGCAATATGACATGAAGGCTTCCGTTGACATTTTCACTGTAAGTTTTCTAATTTTCTTTAGATTTTGGAGTTATCATGAGTTCATTTTGTTCATATTTACCATGTATGGAAATGTCCAGGAACCAGACACTTCAGCACCAGCAGTCTCTGGAGTACTGGTGTAAGTGGAAGAAAAGTCCCTGAACCTTAATATCATTTTAAGCATCTTGTCTGAAAAATCAGATTCTCTAAACTTCTTTATTTTAGATACATAGCATCACCAGACAAAAAACTGAATAAGAATTACCTGGGCCCTGCATCAATGGAAGAGATGGCCAAGTATGCTTCTTCCTCGCTTTGTGATTCTTCACTTTTCTCTTTACTGTTATTAATCTTTTGAAGGATCCTCTTGATTGACCCTGATACCTCTTTTTCCTTGTTTCATTTTCTCCCATGCAGCCAGATTGTCCACGCAAAAGGCCCTTCAGGCCCCAACAGGGACTATGTTTTCCAGCTTGAAAAGGCTCTTCTTGAGTTGGGTAAGATTCTCTTATGATCTCAATTTATCAATAGGGTTCTGATTCTTATCCCTAGAATTTTATTCGTGTAGGATGTAAAGACAAGCATGTCATGGAGCTTGCGGAAACAGTTAGGCAAAAGATTTCAGAGGGAAGTGATCAAAATCATGAATAAGTTCAAAAAAAGACGATTCAGTTTCTTTGTGATTTTGAAGTATTTTAGGCAAAAGCTTCCAGAGGGAAGTGATCGAAATCATGAAGAAGTTCAAAAAAAGACTTTTTTTTCTTTGTGGGTTTGAAGTATACTATTCTTCAAGCTTGAGGTGCTATGGCAACATTACATGCTTGTTAGGTGATTATTCATTTTTCAGGAGCTTAAAGAAAGCCAAAGCTCAAAAGCTTCAAAGTCTTCCTGCTCATTGCGATAATATATGTTTTGGTTCAGTCTATTTCTTGACCATATTTACAAGATTTGACAACATGTAACTGTGAAACAGATTCAGATATATTTTAAACATGGTCACTAAAGTTTTACTTCATTTTTCAATTAGAAGATTTCTGATTTGAAAAATCACTTACTGTCTTCTCTATGTTGTGGCACCCTGTTTGAAATTGTCATGTCATGAGTCATGGCCAAACCACCCCGACCCCCACCCCCACCCCCACACCACTCCTTGTCCCCTGTATCGAATGTGCGTTTGTCAATTTTTAACCCAGCCCCAAATGGACCTTGCTTCAATCCAGCGCACTACAAGTGCAGGATCGTCATGTGACACATTTTAGTCCATTGGATTGAGATTTGAACCTCGACCATTGAGATTCAATTGTTCAAGCTCGACCGAAATTTTGGATCCTGACGAAAATTTCGTTTGAAATTTTGGATCTTGACGAAAATTTCGTTTGATTGTCATGCACATTTAATGCATGACTGAAGCAATTTCAAGCCCTAGTAATGGTATTGGGCTGAGCACAACAGTCATGATTGAAGAATCAGAAGATGATTATTCTTCCAAGAATTCTTTTTATAGGTTTTACAACTAATTCTCACAAGACGATAAGTCCTCATCAGTTCATTAACTTTCAAATCGAAGGAGCCAACTGTGATCAGCTAGGAAAATGTTCATTGCATATCCGTACATTGGAAGGATTTCTCGTATTTCCCACTTACCTATGCTTGCCACTCTTCAAACGTCACCTGTGATCATTTTACGCTTGCACATAACTGTTTTGAACTCCTTCAGCCAAGATGAAGTCACTCATCGTTATTGGAGGCATGACCAAACCATTTGAGACATCATTTTATGAGCCTTTCGCTAATCAAACAATCTTGACAACCATTATAATATCTTCGTCTTTATTCCCTCCCTAATTTTCCGTCTGGTTGAAATTAAAAATGGAAGTACGATCTCTAAGCACAAAATTCATCTCTTATCATATTTACTCATGATACTTCTTATGTATAATTTTTATTCTACTTACCAAATTGATTGATGCAAAGTAAATTAAGCTCGTAGTACCAAAACCAGAATGATTTCTTTATGGATAGCTGATCTAATCATTTGAGATCAGCGAGGTTCCCTTTTCTGGTTTGGTAATTTCATTTCCCTTTCTTCTGATTTCCCTTGCCACCAAATGAAACCATAATTTTTTGGCCCCAAAAAACCCATAATGACAAGAATAACTGCAACGAATACCATATGCACCGTGAACCAAATAACTACCAATTTTCATTCATCATCAGAAAATTTCACCACCACCACCAATGTACAAGTTCAAGTCGAATATAAATTATGCATCTTACATTATATTCATAGTAATTTGCAAATTTAGCAGCTACTGCAGCCTAAAAGAACCGCCTGGCCCCAAAAAAGATAACGCAGGGGCTAAGAAAACAGAGAATATTCTTGAGAGAAACAGAACCTAGAATCTCTGATTATCCAGCTGTTGGTTTAGAAACTTGAACGTGGTTGATCCGGAGTCAGTCACTCTCCTCCTCAACATCTAAAAGAAAAGGTAGCAAGCGAGCAACAGTCAATTGAATAGAGCATTAGGAACATTTTTAACATGGAGAACAGACATGATAAATGTTCAGAAAGGTATTGTAAGATGAATCAAAAAGCATGCAATTACTGACCGGCGTGTGTGTATGCTAAAAAGCAGACACTTCACAACCATAAAACAAAATATACAAAAGATAGTCATAGAGTAGGGAAACATGTCAAGTAAAAGGGTAACATGTCTTCTTGGATCTCCTAAGAGCCCAAGTCAAGAGACTTGGCAGCAGACAGCAGGGATCAACAAACTACTTGACCCATCTCCATCGAATACGAGCAACCCTGACAGAAATCTGCTATTTGTATTCCTAAGACCACATAAACTTGTGAAGTTATGAGCTAAGACGCTTAGCATAATAAGTGTCACACATGGGTCTAGCACAATATCCTCCTCCACATAGTCCATAGAGCAACCATTTATTCAGATCACTGATGGTGCATGCACCTCCAATTGCTTGAGCATTAGCACCCCTTATGAGTCCAGTCTTTGGTGTCCATATGATCTGTAATCTTTTGGTATCCCTCAAGGAGGCCTACCCATCATCACAACCCTTACCAACTGAATGAGATCGACTACATGGAACCTTGCCTTCCAATCAAAATCCATTCATAGACATACTAGGTACAAGACAAGGCCTAACCTGTGTATCTTTTCTCACAACTTCTCCTATGATTATCTTAGGTGTGCCCCTAGTTCCATTAGTTCCTTCAATCTAGATTAAATCACTACTCCATGTAGGGGCATTAAAGGCCTCCATTGAACATGGTCATGCCACCTCAAGCGACTTTACCATAGCCTATCATTCACTGAGAGCTACTCCTAAACCAGCTCTAAGATAATCACTTCTTACTTTATCCTTCCTAGTTTTACCACTCATCCATCTCAACATCTTCATTTTTGACAAACTAGGTTTATTTATATGATGTTTGTTAATAAACTAACACTCTACACCATACAACATTAACTGGTCATAGAATGGTCCTATAGATTTTCCTTTAAGGAATGTGTCGATCATACAAAACCCCCAGACACACCTCTCCACTTTATCCATTGTATTTTAACTCTCTGGAAAAGATTATCCTCTATATCGCCTTCTTCATTTATGATTGAGCCAAGGTACCCAAAATAATCACTTTGCGGAATCTCCTTCTCATCAAGTTTTGCTACCTCATTTTCTACATGCCCAAAGTTACATACTAGATACCCCGTCCTCATTCTACTTAGTTTAAAACCTTTTGACTCCAAAGTTGACCTCCATATCTGAACTCAGCATTAATCCCTACTTCTATCTCATCTACTAAATCAATATCATTAGCAAAAAACACACAAGGAACCTCATCTTGAATGTCTCTAGTTAAACCATCCATGATAAGTGCAAATAAATAAGGGCTTAGAGCTGATCCATGATGTGAAAAATTGTATTCGGAAACTCACCACCAGTTCTTACATTGTCACTGAACCATGGCTCATATCCTTAACTATGTCCATATATTTACTTGAAACATTCCTCTTTTCTAATACTCGCCAAATTAAATCTCTCGGGACTCTTATCATAGGCATTCCTAGGTCTGAAAAACACAATAACAATCTCACCCCCTTAGCCTCTTCAAGGTCTTGGGCTTCCCAACCCCCACGCCCGTACAGACACGTTGTCATAGTTCCCCTCCCCAAATGGCTATAGCTCCCACTTGGCACACGACTTTGTTAGACTACATGCCCACAATCAACAATCAGACACCCAGGGGGATTGCTTGGCAAACCTTGTTTGGTTTAGAAGTCACATATCTCTCCATATAGGTTCATAGTCTGGAGAACCCCAAACTCTGCCTCCTACTCAATCCTTCTTTGTCACCGCCAGCACCTGTTCAATCATCCTCATATCCTTTATTGAGACTGTCATTAACACATCGATCACCTCTTTTTTTCCTTGCCCTTTCACTGTTTCTATTTGGAAAAGGCACTGGAAACCCGTTGGCCCCACAGCAGCAGATCCATACCCTTCTATAGGGAGTGGCTTTGGATTGGATATGACCTTTCTCTAGCAGCTCTATCTATGACACTGCAGGTAAGCTTGTTTTTAGTGTTGTTCTCCCTCATATTTGGATGGAGAGGAATTTTTAAAGATTGAACTCCAACTCTCGTCCTTTTGATATGATTTGGAAAGCCATTTTCTTGTGTTAGCTCTAGATTTTACATGATACCGGTTGGTTCGCTTATAGATTCTCTAAGGAACATGCATATTGCAATCCCTTAAGATTCTTCACATGTTTCCCTTTTTCAGTCTCCTGACCCTTCTTCCTAGGGCTGGGGGCTATGTAAAGCCACCGCACCCCTTCTTTTCCCATGTATTCCTCCATCCACCCTCTTTAAAGGTTTTGCTAATGAATTATTTGTTCACCCCAAAAATTTTCACATCAGCATGCAAAACATGTAGGCACAAACACCGAACACCAACATGACCCCAAACATTTATAGGGGAAAGGATGGGGAGATCCAAGTAAGGCGTCTATGTCAACCTACAAGGATAAGCTTTCATTCACACACCACACACAATATAAATTGAAAATATTTCAAAAAGTTAAGATGGCTTGTTGGATCCATAACTCCCCCCCCCCCCCCCCAAAAAAATTTCCCAAAAACACCCTTGTGCAGATCCTCATTGCAAGGTTCTTCCAACATACATGTCACTCATCATGTAAAAAAACACAACAGAGCTATTAGATCAGTAGTTAATGGCGATTTAGTTACCCAAAGCTGGAAACCAATATCGATGAGGTATGGTGATGAAAAGAATCAACACTAACAAACCCACAGAAAACCCAGAAAAACTAAGCTCATGGCCCATATAACCCATTAGACACTCAAAATTAAACATATTGTCTACCCTTGGTTCCATCCAATTGTCTGGTTTTTGCATCTGGCTTTCTTGCTTTTCCGAAGCATGTCAAGATCCTATAACTGAAGCACAAAGTATAAAGAAATACCAACAAGTTCAGAGTTACTAACCTTCATCAAGTCCTTCACTTGTTCCTTCACTGCTACTGTCATCTTCGTCATCATCATCTTCATCCTCATCAGTGCTATCCCCATGATCATCTTTCTTGTCATCCTTGCTATCACTTTTAACTGGAATTTTGGGCCTCGGAGGAGCTATATAAGATGTGTTTGACCTTCTGCGGGAGCTTGAGACAATGTTGCTCATGTCAATACCTTCAAGTTCTTTTTCTCTTTCTTTTTTCTTCTTAACTGCCTTGATTTCTGAAACAAAAATGAAGTGTCATGCAAGTAATGCTGGCATGGATCAGTAAATGTAGACCAGAATCTTTGTGGCTGACTTTTACTCATCAGAATAGCCAAATGGAATGTGGTAAGTGAAATAGGTCATAGATTTTGAATTTTCATGGCTCTCTTTAGTACAATTTAAATTTATTATTACTATTTAAATAAACATAAATAGATCGTGTGGGATGATTTATGACCCCTATGTCTCATTAAACTAAGTAAAGTCAAACATAAATTCATAAATAAACTTCCAATTTTTGTTTATGCAGGCACTGTTAATGAACATGTATAATACTGCTACTTAAATAGTGGTAAAAGGGTAAAAGTAACAAAAATTAGAAAAAAAGCTTTTCTCCCTCACCAACTTCCACATTGCTACTTATAGGCTGGGCTGCTCAGGAAGCGCTTTCCCAGGTGAGCAACAAAGAAACCAACTGCCCAAGATTTTAAATCAAAGAAATATAAAAAACAGGGGAAGGTTGGGGGTGTGTACGTATAATCCAACAATATCACAGCAAGAGTGGTGGTTTCAGTATAACCTGGACAAGCATCTCCTCTAGACTATGAAAAGGTTCAACCAGAATATACGGATGTCTCTTTGACAGTGCTGACCTTTTTCTGATGGATTTGTGGATAACCCTTCTTTCTTAAGGATATCCTCCAATTCCTTTATTAGGCAGGATTCACGTTTATTCTCAGGAGCCTGTTTGACTTTCTTATACACTGCTGGGGTAACACTGCAAATTGAAGAAAAATTTCATAACATTAGCATTACAGAATGACAGGAGTGATGGATGATATCATAGAAGTCAGCTAGAAGAATGAAATACCTCATACCACACGCTTTGATTATTGATTTTAAATGCTCTACCTGTTTCCCATATGTCTGAGTTGAAACTTCCTTCTTTTTCTGCATCCAACAATAAGAATTGATGTTAATTACTCTTTCATTAGACCAATATTTTGAAGGATTGTTCTTCAACTCAACAATACAATATGACCTTGACCGGCTCATCAGCAGAGGACTGCGATTGACTGTTGTCTGAGAGGTTTCCATCCTTTTCATCACTACTTTCCTCTGATGTAGGCTCAACGGGCTTTTTCCTTTTGTTGCCAGATGATTTAGTTTCTGGTGCAGGTCTTTTCCGGCTCTTTACCTCTTCAGAATTCCTTGACTTTCCTATAGGAGTTGCTTTCTTTTTTAGCTTTATGTCATCATCATCATCAACCTCTTCATCAGAAGAATCAGAACTTCGAGCTGTGCCACCCTTTTTAGACACCTTACTTAGAGATTCTTTGTTTTGGGAGTTTTTCTTAACTCCGTTCGAGGATTGAGCAACTTCAGAACCATGAAGTACCTGAGACATGAGACAGCAAATTGCAGTGCTTCTACCAGGATGCAGGACATACAAACAAAATACACAATACCTCATCTAATTGAACACTAAGGCTGTGTTTGTTTGCAAAGGTGGGGTGGGAAAAAAAACATGTGGGTCCCATGTGTAGTGGGGTGAGGGAGAAGGAAAGGGTTTTGTGGAAAAGTGATAGTGGTGGGTCCCACTTTTTACTTTTCCCAACTTTCCCACAAAGTCCCACCAAATATGTGAGGTTTTAAAATGGCTTGTGGTGGGAAAGTTGGGCTGCCACATCACCAGACAAGTTTCCTTGATTCAAAGAAACTTGTCTCTCACTTTCCCACCCCAAGCAACCAAACAATCTACCATTTTGGGATTTAAGGGAAAAGTAAGAAATCTACACTTTTTTCAAGAATTTTCCCACCCCACCTTTATTCCAGCAAACAAACGCAGCCTAATGGATTTTTTAAAGCATACAAACAAAATACACATACCTCATCTAATTGAACACTAATGAATTTTTTAAAGGGATCAAGAGCATATTTTTCAAATCCAAGGTCTTCTTCCAACAGTCTACGAGCTACTAGTAAAGTAACATCCCTGAAAAAGTGACAAGTGTTGCAGTAAAAAAAGAAGAAATATTGTAGCAAGAATGATAAACTCATATTCCAATAAAAGATATGAAGAAGCATACTCAGAATTTGCTCTGAAATAAGCAGCTCTTTTTTTAATAGCCTTCTTTATTATGTCTTCACTTGGAACTTTTTCCAATTCAGAATTCTGAGTGTCCTTGTGTTGCTTTTCTTCGTCCCCCAGGAGGCCATAAACTGGAGATCCTTCCTTCTCCATGCTAGAGTTGAATTCAGCCTCTTTCTTAGGTCGAAGATCTTCAAGTGATTTTGCTGTACCTTTTTCATCATTATGAACAACTTCTTCCACATTCTCCTCCGACGCCTTGGAATTCTCATCATCCGGACTATTAAAGCACTGTATGCATTCAAGAACATTAAAATAATAAAAGTTACTAGTTATCTTCATAATGAGAAGAAGACATTTACCAGGAAGCAATGAATTCCATTAACATAAAATTAAGTAGCACCGTACCAAAATAGGCAAAATGATCGAAATGGAGAAAACAATGAAGCCCAAAAAATTGAAAAGAGAAACAATAGCTTTCTGAACGACATTAACGTGACCCAAATGGTATCCAACAATAAGCACTAAAGTGGCGGCCAATATTTACATGCCCTCCCCCACAATGATTGTTCTTTTGAGAAGAACTCAAGAAAGGTTGTTAAAGCATCAAAAGCCTCCCTGTTGCAAAAATGTCCTTCCATTACATAAAAATTTTCAGTAAACCCTCCAAGGATTTATTACCTAGTTCTTAAAATGAATGAAATAATTGAGACAGACAGAAAAGGGGAAGGAGCACTGCCTTTATGGGAAGGAGTAAGTATCTGTGCTAAATTATCGCACAGTTGCACATACTCGAATTTGAACAAGCACATGCCCAAAATAAATTTCATCATAGCATGGGTAGATGCATCCTCAGAAGAATTGGAGTTGCAGAATAGAAAGAAGACAGGTTAAAATTACAATACACAAATAGAAGACTTGCACAAAGAAATAGTAGCATAACAAAAGTGGAAACAATTCAAGGAGGAAACTAAACATAAACCAGGGGAAAAAGAAGAAGAAAAAAGGTAGATTTAGGGGGAAAAGAAGAAGAAAAACCCTAGATAATCTACCCAATCAAATAAAATAAAATTAAAAGAATGCAAAAATAATAATAATAATAATAACTGGAACTATCGATCATTGCTGAATCAAAAACCAGTTTAAGACCGATCATTGGTTTGAAATTTCAAAGTGGGTCACGTGGGTCCAGCGAGGTTAAGGCAACTGCATCACAAAATCAGTTGGGCAAGCCCCTAGCAGACCAAACCGTTCAGAACCACCAGCAGCAATAGCGAATTCAATACCAGCCATGAGTAGCCAAATAGAAGAACATGGAGAAAAAAATGCCATCCATTTTCCCCTTCTACTCTCATTTCTCCAAACTTAAGAACACACAGTAAAACAATGTCATTCACCAGCTTCACTTGTACTCTAATATACTACTGAGTGGTAGGAAAACTCTCAAGATGTCACTGATATTTCACAAGATCTCTCTCTTTTTCCATCTAGTGAGACGACAAGATGCGCAAGACAAAATGATGTGCTTAGCACACAGGGTCTCAAGTCTCAACTCTGAAGTTGAACTTTGATGATTGTATGATCATTTGAACTTTGTAATTGCAGCTATGAACATTTAACATGTACAATTATAGATGAAACCCAAAATCTGGGTTATTCCAGGATCCTCTCAATAAGAACCAGCACCAAATTAGGGTTTAAACCCTTTCTGTTGTTGAAACCTAGTGGATAACAGCTGCTTTTACTCAAAATACCGTGCAGATGAGGCTAATTCCTTGCTGTAATTCAGTTTCAGATCTGGGAATGGGTTTAGATTTAGGTATAAAGGGGTTTAGGGCTTGGGAGGGGTGATACCAAGGCTCAGCTGCTTCTGTTATGGAATTCCAGAGCTGAATATATAAGTTAAGGCTCAAAGAATGCCGCTGTGGGGTTTCAATTGGGTTTGGCAGGGTGCTGTTGTCAGATGTTTTATAATTTCAGGTCAAGTCTTATAAGTTTAGGTCAGTCCTAAATGGATTAGATGTATTTGAAGAGTCCTTTAGGGTTTGGGATTCTTAGATTTTATTGGGACTGGGATCGACTGTAGGAAAAGGGGTGGGGATGCTAATCTTAAAAAGGTTTAGGGTTTGGTAGAGGGGTTTGGGAGTTATGAGAGTTTCAATGGAACTATGGTTAGGGTTAGACTAGGGGTTGGGTTGGCCCAATTGGGCTGAACTGGGATGGAAGGTTACTAGGGTTAGAGGGATGATGGTCCTCAAGTTTCAGACAGATCTAACAGTTAAATTGCTGTAGATCTACCTTGAATTTTAGGTCTAGGAAAAAGTCCAAAAATTGCAGAAAATTTCAAGAAAAACAAGAAAAGGGGTGGTGATAAGGGTATTAAGGTTATTGTTTTAGGGTTCGGGAGGGTGGCTAAGGGTTGGGAAGGGGTTGGGGGTTGTTTTATACTTACTTGGAGTTTGAAGGTAGGCTGCTGTTAGGGTTGGACTGCTGCTGGACTTGAAGCTTGATTGCTGAAATTGAAGAAGAATGGCTGAACTTGAAGAAGATCACTCAAACCGTCTTGCCTCCCAAGAAGACCACGGGATTACTTGCCTCCAAATTCATAATTTTATTCATCAAATTCAACTTGTCTTACAATGACGTAGGGTGGGCTATTTATAGCCTTACAAAGTGGAGGAAAAAGATTTGAAATCTAACAAGAAACCTAACTTGACTGAACTAGGGAATCCATTATAAACTAGGATCCCCTTTACAACTCAATAACCAACATACACACAAAAAAAAAAAACCATCTTCAAAGATAACACCTAATTATCCAAAAGTAATCTAAAGTAATCTAAATTTAAAATAGATTCCAATTAGGACTATCTAACTTTGACTAATTATTTTGACCCCCCCCCCCCAAAACTCAATAACTAACTCTAGAGGACTCCAATCCAAATTCTAAGAGTAAATACGGAATCCTAACAATTGGGAGATTAAAGTGGACTCAAGTTTTGGGATCCAAACCTAAATGGGAATTTCACCAATACAAGGACTCTCAAATAACTTGCAAAATAATAAACAATAAAATAAAATAAATATAAGGTCCAAACAACCCACTAGACTCAATGGGACCCAAGCCTAAGACACCCGAACGATGTAAAAATGACCAAAATACCCCTACAAAGATTCGGCCAGCCCTTTGGTGCACCAATTGGGCCTAGGTTTTGGAACCCAATTCTAGGGGGGTCAAACTTGTTCACATCAATTAGACTTGCTTGAATTTTTAACTTTGATCATTAATGTATAAGCATACAATGTGTACAATAGGCCATTCTAAGGGTTCACTTTAGTATAACAGTTTCCCACAAGGTTAAGAAATGGAACTCACATTTACACTAGTTTTTTTTCATAAATATGAGGTTCCCAACATGTTCAGAAGGGCTGGAGCAGGTTGGACAAGAAGTTTCAATACCCCTCCCTCATTTTTATTTATTTATTATTATTCTTTTCTTCTTCTTCTTCTTCTTCTTTTTTTTTTTTTTTGGGGGGGGGGGGGGGTTCCACCAACTCCCGAGATCTTGAGCCAACCTTCTTTTTTTGAGTTGGTGAGATGGACCTTGAGATTGAGATCTTAAACCATGCCTACAAGTCACTTAACTGATTAGCTTTTACAGTAAGAGATTTAGAGAGAAAGAGGAAAATGCACCCGCAGTAGGGGAGTGTTGAGGCCAGTTTCTGCTTCAAAACATGTCAATATGTCACTAAAAGCTTACTACAAGCAAACTAAAACACAGCCGGGAATTTGTAAGCTTCAAGAATAATCATCTTGGGATAACCAACCACTATTTATTGTGAGGAAGAGGAACATATCCATGCCATTGTAATGCCTTTGGTTAGGTACAAGTGTTTTGTGGTTTTCATTTCTTTTTTTCTTTTCTTTTTTCTACATTATAATATCTATTTCAAGACCAAACGGTAATGTGCAACTTCATCGTCTTTTAAAATGGCAAAAGAACATTGAACAAGAACCAGAATCATATAGTAAATAAACTAGTTACACAAAGTTTTGCCTCAAGGAAGTACCTACAGTTCATAAATGCTTGCTATAATAATTCACGAAATCCAGTTATGCAACAAACCATTGCGGGGGAAGGTGGGAAGAGAAAGAAAACAGAATGCTCAATGTTAAAATACGCCATGCATAAGAAGTAAAGTTTCTATAGAAGACAATTCCTCTACAGGCATACTAATTCCACAACTGTTCACCCTTCAAGTCACAATAGTTTTCAAATGAAAAAGTACCTCTTCCAAACATTGTTTGATGAGTCTTTTATGGACATCCAATGCAAATTTGTCCAACTTCAGGTCTTTTTCGAGTAACCTCCGCACACCCTCTAAAGTCAATGAACTGTTGTAAACAGAAAACAAAGGAAGCAAGATCATCAGCTTCATTCATATCTGAATCAAGTGATGGTTGTCAATTCAAGAACAAACCAGTTAACTGGGTAGGAGGAGCAACATTAGAACCAGAACCGACTACGCTGATTATTAACCAATTAGATTTTGCTAGACATCAGGATTTGAACTGAAATCAAACCAAATACCTAGTTAGGACCAGTTTTTAATTAATCCCTCAATATTCACTCTATTAGGCTAACCATACCATTGAAAGGAAGAATCCATTGGTGGAGATCTTGTAATCTGAGTAGTCTTAGTTGATTCACTTTCCTTTTTCTGTTCTTTCCTTATTGGGAGTATGTTTGCTAGGTTTTTATTTTTCTTGTAAGATTCCCATACTGGGAAGATTTTGTTTGCTCTGTATTTGGCAAGTTTCAAGTAGAAATAAAGCTCCCGTTGTGTCCTTCAGGCATAAGTTTCACAGGGCAGTAAGTCTAATTATCTTTGAGTTTTTAGCCCCTAGTTTTCTCAACAATGTTATCCGTTTGATCTTCCTCTTTTCGTTTCCTTTTTTGGGTTTGGCAGTGGGATTGGGGGCGCGAAGACAATAAGTGTGCACTGTAGCTTTTCAGCTTCATTCCAGCATGCGGATTTACTGTCATTCTCTCTGCGGGACGAACCCACCCACTTGTTTGTTCCATCACAAGTCTGATTCCAGTACTAACATATGTCCTTCACTTTCCTAACTCACATTCATTAGCTACCGACGTTCATCCACCTGACTCACTTGATTTCCATTGCTTAAGCTAAAATAACTTCCCTAAAACCCGCAAACCATGATGAGTAACAATCAACATATTACAAACCCACTCCGAATTTAGATAAAATACCACCACAATAATCATTAATTTTTCTTATAGACAACGCAAAACTCTAATAACTGAACTAAACAAAATCTACAGCCCAGGTGAAAGCCAATCAACAGTCAGCTCAAATGGATTGTCTTCTCTTCACTGCTAAAGGCTCTTGAATTCGATTACTCAAGTACCTGGTGTACTCAACCACCCTCAGGATTCTTAATCTACACATAAACCCTGAATTCTAATGCTACAACGCTCAGTCTATATCCAGAAGAAAAGTACAACCAAAATTAATTGAAATTCTAAAAAGGGCATCAACCAACATGAAAAAATCACCTAGCGAGATCTTTGAAATTGTGAAAGCAAAATATAAACAAATTGAAGATAATAGACCATGGGCACTACTCACTCGGCTTGAGCCTTGAAATGACCTACGCGTGAGCGCATAGCGTTCCTTATCGCCGTTTCAATTTCCGATGGCTTCTCGTCTAATACTTCACCATCTTGCGGATGCTCCATCCCTCTCTCTCTCTCTCGTGCGCTTGATTCCTGAGACCTGAACAGTGTTAAGTGCTTCAAAATCCAGAAGACCCGCACTAAACCCTTGGAACAAGAAAGGAAACGAGGTTTTTTGTTTTTACCGCTTGCTTAATAGCTGCTAATGGAGGAAATTAAAAAAAAAAAAAAACAACAACAACTAGTAACATTTGAACTCGGAAATGTTTACCGAAAAAAATATTAGAACAAATTCGGCAATTTGACAAAGGAATTAAAATTCCGAAACTTGTAGGTTTGTGCAAGGAGTTTTTTTTTTTTTTTTTTTTTTTTTTTTCGGGGTAGAAAAGGAATAATTACTATTTTATATGCCGAGGCTCATGAGATTTTGCTCTTTTTCCAACAACAAAAAATACAAAATAAAATATTTGGTTCTTCTGGATAAATAAGTATATAATGAGCATGGTTCCTCGTGTCGGCGATACATAGCGAAAAATCGACATGTCGTTGGGGGTGACACGACACCCCCTAGTGACACCTAATTAACCGAACATTTTTTGCCCCCATGGTGGGAGATCTCGCGAGATATCTCGGTTTTTTCATAAATCGAGACGAGATCAAGGGCGAGATCTACGAGATGGGATATCTCGCTCGAGATCTCACCATATCTCGCCATATCTCGCTATATCTCGCCATATCTCGCTGGAACTCTCAATTTTTACCAAATTTTTTGTAGATTTCAGCCAAAGTTTCACTTGCAACTACTCTTAGCACATCTACAGCATCAAAGAAAGTTCAATCATCCTCTACTTGTCTTATGAACTTATGCGTTAATGACTTATATAAAACTTCTAACGGTTGTATACTTTTATCATTCTATTCTCGAAAGTTAAGATTGTAATACTCATATGAATGTTATCTTGATGACATCTGAGTTATTTGATGTATTTGATACACATGATTTTCATTTATATGCCTTAAGGTTTTATATTACATGTTATATAACCTTGCATTCTCTAATCCTACAGCATTAATGGTTTTATATTATATGTTATATAGCCTTGCATTCTCTAATCCTACAGCATTTCAGTTTCACAATATGGGTAGATTTAGAAATCATACTTAGGGCTGTTTTCTCACAAATTCAAGGCCACTAGTGTGTTCAAAAGGCATCAAATAGGCTAAATACCAAGTTTTAGCCTAACTGGGACCCTAAAACCCACCGAGATGGGCTACCGAGTTGACGCCCAAAAAATTACATATCTCGACCGAGATCTCGCCGAGATGGTCGAGATCTCTGTTTTTCATGGTAGCGAGATCTCGCTCGAGAGCGAGATCTTCCACCATGCTTGCCCCGTCAACGATTCATCTGCTTAATTTGATTGCTCGAATCGCAGCGATCAGTCCCTCAGAAGTTCCAGCATCGCCAGATAAGATCGAAAATCCAACGATCGGTGCCAGAATACCATTGAAGGTTGGAAAGTAGTCTAGACATTCCCATTGTACAGCAGATGCTAGGGTTTCTGGACGAACAGAAAGACAGTTGAGGTGCCAAGGAGTAGCATAGGTGTTGCAAAAGAGCTTATAGTTGTCTGAAGGCGATTTCCGACACAACATGCAGATGCCGTCACCGTTGCAGGGGAGTTGTCGAGACTGCGATTCCGCCATTGACAGAGTGAAAGAGAGACGGAGACAGTTAAATGTCCAGACTCACACAGAATGGCAATGGTGATGTGGTTCTGTGTACGGAATAAGAAGAAGAAAAAACTTCGGGTATTTAAAGAGGAGAAACGGTGATGGCGGGTTTTTAAAGTGACATATTTTTCGGACGGGTTTTAAATTTCCCTAAACCAAAAGTCGCCCGATTTCTGGTGACATGTCGCCCGAGTCGTCGTGTTGCCAGGGTCCGACACGGTGACATGGGCCGACATGCCGAACCTTGATAATGAGTAATAGAATTTAATTACATATAAATATTCTAATCTAATGGTATTTATTGGATTTACTTCAATGACCACCTCTTAGTGAATAGGTCGTGAGTTCAACCCCAATGGTATAAGTAATATTTTCATTCCCTTTATATTAAAATTACCCTTGTATCACCTAGCCAATTAAAAATGAATTCACGTGATTGAATCTTAATGCTGAGTGGAATATTTCTTCATATAAAGGATCCAATATTTCAATTAACGAAACTAGTTAAAACTAAGTTTGAATTTGTAGTTCTATTGAAAACAATGATTTTTCATCCCATTAAACATTTTTATCCTTAAAAATAACCACATTGAAGGGGAAAATATCACTATTTTGTCAAAAGGGAAAAATCAATATCTTTTCATTCCCTGATGTAGCATTTGTTTGAAAAGGTGGAATGGAAAAAAAGGGTGAAAAAAAAAACATGTAGGCCTCATGTATAGCGGGGTGAATGATAAGGAAATGAAAGTAAAGGGTTTTGTTAAAAAGTGATAATGGTGGGTCCCATTTTTTACTTTTTCAAATTTTTTCATAAAATCCTACTAAATGTATGAGGTTTTGACAAATCTTGGGGTGAGAAAATTGAGTTGCCACCTCACCAAACAAGTGTCTCTCACTTTTCCACTCAAACAACCAAACAATATACATTTTTAGGAAAAATATGAAAAAATATTAAATGTTTGTTTTTTTCAATAAATTTTCCATCCATTTTTTTCCACACCACCTTTATTCTAGCAAACAAACGCAGCCTTAGTACTTGTTTGATTACATGAGTATGGAGATTTCAAATATATATACATTTCAAATCTATGTAATCATAATTCATAAAATTAACTGTTTGGTAAATATGTAGATTCATTCTGAAATAATATTTGGTCGACGTAATTTTCGTGAATGCGCAAATGTTTAACGTTTTTATAGTAGAGGTGAAATCTCTATATTATATCTATATCTCTACATATTCACGTTTTTAATGTAAAAACATGAATAAAGAATCTTAACAATCAAACAGATATAAATTTTGCATTCATTGCAGTATTTGCTATTGACATCACACCCCCTATGCAAGGCCACTGTGACCGTTACCAATGCTCAATTTTCCCCTACTTTCCTTACAGAAATATGGCGAAATCCCTGTAGTAAATTGAACTATTAAATGAATGTTTGTATCTGCTCTGGCTTTACCTAGTTTAATAAATTTTATAATCATATGTGAAATCAAACCAAATCTGAAATAGGAGTTTAGGGTCTATTTGGTTACACGAATACAAAAATTGATTAATGAATGCGAGATTTATACTTATATAGTTATAAAAATTCCTAGATTCATAAAATTTAGAGATTCATATTTTTAAAATTAAAAACGTGAATCTGTAAATTCATGGGTATATTTCACAACTACTTAAAAGTACTAAACATTTACGCATTCACAAAAATCACGTTGACCAAACAGTTTTTTCATCATGAAATTTCCACAAAATTATGTTAACAAAACAATTAATTTTATGAATTATGACTCCATAGATTTGAAATCTCTAGATTGTTGGAATCTCCAGACTCATGTGACCAATCAAAGGCCCTTACCAATTTTGCAAGGGCATATTTGATTATATGAATCCAGAGATTTCAAATCTCTGGATTCACAAATGAGAGATTTATACCCGTTTGATAATGTGAATCTCTGGATTCATGAAATCTAGAGATTCACATTTTTACACAAAAAACGTGAATATGTAAATTTATGGGTATAAGGTGAAATTTAGAGATTTCATCCATACTATAAAAAGTGTTAAACATTTGAACCATGACTCCATAAATACTTTTTTAGGATGAATCTATAAATTTCCTTCTAAATATTCAGATTAACCAAACAGTGAATTTTATGAACCATGATTCCATAGATTGGAAATCTCTAGATTTTTGAAATTTCCAAGCTAAAAAAAATGAGAGCTCGAAAAAATGGAAAATAAATGAAAAAGGGAAAAAAGAAAGAAACATAAACCGCAAAAGAAAAAGGTCTGAGCCGGGTGCGGAATCGAAACGAGTTTGTATCTCTAAAGTAGACCGGATTGGTCTAAAAGTACTTTTTTCGGTTTATTGGTTACGCTCGAAAACGGTAAACCGGATATCCAGCAGAACCTCTCAAATCTCACAAACCCTAGTACACTGCGCTTTATATCTCACAAACCCTTCAATAAAAAGCCGGTACCACAGACGCTTCGTTCTCTTTCTCGCTCTAGTTCTAGTTCGTGCATCTGCAAGACTAGGGCTTCTCATTCAGACAAGGTAAGTCTATTATACTTTTCTTCTTCTTTTTCTCGCTGATTTGTTAAAGCTTCGATCTGTAGTTAATTCGAGTTAATTACTCACTCTGTGTTTCATCAGATCTGCTGCATATTTGGCGAGGGTGTCGCTATGGCTCTGGTAATATACCTCTCATTTCTTTTTGATGGGTTTCACTAGTTTACTTCTGCGGCACAAATATGCATCCTGATGATTTCGCATGTTAATTTTAATTTTTTTTTTTTTAACTCCATTGATTGAGGTTTAATACTTCTTTATAATAAGTACAAAATTTCGTGTTGCTATTTTTACGATTACTTTGAACAGAAATTCGATCTTTCGTCGCTATATTGTGAATCCCATTTAGTTCGAAATGGATTCATGTGGGTCAATATCCTCTTTCCTGAATTGCAATAATTATGTCTGTATTTCCTAGAAATGTAGGAACTCAGTGAGCCGAGCAAACGGATCAATGCCTGTTTGACGATGATCGGTTTCAACTTTCAATTGATTTTATTTTTAACGGATTTTCAGAAATATAAACCAATATGTTTTACCTACATAAATGTTTTTATTTTTATTTTTTCGGTAGAAACCTACACATGTTTTCAGTATTACTAATATGTGTTGTATGCGTTAAAGGTCTTGCATGCAGGAAGTGGTAACAAAAATGCCTTCAAGGGTCTCATCGCCGCGGAGTACAGTGGCGTCAAGGTTGAATTGGTCAAGAACTTTGAGATGGGTGTTTCGAACAAAACTCCTGAGTTTCTCAAGATGAACCCTCTTGGAAAGGTACACAACAACTGTTATAGCCTGGATAATATAAGGGTCGTGTTTTATCCAGTTGGAGTTTTTTCTCAGTTCAAATGAAAATGCTTCGTTGGTTCTGCAGGTTCCTGTATTGGAAACACCTGACGGCCCTGTTTGTGAGAGCAATGCCATTGCTCGTTATGGTGAGAAACTGTTGTCAGATTTCGAATTTGAATCAGTGAATTCTAGAAACCTTACAGTTTTGAGTTACTTGATGCAGTTGCTCGATCCAAGGCTGATAACCCTCTTTATGGCTCTTCCCTGATCGAATATGTAAGACATTGAGTTTTGATGGACATGTTCTATATTTAGTGCTCAATGGGTCTCGAGCCCTTTTTCATTGATACTGTTATTAAATATGGTTTTATTTTTCTCATTATACTTGGATCTTTTCTTTTACCAGGCTCATATTGAGCAGTGGATTGATTTTTCTACTACTGAAATTGACCCCAATATTGCGCGTTGGATATACCCAAGACTGGGATACATGCCATATCTTCAACCGGTCGGTTGCTCTTTAATTTTGTTTACTTCTTTTGATTTGGTTGTGACTTTCTGCATGTTCAATTTCATAAACTGCTGATTTTTCCCCCACATGAAGGCCGAGGAATTTGCCATTTCTGCTTTGAAGAGATCACTTGGTGCATTGAACACACATCTTGCTTCCAACACTTACTTGGTTGGCCATTCTGTCACTCTTGCTGACATCATCATGACCTGTAACTTGCATTTTGGATTTGTTCGTGGCATGACTAAGAGCTTTACCTCGGAGTTTCCACATGTTGAGCGATACTTCTGGACCATGGTTAACCAGCCAAATGTCCGCAAGATACTGGGTGAGGCTAAGCAGGCTGAATCTGTTCCAGTAATTCAGTCAGCAAAGAAGCCTTCTCAGCCAAAAGAGCCTGCAAAGCCCAAGGCCAAGAATGAGCCTAAAAAAGAGGCAAAGGAACCTGAAAAGCCCAAGGAGGAAGCTGCTGATGAGGAGGAAGAGGCACCAAAGCCCAAGGCAAAGAATCCCCTTGATCTACTGCCTCCTAGTAAGATGATATTGGATGAATGGAAGAGGCTGTACTCAAACACTAAGACCAACTTCCGTGAGGTTGCCATTAAAGGTATCAGTTGAGATTTTTTCAGCTTCTTTTTAATCTCTTCTTTGCCGTTGTATTCTTGATATGTTTGTGATGTACGTTTACTGTAATATATGTTAATTGTTTAGTAGATCTTATCTCTTCATTGCTGTTGTATTCTTGAAATATTTGTGATATATTTTTTTACTTCAATATATTTTAACTAGTTAGTAGATCCGTGGTTTTAACTTTCAAGCATTGGTCAGTTATGGTCTTGGTCTCCTTGACTGATATAAAATTGCTCTTCCATTCAGCTGGATCTGATCAATCTGCTGATCACGTGCTTGCATTTTATGAATTATGTTGTTTTTGTCTGGTAGTGCCTAAGAATTGTATTTTTTTCTGGTGCCAGTTTTCAACTGTCGCCTGAAAGCCGTGTTGCATTTGGGTTATGTGGTTTCTGAAGAACTTGATAAGTTTAAGTTTGTGATGGATGGCAGTGTAGCATACTGTGATCTGTAAACTCTTTGCAATCACTATTTTGAAATTGTTATGCCTGGAATTTCATGAGTCTCTGCAGTGAGATCTAACATTCCCAAGGTTTGGTATCTTATGCTACCCATATGTACCGCAGAAACAAGTTGAAACCTAGGACATGCATATGGTTGTCCTCTTGGATAGAGGATAGTACTATCCTCTACCCAGGACATCCATATGGTTGTAGTCTCTGGGTTTCAGTGAGTTGGTATAATACTACCCTACATTTCGTCCACCACACATTCAAGAGGAGGCCTCACCTTAGAACACTAACAAGGTGGACCCCCCTCCTAAATGTGTGGTGGAGGGGGTCTGAGGGTAGTGGTATCCTGTAACCCTTGAGGGTAGAGGAACTAAACTCAGTTTCAATAAGGACTTTGGGATGTAGGGTTTTGTTGGGCCTGTGTTGGAATGCAACTTCTTTGTAGTGAATATTTGAACATATATTTGTATTCTATATTTATTTATAGATGTCATTGGTGCAAGATGTAAGGAAATATCTTATCCATGAAGCAGCAGGGTGTAAGGTTGCAGATGATACAGCCTCCCTGACTCCACAGTACCTGGAGCTTCGTGCACTTGATATTTCCTTTTTTGGATGCATGACGTTAATTGTGAACTAAACAGGTAATTTCACATGCAGTGAAAGATCTCAAATGAAATATGGAAGGATTATTTCCTTTTATAGAGGTGTCACATAGAAGTTGTCAAGTTGCAGTAGCAACTTTAAACAACTGATGGTTGTAGATCTACCCCCTAATAACTAAATATCTAGGTTACATAGTGATTGTTTGACTCATGGTGCAATTTGTAATAATATAGCAAATTGTACATTTTCTTAGGGTTGGCAAGTTATTGTTTAACAGGTTTATGGTCCTGCTTGTTGTAAATGCTTAGGTATGTGATATGGTCTTGAAAAGGAATGAGGCTTTTGAGAGATACTGCTTGTTTGATGGAGGGCGAAAAAAAAGGTGAGGGCATGACTTTGCTTAAGTGGGGTGGGAAAATGAATAGATGGGTGAGTTTGGTAGCCCTGCCCCCACAAATTACCAAAATGTGACTTTGCTCAAGTGGGGTGGAAGAATGAGTAGATAGGTGAGTTGGCAACCCCTTCCCCACTCCCTATGATTTAAAATGGTTCCATGCATTTTAATGGAACATTTTGGGAAATAAAAGTAGCTTGCTTTTTGATTGTGTTGGCAACTTCTTTCACCTTTTCCTTATTTTCCTATTCTCTCCTTCACTATACATGGGTCCCTCCCATTTAATTATTTCACCTGTTTTTCTGTCTAACAAACAGTCTCATATGGAAGGTTGTCGGGTTTTCCTCATCTCACATGCTTCGCTTGGAGAAATTGTAAGCAATGTTTAGGAGTGTTGGGTACAGTGTTGGTTAAAACATGATGGTTGCTCTGAAAATTTGTCTTGTAACCAACATTATGTTGTGTAATTTTAGTTGATACTAATGTTTTACTTTTTTATAGTTGAAAAGCAACCTTCAACACTGTATAGAGCTCTATATATCTGTTTTTCTTGCAAATTTTTTTTTTTTTTTTTTTGAGGGGGTGGGGTTGGGGGGGGAGACTTTTTACCCCTTTGTTTATGTTGTTTATGCTATAAATGACCTGCAGTGTCTTAGGTAATGTTGGTATCAAATGGAATTGCAAAAACAGATGCCATCAAAATTATGCTGATCAAAAATTTTCTTCACTTGCTGTACAGCCTACTATATATTTGCAATTAATGGAGTCTAGATTCTTTCACCGAATTAGAATGCCAATCATTAGGGGTTGCCTGCAGGAGAGTTGTTACTTGTGACCTGACTCTGGTGATGATCTAGTTCAATTAAGGCCCAAGTACACACTTTTATTTTCTTTCACATTAAATGCAAGTTCCATTCTGGAGTGCAGAGCAGAAAGTTATTTTGTAAAACAGATAGGGGTAGTCTTCAAGAGGTTACTTTTTGTTGCCTTCCATTTCGGAAATTATTGTGTAAAACAGATAGGGATAGGATAGTCTTCAAGAGGTTACTTTGTGTTAACTTTACCACCCTGAAAGCCATGGTTTTTTACTATGAAATATTGTAGGGTAAATTACATGATTAGCTCCTTTTAGCTTTCCCTTTACAAAAGTAGCCAATCAATGTTTCAATTAACAAAACTAGTTAAAATCAACTTTGGGTTTACAAAACTAAGCAATTCAGTGTTTTTTTCTTCTCCTTGGACGTTTTTACCCCTAAGAATAATCATACTGTCACATTAGGCAACCAACATCTTCATGCAACCCAATCATGAAACCCCACTTGCTCCTTTCTTTCTTTTTTCCCCCAATTGATTGATTTTATGGTTATCTAATGTGATGGTATGATTAGTTTTAGGGGTAAAAATGTAGACTCAAAGTTAGTTTCATGTGGTTTTGTTAATGGAAACATTGAGGGGCTACTTTTGTAAATGGAAACTTAGAAGTTGCTAATCATGTAATTTTTCCAAATTTATATGCTATCATGAACCTGATGGTTGTATTCGTTCATTTCTTCTTACTGCTGTCCAAGTTAGATGATGCAATTAGAATCTTTGTTTTAACTTGTCTAGTGTTTATGTTCATGGTCTTACCCCTTCCCTTTTCTGTCTTCTCAAATTTTGAACAGTCTGCTTAATTACGCCTGCTGTTTATTGTAGGTTTCTGGGACATGTACGACCCTGAGGGATACTCTCTCTGGTTCTGTGATTACAAGTACAATGATGAAAACAATGTTTCATTTGTCACCATGAACAAGGTCGGTGGTTTCCTCCAAAGGATGGATTTGGCTCGTAAATATGCTTTTGGAAAGATGCTGGTTATTGGCGCAGAGCCCCCATTCAAGGTAAAGGGGTTGTGGCTCTTCCGTGGAACAGAAATTCCCAAGTTTGTGCTAGATGAGTGCTATGACATGGAGCTCTACGAGTGGACCAAGGTTGACATCTCAGATGAAGCTCAGAAGGAGCGTGTTAGTCAGATGATTGAAGATCAAGAACCATTTGAGGGGGAGCCCCTGTTGGACGCCAAGTGTTTCAAGTGATTGGAGTCAATTGCTTCCATTGGCCCTTTTTAACTGGAAAGGTTTTTGTTACCCATTTATAATTTTTGGCTTTAGAGAACTTCACTTTACTACAGTAGTAGATTTTGTGCTTAGTTCTTCATGGTTTGTCAATCATGCTTTGATATTTATTAGGACATTTTTTTAAAATTTATGTTCTGAGTGTAGTTTTTAGACATATTCAGCTGTTTTCCTTCTGCGGGGTCGAAGTCTATGCATCTATAGTGTTTCAGGTTTCATATTATAGTGTTCTCATTCAATTTTGCATTCAATATGAGGTTCACTGCTGTGTGGTACATGCTGTTTCTCTTTATCCTTTTGGGCGTGTATCGTTTTGCATTCGAATCAGGAGGCAACTGCTTCTGTTGGCTTGAGTAGGGAAGATGCAGTGTGCAGATTTGTCTTTCTAGATTCAAAATCAACTTACCTTTCCAAAAAATGAGTATTTGATACTTGGGTAATGCTGTGCACTTTGCATATTTGTCTTTCTATAGCCAGAATCAATTTACCTTTCCAAAATGAATGTTTCATACTTGGGTCTGCTGTGCATCATAACTGAATTAAGTTTAAAGCTATGTACATCTCTCTGAAGATGGTAAGATGGTCGTATTTGACTATTATCTTGGCCGTAATAGCTGCCTTGGTTGCGACAGCGATCATTTGATGAATACTTCTACTGACAGTGCCTATATTACACACTACATGTCAACGGTTATACTGTCTTAAATCTTGGGGGTTTTTACATGCGGGTCATTTTAGTGGATCATAAACTAATGTTGGGTCCTGGGTACTTTTAATGTAATATATTATTTGTGGGTCTTAGATTAAAACATTAGCTGCTGTTATGTGTATTCAAATTTCAAACCTGGACGGATCATAATATATCTCAGTTTATTTAATACAATGTGTTATGACTAAAATGTTTATATATATATATATATATATATATATTAACGTTTATAGTTTAAATTAATTAATGTGAAGGTGGTGGCTGAATGGAGGTGTGAATATGTTAGCTAAACGGTTCTAAATATTTATTATTAGATCTATTAATCAAATGTGAATTGTCCAATAAAATTCTTATTTTTCTTCTCATTATTTATGGGTTAGATAGGTTAACCTTCTATCAAGCTAACAGTTAGAGACTTAGAGTAATGTCGCTTTCTTTCTTTGTTTGTTCCTCCTCTATCTTTCTTCTTCCTCTGTTCCTCCTCTATCGGCTTCATTGTGAATTTTTTCATAAAAAACCAGAAAACCACACATTCTCTCACTATAGAAAACTAAAGACAAAAATAAAAAAATTGAAGGGAATGGAGAAATACAAGAATTCTCATGAGAAGAATGAGATTTGCGACAATGGATAAATAATTTAGTTGAGATAGTTGAAAATCCTAAGCAGGAGAGCAATCATTGTTGTGAGAAACATAGAGAGGATTTGTGAGTGAGACGAGAGAAAAGGAGAGACGACAACAAAAAAAATACAGGAATCAAAGGGTTTTCAAAAACTACAAGAATCAAAGGGTTTTCAGGTTTTCAAAAACTATAGGAATCAAAGGGTTTTCAGTGACAAATTCCTAACTTGATGAATGCAGGTAAAAGAATTTTTAGTGAAGCCAATAGAGAAGGAATAGAAAGATGAAAAAGACATTACCGCCAATGAAAATCGACAACCGTAGTGGGAGGAAAAATAAGAATTTTATTGGACGATTCAGATTTAATTTAACAAATTTGACAATGAATATTTAGAACTGTTCAGCTAATCTATTCTGTTCAGCTACACTTTAACCTTAATTAATATATTTACGAAAAAAAAGTTTTATTTAATATTTAGTATAAAAGCATATACATCTTGGCTTAATAAAGTCCCTTTGTACAAAAAAAGAAAAGAAAAAAGAAAGCATATATATATATTATGGATAGTCAAAAGACATTTTAGTTTAACACATTGTATTCAATAACTTGAAGGGTATTTCGGTCCCTCCAAGTTTGAAATTTAAATACACTTAATGGGGGTGTTAGTTTGGTTGGGATCCATATGTACTATATTGCACTGAGGAGATCTAGCATTAGTTTATGGTCCTCTAAAGGGACTCACATGTAAACATTTCTAAATTGCTTATCATCATCAGGGGCAATAGCATCTGAAAAATAAACAATGATTTAATGATTTTTAATGACAAATTAGACTAATGTATTCAATAAAAATCTAATTTTAGATGTCTGTGTTTTTAAAAATAATGTGGATGTCAGTGTGTTAGTGCTTTAAGGCCTCCATTGTGAGATGCCTATGTAATTTGCTCTTTCTTGAGTTACTCAATTTATCGGTTAGATCTATAGGGTGAAATTATGTTAATGATAAAAATACCTCTTGTCTAAAGAACATTATTATCCTTCTTGTGAATTTGTATCCTCTCCACCCAGATTGTTCGTATAGTTATATACCCACATTCACAGGACTGTCTGTACTTAAGTTGACCATAAAGCTATACACCCACATCTACATAAGTGTGGGATCTTGTCTTGTCTCAACGTGGGTATTGTAAGTGTGGTTGTATGGCAGCTGGGTGGAGAGAGTCCAAATTTTGAGTCTTTTCACCTAGGCCGCCCAGAGTCTGCATCCTCACTCCGTCAGGGAGCACAGAGTGCTCCCCGACACCTTCCTGACCAAACAAACATGTGGGGCTCACAGGTGAAAATTTTAATTTTTTTTATTTTTTTCCAAAAAGTGTTTTTCACCTGTGGGCTCCACATGTTTGTTTGGTAGGGAAGGCATCGGGGACCGACGGGGTGAAGATCCGGACTCAGCCGCCATGTAAGTCAACATTCACACCCACAAGGCGACAAGCTCACAAACTTGCCTATGTCGGGGAAGGGCTGGCTGGGTGCCGCACTGACTCACCAACTGTGGTTTGCTTTTTTCATTGGCTGTATGCATTCGTTTTGGGTAAGTAGGACCCACAAAAGGACAATCGCCAGATCAGATGGCTGGAATACCTCCATCAGGTTCATCTGTGAACAATGGCATCTTCGTAAATTTCTTGACAATATATGTCCCAAAAATTGTGATCATTGCTCTACGACGACAAGTCTTCGGGGCTTCAACTCGACTTCATTAGCTTTGACTCGATGAAGAGATTCTATCTTCAACCATTTTATCTCATCATTAATCATTACCACCTTCACTGGTTTTGAGTTATTCTTTCATTTTTAAAATCTGTGTTGGAAATTGTACATGTAAAACAAAATTAAAAAGCTCTCTTTTTTTTTCTTCTTTTTGGTACATGGAACGAATCACGAGAACTCAAAAGTAAAAAAACAAGAAACAAAACAAAGCTGGCGCAGCCAGCAAATCAGCCTGAAGAATCATTTTCCAAATTCGAGAATTGATTTTTTGAAAGATATTTAATATGATATTATTTTTTTATTTTCATAAATTATTTTTGTGCACCAATCAACTGCTTTATTTCTTTCTCTACCAATGTAAGCAAATCAGACGTGACCATTTTAGTTGAATATTTGACGAATCTCAGCCACCAAACTAGCATATTTACCCTGCAAACCTTATGCAATAACAAGACAAAGCTTTATTTATTGAAAAACTTTCTAAGAGAACTAGCAAGACAAGGCTTTATTCATTGGATGCTTTTGTGCATTAGAATCTCATAACAAAATTGCAATAAAAAAAAAAAAAAAAACAAAGAACTAAAGTACACAAATTACAACAACTGTTAATCTGATACGTCAAAAAAGCTCCAGAACTGCTTGTCTTCAACTGGATTGGTTCGTCTTCTTACTTTCATCTGTCAAAACCATAAAAGATGATATTTTAATTTTCTATAAAAAAAGGAAATTAATTTTCAAGATATCTGTAGATACAAAAAAATCTATTCTTAAATGCATATAAAGACATTCTGATATACTTGTAATTTTTTTCCTTCTTTTATTAGGACGTAATTTTCTCACCATTCTTCTCTAGATCAATTTCACCCATTGGTTCTTGGTGAGTTTTCCTCTTCTGATAAATGCAGTATAGCACAAGTTGGAAGAGGCCTAAAGGTACACCCAATAGATTGGGCAACTGCAAAAAAAAATATCATTTCTTGAGAAAATTTCAATATGAAACAAGCATCAAATCAGATGGTTGAGCAGTTGAGCTCTTTTAATTAGAAAAAAAAGTAAAAATAGAGATAAGATTACCGCAATGAAAGGGTCATGACCCAGTATTCCATATGGTCCCCAAAGTGAACTGTTGAGGAATGAAAATAATGACAAGTAGAATGGCATAAATTCCACACTTTTTGTCTCAAACACTTGCTTCTGCAATCATAGATAGATACAAAAAAGGTTAAAACTTTTCTCAAAATCCTTAAAAGTTCATAAAATTATTGGGTATGGAGATTTAAAATATCTTTTTATTAATTGAGTTTGAGGATCAGATCTTATGGATTTTGAGATTCTCTCTTCATCTACAATTTTAATGCTAAGCTTGTCATTTTGGAATTAGAATCACATAAGATTACTTTAAGAAAAGGTAAGAAAAAAAATAGTGAGATGAAGAACTAACCACAACTATCAACGGGGAACTATACATCACTATAGCTACCACTAGTCCAATACTCCCAACAAAAAGCTTCCGATGATGGTGATCATGTAAAATGAATGTGGAGACAGATATGGTGATCGACATGAGTATGACCAGACCAGCCATCATTAGAAGAACAATTCGCTGCATTGTTGAAAATTTATGTGTTAATATCATATATACATATCTGATCACTAAGAGTTGATTGAGTATATTTCCATGTAAACTGTATGGAGATTATCTTGAGTAGCAGAAGCTTGCCTTTCCTCTTGGGGAAGCAAACCAATAGTAAATGAGAACGAAGGATGACTCAAGGAGAACCCCTACAGCACAGATGGAGGCAACAGTGATGTTTTCCCACTTGTAGCTAACAATGGGCAAACCATACCAAAGGTACAACATAGCAGTCAAGAGAGTAACAGTGTAAGGAAAACAAGAAAATCCCTCAGTGCTTTGCTTTCTTATCACCCTTCTAAAAGTTATCCTGTCAAGAAGAAAAACAAAAAAATGTTAAGAGTTTAGATGAAGATCAAATTAGTCAAAAACCATGCAACAAGACAAGAGTACAGGTTAGTGTAGGTGGGTTTACTTACATGGGAGATGCATAGAGAAGCACAGAAGTAACATTTCCTGCAAAACATAAAATACACATCTCATGTATCAAGAAGATGCAGCCATGCACGACGACCTAAGAAAATGAACACCAACACATAGCTAGTATATTGCACCTGCAATTCCAAGTGCCAAACGCAGTTTATCTCCTTCCATACTTAGAACTCTGAATATGAATGACTTCAACAGCTAGAAATGGTAGAGAGTTAAGAAAGAACTGAACACAATGCTTGGTTTTTCAGATCTGTTAATTGCATCCATATTTATAGCTGGTGTTTGCATGGAACCCTAGAAGGGGTATATGGGTTTGATTATCAAGAAGAGACAGCTAGTGTTCAAACTGAAATCATAGGACAAGCACGAGGAGAGAGAGAAAATCCATTGTATTTGTGAGTTTGCTTACGTGGAGATGTCAATAGATTTCCACTAACTTGTAAAGAAAACCATGTTTTTGTACTGTAAGTCCGGAAGTGATGGTCAGATTCTTACATTAAATATCTTTTGCTGCTCAACTCAACAAGTTGTGTCCTCCGTGGAGTCAAATATGTTGGCCGCAGGCTAATTCCCAGGCTTTTGGTCAGTTTTTTATTTTTCTAACCCAGTAGCTCAAGTGGAATTGAATTGAAGGGTGTTAAAATAGCATAAAACGTGCATATGCCTGAGATAGAATAGCATCTGATTACTCAGGTGTGAGTAAGAAGCCATTAAGTCTTCAATGCTCAACCACATCCAAAGATTTTTTTATCAGGTAAAGCTCCACCAAATTGAACTGAGAGAGTGAGAGACCATGTCAAATCAATGAGACCTTAAAGAGGCTAGCAGCCAATGAGATAGTCATCTGTTACTGAGATACTATTAGAATGAGCTAGAGCTAGAGATGTTTTTCTGTCATTAGTGATTATGCAATACTGTTTTAGATAACTATATATATCTACGTTAGTGTTCCTTGCATTGAAGGCTTTTCTGAATAGCCTACGCTAGAAAATAACCTATCAATATCCTTAGAAAGAATTACTTTATGAAATAGAGATTTACAACTCTAGAAAATGCACTCCCTTGAACCAATTACCACAGTTTGGTTGGTATATTGTAAAACTGTAGGAAGTGATATATAATACACCAAGTTGCCCATCATAATAATATCTATGTTTGACCATCTTAGTAGAATAAAACTAGAAGAATAATTTGACTGATCATTCCACAGAAATAGAAAATTGTTGAATGATCAAAGTCAGAAACAATCAAAAAGACCCCTGTAAGTGAGTGAGGTACAGCTTTGGGCCATCAAAGTTTCTGGAATGCAACAGTGGATGCGTGTACGGGTACTTTTTTTATTCTTTTAAGTTAGAATTTGATATAGAGGTACTATTTTGTCTGCAACTGTTTCATCTATCGTCTGTTGCCACCGCCACTAGTAGCTACAACAATTCATTCATGGCGGCCCAGTTCTTGACGGCTCTCCTTCCATGAGCAAGCTGTAAGGAACTATTCAGTGAAGAATTACACACGCTTTTGGAAAGTGTTTAGATTACTGTTGTTGCTTTATCTTGTCTCTTATCTACAGTGTTTTAACTTTTAACATGAATTCTCTGGAGCAGAACCGTCCGTTACAAATAGAGCCGTATGACTCTATGGTCTATGCTAGAAACATGTTGTGCTTTACAGTTTGTTTTTTAATGGGTAACAGACAATTTTGGCAGAAAAAGGAAAAAGAATGTGAGTGTACATAATATATAATGAGAAAGGGAAGCTTCATATACAAGTTCAACACAAAAGAAGCAAGATGAGCAAGTGGGAAAAGGTTCTCTTAAACCTAAGGTGTATATTTGTTCAACCAAATTCTAATTTTTAGTAATGAATCTAATTGATTGTGTGATATGGTGGAGAGTATTCTATGTTTGAAAAATCTTTGTAAACAAGTTGTCATGCAAGACATGAAATCCTTCCTCAAAAGAGAGGACTAAACTCAAAGAAAGGAAAAAGAAGCAGCACTAAAGGAGCAATGTCTCTGGAACCGTAAAAGTTTCTTTCTTGCCAGGTAAGTTTGACATGGAAAATCTACAAAGATCAAACAAGGTGACATTGATGTTCTAGTATGAAAATGATGTTGAGATTGGAAAAAAAAAAAAAAAAATTGACAGGGCATATATGTTTATTGATGTCCAAACAGCAAATAACAAAGCCAATAAAATTGGATAGAAAAGTGGAGAACTGTCTGTCAAAAGTTTTTTCAGAAACAATAATATTCAACTGTTCTTCAAAAGATATACAAAATATGACTTTATAGTGCCAATAAACCCTAAAACGAAAATTACAAAATTACAAAAATACCACTAAAAACAGTAAAATATATTCAAAACAATCCCGACAGACAAAAATCCAACGCTCACCACTGCAAAGTCGTGAGTCCTTTTCATGGGCTCGGTTTGGATCAACTTGACAAATTTCAGCCCATTCCGATTCCGGGACCACGAGATACCTCATATGCCACCCCATATGTATCATTTATCACCATTTTCATATAAGAAGGGTGTAAGTGCTATTATCTAATTATAAAAGGGTGTCATTTAATTTGACCAATTATAAGAGAAGGTAACTGTACTCTTATTATTATTACATTACTTTCTTACAATTTCAACTCAGCTATCAGCCATGACCGTCCAATCCTTGGACAGTTCTAGGTTCTTATGCTAGCTTCTCCACTGGCTTGGTAAGCTAAGGTGTTAATGAAAAAAAAAAAAAAAAAAAAAAAAAACAAGTGACATGATATAACCTATCATATGTTTATAGCATATTAGCTGAATTTGGAATCACTTTTGGAATATTCACACCAGAATGCCTGATTATGGAAGGAAAACTTTGGTAGGAAAGGAAAATTAAAAACTTAATCATAGTGAGATGTATTAAGCAAATATTAAGAATTTTAATGAGGAGATGCAATTATTGATGTTGGACACTATGGTGAAACTTTAGATATGATGATATTGGGCAAGTCAGAATATACCATTATTTATCCTTCAAACATAGAAGTAGGTGCATGTAACTCAACCAAGAGAACTAAAAGATAACTAAATCTTTAAAATCCCGTTCTCGTTTATCCAATGGGAGACCTCAATTTGGCTGGGGCCCAAAACCTAGTAGTTTAAAAGCACAATGATTTGGATTCCTAGATGATGTGTAATAGTGACATGCCATGATTGTATGATTTATTTTCTTTTGAGAATGTACATCAACTCCATATACTTATAATTTTGTTAGAATATGATGGCAACAAATTTGAAATAATGCATTACACCCAAAAAAAAAAAAAAAAAAATCTGAAATTGGAATGGCATGCTATGACATATGGTTGAAGTTTGGAGAAGTTTTCCTAAATGAGTTTTATAATGTGAATTGTAACATTCTCAGTACTCCATATGCATACCTGATGCCCTAATTTATTGGTGACAAAATCAATGAGGCCCTAAGCATAAGTCGCACAAGTGCTTTGTTCGCCATGATTAGGACCTTGTTCACATATCTTGAGGGTGCCTTGGAGATACTTATCCATGTTTAATTTATCAGGCACACCCCCAAAAGCTTTTTAAATTCTTCAATTTGAGCAAAAGAAAATGGGTTTTTGATGCCAAGATTATGGCAAATATGATCTATATGACATTGGATCCCTTGGATTAGGAATAGCTATTAAATTTCCTTCTTTAACCGTGGACTCACAGAAATGCGCCAATTGCCATTTGCTGACAACTGATAGGGGAGTTTCATTCGGAAATTCTTCATACTTTAGTTTTTCACCATTCCACTAGGTTATTGGTGGCATGGTTGTGTCATTGTCTAGTTTGGGCATTTCATTTGGGAAGTCTTCGTATTTTTAATTTGTCACCATTCCATTGGGCTATTGGTGGCAGTGTAATCTCATTCTTTGTCTTCTCCAATACATTTGTAGAACAAGCAGCATTAGCTTGCTTAAAAAAAGAACTAAGGTGGGGATCAAAATTAATTTCTTTCAACAAATTTCACAAATAGTGTTGTTTGGTTGAGGCCTAATGGAGAACTCTTTTCAACTAACAAATTTGGACGATCCAGAAGACCAATATGCTCTTTTCAATATTGTAAAAAGGCATTTTCAGCTTGAAAAGTGAAAACCCTAGAATGAAGGGGGTGGGTGATGAATAAAGTAATATCAAAATTAAAATTATTGTATTGAAGTAAAATTCTAAAAGAAAATCATCATTTTCCTTCCTCTAACATATGCTATCATCAAAAGTCCAAGCAACAATATAGCATGTGTCATGGTGGAAGGAACTGATATATCACTATCTGCAGTTGGTAACCTAATGAAAGGAAGTCCTTGTCTGATTGCTAGTTGAATCGATAAATGGGTTGTGGGAATTACAAATAAGAAATAATAAAATGAGATAGAGAAAAGTTTAGTCAATAATAAAAAGGACCCAAACCTTCCAATTTTGAAAAGATATATATTAATTTATAAAAATCTTTTGAATTCCTACTTTACCAAAAATTGGGATGTTAAAAATTTCCAGAATAGAACATATCAATAAAAAAAGTTCAGATTCTAACTTTCTGTAAACTTTGAAAAATTATTTACAATATTTTCAAGATCATGTGATATCACATTTCTTGTTTTTGCATTTTTTACAAACATAAAATATAGAGAATCAAAAACTCTCCTCTGCACACACAATTGCAACTCTACAAATACATAGGCTTTCAAAACAAAAGGCACACAAAACCCCCACTTAATGCACAAAATTTAAGTGGGAGAACTAAAAAAAGGTAACACTAGCAAATTTACAAGGATACTATTTTTTTGGGACACTGAAGAGAATTAATGTACAAGTACTTCACTATGTAATGGAAGGGGTTCATCTACTAATTGAGCTAGCCTTGAAGAAGTTGCTTGTTTCTCGACACTAAGATATTTGTCCTTGATCAACTCAATTTTCCTTGTGACCTCCCACATATGCAGTCTTTCACTTGGCGACTCTGAAGAGCACACTATTCCAATACGTATCATCGAGGTCAAGCAATCATATATTTTACTTCTGTCAGTAGATATTTCCTCTTCTGTGTTATCTACTTCTTCTGTAGGCAAGAGTACTGGGTCAATGATATTTATGAAATTGTTTGTCAAAGCCTTCTTACAGAAGGTGTGAAGGGTTATACCATCTTCAAATGTTTCATCGGTGGGCTTTCTTTTTGTAAACATCTCCAATAAAAGAATCCCATAACTATATACATCTCCACTTGTTGACACTTCAGCACGTAGACCATACTCTGCCATAATAAATATTTTGCGTTATTCTATGGATGATGATAATCCATGTTTCATGTCAAAATTAAGAAAAAAAAACGTCAAAGCAATTTCAGAATTTAGTTAGGCACACAGCATTATAGGTGAATTGATCTTCTATATTATATATCCTTTCTACTTGTTTTCCCTTAGTCTTATTTTTAGACTCTACTTTTTTACTAAATAAAATAGAGTTTTCAAAAATGGTCTTTTTCATATAAAATGATAAGATTGACCGGGTAACAACAGATGCACCCAATGCATTCATAAGGTGTGTTACATGGGTGGGTGAGTGTGCATATGAAATCTATATTTTATATATAAAACTCTATATATATATATTTATATATATATATATTATATATATATATATATATATATATATATATATATATATATATATATATATATATATAAAAGATTCACCGGGGAACAACAGATGCACCCAATGCATTCATAAGGTGTGTTACATGGGTGTGTGTGCGTGTGCATATTTGCATAAAAAATTATAATACCGGGAACAACAGATGCACCCAATGCATTCATAAGGTGTGTTACATGGGTGTATGTGCGTGTGCATATTTGCATAAAAAATTATAATATTATATATATATATATATATATATATATATATAAAGATTATATGACTAGAAATGCTAATGGAGAACATATGCAACAGATCCCTTATTTATATATATATAAAAGAGTATATGAGTAGAAATGCTAAATACCTGGAGCAACATATCCAACAGATCCCTTTATCTCAGTGGTTTCAGATTGATTTCCAGAATTTGAAAGCAATTTTGCGAGACCAAAATCACTCACATGAGCAATCATGTCATTGTCAAGAAGAACATTGCTTGGCTTCAAATCGCAATGAACTACTACTGTTTGGCATTGATGATGAAGATAAAACAATGCATTAGCCACATCAAGTGCAACATTCAATCTCTGTTTGAGGCTCAGATTCCTTGGTAATTGAATTTTGGTGTCATCTTCCTTTGGATGGATCCAATCTTCTAGGCTTCCATTTGGCATGAACTCAAATACAAGGGCTTTGAATTCATTACCATCAAAATCTATGCTTGAGCAAGCACTTATAACCTTAATAAGATTTTTATGCCGGATGTTTCTCAATACTTTGCATTCAGCCATAAAACTCTTGGAAGCATCTTGCTCTCGATTTTCGAGTACCTTCACTGCAACAACTGTTGATATATTTTGTTCGAGAATTCCCTTATAAACTGTCCCATACCCTCCATACCCTATCATATTGATTGAAGAGAATCCATCAGTAGCTTTGTATAGCCCCTCATAAGAAACTTTGAAGTACCATGAATACTGTGTTAACGAAGTACTGGAATTCGCGATCTTCACAGATTTTCTTCTCCAGGATATGATAAGAAACATGATCAACAATAAAGAGAGAACTACTCCAACTACTGTGACAGATAATGTGACCAGAAAAGGGATACTTGGTCCTGTGTTAGATGCACTAGCAGTGTTACATGGGGGCAACTTTAGTTCAGAGATGCCTCCACAGAGGTTGCTATTTCCAGTAATTGAAAGAGCAGTAGCATTTCTGAAGACCCCATTAAGGGGTACTGGGCCTTGAAAATTGTTGAAAGATAAGTTTAATTTTTGCAAGGAAGTAATTTGCCCTAGAAAACTGGGAATTGGACCTGAAAGACTGTTGTTTGACATATCTAGATCTTGAAGAGTCTTCAAGGAACTAAAACTTGAAGGAATGGTTCCCTGGAAGAAGTTCCCTTGCATATGAAGAAGTTCCAGGCTCATGCAGTCTGCAAGAGTGGGCGGAATCTCACCAGACAAGTTATTGTAAGAAAAATCCATTGCACCAACATTTTGCAGCTGTCCAATTTCAAATGGTATAGGACCCGATAAAGAGTTATGAGATAGATTAAAGGCAATTGAGATGGAAGGAAGGCCAATAATCTCCTTGGGTATGGTGCCATTAAGCTTATTGTGGCAGAGATACAAGATTTGCAAGCTTTGGCAATTTTCAAGACTCACCGGTATGTTTCCTTCAAGAGTGTTGTTATGCAAATCAAGTAGAAACAATTGAGTCAAGTTACCCATGGAAGCTGGAATTGTTCCTGATAAAATGTTCCCATTCAACAATAGTTTTTGCAACTTCTGGATATTGCCAATGGGATCTGGAATGCTACCAGTGAACAAGTTTTGCTCCATATCTAGGTAAATTAAGTTCTCAAAATTTCCAATTCCTGCAGGAATGCTGCCACTAATCTTGTTTTGACCAACTGATAGAAAAGTGAGCTGGGTTGAAAGATTGACTACTGAATGTGGAAGCATACCTCCAAAATTGTTTGCTGCAATTCCCACAAGCCCTAAGTTGCTGCAGTTGGTCAAGGATTCAAGGAACCCTAAATCATCAACACCATCACCACCAGTTCCAAGTTGGTTGTATGCAATGTGAAACCAATTCAGATTTTGCAGACGCCCAAAACCCGTCGGTACATTTCCCACGAAATTGTTCAATGGGATGTCGATCTCTTGAAGGGTCGATATATTAGATAATGAAACTGGAATGGCTCCACTAAATTGGTTATCTCCAAGATAAAGCTTCTGAAGATTAGGAAGAGCAAGGCCAATATCGTACCTTAGAGTACCATTTAACTTGTTAGAGCTCAAAGACAGAATTCTCAAAGACGAGAGATTGTAAAGAGAGGGAGGAATTGTACCAGAGAGACTGTTTACTGAGGCACGAAAAATTGTCAAGTTTGTCATTTTGCCTAGGAAATCTGGTATGGTACCACTTAGGCTATTTGATGATAGAGTCAGATAATTGAGAGAAGAAAGATTTCCAAGGGAAGGTGGGATTTCTCCAATAAAATTGTTGACAGACAAGGATAGTTCCATGAGTTTGGACAAAGAGCCTAGTTCAGCAGGAATTTCCCCACTTAAATTGTTATACTTAAGATGGAGGTATCTAAGGTTGGAAACTTTGGAAAGATTTAGAGGGATTTGGCCAGAGAAGTCATTATTGTTCAAATAGATGCCTTGGAGTTTGGATAAATGGGTGATTTCATGTGGGATTTCACCACAGAAGCTGTTGTTTTTCAGGTCAAGAGAATGAAGGAAGGAGAGGTTACCTATACTGGAAGGTAAGGTTCCTTGTAACTTCTTTCCTGAAAGACCCAACGCCACAACCCTTTGTTGTCTAGGGCCACATGTCACCCCTGCCCACTGGCAGAAATGAACAGATTCATTCCATGCGCTCAAGAATCCGAGAGGATCGCTGGTAATTTGATTCTTGAAATCTAGCAATGCCTGGAGATCTGTTTGGTTTCCAGAGGTGGCTGTTGCTATGGCAGATCCAGCTGATGACCCATATAAGTTGAGGCACAAAAGCAGGAGGAATTTTCTAAAACTCATAATGGAAAGCTCCATTGAGATGGAAGAGGAAGGAAACTCAGGTGATCTGGGTAAATCTGGAGATGGTGGTATCAACATTTCTGCATTCAAAATAGCTGTTCTCATATCTGGTTACTTCATCTTGAATACAATCCTTGATTTTTTTCCTCTTATTCTCTACAGTCATGAAATGAACCTTTGCTTACGTGAGAAAACACAGGCATAAAACATCCCCATTTCTATTGCTTTGCACTTGGTGGTTTGTTTAATTTATTTTAGTCTTTGAACTTGATGGCTAAGTGGTGAAGAACTTGCCTGTTGGAAAATGGGTTCTGATAATTTGCTCCCTTAAGGGGGAGAAGAATATTATCAAGTTTGGTTTAAACTAGACCAGCTACATATATGGCACATATGCTATCCATCTTGCTTTGAGCTCAGCCATTGCACAACTATTTTGCAACAGGTCGCTGGTCTCCCTTCTACTGAAAAATTAACTATATATCAAATCTGGTCATACAAAATCCTTTCTTCATTCTACCTAAGTCTGCAGGTGTTCAACGGTCTTTGGGTGATGTTATCATCAATAAAACTGTAGTTGATTGGTTTATAATTTTGAAAAGAATCTCTCCATTTATTTATTTTTTTGGATAAGACCTCGAATCATTATCATCTGCAGTGGCAAAACAAGCAGTCATCCATCGGCTTGGATTGGGGTTTAGCTCAAATTTTCAAATCTTAGCCATCTACAGTTTGAGATGATGGTTAAGACACGTAGGAGATATACAAGTAGTGCTGATGCATGGATAACTGCTTGTTTTGCAACTGCAGATGATGCATGTCAATCTTAAAACTTTTCTTCTCATTTTTTTCTTTCTCTTCTTTGGGTTAAGAAAACCTCTCTATTTTGAACTTTGGGATTTTAGATTTTGTTCTTACAAACACATCTCCACTAAAACATATACCTTATAATATGAGATAAAAAGTTCAAATCTTCTTGGATAAGGGACGAAACCCTACCATATATTTAAATTATATATAAAAAGTTACTTTTAGGATGTGGTAGAGCTGCACAAAAATGGTAATGCATGAACCTCAAATCCAAAAAGAAAACACCCCCACCCTTCACATTTATATAAATGTTAACAATGCATGCACAGAAGATGTAAATGATCTTTACTAACTTATAGTGCCCCTACCTAGAAAAATAAAACAAAAGTTGCAATGAAATATATCAAAGACCAATTTGTTTGGTATCCAATGGTTATATCTACAATTCAATCTTCCACATACTAGGAGTAAGTGTAACACATTTTTTTGTATGTCGATTTAAAAAAACCTCCAAGATATTTGGTATGAAATTTTAGGACCTTTTGATAACCCACAAAAAATGGTGTTTCTTACTTCTAGAACAAAAAACCATTTTGTTTTGCATTATTTAAGTGAAATAGTTTTAGAAGGGCATTGATGGAATTTGACACTCTAAACATAACAACGAAAAATTTTCATAAATTTTATTACAATTTCTAAATGTGTTTCAAGAAATGCATTTTATCAAACGGCTATGGAGTATGATTTCTACTTCCAGAAGCAAGTTTTATCAAATGCCTAAAAAAGTATTTTTACTTTCAGAAACACTCAAAAACTGTTTTTAATGTTTATTGAATTAGAGACACTTGGTGAATAATAATACTTATGATATAATTTTTTCCCATTTCAACCCATCTATATGGAAAACGAACTTAGGTTCTCTCAAGTAGTTTTCTGCAATGTTAGAAATATTAACTATAATCATTTGAAGTGACAATAGTAATTAATGATATATAGACCTCAAGGCATGGTGCATGAATTTTGAAAGCATGATAGGTTAACAAATTTGAAGGAAAAAAAATATGACAATAGTAATTAATAATGATATATAGACCTTAAGGCATGGTGCATGAATTTTGAAAGCATGATAGGCTAACAAAATTTGGGAAAAAAAAGAAATATAAAAGGCAAACGCACACAACCTTTGGATACATGTGAGGAGCCTTACATTTTAGATGCTCAGGTCCATCCCATCATCCATGGCTGTGCCTTTTCTATATAAAAATTAGTTTTTTTAACATACAAATTAAAAAAATAATGATAATGGAATCAGATTATCTTGATTTGTGCATGATCCATGTAACGGAGTTCAATTTTCCCAAAAAAAATTAAAGCAAATTGTACTAGCACTCTAAAATAGAGGCCTTAAAGCACTCACACCTCATTTTATGTTTAAAAAGCGCAGAGACCCAAAAGTTGGATTTTAATTGAATATGTTTGACATGAAAAATCCACAAAGATCAAACAAGGTGATGTTGATGTTCTAGTATATATAAAAGTATCACTGTTGAGATTGAAAAATATCTATACTGTGTACATAATGTTTATCATCTTTTTCATATAAGAGGGGTGTAATTGCGATTATCCAACTAAATATTATTTGACGAATTATAGGGGAAGGTAACTGAACCTTCTTCTTCTTCTTATTATTTCAACTCAGCTATCAGCCATGACCATTCAATCCTTGGACAGTTTTAGGTTCTTGTGCAAGCTCCTCCACCGCTTGGTAAGGTAAGGTGTCTGTTTTTTTGGTCAGATGAAAGGTAAGGTGTTACTCAATGAGTAAAAACACACAAATGACATGATATAACCGATCATATGTTTGGCTTATTTGCTGATTTTGAAATCAATTTTGAAATATTCATACCAGAATGCCTGACTATGGAAGGAAAACTTTGGTAGGAAAGGGAAAACTTAATCATAGTGAGATGTATTCAGAAAATATTAGAATTTTGATGAGGAGATGCAATTGTTCATGTTGGACACTATGGTGAAACTTTAGATATGATGGAGATGCAATTGTTCATGTTGGACACTATGGTGAAACTTTAGATATGATATCAAGCAAGTCAGAAAATATCATTATTTATCCTTCAAATATCAGAAGTAGGAACATGTAACTCAACCAAGAGAACTAAAAGATAATCAAATCTTTAAAATGCTGCTCAACCTAAATTTGGTGTCCAAACAATGCCATTCTTGTTTATCCAATGGCAGACTTCAATTTGACCGGGGCCAAAACCTAGCAGTTTAAAAGCAAGATGATTTGGATTCCAATATGATGTGTCATAGTGGCATGCCATGATTGCATGATTTATTTTCTTTTGAGAATGGATAGTAACTGCATATACTTTTACTTTTGGTAGAATATGACAGTAATAAATCTGAAACAAGAATGGCATGCTATGACATATGGTTGGAGGTTTGGAGAAGTTTCCGTAGAGGAGTTTTACAACTCCAATTGTAACATTCTCATAAGATCCTTTGACATTCTCAGTACTCCATATGCACACCTGATGCCCTAATTTCTTGACAACAAAATCAATGAGGTCCTCAGCAGAAGTCACACAGATACTTTCTTTGCCATGATTTGGACCTAGTTCACATATCTTGAGGGTGTCTTGAAGATACTTATCCATGTCTGATTCATTAGCCACACCAAAAAGCTTTTTCAATTCTTCAATCTGAGTAAAGGAAAATGGGATTTTTGATGCCAAAGATTGTGGCATGAATGATCTATATGACATTGGATCCCTTAGATCAGGAACAAGTATGGAACTTCCTTCTTTAACCATGGACTCTCGAAAATATGCCAACCCCCCTTGGCTGGCAACTGATAGGGGTGTTTCATTTGGAAAGTCCATACTTCAGTTTGGCAGCATTCCATTGGGCTATTGGTGGCATGATTTTGTCATTCTCCAATTGGGGCATTTCATTTGGGAAGTCTTCATATTTCAATTTGGCAGCATTCCATTGGGCTATTGGTGGTAGTGCAAGGTCATTCTTTGTCTTCTGCAATGCATTTGTAGAACAATTAAGCAACATTAGCTTGCTTACAAAAAGAACTAAGGTGGGGATAGAAATCATTTTCTTCTATGAGTTTCACAAATATTTTTGTCTAATTGAGGCTTAATGGAGAAGTCTTTGCAGCTAACCAATGTGGAGGATGTGGAAGGCCAATATGCTCTTCCCAATATTGTAAGAAGGCATTTGTTGCTTCAAATCCCTAGAATGTAATGGGGCAAAAAATAGTCAAAAAAAGAGGGATAAAATAACATCAAGATAAAAATAACCATAGTGAAATAAAATTCTAATAGAAAATCATGATTTTCCTTACATTGAAGAATACAATCATCAGAAGTCCAAGCAACAATATAGCATGTGTCATGGTGGAACTGAAATACAAAACAAAATGAATTGAAACTGTGATCTTCGAGGAATGGGTTTGGGGTGTTCGAATTTATAGTCACGGGAAATTTTGTAGTCTCAAAGAAAAGAAAAATAGGAGTAGATTTTGTATTTCCCTAAAAAGTAATGAATTATTCAAATTTCCTGTTTCTCCCATCGATTTTTCATTGTTATGTTGGTTTACCATAAATTACTATTACTCCATGGCATTAGCAAGTGTCCACTTTTTTGTTTTTGCTAAAAGGTCATTTGTATAATTAAAGGTAATTTTGTTTTTTTTTAGTCATACAATAATACATAGGCAGAGAGGAACCTCATACACTCAATCCCGCAACAAGTTACTCCAAATACACCTAATCTCACGGAAACATCAAGATTTAAACTTGTGTTCATTCATTATTTAAAACAATATGAGGATGCCCAGAAGCATCCCAATCTAATTCACTCTTAATCATGGCTGACCAAGGTGAATTAATATAAAAACTTCTAGTCTTGCTGCTGAATCAACCAAAAAATCGGCTGTAGTGTTTGTCTCTTTGTAGCAATAAGAAATTTACTAAGTCATCATGTGGCAAGGTAGCACTCTTTTTTTGTTCAAATGACGTATATGGAAAAAAGGGGTTTGGGGGGGGGGGGGGGGGGGAAGTAACTAATATATGTGGCGGTGAAGCCCGTTTCCCCTTCAACCTTACAAACCGGGTAGAATGGCCTATTTCCAGTTAGTGGTTGTTAGAGCTTTGCTTAGCTACTTTTCAGATTTCTGAATAAAGTACTAATTACCAAAAAAAAAAAAAAAACCCGTTTCCCCTTTAAATTAGTTATAAAATCAATTTAATTCTAATTTACCAAAACTTTGGGATGTTAGAAATTTCCAACATAGAACACATCAATAAAAAAGTCAATGTGCTAAATATAGGTAGAAGGCATATATTTTTCGTGAGGATCCTAAGCCATATGTTTTAGGCCAGAAAAAAAATCTTTCATGAGGTTGGCTCTCGAAAACTGATGCGTGAGAATGACTGATATCGATTATAGAAGGAAACTTGAAAGGAATAGAAACTTTGAAATTTAATAGCAAGAGTTGCTAAGAAAAATCGAAGCATGAAAAAAAAGACAATTGTTATTCGAGGAAATGGTCGCAATATACAAATTGTGAAATATCTAATTGAGAGCAAGACAAATCAGTATCCTTCGTTAAAATATCTTTTAAGCTCTAAAGGGCAGCTTTAGGCCACACCAGCTTTGGAAAATTTAATTGGTAAAGTAAAAGTTTTGGTTGTATGGATATATAGAAAATGGTCTAAGGTTGGCACATAAAAGTTTAGTTTGGTTGAAGCATGTCACTTAATATTCTTTAGTGCCTCAAAGTTGCCTTCATCCTGCGATCCTTTGAATCCATCAATTTTTCCTTGAAATTTTTCTTGTAGTTTTCCCAGTGGAACATTTTTTAACATCAAAATCACCGTAGCAATGAAAGCTGCAAGTGAAGCAGTCCCAAACTCTTATACAAGGTCAATAATGCTAAAATAACCTGAATAGGAACCCTCCATATATCATGTAAGACCAACTGAAAAAGCTAGTCCTCTCAACATCAACACTCATCAAATTCATTGTAAACATTAGGTGCGAACAAGCAGAAAACCCTTGTAGGAAAACAATTATAGAAGATTGTGGAAATGATATCCAAATATCCATTTCATTCTTTGATTCATCAAAACCATCCATTTCTCAAATCTTCTTTTCTTTACTTTTAGATGTTCTTGAACCTGTTGAAGCACAAAGACAGTACAAACAGGGTTGATACCATTTGAAAATATATACGATTTAGTATGTGTTCAATTGAGAACATCAATAAATATTAAATGCATTCAAAGGCAATGGACTTTCCTATCATAAGAACACCAAACGATGCATGCATTGCAACATACTTAACTCAGAGATACAGAGGTGAACCTTGACGAAGAAGCTAAAAACTATTTCCTGTCGTTTCTGGATGGTGAAAGTACTTGTCTTCTTCAATGAAGCAACAATTTTTTTCCTGAAGCGTAAGTCGTGCAACATGGGAAGGGTTTAAATGAGTTATTGGTTGGCAGAGGAAGCTAGACGAGTTCACCTTATTCGTCTCTCCTGATTCCCTGAGAAATAGGAAAGTGTCGAGTCCGTAGTTCTTCTCATCTTCTCACCATTCCTTTCAAACTCAAAATTTCCAGAAATATCGGAAATTGACTTGGACAAGTAGAATAACATCTCATACGGGCAATAACTATTTTAAGGAATAAAAATATTTACACGTCGAAATATTAAAAGATGTCCTAAGAACAATAAATTTCAAAACACCCTAGGAATTCATACTTAGAAATGCAAACGTTAGTCATGCACAGGGCTTGGCTTTCTTGTTGGAAAAAGATATTGAAGCAAACAATCACATTGCATTAAGAATATAGTGTGTTTCGGCACAAATATTTAAATTGTCCGAGAGAATTAGTGATTTTTCAGTAAACTTGAAAAATTATTTACAATATTCTTCAGATCATGTAATTTCATATTGTCTGAGTTTGTATTTTCCCGACAGTGAAAAAATATAAGAACCTAAGAGCTCTCCTCCCCAAACAAGTACAACTCGACCATTTAAATGTAATGTTGCACAAAAGACTAACCCAATTACAAATACGTAGCCTTTCAAAATAAAAGGCACACCAAACCCTAGCTTAATGCACAAAATTTTGGTGAGAGTGTTAGGAAAAAAAAAAAAAAAATAGCAAATTTATGAGGAAATTATCTTTTGGGACATTCAAGAAGATCAATTTACAACGACTTCACTATGTAAAGGAAAGGGTTCATCTTGTAATTGAGCTAGATATGGTAAAGTTGCTTGTTTCTCGACACCAAGATACTTGTCCTTGATCAACTCAATTTCCCTTGTGATCTCATTCATGTGCATTCTTTGTTGGCAACTTTGAAGAACATACTACTCCAATGCATATCATTGAAGTTAAACCATCAGATATTTTACTTCTTTCGGTAGATATATCCTCTCCTTTTATTTTCTCTACTTCTTCCACAGGTAAGAGTAATGGGTCAATTATTTTTATGGCATCATTTGTCAAGGCCTCCTTACGGAAGGCATGAAGGTTTATACCATCTTCAAATGTTTCATTAGTGGACTTCCTTTTTGTGAACATTTCCAATAAGAGAATTCCATAGATATACACTTCCACTTATTGACACTTCAGCATTTAGGCCATACCCTGTGATAAAAAAATATTTTGTATCATTCTAGAAATGATAATGCATGTTTCATGTCTTAAACTTTTTTTTTTTTGGAGTAAAAATAATTCATGTTTAAATCAAAGAAAGAAGTAGTCAAAGCAACTTTATTATTTAGTTAAATACCGTAGCATTATGTGTGACTTGATCTTTTGTTATATACATATACTTTACTTATTTATCTTTTCATGTTTCTGTTTGTGCTTCGATGTGTGAAGGTGGGTTGGGTCTTTGTCATTTGTGAGATGTCAATTTTGCTTGTCTCTGTAGATTGGCCTGGCAAATAAAGCATAGTAACTCTTTCTTTTCAAGATTTTTGAGAGGAAAGTTACTTGATGATAAGGGTAATTTGCAGAATTCTAGGCCTTGCACTTCGATTCTTTTTGGGCTAAAAAAGGTTTGGCATTTTGTTGCTGCTCATGAGAGATGGACAGTGGGTGATGTAAATTTTTTTTTTGGAAGGATCGCTGGTTAGGAGACTTTACTATTGCTGCTTAGTTGGAGGTTCCTCTTATTTTGGCGGACAAGTTGAACCTTAAAGTGGCGGACTGCTTTCTTGATCGGCAGTGGACTGATTTGCAAGAGAAGCCTTTATTTATTGGATGCTTCTAAGCATTAGATCTCATAGCAAACTTTCATAAAGAAGAAAATACAAAGAACTGAAGTGCGCAAAATACAACAGCAGTGCGACTGTTAATTATTTCATACATAACAAAAGCTCCACCACCTCTCAGCTTCAACTGGACTGATTCTCCTTCTTAATTTCAACTGTCGAAATCATAAAACATGATATTTTAATTTCCACCAAAAAAAATTAACATTGATTTTCAAGATGTGTTGTAGAACTAAAATCTATTCTTTGAATGCATATCAAATACATTATGGATGTACTTGCATATAGTTGTGATATTTTTATTTTTTTATTTTTATTAAAACACAATTTTCTCACCGTTTCTCTAAATCAATTTCGCTGATCGGTTCTCGGTGAGTTTTTCCTTTTCGATAAATGCAATATAGCACAAGTTGGAAGAGAGCTAAAGGTACACCCAATAGATTGGGCACCTGCAAAAGAAAAGATCATTGCCTGAGAAAATTTCAATGTGAAAGAAACATAAAATCTGATGCTTAAGCTTTTATTTTTTATATATACATATATATATATATATATATATATATATATATATATATATATATATATATATATATATATATATATATATATATATATATATATATATATATATATATATATATACAGAGAGAGAAGATTACCGCAATGAAAGTATCATGACCCAGTACTCCATAAGGTCCCCAAAGTGAACTATTGATGAGTGAAAATAAGGACAAGTAGAATGGCATGAATTCCACACTTTTTGTCTCGAACACTTGCTTCTGCAATCATGAACAGATACAAAGAAGGTTCAAACTTTTCTCAAGATTCTTAAAAATTAATTTTTTTTTAATTTTTTATTAATTGAGTTTGAGGATCAGATCTTATAGATTAGGACATTCTCTCTTCATCCACAACTTTAATACAAAGCTTGTCATTTTGGAATTAGCACAACATGAGATATATTAAGAAAATGTACGAAGAAAATAGTGAGATAAAACGCTAACCATAACTATCAATGGGGAGCTATACATCCCTACATTGACCACAAGTCCGATACTCCCAACAAAAAGCTTCCGATGGTGGTGATCATGTAATATGAATGCAGAGACGGATATGGTGATCGAGATCATTATGACCAGACCAGCCATCATTAGAACAACACTTCGCTGCATTGTCAAAAATTTTATTGTTAATGTTTTATGAATACATCTGATTAAGAGTTGATTAAGTATATAGCTACATAGCCGTAACTAATCAAAGGGAGATTAGTCTTGAGTAGCAGAAGCTTGCCTTTCCTTTTGGGGAAGCAAACCAATAATAAATGAGAACAAAGGATGACTCAAGGAGTACCCCCACAGCACAGATGGAGGCAACAGTTATATTTTCCCATTTGTTGCTAACGACGGGCAAAGCATACCAAAGGAACGACACAGCAGTCATTAGAGTAACAACATAAGGAACACAAGAAAATCCTTCAGTGGTTTGCTTTCTTATCACCCTTCTAAAAGTTACCCTGTCAAGAAGAAGAAATTTTAAAGTTTATATCAAATTAGTCAAAACCATGCAGCGAGATTGACTACGGGATAGTGCAGCTGGGTTTAATTACATGGGAGCTGTATAAAGAAGCACAGAAGCAACATTTCCTGCAAGACATAACATACAAATTTCATGTATCAAGAAGATGGCCATGCACGAGCTAAGAAATAAACACCAACACATAGCTACATGCTAATATATTGCACCTGCAACTCCAAGTGCCAAACGTAGTTTATCTTCTTCCATGCTTAAAACTCTGAATATGAATGACTTCAAGAGCTAGAAATGCTAAAGAGTTAGGAAAGAACTGAACCCAATGCTTGTTTTCCAGATCTGTTAATGGCATCTATATATAGCTAGTGTTTGCATGGAACCCTTGAAGGGGTATATGGGTTTGATTATGAGAGACAGCAGGTTTTCAAACTGAAATCACACGAGAAGCACCAAGAGAGAGAAAATCCATTTTTGACGCTTTGCTTACGTGGAGATGTCGATGAACTTCCACTAACTTCAAAATAAAATCGTGTCTTTGCGCTGGAAGTCCGGAAGTGACGGTGAGATTCTTACATTAACATCATTTGGTACTTAAATCAAACAACTTGTGTCCTCTGTGAAGTCAAATATGTTGGCGGCAGGCTGATAGTAAGGCTTTTGACGAGATTGTTTGTTTGTTTTTGCCTTTTTTCTAACCTAGTACGTAGCTCAAGTGAAAACTGAAAAATGACTTGAAGGATTTTAAAACAGCGTAAATCTTGCATGTATCTGAGGTAATATAGCATCTGGTTATTCAGTTATGAATAAGAAGCCATCAAGCGAAAGATCTTTTCGATCAGGTAAAGTTCCACCAATTTGAACTGAGACAATGAGAGACCATGTCAAATCAATAAGACCTTCAAGAGCTTAGCTGCCAATGAGATGATCCTCTGTTAACTGGGCAATATTTGAGGGAGCGAGAGATATTTTATGTACATCTATGTTAGCCTACTTTTTCTTAGTTTGAAAAAGAGTTTGTCATTAGTCTACGGTGTCAATTTGCAGTTTGAACCGTTAAAATCGAACAATACTACCCTCTTATAGTCCAAACCGGCTCAAACCGAATCTTAATGGATTGTGTTTGGGCTGAGGGTGGTAGAGTTTGCATCTGCCCGAACCCAAACTGCATTCCATTATAATCCATTTTACAATGCATTTTATAGTTTTACATTAAATATTATTTAAATCCAAAGGTATTTTTTTTGCATATCAAACTAAAAACCAACCTAAAAAAAGAGACAGATTTCATAGAAGGGAAAAGAAATCCACATTTTCACAAAACAATAACCAATTTCAAGACAATTAATCATAGTACAAGTTGGAATTTAAAAGGGTTTTTGATTTGAAGAATTGTTTCAAGAGGACTATCCGGTGGAGCCTGATAAATGAGGTGAGTGTGATTTCTACAATGTGGAATGACTTTTCATCTTTTAATAGAAATTGATCAATAACAATTTGCTTTCCATAGAATTTTGGCTCTTGTTGTAGGATACTCAACTATTTATTTTTGTGTTTTTTCTTACATACCATAAATTGTTAGCTCAAACTGTTAGTCAACCCAGTGTAGACCATTAGCCCAAATCGTTAGTTAGTCCAAACTCAAACCGCACCAACCGAAACCAACCGAAACCGTTATTTTGCTAACGGACTGTGTTTGGGCTGGGTGTTTTGAGATCGAAACCATTAAGCCCAACCCAAAATCGCCCCAAACAGCACCGTTGACATCCTTACAATAGTCTATGGTAAAAACAACCTATCTATATCCTTAAAAGGAAATTGTTTTATGAAATAGAGATTGTGAGATTGTTTAGTAGCCTAGAAAATACACTTGTTTATTCTTTTGTAAGAAAATTATAAAAAATGATTTATACCCGAAGAAATAAACATGAAAGAATTACCTTAGTTGGGTTGGTAAGTATAAAACTATAGAAAATGATATATAGTACATCAAATTGCACATCATATAATAGTATCTATGTTTGACCATCTTGTCTATAAAACTAGAAATTTTTTTTTGAAAGATCACCCACAGAAATGAAAAGATTTTGAATGATCAAAGTCAGAAACAATCAAAAGACCCATGTGAGTCGTGAGGCACAACTTTGGATCGTCAAATTTCTTGAATGCAACAGTGCATGCATATGTAGGTGGTTCTTTTACTCTTTTAACTTAGGGTTTTGACATAGAAAACCATTTGCAATACTATTTTGTCTGTGACTGCTAAAGTCCACAATCTTGAATTGAAAAGAGTAGGACATATAGACGTTTTTCGATGTACGAGGTTTGGTTGTGGTTGATCTTTGTAACCTACGTCCATGGGAATGTGATTTACTTCATTTTGACTATAGTACAAGTTACATATTTACAGTTACAAGAATCCTTATTCAACATTAATTTAGACTTCTTACTCCAGAGTTTGATTTATATAAGTTATCTATTTGTCTTTGGTATGAAATATGTCTTCTGTGTGTTTGAGTACAACACTGAATTTAATCCCTTATGGATAAGATGTAATTTGCTAGAGTCTGATCTTGAAGCCTTGCACGCATGGAAGAGCAGTGGCGGCTTGAACAACTCTAGATTCAACTAGAGTTGCTTGTGGTCTTCCTATTTTGTTCTAAGAGTGCAAAAAACCATTATTATCCTTAACAACAATTGTTCATCTATCTCTGTTGCCACCACCATTACAACAATTCTTTCTGTTTAACTCTGAACATGGCTGGCCACTCCTTAGACTTCTCTCCCTCCATGAGCAAGCTGTATATGGAATTTGAGTGTACACATTAATGTACAATGAGAAAGGAAGCTGCATATGCAAGTTCAACACAAAAGAAGCAAAATGAGCAAAGTGGGAAAAGGTTCTTAAACCTAAGGTGTATTTTTTGTTCTGTTATTTCTATTGTTAGTAACAAACCTAATTGATTGTGTGATATGGTGGAGAGAATTCAATTTGTTTGAAAAATGTTTGTAAACAAGTTGTCACGCATGACATGAAATCATTCCTTTTTCTGGACTAAACACAAATAAAAGAAGAAGAAAAAAAAACAACACCAAAAGAGCGCAGTTTCTGTAACCGTAGAAGTTTCTTTCTTGCCAGATAGGTTTGACATGGAAAATCCACAAAGATCAAACATTAAACAACGTGATGCATGAAAGTGTCATTGTTGAAATTGAAAAAAAGTGTCTGCCTAGGAATGAGTTTGGGGTATTTGAATTTATAGTAAAGAAACATTTTGTAGTCTCATAAAAAATAAAAAGGGAGAGAAGCTTTTGTATTTCCCTAAAGAGCAATGAATTATTTAATTTTCTGATTTTCCCCTAAAAAGTGAAAACCATTTTCTAGTATATAAACTGTTGTATACTTTACCCTATTTCAACATTTCTCCAATTAACTATACCATGTACAGAGTAGAGTACTAATCTTGATGTGGTAGGATAGTATTTTTTTATTTTATTATTTTTTTTGTTGAAGAAGTCTGGTCCTTATACTTCTTACTTATGAGGTGTTGGTCTTTGTCAATTTTGTTAATCTATTGAAGTATATTATTGTAATTTGATTTGTAACATCTTCAATATAAGGATAAACTAGTTTTTTCTTAATTTCTAATCACATGAAACAAATGCCATCAGCCAACTGCTTAGGATATAACATAATAACAAAAAAGTTCAGGTTCTAACTTTCAGTAAACTTGAAAAATTATTTACAATATTTTCCAGATCATGTGATATATCTCACACTGATTGCTTTTGAACTTTTTACAAAAATAAAATATAGAGAATCTAAAAACTCTCCTCCCCACACAATTACAACTCTACAAATACATAGGCTTTCAAAATAAAAGGCACACAAAACCCAAGCTTAATGCAAAAAAATTTAAGTGGGAGAGCTGAAAAAAAAGGTAAAACTAGCAACTTTACAAGGATACGGTTTTTTGAGACATACAAGTTGCTTGTTTCTCGACACTTGGTATTTGTCCTTGATCAACTCAATTTCCATTGTGACCTCACCCATATGCTTCTTTCAGTTGACAACTCTAACAAGCATACTACTCCAATACATATCACCGAGGTCAAGCAATCGTATATTTTACTCTTCTCAATAGATACTTCCACCTTCTATTTTATCTACTTCTTCGTAAGTAGGATTATTGCGTCAATTCTGAACGCTTTCCACATAAGGAGATCAGAATTTGAATCCTCTTGGGGCCAGGGAGCGAAGCTTTTTTTTTATATTAATTATATAAAAGCTCCCCTGAGGATGTAGTTGTGGTACGTGCAAACTTGCCCTAATGAATTTTAGACAAAGTTAAAAAGTTGGATTAGCAATTTTAAAAAGCATAGGAAATAAAGTAGTAATAAAAATGAGTACAAGGGGAAAATAATAATTATCCCTAATAAATAATATCATAGACCTTAAGGCTTGGTGCATGAATTTTGAAAGCATGATAGGTTTAACAAAATTTGGGGAGTAGGGAACAATTGAACCTTTACCAGAAAAGGTGAGTAAGCGTTAACGTCGTTGGGTTGAGCAATTTAGCTTGGAGTGGGCCAACCTTATAAAACCCAAGCTCAAGCCCAAACCTAAGCCCAAGCCCAGGATCATACATAAGTCAGTCCAATAAGAATTATCTGGGCTATATAGGTTGGGCTTAAGCTTCCCAAGATGGGCCGGCCCAGAAGGCTCTAGTGGGCTTACCAACTACAGTAAAGAGACACTGAGAATTTAATGGGCCTATGAGAATTTATTATGAATAGAAATAGAAAAACAAATCGATATCAGTTACGCCCAATTTTAAATTTCAAAATCTCATCCCTACCATAAAGAGAAGAAAATTTGAAATCTCATACAATCAACCCTAAATAATTACTAAATGATCTCTCTCTGAACCTTTCCTTGGAGAAAACACAAAAGATTCAAATTGCACGCGGAAGCTGTCAATGTAGAATAATCTCAGCCCACCATAAGTCGACGTTACCAAACATTACAGGTTAAATAAATTTAAAATAAACAAAATATAAAAGCTTTAACGGTAAACGACGGGGAAAAGGACGACGACACAAGAGGAAAGCGAATTTTGTAGGGGGAGAGCAGAGATGACCGAAATCCGTACCTGGAGCTCGTTTCGTTTCTTTGTTTTGCTCTCTTCATTTTCCCTGCAATTAATTTCAGGTTTGTTTCTGTATTCGCTCAATTGGAAGAAATTATTAAGCATCAGTTAACCAGGATCTAAGAAAACGTGTTGGTAGTTTTGATCTATTTCTTCCTTTGCAAGATCTCTGTTGTTTACCTTGTGATATTACCTGAGAGCCTTCCTGAGAATTTTTGTTACTTGAAAGGAGAAGATTGGTTTATAATTGAATTAGATTTTGTACTTTATACTTCCATGGCGTTTGAAAGGGTTCACGGATCTGGAGATTTACAAATTTTGATATTTATGCTCTCGGGGTGAGATGAACAGGGGTTTTTTAGTATATATTTTTTATTTTATAATAAAATTGAAAATTCAAGGTTTTGGTAATTTAACGTTGCGCAAATGAGGGCTTACAGGATTTGATTTCCTGATTTTTTTGGTTTTAGGTTTGTGTTCTGTGATTTTGTAATCTCGATACACGGGTTATTGATCTTTGCTGTTGCTGCGATTTTTCAATCTTTCTCCTTCCCCGGCAGGTCCTGGGTTCCCCCTTGTTAGCCCATCGGAGCAACATACTTCTGGAGACTGCTGTGACTTTAATTTTTGGTCTTCAAGATTTGCTTTAATCAAATATAAAAGATGTTGGTCTTGGGGCAAGGAATTGCCTGAATTTTTTAAAGAAGAGTACTAGCTACTATGGATTCTATCTTTAGTGTCTAAGTGTGGGTTTATTGCTAAACACATTCCCCATGCTATAAGCTGTAGCATTGCAATTCTGGTGACTGATCATAATGCCTATTCTTTTAGTTTTAAGTGTTTTCCAGTGGTTGATATGATGTTGGGGTATGAACGGTAGCCTGGTTGCTGAATCACCTTCCTCTTATGTAATACTATCCAGAGGAAACTGCATTTTCCTCTCATTAGAAAAGCATAAACACACTAGATGTAAATGAGTTGTCTTTAAAAAGGTAGTGGCACTTGATATTCTTAAAATATTGGAAGACATTTCGACTATTTGAAACATTGGTTAAAATGCAGATGTGTTTAAGGTATGTGTATGCTTCAATATACCACGGGCCACTGCTAATTGGGTAATGCTATTTGTCTCATCATCTGGCTTTTGATCCTTTTGCTTTAAATATAAAGCATTACTTACCTTCCTGCCTTGGTAATTTAAAACAAGGGAAATCACTTACCCCAAGGTCCCTTTGGCCAAGCTCATCTGGTTCCAGGATTGCATCTCCAGAAAATCTTCACTGCCTTGAGAACTCTGACCCACTGTCTCCCCACCCAATCCCCCCCTGGGCTCCTTGTCCTGTTTCCCATTTGGCACTGCCACAAACATCCCCGTGTCTTGGAGTTTGAGTGTGCCTGGATCATCTTTAGTTTTGATGGTTCCACTATTATCGACTCCATCGGCAAGTTTGTCTTCAGTGTCTGCCTCCCACTGTTGGTTAGAGCATAACCTTCGTAAGTGTTCCCCAAATCTCACTCCATTGACACGATTTGGAAGTCCCAAAAAAAAAAAAAAAAATAGACCCTTTTACATTCCCCAAGGAATAGACATATTTTTGTTTCCTAGGGGTTAGATCCTTCTATTTTGTCTCAGCCGTGCAGTTCCTAGCTGCACTTAATATATTAATTATTGATCCAAAAAGAGAAACTTTGGCAGCTGTTTAGTGGATGGAGGTAAAACATTCAGTAATAGTATGATATGTATCTATGAAGATCCAATATGAGCCATATTGCCATTACTTGTTTATTTCCTTGCTAGTATGATGATTTTCCACTTTGTGGGTTTCGTCCTGATTGTGTATCTTTTTCTTTTTAGTTGTCATGAATAGGTGAGTTTCAGTTTTACAATATCTATTTGAAGAAGTTAAGTTCAAAACATGGTGTTATTCCATTATGTAATATGCTCTCTTTTGAAAACTGAATTCCAGTTCCTACTAACAGTAGTGCTGCATTTCATGAGTTACTAGATAGATTTTATCAGAGAAAGATTCTCAGTTCAACTTTTGACTGTGTTTATATGCTTCTGATTTGGATCTTTGTCATGTAGTGTAAAGTGTAAAGTGTAAACTCAATTATTATGCATGCCTCTGAGTTTCTTAGTTTTAGTCTATTCGCTCTGGAGGTTGTCTGATGCAATATCTCTATCTTGATTCAGGCTTGGCTGATGATCCTGCAAATTCAAACAATGGTGTGAAATCTGAAGCCGATGCTTCATCTAGTAAAAGCAAAGGGTTCATACTTGTCATATGCCTTCTGGTTGTGGCTGTTGTTGGTCTTTCGGTATTCTTGTTTAAGCTATGGCAAAAGAAGAAAAGAGAAGAACAGCATGCACGCCTTTTGAGGTTATTTGAGGAGGATGATGAGCTTGAGCTTGAGCTTGGCCTTCGAGATTGAAAGACGTTTTTCTTCATACTATGGCTATAACTTAGTTGAGGCAAGTTCCCTAATAGGCATCTGAACCAAATTGTCTATAAATTTAGCTGTTTCATCTTTTTAGTTCCCATCATTCTATATGAAGTCCATATCAGATTTTAAGTTGATTTTTGCAGACAGCTTTAGGGTTCCCTGATATCATTCAAAATTAATGGCAATTCTGTTAGTAGTTGTTGATTCTTGTTTAATCTTCTATGTATTTTTGTTTTCTAATGGTACTTAGTCTAAAATTGTGAGGGCAAGTGGCCAGTTTTAATTTTTAGGGTATATGACATTTCTGTCCCCTATTATGTGGTTTAATGCCAACCTTCCCCTCTTAAATTTGAAAATGACAGAAACTTTGCCCTATGTATCAAACATGACAGTTGTACCCATTTCATGAAAAATTAACACTTCAATTGATGACATACCTCCCCAAAATGCTGTTCCCCCACCACATAGAGATGGATGGGGATGTACTTTCTTAACTCATCACTAACCTTATAGAAATGGGTGAAGAAATATTCACTATCTCAGGTCTATGTATAGATTTATTGGTCAGCACAGGCCTTGCTGGCAATTTATGCAATTTAAAATTCGTGTTGCGGCAAATTTGTTGCTCTGCATTCATTGTTTTGTTTGATTGGATGAGTTGAGGCCCTTGATGGACTTCAGGTCACAGAAGGTAGATTCTGGCAAAACCTTTACTTTCTGCTATTATCGTCTTTTTTTTTTTTTTTTAATATTTCATTAAAGTTGTAGGTCAGTTTTACCTACCTTGTGGTGCCCTGTTTTCCCTTCTTATTTCAGTTAGCTTTGATCACAATAACTCATTTAATCAGTTATTTAGTTCTGAATATGGTAGTTTCTCTTCTGTTATCAACTAACCATTCCCTCTTATAGCTGTTTCCAAATTTTAGTCCTTCATCCACAGCTGGAGAGGTGAATGCTCTTGTCTGTTTTTCTATTTTTGTCCTGTTTTCTCATAGTCCATATATTTTCCTTTTCTAACATATGACAAATTGAATCAGTATTTCTAACTAATATTTCAAACATTTCAAGGGTTGGGAAAATATGATCTGTGAGGTGGAATAATTTTTCCAGTTAGAATTCATTGAGTTCTTCCCATCCCCAGTCCTCACCCCTCATGAATAATCTGTAGTTTCTACTGCTTTCTGTTGGAATGTTGGTAGCTAGATAAGAACTAGGGTGAGGCTTCCCCACATCCCCAGTGTAGGGAGGCATTTGCATGCCCAACCAGCAAGAGAATAGACATCAGGCTCACGTATTCTGATCAGGAGAGAGAATAATAAATAAGCCCTTGCAAGGGAAGTTCCAATTTGGCCCTGGGGAATTTTTTTCCCATTGCTTTTTTCTGTTTAATGAACTGTTCCATTCACCATGCAAAGGCCCCATTCACTTCAACTTGTAAGGCTGTAATAACACAGTGCCACACAACTGTTTTGAAGTATAGTGGGGTTGAATCATGAGGGTGGGCCTTGGTGCAATGGTAAGGCTGCTTAGAGATTTGAGCCCATCTAACATTATGACCTTCCTACATGCCATAGTGGTTGGACCCTCATGCACTTGTCGTCTTTTTTTATATTTTTATATTTTTATATTTTTATATTTTTCAATTTTAGGCCTCACTTTTCACATCCTTAGTGGAGTTGAAACATGAGAATACCCCCCCCCCCCCCCCCACTTTCTTTCTAGGAGGCCGCCTTTCTTGAACTGCAGTCCAGGATGTTGTCCCGGATGGAGGAATGGTTTTTAAAATATTGGCCTGGCCATTTGAGACTGAGGCAATTCTCCCTGAGAAGAGTTTCTGGAGCTCTTCTATAGAGATTTTTCAAGTTACTTTCCCTGAATTCCCCGAACAAATGCCAATATCATGTTGGTGACAGTTGGGACAATTCTTTGTTGTTTTACAGGTTATCGGCCATTCAACATTGGGATGCATCTTCCTTCGATGATTGGGATTCGATATTGGGATTCTTCGGAGGGGTTTCTATGATAAGTGGCAACTCGGATGCTTCTCGTTTCAACTTTGTAGTTATTGTAACAATATGTTCCAGAACAAGAAGATTTTCCTGGGAAGAAAATCCATCTGATTTTGTTGAATATAGAGGTCATGATGTATAGCACGTTTGCTCAATGTTTCTATAAATTTCATTTTGCATTTAAACCATTATTTGATTGATAATTTCTGATTCTGATTGTGGTCTCAACACTGTTTTCTTTTGTTATTTTCTAATGAGACTGAAATAACTAAAAGGCCAGAAACAGTGCCTCTGCAATAACTAACGGTAAGGTTGCATACATTAGTAACCTCTTCTTTTGCGTATGAAATAACAAACAGGCATAAGGATCCACATAGGTCGTGCTTTCAGGTAGAGAACACTCTCCTCTGAATTTTATTGGAATATCTATAGGGCCATACTGCTAATATGATTTTTTTTCTAGAACTCCTGAAGTAAGAGTTGGAACCATTTAACTAGAGGTGTTTAGTGTTCTTCACTGTTTTCAGTTTAGTATTCTTTACTGTTTTCACTGAAAGTTCGCAATTGTGGGGGAAGGTTGAAAAGGTTGCACTAGTTTTTGAATTGGGTTGGTATAGCTTAGCCTGTTCATCTAATATGGGTAGGGATCACTTGACCCTTTCTTGTCTGTCCATGTTTTCTTTCAATTGGAAGAACTGCAATTCTTTCCTGAAAGTTGATCGTTTATTATGCCATTTCAACCTCATAAATGGCTTCAGTTGCAACAGTACAGAGATGGGAAGACAGGGATTCTTCCTTTTACACCGAACTTAACTGTGTTCAGAAATGAAGTCTGGCCTACTAAGCCTGCAGATGAGAGTCATACAAGAGAAATGATCCGAATCAGATTTGAGTACTCCAAAAGGTCCAACATGAAGACCTTAATCCTTCTGAAAAATTACTCTTATGATTACTAGGTTTCCATCAGCTTTAAATGCACTGAGTGATGACTGGTACACTTTTGGAATCTAGGGATAGACAAAAAGCTGGAAAGGTGAAGGAAAAAAAGAAAAAAAGAAAAAAAAGAGAGCTGTACGTGTTGCTTTAGAAGAAAAAAATGATGAAAATATCTCTCTGAATGCTAGCACAACTTGTCAAATTTGGAGCTCATAATAATTGATTGCTTATATTTTCAATTTAATTCAAGCGTGTGTAGTAGATATATGCAAGTGTATGCAGCTGTGAATTGCTCCAATAAATTAGAAATAGATGCAGATTATAAACTAATTATAATCCGATATGCGTTCTTGGTGGAGAAACCCAGAATCCAAATGAGGTCAATTCAGTATACTAGTACAACTGCCAGCTTAATAATGGTTGGCTAGCTCCTTTGCTCAGTCAACACGTCTATATCTGGAAGCCCTGGATACAAGAGAAGATAGTCATTAAGACACTGAAAATGAAACGGCTTTCAAAAAATCTTGATTGATCAATGATGATGACAACAGGTATAATTTGACAGACTGTTAAATCTTCTCGCAATCTTTACACCTAAAAATCTGTAATCTCACTGTTCTGATTTCTGGGTTTACCCGTTTGAGGCAATTCTAATGACCCACTGAGTCCAATCCCAGTATAGAACTCAAATGCTGGCAGCTTGAACTCTCGCATCATTTACTCTGCAAATCTTCTCTCACCCATTGCATGGTTTAGGCTTCAGAGAGAGAGAGAGAGAGAGAGAGAGAGAGAGAGAGAGAGAGAGAGAGAGGAGAGAGAGAGAGAGAGGGACTGTATAATCTTACTATTCTGATTTCTGGGCTAACACGTTTGAGGCAATGCTAATGACCCATTGAGTCCAATCTCGGCATTAAACTTAAATGCTGGCCAGCTTTAACTCTCACATCATCTACTCTGCAAATCTTCTCTCTCTCTCTCTCTCTCTCTCTCTCTCTCTCTCCTCTCTCTCTGTAGAGAGAGAAGAGACCTTTGTTTTGGACCACACCTGTTCAAGTGCTTGGACCACTTGGGCCATCTACTTATAAAATCACCCACTGGGTTAACTGTAGAACTCATGTTCTCTCCTGCATCATTTTTTCTAGAACTGCAGTGTTCGACAAGTACTGCATCAAAAGTAGGGTTTTCTTTAAAAGGGAAGTTGATTTAGAGAACTCCCATGCGAGTCCATCTCACATTTATGCAGAGGCATTCTTCCCTTCTGATTCCTCCTCGTCCACACTCATTTATTGCACTCTGGTGTCAACTTGTTTTTATTCAACCCAATGCGGGTGCATTGGATTGTGACGTTCTCTTCTGCATTACAATCATAATTAGGGTTGGTACACCACCTCTCCGCATCTTATGTAGATTTCTCCATATGAAATCTTCCAAAAGTTTAACTAAAGAGGTTTCTCAAATAAAAAAAAAAAGCAATAATCAATTTTTTTTTTCTTGTTTGCTTCTTCTAAATGATGACATTGAAACCTTTAAACAGGAAAGCATGGGTGATGAATCAAAAGTCAAGATGAGAAAAAGAAGCACTGAAGGAACATCTGGAAAATGATAATAGATCAAAAAGAACAGAAGTCTATTTGTAATCTTAAATGTAATGACAAACAAATAGTTTCAGTGTGAAATCTTTATCTTCTTTTGCAAATTAGAGAGAGAAATATTTTTTTTCATTCTTTGCGTATTTCTTTTTAATACAAACACCTTATACTAAAAAAAAGCAAGATCACAAGCAGGTTTTAAGTTTACGTATCATGTTACAAGAGGCAAGTAATGGATTTTTTTGGAGTACTTCTGTATGAATGGATATGGATCTTAGGAAAATTCACAAGAAAACTCTACTTATAGTTCAGCACAATTAAAGGGATAACATAGAACTGAATACACTTCTTAATTCTAATGGAAACTAGAAAATAACTCTGAAGTAGCCACACGAAAGATGGTTGACACAAGAAAAAGAAATAAAAAAAATTTCCCAAATCACAAAGTAAAGAAACGGTACATAACATATTATCTTATAAGAAAACTATTCTTGGTAAACCTTCTTTGCCACCGATTACAACCATGATTATGATAGAACAACAATAAGCAAATATTTTGTGAACATTCATACGTGATAGAGACCCACAGAAGAGTAAGAAATGAATAATAAAATTGAAGTTAACTCGATCTTTAATTATTTTATAATTTTATGAAAGATTGTCAAGTTTTCTTAACCATGTTAGATTGAACAGAATTAAATTGCCTCCATGCATATTATTGGGTTCAACTCCAAATTAAAATTGGTCTAGCTCTAAGTTATTCCCAAGGCTAATAAAGAATTGGCAAGGCTATGATGTGAAATTTTCTGAATGGGAGATTGCCTAGATTTGTGGGATAAGAGAAACTAATTGCAGAACACATAGATTGGACCTCTGACCTTATTCTATATTCCAGTCCCGTCTCTAGTTGTCAATAGGACTCATGCGAAATAAGACATCAAAAATAAGGAAAGAAAAACTAATAAATAGAGGAAATAAGTTATTTTTGGCTTGTTTTATCTTCTTTCTGCCGATCAGACCCATACCATTACCAAGAGAGATGCCATCGATGATTTGAATTTTAAACATGGCTATCACACTCATTATCATAAACCTAAGTTTTGAATTTGCATTTAGTTTCTATCTGGCCCTAAGTAACTTTAATCATGCTAGCAATAAGTTTTTGTTGAAGGTATATCTCTGGATACTGTATTTATATTTTACATTTTTTTCTGTTAATCTTATGTTTTGAAGTACATTATGGATTAATAGCAATGCTTAATTTGCTCTTACAGTATACTATATATATTTTTCCAAGTCTGAGGTCAAAGGTAGGACCAAGTTGCTACCAAAAAATAATAATTTAGGGCCAAGTTTTGAGCCATGATTGGAGCATTTAATGTAGGGTTAGGGTTTTGAAAAGCCATAGATATGCAACTTGATTTTATCTGAATATAAGGTGGTAAAGGAGAGGTAGGTTTTGATCTATCTAAGAAATAAGCTGCTGGATTTGATTTGAATATAACAGTCTACATCTAAATATGTCATTAATCATCTAATTCAGGATACTCGTTTGCTATTGAAATTGGCAATTTTTCAAGATCTGGTGATTTCATGTGGTGCTAGTACCTAAGGTTTGAAATTCCGTAGAATCTATGGTTGCATTGTTACTTCCTCATGAAAGAGAGTCTTCATGTTGTCTATTTTATCTAACAAGAGATATAAACGAGTCTCACTTAGGTCACATCTATAGAACATTGGATTTTGACACCTAGTGATATGAACCAACATCATATCCCTATCTCAAGGGAAACAAACTTTGAAACTGTAATATTATCTTGATACCTAGTGATATTTGTTAATATAGGACACTGAATATAAATTCAGACCATGTTTCCATGAAAAAAGCACCATCCCTCAACGTGTATCTCTAAATACTGACAAGATTCAGTCAAGCTAAAAATGTGAAAGTTCCTAATCACGTAAACACGGGATAATGTCAAGATATATTATCTCTAATAATTCTGAAATTTAATTTGTGGATAATCCAAATTTAGTTTCTGTTGAGACTAAAATAAAAACTAAAAGAGGTCATACTATGGATGAAGGTAAATTACTACCACACAACATATATCTAAAAATGATGAGCTAACTCTAGCTTAGATGGACCCAATTCAAGGAAAATTTTCTTGGAGGAAAGACCGCCACTTGGCATATTTGGATTAATTTGTATTTCAATTTTATAGGTGATTTTAATTCCAGAAGTTGTTTGCCTTGATTTTGCACTTTATTTCAACGAAGTAGAAATACTTCAGCAATTTTAGAGGTTTATTTTGAGTAATGCTTTATAGGAAATTTTTGCTTCATACAGTTCCACACTTGTTCTTTTCTTTTTTTTTTTCAATTGTATTTCAATTTATACATGTTTCAATTCATTTCCTTAGTGAGTTAAGTAGTCATTATCTATTTTAAAAATAACACCATCTTCGTTCTCTACTGGTCTCCCTACTCCCTCCTCAGTGAATCTATTTAAAAAAAATTGAATTGGCTGATGATTTTTTTTTTTTTAAATTCTTAAATGCATTTTGATATAAGCAAAACATTTTCAACTCCTTAATTGAAAACTATTGCAAGAGATGGATATGAAAGTAAAAATACTAATTAAGCATACCAAGTTCTAGTGGGTTTCGCCAGACTAATAATTCTCTAAAAGCAGTTCATCAGTTAATTTACTACTGAATTTAACTGTCAGTTAATATATGAAGGAATTCAAAGATCTCAGAACAACTTGAAAGGGAAAAATTTTAAATGGTAGATACTTTCGTGGAGGTCTCATGTGCTGCACCTGGAAAAGCTATTTGAAGGTCGTTTTCCTTCACTGCATAGTGCTTGGTCAGAGAGAGAGAGAGAGAATTTTGGATTGTTTGATTGAATGAATTTGTATGATCATGACAATAAATAGAGAGGAAAGGACGCCAAGGAGTGGAGGAGGGAAGTAGTTGATTGGCTTATTTGGGTTCAGAGAACGGCTTCCGAAAGCTGCTGCTGCTGCTGCACAAACTAAGAACGCTTTGAAGAAAGCCAAAAAAGGTGAAATTCCCGTATCTGGTGAATTATCTAATCTCGTGGATCTGTTTAGAACAACTTCCCATATTTTTTCTTCTTTCTTCTTTTGTTGTTTTCTGCTGAATTCATGGTGGGTTCTAAGTTCAAAGTCAAATAGCATCAAGACTGGCAAGATCAGTTGCATAGATTCAGATCTTGCGTTTCTTCTATTTTCCAAAAATTTCATCTACTTTGTACTTTTTGCAAAATTTCTAGAGAATTTCTACATCAATTTTGTGATACAAGCTTTTCATCAGTTTTCTAGAGCTAGGCTTAAGCAACCATCTGTAAGGTGGTGTGTAACTCGGTTCTTATTTTTCTAACCCATTTTTTTCTTCTTGATCAAGAAGTTCACATGGATAAACATCACTCCTCTGTGCTGTTTAAACCCGTATCAAATCCTTCCAATTCAGAAACCCAGACACATAACAGCCCTAACAAATAAAACTCACAATCATAAAATGTAATGGATGGCATTTTTTTATATTTTTTTATATTTTTTCGTCTCTAATAACATTTACTCATGCAGCACTGTTGATAATTTATTCTTCTTTTCCAAAAAAAACTTTCCAGGTTATTAAAGGTTAGGGTTGTATCAAATGGGGAGAGGAAAGATAGAAATAAAGAGGATAGAGAACACCACAAATCGTCAAGTCACCTTCTGTAAGAGAAGGAATGGGCTCCTGAAGAAAGCTTATGAGTTATCGATACTCTGTGATGCTGAAGTAGCCCTAATTGTCTTCTCAAGCCGTGGCCGCCTCTATGAATACTCTAATAACAGGTAGTTATTCTTACTATTCTTTACTGAATATATTTGATCCTTGAAACTCTTCTTTCAACCTATATATAGTTATCATATTTATGCCTTTGGAAAACAATACACAAGAGCTTCTGTTTCCTTCCTCCTTTTTTTCTACGGCGGTAAGAAAAGATATAGGTTAGAACACCATAAATTTCATCCATGATTTACTTAAAAATCTTGCAAGGTCGTTGATCCCTCCATATAATAAACCACATAAAATTTAGGAGATTCTGGGGTTGGGTTTTTTTTTGGGTAGTTCATTTGATTCTCTGCAAAATCAATAAATATCCACAGATATCAAACAAGGAGAGCGTGTCATACTTCGAGTGCATCGATCTTGTATCTTTTTAGCTGATTCTTTTGCCTATTTTGAATTACTTGGCCTAATCACTGTTCATTCTTCTTCTCTTGTTCTTAGGACATCTGTGTTCCTTTCATGGTTGTATGTTTTTGTTCCTTCATGTATTGTCGTACTAGTTAACTTGAATTTAATTATGATTTTTTTCTTTTTTTATTTTCGAATTGATCATAAATTTTAGCTCCTTCTATTCAGTTATCTAATCATATTAATTAGGATGATCTTAATATCTATGGGTAGCTAAGGAATGATATATATGATTTACTAATGCACTGAAACTCAAGGACCCAGTGGGCAAAAGATCTACCCTTTGCTCACATGATCTCGTTTCCTTCTTGGTTGTTCTTGACTTGACAATCTGCCTTGTTTTACTAGTAAAGTCTCAACAATTCAGACCAATTGAATAGAGATTATCTCCCAGTTGTTCCTTTCCTTTCTGGTTTCAAAACGAGAAACTCGTATTTGATCTGCAGACTAGAATATGAAGACGCAGAATTTTAATTTTATTTTATTTTCAATTTAGAAGAAAAACTATTAATGGAGCTTCGGGTCTACCCTGGGTAGCTTTCTTCTTGCCCAATTTCTTCACCAGTGATTTAGAACTTTTTATCGATCTACTTGCACCCCATGTTTTACTACTGCACTTCTTGTTCTTGGTTTCTGATGTCAAGACTAAAACCTGCATTGCCTTGTATTTCTTCTCTTACCTCCCTTTCAACGTTGCTTTCTCACCACCTGTGATTCTAGGGTTTCGTGTATATTTTCCATTCACTTCTGGGTTACTGTATTAATTACTTAAATAAAGGTTTCTCTCTCTCTTATGGCGTTTGCATGCACCCTCCGTGTGATGTACAATGTATTGAGAAACTTACATATTTGTTTGGGTTGGAAGTAGTGGAATGCATTCAATCATAGAAGCACTTGATGTATGAATGAACTCCTCTTTGTGCGGCCTGTCAATCAAGGCGGATAAGGTCAAAACTCAAAAGCATATCTGAGAGAATGGTCAGGAAGAACTGGGGAGCATGTGAAAAGGGGAGCTGTTGATCTTTTTAAGAATAATTTCTATTCGACAAATCCAGGATTAAGTGTTTGGAATATGCAGGGACTGTAAACCAATTTTTTATGAAGAAAAACAATTCACCTATCCACTAATATCGAGAGTCAAACAAATATATGATAATGTTTTATCACTAAGTTCAAGAACATGAAGCAGAAATGTTGCAAATGAATGACCTAGATGACCCGAATTCAAATTCAATGATAAGGGTTGACAAGAATGTGTCTCTTGAAAAATGAAATTGAATTACTTCCAATTTCATCAAGATATTAATTAGTTGGTCTATAGTGGAAATGAACCGAATGGATAATTTGTGTTTCAAAATTTTTTGCATCACAAAGAAGAATTCATTTTCAACATGTATATGTGGAATGTATGGAACATTGGATTAGCTAAGAAATGCATTGCATCGATCAATGTTGTCACACAAAAAGATTAAAGGGCACTAGTGTGCGATTCTAACTTCTCAAAGCAAACATCGAAGCATTAGTAGAAATATGTAATTAGTAATTGTTTCACGATTCAGCCACCCTACCATGAATCATTGATGCATGGATACTGAATTACTAGGAAGTCCTTGAGATGAGAAGCTAGCTACTTTTTAAATAGATTGTATCCAGTGCATAAGGCTCATGTCTAAGAGGTCTAAATATGTGTAACATTTTCCCTACTTCTAGAAAGACTATATTTAGGAGTGATTCCGTCATGAGTAGATTGAGTATTCAATTGAAAAACAATTGTAGTTAGACAAGATTGATTGATAGTGATGAGAATATCATAGACAAAAGTCAACATATGTGATTAATTTGACCATTTCAATAAAAATTGAAGGATCTGTCAACCTGGGTTCATATGTGTTGGTCCTATTTGGTATAAGTACAAGACATGCCAACTATTAGATTTTCAGGGACATTTTGAAAGCTTTCCTCCACTATGTGATCAACTATTTTTAACTTCAACAAAATGAAGAACAAATGAAGCATATGCCATAGGTGTGGCCGATGAACCCACAAAATTAACATCCTTTATTTTATGATCAAATATACTATGTTACTTTCTAAGGACTTTTCCCTCTTGTATAAAACTTTCTAATGTTCTAGTTCCATGTTTGTTCTTCAGCATAAGATCAACAATAGATAGGTACAAGAAGGTCGCTGCAGATGCTTCACACACAACCTCGGTTGCAGAGGCAAATGCTCAAGTAAGCGATTAATTTGTATCCATGTTAGCACTTTTCTTTTTTTAAATCTTGAGATCAGATATGTATCCACATATCATAAGTTCTGTAAATTATTAAGATTGCTTACATGTTTTTTTAACCTGGCTGGTGATGGATGGAATGAAGTACTATCAACAAGAAGCTGCAAAGCTGCGTCAACAAATACAGATCTTGACAAACTCAAACAGGTACGTACTCACTTCATTAAAACTGAGCTTATCTTGACGAACGCAAAGCAGTGACCAGGTGTGTCAGAAAGCAAGAGAGCATTACTTTTTCCTAAATTAGAGCTCCCAAAATGACTTCTGTTATCCTTGTTTCATGCAATCAAGTTTTGTTATCTCTATACAGAGTCCAAGTTTCCCATGCATGATTCAGTTTTCTTATTGTACTTCTGCCTACAGACACTTGATGGGTGATTCACTCGGTAACTGCACTATCAAGGAGCTGAAACAGCTGGAGAATCGACTTGAGCGAGGCATCACGCGCATCAGATCCAAGAAGGTAACCCTTTGATGCTCATATAGAAAGAGTGGTAAAAATGAAAAATTAAAAAATGAGATCTGGTAAAAATGATAAATAAAAAAATGAGATCTGCTTCATTGTCGATTTAGAATAGGTTACATCAACTCATCCTCAGAACCCTCCCACCCCCCACCCCTTGTAACATAACATAAGAAGAGTTCAGATCCTCTCCACCCGGGCAGCCCGTCCTCCCATACCATGGGCAGGCCTATGTCAGCCCCGCTGTAAGGGTGGGAAGATGTGGGGACAGCCCGCCTGGATAGAGAGTATATGGGTTCCACCCCTCTTTTTTTGCAGCCAGGCCTCCGCCTTATACTGACTCAGCCTACTCATCCCCTTCTAATGAACGGGTCGGCTCCTTCAATTATGATCTTGTGAATTCTAATGCCTTCCATACTATTGAAAAATGTTTAAAATTTATGTATACTATTTTAATATAATATATATATATATATATATATATATTATTTATGTCGTTTAATCTTATGATTTTTATGACGGAACTTTAGTTCCACATCTGATTATTTGGTTTATATAGAACATATATTATATATCGATCTTTAGGGTTAAAGATCACAGTCACATAATATGGTACGAACCCTTGTGAGATGCAAACCCAGCTCGAGCCCTTGTCTGACCTAATCACGGTCATATAACTATATATTAATTAATATTAATATTTCTATATGACTTGACACTTGAGACTTGAGACTTGGGACTTGGGTCAAAGGCTTTGATTCGAAAAGCCTAATGCTGAGTGGAAATGTGGAGATGCCATTAGAAACATATTTTCTTCAAGGGAGGTGAGCTGAATAGGTACCCTCAAGGTTACCTTATCCTTTCAACCATAGTTTTTAGGGCTCTATATAAACCCATTTTCGAGCTCATTTTCTGGACAATAAAATTTTCCTCCTCTATTTCCCTATTGTCATTCTGTTAAATAGTGAATACAACTCGATTGCACCTGAAGTAACCTTTTTAGGGTGCAACTTTAAAGGTTTGAACTGACTAATCTTGGGGTGAAGACACACTTGAAACTTGTGCTGCACAAATCAAGGCTTCTAAATACCTTAAAGAAAGTACTTCTTGTACATTTTAGCTCTATCAAAGTTCGTGATTACAATAATCTTACAAGTGTTCGTGCAAATTGGTTTCAACAGATACCCTTTACCATCCACTTTGAATTAGTCGATATACTTGAGGGTATTACCATCTTGACAATAGGGGTGGAGCCAGGATTTAATATCGAGAGGGGCCAAAAGCTAATATTTCACATAAAACATAATGACTTTTTTACTCATTGTACTTATTGTTAAAAATTCTCCAATAGAGGGGTGAAGTACTGATATTTCACACATGGAAAGAGGGTTAGAGGAAGAATTTCAAGAAATGGAGATGGAAGGGAAGATTTTCAGAAAACTGAATTGGGGGGACCAAATGTTGATATTTCACACAAGAGAAAAGGAGTTCGAGGGATAATTTTCAAAAATTAGGGAAGGGAGAGGGAAATTTGAAAAATGGGGGGAGGGGGTTGCACGGCCCCACTGGCCCTAGGGCAGCTCCGCCCATGCTTGATGAGGATTTCATTGTTGAATTCCAGCCCTCTAGAAAGGATGAGATGAAAAATAGGAAAAATTAGTGGCACTTGCGCTTTGTTCCTTTTCTTGTTTTCACTTTCTTTGTGAGCCGTGTTGGCTTAGTAGGGTTCTGCCTTTGCTTCTTATTGTACTCTTCCTCCTCCCCACCCCTCTCCTGCTCCCCTGGGCCTCTTAATAAAATAAAAAAACTCCCCGCCGCCCTGGGTTTCCTGGCCCTTTTTTGTCTTTTTCACAGTGCCTTCATGACTTTCTAACATCTTCTGTTTTGTTTTCATTGTGTTTCTGTCACTAGCATGAGCTACTGTTTGCCGAGATTGAGTACATGCAGAAAAGGGTAGGATGTTTCTTCCATAAGCAACACCTACCTCACCCATATATGTTCATTCTTGTATTCTTCAGCTATCTAGACAATCTCCCCTCCATCAAACTCCAGCTAATTGACTGGTTCTCTAACTTAAAAATATTCAATACAGGAAATGGATCTTCAGAATGACAATATGTATCTGAGAGCTAAGGTATGTCATAAAACAACACATTTGTTTCATCACCTTTTCCATTCACCTAACTCCGTTTCTGAGTTTTCTAACATCGTTCGTTGTTCTCAAAAACCCAGATAGCTGAGAACGAGAGTGCACAGCAAGCAAATATGGTGACAGGGCAAGAATTTGAGACACTGCAGTCATATGATTCCCGGAACTACTATCAAGTGAATATGTTGGAAGGAGGACCTCCTTATCCTCATCCCGATCAAACTCAGACAGCTCTCCATCTAGGGTAAGTGGATCTCTTTCAACTCTGGAGAGTACATGCAGTTAATTGAAGCTATATCTCATGAGTTATGATCCTTCTTCCCATGCAAGATTTGTTTTATACAGAACGGAATAGAAGGTAAGTAAGCAAATGGTTTTGCCTCACCAGTCACAGCAAAGCAAGCAGGCATCACCATTTCTTATATCCATGACTTCAAGTGCACCATGCCTACGTGATACTAAAGACAAGATATACTCTTGTTTATTAAACCCAGTTCAGAAAACAAATTTGTCTCCTTCAACCATAAAACTGATTTGAAGAATCAGGGCTGACCACTGATATAACTCACTTGGTTCTATCGTCAAATTTCCACAGTAGGAGCACAAGATCAAATTGGGTTCTTGGATAGAAAAAGGAAAACATGAACATGGAACCTTTACTTGAGAGGCGTTTCCTGATTCAAAACCTGTTATAACTAGGTCACTGTGAAGCAAACTTAACATTCAAATGCTGCACCGTACCAGAAAGAACTTTCATGCATTCCAAATTATCAAAAATTATAATATAAATATATGCCGTTTTGCTTACAAGAAGATTTGAGTGCATACTAATGTTCTGTTCTGCTTTTATATTTCACACAGGTAAGTTGGATGAAGTTACATGCCTTACAATGGATCGATGCGGCACTTGAACGTGAAACACTCTCTTACTTGTTCAATCTTTCACTTTAGTAGTGTGTTCCAAGAGCATATATAATTATAAATGAACCGAAAAAGAAAGGAAAAAAACCCTACCACAAGTGTCAACTGCGGCAACTAGCTTTCACCTTAAAACTCATAATATGGATTGGTAACATATATATTATTAGTCCATCCCTAGTACATGCTGTGTGTGCAATTGGAATAAGTTTTCTTTCACCTCATGTAGAAGCAATATTCCATCCATCACCTTTGGTACTATTGACATGTTCTCTTATTAGACTCAAATGTCATCAAAACCTGAAAGTGCCCTTCATAAACAAGAATAGGTTTTGGGTCAAGAGTTCGGATCAGCTCTCCGTTAGGAGAGAACTCAATTGGACTTTAGGGTCAAAGAGTCCGGATTAGCTCCTTAGGGGATGGGGCTCACATGGGACCCACTGACATTTTTACCTCTATTTTTTTTTAATATTTACAAATAGACCTCCCCACAATGCATAGTTCAAAAACGTCAGGATAGCACATTGTCTCCCCTGATGGAGAGGTGATCCAAACTCTAGGGTCAAGGTGATGGAAGGTGATGGTGGGATTCAAGAGGCACAAAAATAATGCTACAATTCACAAAACAACTGGGATTTCTTTCCCCATTCCCATTAAACCCTTCCACTGCTCTGCAATTTTTTGGTTTGGGTATGTACAGAAGATGATTGGATCACAAAGAAGCTGGGATTTTGACAGTCAAGCAAGTTGTAAGTTGGGCCGGACCATGAGACTCACACGAGAAACAGTAACTGAGGAGGAAGATGTGTCTACAAGGTCAAGAAGTGACCATGTCAACAATGACAAAGAAGCTCGCAGGTGGGGTGCTCTGGAAAAATTGCGCACCTATCATAACGTCATAACCACCTTGATGAAGTCGTTTCCAGAGAATGATCAGAACCCAAGCAGCAAGTTGATCTTGCATATGGTGGTTGATGCAAGCAAACTTTGAAAAAAATGATGCCCAAAACTTCATTTAGATCATGAAGAGAGTTGAGAAATTCATACATGAACTTAGAAATAGAATCAACAGGAAAAATAGAGACTGAAGCAGGAAACAGAACCAGAAAAGTGACCACTGGAAGCCCAAACGAACACTTACCTGAAGCCGTCGCATTAGAAGAACTAGTAGCTGCCACTATGAATATCACAACAGGATTCTGATCTCAGTATCAAAACTCGTAATAAAGGTTCAAAAGGGTTCCAAATGAGCTGTACAAATACTACTTTACCTTCTCCAAACCTCCACTTAGTCTTCTACTCAGGCTAATAGAAATTTCCATTAGTCAGAAGCAAGTCACTTCAAAAGTTTGAATCTGTGCCTTGTCCAAAATGTACAGGGCAGGCATGAAGAAAGAATAATATTACAAGTCAAAAGTAAGCAAAAAAGAAAATACTAACCAAGTTTACACTCAGAACATGCATGAATAAAGTTATGCATGTAATCTACCACGGAACACAAGACTCCCAAGTGCATTAAACTTTAGACTGAACCATTGAGAGTACAAGGAAATCATCCCAGAGAGCACCAACTGGAGCCACCCTAATACTAATGAAACTGACTAATGCAACTTTGGGGGGCTGATACAATAAAGAATAGATAACTGGAAATAGGCTTAACTTTGTTATGGAACAACCAATGAGAGAATACGCACACATCGAGATACGTCTAACGCCAAATCTTATAAACAATTCCCAGTACTACTAACCAGCTGAAATTTCACAGCCTCCCCAAGACACTTTGCACGATGGTAACTCATTCAGGAACCATAATGTCACAGAATGGCTTTTCTGAGAACCTGGTGAGAAATCATAGTCACTCCCCTTAAGCTCCAACCTGAACATAAGGGTCATCGTCCTGTCTTGGCCCGTTTCATCCCTGCACTATTAAAGGGGGACATACTCGGGCTCATGTGAGGACTCTCCTCTCTGAGTGTACCATTTAGCATAGCCAATTCCCTTAACTGTTGCTTCTTGTAGTAATCCAAGGATTCATCCTGAAAAACACAACATTCACAAGTAGGTCAAAAATAAAAACTGGAAGACAAAAAAAAATTACAATACTGGAAGTCTCATTTCATACCACAGGCTTCAAAAGGTCTTCTAATATCGACACAGCCTGATTCAGACGAGAATCTATCATATCTGCAGGTAATTCAGCCTCCACCAGCACATGTAACGGCTCATTTAGGTGCTCATATCCAGGTTTATCTCTGAGTTTTTCTTCCTGAAGGAAATTAGAAGCCCCATGAGATCTTACGTATAAGATATAGCAAAAGGTGGATGACAATTATTGGGAGAAAGACTTTTGTAAATAGGTCAGAATTTAATAAGAAAATCAACTTCAAAAGGTATAACCTAAATAAAGTAACTAACAAATTAAGGATTAATTCATCCAAAAAAGAAAAAAATAAGGATTAGTAACCAAAATAATCCTCTATTAAAAATTTCCCTTCTTAAGAATTAATTAATTAAACTCTTTAACACCTTGGAAAGCTGGTTAAACCGTTGAAAGATAGTCCAGTTAAAAAACAGTGGGCGTAGCCAGTGCCAAAGGCTTCCACACGAACACCCACCCACCCCCCCAACCCCTGGGGGGTTGTTTCCTACGCAGCCCTACCCCAGCAATTTTCGCTGACAAGCTGTTCCAATGCCTTGATCTCAGGCCACAACTGTGGTCCACCAACCAATGCACGAGGGCCTGCCCTCGTCTGTTTAAAAGAAGACAAAAGAAAGAAAAGAAAAGGGTATTAACACAGCCTGCATGGTAGCTTTTCTGTTTCTGGACCCTGTCTATCCCACAAATAACTTTTGTACTTAACAACGAGAAACAAACAACGAACAATGAACAATGAACTAGATATTGATATGCACCATCCATTCATCCTAGTCAATCAACCTTACAATTTTCAGTTATAAGATCAAAAGAGTTTCAAATACCTTAACAGAATCCTTCACAGAACCTCGGCCTCTTATGTACACCCTACACTGTGTAGTAGCTTCAACTCTTTTCAAGGAGTTCCCCCGCGGTCCCAAGAGTCGACCAACAAAGTTATACTGCTAATGAAAATAATTGGAGGAATTACAGAATGCAATGACTAAATTTTTTATCATATACTATAGTAAAAAAGGAGAGGGAGAAAGAAGGGGATGGAGGTTGGGGTTGGGGGAGAAGAGAGAGATTTTTTTACACACATTGGGAAAGTTGTCAACTGGAACATTTAGTCTAATAACCTTCTTCACGACAGGATTGGTTGTAACTCCAGCTGCCCCATGCCAACCAATTGGAGAAGCCTGGAAGGAGCCCATTCTTTGGAGAATTCCATTTTCCTGAAACAACATACTGTTAGGATATACAAAATTTTCTTCAGAATCCGACAAATATTTAACAAAAGATAAATACTCAACCAAGAAGTACCACTTGTCAACAGTGCCAAAGATTATGCTTCCTAATTTACACGGTTTCTCTCCCATTCCCCTCCCCACTAGCATGGTTCAAGAACTTGCAAGATCTCCATGGCATCTTAAGATATCTTTGCTTTTTCAGCCACGTGAGATGAAACAAGTGGCAGATATCATTCATATCTCATATATCTCAGTTAAATACATACATCTTGGATATCAGGCATATCCCAGATATCTTGATTATATCTCAGCTACCTTGGTCATATCTGGGATATATCAGTCAAATCTTGGTGAGATCTTGCCAATATCTTGGATATCTCGGCGAGAATTCAGTTTATCTTGGAATTCTCTTGTAATTTTATGTGCATCATGTCATGTGAACTGTGTAATTTGAACATCAATGATGATGAACATATTAATTATCATTTTGTAAGTTTTAAACACTCGTGTATTCATAAATATTAAGTATATGATGTGTACAACAGGTTTTATAAGTTTTGCTACTTCAGCACAAGGTTTTCAAATTTAGGGTCAAAAGGAAACTCACATAGACAGTCATTTTTTCACCAATCTAAGATCACCACTGTGTTTAGAAGACCTAAATAAGCTGGAGAGCAAGTTCTAACTGAGTTGGGAGGAAACATCCCCCCAACTTGCTGAGATCTCAGTTTTGTGGCCCAGCAAGATGGCTGGTGAGAGCAAATTCTTCAACCATGACCACTGTAAGCCAAAATTCAATCATTCAAATTTAGTGACTGGTTATCACAGGATGCTAAAACTGCAGAATCCATAGAAGCTAGTTATCTGATTAAAAAGGAACAGAAGCCCTGTTCGGAACATCTCATTCTCTAGGAGAAAGATCAGTAAACTCTTATCAGACTCTCTGCCCAAGGACATGAATAAACAGGTTCTTATATAGGACCATATTCAATTGTACGAATTCCGATCAGTTCACTTTTTGCCTTCTCTTGTACAGGCCCCTGAGGGGACTGCACACCTGTGATAGAAGTCCATTTGTTTATCCTCATATTTCCAATTTGGAAACAAGCCATTACTCTATTTAAGGAAAAAAAATAATACATTGAAAGAAGTCAGCAAGGATTTAAGCTTGGATCCAATCAACTCAACAAAAGATGAACCGAGTCATAGTCATAGACTCATAGTAGCCTATTCCCAATTCAAGCAAGAAACACATCGGGTGATCTCTTCATTACATGTACCTCAAGTTACAATGTGAACAGAACCATTATTGCCTCAAGTCATTTAAAATAAAATTACAGAAAAGAGATTGGTATATAAGTTCTGAGTATGACACAGTAGATCATTTTATCCAAAAACTGGTGGGCAAAAGAAATTATCAATTTAACAACTATAGTCAGTTAAAAATAGCCATCAAACACAAAAAATTAACATTCACTGTCACATAGCATTATAGCCATCTTGTTAGACAGCTGTCCAACTTTGGCTGCAGCAAGAAGGGGGCAAATAGAAAGGGGGGAAAAGAAAAAGCAATTTCAATCACTTCTGTTACTACAAAAATTTATGACAGCATAGACCAACATGACTTTTTTCCTTATTATCTCCAAAAGAAAATGATTAATTCTGCAAAACCACCCTTCAAAAGTACAGTATTCACCACTTTGTTACATGGCAAGATCAGTCATCGATCATATTCAATCTCCTTTATTAGGCACAAAATACCAAATTCTATATGAGAAACAGAAAAATCAATCATTCAATTATCTTCCTTTCTTAGATAACACCTGAGAAGCTAAAGTTTTTACAACACCCCCCCCCCCCCCAAAAAAAAAAAAAAAAAAAAAAAAAGAAGAAGAAAAGAAGAAGAAGAAGAAAAAGAAGCTCAAGTTAGCTTAGCTCTGTTACCATCCCACCATGTTGTAGATGTCAATAAATAGAAGCTAAATGAATATGCAAATGTGATTTTTAACCAGTTACCTGAAGGTTACTACACATGAAAGACAGTCCATACATAATTAAAATAAAAGACTGTCAAAGAACAAAACTTAGGGCAAAGCCCAAAAGTACAACTCTTAACTACACAAGGAGAATAACCAATCACAATAGTAACAAGCAAAGAAAAACATTACCTCTGGTTGCATCACAGGCCATCCCTCTAAATCCATGGGTCCACCATTCGGGTGTTGAACTGTAGATCTTAGTGGACTCTCATGATCAATTCTTTCATGATCCACAAAACCTTGATTTTGCACCATCCCAGATGCTCGAACAATTTCTGTAATGACATGCCATAACCAAATTGGTAGCTAAAAGAAATATTATAGTTCTACAAGAAGTTGGAAGGTACAGTTGCAAGGGTCGCTAGCAAAACACAACAATCTCAAAAGGTAGAAGGATCAACTTCATCCATATAAAACAGAAATGGTTCAATAAGTTGAGCATCCAAAGGACCCCTTTGTTATCCATCCAAAATTGCTTCAGCAACTACAATTGATCAACTTTTTCTCTTTTGAAGCATGGAATCCAACAAACACTGAATTTCTGTGTTAAAAGTTAAAACTTAAGTAAAATAATGCATCTTAAAATGGGATTAAACATATTCAAACCATCTTTCCCTACAAATCCCCAGGGGGGAAGAAAGAGAAGAAAAAGGAAATCTAAAAAGCATAGACATGGAACTTATCAAAAGAGGGGAGCAATTGACAACAAGTAACAAATAACGTAGCCATCAAAACCAACATCATCGTGGTTCATGTTAAACGGCCACATCCATACATACAAATAATAAAAGAAAATGATGACAGAGAAAGATTAAAAGGGGCTTACTTTCATATACATACACAAAAAATGATGCAACGTCTGTAAATCTAGTATATTTCCTGTCAGATGTAAGTTCTTTCATGACATTCTGTGTAACATGACAATAAAACATCTTGCTACTTATCTTAGTTGCTTCCCTTTTTCTTCTTGAAACTCAAAATGTTCAAAAGTTGATTTTCCGTTTTAACAGTACCTGGAACTTGGTTGTTCTCATTAGGTTTTAAGAAGACAACTCAGGCAGTCCCATAATCTAGGTATTGGATAGCATCTCAAGGGCAATTCAAACCCCAAAATTCCAGGACCAAAAGCCCTTTTTCTGTGAATCAATCAATCCAATATCTCACAATTTTTGTTCTGCCAGAGATAATTTTTAGAGCAAATCTGTCAATCAAACCATGTGTTTAGATGTGTAATTAATTGAATTTCAGAGGATTCTTGGCAGTGAACTAAACCTCAACAAGTCAAATGCCATCCTTGATTTTGTTTTCTGTCTCTTTATTCAAGACAAAAGACTGAAGACAAGCTTTTCAGTTAGTTAATCCCTATTTCTTATTTTTATTCATATACTCCACTCCACTATTATCTAGTTTAACCTTATTTGTCACTAGTTCCATAATTACCCATAACTAATAATTGAAAATACCACCTGGTTACCTTGTCCTCATCCTCTCAAGTGAAGTCTTTCCCATTTGGTTAATTATGGTCCTATCGCTCCTCCTTAATACCTATAAACATTTATGGTTCTGTCATTACCTTTCTTCTATTGCCTATTTAGTACTTGGTGGGCCATGAGCGAACCCAACAGGGTTCTTTGACCATAGAAATGCCAACAGTGGACAGAGGATGGTCTTCATAGGATAAGGGAAGGCAAAAGAGAAGTGAGAGAAGGGTGACCGAAGTGTACAGTGTACGCAACAGAGAGGGGCACTTGTGATAAGTATCAATGAAGGGGATGACACAGATCCCTACCTCTGAACACCTTGTTGCACCACATGGTCTATTACTTAATTTGACATATACAAGTACAAAATCATTGCCACCCTATAAACCCATTCCCAGAATTGTTCATCAGTGGAGTTACTTCTCTTTCCCAAGGGCTATTATATAGTGTTCACTTCACTTGCAAGGCTTCTTTTTTCTGAAATTATATTCTATATGCTATTATTTTGTTTATTTTCATGCATATATCAACTCAAAATATATTTTATGCCCTTACTTTTGCTCCTGGTTTCTGATAAAGGAACCATTTTAAACACATTCCTGAGGTAAGCTAAGCTAAAGTAACAAACACTAGCAAACTAAGAGACAAGAATTGCATTGAACCAGAAAACTGAGAAACACTGGTAGAAACTAAATAGAGTTAGAACTAACAAGACCAAAACTGATGGAGATGAAACTAATACAGAATGGAGACCAAAATTGGGTTACAATGTGATTAAAATACTGGTTATATTGGGAAAAAGCAAGAGTAAAAAAAAAAAAAAAAACTAAAAATCCAGAATTAAAAACTTGAAGAAAAACAACCAAAACTCATAACTGGTTAATAACACACTAAATATTGAAGGTCATCTGACCATGGGTAGAGGAATCCGTGAATGAAGCCATATTGCACAAAATGGACATAATAGAATCGTATGCACATCAAATTAGATAAGAAGTATACATAATATGCGAGGAACAAAAGCAAATCTAGATATAAGTGTACAACATTGATACATATAGTAGAGACCAGAAGTCAACCATATAGATTTCAGTTGGTTGAGGAAGCTTGCTGTAAAAATTTGCAGAATATTAGAGAAGGAAGATGAAGAAAGTAGAAGGGATATGACCAAATAGACTTCACCAACTAGTTTGTGACTGATTCACCATTGCACACTCACTCCATAGAGAAAATTGCAACAGCCAAAATTTATGGGCAGCATACCATCCCCTCCTTTATTTATTGCAGTTGATAACGCTACTATAAAATAAGAGCCATGTGCACTGGGTACAGACCTTCCTCTTCTTTTCATTTTAAATAAATGCCATCAGAATACAGGAAACTCTTCTAAATAGGAAGAGATCCTCACAGTGTGACAACTCAAGAAAGTTAGCCTAGAAGAAATTATCATTACAAACTAGAACTAGCTCTAAGTAACTACCATATACACAATCCTATATAGGCCTTTAAGTCCCCAATATTTGTGTTTAAATGATGGGCATGTTGCAATAGAAAACTCAAAATTATTTGATGACCCATATAACCTACTGGGAGCTAAAATTTGGGCCCACGTCAATGAACTGTGAGTTCAACTTGATCCACCAAGCTGAACAAAACCAGAATTCAAAAATTCTTTTTAAACAGGATGTAATCTGCATCATCTACATTTTTCATGTACTGTATTGTATCTAATTTTGAGCACCAAATTCTTTAAAGGATTACTGATGTCTTCATCCCTACAATATTTGTATGACACCTCTTCTTCTTTATTATCATTTTTTTTTTTTGGGGGGGGGGGGGGGGCAAAATTTCCTAGCTATATACCAAAGAGATAATGTGGTTTTGTGTGTATAGATTCGACATACTCCCAACAGTAAATAAAGTACTGCATCAAGTCTCATCTAAGAATACTGACTGCATACTTTAGCACTAACAGAAAACTAAACAACAGCGTTCCCAACTGTCACTCATCTATGAATAGTATGATCAAAGATAAGTGGTTTGTGGTCATACAGCCCCTAGCTAAATAAAGAACCACCACTGCCTCGCTATCACCTCCCATTCCTGGACATACTCCCAACAGTAAATAAAGTACTGCATCAAGTCTCATCTAAGAAAACTGACTGCATACTTTAGCACTACCAGAAAACTAAAGGACAGCATTCACAACTGTCACTCATCTATGAATAGTATGATCAAAGATAAGTGGATTGTGGTCATACTGCACCTAGGTAAATAAAGAACCACCACTGCATCACTATCACCTGCCATTCCTGGAATTCTACAACTTTCATTGGAATTCTTTTCAGATGTAGAATGATCACACAATAGCTAGAACTAGGATATATGATTTTCATTGTTGCAATTGCTTTTCCACAGAAAGAATGAACTAGTAATGGGAAAGAGAACTAACAAATTGGGTGGTTTGGAGTGGGTTTTGGATTTCAGCTATATTTCTCCTATAGGGAACAAACAATTTTGATAAAATGTCTACAAAAGAACCAAAGATTCTCACAGTAAGCTAATGCCTAAATTGTGAAAATTTTAGTTCAAGAAGACCCTTTACTTCCCTCCCCCAACCCCCATTGGAAATTAGACCAAGACTGCACAAAGGTAAGGTGTAAACCATGAACACATACACGAAAGTAGGACCAAGCTTATTCTCTAACCTTGACCTTAAAAAGGGAGACAGGAATTGATCAACTTCTAAAAGGCATCATTACAAATAATAATAGTAAGGACATTAATTCAAAAAAGAATTAAGGATATCTAAACCTGCAAATTACAAGCTCAAAAACAGCATGAAATGTTCAAAATTCACCAGTACTATTCACTTAAAAATATCGAGAGCGTCCTCTCAGATGATATTAACTCACCGGACATACAAGACAAGCTCTTCTAGTTCATAATTTATATCCCTTAGTATGCCATCATAACAAACATGTATAAGCAGAAACTACATAAGAAGTAAACAGAAGGGTTAACAAATCTCAACCACCTAGACAGACTAACCAAAAGTATGCTCCCTAATAATGACCTTACATTACTTATCTGAGAGCCAGTTTGAACAGTGTTCTGATCATAGTGTTAAAATCAGGGTAGTGTGACAACTGTTATAAATATGGGCAAGCAGCTCACAACTCTACGTGCAAGAAGGAGAATGTGCAGCAAGCAGATGACGGCAACCATATTACTTTTGCATGGGCAGAAATCAGGAACCTGAGTTTCTAGTGTGCTTTTACTTAACTATAGCTTTTATTGGCCATCTACTGCATTCAGGTTCCCTCTCAATATTCTGATAATCTACCACTATTCGCATGGCCAATAAAGATGGGAACTTCGCATATAAGTAGTATCTACACATTTTATGTTTAAGTGGTATCATCAGGCTAACTGATTCATCCAATTTCAAGATCCAAGCCCTAGATGACAAAAAGACATTTTGCCAGGGGAGGAGGGCAATATGACTTGAATTCTGGTATTGGCATTAGCTATCAAATTTTTAAGAACATCCTCAATGGTATGAAATATGACTGAAGGCTTTCACAGATTGAAAATTTTTTTATCAGGATTTTAGAAACAAATTCATGGCTGATTTAAGTTATAATCAAACTTATCAAAGTATCCACATTTGTCTGGTTTTCTTTGGGGAAAATCCTTTCTTCTTTTTTGCAAATTATTCTTCCTTCAAAACCAAAAAATGGATGCCGCAAAAGCATGAAAGAGAGAAATACATAGACTGAAACATGAAAATTCAACCAGTAGGAGATAATTGAGCAACTAACCTTGGTTGAGAAGCCGGCTGCAAAGTGGCAGAACTTGCATAAATGGTCCCAGTTTCTGCCTTTCTGCCAACAGTTCAGCCATATATCTTCCATTGCTGTGCAAATCATTTGCCAAACCACAAACCACGAAAACCAGAAATTACAAAATTATGACACACATTAAGGTGACCAACAAGCTTACTGTTTAAATCAATAGCTTTCTAAAATTCCCTGCATTAAGTAATTTCTTAGAAGAGATTTTAACCCCCCCCCCCCCCAAAAAAAAAAAGTCTAAAAAGATTGAGAGAAAGGAAAACAAGCAGACAAACACAAATGATAAATGCATATGCATTCTGCACATATACAGAACATGATTGTATAGCAAATCATATTAAGAAGACCATCAACAAGAGGCATCAAGGAGAACAGGAAGAAAAAAAATCACGGGCTATGGGAATACCAAAAGCAACCAAACAGTATGTCTTAAATGTTTCACAAAAGTGATACTGATCTCAATCAATCAACAGAGCAAAACTGTAATGAACTTCTGGCATAGGTATCATATGATTAGAATTATATCAATAGCTGTAGTATAAAGATACTAATTTGTACAGCCACCATATAAATAAGAACTAGAATATCAGACCAACAGGAACACTGAAAACAATAGTGCAGTGTATAGTGTGGAATGGCACTCACTATCTAAATATACAAAAACCTTGGTCCCTTAGGGTTGTCAACAGTTTCTGAAAAATCATATGATTCAGAAATAAAGATTATAACTTTCGGGCAAAGGTTATTATTCCTGCCGAACGCGCCCATTAGCATCCTACACACTTATCTGGCTTCAGATCAGCAGTACAAAAACACAACGGCAGGGTGCCCTTATAGACAATCAGAATATATCAATCAAAACCCAATTCAGTTCTTCAAAGGAAAAATAAAAGAGGGGTTGAAATCAATCAAAACCAAGTATAGCAATCACCCAACCCGCATAAACCCATGACCCGGATCATAAAACCGATATCGAAATCGAAACCAGCAGTGAAGCAACCACATTACTTACTAACAAAAATCCATCAAAATAGTAGCCAAACAAAAACCTTTTTTTGCAAGGCGATTAAATGAAAGATATTTGAACTGACCTTTCTCGATCTAAAGAAGCAGAAGAAGGCCTGTGAGGAGAAGCATGGACTCCAGAAGGAGAGTATTGGAAGTAACTTCCAGGTGGGATTCTATCGCCCATCGCTATACAGTCTGTGAGAAGCAGAGAAACAACCAGTCGTCTATCGTCTGTGCAGATTCTTCGTATTCTCTTTCCGCAGAAGAAGGACGAGAGAACCGGCGCAAATTATGCGATTCTATTTTTGACGCCCAGATTATAGAAACCTTTGCATATGGAAACAAGAAAGAAATATCAATTTGTCAAAGAAAGACATAGACACCCAACCCAACCCCTCCCCTCTCTTATTCGACTCTCTCGGGGCTGAGAAAGATGGAGAGCAAGAGTCCTCGCTGATCTTTACTTTACCGAATTTATACTCCAAAATCCAAATGCAGTGTTTCTACAAATTAATTTCAAACCCAAAAAATTAAAAAATTATGAATAAATCTTTGTTTTTTCGGTCCAATCTAATCCAAGTCCCAGCTCTCCTTGATTGTTAATTTTTGCACTGGTGACGATGTCTAGACATCTTGAGTTTCTTCGAAATGACCATCTTGTCCTCGTGTGAGATATTATTTTCAAATCACCTGAGGCGATTTTTTTTTTTTTTTTCTCGCCAAAACCCAAGGCTTTTTTTTTTAATTTTTGGGTAACCAATCATTTATTCAAAGCGAGTGAGAGGGGTACATGAATCCCCCAACCACTTAGTGGAACATGGCCAATTTGCCACATTCAAAATCTAAGGCTATTACATTTCCATTAGAATTACATTCAGGGGGTGCTTCCTAAGGACCAGGCCATGCCACTTTTTAAATTTTTTTAAGTAAGGCCTGGTGGTCCTCTTTTTTTATTCTTCTTCTTCTTTATTTATTTATTTATTTATTTTGAGGAGAGAGGGGGAAAGTCATTTGGTCCTCTTTTGATTTGTTAAATATCAACAGGAAAAAATTTTAAGTGTAAAGACAATGTGTAGAAATGTCGTTATGATCCTCCCAATGTTGAATCCTAACTCCACTTCTAATCACATATCTCGGGCAAGGAGTCATTTATAGGGACCTAGATGACCGGTGTGTTTGGGTATGGTATTTATGTATAACAGCACCCCATGGATTTTGGATCATGTCCTCCAATTTAGGTCTCATGTTTGATTTCATGTGATCTAGTCTTGGGGTGTATTGAACATCCTCATACAAGGACATGTGTGAATTCCACCACATGAGCATCACTCTCTTCTCCATATGAAAAAAAAATTACCTTTCGCCTTGTATTCTGAAGAGATACAAAGACAATACGAGTTATTGGCATAAGCCATGCTCCCATTATCAACAAGGCTTACACACGATAGCTTTATAACTTGGTTAGTGTACTCATTTTTGAAATTGAGACTTGCTCAAACAAGCTTACACACACCTCAATTATATCCTCACATGATAGCTTTATAACTATTTCAAATTCTTAGTGTTATATTATAAGATGTTAGTCTTTGCTAATTCAGTCAACCCCTTGAAGTCCGGTCGATGTACTGTACTCATACACCATGACGAGCGCCCCAATGAGATTGTATCTAAGAGCATCATCATTAATGACGTCTTTCGCTTCAAATGGGGTTACAATAATTGTACTCATATTTCTAGCATAAGAATCATTGTTTGGTTTCCTTTTATATATAGGGCAACCGAATTATTGTCTAGACCTCAAGATGTTGCATACATATGCTCGCCAATGGGAGGGAATGTGTCTTAAAACTGGGTTTACACCTTCACAGGGGACTAAATGGTAATTCTGCACTTCTATGCCCATGCCTTAAAAACAAAATGTACCCCATGATAAGGCAATGTTCTTTACCAAAAAACCAACAAGCATGCTGGACAACCATGAGGGGAACCATGATGTGAGGAGAGTAGGTGCACCAGGCAGCAGGCACCATCATTCCCCATTCAATAGATCAATGCATGCCCATGCATCACGTTGATCACGTGCCCAGATATACCATTCCTTCGCCCGCCTCTATTTTATTTTTTTCCGAAATCAAAAGACTTGAAGCACCTCACTTTTACGTGGGAGTTGAAGTTACTGGCCCTGCTTCATTCTCAATCCATTTGAGCAATGAATGTTACAAGTAAATCAGCTAGCAACAAGAGCATTTCTGAAGTATTGAGTCAAGCGCTCAAACATTACCTCGTAATTATTATCTAGGAAGATATGATCGTTCCAAACAGACAATAGGAGCATTTGCTAATGCAAAACCCAGATCCCTGTTCTTAAAGACTGGTCACAGTTCAGATATATACAAATATGAGTGTCAAATGGAGCAAAGCACTCTTCCCAACTGTTGAAGATCATACTCACCAAAGTAATGAAAAATTGACCCTCACACAGTCATTGTTTGTCGGTGAACAGCAAATCGTGCTCACATATATTTATGTACAGAGAATATGAAATAAAACATCTTAACTAATGGTTAGGTGCCTCCAGGAAATATACTTACAATCCCTGAATCCAAATGCAGAGGGCCGTGAAAGAAAATCACAGAATGGTGCATCTACCACTTTCAGCTCGCTTGCGAAGTTCATCTGTCTCCGACTTAGCTCTTTCTAAACTCTCCCTCAGCTTAGAAATTTCATCATTTGATTTCTCTTGAGCAGCTCGTGCAATTTGTTCAGCCTTCAATCTAGCAGCTTGTTCTTCCAACAATTGCTCCTCAAGCCTCTTGGTGGTCTCCCTAAGCCTCGACTCAACCTACACAAGAAGTAAGGATTACTGAATTTCCTGCTGACAGTAAAAGAAACATACAAGCAAAATTGTTCTTTCAAAAAATGAGAAAATCAACCTTATCCCAACTTAATGGGATCAGCTGCATGGATCCAAACAACACAAGGGCTAGAAAGAAGGGGGTAAGCCTATGATACCCAACATTTGCTGAACTTAGATGTTAGGTACCTCATGTTGGATAAATTATATACCATTTTTTAAATTTCAATTTTACCCATCTTGCCCCCTCACCAGAAAAACTGTCCCATCATCCCCTTGAGCACAATCTATCCTTCTATTTTGCTCAGTTTCTCCTTCCCAAGCCACCTTAGTAAGCACCAGTATCTTCCCAATTCCTCAGCACCTCCTTTATTCATCCTAATCCAATGCCCCAACCCTGTAATGTCAATCCACAGAACAGCCCCACCCACCCCCAGACCCTGCCTCACCTCTACTTTTGTCATATGCCGTTTCAAAAGGCAATGGGCCTTCAGTCTGAGCCAAATTTTGGAATTAAACCGCCATGAGTGAAGACTCAATCAAACATAAAAAAATCACAGCCATCTCTCCCAATGGCTGTGGACAATGGAGACAATACTGGACTTTTACAAGGGCCTCCTTGAGTACACAATGCAGAGAGAATCCCAAAATTCTCACCAGTATCATGACACAAACCACCAACCAGGTCAAGACTCTATCACATCTTGATTTCAGAAAGAATCAACTTGTGGGGAAGCTGCAGCAAACAATGCCCTCCATTATAGATTTCAGATTGCTAGGATACATATTCAACATGGAGAACTTGGGTTTAATGTTATCATAAGATATCTGGAAGTAGCTCTTTTGTATTCATATTTCTTATCTCACATCAGGTTTGTAATATTTCCAACAACATTAGTAACTTCTTATAGGTATGCTGGTTCCAGACTTCCAGTGGTTAATTTCTGCATTTTGATTGTACAAGTCTCAGATTTCTGTTCTTTTTTTAGATTATTGAACGCAATAAAATAAAATAAATTTAAGGAAATTGTTGTTGAGTTGCAAAAAGTTTTTATTCCTTAAAGAGGAGAAATTGTTAAAATAAAAAAAAAAAAATTTCTGGTGGGATGCACGGAATGGGCAGGGCAGTGAAAGGTCATAGCGTGTGGGGAGGGATTACAGAGGGAAGAAAGAGGCAGAGGGAATGGTAACAGTGAGGCTGCAGGGCAGGACGCAGTGAAAGGAACAGGGTGGGGTTGCTGGAGAGGGAGGAAATGTGTATGGGAAAAATAATATTGGGAGTGTGAGACCTCCTCATACACCATGCCATGAAAAATTAGGTACCTCAAACAACATGTCATGAAACATAAACTACATGAACAACATTTTTACAAACATTAGGTACATTAGGAGTCATTTCCCTAAAAAGAAAAACATCAAAGGGGAGAGAGGACTGCCTGGTAACTCAGGATAGCTAAATTGAGTCTGCTACTTGGATCCTTGCTTTCCAGTGGGCTTTATCCAAGGCCACACTTGGTAGAACTGTAGAAGCCCTAGCCTATGCATGTTCTTCCTCAAAACTTCTCCTAGGTCATTTTAGGCATTCCCTAGTTCTTTTGGCTTCTTCAGTTGGGGTCATATCAGTTCTCCTGACTGGGGCATCCATAATCCTCCATTGAACACAACCATATCACCTCAAACTTGTGCTATCATTATTTGTTGATCAATTACTTTAGTGTAGCCAATACCATGCAATGACAGCAATTTAAGTTGCTTGAAAGATCTCAAACTTGCAACCTCCCCAAAAAAAAGAAAAAATTAATAATAATAAAACAAAATAAACAAAACTTGTATGACAGAATTTGTAAAGTAAGGTGGGGAGAAAAGGATGTCACCTGTACCAATTATCCCCATTGAAGATCACAAGAAAATGCAGAAATCAATAGAAATTCCAAGGAAAAATATGACAAAACTAACAATGCTCCAGTGGTCTGCCAACAAATAACCCAAGGTTCTGATCAGTCATCACGTATTTCTAGTTTATGTACCCCTTATGCTACCAAGTAGTGGAAACCATAGTTGTCACGGCGACGAGGGGATGCGAGGCGGTTTTAGCTAGTTGGGGCGATGAGTTGACAAGGCGCCCTCCGAGGCGCTTTTGAGGCGGTCGAGGCGTTTTAAGTGAAATTTTTACTTTTTAATGTACATCTCATACACTAATTCATTATAAACATATCTTATATATAATAAAAAAAAACTAATATTAGCCATTTAGCCTACCTCAAGTCATCCAACATACTACAAACCACACATAGTAGGTCCTAAATAAATTTCAAGTATCATACTATCATTAACAAGAATCAAGATACAATAAAATGTAACTAAATAGGAAACACATAGATGCATGAGCAAAACAAATAAACACTAGACAACATACCTTCATTAAATGTCACCAACACTAGCACCATCAAATGCAAGGGATAAATAAATAAAAGTAGATAATATCAAAAGAATTGTTGTTCAAAGGAATCTCATGTACACAGTGCATACACCAAGCAGTATATCTCAAGAATGCAAACCAAACCAGAAGAAAAAAAAAAAAAAAAAAAGAGAGCAACTTATAACATTGTTACAACGCAGAAAAAAAATTATAAAAATCCGGCTGGTGACCGAAGCCACTGCAACTTGGTTGCTGCAACTACGGTGGCTTTCGTATGAGCCTATAAGGAAAAAAAGAAAAAAAAGAAGAAGCAGTAAGAGAGAGTAGCAAGCTAGCAACAGAAGTCGATCAATTTTGGACCTTCGAAACTGAAAAAGACAGTACAGTGTGTCACCGGTGATATTTCTGGTTGTCGCTGGAGTCGCTGGATGTCGCCGGAGTCGTTGGCTGCTGTCGTCGATCGAGTGGAACTAAAGAGAATAGCAGAGGAAGATAGAAGAAATCAAGAAATGAAAAGCTAAAGAGAATTCTGGGCCTTCTGGCTGTCGCCGATGATACTTTTAGCTGTCGTCGGAGTTGATGACCTTCGTCGTCGATGAAGAGAGTAGCGAGGGGAGAGGGCCGAGAGACAGAGACGACGAGAGCAGAGAGTTAGGGCTTGCAATTGGGATCGAGTGATTCTCGGGTTTTCTTCTTTTTTTTTTTTTTTTTTTTGTTTTGGTTAATGATTTAATGTTAGAATGATCCCAAGTATCTCATGTAAAACTTATATATGCACTCAACCATTAGATGATTCCCAATTGGAATCTAATTTCTAATTCATATTTTAACTTTGATTTGGAATAAAAAATATGATGGTTTTTAAAACCCACAAAGGCGACACATAGGCGACACCATAGAGCCTAAGGCAACCGCCTTATGGCCTTTATATGAGGCGCTTGTCGCCTCATCTCCATAAAGACCGCTAGGATGCCAAGGCGCCGCCTTTGACAACTATGGTGGAAACAGAAAACAACAACAATAAGCCTTGTCCCAATTAAATGGGTTGGCTACATGGATTCTTGCCTTTCAGTCATTTCTGTTTGGGGTCATGTTAGATACAAGGCCTAAGCTATGCATATGCTTTCTCACCACTTACTCTTAGGTCTACCCCTAGCTCTTCTAGTTCCTTCAATCTGGACTATATCACTTCTCCGTACAAGGGCATTTATAGGTCTCTGTTGAACATAGTCGTGCCACCTCAAACGACTGAATTGAACTGTGTCACTACACATTAACTAAGCTAATGTTCAAAAGATGATGATGCAGCCTGTACATCCAGAAAGTTGCAGTTAATAGCCCTTTTGGGTCCAGGTGAGTAAAAACTAAATCTTATCTGACACAATCTCGCCAAATTTGCAAGACATTTTTGTTTTTGTATTTTCTCCTCTCTGATAACCTAATCTTAACAAAGTTAAAGTCTCCTTCATTCTAGATTATCAATTAGAGATACAACACAGAAGATGTGAAAATATTGTGTTGTACAAGAAGCTAGCATGTAGAGGCAGAAGGGTCAAAAGCTACCATCTCAGTTATGCGTTTAAGTTGCTCCTCATATGACTTATACATGTGCTCCTTCAGTTCCAAAATTTCCTTCTTGGTGTGCCCCTTCGATGACTCATCCTCTTGTTGACGCAACTTCAAAGCCCCTTCCTGTCAACATCCGGATAAATAAATTACAATAAATTGAAAAAAGGCCAAGAAAATTGATGGGGGGAAGAGAGAATTTACCCTCAATTCAACAAAGAACTCATCGGAATAGGGCTGGCCACCATTCTCCTCAATGACCATGTTCACAAGGGAAAGCAGTTGCTTAACCTGTTTAGCCTTTGTCCTTGCATCCTGAGTCTTGTTATCAAAAAGTACAATTCGATTTCTACACAGACGGAGAATTTCCTGTATCCACATGAACCAACATTTGAAAAACAAACAAGCTTTGTTTAATTACAGTGAAGTCTATGACTAAATAGAAGGTGAACTAATCATTCAACATTTCAAGATATTTGGTCAAAGGAGAAAAATTAGAATAGAACAACTCTCATGATACAATACATGTTGATACTTGATAGGAGGATAGCTACCTTTGCTCAAGGCTCAAGCAACCAAATTTTAATTTAAAAATATCAGCTAGTGCCTGTGACATGCAGCATCAATATATGCACAATAGAAACTATATTTACTTCAAATAAAAGGGGGGATACCACCCAAAAGACAAATCATGGTGCCATATTAGTTCGTATGAGGAGAAACGCATATAATAAGTCCATCACCCTCAAATGATAAATAATCAGCAATCTAAAGGCCTAACCAAAATAACTGCTTGGCAAAATCATTAGCTATCTCATTGACTGATTTGGGCCTCAAATGGAATCAAGCAATCATTAAATAAGCCAATGACTACCCAAACCTATTGAAATAACACAACTACCAAAGGTCACACTATTTGTCTTAGCATTCAACCAATAACATCAGAAGTATTACCAGCCAACACAATCTGAGGAAATCTGCATCAAGTCCCTAATTCAGAGGCCAATGACCCAACTTGGAAACAATATGATGATATGGGCTTGATGTGGGAGCTCACCAAGCAGAACTTGGAGAATATATTTAGTAGAATCTCGTTGAGCTTCCATACTAGACATTTTGAACTTTTAGTGTTGGAACTATATATAGTGTGAAAATTAATTGATGTAGCCTAAATGGGATGAGGACCAACAAACCAAGATCCCTCACTGATCAGTAGGGGTTTACAAACCCTGCAGCTAATGGATTCAAGGGCTGTTTAGGGCTTTTGAGTCTCTCAGATGGTGTACAGGGTCTGATTTAGGGTTATAGGTCTAGGGTTCTAAAAACAAAAATCTGAATCTTATTGTTCTCCGTTTCAGATTGAAGTTTTTAAGTTTTAGTATTTTCCAGATTTAGGCTTTCAAGGTTTTAGGGTTTCTTGAAGGGAAATAAGGCTGAGACTAGGATCAAGTATTGATGGGAGTGGGGAGGTTGTGGATCTATAAGGAGAGCATTTGGATGGACGGTTTGAGAGATATGGAAATTAGGGTTTGGGGGAAGAAAAAGGGAGGGCCAAATGGGGTAGGAAATAAAAAAATAGCAGTATAAGGTGGGAGAAGATGAACTGAATGGTTACTTACGAAAAACAGAGGGGCTGGGATGGAGATGGAGGGGTGGAGGCAGACCAACGATTCTGCCAAAGGAGAGTTCCTTCAATCTGAAACCCTGGATGCTCGACAGCTTGATCTTGGCGAAAACTTTCAATAATTGTAATCTCAAATCTCTGTTTTGTTACAAGCACAGGGTGCCTATTTATAGCCTTAATAATGACTCCTAACAATACTAAACATCCAAATAGAATTCAAAAAAGAATTCTACCTCAAAATAGGAGGCCCACTTTAAATAGGACTTCTATTATTAATCTTGAAAGACTCCTCCTCTCAACCTAGACTGAGTAAAATAATAAATTTAAGGTTAAATATCACTTAACTCCCCTCTTAGTTGACCAAATAGCACTTGGACCCCCTCTTAGTTGGCAAATGTTTCAAACCTAACTTTTTCAGTTAAATTCAACTTTTACCGTCAAATATTTTTCTAAAACCCAAACTACCCTTGGCTGAAAACATATTTTAGCTTGAACCCTAAATTACCCTCAATTAAACCCAACTCACTTCAATTAATTTTGTTGCTAAATCCCAAAATACCTCTATATTATTTAATTTAAACATCTTTCTTTAAAAAATAAAAAGAAAAGAGAGAGAGAGAGAGAGAGAGAGAGAGAGAGAAATGACTCCTCATCTTCTTCAATCTGATTGAGGGTAATTTAGGGTTTAAGCTAAAACATGTTTCCAGCCAAGGGTAGTTTTGGGTTTTAGAAAAATATTTAATGGTAAAAGTTGAATTTAACTAAGGTTCAACAAATGGGGAGGTGGTTGATACATTTGCTAGGTTTTTAATACGAAACTATAAGCCATCCGGGGTCGAACCCAAGACTTCTCCACCGGAGCTGGCTCCCTCACCCCCCGCTTGGCGCTCCCTTCCGTCCCGCGGTGCGCGCGGCGGCCTCATGGGGCTTCTGGTGTCCCTGTTTTTCTTTTCGGTTTTGCTCGGGCTTGCCCCTGTGGGGTTCCCGGGGCGCGTCTGTCGTTCGTCTGTCCTGTGCGGCTTGTGCGCGTGCCCGTGCCTGCGGCTTTTCCCCCGCTGTCTTTTACGGGGGAGGTAAGTGATATTATCTAACTAAGAGGGGAGTTAAGTGATATTTAACAAAATTGAACTCCTAACAAACTCAAAATTACAATCATGCCTAGTTGGGCTCGAGTGGGAGTGTGGGACTGCCAAAATTACCAAACTACCCCTAGAATCAATTGTGCTTCTTATGCTAGACAGCAGGCCTTGGTCTTATTTCAGGCCTTGTACTCTTCTTGGGGTAGGTTAGGTAACCTTCATCCGTTAATTGTCAATTGTCAATATATATATATATATATATTATTTTATTTTTTTTATTCCTTAGGATAGAGCAGGCTAACTTGGTCCTGTTTTCTATGGACCTCTATCTTGTGCAAAAGGGATTAAATCTTTTCGCCTTAGAGCCAAACACCACTTGCCAACTTTTCTTTTCTCGACAACCTCCTACCATTAATAAGACACCAATAAACAATTGCAAGAGTCTTGTAAATTCTTCCTTTCTCCTACATTTCTTTAATTAAAACTTCGGGGACCTGAAAGGGAAACCTAGTATATCTTCAGTCGAGTTTATCCTTTTGAATTTCTTTCTTTAATTTCTGATGGAAGGATTTGGAAGGCATGCCTACGGTCATGCCTCTTCCTCTCTTGGGCCCCACCAAATTTCTTCTCACATTTGTTGCATGTAGTTTAGATTTCATATGTAAATTAGACCATACAACCTCCCTAAAAGGATAAAGCTAAACAATACTCCATCTTTGGGAAGGACCTAATTGTCAAGGAGCCCATTCCATAACCTAATTCCCTATTAAAGGCAGGAGGCTGTCGAGATAGGAAAAGTTGGCAAGTGGTGTTTGGCTCTAAGGCAAAAAGGCTTTAATTCCTTTGGCGCAAGACAAAGGTCCATAGAAAACAGGACCAAGTTAGCCCGACATTTCGGTGTTAGCAACTTCAGCATATCATGGATGTAATAGCAAAAAATTTATAAATATTAGATTTTGTTGTCTCCCAACCATAGTTCAAAAACGCAGCAAGATCTCGGAAATAACTCAGCTTTTCTGCAAAACCAAGAAGAGAAGTGATACAAGTTAATAGCTTGGATATCTCAGTCAGATCTTGGTATTTAACTATAATAGTATGCATCCCACTGCAATCTGGCTTCAATTCAACAAAAAGAACTGCACCAAATCACTGATATCTCGGTCAATCTCAGTTTTTTGGCAGACCAAGTTAGTATAAAGCCGAGTTATCAAACTATGCTTCCAACTTCTTCCATCTCCCCCACAAGTAGCCACTTATGTTTCCTAGTTTCCTTCTTGGTTCTTAGGGAGGGGGAAGAGATATGAAAAGAATTCCTTCTCCATTTATAGGGCAAAAACTACAAATCATAAACACCTCGAAATAACGGAAAAAAAGGAGTTTTACCACAAAAGCCTCTTCTTTTCATTAGAGCCACAAAGCCCTCTCAAAACAGTTTGGACAATGTAAAACCCATATAATTACACAAAAATAGAGCTTTGCATGCCTCAGGGATGTGTGGTGTGCTATTTTCCAAATAGATATGATCAATTAGAACATGTTGGACGATTTAAAATTCATATACTAATTAGGGGGCTAAAAAAAAAAAGAGCTTAGTATAAATAGGAGCTGTTAAGGCCTAAATATGATCTAAACAATCTCCATTATTACTGGACCAAAACATTAGGGTCTTCTTTTCCTTGTCTCTATGTGTGCGTTTCATCTCCTTTTTTTCTTCCTTTTTTTTTTTTTTTTTTTTTTTTGGGGGGGGGGGGGGGGGGGGTAAGGAGGTTGGACAACAATTGCTCAGGTTGAAGCAGTGTACCTAACCCAAGTTGGATATTCACTAAGGCTGTCAAATTCACATTGAAATATATAATACATGATTAAATATAAAAGAATTGATTGGTACTACACATTTTAGATCAATTATGAAGATAGCATAGACTAAATTAGAACAGATAATATAGATAATACCATCACGCAACTTTTTTTTTTTTTTTTTTTAATGGCAAAAACAAGCCAACGGGAAGAAACCCAAACCTTTATGACCTCAATTATAAAGACACATTTCCGACCAAATGTTTTAGCATTGCAAACATCTGTTTCTCAATCAGATAAAAGCAAAGAGAGTCATTGTTCACTTAAGAGAATCAAACGTCCTTAAGATATGTAAAATAATGGCGGGTGTGGAAGAAAAGATAACACTATACTTGCAACTCCTAAAAAGGGCAATGAAAGAGAAAAGGTTACAGAACCCCAACAGCTACTATTATCAACTGGCAATAACTTTATTGGCCATCTGGTATATAAAAACTGTTGTAATGTGAGGAATTGCTCCTCTAAAAGTATATTATTCACAAGACTCCAATAGGGTATTTATAGTTACAACCTAGTTAAGCCCTATACTAAGTAAGAAAATGAAATATAAAACAAATAGAAATAAAACTCTAGACTTATTAGGAATCATAATCCTATTCTAATCAGGAAACCTCAATCCATGTTTTCAACACTCCCCTCAAGTTTGAGCATAGATATTTATCATGCCTAACTTGCTCATAATGTAATTGAATATCTTCGTGCTCAAGCTCTTTGTGAGCACATCAGCCCGTTGCTCGTTTGAAGTAACAAAGGTGATATGGATCAGCCCAGCCTCAAGCTTCTCTTTGATGAAATGTCTGTCAATCTCCACATGCTTAGTCCTATCATATTGTACTGGGTTATGAGCTATGCTGATTGCTGACTTACTATCTGAGTATAACTGTATAGGAACCTCCAAATCTATCACAACCTCTTGAAGCAACCCTTTAAGCCATAGTACCTCACAAATGCCTTGAGCAATCGCCCTAAACTCGGCATCGGCACTGGACCACCCAACTACAGCCTGTTTCTTGCTTCTCCAAGTCACAAGGTTACCTCCCACATATACACAATACCCAGAGGTAGACCTCTTATCATCTGGACATCCTGCCCAATCTGCATCTGTATATGCCTCAATCTTCAAATGTCAATGAGCTGAAATTCAAATTCCTTTTCCCGGAGTAGTCTTCAACTATCTCAAGATCCGATATACTGCATCCAAATGTGAGGAATAGGGATCATGCATATACTGGCTAACAAGACTAACTGCAAATGTGATGTTAGGTCTAATGTGAGACAGATAGATCAACTTTCCCACTAATTTTTTATACCTTATCTTGTCAATTGGTTCTCCTTCCTTTGCCTTCAAGTGTGGGTTAGGCTCAATAAGAGTCTCAGCAGGCTTACATCCTAGCATTCCAGTTTCCTCAAGAAGATCCAATGTATATTTCCTCTAAGATAAAGATACACCGCTAGTAGAATATGCCAACTCTAAACCTAGGAAATATCTTAGTTTTCCCATATCTTTGATCTTAAATTCAGATCCCAAAAAAATCTTTAATGCTGAAATCTCATCCTCACTACTACCTGTGATCACAATATCATCCACATATACTAAAAGTATAGTAGTGTGGCAACCATCTCTTTTAATAAACAAAGTGTGGTCAGCATTGCTCTGCTTATAGCCATTAGATATCATTGACTTACGGAACCTTCCAAACCACGCTCTTGGAGATTGCTTCAACCCATATAAAGCCCTCTTTAACTTGCACACATTCCTATAAGTCTTTGTAGTAGAATACCCGGGTGGTATATCCATATATACCTCTTCTTGGAGTTCTCCATGCAAAAAGGCATTCTTCACATCTAATTGTTGTAAACTCCACCCTTTATTAATTGCACATGAAATAATAGTACGAACTGTGTCATCTTGGCAACAGAGGCAAATGTCTCCTGGCAGTCAACTCCATAAATCTGAGTTAAATCTTTGGCCACCAATCTTGCCTTGTACCTTTTAACAATCCCATCTACCTTATACTTAATCACAAACACCCATTTGCACCCAACAGTCTGCTTTCCAATGGGCAAAGTCACCAAGTCCCACGTTTTGTTTTTTTCCAAAGCTTGTATTTCCTCATCCATAGCTTCTTTCCAGTTTGAGTGAGATAATGCCTCCTGCCAAGTGTTAGGAATAGAAGTAGAGGACAAAGAGGAAATAAAACTTTGAAATTCTGGAGATAGAGACTGATATGAAACATAATTGGAAATAGGATGTTTGGTGCAAGTTCGAGGCTGCTTTCTTAATGCAATTGGTAAGTCCAAAGTAGGATTAGAAGAAAGGGTCAAAGACAGACTCACCTGGAGGAACGGATTGTTCAGGGCCAGGAACCAAAGCTTTTGACAAGCTTGGTTCAGAAGGGGTCACTTGTTGCTTTTTTTTATAGGTCTTCAGATGTCTAGTCTCCCCGTGTATATCATCCACCAGCTGTTCCTGTCTGGTCATTCCATCTTCCAAACCATCTTCCAAAGGAGAATCATCTACAGGAATCTCAGGAGAAATATCGAAAGGAGGAATCAACACTTTAACATCTTCACTAAAACTCTCCCCCTAAAGAGGTGTAGGGGAAAAAAAGGAATTTGTTCCTAGAACACAACATCCATAGAGACAAAAAAAGACAAGAACTAGGGTGATAACACTTATACCCCTTCTGTGTAGGAGGATAACCCAATAAAATGCACTTTAACCCACGAGGATCTAACTTTCCATGAACATGGTGGTTTCGAACAAAGGCAACACATCCAAAAACCATAGGTGAGACTGTAAAGACTGTTGTACCTAAAAGAACCTCAAGGGAACAGCGTTGATCTAAGACTCGAGAAGGCATTCGATTAATTAGATATGCCACACAAAGAACGGTTTCACCCCAAAACCGAAGAAGCATATGCATAGAAAACATGAGGGAACGTGCTACCTCAAGTAGATGTCTATTTTTGCATTCGGCAACCCCATTTTGAGGTGGAGTGTCGACGCAACTAGTTTGGTGTATAATGCCATGGTTTGCTAAGTAGGAAGGGAATGCGCCACCCAAGTACTCAATTTCGTTATCCGTACGAAGGATTTTGACTGTCACCCCAAACTGAGTCCTAATCATATTATGAAAATTTTGAAAGCACGAGAAAACGTCACTTTTTTGGTGAAGTAAGTAAACTCATGTGGTCCTAGTACAACAATCAATAAATGTAACAAACCATCTATGACCAGATACAGACACGGTCCGAGAAGGACCCCACACATTAGAGTGAATGATTGAAAAATGAATTTTTACTACGATTATCTGAAATAAGGTAAACATGCCAAGTCTGTTTGGCCAAAATACATGCCTCACAATAAAAATCATTCAAATTACACCTTTTAATCAGATTAGGAAATAATTTGGACAAAATAGGTAAAGGAATGTGGCCAAGACGACTATGCCACTGTAATAAGGTAAAAAGTGCAGGGGAGGTGGAACTAAAGACCGTAGAAAGAGTTGATAGGGACCCATCTATTAAGTAGAGCCCCCCTTTCTTGTCTACCACTACCAATCGTAAGCTCTGTTTCCAAGTCCTGATACACACAATGAGAAGGAAAGAAAGTTATTTTGCAGTTCATATCACAAGTAAGGCTACTAATAGATAAAAGATTAGCCGAAAACTTAAGAACATGCATGACATTAGATAAGGTAAAAGAAGGCGAACAGATAATAGATCTTTTCCCAGAGATAGGGGAGAGAGACCCATCAGCCATTCGAACATCCTGAGCAATAGAGACAGATGAATAAGTATGAAACAAAGTTGATGAGCCGGTCATATGGTCGGTTGCCCCAGAGTCGATTACCTAGGAGGGATAAGTCAAATTGACATTGTAACAACCAAAAATACCTGTGGGGATTTGTGAATCAACAGAGGGATCAATGACAGAGGCTATACTCCTTCTGGAAGTCGGTACTAGAGAAGATGAGTCAAGTCTAGACATCAATTGGCGAAGGTGCTGGAGCTCATCTGAGGAAAGAGGTGTTGGAGTACTCAGGGTGTCAGAACTGGCTTGATTTACAGATGTTTGATTGCTGCCATTGATTCCATTTCTACCTCCTCCACGAGAATTTGTTGGACGTCCATGCAACTTCCAATACTTGTCCTTTGTATGACGTTCTTTTCCACAATACTCGCACTTCACTGGAGAGCGAAAATTACCAGAACTAGATTTATTATTGCCATAACCAGCCATCAATGCAGATCTATCAAATGTTTGAGTGTAAACCATAGCTGTCCTTCGACTGTCCTCGGTATCTACCATGGCATAGGCTTGAGCCAGAGAAGGGAAAGGCTCTCTAGAAAGGATCTGTGCGCGAATTTGATCAAATTCTATATTCAATCCTGCCAAAAAATTATAAACTCTCTGTTTATCTTCCCATTGTTGATAAGCAATAGCATCTTCAGTATTCTTCGGTGTAAACTTCCCATAGAAATCTAAAGTCTAGTAATATCCCTGAAGAGTGTTATAGTACTGCGAAAGAGGAAGGTCCTTCTGCTGTAACTAATTATTTTCCGTCTAATTTCAAAGCACTGTGCATCATTGCCAATTATGGAGTATGTATCTTTAGTAACTTTCCAAATAGTTGCCGCATCAGGAAGGAGGAGATAACTCTGCTATGCTAGATTTAATGGAGTTGATGAGAAAACCCATGACCAAGCATTCATCTGTATACCACTTGAAAAGTAGCAGACCAGGTGTGGAAGGTTTTGTAGAAGTCCCATCAAGATGGCCAAGAAGACCACGAGCACCAACAGTGAGGGAAACTGAACGAGACCATCTAAGATAATTTATCCCATTAAATTTCACAGTGGTTATCTGAAGTGGAAAAAAACTCACAATCCTTATGAATGGAAGACATGGGAGACTCTTCAGATGTACCAGATAAAGGAGATATGGGATTAGCCATCATCGCAAGGAGAAATTATTCAAAAAGTCCCTGAACTTTTTCAAAATTCATGAAAAAGTCCCTGAAATTGTTGCAAATTGCAAAAAAAAATCCCTGAATTTTTTCAGAATTACTAAAAAGTCCTTGAAATATTTTCAAAATTACTCCCACTAATTCACGTGAAAAGTATCTCCTCAAGTTACCTCCAATTGGTATATTGTTGAATCAAAGTACACCAAGAAAGTTTTCAGAAAAGACTTGAGGGACACAACCGGTCCGCTTAAATACCAGACTCTCTACACAAAATTTTCCTAGACATGCACTTAATCACCCAATATACATTTCCAGGATACCCGAAAAGAAAACAAACACATGAATAGCGACTTTAAAAAAAATTTCTACAACACCTCTGTAGGATGAAAACAAAACCATGCTCTGACACCATGTTGTAATGTGAGGAATTGCTCCTCTAAAAGTATATTATTCACAAGACCCCAATAGGGTATTTATAGTTACAACCTAGTTAAGCCATATACTAAGTAGGAAAAGGAAATATAAAACAAATAGAAATAAAACTCTAGACTTATTAGAAAACATAATCTTATTCTAATTAGGAAACCTCAATCCATGTTTTCAACAAAAACCAATACTAGCATAAAAGACACTTAGATATTATTTAACATCCAATGGATAGCCAATAATAATTTTCTTGCGGGTAATAAAAACTTTGACAGCATATGGAATTGAGTGTGATACAGCTTCAAACAATAACAATAAATCAAAATAATAGTACAGATTTTCGAGACAGAAGGTTTTTTTGAGATATGAAATGTACCTGAAAAGACTTAGGAAAGTCCCGGCTCAGATAATCCTCAAAAGTATCTTCTTCATTAAAATCATCCCCACCAGTAAAAAGTATAATCATGTAGTCCGTAATTTTCTCTCCGAAGAAAGACTGCAAGCTATGAATTGCAGCTTCTTCTTCTTTTGAGAAACGGTTTCTGGCTGAGAAAACAACAATAATTGCATGAATACCATCCTTGGCTAGATTAATACAATTCACGATCTCCTTGCCAATCTGGTCCGACGCAGGAGAAAAATCAAATAGTCCTGCAATGAAGTTTTTTTTATAATCAGTTTGTCCATAAAAAAGAAATCTAAGAAACCAGAAACTTGGATAACAACCATGGATGGCACAAAAATGGAAGCAAAAATAAGTACAATCACATACTCCCATTATTCTAAAAAAGGGAAATGACAAACAGGATTATCTTAACGAGGACTTATGTCTAATGATTAGATTCTCTATATCTGACAAGGAAGGTAGAAAAGAACAAACAAGAAGAAAGAGTTGTACCATACCTACTAACCTACATAAGAATGGGTTGAAGGAAAGAACCAAAAAGTTTGGAGAGCATTCCTTAAAGGTGGAACCATGGAAAAGGTCCTTTTATATAGCCATCAGAGTCAACCAAATTCCATAGGCACCTCTAGGTGGTTGCAAGTATGAAAGAAAACAGCACTTTTGAAAGATTGAAGGAACAAAAGAGAAAAAATCAAGCATCACAACTATTGTCATATTAAACAAAAATACACTAACCAGGAGTGTCAATAACATTGATGATCTTATCAAACAAGAATATACTCACCAGGAGTGTCAATAACATTGATGACCTGGCCATCACTCATTACGGTTGTTTGCAGTTCACAAGAGCTTGTAACTCCAGCAGGGCTTCTCATCGACTTGAAAGCCTTCCTTCCTAGAATGCTATTGCCCGTTGCACTTTTCCCATTGCCGGTGCGTCCAACTAAAACAACTGTTTTAATCTCGTTAACCGGGACAGCCAACTCCCAATCATCATCTACCAAACTTCCACCCATTGTTTCCAAAACAGAATGCCTGAAAGAGAAAACAACATTCTTATCAACACAAAAAGGTGAAAAATACAAGAAGATTGAAATATGCCATTAAAGATTCATAACCGAACACTATGTACGTCCCACAAAATGCCATGAAAGTATGGATTTAATGGTAGGGCAAACCCTAACCTCAAACTTGCGCACTTGGTTTGCATACTTATATTTCAGAAAAATAATGAATAAATCAATAAAAAAAATCGTTTGCCCATCCACAATCACCACTCTATAAGAAAATGCTAACCAGCTATTTCATGGAACATGAGAAATCATGCACCTAAGCCCTCAATCAATTTGGTGAAACACTGCTCAACATACTCTCATAGGCATCATGAACAACGAATAGATGCTGTTCCATCAGTGATTTACCAATATATAAGTGTCTAGATATCCCACATCCCACAATGATTAAAAGAGCATAGACATGAAGGTTCTTAGGTCCAACATTCTAAATCAAAACATAAACCCACTACTGATGAACAATGAATAGATGCTGTACCAACGGCAATTTAACAATATATAAGCGTCTAGACATCCAGAATGATCAAAAGAGCGTAAGCCTAGACATAGAACGTTATTAGGTCCAACATTCCAAATGAAACCATAAATCCACTTCCGGCGCTTAATTAACCAAGTTTTTTTTGTTTCTTTTCATGGAGAACTTAATTAACCAAATCATTGAACTTCACAAACATAATTTCAAGAAATGAAAACCAGAACGAACCATAAATTTTCACTGCTAAGTGATTCTTTCTTGAAATTGGAATTATCAGTTAAAATGGCATCTAACAAAATTAGAAATCATTTAGCTGACTTTTCTTGATATAGCGTGAGCATGGTTAAAAGAATTATCTGTTGAAATGACACAAACTAAAGTCATCAATTATTGTCAATTGCAGAAGATAGAGTCAGAACAGACAGACTATCGCATCAAGACTTTAACACCAGAAACATCCACTCAGACGGAATTAAATGAAAGAAAAAAAATTGAAAATTTAACGCAAAAGCAAGAAAGAACCGTCACTACCAAAACAAGGCAAAGTTAGATTTGAGAAACTTACTTTTTGGTAGTAAAGATTTGTTATCTTTCGATTAAGCAGAACGCAAAAGATCGAAGAATCAAGACGAGTTTGAAAACTCCAGAAATTTTGAGTCGATAAGCATCGATATAAACTATGAAACTAAGAAAAGTTCAGAGATTACTTACTCAAAACTTCGAGAATAAGGATCGAAGCGTGTTGACGAATAGGATGAAAGTCCAGACACTGGAGAGCGCACACTGGAAGCCAGAGAATCAGAAAGGCCTTTTTGATTTTTTTATAGTATTATTTACTAGTTCTCTCTGACGGCGTAGTAAAATAATGCGGTGGGTTAGCGCACTACGGAAATTGAAGCCGTTGGATTGTAAAATTTTGGCGCCGTGATTTCATCACCGTCGGTAACCAATGATGAAGCCGATAAGAGAATCTCCTTCCACATCGTCAGTCAAGCACTGTTTGATCCTACGTGTCTATTTTTCTTTCTACCAAAAGGAATAAAAAAAAATGTCTATTTTTCTCACCCATCTCTATAAACAAGCGGTTGTATCAAAGGCATGGAAAATATCTGAGGCTTTCCCCAGTTTTGGGAGAATATATTTATTACTAATTTAGAAAAAAATTTAAAAATAAAATTAAATCAATGGAGGTTAGTCCAAATGGTAAACAGCTTGGTGCACTTAAGCAAGTTTCGGTATCGAAATTTTGTGAAATCAAAAAATTTCTGTTGGGAGACTCACCCACCACAGCTAGGTGTGTTGGGTCGAACACCGGATTAGTTAAGGCAAAAGCCTTGGAAACCGGGGTAGGCAACTAAAAAAAGGAAAAAAAAATTTCTTGGCCCAAAAGAATAAAAAGGGAAAAAAAAATTGGTAGAAAATTTGTTTTCGTCTAAATATCCGTTATCCCTATTGCAAGTTTGCAACCATCTAACTTCCGTTGGTTTCTCTCTCTTCTCCATCAAGCTACTCAGCTCACCTCTGCAACTCGGTTAAGCTCAGCTAGACTAGCAATTAACAGGTAGATTTCTACCTGTTTCGCTTACCTCCTCCGTCAGTGAATGGTAGTGGTCGTTGCTGTTTCCTGATCTTCTTCTTCTCCGGCACCGATAGTGAACAAGTTGCGGTACATCTGTTTCTGGTGCTTTCTTATTATCCGAGAGAAGTTGACACATTATTTTCGCCAATTCTCACGATTTTTTCATAAAAATGAGTTTCTGCGGAGTTCAGATTTTGCCCTCTTTAACCATGGCTAGTCTGTATTGCGCTCTTCTCAATAAACATTTGAAAATGAAACAGATTTAGGGTTATGGACTTCCTCCAGAAACTTTTTCTTTTGAAACCATTGGTTTGTTCATATTCATGTTCTCCTTGAACTGCATATTGCCTTCGCATTTCATTAGTTTACTGGATGATTTTGGATTACATTATTTTGATATATCACTTTATATAGCTGAATTTTGAATGTGAGATCTTGAAACTTCATAGCCATAAATTAAGTTTCTTTCTCAATAAAGGTGAAAGAAGTAGATTGGGAGGTGTTATGGCTGTTGCTTCATTGTCTATATGCACTTCAAGTTTAATCCATGGATCAAGAGACCACAATCCAAGATACAGAACTAGCCCATTAATTATTTCAGAAACTTGGAATATAGCTGGTGATCATGAAATGAGGAGGCTGTCCTTTAAATTCACAGTATCGGCTACAGAAGGTTCAGCAAAGCCAAGCAAGTCAGAAGAGACAATTCCCTCATGGGCTAAACCAGATTCAGATGAGCCACCTCCTTGGGCTCAAAATGAGACCAAGCAAAATGCATCTAAACAGACCTTGGAGATTCCCTTCTATGTTTATCTACTTGCTTCAACTATAGTTGCAATTGCTGCGGTAATTTCATCCTCTTCTCTGTTTCTTATTTATATATTACAACCTGCACAGACGAGTGGTTGAAACTGTTTTCAACTTCATGAACACAGATAGGTTCTGTGTTTGAATATGTGAACCAGAAACCTGTTTTTGGCGTATTAAATCCTGACAGCATATTCTACACTCCACTGCTCGGCTTCTTTGCCTTAACTGGTGTTCCTACTTCTGTAAGTCCTCTTTTTCTTTTGTTTTTATAGTTAATTTGGATGTGAAAAAAGGGCATTTCAGATCAAGTGATAAGTTGGTATTGCACTGGTTACATACTGAAACTTAAGTGATTTTAGTCCTTTAAATCATTCTAAAGGCTTGTTGGCAATTTCATATGCTATACATTATTCATCTGATTCTGTATTTGGCTCTTCCAATTCAGGCATTCTTGTGGTTCAAATCTGTTCAAGCTGCTAACAAGGCAGCTGAGGAGCAAGACCAAAGAGATGGTTTTCTTTAGAATTTACTTTGCTGTGTGACCTGGTATTTTCAATCATCGCAATTGCAGATGATCCACCTTGTAAGAAATAGCTTCCATAGGCAAGTTTCCAATTGTATATTGAGTATTCCTCTTTCAAGAAAGCTGACATTGTATTCAAACAGATTGTCTAGTGACAGACCATAAATTCATAATTACTATTTGTATAATGTGGTTGCAGTGGAGGAGTATTTCTTTGCATTAGGATTTCTGAAACCCCAGGCACTTCTAAGGAAAAAGAAGATAACAGACTTGTCCCTTTTTTTGTGTTCCTTTGTTCTTCATCTCCCTCATTCATGGTTTCTACCAAGGTTTTGAGATTGAAATCCGGAACCTTGAAATAGGCTGCTATCTCCAAAACAGGAAAACTAGGCACAGTCCTCAGTGGATCGATGGCTCTGAAATCCTTTTGGGCATGTTTTTTGGTTAAGGAACAAAACATTTTGGTATTTGTAAAAGGAAGCATTGAAATTTTCTAGATTATTAAATAATTTATATTTACCTAAATTTAGCATGTGGCAGTTCAGGATTGTTCCCAAAGCATCCATTGATTGAATTCCTAATCACTAGGGAAGGCATCATGGGTACAACTAGTATATTGCATGTTGAATTGTGTAGTCACCAAGGTGGGGAAATTAGAAAGTGTGATCTCTTAGTCTTAAAATATTTTTTATAAGTCTTAAAGAAGGTAAGAGCTTTTTTATTTTCATTACTTTTGCATCGGCTGGATTGTGGGGATTATTTCTGATGCTCATTTTTGTGAGAAAAAAGTTTGATGGTTGTTAATGGGTGCCTGCTCTAGTGTGTGTAGTGTTCTCCCTTGGTTTTTCTGCGGGTTTGTTCCTCCTTGGGTTTGTTGTTTTTTCTTTTTCTGTGTTTGTGCCTTTTTGTTGTGTGTGTTGCCGTGGCAGAATTGTATTGGAGAAATATCGCTGAAACTCGACAATATTTTGCTGTTTCAAAATGTGGAGAACGAAAATGGACTCGAAATGATACATGCGAAAAATCACTAATTTATTTTTGATGACTTCTCACAATATTTTCGGCAATAATCTTGGAAATATGAAGAGATTCTATGATGAAATCTTTAAGGTTAATGGATAATTTTACCAATTCTGTTCCAATGATTCATGCCTCAAAAGACAACATGTCAAATGAGGTTAGGAAGGAGAGTCTACATGGAGTAATTTCTAAAAATAATTCAAATTAGGAAAGCATGTTGTAGTAGAATCTTCAAGGTCAATGATCAATATTACTAATTATGTCCCAATGAATTAGGCCTCAAAAGACAATGTGTTAAATGTGCTTAAGGAGAAGAATATGCATAGAAGAATTTATAGAAACAATTCAAATTACAAAGAGATTTTATGGTGGAATCTTCAAGGTCAATGGATAATCTTTCTAAGTATGTTCCAATGATTTAGGTCTTAGAAGGCAACAAGCTAAATGCGGCTAGAGAGGAGAATTTGCAAAAAATAATTTGTAGAAAATATTTCAAATTTGTCAAGTGCCAACCTGATTGACCAAAACACCCCCTCCTCCCCAAATTTTTTGTTGGCAAAATCAACCACCAAAACCAAAATGTTGGACCTTTGGTTGTGCTTAGGGTGTCAATTGGTATGATTTTTGTATGATTCCAACTTTGAATACTGAAAACCAGAACCTTATCGTACCGAATTTACACGATATAGTACAATTTCAGTATTAGCAAAAATGGTTTGGTAAGGTTTTGGTATTAAATCGGTACAGAAAAACGGTTTAAACACTTTATATAGCAAACGAACCCATGCCACTTTTGTTATTAGATCATTAAGATCCTAATGAAATTGCGATCAAACAATTGATAGAATCTGATATTAACATAAACAAAACAAATAAATATAATTAATAGAGATAAAGCAAATAAATCTAAGAAGATGAGAGAAGGACGAAACTAAAACAGAGAACTAGGGTAAAGGTAAAGTGTCTTAATTGTAAAATTACATTTATATTCCTTAATTTGGTATTGTACCAATTCAATACGGTTTCAGTACATACCGACGGTATGAATATCTAAAATCGGAATTGTACAAAAAATATTATGTTTTGATATATACAATACCGAGTTTTGAACAGTACGGTACAATGCCATTTTAGATGGTGTGGTTAAACAGTTTCAATATGCAATTGAACACCCATAGGTTGTGCCATGTAAAGAGTTGTACCTTTGTTTTGCCGATTTTTCACATTAAATTTTCTCTTTATTCTAAGGTAACATTTACATGTCAATAAGAAAAGAAATAATATACAAGTTCCTTACGAGTGCGTTACCATAGAAGATGTTCCTAATGAGTGCACAGGAGAACGAAATAGCCATCACACTTCAGACGTAAGAGGTAAAAAGATTACATTTCAAGGGCACACGATCGTCTCCTTCGAATGGAAAATAAATAATGAAAACTTTTTCTTTCCTCGGCATCCGAACATCGCCTAATGCTAGTTTGTTCTCCGTTTTCTCGCGGTTGTTGCCGCAATGGGGCAAATTGGCAAAAGGTAGCCTTTCTGTCTGCAACGAGGAAGAATAGGCGAAACAAAGTTGCCCCTCTGAGATTTGAGGAGCTACCCTTAGAATCGGCAATTTGGAGCGCCTTTTCTCTGTTATCTTTTCTGTTGATCAATCAAGATTGATGTCTAGTTTGTTCTACTACTATGTTAGCTACAGCATTTTTAGTTTGTAGTGCATGGTAGGAATCATGAACAGAGTATGGAACGTCACGGTCAAGCACTTCACAGGAATTACCGTACCAACAGCCCTCCAATCCAAGATAAAATCCCTGTGCAACTTTGGAAGACTAAAAGAAGCTTTGGACATTCTTAACTCCAAACCCATCCAACTAGACTTGTCGCTGTACTCTCCAATTTTGCAACTTTGCATTAACTCTAGAGCCGAGAAAGAAGGTCGATTTATTCATGACCATATTTTACGAAATGGGCTTAATTTGGATTTGCATTTCAACACGAAGCTGGTGATATTTTACTCAAAAATTGGAGACATTAAAGCTGCTTCTGATGTGTTTGATAAAATGTCTTCTCGAAATGTTGTGTCCTGGACTGCCATGATTTCTGGGTTTGCTCAAAATGGATACTCAAAGGATGCTTTGGAGACTTTTAAGGAAATGCGTTCCTCTGGTGCTATGGCCAATCAGTTCACTTATGGGAGTGTTTTGAAGGCTTGTACAAGTATGTTGTGTTTAGAAGTGGGTAAACAGATACAAGGGTGTAGTGTAAAGGGTAGATTTTCTGATGATTTGTTTGTGCAGAGCGCACTTGTTTGTTTGCATTCAAAGTGTGGAAGGATGCAGGATGCTGAGTATTTGTTTCAGAGAATGCTAGAAAGAGATACAGTATCTTGGAATGCATTAATTGGTGGGTATGCTGTTCAAGGGCTTGCAGATGATTCCTTTGGAACTTTCAACTCAATGCTAAGAGATGGTACTACTTACATCTTCTTGCTAGGACAGCTACATTAGAAACTTGGGTTACTGCCTTACTGGAATGGAGTGAGGACTAGAGTTGGCACTGACATGTCTATACCAGAAATTCCCAGTCCAAACCCAGAAACCCAACCTTGGGCTAGATTTTTCTGGTTCAGGCAAGGTTCAAAGGTTCTATCACACACAAGGGCTTAGCTCTGTTAGGTATAGCATCTTGTTTACTCAAGATCTTTTTCAGGGGATCCTTTTGATTTATTGCCAATGAGCAAATCCATAAATTCAAAAATATTGGTCGTGAACAAATCAAAGAAACCCCTGACCTAGCTATTAACTTTCAAAGTCTTTCTTGGGCTGTGTAAAATGTCAGACTCCTTGGGTGCCTGAAGCTGGTTTGGGATTTGGGAAGGGACTTGACCTCTTAGTCCTTACAATGGGCTCAGGCCATCCATCCAGCCTGCCTAATTTGCTTGAGCCCCCTCACTGTCTAGGACAGAGCCTTTCTGTAGGTGGCAAGTCTTAAACAGTAATTCAGCAATCCCTTCTCTGAACTACTTTGGTAAACCCTGTGGGTAAGCTGTTGATATGACAATGATCAATGAATCTCTCAAGTATTGTTTGCACCATGGACACTTCCCATGTGTGGAAAATTTTTCGTATCAGATCATGTAGATTTCCTTAGACCATCTAGACCATTTAATTTTAAGTTCTTGCAAATGGTTGGGATTGCTTGCCTTGTTGATGAACAAAAGCTTTTCACTTGAGTCCCATTTGCTTCCTCATCAAGTCCCTAACAATTATGAATTTTCTTTAGTTTTGCTTTCTCACAGCTTGTCTCATATTAGAAAAATTAGATCAGCATAAAGTTTTAGATTTTATTTGCCAATTTAAGTATATTTTTCCTAAAACTTCTATGCTGTACCCTGATAAAGTTGGAGCTTGTAAAATTTCCTAAGAGTAAAGAGACGGTGTCAAAGGAAAAAATGTGTCAAAATATGGTATTATTGTTCCACAAGTGCATCCAATTCATCCATTGTAGAGTTTGATTGTGAATAGTCATTTAATTGAAGGTTATGACTGTATGGGAGTATTTGTTTGTTTGATTGTATTAGTTACTTTTTACAGAATGGTAGCTTTTTCTCCTTGTTAATTGCCACTAGGCCTTTTTGCATGACTACTTGTGTCTCTTCTTTTAATCAAAGTGATTCCCAATGCTGTCGCATAAAAGAGTCCTAGAAGTTTCTGAAAATTTGAAATTTTGGTTGGGGCATGTTCCCTGCACATCTTATATTGCTGCTGATTGAAAAGAAACTTCCTTGTATAATTCCTTTCCACTCTTGATTTTGCAGTGAGTGTTGCAGTTAACTTTCAGTTTATGTTGTTTCCAAAAAATTTGCAGGGATGGTGCCTGATCAGTTCACTATTGGAAGTGTTTTGAGTGCCTGTGGTAATGGTAAAAGTCTTGTCAAGGTTAAACAGATCCATGGTCTTATTATCCATTTGGGTTTTGGATCTCATGAAGTAGTGACTGGGTCATTGATTGATGCTTATGCAAAATCTGGAAGTATGAGAAGTGGAAAGATTTTGTACAATTCTATGCAAAAAAAAGATCTGATCTCATGCACAGCATTGATCACTAGATATGCTCGTGACGGTAGGTATACAGTGGAGGCGTTGGATCTCTTTGGTGAAATAATTCAGATTCAAATGGGAATGGACAGTATCATCCTCTGCTCGATGCTTAATGTATGTGCTAATGCGGCCTTATTAAGCTTGGGAAGACAAATTCATGCATTTGCATTAAAAAAACAGCCCAATGATGATGTAGCCATGGGTAATTCCTTAATAGATATGTATGCTAAATCTGGAGAAATTGAAGATGCTAACCGTGCTTTTGATGATATAAAAGTGAAAAATGTAATCTCCTGGACTTCATTAATTGCCGGATATGGGAAACATGGATACGGAGAAAAGGCTATCAAACTCTTTGAGAAGATGGAAGATAACAAGTTGCAGCCAAATGATGTTACATTCTTGACTCTTCTTTTCTCTTGTAGTCATACTGGCATGACCACCAAAGGACGGGAATGCTTTACTTCCATGATTGACAAGTACAAAATTACTCCAAGAGTTGAGCACTATGCTTGTATGGTTGATCTTTTTGCACGAGGGGGCCAGTTGGAAGAAGCCTATGCATTGGTATTGCAGATGAGTATCAAGCCTAATACCTCAATTTGGGGTTCTATTCTTGGAGCATGTAGAATCTATGGCAATATGTCTCTTGGTGAAGTAGCAGCCAGACATCTTTTTGATTTAGATCCCAAGAAAGCAGTTAACTATGTCTCTCTAGCTAGTATATATGCTGCTTCTGGTTTGTGGGAAGATGCTAGGAATATGAGGATACTGATGAAAGAAAGAGCTATAGAAAAAGATCCAGCTTGGAGTTCTATTCCATGCATGAAAAAGGAATTTCAACTTCTTGCCCCAAGTTAAGGAAGTTTACTGTATGAATCATGATTCCCTTGCTGGTTGCTTTTACCCTGTTTATGACTATAATCAGGGACAGAGCTAGGTTTATTATATCTACATCCCTATCATGAGCTAGCTGATACGATACCAAACTTACCAAGAAGAGAGAGGAGTGCTTGTTTCATCTACCCTTGCTGGAGGACCTACAACACAGAGTCATTAGGAGCCTTCAGATCTTGATTGACATTGTAATGTCTCACTGAGTATCTCTTGTATCAATTTGTTAGAGTTGCCAATTACTAGATCAGCCCTCCCCATCTAACTGCCACTATATTGTCTGATCTTTTGTAGGCTGAGCATGAAGACTTTCAGGCCTAATCTGCATGCGCCTGCACCTGTGGAAGAGTCTGCATTGCCACTACCTCCATGTATCAGATCTCTCCCTCTTTTTTACACATGTATTCATTTCACCTTGTTGACCGCTTTCATCAGTCTCAAATCTCGTCTTTTTCTAACATAAGCTTTATCTTGGTCTTCCACTCCCAGATTTGTAATAGATCTGGCCATTTCCAGAGGTAATCAAGATTTTCTGGAGTTGAGGAAGGCAAAACGGATTTAGCCTTCAGATAGAGTGTTACTGCAATGCCAGTGAATGGCCCCTAGTGTTTCATACTTTTTATTGTGTGGTCAGGGAACTGTGCATTTATGTTTAACTTCTTGTGAAAATTTTCTCCTGGTAGTGCTTTGTCGGTTATTCTAGTTTGAAGAGTAACAGGGACTTGTTTTTCTCTGACCTTATTTGTACAAAGGGGACAAAAGAATCTGAGGACTTGATTGAATCTTTGATCAACTCTACCCAACCTTTGTCGCATCCTCCGCATCCACATTTGTTGTCTGTAGTCTTTCCGTTGTAATTTAGGATGGTATACCATTGAATAACATTGTTGAGTTCTTGAAGTTTGTTTGCTGTTCAGATGATTATTGATATTTGTCGCTGGTACTTAGGCAGTATGTGGGGTGACACTCCCCAATACTTAGGGTTGTAATGTTAACTGGAGGAAGATAGAACGCCATATTTTATAAGGAATCTGCGTCACAGGCCATTGCTACAGTCTACAGTCTACAGATCACAGTTACGCAATTCTAGCCAAAATACCAAATTCCCAACAACTTGTGCTCATTCAAGAAGACTTGGAAGCATGATATTGGATCGTAATGGATGGAATTCCAAGTACAAACCGCACCTATCCCCTAAACGTTGCAGATTAGCGAGTTGAATCTGGGACAACTCGGAAACGAATTAATGTAACGACCAACTCGATGTATCAAAACCTTTGATCCAATGCAACACAAATCAATGTAGCCGACCCATTATAGCTGTGATGCGGCTTTGTTGTTGTGGGGCCTTGTAGCAATCAATGAGTTCTTATTGACAGAATTACGAAAAGGTCGTGGCAAACGGCATTTCACTTGAAACCAGTTGGTCATCAAACCAGATTTGTTAAACTCAAACTTCACTATCAACCACAAAATAACACACTTTGTCACTGTCAACTCCTGTAAGTACACACATTAGATTCCTGATGCAGTAAAAACCAATGCAACATTAACAATTTGTTGAGACTCAACAGTATCAGGACACCTTTAACGTCCTGCTGAGAAAAATATACAGCAACAATACCCGAGAGCAGATTACACACCAGGTACTCCATCCATACACAAAGCATAACCCTTCTCCATCCCCGACCACGGGGAGAAAAACAAATTGTCATCTGTATCAACCCGTTGCTTGAGCATAAATTCAAGCTGCAAACTAAGAAGACAACCAAACTACTATGCTGTTTCCTCCAACGTTAAACCCACATACAAAGCAGCTCTTACTAGCCAAAACTGCCAACTGCTCCCCTACCATATATGATGGATTCTCAACAGAACTATAGACAGTGGGTAACTGGCATTCACTGTCGAAAGGTATATTTACAGTTCAATATAAAGAACAAAACCACCTACGAAATCTGAACATCTCCAGCTTCAAGTGGAGTTGCAGCTCTCACTGTTGTGTTGCCCAATGAGAAAATTAGTTCCAGTACTGTACCAGCCCCACCATGTTGTGGATCTCAACGAAAATCACTATAAGTATTCATTCCCCAAAAACCATCACTGTTTTCAGGTTGGTTCTTCAAACACCGAGCCACTGTCAGCTGAATTTCCTCCGAGGTTAATTCAGATGAAAGATTGCCCCACCATAACTTGCTTACAGCCTATACACTGGTCATATCCATATAGTCACAGGAGAATGCCTCTTCCCTTAACACAAAGCATGAGGGACATTGAAGCCCCGATATTTCATGCCACATGCATAACCCAGCAATATAAAAGAGCATGTTACTGCAAATGAGCCGAGAAGTCCAACATCCAAATCAAGTAGCAAACTTGAACAGAGCTGCACACAGAGGAATCCATGTCAAAGAGAAAGCCATAAAAAAGCAATAACATTGTTGAATTCGAAACCGACAATACTCAAACTTCCAGAAACTTCAACAGCAAGTCAATAGCAAACTGAACTTCAGGATTGATAGGTCTGTTGGACATGATTTTTAATTATGTTTGTTACCTATGTATAAACAACCAATTAGGATAATATGTTATGGGCCCCATACAGTAATGGTTTGGTTTCTACTAGAGATACCAGATTTTGTATAATTGACAGAATAATATACTACGTATTATTGGTTTGGTCTCAGGTTGTTTAGGTTTATGGTTTACTTAAGTTAATTATAACCATGAAAAGGAAGTGCATTTTTAAAGAATTTCAAGTTAGTTAATTTCTTAATGGATTATATAGTTTTGGTATTGTTATTTAAGGTTTTTTTGGGTGCCTTCTGACTTTTATTTGGCATTGACAATAAGTTCATATTAGTTTGGTTTTGGTGTTTCACCCCATTTTGGCTAGTTTGACTCAGTTTTGGTTTTCACTTGGTTTTATTGCTTCGGCTAGTTTGGCACCCCTAAAATATGGTAAAAAAGAAGATCGCAGTGGTATGGAGGATAGAGGGGAGAAAAAAAATTGATTAATTCTTTACCATTTATCCCTACTTAACTAGCATTGCTGCACAGTTCATTAAAGGGACCGGTATAAACAATAATTAAAATTTATGGTAATAAATCATAAACAACTCAACCTGTCTATGGTTTACATTTAATATTGAAAATTAGGGGCTATAGATAAACCTGACATATCCATTTATATTACATCAAATAAAGATAAATTTAAATATTTAAATAGTACCAAAAGAAACTAACCACAACCATATCAAGATTCACAAGTTGCAAGTTCCAAGAGAAAACCAGAACTTAGTTAAAAGTTTCTCTACATCACCCGTTGTCAGAGGCTATCTCTGCACTAAATTTTTGCTATTTGGAAAGTGGTGTAGCAATTTTAAAAACAATTTTTTTGGGGGACTGAGCTTTGAAAATTATACCAAGGAAAACCTCCTGGAAGTTACAAAAAGGTCATTCACAGGGAAGTTTGATGGTTCACCCACCAAATGTTTATAGCCTCAGTGATGTAGCCTCAAGAGAATTGAGGGCCAATTCTTCCAAGATCACTTAAGCGAACTAACTCACATAGCATTAAGAAATGGTTTCTTGAAATTTTGGTTATCAGATATGGCATAGATTACAGGTATGACTCAGATGGATTAAAACTAGTGGCTATATTACCCTTGGTTGGATTAATTGGTATGGAGGAATATCAAGGATAACTGGGCGTTAGTTTTGGAGAAATCTAAAATGGTGGAATATTCGGTGGGATAAGGCAGGTTCTTGAGATATGGGATGAAAAGTTATGGAACGGGGTGCAACTTGGAGGGAATATAGGTAATGATATTATGGTATAGGGATATGAACCCCCACATTTGGTTGAGTTTAGATGGTTAAATTAGAAGATATAAGGATTCTTATTTTAGAGGTTAGAGGGAGTACTAAAATTTAAGAAAAAATTATATCTTGAAATTGAGCACCAGAATGGGGTCAAATTAGGATCTAAAGTCACTAGGGTTGGGGGGATTATGTACCTAAAGTTTGTGACAGATCCAACGGCTGGATTGGTATACATTTGACCTTAAATTTTGGGCCTCTAGAAAAGTGCAAAAATTCAAAGAAAAAGAAAAGATGGCGATATGAGAAGGAGAATGGAATTAAGTGCTGACTGGTTACTTGTAAAGCAAGCCTTGTAATGGGGTTTGATGGAGATGGAAAGAAGTGGAGGCAGTCTACAAGCACTGCTGAAGGAGAATCCTTCAAATAGAAACCCTAGGCTGCTTACTCGATCACATGGAAGTCCCTTACCATTGATGAGAAGCTCTACTAACCTTTCTCTTAGGCAGAAACACACTACTTATTAATTATATTCTGAAACATGTGATCTATTACATGCCAAAGGCTTTATTATTAACCTTATATAATCCCATTGAGATTAGGACTAATCCAAATTCAAAAGGACTCTTTATCATATCCTGGACTGACTCAAACATTACTCAAACTAAAAATATAACAAAAAAGACTATTCTACCCTTATAACTTAAGTTGGGAAGAATTTACATAATTAGACCAATAAAACTAAAATAAAAACCTACTTCTGTACTTGACCTAAACACGGAACTTATAGGTCCATACAGTAGGCCTATAACCACATAAACCTGCCAAACAAGGCCCAACACCCATACCTGAACGGCTGAACCCTATATTGATTTCAAAGGAAGTTGGCCAATTTGGTACTGGACCTGCATCACTCAATCTGGAAGAACCATAGGCGAGAAAATCAGTGAATTTATTGCTTCATCTGCAGACATGGCAGAACATGACTGCCATGAAAAGGTTAAATAAATAAGAGCACCGATGGGAATTGTGAACGTCAAAAATATAGGTAACTGTGTGAACCTTTTTGGTAATAAACATATGATGGGTACGGCAGTATTGAATCATCAATACTTTTATCTTTCTACTGGGAAAGCTCCTTTTGAGTTGACACTCAAAAATAACACATGAGCAGGAGACCTGATGCAGATCAGAGAGCCTGCAAGATATGGGCTTGCTTCAAAGGAAAGACATTATTCTTTCATATAGGCAATATCTGATAGAACTGTTTCAGATACTGTACAGAAAAGTTGCAGAAAAAACAACTAAACAAGAATTAGAACAACAGAGAAAAAGCGAGAAGAAGGGAGAGAGGGAGGACAGGCGAGAGAATTGAGGCAAACACCTCACTACCAAATAACTAATTCTGAACTCATTCATCAAATTCATTCTTACAAAATATTTAAATGTTTGTGACTGCTTGGGAAAGAAGCCAGGATAATCAGAGGTCTAATATGGGCTTTTGCATCTATTGTGGAGAAGTAGCAACAACCATAAGCAACCCAGGAACTCCAAAGCACCAAACGATACCTTTCATGTTGCAGCCTGCAGGAAGACCGTTAGGATCAGCTAGAAGGCCATATTTTGCTAGCCAGGCCTTTCTTAAGGAAAAGGCAACAGCATAAATATATCTATCTTGACAGAGATATTGAAAGCCCCCTTAGTTCGCTTCTATAAGTTACGAGGCGTACTTCATTAGTATGTTATAACTTGATCAATCTCATGCCCATAAGTCAATTTCACAGTTCACAGCACTGGAGCTGCAATTGTTCTCATCTTCCTCCCTCCCTGTTATATGAAACATCCCATCTCAGATGATCTTCCTTATCTCTTTCTCAATCCTCTCCCCCCCCCCCTTTTTTTTTTTCAGTTCTTCTACCATATTTTGTTTAATTCTTGCAGCCAACTATTTAGGGATTGATAGGCCTCTTGTATCTTGAGTGTATACTCGAAAGCATAGAAAGGGGGGCTCGGGCTCTGATGGGCAGCAATTAAGGAAGGAAATCAGTTCAGAGACAGGACTTGCTGATAAAGACTGAACTTGGGGGGCTTCTGTTATGGGGTTACTTTAGGAAACTATCTTCCTGTAGGAAACTAGCTACTACAGGTATCAGGGAAGGGTTAGGAAACTATCAATTATAAGTATTGGGGAAGGGTAGTAAGTTAGGATCATCAATTGTTATCAAGGGAAATAAGGGTGAGAGCCGCTGCTCTTGGGTAGCTGTAGGAATACCTCCTGCTGGTTGTGTTTTGAGTACTTCTGTTCTTCAGTTTGCTAATTAATAAACCTATTGTTTTTACTATCTATGTGTTGCTGAATTTGGGGTCTTAACAGGGATAAATCTTCAATGCAATTCTTTCTATCACAGAAAATTTGGTGAAAACACTCCATGGTGGGTGAAGAAAGCCCCTTAGTTTGGATCTGTCAGACCCCCCCAAGTTGTGAGAATTGGACTTATACTTGCCTGGTTCTATCCAACAACCCTACCGTAGCTTATTATGGATCCATAGTAGGGTGGACTCAAGAGGTTTGTGAGTTTAGAGATTTCCTCCTAAATTTTCAGATCAATTGGAACTTGCAAGAGAGTTCTTTCAATCGTTATGGATGTTGGTTTACTGTAGGACCTGTTCACCACAAGGAAGACAATATCATATCTTTACCAAATTCATTTTGTCCTTACATCTAATTGCATTTATGCCATTGATTCTGTTTCTTGTCCCCAAAAGATGTACTGAACTATTTGGATTATTTCAAAGCTGCCCATCTCTGGACCAATAGGAAGCAAATCAAAAGGTTTTGGAATCAGCTCGCAACCAATATTATCTGCTGAAAACTTATGAAAGTCCACAATTATCAGAAGCAGCAAGGAACACAAAATTGCCAAGGTGAAATGCACCTATGAACAAGATCAAATGTGCAGTAAAAAAGAAGAAGAAGATTATAAGGAATTAGTATTACCATTCCGATATGTATTTATGGTGGTTAACCTCGAAGGAAACCCAAAAGGGGAATTGAATAAGCACAAATCTCACCATGAACGGTGCACTACTCAATGCAAGTATGCCTGATCAGCTACTCCTAGGATGATCTGAATTCTGAACACTGAACTCATGTTTTCATTTCAAACCACTGAAAATATATGATCCTGACTAGGACCCATTGTTCAGAAAACCATTCAGGTACTCAAAAAATGAAGTACTCTGGAACAGTCTATCAACAGGACATTAAACGCACTCCACAAGCGTAAGATGAATACAGTAAATATTTGTATCAAGTCAAACATGAAAAAGGCATGCTGAACCACTTATAATCATTTTAACTATTTGACGATCTACTTCATTGAGGAAAATAAATAAAAATGCAATAGGGACTTACCAACTTAATAATAAAACTATTAACCTGAACCTGATTTCTGAACCCATACTTGCTTCTGAAATAAATTAAGACTTGAATTAATTAATAATTTGGTTGAATTTACATAATCATACACAAGTGCAGATTCTACAAGAATATAAAATCATTGTATAAGCACACCTCATGGGAGCCATAGCCAGAAACACCTTTTTTGAATGGCTTTCCCTCAGTTAGGTGCATAAAGCCATCAATATCCTTTCCCCCATGTCCAGGTCCACGACGACCCGCATGTTTGTGGGATCCTGAGGAAAGTACAGAGCTGAGGTGCAAATTTAAAAACAGGGACCAAAAAGGAGTATGTGCATTTCTGAAAGATAAACAGCTTAATTTGGACAGCAAGAGCTAACCATTCTCCACAGAAAAAAGGCTGTTTCGTCCACTTCCAAGGATTTTAGCTTCAGATCTGCCTGCATGAGTAATATCAGCTTTCACTTCTCCATGACTTAGAGCAGTATCACAGGCAGATGAATTACCACATCTTCCTACTTGGGAACTGTGAAGAGATACATCCTGATTATGGCGTTTCCCGGCAGAGAATGCTGATTTATGACTAGACTCCAAGTCCTCAACGTCATCCCCAATTTTAGCATTTTGAGTGATGGTCATGCCATCAAAAGAATCTGACACTAACTGTGTATGCAGAAAAGGAGGTGTTGCCAGGGATTCATCACTTGCAGGCAATCCATCTGAACGACGAAGAGGCGCCCAAATTCCACGATCAGGTCTATCCTTATTTCTGGTGCGCTTTTCTTGCTTTTCATTGCCAGAACCAAACCCATGCACATCATTCCCATCAAGTGACTTCTTTGTATGGCAATCAGAACCAAACGGGGCCACCGAAATACTAGAAATGTGGTCCTTCAGAACTGAACGAATGTTCATGGACCGAGGTTGCCTTTTGCCCTTTCCTAAGTTCAAGGTCGGAGTTTGCTGGTCAGTTTGGCTAGTTGCCGATAACTGAATCTTATGTAGTTCCTTGTTTGAAAGAATGCTTTTGATCATCCTTCCACTAGCTTCATGCCTAAGACTCTGTTTGAAAATCATTGATCTTGGTGAGTTTCCCACTTAAATGTAACACACAGAGCATGTGAAAAACCCCACCCACTCACCAGATGCATATACAAGGCATCAGGATATGAGCAGTTATCGACTGATATGCATTATATATGAGCAACTACCAACTGATGTGCACTCAGATAGGGCTGAATAAACCAGTTTCTCATGAAAGAAGTTATGAAATAGAACAAAATTCAGCTAAACCTGAAAATAAATGTATTTACAGAGGCAAACGGAAACAAGATAAAGAAAAAGAATTTACCCGAGAAATTTCCCGCTCTTTCCCCCTCAGGAGGATGACCTTTTTCTTTCCAATGTCAGCAGCAGAAACCACTCCTGGTTCAGCTCCATCGTTTACATGACCTGCAGTTTCATATGTAAACGTGTGAATACACAAAAAGCAGTCACTAACAGTATTAACCACTTGCCAGAGTCAGAGAATATATTATACCACCTCCAATCAATGCAAACAAATGTGCACAAACATACCACAGCGCAGTCCATGAGTCCATTAAGAACCACAGCAAAGCAATATACTGATAGAAATACACATATGAAAGCACACACACGCATGGCAAACATGCAAATTACATTCAACAGAAACTTAAACTCAACAAATATAAAATTTTGGATCATTTTCTAAAATATCGTATCTTTTCCTCATCAACTCTCTTAAAAAAAGAAAAAGAAGAATAAGAGAGAGAGAGGAAGAAGAAGAAGAAGAAGAAGAAACCAAGCTAATCAATGTTTCAGTTTCTCAGCCCAGTATTAAGGTGATTTCAGTTAAAAAGCTTAAACTTCACCAGTACTCTGAATATACTGAAGATATACTATCCAATTAAAACCCAAAAAAGAAGTGCAGTTGGCAGATGAAATAAATCAAAAGGTGAAATACCACATGAATATAAGAAAAAACAAATAGGTAAACTTATCACATAACAGCACCACTCCAACAAAATGATGCAGGAGAACCTTGGACAAACCAAAATATGCCAGGGAACCCAGATCAAGAAACGGGTATAAATATGGATACTAGTCAGACAGATATTTTGTATATTATTTATTCAATTTAATGGGACACCTTGTAAGCAAATATTTGATTCAAGTAGGATACTCAGAAATAGTTTTAAATTGTTATTATTTACATACTCTATCTGGAGAAGTTCATAATTTGAACAGCCTGAGTGCTCTCATCTTCTCCCGAAAAACGCCCCTCCCTTCTTTATCCTCATATGATCTCCTCTCTACCTGCAACTCTGATTCTTCCCCTCTTCTACCCCTTCATTCTTCTGATTCCCATCAGATAAGGTTGAGCAAAACATATCCTATAACAGAAACTCTCTTCAGCCTGCAGTACTTCTGCCTTACCCTTCCACATATCATTGTGTTCAACTTCAATCATATAAGCACCGTGGTTGAGTTATCCTTGTCATTGTGCCTAATGTTGCCACCTGTAATCACCCATGCATCCACTCATTTTTTTATCTTATCCCCCAAATTAATCCAACTCAATATATATCATCAAAGAAGGGGTTGCTACTTCCTGGCAGTGGTGTGAACATGAAGAGAAGGCCCACCAGAAGCCGCAAGGGGGCTTAGTCCTCCCTGGTCCATGTGCACCCCTCTAAGAGTAAATCTGTCTTTTCTGAGTTTTTTTAATTTACCTTCTCATCCCATGGGCATGGTAAAAAATTCGAGGGAAACTCAAGTTTCGACCGGGTGAAAATGGGAAACTTAGGTGGAAACTTAGGAAATTTCGAGGAAGCCGAGGACTTTTCCGTACAAGTTTTGACATCAAATTTCGACAGGTTTTAGAGAGTATTTTGGGGTGGGATCCTGTATTTAAGCTAATTAGAGTATAAAGAATGCATTTGTTGTATTTTGCTAAAAAATCAATGTAGATATGTCATTCAATGTACATAACATCAATGTAGAGTTGTCCAAAAGTACATTATAAACTTAACTACTTAAGCACATAACATTCAATATATAATTTCTAACTTCAAAATAGTTGACAATAAAAGGAAAATACAACTTAGTGTTAAGAGGAGTGCTAAGAGTGGATTCATCCTATGAGCTGAGTAGTACTATGCCTGTAACATCCTCTCCTCCAACCAACGAACATAGACATCCCATGACATTTTATGCTTATGGTTGTCAAGTTAATCGACAACTGTAACTTTATGAGTCCGGTCATCAATATGCTTAAAAGAAGTAGATAACCAACCTGAGGGAATACGCACTTTGGATAGAGAAGTCCTGATGGAGGGGGTATTTGGGAAAATATGAAATAAACAAAAAAAATTGAAAATCTGGGAAGCTACAAAATTTACAGGAAAAAAGTCTCAAGTTTCCACAAAATTTCCCAAGTTTCTCCGAAATTTCCCAAGTTTCCCACGAAATTTCCCAAGTTTCCCACAAAATTTGGGAATTTTTTTTCCTCATGAACCAGCTGGTCCAACTGGGTTGAACTAAGTTTCGACAAGTTTTGAGGTTTCGACAAGTTTCAAAGAAATTTCGACAGTTTCGATAGAAACTGAGGACTTTTTTTCGGTCCTCATGAGTTTCGTTTCGCATTTTCCAAAATGGAAAATTTCGGTGGAAATTTCGCAAGTTTCGATGGAATTTTGTTCTATGCCCATGGGAATTTTGAACCCTTCCACATATCCCTGGATCCTTTAGACCAAATTCTTACCCCTTTGGAAGTTCCCATGGCTTACCGAAGCTACCCATGCCAAACCCAAAACCCTAGAATTACCCAAAATAAGGAAATTCTGAAATCTCATGGATCCCCTCCTCCTTGGTTAACATCAGGCAGGAAACAAAATCTTGCATAACCGACCATAAAAGAAGCAGAAGATGGAAAATGAATGGTATAATCAGGAAAGTCTACTACAACAACATCAAAGGTGGTGTGAATCTACTATAAATAATCAACTTCTAACAAATAAAGCCCAATAAGCAGGACACAGAAAATAAAAAAATTCTGTGCAGACCACCTGCTGATCATATAAGGGAATTCAAAAACAAATTGTCTGCAACTCCCCATGATGTGATAATGGAGAATTGGTATGATTTTTCTTTTCAGCAAATAACTCAAGATTCAATTTCCAGAGCCATACCACTTTCATCTTCCAAGACTTCAGTTCCAGTTGTAGTAGCTGCAGAAGCAGATTTCTCCACAAGCTGTTGATCTTCTGGTCTTGGCACTAACATATACCTGGACTTATCCTTCCCACTACTGCTCTTTGTATTCTCCCTTAAAACATACTTCAAAGAAGACAGGGGCAGATGAGCATGAAATACAACTTCCACATTATCTTACTTTTAACTAATAATGTAAGGAAGTAGGAAAAACACAGGAAAGTAAAATCAATAAAACCAGAGAAAATACAGGTGGGGGAAGGGGCTCACAACAAGAAACTGAAAAGTTATCTCCCAGCATTAAGGATAGCAAAGCACTCTGACAAATGATGAGTGATACAATTATAGGAAATAAGTTTAATGAGTAATTTGCCTCAAATGTTTTAGTAACACATTCTGAGTCAAAATAGGAAGCAAATGATAAGTTTTTTCTAAGACTGTTTAGGTAACCCAGAAACATACAAAACTGTGGCAGAAAACGAGTAAGTAAACATAGTACAAAGGAAAGAACTGTTAGTGATACCTTACAATCATAAGCAAATGTAAGAAAACAAAAAGCAAATTTATCCCGAGCATTGCTGGATATTAAGTTGACTAAATTAAAACAGTAAGCAATTATTGCATATGATTGATATGAAATAGACGGAGAATAAGAAGTCTCCAAAAACAACTAAACAAAAAATGTCCAGATAATCTACTCACAAGAATCATTTCTTGCACGTAAGTAAGAGAGTTCTAAAGAAAACAAAATAGAGAGCTTCCACACTGCCACAAACTAAAACCAACTACTTAATCCTGTATAGGACATAAATCCCTAATACTTGGGTTATAGATTGGCCCATTATAATCAAGAACTCAAAGATACTTTAAAACCTATTGGGCATTTAAAATTAGACCTAGCTTTGATCCAAGAAGGAGAATACAACCCGAAACATTGTGAATTTTAAATTGCCAAATTTGCATCATTTGGTCAATTGGTCACGACTCCAACTACTCAACAAGTTTAGGGTGGGTATTTAATATATTATTGCAGTAGCTTTTTATGTGAATTTTAAATTGAAAAGGTGGACAATGCCAGGCTGCATGGCCTTTGCACCAGCATGAGGACTATGTGAAGAGGGCATCAAACAGGGGTGGGATTTTACATTTCTCAGAGTGGCCTTGTCATTTCCCTTCCTATGTCTGTGCACATGCACCAGCAAGATCAGGCAGCCTTCTTTTCCACTTTAAAATTATATGGAAGTCTTTTCTGTCAATAGACAATGAAATAATTTTCGTCTTAGTGAAGGAATAGGACTACATGGAGCCGGTGGTAGTATTTATCACCTTTTACCGAAAAAGGGAAAAAGAAAGGAGAAAAGGAAATGTGCTACATATCACCTCCAACTGGTTTTCTTTCCTAGTATAACCCCGTTCTGACCAGCCAATTTAAGAATACAAATAATTTCTTGAACTTCCATAATCCCTAAAACCAAAAATACCCCGTGTCTTGCAAGTTAGCCACCCAAACACAACCAAACTTGGAGGATCATATTGTATCATTACTTGTATTCCCTCCAAGTTTTATCCCATTTTGACACCTGTACACCCCAGTCCCCATCTCCAGTATATTCACCCCATATCTCTAACCCATTGGCAAATTTTTCCAGGCAGCTTGGATTGACCCCAAATTATTACAGATTACATAAACCACCACACAGTCATACCATTGGATAATGTAATCATACATCACAAGAACCTACTTAGATTTTCCCCTAATTTCACTGCATAAAACCCCAAAACCGAAATTTCAAGAAACCCCTTTTTGCACCCATTTGAGTTCATTGTCTAAAAAGATCTGGGATAGCTGGCACTCATCAATTTGAGTGCCATATCAAGCTTGCAATCCAAAAATACAGTCTTACCCTAAATAGGAAAGGCCTTGTTCAATCCATAACCTGGTAACTTAGATTAACTAGGAAACAGATGATAGACTCAAATTATAAGTCCTACTTACATTCTACTAACTCATCATGTGCTACGTACATGCTAATTCAATTGAACCATCTAATGAAACCCATTGAACAATGGTTCAATTAAGAAACATAAAAAGAATAGAACTAAACTAAGTATGGGAATTTCATACTAAACTGGTGTACCCATGCTTTAGGTCTATCAAGTTGGCTAACTACAAGGGAACCCTATCGAAAGTTGGCCCAACCCATCTAGATATCAACCCTAGGTTGTTTCCAGACAAAATAACACCTCTTTGGTGCTGAATCTACATTATGCATACGAGACCTATCATGTTGTATCATATTTGATTCTTGAATTAGGCCAATATATTATTGGGGGGAAAAAATCTGATTTATCTCTTATTAAGAGAAAAGATCAGGGTTACTGGAAAATAATAAGTAGCTATAGTTGTTTGAGCGGCCTCAACTTTATGTTTTCCACTTAATGAACGCTTTCCTTTTATTGCAACAATAAACAGTAACATCGTTGTTTCCCAGGTCTAGTTTGAAGTTTCTTAGTTAAAAAGAAAGTCCTAAGAGGAAGGCTACATGCTTATTTTGGTTATGTATTTTGTATACCAATACTGAAGATTTAAAACGTGTAGAATAGAAAAAGATATGCGTAGCTTTATTTAGCCTAAAAAAGGTCCACGAAATATCGGAACCTACTCTGGCTGTTTGACCACCAAAACATCTTCAGAAAATTTACGCAATTTTTTCCATATTTTGCCAATATCCAGCCATCAGATAATGACTGAAATGAGAAAATGGAATGTGTAATAAAACCTGCCTACAACACAAATCTTAATATTAACTGCTTCTGAAAACCCCAGAATTCATATCCTAGTGAACCCCAACTGCGCCCTTTGTTGGAACGGCACGGAAAACCTTGAGCACCTATTCTTCTCCTGCCCTTTCTCCAGATCTATCTAGAGAAAAGCCCTAGCTTCCCTATGGCCCCATTCAAGGCATTCTTTTGGGTTTGCTCGTGATTGATCTTGGATTGTGCAAAACTTTTCAGGCGCTTCCATTTGTGATCGAATTGGTAAGCTAGTTTTCTATGCCTCCATTCATCATCTATGGTGGGAGCGCAATCTCTGGAGATGGACTTTCAAATCTCGCCCTATAGACATGATTTGGAATGCCATATATTTTGATGTTTCCTCTCGAATGTTAGCTTATCCCCACCCCCTGTTGATGATAACCCAAGGAACAAATTCATTGTTGTCTCCTGGGGTCTTAGCTCCTCCTTTTGGTCTTCCTCTTAAAGACCTTGTATTTCCTTTTCCCTATTTTTAAATAATTATTTATTCATCCAAAAAAAAAATTAATCTCTTTGGCTCCTTTTCTTTTTTCTGCCTCCTGCCTAGCTTGCCATACTATTAATACAAACCGTTATCCAAGTATTAGACAATTCAAATTTCCCACAAAATTTCATAAATTTGGAGCCAAAAACCACATTCATTGTACAGTTGCTCTGCTATGATATTTTGTATCAGTAATAATACCTGGTGGTCATTTTCTTTGGACATGTACTTTCTGACCTGTTTCCCTTTCCTTCAATTACTAATATCTCAACACCCTTTTTCATGTTCTATCTTTCTACCAGCATTTAACGTGTCCAACAGACCAAAACCACTCCAGCCACGTAAATTATTTTACCTAATGAAGTACTAAGATTGCTCCTATTTTAATTAACAAAAAGCCTACTCTGCTCTCATCTCTTTTCCCCCTGCTTAGCTAAGAAAAATCACGATGGTAGCAATGGATAAGTCCTACTGAGCAAATATAAAAGCAACATATTGTCATCCAAGAATGTCCGCTCAAATTTGAACTACATCAGACTACACCTCCAGCTCAGCCCTAACTGAAATTCATCAATTGCCAACATAAACCCCAAATTTCACCATAGTAATAAAGCAAACTGCAATCCACTATTCATGCTAAGTTCGATTACAAAATGAAATCACTAAAAGAAACAAAACAGGCCCTCCTACAACTATGGAACAAAAAGATACAAATTAATAATCTTGAGCATGTAGACTTGTGTAAACATGAGTTGATAATACTGAAATTGGAACTCCAGTAAAACCTTAAAACATTCCAATAGGAATTTTGTTGCATGTAGTTTGAGAATGAAAAACAATTACAACTGGATTTCGAAAGAACAAGACTATGGAATACCATTGAAGCAGAGACTCTTTTCTTCTCAGAACCTCTTTTGGTTGAAGAGGAACTAGAACTGCCACATGGAGCTCCTCCTGATCTTCTGGTAAGCTTTCCATTAGATGGTGACCTCTGCCATAAATCATGAAACAGAATTAGTTGCAAAAATTGAGAATAAGTAGCAGCACAATAGATAACGATAGAAGGAAAAATGATATGATGCCTTTTGCAGAATAAGCATGCTGATTCATTATTGGAATCCAAACATCTAAGGTTGAATCCCAGGATGATTCTAGTTCACATCCTTAAGATGATAATTAGAGTCCTGGCAAATATCAGCTGAAAATGAGAAAGCATTTCTGCAAGGACGACAAAAACAAAAGGGGTTTCAGAAATCTCTGTATCTCAGCGAGACCCCATTATCTTGATTGAGATATTGCACTTATGGGTTTTGACCTTCATCTTGTCTTGCCTTCACAAAAAAAAGCAAACTACAGCGAGATCTCAGCCGTTCTTGAACTATACACTTGAGCAGTCCAACCTCACAAGGTTACAACCAAAATAAACTAGTTTCTTCATCAAAAGTCTAATTTTATGTTGGTAACAAGCTCGTATAAAATGAAAATTAAAACTCCAAATTGCATTCTAAAACTGAAATAATATCTTAAAGCAACTCGATTACTAATTAACATATAATTCTACGATAAAAGAATACAAGATAAATCTCAGCAAATAACAAATAAATAAACTGCATATTGTAATAAACCCAAGCACCCAGCTGGACCCGGTTCGTCTTTACAAGGATATCAAACGGGTTTAGGTCAGTCCAAAGTTGTGCGCTCATCTGCCACCCCCCCCCCCCACAAAAAAAAAACCTTATTTTTGTTAGATAGATTGCCAGATCTCTTAGCTACCCAAATCAATGATACACTGGTTTTTTCCAGCCTGCAGAGACTAACCCACATCACCAAGGAATATGAGACACCTAGCACATTCTTTGAGTCGTCTGGTTCTAGGGGGTACAACAACCATCTGCAGTAGCAGTAGGTGCGGGGTCCAGTATGACAAGTAATGTGACTGATGTGTGGAGCACACAGTACTCAATGTATATTGGTAAGTTTACTCTTTCTTAGTTCTCATTTCTAGCAATAGCTCTTCACCAAACAAAAATCCACTTTCTGATGTATTTCATGTATTCCATGACTAGAATGGGGGGATATACGTTACACCACAATTTTGAATCAGAAGAAAGATTCCAAGAAATGGCAGACTTATCAACAAATGGTATATCACAAAGGATTTGTCTTTTTTTTTTTTAACTTCCCATGGATTACATCCCAAAAAATAAAAGTAGTTGAAGCTAAACCTGGAGCACCATGTTAAGGTTTTAACTGATTAACCCAAAAAATTAACAATTAGTAATAAAAAAATTTACAACTCTGACTAGACCATGCCATACCTCCCCTACATGTATATAAATCAAGACTAATCCATTTCAACAAGAAAAAGAAGATATAAAGGGAGACACATCTTTCAGGTTGACTATTATGCATTTCTTTCAAAAAGCATTTATCTACTTGCTTCTTGTATTCAAGCATGCATTTGTCATTCCATCATGCCTGCAACGGTTTACAAACATGCAGAAAAAAAAACAAAAAGCAACATACAATGATACATAGATTTCTATAATAAAATAATCCCTAGATTCCGCAATTTTGCCTGAAGTTTTGGTTGCTACTGCATATAAGATACAGTTAGTGGCAAGTTTAAAAATAAATATACATACCTGAGACCCACTCTTAGCAGCTCTTTTCTGACGAACATAATCCATCAGAGGAGTAACAATGGAAGACTCTTTTGGAGCACCTGGAGATCCCAGAAAGGGAGACAGTAAAAGCTAACCTTAAATGAACATGTAAGTCCCAACTATATTTGCACTATCCTATATTGGTTCAACTAGCTTACTCGATAGTATATTGGGTTAATCTTCAGTAAATAACAAATAATTTATTTTCAGACAGCAAATGGAAGTATCAAGGAACAGAGGAAAAATCTTGTTGGTTTACAGTGGGAATTTATCATACTCATAGTATGTGAATATTGCAACTAACCAGCTCGCTCCGCTTCTCTTCTTTCCAATTGAACCTCCGCACTAGGGAGATTCTCAACAGGCTTTGAAATAAGTTCCAGGAACTCCAGATACTCAGGATCTATAAATTCATGAAACAACTTTCCGTGATTAAAGTAGAAAACGAATAAATATATTCATTCAACCAAACCAAGCCCATATAAATTTGGACTTGCATATAATGGAAACCTGAATGGATGGGTATCAATAAAAGGGGGGGGGGGGGTTGTAAGAGCACCTTTCAACATAGTTCCTTCACGACCATCTTTTTTAGACCAAGGTTTCGGAACACGTTGTGAAGGGGCATATTCTACTATGATTTTATACTGTGTACCTACAAAATTTAGAAAGAAAAAAATAATAAAAAATAAATAAAAACTTTTTAAGTTGTGGCATAGTAACACAATTAACAGAAATAAGAGCTTCAAAACTCATGTTTACTTGCACTCAACCTAAATATATCCAATTTACAATACCCACAAAAGAAAACAAAAACGGGAAATGTTACAGAAATTCAGAAATGGAAGGGTAAGAAATTTTTCGAGCAGAAAAAATGAAGTAACTGAGACCTAGTTGTTCAAGAATTTACCCTTCTCATTAACAAAGACATGTCCATTAAAGAACTCAGCGAACTGAACTACATCGTCTGACTGCTTGAACTCAATATAAGCTCGTGAATATCGAGGATGTTTGTGGCTGCAAAATCAGTTTATGCGACATCTCAGCAAGTCTGCCAAACAGAATCACAGAATCTACAAAATGCAACGCCACTCGCACACTGATACACCTCCACACACACGAAGAGGAATGTGAATGCCTATGGTTTCTCTTTGGTCCTACATTTAAACTATTAATCACAACAATAATGCAATAACCTTCAAAATAACTCGACCATATCATACAACGACATATAGGGGGCATTTTCAATTAAATTGGGTAGCTAACCACTAAATGTAGAGTTTCTGATCAGTTTCAACAAAACAGTTCTTTGAAAGAATAGGAGTAAGGCAATCACAAACAATCCCAATCAAAGTAAGGCCGAGAAGAGAAAAAAAGGCGGCATAGAACTACATAACTATGATCAAACCCCAAAAGCAAAAACCAGAAAAAATAAGTAAAACCCTAACCTATTCTTTCCGGGACGAAAATAAAACCACTTGTAACGACCAGCGAACTGGGTATCGATCTGTTCCATGAGCGCCGGCTGCGATAGCGACGGAGGCAAGTGCCGAAGCACCACCTTGGTTCGATCAAACGGATCCTTCATATATGCTCAAACCACGAACGAAAGTTGCGGCCTTAAACTGAAATTTTATGGTAAAATGATTGACGCTTCGATTCCTGATCAAACTCTGATCTCCCCCTGGAATTACATTTTCGTAAGGGTTTTCGTAACCGACTCTGCAATAGTTCTACCCTAAATTTGGGTCTGATACACGGAGGCGAACATTCGGTTACAGTGAGAAAATGGAGATAAGAGGAGGAATTAATGAAAACTGGAAAGGAACTATGGGAGAGGAGAAGAAAATATAAGCAGAAAGGTTTAAGGTTTTTGTGTTTTATCGTCGTTTTGAAAAGAAACAGAAAATGTTCACCATGCACCGCGAAATGGTGAACTCGGCCGGGGCGTAACAGTTGAAGTTGATGGGTCACGGTGACGGGTTTTGCGGACTTCGGAACCGGATCCGAAAACTAAAGCCAGTGGGTGTTACTGTGTTATTAAGTTACAAATGTGGTAAAGTGCAAGATGAAAAAATAGCAAATTTATTTTTCTTTTGGATAAATTATAATAATAATAAAAAAGAGTAAATTTACATCATCGCTTTTAGAAACTCTAGATTAATTCATCTGAGAGTAAATTATGTATATATCGTAAATTTGTATATTATCCAAGTAAATTTGTATATAATTATTTATTGCCTTCCTTTACGTCTAAACTCATTTTGACTTAAAAAACAAAAAGAGAGTAAAGAGCAAGTGAACAATCATGCCTGAATTTTATTTTATTTTTTATTATGTTTTTTCGCATGTAAATCTTCTTAGTATAATATAGACTAATGTTAGGTCTCCATAGTGCCGGAAATTATTTCTATATCCTAAAGCAACTAATACCGTTTGAGTGGAGTTAAATTATTTCATAAAATTACTAAAATATCCCTCCACCCATATTGAGCCCCCAGACCCATCCATCTTGTTGGACATCATCCGCCCCAAAATAAAAAACTACACCACTGTCTCATCTTTGGTAAAGTGGCTTGGGAGGGGAGGCTGGGTATAGGTAAAGGGGGGTATTTTAGTTGATTTCTCTGACGGTATTAATTGTTTTGTGACCTAGATATAATTTATTGCAATAAGGAAATCCAACATTCATTTATATTTTCTCTCCCAATTTTGGCTTACAAATAGGAAGATTCATCAAGATAAATACATTTTTTTAATATCTTTAAATTATTTTTGTTGGTAAACATATATTTTAAAAGTAACATCAACAGACACAAGGATGTTTTGTTTTTTTTTGGTAAACTGGGAAATTTATTTGAAATGAAATCCTCTAGGAAAAGAGCACCTAGAGGCATCGAAGTACAAGTTCCAGTTTAGTATGGGGGGGGGGGGAAAGAAATGAAAGATAAAGGAGATTGAGAGTTTGCAAGTGAAGCAAGTTTATCTGCTACATGGTTTCCTTCTCTAGGGGTGTGAACAAAGGAAATGGATTCAAAGTGTTCTAAAAGTAACCGGATTTCTTCAAGGATGTTTTTGATTATCCATGGTTCCTGATCCTTCTGGTGGTTCAACAGGTTGATAATTGCTTCATTATCTCCTTCAAACATGACTTTCTTTAAGTTTTCTTTGATGGCAAGATGTAGGGTTGTTCTGAGGGCTTCAGCTTCAGCTTGGAGAGCAGACAAATTTGATTTGGAAATGGCAAAGCATAACAGGACATGGCAAAGATGAACACGAGCTATACCTCCCACTCCAGCGCTATAATAACCATTCGAGTTCCTTCTAGAGGAACCATCGGTGTTGAATTTGATCCAGACACAAGGATGTTTATAATACAAAAAATTAGAGTAGTATATGTACGTTGCTCTTCATTTAAATACCCTCAAGTTTCTCTGTCTCTTAACAAAAATTGTTAGAGTAGACTACATTGCGAAACTACCCCTAACTTGCTTGCACAAAAGCCATCAGTGCTAGTGGCGAATGGAGTAAATTTATGCATAATTTAAATATAAGAGGGTGGCCTCTGTCTTGACCCAAAAATATTTAAACTCTTAACCTTGTACCATAAAGTATTAGTTGCCAACTTAACCAATCTGATCACAATTTCATTCTTTTACTCATATAACGCTTGTTTAGGTCAGCAAAATAATTCTCACTTTTTAAATTGATATAATAAAACGCATAAATAGATGATTAAGTCTCAAAGAGATTGGGAAAATTACTTGATTAGCTAGTTTTGAGTTTTTATTTACAAAACTAACAACTCAAAGTTTCACTTAACAAAACTAACTAAAACTGAATTTGGGTTTACAAAATTAGTCAAAATAGTGATTTTTCATTCATTTGGACATTTTTATCCCCAAAATTAATCATACCAATATGGGGTAAAAATGTCCAAAGGAAATGAAAAATTAGTGATTTTCCCTTTTTAATGTGATTAGTTTTAAGGGTTAAAAATATCAAAGGAATTAAAAATTACTATTTTGGCTAGTTTTGTAAATTCTAACTTAGTTTTAGTTAGTTTTGTTAAGTAAAACATTGAGTGGTTATAAAAGAAAACTTAAAAGTGGCTAATCATGTATTTTCCCAAAAACATTCCTACAAAGGTGTCCCAATATTATTTTGAGAAATTAATTTGTTATTTCCATGGATACTCTAAAACGCCCAAAGTTGAGATCATAATTATTTAAAACCAATGACCAGTCCAAACCCTTAAAAACAAACTTTGTTGATGAATTAAAAAACTATATTTTTTTTATTACATGAAGAGAAAAATTATCAAAAGCGACAAATATTTGTGACATTATTATAGTGCCACAAGGCTTCATAATAATATTGTCCTTTTAACTCAAAAATGATTTACCAAAACAAAAGAAAAAACTCGAAAAGGAAAATTCATAATGACTAAACAAATGACATCAATTAGAATCCAATCAAAGATTACTGAGCAACAAAAAGAGAGTATCACCTCCATTATGTGCATCAAGATCCATAGGAATTTTTATTTGTGCTAGTGGTTGCAGCCAGCAGCCAACGCTTGTGATCGCCCCACGTGTACTAATTCAAATCAAATGGTCTAAATTGAAAGTGTAGGGTTTGTATGTTAGTATAGTTTTAGTTTTTATATTTGACAGTTTTAAGTTTTCAAATTTACAAAAAGAAGCCCCTCGCTCATGCCCCATTTTTAAACCTTCTCCATCTCAAATCTGATTTTTAAACCTTCACATTCTACTTCTTCTTCGCATTTGTCCTGCTCAGCTTGTAAGTAATGAAACTCCTCCATTCTTCATAGATCTATTATGTTCTAATATTAATTTATCATTGTTGTCTATGGATGAGTCGATGTGATTTTAGTATGCAATGTATAGGATGATTGCATCTAGACGGGGCATGGCGACTGATCGATCTTCAGGGAGGCAACTTGACCATCGTCTAACCTTGTCGATGTGGAAATTATGTGAGTCCCCAATCTAGGCTTTGGCAGGTCTATGGGATGACCCACTATTAGAATTGCCTTCCTTTCAAGACACTTGTGTTTTTCTTTGTTTAAATTTTGATTTTTATATCTGTTCAGCTTATCTCTTTGATTCAAGGGTTTCTTAATAACAATGTTTCTTTAAATGGGGTTCACATCTAGGTACTATTTCTTTTATTTATTTGTTCGATTTGTTTGAATCTAGAAATTATGGTTGTGAATCATGGGTTTGTTTTAATTTTACTTCTTTCAGGATTTTTGAATTTTTTTAATTCTTGTAAAAACTTCTTTTGCTTCAATTCAACCTGTGACGAGTCATTCTTCTGTTTAAACTCACATTAACATGAACAGAGAGGAAATGTTATCTGTCTAAAATCTACAACAGCTATTTAGCTACTAAGTTTTCTGGTATGAAAATGAGGTTTAAAGTCGGGTTTGAGAGACGGGTTTTTGTTTGTAAATTTAAAAACTTAAAACCTTTAAATATAAAGAATAAAACCACATTTACCAACACCCCTGTACTTTCAATTAACACCGTTGGATTCGAATTAGTACACATGGTGCGGTCATAGTATTTGATTTTTTTTTTTTTGGGGGGGGGGGGGGGGGTATTTGATTGAATTAAGCCTTGGAGATAATACACAAAGCATAAGAGTGATTATAGAAAAAATTTCTTGCCAAAAAATGAATATAGAAAGATTTAATAATAAAGAATTTCACTAAAATCAATATGAAGTAAATTATAAACAAATAAATAAATAATGGGACCTGTTGACCGTATCTTCATTTCTTATTTTTCTTTGGTAAGAAATGAATCCTCGTTTCACTGCAACGATTATAGAAACCGGTAGAAACACAGTAGCAGCTTCTGTGAAGCTCAGCTCCTTCACATGTTTTTTTGCAGAAAACACATGCAAGAATCCACACTTCATCAACACAGCCATGGTGGTCTAACTCTCTTGACCAGATTCTTAAGTTTGACTTCTGGAAAATGTTTATCTACTATTATATTTCGTGGTCCTCATTCAATTCCTCGGATCAAACTTTGCCCATATGCCAAGTAATACTGAACTGACTTGAGAAAAAAAGTAGAATCCAATGTGATGCAGAGACACAGAGAGGCAAACAGTAGAGATTCAAAGCAAAAAAGATGATAGAATTATGATGTAGGTTTCACTTATGATGATTATTTCCACATATCAAACTCAAAGGGCAAGAACAAAAAGCCTGTAACAACTCTTTCCCAAGTCATCTCTGAAACTAGGGAGAGGACAACAAGATAACAGATGAACAAAAATTAAAGTCCAAAAAGTTTCTTACATGCTTTAAAGATCTTGCCTTTAGACTTCTTGGATCTGGTTTTCATGGTGATCATACCATCATCATCATCATCAGTGGGAGAGCAAGCTGGACTGCTTTGGTCATGGATCTTGGAGTACCCATCTGAAATTGAAGAAGATCTCCTCATAGAGAATACCCTTCTCACTCCAGATTGAAGTGCCCTTATGTTGTTCTTCTCTGCTCTTAATCTCCGAGGAACTGCAGAAACAGAATAGCTTCTGTTCAGGATGACTCCAAATCTCTGTCCATCTTCATGTTCTTCTTGCTCTGGAAATGGCTCAAGTGGGTTCTTGGGTTTGATCAGGTCACTTACTTGTTTTGGTTCTTGGGGTTTGGAAGAAGGAACTACAACAATTTTGGGGCTTTCAGGAAAAGAGTTGATGTCTGCAAAATCTATAGATCTGGATTTGGTTGTGCTCAAGCCTTTGATCTTTGAGTACCCAGTCATTTTCCCTTCTCTTCCTCTTTCTCTTTCACAATTTAGAGTTACTTATATGGTGGTTTAGGTTGAATTGATGGTTGAGGTGAGGCTAGGTGGCAATGGATTTTGTTTTTATAGGAAGGTAGATAAAGAAAAGGTTAATAAAGGGAGAGAGGAAAAGAGAAGAGAAGGTAGAGAGGAATTCTGGGTAAAGTAATATCACCCTGAATAGGTGATTTCCTCTGTTTTTTTTACTAGTAAGCACTCATGTGCCAACACCTGTCCTTTCTATTTCCTTAAACAACCCTCTTCATACGGAAATTTATCATGTTCATTTCTGATTTCTTGTTAGAAATGGACCATTATTTCCTTGTAGATGTGTGCCATGTGTTCTAACATCACATCAAATGGTTGAAATTCATTTATCAGTCACATCAAAGAGTATTGATGTGACTGATAAATGAATTTCAACCATTTGATGTGATTTTAGAACACATGGCACACATCTACAAGGAAATGGACCATCCATTTCCTATCCATTTCCTTGTAAGAAATGGACCTGATATTGGTCCTTCTTCATACAGGTGTTGTCCATTGAACATATGTGTAGTGCTCAATTAGAGTACAGAGAGTCAAACCAGGGCCATTGACATCAAATCATCATTCAATTATTGAGTTCGACATTTGCAGGTAATCCAGAGTGCATGAGGGGGTAGGACAGTTAATGTGACAACTACAAATAGAAAATGATCAAAGAAAACTAGATCAAAATCTTAAAGAAGTTCTTACAAAGTATTTATCATAAGTATGTCTAGCTTCTCTTGTTTTTTCATGTTAAAAGAGAGTGTAATGTTGTAGCAGATTTCTTTGTTGGTAAGACTGTGTCGTTGCGTGTCGGACTCTTTTGCCTCTGTTGGATCCTAGGTTTCTTGAGCTTTGTAATCTGGATGTCTTGTGTGGGTTATGCGTTAATATATAGACCCTTTTTTACAAAAAAGAAGAAGTATGTTTAGCTTTTTTGAAATATAAAAGACATCATATGTATAATAATAGTGAAATGAATGTTTTTCACTCCCTACATATGAAACTAGGCAATGGAGGTGTCGGTGGAATAATACAAGACTAGTGGATTTCTTCTTCTTCTTCCTGTTTTAAGGAAATAGAATGGTGGATAACTTCCAGGTATTCTTGGGGTTAGGTATAATCATGAGGTGAAAATTTGTGCAGTCTTAGTAAATTTGAAAGGACTTTGTTTGGGTCCTGCGCATTAAGGACTTTGCTTGGGTCCTGCGCATTAATAAGCCAAACACTATAGACCGTCAAATTAGAATTTCGGTCGAAATTTAGATCTCGACCATTGAGATTTAACAATCGAGATTCAATTTCAACTGAGATTTCAGATCCAACGGTCCAAAATCTCGGCTTGACGTTAATGCGCATGACCCAAACAATTTCGAGTTTCGAAGGAACTAGAGCACTAAAATTCTAAAGGTGTAGATGGAAAGTGATTTAACAACAACTATGGTATCAGTACAATGAATAAAGGTTTCATGGTTGTGTGTTACAAACGTAGAATGCCTCACAACCATTCATGAGCTCAATTGAATGGTTAACTTCACATTACCATACAGAGACAAAAGGTATTGACAAATTCTTTGGCCCATTCAGCAGCAAAGCACCAAAAAAGAAAGAAAGAAAGGTGGAGAAATATCAAGTTGTCCATTATTCCTCTTTTTCCTTTATAATTTGACTTCTATTTATAAAAAAAAAAATCCTCACATAAGCAAATAAGGGTTCTTAAATAAAAGTATAAAACCAAAACTTTTGAAATTAAGGTCGAAGAAAAAAAAAAAAAAGAAAAAAAAGCTGATTCAATTTAGGATGGACTCGAACTTAGGGTTAGGACAAGCATAAGCAAAATCAAGAGTGGGTTTAGTAACTTCATTCGCCAGATTTCAAATCCATTAATTCATGAATCCAAATTTTAATGAACATTCAATTTTTTTTTAAACAATTAACATTAGAATCAAGAATCACACAGAGGTATGAATGCTATGGATTTTTATTTGTTGCACCGGCTGCAGATTGTAGTAGGCTGTCAAGATTGAGCCACGTGTATAAAAATGAATTGGATGGTCTCTAATTAAAAGGTGGGGGTTGTGTTGTAAATATGACATTCTTTTTTTGTTACACTTAAGGATTTAATATTTTACAAATTTGCAAAGAAAGAAATCCCTAGCTCTACTCGACCCTAAACACCTATTTTCCTATTTTGCAAACCCTATTGGAGATTACCGCTATCAACTTGGTTTTGTCTTTTGCAACTTAATCGCAAGGAGAGATGAATTTTTATACCAAAACATGGTTTCATCTTTAGGATTATTAATTTGGAAAAATCATGTTATAAATCCATGATTTTGATTCTTCATTTGATACCCTAATGTTAAAGTGGGTTTCATGTCTTCATAGTTTGAATCTAAGATGTTTCATCTTTTTTTCAGAGCAGTGATGTGAGAAGCCTAAGGTTTTGCAGGCTTTTAATCTTCTATGGCCTTTACCCAAAACCAAAAAAAAAAAAAAAAAAAAAAAAAAAAGGGGAAGAATAAAACTTGCATGGTTGGAACTTGTTCTTGGAGTTCCTGAAAAATTATATTATGTTTCAGTTTGATCTATCTAGCAAAAATGAAGGACTGATATTAAAGGATATTTTGTGATTATCGCTACAACCAAGAAAGATTCTTACCAGTTTGATCATATGAGTTCTTTTTCAGATAGAATCCCGAGTTAAAACTATGGATCCATCTTCAAGTCAACTTGGGAATATTTTCAGTTGGAAGCAAACGATCCAGATTTCTATAATTATTGCTTGCAAAAATTGGAATTTATGATCGAGTAGAGCTAAGAGTTTTATTTTGTAAATTTGTAAAATATTAAATCCTTTAATGTAAAAATAGAAAGTTGCATTTACAACCTAACCCTGCCCTTCTAATTAGAGACCGCTAAATTGGTTTTTGTACGCATGGCACATTCTCGACAGTCCGTTCAAATAAAATTCAACTCCCAGTGATTTTAAACGACTACTATCCACAGTGATTTTAAACGACTACTATCCATATGAATTTCTGATACAAATTCCATAAATTAGAAATTCAAACCAATGCAAGCAGTAATAAAATTAAATAACCAAATACAAAGAAGATTAGATCTGAGTCTCACCCTATTTTATCATACATACACAAAGTTTACAGACAAGTGCAAACACACTGAAATAATCCAACATTTATTTTGCTCATACCTTCACCCCAAAATAATCAAACTTTCATTAAGAAACAGGATTGGAATCTGAACAAAGACTCAGAATCCAATCAGAGGAACATGACCAATAACTTGGACCCTGAACCAAGAAGGCCTTCCTAGCTAGTTGATCCACAACACAGTTGGACATAGCATCACAGAGACGAACACAAGCAGCAAAAGCACATTATTTCTCTCTATTCTCTGTAGCTCATTTTGGCCAGTCAAAAAGCTTTGTAAGGGGTTTGCCGTCAGCAAAAGAAAATATACCATTTTGATTGACTATACGCAAGCATTCCTTATCACACAGAGCATCATCTCTTTTAAACACATAGACATCAAATTTACCAGATACTTTGACCCCTGGTGATCTCTCCCACCACATTTCACAAGTACCAGTTGTGGAAAGAACATCAGTTTTGATCCTCAAAGAAAAATAAAACTGTCCATTGTAAACAATGGCTTTCTGACCCAGATCATTCAATCCATGGCAATGGAGATTCAATATCTTATTCGGTCCCAGATCATTAAAGATATGCAACCCTACTTCCTTCCAGTAGGCGGCTAAAACTGAACGTGATTCGAGCAAAGAGAGCAGAACCAGAAGGGAAGCAACAAGAACCATTTTTGCCATTGATGATGCGATTGGGGAAGTTTATGGTTTCTATTTGTTAAAAGTATGTAGCACCTATAATCCTATATATAAGACTGTTTTGGAGTCTTGACCGTCAATTATGAGGGTAGAGGTTTGTGTTTTTCTCATGTCTTTCGACATAATTAGAAAAAAATTATTTTTGAGCATTTTTCGAAGGATATTTTAGGTCATTTTAGCCCTAAATTTGGATTGTCCACCCGGAGTACAAAACTATGTACACCACAAGTTTAGGAGAAAAGCCCATCTCTAAAAATTGATAAAACAGAGCATAGACAGGCATAAATGAATCGCTTCTAATACACGTGATGGGATAATGTGAGAAAAGCACAATCCTCCACACATTGAAGTAAAGAATTTCACAGTGCAATAGGGGATTCTACAATTAGACATTTATTAGGGTACCTTGACAATGTCAAAACCATAGCTGATTCCATTATTGCCATTGACAAAAAGGTCTTGGCTGGGTACACCCTTAATTGTCTTGATGCACAATATAGTTCATTCATTATCACGGTAGAAAACACCTCATTGCCAACGCAGAGCTGTTCTAGTGGTGAAACCAACACCTCTTAGTGAAGAGGTTGTGGATTCGATTATTGCTGAGGCATATTAATATTCCCATCTCCGGCTTAATAAAACCTTGTGTACCAAAAAAAAAAAAAACTCATCACCAGGAACTTTCACAGAGCTTAATTTGTGCCAATCTCTTACAATATTCCTTGAATAACACTCAATTTTTGGAGCAAATTTTGTGTTTTCAGGATCTTGTCTTTGATTGTAATCCTAACCAAACCCATCTACATCCACAACAAGATTCTAGTTTCATTGACTCCGCCTAGCCACCAAAACACCATCTTCATTTTTCCTCCATCAAAGGGGGAAAGTGTCATTTTTCCCAATGAGAGCATGAGTGACCGCGTACGAAAATATTTTGGGTTGTTCACTTGTTCCTCTTAGGCAATGTGGCAGTGGCGGCCCTTACCCATACTCATGTTCCATGGTCCCCCACTTGCGAACCCAATCACGCAATTAGCTTCTATGCCCAAATTGCTTCAATCATACGTACTAACAAAATTTGTAATGAATAATTCAATAGAAGAGTTGAACTCATCTTGTCCTAATTTTCTTCATTATATTTAATATATATTATCTATTTAATAACACTATAATTTTTATTCCGAAAAAAAATTCATGATCAAAAAATGGCAGAAATTGCAACTTGTTCTTAGAGTTTTTGAAAAATTATATTATTTTTCAGTTGGATCTAGCTCTAGTTAGCAAAAATGGAAGATTGATATCAAAGGATATTTTGTAATTATTGCTACAACCATGAAAGATACTTACCGGTTTGATCATGCGAGTTCTTGTTAAGATGGAATCCCCAAATTGAAACTATGATTCCATCTTCAAGTCAACTTGGGAAAGTTTTCATTGGAAGCAAACGATCCAGATTTATATAATTAGTGCTTGCAAAATTAGGAGTTTAGGATCAAGTAGAGCTAGGGGTTTTGCTTTATAAATTTGATATTAAATCCTTTTAACTGTCTGTTGTCGCAAATAAAAATCCAGAACATTACTTAAAAAATTCAACTTTTTGATGTTTTTTTTTCCCTAACATTTTGACTCACATAATCATGGCAATTCCAAAGACGCGCTAGTTCACAGGGTCAGGGGCCTCAGGCAACTCAAATAGTTATCTTAAACGAGTAAGATACAAATGAATTCTGATACAAATTCCATAAATTAGAAATCAAAATCAATGCGAGCAGTAATAAAATCAGAAACCAAATGCAAAGAACAGAGTGATTAGATCCGAGTCTTGCCCTGTTTTATCATGGAGAGATGAGATTTACAAACACAAAGTTCACAGAAATGCACACAGAGAAAAAGCACATTGTCTCTGAAACCACTAATCCATTACCTTTATTTTGCTCATACACAATTCAAAATCACCCAGATATCATCACAGAGACGCACACAAGCAGCAAAAGCACATTATTTCTCTCTAATCTCTCTCGCTCAGTTTGGCCAGTCAAACAGCTTTGTAAGGGGTTTGCCATCAACAAAAGAAAATATACCATTTGGATTGGCTATACGCATGCATTCCTTATCACACACTGAATCATCTCTTTTATACACATAGACATCAAATTTACCAGATACTTTGACCCCTGGTGATCTCTCCCATGACATTTCACAAGTACCATTTGTTAAAAGAACGTCAGTTTTGAACCTGATAGAAAAATGATATTGTCCATTGTAAACAATGGTTTGCTCACCCAGATCATCATCCGCATAGCAATGGAGATGCAATGGCTTATTCGGTCCCAGATCGTTAAAGATATGCACCGCTACTTCCTTCCAGTAGGCGGCAAAAACTGAGTGTGATCCAAGCAAAGAGAGCAGAACCAGTAGAGAAGCAACAAGAACCAGTTTTGCCATTGGGGAAGTTTATGATTTCTATTTGTTAAAAGTTTATGGCAACTATAATCCTATATACAAAACTGTTTTGGAGTCCGGATCATCAATTGTGCGGGTAGAGGATTGTGTTTTTCCCGTGTCTACATAATTAGAAAAAAAATATTTTTGAACCTTTTTTGGGAGTATTTTAGGTCATTTAGTGTATAGCCTAATTTGATGTCAATATTTGATAAATTTGAATGATTTCTTATAAGTTTTTTCATGCAAATTTTCTTTCTTAACCACACTTAATATGTTACCTTCTGAGGCCTAAATAATTAGAACATAATTGAAAAGATTTCCATTGACCTTGAAGATCTTATTACAAAATCCCTTCAAAATTTGAATTGTTTCCATAAATGTTTTCATGTATATACTCTTATGAGTCTTATCTAAGAACATTGATGTTGTCTTTTAAAGCCTAAATCACTGAGATATAATTGATAATATTGTTCATTAATCTTGAAAATTTTGTTACAAAATATCTTCTTAATTTGAATTATTTTTAGAAATTATTTTATGTAAATTCTACTCCTTAATCACATTTGGCATTATTGTCTTTTGAGGCTTGAATCATTGAGATAGAATTGGTAAGATTGTTCATTGACTTTGAAGATTTCGTTATAGAAATGAGAGAGAAATTGCCAAAAATATCGTAAAAAATCATCGGCGACATTTATAACGAGATATCGCCGATATTTCGGCCATTTTTTGCTTATCTTGGTTCCGTTTGGGAAAAAATTTTGATACTCACCAAATCAGCCAAAATTCGGTGACTTTTTTTCTTTTTTTTTTTCTTCTTTTTGTACAAAGGGGCTTTATTAAGTTGGAGGATGGGGATATTAATATGCCTTAGCAAGAGTCTTTACTAAGAGGTGTTGGTTTCATCACTAGAACAGCTCTGTGTTGGCTATAATCGATTTTCATCAACTGCAACCTAATGCCCTATGTAGACAACTCTTCTACCGCACTACCTATAACCCACCAGCACTGCAGCGGACTCTACAATCACAACAACTCCAAACCTAGCATTTCATGCTTGGCATAAGCGGAGCATTTTATGGTGCTTGCATTAATGCTACTTCCAATGAGTCCCTATCTTCGCATATTCTTGTTCTACCCTCAGGCGTTTTTTTTTTGGAATAAGGTGGGGTGGGAGTGGAACGAAGTACTTCTTTCCTACCTGGGGTGGGCGGGGGGGAGGGCCGCCCCGCCCCCCCCGCTTTACCCCCTTTTGTGGGTTTGGGGGGTGGGCCCCCCCCCCCCCCCCCCTTTCCACCCCCCCCCCTTGGCACCCTTAGTCAATGATATGAATTATGGGATTCCTTTTTTGAATTACTTCAACAACAAATCAATTATTGGGATTGTCCACACTCCACAGTAGTAAAAGACTATGAACATCATAAATTTAAGAGAGGAGTCCATCTCTAAAAATTGATAAAAGAGAGCACAAGCGGGCATAAATGAATCACCTCTTATACACGTGATGAGAAAATGTAAGAGAAGCACAATCCTCCACCCATTAAAGTAAAGAATTTCAAGTGCAATAGGGAATTCCACAATTAGACATTTAGAGTACCTTAACAAGATCAAAACCGTAGCTGATTCCATAATTGCCATTGACAAAAAGGGTGGAAGGCACAAACTTGGCTGGGTATACCCTAAATTTGTCAAGATGCAAAAATATAGTCCATTCATTATCACATTAGAAAACACCCCACCACCAAGAAGGCAGGAACTTTCACACAGCTTAATTTGTGCCAAGCTCCTAAGATATTCCATCAATAACACCCAATTTTTGGCGCAAATTTTGCGTGTTGAGGATCCTGTCTTTGATTGTAATCCTAACCAAACCCATCAACATCCACAAGATTCCATTTTCTTTTGACTACAGACGCCTAGCCACCACAGCACCATCTGCATTTCTCCTCCATCGAAGGAGAGTGTCATTTTGGCCCCTTTGAGAGTGTAATTTTCCACAATGAGAGCACGACGGTGTACGAAATACTCTGGATTGTTCACTTGTTCCTCTTGCTCAATGGGGGCAGTGGTAGCCCTTATCCATTCTCATGATCCATGGTCCCCCTTACAAACCCAATCACGCAATCAGCTTCCATGCCCGAAATTGCTTCAATCATGTGCACTAACGTCAAGCAAAGTTAAGGTGTGGGTTCCACACCGTTAGATCTGAAATTCCAATCCCACGATTCGAGTTATCTCACGTGACCGTAAATGCAAGACTGAAGCAAATACCCTTCCATGCAAAGGTCACATCCGGGGTTCAACATCGGTATTTCACATTTAATGCAACAGCCATATAATCACCATCAACCATAGTGGTCCACACACACATACGAAATGAGGGGTCGACGTCGACCACTCATTACAGCGCTGCGCATTAAAACTCTATCCACCTCCCTCTTCTACGCTAAATAAGACGAAAATTAATAAACTACCGCTACCGAATACCGATGTTAACGTTGCAGTTTCCCAAAAATGAAGGTGGGACTTCGAACCAGGAATTTTAAGACGAGGCGTGCACAGTAAACAGTGCCACCTGGACTGGACAAACCTCTACTAGTGTTTCACATGGCATATGGTCTGGTCAGGTCAGGTCAGGTCAAACGTTACTATAATAACATCACACTACACAAGTGGCTTCTCATTTATAAAACTCCCAATTGCTACTATTACGAATTATCTATCAGCGTAAATTTACTAAAGAGAATATCAGCTTTCGAAGGAATAACTCTAAAAAGAAGAGAGCAGGACAGCTGGACAGGTGAAGGCTATAATAAAAAATATATAAAAAAATTACAGATACATACAGACATACAGTCAATGCAATAGAGAGAGAAAGAGAGAGAGAGTGGAGCAAAACAAGCCATTAAATTTCATTTTATTAAATGCATGATCAGAGAGATTCCATGATAGCTTCACAGGATAACGACAATAGAAGCTAACGTGAGAGATGGGACTGCTCACTGGTTGGTGGGGGCTTTGCAGATAGCAGACGCAGGGCAGCAGGGCAGCAGGGCAGCAGGGCAGCGACAGCGTACGGTGAGGCTACACTGACAAGTGTTAAACGTGAAGCACTCTATATAGAGCAGCACCTTTAAATAACTCTAAATCGGACTGAGTCGACTCATCTCCAAAACAACTCCGTGTATGAAAAATAGGGTTAATCTGGATTGAAATCTGTAAATCTTGAGTAAATTCTAACATGATCTTAGTGAAGAACCAACGATCAAACAAACAAATGAACAAACATGAATTTTGTATTTGTTGCAGAAGAAATCAAAGCTACGTTTAGACCCGCACCGTCAACAGGGAAGGAATGGCGGAGAGGTTTGGATTGGTTTCGCTCGTGGTGGTCGTGTTCATGCCCCCGCCACTGCCGGCGGCGGTGGATTCTTTGCTAGGTGTAACCTGCACATCTCTTCTACTACTGTCTTTATCATTGGGCTTTGAAGAAGAAGAAGAAGAAGGCTTGGTGAAGGCTCTCATGGGGCTGGCGAAAGTCCAGCCACGGCTCTTACTTCGACTGTGAGGTGGAGCTGCTGCTACTACTACTGCTGCTGCTGCAGATGAAGATTGCTGCCAGTAAGAGGATGAGAATCCTCCGAAGATACCACCGCATTTGACTCGTTCCTTGATACGCTGAGCTTCGTCACCTGCTGGTGCGCCACGATGGTGATGGAGGACGCTTTTAGGTTTCGCTTCCCTCTGTGATTCAACTCTTCTCAGCGTACAGTCACCGAATCCAGTAGAGATTCTCTCGAGGAAGTCACCGGAGAAGCTTCTACTACCACAGCCAACAGATCTGGATCTGGCAACTTTGCGGCCGAACGATGAAGACGAGGTGTGGCTACTGTTAGGGCTTTCGTCATCGTCTACATAATCACCTCTCATGGTTGATGATGAAGACTCCACTCCCTTGTCTTTTCCAGATGTTGCTGCTACTGTTACCGCCGATGTTGCTGACTGAGTGGTGGTTGTGGATTCACCATCTCGACCATCTCTGTTGCTTCGTTTTCTGGTGGTCAGGTTCAAGAAAGACCAGAACTTCTTCTTTCTCGGACTGTACTCGTTAGCATCGAAGAACTGCCGTCTCCGAACAGAAGTCGATTTGCTTCTTTCAAGTACCAGACTAGCATCGGAGCTGCCCATCAACACCTTCTTAGCTTTATCGTTCTGGTGTGAGACGAAGGGAACCATCCGTGCTCGCCTCGAATGATGGGAACCAGAATAACCACCATTACTGTGGCTGTTGTTGATGGTAGGGTTTGTGAATGTTGATGAATGAGGAACTAAGAAAGAGATGGAAGAAGAACCAGCGAGACCACCAACACCAACACCAACACCACCACCACCCTCAGACCTGAAATCAGGCGAGGAAGAAGAAGAGGAAGGGAAAGAAGGGACAGATTTGGAAGAGGAGATAAGCTTACCGAGCTTCTCTTGCAGACAAAAAGCACAGATCCCTCCAGGGTTATTCCTGTAAGGATGGTCGTTGCATCGCAGCATCCCTTCTCCCATATCGTCTACTACCCCACCACCACCGCCGCCATCGCCGCCTGCTCCCTTCTCCACCACCACCATCATCGTTTTTAATACATTCCACTGCAACTACCCACTTCTCTCTGGTTTTTACTCTTCTTCTCCTACCTCGAACAGCAAAAACACCACGACCTGGAACAGAAGAAGAGAGACTGGGAGATGGAAGGTGAGACCCTTACTTGACTTGAAGCACCGTCAAGCGATGACATGTGGAATTTTGTTTCCATAAATGAAACTTCCATGTGAATGATTCCAAGAGTATTTATATAAACAAAAGACAAATATCATCATCTATCGCTCTATCACGTGCGGGGACAATAAACTATGATTAATTAAATCCAATTTTTCAAACATTTCTGCTAATCATCTTTTATTATAAGCAGATTAGTTGCAGAGATCGTGTAGCCACTAACCACCATGAAATACCATGAACAGATTCAAAGCCGTGGACTCGCCAGTCACATGGAGTTGCTATTTGTTTTATGGTCTAGATTCTTGTAAGCTAGGATTAACAAGCGAGAGGCATAGAGGATTCCCCCTTGAGAGATTAGTTAGAACAAAATCCTTGGCATCTTCTAAGAGCCTGTGAGGTTTCTCCTGTTTGCCAGCAAGTGGTACAGTATCCTAATTCCTAAACGAACAACCAGAATGGACATGAGCCATATTCACTATCATGCAGAAAAAGTGGAGTCTTTCTACCAAAAAAGAATATGGATTATAAATGATGGGCAGATATTGTACTTATACTTTTCCATCTCATTAAGAAGAAATTTAACTATCCTTTTGTACATATGATGGAAAAGTCTGAGAAAAACAAAGACCTTTACCTGACAATTGACAAATACATGATCTGAACTTGAGGGGAAAAAAAAAAAGTTACGGGTAGAAGAAGAAAAGAGGGCCCATCTCACAAGAGTGTCTATGAACCAAAAAATGACCCTGGAATAGGAAGCCTAGACATTAGCTTTACCTTAAGAGGTTCACTTAATGCCCAGTCTAGCTCAACAGTTCGAAAAAGAGAAAGGCAGTACTGAGCTTAGTTGCTCCTGTACCCAAAATCAGAAGAGGGGAAAAAATCAATGGAGAGACCAAGGGCACAGCCGCACAGGAGAAATATTCAGTAAGGGCAAGGGGCCAAAAGTGAAGAAAGACAAGATCAGCTAGAGAAACTTAGAAAAATTTAGAGCTGAGTAAATATGAAGGTTGATGGAATTCAAACAACACCGAAAGAGTAGGCGCCGTAACATCCATCAGATTTCCTCACCTGGAAGGTGAAAGAACAGGAAAACATACAGGTAACACCCTTTGGAAACGGATCAAGAAAGAATGAAGCTCCGCCACAGAAAACCAGAATGACAAAGACGACAAGAACTTGAGTCGGCACAAAATAGTTGTTTTCAACAAGGAAACAAAATCAATAGTAAAGACAGAGATATAAGAACAAAAAAAAAAATGAGGAATTATATATTTCTGTTAAAAGTTCCAAAATAATTTATGGCAAACGGCTATGTGCACAGTAGTGCACGACACACTACAATGTCAACCGTTGGATAGGCCGGGTATAAAACACACTCATGTCCATCCAATGCTTCAAAGTACAACCTGCAAGAAAACCTCTCCTATAATTTATAGAAGAAGAAAAACCACCAACAGTTGTCAGAAACACATCATCTCTGCAACCATTAAATGTGTAGGACTGAAGCAAGGTCCATTCTACATCCATCTCTGCAACCATCATTTCTGTTCTTACTCCTTAGTATCCTTTCCACTCTATTTACAATACAGATTGGTCAAATGCACATGTTAGAAAGAGGAAGATAAATGGGACAAGAATTTACTCTACTCGTACAACTTTTTGACATTCAAACCTCACCGAAGAACAAAGAATTATTGTGGAACTCTACTTTAGTAGGTACACATCAATCACAATGAGGCTTCAAGAAGTGATCCTTCTTACTGGATGAACCAGTGCCGTTCAAAACTTAGTCACAGATTCATAACTTAAATTGCCATTATACACCACCCCTCTTGGCAGCTTCAGCACTGCTGGTAGTCATAAAGGATTCTCCACACCCACATTGCCCTTTGGAGTTTGGATTGATAAATATAAACTCAGACCTGTGACAAAGAAGTTTTAAAAATTGAAAAATATGGTTGCAGTACACACAGTTATTAAAGCAAAAGTATCACAGGCAGAAACTGCATCCTCTAATTGGAAATGTATAAACATATGCTGTTTATTTTGAAGATGATATATTAATGGAATTATGGAAGAAAAGGTTTTTGGCTGATACAGAAGTGAGGACTGCTTACTTGATTTTGTCATCTACAAAATCCATTTTAGTCCCAATGACATGCATGAGTGCCTTTGGATCAATCAATATCTTGACTCCTTTGTCCTCAACCAATTCATCGAACTTCCCTTTCTCATCTGCATAGTTGAAGGTATTGGAATGTTAATACTCACATAAGTCAGGCCTAGCTCACAAATCTACTGAAGCCTTTCAATCCCTGATTAGCATTCATGCAGCCAAACCAGCAACATGAATCTGGAAGCACATTGACATTGTATTCTTTCTATTTACTTCTACTTCCAATAACATCCTATAATTGTATCAATTGAGGCATAAAGAAGGTTTATTTTCTATCACACTGCATTTATTCATATTTAATACTTACATGTATTGTCAGCTCTGCTATACAGAACACTTCAGCTTTTTTGCTGAACTATATTACATCAAACAGAAAGTGGGCAAAAATATCACTGTTTTGAATTTGGCATCCCTGACTATCTTACAGGGAGGAAAGTTAGCTTTCCCATAATTGAGTTAACCATCCAAACAATGCCAATACTCTTCAGTATAGATGTAACTTTCTGTCTTCGACCTTACTGATAGATCTAACTAAAAGGAACTGAAGGCCACCAAATTATAGAACCACAGCTAACGGAGTCGATATAATTTCAAAAATTCAAGACAACAATGCTTCCAGTTGAAAAGAGATCAAAACTGTTCAAAATCCCCAGAAAGCCCAATTTCTGTACCACTTAGGATTCGAACGAATTTCTATAGTGGTGAGCATAGTTGTCAATGCAATACCCAGGCAATCACCTTGTTAGTGTCAGTTCGATGTTCAACTGTCTCCACAGCCTTGGAGTTGGATCGCTTAGGCATCGTGCCAACCATGGTCACAAGTAATAAAGAAAATAGTATCAAAAAGTAATTACACAAAATGATTAAGGCAGCCACATAAGTGAACATTCCCCCCACTTTTCCTTTCTAAGGAATGAAAATGAATCCATGGGCAAAAGCCCACGGGACCAGCTGTGCTCACCAGAAAAAAAAATCCATTAGCAAGTAGTTGAGGATTAGGTGGACAAAATGAAGCCGTCACAACCCCCCCCCGGGCAGGCGGAGAGTGCGGATCACATTAAGGAATTGCCCACTCCACCAACATGTTATCTAAAGTAGTTCAACAGTGACTATAACAAACAACACCACGGTCTTATCCAATCTAAATGGGTTCAGCAACATGGATCCTTGCCCTTCAATCAGGTCATAAATGATAGAGGCCTATACTGTTCTGTCTTCCCCTCCAGTAGCATAAAATGAACCTCAAAATGGTTACTTGTTCATACTTCATAGTTTCATTACAATTCCACAGTAATACTTCTCCTAAAGAATTTAGACTTCAGCTGTGCTCTTTTGATTCTATGATTGATCCAATAAGTAGTTTTGAATTGTACAAGGATGAGGCAAGTTCTAGATAGTGTGGGAGTCAGACCTTAAAGTTCCATATGTTTACATATATATATAAACAGTCCTCTGACAATAGAATAAAAGTGGCAGATTTTAGTGATTTTTTGGTGTTAAAAATCAGTTGAAACTTCAGGTATCCTCCAGATCTCCTCTATCTGTGCCAAGTTCTTCTTAGCGTTTTCTTATATTCTCATATTCTTCTCTGCAACTTCCCATTAAATTTCTTGTACCAACCTATCATTCTTTTTTTCCTTTTAGTCTCGCTCATTGTCACGACCCCAGTTTTCATAGACTTGGAGGGGCCCACATTATGGACATTCAACTAGGGCACGTGATAGTTCCTCTCATTATCAACCTGTTTATAATTACTAAAACAAAATTCTAACTAAACATTTTCAAGGACAAAAATAGAAAACCTGTTTGACAATTTGACTCATAAACATATGTATACAGTTTAAAGTCCTCTTATGTTTACATTTGACCTTTCAACAGTATCTAGTTAAGTACATACAGTCTCAAAGGAATATATACATTCACAATCCAGTTAAACCAACATCAATTGTAACAAAAATAAAAAAGAGTTTGTATCTTCCACTTTAAAGGCAATGTCAGGTGGCAGCACCCTTGCCTTTATCATGTATTTGAAGACATGTCAACATTTACAATAGTGAGCTTTGCGGCCCAGTAAGCAATATAGACAACCATGTAAGTAAGTCAGACAATTTATCATGCATCAATTATCACATCAAAGTCATATAACACCATGCATTCCAATTTTCTTTTCATTTTTCTTTTGCTTTTTCATTATTAAACCAGACCTAAGCGCTACCTGTAGAGAGAGCACCATCAGTCTAAACCACACAAGTGGCATTAGTCTCAGTCTTAGAGGTTCTCATGAAGAAATTCTCTTTTTAGTCTTTTGGCACAAGGCTAGGTGTTCTCTACAGAAGGCCATCATCAGTCTAGTATATCTTTCCACTTTTCAGTCTTACTTCATGCCTCCCATTTGGGTACACTAAGTACCAAGACTTACAGAAGCCGTTTCATGCCCTCCCATTTGGGTACGTTAAGTACCAGGACTTACAAAAGCCATTGACATTTTATTTCTTTTTATTTTACTCTTTTTACATTCAACTTCGGTATTGCATTACTGTGCTCTGTCCATTTCAATGCACCTTTTGCATTTCAATCATCACTTAATCTTATCTGAATAAGACTAGACACAATTCATACAATCCAATCATTTAAATATGAGAGCATGATAATTCTACATTTAACAAGCATAAGCATCATTTCAAATTCATAATTCAACATCTCAAGAATACTATCGACATTTCAATTCAAGCAGTTCAATCAAGTCATTAAATTGTCATCCGATCCCATGCATTTATATTCCATTCATAAAGCAATATATCATGCACTTCCATAATTTATGTAAGTGAATACATCAAATATTAACATGTGAATGCTACCTGTCTACTAAGTGGAATCACACACTTATAACATACATGAGTTGGTTAATATCACTTACCTGTTCTTGTTTCATGTGTGTTTTGATTCTGGTTCAGTTAAAAATCCGCTTTCCCTCCTGTATTCCGAACAATTAACGGCAATTTTGAATACGCGGAAGCCACAGGGGGTTTCCTTTTTTTATTTTCTCTCTCCTCTCTCCTACTCCTCTAGTCTCTTTCACTTCTCTCTCCTCTAGTCTCTTTCACTTCTCTCACTTCCTTAAATGTTTGGAGATTCTATACTCCACTTTTTCTTTCTCTTTCTTTCTCCTCTTCTCCACTTCTTTATCTACATTATTCTCTCTCTCTCTCTCTCCTCTCTTCTCTTCTTCTTCTTCTCTCCTCTAGTCTCTTTCACTTCTCTCTCTTCCTTAAATGTTTGCAGATTCTATACTCCACTTTCTCTTTCTCTTTCCCTATGTACTCTCTTTGCGTGCAGACTTTAGTTTTCTCTCACCTCTCTCTCTGTAATCTCTCAACTCACTTATGTTTCCTTTAACTTCTCCACACATACCCTATCTTTTCTCTCTCTTTTCATCTCTTACCTTGATAACCCAAAATATGGTGATAAATATATGTAACACCTCATGCATTTTATGCATGCCCCTTTTTGTGAGAATAGTACCACGTAGGTGGGAGAGAGAGGGAGGTGTCATCCCCTCCTTCTCTCTCCTCTTAACATATATATATAGTGGACTTCTTTTGGGCTCATGGGCCCACTCTATTATCTTACGCAGGGCCCACTCTGAGGTACGAATATTAATACATCTAGATTCAGAAATTTATGCTGATCATTTTCTCGTTTTGAGTTCAGTCTAATTCCACTGTTGTGGGACCCACAAGCGATGTCTGACCTCGACCAAAATATCAATTGGAATCTAGCCTCATTTAAGCTATTCTTTAACTACACTAGGATCATTTGATTAAACCATCAAACCAATCATCAGGATCCTTTAATAATCTTAAAGACTGACACATTCACATACAATAATAAAATAATAATATAAAAAGATGTGGGGCGTCACGCTCATACTTTGCTTTCTGGATTCTGGTTTCTAACCTCTGTTTTTGCAACTATTATCCCTTCTCTCTTCCTTTTGACCTTTAATACATAGTCAGTCCTGGCAATCACCACCCTTTTGTTTCAGTTTAAATCCTCCTTTTGTAAATCTATCGCTTGCATTTGTTAAACCTGTTCTCTATGTTCTGGAACACTTAACCACAACTCAATCGGGACCAGTAAGTTGAACATGCATGCCTGAGAAGTCAGATTAACTGGAAACGGCTGGTACAGTTCACCATGTAGTCATTTCCACCAGAATTAGCCAAATCTGATTTTGTGGTTGCAAGTTACAGACACTTCTGTGTAGCCAAACTCTCTGTAATTCCCAGAATTTTAGTGCTACAAATTTACTTGGACCTAATACCTGCAAGCTATGTAATATGTTGGGTCTTCTGTTCCCTCCTGCATAAGAGGCTCTGACTAAATGAACAGAACTATGCTCTGTCCCTGTCACTCTACTTCAAGGGAGGCTCTGTCCAAACAAACAGAACCATGCTGTGTTCCCAACAATAAATAAAAATCTAACAGATACTTTATTTGGTACATATTGCTACCGTCTCGATCCTGATTTGGTAATAATTGATTAGGTTTCATATTTTTCTGTTCAAGAATAACTAGATTAATTAAGAGGGTATACAACTCGGCTCGGTCTTAAAAAAAAAGGGCAACAACAAAGCCTTATCCCAACTATGTTAACCATTGTTCTCCAACCAACTCTACTCAAAACCACTCTAGTTAGTGGTCTAAATTATGCATGTTTTTCCTCACCACTTCTCCTAGTCAATTTAGCCCTATCCTTGACTGATTTGGCTCCTTCAACTTGGAATCAAATCAACCCTCCACAGGCCATTGATGCAGGCGTCCATGCCACCTTAATAAACTTTTGCATCACTTATCATGTTCCCAAGCTACTCCCAAATCAGCTATGATCTGTTTACTCCCTCCTTGCATCTTCATTTCAGCTACACCAAGCCTGTCAATACATTTTTTTCACCATCCAACATTCAACTCCATGCATCATTGTTGGTTGTATAGTAGCAGTATAATAGTACTGTAAAATTCTCTATACTTTAAAAAGAATAAGTCATTACACAACACTATGAACGCATCTCTCCACTTAATCTTTGTGCAATATCATCCACTGCCGATGTTGCACATTACATAATCTGTTTTGTTCAGTTAATTACTTACCTGATTCCAAGGCTGATCTCCATATTTCTAAGATTGGAATTTATACCCATGTTCGCTTCATCCACCAAATTAATATTATCGAAAAGAAACACACAACAATGTACTTGATCTTGAATTTCTCTTGTTAGCTAATCTATGATTAGTGAAACATACATGGCTTAAAGCTAATCCTCAATGTAATGCAAGTTTATTTGGGAATTCACTACCTTGCACCAGCACAACAGTTCTTACACTGGTCAGTACACCATTAAAATATCCTTAACTACCCAGATATTCTCTCTAAAAACTTCATTCTAATAGATACCAAATTAAAGCACCAACTGTAATTGGGAACTCAAAGAAAGAAAGAAAAAGTCAGGGTTAGAACTAAAATGATTTCTAGAACTGGTGGGGAAAGACAGGCATAACTTAGGGCTAGAAACAAGTATGGCTTTGAATAAAGTTAACTGGAGAAATAAGATCCAAATAGCCGACAACATTTATTTGGGATAATGCTTGGTTGGGTTGAGCTGAATGATTTGAGCACACAACACTATTATCAAGATTTCCAAATCACACTAAATGAAATAATTCCATTTTGGCATAGTATACACGTTTGTGCACAAGTATTGGCCCCACATACAAGTTTCTCAAATAATGATGCAGAATGAAATGATTCCTTTTCGTTTTACCAGTTCAATTAACATCTTGAACATGATCGCATCTTAGATGAGAATGAACTACATGCTTAAACCTTATTGTTCTTTTTTTTTAATTTGTATTTTGTCCACAACATTAACATATATGCAACCCAGAAAACAACCTGTGTCCTAAACTTGGATCTAAACCCCAAAACTATCGAATCCGAAAGTACTAGAATCCGATTCCAAGAACCAGGCAGCTAAAAGTAACAAGAAACCCTAACATTCTTGTCCATAGAAGAGTAAAAAAAAAAAAACGCCAATAAAGATAAACTCGGAGCATCCATATAGCAGGCTTGAAAGAGCAATTGACAATGAATAACAATCCAGAAGAAAGAAGAAAAAAAACCTAACATAGGGTTTTCCTCCTATTCGTGGTCTAACCTAGTACCCTATAATTTCATTAACTAGCAAAAAATCACAAAGGGAGCACTGAAGCATTTGATCTGCATACTTCAAAATCTCTATTACATAGAAATGAGATTCCAGCGTTTATGCATATCCAATCCAGCTAAGCGTCATATAATTTCATTAACTAGTTCATATATTTTTATAAAAGAAACTATTACAGGGAATGAAATTGAAAACCCAAAAAACTGAAAAGAACTTATATCTGTCATGACCATGAACGTGATCTTTATCTTGATTGAAGACTGAAGACTGGGGAGAGATTCAAACCTGCATAATTGAGAGTGTATGACAAGCCATTGCAGCCACGAGCCTTGACACCAAGCCTGAGAAATGGGCGCTGTCGCTGTTCTAGCAGCTGGCGTAATCTAAATGCTGCGCTGTCCGTAAGGGTTAGCGCTTGTCGTCGTACGGCACGGCCGACCTTCGCTGCTCCCGCCGCAAGGAGTGACGAAGCCATCTCCTGGATGAATCCCTCTCTCGGACTTCGCCGCTCCACGCGAATTTGATTGTTTTAGGAGAAGCTCTAGATCACCTTTTTTTTTTTTTTTTTTTTTTTGGTAAAAGCTCTAGATCACTTTTTTTTTTTTTTTGGTAAATCTCTAGATCACTTGACTGCTTGAGAAATAAGTAATCGGTTTAAACTTTAACAGTTTAACGTTAACGGCAGTAAAAGTACATAATTACCCATATTTGGTTTCTCTTTTTAATTACATCGGATAATTACTGTTTTTCTTTTTTGATAAACAAAAATTCGCACCGTTTTTTATTTTTTTATTTTTTATGGACAGGATTGTAGGGGTTCAGTTTTCAATCGTTTTTAAGGGTGCAGTCATTTGATTACGGGTTTTTTGAGAAGATTCATGTCTATTGAGGAGAGGTATTTTGGTCTAAGAAAATATGTGCCACAAGTGTTGGAAGTTTTCCTTTTTGAAGTGACTTAGACAAATCTTCTTTGTCGATAACCTCGGACCAATCAATCGAATATTGATTAATACGTAATCGATCGAAGACTACTTGAAAATGGCTTTCTTAGTTTGAACCTCGCCGTTAACTTTAAGGCTATGCCATCCTAAGGTGCTGCTAAATGGAAGGATCTTATCAACGTCCATAAATGATAAATCATAGATCGAACCACGAAATTCCTTGTCGGGTAAGTTCCGACCCGCACGAAAGGCATAACGATCTGGGCACTGTCTCGGAGAGAGGCTCGGTGAAATAGACATGTCTGTGAAGATGCGGACTACCTGCACCTGGACAAAAAGACCCCAAGTCAAGATGATACGGATCAACCCCTTCTTCTTGCACCAAAGATCTTACCATTTCCGAAGGAACGGGAGTTACATCTCTTTTCAATTTCCATTCAAGAGTTCTTTTCTTATGTGTTTCCACGCCCGGAATTCCAATGATTTGTTTAATCGATACTAATTGTGACCCAAATCTCGCAGATATTTCAATTCCAACGAATGATGATTGATGACGCTATCGCTTCAATCCGACTAATTCTTAACAAATTGGAAGTAGTATGATATATAATTACTGTTTCCCGTTACTATCTTATCCTTCGTACTTTTTAAAATTACTAATATAACCTTAAATTTTTTACCTATAATTACTATACATTTTTTACAATATGGCATTTTAATCGCTTTCTCTCATCATAATAAAGAAAAACTCGACTTCTTATCAAATCGGACTCAATTTACCAAACTACCCACATTTGACTCACAGGTACACATCAAACATGATCATTTGAAAACCGTAAATGGAATGAATTTCTTGATAGAAATAGAACTTAATTTTAAGAAACATAATTCTAATATTGACTCTAGCCAATTACTGAACTAAACACAACCACAACCTTAACACTTGTTGGTGCATAGAAGCTTTCCTTCTTAAATATTGATGAGATACAGTTTGCCTTCTTAGTTAAGTAGCTCGCATATCATTGGAAGATTATGTCAACAAGGAAGAGGTCTACTTAATCCACCCAATTCATGAGAAACTGAAATGTTGCCAACTTGATAGCTGGACACAAGAGCCTATAATCTCTAGTTACAACATTGAATCTGAAATTCCCGGTTATTCAAATGTCCTTTTCTTTTTTTTTTTTAGTTTTTGAAATGTCAACTTCAATAAAAATTCGTCTAACTCAAACCAGATCAACCCACCTTGGATTCAGCTCAACTTTGGTTTGATTTGATTTTTCAAGAGGTCAGGACTATTACATATGCCACATGGATGAGAAGTGTTGAATATGTGAACATTACCGACTGAGTTACCCATCAATGATTTAGCTAGATCACAACTCTACTTGTATTCCTTGAGGATATAAGACTTAAATGTTACATTACATCGCAAGTCATGTAGAATTTCTCTTTATAATTTGAATGTGATGGATCCCATCAATATAAATTATAAGACCAAACTCTTTTTTTTTTTTGGTAAAAGATAATGATATTAAGAGAGAGAAAAGTCACTTAAAATATTACAACTTAAAGTATCTCAAAGTAAAGACCATTTGATACAAGGTGAGGGAATAAGGGAGAGGAAAAGTTGCAACACAGTTCATGTTGCTAGGGCAGAATATTTGGCTATAAAATCTGCTGAAAATTTTCCTTTGCCATGGATATGGCAAAACTGAAATTGCAAAAAATATTGTTTTGTTGTTGCCGAATATCATCAATGATATGAAAAATCTTCCAAGGTGATTGAGAGCCATTTTTAAGTAGGTTTATCAAAGTTGGAATGTCACTTTCAATTAATTAGAAGATGTGATATTGCATATTAATTAGCTCCCCACTATATGGCTTTACGAATTGCTAAGGCTTCTGCCACAATAGCATCCTGATGTCTACAACCCTCCCAAAAGCAAAGTGAAAGCGCCCTTTTGGAATCTCTTGCAATACACCCCAAATCCAGATTTTTTTTCTTTGATGGAAGGTACATCCATCAACATTTATCTTTATCCATCTTGCTAGCAGTTCATTCCATTGAAAAGATCTTACATCTCGTATTTTGGATTTGTCGAGATAATCCATGTGTGTTAGATTCAGTACCCAAATACAACGAATATGAGAGACGGTTTGTTCCACTTATGGAAGTTGATTTGGTTTATCTATCAATTGTTTATATAACTTCCATATGTTCCATAGGGTTAGCAGAATCATCAAAGGAAGAGAGGGATTGGTAGGTGAGTGAAAATACTTATGTAGTATAGCTTGTGCTTAGAATTGATATTTTGTCGACTGATCAAGAGATGGAAGAGCCAAACATCTCCAAATTGTTGTTGTGTAAATGATGGATATAAAATACATGTTGGGGTGTTGCATTCGTTGAGTCGCAAAACAAGCATAAGGGTGAGATGTTACAGCTTCTGTGAATCAACATATCTGTTGGTAGCCAATTATGCATTGATTTCCATCTAAAATGAAGAACTCACCATGGTAGAGGAATTCTCCATAATTGCTGCCAAATTGAAGATGAAACACAATGAGGAAGATGTGTAACATTGGAAGTACTAGACTGACTTACAATTGACAATGATTGGTGGAGCTTGTAAGCTGATTTGACAATGAATGTCCATGTTGTCGTGTACCTCCATATAACTTGATTAGGCTTCGGTGTGGAAGAGAGTGGAATATTAATAATTATTGAAGCAACCTTCAGCGTCCATCATCTGTGAATCAAAGTTCCGTTCCAAATAAGAGTGTTAGCATAAAAAAGATTTGACACCTTAGTAGGAGTTTGGGAAGCATAAGGGTAACAACCTTGATCCATCTCATAATATGGTATCCATGGAGTGATCTACGGGTTTATTGATGTGCCTTTGGCCACTTGAATAAACAATCCTCTTCGTATAAGACTCCGAGCTGACAATAGTGACTTCCATCCCCAAGAAGTCGTGGGTAATTCAGAAACGTCTAAGAAAGAAGAATTCTTGAAGTATTGGTTATCTTTATCAAAATATTGTGTTTGGGTTGTTTGGATTCATCTTTTGTCTTCCTAAGAACCTTCTTGGAATATCTTCAAAAATTATCTTTACATTAAGTAAGGAAGATCATTTCAAGTGTTCTAACCGGCATGGGGGGGCAAACCCAATAGCCAAAACTTCCACATGAAAAGAATTTTAAAATGATTACGTCTGAAAATAATTTCCATACTCAAATTTATAACTTTGTGAAAATAACCTTTAAGAGAAAGAAAAATAATTTATTGATCAAGAGAATCCCAATCTGGGGTTGAGCTTTAGTACTGTGCAATTAATACACAATCAATGCAGTACTAAGCTGCCTATGGTCTATATCAATTCTTGAATCTTGACCATCCGTTTGGTTTTTTTATTTTTTACTTTTTGAATTACACTAGAGACCCAAAATGATCTCAACCACCACTTTACATCTGGATCATAGGCAGTTCGATGCTGCACATTAATTGCGCAACACTGAAGCCAAACGCCCAATCTGATTGGAGTTTTGATACAAACTTTGTAGCTAACAAGCAACAATTTCCATTGATTAGCTTTAAACAAGATATTTGAAATTTCTTTTACTCTTGTAATTCATTTTAAAAACTCTCTTTATCATAATAATTATGATGATGACGATCAAACGATCCAGAGAAGCAAATTTATGGTTTAGTTTGGCTGCACGTATGTAAAAGGTAGATCTAAACTCAATTTTATCACCAAGAGTTTTTAATTTGTTCGTTATCTATCCATAATTCCATATACCTATGCATATAAATAGCCAACAGATGGACACTCAACTAACAACATACATTTGCAAAGCCTGAGTTTCAAGAAAAAGCAAGTCTCAATATGTCTTCACCTTCCTCCATTCTTTCCTTCTTCCTCTCCTTCTTAACATGCCAATTCATTTTTCTATCTTCCATAATCCAAGCAGCTCCAGGTGGTGGATGGAAACTCCTAACGCCAAACATTGGAATATCAGCCATGCACATGCAGCTTCTCAACAATGATCGAGTCGTCATCTTCGACCGCACAGACTTCGGCCCTTCCAATATCAAATTGCCAAATGGCAAATGCCGCAATGACCCTTACGAGCAAGCCCTCAAACACGATTGCACTGCTCACTCTGTTGAGTATGATGTTCAGACCAATACCGTAAGGCCTCTCACTGTTCTCACAGATGTATGGTGCTCATCTGGCGTTGTCTCTCCTGATGGTCACTTGATCCAAACAGGTGGATTCAACGACGGTGAACGTGCCGTCAGAATTTTCGAACCTTGTGGTACTTGTGATTGGAATGAGATTCCCACCGGACTCAATGCACGGCGGTGGTACGCCACCAATCAATTATTACCGGACGGCCGCGCCATTGTTATTGGTGGTCGCCAAGAATTCAATTACGAGTTCTTCCCCAAATCACCTTCTTCTAACAAACTATACCCTCTGCCACTTCTAGCTCAGACCAACGATAGAGGCCAAGAGAACAATCTCTACCCTTTTGTTCACCTCAATGTTGATGGGAACTTGTTCATCTACGCCAACAATCGAGCAATCTTACTCGATTACACCAAAAACGCAGTCGTGAAAACGTTTCCGGTGATGCCCGGCGGCTATCCTCGGAGCTACCCTAGCACTGGTTCATCAGTTCTACTTCCATTGAAGAACGCACAAGAAGCTGAGGTTCTCATCTGTGGTGGAGCTCCAAAAGGATCGTACCCTGCAGCGAGTGGAGGTAACTTCATGGGAGCGTTGGATACATGTGGAAGGATCCGAATTACTGACCCGAATCCAACATGGTTCATGGAGACAATGCCGTTTGCAAGGGTTATGGGTGACATGACTTTACTACCAGATGGTAATGTTTTGATCATCAATGGTGCTGGAAGTGGGACTGCCGGGTGGGAACTCGGGCGTGATCCGGTATTCAAACCGGTTCTTTATATGCCCGATGCTGCACCGGGTTATCGGTTTGAGGTTCAAAACCCGTCTACTCTTCCACGGTTATACCATTCCACTGCAATCTTGTTACGTGATGGGCGAGTTCTAGTGGGAGGAAACAATCCTCACACGGGTTATGAATTCACCGGAGCCCTGTTTCCGACAGACTTGACCCTGGAAGCATTTTCGCCGGAATATGTGTTCTCAAATTTCCGGCCAAAAATAATTGCACCGGCATCACACACCCTGATAAATTACGGCCAAAAACTGGCAATAAAGTTCTCGGTTTTGGGCCCAGTGAGGGCGAAGGCGGTGGCGGTGTCTATGGTAGCTCCACCATTTACCACGCATTCATTCTCCATGAATCAAAGATTGGTGGTGCTGGGTGGTGGCAATGCTGCGGCGGTGGGAGATGCTGAGTATCAAGTGGTTGTGAACAGTCCAGCTTCTCCTGTCTTGGCACCTCCTGGATTTTATCTTCTTTTCGTGGTTCATCAAGCTATCCCAAGTGAGGGTATCTGGGTTCGCATCCATTGATTCTGGGTTTTTCTAATTTTAGTATTTCATGATTGATCTATTCGAAGGGTCAGGAGATGAGCCAACAGGAAGAAAGCTGGCTTAGATCCATGGCGCCTGTAAGTTCTGATTGTTCGTCAATAATATTACTGTGTGCAAATCCACCTTGCCTTCATTCATAAATTAATGGAGATTCAGAGTTGTCATCAATCAAACATTTTCGCTTAGCCTTTTTTATCTTTACAATGGCACATGCAAATTAAAATCAAATCATCAAAACCCTCTCTCTTTATCAAAGTTTTCAAGTTCAATTCATGGTGGGTGTGACAGTTCGTACCCTTTTCGCCAGTGACATTTCATGTGCCCACTCAGAGCTTTTCCACAAGAAACCACCTTCAAACAGATGCTAGTTTGGTCCCCTCTAAAACCATTTCGGTCCCCTCTAAAACCATTTCAGCTTGTCTTCTCCACCATCCCCAAGTCGGATCTAGATCCTCACAGTCCAACCCTTTTGTACTTTGGATGGGCTATGTGTAAAAGGAAAAACATGGCAATTGTCCTTTGGATGGACTATGTGTAAAAGGAAAAAATGGCGATTGTTGAATGGAAAGGCTGAAATAGAATCAATCCGATTATAAATGAAATAAACAAAAATGCTATTTGATTTCATTTCTAAACGGACTGATTCTATTTCAGCTTTTGCATCCAACGGCTACCATTCTCTTTGTCCAAGTCTCTTGTCCATCTCACTGTTGGATTTGAGATACCTGGATAGAACGGATGGTAAGTGCATGATGCAAAAGCTAAAATGGATCCAGTTCGTGTAGAAACGGCTTTAATAGAATCCATCGGTTTTCAAAAGGTGTGATTTGTTTCAAAATAGGCTGATTCCATGGCGGACGACGAGAAGCTCGGAGGAAAAGTTCAAAACCCCCCAGCTCTCCATCCCCACCATCTTGAACCGGACAAAGTCAGCTGGTCTAACTTGAGTTGGAGATTGTTGATCAAGATATGAGAAATTTATCAGATCCATTTCCTTGTTAGAAATTGACCATTCATTTTCTTATAGATGTATGTCATGTGTAAAATGGTTATTAATCATATCAAATGAGTGATTAATGTGACTTATAAATGAATTTTAACCATTTGATGTAATGTTGTGACACATAACACACATTTACAAGGAAATTGATGATTCATTTTCGCAAGATATGTGGACATTGTTGTCTTTAAACTAAAGATCCTACATTAATTGGTAAATTGAGTTCACGCCGAATCTAGTCAAATCGTCAAAGTTGCTGTTGCGTCAAACAACGACAATAATCCCGCGTCATCGGGCGTCAGATACCGGAAAGCAATCTAAAAGGACAAGATCCCGACCTTGTCCCACATTCTATTAGTTACCGTTGGATTAAATTCAATCGTGGGTTCCACAAAATTATCAATACCAATCGGACGGACTGAAATCCCATCTCAGGTTAAACCAATCTCACAGAACCGTACGCCGTAAAGAGCCATGAGAGAGAAAAGTAGATATTTAAAGTGAGGATACACTAACTTTGTCAGAGATATCGAAAGACGAAATTAACCAGTGAGAGAGAGAGAGAGAGAGAGAGAGAGAGTGAGTGAGTGAGAAAGAAGACGAAAAACGCTTCTAAGATTATTCTCAAAATAGCAATCAAGCACCTCTTCACGCCCTATTTCATTGTTTCTGTTTCGATCTTTCTCATCTCAATTTTCTGTTTCTCTGGCATTGGGGTTTTCCAAGCTTTCTTTTCATCGGGGGGTGAAGCTAACGATGTATGGATCCTATTACGATTTGTGCCTGGGAATTCTCCAATCTATCCAGGTTAGTGGTTAAAGACAAAGAAAATTATTGTGAATTTCTTTCGGATTCTTTCACTTTTGGTTTTGATCTCTTTGTGAAGAGAGGGGAAGATCAAATTGCGTAGATTTCTGTACCTTTGATGCGAATTCCTGAAGAAGATGTTACTTTTAGTTTACTGATACCAGTATTATATAGCTAATTTAATAGGGGCAGATCGAATTGTGGTGATTTCTGTCTTTGTGATGCGAACTGGTTAAGAAGATGTTACTTTTACTGTACTGGTTCCAGTAGTCTATAGCTAATTTTATATTTTTACTAATGTGCAGACTTCTTCAACAGATTTGCTTTGCTTGTGATAGTCTTAAAATTGTTCGATCCTTACATACGTGCTGTTCAATTAGTTACCTGGATTTTTAGGAATAGTTTAGTTAAGTTTTGGTAATTTGTCTGCTGAAACGCAGAAGAATGAATGTAAAACCATCCTTAGTTGAAGTCCCTTTTTAATTGAAAACGTAATTTTGAAATTAAACATGGTTTGTCGTCTAGATCATCTAAAATTGGTAAGTCTACTATAAATTGACCTGATCAGTGAATTTTAGTTACCCGTAATGTTAGATTATCAAAGATTTAACTTCTTAACATGTACCTTATTGGTCGTTGCAAACGTGGCTCTATTATATCAATGAATAGGAAGAGTTTTATGATAGATTACTTGCTCTTTTAATTACTTCTTTAGGTAGAGAAAAATTTTAAAAATAAACAAAGATGGTAAGGAAAAATAAGCTGTTACTTTGACGACAATCATATGCTTATATCACATCCAATTTGTCATTGCTAACTTCATGCAGGGCCGGAGACTGGGATGCTTTTAACATGAAGGTGGTTGCGGACTTAATTCCAGTAAGACAGTGAAGGTCTGCCAGGTTGCCGAATTACATATTCAGCTTCTCCGGGTAGCAGTGGTAGCGACCTCAATCAGGTGGTTCTGGTTTGTAGACCTTGGTTAAGGGCTCTGCTTTAATGGAGAGTAATACATCTCTTACCGAAACCAGGAACCTGTCTCCACCTCCCACAAGGTTGTTATCCTCAGTTTATGTAACCATCTCCCACTGCTTAATATTATGTGGCAAAATAAGCCATATTTGCTAACATTTTCTGATTCATATTGGAAGAATTAAAAGAGCTTAATGGCTTTAGGAGAAGGGGTTAGGAAAGTGGTGCATAATTTTCGTCTTGTATCAAGTATGATCTTGAAAAGAGCTGATTGAATGGCAAGGATCCATTTAGCCATTTCCATTTAGTTGGGATGAGGCTGAGTTAATGTTGTTGTGTATATAGGGTGAAATCTCTTTTCTTCAGCATGTATTGTGGAGCATTTGTTTTTTCTAATATTTACCTTAGTTTTACCTGACATCTTATTTTCAAGTGTTCATTGACTAATTTTGATAGTATAAAGCCTATTTGACCTATAATTGCCAGATGTTCCTTATCCTTTTCTTAAGTTTTATTTTATTCTTTCACTTGGAGATCAACTAATTTTGATAATATAAGCATACTTGACCTATAATTGCCAGATGTTCCTTATCCTTTTCTTAAGTTTTATTTTATTCTTTCACTTGGAGATGTTTACTATCCAACCCTTCTAATGTATCACGCTACTAAGTTTTCAGTAATTGCTGGTAATTTGAGGGTCTCATAAATTATCTATTCTAATATTTAATGAATAATGATTTACAATTCATGACAATTATACCAATTATTTCTTTCACTAATGTTGTTGAATCATTCGTTTAATTTCTTGATACCTTGCCACTCCGTTTTTGGCATAGGCATCATCCTTAGAGGTCTGAAACTGTCATTAAAACAAATCAAACTTTCTGCCCATTGTGGAGAAAAAGAAAAGTAAATAAAGCATGAAATTTTCATGATTTATTAGAAATTTTATCTCTCTTGGTTATGACTTTATGTTGGATTTTGGCTTTTTTATTTAAGAATGCTGTTGTTTCTTCAGGAGGACTGTTACCTCGATGAAATTGAAGGGAGATGTACAATGAGTTACAAAGAGTCTAGCAAGAACTAGCGTTGATATTGTTCACCAGTTATATTTATGGCATCTGCTGGTGGTCTAGGACATGGTAGTGTAGGCAGCTCAAGGACAGCTACCAGCTTCAAGGGGTCATCTAGTTCAGTTGACTGGTTGGGGAGAGAGATGCTTGAGATGAGGTTAAGTGACAGCAGGTTGGACCACGATGATGATAGGGTAAGCATCCAAATCTACAGATACCTATTGACTTTCTAAATTATGCTGGTGTAATTATTTATTATTCTTTTCGGAGAGTTTCTCCTTTTAATCACAACAGAAAAGAGATGAATGTCTCCATGACACCTCCATCAAATCTTGCCTTATCTTACTAACCTTGTGGCCAAGTGGAACAATTTAATCATATAGCGCCATGGTATATGAGAATATGAGATGACACAAAAAAATTTTATTTATTTTAAATTTTTTTTTTTTTGGGGGGGGGTTATCTATAAGGATATAGTAAGTTGTAATGATGATGTTCTGTTGAATTTCATCAGAATATAGAATTTATAACAGTGGTGATGGATGTTTCTTGCACCTAGTAATTGGGATCATGTATCCTGCAGGACAGTGAACCTGATATAATCGATGGCATGGGTGCTGAGACAGGACATGTTATATCAACTACTATTGGCGGTCGGAATGGTCAACCCAGACAGGTTGAGAGTTTTCTGACCATGAACGTCATTGACTTCTGGTGTGATGAATATTATCAAAATTTTTCTTGATCAAATCCTGACACGTTTAAGGGGTACTCTTTTTGTTGGATTGACAGACATTCACTTATATAGCAGAGCATGTGGTTGGAACTGGTTCCTTTGGTGTTGTTTTCCAGGTATCCTAAATTTTTTTTAATCATTCCTTATCTGGTTAGTAACCATATTTATGTTATATGGTATTCTTGGAATAACTGAGTGCTAATTTTTCTAGGCCAAATGTAGAGAAACTGGAGAAATCGTTGCTATAAAGAAGGTTCTCCAAGATAAGCGGTACAAGAACAGGGAGTTACAGATCATGCAAATGCTGGATCATCCCAATATCGTCGCCCTTAAGCATTGCTTCTTTTCAACAACAGATAGGGAAGAGCTTTACCTAAATCTTGTGCTTGAGTTTGTCCCTGAGACTGTTAATCGTATTTCAAGGCACTACAATAGGATCAACCAGCGAATGCCCTTGATATATGTCAAACTCTACACCTATCAGGTTGGTTCATCTTTTCTAGATTTTCCATAATGTAGAATGAGTACTTGGCCTCACCTTACTGCTTGGGGTAAGCTGAGCATACCTTGCTTCACCAGGCTTTCCAGGCTGCAGATATTAATTGTGAAATTTCTTAATGACCTGAGGCCTTTGGTTCTGTGGAAATGCTGATGGTTCTTTCCATTATTGAAGTTCTCAGCAATTGGATTGTACATGATGGTAAATTAATCTGTTGGATGGAAAATGGGACCTGTAGAATAATGACATGATGAATGGCAATTTTTCTTTTTCATTATGGTCTCAGAGTTTCCATTAGAAGGGGTTTGCATGTCAAGGTGATGTCAACAAGGTGCCACACCTTGATGACAAAGGTTGTTGGAAGACTTTGAGGTGGTCCATGGATGGGTTCTATGGACATTGGGGGTTCTTAGTCTTGGGTTTATTGATATAATGAGCCTCTTCTTTAAACCCATATTGGGGTCTTTATTCTGTACATATGTTCAGGTATACAACTAAAATTGTCTGTGTCCCATGTGCTGTTAAGTAAGTTCAGTCTAGAAAGAGTCTGTCAAGTATGGTATATTTATATCTTAATGTTGTTTGGAGTTATATTTGGATCAGTCTTAGCTACTTTTTGTTTAGGGAAGCTGAAGGGTAGCTGTTTTTGGTTTAGGAGTCCTAAAGTCAATTTCATTTTTGGTCTTTATAAATAAGGTTCTAGTCCTTGTTAGGGTTTCACCTGTAATCAGCCTAGGGACTGAAAGAAATTCAGAAAGAAGAAGAAGAATAGAAGGAGAAGGCGAAAAGGAGAAAGAGGGAGAGAGCTTGCATGCATGAGACTGTCCCCAATTGTGCTTTATTATGCTTAGATTACATAGGGTCTCCCAAATCTACTAAAAAGGAAAGTTTAGTTGGGAGATAACTTGTTAACCAAGCAACAAGGAAAATAGAAGGTAAACTATATTAGGCAACTTCTGAACTGCACATGGCAAAGATTATTCACGATATCTTGGCCAAGCTAAGATGTAATCGTCAACAATCCTAATAAATATATGGAATTTTGGAATGGAATATTAGTTTTATGTAGTTAACATTGAGGTTTTTGCCTCTCTCCCTTCTCTCATCTATGATTCCCTTACTTCCCTATCCTTGCTGCTGCATTGCCATCAGTCTCTTCCTTTGATCATAAAAGAAAACCCACTACCAGCGGATCTTCTGATCAATGTGCATTAGACACATTGGTTCATCGCCAGCATTGCCAAATTTTAACAGTAGGTTTTCCTTCTTAACTAGACTAGTGAGATGTTCATGCACCATGTGAAATGTTCAATATCAGTAGCATAACAATTGTTGATTTGCTTATCTAAGATGAGTACTGGAACTCTCCTGATGATTACAGTTTTGAAATGTCAGTTATCTGGTGTATCTTAACCTATTTTGTTCCTTATGCAGATTTGCAGGGCGCTTGCCTATATACATAATTGTGTTGACATTTGTCATCGTGATATCAAGCCTCAGAACTTACTTGTAAGTTTCTTCTAATTCATTTTCAGCTCTGAGATCTGTGAAAATTTTCATGTTGTCCTTTGCAAGCATTCATTCAAAAAGAAGAACTAGTCGAAGTGTTTATATGTAGTAAACTATCACTGTCTGAAGCTGGGCAGGCCTCACTACAAACTTTTCAAAACGTGTAAGTGCTCTGTAGTCTTGGTGGGGATGGCGGTTAAGGGGCAGGAAGTCATTGAGTGAGACTCCTTTAGGAAGTTTCTAGGATAAGTTACTAGAAAAATAAGTATAAAGAAAATGAGTCCCTGAAAGTATTCTAGTTATGGTAGCTATAGAAGCAGCTTGTCCTCAAAGCTAATATTCTCACCCAAGAGTATCACTTTCTTACTATGGTGACTTGTATCTCTGGTGTTAGGTAAGTCTTCCATAGAATGTCCCTGATGTAACCCAGGGTCTGGGTTAGACCTTCCAGGACTACCCTCTTTAACTAGAACCTGCAAGTAGATGGGTTATCAAAGAATTGGGATTTGTTTATGGGATGGTTTGGGAGAAGAATGATAGGAAATATATTGTTTAACTTGGGTGTGAGAGGTAAGGGTGAGAGATGGGATGCTCTAGGGTTGACCGGAAAAGGAAGGGAATATCCTAGGGTTGACAGAATTGGCATGGGTAGGGATTTGGGATGTTAAGAAAATAAAAAAGGAGAAGTAAAGGGAATTAAAAATTAAGGATAGGGAAAAAGATGTGGGAAAAGGGAAATTAGGATTAAGACGTTGTGCAATGGGAAAGGAAGGGTTAGGGTTTTAACAAACCTAAATGGGAAGGCTTTGGGAGGTCTACAGTTAAGGGGAAAAAAAGGATGAAGCTTACCATTGGGAGGGAAGGGGTAGTGGAGCCTTGCGGCAAAGGGAGGGGTTCTTGATTGGATGTTGGAATTCTTCGAGATTCGTGATCCTCTCCCTTTTTCCAGTTCTGCCACAAAACTCAGAAAATTAAAGAAAACAGACAAGGGGGAGGGGAAGAAGGGGCTGTGAAGGGGTGATAAGGGGAGGGTTTGGGTGCGCTGCGATAGAGGGGAGGAGGGACTGGGGTTGTGCTGTGATAGAAGGGAGGGGCTGGGGAGGGGTTCTTGGCTGCTGTACTTGTTTTGATGGAGTGAAGGTGCTGTGATTGCTAAGCTAGCTGGACTTCAAGAACTCTTGCTGAATTGACTGAAAAGATCTTCCTAAATCCACCGTTGCCCTCCCAAGAAGACCACGACCTTGTTTGCCTCCAAACAGAATTTTTGTTCATCATTTCAACTAGATAATGGGGGGAGGGGTGGGCTTTTATAGCCTTACAACCTAAGCAATTTGACTGAGGCTCAAACCGGGAACCTTAAAGGATTCCCTTTACAAAGGACTCAACTAATCAACAACAAAAGGACTCTTAAAGAAACCCTAATTGGACTCTTACTTAAGACATTTTGAAGGAATTAAATTACTAACTCTGAGGAGGAGTCCTTCTTGCAAGTTGGACTGTAACGAGAGTCTTACATAGACTGAGACTCTATCATAATTCACAAAATACTAACTCAAATGAAAAAATAAAGATAGATCCATGACCCTTGGATCAAGGGGGTTCCAACTAGACCCTTGTTGAACCCCAAGGGGCTGGAAAATGACCAAAGTACCCCTGGGTATTAGGCCAGCTTTGGTTTTTGGGCCTTTTGGCTCTGGTTTTTGGGCCCAATCATTTTTTTTTTGGGGGGGGGGAGGAGGGGGGGAGGGGCTCAACCTTGTTCACATCATTTATGACATCACTGTAGAACTTTGGCCTATAGCTCCTTAACTCTATGGTGCTGGTAGGCATTACTTGCATTGAACAGGGGCACTCTTCTTCGGAAAAATGTCATCTTAAGACGCACTGCCTTTGAACATCTTACTTCACTTGGTGGTACCAATGGATGCTTGAACTATTAGTGGTGTTACCAGAATTTCATTCGATACTGATAGTGTAAGCATTAAATATCCTATCAAACTCCTCACACCAAAGGTGGTGAACTTTTTAACAACCCGCACCAGGGCATTGATCAAGCTGGAAAATTGATTCCAACATTAATGAATTTACTTGTCTGAATGTTCTTGTGTGCAACATAAATCTCCTTGATGGAAAATATCTTGGGTTGGGGGTGCCTTGGCTAGGACCAGCTATCTGAATGCATGTGCCCACAACAAAACCTTCTCGGGAACTCCCTTGAGATATTTTATTTTTCTCCGTAAATTTGAGGCCTCTAACTGGGTGTATAGGCATACAAATGCTCAACCTTCTTTTTCTTCTTTTTTTTTTTTTATTTTTTATTTGGAGGGGTGTTTTGAGTGGGTGAATTGATTCTTTTTCACACTGGAGTTCCAATCATGTTCCTCAATGGTGTGATTAGGAGGGGGTATTCTAGTATTTCATGGTTATTATCTTTTGAAAATTCCTATATGTACATGTGGAAACATAAAGGCCCATGCTAAAGTTTGCATTGCTAGGGATTTTTTTTTGGGTATTTTGAGGTTTAGGAATATTAGTAAAATAAATTTTAGGGGTTGTGAGATCAAATATTTTTTTTTTATGAATAAATAATTATATTAAAACACGGAGCCAAGGAGAAACAACGGGGGAGATAAAGAAAAGGGGGGGTCAACAACCAATCAAGAAGGAGACTGGAAAGAGGAAGCTAGACTCCAGGAATTAATAGTCAACCTATTCCTCGGAGAGTCAATAACTGGGGGATGGGGGAAATTAGCAATCTTAGAAGAGATATCAAAGTAGATGGCTTTTCAAATCAAATCTCGGGATCAGGATTTGGAAGTCCATCTCCTCATATTGCGTTCCCATTGTAAATTGTGAATGGTAGCGGCAAAGACGAGCTTGCCCACATAGTTGCAAATCGAGGAGCTAGAGAAGTTTCTCAGGATCCAATTCCAATCTCGAGCAAAACCAAAGGAACGTCTCGATCTGGGTCAAATAGAAGCAAGGGCTAAGCTCCAAATGGAGCGGGAGAAGGGATAGGAGAAAAAAGGTGGTCAATGTCTTCAGTGTCATTCCAACGGAGAATACAATTGGGGTTTGCTGGGATGTGGCGACTGATGAGGAAAGATTGGGTAGGAAGGGCTAGGTTGAGAGCTCTCCAAAGGGTGAGAGAGTGGGGGGGGGGGGGGGGGGATATGGCATTTGAACCAAACTAGGGGAGCCCAAGAGACGGGGGGAGGGGGACCTAAGAAAGTTCCAAGCTGAGGCAGTTGTGAAGGTTTTGGTATGGGAGGGAGTCCAAATGGTGAGGTCAAAGGCGGAGGACCGCCGGGGGGGGGGGGATGTTCTAGACTTGTGTGAGACTAGGATGAGATCAGTTTGTTAGAAGTTTACTTTTATTTCTTGGACTATGGTTTGGAAATCAGTAAGTTGGTTTCACAGCTTAAACATAAGAACTCAGTTTAGAGAACTAGAAGGTGGTCATGTCATTATGTAATTTAGTTAGGTACAGTTTTCTTTGCATTCAAAGGTTGAGAACCTTTTATTTGGGACTAGTTGGATAAGAAGTTTTATTTTTTTCCCCTGATTGTAGTTGCTTTGTATTATGGCGAGGAAGATGGGTACTCTATAATTGAAATTTTATCTGCTTTAGTTAATTAAATTTCACTGTTACTATACTTTTCTGGTCTTGTGCCCTTAAGTTTTGGTGCTAGTTATTGCTTTGATTAAGCCCTAGTTGGTTTGCAGCTCATCTTGTTATCCCTTTTGCAGTTTTATTCTTCTTTTCTTTTATTTGTTTATGCATTTTACTTTGGTTATGTTGTGCTCTTAGCCTCTTACCCTGCCATATACAGCCATCTGTCTCCAATTTTTCCTTGACTAAATCACCCCCAAACTTCAACCATAATGTGCAAGAGTACATTTTAGATCTTACCATGTTTTAGACAGAAGAGTAGTTCACCTCCTGCGCGCACGGGCAAGTCAAGTAAAGGGGTAGCCTTATTTTTTTTCTCTGGATTTGTAAGGCTTGCATTGGTGCTATTTTTTACCATCTGTGGATGCTGCTTCCATTAAAATAAAAAGGCAAATTGTTTTATTTCAGGTCAATCCACATACACATCAGCTGAAACTTTGTGACTTTGGAAGTGCCAAAGTGTTGGTAAGGCTTTGATGCAGAGTGTTTTAATAACTAAGAACTATATTTTTCATGATTGGTCTAGGTTGATTTATTTTCATTTCATCCAGGTTAAAGGAGAACCTAATATTTCATACATTTGCTCAAGATATTATCGTGCTCCAGAGCTCATCTTTGGGGCAACTGAATACACTACTGCAATAGATATCTGGTCTACTGGTTGTGTAATGGCCGAATTACTCCTTGGACAGGTGGTCATGCCCTCTTTTAAAAATTTTCTACCTTTTTTATGTTATTTGGTTGGCACGACTCCCACTATTCACAATACTTCCATGTTTTTCATCTATCCAATTATTCATGCAGCCACTGTTTCCTGGAGAGAGTGGGGTTGATCAACTGGTTGAGATCATCAAGGTAATACTATCTCCAGTGATTAGCTTTCTTAGTGATCTTCAGGTCAAGATATTCATTCTCTGGTTTTGTTTGCAAATCTTTTGTAGGTTCTGGGGACACCTACTAGGGAGGAGATAAAGTGCATGAATCCAAATTATACAGAATTTAAATTTCCACAAATAAAAGCTCATCCGTGGCACAAGGTATAAATATGTAACACCCACTTTTTGTTGCTTCTTCATTTTTTAGTTTTTTTTCTCTAAAGTTTGATCACATTGAAGTAAATTTAGATATAGACTAATGTAATACAAAGAGCAGTTACATGTAGATGGTGGCCTTTTGCCTCACCAGAAGCCAATATAAATCTCACTGCTCGGTACCCTTCATGTACCTTTTTCTGAGTTTAATGTGTTCAAAAGAAAATCCCTGACGTGTTTGGCACAAAAGAGTGAGATTTCCAATGCCACAGCCTGCTCCAATATAGAAGGCCGTTCTATGTATCATGCCAAGATACCATGTATAGAATTCTCTTTGACATGCACTGCTGGTGTGGCAATTAATATAGTCCATCTTCTAAGATTTAAAAGAATGAAGTTATTGAACCAAAAAAAAAAAAAAAGAATGAAAAGTCAAGTATTCCGTCTCTTGTGATCTGCATTATTGGTTGCACGCATGTATGCATCTTTGATGTTTTCCTTTTTTTTTTTTTTTTTTACCGAAATTGTTCCATTTCATGATATATTTTCCATATTATTCTTCTTTCCAGGTTTTCCAGAAGCGTTTACCCCCAGAAGCTGTTGACTTGGTCTCTAGGTTCCTCCAGTACTCCCCTAATCTGAGATGTACTGCTGTGAGTTTAGTTTCAATTTGATAGTCCACAGTGTTCCTCCTTTGTGTTTGGTGTAGAATCCATTTATGGAATGATGTTGTATTAAACTTTCTTTGTGGTGATATGGCAGTTAGAAGCATGTACTCATCCTTTCTTTGATGAGTTAAGAGACCCGAACGCTCGCCTGCCTAATGGCCGCCCTCTGCCTCCCCTTTTCAATTTCAAACCTCAAGGTATAGAATATTTCACTGCCTACCTGAGGCTCATATGTCTGTTTGGTAAGACAGCTCGTAAATATAACTGAGGACTGGAATTTTCTGGAATGTTTTGGGTTATATTACACGTCAACTTGGAATACTTTATAACTTGTCTAATCATATTGCTATCTGCATGGACTCACCAAAGTGATAACTAGGAAAATAAATGTCGGGTACTTGGTGAGCTCGAGAAGCATCTACCTTGATTATGTGACAAATCCTAGAAATGACTTAGCTTTTTTAGGTGGGACTTTGATGTGCCAATCATGCCTCAAAAAGCTCTTAGGGATACTAGGAAAAAGTAGGTTTACTCAAAGCTAGAATTTAAATCCATTCCTATTCCCTTAAAAAGACTCTTCCTTTGTGATACAATTAAGAAAAAGAAAGTAAGCTAAAATGGCGTTGGTCCACCTCATGGCACTTGGGAATCCCAATTTTTGGTGAAACGACTCCTTTCTGCATAATACTTTGCTATTGCAGCTGTTCCCAGTTATTGTGCACAAGTTCCTTTGCCATATCAGTCTTCAGTCATCTTGATTTCCTGACACACTGACCTCTATTACTTTGTGGCGTTGTACAATAATGTTGTTTTCTCCCCCCAGTGTGTTGGCCTACCATTGTAGTTTATAACTGCTTCCTTCTTCAGATTCTAGTACCATATCAAATTTAACTTCACCTATCTGCATTTTCAGTCTACTTTTTCACATCATATCTTCTTTCACTGTTTCTACTTGTAATGTTTTTGTATATCCCATAAGCTTCTTTTTGTTCCCTTTTCTCTTCTTCTTCTTCTTTTTTTCCTCTTTTTTTTTTTTTTTTTTTTTTTCTTCTCTTTTTTTTTTGGGGGCCGCTTTTTTTTTCACAAAAGGGGCTTTTTCCCGGGGCCCCTTTTGGCCCCCCCGGGGGCCCCCCCTTTTTATTTTATCTTGGGATAATTACTATTGGCCCCCTGTACTTTGATTTTATTACTATTGTATCCCCTGTACTTTGCAAAATTACTGATCCAACCTTCAACTTTGTCTATAATTACTATTGCCCCCCTATTGTTAAGTTCCGTTAGTTTACTAATGATGTGGCATCTTTATATTTTCTCAAAAACCCCAAAATACCCTTATACTTATCTCTTTACTTATTTATCCTTTTGTCAAGTTACGTAGAGTACCCTTAATTAACTGTGGACAAAAAAATAACTATAATCCATTTTATTCTAAAAAAACCACCAAATAAAGAAAGAATGATTGAATAAAACTCAAATAGAAACCGAAGAGGAAAGAAAATCGAATTCAACTCAAATTGGAAACTGAATATCACCTAAAATATTTTCAAAATAAATGAAGCTTAGTGAAGGCGGGAAACCAAATCGGATTTGGATTTTGTCCATTTATTTAATTCAAAATAAATGAAGTTTAGTGAAGGTGGGAAACCAAATCGAATTTGGATTTTTCCCATTTCATTAATTCAAAATAAATGAAGTTTAGGGTAAAATTGACATTTAATCTGGTTTTTATAAATGGGGTAGCATCGTCTTTTGATTTCTTAATTTTAATGAAGGGCAAATTAGACATTACATATTCAAACTTAACGGCTACTTAACACCGTTATAAGGAAGGGGGGCAATAGTAATTTCGTAAAGAACATGGTTTTATTAGTAATAAAATCAAACAACAAAAAAAAAAAAAAAAAATAATTTATTTTTTTTTTTTTTTTTTTAAAAACTTCTTTGACAAAAACAATTAGTTTTTTTCAAAATATTCCTCTCTTTAGATACACATTCATGCTTGTATGTGATGAAGCCATTGAGGAGCCCTTTGGGCAATTCTTCAATGTCACAAAATTCTATTGCATCTTTATTCTATCTCATCTTCCAATGGTAGAGTTCATATGTGGCCTATTTCTATCTTTGCAATCAATTAATCATCTTTTCCCTTTTTCCCAATTACTGAAAAGATACCAAGAAGATCATTCTCTGTAACACCGTGTGATGAGGACATCAATGAGCAATTCCGAGTTTACCGGCAACGCCGACGTAGAAATCATCCCACGACAGCATCTATGTGGATCGATGATGAGTTCGGAGGTTATCTGATTGCTAGGATTCTATGGTTCGATGAGAAACACTGCTCATAGGCAGTTTGTCATGTTATTTTACTTAGTCTTAGTGGGTTGGGTAGTAGTTTACTATTGAAATATTTTAATTTCATGTTTGAGTCTTTATGGGCTGGGCTTAAAGTCTATTTTGGCCCAATTTTGAGTTATTTTGAGTTTGGCTTATATTTACAATTTAAGTTGGGGTTATTTTAGGAATTAAACATGTAGGGTTGTGAGGAATCAATTTTTTTATTTAAACCTTGTATCAAATTCGTTTTTGGCAATCAATCAATGAAAAAAAGAATTACAAAAGAAGCTCACGCTGCTCTCTCTCTCTCTCTCTCTCCTGGCGGTACTAGTTCTTCCCCCTCTCTCCAGGTAAGCTTTCTCTCTTCCTTTCACCCTTGTTTCCCACTAGAAAACTTCCCCTTGCTCTCCCCTACAAAGATCTACTCTTTTTTTCTCAAAAAAAAGACCTAGTTTATTTCCTGGAAATCTTCTTCTTCTTCCCCAAACCCCACGGTTTTGTTTTTCTGGCAGAATAAAAAAACCTTCTTTTCTTTTCTTCCTTCTTTGTTAGTCTAGTTGTCTTTTGTTAGTCTCATTTCCCTTCTCTTTGTTTCTTTTCTTTCTCTCCCTCTCTCTTATCACCTACTCTCTTTCCTAGGATACTCCATTACTTCAAAATATTATTTTCTCCTTTCGTAGGATTCCCCACTGCTTCAAAATATTTTTTTAATACCCTTGCATTCAATTTAGTGTTATGGTGGCAAGATCCCTATCCCCTTGTTTCCCTATTGATTCTTGTTTAGTTGTGCTTACCGGTAAGACTTATTGTATTTATTTCTCTACTTTAGCTGTCTTACATGCATGATTAATCAGATTTCAAATACTTCAAATTCCTTTCTTTACTATCTGTCAAGAATAGGTGTTTAATTCTAAGAGTCTAGTAGCCCACTTTGTAGGTCCCCTAGTTTCTAGGGTTTCTCCTACATCACCGTGGCTTTAGGATTTGGATCTAGATGAGGCTTGTGGGTAGAAATATCTCAAGATCAGGTGGAGTAGGTCATCTATTCCAAAATTGCAACAAATATTCCATATTATCCTGACATGATACAATGTAGAAAAAGAGCTCATGCAATTCTCAGAAACACCCACTTGCAGCTGTTTTCTCCAAGTAGTTCTTTTCCAAAGCACTTGCTAACTGATACTGAGGGAGGCGTACAAGGATATGTTTATCCTGATGTGAAGGATTAGAACAAGTTGATAGTCCTATTAGGTTGCAAGATTAAGTTATTTTGGGGAGATCTTCCTTTGTGAAGGTGTAAAACAAGTAGGAGAGTCCTATAACATTTAAGAATCTCAGACCCTATTAGGAGCTTGCACATCATGTTTTTCCATTATGCCCCCCCCCCCCCCCAAAAAAAAAAAAAAAAAAAGAAGATCTTGTCATTTTAGCGTTACTACAGTCTACAAGCATCTATTGTGTAATTGGTGTAGTACGCATGTGTTCTCCTATGCTATGTTTGGAAACACAAAAAAGAAAAGAAAAAAGTTATTACCCAAGCGTTCGTATGTGTATCTTTTTGGTTACACACTTACACATTACATTCCCAAGTCCTTGGCTGTGGCAGAATATTGAAATACAGAACTCTTAGGATAAACGCATGTAAACCTGAGAATCACTTGATGTTATTCTAGTGTGTAAGTGACAAGAATTAAATTCACTCGATTATGTTTTACCAATAAATATCTATTACTGGGGGTGTATTTTTATGCGGATGTGAAACATAAACTTGTGATATTGAAATTTGGGTATGTGTTGAAACTGAACCACAAGACATACAATGTGTTGGTTTACATCATTCTTCACTGAACCCAAAGCAATGTTATAATTTGAATAGTACTGAGTCCTAAGTTTAGGGATTTAAGGCCTATTTAGGGTTAATTAGTTACTATCTATTTGATAATAGCTTTTAAGTTGTGAGGTACTTGTAACATTGTTGTCTAGGTGTGGTGTCACTTAGGCAATGGCTAGGCATTGCCCCAAGTGCTTTTGTCTGTGTTGGTTTGTTGATCACCTTGGTGGGTAGGTGTTTTCAAGTTAATTCCCCTCCCCCTCCCCCCCTCCCCCACCCCCCACCCCCCACCCCTTTCTCCAACCCAAATAAATAAATAAAGAAGAAAAGTAAAAAGAGGGTACACCCTGGTTTGCCTAACTGCCATGACAACTATGACTTGTAGGCTTAGTTAGTATTGCTACTTACGTTCGTTTTTCTTACACTTTCTGACTTTGGCAGTTACTACTTAACTCCCTTTTCCTTAGAATTTCTGACTTCGAGAGTTGCCATTATTATAAAGAATCTCTTTCTATTTAGAAGAGGTCCCTAACCAAGTGTACCTTAATATGTGCTTTTGAAAGTGGTGGAGTTTTGTGCTGTCAACTATTTATAGATGCTACAGACCTAGACATTTGTGATTCCTTGTTTGTAGTGGAATAATGCCGTTGCTTCAAATATTCTTCTTTTTTTAATCCTTTTCCTGCTTCAAATGCTATAAGTTGTGTATATGAAACTAAAATGTTGCTTATCTTCATTTTCTATTGTCAACTTTTACTCTGGACCTCTCTTTTAGAAATGTTATGAAGGCTTCTTATTCCCGAATGGATATTTTATATAAATTCTTGTGGGCAGAACTATCTGGCATCCCATCAGAGAGTCTTGGGCGCCTCATTCCAGAGCATGCTAGGAAGCAGAACTTGTTCATGGCATTACACACATAGGCAATAAGACAGGCCGGATGAACTCGTCACCTCTATCCATGTCGTCTGGTATTGGAGAAGTGTATAAATTAGATTATCAGACCCTCCCACACCACCAATTTTTCCATTTTAATTTCCTTGTTTATTTTGTAATGCAAATGAAATTGCTATGATGTTTTGGAAAAACCAGTGAGTTGTAGAAAATTCGAGTCTTCCAAATCTTGTGCAGACTCTTTGAATGTTTCTGGACTTAAATTTAGGCATGCTTATTTAAATGTCAGGAGGATATTGCAGCCTCCGTGCTCTCTGTTTGTGTTGCAGACATGCGTGTCCTATGAGTCTTGATCTGTTGATCACCATGTACCTCCGTGTTATGTCCTGAGTCTATTTCTCCACCAAATGGTATGTTTTAACATTATATGAAAATATTAGACGTGCGCGTGATATGAGTCCAGTTGTGCACCCCTCAAGGGTAGATTAGTACCCCCGTGTGTTTTTTCTTAATTAATCAAAGTGTAAGTTCTTGTACTTTTTTCACGCACTGCTGGACAAAGACAGTTAGATTTCAACAAAATAATCCTCTCTTTAGATACACATTCATGCTTGTATGTGAGGAGGCCATTGAGGAGCCATTGGGCAATTCTTCAATGTCACAAAATTCTATTGCAGCTTTATTCTATCTCATCTTCCAATGGTAGAGTTCATATGTGGCCTGTTTCTATCTTTGCCATCAATTAATCGTCTTTTCCCTTTTTCCCGAGCACTGAAAAGATACCAAGAACATTTTTTGTAACACCATGGCTTTAGGATTTGGATCTAGATGAGGCTAGTGGGTAGAAATACCTCAAGATCAGGTGGAGTAGGTCATCTATTCCAGATTATCCTGACAGGATACAGTGTAGAAAAAGAGCTCATGCAATTCTCTGAGTACACCCACTTGCAGCTGTTTCTCCAATTAGTTCTTTTTCAATATTACTTGCTAACTGATACTGAGGGAGGCTGTACAAGGATATGGTTCTCCTGATGTGAAGGATTAGAACCAGTTGACAGTGTCCTTGGAGGCCCAATAGAGTGGAAAGAGGAGTGTAGGTTCCGCTATGGGTTTTTTTCTTTCTTTTTTTTGCGCTCAACTATGGTGTGGATTTGAAGTCTCCCTTTGCACTTGGGGAAGCCCTATGCTTTGAGAAGACTAGCAATTGTGATGGGAACTCCACTATGTTTTGATTAGAAAATGTACAAGAAAGAGAGGTTGTCATTTGCACAGATGCGTATCTTAGTGCATGCTAGGCAAGGTATTCCATCTCTTCAATTAAAGTTGGAATTGCTAATAGACATGTCTGTAGCATGCTGCCTTCTTCTTCTTCTTTTTCTTTATTCCTTTTATAAAGTTTATGTCAAGAAGTATTATGTTGTCTATGACTAGTTTCACCTGTTTGTTATGTAAAAGATTTGAGCATGTTGGTGGGGGTTGTCCATTCTTGGCCTCAACATTGGTTGCTAGAGAGTCTAAAGCTTAAAGTATCAGTATCGAATATCCTATTAGGGATTGTAAGAGACGTATCATCTCGTATTAAGTAGTTGGACCAGAAGAAAAAAAATCCATCTTGAACATATAATATTTATATGCATCGTATCGGTAATATCCAATATGGATATGTATCAACCAGTACCATATCATATTGTGGGATACTTTAAGCTATGATAGAGTATGACATTACAACAAGAGATGCACTTGCATACCAGCTGTGGTCAAATGCCAATCATCGGTGGTGGCTTAGGCATGCACCTATGGCTAGAAGAGACGGTAATGGTGTACGAGGAGTTGTGTCCCATGTGGTGGGGAAGGGGGGAATGCACAACATGTGGTGGGGTGGGATCCATGGAAGCTAGATCGGCTCCTATGGTTGAATGCATGCATTCGGCTAAAGAGATAGTGTATGCAACATCGGTATCGAGTATTGTAGTGTACTAGAAATTGGACTTTAGTATAATCCAATATAGAAATGTCAATATATATCGTATTAGTTACATCAAATATGAATATGTATCGGTAGTTGCGGATCATATCATGGGATACTTTAAATCTCACTCTCAACTGATACCGGCCGAACCGATTGGAAATCCCACGTTCATAACCCGCGGAGCTGTGGGCTTCCTTTCAAGAATTGGAGTCGTATCGGATTGGCACCGACCGATTCGATCCCCCTGTGAAACCTAGGGTGCGTCAAGCGTGACAGGTCGAAATGGAAAGAAAATCGCCCGATTAACCTGACACAAACCGGTTCTCCTTGCTCTCTGTTTCTCGTAACAACAAACCGTCTCATTTTCGTGAAACTCATTTCTCAAATTGCCTTGAACAAACCAGTGCGTCTCGTATTCGCACTTCTCGATTTGACGCCCGATCTCGAGCATGGGCATTGCGCCAGTGGCAACCATTGAAGTTCAAGAAGAGAATTGAAACGCGGTGTCTCGATCCTTGGATCTCGATTACGAGGTATTTCGGTTGAATTCCTTTTCCATAAACCAAGCAATTAGGAGTATGTTGATCTACCGCAATTTATAAAACGTTACTTTTCAAATTGATTTTCTTCTTCCTTTTTTTACCAAATTTTATTTAATTGAATCTTGTTCCCTCGTAATTAATTTCAAGTGTTTCACTACCATAACTGTGATTGATCTGTAAGTCTAGTTTATTTGCTCTGGTTTCTGCATTCGAACTGTAGTGTTTACCGGATCCATTGGTGCATGGATCTACGGTCTGGTTCCGCTTAGTGTTGATCCAAATCGTTATTAATAGACTTCTACAACACTGTGTAAGATCTGAAGCATGTCTATCCCGTTGAACTCCTTAATATCTCCAGCAAGCTAATCTAGAATGATAAAATGTAGCTGTATCTCCATGTTAACTGGTACGTCACGATATCCCTCTAGTGATATACCCACATTTTTGTTCAATTCGAAGCATTTCATTCCATAGGGTGAGAGAGTTTCATCCGTGGGTACAAGGCCCCACAGTAGGAAATTCAGCAATGTCTTTGGGGTCATGAAATACAGGAGCATCCGCATGGGGTTGCTTGAATCCCCATCTAGCCTCTAGCAAAATGAGGTAGTAGGAGAGAAACAGAAGGGAAGCTCGTTGATGCACAGCTATAAGCTAAAGTGGCATAGAGAAGGGATATGTTTCACAGCCTAGTTATCTCGATACATGCTGAAATGTTTGTCAGGCATTTCAACTATAGATGCCTATCTGCCTATGTCAATGTTGTGGTGGGAACCTCATCTTTACTACTCTGATGCAGTCTTTAAAAATTATGTTGTTTCGTATTCGTTATGGCATATAATTGTCCATTGAAGCATTCCTCATTTTAGTGTTTTTCCATTTATGAGTGGGATTAGTGGAGTACCAATACCACAAGTTACCATTAGTATAAATAATGTAGTCCTAGGTATATAGTCACATGGTGGGAGATCTCGCGAGATATCTCGCTTTCTCAAAGAAGCGAGACAAGATGTAGGTCGAGAGCAGAAAGTTGGGATATCTCGCTCAAGATCTCACCATATCTAGCCTTGGAACTCTCAAATTTTGCCTTTTTTTGTAGATTTCGGCTAGATTTTCAATTGCTACTACTCTTAGCACATCTACAATATTGAAGGAAGATCAATCATTCTCTGCTTGTCTTATGAACTTATGATTTAATGACTTATATATAACTTCTAATGGTTGTATAATTTTATTATTCTATTGTTGAAAATTGAGATTGTGATACTCATATGGATGGAATTTTGATAACATTTAGGTTATTTGATGCATTTGATACACTTGCTTTTCAATTATATACCTTAAAAGTTCTATATTACTTGTTGTATAACATTGCATTCCCTAATCCTACAACATTTCAGTTTCACATTATGAGTAGACTTAGAAATCATACTTAGAGTTGTTTTCTGACAAATCCAAGGCCACCAATGTGTTCAAAGGCCTTAAATAGACTAAATACCAAGTTTCAACCCAATTGAGACTCTAAAACCCACCGAGTTGACGCAAAAAAATTGTTTATCTCGACCAAGATCTCGGCGAGATGGTCAAGATCTCGCTCGAGAGCAAGATCCTCTACCATGCATAGTCAATCATCTAGGAGTTAGTTCTTCCTAGATCTTGGTACGAACCAACTCATGAGACAATATAGGTTAAGTTTAAGTAGGTTGGCTTATGATATATGGGATAGGTTTATGACAGAACCATAAATGGGTTCCGTATATTGAATGTTCAATTAGGTTATGGGACTAGGTAACCGGTTTAAGTTCTTGATGTCTTAGTGTGGCTAGAAAGTTTAAAAATGAGTAAAGGGATAATTTTGATATGGGTTATATATTTAGTGCTAGGGTTTTTGGGTTTTGAGGCTCAAACCAAGGTGAAACTTGGATCAATGTAGGGGTTATGAGGTAGGAGATGTCCTTGAAGTTTGGCTAGGTTTCCTTGGGTGGTTTAGAAGATATGAGGTTTCTTGACTTTAGGGACTCAAGATCTAGAATTTTTCAAAAACTTGTTGGTTTAGGGCTTAGGATGGTGGGAGTTGGCTGTAATTTTGTTTGAAGGCAAGGGATTATGTACTATGTAGGGATGATGGTGCAAGTTAGGGACAGATTTGAGGGTTTGATTGATGTAGATCTAACTTTGAATTTTGGGTTTTGTGGGGATTCCAAAATTCAATAAAAATAAAATAAAAGTGAAAGAGGAAAGGTGAGGATGAGGTGCTGGCCTCAAGCTCAACTTGATGGAGGGGCATTGTCTTCAACTGTAGAGAAGGATGGAATGTCTAGTGCAGATTGAATCCTCAACCACAGCCTGATCTTGGATATTACTCACCAAGAATGAAATAATAACACCCCTGAATGCTACTCACCAAGGACCCCAAGCCTCTATATGTTACCTAAAATGTCAAGCATAGGTTGAGTTCTCCAGATTTGGATATTACCCACCAGGAACCTGATAAAAACATTACCTTGGATGTTGCCCACTGAGGATTCCAGGCCTCTGGATGTTACCCAAGAAAAAATCTATTGAATCTAATAAAGGTTTAGATCAGACAAAAATCTTAAAAAAAAGCAGCAAAAGCTAAATGCGTATAACCAATAATAAATGTTTTTTCTTCCCATCAGTATTTATAGCTGAGTAAGCCGCCTTGCCTTTGTATTCCTTATTATTATAGGACTTGAATGGCTGACTGAGTTAGGACTTGAAAACCTTACTAGACATAGGACTCCTAGCCGAGACATGAATTGGACTCAAAGCATTTCTGCTGCTGACTGCTAATTGAAATTAAAAGACAGAATAAAAACTAAGTAAAAGATGGACTTCGACTTGAAAGGCTGCTGGGCAGGAGACTCAAGGTGCTTCTAGGTGTTGGGCAGCAAGCCCAAGAGTCCTAATTTGGTGCTTGACCTGCATCAATTAATGGGTAAAAGTTAAAAATGCAAGTCACTCTGGGAAAGTGACATGGTCTACATGGATGCGAAAGCGTGTCAACTCAATTGCATAAATAGCTTGTTTAGTAAATGGATCCATATTGGTTCTTCTCTATCTGTGGTAACATATCAAAGGCATGCAGAATCTAATGATTGATTTCATTCATGAGTTCAGTTTCCTTTTTTTTTTTTTTTTTTTTTTTGGGGGGGGGGTGAGAGAGAACCAAAAAAATAAAACTCTTCTAAGGGCTGTGGTAAATTAAAAGCACATTTTTTGAGCAGCTGATCAGGGACCAAAATTTGATCAAGAGCAGCCAACATTAGTAATTTATTTTTTGGGAGTTGGGGGGGGGGGTGGAAGGTTAGGTTTCTTTACTTTTTTTGTGTGAACTGATAAGGGATCAACCCAAGTCCCCTTAGTATGGCAAAACTTTTGATTAGAGTGATTCAGAGATAAGCTGTGTACATTATGACCCTCCCCAGACACTGCAGTTGCTAGAGCCCAGTCCACTGGGTAAACCCTTTTTTATTTAATCAATGTAACAATGATGATGAAGTACTTGAGATGCTCTGAAACCTATAATTTGTTTCTCCCTGTTGTCTGCTTTTGGATTGTTTCTCTCAGTCTGAATCCAAGGCATTTTGTATCCTGGTATTTGATGCTTTGACTTGGCCCAAGTCTTACTTAATTGAGGTATTTTGCCTTTTTTATTTATTTATTTATAATATAAGTCTCTGCTGAATGAATTTTGAGTTGTACTTAGATTTCATAGTGTAGACTTACTGAACTGAACTTAGATAGTGATTAATCTGTCAGTTTATTTTCTAGCAATTGAAGTGATCATTATGTTATTCCGTGGCTAATTTGTCACAGCATTTCTTTTCATAGCTGTCCAAGAAAGCTATCTTCGTGTCTCTGCACAAGCCTGAGTCCTGCTCGTGTACTATTACCAACAGTTTGATTCAATAAGGGTCAGAATGGTAAAGTTCACTATATCTAGTTTCCTCATTTATTTGACTCAATGGTGCTTTATGAACTGGGTGCTGCACAAATGTATTGTAATAGAACACGGTGGAGATTGTATATTAGTTTCAATGAATTTCTTGTTGCATCTAAAGTGTTCATTTTTATCTAATAAAACCTAGGATTTACTTCAACCACCGTCCTTTTTTACAAGTAACAAGAAAGCGAAGGAAAAACAATAATTCATGTTACCTTGAATGATCCATGTAAATTACTTAGTCAATTGTCTTTTGTTAATATTTCTAGTACACAATATTTCTAGAAAACAGGCAAGCTCATGTTGCTGTTCTTATTTGAATAATTACTCTTGCATGTACTTCTTGACCATTTCTTTTTCTGCATTTAATATTTCAATTATAAGTTTTTAAACTTTCTTATGGAGTAATTAGCATTAACTTTTTCCTTTTTGCTTTCTTTTGTTTTGATTATGCATAGGTGGTCCTTGCAGCTTCTGTAATAAGTAAGTCTGGTAAAGGTGAGTGACCCCAAAAGCTAGTTGTTTGTTTTCTGGATTTAGTATGTTACACAAGAAGCATTAAATTTTATTTATGATTGTGCCTAGATATCTAGAAACAAATATTTCATGGTATCTCTCTCATCCAGTTGCCATTTCATTGTCCCTTTTTTTTTTATTTTTTATAATCCAAATAAATAATTATATTAAAAGACAACAAAGCCAAGAAATACAAAGGGAGAGAGAAAGGGGGGGGGGGACAAAGCCTTTCAAGAGGAAGGCCTAATGGGAGAGGTGGGACTCCAAGAATTAACAATCAACCTATTCCTGGGGGAGTCGGTCACCGGGGGATGGGGAAAAGAAAGAAGTTTAGATGAGACCTCAAAGCAGCTGGCCTTCCAAGTCATGTCTAGGGAACGAGCTTTGGAGTACCATCGCCTAAGATTGTGCTCCCACCGCAAATGGTGGACAATCGCTCCAAACACTAGCTTGCCAACTTGGTCACACAAGGAAGAGCCAGAGAAGACTCTCAAGAACCAGGCCCACTCTTGAGCAAAACCATAAGAGCGCCTCGACCTAGGCCAAGTGGAAGCAAGGGCTTTCTCCCAAAGAGACCGGGAGAAGGGGCATAAGAAGAAAAGGTGCTCAAAGTCCTCAGTGCAGTTCCAACAAAGGGTACAGTTAGGGTTAACCGGGATATGGCAGCTTATGAGGAAGGCTTGAGTAGGAAGGGCTAGGTTAAGGGCTCTCCAGAGAGTAAGGGTTACATCATCATATGGTTACAATAACCATATCCACATCTTAAATGAGGTTGGTCTCCATGATTCCAACATGGTGTCCACCAAATGAGTGTCATCAGAAAAAAGCATACATAGAGGAACCTTATCTTGAATGTCCCTGGTTAAATCATCCATGGTCAATGTAAACAAATAAGGATTTTCTATTGTTGTGACTATTTTTTCCCCGGATATGCTATCTGTGAGGTTCATGGTTCATTGTGGCTACAGTCAGAAATTTTATTGAATTACTTTTGGTGCCTAATAATACTGTTATTCTTAATTGCTGCAACCCCTGGAAGAGCATTGCTTGCTGAAAATTTCATATTTTATACCTGTCCTGGAGACTGCCTCTCCTTTGAAATAGGGGTGGTTAAGGCTGCAATATTTTGCCCCTCTCAGACCCTGCAGTAGCAAGAGCCTCATGCACGGAAACAATCTTTGGGTTTTTACTATTTGTATTATGCGAGGGGATGAAAAATATGGATTTTATTCTTTAGTCGAGATTGAGTTGAAATTAGTGGGTGAGCCTTGGTGTAACAGTTAAGTTGCATCATTGCAACCACCAGTTGCTGGTCCAAAAGTTGAAAACAGCCTCTCTTCAGAGCAGGGTAAGGCTACATGAGTTTGTCACTCCCAAACCCAGCAGTAGCAGGAGGCTTGTGGGCTGTGGTTACTACATTGTTTGTAATGTCTGGAATTTTATTGCTAAATTTGTGATTATCTCATACTAGAGGAGTTGCATCTATGATGGTCAATGTACATTTCTTTGCAGCACTGGTTTCAAGGCAGTTTGTGGACATGTCTCGTATAAGGATCGAAGGATTACTTGCTGCTTTTCCCAAGTTGGTTGGCACAGGAAGACAGCACACTTATGTTGAGACAGAGAATGTTCGTTATGTGTACCAGCCAATAGAATCTCTATATTTGCTGCTCGTGACAAACAAACAGAGCAATATTCTTGAAGATTTAGAGACATTGAGACTGCTCTCTAAACTTGTATCCTTTTTTATATTGGTCAATGGTTAGCAGGGTTCCCCCGTCTTCCCTTTCTCCTTTTAATACTTGTGATGTGAGTTGTGGCCACTGCTTTTCAATCAATCACCAGAATATACTTGTTCGTTCATTTTCGCTACAGAGGATAAGAATGCAGTAATTTCTTCGTGAATCCATTTTCCGGTGCTTATGTAGCTGAATTCCCATCAATGGCTGATATTCACTCTTGCGAACTATTTTATATTGTTATGTGCAGGCTAAACTTGATTATGCAGCATTGATGCAAACCCTGGGTCTAGGGTTGGCTTCTAGGACCCTGTTTAATAAGAAACAACACTGGTTAGAGTTCCTAGGTGTTTCGGTTTGGGTTTTTATAGGTTCTAACACTGCCTAGGTATGCCGAAATTGAAGTCCCAGATCTGAATTTATATAGGAGTTAAAATTCAGACTTGAAAAATCAAATCCTAGACCAGGTAGGACTGGGATTGGGGTTCCAGTCAAGGCTGGGAAGGGGCTAGAGTTGGCTGTAAGTGAGGGCAAAACTTGAGACACCTCTGTTTTGGAGTTTCAGAAACTATTCCAAGGGTTTAGGGGCTGAGTTTGAGTTGTAAGAATTCTGAAAAATCTCAGAAAATTCTGCAACTTCTTCTTGAAGAAGATGAGTTGCAGAGTTTTCAAAGTCCAGAAAACAGGGCAGATTTGGGTAAAATAATTTAGGACTCTATTCGAGGCTTAAGGGTGACCCCAAGGAAAGGGAAAAGGGTTTAATTGGGGCTGGGAATGTGACTTTCCTATTAGGGCTAGGACTGAGGACGTGGGGAAGAAGAGGGGAGGAGGAAGGGCTTCTAGGGTTTGGGAAAAGGAGCTGGAGATGCTTGAAGGGGTTGGGGATGTGTTGGACTTACTTATGAGTGGGTGCTTTGCTGGAATTCTGCCGATGTATAGGCTTGATTACTTGAATTAATGCTGCTGGAATGCTTTGAAGAAGATGATGAACTTGCTGCTGGAATTTCTAAAATTCAGAATTATTCTCAAATCAACCAATCTACTTTATTCAGAATTAAAAGGCTATTTATAGCCTGAATACAAGACTTTTTTACTCGATTTAGGATTCCTTAAGTGATAAGGATCCCACTGTTGACTAACTTTTGAACTTGGACTCTAAGTAATAGAGAATTGGATTAGAGAAGGGGGGGGGGTCTCCTTTATAGTTTAGAATACTAACACCCCTATATTAACAACTCAACCCTAACTAGAATGGACTATAACTCTTAAACTACTGACTCAAATAGAAAAATAAAGATAGATCTCTGACACTTGGATCGAGGGAATTCTTTCAAGACCTATATTCTGCCCCATAAAGGGCCTTGAAAATGACCAAATTACCGCTGGGATATTCGGCTAGCTTTGAATGCCTTGTTGGGTCAAGTTTTTGGCCCCAAATTTTGGGAAGCCCAACCCAGGATACATCAAGTGTCTTCTGTTAAATTAAGTGTCGCATTTTAGAAATGCTATGGTAATCATTATCAATGGCTTGAAGGGTAAAAAACTGTAGAGTGGTAGAATTCGCAACCAAAATCTAGCTTGTATCTCATTTTCCTGAGGTATAATTCTTAAGGTGAGAGGTGTAACGAGCCTCATGGAACTAATTTATATATATATATATATATATATACCTCAACATCTAGCTGTGAAACTCTTTCCTTCTAGCTACCATATCCCTACGAATACTGGGAAGCACTTCGAACCATGTTATTTTATCTTTACATTATCTCGAGATGACCTAACGTCCTTGAAACAGTGTTGATACAGGCTACTGATATTAGCTGTACATGAAAAAGAAGGAAAGAAGTGACCCAGGCTCACGTTGATTGTTAGAATACCAAACCATAACCAAACAATATGCATAAAACATAGAGCTATATCCCCAAAATACCCTCTGCTGTAGTACCAACAGTACCTATAGAGCAACAATATTGTTTAACAACCCCCCCCCCCCAAGCTGGAGCATATGCAATCACCCATGCCCAGGTTGGAACAGCCTTTCCAGAAAGCAGGACTGAACAGAGGCTTGATGAATATATCACCCAACTGTTCTGTAGAAAGATACAAATGAAGTACCAGTCAACTTCCTTATCAGCACATTCATTCCTCAATTTCCTCCCAAATGAAAATTTAACTTCCTCTTACTGCATCCCTCATTAAATGACGATCAACTCTAGTCTGTTTTGTTCTCATGAAAATCTAGGTTTAATAGCCAAAAAAACCAACTCTAGAAGTAAATGATTTCAGTCATATTAACTTGGCTTTTGTATCAGTCATGACCCTATACTTTCCCCAAGCACTGAGTCTAGCCATAGTTTTTTGCTTCTTGCTTTGCCATATGATAAAATTGTCACAAATGATTGTATTGTAACTTGTGGTAAGCCTCTTGTTGTGGTCAGCACCATCCCAGTCAGCATTAGATTCTTTGACTGAATTAGTATGCTTATGAGGTCTAAATGAAGCCTCTTCCCAGAAAAGCTTCCCCCGCCTCATTCTTTTTTTTTTTTTTTTTTTTTTTTTTTTTTTGGGGGGGGGGGGGGGGGTGTGGAACACCTTTAAGATAGTTTAATATTGGACATGAATCCCCCCCCCCCCATGAGTCTTATCAGGTGATTCTGTAGGCTGACTAATGATTCCAACAAAAAGGATATGTCAGCTCTAGTAATAGTAAAAACTCCAACTCTTGAAAGGCAAACTTCTCTCTTTTGCCAGTAGAGTTGTTCTCATCCGTTCTATCCTCCAATCTTCCTATCTCTACTGATGTGACATCTTCCCTCTCCCCAAATCTACCATCCATACACCCCTCGTTTTTGCTTTTCTCTAGAAGGTCCAAGAATTCACTGGTTTCCTCCATCCTATTAGTTGGGCTGCTACCTACCAGCCTAAATATGAAGGAGGGCTTGGTATCCGCTGATTTATGATGTTAATTTGACTTATCTCCTCAAACTCATTTGGAAAATTGTCTCTAAACATGATTACATTTGAGTATCTTAGGTCTACCCATATCTCCTTAGAGCAGAATCCTTTTGGACTTCCTTGCCCCTCTCCACCTCTTCTTTGATCTGGAAAAAACTTCTAACTCTTCGGTCACTTGTCCTTTCTGCAATCTCTACTTAAATCGCTCCTCCACCTCCTTTTGGCTTGATCCCTGGCATCCGATGGGCATTCTATTCTCTATTATGGGTCCCCAGGCTGTTTATGTTTCCCATATCCCCAAAATCATCCTCCTTTCCTCTTTCATCTCTAATGGCTCTTGGTCCCCTTCTCCCCATCCTTGTCTCACACAAGTTTGGAGCTCCCTCCCCCCCTTTCTCCCTCTACTTTTGATATCACCGTGTGGACCCCGTCCCATACCAAAACCTTCACTACCACCTTTGCTTGGAATTTTCTTAGATCCCCTTGTCCCTCCGTCCCGTGGGCCCCCTATTTTGGTTCAAAGGCCACATCCCCCGCCACTCCCTCACCCTTTGGAGATCCCTCAACTTGGCCCTCCCTACACAAGCTTTCCTCATCAGTTGCCACATCCCCGCCAATCCCAATTGTATCCTTTGTTGGAACGGTATTGAGGACCTTGACCACCTTTTCTTCACCTTTCTCTTCTCCTAATCCATCTGGAGTTTAGCCGTTGCTTCTATTTGATCTAGATCAAGGCGGTCTTTTGGTTTTGCTCGAGATTGAAAGTGGATCCTAAGAACGATCTCTGGCTCCACAATTTGTGACCATGTGGGTAAGCTCGTCTTTGTTGTAACTATTCATCACTTATGGTGGAAGCACAATATGAGAAGATGTAATTCCAAATCCCGTTCCCAAAGCTTGATTTGGAATGCCATCTATTTTGATGTTTCTTCTAGGCTCATTTCTATGCCCCATCCCCCTGTTTTTGATTCTCCAAGGAATAGGTTGATTGTTAGTTCCTAGAGTCTTAGTTCTTCTCTCCAGTCGCCCTCTTGACTGGTTTCCCCCCCCCTCCCCCAGTTTTTCCCTTTTTTTCTCTTTGTATTTCTCTTTGTTCGTGATTTTTTAATATATTTATTTATTCATCAAAAAATAAAATAGTAGAGTAAATGAGTTCCCAACAAACCACATTATCCAGTGTTTGTCTTGAAATTCCTCACCATCATTTGTCCCAAATTTCTGGTGTAGATCCTTTGATATTTCACGTTTCAACTATTTCAAAAGGAAGCATACCCATTTATATAGCAGGTGATGCATCCCTAGATTGAATAAGGTCAACTAGGAGCCAGTCTTCCGAGCTCTCAATCATAGTTGTCGGCGCGCCGGCGCGCAATTGTCGCCTCCGCCGGCCCTCGGGCGCCTCTTGGCGCGCCTTATTTAGGCAATAGGCGCCGCTTTTTTCTTCTTTTTAAATCATGGAAGTGCCTAATTGGGCTATATTGAAATACTAATTAGATTCCGATTGTAAAGTATCTATAGTTTGAACCTATATGCATATGTATGATGACGCTACATTTGATTAAATGTTAAAATAAAAATAAAAACAAACAAATTGAAAGGTTAGTTCGACCAGTCTCACACTCCCTCCACTCTAATCCCTAATCTCTTCCCCCTTTCTTCTTCTCTTCCATTCCCGGCGCCTCCGCGGCGGTCGTGCGCACTTCTTCTCTTCCTTTTTCTTGCGCTTTTTTTAGGACCTTTTGTGGGTTTGTGTTGTTGTGACTGGGTGTCGTTTGTTTTTTATTATATAAGATATAATAGATTTAGAGTGGGTGTACACTAAAATTTCCTTAAGCCTCAATCGCCTCGCCTCGGGGGCGCCCGTTGCCTCGCCCTTGCCCCGCCTTGCCGCCCGCGCCGTGCCTGCTCTCAATTCAAAAAGTTGGGTGTAGGGTTGTAGGATTTTGGGGTAGTTTATTGTGGTTCGGAAGAAAATAGGTTGTAGTGTTGGATGTGGATGAAACTTCGAGAGAACTAAAGTAATGATATGTGGGATGAACCTTAAAGGGTGGGACCGTTCTTAGGGTTAGATTTCTATAGATCTAAGTTTGAAATTTGGAAATTCAAAGAAGGGGCGGGGGTAAACCTAGGATCTTGGATGGTTCTTTGTTGTGTACTCTTGACTGAAAGAAGGGAATGATATGTATAGGCTGTGGATGAATTCCAATGGATTCTAATGGATGGTTTGGGTTGGAGATGAGTTTTCATTGCCAAGGTTTAGGGGAAACGAAAATAAGACAAAAGTGAAATAGGGTTGGGGGAATTTAGAGGATTAGAAGAAGAATCTTGTGATGGAGTGATTCAGGTTACTACTTATTTATGGAACAGCAGGTGTAATGCCTGAAGAAGACCTTGATCTTGTAAATTTCCAGCAATAAGATGGAGAAGAAATCATACAAGAGAAACAAGGTGGAGGGGGAAGAATATGGTCACACAACCATGCTATGCTATTGTAATTCACTGGCATCAATAAACAAAACCCAAAAACAATTCATCAATTTATGGCTCAACTAAGCTATCACATCTATATTTATGGTAACGTTGGCTGACATAGTCAAGCTCATTGATTACTGGCTTCGAAAGGAAAGGCATTAAATCATAGACTTTACCATCCAAACTATTGATCTAGGACACAGCTCATATGTGTTTCAATTTAAATTTATTATCTACAATCTGTTCTTTGTCATGATTCTGTCATTTTCAAAAGTTTTGTAGAGCATGCTACCTGTCTACAAATAATGAGATCTAATGTAAAGCTAAGATCAAAGATGACCTAGCCCCAGCTGAACCCACAAATCCGAGAATTACAAAGAAAAAGGAACAAAGAGACTAGAGAATGGTGATAGGTGCCTTCTTCAGCCGTAGCTGTTCAGCTCCCAACAGCAAGGTCCTCACTTTCTTGTCACTCAAGCAAGAGACAAGAAAATAAACCCAAAGCAAAGCCTCACCTTAGCAATTCATTAAAATCTGTGTGACTGAGAATAGCCAATTACATATACGTAGGGAGCGTATAATCTTAAAACTAAAATTGGAAACTGCTAATTTAGTAAATAGAAACTACTGTGCTGAGCTATTTAGTTAATATTCTCAGAAAAAATAAAATAACTTCCTAATTCTGATTTTAGTAACTAATAAGAGGATTAGAAACCAAGGAAAAAATATATATTTAGCAACTTCTTGTAAGGTCTTTAGTCTCAGTCTCCAGTCTTCATAAAAAATCTTCATCTGATCTACTCCTGGGCCCCACAAAATCTTTAAACAATATTCCTTCAAGGCCAAATATTACTATTCACGTGAACAGTGTTTTGACCTTTTCTGGTCCTTCTAGAAAACCTGCTGGGCCAATTTAACCTGGTCCAGTTGATCCATTTGAAGCGGGTCTAGTCCAACCCAAGTTCTACAAGATCAGCAACATATAATGAAATGTTCATTTTCTAAGACATAGCCTTTAAAGTAACAAACTTGTTCCTTAAGCATATTCAGGTACCTGAATATTCTCCATCTCTAGAAGAAGAGGGTATTTGCAAGGCTGCTTTCGAGCTGATTTTTGCTTTTGATGAAGTTATATCCCTTGGACACAGAGAAAATGTAACTGTTGCACAAGTAAAGCAGTACTGTGAAATGGACAGTCATGAAGAGAGATTGCACAAACTGGTAATGCAGAGCAAAATTAATGAAACCAAGGAAAACATGAAGCGTAAAGCTAGCGAGATTGACAAAAGCAAGGTATTACAAGTTTTGAAGGGCTAGTCAATGAGGTTGCTTTTTTTTTTGGTACTGTATTACTTATTCTCTTTTTCATGACTTTCTTAGGATTTCTAGTTCTAAGCTGTTGTTTTGCATATCTGTACTTGCATCTTCTGCAGATTGATAGGAGTAGAAGTGAAAAGGGTGGCTATATTTCTCTCCAATCAGCAGGTTCAGGAAGAATTGAGAATAGCTTTGCTGAAATGAGCATATCTAGTAGTGGCAGTGGTTTTGGAGGTGGATTGGGTGAAGTGCCAACCTTTTCTAGCAGCTCCAAAGGTTTGTTCCTGTCTGCCTGCATGAAGCCCATGCTGTTGTTGCTATATGAGTTGCTTGCTTCCATGGATGAAGAAGATTACCCTTCTTTCCTGAAAATCTTGTACATAACCTTAGTAATTTTCAGCTGGTGGGACTTTCTAAGAACTTACTCTTACATTATCAGGTCGTCCCTCTGCATCTGCCACTGCTCCTTCTAAAGGGCTTGGCATGAAGCTCGGTAAAACACAGAGGACAAACCAATTCTTGGAATCTCTGAAAGCTGAAGGTGAAGTGATTGTTGAGGATGTGCAACCAACTGTTAGTCAGGTCAGACCTGCTGCTCCACCACCAACTGATCCTATCACATTGACTGTTGAAGAGAAGCTTAACGTGACACTGAAGCGAGATGGTGGGGTCAGTAACTTTGATGTTCAAGGTACCCTTTCTCTCCAGATTCTTAAGCAGGACGATGCGTTTATTCAAGTGCAGGTAAATTTTCCCTCCACTTCAACACCTGCCTACAGTGAAACATTGGATTGTTGTGACATTATTTAGTTTGGCTTGTTGTCTTCACTGAATTTCGTATTCCTGAAGAATTTGAAACCATAACCTCTGGGAAAATCTTCATTGCATTTAAGATGGATTATTTTCGTATTTGATTTTTCCGATTGAAGATAGTACAGTGAGTATATATTTAATAAAATTAAATAAATGAGTTACAAACTATAAATATTTGTATGAGAAAACCTATATGATGAAGAAAGACAACCCTGCTCTAGGAAAAAAGAGGGTCACTTTTCTAGATCTTTCTCACCCATAAATAATGCTTACCTGATTTTGCTGAAACTGGTGCAGGATCTGATGCCCATCTCAAGGAATTTATCCCACACTTCTTATGGGATGTGCTACATATCCTTGATATCCTAAACATCATTTTAAAATGTATGATCTTTAACCACTAAAGCCCTTACTTAACCACTACCCCATTAAACAAACCAAACCCAACACAGGGAATTAGAAGACATATATTAGAACCAATTAGGAAACCACATACTAGAGCAACCCACACGCCCTAACCTTGGGGTTGGAATACAATCTTCCCCTAAAGATCGTTGAAACGACCTATTTATTATTCAAGTAAGGCTGCATCAGTGTGATATCAGAGTATGGAAGAGCCAACCACCATGGAAGATGAGAAAGGTGATGATGAATTTATCCTAGAGCCAGTGGATGGGTGTCAACTGATGATGATTCATATGGTGAAGAAGATTGGATTATCACCACGAGATTCATGTGGTTACCAAGATACTAGATTCAGAGATAAAAGGTGAAGACTGGAGGACAGAGTGCATCTTCTACACCAGAATGAGAACCAACGGGCGCCACATCCAAAAAAACATCCAAGTAATTGTTGATAATTGATAGTGGTAGTTATGCCAATGTTTTTTCATTGTCTTTCATTTAAAAGCTTGATCCAAAGACTGGAATACATCCAAAGCTTTAGTAAGTATCTCTACTAGTAGAAACTGACCTGTCACCAGTTTCTTCTAGTTGCTTTTCCGATTTTAGTCTGGAAACTGGTTTACTTTCTTGTTTCTAAATCTGATACTTTCATTAGCCCATATTCTGGTTTATTCACCGATCTTTATTGGTGATAGATCACTCTCCGATTCCTGATTAAGACCAGTATCTTGTTGATATTGACTTTTGTTCAAACTTAATATTCCAATTTAACCTTCAAATTTTTTGAAAGAACAATGGACCAGCTATGGTCCAATTCTGATTTGATTGCTTAGACGTTTAAAATCTACTCTGGTCAATTCCCTAGTCCTGCAATTGGAAGTTTCTGTTGGTTTATGTCTTAGTGTTGCAGAAACTTGGAATCACGTTATGATCCTTTTAAAAAGAGAATCCTTAGAGAAATAGGTTTATGCAGTTTGAAAAAAAAAATCATCTGGTTGGATGTTGCTGAGTCAGAAATCTAATGAGGACACAACCAGAAAACAAGGGGACGAAGATCCCATAGTACTTCAGTTGATACAGGTCTCATTTGTTTGCTCTGTGTATCACATATCAAATATCAGAAGGGCAGTCCATTGCTGTTAAAACAAAGAGGTGAAATGGCATGACATGTTCTAAGGAGCAGTAAATCAGAAAATTTTCAATTGGTTCCTTGTCATACCCACACAAACAGCATCTCTTTTGCAAATTCCATTTTTTTCTGATGGGTTGTTTTGTCGAGTGATATTCCTTAAAAGCAACCCATTGACCTGAACCCTGTCAGAGCTCTGAGGGTCCTGTTGCATTTTCATGGTCCAAACTCAAGGTAGCTGAGATTTTGTCCCTTGAGGTATTTGGGAATTATTCATTCTTTGAGGATAGCCTACTGTCATGTATGAATCTACTCTGGATTGCTGCTGGGGACTTCCAATCTTGTCGACCCAGTCCTAGAAGGTCCACAAGTGCAATGTTTTTAGTGCTTACTGTGGTTCCTACTTCATGGATCTCACAATATGTTTATACAATGCCTAAGAAATTATGCAGTTGCTTTCATCAGTAAATATATTTTTGTCGTAGTAAAGCATTCCTGGGGGGGTGTTGATACAGGCCCTTTAATATGATTGCACCCTGCAGAATGCTGGCTAGATGATAGAGGAACTTGTTAGGAAAAGGAGCAGAACAATGAAACAAGGCCAAAGTCCAACAACCAACGAAAGAACATTATAATGAAGCATTTCGTAATTATTGCTTATTAGTTTGAGTTCCTTTTTGTTTTTTCTGTCTTATAAATTAAAAATAATTTATAATGTTTAGTGATGGGCAAAAACTTTGTTTGATTAGGATTGTCAATTTGACTCTGTATGGTAACCTTCCTTCTTCTTTTTTTGGTTGGCTGTTGAGTGATTTCACTACTTGGTATAATGTTCAGATTGAAACTGGTGAAAACGCCAGCATCATTTTCAAGACTCACCCTAATATCAACAAAGAGTTATTCTCCAAAGAAAATGTTCTTGGATTGAAGGATCCTAATAGGCCTTTTCCGACTGCTCAATCTGGCGATGCAACAGGAGTTGGTCTTCTGAAGTGGAGAATGCAAAGTGTGGATGAGTCAGTTGTGCCATTGACAAGTGGGTCTCAATTTGTTTGCATTAATTACGTTGTCCAAAATATGTTTAATTGACCTAAATTATTTGTTTTTACAGTCAACTGCTGGCCCTCTGTATCCGGAAGTGAAACATATATTAGCATCGAATATGAATCTTCATCGATGTTTGATCTGCAAAATGTTGTGATATTGGTACCTCTTCCTGCTCTCCGGGAGGCACCTACAATGAGGCAGATTGATGGGGAGTGGAGGTGGGTTTTTAAATTTATCATGCCAGCTTTCACACAATATTTGTATGCTGAAACTTGCAGGGACAACCATAAGTTCAAAGAGGGGGGAAAATATAGGGGAAAGGGAGTGGGGGATTCCATCATTGGGAATCATTGCCATCCCTACTTCCATCTTTGAACCACGTGAACTGATGGGTTGGTACTGTGGATTAATTTGAGGGTCCCTTGGTAGACCAGCTGTCATGTTTTGTGATGTATCTTAAACTTTGAGTCTCCATGTGTAGGCTTTTCCACTTTGATTCTTACAGCGTTTCTTATTGAGTTCACTTCTTAGGATTCTCAAGTTTTTTGATGTCATTCTTTTTCATGTTTATTAGTTAAGTCTGTGATAAATTGTTCTTTTATCTCCTTGAAACATTGCACTCTCTTAAATAGGCTTTATTCCCATCTATATTAGCATAAAGGCTGATTCTTAGGCTTCCAGGCACATTGTTTTCCTTGGTCTCATAGGCTCCTTCTGATGCAGTATCCAAGCCCTCCCAGTCCAAGAAAAAGTCTGAGACCAAGTGGAGGGCCAAAGGAGCACCTAGGGTTGCTTCCCAATTGCTTTCTTTTTCCCTGTTTTAGTTGCTTATTTCAATTTTTATTGCTTTCTTTATCTACTTGGGTGAGGGGCAGAATTGTAAATTCTGTCTATGTGAGGGGTATATTTGGTATGCAATTTTCTTTTATTAGAAGTATTATTTAAATAGTAGTTTTAAATCAGTCATTGTGAGGCTCAGATCTATGCCAATTTAACTGTTAGATCTGTTTGTAACTTTAGGAATCTCATATCCCCACCCCTAGGGATGTCCCATCCCAATTTCACGCAGCCCCATCGGACCGAGCAAACGCTAGATCTGCTCATCCTTGTTATTGTTACCCTATTTTCACTCCAAAATCAAGAGACCCAATATCTTCCAATCCACCTTTCCAAAATCATTGAAACTTGAAAAGATTATCTTGAGGATCAAAATATAATTTCCTTTTAAGTTTTATCCCATTCCCTAAATTTCAACCCATCTCAAATGTACCCAATATCAAGGAATTTATCAACCTCTCGTGGGATGAGCTAAAGTATTCTTTGTACCCTAAATATCCTTCTTTCTTTAATCATCAATATCCCATCAAACAAACCAAACCCTAACCAGGGAATTGGGATACAGTTGTTAGGCACCAATTGGGAAAGAACCATCCTTACACCCTAGTTGAAAGTTGAAACCCTTATTTTGGGGCCTAGAGATCCTAGAAGGTGCAGCCCTCTGTGATGAAGGCTGCATCACCTTCTTGGTGTCTCCTTGCTTCCTGGCCCCCTCCAATGCCTAGGGTTGTCTAAATGTTGTAACAAACCATGGTATATAGTGACTTGGGATATCTGTAATTCCAATTGGTCTGTTTTGCTTCCAGTGGCACCTCTGTTGAGGGTCTTATAACACTTGTAAGAGGTTTAAGGATGTCTTGTTGAGTGTGGAGGTGATATTACTCACTTGTTTCTTTGATTGTTTATTTATTTCTCACTTACAGGTACGATTCAAGGAATTCCACATTGGAATGGTCCATACTACTTATTGATGGATCAAACCGAAGGTCGACTAGATTTCTTTCAACTCTTTGTTCCATCTGCATCCCAATTAATAACTTCTCTGATATTTGGAATTTGTGCTGTTTATTTTTTGCCAGTGGGTCAATGGAATTTGTTGTTCCTGCAGCAGATACATCAATTTTCTTTCCTATTTCGGCCAGGTTCACTGCTGCAAAGACATTCAGTGATCTAAAGGTCTGTAAATTCAAATAAGAATGGACAGTTTTAACTGTTAGCTCTGTTTCTATCGGCACCCCAGATGCATCTGAAGGCATAGTAGTCATTACTGTTGACCATAATCATTGTAGTAATTTTGGCTTTATGGTGTAGACAGATCAGTAATCCTATCATCTGCCATGCGTTGCCAAGTTCATGTTTTAGTTTTAGTTTTAGTTTTAGTTTCCTCTTCTTAAGCAACCTGTGTGTATGCTTGAGGGGTTCTACTAAGTGATCTGTTCAGTTTCTCCCTTCTTTTAAATGAAGAGCCCTTCTAAAGGTGGGAGTATGTTCTTTATTATTGGGTTTTTGGGCAACAGTTTTTTTGGGGTATGGGAAAATGTTGCAACTCGATCTATCAAGTTCTTCCATCTCAGAGTGCATGTCTGTGTGCTCTGCTTCTTTCTTTCTTTTTTCCTGATCTTTTTTCCTTTTAGTTTTTAAGTTTCATTTCTCCGAGTGGGAAATTTCATTTCTTCCTATTCCACAATGAATGTTTGATTGTGATCATGTTTCTATATGGTGGATACTGTTATGAAGATCAGAGATAAAACATCCTTACATTCTCTCACCATTGAAATTAATTTCTTCCAGGTCACAAACGTGTTGCCGCTTAGAGGTGGTGGTGCTCCAAAGTTCTCTCAGCGAACACAGTTGGTCACTGAGAGCTATCAGGTGGTGTAATTTTGATGTATATGATGAAAAGCGGTTGAGCCTTGCATTGCCTTCGAAGTGCTGGACTGCTTCACTTGGTTCTTGGATCCATTCCCAATTTTCTGCTTTCTTGCTATGAGATTTAAGTTCATTATTGTTATTTCAAAGTTGAGTTGGTTTTTCCGGTATTTTTGCTACTAGTGTTGAAAAACACTAGAACAACAGTAATATGAGACAGTGATGAGTGAGCCTCTGCTTCATCTAAATTTTGTTAACTGTTGGGATTTCTCCACATTTCATTGTCATCAATCAGGGAAAAGAAAAAAAAACCAGTGTGTTAAGAGGATGGCCACTGAAGTTTCCTTCTTGATGTTTTGAACACATTGTGCTGTTCTCTGTTTTCTTTATGATACCTCGCACGATTTCTAACACTAAATCTTCTACAATTTATTTTGGGGTGTCAACAAAAGATAAATTTCATTATATAAAGTGGTTAAGAGACATAGAGTTTGAAGAGATAAGGGATGGGAGAAACAATGAAAGAAGGTGGTATTCTTCACCAATGATGAGCAAGTTTGAACTTCCTAGCTCCCTTAGTTAGGTAAAGAAGTTGTTAAACCTAGGAATGTAATGGAAATAAACATATTGAAAATTTGAAACAAGTTTAGAGATCTCTAATAATAAGCCTTTACACATCAAATCTAAAGAAGTAGAAAAACCTAATAAAGATTGCACTGAAGGTTTTAAATCAGAGTGCACCTGAATATCAAGAGCCCCAATATGAAGTAGCGAGCATTCCATCGTTAATGGCTTGAGGTTGCAAAATAGCTGTCAAGGCTCCTTCATTGCCACTATACTAAGCTGCTACAAAGTTGCCATGCAAGTCCCACAAAATACAACCTCTCCCACCAAAATGAGTCTCACTCTCCCATGAACAATCTACAAAGAACTTAAATGCATCTGTTATATCATCTCTATGAGCTATCTGTTTCAATATCCTCTGTCCCCTTTGCAATTCCCATTACACAATAATATTGAATTTCTACATATAAAACATTTGAATTAGCTAAGATTGCACATGATAGAGGAATTTAAACCCATAAAAAACATTGATTTTCTAGTCTTCCAAATACACAACATAACAGAACTCCATATTTGATATAGATTATCCACATTATCATAACATTTAAAAAAACATGAAATGAAACTAATTCAATCATGTAGAGTATCACCATGAAAATTAGTTGTTATATAGATTATCCACATTATCATAACATTTAAAAAAACATGAAATGAAACTAATCCAATCGTGTAGAGTATCACCATGAAAATTAGAAACAACAATTTTAAATAGGGATAACCTCCAACATTTCTTAGCATGTGAACAATAAAGAAGGGCATATCCAACATTATCAATAGTTGAACCACATAGAAAACAAAGGGGGGTTTCGGAGCATTTTCTTTGAAATAAAGACTTTCCAATTATAAAAGCCCCAGAGCATGTTTTCAAAAAAAAACTGTTTAACCTTTGGCAAGGTTGGAATTTCCAAATTCTCTTCCAACAAAAAGAAGGGAAAGAAGAGGAGGAGATGTTACCTTGTAAATCGCTAGTGCCATGCATTGGTAATAAGCTAATGTTACTATGAAATTTCCATGCTTGGATTTACACCACACCCATGTGTCCTCAAAGTTGCGGGGAAAGAATCGGAATGTCTAAAATGGCATTAATCTTCCATGGGGGAAAATAAGGTTGCTAAGGTCAATCTATTTCAATTTTAAGAATTCCAATAGGATTTTCGTTTCCGTTAGTATATTCAAAATGAATGAGAAAATTTGTACCTTAGAATTGTCAGTAGAGGAAGGTAGACCAAGATAAGTCCCATGTGATTGTACCTCTTTTAGCCTTAAAGCCACCCCAATATCTATCCTAATTAAAGGGGGTTTTTTTGCTAAAAAAACAGCCAATTTGTCAAGAATAATGTGGAATCCTAATACTTGCTTGTATTCCAGGAAAACAGTAGTGATTTTATCTACATTTTGAAGTGAGACACGTAAGAATAATGTACAGCCATCAGTAAAAAACACAAATGATTAATATGAGGGCCACAAAAGGATAGTCTAATGCTCACTAATCTAAGAATCCCTACGCTGGAATAAGTCTCAGAAGATCTCTTGACACAATATAAAAATGTAAGGATTGAGAGAACAACCCTGCCTAATTCTCCTTTGAGAGAAGAAGACATGCACAAGAAAGAAAACCAGTTACTTTTATTTGAAAAGAGAGAGTGGTAATATATTTCATTACCCATTGAATCCATTGGTCAGAAAAACCCCAAGTGTAATAATGTATCATCAATGAATGACCACTCTAATTTGTCATATGCCTTACACAATTTATGTTTTAGAGTCATATATCCTGATTTGGATTGAGATTTCTCAAGGAAATGAAGGTACTCAAATATCAAATAGATATTATCAGAAAATCGCACAACTTGGAACAAAGGCACTATGAATCTGGCTAATAATGGAACCCAAAATAGGTTTAAGATGATTAGTCCATCCATTTTTCCATGAATTTATGAGGAATTTATGAGTCTAAAGTGTCCAACATCTTAGGCGTTACTCTTCTTTGGCTTTTCATGGCAATTCTAGATTCTGGGGTTGGAGAGGTTGGAAGTTGGAACGATGGAACATAGCCGGGTTAACTCCTCTCAGCGTTTCGCCATTCTTTCAGGTTTTCAGCACTCCAGATCTAGAATTGCCGTGAAAAGCTCTGCCTAGCAACCTTCTCGGCTTGACGCCTTTTCTCGATCACTGGCTCTAGCAATCATCGAATCTCAAGAACGGAATTGAAACGTTGGACTCGAGTCTTGAATCTCGACCTAGTCAGGTACTAGAGTTAAAATTCCATTTTCAGTAATCAACCAATGTACTAGCTAGGAGTAATCGTTGATCTACTGCAATTTACCTAACATTATTTTCAAATTAAGTTACTTCTTCATTCTTCTCAATTTTTATTTCATTGAATCTCATTTGATCAGTAGTAACTCTGTTGTTTCAAATCTCAATATCGTAGTTGTGATGGATCTATCAGTTTCGTTTACTTATTCGTTTGTCCATGGTTTATTGGATCTGGCTTCTACATCCGAACTGTAGTATTTGTAGTATGAGATTCATAGGTGTGTAGATCTAAGGTATGGTTCTGTTTATTATCGCTTCCAATTAGTATTAAGAGACTGCCATACAGCACAGTATAAGACCTGAAACATTTGTGTCCCGTCGAACTTCCTTAGTCCTCCAGCAAGCTAAGTAAGCATAACATTAGGTGGAGAAAATAATTGCATTCAAGTTCATTTCAATAATTGCAATATGTGCTGAAATGTTTCCCATTGTCAATGTTGTAATGGGAATCTAATCTTATACTAACCCTCCTGCAATCTTTGAACATCATGTTATTTCTAATCCTTTATGCTCCGAAAGCCAACATATATGGTTTGTATCTTATTGTCCAAGGAACCCTTCATTGTTTTGGTATTCTAATATTTATGGTTCAATGTGAAAAATGCTAAGTCACTACGAAGGAAGAGAGGGACATTGCCTACAATGGACATGAAGGAGATTATTAGATCAATTGTATCTATAGCTTGTATGGGAAATGGAAGGATTGGTTCTTCTCTATTTGTAATACCACGCTACTGCATCAAAGGTGAGCATATTCTATTGGTTGAAGTGATGAAGCAGGTGGGTTTGTGGTGATTTGGGATAGAGCTGGAATACAAGTGACGAGCTCCCTTTTTTTGATGCAGAAAATAAAAAATGTCCTGTACAGGTTAGCCCAGTCCCTTTCTGGTTGGTCACCCCTTTCTGGAAGGTGGGATACTAGGTTTGACTGTAAAAGAGATTGTGGAAGTTCATGGGGGTCTTGCGTCCTGCCTTAATGAAGTCATGAAGCAGGTGGGTTTGCCCCAGATGATTATGCACAAAAAAAATTATCGAGCAACTACCAATTCGAGTCTGGATCTGGGCGGGCGAGATTTTTGGGTAACTGAACCTCAGCACAACGCTTCAAAAGCCCAGACTTTTAGATACGTTACACTAATTTTTCTTTTACCGTAGCTAGCAACTACCCTGGTTCGAGCCTGAATCTGGCCTGGCGAGGTTCCAACATGTACAATATGATCTCAGAAAGCTTACAAGATTAACTGTTCAAAAGAATCGTTGCTGAGGTTTTCTGTTCAGGGCACTGGGGAGTTCGATGCAGAGGAAGCATATGAGAAGATTCTAAATGTTGAGAAAGATAGAGTAATAGTTCATAAGCTTGCTCAGAGAAGGCTGTCCACATTACCTCAGGCTTTTGCACTCGTAAGCCATCAGTGGAATAATGCCCTTTCAGGAGTTGCTTCAAATTAAATATGCTTCTTTTACAGCCTCTTTCCATGTCGTCTGGTATTGGAGAAGTGTATAAATTAGATTATCAGACCACCCGTTTTTCCATTTTATTTTCCTTGTTTACTTTGTATTGCAAATGAAATTGCTATGATGTTTTTAAAAACCAGTGAGTTGTACAAAATCCGAATCTTCCAAATTAAATCCTGTGCAGACTGTTTGAATATTTGTGGACTCAAATCTAGACATGCTCATTTAAATGTCAGGAGGCTATTGCAATCTTCGTGTTCTCTGATTGTGTTGCAGACTTGTATGTCCTATGAGTTTTCATCAATTGATCACCATGTACCACAATGAACCTCGGGCTTTTTCTGTTTGGGTTTTCCGTTTTCTAGTGAAAAAGAATTGGCCATACCAAATGGTTATGATGGTCCACTTAGTGAGTGATTTGGGTATAAACATAACTATTGACTTCAGCATCATTTGAAATTCCTTTTTATGATAACCTTCGTCACTGTTGACAGAAGACATGGAGTTGTTTCTCGCCTCTGTATCAGAAGTCTAAACTGCTTATTTTCTATTACCCAAAAAAAATGCATAATTTCTGGAGTAAGCTCGATAGAAACCACAAACTATTAGAGCCCAAACATCTTTGGGATTTCTATTAAATAAAAAAATAATTAGCTTATGAAAAAGGGAGATCAAAAGTGGGGGTAAAAGGGTAAGTATGCATCTTTAATTCTTAACCTGTCTTCACCAACCAACTAGCAGAAGCTTCAGAAGAGCCATCCTGATATAAAGACCATTCTTGGCTTGTCTAAAGTAGGCAGCTCTGGGATCCGCATCGACATCCAGAGTTACCTACATACCATGAAAACATCATAGTACGTAAACCAAGCATTATCTCACTTTTGACACTGAAATGAAGGTGTTCTTAAATACAAATTATCAGATGCAAATGATTGGCAGAAAAGCAAGACTAAGAACATAAAATTGACATGACCCCCTGCTTAAGTGGGGAGCACATATTTAAATACATAATAAAAAGCAATCCTGCAAAACAATAAATGCTCAAGTAATCAAAAATGAAAATTTTATACGTGTATAGAAGCAAAAACACAGAGGAACACAAAGTTTGTTTTAAATTTTTTATTTTTCAGGTAATGAAAGTTTGTTTTCAATGATGATGTTTTAGAGCAACCACCTAGTTCGTGGAAGAGAAGTTTGGAAGGCTACAAAAGAAAGCAAAATCCATGACCAAGGACTTGAAATTTGACATCAGATCACTATCAGTGAGTGTTGGGTAGGTTACATTGTCACTGCCTATCTATAATACAGAAATAAAATCTCCACAAAGTGATATTAACCCTTCTAGACTAACTTTTAACACTTCTGACTATGATGCCTTTGACAGAATAAACTAATGTTTTGTTATACCTCGTGAGATCCACAATGTCATCTATCACCTCTTACCTTCCCCCCCCTTCCGGGAGCCGGGCCGTGGAGATCCACAATTTTTTTTTCCTTTTTTGGGTGTGGGTTTTTTTTTTTTTTTTTTTTTTTTTTTGGGGCCTCTTTTTTTTTTTTCTCCCTTTGATTGGTCAATTTACTTCATCCAGTTTAGGTAGGTCCATCTTATATGGTTAACCAGCTAGAAATAATAACCAATAAACCTTCATTACAGTCTAATCTGGAGATACAGTTACCCCCCCCCCTGTCCCATCACGGAATCAGTAAAGGAAAATCCAACTCCAACCACTCAAACTGTTAGGCCCTGATTTATCTGCAATTTCATAGATTAACCTATCTACCCCTGCCCTTATTGAATTTCTTCAAATTTCCCTTCTTTAATACTCACAGCCTCAAAGTTGCCTTTTTCTGTGTTTTTTAAGAATTACTCAAATGAAATCCCCACCCTAATACAACTTGCATTGGAAAGTCAACATGTTTCTAGAGAAATGCAATAATGAAAATGATTCAAACATCACATAACATAAAATTATCAATGTATAGGTTACCTCATCAAGCCTGGGGAGGGGATGCATGACAACAGCATGCTTTTGCATCATGCGCATCACATCTCGATCAACAATATACTTCCCTCGGGCTTTCTCATACAGATCAATTTGCTCCCCAAATCTTTCTCGTTGAATACGTGTCTGATAGACCACATCACATTTAGAGGCTACTTCCATCAGATCATCACTTTCTTCCCATTCAATCCCCTTTGATGTCAGGAAGTCTTTTATGTCATCCTGCATAAAACAAGAACATTAGTAAATAATCAGCCTATCTCATTTGTGATTTAGAGTTGGGAAAGGAAGAAGGCATTGCTAATGCCCTGGTAACCTATCCAGACTATGCAGATCAAATAGAGAAGATTTTGAAAAGAAGTGGCTATTTTCAGAAGAAAATTCTTCTAATTCCTTAACTGGGTGGGAAAACAAATAGAATTAAGTTTCAACAGAAGAAACCTAAGTCTCCCACCATCATGTGCTAGACAGGTGTCAAGCTTATACCACACATTAAGTTCAAGTTTCTTCCACACACTGTAGAGGATTCAGACTCTTCAAGTTAATGCGAAGGTATCAGTTTCCTCTTTTTTCTTGTTTCTTCTGTGTCCCCCAGGGGTGGGATGGTTTAGCAGAGAAGAAGCACAGGAGATTATAGTTGCTTCAGAATGAGTATTTCTTTATTACCTTCATTTTTACCACATCTGGTGCAACAAAGTAGATTTTCACATCTTGGTACTTGGTTAGCAGATAAGCCAGTGAGCGGACAGTCCTCCCATTAGCAAGATCCCCAACAAGCCCAACTTTGATGCCATCTAATTTCCCTATCTCTCTTTCGATTGTGTATACATCCAAAAGTGCCTGCACAGTAAAGATAAAAGTCAGCAATCTTTCACATTTTACACTGTTTATATTCAAAGGGAACTCCTCCACCGGACATACAAAGATAACAAGATTGCAGCCATGACAACTAGAAATTATTCATAATAGCAGGACTCATCAACTGAGGATGAGCCCATGAGATGCAGAGACAAAGGAATTGCTAGTGGCAAGATGCTAGGTAAGGGTGGCTAGAGGTGGAAGACTTGGAGGTTGTGGGATAATTCTTTCTATACCAGCAATGAACTTATCTTCAGAAGATGCAAAGGAGTATACATAAGAAATTTAGAAGCTAACATTTTCCTGGGAATTGGGAGACAGCAAATAGTCAGGAAGGGGTTGGGGCCAGTAAAGACATAAGATGGGATGGAAGATTCGAAGGTTGTTGCAGATTTAATATGTCAGATCAATGCCAACAAGAGCCGTAGATGTAAGTCTATACCTCTTAATAAATCCTGTAGTGATGAGGAGAGGGTAAGACTTGATGGTGATATCACCAAGTAGGCAATATAGAGGGAGACATTGATGGTGTGTCTTAGACCTCAAATAACTCTGTGACTACCATACCAACCAGAAAAATCTTTCACCGGCTTTGGGATAATTATTATATGAAACAGCAATGCAGAGAAGAAAAACCTTACCTAAAGCAAGAAAACAGATGTCCAAAATGACAAATGTCTACCGCTAAGTTGGTTGCAACCAGCTAAGAATTACCTGCGTTGGATGCTGCCCTGGACCATCCCCAGCATTAATAACAGGAATGCTTGCTGTAGCTGCTGCTCTTCTGGCAGCACCACTTTCAAAATGCCGCATCACTATAATATCCGAGTACCCTTCAATGGTTCTTATAGTATCTGCTTATCAAACCTTTAAGATAAGAACCAGCTATAGTAAATGTAGACAAATTAGAAACCACCAAGAGAAGTACCTTCAAGGGTTTCTCCTTTTGCTGCTGATGAAAACTCTCGTGCATTTTCCGTTGTCAAAACTTCTCCTCCCAAACGCTTCATAGCAGACTCAAAGGAAAGCCTGGTTCTAGTTGAAGGTTCATAAAAAAGAGTAGCCATTAGATAACCCTTCAAAATATTGCTTCTAGAAGAGTTCTTCTCAATGTTTTCCATCTCACGAGCCACTTCGAATATGGCATTCAATATATCTCTATCAAACTGTTGTGCCTCAATCACATCATCGAGTTGAAACTTTTCCCCTACTTGAAATGAAAATGAGTTTTCAACACTTACTGCCTCACACCGGTTTCCACCAATTGGTAACTTCCCTTCAGTATGTCCCCAGAGCAACCGCTTCTCAGGGAAAAATCCAGAGCGCGTAGTGCTTAAGGAAACAGAACTAGACATACAAATAGGTGATGGTTCATATGAAAGACCAGAAAAACAGCGCCAAAACTGTTGATGGCATTTTGTTGCAGAAATTGCTGATAACTTAAAACCAACAGCACCTTTGTGCAGAGTAGAAGGACAAACAGGAGATGATGACATCGTGAAAGAAGTGAACACAACTTGTTTAGGGATTCCCTGGTAAGTAACAAGTATATCAGATCTTAGACATACATTGTATTCTATATTGAATCAGTACTAGGCAAAAACTTCGTATTGTACAAAAAAATAAAAAGGAAATGAATTCACAGAAAAACATAATGGTTTCATGCAAAAGATTTTTTTTTTCCCCTTTTGTTTCTCTGAGTCTTTTTCTTTTCAATATCCTGATCCTGGATTGCAAGATAAGATCATTCCTATCGTAGATTGAGTTTCATCTGGAAATGGTTACTACAGAGGGTGATGAATCAACACGGAAAAATCAAGGTTTCCTTCCATTCTGCTATTGTTTTTCAGAGAAACAGCAGAGCCTTACCTGAGTGCCTACCAAGTTCGAGTTGAGTGTTGAAATGCCCGGAGAGGATGAACACCAGAGATTACTTCAATAGCCGGAGAGTGAGTACTGAGGAGTCTCGAATCCCATGCTGAAACCCCTAAACGCGTTCCGTTTTATAAATCCAAACTGAATCTTATTTAATTCGTAAATCATACGCGATATATTATTTTTCCTTTTCCCTCCCTTACCCCGATCGGACAAAGTCCTTATGTAGGCCCGCAACACCTTTTAGTTTTAGACGTTTCAGCTTCTCCAAGGGTAAAAAGAGAAATTCACAATCACATGTATTTTTTATTTTTTAAATAAAAAAAGGGTGAATTTAATGATTTCAATCAATTTCAGCTAATTATTTTATATAAAAGTAAAATTTATAGAATAATTATATTGAAATTAGTAAACACATATAGCTTTCTCTTTATAAAAAGGTATAAGATATTAATTCGATGCGGTTACCAGAAAAATATTATTAATTTGATGGGTAATCTTTACTTAACGGTCTTATTACAAACCTACAACCATCATCACAGCAGCCATCATCATCATTATCGTTGTTAAACAGTATAAATCAATATGGTCCACTAAAGGGGACTCAACATTCATTTATGGTCTACTTAAAGGGGCTTACAAGTAAAAAAGCCTTATTTTTAATATATTGGTAATATTTTTTTTTTATTTTTTTTTTTGGTAATTATTGGTTATATTTTTTAATTCTTATCAAAACATACGGAGCTTGTTTTTTCTTTCCGGGACCGAGCGGGTATTTTGGGTTTTAGATAGCATTCTAAGTTCAGCTGTTCAGGCGCCAAGAGCGAAAATTTGAAATAAACACTCCTCTCTCTTTGCTTCACTGAAAAACCAGTTGTTTCGCTCAAAGTTTGGCAAGAATCCGATCATCTAAACTCCAGACGATCGCTCCAAGCCTGAAGCCTGGTTGATATCCGCTCCTTTAATTCTGAAGCATTCGTGTAAGTCCCTTTCCCTCATGTTGTTTCTGAACTTTTAGAATGTTGATTCATGCATTTGTATTTCTCTTGTACCCTTCAAACCCTAGAAATTTGTAGGGAATTAACCAACGTTTTTTTTTATTTATTATATGAGTCTGATAATAAACTACTCTCCATTGACTGATTTGGTTCTAATCTTTGAGCTCCCCGGAACGCCTAGGGGTTTTTTTTTGTGTGCCTTAGGTGTTTCACAAGTTCTTTTTTCCTTTTTTTCTTCGCATTTTCGTTTTGGGAAGGGTGGGTTTGAGGAACTCTGGTTCTTTTTTTCGAGTGATCCATGTTTGATTTGTCATCGACAAAAGCTTCATCTCTATCATCGCCGAAACGCTGGCCGATATCTAACTGCACCAGTAGCGGAAACTATATTCTTTTGCTGCGTGTTCGAAGATTTAATATATCAGTTGCCGATTATTTTCTACAGAATAAATTTTTTATTTTTGTCGGTCCACGATCAAAGGGGTCAGCAATGGCAAACATTCGGGCGCATGGGCGTCTGATCCTTCAAGATGAAAATCTGGGGAGGAGTCATGTCGGTATGAAACCCTTTCATTATTATCAAGATGGAAATTATCAGAGACATTATGGTTTTGTTATAAGTGAAATGTTTATTTCTAGGGGCTTCTGTTGATGGAAAAGTGAAAAGTTATAAAGAAGCTAAGAAGAAAGGTGCTGGGGGGCTTGGCCATCGGAAAGCCCTCAATGATATTACCAACTCATCTCGCCACCGTCAAGAGACCTCATTAAAGAAGAACAATAATTTGAAGGAGTTCGATATTGCTGAGGAGATGTGCTTGCATGATCACAGAAAATGCATAGAGGAACAGAAAGCAGCTATGGAACGTAATCGTCAGGACTGGTTTCTTTTAGATCATGGTACCGACTCTGCTCCTTCTCCCATTCTATTTGCATGATATATCTCTTCAAGAAGTGTTTGATCATTTAAAATTTGCTTTTTCTTTTTTTTGCAGAGATGATTTCTCCCGTTGCATCTCCAAAGTCCAAAACATCAAAGGTTTGTTTTCTAATGTTTACTATTAATATTTCTGCTCCGTTTATTTTTCCTTTTTTCTTTTATGTCTCGATTAAGCATAACAAATACAACTTCGGTTCTATGCTGCAGGCTGGCGTTGAGAACCCTCCTAGTTCTCCACAGCTGATACCATCACCTACACTGCCAAAGTCTTCATGGCTGAGCAAGGAGTCTCCTCCTCCTTCTCCTCCTCCTCCAATAAGATTCGAGCCACTTATTTTTGATTTTGTTCTCAAGCCAGTTGTCAACATTTAACAGGTTACCTTCTGGTGGACAGCTCACTTAACCAGCTAATGACTAACAGAGTTACCTTTTCCTCTTTTTTTCTTTTCTGCAGAAACCTAGAAACATATAGTTGTTCTCTCTATTCATTCGTTTTTGTGTCATTATGTTTATCTGCATCATGTAAGTCTGCCCTGAGCTCCCAGTTATAGATCTCAGAACAAAATCATACTGTCTGCTTTCTTTGAATGTCAGCAGCATGCTACGAGTACTCACATGAGATTTGATTCAGAACAGAACATCAGTATTGGAGGGTTTTCAATAACTGTATCTGAATGGTAAAGATTGTGTTGTGGAACAGTTTTCTAGGTACAGAATAATGGTTTTGTGGTTAGGGGACTGGGTTTCTCTTCACTCACGATAAAAGAAGAATTCCTCCAACATGAGCATTGGCACCACTGAATTCCAAGAGGATGAATAGTTTCAACCCTGAACATTACAGAGTGGGAGTGTGATGTAGAAAAGCTCAAAATTATTTTCAGAGTATGCCAAGAAGTGGTACCTAATCTCCTAGCTCAGTGTAGAAAAGTTGTGATATACGTTTGTTTTATGGTGCTGTATCTGAAATTTGTGGAATTTGTTTTCATCTTTTGCATTTGGTAAGAGACTACGGACTGTAGGGACTCTGGGGTTAAGGATGGAAATCTTTAAGGAGTGATCAATCCTTGACTTTGCCAATTTCTTGCACATAGTAGCCTTTGTAATGTGATCTTTTTTTGGTTCTTCAGTATTTTTGTGTGTTCAGCATATTTGCATTATTCTTGTATTTTATTGAGCTCGTAGAATTCATGTTCTACATAATACATGTAAACTAATAATCTTGTTGTGTTCAATAGTATCAAAGTAGTCTACAGGATTACAGATGATCAATTAGACCCATGCCTCTAATTTATGTAATTTTCTCCCTTTTGCTTCTGGGTTTAGTATTAACACACAATGTCTTGCTTGCCTCGAAATCCCCTGACTTAGGTCAAGCCTCTGTAATTTCATGATGTTTCAAAAGAGTGGTCTACTGACTTGTGTGGTTGACTAATTGGATCAGTACCTCTAGTTTGTTAGACTTGTCCATTTACTTCCGGGTCTGGTATTATGTTTTCCTGCCTGCCTCTAATGCCTCTCTTTTATGCCTAGCACCTGTTTCTTATAATGTTTCAAAGACTTCTGGATGGGCCTACCTCATATTTTACTGGGAAATTTTATCTTTTCGTTGGCCATGTCTGTTGGTGTGGGCAAGTTATGAAATTGAAGTTGAAGCCACGAACATTACAAGGTTTAGAAAACACAGAGGAAGTTGGGACTTGGCTTTATAGAAGTATTGATTGATTCTAACTAGTTATATTATTTATTGCTTAAGAGCGAAGTTGCTTGGCCTTGGGTGGTCGTAGAAACATTGGTGAACATTCAAAGGGTTTGTCCCAGCAAAGAAAAAAATTCAAGAGTTTGTTTTATGATGATCAAAGTTGAGCAGGTTCATTGGTTCTTTAGCACAGCAGGCTATATAAAATAGTTGAGACTTTTATCTTAAGGTACTTTTAGTTTTCACTGAAAAAATATTTAGCCAAAAGAGTTATGTGATATTGTGTCAAGTAGAATCCTTTCTTTTATTATTTCAATTTTTATTTTCATAGCTAATTATCAAAAGGTTAAGAATCATATGTTTAATTATTTGCCACAAAATTTGTTCTTGTGCAACTTGGCTGTGGTGTCATCAGCTACATAGCAGCAAAACAGGCATGATATTTGCCACATGGCAACTTGGTTGAGAACAATGTCTTCTGCACAGAGACCCTCTCTGATGAATTGGAGAACACAATCAAGCATTTGAACGAGTGTGTAGTATAGCCCAGTCATCGGATGCTTGCTGGTCAGTGGGTGGATGCTGGCTTCATTGGTGAAGATCCAGATCCACATTTTATGGAGAGGTAGACACAAACTAGTATGTTCATGCCCATCTAGTACCATCGTTTCATGCTTCAAGATTTTTCTGTTCAAAGCATTTTTGGTTGTCCTTAGTGTTGACCTCATGTATCCTTTGGCACTGGACGTCATCGACCTCCATAATAGATATTTACAGTAATTCTACCAATTAGATACTTTATCCATAGAATACAGTATTAGGCATGTCGATATCTTCTTTAGCTTCTATAAATTTCTTCAGACGCCTGATAAATATTGTTGCTTTGGACAAATGTTCTTCATATCCTGATCCTTTTTCCCATCCAACCTTTGCTTTTGTTCATCTCTCATGATATACTCTTCTTTGGCTGTGTTTCTTCACTTCTTGGCTTTTGATCTCTTCTTGGGGGGGGGGGGTCTATGACTCTAGCTTGCATTTATCTGGTTTGAATCTGAGGGTTGTTTCTCTTTGTTCTAGTTTTGAATGTTATGGAGGTTTTTTCAGCTTTGGTGTCAAATATAGCCCTTGCTGCTACTCTCTCTGTCTTATCTGCTGAACATCAATGAGAATCTCCAATGCCATAAGCTTTATCCATGAAGAGATGGGTGAAAGACAGCATTTCTCTTCACAGTTCTCCACCGGCAATGTAACCTTTGATGTTGGGATATTCATGGTCGATTAAGGCCTTCTACTTTCCCTATTGGTGATGCAAGTAGTATCCCTCTTGTAGGTTTCTGGGTGATAGCTTCTTCGTTCTTGTCAAACTTTCAGTTACCTCATTCGTGATTGGGGAATTAGTTGATATAAGGTGCATATTTTCATTTGGCATCATTTCGGCATTTAAGAATGCATATTTCATTTTAACAATCTCAAACTAGAATTATAATGGAACAATATGTGGAATTCCTACCTATTGCGATTTCAGTATTTTGGAAACTACTGAAAAATGATATCTATAGCTTAGAACTAAAATAATTAACTGTGAGTGAGGAAAATTATTTGTTCTGCCCCAAGATAGTTAGCATAAATGGGTGGGGTTTAGATGTTCCAACAGTGTTTCTTGCTAAATTTAGTCTCTGAGGATATTTCAGGGATTTTCGGGGGAATTTTGCACTTGGTTTTCTCTTATACTGCATTTTCTTTCCCTTTTTCCTTCCCCTGCTCCTCTTTCTCCCTTTATAAATATAAAGTTAGGTAGGTTATTCAAATCTCAACTCACTGCTTCTTAGGTTGCCATGCTGATTGACTAGTTGTTCAGAATCCAGGACAGTACTGAGCATTTTGAAGCTAAAATTGCTGCAATTTCATGTTCTTGAGTATTTATGTGTTTCAGTGTTACTCAACAATTTTAAATGATCCCTCTATTAGACATGTACTCTTATATTTTAGTCTTGGAAGATACAAATAATTTCATGTAATATTGATAAATAGTATAGAATTACACTCTTGATTTGTGTATTTAACACAAAAGTCATTCTTGGTCTCCAACTTGGATGATGAAGAAGAACAGCTGTAATTCTTTAACTTTTTGTGTTGCACATCTATTCTTATATCAAAGAAGCTGGGGTATTTGATGCTACAGACTTGAAGTTTGAAAAAGGAAACCAAAATTGAATGTTAAAGTTGTGATGATGAGTTTAGCCTCGGATGTACAGTGATTCAGTTTTTCCTTTTTTTGGCAATAATACTGTCAGCACCAATCTCCTGCAAGCAACATCAGAGAATTAGTTATAATAGATTCATAATCTAGCTCAAATGCTGTAACAAGAAAATTCACTTATGTTTTCTTACATCAGAAAGTTCTGTAAACTGTGGAACTTGATCAATTTCTTGGATTGGGTTGAATCATCAATTTGGCCTTTTAATTGCCATATATATACTTTATAAAAATTAAAATTCAAGGTTTGTCAAGTAGTTACTACTAAAACCTAACACTCATATTTTTGCCACAGGATTTACTAGTAAGATCTCTGGCTTTGGCTCATTAATCCAGTCAGTTCATCAATTAGTAGTGATATGATGGTTATATTGGTGGTCCAGTATGTTTTTCATGCGTATATGACCACTGATGAATAAAAAAGCCTAGTGAATAAACTTGATCTATGATGCCCACCAACCCACCCAAACAGGCACAAAAATAATCGCACAAACACACATACGCTCTTGGGTTATGGGTTGACATGATCTTTTGATCCTCCTCTCACCCTCTATTAGAATTTTCCAACACCCCAAAGTATTTTTTTTTTTTTTGGGGGGGGGGGGGGGAGGGATGAATGAATAATTAAATTATACAAACAACGAACTACAAGAAAGATCTAGAAGGGAAAGGATCAAAGAGAAGGATGGAATTGGGAGTTGAGACCCTAGGAGACAACAATGAACTTGTTCCTTGGGGAGTCAACAACCGGGGGATGGGGAATGGAGCTAATCCTAGCTGAAACATCAAAGTGAATAGCATTCCAAATCAAGTCTACCAATCCGGTCACAAATAGAGGTACTTGCAAAGTTACTCAAAACCCAAGACCAATCATGATCAAACCCAAATGAGCGACATGAGCGGGGCTCAAATGGAAGCGATGGCTTTTCTCTAGAGAGAACTAGAGAAGGGGCAAGAGAAGAATAGATGTTCAATGTCCTAAGTACCATTCCAACAAAGGATACAGCTGGGGTTAGCAGGGATATGGCAGCTAATAAGGAAAACTTGGGTGGGGAGGGCTAGGTTTAGGGCTCGCCAAAGGGTGAGGGAATGACGGGGTGTATGATCTTTGAACCAAACCGGGGGGGCCAAGGGGGGAGGGAGAAGGGGAATGAAATAGATTCCAAGCAGAAGATGTGGTGAAGGATTTGGTGGTGGAGGGGAGCCAAACTAATAAGTCATGGGGGGAGGGTAAAATTGGGGGGGGGGGGGAAGAGAGTTCCAAACTTGTGTGAGACTATGGAGGGGGAGGGGTCTCAAGAACCATTAGAGATGAAAATCGAGAGGGGCTGATTTTGGTATGCAGGTTTCATAGACAATGCGGGGGGAGAAGAGAGTAAGAAGAATACCCATCGGATGCCACGAATCAAGCTACAAGGATGTGGAGGAACTAGAGGAAACCTGGGTGGAGATAGTAGGGAGGGCTCTTGGTCTTAGGAGGAGAAGCTTCCTCCAGATCCATGAGGGGTTAGAAGGGATGGGGACAGTCCAAGAGGAATCAGATTTGAGGAGAGAAGAGTAGACCCAATTGACACAAATGGAGTCATGTTTAGAAACAATTTTCCAAATGAGTTTAAGCAGGACAACAGAATTGACCTCTTGAATTCGACGGATCCCAAGGCCCCCCTTAGATTTAGGTTGACAGATGTTAGACCAACTGATGGGGCGAAGAAATCGCGAGAATTCCTGGCCCTTCCAAAGGAAAGCACAGAAGAGGGATTCCATTGCCGAAGAGATAGACTTGGGGATTGGGAAAATACCACACCAATAGAGGTAAGAGGATTGGAAGACAAAACAGATGAGCTCAACCCTACCCGCGAAAGAGAGGAGCCTACTTTTCCATAAGTGAAGAGTCTTTCCGAATGTGATCAAGCATAGGGGAGCGGTGGTGCCTAGAGAGTCTACCAAGGATGAGAGGAAGACCAAGGTAGACAACAAGAAAGGATCCAAGCTTGAACTCAAAGAGGCTTAGGAGGACAGAGTGCATATGATCATACACCCCATAGTTGTTACTTCTTTCTTTCTTTCTAATTATTATTATTTTTTTTTTTTTTTGGGGGGGGGGGTGTTTGAACGGCACCCCATAGCCATTGATAAGCTAGGAGAAGTGGGTCTAGCCTTGGAACACTCTAAACAGATGCTAGGCTAAGTACACAGGTCTGTTTGATACATTAGAAACCTTATTCATCTTTACTGTTGTTAATTTATTTACTTTTCATTTTTTTCATTGAAATAAATTCATGAATCCTTCTTTTTTCCGAGTCATTGGTTGGGCTTGTATGTAGGTGGAAGTTGTGTCTTTCTTTTGTTTGTGCAGTAAAAAATAACAGACTGTGAATAGCGACATCAAAGCACTCTCCGAGTGCCTCATCATAGATGTCGATACATCTTACAACGCTCTTATTGGTCGTATTAGTTGATTAGGAACCATTTAACAAGTCTGAATTTCAGACTTCAATATATTACTCAGGGTCCTCACCAATTAAGTGAGGCACCAAAGTTGAACTTTCCTGCAGCAGTACTGGAATGTTTCATGTTTAAATTTATAGAACAAGAAAACTGTGATTAGGCCTGTCATACCTGAGTTTGACCTTTTGATCATTAGGACCCTTCGCCTATTTCGTATCAGAGAAGTTATCCATGGTGAATCTCCTGAAACAACTCTATAACCTGCATTAGCATACAACTTGCGTGCTGCTAAGTCATCTTCATAAGCCCACAGAGCAAGGTAGTCAAAACCCCAAAGGAGTGCCAGCATGTCACAGGCTTTAAGCAATGCAGTTGCTACCTTCTTTCTCCTGTAGGTTGTATATTTTACTCTAGAGTCAAGAAATCACAGACACCCTTCCCCCCAAATAAAAATTAGAAACAACATATAATGATGAGGTATTATTTGGGGACATAACATGCAAAAATCAATAGGCACCATTATCAGCTGTATTTGAAGCTTGTGTGTTGGGATTTTGAGAAGAAATTCACTTTCCAGCCAAATGAGAGAACTGTCATTGCCTTCTTGAAATAAGTTTTTCCCTAGCATAAAGAAGCACATAACCACCATGACCATTAGTTGAATCCTTTTGTTATCACATACTGGTAATGGTTCATTTCTACCAACCCCATCTCCTCCCCAATGAGGAACTTGAAGGGTCATAAACAAGAAATTGTTTTGAGCCAGCAATTATGGTAAAATTAGAGTTTGACATTGCTACAGAAGGACTTACTGGTGACTTCATGGGTGTCTAGTGAAACAATGTTCTCCAACATATTAAAAACCATGTATTATTCAAGTAGCATATGAAATGCAATAAGGGGAAAGAAGGTGCTTGACAAGAAGGTAACGGTTGCTCCATTGTGACCAAGTGATCACAGATTCAAGTTCTTAAACAGTCTCTGTAAAAGCAAGGGAAAGGCAATGTATATTATGACCCTCCAAGACCTGCAGTGACTGGAGCCTCATTGACTCAGAAACACTTTTTGATGAATTACAAAATATTATAACTTACGAGCAATACAAAATTAAGAGTTCAGATTTGTAGCTGGATTCAGAACAACACTCCACAAGAACTAGAAATTTCCTGCTTATCTAGTTTAAACTGAATTTGTACAGGAAAGAAATGATAAAGCAATATCAGTCCATATAGATTTTATTGGAAATAGAGGAATCAATAATCTTGACATGATCCTCTGTCATAGGAGGTATCAGATATATTAGAATAAAATAGATTTGCAACCGATATGATCCTATTCCTGTCAATATTCTATGAACATTCATTGTCAGCTTTTTTCGGTTCAAATTCACATCAATATTTGGGGGCAATGTTGACAGAGTGAATTTTCTACCTGAAATCTTTTGACACTGCTATCCCAGAAACATATAGATATTCTTCTGCTGCTTCAAGATGCCTGAGAACAACTTCATCTTTCAAGACTGTTACATCTACAACACCCACAAGTCCCTGTGGTGATTCTGCTGGTTCTGCCACCAAACAAGCGTACCTGCACAATAGATTCTTGTAACTGATGTGTCTGGACTCTGGACAGATATATACTCGTTTTGTGTGTGACAAACAATGTGGTGATTTAAAAGCACTCTCTACTGGCATACTACACTCCAGAAGCAAGTTTTCAATAAATCCAAAGTTCTTGCTTGTAAAAGTGGCTGAACCACAGTCAAATTTTCCATGTCTTAACCTTAAAAATGGTCGATTCAGTGATAAGGTACTGCATATTACTTCATAATCTAGCATTGCGATTTCCATGCTGCTATATATATTTTGCCTTCACCGTACACTCATGAATACCTTAACAAATACCATACCTATCTGGTGGTGAGTTTCTTAATTTGTAGACAAGGCCAGAGAACACTTCAGCCTGTATGGTGGAGAACAAATAAGTTACTAGCAGAATCAGCATTGAAGTTACGAAATAACTGTGGCAGTTATCTATTAAAATATTGTTGAAGCACTTCCATTTTCTATGGATAATTCAGAGGACAGAAAGTGCAAATGATCTGCAGGAAGCAGTAAAAAAGAAAAGAATTTAACGACTCATGAAAGTCATATTAGCTTGCCGTTGGAAGGATAGGGTGACCTTGAAGAATTCAAAGAATAAATTATTGAAGAGAACAACTGGGTCATGAAATGCTTCAGCCTGTACTTGAGCTACTCTTCTCATCTCATCTTCCTCCTCATCCAACCTCCTAACCTTCCACCCAAACTCACAAACCAAATAGCCAAACTGTTCCTTGCTGACCTGAAATTTCTCCGTAGAGGTTGAAGAACACAAGGACACCACAGTTCCCCTCTGTCTCTCCCTGGACTTCCTTATCTTCTCAGTTCTTCTCTTGGAAAAATTCACATCCCTGCCCAAGTTCTCAACCTGTCCTTTATTACATCTACAACTCTTACTGTATGTGAAGTTGCAAGATGATTTTAGAAGAAAGGAATTGTAGGTGTTTGCTGTCAAATGAGCCATACTCAAATGAGGTTGTCAGGTTGGGCCATGAATTTCCACTGCAAGAGTTCAAGTAACTGGAAAGAGTTTTCTGTTTAGATCTCTGGTTTGTTTCTTTGAGCAATGAGTAGGGGGACTATGAGAGAAGGCTCACTTGTCAGATAATGGGAAATGAAATCTGTGGTGGTGAATGAAATTCTTTTTGTGACCAAAAAGAACTCTTATGGAATGCTTTCACTAAGGGCCACATGTTCTGACCGTATATGCTAATCTGATGGTCAAGATGATTAGATGAATGCGTAAACACTGGAGGGATTTCACAGAAAGGCGTACAGGGGAGCATATCTCTATGTTCTGAGCCTCTGTAGCAGGCTCGGGTCAAGGCTTCGTTGGTACTTCATTTTGCAGATGGCCATAGATTCGTTGCAGAGGATATATGAAACGGCCTGGAAATTTGTTTAAGGTTATTTATATTCTAAGGGAAACCACACATGCTCTCTCATCTACCAATGCGTTTCTTCATGGCAAAATTGCTAGTGATGGCCGTTTTTTGTGTTCCATGGGGGATCCAAGATCCCAACCGAAGAATACACATGCCAGCAAACCCTACTTTCTCATTTCAATTCTGCGAAATTCGGCTAGTTGTGGATCCTTTCAGGTTGCGAAGATGGTACACGCGTACATTTTGCGAACTGGGTCCAAGTCAGATTTGTTGGTTTTCAACAATCTTCTTCATGTTTATACCACAGATGGTTTTATTTTGGACGCACTGAAGTTGTTCTACAAAATGCCTGAAAGAGATGTTGTCTCTTGGAATACCATGATTTCTGGACTTGTTGGTTCAGGGCTCTTTGATGAGGGGTTTTCATTTTACCGTGACATGAGGAGGGCTGCGATCATTCCTAGTCAGTCGAGTTTTGCTTCAGTTCTGGTTTCCTTGACTGAGATGGGTAGTTTGGTTAACTGCAGACAAATACATGGAGAGTGTTTTAAACATGGGTTTTCATCTAATCTTCTTGTAGAAAATGCTCTTCTGACAGCTTATGTTAAGTGTGGTGACATTAAGGGAGCACGAAACGTTTTTGATCGAATGAGAATTGTTGATGAAGCTTCATGTGAAATCTTATTGAAAGGTTATCTTCAACTAGGTAGTTCCAGTGAAGCTTTTGATATATTCCGCAGTTCTCATTCAATTGGTATACCTGTCAGTTGTTTTGCTCTTACGAGTCTTATAAGCTTCTGTGGAAGCAGCTACCTTATAGATAATGGAACTCAAATTCATGGTTACGTTGTTAAGTTTGGGTTGGATTCTGATGTTTCGGTAGTGAATTCTCTTATCGCAATGTACACGAAATCATCTCTCTTTGAGGAAGCTACATGTTTGTTTGAGGGGCTAACCTCTCGTGATATTGTTACATGGAACTCACTAATTGCAGGTTATGCATTGAATGGTGAAGGAGACATTGGGATGGGTCTTGTTGGAAGGCTTTTATCTACCGGGTTGAGGATGAATGAATCTACATTCTCAAGTTTTCTCTCTTCATCTACAACATTAACTGTTCTTGAAAGTGCAAAGAAGACACATGTTTTAATACTGAAGTTGAGTGAATCCATAGATCAAGTTATCATAAATATTATACTTACTATGTACTCTAGATGTAAAAGTTTAAGCTATGCCAGTAAAGTATTTGAAGTGATGGAGAGGGATATCATATTGTTCAATCTTCTAATCGGATTATGCCGAGATCTTGGTCAGCATGGAGAAGCCATTAGACTTTTTTGCCAGTGTCAGTTGGAGGGATTCAGGATGGATGAGTTAGCTTATTCAAGTATCATTTCTAGCTGCTCAAAGTTGGCTGCTTTAGAGATTGGAGAACAGATTCATGGTTGTACGATCAAGACTGGTTTTGAGAATGTCTTGCTCCTTAAAAACTCCCTCCTAGAGATGTATTCACAATGTAGCAAGTCAAAGAGCATGGAGAAGATATTCAGCAAAGTCGATGAACCAGATATCTTCACATGGAATACAATGATCATGGGATATGCATGTTTTGGGTGTTTTGATCAAGCAATCAAAATTTGGGAAAAGATGATAGAGTTGAATATAGACTTAAATGAATTCTCTTACTGCACGATGCTTGATATATGTGGCTACCTTGAGGCTTCAGTGACTGGAGAGCATATCCAAGCTCACATCCAAAAGTTGGGCCTTCTTTCTGATACATGCTTGATGAATTCTTTACTGACCATGTATGCTAGCTGTGGATTCATGGAGAAGGCATACAAAGTCTTCAAAGAGATTCCTTTGGCTGACTCTGTTTCATGGAATTCAATTGTTTGTGGTTATGCACAGAATGGCTTCACTGGAGAATCTCTCAGATATTACATGCTAATGATTGAGAATGGCTTCAAGCCTAACCACATGACATTTGCGAGTATTTCCAAGTCCTGTGCCACATGCACAGACCTGAAGCTAGGGTTGCAAATTCATGCCCAAGTCATCAGCAGAGGATTTGACTCGTATAGTTTGGTTGCTAATTCTTTTATAAATCTGTATGCAAAGTGTGGAGACATCTATGATTCATCCTTGGTTTTCCAGAATACCATAAACTATAGAGATGTGATCACATGGAACTCTATGATTTGTGGTTACGCATATCATGGTTGTGGAAGAGAAGCACTGCATACATTATCAGACATGAAAAACTCAAGAGAAAAACCAAATTATGTAACCATTATTGGTGTTCTTTCTGCATGTAGTCATGCTGGTCTTATAACAGAAGCAGAGGTCATATTTAAATCTATGTACAGTGACTATGGAATTGTCCCGTGTGAAGAGCATTATGCGTGTATGGTTGACATTTTGTGCCGGGCTGGGAATCTAAGAGAGGCCAAAGATTTGATTGAAAGCATGCCATTCAGACCTTGCACATTAATTTGGCAGACATTGCTCAGTGCTTGTAGGGACAATGAAAATATTCAGCTTGGAAAGGAAGTTGCAGAGAAAATGATGCAGCTGGAGCCACTTGATGCATCTTCGTACATCCTCCTTTCCAACATATATGCTTCAGTAGAGAAAATGGAGGAAAAAGCAGAGATGAGAAACAGAATGAAGGATAGGAGACTGAGGAAAGAAACTGGGTATAGTTGGATTTGGAGTTGATTCAAGACACTGTGCAATCAAGGAATCTACTACTGATTTTTCCACAAGATTGTACTCTTGACTTTGTAAATTAATCTATTTAAGGTCAATGAATAAACAGACAGTAGATTTATATAGAACACCAAAACCTGTGGTATCTTGTGGACCCAACATAGTAACAACCCTCATATTATAAGATTGAAAATCCAAACACCGTGGAGTAAATTGAAAGCAGCCTGTGCAGATTACTGAAATCTCTTCCTAGATCAGCTCCCCATTCGACCAACGATATGGATTGGCACCCAGATTTGGAAGGCTAGATCAAAATATTTCAAAATTTTCTGAAGTTGAAAGACTAAGGTCCAGAACGTGCTGTGTGCGTTGGAATTTCTGTGCCTGCATCTTTACCGAGCAGTCATGGCCAGTAATGGAGAAAATAGAAAGTCGACGATCCTATAGATATGAAGCCAAGAACTCAGTTCAAATTTTTATATTTTGCAAGAAGCAACAGCTACCTTATAAACAATACAAAGAACCGACCATGGATGACTTGATGGAACTAAGTTGTTGGAGAATGTTGCTTCATGGCGTAGCAGGTTGTATATTTGGAAGATTAGGCAAATCCTCTCGAAGAACCCTTTTTTTTTTTTTTTTTCCAGTGAACCCTCTCAAAGAACTTGGATACTGCTTAACTGCTATGTTGCAAGCCTACTGAAACTAGTCGAGTCGTTCTCTGTTATCAGTCATTAAACATTCAGTTCTTCAACATCATTATATTCAATTTATCGCATCCATGTCATATCAGAACCTAAAAAATTAACTCTTTAAGCTTTTTCATTCATGTCAGCAGGGTATCCAAGGATCATGTAGATCTGTCATACCGAAGTTGTATGGCTAAATAAGAGTCATCGTAGAGCTTATCAATCCAATATGTATTCTACGATTCTTGCTACCACAGCTCTCCCATTGGGAAGCTCCTTAAGTACCGTTGGTTTGCAACGATGGAGTGAGTAAAAAATGGGTGGAAAAAATAAATATGTGGAATAGGGTGGGGGAATGCGAAAGAAAAGGATTTTGTCGAAAAAGTTTCAAATTGGGATCCTATTTAGTATTTTTCCACAAAATTTCATTTATTTAGTGAGACTTTTAAAAGGGATGGGGTGAAAAAGTTAGTATATCATCTCAACAAATAAACTTCATTAAATTAAAGAAACTTACCTGCCAACTTTTTCACCCGAATGAACCAAATAAACCACATTGTGAAATTTCATTAGGGCCAATTTGCATTACATGAACCTAGAGATTTCAAATATTTGGATTCCTGAATGTGAGATTTATACCCATTTAGTTGTGGAAATCCCTTGATTCATGAAACCTAGATATTTATCTTTTCACACTAAAAACGTGAATCTGTAAATTTATGGGTATGGGGTGAAATCTAGAGTTTTCACCCGACTAAAAGAGCTAAACATTTGCACGCTCAAAAAATTCACGTTGACCAAACATTCCACCACATATTCATGTTAACCAAATAGTTAATTTTATAAATTGTGATTCCATAGATTTGAAATTTCCAAACTCATGTAACTAAATAGATCCTTAAAATTTTACTTTTAAAAAAAAAAATTCTCACCTTTTGTTTTTACCCCACTTCAAATTTAGCAAACAAACGTTGTATAACGTTTTTTACCACACATTTTGTGCAACTTACATCTAAATACTAATAAAATACTTCAGAGATAAGACCCTAATGAATCTCATATAGACTCCACACATTATGTGTGCTAAAAAAGTCTCCCAACTTGAGGTGATTCAAGAATCAAGACATCTTCGTTAATCATATTCTCTATTCTCTGATCACTTCTTCAATTCTCCAAAATTCTCTATAAGGCCTCTTTGGTTACTTGAGTTTGGAGATTTCAAATTTATGGAGTCATGGTTTATAAAATTAACTGTTTGGTTAGTTTGAATCTTTAGAATGAAATTTATAAATTCATCTAGAAAAAACATTTACGGAGTGATGGTTCAAATGTTTAGCGTTTTTATAGTAAGAGTGAAATCTTTGAATTTCACCTCATACTCATGAATCTACATATTCACATTTTGAGTGTAAAAAAATAAATCCCTAGATTTCATGAATCCAAGAATTCACACAACCAAACCAGCATAAATCCCCCTTTAAAAATAATAGAATAAATCCCGAACAAAAATAAATTTTGCATATTAAAATGAATAATTAATAAAAAAAAATTGAGAATAGATTATCGAGATTTGAGAGTGTAAAAAAAAACACAATACAACTTTCATTAAAAAAATTTAATTATATCCTCCATTTGCATTTAAATATGAAAAAATAAATAGATTTTTGACCCAGAATCCGCAATACAGTCTTTCTATTCTTTTAAATAAAAATAGAATTCAAATTGAATACTAAATGCATCAAAAATAAAAACTGTCAGAAAATGAGAATAAGAAATAATAAAAAAAAACCCTTAAATGTAATTTTCTTTTACTTTACTCATGTTATTCTCCAAAAATTTGACAATAACAAAAAAAAATGGCGGGGTTACATGTACGAAACTTTAAGTTTTTGATGGAATTTCAATTTTAATACCACTGTTCACCCACAGAGAATTGACCAAACGGTTAAACCTCAACTGATGAACCAGTAAAGGTTTTACCAGAAAATAAAAAATGACGAGCCCCTGAAGGGCAAAGAACAGATAACAAAGAAAAATCCCAGCCTTAACCAATTTGCAAACAGGGAACCAGGTAAAACCGTTCTCTCATTGGAATAAAATCTGAGAATACAGCCACCAATTCCTATGAGCAAACCTTTACAGACGACCTTAATGAAAAAAACTAATATAGCAGCTCCAAACTCTGGATTCCTACTGTTCAGAAACTTGTTTATGGGGGAACATGGACCAGCCAGCATGTGGTGGAGAGCCAGGTGGGGCCAGAAGCTGATCTGAATCAGGAGAGAAGAGGCGCAATTCATCAAACACCTCTACAGAAGCATCATCCTTCACCATAGTCCTGAAGGAGATAGACCCACGCTTTGTTGAAGCATCTGAGTTCCTCCCAATAACACTAGCTGAACCAGTTTCAATAACACTAACTGAACTAGTTTCAAGAAGGCTCTGGCTAGCAATAAGATCGGTTTCATTGTTGTAGTCTGACCTCCCTCCGGCTTCAAAATCCCTCATGACCCTCAAGGCTAAAGAATCCGCAACTGGGCAGTAGACAAGCATGGTGACACCCAACCCGGCACAAGTTAAAAGAACAAGAAAAGCTAGAAAGACAAGAGCTTCAAACAAAACATGCTCTGGCCGAGATAGAACAGATAAACCAAGCAAAAGAACCCTTAATGGCAGGAAACCTGAAATAGAGAAGATCAGCCAATAAACTCTCCTGCGCAGTCCCTTGTTGATTACCTGATAAACCATTTGCCTTCCAAGACACAACAAATAGACAGATACTAGAATGACAAAAAGCCCAAGAAAAACAGTACTCAGTAACGGGTATGTGCAAAGGGCAACATCATCGTGGTGCACAACAGCTGTTAAAAGCGAATGGGGCATCTTCTGCATAAAGTTTCCACTGTTGAACCCAAGCCCAATCAATACGACACCGAGCTGAAGGACAAACAGAGGAAGACAGTATAGAAGAACATAACTGGCTGTCTTTCCATTCCATTGCTGGCTTAAGGTTCCTGAATCCCTCCTCTGCAAGGAGGCACGAAGTAGAAACATAAGGGTGAGAAGCAAGCATGGCTCTGAAAACCCAAGATTTGAAAGAATGTAGACTTTGCAGGCAATCTCCTGCCATTCTAAGGTAAGGAAATACAATACTCTTCCCTGTCTCAAGAAACTCAACCGAACAACCTCACCAAAACCCCACCAAATTGCAAAACAGATTAATGTGATTCGGATTATCCACGGTCCGTTAAAATATTGAAGTTGGGCAAAGCCTTGTCCCCTGATTGAAGCTCTGAAGTAAACTGAGTAAAGTATGCAGAGAACACCAAAAAGCACCAGCACTAATACTAGAAAGATTGTCACCACACCGAATGCCTCGGTGACGAGTCTGGTCAGGGGCATTACCCGAAGCACAGATTCCACGCATGCTCTCCACCAGCATGGATACTGAAACGCCCGGCCAAGAAAGTAGATGTACACTCAAATAAATAAGAATTGCTCAATGAACCACTTAAGTAATGCCTGAAGCCTTCTGTGCCGCCCTGAACAACCATATGCCCTATGTTTAAAACAGCCAGATCAAAGTACCTCCAACGCAAAAGGAGGCAACTGTTTAGACCATTCTAACCAGCTGCTGTAACTGCCAGTTATCTCAAATAAACTCTTTCTTCCAGTTCACAAAAATGTTACATACTACAAAATCCTCTAGTAAAATAACAAATGCTGTCACTTTATTTGTCTGAAGCACTCCACTTTATGATTGAGTTCAGCCATCCATTTATGACAACCTAATTTTTTATGACAACTTATTATCAGTAAATGCAGAAAACAGAATCAAAGTTGCAATACTTTAATAGAACAAACTGAAACAACTACATAGTGAGATCCATATAAAGTAAGATATCTAGGAAAAGTATACACTTCCACATGCCAATCCTTTTCCCAATTGAAATGCTTCCTCTCTCTATCGTCATCAATGAATGTGCCCTCAGTTTTCCACCAAATAAAAGTTCACAATACATGACCCACACGAACTTCTCAACTCAAATAAGAGCAACAACAAAATTTTAAAGCCGCAAAAAGCGATCAGTATTCTCCTAGGCTCTCCATCAAGAGGCATAAGAAACCGTTAATACATCTAAGGCAAACATTGATTTAACATCTCCTACTAGTTGCATAATTTGGAAATTCTTCAAAGAAGCATCAATGTAACTTTAACACCTTCGGAAACATAATCAAATACTAAACCACATAAACTGAAGAAAACACTTGAAAAAAAAACAGTTTTTACACGAAACAGATTTTATTCAAGGAATCCCTTAACTTTCAGCAAACAAACAATGTTGAAAAGAACATCTTCTAACGATCAAGTACTTCATCGATACACAGAAGTCCAGAGCAAATAATAAATACCTGTAAGAATGCGCCTATTGTAGCCAGCATTTTAGTCAGAAAGAAAACTGATCCGCCATGGCAAAACGAGAAAAGAGTAAAACAACACCTGAGTTGACGGATTCTCTGGATGAAACTAAGTAGAACAAAAGATACCAAACGAGAGCTCTCCGAACGGCAAATATCGATCCAACGAGCTTCAGATAGGATTATAATCTCCGAAAAAATGATCCAAAACCCTAACTGAAAGCAGAAGCAGATGAGGACGGACGATGGAAGGAGAGAGAGGAGCGAAGAGGGGACAAACAAAACTGGAAGGAAGAGAAAAAGAGTAGGAGACTCGGTTGCTGACAGGCTGTATCCAGCTTAGTTTGTCCGAGCCTCTTGATTCGGGAATCAAAATCCTAGGTTCGAATTATTCCACGCCTAGCTGGAAATGGTGAGGCTGCGTTTTCCGTGGCTGTGTATTCGTCCGGTGAAGGGTGACCCCCTAGATTCTCTCCTTCACCTCTCAGAATCTTGGATTCAGATACTCTACATCTTTAGATTCTACACTTCGATTTTTTTTTCTTGTTTTCATTGATAATTTTAATGCAGAGAAAAAAATTCCTCGGTTGTATACATTTTTCTATTGTGCTAATGCATTTTTATCCCAAATAGGGTGTAGTTGAAGTCTTGATTTTGAATAAAAAATAATAATATTTTTTTAATTTTTAAGTTTTTTTAGCCATTTTTTTGGCATGTAAGTACATTGTTGTACACAACCCATAGACGTGCATAGCCGATGATGTTTTTCCCATAATATAATTGTATCAGTGCCTTTCGAATAAAATTTTCAATCCATGATTTGTATATTTTTTAAGTTCATCTCACCCATGTGGATAAAGGATCTGGAATCCAACTGGCACCTCATGAGTATGATTTATGAGAAGATACACGATATTATTGAATTTTAAACTCTTGTAGTTAGATGATGTTAGGTTTTTTATTAAAATCTATATTATCTATATATTAAATTTCAAAATTAGTTTTTGCATTTGCATTTTATTTAATTGTTTTGTTTGTGTGTGGGACCCGAGGTAAGAGTGGTAAGTGAGGACCTGGTAAAGGAAGTCCTTCATTCCTTGAGAGTTTTTTCAGCCACTTGTTTGGTCATGTTTGGTGGGCTTCTTGAATGGTGGAATACTTAATTGCTAACCCTTGACATTCATTTCTCATTTCAACCTCATGACCATAGATGGCCATTCCTGAGCGGGGGTAGTGATGGTTAAAGCTATTCATCCAAAGGTGAATGGAGAATTCCGTATCAGGTGAGGTTTATAATAAAATTTTCAATCTCCCTTGCATTTGTATATTTTTTAAGTCCTCACTCACATTATTTGTTTTACAAAGCTCTTTCTTGAGTTGTCAGTGGTCATACCTAAGGATTGGAAGACTACCCATATCTGTTGGAGGTTGCTTTACCTCGAGGTGAGTGCGATGAACCCTTGTAGTGAGTGCATCAATTACCTAAAGATAGCATATTATTGAATTTTAAACTCTTGTAGTTAGATGATCCTCTTAACTTGTGTAAAGAGAAAATTTTTCTATTCTCTATCCATGTAATTAGATTTATGTCGTGCATCCAACCTAAAAACAAAATTATAATTATGTGGGGTGGCTCAATTGATAAAAAATCAACACTTCTATGTAAGACATCAAAGTTCGAATCCTTTAAAGCTAGGGCGAAGTATAGCTTACATTATATAAAGCTCATTTAATAATGTATCAAGGTACACCCAAATGAATAGGGGCAGACCAATAGAGGGGCCGAAGGGGGGCCATGATTTTTAAAAAATAATATTAATTCCCTTATTTTCTTTTTTCTCTTCCCACATGTGAAATGTGACTATTTGGCCCCCAAGGATTGAGAACAATTTTTAAAGATAAAATAATGAGTATAAATGTCATTCCTAATTATAAACTAACTCATCAATCCCTATTTGTTCTCTCTTCCCTTATCTCTCGTATTTTTTTCCTATTTATTCTGTTATCTTTCTATAAACGCGGATTAATGAAATTTCAAAATTTTCAAAATTTCATTCATAATTAGAAATTAACTCCTCAATCCCTATTTATTATCTCTTGTATCTTTTCTCTTCTCTCCCCTCTCCTTCCTTTCTTATTATTTATTATCTTCCTTGTCAATAAGCTTGGGTTAAGAAAATTTGGAAAATATATAATATACTACACAATTAAAATAGATGGTTGTCACACTACTATACTTTTAGTATCTATGGATGATATTGTGATCATATGTAGTAGTGAGAATGATATTTCAACATTAAAGATTTTTTTGTGAACTGAATTTGAAATCAAAGATATGGGAAAACTAAGATATTTATTAGGTTTAGAGTTGTCATATTCCACTAGCGGTGTATCTATATCCCAGATGAAGTATACATTATATCTTACTTGAAAAAACTGGAATGCTAAGATGTAAGCCTACTGAGACTTCTATTGAACCTAACATACATTTGAAGGCAAAGGAAGAACAATTAGTTGACAATATAAGGTATAAAAAATTAGTGGGAAAATTGATCTATCTATCTCACACTAGACCTAACATCACATTTAAGATAGTCTTGTTAGCCAGTATATGCATGATCTCTATTCATCACATTTGGATGCAGTATATCAGATCTTGAGATACTTGAAGACTACTATAGGAAAATGAATTTTAATTTCAGTTCATGGACATTTGAAGATTGGGGCATATACAAATGCATATTGGGCAGGATGTGCATATGATAAGAGGTCTACCTCTGGGTATTGTGTATATGTGGGAGGTAACTTTATGATTTGGAGAAGCAAGAAACAGATTGTAGTTGCGCGGTCCAGTGTTGATGCCAAGTTTAGGGCGATTGCTTAAGGCATTTGTGAGGTACTATAGCTTAAATGACTGCTTCAAGTGGTTGAGACATATTTGGAGGTTCCTATACAATTATACTAAGATAGTAAGTCAGCAATCAACATAGCTCATAACCAATTAAAACATGATAGAACTAAGCATGTGGAGATTGACAAACATTTCATAAAAGAGAAGCTTGAGGCTGGGCTGATCCATATCACATTTGTTACTTCAAACGAGCAACGGGTTTGATGTGCTTACAAAGAGCTTGAACACGAATATATTCAATTACATTATAAGCAAATTAGGTATGATAAATATCTATGCTCAAACTTGAGGGAGAGTGTTGAAAACATAGATTGAGGTTTCTTAATTATAATATGATTATGTTTCCTAATAAGTCTAGAGTTTTATTTCTATTTGTTTTATATTTCATTTTCCTACTTAGTATATGACTTAACTAGGTTGTAACTATAAATACCCTATTGGGGTATTGTGAATAATATACTTTTAGATGAGCAATTCCTCGCATTACAACACTTAGACATGAATTACATGAAGATGTGAGAATTGTAGAGGATTGGGAACCCTTAACTATCTATAATTTTGACATTTACTCAATAAAGAGTGCTTATTGCCTATTGTGCAAACATCTCGAGGCTTCTAAACAACATTGTGCAACAACCTGCCATGTCCACCCTTGCAAACAAATACCAATAAAAGTGTGGCATCAAGTTTGGAATATGAAAACTCTACCCAAGATTCATCTCTACAGAGGTATTGTGCAAATGGTCTTCCAGTTATGGACAGACTCATTGCAGGGGTCACATGGCTGATGAACCAGCTTGTTTGCAATGTGGGGAATTTGAAAATGTTCATTAAATTCTTCTTGACTGTACTGTACCATATATTTTGAATCATGATGAACAGTCTTTGGTTCAGAAAGTTCAAAATGCAACATTGGCTCTAAGGAATATTGGGATATCCAAAGTGTAGCAAGGCCTCTTGTGACTTATGATTAAAATTCACAGGGTGGTGATTTCCCACCCAAATTTATTGCAGGATAGATTCAACCATGTTGTGATTTAAGCTATCAAGTGGCATGTTCAAAGTTTCTCATCTTGTTCAATGTGTTGCTTTGCACTTATACCGCTTGATACAATAATTGAAGTTGTTTATTTTAGGGGTAATTTTCATTTAGACCCCCTAAGGTTTGGTCCATGTCATTCTAGTCCGAAAAAAAATCCCCTTTGCACATGGCTCCCCTGAGGTTACTAGAAATGATTAAATAATGACAAATCATAATTTTGATGACCAAAATACCCTCATATTACAATGGTCAAGATTATAGCATGTATTCTATTTCGATCTAAAGTTTATGTTAAAAAGATAAATTATAATTGCAATTTTAATATTTTTATTTTAATCATCTTGGTAGTAGCAAGCATCATAGAAAGATCTTTGCCAGCAGGTTGAATCAAAACTGTTTTCTTGTTAGCCAGTCCTAATATTCCACCGTGAGAATAAAATGTGCGATAAATAGATAGATAACATATATACCCATTTACAAAATGAAAACGAAAAACAAAACCCTAAAAGTTTAGAAAACCTGAGATAACATAGATACCCATTTACAAAATGAAAACGAACAACAAAACCCTAAAAGTCTCAAAAACCTGAGTGCTTAAAAGAGTGAATGTTGTAGAGATTGTTGCTCTCCTTGCTGAACCGTACACTAGCAGTTCCATTCCCGAACTCCTTGACGAGAAAAGATTTGTTCTTCTTCACGATCTCCCAAATAAAAGGCCTAGGAACAGAGCCATTTTAGTTGCACGAAATCACCGGATATTTAGAGACAAAACTACATTAATCAAGAATCAGAATGTGAAATCCAATTGGTGACGAAAGGGATAGGAGAAAAAATAATTTGTAGAATCAGCATGATCGACAAAATTGGACTAAAGACGATTCACGAACCAGAGAAGCAGCGAAAGTAGCCTTTAACGTCCTCTGCGACAGTCGGGATCCTGGGAAGCAAAGAGGAAACAAAATAGTGGACACCACCTTAGGGGTATTTTGGTAATCAAAATTATGATTTATCATTAAGTAATCATTTCTATTAATCTCAGGGGAGCCATATGCAAAGGGGAATTTTTTTTTTGTATTAAAAATGATATGGACCAAACCTTAGGGGTCCAGATGAAAATTACCCTTATTTTAGTTACCTAAATATTGATTTACACTTTTTTATCACTGTAAAAGAAATCCGTGTTACTTGTAAATTTTATTTCCTAATGAAAAGAATGCTCAACATAAAATCTCTCATTGAATAGAAGAACATTTTTCAAAGATTGCTCGACAATGAACGATGAGATCAGATTCCACCTTCAATGATAAATTTGAAATTATTTGACAATGTATTCAATTAATATTTAAAATATTTTATATCAATATTTGTCAATCAATATGTTTGATTTCTTTATTTTTTCTGATTCATGTAAGTCTTTAGGCCTGTTAAGTTAGTAAGTTTGGAGATTTAAAAAATATAGAGATTTCAAATTTATGGAGTTATGGTTCATAAAATTAATCATGGTGTGCGCAAGTGAAGTCATGGTTCAAATGTTTAACACATTTACGATTCACCTCATACCTATAAATCTATAGATTCACGTTTTTAGTATAAAAAGATGAATCCCTAAATTTTATGAGTGCAGGAATTTACACAACCAAACAGGTATAAATCTTCCAATTGTAAATCCAAGAATTTAAATTCTCTAGATTCATGTAACCAAACAGACTCTAATAAATGGATTAAATTTATTGGCCATGATTCTATTTCTATCCAATTCATTACAATTAATTAATTGGTTTCATATGTTTCCAAATATATATGATTTAATTAATTAGTTCAAACCAAAACTAGCCGTTCTTTATGAATCTATCTCTATCCGATTTATTACAATTAATTAATTGGTTTCATATGTTTCCAAATTTGTATCATTTAATTAATTGGTTCAAACTTCAAACCAAACTAGCCGTTCTTTTTTTTGTGTGTGGGGACCAAACTAGTTTTTTTTTTTTTCCTTTTCTTTTCTCCCCTTCTTTGTTTGTGGTAACCAAACTAGTACCCAGTTCGGTTGTCTTTGATCCTTAGTTAACTGATCTGTGTGACCAATATTGGTAGGGCATGTGCATCCAACCTACAAAGGAAAAAGAAAAATACTGAGACGACTTATAACCAGAAAAAGTGATTGATACGATATACTAAGAGCCTGTTTGGTTATATGAATCTAGAAATTTTAAATGAAATGGAATTTTAAATTTACAGATTCATGGTTCTAAAAATTAACTGTTTGGTTAGTTTCAAATTTATCGAAGTTCATAGAGTTTTGTTGGATTACTCCTTGTGAATCCGTAAATTTCATTAATTTTATACTTATAATGGAATCCATGGATTTCACCCAATACTCAAAAATGGCTTAAGACCTGTTTGGTTACATGAGTCTGAAATTTCAAATATATAGATTTCAAATCTATGAGTCATAATTTATAAAATTAAATATTTGGTTGTGGAATGAAATCTGTGGATTCATCATAAAAAACTATTTGATCGATGTGATTTTTATGAATGTGCAAATGTATAACTTTTTTGAAATCTCTGGATTTCACCATTTACTCATAAATCTACAAATTCACATTTTTAATATAAAAAGGTGAACCTTTAGATTTAATGAATTTAGAGATTTTAACAACCAAAAGGGTATAATTATAGAGATTCATGAATCTAGAGATTTGAAATATTTGGATTCATGTAATCAAACAGCCCCTTAATTCATTTTTGAAGCAAAAAATTGAAATATTTAGATTTCATGAATCCAGATATATTTTATAACCAAACAGGTATAAATCTTTAATTCATGAATCTAGAAATTTGAAATTCTAAATTCAGATAGCCAAACAAACCCTAAAACCATGGTCCGGACACAGCGTTTGAGACGTGGAGCGATTAAACCCTAAATCGGGTCATACTGATACGATTTCTTACCAAAAAAGATGTTTTTTTGTTTTTGTTTTTGTTTTGGGTAGGATACCAAAAAAGGTATTGATACGATAAATGCTAAAAGTCTAAAACAATGGTCCGTACATAGGGTTTGAGAGTCTGAGACGTGGAGGGATTAAGCCCTAAATCTGACCCGTTTGCGAAAACCCTGGACGGTACCGAGTTGCACCATCCACGTTTCAAACCCTCGCTTACGCGAGGACCCGCGAAGTCGGTCTTCGTGCTCTTATTACCGTTCTGTAGCAAATCTTTTGATTGCATTTCTCTGCCGAAGTCTCTTTATAAATCGAACACACTCGATTTCATCCATGGGAAGTGGCCAACACTGAGATCCAAATCTTACTGATTCATGACTGCTTAGAGCAGGTTCCACTATGGAGCTACGTTCCAGATCTCTGTCTCTGCGTTGCATTCTGATCCTTCTTGTCATTGTGAATCTATCTGCGAGCTCGGTTTCTGCAGATAATCGTCGTCCGAAGAACGTTCAGGTTTCAGTTCAGGCCAAGTGGTCTGGAACTCCAATACTATTGGAAGCCGCGTAAGTTTTTCCTCACTCGATGATTGATTGTTACATTTCCCAGTTATAGTTCCCAAATGATTTCATAAAATGTTTCAATACTGAATTCAGGGAATGGAGCATTTTGACTGGTTAAAGTGTTTTGGGATTTCTAGAAGAATAGGTTAACATGTTTACCTTGATGGATTACCCGATGAAGCTGCATCTGGTGTGCGGTGAACCAATGCTGAATGCAGCTTCGAATTGGGATTTTTGCTTGGGTCCTTGCTTTGGACGAGGTTCTAACATTGATCAATGGACAATAGAAAAAGTGTGGCCTTCGTCGAACGAGGATACCATGCTATGAAGGGCGGAATTTATCCACTTCCTTCTTGCCACTACGTGGAACTACTACTTAGATTTGTTTGGGATGCATTTGCACTGACTGATAGCCGCAAAGGACATTTGTCAGCTTCTTTTGAGTTCTGGGCTGGGGATTATTCTTTGGCCTATCCTTCTTAGAATTACCCTTCTCTGGCTTTATGAAGATTCCGTCTAAGAACTTAGTAGCATTGAATTAAGTCTTCGTTTTGAGTCTATTTCAACTTCCTAGTCAGTTTAAGCTACGTTAGGCCTTTACTTATTAGGGTAGGATTCTATTTTCGAGGCCTTTATGTATGTTGTAAAGAGGCTTGTTATTAATGAAAAGTTTTTCCTGTTCGTGTCTTCTTCTCCAGTGGAAATTATACAAGGCTGGTTGGATTGGTGCTTGATCCAATTCACACCTTGCAGACTAAAGCTCAGCTGGTTTGTTGGTTGGGTTGGTATTTGATCCAGTGGACCCATTGTGGTGTGAAGATATGGCCTCAATAGAATTAAGGGCCACTGTCAGAACCTCAAGTTAGAATTAGCACTGTTAGGAATTTCAGTTACCAAAAAGTGGGGCTGGCTTTAGTGTTTTACAGGTCTTAGATGGGGATCTGATTTTGAGGGAATGATGAGGGTGCTTGAAAGGTTATTTGATTAAAGTCTCGACCAGTTTAGTTAGCTGGGGAATGAATCCCTTCACTTGGGCAGTTGAAAAGAAATAGGAAGTCAAGGTCAATGGGGTTTCAAGGGGCTGGATTTTGAATTGATGGTAGGTCTGCTATGGGGGGTGATCTGATGTAGCCTTGGGCTGATGGGTTCAACCAAGGGCCAATGCCAAGATCTGAATCAGAACTGAGCCAAAGATGCTGTTTTCAAACGAGGGGCTTGGGTGTTGTTTTGAGAGATGGAGTACTCTGATGGTTTTCTAACCATAAAGGCCTGCTTGATAAAGTGAGAGCAAGTATGGATTTTAGTTTGAAAGGATTTGGGTAAGTCGTACTTTCTAGGAGGTGGCTGAGTGAAATTACGGAATCGAGGTTGATGGTTTGAGTTGTCATAGTGGGCTGAAACCTGGAGGAACGTAGGTAATGATTTAGGGATATGATCTTTTGAAATTGGTTGGGTTTGGATGGCTCACTTGGAATATATAGGGGTTATGGGTTTTCGGGTTTTAAGGAGCATGGAAATACAAGAAAATATTTATATCTTGAGATTGGATGGTTATCATTATGGTCTAAAGTCACTAGGACTGGGGGATGACGTGCTTGAATTTTGGGAAGATCTGATGGTTCAATGTAAATCTGACCTTGAAATTTGAGGAAGTCTGAAAATTCAAGAAAATAAAAAAGAAAAGGTGATGGGAAGGGAGGATGAGGATCTATTCTCCTAACATAAATAGTGTAGATGAAGGCAAAACTTGTGTAGACTGATTCTATTGTCAGCAACAGGAGTTAGGTTCTCAATCATAATCTCGTTGTTTTCTGGGACTTGAACCACCACGGAAACAAGAGAAGAGTTTGATCTCCATCAAGAAAAGTATTACCCAAGATCACAATCAAGTCCCAGTTTGTAACTACAAAAATAAATCTAATCAACTGTACTTTGTTTGTTCCTTTAGGGGGAGGTCATAAATAGTTCTAAACAGCCTCAAAACTCATAATAGAAATAGGTGATAAACTCCTAAAGAATCAGAACTTCAAACCCATTAGATCTAGGACTCTTACCACACTTATCACTTGGACAGTTGGACCACTAAAACTGAAATGTAACATAAGAAAATACTATTCTGCCCTAGAACTTAAGCTGGGAAGAATTGACATAAGTAGACCAATTAACCAATTAATTCAATTATTTTCGTGCTCAGTCTGGACACTTGACTTTTAGGCCCATAGAATAGGCATGTGAGGACATAAACATATGGGACAAAGGCCCAACACCATATCTATCTACAATAGGTTGATATAAAAGAAAACAGTCCAGTTTGGTGCTGGATCTGCATCATGATTCACTTCAAAGTGTATCAAATTTTGATTGGCAGAACATAATATACTATGGTTGCAGGTTTTAGGCAGTTAGAGCTTTATTGGAGGTTAGGTTTTATGGAAAGATAGGGTCTAGTTTTTTAAATTAGAACCAGTGCCTCCTGAACTTCGAACCACCAGGGAACCGGCAGCTTGAGTTCTCAACTTCAAGCAAAACACTCTCACCTAGAGAAGAAGGCCTCAAACAAGGAGAGTAGCTCACAAGCTAATTGGATTAAACATTCAAGTCTAAGTTACTATCACATGATGGGGGGTTTAAATTGGGACTTTGAATATCCTATTAAATGGGATATTCATATTAATCGTAGGAATAACTAATCGTAATAGCTAATTAAAATATAAAAGACCTGTCTATCACTAACTTAAATAATTAAATTGGCACAAATAATCTAAATTAACTCATTTGAATTTTAGTGTCACCCGACCTCTAACACAATGTGAAGCCTGGGAGGTTTTACTTGAAGCATCGTTCATATTTCTGAAGATTTCCTTCAAGTTCAAGTTGAAGATTTAGACTTTGTTCAGGAGTTACTGCCGTCCAGGAAATCATGCATGCTCAATTCATGTCATCATTACCCAGTCTTCTCCTAATCCTCCCAAGCCACCCAAAACTTAAGTTTGCCCCCCATCTCTTACAACCATTTCCCACACCCATAAGTACCCCACAATTATTAAAAAAAAAAGAAAAAAGAAAAAATAGAAAAAGAAAAAAGAACAAGAAGAAGAAGAAAAAAATGCATTGCTTGACATCATTCAAATTCACAAGTCTTGACAAATCCATCCAACATCCAACCATCTTAGCCTAAAATTTCACACATCTTTAGGAAACATTCCCAAGTCCCAAATTTCCCGCAGAATGAACCAACCTTCCAAATCATTCCAAATTCGGATCAAGTTTTCATCTTTAGATGAGGAGAACTCGATCCAAACCCCTTCCTCCCAATCTGAACTGTAAAATTCACATCGATTCTCTTTTCAACAAAAACCCAAACCCAAACCGCAATCTGCTGCCAATTCTAGTTCAGTGCTCTTGAGTATCCAAACTTCAAGAAACCTTCATTAATATGTTCTCCCACCCTAATGTTGCATATGAGATTCTCTTGAAGTTTTGATAACTTAAACCCCAATCCTAACTTTGACCTAAAATCCAAATTTCAAGAAACGGTCATTGATAAGTTCAAACTTTTAGGAACCTTAATGGATAGGTTCAAATTAGGTAACCTTCCTCTAGAGTCCAGCCCTTGTACCTAGTGACCCTTCTTCAGACATCCCTAGTGGCGGGATCTTCATGACATGCCCTTTTCTATTGGTGGAATTTTCACCGCTTGTTTTCCTTCCTCATTTTTTTGGGTGGTGTTGTTGTTGGGGGGGGGTGTTTAGAATGCAGCATAATTGCACATTTTGAATCTACTAATCAATGGATTTTTGTTGCTGATAAAATAAAAGGCGCAAACATGGAATATACTTGAACCTGTAAACAGAAAGTATTAGCAAGTAATGAAGTTCGATAAATTGGCCCAAAAAAAATAAAAATTCGATAACAATGTGAAGATAATTGATGGCAGCAAAACAATATAATGTGGTTGTTGCCTCTCAAGCTATTTTTCCCTATGAAATTTAATCTTACTCAAATCCCCAAAACATGGAATTCTAATTACCCCAACATTATGACCCTAAAACAACCTCAGTCACTTAGAATTCCCATAAAGAAGACTGGTGAACCTGTTAATTTAAAATATCCAAATAAGTCTTGTATGCCGAAGTCCAAATATTTTGCAAAAGCACTAGAATTAACTATATTTCATAGAGTTATCATATGCCAAATTCGAAATATTGTGGAGTTTTTATAATGATCCCATGATTGATTAGAAATTGTTAACCAACACACTTATGCATCTGAAAAATTACATCTTGATACCTTGAGATTAGAAAGACAGTCTTGAAAGAAACCCATATTAACTTACAAGATTTCAACCTTTTTTACCTTTCACATATTTTTGGCCTTTGGCTTCAACTAAGGCTGTTCATTTTAGACCAGCTAATAATTGCAGCATGTCAATACGTTTTCCTTAGTAAAAAGGGCCAGTCATATATTATATGTATCTTGCAAGTCTATTTTCTACTCATATTTGTCCCCTGTTTGCATACGATCTTCCCGTTGGAAGTGGACTGCTTTGCTGGGAATAAAATCTGAGCTTTTTGTTTAAACTACACATCCTTCGCAGATATCTCAGTTAAAAGTATTGAATGTTTATCTGGTTGCAGTGAATTACTATCTAAAGGATGGAAGGACCTATTTTGGGACTTCATTGAGGTCTGGTTGCGTGGAGAAAATGATTCTGATTCCTCTACAGCCAAGGATTGTATTCACGAAATTGTGAGACATGGACAGTCTCTTTTAGGCGAACCTTTGGGATCACTCTTCAAATTCTCTCTGACTCTTCGTTCTGCATCTCCAAAACTGGTGGTCTACCGACAATTAGCGGTGGAATCTCTATCTTCTTTCCCCTTAGTGGCTGAAAATAGTGCAAATGATCTTGGAGGGGACATTTCTGAACCAGTTAGAGGCATAAACAGAAAGAAGGATGACCACTTTTTAGTAGGCATGAACCCCAAAAGTCCTGGTGGTAAATGTTGCTGGGTTGATACTGGTGGGGCTTTATTTCTTGATGTTGCAGAATTGTTATTGTGGCTTGGTAACCCCACTCTACAGTAAGTGTTAGGTGATATTTTCTTCAGCACTGTTCTTGTCCTGGTTTTGATGTCTTTCAGTCATTTATTGCATTCTGTTCTTTTCAGTTCTGGGGATCCATTTGACCAGCCTGAACTTTATGATTTTGATCACATTCATTTTGGATCAAGTACTGCTAGTCCAGTTGCTATTTTGTATGGAGCTCTTGGAACAGCATGCTTCAAAGATTTTCATGTTGCTCTGGCAGAAGCATCAAGAAAGGTATCTGAAGTGTATCTATGCTTCACCTTAGTTATCTATAATCTATCCTTTTGAGTCTGAAATGACCCCTGATTTCAGCAAGTATTTTAATGAATTAGAAGTCCTGCCTCTTTCTTATATTTGTTGCATTTTATTCTGAAGTACCATTTGATGGCATTGTGTTGGGCAGGTTTTATAAATCCTAGAATCCTAAGGGTTATGAGTCCAGTTCAGAACCTTTGAACTCTTAGGTTATGACCATAGATAGGGAACGAAAAGTATGTTATTTAGCGGTTAAGAGTTGACCTAAAACTGTTTGAAATTTAAATAAGAGCCTAAATTGATTGTAGTATATATTAATTTATTTGAAATCTGATCTGTCTTGATCAATTCAAAACACTATGCAGTCTGATACTCTGATGTGAACTGAGCTTGGGATCAGATTCAGTAGACAGATACATTTCCTCTATAAGAGAAAAAAAAATAACAACCACAGTTTGCATAACAGGAGCATTTCTCTACTGGTCAGACAGAGAGAGCAGGCTCTACTCGGGTTGGTGGGATCTTACAGTTCTACTTTCCAACAAATTTGTAGTTTCCCTGGCATTTGAGATCTCATATCCGCTCCTATTGATAGGTTATTCCTTCTCGTCTTGCAAGTTTGCCCTCTGGTTCGTGGTGAAAAAAAAGAAGCCGTGAGAGACCAATTTTCCTAACATGGTGAGCAGAAATAGCTAAAATAGCCAAAAAAAGACCCCCTGGCTCTGGCTTTTCATCTGACACACTTCAAATATCTATTCAAAGCATTAAAACCTAGACTTAGGACTCATATCAGACATTTAAAAAGCATATGTAGGAAAATAAAGGGAAGCCACGTTCAGGCAGTGGCCCACCTTCTACTCTGACTACTCAATCTTATACAATCTGAACAAAATTATCCACATCTGCTAACTCTTTGCTAAAGAAACAACTGATGACTGATCTACTTCCTGCGATGAAATCTTTAATCCTCTGTCTCATGACTCTCATCTTATTTTATCCAGTGGACAAACAATCAACTATTTAATGCACATTATACTCGCTGAGAAGCTGCTAGAGGGTCAGTCCTGAATAACTGGGGCTTCAACAACAACCTCTGTTTTGTGATGACCGATGATCATTCTTCTAACCAAGTTGTCATCTTTCCAGTAATTGATGATACTGCCATCTCTCTGCTTCTCTGTGTGTGTGTGTGTGTGTGTTTGCTGAAGGCCACAAGTTGACTTTGAAGTGTTATTGCATCAGTGACATACTGACATGAAAATTTCATGAAGAACTTTGATTGAACCTCCATGACCCTTTGGATTGAACTGCCTCTTCCAGCCCTCTTATGCTCAATTCGAGATTCAGTCCAAACTGAGTCCTATAAATCCTAATTTCCCATTTTTTACATTTGAAACCCCAAAACCCTGAATCAACTCAACCGGAGTTGATTATGTCTGAGATCCTGTTAGTTGGTCCTTAGTCCTATATAAGGCTACATAATGCAGAAACCTACAAAAATAGGCCCTGAGAAAGAGAGAGAGATAAGAGTATGGGCTGACCTCCAGTCACCGGACGTAGAAAATATTCTTCTCTGGATGGCTAGAGTGCTGGACTGCTGCGGAGACTGTAGGCTAGCAGCAGCTGGCAGCATGAAGTTGTGAAGGTTCTTTTTCTTTCTTTGAAACTTTGCTTGATGTGGCACACAAGAATCTTGTTTTGAGGAATCTCTTCTCCCATTCCTTTAACTATATATGGGCTTTGGGACCTTTTTTTCTTTTAAAAAAATGCCCATGTTAAATATCAAACATCTATGATATTGACCCATTTCTTCAATTTGTCGTAGCTAATGACCAAAAGTTATCATTCTATACTTTATGATTCTATTAGCTACCGAACTATTTGCATTTTCTTTGCCAAAAATGATATTGTAGATGATTTTTAAAAACTAGGTCATGAACAAAAACATAAATGATACCAATGATAGCCTTTGTTCCATTAGTTAGTAGTGATAAAATGCAGGGTACATATTCTTTTGTAGAATTCTCATTACATGACTTTTATTATGACCAGAACTTTCCTTATCTTAATACACTTCAAAACATCATATTTGACCCATAATTAGTGTACTAAATGTTGTGAAATTTCGGTTGTCTTGAGCCTTACAAGATGAAACATGGTCTGAAATGAAATTGAGTTAGTTGAATTTCAAAAAAATTTCGTCAATTTTGGTGAAATTTCAGAAAATTTGGAAATTTTTGGTGAAACTGTGGAAATTTTGGTTCAAGAGTTCCAGGGGTTGTAATTGTAAATTTTAGATTGCAATTGAGATTTGACTACCTCTGAATATTTGTCTTGCATTTTAATGGAAGTTTCAGTGTTTTCTCGTATATCCATGGTTAGATTTGTGAAAATACATGATCCAGTTTTGTCTGCTTGCAGCTGTGTATGTGCAAATCAAGAAGAGCAGTTTGTGTTAGGTTTTAGTAAAAATTAACGTTGCCATTGTGTTTATTGGCCTCAAATTAAGCTGTACACAGAATAAGACAAGAAACCCACCTGAAACCCACCGAAACATGCAACCAGACATGGTACGCCGTGTCTTGACGTGGTTGAGACACCGAGACAAGACAAAATCAAACTATGCCCAGAATTGACTGATGATATAATAGCTGGGTCCTGAAAGTGACTATAAAATGAAGATTAACTACAACTTCAGAGATCCTTATGAAAGCAAAGCCAGTCAACTTAGTAGACTGGTGAACGCCTAATGCTATTTCACCAAAATAACTCCTAATGCGATTAGTGGGTTTTAAAATTCGTGCTTGGACTAAATCTATTGGCTTTCTAGTTGAGACTGTAGAACTGAATACACTTCCTGATGTGAACAACAAAAGGGCCCCCAACGGAAGCTGCAAGGGGGCCTAGCACTGTAGGCCCATGCGCAGCCCCTAGGGGTATTTTTTGGGGTCTCTTTTTCTTTTATTTGGTTATGTATTTTAGGGTTTCTGATCTGTTCCATAATCCCAGTTAGTTTTTTATTTCAGTTGAAGTTGTCTAGTCTACGTAGGAGTCCAAGTATGAGTGAGTTAGGTCTCTTATAACTTAGAAGTTGATTCTATTTTCGGATCTTGTAAAGGCTATAAATTCTCATGCCTAATGCTGTAGAAATCAGATTTGATGACTAAATAATTGAGAATTTTGCAGCCAAGGAGGTTTCGGCAAGGTCCTTTTGAGGAGGACCCTGTGATTATTCAAGCTCCCAAGTTCTACCCTGCAATTTCCGGAAAGTTCCCTCCACCTATGGCCCTCCATCAACAACTCCGCATCACTCACAAGCAAGTACAGACCCCTCCAAACCCCATCAGAGCCTCCATTCCTCTTCTACCTCTTGCACAACATGGAATTTCCTCGCCCTGCAATCACAGCCTCCCCAATTCCCTTCCCGATCCCTGCGCAGCCCTGTAGAACCCCTCACCCACCTCCTACGACCCTTCTATGTCCATCCCAGAACTTCCCCATACCCTGAGGCACTCCCCCACCCCTCCCTTTTATCTCTCGGCCCCCTCTCTTTCTTGTGGTAAACCAGAAAAGAAGAAAAATAAGAAAGAAATGGAAAGGAAGTAAGAAAGAAAAGAAGAAAGATTTGGAAAGACCAAAGTGGTTGCCCAAGATTTCCAACTGGAAAGATCGGAGAAGTTGCTCAAGATTTCCAACCCATCCCCAGTTTGATACAACCCTGCAACTATTTCCTTCTCAGCTCGGTAGGGTTTTGATAACAGCAAAACCTTTCCTAAATCATTGAACAACTAAAAATCAACCTAATTTGAGGTTCCCATGGCTTACCAAAACCGCTCAACCAAGCCCAAAACCCTAAAAGTGTCCAAGATTGGGAAGATCTGGTTCCACACGCATCTCGTCCTTGTTGGTTTTAATAACTTCTCCTCCTTGGTTTTCATTACTTCCATACCCATCTAATACAAAAACAGTGATTATTCTTATGTACGACTGTATTGTAGGTTGATTTTGGGTTTATTGCTTCATCTTTCATGCTTTTTGTTCTTATTGATTGTAGATCAAATCTTGAACTAAATTCTTCGGCTTTATAATTGAGTCCATTACCATTGAAGACATTTCCATAACCATCTAATACCTAATCAGTGATTATTCTTGATGTATGACTCCATTATGTTTATGGTTGTTTTTGTACTTCACCTTCAAATCTTCATCTTCTTATTAATAGCAGATTGGTTCTGGATGCTTAAGTCCACTAATATTAGGCTGGTATGATGGATGATTCTGCACTTGAGGTGTTTTAATTTGGGTACCCTCTTGTCTTCTTTTACCCTTGAAATACTTGCTGATAAAGTACTCTTATTGCTAGCAGGGAATTATTAGATATGTTGTTAGACCTGTTTTACCTTCTGGATGTGAAGCAGCTAGTGGTCACTGTGGTGCTGTTGGTGCACTGGATGCTCTTAATTTGGGTGGTTATGGAGTGGAGCTTGCTTTGAAGAATATGGAATATAAAGCTATGGATGACAGTACCATAAAGAAAGGTTGAAGTCTCAAATTCCTTAGTCTTGCTAGACTTACTTGCTCTGAGTTTTGCATATTGAGAACAATTGAAATTGTCTTTCTGGAGTAGCTGTCTGCTTCGTTTTACTCTGTAGGCACAGTGTTCTCTTTACCCAGTCCTTAACCCAACGGTTGATACTTTGTCTTCCGCAGCAAGAAACTTCCTTGCAACAGAACACCTCTCACTTCTAGAGGATAGAATCAATTTGTTGGGGGTAGTTGTTATCAGAAAGTCCCATGATGTATTGGTAAATAGTTATGGAGGTTGATTAGATTCTACAAATTATTATTATTTTTTTTGTGGGGAGAGTGATCATATACTAAACCTTGAAATGAAACAAGGAACTTTTAATTTAGTTTTTATTTTTTTTGTGGGGGGGGGGGGGATGTGTGTGGTTTGGAGGTCCTCATCTAAGCAAAGCCTAGAAGGGGTGAACAGAGAAATGCCCAAAGCCAAGGAACCAACTCTTCTACAATTTAGGTACATGCTTGGATTGAGCGTAGATTTAAATGTAGAAGAGCTGCCTTTTCAGCCATAGGAGGGAACTAAGCTTGATTTCCCCTTGGGCCTCATTGGTTTTTTAATCTTGAACATACCAAACTGAATAAAACGTTTTTGCAGCTGCAACTCTGACAGAGGGACTCGAGATCGAGAATAACATTTTAATCTGAATGGTCACTTTTTATTAAATGGGATAGGCTATTTGTAAGTTTTAACAAAAGACCAGGAGTTTTAATGGGAAGGGAACTCCTCACAAACAATAAAAGGAGTTCTATTTGAACTGGAACTCCTAACACCTGACTGACTTGGACATGTAAACCTACAATAAAACATAACAAATAGTATTCTGCATTTATAATTTATGTTGGGAAATTGAACTAATTAACCAACCTACATACTTGGCGTAGTCCTTTACTTTTAGGCACATAGTATATGCACATGACCACACTAACCTATGGAACAATGGCCCAGCACCCATTTCTATCAATTCTAGGTTGATTTTAAAGGAAAATATTCCAACTTGGTGCTGGATCTGCAGCAAGATCACTAAGCCACTGTACATTAAGCATATCTGTCCTTAGCAGCAAAATCATCCCATCATAGCCCAAAACACGAGACCTATCCACAAGGCCATTACAAAACCTACCAAGACCTAACCCATTTTATCCCGTAGGTTGGTTCTGAGTAAGATCTTGAAGGAGTGGCTCCTAGTTGATCATATATCGGTCTAGGACTACATCACTTATGGTTGGATCTCTTCCAATCTAGAACTTCATCATATAGGAATTTGCACCAAAGTGAGTTAGTGTCCAGTGGATTTGCATAAAGTGAGGTCTTCTGGCTATATTTGTTTGGCTGGTGTATCCACTGGAACCAAATTTTAATGACAGTTTGCTGTCTACCTACATTCCGGATTCATATGTTCTGATTCTCCTAAGTACCATAATAAAGATAGGAATAACTGGTGAATAAAAACTAGGGCTCCAAATGGGTATCCAAAAGCTGCTTCGGAATCTGCATTTTTCTATTTGCTTGGGACAATCCTATCCATCCGAAAGCTAGTCGGATGCAGATATGGTAATGCCCCCATCTGACCAGTCGATTAAGTTACTTGTTTGAAATGTTTTCTTAATTTATAAATTTATATTTATTATAAGTTAAGACAATGTTATTGTTCTTCTAGATTTTCTATTAAATAGTACAGATGAAAATCAATAGTGAAGAATGTAAGAAATTCAATAGTAAAGAATATATGGAAATTACGGATAAGAAGAGAAGCAGCAAGTGAAGCTGCTAACTCTAAATTCCAAACCGATTCCCTCACCAATAAAATGGCAAAGACGGTAATAAAAAATTCGTGTTCAATCTGCTTTCATGTCCATTTGAGAGAATCTATATTGAGAAAATAAAGATCTATTCGGATCTACCTAAGTCCTGAAAATGATAGGATATTATCTGAATGTGCTCTAATATAATTTTATGTGCGTATGGTGATGCCACTATCTAATTCAAATCAGATTTGTTATGCCTTTAACATAGTTGTCAAGGTGACAGGGTGAGGTAAGGTGTTAGAGGGCAACGAAAACCAATGTGACACCAAGCAAGGCAACAAGGTGTTGCCTAGGGGATAGGGTGTTACCATGACGCCTTGACCTATGGAGCACCTTGATGACAAGGAGCCCTTAATCAAAATACAGTTCTTGCAGTTATTATGATCTGTTAAAATTTCAAGCAAAATGTGTGGTAAAAGGGAGCCAATTGAATTAGGGCCCATGTTTTATTTTTCACTTATAGATGGTGTCCTTCCTATTTAGTGGTTTAGATTTGTCCTGATAGCATGATATGCTAGTGTCTGGCAATAGTTGGTGCAAGAGCTTGACTCCCCAGTCACCACCTATTCTGATGGACCTGCAGGCTTTTTTCCTTTTACATGTTGTACTTCAGATTTGACAGGCGCTCAGAGCACTGCTCTAAGGGAAGCAGGTGCCGACTGATGAAAGGCTTTATATTCGAGTGCCTTTTGAAGCCAAAACATAGTTGGAAGAACCCTTGACACTCCTTGCCCTAACTGGAAAAATAGAAGGACGCAGGTGGGATATTACTGAATGGAGCTTCAGGATAAAGACATTAAGAAGAAGAAGACACATGGAAGGATAGGAATTTTCTGGGAGAAGATTTGAGGTTTAGCAGGAATCAGGGTTTGTGGTTCTGATTCATCGTCATCGAGGCTATGTTTGGAAGCCGAGGAACTGAAAAAAAAAAAAAACTATGACAGGATACTGTGATTTGATTTATGTGTCTATCTCTCTTGTCAAAAATTCAATTTCTTTTAACATAGCCAATACCATGTAGAAGCCTATGAAAATATAAGAAATGGAATAAAATTCTATGTGAATTTATTCTATTTCAAAATGATTTAACGTATTTATGTATCAGAGTGTATGAAAATCATTTAAAAAAAACCCATAGAAATGATAGGAAATATAACAAAGCATGCCCAAAAAAAAAATGCATAGGCACTAGGGTGACTGCTTACTCTTGAAAACCCCTGGGTGGCCAAGGCTGTGCCTAGGCAAATGACACCTTGACATTTATGCTTGTTGTATACTTCAATTTTTATGATGATGATGATGATGAATAATAATAATTTAATCTTAGGTAACAATGCTCTGCTAAACCCTTTTAGCCTTTTTTTTTTAATTTTTTTAAAGAATTTTTGTAATTTACTATATCATATTAGGTAGAACTCCAAAAATGGTTGGTATTCTATGCTGGAAACCCATATATTGGAAGTTAGTGTCTAGGCGTATGTGACAGTATTCTGTATCATAAAATTTACCACTCAGAAGTCTGAACTAGTGCTGGCATGCTTGTTGATTTCTTCACGAATATCTTTTTCTTCAAATTTCTCTTTGCATTTGTATGTGTCGGAATTGTTAATAAAACTTAACCTTTTCAATTCAGATGTCACTCCAGAAGATCCTCGTACTGAAGACCTGAGTCAAGAAGTCAGGGGGTTTATCTTCTCCAGAATCTTGGTTTGTCCTTGGAAAATGACTTTTCAATTATTTTTAATATGTTGGTTGGTTTTGTTCAGCTTGTTCATGTATGACAGGCAAATCTGGCATTATAGTTACTGTTTTATGTCATGTTCTCACTAACTCAACTAATTTCATTTGGATTTGATTTACAGTGTCTAAAAATGGCAAACCTGAAAAGATGCTTGATTCCTCTTTAATATTTTAATTGTACTTATATGATGGAAATTTTGAACTTCATTACAGAACAAACCCTTTATATGGTAGATAAACAAACTTGAGGCATGTTATTCTTGTAGTATTAAATTGTTTTTTGGATGAATAAAAAATATATTAAACGAAAGAAAACAAGAGAACAAGCCCTTTAAGCAGAAGGCCGAAAAGGAGAATTAAGACCCCAGGAGACAACAATGAGCCTGTTTCTTAGGGTATCATCAACAAGGGGATGGGGAATAGCTAACAGCCTAGAAGAAACATAAAAATAGATGGCATTCCAAATCCTATCTATTGAATGGGATTTGGAAGTCCATCTCTAAGATTGCGCTTCCACCAAAGGTGATGGATCAAGCCATCAAGGCATAGTAGACTAGCTTACCAATCCGATCGCAAATGGAAGAACATGAAAAGTTTCTCAAAGTCCAAGACCAATCTCGAAAAAACCCATAGGATCGCCTCGAACGGGGCCAAATGGAAGCTAGGGTTTTCCTCAGATAGATCTAGAGAATGGGCATGAAAAGAAAAGGTACTCAAGGTTCTCCAAACCGTTCCAACAAAGGATGCAATTGGGGTTAGAGGTGGAGACGGTTTGGGTGGGGGAAGGGAGCCAAACAATGAGGTCTCTAGAGGAGAGGGATTCCCAAACCCGTGTGAGAATGGGGAGGGAGGGGGGGGGGTAGGAACCCAGGACCCATTAGAGATGAAATGGGTGGTTTTGGGGATACGGGTACCGTAGATAGTATGGGGACCAAAGAAGTTATAGAGAATGCGCATCGGATGCCACGGATCAAGCCAGAAGGAGGTGGTGGAGCTAGAGGAGATGGAGGTAGAGATAGCGGAGATGGCGTGGGGGTGCAACAAGAGGATTTTCCTCCAGACCCAAATAGGGTTGGAGAGCATAGGGACAGTCCAGAGGGAATCTGATTGGAGATGGATAGAATACACCCACCTAACCCAGATAGAATCATGCTTTGCAGCAATTTTCCAAATAAGTTTGAAGAGGCAAACTATATTAACATCAGTGATTCGGCGGATTGCCAGGCCTCCTTAAAGAGGTAGGGCGGCAGATGGAAGACCAACTGATCGGGTGGATGAAGCACGTGGCTTCCTGCCCTTTCCAAAGGAAGGCACATAATAAAGACTCCATGGCACGGATGGTAGATGTAGTATTAGTTTATAATATGCTATTTTTCTCCCCTTCTGGTTTAATAATGAAAAATAATTTTGTTTGAGAACAAACCCTTTATATGGTAGGTGGTGTTGTATTGATAATTGATATGTTATCTTTTTCCCCATCTGGTTTACTACTTGTGAAAAATAAATTTGTTCTTTTCCTGAGCTGCTTGGCTAGAAAACTTTTTAGGTGGTCCAAAATCCAGCTACATGCAGCAAGAATGTAGCCCAAATTTTGTGGATGCGTAGACCCAAGATCTATGGTCAAATGTGAATTTCCTGCCAAATGAAATTAGCCAAGAGATTTAAATATATGTTTCAAGTCCAGGACTTTGGGAGTAGCATGCCAATACAAGGATGGCTGAAAAGTACAAGGATGCATGGACATGCATGAAAGGTTATTTGATTGGCATTGGCTGACATTTGTCATGCAGCCAATCCAAATTGTTCCCTCAAATTCAACTGTCAAAATTGTGGTATCACATTTCCACTTCGTGTAGATGAGATGTGATCTTAAGAGTTTGCTTTAGGATGAGCTATCTCAATGTACTTTTTCAAAGGAGAACTTAATTTATTCATCAAATGATTTATTCAGACCCAACGTTAAGCAATTGAAACAAGCTACTAACATATAGGAGAGTGCCTCGACCTTGACTAATGATTGCGAGTTTTCTCTCCCAAGAAATGAGGGATGTGATGCTGCCACAATTTAATGAGGGCCGCTTCTTCCAAGTTCTTTAAGAGAACCAACTCATATTAGGACAAGAGAAGGTTTCATGAAGTTTTGGTTATGGGCTACAAGATGGAGTTAATGGGGTATAACCTGAACTGGGTTTGGACTTCGGATTAGTGGATTTGAATTCCCTGGTTAGGATAATTGGGATGAAGTCGTCTCAAGGATGATGTGTGTTAGTATATGGCGATTTAGAATGGTGGAATGTATGGTGGGATGGGGTAGGTTCTTGGGATGAAAATTGTGGGAATGGATGAAACATTGAGGGAATGTGGGTTATAATGTAACTATATGATCCCCCAAATTCGGTTTGGTTTGGATAGCTAAATTCGAAGATATTAGGGGTCTTGTTTTGGGGTTTTAGGGAGTATGAAAATTCTTGAAAATATCTATATCTTGACATTGGATTGTCAGAATTGGTCAAATTGGGATTTAGGGTCTCTAGGGTAGGGGGGATGATATGCGCCATTTGCCTAAAGTGTGGGGCAGATCTAACGGATAGTGTGGGGCAGATCTAACGGATAGATTGTTAGAAATCTGACTTTGAACTTTGGGGTTTCTTAGGAAGTCCAAAGATATCAAGAAAAGAGCTAAAAAAAAGGTGATGTGAGAAAGGGAATGGAGTGTAGGCTGCTAGATACCTGGATGAGGAGCCTTGTGAAGCTTTGAAGTGGTCAAAGATGGAGTTTATAGGTTGTCAATTTAGCCGTAGTAAGAACCTATGCTTGACTTCACTTAGACCTTAATTATTCTTCAATCCTGGACTTTCCAAATTAAATAAATATAGTTGCAACGGCAATACACATGTAAAAGCACTCAAGGCTCAGAGGGAAAATAATCTATTAATCACCTGTAGCCTATTCTGATAGATGAGGGGCTTTATACAACCATACATAAGAATGTCTAGTGAAGCTAAGACTTCGAAACTAGCTTGCACAAGGAAAATAGAAACTAATTGACTTAGACTTAAAATCGAAATAAAAACTATTCTCGCTTATAACTTCAGTTGGATAGAATTTACTTAATCATACCAATTTAACTAATTAACTAATCCTTAGTCTCAATTGGTTCCTCAGTCTCCCTTTGACTTAACCCTTGGCATCGACTGGGAATCCTCTATAACCACTTTGGACTGCGTATTGTCTAGGATTAGTGCATCCCAAGTTTGCCACCCTTTCTGTCTTCATCTCCAATGGCTTCTGGTTACCCCATTCCCTTCCCTTTGAGTCTCGCACAAGTTTGGACCTCCCCCCTGCTTCTTCTTCATACCCTCCCCTAGGATAGAACCATTTGGCTCCCCTCCTCAGCTTTAAACCTCTTTCATACCCTTGCACAAACAGTCACATGGTTCCCTTTGGTTTGTTTTAAAGGTCACATTCCCCATCACTCCACTCTCAGAGATCTCTCAGCCACTGCATTCTGACCCATCCATTCCTTATCCACCGCCACATCCCTGCCAGCCCTAATTGCATGCTGTTGGAATGGTGTGGAAGATATAGAACACCTCTTCTTCATCTTCCCCTTCAGCCTTATCCTCCTTTTGGATGTGCTCTAGACGCTATTATGGGTTTGCGCTGGAATGGTTGTGGATCCTGAGATCCTTCTCTGGATCTTTTATTTGTTTTCCCGCTTGTAAGTTGGTTTCAGAGCACCATTTGTCATTTATGGTGGGAGCTAAACCTTAGGAGATGGACGTCCAACTCTAGGTCCTTAGACTTGATTTGGAAAGCCTAAGTTCCATTTGTTCCCCCATCCCCATGTTGTGGATACTGCATGGAACAGATTCGTTGTTGTTACATGGGTTTTACGCCTCCTTTCAGCTTAGTAGCTGAAGGCTCTTTTGACCCTCTCCCTCCCCCTTGCTCCCCCTTTAGGTTTTTGGTAGTGATGGTTCATTCATCCAAAAAGAAAAAGAAAAAGCTAATTAACTGAGTAGTTTCTTACTTGGCCTAGGTACTAAACTTTTAGGCTCATAGAATGAGGCCCACGACCAGCTTATTGAACAAAGGCCGAAACACCCAATATCTGTTAACCCTAGGTTGACTTCAAAGGAAAATAGGCCAATTTGGTGTTGGACAAGATGTGGATATTTACCATACCATACAATATTGTATATTTGTATGAAGGAACAGAAAAAGGGGGGGGGGTGTGAAGTTAACCAAATATCAAGCTGGGAAAGAGCTAAAGATTCCTGAAAGGGATGGGAGCTGGGTAACATATTCCTGCACCGGGGTTTCTTTGTGTCGGTTTCTTTTTGGTGGTGGTTTCTTTTGGGTAGGGGTGGGGGGAGGTGGACTAGGAACCTAGGGAGATGAAGGTAGAGTGAGAGGAAAAGATTGAGGGGCTAGAGGAGTAGACTGTATGAGCATCACTGATGTTATGAAGAACTCCTATGGGAGCTAGGGATCCAAACATAGGGGTATAGAAGTCTCATTGGCAGTTTGCAACTGATGAGGATGTAATGAGTTTGGCTTTTCATTGTTAGCTTTTGTTGAATAAAGCTTTGTTGGTTACTGAATCTAACGGAGGGTTTCCAATGAACTGTCTTAAGACTTCGGAGGACTTGAGAGGACAAAAACAGCCCTCTTGATTCTAGCACTAGATATCGAGAGTGATAAATCCCTCCCTTATTCACTGTCTAAGTCTTATTTTGAGTTATCTTTTTGATTTGTTATTTTTCCTATTTCGTTTTAGATTGGTTTTCCTAGTCATCTTCATTCTTGTATTTCTTTTCCTACTCAGAGGAGGATTGCCTCTGATTGTAAACTGTAAATTTCCATTGGGTATCTATGAATAAGCGCAATTCTCTAAGTGTTCATTTCTCACTTGTACAACAAACTGTTATCTCCATTTAAGAAAGAGCAACAAAAGCAATAATCCCAGGTTATCCCAACTTAATGGCATTGGCTGCATGCATCCGGTCAACATAACGATGTAACCCAGGTTCGGGGACACTCTTCGGGAACCTCTCAAACTGAATCAGCTATCAAATAAACAATCCCCCAGAAGTTTGTTTCAAGTTTTGGTAACCCATGGGGCAATGCAATTGAGAAAATGGGTTATGGGATGGAATTGGGAAGGTTAGGGTTCTTGGGATTGAACTAGGTCTTAACAAAATGGGATAGGGTTGGGAAAACTAAGGTCTCAATTAGTTAGATGGGATGAATTTTGATGGATTAGGCTGCGTTTGTTTGCTAGAATAAAGGTGGGGTGGGAAAATTCTTGAAAAAAGCAAACTTTTGCTACTTTTCCTTTGAATCCTAAAAGTGTACAATGTTTGGTTGCTTGGGGTGGAAAAGTTAGAGACAAGTTTCCTTAAAATTAAGGAAACTTGTCTGGTGAGGTGGCAACCCAATTTTCCCACCCCAAGCCTTTTCAAAACCCTACAAAAGTCCCACACTTTTCCACACTTTCCTTTCCTTTCCTTCTCCCTTACCCCACTACACTTGGGCCCACATATTTTTTTCCCACCCCTTTTTCCCCACCCCACCTTTGCAAACAAATGCAGCCTTAGGGTTTTAACAAGTTAGGAAAAGGGTTGGGGAAAAGTTAGGGCTTTAACTATACCCAAGATAGGGAAAGCTTAGATTAGCAAAAATCTAAATGGGTTGTGAAATTGATTTAGGGTTTTGGGAAGACTCTGGGTTTAACAAAACCTAAATGGATGGGTTGGGAGGGAAGCTTGCAGTTGGTCTGGGAATGATTAGGAGGCTTTTCTGGATCAATGTTGGTCTCTTTCTTGGCTTTCTTGATTTGCTTTCTTTACTTCTCTTTTTTTTTCCTTTGCTCTCTTTTTCTTCCTTTTCTTTCTTGAAGCTGCCGCAATATCAAGAAAGGGGGAAGGAAGAGGGAAAGAGTTGGGGGAGGCCTGCGGTGAGAGAGGAGGAGGTAGGGGGCTGGCTGCTGCAGCAAGGGAACAAGAGGGGTGGGGGTTGTTGCCCAACAGTTAAGGGAAGGAATGGAAGCAGGGAAGGGGCTGGGGTTTCTTTACTTGTTGATTGTGTGGACTGGTACTCTATAGCTGCTGTAGGGAAAGGACTCTAAACTGTCGCAGTATCTTGGAGTTGAAGAAGAAGGAAGAAAGTTGCAGAAAATTCAATATTCAGCTGTGGGATCCTCCTTGGAACCCACAACTACAATTCTCCTTCAATGCTTGCAATTTTATTAATGGGGGCTGTATATAGCCTCTTACAACGAAGACACTTGGACTCTAATTAGGGAATCCCTTTAGAACTCTACAACTAATTAACAACTAACTAACAACTTGAGAAGAGGTCTTCTAAGGACCACAAAAATAACCAAAATAAAATAACAAATATCCAGAAGGAATTTTACCTTCAAATTGATTCCAACTGGGATTCCCACAAAGACTAGGGCTCTTAACTTGACTATGACATAATCAACTTAAAATTGAAAAATAGTTTTTAACTCCTGAGCCCACTATGAAACTAATCGGACCCATGAGGTCCTAAGGAGGAGTGTGATAATGATCAAAATACCCTTAGGGCATTTGGCCAGCCTTGGCTGCTTCATGGCCAGGGGGCTGTTTTGGGCTCAATGTTCGGGCTATCTTTGGCCTGCTGACCTTGGTTACATCACATAATGTAGGAAAATTAAGGTCTACTAGAAGTGAATGAAGATATGGGAAAAGAGGTCTAGGGTGTGAGAGAAGAAAAATGGGTAAAGACGAATAAGGAAAATGTGAGGTGAAAGATGAAAGAGGAAATATTCATAGACTAGCGAGTAATGAAAATCTCTGCTAAGTTTGGCTTGCTACATGTCGTTGCCCTCCAATAAGCTCTATTCAACACTATACTAGGAATATGACCTTGACTACACATGTCCTTCCTCACAGCTTCTCCTACAGCCTTCTTAGGCTCAACGATCAGGATCTTGGTTTTGAGGTTGGCTTGGCCTGCCGAGAAATGAGGTATGACCAAGATGGGTTGAAATTAGGGGTTTTGGGGTTAGACTCGGCATGTGATGGGCTGGACAGAACCGTTTGAGACTATTTGAATGGTCGGAACTATTGAAACTTTTTGATACCACTGGAAATGAGTTGTTGAAATTAGTCATAACTTGGTATTAGGTGGAAACTATTGAAAAATTTGATATATTATTGAAAATTTTCATTACCTGTCACAACCTGTTAAAACAGGGACTCTTACTAACCCATTGTCTCGTCTTGGTTTCTTGGGAAACCAAGATTTGACCAAAACTTCAGCCCATCTTGATTGAAACTTATATCAAGTTTCGGCCTGCCCATTACTCTCTTAGCTCCTCCTTTCAGGATCATGTCACTCTTTATGACTGGGGTGTCCTTGGGCCTCCTCTGGACATGACTAGACCACCTCAAACACTCTCTTAAAGCTTGTCATTCATCAGGGTAAATCCCAAGTCAGGTTTTTTACATTTGTCCCTCACTTTGCCCCTCATAGATTTGCCCCAGTTTCCATCTTAATCATTAACATTCTCATCTCTGCCACCCAGCTTCTGAAATGACAATTCTTAACTGCCCAACATTTTGCTTCTTGAATCATAGGCTGTCGCACTACTGTCCCAATAGAACTTCTCTTTGAGCTTTAAAGGAACCTGTCAGTCACATAGCTCTCTGTATGCATCTCTCCACTTCATTATTAATTCTCTGAGAAATGTCCTCCTCTATGTCCTTTTGGGAGAGAACATTGTCTGTAAGTATGGTGTGATCATTGGCACGATGGTGCTCTTAGAGGAGGATATCTTTTCTTTCTGGCTTGATTTTCCCTTCCTCCATTAGGTTATGTTTTGCGCTGTCATAATGGTACATAGGTGAATCGTGACTCTCTTATGGACATTGTGCTTTATGCTTTATATACGCTGTATTGTGCATCCATGAGTAGTACCCCTTTGTAGTTAAATTCATTTTGTCATTATTGAGCACTTGAGTTTATGGGGATCTTTTTGTCTTTGTATGAGTGCAGGAACGTAAACCTGAGCTGGCCTCTGAAATAATGGCTTTTAGGGATTATATGTTATCATCATCAATGTCTGAATCAGATACTCTTGATATTTGGGAATTAAAGGGTACGGGACATGATGTTTTAACGCAATAATATTTTGCTTTGTGTAATATCACCAATTTCCATGTTGTAACTCTTCGGTTGATGCTTAGCTGGTAACTGAATTACATTTTGACAGATTTAGGACATCAAACTGCCCAAAGGATTGTTCATGCGTCTGATCCATTGCAGTCCATGTTGGAAATTAGCCAAAACTTTCCTAGTGTTGTTTCTTCTTTGTCTCGCATGAAGGTGAGCATTACGTAATAAACATCAGACATATCTGGGAAACCTGAAGAATCATTCATTTACATTTATCAACTGTGATTGTGGTTATTGATTAGCACTGTCTATTCAAGTAATCCCCGTTCATGTAAATATTTGCAGCTCAATACTTCAATTAAAGATGAAATAATAGCAAACCAGCGAATGATCCCAGCCGGCAAATCCTTAATGGCTCTGAATGGTGCTTTGATCAATATCGAAGATATTGACCTTTATCTGTAATGATTTTCACTCCATCTTGTTATTACTCATTTCTTAGATTGCTTCTTCTAATCATTAGGTCAGTATGCTTAGTTGGGTGCGTGTACTTTCTCTGCTTTTTGAACCTCCATTATGTGCTTGGTACTGCTGTGTGTTCTGTTATATTAGATTTCTTGGGGGATGATGTTCTGTGGAATATGTGATGAACTCAAAAGATTATGCTACTTCAGTTAAAGGACCAAGTCAGAAAGAAACAGCAACTTGTCACTCGGTGAAATTTATCAAAAAAGAGGTGGTGAAGGGTTATTTGAAAAATTACTTCCATTGGCTGCAACGTTTAAGGAAACTGTGGTATGGGTTTCTTCATGTTTCAAGAACTACAATTGTTATACCAACATTGGGTAACTTTAAGATGAGTTGCATTAATGAATTATGCTACTTAAATTTAAGGTCCAACGTCCAAGTGGGGAAAACATCGACTTGCCCAAATTCATCTAGAGTACAAATATTTTGGGAAACCATAATCAGGAAGTAGGGGTTCATGTTTCTAAAACTATGATAGTAATCCCTACATTTTGGGAAAATGATCAATAGTGTTGCACCACTGAATCGACATTTGTTCATATTGCAAGGTGCCTTTCATGATTCTTGATTTCTGTCTTCCATTATTATGATTAGTTTGTCCATCTGAAACAACTTCTCACTTGTTAGGCTCTCATGGTTCTGTGTATCAAAAAGTTACTGCAACCAAGGGTCTAATTTGTTTGAGGAGTTCTTTGAAGGGGGTTTGTTATTTTCCCCCCCCGCTGGGGGGGGGGGGGGGGGGGGGGCCGTTGCTGTGGTTTTTGGGGGAGGGTGGTGGCGTTTTGGTTTTGGTTGTTTGCCCCCATATAGTTTTGTTTTGCGTTTTAAGATGGTTGGGGCCGGGCCTATAATGATGCACAGTTCCTTGTTAAATGTGAGGAGATGCAGTTTTAGATGGTTCTGTATACTAACTACTAAGAATGTAAAAGAAAGTCAAGTTGTCTGTTTCTACCAAATCTAGAAGACTTGCATTTATTTGAGTTCATTTACACAACATCCGAAAATCCTCTTTAATCAACAGTGTCACCTTAGTCATGGTTCAATGTTTTGGTTGAAACCGAAACTTTGAGCAAGTGCATTGGTTTTGACCAGGCTTGAAAAGAGAATCACAAAGAATGCATGGCTTTCAGCTGAAATTTCAGTTGAGATTGCAAAATGACAAAAACTTAAGGTGGATTTGGTGAAACATTACAAATAGGTATATTAAGTAGAAAATGCTCATATCACCTGAGCTGTAGTGGTTTTGACCTGAAAATTTGATGCTGACCTATGTCTAAATCGAAATCTGTCAATCATTGGAAATTCAGTTCCACACCCCCCCCTCAATCTTTGGGTGTATGAATTAATTCCGGAGTAGCAAAAGACATTTACGGTCTTACCTCGATCCTTTGTTGGATTTGAGTCAAGGTTTATGCAAGATTTGAATTTGAAAGTAACTTCCTTTCAATTTTCACAAAATTAGGCAAACAAATATTTGTTTGCCTTCAAGATTCAGTATTTAGATATCTTGGATCTTTCATACACATTTTGATTACATTTATTGAATCTTGTGGTCTCTAGTACTAAAATACGTGTGAAATACTAGAGTAGGTTATATATGGGCAAGGATAAAGTATGCTGCTTGACACAATGGAACTACCATTTCTAGTTCCCCCATCTCCAGCCCAATGGATTGAATATGTGCAATCATGCTTAAATAGGCTTGCCCTGATGTATCAGATTAGTTCAACTGTTTTTGACAAGAAAATGGGCCAGTTCTTTTTTCCATTGTATATGAAACTGTATCGCATTTTGCGTACAATAAGTGTGTGACATAATACTGCTGGTTAGACTTTCCTAGCCTTTTTATTCAAGTCGTATGGAAATGGAAAGTTGGTCAATATCAAAGGGGGATGTATTTTCAGATCCTTGTGGACTCAAAAAATCCAGCTACGTTTAGAATATCTGGAGGTTTTGTTCTCATAAACCGACAAATTGGACATCCTTATGCATACAGAATTCAAATTCCTTAAGATCCACTTAAATCAGTACTTGTTTGCGATTATTCAGTCTTATTTCTTACCTGCGATTATAAATTTAAAAAGTTCTGTAAAGTCTGTAAACATGGAGGTTATCTGGGATTTTTAAAATAAGGTCATTACACTTGTTCATTGGCTTTTTTTCCTTCTGCTGTAAGCTTAGAATGTTATGCGGTTGATTGGTAGTAACCTTCTACTGAGATTATGTCTTTCTACATGGAAATGAGTTACTATTTTATGATGCTTTGAATGTTTGTAAGGTGGGGTGTCCCTTGACGACTGGGTGAACTTTTCCTGAGAAGTCTTAAGAGTGCTTGATTGATGTGATTAGTAATTTTTTTGTCTGACATAGCTGCAGGTGTAATCTTGTTGACTTGTGATTTTTCAGTTTGTTGTATCATCAATTATCAAAGGGTACACTGTATTTGATGTTCTCACCTTTTCTTTTCCATTAGGTTGATGGATTTGGTTCATCAAGAGCTGTCACTGGCTGATCAGTTCTCTATGTTGAAGGTGAATCCTTGTGTTCTCTGTTTCTCAAGCTACTTGAAGTTTGACTGATTCTTTATATGTTTTATAGCTGGAGTTGAGAGGGAGAGGAATCTCTACATGGGTACCTCTGGACATCTTCAGCTACCTCATTGCATATCAATTAGTTAAAACTTTGTGTGCACCTTACTAGCCTTGCCTCCAACTTGTATGTTAATTTAAACTGACTGATAGAACAATCCCTAAATTAATCTTGATAAATATATTGAAAGTTAGAACTAAGTGGTGGACCATATGATTGAGCTTGTTTAAGATGTGACCGGTGTAGTTGTCATGACCAATAGATACCAAAGCCGTTGAAGTAGTTTTCGCCTAAGGTGTGCAATTTTTTAACATTATTATTATATGCCATATAAAAACCATGTCAATTGTGTTATGACTATGCTTATAATGACTTAATATTTGAAAACCAACATTAAAACAAACAGAACATAGAATGTAACATAAGAATATCTGTGAAAACCAAAACAGTAAACATAAATCAACCTAAAATTGGGTAGTATCTACTGCAGATTCATTACCAAACTGGGCTTCTTCGCTTAGGAATGAGTCTAAGGTTGGGTATGGAGGTTGGGCCTTTGAACCCATGGGTTTCCAATATGGTAGGTCACTTTCATGGGCATAAAGGATGGTAATAAGTCTGCACACAGGATTTGTTAGTTCGTCTCTTTACGTGGCTTACTTAAGTTATTTTGTAACAAGTGGCCTTAAGATAAGTGGAGTGAAGATGGAGTATATGATGTTTAATTGGGTTCATACCATGAAGGATGCTTACATGGTGTGAAATTGAGAAAGATACCACAAAGCAATTGTTTTAGATGTTTGGATCAATGTAAAGAAGATGACTTAGAAGATGATGTTTCTCAGCGAATTATAGTGGGATGGATGACGTGGAAGACTGTATCCAAATTGCTGTGTGACTAACATGTCAAACAAAAGTTCTATAGAATTGTTGTACTTCCCGATTCAATTCCGAAAGAGATGCTACTTCCCATCCTGGGCTTTATCCGTTTGCTCAGCACAATAGAATACAGAGGAATGCATTTCCATAATTGAAAATTGGAATTAAAGATAGCCTTGCAGCGGCCGGACGCCTTTTACTAAAACGAGAAAAGAAAGACCAAAAGGTGTAAAGCCAAGTCTCGGCGTTGGAACTTGGAAGGGCTGTCAGGTCAGAGTTGCCTTGTCTGATTTAGTAATGAAATGGGAGAATCAACTTGCTGGTCGTAGATCACTCATCTTTAACATGGGAATCCGAAAAGAAGTTGAAATAACTCCACAGCTCCGGCTTTGATTCTCTCCCGATCTTCCACCCAAGAATTTTCCTCCTACTTTTCTCCATTTGTGGCTTCTTCTTTTTCTCTGCATGACAATCAAGTGACAGAACTTAGTGTTCTTTTCACCTTCAGCTGCTTTTCAGCTGATCCAGTTGATCTGGCTTATGTACTAGTGCAATCAATGTCAGGTTCGCTCGCTAGTTAATGAAAGCAAGGATTTGATTCTTACCTGCTTATCCTATCCTGCCTTCATTGCCATTAGTGCGTATAGCCTTAATGTCCATGGCTAGAGCCTTCATAGCCGGCTTAGATGGCCTTCATTCCCAGTGCCCTTCTTTCCTGCTAATCCGTTTACTAATGGCAAGGTTGACCTTTGCCCTGTCTGCTATGGAAATTGAGCATGTTGGTTGGTAAAGAAGTTTCACATTGAAAAGTCGTATGTGGCGGGAGATGAGGATGTTAAGATGGTTGTACAGAAAATGTAGAAAGGACTAAGCAAGGAACAAATGTATTAGAGCTGACTTGGGAGTTGCTCGAGTCAATCACAAGCTTTTTCGAGAGTCATGTGAGGTTGTATGGTGATGTTCAACATTAGGACTAAGGACACTCTAGTAAGGAGTCTATTGTCACAAACCTAGTTTCTACAGCCAGGTGGGGCCCACATCATGAGCAAGGAAGAAAATTCGACCGAAACAGGAATTTCGACCTTGCAAAAGGCACCAACCAAAAGTGAATATTTTTTCTTGGAAATTGAAACTTCAATTTCGGGCCTCATATGGACTCAAAATGATTTGGGTTTTTGCATACTACCTATTTCAAACATAATAATAAACACAATGGAACTAGTATTTTGCTAAAAAAAAACCATTGAAAATTTATCATTCAAGTATACTAACAAATGACTGGTTTCAACAAGTGCAAACTGTATTGCATATAGGCATGTAATCATCAACATACATGAATTGTTTGGTATAATGGTTACATATACAACAAGTCAACTAAATAAAATGACCGACTAGATCAAGTGATGGTGTCTCACATATATTAAGTTGAAGCCTATATATCATATATACATAAAATAAAAATACATAATTTTAGAAAATAATTATTAAAATCAGAAAATGAAAAAATTGTAGCAAATAATAAAAATATAAGTTTAACAAAACAGAATTATAGATCATAGTCCTAGGCTAAACATATATTAATTTCAAGGCAATACAAGATCATTTAAGGCATGAACAAAACAAAGATAAAAAGGGGGAAGTTTGGAACTGTTGGGTATGGCTTATGCTTCACATTCTATTGTTGCCGGAGTTTCCTTTGTAGTTGTTGTGGCATAGGAGGTGTTTGGAGGCAAAAAATGAGCAAAAGAGGTGTTTGAAGGCAAAGGAGTCATGAAAATTAGGTGAAAATGGGATAGAAATCAACAAAAACTTAGGAAAAACAAGCTAGAATGTTGAAATGGTCGAAAATTCGGTTGAGATGGTCGGAATTTCTGTCGAAACCTCCGAAATGATCGAAATTTCTGAAATTCAGTCGAAATTTGACACTTTTCGGAAATAATTGGAATTTTGTTTCGTTTTTGATAAATGCAAACATTTCCACCGAAATTTCAAAAATTTTGAAATTTCGGTCGAATTTTCTTCTATGCTTATCTCACACCCTCCTTTTTCTAATCCCTTACTGCCTTCTTCTTACCTTGTTTTGTTGGAACCATATAGCAGACCCCATTAAGTTGTGATTAGGTTGAATTCGTTTCTCCTTGTTGATCTCTCTTGTTTTGGGTTAGTTCAATCCAACTGATTCTTCTTGGTTCTATTAAGTTGCAGGTAATTTGTTAGTAAGTGCTTTGATGGGGTTGGGTTAGATCCACTCTTATTTGTATTTGTTTCCTTTGTTTTTCCAATTTCCCAGTCAATTTAGTTAGCCTAAGTGGTTAAAGGTTAAGGCCTTTTGTTTTCAGTGTAGGAGGTAGGCGGCTAGGCGCTGGACATGTATTTTGATATTACTGGAAAGCTTTCTGCTGCTATTCTCCTCTTCTTGGTTGAGAAAATTTTCAAGTCTGGTGAGACTGCGGGGTTGGTGTTTGATCTGGTTCAATCCTTGCTGTGCAAACCCTGGCTGGTTGTTTGAAGTAATGGTGTTTGATCTGATTGAGAACCATGTGGTGTGAAGCCCTTTTGGTCTTTTTTGTGCATTGTTCATGTCGTTCAAGTTTCTGCATTCAAAAAAGTTGCAGTCCAAGATTTGATAGCAGGAAGTCTCAATAATCTTCAACCTCAATTAATCTTCCTCTAATCCTCTGTACGCTCAAACCCAAGAATTCCCAATTCCTGATCCTCTTTTCCACACCCTAAAATCATCGTATACCCGACCAACAATCTGTAGCCCTCTCATATTTGGATCGCACTCGCCCCTCTCTATACAGGTAATTATCCTGTCTGCATCTCCGTGGCTCCGTCTGACCATTCTAAACCCTAGATTCTTCTTTCATCTTCATCTTTTCAAGAACCATAACCCTAAGAAATGCTCCCAGTTCATTCCAGCCTACTTTTTCTATTAAAACTTAGCAAGACCTTCACTTATCAACTGACCAAAACCCTATCATTGAACCCTGACTTTCCAATTTCAATAACTGTAGCTCTAAATTGACCAAAAGTACCTATTTTTGATCTGGCCAAATTATCCTGTTTATAGCGGTTTCTCGTTATTGGCTTTTTGTTGGTCTCGTACCAATTTAGAACTACATTAGTGTTGTCAAGGTGTCCGGTGATTTGTCCCTAAGAAAGAGCCTGGTTGCTTGGGTGACATTTGACGGTGACAACTATGATGACCAGACAGCCTGGTCCTTATCATTTGTTGGTTTGACTGGTAAAAAGATGGTCATCCATGCATCATCTAGTATGACAGCTGAAAATCCAAGGGGAATAGATTCTTCAGGTGAGCCCAATGGTTGAGATGTTCCCTGAAATTTGACATGCACGTGTAGGAATTTTACAGTGGGAGGCCAAAACAACACTTTTCATGGATGAATTTTAGGGGGGAAACTCATTTCATTTTTATGGAGAGCACAAGCATGATATGCACCATTAAAGTTGTCATTTGGATGATTCAGTATGCGGGAACAATATATAATGTAGCAGAATTCTAGGAAGGTCCTGGCCTCTGAATAATTTATGTTCATCACCCATGAGAGATCTTGGTCTCATTGATAGAAGGACTACAAAATTCTTTCGTGACCTTGTCCAATGAAGAGATGGACCTGTGTGATTTTGTCTTGGTGAAATGTGATCCTTCCTGGAGTCTAGGACATTCTGAAGACCAGAAAGAATTTACAGTTTCATTATTTATAGTAGGGTTTTATACTCATCAAGGGTCAATTTTGGTTTCGAGGCTAATTATGGCCGACCATAAACCGAGATGGGTTGAAAGACTCGAAAGCATGTCAAAACCTGACAATTTTAATGGGTTAAAACTTAAAAGTCGACATGTAATGGGCTGGTCATAACTGGTCAAAACCATCAAAACTACTGAAAGTGGTTGAAACTATCTGAAAGTGCTGAAATTAAGTCTGTTGGAGTTGATCATAACTGGGAGTTTATTGGGAAAGAACCAAATTTTGACAAATATCGGCTGAAACTACTGAGATTTTTGAGATATTGTCGAAACTTGTCGAAACCTGCGACTTTTTCAAATAACCCATGGTTTTGTTTCAGTTTCTTGATAAACTGAGATTTAACTGAAATTTCGGTCCATCTAGATCAAAACTTGAACCATGATACTTATAGATAGAATATGATTCCAAATCACGCCAGTCTGATGAAGATTGTAGAGATGATTCTTTTCCAAAAGCATGGGAAATATGAGCACCCAGCTTATGTTGTTGATATGGCTGTCCAGAATTTACTTGGTATTTCTTTGATTAAAAAACCATTGGATAATTGAAAAGATAATGCTTGGGTAGGGTTCACATTTTTCGTGTATTTCCCAGAATGGGGATAGGATTGCCTCGCTGTACAAACTTAGATAATTTAGTTGGGCCATAACCTGTGTATAATCCATTTGTCCATCACTAGCAAACTGCTGGGTAGTGAACTATGTCATTTACTATTATATTGTTTGACTTTTCATCCATGTAATATGGATTGTTGCAGCAAGTTTGCATGTTAGAGTTGAGGAATTTAATTGTTATACCCTTGAAATATTTCCAGATTCCTCAGAGCACTATTAGGAAGCTGCTTTCTACTGTGCCTCCTGAATCAAATACATTCCGTGTTGATTTTCGATCTGCCCATGTCCATTACCTCAACAACTTGGAGGAGGATGCAATATACAAGAGATGGCGGAGCAACTTAAATGATGTAGGTCATTTTTCTGTACAAAGGTTATTCAATTTTCATTATAGACACTCATACTAGATGGTTTATTTATATTTTTGCTTAACATGGTTCTGTTATTCTGTTTGAAGCTTTTGATGCCAACATTTCCTGGCCAGCTACGTTATATCCGCAAAAATCTATTCTATGCTGTTTATGTACTTGATCCTGCTTCAATTTGTGGACTTGAGGCAAGTTTACATTTCAACCCAGTTGGTACCTATGCTGGAAATGTTTTGATATTTTTTTCCGGGGTTTATCAGGATTTTCTTTCTTTTTCTTCTGTATTGTAGTCAGTTGACATGATTATATCCATGTACGAGAACTATTTTCCTGTAAGATTTGGAGTACTACTTTATTCATCAAAGTTTATCAAGGAGATTGAAGAGAATGCTGGTGAAGAAGCGGAGATTCACACAGAGGAGGATATATCCCATTTGGTAATTTGCAATTTTAGTTTGTTGTTTTTCGTTTCATTGTTCTTTCTGAGATTTAGATTGTGTACAAGTAATCATTATTCGTAGTTTGTTATTTTTTTCCACATCAGTAGCTTATGGCTGGCAAGGTTTTTTTTTTTTTTTTGGGGGGGGGGGGTGGGGTTTGTTTTCTCTAAAGCAACGGCTGTGGTAGATTTTGTGCTCATGAGCAATGTACCCAGTGAAAGTGGGGCAGTCTCCTCAGATTTAAAGGAAACAGGTTTTGGAGGGGTGAAAAAACGTGAAAACAACACCGCTATCTCCCAAACATTACACTCATTTCCCTACAGCCATACAAGTGATAATGTTTGAAAAGCGAGATGAATTTTTGTTTTCATCAATAGATTGCAATTTTGTTCTCAGGAAGTGATGTTTTATCTTTGGGAAAGTGTTATAGATTGCTACTCAGCTTTTCTTTTCTCTCTCTCTCTCTCTCTCTCTCTCTCTCTCTCTCTCTCTCTCTTTCTTTCTTTCTTTTCTTTTCTATTTATTTTGTTGTGTGTGTGTGTGTGTGTGTGTGTGTGTGTGTGTGTGTGTGTTGTAATCTACTGTAGTTCAATATTACTTGTATCCTTTTGGTTATTCAATTTGCTGGTGTAGGATGGTGTTAGGAACTTTCCGTGGAGGGAATGGGGAGAAAGTAAAACCTTGTGTGGAAGAAAGGAGGATTCATATTTGGCGTATAATTACAGCCTTTAGATCTCAGGATTTGCCTATGACTGTAAGGTGAAGGAGCTAATGTTGAAAGAGAAAATGTTAATGCATTGGTGTAGTTATAGATTGATTGATGATCAATTAGAAGGCACTTCTTCCAAGATTCTAATTTGAACCAACTCGTGGACAAAATAGGTCAAGCTTTGGTAGTGGTTTTATTTTATTTTATTTTTTTTTAGTACTTAAAATGGGGTATGGAATGACTTCTAGGGGATTATCCATATATTGAGGGCTTATTTAGCTTAGTGATGAAATGGTGTTGTGGGGTTGTGTAATAAGAAATAAAGAGGTTTCATGGAATGGTTAGGGTTGATGTTAATCGATAATATAGGGTTTCTTGATATGGGATTAATCCTTAGAGTTAGGGATTTAGGGGGAGCTACGGCCTATAGGTGTCAAGATAGGCTCAAAGTTGGTGGGTATATAGGGATATATTCTCAGGGATATATCCTCCATGTTTGGTTGGATTTGGATGTCTAAATGGGAAGATATGGGGTTTTTGTGTTTGTGGTTTTAGGGAACTAGGATTGAAGGGTACTTGAGTTGGGGGAATGATGCACCTAAAGTTCAGGATAGAGTAATGGTTACATTGATGTAGATCTGACCTTGAAATTTGAGTGTCTTGGAAAATCTGAGAAGTCGTGAAAATAAAAAAGGTGATAGGAAAGGGGGATGGGATGTAGGCTGAATGACACTTGGATGTGGGAGTGTGAAGCTTTGGATTGAATGGAGATGAAGTTTGTAGGCTGTCAATTCAGCCACAGCAAGGATCTTGGCCTGGCTTCACCTAGAACCTTAGGGTTTCTCAATTCTTGAACCTTCTCCGACCAAAATTGACTAACCCAGTAATTGCAGCAGCAAAGACAAAGAAGTGACTGGAGAGCGCAAGAGCAAAAGTCATATATTTCTGAACTGTAGAGCCTCACATTGACGGGGTCTATTCATAATAATGTGAAAGGGGTCCTATTTGGATTAGGACTCTAAAACAGACTTAGACTAGGAATCATAAACAGCAACTAAGTAGGTCTTAATGGACTCAAATCAATGGACTTTTTGTTGAATTAAGAGACCATCTTAGGTAAAGATATAAAGGACTAGGATCCCCTTATGATTGGGCAGAATTACTAAGCTGCGCTTGAATTTACTAACACTGGAAAAAACAAAATCTGTGGTAAAACAATGATGACTTGCAGTGCTGCTGGGCAGCATGCCTAAGGGCTTCTATGGGCTTGGCAGCAAGCCTGAGGGCACTAATTAGGGGCTGGATCTGCATCATGTACACAAACTTTGAATGGCCTACGTTACCATAGATAGATTTTGTTTTAACGGAAACTAAGCTCATCTTCTCAGGTCAAGGCCCATGGCTTGCTTTAAATTGGCAGTTTTTGAAGAGGTGCATTTCACTTGTACACGTCGCTAAGTGGATGGATCAACTGTAATTGACCCCTCAGTCTTTGTAGCTTGAAAACTCATCTTGAGGTAGATAAAACCAAAATCTTGAGACTTGGAGTGACAGTGCATTTTTTGGGTTTTTTTTCTTCTTCCAGGATCTCACTCTATGACCATAAGACATTAATTAAATTCCATTTGAAGTGATTGAATTATTATATCATGATTCATGCGAAAGATCAGTCCCTATAATTTAGAATAAAACATATTATTGTCCTTTGTTCGGCAACAAGAGCAAACTCAGCCTTATCCAACCTGATCAGGTACAATATTGATGATGATAACAACAACAGCAACAACTCTGCCTTGTTCCAAGTTTCCAACTAAATGGATCTGGTTGCATGGGTCCTTTCAAGCAAAGTAGGGAGAATGGAGAACCAGACAAGGGGAAATGCAGGTAAGGGCATTAAAAAAATAATAATAATAAAGAGATGAAATGAGATGAGGAAAGTGTGGATTGAAAATGAAAAAGAAATTTAAGTAGGTAGAAAGAGGATAGCCCAGGTAATTAGGAAAACCTGAGCTACATGAAGTAGACAATGTTGGACCCTTCCCTTCCAATAGTCTTTCTAACCTAATCTGTTACAGAAACTTAAAACTATATCATTTCTTATTTAGTTGCTTTTGGGTTGAAGACTGGACTTGTATTTGACATCGGAAAGTGAAAGTTAAATAAATTACCATTCCTACAATATAGAGTGGGTTGCCAACTGGTCAGATATTTTTTTTCCTTCTTCCTTTGTGATTTCATTTTATTATATAGAAACGGAAGGGGAGGTGGGATTCACATACAAAGCTAATCATGCCTACTAGACATTGCAAAATAGCCCCTTTGTTTTTGAATGTTATATCCCCCGTTTGATTTAATGTCTGGTAGGCTTAGCTGTGCTTCTTTCTGATTATTTCATGTCCCTGTATTCTTTTGGAGTTGAAATATTGTTATCACACATACATCAATTTTGTTGTCTTCAGGTTATACGTCTTTTTATTTATATCGAAGAGAACCATGGGGCACGCGTGGCTTTCCAGTTTTTGAGCAATGTAAGTACTTCTATATTTTGGCTTTTTCTGATTAACAGTGTTTATCATAACATTATAAAGTTTTATCAGGTTTCAGATATTCAGTGCAGTGGTTTTGTTCCTAGCTATTACCCGAGCATGTAAGCGCCTTCTCGGTGTTGCCTTGATTTTTGCGCCAACAAGGTCTAGGATTGCCTAGGCACTGCAAACACAATGGTTTGTTTGGGTGGATGATTGCAAAGCATGGGTGAACATTAAGTTGGAGCTATGAAGATCAACGTCTGACTTAAAAAAAATTAAGTAGGACTAAGATGGAATGTATGGCCTATAACTTTAGCTACACTAGGATGGATAATAAGGTGGTGAAAGTTGATGAAAAGGAGATTCCACTATGATTATTGTAGATATCTAGAGGTTATCTAGAGGTCTGTGTGATCAATATATTCCTTTAAATTTTGTAAGGAAATTTCTTTTGACTGCTAAACAACATGCTATTATGCATGGTATACAATGTTGGGCAGTCAAGATATGTCATATGAATAAAATAAGTGTTGCTGTGATGGGATGTTGAGATAATGTGTGGCAACCCCAGGAAGGATATATAAGGAATGACCATATTAGAGTTGACTGGGGGTAGCTCCTATCCATAATAAACTTTATTTTTATTTTGATGGCATGATTTGACTTATTTTGTTTTTTGATTACTTGATGTTGGTTAATCTTCCTATTACAATGATACTATCTCTTACTTGATAGATAAAAAAATTATGGGGAGTATCAGAAGATCCTAGTGAAGAAACTCTTGAAGTGCATCATGTGGAAGGAGCATTTGTAGAAGCACTGCTGTAAGTTAAATGATCAGCAAGGTTAATTAATTAAAACTAGCCGTAGATGGCAAGAGATTCTTTCATATTAGATGAGGAAACATTTGTATTGCATATTGAAAATTATTAAACATAGTTTATACATTTGTTGCTTTCTTCAGTAGATGTTTTGTTCTCCCCTATCATATTCACATTTCTTGATTTGTTCAACTGAGGTTACCTCTTGCCCTTCCCCTCCCCTCCCCTCCCTCCGGGCTATATTTACTTATTTATTTTTTGTCATTGATGCATATGTTGCTATTTTCACAGAGCAAATGCAAAATCTCCGCCTCAAGATACCTTACTACAACTCGAAAAGGACTTGACATTCAAAGAAAAGGCGAAAGAAGGTTCTCTTTCTGTTTATAAGCTTGGCTTGTCTAGGCTGCAGTGTTGCCTTTTGATGAATGGGCTCATCTTTGAGTCCAATGAGGTATGCTGGAAGCTTTATGCTAACTTACTCTTTTTTTTTGTCTGCTTTTTTGCTGAATCTTTGAAAATTTGTTTATAACTACTGTATTCTTTTGGGTAGAAAATAAAAACATTCCCAAAAGAGGAAAGATAATACACAACAAAACAAACTCAGCTTTTAACCCTCAATCCACTCCCAACATCTCACCCAGGGGAAGAGGAGACTATTGGGCTTGGTTTTAAAAATAGGAGTTCCCTAGCAGTTAACAATCAACCTATTCAGGTGGAGTTGAAACATCGACCTGGGGACCAAGAAATCTTAATGTTAACTTCAAACATAATGGCATTCTAGTCTTCTAGATTTTCTTGTAGGTCCTTGATGTATGTCCTGCTTCAAGGTTGTGCTTATTGCTCAATCCATATATGAGAGGTGGCAGCACCAAAAGTTTATTTACCCACGTTATCACAGCAGGATTTCCCACCAAAGGACACGTCTATCCAGATTCATTCTCTGCAGGAGGAAAAGATCACTCATCTTAACCATAACAAATAGTGGAGGAAAATATGCATTTGAAGAAAAGTGATCTAAATCTTCAAAGGCTGTTCCAGAAAGGCAGGGGTGGGGACTGGAGTCTTAAGACGGATAAGGAAAGACTGTGTACGGACACAGCAGGATTGTGAAGCTATGACAGGGGATGCGGCCCTTGAACCAAATAAAATTGAGCGAGAATTTGGTGTTCTCGATATACAAAAAAAATGTATTATTCGAGAAGGAATTATTGTTCAGAGGCCAAGAAAGACCCATCTACCCAAATACTCCTGTTTTGTGGCAAGCTTATTGATAAATTAGAGAATACCTGCACCTCTGGCTGCCAAACCCTCTTTGGGGTGGTAATGTAGGAGTTCAACTGAGAATCCCTATACTGTAGGATGATGATAGGTTGCTGCAGAACATCTAAATAGCAATGAAACCCGAACAGATGTCACTGGGGTAGAGATCATGCCAGAACTTCACCAAACTTGGGCTAATTGGAGATGATGTTTTCTTTTTCTTTGAAGAGGCTCCTAGACAAAATAGGATAGCCCCTGCGAACAACGAACTACTGTATAGCGTTTAAGGCACAGACAATCAGCCCAGAAGCTACTTTTTATAGCTAGTCTTCTTTCTCATGTCCAAGGTCTGCATCAAATCTTCAGGTCACATTATCATATCTAAGGTAAGGAGCTAATTCCTTTGTATAGTTAGCTGGCTGATTTTCTTTCTCAGGGCATGAACAAACTATTATGCAGCCCAGTGCACGAGTTTTCTTTCCCACCCTGAATAAATTATCATTACCAGAAGGAGGAGATGTCCTGTTTACCAAGGGTTCTTGATGGAGAGCAAGATCTGAGATTTCCAAGCATTGAGGGAGAACTGGTTCATGTCTATTCAGGGGATAGGGTAAATAGGGCCAGTGCTAAAACATTGCACTAATTAAGAATATTTTTCTGTTGATTGGGTCTTGAATGAAACTTACTATCTATACTGAGTTAATTTTTCTTTCTTATCCTCCCTTCTCTTTCTCCTTTTTCCAGGATTCAGTTTAGCTGAAGTGATTGTTTGATCTTGGCTCCTCTCCCTCATATTATTCATTGTCCTTGTGGTGAAGAGTTGACCACATGTTGGATTGAGTACATTTAGATTTCTTCCTGTAGTTCTCTTTATCCTGCTCATTGATTATTTTCTTCATATGTTATTTTTCATGCTTATGCTAACAATCCTACTTTCATTTTCCCCAAAACATACTGTTATCAAATAGTTAAATTATTGAACTGATTGAACATGATTGAACTGTTGACCCGTTAGCATTAGATGTTGTCAAATAGGTTATGGATTGCCTTGTTTTCAGGAGGCTGTTATTAATGCTATCAATGAGGAGCTGCCAAAAATTCAAGAACAAGTTTACTTTGGACATATAAATTCACACACAGATGTGCTTGATAAATTTCTCTCAGAAAATAGTTATCATCGCTATAACCCTCAGGTAACTTTGATATCATGAAGTCTTGGATATGCTTTATTTTGTTAGTTTATTTTTGTTCTGCACACAGATGCTTCTCTGTCTCTCTCTTTTTTTTTTTTTTTTTCTTTTTTCCCGTTTTTCTTTTCTTGTTGAGGTAGAGGGTTTGGTTGTAGTTTTTGTGCTTTCTAATAGTTATATCCTTACATAGTAGTTTTACTGTCCAGTTTTCTTTGTTGATGGTAGATAATTGGAGAAGGTAAGGACCAGAAGAAGTTCGTATCACTCTCTGCTTCAGTTCTCGGAAATGATTCCGCGTTTAATGATATCAATTATTTGCATTCTCCTGGAAGTAAGCGGCTAATTCTTTCTAGCTAAATATTTCATGGTAAGGGACACTCAATGGTTGGATTTTAATGAGTAATACTTATGACCCATCTATTGTTCCAGCTGTGGATGAGTTAAAGCCAGTCACTCATCTCCTTGCCGTTAATGCCTCATCAAGGGATGGACTGATGTTAATTCGTGAAGGAATACAATACTTGGTTATTAGTTTATCCCTTAGCATTTGTAATTTGCTTTCTGAATGCCTTTGTGTATATTCTTCCTAGTTAAATATTTCTATTATTCTGCAGATGGAAGGCTCAAAAAGATCCCGCGTGGGTGTAATATTCACTTCCAATAGTGGCGACCAATCCATAGATCTACTTTTTATCAGGGTGTTTGAGTACACAGCTTCCTCATTTAGGTCAGTCATTCTAATACTCTTTATGGCATATTTCATGTGGCTAGCAGGTCCCCTTATTTCCATTTGCTTTTATATCTATTTGAGTTAATTGAGTAGAATTATATATACAAGTTCATAAAACTGGAATTTTATGCATCATGGTTCTAGCTTGTTGGTCTGATGATGTGATGCAGTTACAGAGGGAATGTGTTGGAATTTTTGGATCAGCTGTGTTCCTTTTATGAAAAGCAATATATCCTTAGTTCTTCATTTGAGGCTGAAAGTGCAGTCACATTTATGGAAAAAGTTTGTCAGTTAGCTGAGAAGATTGGATTGCCATCTGAGGCTTACAGAACTGCACTTTCTGATTTGTCAAGGGACAGACTGAAACATCACCTGGATAAGGTATATAGAATTTTTATTCCTATGCAAGACTACATTCCAAAGTGCATAGCTTACTATTTACTAGTCCATGATGACCCCATTTGTATTTGTATAGTGTAGTTAAACTTAATGTATATGCTGTTGTACTGATAATAACTCTGCTTCTTTACTCTGCTGCTCAACATATATACTTTGAAATTCATTGTTGGGGAACTCATTGATTTGATCAACTGCTATTTTATTGTTTCCTTCTTTATTAATTTTTAAGTACATCTTTTCCAATTTTAAATACAGGATTGTGACTAATTTACAATTATAATGCAGGTCTCTCATTTTCTGTATGGGAAACTAGGCCTTGAAATGGGTTCTAGCGCAGTCATTACTAATGGAAGAGTGAGTTTTCTTGTAATTATTTTGAAGTCATGTTAGGGTGTCTTAAGAATGCCACTTTTGATTGCTTAACTAAATTGATTCTGCTAACCTGTGATGTGTTTTTCTCTTCATGCCTTTGGATCTCTCCATTCACTGGTTCTTCCCATAATTGTGAATCTAGCTCTCAACTATCTTGTCTTAACGTATTACAGGTAATGTCTCTCGCTGGGAGAACCTTTGTAAGTCATGATTTAGGTCTCTTAGAATCTTTGGAGTTTGACCAAAGAACAAAGCACATCATGGAAATTATTGGAGAAGTGGATTGGCAAGATGTTGACCCTGACACTCTAACGAGGTTGTTATCTCTTTTCTTCATCTTCTCCTTTGTTTCTTTAGCCTTCTATAACCTCATGGAAGTACTGGCATCTGAGAACTGGCTTGTGGGAAGTAATGTTTGAATGCTGCCAATGAACATCGATTCCATTTTTACTTCTGCCTAGTGCGTTTTCAAAAATTTCTTATTTCAATCATCTATAGTATTTTCTGTTAATTACATAAAACAACTATTACTTGGTGGCAAAGGTTAAGTGCTGACCATTTCTCATGCCATTTATATACATAAAAAGATGATTAGAAAAGGGGGAAACAGGAGAAGAAAAACCTGTGAAGATCATGAACCTTTTTGGGGGGGGGGGTGTTTAAGGAAGGAGAGGAGATGCAGTTGAAATTGAGGTAGTAAATGCAGGTAAGAAAGAGGGAAGGAAATGGCTCAAGAACAGATTTCAGAAATAACCCGGTGTCTTGCTCAAACTGAAGCAACAATTTATTTTGGTTTGGTTTTCAGGATTCAGGAAAGGAGGAATTTGGGTTTTCTAATTATTAGAATAGGGCAAAGACTGGATTATATTCTCCTGGGGCTAGGAGGGTCGTTTAATCCAAATATGGTAATATTCTGGTGGTTGGATTGTTCTATGTAGGTTTTGTGATTTATGGATGACTTCTAGAGATGGAGGAAAAGCTAGGGTTGTGGCCTAGAGGATTTAAAAAAGAATGGTGATGGGGATGACACAAACTTACTGTTGAAGATCTTCTTGAACAGAACAGCAACTTGAATGTTTGAAGATGTTCTTAAGAAGAAGAGAAGGAATCAATTTGGGATTTCAAACCCGTATGCATTGCCCGACAGCACTAAGCCACTAACTCTTAAGAGATAAGTCATGTTCATCACTCAAATCATATCTAATTGATGGGGGAGACAAATAAAAGACTGAACAAAGTAAATAAACTCAAAACAGAATTCTATTCACCCATTAAATATCCTGAACTAACCTTTTCTTTTTCCTTTATTAAATTTTTTTTTTTTTGGGGGGGGGGGGGTCCATGGGGGCCTAAGAGGAGAAAAAATAGACAACCTCAAAATCCATGTAACAACAATATGTCTGTTCCTTAAGAGTATTTTCATTGTAGGGGTGGGGTAGCATCTGAATGTGGGAACTTAAATCAAAACATATGTTTCTCCAAATAAAGTCTAGAGTCCTAGAATTGGAGGCCCATCTCCAAAGGTTCCACTCCCTCCAAAAGGTGCAAGAGTGACGCCCCAAAACCAGATTACCTAGAGTACCACAGATAGAGTTCCTTGCAAAGGGTCTAAGAATCCACAACCACTTCCAAGCCAAACTCTTGGTACATCTAGAGTGGGGCCAAATAGAAGCAGCTGAGCTAAGCCAAACCAGATGAGCAAGGGGATAGGGAAAAAAGAGGTGGTTGACGTGTTCAGCATTGTTTCAGCGAAGGATACAGGGAGGGGATAAGGATGCGATGATGAGGGAGAAAGGCTTGGGTTGGAATGCAAAGGTTAAGGGAGTCCTATGTAAGAGGAGGGGGGGAAGGCATGGTGAGGGATATGCCTTTAAACCATGCCAGGGGATGGTGATATTTGGCAGAGAGGGCAAGGTTCCAAGCTAGGGAAGTGCTAAATCAAAAGAAAGTAAGCTAAATCACAACGTCTGATGAGGTAGTGTTGGAGGGGAGAGTGGGAAGAGAGGCTCAAACATGACCAAGAACTGCTAATAAAGGGGGGGGGGGGGACCAGCAGCCCTGGTGGATTGAGAGGAGGGGGTCTTTGGGGATCCTAGACTCATAAATAGCACGAGGTCTTACGATTGTTTAAAGAACACCGAGGAATGCTAGGGGTCAAGCTAGAAGGAGATCGAAAAGTCATCAAATATTCTAAAAGAGATTGTTGGAACAGCAATGGATTAAAGGAGGAGAAGGTTCGTCCAGACCCAAAAAGGGTCACAAGGTATCCAAACTGTCCAAAAGGAGTCAGACTGGAGGAGATAAGAGTACGCCTAATTGACCTAGACAAATCCTCCATGGAAGAAATATTCCAAATGAGCTTGATTAAGGTGGCATTTTGGTAGTCTTGAGTCTGCAGATACCTAGCCCTCCTTTGGATTTAGGGAGACAAACATAGGAGTATAGGACTAGCATAAGGGATGGAGAAAACAGGTGGTCTCTTTTCCTTCCTGAAGGAAGTCATAAAAAAGAGACTCCATAGAGTTGATTATGGATTTAAGGAGAGCAAAAATCCTCACTAGTAGATGTAGGAGGATTGGAGGATGGACTTGATTGTTTAACCCGCGAAGGTTCCAAATTTGAAGCCTCTTACAGATACGGTCCAGCATAGGGTGTAATGGTGGCTTGTAAGCTAAGGGTAGACCTAAATAGACAACAAGGAGAGAGCCAAGAGAGAACCTTGTTAACTATAGAAGAGATGCCTTAACCAAGTCAAAGACACCAACAAGGAAGACATGTGACCTTTTAAGATTGATTTGAATGCCCAAAAGGGATTCAAAGAACTTGAGGGAGGAAGCTATCAAAGAGATGGAGAAGGTAAATGCCTTGGACAAAATTATAGATCATCCGCAAAGGCAAGAAGAGTGAGCTTAAGGACCTCACATTTGGGAAGGGGGTATATGTGATGTTGGTCAGTTTTGGATTCATATTGCTACAAAGGACTTGTAAAGTGAGAGAGAAGAGGAAAGGGAGAGAGGGCGCTCTTGACAAATTTTAACAAAGGTGGCAAATAAGTTGGCAGGAGACCCGTTTACAATAATAGAATAAAGGGGAGGAGATGCAAGAGTGATTCCATTGAACGATTACTGAAGAAAAAACCATATGAATTAGGACGTTAATGATGAAGCCCCAACAAATGGGGTTGGAAACTTTATAATATCAATCTTTATGAAGGCCATCTGAGTGTGAGAAATAAGATTAAAGCCACTAAGATCTTTTGCACAGAAGAGTTTACTATTATCAATGCATTACCTGATATGAAAGTAGATTAGTTCTGACTACCAGAGAGGGGGATGACTATCTTGTTGCGGTTGGCAATGACTTTGGTGATGAACTTGTAGAGGAGATAGAAAGGGTGAGGGGCCTAAAATTTGAGAGGGAGGAGACCACTTGCCTTCTTGCCTTCTTAAGGATGAGGCAAAGGGAGTTTTGGTTGATGGAAGTGAACTGAGAGGGATTAAGGAAGAAACTTCTAATGGTCAAGATAAGATCATCCTTGACAATCCCTACTCCTTACTAACCAAGAAGAAATCCATACGATAGTAATCATGCTCTAGAGCAGGATTGGAATTTTGGGAGAGGACAACTATAAGAATCTTGTCATTTAAAGGGATGGCTTGGGGGAGCAAAAGAAGGATTAAGGGACAAATTTATTGATGAGATCTCCACTAGGGCTTAATAGATAGGACAACAGAGAGCATGGAACCACCTCCATCAACAAGGGATGGGATAGAATTGAAGTTGAGAGCTGCCTTTTGAAGATCAGTGGAAGTATACAATGTTAAAGTTCAACCATTTGATGCGATACTTTGGTGGAGGAAGGCTTATTTTCTCAAGGAGAGGGAGAGAAGCTCAATGGAGAAGGCTTTCTCTTCTTCAGCAAGGGAATTGTTGAGGAGATTATCTTGAAAACCAGATTGGGTGCTAGCCAACTTGGATTGACAAGAGATCACAAAGGAAGTGATGTTATCGAAAGTCGAGAAGTTCCAAGTCTCGAGGGCCAATTTAGCGTTGTAATACTTTTTGGCAGAACAGAGGGGAGGATGAAGAAAGAATGGACAAGTTTGGCCCACCTTCACAATTAGAAGGGAGAAAGAAGAATGAGAACCCCATATATCTAAGAATTTTAAGGATGTAAGGCCGGAGGAGAGAAAATGTTGGATGAAGAGATGGCAAGGCCTATGATCAAGTCAAGGGTGCAAGGAAGGAGGCATCAGAGGAAGGGAGGGTATAAAGCAAAGCTTCATTGACAAGGGAGGTCCAATATGTTGGCAATTCGGTCGTCCTTAAATCTTTGATTTAGCTAGATGAGTGCACAATCAGACCACCTAAGGTCATTTACCCCAACGACATCAAGACAATCACTGAAGGCCAAAGCTGTAGGTCTGGAGAGTGGCCACTCAATTTTTTGTGAGAAAACTGGGCAACATTAAAATCACCCCTAACTCCCCAAGATTGGCCAATGACACTATCCTTTAAGAAAGGATAAGTTCAAGCAAAGTGGGGAGGCAATCATCAGCATGATTATGGACATAGACAGCTGAGGAAAAGAAGGAAGAGGTAGAATTGTGGGGGTGGAGAGAGAGAGGAGGTGGAGCATGAGCCTTAGAAGATGTAGTGACTTGCAAGCTTTGATCTGTAGTAAGATCCAGCATATCTAATAGCAAAGGAGCAACACTAGGATGGAGGTGGCCCCTACCGAGGGGAGCCTGACGTTAGTCGTCTTCTCAGGCGGCGGTAACAATAAAATGACTTCTTACAAACAAGGGTGATAGGTTGTGGAGATATGTTCAGGATGAGTAAGGTAGCAGATGTATCAACATTCAGGAACTCAAGGGCTTCAAAGGATGGCTCTTGAACCATAGTTGATTCATAGTAGCAACAACAAGGTTAGATTCTTCAGTAAATGAAGCAGCATTAGGGAATCAATTCTCTAGGATAGATTCTTCAACGAACGGAATCAGAAAATTGTGACTCCTTAGGAAGGGAAGGGAATTGACAGCAGTTGATTGGAAAGCAGCAGATCACAATAATGAATTATGCCCAAAAGAGCAGCAACAATTGCAGTGAGAGGGGGAACAATCATACTTGACTAGTTTGGGTGTCGGGGTATTGACTGTCATCCTTGATAGTGATATAAGAGGGAAGAACTTTGCCTGCCAAGAAATCCACGGAAATTCTTGCAAATGAGAGCATGCTCATCTTAGTTCCAACATAAATCCACTAGGGAAATCCCAAAACTTGAGCTTATTCTACTGAGGGTTTCCATACTCCGGAAGTGAAGGGCAAACTAAATAGGGTAATCCACAAGAAGTGAATTGAAATCGACCTTGTGGAGTCGAGAAGAAGGATCCCACTTGAGGAGAAATGGTGTCAAGGGCATGTTCTTTTGCTACTTCAGCGGAGAACTTGAAGACGAAGAGACCACTATTAGGAATGTATCCATAAAGCCTTGCATGCTATTGCTTGGAGAGGGATGCTTTGATATTTGATAATTTTAAAAGAAGGATGTGATCTAAAGAATTGACTAATTAGTGTAGACTCCAATAAGAGATGATTGGGTCAAGGATAGAGGTGAGGCAGTTAACATAAAGGAGGAACCATATGAACAGGGATAGATGAAATACGGGGACAGGGAAGAAGTAGAGAGTTCAGAGCAAGAAAAATGAGATGACCAGGGTTTGGGGCCACTAGGGGAGGAAAGGTGGGGTGGTGGAGATGGTGGGCCAGGGGGGGATCATGGCGTTACATCATAGGAGCTCCAGCCCCAAACCCCCTTGGCCCCCATTGGTTTGGTTCAAAGGTTACATTCCCCGTCATTCTCTTACCCTTTGGAGAGCCCTCAACCAAGCCCTTCCCACCCAATCCTTCCTTATTAGCCGCCACATCCGTGCTAACCCAAATTGCATCCTCTGCTGAAATGGTTTGGAGAACCTTGAGCACCTTTTGTTTTCCTGCCCCTTCTCCATATCTATCTGGGGAAAAACCATAGCCTCCATTTGGCCCTGTTCGAGGCGATCCTATGGATTCTTCCGAGATTGGTCTTGGATTTTGAGAAACTTTTCAGGCTCTTCCATTTGCTATCGGATTGGTATGCTAGTGTTTGGCGCCTTGATCCATCACTTTTGGTGGGAGGACAATATTCGGAGATGGACCTCCAAATTCCGCTCTATAGACAAGATTTGGAATGCCATCTATTTTGATGTATCTTATAGGTTGTTAGCTTTGCCCCACACTCCTGTTGATGATATCCTAAGGAACATGCTTATTGTTGTCTCCTGGGGCCTTAGCTCTTCTTTTCGTCTCCTAATTAGAGACCTTGTTCTTCTTTTCCTTTTTAATATATTTATTTATTCATCCAAAAGAAAGAAAAAAAAAAAAAAAAAAAACTCAGATATGCTGAACTTGATTTGCAGTCTTGGAAAGATGCAAAATTCCAATTCAAACTATCTTAATTACGCTGGGATCAATTTTTGAGCCAAAATACAGGGGTGATCTAATTTTAAATTCTTAATTTACTACTACTCCTGTGGATCAACATTATCCTCACATTTGGAGTCATAGATTTGGCCTATTACATAAATAAACCTGACACAAGAGTCTAATCTTTATAAAAGCCAACAATGGACCAAGATAAAGTCTTCTGAGGCCCAGTAGACCCAACTGGACAATTTAACTGCATTAAATGGTCAATTTTGAGAAACTCAGGATTGCCTCTTACTAACGTGGACTTGTAAATATTGGATTGGTATGATTCAGATCTGATCGGAAGTATCGATATTATAATGAATTGAACATAGGTTTAGTTGGCAATGCCAATGAAAGCTGCTGACCCGTCAACACTTTCTAATATTGAATTGGTATGGTTCAGATCTGATCAGAAGTATCAATGTTATAATGAATTGAAAATCGTTTTAGTTGGCGCAGCCAATTGATAGCTGCTGACCTGTCAACACCTTCTATTGGGCCATCTGGTCAGTTTGCCTGCAAAGAGCAGTTTGTCAATAATGCTTCTCTAACGTCTGTTAATAACTGCATCTCTCTCTCTCTCTCTCTCGAAATTGCTTTAGGGCAGGTGATGTTGATAATAAATGGATAATGTTGTATAGTGAATATCGCTTTAGTTGGCAACACAAATTGAAAGCTGCTGGACCCTTCAAGACCTTTTATTGAGCAACTTTGTCTGGTTCAAAGTGCAGTTTGTTGAAAGTGCTTCTTTTATGAACTGCATCTTTATTGCTTCTCTTCTAGGGTGTCCTTGATGTTTTTTATTTGGACAGTGCTTCTTCAGAAAAATAAAATAAAATTTGACAACTGCAAGGATATTTCTTACAGTCTTTGTGTTTTTTAATTGCAGCCAGTACATTAGTGATCTGATCATGTGTGTGTCTTCTTCCATGGCTCTCCGGGAGAGAAGTTCTGAAAGTGCCCGTTTTGAAGTCTTAAATTCAGAGTACAGGTTTGCACTGTTCTTTGTATCTGTTTGAGGCAAGTTTATGACATTGGAGGGGTATGCTGATCCTCTTCTTCCTTGAGAGTGTGCTTTTCAGTGTGGTTTGTTGCTGAATATATATATATATATATGGGGAACCCCTTTCGATTCAAAAAGATAAAAAGTGGAAAAAAGTTGTTATAATTTTGCTTATGACTTTCTATGATGGATAATGAGTTTTCTTCTTATTAATTTAAATTGTTGTCTACTTGCCACAAGCAGATGTATCTGTCAGGCAATGGCATTACTCATTTTACTTCTACAGCTTTGTGTTGTGAAGGAGTTGTCACCATTCACAACTTTAAAATTATCATTTTTTGGTACTAAGTACATGATCTAGTAATCCATTTAAGTTTAGCCCTAGACCTTCCGTGTCCAAGTCAAAAAAAAAATTCCTCCCCCCCCCCGCCAGGGAGAATAAAGATTCATTACCAAAAGAAATAAGGAAAGATGCACGGACCCCAAAAGGGTAAAGAGGAAGACATCCAAAAACAGGTAGATCAAGCTGCACCACCTATCTGTGGGTGGCACCAAAGGTAAGCTTGCTAGATGTATCATCAACTCAGAATTGTTTTTTGTAGGGAGGTGATTTACTACTATTGGGCCAGCATCTACTGAGGACTCAGTTCCAAACAGAGGAGGAGAAGGGCAGAAAAGAAAGGTGGTTCACTATCTTGAACTCCTTTCCAACATTGGCAGCATCAGAAGGCAAACCTGAATGTGGCAGTGAATTAGGAAATGCTGAATTGGGGGCAGTTAGATATAGCTAACTAAACAATGAAGCTGTGCTAGGGGCCCAGGAATATGGCCTTTGAACCAAAAAATCTCTCCCAAGGGGAGAGGGCCTTCTTGATCTGACAAAGTCCCAAGCTGAGGAGGAGGTGAAGAGACCTGTGAAAGAAAGGAGCCAAATAACTCTTTCTCCTCTACTGGTCTGGCCATGGAGAAGGGGAGCCAAGGCATTCCAGATATTCGAGACAGGGAGGGAGAGTTGTGGGTTCTAGTCAAATGCCAGAATAAGTAGCTTGAGCTACGGTGACTGTAAAGAGGACACCCATTCGTACCAGCTGTCTAGCCAGAGAGATGTGGTGAAGTCATCAGTGATATTGGATAGGTGGCCCCTAGTGAAGTCAGATAAAGGTTTTTAATATGCAGCCTCTTAAGTAATTAAGAAAACAAACAAGCAGAGTCCAGGGTGGGATTTTTTCTTTTTATTATTATAATTCTTTTTTTTTTTGGGGGGAGGGGGCAAGTTTCTTATGCAGTCTTACCCCATTTTTTTGAGAGGCTGTTTCGAACCTTGACCTCAGGCTGCAGCTGTGGTCCGCCGACTATTGCACCAAGGCCTGCCCCTATAATGGCTTGTTCAAATTTTAAAGACTAGTGATTAACTTACTGATAGAACCCAAGGTCCTGTAATCAGCTTAAGTACAGATAAAAGCACAGGAAGACTATGAGCAGAGTGTCGTAGATTAGATGAGATTTCCTCTAATTGTAGGGCCAGTTCTATAATAATTCTAGTACATAAAAAAGGTCCAACCTGCCCCTGATTTAAGGAATGGCAGAGTCACAGTGAATAAACAAAAGCAAACAGCCCTAAATAGTAAAGAAAATTAAGAATGAAAAAGTTATTTTTTCTGTCGCCACTAGGACTGGAAGTCCTTTCTATTGCAGAACTTTAACACTTACTAAAAATTTTAAAATAATCAAACAACTAAAAATAGAAACTGCATCAAATTTACACTTCCTTATAATAGCTTGGTTGCAATTTTCTTGATATATCTTGAGATCACATGATCTTTGTTTCTTTGGAGAGGTAATTTAAAAACCTTTCAAATGACAATGAAACATGTAGAATGTTGCTCAAATACAACAGATTGTTGTAGTTGTCCTTGACACTTTGTTCCACCAAGAAATGTAGATCATTCAACCAAAGATTCCAAATCTGGGGTATTTGTGAGCTCTTCCCCATCCTAATAGCTTATTTTGGTTGAAAGTGGTTGATGCAGAATTGAAGACATGTTTAAGAAAGAAGAAGCCCATTGGGTCAGGCCCATCAAAGGCCTAAAGCTATCACCCAAATCAGCCCATGACTTTTATCAGGTAGGACTTTTTTAGTGGGTTAAAGTTAGTCCACATATTTTGATCTCCATGGTCTAGACTTAAGCCCAAGTCTAGTTCTTGAAAAGTCAATAAAAGAGGTGGTGCTTTGAAAATAAAATAACTACCTTTGTCAAGAATTAGGTAGTAGTTGAATTATTAGTAGGTAGGTGGTGTTAGCTAGTGGTTGGATGTTACCATTAATGTTTGTCTCTTTAGAATGCTATATAAAAAGACTTATGTAAGAGGGTGAGGATACAACTCATTAATTGAATCAAGTTGCTTTGTTAGCATTCCTTCTTTATGGAGAATCCTTGTGTTTGATCAAGGTCAATTGTTGTTCAATCTAATCGATCCACCTTGCGGTGTGAAGCCCGGATGTTACATTGTTATTCTCAATTCCCTCATATTGTCTTTTCAATTTCTTCATCATACCTCTGCCCTTGTTTTGAAGATTTATTCAGCCCGTATTGTTACTCTATTATCCTTATAATACTACTCTAGTTTCAGCCTTCTTTCACATCTAAATTCTGTTTCATCTTAAGTCTATCAAATCTGAAGTTAATGCTACATTAGTAGCACTGTATTTGAATGATCAAAACAGTAGCCAAATAGGACCTTTTACAGGGAATCAACTTCAGATTTGATAGACTTAAGATAAATAAACTTCAGATATAAATGTAGGCTGAAAACCGAAGTGGTAGAACAAGGATATTGGTTTAAGAACAAGGACTAACTAGGTCTTCAAAACAGCAGTATGCTATAAAGAAGAATGGATAGAACAATATAAGAGAACTAAGAGAACAATAAGGACAACAAAGTAACATGTAACACCCGGGCTTCTCACCGCAGGGTGGATCGATTGGATCAAACACCAACCTTCCTTGATCAAACACAAGGAGTCTTAACACCCGGGCTTCTCACCTCAAGGTGGATCGATTGGATCGAACACCAATCTACCTTGATCAAACACAAGGGTTCTCCAAGAGGAGGAATGCTAGCAAGCAATTTGATTTCATTTCACAAGTTGTGTTTTCACCTCTTACATGAGTCTCTTATATAGCACTCTAAAGAGACCAAAACAATAATGAAAACATCCAACCACTACCCAACACAACCTACTACAAATAATAATGGAAACATCCACCTACCACACCACTAACCAACACCACCTACTAGCTCCTTTTGTTGACTTTTCAAAGCTAGACGTGGGCTTAGTTTAAAATAGGTGGGCTGTTCTTCTTCCACTAAAGTGATCCAAGCCCATGAAACCATGGGCTCATTTTAACCCACTCCAATAGTCCTAGCCCATGCAAGGCATGGGCTGTTTTGGGTCATGTCCTTAGGCTTTAATGGGCTTGAGCTTTGGGCTTTTCTCTCTTTTGTATCTGCTACCAATTCTGCATCAACTACATTAGTGGCTTTTGCAAAACCAATTTGGATCTGGAATTTTGCCAAATCATTTCGGTCAAAACCTTGGAATCCTTCGGAGTTGCACCCAGTTTGTTTTTAGCCTTCGTTGAAATTGAAATGTTTTACACTCACTGTGGTTTCAACCAAGAATTTGGGTTTTGGTCAGATATGCCTGCCCAAGTGACCTAAGGCCACTCTGAACTTGGATGCTCTTTCTTCAATGTGCCTCCCTCCTCCATTCCTTTTCGTTTTTTGGGGTACAATGCAAACCACCTTCAACAATTAGAAGCTTGATACAGTATTCGATGTCTGCGGAATTAGTCCCAGCTTCCTTTTTGTGCCAGTTGTTCTTTTCCACCTATTGTTTTTCTATTTTTTTCTTTTGACCACACTGCTAAGACCTGCTTAGATCTGGCAGTGATCTCTTTTAGGATTCTGGAATGAGATGTCTTACGAGTTAATATCTTGGTAATATGTTGGATATCTGAGTGAGATGTTAGTGTCAGAATTTTACTGTTGCTTTATGCCTCCCACCAATTTTATCTCCCCAAAAAAAAACTAGTAATAATAAAAAAAGGGGCCCAACTCTGCAAAGCATAGACCAACTAGGTTTTATTGGACCAGCGGATGCCACTCCAAAACAATCTGTTACTTTGTAATGTTCATTGATTGATCACATGTTATATAGGCATGGTTGCCAAGGCCAGATGAGGCAAGGTGAGGCAATGCAATAGAGGGTAATGAAAACCAAGGTGACACCGGATTGCCTTGAGCCAAAAGGTCAGTCACCTTTACAACAGGGTGTATAGCTTGTAGCCTTTTAAGCAGATGGATTGGTGTGGGCCTTTACTCCTTTAAGTTTCTGTGAATATATGGTCCTGCCTAAGATCTGAGGATCTAAAAATTGGACAGAGCAATATGTTGTGTGGCATGGTTTGCTTCATGTGCATTCTTTTTAGATGATAGTGCTTATTTGCTTCATTTTAGAGTCCCTTCTCCTGAAATTTTCCTCCGATGACATCCTGGGTTATATAAATATCATTAGATACAGATTTTCACTTGATTAAATCTATCTTTTCATCTTCTGTCTTGCAGTGCTGTTGTTTTGGCTAATGAAAGTTCTAGCATTCATATTGATGCTGTGGTTGATCCATTAAGTCCATCAGGCCAGAAGCTTTCTCCACTCCTTCGAGTACTTTGGAAATGCATTCAGCCCAGCATGAGGATTGTGCTTAATCCAATGGTGAGAAGTTGATAATTGCTTTTGCATGTGGCATTATAACTAAATCCCACTTATGCTGTTTGCTTGGTACAATTCATAAGGGTGGCCCCGAAGCAGTGAAATGAGATTACAAAGAAAATGTGAAGATCAATGGTAAGGCTGATCCACTGTGTGACCTGGAGGTCACAAGTTCGAGTCTAGAAACAGCATTTCTGTGAATATGGAGTAAGACTGCATGACCCATCTCGCAAGGATGAGAGCCCTGTGAACTGGATACCACTTCTCCCCAAACCACCACCCCCCCCCCCAAAAAAAAAAAAAAAGAGGTGATAGAGAGAGAAATCAATCAGGGAAGAGGAAAAGGAGTGCTCGCACTCATACACCAGCCCTGCTGGTTCTCATAGATATAAGGTTATAATTTTCCAGTCTGAGATTGCATCCTAATTCAAGTTGCTTAAAGAAGATATCTAACTAATAGAGGAAACCTAGTAAACTAAGGAACCAACTTTAACGAGGAAATAAAGATTCCAACTCTTAACTCCTAGAAACATGTCTCACTTTCTAAAAATTGACATGATAATATATTATTTATCAATGTGAACTAAATTTCTGGTATCCTAGTAGACCCTTGCCTCAAATAGTACCCGTTTCATCTTGGCCTCTGGAAATACCGTTGGGTTTGGGTTGGTCCAAGGTTGTGCTTTTCCATGACACCCCTCACCCTCAAAAAGTAAAAAAGGAGGGAAAGGAAAATAAAGATGTTTGCAGTCCACCTTAGCATGAAGAAATGAAACACTATGTAGTCTTGCTGATGTGAACTGTTCTCAGGGGTTCCATAGGGTCTAGGGATGATTCCCCAAACCCCAGGACCCTTAATTCGAACCAAGGCATTTTGGTAATTTTGGTGAAATTCAGGTGTCTTAGGTCTGGGTCCTAGTGGGCCCAGTTTGTTGTCTGGACCCTAGATCTATATTTGTTTTATTATTTGGTTTAGTATTGTGAAAGGTATTGCAGAGTCCTAGTCTAGGTGAGATTCCCAGTTATGTTGTGGTCTCCTAATTTGAGTCCACTTGATTCTCCTTTTTATTAGGACTCCATATCCACTCTTGGAATTTGGATTCAAGTCCTCTAGAGTAACTTATGTAGATTTCTTGTGCAAGTTAAAAGTCTTAGTCAATTAGTAGTTAGAATTGGTTTGCCAGTTAGAGTTCTAATTGATTTACCAACTTTGAGTCTTTTATGTTTTTTTTTTTATTTGAGGCTATAAATAAAGCCTCCTTGCTCTGTATTCATTAAGTTGAACTGAATAAAATAATTCTGAGTTAGAAGGCAAGTCAAGTCGTGGCTTTCTTGGGAGAGCCACGGCAGGAATTTGAGATTATCTTCTTCAATTTCCAGCTATGTTCCTCAACCTACAGCAGCAATTGAACTCTAGCAGCAGCCGTGTTCCTTCTCCAGGTAAGTACAGCCCTCCCCTCCCCATTCCAGCCCTGCCTCCCTCCTCCCTAGTTCACTCAAACCCTTCCCCAATCCTCCCCTCTATCACAGACATCCCCATCTCCCTTCTAAACCCTGCAGGCTGCAGCACCTTTAGGACCCCTTCCACTTTGGGTCATTCCCTACCCCTTCCTAAACCCAATTGAGCTCAGGACGAGTCAAGGCCTTTAGGGACATAATTGCACCCCCTATGATTTATGTTATAGAAAATGAGCCTTTGAGCAAGTTTCCATGGAGACACCCAAAAATATAGTTAATCAGAAAAGACATCTCAACTAAGAACCAATAAATATTAGTAATCACTATTACATGATCAAAACAATGATTAAATTGTGCTTGAGTACCTTGATTGATGGTCTAGCCAAACCTCCCTTGTTCATATCGTTGTAAGTTTACATTTACTCGGTAAGTACTCATAAATAATAACAGGGTATTGACTCTAGTTTGCATAGGACTAGTTGGATATAGATGATCAGGATTCTATTGGAGCATAACTTGGAACTCTTCTCACAAAAGCCAGATAAAGAGTTCCAATTCATATTTAGTTATTTTATTGTAGAATAAACAATGACAACCATAGTAAATTCTAAGTTCTAACCATCACAACTACTCTTGAAAAGACATTAAACAACATACTGATACCTTTTCAGTATTCTTAGCATTAGCATGTGAGAACTTGGTCATGGAGCCAATTTGGTAATCCAGAAAACCCGGTTGGTCTGGGATCTCCACAAATTGGTTCTTTTTTGGATTGGCAACTCTTTTGGCTATCTTGGTTTGGTTTTGGACTTGCCCCTAGTCTTCAGACCATAGTTTGTCAATGATGCACGCATGGTAGAAGATCTGGCCTCCTAAAAAAACTGAGATCTCGACCATCTCGGCGAGATCTCGGTCGAGATATATAATTTTTTGGCATCAACTCGGTGGCCCATCTTGGTGGATTTTAGGGTCTCAGTTGGGTTGAAACTTGGTATTTAGACTATTTAAGGCATTTTTGAACACATTGGTGGCCTTGGATTTGTTAGAAAACAACCCTATGTATGATTTTTAAGTCTACCCATAGTGTGAAACCGAAATGTTGTAGGATTAAGGAATGCAAGGTCATACAACATGTAATGTAGAACCTTCAAGGTATATAAATGAAAAGCAAGTGTATCAAATGCATCAAGCAACCGTAATGTTATCAAAATTCCATCCATATGAGTATCACAATCTCAATTTTCAAGAATAGAATAATAAAATTATACAACCATTAGAAGTTCTATATAAGTCATTAAATCATAAGTTTATAAGACAAGTAGAGAATGATTGATCTTCCTTCAATGTTGTAGTTGTGCTAAGAGTAATTGCAAGTGAAAATTAAGCCAAAATCCATAGACAAAAATTGAGAGTTCCAGCGAGATCTAGGGTGAGATATGACGAGATATAGCGAGATATCTCAACTCTCTGCTCTCGACCTCCATCTCGTCTCGCCTATCTCAAAAACGAAATATCTCGCGAGATCTCCCACCATGGATGCACGTACTAAATGTCTAAGATACTTTATTCTACACATAACTTAGTAATAGAAAGCAATCAACAGATGTATGTTCCTTGGGCTATCTACAAGAGATTTGTGAGGCAAGAGAAATATTTTGGAGGAGACATCCTCGTGGATGGCTTTCCAATTCTAGTTGGAAGATTTAGATTTGGAAGTCCATCTACGGAGGTTACGCTTCATCCAAGTATGAGAAATGCAAGCACTGAGCATGAGCTTCCGTATGGTATTAGTGATTGTTGATCCCTAGGAGTAGGCTAGCCAGCTGGTCTTTGTATCAAAGGGCTGGGACGTTTGGATCTAGGCCAAATGGACCTGAGGGCAAGGAGCCTAATGGGCTTCAAGCAAGGGCAAGCAAAGAAAAGTGGGGTATGGTTTGGGAGTAGGGCAGAAAATGCAAAAGGGATTGGCTTGGATATTTCAGTAGAGAAGAAAGATTGGGTGGGAAGGCCTCAAGGCACTGGGTAAAGGTTTGCCAGAAAGGCCTGATTGGGGATGTGGCAGTGAGTGGAAGGGGAGGAGGGGCAGATAAGATCCAAAGCTGAAGCTCTGGAGAAGGAATTAGAATTGGAAGGGAGCCAAAGGAGTTGGTCTCAAAGGGAGAGGGGAGAGGGGAGAGGAGGGAGAAAGTTCCAGATGGGGTTGAGTTTGGGGGGGGGGTCCAGGAATGAGAACTGAAGTGGTAGAGGGGACAGAGCTTGGGAATACCAGAGGAGACTGGTTTGTTGATATCCTAAGCTTAAAACTTTTCTCTGCTCGATATATTTTCTGATAGTAGCTTGAGATTGACCTTTTCTCGGCACCACCATTGGTATATATTTTGTCTTAAATTTTATATATTATTCATGCTCTGTTTTCTGGGATCTTCTTGTCAGGTTGACTATGTGATGCTTAAGTTCACTTGTTTCTTTCAATAAAGGTTATCTAATACGGTTGCTGCATTATATGGTAAATCCTTTCCACCGACACTAACACCCTTTGTTTTGTTTACAGAGCTCCCTAGCCGACCTTCCGTTGAAAAATTACTACAGATATGTTGTTCCCTCAGTGGTATTGTAAACCAATTCGATTCCAAATATCAATGGAAATATGGGTTAGAGTAATTTTTTTTTATTATATCCATTCTATTGTTTTTTGCAGGATGACTTCAGCCATGTTGATTCTTCAGTAAATGGCCCCAAAGCATTTTTCGCAAATATGCCATTGACAAAAACTCTCACCATGAATCTGGATGTGCCTGAACCATGGCTTGTTGAGCCCATTATTGCCATGTATGTGTCTTTCCTTTATATATATATATATATATATATATATATGCATGCTTTTGGAATTCTGCATGAGCTTTTTTGTTTTTTGGGGGCAAATAAAAGGCTGATTCTCTGGGTGGTCTTTTTATTTGGTGACCTCTCAGACATGACCTGGATAATATCTTTCTTGAGAACCTGGGAGAAACAAAGACATTGCAAGCTGTATTTGAACTTGATGCTCTTCTTCTGACGGGTAATGAATCCTTTAAATTAAAGGTTCTTTGAACATAATTAATTATTTCCTTGATTTTATTAAACATTGTATGAAACATCACAACCAGGGCATTGCTCTGAAAAGGATCATGATCCTCCACGAGGCCTTCAGTTGATTCTTGGAATGAAGAACATGCCACATTTGGTTGACACCCTTGTGATGGCCAATTTGGGGTATTGGCAAATGAAAGTCTCTCCCGGGGTCTGGTTCCTGCAACTTGCTCCTGGTAGAAGTTCTGATCTCTATTTATTGAAGGAAAATGGAGTCCAGAAATCAAAGCAGATCATTATAAATGATTTGCGTGGTAAACTAGTCCATTTGGAAGTACTAAAGAAAAAGGGAAAAGAGCATGAGCAATTGTTAGATTCTTCTGTTGACGATAAACATTCTGAGGAGAAGGTTGGTATTGCTTTTTTCCTTCTACTTTCTATATATAGTTATAGTATGTATGGTTGCTGGACAAATTTTACCATTTGATTAGGTTTTGATGATCTAATTCTAATTTGTTTTTATCATATCTCTTAGGGAAATCGAAATTGGAACACCAATTTGCTGAAGTGGGCTTCTGATCTGTTTAGTGGCAGTGAATATGCTGAAAAGAGTAGAAACACTTTAGTGGTAACCATCTTTAGTTCTTCTGCTTGTTCATTCTTCAGCTATGTTCTTTTATTGTTTTCCCTGAAATTGAAAGTGAATGATTAATACAATGTGCAGGGAGGAAGAGACTTCCATTAATTGACCTAAAAGATGTTTCTGTAATTACAGCTCACAGTCAGGATTAATAGACTGTCCCAGTGGTAGTACCAGGCCTTCAAATGCTTTCTGAGAATAGGTTGAACAAAAGGAAAAAAATTGGTTTTTTTGTTTGTTTGGGGGGGGGGGGGATGGGACAGCCTTGTCGCACTTGTAGGTTGAAATCCAGAGCCTTTTAAGGACTGCCACTTGATTTCACAAGGAACCGTTAATAAATTGAACCAATTAATTAAATATTTTCATACTTAAGCAATGACTCCCAATAGGAGGCCTATTTCAGTTTAAAACTGAAGGATCAAGAGCCCATGACCTAGGTAATCCAACCCCAAGCATATCTTTGGTGATGTTTGTTAAGTGTTACCTAAATTCTCTTACTTGACTAAAAAAATGGACCCGCACCAACATATTTTGGTGGGCGAAAGAATGACCCGATTCATGAGGTCTATGATGGAAATAGAGGGCTGGGGCCTGACCCAATGGTTTGACCTGTTTACCCAATTAAAAGTCTCTATGTTTTCTTATTAGCAATGTACAGAATCTTGTGAGATTTGGGTGAACTTTCACCAAATTTCACTTGTCTTGATCTTGGCAAGACAAAACAAGAGCCAAAACAAAATTCTTCAGTTGACTAAATTTTGATGAAATTTCATCAAATTTTCAATGAAATCTCAGTATCTCAGTGAAATTTCCAGAATTTCAAGGGGTTGTAATTGTTAATTGTAATTGAGATTTGACTACTACTCAATATTTGTTCTTGCATATCATTGAAAGTTTCATTATTCTCTTGCATATCCATGTTTACATTTGTGAAGATTACTTGATCCAGTTTCATCCGCATAAAAGCGGGCATGTGCAAATCCAGACACTACATTAGGTTATAGTAAATTTAACATTTCTTTGTGTTTATTGGCTTCGAATTAGGCTATACACAAAAAATCAAACCCAAAAACCTCCAAAACAGTCAACTAGGACATGGTACATGTTTTGCCAAGATTTCGGCAAAATATTGATATCTTGGCTGTCTCGACCTTGTCGAGACACCAAAATGAGACGATATTTTAAACTTTGCTAATTAGGTTGTGAGATTTGGGGTTTTTGCCTTACGGTTTTGGGTGAGAGTTTTTGTATTCCGTTTTGGCGATTGTTTGAGAGATCTCCATTGTAATCTTCTTCCTACATAGTGAAAGTTCTTTGCGTCTGGACGCGGCATATCACATTGATGTGTGAACCGTGTTACATTTCTACATTCTTTTGATTTGTTTTTGTTTGTGATTTCTTGGTGTTTGTTCTAATCCCCCATCTCTTAGCTATTAACCAAATAGGAAATAAATAAAATAGCAGCATGACATAATGAGAACTATATCCTTTTTTTTGTTCAGAACAGAATTACATGTAAATAAAACCACAAAAATAGAAACTGATTCCTAGTCAGGATCCACCAAACCCCATTGGACCACAGTAACTTCCTTTATCCACATCTTGTTCCCCTTTCTCTTGCAGGCTTGTGCTGATGCAAACACCAAGCAACATGAAGACAAAGATGTGATGCAGTATCAGACCGATTCAATTGGTTTCGGTCCAACCCCAAAAGGAACATGTCTGATGGGGTTTGGTCCAACAAGAGTTGGACTTAATTATCTTATTTCAGTTTTAGTTCTAGTCTTCTATTTTGTTTTTAGTATTCCTACATGTTTTTAGTCTTGGGTTTGTATTTTATTTATAGATTGTATTAGGATGCCAAGGGGTGTACATCGCAGCATATAGGGTGGACACAAGGGATCAATTACAGCTCAACATGTTGGGAATAAGTGAGCTAAAGGACACGGACAGATGAGTGTGGATCGTCTCCCCCGACGGTTTTACAACCACAAATTATGTGGGGCCCACAAGTAAAAAATAATAAAACATTTAAAGAAAAAAAACCATCACCCTAATCTTGTGGGCCCCCATGTAATTTGGGGTCAATAGCCGTCGGGGAGATTATCCGGACTCGGAACAGATGGCAAGGTTTCACTTGGGGGGGGGGGGGGAGCCACATTTTTATTGGGATTTTTGGCAGGAGAAAACGGTAGTTAGGATTTGTTTTGGGGTATAATAGGAGAAAGTAGGGTAAGACAGGTGTTTTGTGAAGAGAAGGGATGAGTAGCACTCGTAGGTGAGGGGAAGACCCTCAGTTGAGGCAATTAGAGTTGGGATTCTTGCTGAGGGTTATATTGCATTGCAATCATGCTATTTGATCTTAGTGTTTATGTTCCTCACAGTTTCCTCAGACTTTGATTCACCATTTGCTTGCAATTTGCATGTGTGGTTTGGTGATATTGTGTCTTGCAGGAGTTTATCTCTGAGAATACATGGCTGCCAAGAGTTAAAAAACAGGGTTTGATTGAGGGAGTAACAGGGTCCTAAGAGATGCCATTTTTAGATTGAACAGAGATAAGCTGGCTTCTGAGTTTATTTGGTTATGAGATTTCCTACCCTTCTACTTCCCCTTCCTATTCTCTTAATTCTCCTTCCTTTGCAGCACAGCGTAGCAGGCCTATTTTAGGTCTGCATCCAGATGACCCAAAGATTTAACATGGTTTACTTGCCCACTAGATTTTCTTTGTCCACCGCCAAAATTGAAGATGATTTTCTATGTGATGGAATCCCCCCCCCCCCCCAACAAACCACCAAAAAAGAAAAAGAAAAAAGGGAAAACAACTGGAGCTCTCTCGAGAACTCTCAACTCTCCAGAAAACCCTATCATCAAAATGCCTCAACATCAGCTGTCCTCTCCTAACATAAGGAGGTAGTACAACAATGAAATACTTCTGTAAGTCGGTTTGATACATCCATATATGGTTTGTTGACCCAAGCCTCTGCTATCATCACATACCTCACGAAACTTATCCTTTAGGTCCCCGCCAAATATGTCAAAGCAGGCAAACTTCGACACTGGTACAATAATTCAGGACATATCAGTTTTGAGAGTCCCTCAGTCTCAGATCACTTTATGGCTGATTTCTTATGGTTGATTTGAGAAATTCCAGCCATTGCATGAGTAGTTCTTTTGCTATCATGTTTTACACTTGTTAGAAAATAAACTTTAATCAACCAAAACAGTACAATAACAAGAAAACTAAGAAGAAGAAAAAAGAAGAAGAGAAGAAGAATTTATAGGAACCACATAAGCCTGCGATTCTAGTTTAGCACTCCTAGAATCGCAGCCTCTTATTTATAGATATCAATAGTCTAGATTACAACTTGAGATGCAAGTCATCTTGCCCTCTAAAAAAAAAATAAAGAGTACAACTTATGGACATAATTTTCTAGTAAAACTAACTCCTAAAATCTGTCCAATATAGAAAGTACTGAAAAAGGAAAGCTCTGAAATTAGTAACTAATAGAAAATAGAAATTATACTTTTTAGAAACTACCAAAACTTGTGTAGCAAGATTCCTACATTAGAAAGAGTAGAATATCTAAAAAGGTAACAAGGAATACTGGCATAATACTATTCACGTTACTGCTCACTTGAACAATAACAGCCCAAACTTCAACACGCCCCCTCAAGCTGAAGTATGCACAAAGAAAACTTCAGCTTGCACAATAAGAATAAGCTTGAAAGGTAGCACCAATCTTAAATCATGTAGCAATAGTAGACATCGATAAACACTAAGAAAACTTCACCCAGGAGATAATCAACACCAACTTAAACAAAACAAAACTTTTATTCTTCATGTCGAAAGTACCATCCAATTATGAGAACAATCGACGATGTTGAAGATGAACAAAGTCCGTAAGTATAGCACGATCAAAGACACTATCCACATAATGCTGGTAGTAAAGAGATATATTCACACTAAATCTTCAAAATTGCAACTCTATTGTCCATATAAATGTTTCACAAGAAGGGCATAGTAGGTAAAGTATGGGTAGGTAAAAGGCACTATCCACATAATGCCGGTAATAGGGAGAAATATCCACACTAAATAAATCTTCACAATTGGAACTCCAATGTCCATATAAATGCTTTGCAAGAAGGCTAGTAGTAGTTAAAGTATGGGTAGGTAAAAGGCAATGTTGATTACTGTGGACCAAGTAGGTAGGTAAAAGACAGTATAGGTTACTGTGGACCAAGTAGGTAAGGTAGTATGGGTTACTAAGGACCAAGTAGGTAGGTAAAAGACAATATAGGTTACTGTGGACCAAGTAAGTAAGGTAAAAGACAGTATAAGTTACTGCAGACCAAGTAGGTAAGGTAAAAGACAGTATATGTTAGGTTACAAACCAAATAGGTAAGGTAGTATGGGTTACTACAGACCAAGTAGTTAGGTAAAGGATAATATAGGTAAAGGTAGGTAATGATAGTGTTGTAGAATGTCATAAGTTGATGACAAATATCTTCACAAATAATACCCATCAGCACATCTTGAGTAGATATAGAATAAGGTACCATTCTCCCCTCACGTGTAGCATTACACGTGGACAATTAATGACAACCAATAACCAATATCTAGTTTAAAAAGATCCCAAGAAATATAGTTTCCAAGTTCTCCTCATGGTAGGGAATGTTGTAATGTGGTAAATATAGTCCAATGGCAAGGAGTTATGGTATAGATGGGATTTAATAAATAGCAAAATATGGTTGAGGAGGGAGAGGCACATGTTCAGCTATTCATAATCAAGAACAATTAAAAAAATTTGTGTAGGACCAAAGGTGGGTAGAAATTTTTTTGTTAGAAACAACTGTAGTCAATGGAGTAGAACCTAGATGATACTAAATTCAGGTTTGAGATGTTGAAAAAAAATCTTAGAAAAAATAGAGTAGGTACAAGTCTTTATGGAAAAAAAAAACTTGCAGAAAATTAATTCCACCCATGAAATAGGGAAACAGTTGCCCAGAGATTCGCATGAGACATTGTGTAGCATCGTAGGTTATAAACCATTAGTTGAGATGCAAACACAGCCAAACTAGGTAAATCGCGGCCCTTATCATATAAAAAGGAAACAGCTGCCCAGGTAATAAATACTAGGTAGGTCGAATCTTAGAGAAGACAAAAAAAAAAAAAGCTTGTGTAGGAATCATCACGTAAAGGATTGCAAATTGAAACATTGAAACAATCTACCTGGATTCCTTGGGTTGTTAGTAACATGGATAAGTATTATTTGAGTCCTTCATAAGTCATCAAAGAAGCAAACCATATAATCCAGCAGCCATCCCAAATAAATCTTCAGGAGCCAGAAAAAGATACCCACGATTTGTAGTATAAACTCATGAACCAGCAACCCAGAACTTGAAGAAGAATCATAAAATAAATTCTGCAAACTGCATAAGCAAATAGTGTAGAACAAAAAATTGCAGTATGCAAAAACAAAAGGCTAACGAAGGGGATTAAAAAAATCAGAATATAATCCAAGTTCTAGGATCTTCCAAAGGGGTAATAGGTGGGGAAGACAATTTACATTAATACTTTATCTAACAATATATTAGTTGCATGCTTGCAGCAGTAGGTGGTTGCGCACCAAGGAAACCCGAAAGAGAACTTCAGAAGAGAACTGCAGAAGAGAATACTTGAGAACAACATTGTTTTGATTAAAAAAAGCTTGGATACCATGTTAGAAAATAAACTTTAATCAACCAAAACAGTACAATAACAAGAAGAACTAAGGAGAAGAAAAAAAGAAGAGAAGAGAAGAAGAAAGAAGAAGAATTTATAGGAACCACATAAGCCTGCGATTCTAGCTTAGCACTCCTAGAGTCACAGCCTCTTTTTCATAGATTTCAATAGTCTAGATTACAACTTGAGAAACAAGCCATCTTGCCCTCTAAAAAAAAAAGTAAAGAGTACAACTTATGGACAGAATTTTCTAGTAAAACTAACTCGTAAAATCTGTCCAAACTAGAAAGTACTGAAAAAGGAAAGTTCTGAAATTAGTAACTAATAGAAAATAGAAATTATACTTTTTAGAAACTACCAAAACTTGTGTAGCAAGATTCCTACATTAGAAAGAATAACATATCTAAAAAGGAAACAAGGAATAATGGCATAATATTGTTCACGTTATTGTTCACATGAACAATAACAGCCCAAACTTCAACGACACTGAATGGTGAAATCAATGATCGGGTACCTTTATTATGGTTTGGAAGTTATGACATATTTTGTAGACTTGGTGAATCTATATTTTGGTCTGCCATTAATATTTTCTATACCACCTTTTGATGCTATGAGTTTGGAAGTTTTACTTGTTCCCCAATACCAACCCTATACCTGATTTAGCTTTGAGGCCGATACAATCATTTGATTGGTTGTTATTAGATTTCTCCTATTCTCACCTCTATTTTGCTAGGGTCTACCAGTTGGGTTAGAATCTGAAACCTTCATGAAAATGCTTTTATCCCATTATTTTTGTGCCTTAACTAGTTTTCATGCTTCATAGTACATTTGTTCTTTATTCTGGCCTTAGTGTCTTGAAATACATGCTTAATCTTTGTTGAGTTATTATTTTTGTGTTATGAAGATATTGCCTCCCTCCCCTACTTTTGATTCTTTGCATTGTTTCCTTTGGTATTTATTCAACTGTTTTCTTGTCTATCCTTGAGGGACCTACAGTCTCGCACAGCGCAAAAAATGTGATTGTCTCTTTAGATGATTTAATGCTATTTCATTACTATTTAGATGATTCAATGTAGTTTATGTTAATAATATACTCAATTTTCTTATCTTTGAATTTTTTATGTTTCATCTTGATGGCGATAAAATGTAGCAAAGTAAAATTAGCACAGCAATTGTCTATCATTCATAGTACCATGTACGTTTTATATTTCATTTTCAATAAATTCATGCTTTATAAAAATAAAAACAAAAAAATTTTGGTTAATACCAGGAATTATTGTAACCAACTCAAAGGGATAAATTGTAGGAAATAGACTCTGAATTTTTCTAACATCAACTGCTTTTTTCTTCCTTACTATCACTTTTTAGCTGTTCTTTAAGTTTTCCTTCTCTTTTTTGTTATACTATTGATCTGCTCACTGAATATCTAAATTACTTGGCAATATATGCGTCCAACCAAATCTTGCCTTAACATTTGCAAATGTTACTATAGGTGTTGCAATGTTTCCATGTTTTGGAATTTCGGTATCTTGTTACATGTTTCTTGCGTCTGTCAAATCTTTCGTAATGATTAAATGTCAGCAAACACTAATTTTCTTTTTGGAAATGTTGTATTTTTATTATGCTAATTGTTGTTGGGTGTGTTTTCTGTTTATCAGCCAATGATGGCAGCACTTGTTCAACTTTCTGAAATTTTAGTTACATTTCCAATTGTTTTGCTGACATGTTTTGTATACTTAATCACTAGGAGAATGGAAAGGGTGGAAGACAGGGGAAGACAATAAATATATTTTCAATTGCTTCAGGACACTTGTAAGTGCTCCCTGCCCTCTCTCTGCTTCTCACGGTTTCATATGATTTCTCCTTTCTCAAGGATTGGGTTGGCAGGATTACTGTGGGTGTAGGAATCTGATGAAAGAGTTTTTTTTTTGTCTCTGGAAAAAACGGCCATGTTTTATGTAAAAAGAGAAAGAATGCAATTATAATATGATCCCGGGAAACAATATGAAATTACAAGTATGCCTAAAATACCCAGAAGCTCTTGATTACAGCAGAATCAGAGTCCTTTATATGGAGAGTTGGCTAATAATGATAAGCATATTCTTTTGTTAAATAAGGAATTGTTGTTTTCTCTCTCCCCCCTATATATACTCAGTGTTGAGTTTTATTCCCTTCTCAAAAGTTTCACCTCTAATTCCCCGAAAAAATGAACTATTACCTTTCTCCCCTGTTATTTCAAAATGGACCAATTACCCTTTATTTTTGCAAGCTGATCTTCGAACCCTAATTGCACTCCCCCTCACCCCCCACCCCAAACGATCTAACCTTTCCCCTTCCATCAACCACCTCTGCTCTGCCTTCTTTGTGTTTGCTACTGCTTGGAAGTCAATTTCGAGTTGGGTTTGGTTTCCTTTTCTACTTCTTTTGTAATTAATTTTCTATAAATATAAGGACTGGTTTGACTTTTGAGGGTCTCACAGGTTGACGTGAGTCCTCTTTGGCTATTAACATCACCTCTTCTTCCTGATTCTCGTTTTGGCTGTTTTCCTCTTCTATTAATATTATGTATCTAATTTCTGTAAGGATATAAAGCCCGCAAACTGTGGAATTGAGATCCAGGAGCAGGTTCTTTGTACCCTCTCCTAATCCACTTTGCTCAAACTGCCGCAGACTACATGTGAAGGAGGGTAGGTTGAGAACAAAGGGGAAGGCTTAGAGATGGTAGTGGTTTCAGCCTTGCAGGCAAGGCATTGAAGAAAAGGATGATAAACAAGAACCTAAAAAGTAAAATGAAATAGTTGGTGATTTAAACATAGGGGTTCTCGTTATTTAGGAAAAGTAACTAAATGACGTCATCACTTAACCAATGCTAATTTCATCAAGAAATGGGTTTTGTGTACAGACAGATGCGTATGAGTATTTAGTATTGTCACTAGCTTTACAGATGTTCCTATCATGGTAGAAGATCTCGCTCTCGAGAGAGATCTCGCCACCTTGAAAAAGAGAGATCTCGACCATCTCGGTGAGATCTCGGTCAAGATATACAATTTTTTGGCGTCAACTCGGTGGCCCATCTCGGTGGGTTTTAGGGTCTCAATTGGGTTGAAACTTGGTATTTTACTTATTTAAGGCCTTTTGAACATGTTGGTGGCCTTGGATTTGTTAGAAACAACCCTATGTATGATTTCTAAGTCTACCCATAGTGTGAAACCGAAATGTAGTAGGATTAGGGAATGCAATGTTATACAATATGTAATATAGAACCTTTAAGGCATATAAATGAAAAGCAAGTATATCAAATGTATCAACTAACTTAAATATTATCAAAATTCCATCCATATGAGTATCACAATCTCAATTTTCAAGAATAAAATAATTATACAACCATTAGAAGTTCTATATAAGTCATTAAATCCTAAATTCATAAGACAAGTAGAGAATGATTTTCCTTGTTGTAGATGTGCTAAGAGTAGTTGCAAGTGAAAATTCAGCCAAAATCCACACAAAAAAGGTAAAAATTGAGAGTTCTAGCGAGATCCAGGGCGAGATATAGCGAGATATGGCGAGATATGACGAGATCTCAAGCGAGATATCCCAACTTGCTGCACTCGCCCTCCATCTCATCTCGCCAAGGTGAAAAAAGGAGATATCTCGTGAGATCTCCCACCATGGTTCCTATGTCATTTCCCAGGAAGTGATAACAATTTAATTGAGCACAGAGCACCGATGCCATTTTCCTAGACACAATGGGTTCATCTATCAACTAGACCGGTTGTTTGAGCCATCTAATTTCTTTCGCTTGCAGCTTGTTTCCATGCCAACAAATACAAGTTCTCTTTATTTTCTCCCTTATTTTCCTTGAAGTTTCTGCATCATCTTTACCATCAAGCTGGGATATATGTCAGTAGAGTCAAGCATGAGGGACTGGCATATCATTATAAGCTGTGAGCCACTTTATTCCCTCATCAGAGCTCAGTACCCTTCAGAAGGATGACATTCCACTTTAATGGGAGATCTACAGGGGATGTAGTGCCAGGTGATAGCCTGATACATGGTGCTAGGAGGGATGATCAAGGCAACAGCCTGGTGACATTCTCAGGCCATAGAGCTGTATGGACTCGGTTGATGAAGAGGTTAGAGCTCTTATGTAAGGCTGAGAGGTGACTGTCATGAGACCAGTTAGAGATCTGGTAGTACACAGCTTTTGATATGATTATTCATTGGATGACAAAATATGTTACTGAACCTTTGAAGCTGCATCATGTTACGTGTAGCTTATAACCCTGGCGTCCTCAGTAAACTGCTTATTTGGCTGGATTCCAAGATGAGTTGTCCCATTGTACATGAATTTGCTTGGCTCTGTTCCAATAAAATTGATGCTGCCTATTAAAAACCCCCCCACCCACCCACCCATCCCCATAATAAATAAATATATGACCAGCAATATTGAGTCATTGACACACATATCAACAATCTAGGAAAGATACTCTTGTCAGTTAATTGATAAAACTTACAGCTACAATGTCAAGTTCTTCCATCGCAAACATCTATTCCCATTTCTTGTAAGACCTATTGTTTTGAACTAATTGGAAATGTATCACTGTTGGAAGTAATTCCACGAACAGAGCACCCTAACCTTCTTTGCCTGTCCTCTTCTTTCTTGCTTATCAATCAAACCGAATACTTCATGAAATCAACTCTTAACTCCTTTAAGATGCTGACTCTTCAATTCTTCCAGCTTTTCGAATTTCTATTAGTTAATATTTATTATTTATTGTGATGGGGATACAGTTTTATTTCTGTGATTTTATTAAGGTTTGTTTTGTAATCATTCATTCAATTGCAAATGCAATATAGATTTTAGCCATCAAAAAGTTCTCATTTCTAGATGAGATCTTTATTTCTTGCATTCCTATACAATATAAATTATGGAACTAAATCTTGGTCAAAGCAGATGGATATCTCTTGGGATGTCTCAGTTTCAGGCCTGATCAAACCCATGGTCAAAAATCTAACCCAGGTTTTGACCGAGTTACAATCTGGAGTGTAAACCTCAAAACATGATCCAGTACATCTTGGTTTCAGGCCTGACTGGAACCGGTCTGGAAACTGAAACTTAGTTGTTGATTTCAGTCAACTCCCAAATGGCATTAATAAGAGCTCCTCAGATGATATTTTCTGTATTTTCTGTATTTTCTTCCACAGGTACGAGCGATTCCTCAAAATCATGATCCTTAGTGTTCTTAAAAACACACGGCGGCCAGTGAAGTTCTGGTTCATAAAGAACTATCTTTCCCCTCAGTTCAAGGTTATATTCTGTTTTATTTCATTTTCATTTTCCTTTAATGTTTGAAGAGCAGGATGAATTTTTTTTTCATGGATTTAGTTAAAGGTTTTTAGTACCTGAGAGTGATCCTCCATTTTTATTTATTTTTTGGTCATTGTTCCTTCCAGGGTGTTATTCCTCATATGGCTCAGAAGTATGGTTTTGACTATGAGCTCATCACCTACAAGTGGCCTACATGGCTTCACAAGCAGAACGAAAAGCAGAGGATTATCTGGGCATATAAAATCCTGTTCCTTGATGTTATTTTTCCACTTTCACTGGAAAAGGTGATATTATTTCTGTTATAGTCTTTGATTATCTTCCCTTTACCCCTTAATGCAGTAACAGTCTTGGCAGTTCAAATGCATGTTGACTTTTGAAATGTTTGCCCCATATTGTCTGCAGGTTATATTTGTTGATGCAGATCAAATTGTTAGGACAGACATGGGAGAGTTATATGATATGGATATAAAAGGAAGACCTCTTGCATATACTCCTTTTTGTGACAATAATAAGGATATGGATGGGTATCGCTTTTGGAGACAAGTAATCTTCTCTTGTGTTTAGATTAATTATTTTAGTGCCCAAGACTGACAACTTTGATTTTTAACTCATGGTAGATCTTTCTGTCTTTTTTAGTCAAATCTTTCTGGCTCAAATGATTTATTAAAATTTCCTGTATATTGTCTTAAACAGGGTTTTTGGAAAGAACATTTACGGGGAAAGCCATATCACATAAGGTACAGTTGAATAGCTTAGGTTTTCATGTTCTTGCTGATCAACTAGCATTTTCTTGATGGAATATTTGCAAGCCTGACTTATGAAATACCAATTGCAGTGCTTTGTATGTTGTTGATCTGGGGAAGTTCCGACAAACTGCAGCAGGGGACCATCTTAGAGTTCTCTATGAGACCCTTAGCAAGGACCCAAATAGTCTAGCGAATCTTGATCAGGCAAGTGGCTGCTTTTATGAGTCTCCCTTTTTGAAATATTTTTACGTCGCATTTAATTCCTTTACTCCCTAAAGATTGCCAAAAAGTAATCTCATTTACTTATTATTGTTGAACCTGTCCAACTGCCTCCCAACAGTCTTTTCTAATACATCCCCAGATCCATGATTTGAAGTTGGCATGGATACAAAGATGCCCTCAACAAAAGATAACTGAAGCACCTGATGCACCTCCATATAAGCTGTGGAATGAACTAGAAGTTCCACCATGGCTACCGTGAGTCACCCTCATGACCGGCATACCCTCCTAACACCAATCCGATGCTCTGGAAGGATGATCCACCATGTCCACCGTATCCAATAGCTCAACTGTCACTCTTGAAGCCGCCAGCGTAGTGTGATGATTGGACTTACTTTCCTGTCATGGATGGCGCATGCCAATGCCCAGATATTCTTGCCTAAACTCGTGGCTTTTCCAGTGTGCCAAATATGCTCCCAAACTCACTTCCTAATTCAACCTTACTTGAATAAAGCTTAGTCTACCAAGATCTCTCAGGCTAGATGACTTTCCAGCCCAAATCTTGAATTTGAGTATGCTGTGTAGGATGGTTCCTAAATGGGTTCCTCAATTGGGTTGGTCTTAGTGGCCTCTGGATTCCCTGGTTGGGTTAATTGGAATGAAATAGTATAAAGGCCTGATGTTGGACCATGTTATTGGTTTTACCAGTGTGCTTTTCACTATTTTAAATTTATTTGAACAATCAATGTCCAAACCAAACAGTTGGGAAGAATGAGCGATTATTATTGTTGAATCCTGTTTTCTAATCAAAATTATTGGAAGCTATTGATGGTTCAATATTGAGTCAAATTATATCATGATCTTTGTGATGCTTTATCAAGCTGTGTGAATGGTATTGACCCAAATCAGAAGTTAAAAAATATTAGAGGCTGATGCTGAACCACATCATTTGTCATGTTTACTGTGTGCATTATAATCTCGCTTCAAATGACTAACTACTCTTTTGTTTCTGCTTGTATTGTGAATTTCTGTTCTTTATATATGCATTCATTCAATTACATATACCTCTGGCTACAGGACCTTCCAAACTATGCGCAGCACTCAGTACCCATTTTTTCATTGCCTCAAGAATGGCTTTGGTGCGAGTCATGGTGTGGGAATGCAACAAAGTCCAAGGCAAAGACCATAGATCTATGTAACAATCCAATGACAAAGGAGCCCAAACTCCAGGTATTTTTGAACTTCCTAAGATAGACTTTTTTGGTTTCTTCACATGATGTTAACCTCTCTCTTTTTCGTCATTTTCTCATGTGATCTGTCTCAGGGTGCAAAGAGAATTGTTTCTGAGTGGCCAGATCTTGATTTTGAGGCAAGAAAATTCACTGCCAGCATTTTAGGTGAAGAAATAGATGCCCAGGATCCTTCACCTCCAAAGAGGGAAAGTTCAGTCAAGAGCAGTCCAGAAGAGGACACAGAATCCAAATCAGAGCTGTGAATACTATTTTCCATTATCCTTCTAACACTGCTCTTCAAGCTCAAGTAGGAGATGGAGGGACGATGGTTAGCTGTTGCAAATTTAATCTAATTCTCCTACTCTGTCGTCTAATCATATGCAATGAGGTCTATTTTTGGCTAGAATTTTCATACAGTAACATGCTTTTCAAGCCTTGTGTACACCTGAATGCTACTGTAGAAAATTACATATTACGTGGCATTTTTTATTTATTTTTTCATGTTATACCTATCGATTGTAACCGTTCAGAACATTGATCAGTCAATTTCATGAGAACTCAAGCTTGTAGAGGTTAATAAATTTTTTCTTTCGGGCAGAACATAGCCTCTAATCATTCTGAACACACTTCATCATTGAGGCTTACACAGGATGGAAGTATTTTCCTGTTCCCATGTTTTAGTTCTACTGATGAGCTTTAGATTTCACATCATCTTTTTTAGTTTCCTTTCAGTTATGTTGTCATGCGTGGTTGAAAGTTGAAACCTGAAACAGTAGTCATGACATCCATAATAACCACACACCAGGAAAAATGCAAGACGAGCTTTTGTTACGCACTCATGCAAGGACTCCTTCCTCAAGCCATTTGTCTTTGTTGCCAAAGAGGTTGCTACTGCTCATGAATTGAGTGTTAAGGCTCACTACATTGAAAGTATGGCTGTTGAAACATTTTACTTTGCTACTAATTTGCCTCAAAAGGGTTAAAAATTATACAACTTATCTCCAATTGGAAAAAGTAGAAAACCAGATACAACAGATTTAATTTAGATTAGTTAGACTCACCACTGTTTAAATTAGTTTTTTCCCCTTACTCAGGTTGTAATTTGTAATAGTAGGGTTTTAGAACGCTATCCAGCATGAATGAAGAATTGAGAAACAAATGCAGAAATTCTCGGCATTATAACAGAGTCAAATGAGGGATTTAGACTTGACACAATAAGGTACTCAAAACTGTTGGAAGGCAATAAAACGAGGATCCTTCAAACTTTCTACAACTCATGGTGCATGCTTGGCCACTGCGTCGGGGCAGGACTTTGGCTGCTGGATGCCCTGCCCGTGGTAGCTAGAAACCAGAGGATCTGCGTGCAAAGATGTGGAACCCTATTTGGTTTGCTAAGAAAGGTTATTAACAATGTAAGTAGTAATTCTCTTTCTTCTGATGTAATCAATCGATTCACTTTCAGCAGCTTTCTCCTGGTTGGGTTGTAACTGAACTACGAGCACTAACAAGAACCAACAACAAAAGCACAGATCAGGGCGTCAAACCTCACCATCATCTTCAGGAAGCAGGTGCCGGAGGAAAGTCAGAGAAGCACCTCATGGGTTGTGCTCTCTCAATGTATGTCGAGTAAACCATCGAAATTTATAATACTCGCAGGATAACAGTCCCAGAAAACTGGACTCCTATGTACAAGCTCACTCTCAGCCAAGAGGCCGATGTGAAAAGATATTCATGGGCGACCACCTTTCTCATCCTTGAATATCAACTTCTTAAAAAGCAAATCATGAGAATTATAATTATTTTTCTCCCATCCAACTCGTAACATAGCTGTGTTTTTTTTTTTGGGTAATTAAAAGAGGGGATGCAGTAGCAGCAACCTAGCACCCCCTCCTACACAATGTCCGAACATTTTATCGAGTGCGACCTATGTAAGCATTAGCCCCGTGCACTACCAGCGCAAGCACTGGCCCCGTCAGCGGAAACCCACCGGAGGCCTAGTATAGTCCACAGAAGCCAGTAGCACTCATGCCCAAGCCAAAGAGCACACAACTGTCCAATGCAAGAAACAGAGGAGCAGAGAGAATTCAAACCTAAGATATGAGGTTTACCAAACCACTTGGGAGTGAGCTTGGGACCACTAGACCACCACCCCCAGTGGTCATAGCTGTGTTTGCTAGACATCTTTTTAATAGGGATGAAACTTTTCTTTATTGTTAGAAAACAAATTTATCAGACATCTGATAATGTATTTGCAGAAGCCAAAATTGGTAGCAGACCACTCAATCAACTATCGCTCAACCGAAAAGACCACCCAAAACAAGCAATCCGCCACTGCATTAAGAGGAGCTACTTCAGGCTAAGAACACCCTAGATGATAGTCTAAGTACACCCATGACCCAACATCAGCAATGGCTTTGTATCGAAAGCTAACTATTTCAAACTACATGCTCCCCAAACAACAAAAGATCATGATGCCTCTAAACAGTTTTCATATCACCCTACAAACAAGATTCAAAAAGATATCTGGAGGATAGTCTCAATAGACACATCAACGCACGATACTCCCAACACTAGCAATGGTGTTTCCTAGAAAGGTAGCTGCTTCAACATCATGCTCCCCAGACGAGACCATAGACGAGACCATCATGTCTGAACATGAACAGACTTCATTCACCCTACAACATAAAAGGAAAGGCCCAATTCCAGCCCAGGTCATGCTATATGGTGCCATGTCCTTGTTTTATGTTAACAGATTTAGAATTACAAAGCAATGAGCAATATCATTGCTCCTATGATGGCTCGCCACATTGTTACACCTTTTATAGAAGGTTCCCAAGAGCAAATGATAAAACGACAAGCAATATCATCATGCCAACAGGCTAAAACCACAGCAAGTAGAATAAAGTCTCATCATATAGTACATATTATAGACCGGCAGGAATTTCCCCAATTCCTTTTTTCCCTTCGCAAAAGAGGGAATGAACCTAACCTGCTATGTTTGGAAAGAAAAACATAGCAGACCCTGGTAGCCTTATTCTAGGAAAAAGAAATACAGTTTTGAATCCGGCAAGGAATCTTCAATTGCTTCAAAATAAATGGAACTCTTTAACTACGACCAAAACACAAATTAGGAACCAGTAGATTGCTTGAGATAAGCAATGAGATCAGCACGATCCTGTGGCTTCTTCAGGCCGGGGAAAACCATTTTCGTCCCTGGGATGTACTGCACACAGAGACACAAGGATAAACTCAGTTGAACTCAAAAAATCAAAGATAAACAAGAAGCACGTATGTGCAATGAAACTTATCATTTAATAGTTTAACTTATAAAAATTATCAAACCACCTACATTGGCATTAGATAGAAGAAAGACTGTTGATTGCTTTAACATTCACAGAAAGCTCCAGTGCAAGACCAGTAAAATCAATGAACAATGAAAATGTATAGAAGCACAATAAAGCTCTAGTCTAACCAGAAAAGAAAGAGGGGAAGGAGGATGATAGACAGGTGACAAATGAGCAGAGGACCCATCTATTCATCTCTTTCAGGCGTAAACTAGGACACAAGAACAAGTGAATTCAAAGACCATTAAACCAAACCATTCTCAAAGGAAAAATCACCAAGAATCCTGTGAGAGAATACACAATTTTGTCTTGAAAATTGAATGGAACGTACTTGTTTTTGCGAAATTATTCTTATCTAACCTGACCGCAGATTTCAGATATTATTTTATTTACTTTTTAACTGCAATACTAATCAATCAAGCCGTCTTAGCTCAGCTGGTAGAGCGCGTGGCTTTTAACCACGTGGTCGTGGGTTCGATTCCCACAGCCGGCGTACCATTTTCCAGTCCAGCCAACTCCTCTTTTATTTATTTTTTTTTTTTTTTTTTTTTTGGGAGGGGGGGGAGGGTGTTCAAACAGTCCAGCCAATTTCACTAACAGAACTTTACATTCATCAAGTATTATTTTACAACTTTCAACGTTGGCCAGGAGTCAAGACATGAGAATGAACAACATCATGCAATAAATGCATCAAAAACTCTGATTTATTTTCACCAAATATTTTTTTTGGGAGAGGGGGGAGGGTGTTCAAACAGTCCAGCCAATTTCACTAACAGAACTTTACATTCATCAAGTATTATTTTACAACTTTCAACAGTTGAATGCCAGGAGTCAAGACATGAGTATCTGTAACAACATCATGCAATAAATGCATCAAAAACTCTGATTTATTTTCACCAAATATTGTTTTACAACTCTCAAAAGTGGAATGCCAGGAATCAGGACATGAGCTTATGCAACAATATCAGGCAATAAATGTGTCAACAACTCTGATTGTTCTAAAGCAACATCCATGTAAAGCATTCATCAACAAGTAAGCCAAAATGAATCACCCAGATGAGAAGGATTCATTCATACCTTTTTAGGGTTAAGCAAGTACTCATATAATGTCTTCTCTTCCCAGATAACAGCCATGTTTTTGTTAGCAGCAGAGTAGGAGTATCCAGGAGTCGTGCCAGACTGTCTTCCAAAAAGACCATTCAAATTGGGTCCTGCAGATATCCATAATTTGAATGAGTTAGACATGAAAGATTAAAATTTAACAGTGGAAAATTACCAGGGAGAAAGGAAAAAAAAAAGTTTTCCACAATGCACTTCAAATCCAGAGCCACAGAGGTAGCTTCCAAAATCAAAACATTAAAGAACAGAAAGACGCATTATTTCTGAACACCAAAGATAGCAGCACCACAGAGAAGGTCGTAGATACTCCAAAATCCTTCAGTACAACTCACCATATAAAGAATATTGTACTCGCTCGGTTTGGCACCAACTAGATAATATGGTTTAAGGTACAGGCAACTCACCAGAATACTCATTGGGTGCTACAAATTGCACAGATCACAGTTACATTGGTACTGCCAATTTGCATGATATTATTTAAGTTATATATTCTTCATCGAAGTTAAGCTTTCAGCTTTTCTAGCATTTCCAGTCTCAGAATGTTTCTTAATTGGACAATCAAGCTTATCAATGCTTATCTTGGAAATGAGATTTACCACCGATCGGAAAAGCTTTATTGTCTAGCCTAATACTGTAATATCAACCTTATAATCATAAGGCCTACAACAATCTCCAACCAATGTTAATACCTCATACTTACAGAATTCCCAGACATCAGTTTTAGGACTATAACCATTGATCATTACATGATCAGATAAAGATGTCATCATGTTTCCAAACTTGGAAGACTATTTTGTTACTCATTCAGAAACAACAACATAGTGTAGCCGAAATGAAGGTATTGAGCTGGATGCTAAGAAATAGGAAGGGGGGAGGAGAAACAAACAAATTAGAGCTAATTTAATAAATGCTTAATACATGATAAGCTGCAAGAAATTCATTTGAGGTGGCCTGTACATACATTGGATGCCTTTACAGAAGCTGCAAGATGTCATCATGATAATACAGAGGCGTAACTGTGATTCAAATGAAAGAACTACAACACCCTGGGTTAGACCTTAATGAGACTAGGAGAAGTACTGAGGTACAAGATGCATAGTTTATGGTTAATGCCAAGTATGCCTTTAAATATAGCTGGATGGAGAAAGAGATCCATGAAGCCTTCTCATTTATTGTTATAAGGTTGAGTTAATTGGTAGTTACAAATCAGAAATGACAAATGAATCCAACTTTTCTATTTTATTGTAAAAGAAAGCAACACCTATGACCTCCGAAAGGGAGGATTTAAGGGAAAGTTGCAACCCCCCCCCCACACACCCCCAAGGGGGGGAGAAAAAGCCCCTGGGTTAATAGATTCTCAAAATTATGTTTCCGAATCAACTCCACAGGGCACATAAAACGGCTGATCTTCGGTCAATAAAATGCAAACAGAAACAAGATTTTGTTAACCAGACGATATATTCATTCAACATATCCATAACTACTGCAACACCTAATAAAGACTAGAAATAACAGACGAGTGAACAAAAATTCAATCAAACTAATCAAAATAAATCAACAAACTCGAATCAGAAACAGCTGAACTCAAATAGATTATTTATTCCATAAAAATCAGCTCTAACGATTCATCCGATACAATATGACATCAATATCAAGAAAAATTAAGGATAAAAAGACTTTATATCAGTTCAAATTATAAGAAAAACCTTGTTTGTGTCCGGCTCCCTTGTCAACGGTGTGGCACTGAGCGCACTTCGTCTTAAAGATCTTCTCTCCAGCTTTCGAATCTCCAGGTGGCGCTTCTTCGAATGTAGCCATTGCTCACGAAATTAGGGCTTTCTTCCCTCCTTTCTTGGCCTCCACAGATCTCTTAGACGCTCGAAGCTTTCTAGAGTTCTCTCTTCAGCTTTTACCTCCAATTCTCCAGACGACCTTCGTAGTTCGTACTCTAATTATTATTATTATTATTATTAATTATTATTAAATATATTTTTTTGGAACTACATTACTCTAATTTTGCATACGAGAGTAGTCAAAGCGGTGCGACAAGCCTACAAGGTTCCAGCTCGGATGACGAAAATACCCGTAGGCTTTTCTATTTTTGACAAGTGCCTCGGATCGCCCGAAGGCCCAAGAATATTCGAATTCTTGGTCCGGTACGAGAGTTCAATGTTAGTTTTCTAGTTAACTGTAAATTTGAAATTACTATTTCGCCCATGGAGTGAAGAAAAATATTTTACAAAATTTCATTTAATTTTTTCAAATTTACAAAACAATTCCCTATACGTATACGCTTCCTCTTCGACTCTATTCACACCTGAAGTGAAATTAAGGCAAAATAGTACTCTACGCTTCATCTTCGACTCTATACGTATTATTCTCTTCAAATCGGCAAAAAGAACGTCGTTTTCCATCAAGATGTTGCCGTGATCGACATTCTTTCTTCTAAAAAAATAAAAGTTCAAAACTACCTAGAATTACACTGTATGTAAGCTTTTGTAAACTACCTAGAACTTGCCGTTTTCCATCAAGATGTCTCTCTATTTCTCTTTATAGTGATTTCATATGTAATCTTTTAAAATTAGACTATCTAAAATTACACTGTATGTAAGCTTTTTATTGCATTTAATGAATCTTCTCATCATATAAAAAAAATGCTCCTCTCCTATCATTCTAATCTAAGAATGGGTTCATAAGCATGAGTTTTGCAATATACAAGGGTTTATGTGTTCCCTTGTCCCATTGAGGCATTACATCAAACACCTCTATTGGTAATTGATAACCAACAACATTATATCAAATACTAGGTTGAGAGTATAAGGAACATCTAAACTAATATATTATGCAAAACTAACAGATTTTAACACAATTCAACTTAAGCAACAGCATAATCCAAAAAGGTTATCCTAACTGATTTCCATCATTTCTACTCTCATTCCCTTTCACTTGCTTCTAGACCACATTCATAAAGTGTTTCATGATTTTTCTTTTCTTTCCCGTGCATGTAACTAGTTCTTATGTAATAAAATTAGGCTTCAACACTTAGAAAAACCGAGGGCAACCAACACAGATGACTCCTCTAAACCACATTCAAGTGTTTCATGATTTTCCTTTCCTTTCCTCCTATGCATCTAAATACTTCTTATGTGATATAAATTGGGCTTCAGCATTTCCAAAAAAGTGAGGTCAACCACCATAGATGGCTCATTTAGACCACATTCAAGTTTTTCATAAGTTCTCTTTTCTTTCCTCTCATTTAGCCAAACAAATATATATGTCCTTAGTGTAGTTGATTTGTCAACATAATTTCTATCTTGCTAAACAAGAGTTTAAACATGATCATTTGAAAATCATGAACTTGAAATTCAATTCATCTATTTATGCTTTGATTCATTTTCTTCTACTTTGATTGTCTACTTTCCGACCAATTTTAAGAAACCAATAGAAGCCAGAAGAGTATGCTAGTTTGAGGAAGAGGAAGAAGAAGAAAAGAAAAGAAAAGAAACAGGGGATGTATTAGAACAAAAGTAATCACCAAAGGAAAAGGAAAAAAGGTTAGAAACCTAAAATACTTACCTCAATTCCCCATTCTTGATATCCAACAGCTTCATTCTCCCCCATCAAATTCGATACAAGCAAAAGAAGTTGAAACATTGTCGTCTTCTTTCACTGTCTCTCTAGCCAGCGATTTCAGTATAATTTTGGTCGATCTACGATGATAGTACATATAGAGTCGAAGACGAAGCGTAGAGCACTGTTTTGGTTACTTTCGTAATACCCAAACTTATATTAGCTAGTCTCGTTGAACGAAACTCGCGGTGGTTAGTTTTGTAAAAATAAAGCCAATAATGGCTAATCACGTTATTTTCCCTTTTCTTAACATTTGATGTGTACAGAAAGGGAGGATTTGAATTGAAATCTAAAACAACTAAAGAACCACAAAAATCCAATAAAGCAGAGAAATAACCAAATTGGTCGATTAATCAACAAAATACATTTAATCCCTATACAACTATTCAATTTATGCTTCTGTTATGTAATACAAAGGGCTAAAATGCAAAATATGATATGATATGATATGCCTTTTGATTTGGAAAATATTCAGCATTACCAAGACCTTCATGACTCTGCTGCAAAGAATTGCGAACTTGTGGGTTGGAAACGCAAAACATAACCACAAGCTATTTGTGGCCCTGAAGCCTGAACCAACATGGATCTAATGTATTGATCAATCAAAGCATCCACACAGTATCCAATTCATGGTAGTCATTCATATGATCTCCAAGCATGCAACAACATATGACAGTTCGAATGATTATGAAAAAAATGCAGTGTGGCCAGAAGAATCCCAAATGTGTCTCATGGGTTAAAAGGTTTCCAAGTACCGCATCTCCCAAGGAATTATTTTCTCTGCCCTTCCTGCTACTCCTTTCCTGCATTTATCAGAGTGCAAGTCTATTGCAGAGAATGGTGGACTGAAGATGGGTCGCAAGGTTTGACACGACATTTTTTTCACAAAGAGGCAGCTCTCATAGTCAAACCTGCTTCTTCTTCTTATTTTTTTCCCTTTTCCCACCTCTACTCTGTCAATGTTTCACCATAAGCATATCTTTGATAGGATGATAACCAACTTTAAGCATCTGCAACCATAATTCTTCTGATACAGTGTATATCTCTTCCATCTTTGGGTGTGACATATCTTCTACCGCGAAAACATGGGCACCATCTTTAATCTCTATCCAGCTCTGGCCTGGATTCTTTCTAACACCCGTGTTTTTCATCATTTTTCCTGCACTCCTTTCCTGCATTTATCAGAGCGCAAACTCTAGTGCAGGGAATTCTGGACTGAAGATGGGTCATAAGGTTTGACATAACATTTTTCACAAAGAGGCAGCTCTCATAGTGAAACCTGCTTCTTCTTCTTCTTTCCCTTTTCCCACCTCTACTCTGTCAATGTTTCACCATGAGCATATCTTTGATAGGACGATAACCAACTTCAAGCATCTGCAACCATAATTCTTCTAATACATTGTATATCTCTTCCATCTTTGGGTGTGACATATCTTCCACTGAGAAAACATGGACACTATCTTTAATCTCTATCCAGCTCTGTCCTGGATTCTTTCTAACACCAGTGTTTTTCATCATTTTTCTCACTTTGGCAACATCATCCCAGCTACCCATTGATGCATAGATGTTGCAGAGAAGCACATGAGCTGCAGAATTAGAGGGATCCAGTTTCAAAATGCTCTCAGCAGCTCGCCTGCCGATCTCCAGATTTCTGTGGGTCCTACATCCTGCAAGCAGCGTCTTCCAGATCACAATATCAGGCTCAAAAGGCATTTGATTTATGAAGTTCTCAGCTTCTCTAAGGTTTCCAGCTCGTGCAAGCAAGTCAACCACGCAAGCGCAGTGCTCCCTTGTAGGCACAATCCCATGTTCAATTTCCATGGATTTGAAATACTGGCACCCTTCCACAACCAAACCAACATGACTACATGCAGAGAGAACTCCAACAAATGTGATGTGGTTTGGTTTAATACGTAACTGACTCATTGTTCTAAATAGTTTAAGAGCTTCCTCCCCATATCCAAATTGAGCATACCCAACAATCAAGCTACTCCATGAGATAACATCAGGACTACTCATGAACTCGAACTGTTTCCTAGCACCGTCAAGGGTTCCACATTTGGCATACATGTCAATCAATCCATTCGCAACCAAGTTATGAGCCTCCAAACCTGTTTTTAGAGCATAGTCATGTACTTGATAACCCATTTCCATGGATGCTAAAACTGCACAAGCACCCAACACATGAGTCAATGTGATCTCATCAGGCTTTTTTCGAGAAAAAAGCATAAGTTTCAGTAATCTGAAAACTTCTTGTGCCTGATTATGCAGCATGCATGCAGTAAGAACTGAATTCCAAGAAACTAAATCTGCAGAGGCATGCAGCTCTTCAAAGATGTTGAATGCATCAGCCAGATTTGAACACTTTGTATACATGTTGAGTAAAGTGTTACATACAGGGACATCCAAATTGAAACCCATCTTAGTAATGTAGGCATGTAACTGTTGACCTTGATGCAGCATAGCATAATTTGTACAACAACAAAGCAAACAACGAATTGTGATCTCATCAGGAATAAATCCCAAATGCCTCATCCTAGAAAAGAATGACATAGCGTCTCCAGCATCACCTCCATAAGAAAATCCAGCAATAATTGCATTCCATGAAACCAAATCATGCCTCTCTATTTGATAAAAAGCTGTTTTTGCTGAATCAAACCCACCACATTTTGCATACATATCACTAAGTGAACAATTTGCAAAGGCATCTCTTCCAAGTCCAAACTTTATAGCCACCCCATGTATCTGCCTGCCGTATTCCATCTGTAGAAGACTACTACAGGCCTTAAAAATACTTCCAAAAATATATTCATTGGGCTGATAAACATCCATAGAAAGCATATCTTTGAAAAAGCACAGAGAGTCAAATTCAAAGCCCTGCTGAGCAAGGCCAGCAATCATTGAACTCCATGAAATTAAATCTTTTTCAGGAATTTTATCAAAGACAACTAACGCATCGTCAATCCGATCAAGCTTTGTGTACATTGCAAGAAGAGCATTTTGTGCAATAAGATGAGACCCAAATTCAGATTTTAACACATGGGCATGCACCTGCCTCCCTAACTCTACATCATTGAAACCCGAGCATGCTTTTAATATGCTCCCGAAGGTGAACTGATCTGCCATAAAACCTGATCTTTGCATATCTATATATGTTTTCAACCCATCACCCTCTTCATGATTCCGTGAGTACCCAGAAATCATTGAACTCCAAGAAATCATATTTCTTTCAGGCATTTCGTAGAACACCTTCTGTGCATCTCTTAGCGACCCACACTTCCCATACATTGTAAGGATATGATTCTGAAGAATGATGTCTGGTTGAAAACCAGAGTTCAGTAGATGATTATGAACCTTTCTTCCATAATCTAGAGATTTTAGAGTTGAACAACCAGAGAACAAATAGGCATAAGTACTGGGGAATACCCGGAAATTAGTTCTGCTTTGAAGGTAATCAAAAGCTTGGAGAGCTTCCTTAAAGAGGTTTTGCTTGCACAAGGAGCTAATATGGTCGTTGCTGTATTGTTCTGTCCTAAAGCTGAATGACACCAGTGATAGGTCGTTATACTGATGCTTATTGCCGAAAACTAGCCGTTGGGACTTCAAATGTTTCATCATCCTAAGGATTAGGAGGCAGACAGTGCTGGGTTCATGTGTTCCTTGTGAGTTCACTTGCTAAATTCATAATTTCGTCCGGAGTTGTTCAACAGTAGCCCTCTGTTGATGCTTTGCTCCTTCTAAATCTCACGTGAGCGAGAGAGACTGGGAATTCATTGTCACTATGAAATCTTGGAAGAACGCATGAATCAGATCTCGGTGGTGAGTGAGTGACTTCCTGCTGCAAATAAAAATCGTGACTTGACCCAGCCACCGGGGCCAACGAGAGTTTAGGCCTCACCATAGAGACCCACACGTAAATAATCGGTCATCAGACCGGTATGGGGACGGTCCGGGTTGATATTGACCGGTACCTATTACTAAAAACCAGATTCGGGTTCAGAGTAACGAAGAGGGACGATGGATATGATCCTCCCGCTCTAACAGCATTTTCTTCCTCCGTCTCTCGTTTCTGATCTTATTTCTGTCCACCAACGGGTCCATTTTACCAGAAGTCTCCTCCTGCTGTTTATGGGTCTCGCCAACGAGATTGAAGGAGTGTCAGGGACTCGGACAGAGCCATCGACAGATGGAGTAAAGAGCTTCAATGGCTGAACAAGGAAAAATAACTCATTTAGCTTAAACAGGTAGTTCCTCAATAAGTAGAGTCTTAGTTTTCTTCTTCTCTTTTATTTTTTTTGAAGCAATTCTGGATTGTGCCAGTTTTTGGGAAATGCTTCTGTTAAGGAGAATGCGACGGTGTTGTTCTAATAGTTTCTCGGAGGTTGTTTCTTTGATCCCAGTCGGCTAAAAAAAGGTTTTGGTGTTAAAATTACGTTCAGAAATAGATGGCAATCGAAAAATTCAATTTTCTTTTTCAGCATACTCTTCAATTTTGTAGCTAACTCAGAAAATTAGATACCCAAATAAGATAAGGAAATGGAACGAATTGTATATAGATGGAAATAGGAACACACAGTATGTTGCGGAGATGCAGAAGCGGAATCAGAATTTGAAGAAAAGAAAATGGGTTTTAGGATCAAGATATTGTTTATATTCTCCCCCTCAGTGCAGGGTGTAGCGCGATGTATTATCTGTTGAAATTTCGGAAAGCATATGTGTTTTCTGAGTACGGATAGCTTCTTTACACATTTCAACGTAGTGAGAGTTTTCCTGGATGTAACCAACAAAAGGAACTCGTTATCAATATCCATCCAGAAAGTTCTCATTCATGAATACTATATGCTTGTGTAAAGTTTCCAATCATAACCCAAAAGCTAGTGATGAGTTTGAGAGACCAGTCATCTGCCACATCTGAGTATGGCTCATGTAGCTACTGGTTCCAAACCTCTCAATTGCCTTCGCTACAGAACTTTTGACCACTTGTCATAGCATATCTGTGCAATCTACTACTAGTAGTTAGTTAGTTTTTAAGACCCCAGGTGACAAGAAGGAATGCTGTTTCTTGGGGAATCATGGACGAGGGGTGGGGGTAGTCTAATAAACAGGAATCTCTTCACTTGTATGATATAACCTGTTAAGTTGTCTGTAATACTGCAGGGGTGTAATTGTTAAGCCCGTGGTAGTATGGTCATTAATTACAGTAGTTAGCTTATTCCTGTTCTAGTTGTTAGTTGCTTAGTTAGTCTTCTATCTGTTCTCTACTTCTATTAGAGGCTTCTACTGTGAGTGTAATCAGTTTGGTTTTTTGTTTATAAAGGTGCAATTTATGTGGGAGGACTACTGCAGAGACTTTTCCATAACCAGCAGCAGTCATGTTTGTCTGTTCATTCTTCTTCATCTCTCATTTCTCTTGAGGTGAGCAGCTACAATTTGCCACAACTATCTACGATGAAGTTCTAGGTCTATATCAATGAAAAAGTGGTTTCTTTGGTTGTGATGTCAATATGAAGACTACTATCTACCACTGGCTTCAATGGAGACTTATGATATTTGTCAAAGCTGTGAAGAACAAACATTCCTGCTGTTCCTACTTGTCAACAAACATTTCTGTTATAGGTCATCTAATTTCCTTTTTGATCAACTTATCTACTTCTTGGTGAGATTTATTTGCACTAATAAGGTTGCTAGTGATCATGATCACATTTTTGCTTTCCTTTTGTTTTCTGCATTTTGTTTTTAGGATGCCTTCCCTATAGGTCAAAGTTTATTATGTGGTATGACAAGGAAAAACCAATAAAGAAATGTTTTACTATGTTGCTTAGAGAAGCATTATATCATAGGTGAACAATCCACTATAGAAAAATATGAATGCCTTTTGTGTTACTACTATGACAATTCATTCAGAACAATGGGTCAAGAACACCAAGCTCCATAGCTGTCTAATTAACAGCTTCTTCAAGATTGAAAGGACATGTTAGTCTATTATTTTGTCAATTTTCCTGTTCTAACATACCTTCCCCCTCTCCCCCTGCAGAGTAGTTTTGTCCTGCCGTATATATTTCCAATGATGGTAGCATCCTTTTCAAGAACTTCCGATGCTTTTCAAGTTAATCCATTTCCAAGCTCCAGAAGACAACTTGATTCACAAGATGCTCTCTCTCTCCTCCAAAAGTGTCGTGGATTCAAACAAGTGAAACAAATTCATGCACAAATTATCAAAAATAACCTCTCCCAAAATCAAATGCTTGCATCCAAACTTCTCATGCTTTGTGCATCCTATAATAGAATGGATTATGCTATTCCTATATTCCATCAAATCCAAAACCCTACCACTCACACTTGGAACATCATGATCAGGGCACACACCTTAAATGGCATGTGTCATGATGCTCTCCTCCTATATAATTTGATGATGCAACAAGGTGTGCCACCTGATAAATTCACATTCCCATTTGTCATCAAAGCCTGCCGAGTATCTTCTAGAATTGACAAAGGAAAAGAAGTACATGCACTTTCCATCAAGACTGGATTTTCTGAAGACATCTTCTTGCAGAATAATTTGATCGATCTTTACTTCAAGTGTGGTGATTCAAACTATGCTCAGAAGTTATTCAACACAATGGATATGAGGACTGTGGTTACATGGACGACTATGGTAGCTGGTCTTGTCTCTTCTGGTGATGTAGATGCTGCTCATACAATTTTTGAGCTTATGCCTGTTAGAAATGTTGTGTCATGGACGGCAATGATTGACGCTTATGCTAGAAACCAGCAACCCCAAAAAGCATTTGAACTTTTCAGGCGTATGCAACTAGAGAATGTGAAACCAAATGAGTACACATTGGTTAGCTTGCTTATTGCCTGTACAGAAATAGGAAGCCTGAGTCTGGGAATCTGGCTTCATGATTTTATGCTAAAAAATGGATTTGAATTGGGTATTTTCCTTGGGACTGCTCTTATTGACATGTACAGTAAATGTGGTAGTCTAGATGATGCTAAGAAAGTGTTTGATAAGATGCAACAAAAGAGCATAGCAACTTGGAATTCAATGATCACTAGCTTGGGTGTACATGGAAAAGGAGAGGAAGCTCTGGCTGTTTTTGATGACATGGAGAAGACCAATATACAGCCTGATGCAATTACTTTTGTGGGTGTATTATGTGCATGTGTACAGACAGGTAGTGTTGATGAGGGTTGTAGGTATTTCAATTGTATGACCGAACGCTATGGTATTTCACCTACCATAGACCATTACAGCTGCATGTTTGAGCTGTTGAATCGTGCTGGAATGCTGAATGGAGTTTATGAATTAAGGGAGATATTGCCAGTCAAGCCAGATTCTGATAAAGTGGAAGCTTTGCTTAATGAATACAGGGTCAATGATAAGGCTGATATACAAGAAGTTATTTACGAGCATGTCGGGAAATTAAACCGTATGAGAATTGGACATCTTTGTGAATGACCTAATCTTCAGTATCAGTATATGAGGAGCATATGATTGTTTTGGACAGAGAAACCAATGCTGTATCTTATACTAGACAAACTTTAAGCTTTGAACAGACAGGTTTCATGGCTTAGGAGCTGTTTCTGTCACTGAATGGTTTGCTCGTGCAATGGAACTGATGATCAGTGGATTTAACACACTTCTTCTTACAACCTCAGGTACTCTTATAAGTTTATCAGTATGGCTTATAAAATGTTTTCTTTTACCATAATCATGATAAGTTATGTGAAGATATACTGCTTGTGTAAAAAAGGGCTAACCCTTGCACCTGATCTGATGATCCACCCTTCCTCCTGCATCATCTGGTTTTAGTAGTTAATCTTTGATGTTATCTTCATCTTTTTCTAGATTTGCTGGATAAAACATGGTGGGTTCTTTGGCAGCAGAAAATCAGTACACAATTTCTGCAGTCATGAAGTCTTTGGATGGGGATATAGGTTGAAATGGATATGGAGTGGGTCCCACATATGTTTGGATGGTGTTTTAGTGGAAGGGAAGAGAGGGAGAGGGAGAGGGATCACCCATTTTTGTTTTCACTTTCTCTGATATCTTCTGTGTTTCTCCACTGCAACGTCCAAGTCGATCAACAAAGATTTATAATTGTGGCAAACAACCTTGACTTTCATAAACAGTCACGTGGTCGTTTAATTACTTGTTAGAATTCTAATTCGTTTCTCTTTCTCTCAGTTCTCATGTGTCACGTCTGATTTGTCAATGCACACTGCACAGAACTTGTCAAAATGCAAGGAGAGCTAGAAATGTTGGTGCTGTAGTTTTTGGAAGAACATCAGCACTGAAACCCAGATTCCATCTTCATTTGAGCAGCTTTCTGCCAAATAGAGGATTTCTTCGCAAAGTGGTGGGAATTGTTGAAGACCTCTACATGGTTCCATGACTACTGCTTCCCTGTTTCAGGAAAAAGCAACTTTCATCAACAACCCCATTGGTGACCATTTGATCTTAGCGTTGATGAGGTGTCTATCTGGAGGCTCAAATGCAAAATGATCAGATTCATGATTAAAATGAATCAACTTTATCATTCAAAATAGATGCAACAGATATGCAAAAAAATTGGAGCTTGATTGCTTTTCTTGGTACACAACTTGAATGAATATACTCAATACTGCAATTCTTACCATAACAAGGAAAACGGATATATTTGTAGAATTTTCCATTTTTACTCTTTAATTGTCACAATTTTAATTCTCAGATTTTTTTTTAAAAAGCAGAGTTGATATATAAAGCTTATCGGTTTGAATAGGTTTTGGATTCATATGATTACAGAGACTACAAAATATCCAGTTTAGGATTTACATAATAATGGTACTTTTTATATTGCAAATTATATGGTAATGGTACCTTCTGTTATTGCTGAAATGGCTGAGGAATCTTGGTTGGGTTATTGTGAGTAGATAAATCCATGAGAAGCACTAATAATGCTACTCATCTTGGTATCTAAATAATGTTACAGAGTTTACATGCTGGGATTTTCTTCTTTGATTAAGGCTGAAATGGACCAAATGGTGGAAAAGGGCAGAATGGCGGAGTGGGGCAGAAAGGAAAGGGGGTTTCAATTGATTCAGATTTTAGCTTCCATTAAAAGGAAAACCACTGGCTGCTGGTGTTTCTGTCAGCAGCTTCCTGTGCCTTTGTGCTATGTTGGAGAACCTCTGGGAAAAAGCACTCAGTGCATTTGGCTTCAGAAATGCTTTCTGGTTTGCAGATGATGCTACTGAGTTCAATGAAGCTGACTTTAGTGATGCTACAATGTAGTCGGAAAAGAAGCCCATGGTGTATATTGTGGTTCTATGCTTATATTTTCAAGTTGAGATCCTCGCCTGCAAGGGTAGAGAACTATACTTTTTTTAACATCTCTCCACCATATATTTAAGAGCGAGATCTATCTTTAGCTCACCTTGTCAATGCTCAAAAGTGAACTCTCCTGAATGTATGGTAACACTACCAACTCCTTTACCGGCAGGGGTAGAGGATCTGGATCTACATTTTCATTGCAGATGTACCCCCTTCAACCACCGTGCATGCATTATGGTGCATTTGATTCACAATCGCACTGGAACCCTAGAATTTCCCAATTTTTTGATATGTAAACAATAGGGTACTCGAAAATTGTTGGGACCGACACCAGTGAAATTTGGATCAAAATCCTCGGTGGCCATTTCCGTGGCCTTACCTGGCTTTGTAATGTGGGAACATAAGGTTCGAATGCTTGATACCGGACCGTTAGGGTGATAATGAGCATCGGAAACTGAAAGCAGTATGGACCGGGTTCATAAACTGATCTCAAACCGGCTGGGTTGGTCCAAAATCCGTACCAATTTGCAGGCCACGGTCTAATAATAGTGTCGCCCCTAACCCACTGTGAAATCTAGAGGAGTTCGGCGAAAATGGCGATGACAGCAGCATCAATAGCAGCAACATCATCCATCGTTTTCCTTTCACGGCAAAGGGCCAAAAGTTTCTTCATTCCTTTAGCCTCGTTTTCAGGCCAACACACACCATTACCCACAAGGCAGCTCATCCTCTACACGAAACCCGGTTGCTGTTTGTGCGATGGCCTTAAAGAAAAGCTTCAAGCTGCTTTCTCTCTCACTGTTCCAGATTCACTCCATGATGTCAATTTGCAGGTTATGTCCCTTTATCTCTTGGATGATGTTGTTTTCTTACGCGAAAATCTGATTTGTTTGATTTCCCATTTCAGATAAGAGATATTACCACTAACCCCGAATGGGAGAAAGCTTACCAATACGAGATACCTGTGCTGGCCAGAATTCTTTCTGATGGAAGAGAGGTCAGTTCGCTTATTTTGTGCCAATCTGGGTTGTGTACGTTTTAATTTTTCAGATGGATTTTTGGATTTCCAGGTGCCTTCTTGCTTTTGTATGATGTTTACTTTATACGCTCTGAAATTTGATAGCGCTAACGTTAATGAATGGAGATTGTCAGAGTGTCTGTGCTGACAAATTTCACATTTTCTTTTTCTGCCTTTTTTGGGTTAGGAACGTAGGATAGATGTAAAACATGTCTTGGTGTCCTTGGTCTTGGAAGCTGAGTGAAAAAAGGAGAAAAGAAAACCTGAGTAGTGGTGGGTGAAGGAGTTCAAGCCGTCTGTGTGCTTAGTGCTTGCGCGTGTGGTTTACATAGTGATAATCTGTTATCAATTTTATTCTAAATAGTATTGTACTGCCAAATTGCAAGCATCTCACCTCCTAGTGCTCCTAGTGCTGTTTCATGTTGGGCTTTTCTACTTTTAATCCACTGATGAGAACAATAAGAGCTTCGAATTAATAGATGTTACAAAGAAAATAAGGATTAATATAACTTGCATCCCAAGAGACTAGATAAAAGGGTAAAAAAGCTAAGGAGTTAGATGACTTTAAACTTTTTACACTGGAGATAAAAGTATTGAAAGTTGAGTATGCATATTAATGGATAAAGTTTTAAAAATTGATGTGGTGGATGTTAAAAGATTAGCCGAGGATTATAACTATCAAGCTTGTATTGGTCTTGTTGGTGTCAACCTGATTTTTTACTCATTGCTAGGCACTGTGGCAACTGGCAACTACAATAGCAAATAGACATAACATGCCAGGAGTCCACCTGAACCCTTAGTTGGAATCCACCAAGCTGCAAGTGAGAAATCCGCCCAAACTTGTACTGAGTTGCGTCTAATTTGAGTATTAGTCGCGTATATTTCCTTTTATTCTGGTTCCTGTCTTGAAGACTTATGGTATCAGCATCACACAATCTTAGCAATGCTATTGTTTGATGCCCTTCTGTAAATTGCACAAGAATGAAGATTTTGTGTGTTTGTGGTATGGGATCTTGGCTATATCAACATGCAAGTAATTTAATTTATGGGCTGTGATTGTTAAAAAATATTCAAACTTCAATATTTTAAGATTATGTCCATACATGTTTGGTCTTTTGACTAATAGGTTTGGATTCAATGAGATTTTTTTGGGGGTGAATATAAACAATAATGTGTCCCATGCCCACTGTGGGGCATGGACCATTTCGATTCAATGAGATCAGTACGATGATTATATTCATTTGTTGATTTTTATCATATCAGTAATGGATTCATCCAAATTTAAGTTATCTTGCACTATGATATTCTTTTGCAAATGTAATATTACCTTGAATCTTAGGGAAAATGAGATGTATAAGTACACTGCAAGAGTGTGATTTGTGCAAATGTGCATTACACTGTAAAAACCTTCCCATACATATCTGAGGAAACCTCCTAGTGTAGTTCTGATAAATGAAATTGGTACTATCATAACTGGATCAAACAGAGTATAAAATTCCAGAATCATGAGAAATTGTCTAAATCAGAATGTTCGATCCTCCTTATCGCGTGGTCCTTTATCTGCCTATAATAGTAGTTGAAACTTCAAACCAGATGCAAGGGTTGGATGCTTATATGAACAGCTCTTCATATGACTAAGAACTTGAAAATCCGCCAAGCAATCAGATATTTTCACAGGTTTGCCATCCAACTCCACTTGGCAGTTCTCCCGGTAAAATTGTATCTGTAGAAGCTTGGTGTTGTTCCAGAAAATGAATAGCCATAAACAAAACAAGGAGATTGTGTCGAAGCCCCCATTGAGCTTAGAGGTTTCTGGTTTATGAGGTACTCCAATATTTCAATTTATGGACCACCTTTTTTTCTATCACTTCCCAGTTCCCAATATAGGTTGTTTAAAATGATGATGACACTTGCATGTAATGCTTACTTATCAAACTAAAGGTAACATTGTTTGTAAAATATACTCTTTTTTGCATTATTTTGGGCAAAATCTGACTGAAAAAGCATTACAAATTTCAGGAGACACTTCCAAGATTATCTCCTCGTCTTGGAGTTGAGGTCATCCAGAAGAAACTTGCTGCTGCATTAAGAGAATAGGAGATGGCGATTTTTGTGAGCTATGGTTAATGTATCAGTTAAACAATGTAAAATGGTTCTTCTTCTTAAGTGTATGATAAGATCCAAGTTCATTCTTCTTTCAGCAAAGGGTCATCATCATCATTTCCATCCTGAGGCAAGATGTGGCTGATCCCTCTTTTCTGGTGTGTTTAGCGAATGAATGTTTGCTCAAACATTTCTTTCTCAAACCATATTTATTGCCCTGGGATCTACCATCTGTATTGCCAGGTAATAAAGCCATTCTAAGCAAAGCAAGTAAAGACTGCAACAACCATGTGCAGTTCATCAGAGTTTCTTTGTTCTTATAAAGAATGTGACTGGAAATCCATATCTAGCAGACACCTGAATAGATATTGTTATTAAGAAGAATTTGATAGAATATCCGTTTTTGTACATCCAAATTGAGAATGTTCATCAGAAAGGGTTTTCCTCACTTTTTGGAAATCTTAGCTTTTCAATTAACATGAAGTCATCCAAGCAGTGACCCAAAATCGTAAAGTGTTAGACAAACACTGCATTTTTTCAACGATCTTCTCTCTTTTTTCTTCTCAGTAGTAGAACTGGATGCAACGTTCAGTTCCAGGGAGAAATCATGGTCTTGAGGAATTTATATGATTAGTCTATTTGTATTGGCATCAGTGGAAACACACGGAGATCCAGGATCAGGGTTAGCACTAAAAAATTGGTTCCAAGCCAAGATGTCAGTAAAATATAGATTGTTCATCGTAAGTCGCATAAAACAACTCCCTTGAGGTTTCTTCCCTGTAGCATATCATGCTGAGGCTCCTGCAGGATGTTCTCCATCAATTGTGATGGTTCAGTTTGGGCTGACATGGGTGGCTATGTTGTGCTTTCATGTGATGACGGTGGGCCGGTGATATTCTCCATTGCAGGAGCTAGAAGAGATTAGAATATCCTGAAAATGGAGCCTTCAGGAGTTTGGAAGGGTCTCCATCATGCTCTGGATCATTGGATTCAACAAGTTAAGATGCAGTCGAATTCTCTGCTGTGGCAATGATTTGGGTAGATTTTGCATCCCATCCATGGTTTGCGGTGGATCTAGTTAGCTACATTAGAGGGCTTGCCCATCAGTCTGATAATTGTGCCTTCTATGACAATGTGAGAGAATTGAATGCTAGGGTTGATTTTCTAGCAGGATTAGTTACTTCCTATCCACGAAGTAAAATATTCTGGTGAAGATCTTCTTGAGGCACTTTCCCAGAGTGTCCAGAATGATGCTAACGGAATGATCTGCTATAGAATGTAATCTAAATTCTTTTGTTCGTATTTTATAATAAAGCTACCTCTTCCAAAATAAACAAAAAGAAAAGCAGCAATCAATGACTCAGAACTAACACTGAACCAGTCCCACAAGATGACAGTATCCACAATAGAAGTCTGCAATTCATGAGTAGAGGGCCTCAGCTGCCAAACAAAACAGCCGCAGAGCCTGACTGGCGCTAACCAAACCCAACGATGCCAGAGTAGACCCTTGGGTGGACCTCAAAAGGAGCCTTTAGCACACCTAGCAGTCAAGGGTCCCAGACCAGAGGAGGAGACTACCCATGTCGCATGATGCCAAGAAGCCCCACACCTAGAACTCTGGCCAAATGAGCATTTGCAGAACAACATAAATTCAGGGAACATTGATCCCAAACACATCAGGCTGGAGCTTAATACAAGAAGACCCCACTGAACAACTAAAAATTTCCTCATTAACCATTAATGAGGAAATACCCTATTTGTTCCAATCGCAACCATGACCTTCTGATGATGAGAAGTAGCCACAACGAACACTATTGCCTTCTATAGCCATATTAGCAAAAACCATAGCAATCTAAGCAATAAATCACCATTCAAAACCAGAAGTAAAGAAATCTAGCAACTCAGCACCATAAATACACTGACAATCAGTGACGCCAACACCCCCTAACCTGCCAAACTAAGGAACAAGAAAACCCGAAATCCTCGAGAGAAAATAAGAGAGAACCATACAGCACAAGGAACAAAAAGCAAGACGTCCACTGAAGCGGGTGCCATAGCCAAATGGATATCTCAAAAGTAACAAACACAGATAAGGAAATATCAGGACAAATCAAAGAATAGAACGGGAGAACATGGATAAGAGACTAGAGACGGTGAGACCTCTCAACTCTCAACGTTTAGCTTTTCAGATTTGGCCAATGGAGAGTTATTGAACTCGCTGACTCTTGGGGTAGTACCATGCCTACTCATTTTCCAGGTTTGGTTTGGACGGTTCACACCAACAGAGGCCAAGTTGAATTGCAGCCATTTGCGTTGGCACATCCCCAAAGCACAAAAAAGCTGCCAGGTTCCATTGGTCCCTGCAGTTTTTGGAATAATGAACATCTTGACCTGACTAAGCAAATTGAAGAGGATTTCAGTTGCAAAAAAGAACAACGTTAGAGAGGAGAGTGAGAGAAAGAATCCAGTGATGCAGTGCGGAAACATGTCAACCTAGGAAAATTGAACTATATTACTCTTCTTTTCCATAAAAAGACCAAAGGTGTATCACAGTCTCACAAATAGATGCATTCATTATAGATATAATCATATACACCTGAGAACTTTATGATCATTTTTGCAAGTTTACACAATATACTTCAAAAACAAGCTGAATCCTGCACAAAAGATAACATGATAAAAAATTAACACCCAGATTATTTTCAGAATTAGCAGGTGAACATATACATCTACTATTTTACTGCAGAACTTTCTTCAGGGAATCACCACTCATGAGTGCCCTTCGTCACACCAATAATGATAGCAATTATGGCAAGAAAAGCCTGCAAATTGTGATACATTTGTCAGAGTGCTAAGTAACAAATCTGGAACTAACTAGAATAGAAAAGAATTTTTAGTTAAAATACAAACAGATCCATGGTCTAGAAAGAATAATTTTGAGTTAAAATACAAAAAGATCCAAGGTCTAAAAAGAAAACAAAAAACAATAAGAAAAGTGTGATCAGGAACCAGTTGCATAATAAAGAGTAATTAACCGAACAAACATTTAAGTCCATATATCTCCATACATAGCAATACAGAATATAGCTGATAGCCTACAAGAATCTCTAGGCATCAACTGCAATTGACCACAAAGCAGCAAGACTAATCAATGCTAGACAAAACATCCAACTGCTGAAAATTTGAAGTTCTGTCAGTTCAATCTGATCTCTTTGAATGCTAAGGTTTAAACCTTCAGTTGTTCCTCCATTCCATTTGAAAATCAGCAACACAAGGGTGTGGATGCTACCAATGAATTAGCTTATCCCGGGGGGGTGGACCTGGTGGTATTGAAGGGGAACCTAGCGATGTAGCATATGTACTAGACCCTCTGGGAGCTGGTGCTATAGGGGAACTCAGCATTGAGAACGTTGACAACGAAAACTAATGTATACATAAGAAGAGAAAGGAAGACCTACCAAGAAGATTCTTTGGATCCTCATCTGTATACAAAATCCATTTCCTTCTAATTAGATCTTTCCATTGTTGGATGGGAAGGAAGGAGGAACAAGACCTTACGCTATTCCTACAGCCAAGTTTGTTACCCATGATGCAATTTCTCCTACAAGTGTTCCTACCACAGTTTTTCTTTCCTCAACTGCTACTCCCAAATGTATCATTATGTCGATGTGTGACCCATGGGAGGAAGCTAAGAATAAGGAAATGATGGCCATTGTGAAGAAACCATAATTCAAAATTGCAGGGTTCCGGATTGCATGTAAATGGGGCAACTCAAAAAAGTGACAAATCATTATGTCGATGTGTGATCCATGAGAGTCTATTCAAGTCACCAAATAAGTCATTGACTCTACGTATGATTTACTTGTTTAGATTGCGTATTATGTTTAACAGTACTTAAACAATGTGTAATTATACATTAGGACTCACCCATATACTACTAGTCAAAGGGTGCAACTCCAAAACACCACTTAAGGTGACTATTTTTGCAATCTAAACATTTATATATGCTTATATAGCCTAAAATAGGGTTTGCAAGAAGTTGAAGTTTCCGACCCTAATTTTGTTTCATGCCCCCATCAAAATATTGCAGAGAAAAATACTAAATTCAGGCAAAATTTTAGCATTTCAGAAGTCTAGGTCAAGCCAAAATGGCCTGCCTAAAACAAGATGCGAAACAATGGGCCAAAATGGTGACCAAAGGATATAGTCAAGCATACAAAATTGACTATCAGGAGATATTTTCTGTTGTGGCTAATACAGTTCCATAAGAGTCCTTTTATCATTGGTACCCAGTTGAGGTTGGGCACTTTATCAACTGGATGTAAAGAATGCATTCCTCCATAGTGACTTGGATGAGGAAGTGTAGAAACAAACTCCTCTAGGCTTGAAGTTTCCATTGGGAAGTGTGTCATCTTAAGAAAGCTCTATACGGTCTCGTTCAAGTTGTCAATGTTTTATTTAGTGAATGAGGTAATGATACCATAGCAGATGTAATCACCTATGGAGATGACATTGTGGTGACAGGAAATGACCATGAAGAGATCTAAACACCCCCCCCCTCCCAAAAAAAAAAAAAAGGAGAAAGGGGTTGTACTTTACTGCATTTTGAAATTACAGCCATTGGACCCCCAAGATATTTCTGGGTAAGCGTCAAGGTCACAAGAAGGGATAAATATTGTCAGAAAATAGTTTGAGCTGGGTTTGTTTAAGTAGACTGGATTGTTGGCCTGTAAACCAGTAGACTCAACTATTAATTAAAATCACAAGTAATCGGTGCAGGGAAGCATCAAAGGTTAGTGGGAAGTTGATGTAACATTAAGCAACTCACCCTAACTGCTTACATTGTTGGGGTACTGAATCAATTTATGCATGCTCCTAAGAGTGGGCATTTGGGTGGTGCATATTGCATCCTCTGGTACTTAGCCTGGGAAAAAGGATGCTGTGCACCATGTCACCATATATGACCATTTGAGAATTGAAGGCTACAATAATGCTCATTACGCAGGATTTTTGCCAATAAAAAGTCTATATCAAAATATTGGACATTTGTAGGTAGTAACCTAGTCGAACAAAGAAGGGAAAAATTCAAAAAAAAAAAATCTGGTGTGGCTAGGTCAAGTGCTGAGGCAGGATTATGTGTCATTCATGAAGTCCGGAATTCCATTGGCGAAGGGGTTAGTTCCAGAATGGGGGTTTGATAGTCTTCTCCAGACTCCAAGCAGCTGTACCGTGACATAATGCTGCTATAAGGGATATAGAGGCGGTGGTGCTGTAGTGAGAGAGGGAGGGGGAATTGTTGACAGGGACAAGACTTGCTTCGCCATCAAGTGTCTTCATGGACAGAAGATTCGTTCAAGATGCAAGTTATGCAGGAGCCCTTTTCAATAACAAAAATGGAGGTCATGTCATTGAATCCTTCAATTCTGACGTTGGCACAGGAGGCACACAATGAAGTGGGATCTTCAAGCCAAACAGCCATTTCACAAAGCTAGCTTGGAATCTTCAATACCTACTTGAATGGGGAGACTCAATAATGACGATTGCATTTTTCTTCTTGATAGGGAATGATGGAAGTGGGGAATAAGATTGACAACCTGACTTGTTCAGTGGTTAAGATTGCTGTTGATGATTCATACAGTTTGACAAGAACGTGTCCTTCCTCCTGAGGCTCCTTGCTATGGCTTGTTCTGATCACAGTGGTTGTGATTGCTATCTTGAATTTCCTCGCCTGTGAGTGCTTTGCATGAACCCTCACCGGTGTGACTCATGAATGCTTGATGCTACTACTCTAATACTCTGGTCATTTCATCATTGATAGACAAGACAGGTCAAATTTCTTTCTTCTTTTTTTCCCCAATCCCCTTACAGAAGTACCATCTGAAGTTGGACTGTTTCATCTTATATCCTATATTTTTTAAGCTCATCTGTATAGAAGAGACATAGGAGCTAGAGCAGGAGGGGGAGGGTAGTTGCCAGGATGTAGGAGCACCAGAACCAGTAGCAGGGATTGACAGTGATGAGAGCAGATGGAAGGAAAAAGAAGAGATTTCTTTTTCCCCACCGACAAGCTGATCAATTAGTTGATTCCAAAATAAACTATCCAGACCAATTCCGAGTTTTTGAACTGTAGAAAGAAACGATTGTAGTAGAATGGCTTATTGATCCATGATCTCAAGCCCTTTATTTATAATAAAGTGGAAAGTAGACTATTACAAGGAATAGAAGTTTACATGAATGCAAACTCTAATTTAACTCCTATACAAACTCTTATTAGACTCCTAATAGAATCCAACACTCCCCCTCAAGTTGAGGCATGGATATCACACATGTCCAACTTGACCAAAAAGTATAAAACATCTGTCCAGGTAAACATCTGCAATTTGATCTTCAAACTTATAGATTACGTCTGCCTTATAGACTTCCATTTGATTTGTCCTCATCTTTACTGCAACTTTATGTCTCCAAGGAAGAACGCCCAAGTAAAAAAGTAGAATCTTCAAATGTTGAGAAGACCAAATTTCTGCACAAATCTAAGGGAAAATATATTTTTGGGGTAACAATAGCTAGGGTAAAACAGCCAAAGTGAAAGTTTTGATTTGTAGCAATGTTAGATCTTTAAAGGGAAAGTTTGCCAAGGGATAATCTCCAAAGGTAGGGGAAAATTTGTCAAGATAAGTGACAATCTCCAAAGGTAATAGAGATCAAGTTCTGCAAAGGTCAAACGACAAGTCTTTTGCAAGGTTAGATCTTCGAAGGGAAGATGTCAAGTTAAGGGGCAAATCTCCAGGGTTAACAGAGACCAAGTTTTGCACAGTCAAAAAGATAGCTCTATAGCAATGTTAGATCTCCAAAGTGGAAGATTGCGAAGGTAAGGAACAAACTTTCAAAGATAACAAAGGTCAAATTCTACATAAGGAAGTCTACATGAAAGGCTTTGAATTGTAGACATTTTCAATCTCCCCCTCACGTGTAGCGTTACACGTGGGAAGATAATAACAAAGGAAATTCCAACGGGGAAACTTGGAAAGGAAGAAATTGTAATGGTAAGATAAAAGTATCAGGAAAACAAATCTAGAGAAAATGACAAAATTTGAAAGGGGGTTGACCGAGCCTACAGTGCCACTAATGAAGGTCTGATATTACCAAAGACCGGATTAGAAGATATAGTCAAAGCAGAAGTATCCTCCAATCGGCTCGAGCAAATAAAGTCCATTTACCACGACCAATCTCCTTCCCCAGATCCTGAAGTAGCTAGGTAGGAGTTGGTAGGGGTGGTAGAGGAAGCAGTGGTCGAGGCTGTACCGGCAGTAGAAGACTGCATAATATGTCGCAGAGTAGCAAACTCCTCCTGCAAAAAACCAACGTCTGCAGAGGGTGTGGTGGAAACTGTCTCAGAAAGATTAGTCTTTGGTTTTCCCTGTCTTTGTGCTCGTTTTTGCTCAAAATCAGCAGGCTTCCCATGCAGTTTCCAACAATTTTCCTTGGTATGATATGGTTTGTGACAGTGCTCACATTTGACAATCTCTTTAGCCGGATCAGATTTAGTGCGACCAGACTGTAAAGCTGATTTCTCCATAATAGGAGTATGAAGCATGACTAATCGACGATCTTTCCTCACACTAAACAAGAGCATAAGACTGTTCTAGTGTAGGAAAGGGAGAACGACTTAAGACTTGCACTCTGATCTGATTGTATTCCACGTTCAAACCTGCCAAGAAGTCATATACTCAAATCTTATCAATGTACTTCTTATATGTCGCCACATCATCTGGATTAGTGGGGTGATAATCCCCATAATGATCCAACTCTTGCCAAAGAGATCGCAACTCAACATAATAACAGTTAGTTCCTTTTGGGTAGTCTCATGAAGCTTCTTTCATAGCTCATAAACCTGTGCATCATTCCCCAACTGTCCATATGTTTCAGTAGTAGCCTTCCAGATTTGGGCTGCGATATCAAGTAATAGGTAACCCCGGGCAATATTTGGATGCATGGAATTCAAAAGGAATGACATAATAAGAGAGTCGTTTGATATCCATTTATCCTGTAAAACACCTGCGGTAGGGTTTGATAGTAGTGCCCGTAATGTATCCAACTAGTCCTCTTCCAAAGAATAGTCGTGTAAGCAGATCGAGACCAGATCAAGTAATTTGTGCCATCAAATCTTATCGAAAGAGAATGAAAAGTGGAAAAATATTCGGATCCAATGGGAGCAGTAGTATCATCAATAGTTGTCATGTTGACAAAATTATCTGCAGTTCTTCAGTCTTCACCTTTTCGAAGTAACAGAAACGTCGCAGAATGCAATAGCCAAACAACTCAGACAATTTTTCTCCTTTTTGGTCTGGTTCAGTCTGATTCGTTTTCTCTTCTTCTTCTTGAAGTCCCAAAAGCTGGAGAGACGAAGCAAGTAGCAGTAGCGATGGTGTTTCTTCTCTTTCTTCTCTTCTTCTTTCCTTTTCATCCTGGTCTTCCCTAATCGAACCCACTATAGTGCAGTGGGTACTGAAGAACAGAGAAAAAAAAAAAGGAGATGGGTTGCGAGGGTTTGCGATGGGTGCAGTGGAACTGAAGAACCGGAAAAAAAAGAACTGTGGGTTGCGAGGGTTTGCGATGGGTGCAGATGCAGCGGTGATGGTATGCCAGAAAAAAACAATGGGTGAAAAAAAATTTAGGGAATTTCGATGGCTTTTGGCTCGATAAGAGATGCAGCGGTGATGGTATAAGCAGGGTTCCTCTTCTCTTCTTCTTTCCCTCCTTTTTCTTGTTCTTGCAGTGGCGATTTCATCCAAAATCGAAGAATCGATAGGTGCAGAAAATTTCTGAATTTGAATATCTGCGATAGTTGTAGAAAAAAAGAGGAATTTGAATGTCTGCGATAGTTGCAGAAAAATCCTGCGATAGTTGTAGAAAAAGTTCTGCAATTGTTGCAGAAGAAAGAGCTCTACGATGGTATTACAGTTGCAGAAAATTCCTCCGGTGGTTGCGAAACAACTGCGATGGGTTTTACGGTGGAGCGAAGAAAGAGAAAATCTGAAAAAATCTGCGATGGGTTTTGCAGAAGGAAAAAATTCTTCAATCGAACTTAGGCTCTAATGCCATGTAGAAAGAAACGATTGTAGTAGAATGGCTTATTGATCCATGATCTCAAGCCCTTTATTTATAATAAAATGGAAAGTAGACTATTACAAGGAATAGAAGTTTACATGAATACAAACTCTAATTTAACTCCTATACAAACTCTTATTAGACTCCTAATAGAATCCAACATGAACCTTGGTCAAGACCACATACCCATTGTCCAAATCTTCAACACTGGTTTTGTTCATTTTATCCCATTCTCCTTTTTGTAAAATTTTAGATGTTTCCTTGCTACACTATAAAATAATAAATAAATAATAAAGGGATCAAACACCCAACCTTAACTTGATACTAATACAACTAAAACAATTTGAGTAATATAAAGGAAAATTTGAGAAAGCATGCCATAATCATAGATAGATCAAGCAGGTTTAACAAATGCCCTCAGCTACTGCTGCATGGAAGGGGACTGGATCCGAATCTGAGCTATGAATTTAAAATCCAAAAACAATGGTATAAAATTTGGATACAAAAGTCAGATATGCATAAAGATAATCAGATAATTAATCCTTCCCACCACAGCAATCTGGTACTTGAGGAATACTTACACCAATGGTACAAGCAATGAGACCTGGTTTCTCTCTGTAGTCTACTCTCCTGACACAAATTAGCATGATAGCTCCTACATACCAGGGGATGGCCGCAAGAAAGAAGCCAGTGATAAAGCTGGAAAATACAATCAGCATTTTAAATCAATCATACCTTTCATTGGTAACTCAAATATAAATATTATAACAATCAATATTGAGAGTTAAGACAAAAATAAGAAGAATTATGTCCAGGACATGAATTTATACATCCTTCATCAGAAAAGAGGACCAATTCCAATTAAGATTGAACTGGATGGTTAAGAAAATGGCATTAACTTGGATCTGCATGGAGCTTTTTGGAAGAGAAGAAAGCATTGTTATAAAGGGAGAATAATGTGAACTTACAAAAACCAGCCGAGACCAATCCCACAACAAGGAAGACGGGGTTCTCTCACAGGTCTTCCTTCAGCAACTGCATAAGCTGAAATACAAAATTATTTAATGGTGAATAGAAATATAGAATTCTTGTCTACTCTGGGGCAAGAAAAAAGCATATACAGATGACAAAAGCTACAGACCTAATTGGATAGCTATCATCAAGAATAGGCCAACTGTCCATACGAACATAGGCCTGGGTAGAAGGTCTAAAATATTAGAATGACTGCGGACAACATTCTAGCTATTCTCCTAGAACGTTGGCTTATCAAAGGCCTACAATCGAAAAAGACAAAGGGTGTTCAACCCATATGGATACAGAATTCTTCCCACTAAACTCCTTGCCACAGTGGCCATCCCCTATCTTCCACCTAGGTTGTACAGTCTTAGCCTAGGAAATGAAAAAGCCACAATAATTTTTATATTTCTGGATACCCAGAAACTTCTAGCCACACACACATACAGCATCATATAGTTACAGGCTTTGCAATTGTTCTTACAAGCCTGTTTCAGGAATTTTGACCTATAAAGCCCAGTCAAAGTTTATGGTCAGAGTAGTGATTTCGAAGAACAAGAAGGCCAGGAACAAACCAGGCCATCAGTGGGGCAAAACTCAGCCAAGAATGGACCAATAGGCATAATGTTGAATGCCTGATAAGTTATGCCGATCATGGGTTGACTAATCTGGGTTTCTATTAGAATGGGCCACTTCTATTCTTCAAATACAAGGGATCTAGCAGGATTAGTCTTAGTTTCAAGTAAATCTTATTTTAGTAGTGTCTCTAGAAGAGTTGGATACACATGCTATAACCCAACAACAGATTCTAAATTATTAAGTTTCAGAAGCATCTCTATTTTGTGGAAAAACTTAAACCATATGTTATTCCCCTCTACCATACATTGGGGCTTTTTCTTGTTTAAGTTTTCTTACTTAATTGAAGTTATTAATAAAGGAGCAAACATTATCCAACAAAGATTTGAGAAAAATGATCAACCAAGAACTTGTGTGAGTGCTGTGAGAGATAAAGCATGGTCCCCTCGGACTCAGAACTGCTCTACTGTAGAACCAGTAGGGAAGCCATGGTGGGATTTCTTCTCCACAGTTAAGTGGGAAGCCTAGCATACGTTATATGCTAGCTTCCTTCATTTTATTTTCTTCTAGTTTTTATTCATGTGCTCTCACCTTATTTTGTAACTTTTGTTTACACTTGCTATTCTTCACTTCAATTGCTGTCTTCTGTTGTTTCCAACCTAAAGTTTCCATAGTTAAACACTTCCTATTTTCATAGTTTCATGATTTATCCCAATCTTCCCATTCCCCTTTAAATTTGGCAACCCAGTCATTGTACCTAATAGTCTTCGTGATCAGAGGTGCAACCAGATCTAATCGTCCTTCAGCCAGATTACAAGTATTGGTTTTTGGAGGATTATTGAGAGACTGCGGTTCTAGATATGTATAGACTATTGGTTCCAGGTCATGGGTAATCATACAGCCGTCCAATCATGTCACTTGATAGTTGAAAAGGTTGAATAAATACAAAAAGAGAGAAACATTATTCTGCTAACAGTGAAGGATATTCAAATTATAGTCTGACAAAATTAAATTTGAGTTACAGCAGCAGTTTAGTATACAAATATGAAACCTTTCTGATGGAGAGAATCTAATTTGTCTAGCATTGCTGTGTATTTTAGGTATTTAGTAGATCTGTCTAGTTTCTCTATAACAGTTCTTCTTTCATGTAGCAACCTGAGCCATGGATCTGGAATCTTCCTTTGCGGAGCCACCTAGGCTGCTGGATCCTAGATTCAGTGCTTCACAAAATACCAGAATTCCATCCTCCCAGCTAACAAGAGACCTAGAAATGGTAGCTTCCAGCCTTCCACGATCTCAAGCCCTTTATTTATAATAAAATGGAAAGTAGACTATTACAAGGAATAGAAGTTTACATGAATGCAAACTCTAATTTAACTCCTATACAAACTCTTATTAGACTCCTAATAGAATCCAACATGAACCTTGGTCAAGACCACATACCCATTGTCCAAATCTTCAACACTGGTTTTGTTCATTTTATCCCATTCTCCTTTTTGTAAAATTTTAGATGTTTCCTTGCTACACTATAAAATAATAAATAAATAATAAAGGGATCAAACACCCAACCTTAACTTGATACTAATACAACTAAAACAATTTGAGTAATATAAAGGAAAATTTGAGAAAGCATGCCATAATCATAGATAGATCAAGCAGGTTTAACAAATGCCCTCAGCTACTGCTGCATGGAAGGGGACTGGATCCGAGTCTGAGCTATGAATTTAAAATCCAAAAACAATGGTATAAAATTTGGATACAAAAGTCAGATATGCATAAAGATAATCAGATAATTAATCCTTCCCACCACAGCAATCTGGTACTTGAGGAATACTTACACCAATGGTACAAGCAATGAGACCTGGTTTCTCTCTGTAGTCTACTCTCCTGACACAAATTAGCATGATAGCTCCTACATACCAGGGGATGGCACGAGAACGAAGCCAGTGATAAAGCTGGAAAATACAATCAGCATTTTAAATCAATCATACCTTTCATTGGTAACTCAAATATAAATATTATAACAATCAATATTGAGAGTTAAGACAAAAATAAGAAGAATTATGTCCAGGACATGAATTTATACATCCTTCATCAGAAAAGAGGACCAATTCCAATTAAGATTGAACTGGATGGTTAAGAAAATGGCATTAACTTGGATCTGCATGGAGCTTTTTGGAAGAGAAGAAAGCATTGTTATAAAGGGAGAATAATGTGAACTTACAAAAACCAGCCGAGACCAATCCCACAACAAGGAAGACGGGGTTCTCTCACAGGTCTTCCTTCAGCAACTGCATAAGCTGAAATACAAAATTATTTAATGGTGAATAGAAATATAGAATTCTTGTCTACTCTGGGGCAAGAAAAAAGCATATACAGATGACAAAAGCTACAGACCTAATTGGATAGCTATCATCAAGAATAGGCCAACTGTCCATACGAACATAGGCCTGGGTAGAAGGTCTAAGATATTAGAATGACTGCGGACAACATTCTAGCTATTCTCCTAGAACGTTGGCTTATCAAAGGCCTACAATCGAAAAAGACAAAGGGTGTTCAACCCATATGGATACAGAATTCTTCCCACTAAACTCCTTGCCACAGTGGCCATCCCCTATCTTCCACCTAGGTTGTACAGTCTTAGCCTAGGAAATGAAAAAGCCACAATAATTTTTATATTTCTGGATACCCAGAAACTTCTAGCCACACACACATACAGCATCATATAGTTACAGGCTTTGCAATTGTTCTTACGAGCCTGTTTCAGGAATTTTGACCTATAAAGCCCAGTCAAAGTTTATGGTCAGAGTAGTGATTTCGAAGAACAAGAAGGCCAGGAACAAACCAGGCCATCAGTGGGGCAAAACTCAGCCAAGAATGGACCAATAGGCATAATGTTGAATGCCTGATAAGTTATGCCGATCATGGGTTGACTAATCTGGGTTTCTATTAGAATGGGCCACTTCTATTCTTCAAATACAAGGGATCTAGCAGGATTAGTCTTAGTTTCGAAGTAAATCTTATTTTAGTAGTGTCTCTAGAAGAGTTGGATACACATGCTATAACCCAACAACAGATTCTAAATTATTAAGTTTCAGAAGCATCTCTATTTTGTGGAAAAACTTAAACCATATGTTATTCCCCTCTACCATACATTGGGGCTTTTTCTTGTTTAAGTTTTCTTACTCTATTGAAGTTATTAATAAAGGAGCAAACATTATCCAACAAAGATTTGAGAAAAATGATCAACCAAGAACTTGTGTGAGTGCTGTGAGAGATAAAGCATGGTCCCCTCGGACTCAGAACTGCTCTACTGTAGAACCAGTAGGGAAGCCATGGTGGGATTTCTTCTCCACAGTTAAGTGGGAAGCCTAGCATACGTTATATGCTAGCTTCCTTCATTTTATTTTCTTCTAGTTTTTATTCATGTGCTCTCACCTTATTTTGTAACTTTTGTTTACACTTGCTATTCTTCACTTCAATTGCTGTCTTCTGTTGTTTCCAACCTAAAGTTTCCATAGTTAAACACTTCCTATTTTCATAGTTTCATGATTTATCCCAATCTTCCCATTCCCCTTTAAATTTGGCAACCCAGTCATTGTACCTAATAGTCTTCGTGATCAGAGGTGCAACCAGATCTAATCGTCCTTCAGCCAGATTACAAGTATTGGTTTTTGGAGGATTATTGAGAGACTGCGGTTCTAGATATGTATAGACTATTGGTTCCAGGTCATGGGTAATCATACAGCCGTCCAATCATGTCACTTGATAGTTGAAAAGGTTGAATAAATACAAAAAGAGAGAAACATTATTCTGCTAACAGTGAAGGATATTCAAATTATAGTCTGACAAAATTAAATTTGAGTTACAGCAGCAGTTTAGTATACAAATATGAAACCTTTCTGATGGAGAGAATCTAATTTGTCTAGCATTGCTGTGTATTTTAGGTATTTAGTAGATCTGTCTAGTTTCTCTATAACAGTTCTTCTTTCATGTAGCAACCTGAGCCATGGATCTGGAATCTTCCTTTGCGGAGCCACCTAGGCTGCTGGATCCTAGATTCAGTGCTTCACAAAATACCAGAATTCCATCCTCCCAGCTAACAAGAGACCTAGAAATGGTAGCTTCCAGCCTTCCACCAAAAATGACCTTGACTTGTTATTTGCACATAGAAAAGAGAATAGAGGCAAGCTAATAGAACCACTTCATATTGCAGGAGATATGGATAAAATACTCCTGAAGATCATCATACTTATTCAAACCTCTGTCAGTTTGTTACATTTTCATGCAACGATATGAAAACATCTACAAGAAAGACTTCAAAATTTTGCACTTCCAGTTGTCTTTAGACCCACAACTTGGCGAACCAAATTTACCCCAAAGACTTCTCTGTTTAGATTGCCAATAAGCCTTCAACAAATGGATCCAAATTAGAACCCACTGTGCAAACATATGAAATCACAGATTTTTATGCACCTTGCCGCTGCTTTGACCCTTTTCCAAACACTGACCTAATATGCTCCTGTAACCTTTCATAAGTGCCTGGAAACCCCTTAACATGCCCAGACATTGTCTGCAGTTCGACCTCAATGTTTATCACTGGTGGAGCTGCCAAAACGTCTAAGAATCATCTGGACTCACCAAAGACTATTAAACACTAAATATATCCAGATGCCCCCTATCTGTTTAGTCACTATCTATCTCGAGTATTGCCAGGACACATGTACATCAATACAACGGCCTGCAGTGGCAAACAATGACAACCAACTCTCCAGTTGACCAACAATATCCTAACAGTCCAACCCAAAGCTTACTTTGAATAAACTAAGCCTTTTAGATGACTTATCTGCACCAATTCTCCCCTGCTTGAAAAGAGGTGGCTAATTATAGAATGTTCTCAGGAGATCAAATGGGAATGTCAATGCCATCCCCCTCTCCCCGTGAAAGAGATTAAAGCACAAGGTAATAAGGCTATTCAAAGAGGTCAAGAACAGGCTCATCTTCCCAGGAAAATTAAAGATCTGAAACGGGCAGGTGTATGAATAATTGAATTCAAACCAAATTGTCTATGGATTCATATCTAACCTTTTTTCCCAGATGACTTACTCTACTTGCAAAAATGACATGATTTGACCAACTGACGACCATAAACCATATGGGGAACTTCTATTTCAAAATCTCCGACTTCGTATCTCCTTAAAAAAAATGCTTTAAACTCCAATTCCCATCCCAACCAACCAGAAGGGGGAAAACAAAAAAGGCAGGTCAAAAGCCAAAAGATCAGAAAGACCTGTCTTCTCATTTCCTCGAAGGCTCAAAGTGCAGCACAAAATCATTCATCATTAAGTTTACCCTCAAGAACAACAAAGTAATCATCAAAATCTAAGTTATTTGAATTGATCGTGACTCGAAAAATGAAAAGAGAGAACAATACCGGGAACGGCTTGATACCCCTGAGCGTAGTAAGGAGGTGCAGAAGGTGAACCCGCACCGGGCGGAGGAACCGGCTGAGGGAACCCCACCGCCGGCTGCTGTGGAGGATAACTGGGAACTCCTTGAAATGTTCCGTACTGATGTTGATGCTGCTGGTGATCACTACCACCGACAAAACCTCTGGACTTGCCTTCTTCACTCATCTTCAGAGAAACAGACGAAAAGGAACAGCGATCTTAGGGTTAGAATTTCCGCGTCTTTCTGCAGTGATTCAAACAATGTCTCTTTCCAAATTCCAACGACACCAAACCGGTGATCTTCGCCTGGATCCTACCAAAAAAAATAAAAAATCTTCGCCTGGATAAGTTATGTTCTTGTTACGACAGTAAACGTTTTTTTGGTAATCGACAGTAAACGTTATTACAACGCTGAAATAACGCAGCAGATAGATTTTACGCGCCAACGCGGTCTTGGCACTTGGGCCGTACACGTGGCAGAATTGGATGCGATTGGAGGAACATGGAACCCTTTAATTCCACATTCTCCAATCGGTGTTAGTGGTTTGAGTTATTATCTATAAATCAGAGCCGTCTGATATAAAAAAAATTGTAGGACCGTCTGATCAATTAGATGTGAAGGGTTTCCAATTGTAAACGATTATTGTGTGTTCGTCAAATATTAGATTACCCAAAAAAAAAAATTTTAAAAAGTGTCCGTGTTCGGAGAACAAAAAAAAAATCCAGGGGTTTACAACGAGGATGGTGTAAAATAATCCACGGCATTGATGTTTTACTCGTGTAGCACTGACAGTGGTCGGATGGCTCATTGAATCTAATTTTAATCGAAATTTTAAATCATCCAACAGTGGAGATTATCTGGCTGACACTTGGCACTCTATTCTTGCTTGATTAAAGGACGGCTGACACAGCTAAGTTTATAAGAGAACCCGAAGGGATGACTCAGTTGGCAAAGCTCAACGCTTCCACGTAGGATGTCAGAGTTCGAATCCTCTCGAGGCCAATTATATAAAAAGCGCATTGAGGATGTAGTCATGATGTGCGCGTAAGCTGGCCCAGGATAAATCTCATTTTCCAAAAATAAAAAAGCTAAGTTTATAAGAGTTCGGATCAGCTACCCGTCAGGGGATCACTATGTGTTCCCCAACGGCTTTACCACCATAAAACGGAAACCCAGGGTTTAGGTGATGGCATTTTATTTTTTTTTTACCTGTGGGTCCCACCAGATTTGTGATGGTAAAGCCGTCGAGGAGCATTGGGTGATGATCCGGATGAAGATGTAGTGGTTTACCCAAAAAAAAAAAATAGAAGATGTATTAGATGAATAAGGTGACTCATGGAAGCCACGGTGATCAACTTTTTCGTTACAATTTCTCATTGGAGGTTGAGGTCGAAGGCTCACCGTTTCACCAGACGTTCAGAACGGAAGAGGATATACATCTGAATGTTTATTTGGAAATCCATAAACAAATTCTGTTTCTTTTTTGGTAAAAATAAAACAGAATTTGTTTATGAAATTCCAAATAAATAAATAAAAGAAAACACAATTTGTTTATAGATTTCCAAATAAACATTCGGACATCAAAATTCTGTTTCAAATTTTCAATAATCGACTTCAAAGATGCCATGGTGGCATACAAAGTCATTTGATTTAACACATTATTTTTCTGGTTGTATCATTTCTTTGGTGCACACCGCATAACAACTCCAAATTTGGGTACAAGTTCTTATGCATCGAGCTTGACAGGTACACCTCTAAGGCAAAGTCGGATGGAATGTCTGAACTTTCTCCGCACTTTTGCTATTACCATCGTTAAAATCGCACTAGTTTTGTGTCCGCCCTTGAGGCGTGTTATATGTCTCCCCTATGAGGGTGTTGTATGTCCGCCCTATGAGGCGTGTTATATTTCTTTGTTGCTATAGTTGTTACATTCTTTGTTCTAAGGGTTATTTTGACGTGATCATTTTTAGACTTGACCCAACCCTTAGCTTTGATGACCTTGTCTATTACATGTATGACAATTTGGTCACTTTTTGCTTCTTGGTTCGATTCAAACCTTGTGTGTTCATACAGTTGTGTTTGTGCTTTTTTTAGTTATCTAAATGAAGTGATGTTTACCAAAAAAATAAAAATAAATACAAAACCATTTGATTTATAATATTTTGTCATTATTTTATACAAACTTATACAAGAACATTAAGCCTTGTCCCAACTAAATGGGTTCGGCTTTATACAAACTTATACTCAACTATATATTTTAGTCATAATCTTTGATGGAAGAAATTTATATTCAAAATTTAGTGACAACTCATGATCGGCTACATTTTCCAGGAGGGGAAGAGAATGTACTTCTATGACTAATGACTATCCTCATTCTAGCCAAATGCGATTATGAGTCAAATGTAAATTAATGTTGCAGCAATTATTTACATAGGAGGTCATGCTAATTTTTCTTAGTAAATCATTTTTCCAAAAACCCATTATTTATAGGGGGCGCCGCCCCGGCCCCCCCCGCCCCCGGGGGGGGGGGGGGGGGGGGGGGGGGGGGGGGGGGGGGGGTGTTGGGGGGGGGGGGCCGGGGGGGGGGGTTTTTATTTTTTTTGGGGGGGTGGTTTTTGGGGGGGTGGGGGGTGGTGGGGGGGGGGGGGGGGGGGGGGGGTTTTTTGGTGGGGGGGGGGGGGCCTGGAAAAAACTTTTTGGTTTGGGGAGGTTTTTCATTCAAAAATGATTAACCGCAATCGCCAATTTGAATCTACCATCATTAGTGTATTACCTGATTCATCGGTTGAATTAGGGCGGCGGGGTTCCCTCGGGGGAGGCGGGGCCCTTATCCGAGTCAAATGTAAATCATTTTCTTATCAAATGAGATGTCATGCTAATTTTTCCACCCATGCATTTTCAAAACCCATCAAATAGGTAGAAATTTTACAAAAGTTGTGAAAAATAATAAAATGAGACCCACATTTTCCATATTTTTTTTTCCACCTCACTATTGCAAAGAAACTGTGCCTTATTATGAAATTGTTTATTTTTTTTCCTTTTGAAAAGAAAAGAAATTATATTTTCCATTGTTTCGGATGGATATCCGGACCCATATCCGTTTGGTATTGTGACGTTCTTCATTCTTCACAGGGTTCGTACAGCCTCTATAAGCCGTTTATAACTTCGACCGGGAAATCAAAGACTTGCACCTAGCCTTCGTAGTACAGCCTCCATAAGGCGTTTCTAACTTCGACTGGGAAACCAAAGATTTGCAGCGAGATCAGCGATGGGTTACTCCAAAGACCAGCTGCTCCAAAAACTAAAGGTTCATTTTGTTCCGCTTTCTTTTTGGATTTTTTGTTCTTCTACAATGTTGACAACATGCTTGTTTTCGATTACTTCTCCTCACGATAATTGTAGCAGGTTCTCTCTGACAGCCACTTACTTTTCCGAATAATTTGTTTTGTTGAACAGTACCGGACAAATTGGGGGAATTCATCCCATCCCCATCTTCCCCCAAAAATTTGAAAAAAAGAGAAAGAACCAAAATCAGGAAGAACGATTAGATGATAAAGAGTAATTTATGATTTTTCAGTTGGTGTTAATTAAATCAATGGACTCATTTCAAGTATTTGGAATCCAGTGGAACATTTGTGGTTGGTTAGATTAAGTACCATCTGATGCACCTTTTGGCTGTTTTTCTGGTGGAATATTTGTTCAGTCAACTTGTACAGTTTTTTTTTTGGGCAGAAACTTGTACAGTTCATAGCAACTTAATTGATGTAGTTTCTTCCGGTATAGCCTTAGTAGAATGGGAATTCATTGGAGTTTATCTGCAATTTTGTTTCTATGATTTTTTAAGAAGGAGATGAATGCAGTTTCTTTTAATTAGTATCTCGTGTTCTGGGTGTTCTTACGCAATTAATTTCCTTCTTGCTCACCCCCCAAGAAGGGAAGATATAGTAGTAAGCATTTAATTATTAACAATTTCTTTTGCACTTGACAACTCCATTTTAGGAACTTCGATTCTATTGTTATTATTGCAAAGGCATCTTGAATGGTTCCTCACCACTGCCTTAACTGATTGAACCTGAAAGATCTCTCCTAGAAGAGATAACTTTAGAAATAGGGGGCTCAGTAAGGAATTGGGCTCATATTCATCCATGTAAATGTGAAATTAATCCAATATGACTGAAGAGCTTGAACAAATAAGGATGTTGGAAACAGGTGGTGGGAAAAGCTATGACAATTGACTTTGACTGATAAACACATGGCTTTGAACAGAATTTGATGGGGGTACCATTAGTTTGAAAGAGACTTAATTGAATTGAGTTGGTTTTTTGATGTCCCTTAGTGGTTATGCTTTTATTTTTTCCTTGTCAATCAAGTAGTCATGTTATTTGTACTCATCTGTATTGGCATGGAAAGGATTTATTAATTTAGTCTGGTGATTTTATTAAGGAAGAACAAATGTAGTACTACAGTGACAGAATGAAAATTGTAGTAGTGCATTGACAGACAGAAGCAGTCAGCTGACGCCCATAACACACGAAATGATTCTTCAAGCAGATCTGAGAACTAATCACCTCTATGTCTTATTATAACTCGTCCACAAGCTCATTAGCTATCCTGGGGTCCACCTGAAATAGCATTTTATGTGAAAAGCAATATGTCAGATAGATAGATCTGATCAAGTATTAAGTCTAAATTATTCATCTACCTAATAACATTTTCAGCATCACCATCTGTAAGGACCTTCTCTACTTGGGAATTGTGACTTCTTAGCATGCCTCTAAGCAACTCTGCTTTACTGGAAATCCCTTCTTCTACTGGGTCTCAGAAAGATGTTTTCACCAACTCAATCCATAAGCCTAGTTGCTCTCCCAATTCCAGACAGATTTGGGTTTCCTTCCATTAAAGTTTAATTTTAACCTACATCTGGAGGGGCTGCCGCCTTTTTTCTACAATAAATTCTCTAAAGCTTCCAGACTGCAATATTGCATATTGCTTGAGGTCATAGATGGAGTACACCCTTTCTTTTCCCCCCATCATTCAACTGGTGACCTTGTATAAGAAACAACACCAATGTCAACATGAGCAGGATCTTTGACAACTTCAATTATGCATTTATGCAGTCTAGATATGGTAATTGTAACGCTGGAACCTCCATCATCTTGGAGTCAACCGGTTTTGCTTGCCTTGATAATGCTTAAACTTCTCATGAATCGTAGATAGAAGGATGCTATGTCATGAAGCTTTGTACCTCTGAAGAGTCTTTGGTATAGGCGAATCAACATGCTTTGGAGTTTGAACCTTGTCTGGATCTGCTTCTGTGCTTCTTGATGGCACAGTGAAACCATGCACAACAACCTCGGGTAGAAATGGACAAACATTTCTTGAGGTTGACGAACAGTTTTAAGCTCATAGGGCTCGCATCACATGCAACATATAATCCCTTGATAAATTGGGCCACACACAACTAACTGAAAGATGACTCTGCTGATTAATCTAAAACCAACTATACCAATATAGGTCCCCACTGCTAATTAAATGTCTTTGTAGTATTGACTTTTTTGAGTTCTTATAATTCAGCATATTACCAGTAAAACCCAAAGATTTAAAGCTCGTACTGACTAGACATCAAAGTAGAGCCCATTTTTCTCTTGGTTCCATTTGATCTTCACTGTGCCAGATATTGATCGTTGCAATAAGCCAATGTCAATGGGCAGTTGAGGAAACTGTTGCCCATGTTGGATAAATGATGGGATTGTTTGCTGGTTGATTGATATTGTCTAATCAGGAACTGCTTTATATTCAGGAAACTAATACTAGCGAATTGCTTTTTGGATATAATTTGTTTTTTTTGTCACAGTTGGTCACTATACAGTTGCCAGATCAGCTATCTTTCAATTTGGTTTGATTCTTATTTGATGGAATTTCTAAAACTTCCTCAATGATCCTACATTGAACAGTGGATGTTCTTACTCTTCCCTACTTTTTGTTGCTGGCCCCTTTGGTCTGCAGGAATTACAATTTTGCCAAACTTCTTTGTATCAGAATCTCCCCTTTATTAGCTTCCTCTTTCTGTATTTTCTTCTATTTTCTGCAAGTCTCTCAAGTTAAGCAGACATCTAAATTACATCTTCATTTCTGCTCCTGGAAAATTCTAACTGGATGGATGTGAGAATGGAGAAGTCAAATGGACTTGTACTGACTTTAAAAACCTTTTTGGGTTGGCTTGCATTATCAAATTAACTACTGTTATGGCGAGTGTTCACCTTCTATTATAAATTATTGGATGCACTCATAATTGTGTTTCACATGGTGATACTGGACTTATTTTGGTGTCTGTCAATTCATGTTTGACATGCTCTTACTTCTTGAACTGATGGTTGAACTGCATTACATGTAGGAGCTTCAAATTGACTTTTCCTGTTATGATCATCCTGTGGTCTTGACAGTTGAAGCTCAGGTAAATAAAATTGAAAGTTTCTTTTCTTCTTTGAGATGCACTATATAGAATTGACTCTTATTACTATTCTTTTCTCATCAGAAACAATATGTTGGACATTTGGGAGGTGGATTGAGTAAAAATTTATTTTTGAAGGTTGGTATCTTCATTTTCTGGAAAGAGTGTTCAGCAGTTTTATTTTACTCTACCAGTAAAACCTTGCATCCTGCTGTGTTTCCCAAAGCCTTGACCTATTATCTTACTTTATTATGTAGGACAAAAAACATAGGTTTTATATTGTTTCTGCTCTGGCGGATACTACTGTGGATTTGAAAGGTATTTCTCATTTCTTTCTTTACTGATAGATTGACAGAATGTATGTTAAGAGGGCATACAATTTTATATGCCCAAAAGATGGACCAGCAACCAGAATAGGGAAAAGACTACCCAAGTATCCAGTAGGAATGTACTTAAAACTCATGTCAACCCTTGGCATGGCTTGGACTGGACCCCGCTAGCTTGCTCATCAATCAGTGGTATTAGTTTCTGTTGTCTCCATTGAAACAAGATGTTTGAGGAGGCAAGGTAATTAGTTTCTAAAACGTATAGCAGGCAGGCAGCTTGATACTAGGAATAAAAACTAGAAGAGGAGCGAACTGGGATTGAACAAATTGCATTCTTAAAAGCTTGCACTTTTAGATATCGCTGTTGTCTTGAATTTTTAATTTCATTGATTTATTTCAATGTTTCTTTTCGTACCTCTCTTTGATGTTTGACTGGGCTACTTGTTTTGGATTTATTGTTGTGCAGTTCTGTCTCAGCGGCTGGGTTTGGGGAAGGGAGGACTGCGAATGGCTTCTGAGGAAGCCCTACTTGAAATCCTTCAGGTGGGTTTGTGACTGGACCTGAATCTTCTATTCTAAACTTCACTTGGTTTACAAACTCAGATTGCTATGGACTGCAAGGTTTAAAACTGGGACTCTGTGAATTGGCTGAGTCAAATTGAATCAACATACACAATCCTTATCTCCAGGGATCCAAATTGTCACTTCCTGAATTGAAGTAGGTTTGGCTGATATCTAGTCATTTTCCTTGTAACTCATCTTGCTGATTCCCAGTTCATGAACTGGTCAGACTATTTTCTATGAGCAGCCCTGACTAATTTTGAGTTTGAGAACCTGGATGAATGCAATTTCTGGACGTGTACATCTATTTTGGGCCTCAGAACTGGTGCATAGCATTCTAGACAGGAAGTGCAACTAATAATTATCGAAACCATTTCAATACATCTTATGGAATATTACATTTTCAGATCATAAGAAACCAGGAAATGAATTAGCAAGAAGCGTTAGAATGAAAGATTTAGAAGGAGGTATGCAGGTGGTATTTATTTTTCGCTTTTGTTCTGCTTGGAAGAGGCTATCTAATGGTGTAACTGGTGCTTCATTTGAAACCTATGATTCAGATAATAGGAACCCCTTTGGGTTAATGAATCTTCCATTTATGGATCTAGACAAAAGTTCTTCTGTGAGTCTCCTTTAATCTATTGTTCTATATCAGCCTAAGCTAATCAGTGCATCCTAGTTTAACTGTTTAATCCATCCAAATTAACGATCCAGTTCCTGTGAATTCCTGGAAAATTCATAGACTATATTCTGGACTCATTTTATGGAAGCATTTCATGCATGCTTGCTTTCACACCTGCTAAATATGTCGTTTGAAACTCCAAAATTACAAATTTTGGTATCAAGAAAGATTTTTTGCACCTTGATTGTACTAGAATACTTATAGAGGATGTAGTATACCTGGAGTTGTGTTTGATGTAGACAGATTCCTGGGTCAGTATTATAGCTGCAGGAACCTAAGGAACCGGGCCTATCATACTTAAGGGGAACCTTGGTTTGGTGGTCTTGTCTAAGTGGCCTTGAGCAGCACCAGCAATGGGACTTCCCCCCATCCTCCGCCCTCCCTTTTTGGTGTCAACTTTGAGTTAGTGAGTTAATGCCTCAGTTTTCATGCTGTGCATGTCCCCAGTAGTGAGGTGTAAGGGACTTTCTATCTTGCTTGATTTCCTTTCTTTTAATAACAACTATGTCTTATGTACACATTTGACCATTTATCTCTTATGCAATTGATAATAATTGGATGTGGTTTTCAACTAAAAACTCTATGAGATGCAGTAAATTCAGAGGCTTTTGAGCGAGATGCTTAGTCTGTGAGAGAATTCCTATTATTCATCTTTTCCTTTATCTCAAATGACTTTCCCTGGTTGCTATTTGTTTTATCTGTGGTTTAGACAAAATCTGAAACCCAATTGAATGCCACTTGTGCTTTTGAGATTTTTGTTTGGCCATTAGAAGAAGTCTCTGTCATCAAGTACTGGCTTGAGAAACAATAACTCAACTTGTTTGAAATTCCATTTACTTACACATTCAAGGCTCATAAATTGTGTATCCTTCATCAGTTGTTGTTGTAATGCTATTGAGGAATCTACAAGTATACTTGAACGCTTGTTTTCACAATACTGTCAAATGAGCTGAAACGTACCAGATGTACTTTCTTTAAGGTATTTAGACACCCCGGTTTGTGCAACATGGGTTCTACAGTGTCTTCACCTCAAGATCAGTCAGCCCAACCTTTAAGGTTGCACCCCAAAAAGGTTACTTAAGGTGTATCAGGTAATGTTCACTGCTAGACAGAACAACAACAAGGAGAGAGAGAGAAAGAAAGAGGAGGAGAAATTCAGTGTCTAGAATGAACACGAAATTGAGTTTATATAGAGCCCCAAAGGCTGTGGGTGAATTTCCTATGAAGATCTTGTCAGCAGCATCAGAGTACTTGGAGAAGAAGCTCCTATTTCCACAAATGTGCCTGGTGGCACCTGTATCCATCACCCAGGATGTTGACTTTTCAACCACAAAAGCCTCTGTTATCATTGCAGTGTAGATCTCGAATCAATCAACTTGAAACCCAATCAAGATGTTACCTTCAAAAAGAAGAAGAGAGCATGCTTCAAGTGTGGCAAACCTGGGCATTTCATAAAGGATTGCCGGGTAAAGAAGAAAGGAGGAACAGAGAAAGCAAGGGCTAATTGGAACTCCTAGGTTCGTTCCTAAGTCGGTTCCTCTCTTCAATTCTGATCCGAACCACAACATTGTCAAAGGCCCAGTCCTTCCTCTTCTGTTTCATTGAGACCTTGAAGGCACTCCAAGTGGAAGGAAGCTTGTGTATCAAGGCACTGGTCACAAAGGCATCTGGCAGAATGATATTCTCTTTTGCCAGATTCCCCACCAACACTTGATACTTGTTTACTTGGTCGGAGATGCTAATCCCATCGACCATCGTAAACTCCAGAAAGGTTTCAACCACAAACCTTAAGTTACCGGCATCCTCAAGAGTATATTTCTTGACTAATGCCTCCCAGATTTTGTAAGCAAATTCAAAAGAGCTATACACATTGTATAACTCGTTTGACAACGCATTTAGAATGCGATTCTTACATTTGAAATCCGTAGTGAACCATTCGATCCTTTTCTGATCGAATGAAGGATCACCTGACTTAGCAGGTTGGGGTTCATTCAGCACAAATGCTATCCTAGCTTCTATAAGTGCAAAATACAGCATTTGCTTCCAACGTTTAAAGTTCTCACCTTTGAACTGCTCGATTTTGTCAAAATCTAACTTTTCGGTTGGTGGTCACGAAGCTTGCAGAGATGGAAGAGGAGTGCTGTTCTCAGTGACTTTCTCATGTGTACTTACGTTTGTAGAGTCCTTCATGTTGGTCTCTTTTCCAACGGTTGTGTTGACTACTTCAGTGTTGTCAGTAGCCATAGTAGAAAATATAATAAATACCTTAAACTTGTTGTAACGCTGTTGAAGAATCTACAAATATACTTGAACGCTTGTTTTCACAATACTGTCAAATGAGCTGAAACGTACCAGAGGTACTTTCTTTAAGGTATTTGGACACCCCGATTTGTGCAACACGGGTTCTACAGTGTCTTCACCTCAAGATCAGTCAGCCAAACCTTTAAGGTTGCACCCTAGAAAGGTTACTTAAGTTGTATCAGGTAATGTTCACTGCTAGACAGAACAACAACAGGGAGAGAGAGAGAAAGAAAGAGGAGGAGAAATTCAGGTGTCCGAATGAATACGAAACTGAGTTTATATAGAGCCCCAAAGGTTGTGGGTGAAAGGGTAAGGTACCTCTCTTTGTGAGGGTACCTTTCAGCTCAGCTCCCTTTAGGAAGGTACTTATCCAGTTGACCTCCCTGCAGGAGAGTGCCTCTCATGGCATCTCCATGTATTCACCCAGCAGTGGGCTCTCCAGAATAGGGCCCATGACAAAATGGGCCTTTTGGATCAAAGCCCACGGCCCAAGTCCCCAAGTCCCAAGTCCCAAGTCCCATATTAATATTAATATTAATATTAATATATATATATATATATAATCATGGCAGGGTCAAAACAGGATTCAAGCAAATTAATAATTCATGGGCCCTTACTATATATAAACCATATAATTAGATCCTCTTAACCCGATGTGGGACTAAATAAAACCATAGATAAAAGACACAATTAAAACAAATATTTATATAAAATAAGTTTTTAACATATTTACAACAATCCCCCACAATGGTTAAAACTTCAAATACAAAGGCTGAAGACTCAAATAGTAGTGAACACATTAGACACAATAGGACACTTCGTTGTAGATGTCTTTCGGACTTGAATCTACACTAGATCTGATAAAGCACGCTACAGAGGCTTATCATCTATGTACCAGCCAATGTCATCGGAAAAGGACAAATCACCTTGAAGTTTACCTCTGGAAAAATTCTGAAGTTGGAGAATGCCCTCTATGTACCAGATATAAGGCGAAATCTGATCTCTGGTCCACTCCTGAATAAAGCTGGGTTCAATCTGTCCTTTGAAGCAGACAAAGAAGTTCTCTTGAAAAATGATGTATTTAATGGAAAAGGTTAACTTAATGATGGCCTCTTTGTATTGAGTATTACTGAATTAATAAATACCTCTGATTCTGCTTATGTTCTTGATTCTTTTGATTTATGGCATGGTAGACTAGGTCACAATAATGCACCTTATATATCTCAATTATGTTAGTTGGGCATTATACATAGTGTTAAACCACCATTGACTAAATGTAAAATTTGTGTTGAGGCTAAATTTACATAGAAACCTCATAAGTCAGTGGATAGGAAAATGAATTTGCTAGAACTAGTGCATAGTGATTTATGTGACTTCAAATCACAAGAATCAAGAGGTGGTAATAGGTATGTTATCACCTTTATAGATGATTGTTCTAGATATACTATGATATATCTACTGAAATCTAAGAATGAAGCCTGCAATGTCTTTCTGTCTTATAAAGCAGAAGTAGAGAATCAACTTGGAAGAAAGATAAAAAGGCTAAGGATTGACAGAGGGTCATAATATTTCAGCCTTGGTAAATTCTTTGAAGAGAATGGAATTATTCATGAAACCACTGCCCCATATCAACCAGAATCTAATGGGATAGCAGAACGGAAAAATCGTTTATTAAAAGAGATGATGAATGCAATGTTAACCAATTCTGGCTTACCACTTGACTTGTGGGGGGATGCAATATTAACTTCGTGTTATGTTTTAAACAGAATTCCCCACAGGAAGACTGGAATGATACCATATGAAAAATGGTATTTAAGGAAACCAAGTGTGAAACACTTGAGAACATGGGGTTGTTTGGTCAAAGTGACCATTCCAGAACCTAAGAAGCGAAAAGTTGGTCCTAAAACCATTGATTGTGTGTTTTTAGGATATGCGGTACATAGTTCTACATACCGTTGCATGGTTATAAGAACCATTGAAGAAACTTGTGAGGAAAATTCAATAATTGAGACAAGGGATGCTGAATTCTTTGAAAGAATATTTCCTTTTAAATTAAATAGACTTGATAGTGAGTCTGGAAGTAGTAGTATGAATCATGGAAATGATTTGGCTACACCTGCTGATTTATCTAAAGAATTGACACAAAACAGTAGAAATGAGATAATATTGACTCCAAGTGAAAATGAGAATCCTATACGCAAAAGCAAAAGACAAAGGAAAGCTAAATTTTCATCTGATGAGTGGATAGTCTATCTTATAGACAATGACCCTCTCACATATAGTGAAGCAGTTACTTCTCCGGATGCTGTCTTTTGGAAGGAAGCTATAAAGAGTGAACTAGATTCCATTATAGCTAACCACACTTGGGAATTGGTAAATCTTCCTCAAGGTTCAAAGGTGTTAGAAACCAAGTGGATATTTCGAAAGAAATTAAAACCTGATGGTTCCTTAGATAAGTTTAAAGCCAGACTTGTAGTCAAAGGTTTTAGGCAAAAGAAAGACATAGATTATTTTGACACCTTTGCACCCGTAGCAAGAATAACCACTGTGAGAGTTCTCATGGCGATTGCATCTATCTACAATTTGGTGATACACCAAATGGATGTAAAAACAACATTTCTAAATGGGGAATTGGAGGAAGAGATCTACATAAGACAACCAGAAGGTTATGTATCTCTTGGTCAACCTAATAAGGTTTGTAAATTAGTCAAGTCATTATATGGGTTGAAGCAAGCACCCAAGTAGTGGCATAAGAAATTTGATACTGCTCTTATTTTGAAGGGTTTTAGTGTCAATGATTTTGAAAGGTGCTTATATAGTAAGTTTCATCAAGGGAAGGGTGTTTTTATTCTACTTTATGTAGATGACATGTTGATCATGGGAACAAGCCTAGAAATAGTTAATCAAACTAAGAAACTGCTATTGTCTTTATTTGACACCAAAGATTTGGGCACTGCTGATGTAATTCTGGGAATTAGAATCATCAGAAAAGAAAGAGAAATTATACTCTCTCAAGCTCATTATGTGGAAAATATGCTTAAGAAGTTTGGTTTTTATGATTCTGGTTTGTTCAAAATTCCTTCAACTATAGAAAGTAATTTTCAGAAAAATATTGGAGAACCAGTAAATCAGAAGAGATACTCACAGATTATTGGATCTGTGACTTATCTGATGAACTGTACTAGGCCAGATATTGCTCTAACAGTTGGAAAATTGAGCCAACATACTCATAATCCTAGCAAAGAGCACTGGCATGGAATTGAACGATTACTTCGGTATCTTAAGGGTACTATGCATTATGGACTTCACTATAGTGGAAATCCCTCTGTTTTGGATGGACACTGTGATGCTAATTGGATCTCAGATTCAAGAGAAACACTAGCTACAAGTGGATATATGTTTATGCTAGGTGGAGGAGCAATCTCATGGAAGTTAGTTAAGCAATCATGTGGAATATCTTCTACAATGGAAGCTGAATTCGTAGTTTTGGAAAAGGCTGGAAGTGAAGCTGAATGGCTTAGAAACATAATTGCAGATATACCTCTATGGCCCAAACCAATGCCACCTATATCATTGCATTGTGACAATAAAGCAACTATAGGAAGAGCCAAGAATCGGGTATATAATGGCAAAAGAAGACACATACGTCTTCGACATAATCTTGTAAGGCAATATATTGATGAAGGAACAATTGCAATTGATTACGTGAAATCAGAGGAAAATTTAGCTGATATGTTCACTAAAGCTATGCCTACAAGAGCTTTTAATGAAGCACTTATGGGAATGGGATCAAGACCTGTGACATAGGTCATGTGACGGATACCCAACCTATGTGAAGAGGTTAAATCCTGAATTAGGTTCAAAGGGTAAGCAACAAAGTCACTAGATGACCTGTTTGTACTATTATACCCATTCTGAATATATATATATAAAGTAGTACCACTATATCGTTGATAGGATGAGTGACTGACTCTTAATCAAGCGTAGCTCACTAAATGTGGGGGTGTGTCAAATGTGGTGCACACCTAATGCAGACCTAAACAGATATAGAGGGTGAGGCCGCCTTTAGTTGGAAATGTTACATTGGCAAACTTCCTTAAATATCTATGAGACCAAGATTCGAGACAAGGCCGATAAAATGTCTATTTCTCTTTATAAAGGGGTTGTAGGAAGGTCGACCAATTGGATATGAATGGTGGAGTAGCTAGCTACACTGAAGAGGATAGGTTCAAGAAGTTAGACTTCACCGGTACTCTGTAGCGTGCTTTATCAGATCTAGTGTAGATTCAAGTCCGAAAGACATCTACAACGAAGTGTCCTATTGTGTCTAATGTGTTCACTGCTATTTGAGTTTTCAACATTTGTATTTGAAGTTTTAACCATTGTGGGGGATTGTTGTAAATATGTTTAAAACTTATTTTATATAAATATTTGTTTTAATTGTGTCTTTTATCTATGGTTTTATTTAGTCCCACATCGGGTTAAGAGGATCTGATTATATGGTTTATATATAGTAAGGGCCCATGTATTATTAATTTGCTTGAATCCTGTTGTGACCCTGCCATGATTATATATATATATATATATATATATATATATTAATATTAATATATCTATATGACTTGGGACTTGGGACTTGGGACTTGGGGACTTGGGCCGTGGGCTTTGATCCAGAAGGCCCATTTTGTCATGGGCCCTATTCTAGAGAGCCCACTGCTGGGTGAATATGTGGAGATGCCATGAGAGGCACTCTCCTGCAGGGAGGTCAGCTGGATAGGTATCTTCCGAAGGGGAGCTGAGTTGAAAGGTACCCTCACAAAGAGAGGTACCTTACCCTTTCACCCACAGCCTTTGGGGCTTTATATAAACTCTGTTTCGTGTTCATTCTGGACACTGAATTTCTCCTCCTCTTTCTTTCTCTCTCTCTCCCTCCCTATTGTTGTTCTGTCTAGCAGTGAACATTACCTGATACACCTTAAGTAACCTTTCTGGGGTGCAACCTTAAAGGTTGGGCTGACTGATCTTGAGGTGAAGACACTGTAGAACCCGTGTTGCACAAATCGGGGTGTTTAAATACCTTAAAGAAAGTACCTCTGGTACGTTTCAGCTTATTTGACAGTATTGTGAAAACAAACGTTCAAGTATATTTGTAGATTCCTCAATAGCGTTACAACAGTTGTGCCCAAGTTTTAACCTTGTCAGTTGTAATACCCCTTGAAAGGTCTTCCACCGGCAGGAGTTCAAGCCAGACCCAATGCTGAATTAGCTTCCATCTGTGAGTTGCTAATTTAGATGTTGGAGTCGCGTCATATTTGATAATCCAGCCTTCAGTGTTGGCTGAAACTTTTAGGAGTTAATTTCATCAATAAGGCTTCCGTTGCTTAAATGCTCACTTGCTGAATGCTTGGTCATTTGTTCAACTCCTGGAAACAACCTATCAGGAAATAGGAATAAAGCCATACGTCTGCCCTCCCCAGATCCAGCCAACATTGGAGCCTTGTGCACTGGGTATAACCATCTGTTAAACGTATGTTAGACAGTACCCTGATCCATACTTCAGGATAGGATACCAGTGGCCCATTCTTATGTCATTATTGCTATGCTATATGAATTGGTCTCTATGATTAATGAGTGCTTGGTAATATATTTTTCTTATTATTTAATTGCGTTGCTGTATGCAGCAGTATGTGTTGTGTGCTGTCCTTTTTTTTGTAATTGATTGTTTCCTAGCTTTGTGTTTCAGTCCTGTAGTGTCTGGTATTGTCAAGTCAGCATTAATAGGTCTTTAGTTAGAAATTTCTCTGCTAAGGTGTTGCTTGAACCATCTGTTAAACATATTGTTAAACAGTACTCTGATCCATACTTTAGGATAGGATACCAATGCCCTATTCTTGCGTTATTGTTGTTATGCTATAGAAATTGTATAAATTGGTCTTTGTGATTAATGAGTGGTTGGTTACATCTTTTTTAATTTATTTGATTGCATTGCTGTTTGCAAGGTTCCATTGGGCTGCGTTACCCCATTTGCATTAATCAATGAATCGGCAAGGTATGGATTAATGTTTTGTAACAAGTTTATGCATTTGGAGTTACCCTCCTGTTTTTTCCCCTTGGAAAATGTTTCTCATATATGTTTGGAAATTTTATTTTCTTTCCTGTTTTGCATCTTTTGTTTCATGTTATGTTTTAAATTTGTGAGACATTGATATTGCTTTTGGTCATTCTTTATACTTCGACAGTTGCCTTTTCAAATTTTTATTTTTATAGTGCATAGTTATATCGTTTTAAATTTGGAAAAAAAATGTAATCATGGAGTAAAAAAATGTAATCATGGAGTCTTAACTGGTGGAGTTGACTCATTTCTTGTCATTGATCTCCAAGTTTTTATTTATTTTGTGACCCATAGTTAACAAGGCTTGCCTTGTCATCCTGGTGACATAGTTGCCTCGGTTGCTTTGTGTCCATGCTCTCGCTGCCTTAAACCTGGATGCTGTGACAACTATATTGTGAATGAAAATTAAATGCTGTAAATGCCACTCAGGTAGAGTTAGAATATCATGTTTGACATGACAGTGAGACACTAATTGAAAGGAGGACCTTATATTTATGAACTACAATTTGGCCTTTGTAATTGTATACTACTCTTCAAAGTAGTGACAACTATTTACAGCATGCTCTTTTCCTGATGTGGATCAACTTTTATATACTCAGCTATTCATTTGTTCTATAAGCTTGAGATATCTATCTCTATCATCCTAGTTCTATCTAAGCAAGATTTGATCTATCCTCCATTGCTATTATTACTACTGAGATCATATATCGTTTGGTATCAATTGTAGAAAATTTTACTGATTAGATTAGTGAGGATGAAGGTTCAGCATGTCTCATCTGGAAGTATAGCTATACATTATTCAATTACGGCTACATAGCAGTTCAGGTTGTGGACAATTTACATGGAAATTTCCAAGTTGAAATCATGGTGCTGGGAAATCACAAAAAATTAGGGAATACTGCAGGGTGTAGGACATATATAGAAGGTATTTCTATAAATGGGAATGTACTGGATGCGAGTTTGATATTTGATGTCGCCAATCAAAATTAGTCTTAAAACCCAATATGGTTAGAATTGCCATATCACTCTTCCACATGGCAAAAACCGAGGCGTGAAGATGACTGGATTCTATTTGTACCATGCAGAGGGCTGATTTGGTTTTTCTGGTTCTTGCATAAGGACTCTCCTCTTGGCTCTAGCAGCTTATCAAATTTAGTTATTAATGAGTCATGCCACTATGTACTTAACTCAACCAAGCTGTTTCTCCAACCCCCCACCCAAAAAAAAATAAAAGAAGAAGCTGTTTTTGGGGCCATGATTGTCACGACCCCAGTTTTCACAGGCTTGGTGGGGCCCACATTACATCTTCCAACCAAGGCACGTGACAGTTCCTCTCAATATCGTGGTTGCTGGTCTTGAGCGCCCACAAATCCACACTACTACCACGGGTCGTTCGGTCTCAATGCCCTTCCAATTCGGGTTTGATATGACAGGGACATCCTAGCCATACATCTAGACAAGTCCTATGTATGTCATCCAATGATCCAGGAAAGCGTCGATGGGCATCTTCGGAGAACATCCCATACTATTCCCTCCGATGTCCAAGGACAGAAGTACCAGTAGGGCACTCCCCAATCCCAAATCATACCTAAGCAATCACATGCTTATTTCCATCCATTACATATCAACAATACATTATCATATTGAAAACATGTCATAACATCTCATAATACAATGTATAAATAAATGACAAGAATAAGTAAACATGATAAACCAAGTAATTAAACATGGTGCTACTGTCATAAGGTAACTACAGTAGTCATATGATGTCTAAAATCAACTAATAAGTTAAGTCTACTAAGTTACCAACAACAGTGTAAAAGTCATACAATCTATGTTATATGGCAATAACCGTCCTTACCTCAAATTGTGAAGAAGATGATCCGAAGTCACAAGAGAATGGTCCAATTATAGTCTTAAAGCCCTAATCAAACATACATGAAGGATTAGAGAAAAAATCAAAACAATCGGAGATCGAACGGATCAAAACTGGGCAAAAGTTTCTGACAGCAACTCTGTTGGTCGATACATTGGGTCGATAGTATCGACCAACAAGCATCGACCAAAAGAATCTCGGACAGCAAGCTGGCTTTTTGGGTTTTGGCCCAAATTTGGTCTTCCGGGTCTCGGATCGATACGAAACTTGGAGGGAATGCTAGGAACAATAGCAGGAGACTATGAAGCAAGAATTAACATGATCCAATGGTCAAATTGAAAACCCCCAAATTGAGGTCCTAGGTTCAAACTTGCAAGAATCATGTTCTTCAATGAAATCAATTGCAATTGGAAGAGAACTTAGGAATTCAATTAAGGGGATGATGGGTAGTAGGTTAGAGATACATACTAACATATAATCATACCTAATTGAAAGGGAAAATCAGATTAAGAGATGAATTCATGTTGTAAAGAAGAGAAAAATCAAAATAAGAAAGCAAAAACATCATGTATGAGAATCATAGCATGGAAAGGGTGAAGAGAGGTTTAATCAAAGCAAAAGAGCTTGTAGAAGAGGTGGTTGCAAGGTTGCAGCACCATCTTCATGAACTAAGTAGCAAGAACAAGATGAGGTAGAAGTAGATTAGAGAGAGAGTGAGAGATTACATACCTTGGAGAAGAGATTAGAGAAGAGAGACAATGATTTTTGAAGAAGATCAACACCCAAGCCAAGGAGGAGGCTTGGAGGAGCTTTCCCACGTTCTCAGATGTTGAAATGAGTAAAATAACGTTTTAGGTTTGAGGTTTCACTTAAAAGGAGGAAGGAATATCCAAAAAGCACATTTTTATTCGAATCTGGGCTTGTTGGTCGATACCTTTGGTTGATAGTATCGACCACAGTATCGACCAACAGAGTCTCAACAGAATTTTCAGGAATAGTTTAGCAACTTCGAACAGGGATTCAGAAGGCTATAGAAGGTCAAATTGAGTAAGGTTTTCTTCTACAAGTCAATAAAGAAGTCTAGTTTCCAGAAATACCTTTGGATCAAGCATGAGAGTTCATTAGGTCCACCAACTAAGCTCACCTTCTTCAATGCGCAAGCAGGATTTGCCAGACATAGTTCAGCAACTTCGGACAGGGACTTGGGGGGCTATATGGGGTCAAATTGAGTGGGGTTTTCTCCTACAAGTCTAAAAATTGGGGGACATAGTATTGATCTACTTTTACTATGTTTTATTCCTTTGTGATTGAGATTTAGAAGAAGATGCTGCATCCTTGCAACCATCTCTTCTACAATCTCCTGTCATTCTTAAGGTTTTATGATCTTCATATTGATCTTCACCATGATCCTTGTGAAGTCTTCAAGAAGCCATAATCATACTTTTGATTTGATTTCAAGGCATGTTAGATTTATTCCTTGATTTCTTACAAAAGATTTATTGTTAACTGTTTTCCGAAGATTTTGGGAGAAGAAAAGTCAAGATAAAAGCAATGTCCTCCATCTCTTTAGAACCCTAGTACTCTCCCAATTTCGAGGACGAAATTATTTTAAGGGGGGAAGAATGTGAAATCCAGCCCAAACCTAGCCCGGGATACCCTATTTGTTTTGGGATAAAGAAAGACTTGTTTAATGTTAGACCTTGAAGTTGGACCTTGATTTGATTGTTGTTATCCTTGAAAGCCTTAGGAGGCTATGTCCGACCTTATCCTTACCCTGACTCGGCCCGGAAATTGTATTGTCTGTAGATCCAATGACCCGAAGTGGTGGGAAAAGTCCTTGTGGACCCTTTTGGTTGATGATTTGGTGTCGGAGCCCAAGCCCATGGACATTGACAATGATGCCCCTCACTTGAGAGCATTGTCAGTGTTAGTTTTGAATCTGCGCACCAAAGAGGGGTGAATTAGTTGAAATACCTAATGAACTCTTGTGCACAATCCAATTATATTTCCCAAAACTAGACTTCTTGATGGACTTGTAGGAGAAAACCCCACTCAATTTGACCCCATATAGCCTTCCAAATCCCTGTCCAAAGTTGCTGAACTATGTCTGGCAAATCCTGCTTGCGCATCGAAGAAGGTAAGCTTAGTTGGTGGACCTAATGAACTCCCATGCTTGATCCAAAGGTATTTCTGGAAACTAGACTTCTTTATTGACTTGTAGGAGAAAACCTCACTCAATTTGACCTTGTATAGCCTTCCGAATCCCTGTTCGAAGTTGCTGAACTTTTTCTTGAAAATTTTGTTGAGACTTTGTTGGTCGATACTATCAACCAAAGGTATCGACCAACAAGCCCAGATTCGAATAAAAAGGTGCTTTTTGGATATTCCTTTCTCCTTTTTAAGTGAAACCTCGAACCTAAATCATTATTTCACTCTTTTCAACATCTGAGAACGTGGGAAAGCTCCTCTAAGCCTCCTCCTTGGCTTGGGTGTTGATCTTCTTCAAGAATCATTGTCTCTCTTCTCTAATCTCTTCTCCAAAGTATGTAATCTCTCACTCTCTCTCTAATCAACTTCTACCTCATCTTGTTCTTGCTACTGAGTTCGTGAAGAAGGTGCTGCAACCTTGCAACCACCTCTTCTACAAGCTCTCTTGGGTTGATTAAACCTCTCTTCATTCTTTCCATTCTATGTTTCTTATACTTGATGTTCTTGCTTTCTTATTTTGATTTTTCTCTTCTTTACAACATGAATTCATCTCTTAATCTGATTTTCTCTTTCAATTAGGTCTGATTATATGTTTGTATGTATCTCTAATCTGCTGCCCATCATTCCCTTAATTGAATTCCTAAGTTCTCTTCCAATTGCAATTGATTTCATTGAAGAACATGATTCTTGCAAGTTTGAACCTAGGACCTCAATTTGGGGGTTTTCAATTTGATCATTGGATCATGTTAATTCTTGCTTCATAGTTTCCTGCTACTGTTCCTAGCATTCCCTCCAAGTTTCTTATCGATCCGAGACCCGGAAGACCAAATTTGGGCCAAAACCCAAAAAGCCAGCTTGCTGTCCGAGATTCTTTTGGTCGATGCTTGTTGGTCGATACTATCGACCCAATGTATCGACCAACAGAGTTGCTGTCAGAAACTTTTGCCCAGTTTTGATTTTTTCTCTAATCCTTCATGTATGTTTGTTTAGGGCTTTAAGACTATAATTGGACCATTCTCTTGTGACTTCGGATCCTCTTCTTCACAATTTGAGGTAAGGACGGTTATTGCCATATAACATAGACTGTATGACTTTTACACTGTTGTTGGTAACTTAGTAGACTTTAACTTATTAGTTGATTTTAGACATCATATGACTACTGTAGTTACCTTATGACAGTAGCACCATGTTTAATTACTTTGTTTATCATGTTTACTTATTCTTGTCATTTATTTATACATTGTATTATGAGATGTTATGACATGTTTTCAATATGATAATGTATTGCTGATATGTAATGAATGGAAATAAGCATGTGATTGCTTAGGTATGATTTGGGATTGGGGAGTGCCCTACTGGTACTTCTGTCCTTGGACATCGGAGGGAATAGTATGGGATGTTTTCCGAAGATGCCCATCGACGCTTTCTGGATCATTGGAGACATACATGGACTTGCAGATGTATGGCTAGGATGTCCTGCATATCGGACCCGATCGGAAGGGCATGAGCCGACGCCCGGGTGTGTGTGGATGTGGGCCTGTTTGCCCAAAAAATTAAAAAAAAACTAAATTGAACTTTCGGCTAGCGTACGTTGTGTTTGACTCTACTTGTTCCGTCCCGTTGTTTCATTCATTTTCATACCTTTGTTTTGTCTTGGTTTCATCCCTCGTTCTTTGTTGTGGTTTCCTTCAAGTTTAAAGGCGTTCTTGGGTGGTAGCGCCTTTGCCATTGTCATATATCTGAGGATCTGGCAATGTTTACAATAGTGAGCTTTGCTTCCCAGTAAGCAATATAGACAACCATATAAGTGTTGGTTGAGTTCTACTAGAATTTCAACTCTATTAGAGTTTTTGTTCATGTAAATTTTTATTCCTTGTTACCCAAGTAAGGGTATTTATGTAATAATATTATTTTCACTTTATTATAAATAGAGGGCTTGAGATCATTGATCGATCAAGCCATTCTGCCAACATTGTGTTTCACAACATGGTATAAGAGCCTAAGTTCGATTAGGGAAGAGAGAAGGAAAAAAAAGTATAGAAGACCTACCTCATTCTTCTAATTTTTGCAAATCCATCGCAGCTCTTCAAACCCGTCGCCTCTCTCTTTCTGTCGCTGTCGCAGCTCTTCAAACCCATCGAAAACCCACCGACAACCCATCAAAACCCATCGAACCCATCGCCTCTCTCTCGCTGTCGCTGTCGCAGCTCTTCAGACCCATCGACAACCCATCGCCCTTTTTTCTGGCAGTTCCGCCTTCTTTTTCTGGCTGTTCTTCAGTACCGCTGCATATTGTGAGTTCGATTCGACAAAACCAAGAACATAACAAAAAGAAGAAGAGCAGAAGAACTCCGCTGCTGCACTACATTCTTCAGTTCTGCTGCATATGGTGAGTTTGATTAGAAAGACCAAGAACAGAACAAAAAGGGAAGAAGAAGAGCAGAATAACTCTGCCGCTGCACTACCGCTGCTCCTGCAACACCACCTTCCTCCGCCGCTGCACTACAATGAGTTACTTCGAACCATTCTACCTTCCTCTGCCCTACTGCTGCACTATCGCTGCAAATGATGCTATATTGTGACAACAAGGCTGCTATTAGTATTGCTAATAACCTTGTGCAACATGATCAAATTAAGCACATTGAAATTGACAGGTTTTTTGTCAAAGGAAAGCTGGAACAAGGACTTATCTGCATGCCTTTTGTGAGGTTTGGAGTCCAAGTGGCAGATGTTTTCACTAAGGGTTTGAAAGAAGGAGATTTCCTTCCTATTGTAGGCAAGTTGGATATGACTAATATCTATGTCTTAACTTGAGGGGGGGAGTGTTGGTTGAGTTCTACTAGAACTTCAACTCTATTAGAGTTTTTGTTCATGTAAATTTCTATTCCTTGTTACCCAAGTAAGGGTATTTATGTAATAATATTATTTTCAGTTTATTATAAATAGGGGGCTTGAGATCACTGATCGATCAAGCCGTTCTGCCAACATTGTGTTTCACAACAATAGGTAAGTCAGGCAATTCATCATGCATCCATTATCACATCAAAGTCATATATCATTATGCATTCCAATTTTCTTTTTTCTTTTTCTTTATTAAAGTAGACCTAAGCGCTACTTGTAGAGAGGACACCTTCAGTTTAAACCACACAAGTGGCATCAGTTTTAGTCTCAGTCTTAGAGGTTCTCATTAAGAGATTCTCTTTTCAGTCTTTTGGCACAAGGCCATGTGTTTTCCACAGGAGGCCATCATTGGTCTAGTCTATCTTTCTACTTTTCAGTCTTGCTTCATGCCCTCCCATTTGGGTACATTAAGCACCAGGACTTACAGAAGCCATTAGCATTTTATTTATTTCTTTATTATATTCAATTTCAATATTGCATTATTGTACATTGTCCATTTTAATGTTCCTCTTGCATTTCAATCATACAATCCAATCACTTAAATCAGAAAACATGATAATTCTAAATTTAACAAACATAAGCATCTTCAAATTCATAATTTAACAGTTTAAGCATATTATTAGCATTTCAATTCAAATACTTCAATCAAGTTCTTAAGCTATCATTCAATTCCATGCATTTTGTTCTATTCACAAACCAATATATTAAGCACTTTCCATCGATTGCATCAGTTAATGAATAAGATAGAGTTTATATTAACATGTGAATGCTACCTGTCTACTAAGTGGAATCACCCACTTATAACATACATAGGTTGGTCAATATCACTTACTTGTTCCTGTTCCATGTTCGTTTCTCGATCTTGCCTCAGTTAAAAGTCTGTCCTCTCTCATGTATTCCAAATAATCCTTGACTATTTCAATTCATGCGGAAAGCTTCTCCTTTACTTTCTCTCTCCTCCTTCCTCTTTCTCTTCTCTCTCCTCTCTATGTTCTTTCTCTTCTCTCTCCTCTCCACGTTCTTTCTCTTTTCTTTCTCTTCTCTCTCTTCCTTAGTTCTTCTACACGTTTCTTTACCCTAGAATCTTTCTCTTTTCCACGCAAAAACCAACCTCCTCTTTATTCTTCCTTTTCTCTCTCTTTCCACTCTTATCTTAACACCTAAAATATGGTAATAAATATAACACCTCATGTCATGTTTTTGCAAGTTTTGCCACGTTGGGTGGGAGGGAGAGGGAGAGGGAGAGGGAGAGGGAGGTGTCACCTCCTCCTCCTCTCTCTCCTTAACTTATCATGTTTTATATCATTAATATAATATAATATAATATAATATATACGTGTATATATATTTAGCTAATTAATTAGTGGGCTTCTTTATGGGCTTGTGGGCCCACTCTATTTCCTCACGCAGAGCTCACATAGGGATGCAAATATTAATACCTCCGGGTTCAGAGAATTATGCTGATCACTTCCTTATTTTCAGTTGAGTCTAATTCCATCTTTGTGGGACCCATAAGCAATGTCGGATCTCGATCAAAATATTAATTGGAAGCCAGTTCTATTTCAGCTATCATTTAATTACACTCAAACCATTGACACGTGATCCTTTAATAATCTTGAGTATTGAAACATTCCCCACACAATGATTAACATAATAATATAAAAAGATGCGGGGCATCACAATGATGGTGTGGATCAAGGTCTCACTCTTGATTGATCCCAAATTCCCAATCCAATCTATAGACTGTAGTGGCTGATGCTGACTGATCCTAGGTTGACCAGGCTTAGATTTTCCATACTAGAATAGGTTAAGTCAATCTTTAAAATCTTTGCACAACTGCACAAGCTATTTGGGGTGTAAATGTTTATTTGATAAGTGAACTTTCAATTCCTGAGTTCTTAACATAGTTTTATGTCCCCTTCTTTTGTGAAGAGATGTTTCCCTATTGCTGGATCAAGGATTCAAAGCTCAGAAATTCTGCTTCTTCCACCCTCTTATGAATGATGTGACAATCTGTAAGTAAGGTCTTTCTTGTATTTTTTTTTCTCTCTTTCTTCATCCTCTTCACATTCTTTCCTTGTATTTGCAGATTTTCTTTCAGCTATTCTGATATCTAATTTGAACAATTGATCATGGAAGTGTGTAATTTGCATCAGGTCTTCAGAATTATCTGTTGCAAATCACAAGTTGTAATTCCAGAGCTTGTCCCCTCATTGACTAGTTTTTTATGATTTGGCAACAGTAGCACCACTTGAAATGATCTCTGTGAGACCTACTTTGGTTGCTTGGGACACCTGGCACTCCCCTTGGTGCAGACCAAGAGGATCTGCTGTGGTGGGCTTCATAGAGAGGAGTGAGAAGAATGAGGAGGAGAAAGGGGAAGGGGAATATCACATTCACACACACTCGCACTTGAGCTTCTTTGCTAATTTCTCCATTAATCAAATTTCAAAACTGAGTGCTTCCTACAGTCACAAGAATAAACAGGGTTTAAGCCTTGCATAAAAATAGAATCCCAACCAAAATAGAAAGCGACAATAAGAAACTAACCATAACAATTCATATTTTTAAAAGGAAACTACCTAAGAAACTATAAGTAACCTACCAACATTAAAGAAATTAAAAGCCCTTTCCTTCATATGGCCCCTTTCGAGACGTTCCTTCGGATTTGGTCTAGATTGGTCTTGGATTTTGAGAAATTTTTCAGGCTCCTCCATTTGCGATCGGATTGGTAAGCTAGTGTTTTGTGCCCTTATCCACCACCTTTGGTGGGAGCGCAATCTCCGGAGATGGACCTCCAAATCTCGCTCGTTTGACCAGATTTGGAATGCCATCTTCTTTGATGTTTCTTCCAGATTGGTAGCTATCCCCCACCCCCCAGTCGATGATACCCCAAGGAACAGGCTTATTGTTGTCTCCTGGGGTCTTAGTTCTTCCCTCCGGTCTTCTTCTTAAAGACCTTGTATTCCTCTTTGCTTTAATATAATTATTTATTCATCCCAAAAAAAAAAAAATTAAAAAATTTATAATTTACTAATTCCAGCCACTGCAGACCAGAAACCAGTTAAGGACCAGGTTTTCATTTCCAAAATGGATCATGTCAGTCCAGCCAGGCTAAGACTAATACATCACCCCTGGGCATTCCATAAAAGATTACGTTTTCTCTGTGTGGAACATTCTAAGATGGTGGGATGCCGGTCACTGTGAACCAGATAGCCTGAATGGATATGTGACTGTTATGAACTCTTTCCCATTGAAAAAAAAAAAACACTGGTTAATTGCTTTCCTGGGTATTTTATAAGAATATAAGATTAAAACTATTTAATCCAGTCTTGAGTCTCTTGACTTACAATTAGGTAGTCATTTTAAATTTTTTTTTACCCTCGCTTAATTCCCATCCTACAGTATCATAGGCACAACTCGTCTACCTATGATAATCCTGAATGAACTCAAGATGGCTTGGTTTTTGGAGTTTGTCAGTGTAAATCTCCTCTCTAGCTAGTATTTTGATACTTGAATTTTAACAGTTAGTCCATGTGTGTGGATTTTGGGTTGTATGGATGTGTAAACACTCTTTACTTGCTGCTTGTGGGAGTAAAGTTTTTATGTGTTTTTGTCTTCAATAAAGTAGCAACAGATTCATGTATTCATCCTTGATAGTTAAGCACAACATGTTCTCCGTATAGTCAAAATAATTGTTTTTGTATTCCCAGCAAGACTTGATTTTTTGCTCCATTTTTCTAGACAGCTAAGATCCATGATCGCCCTCGTATTGAAATGAACAAGAGCTTGCACTGGAAAATATTGTACTATATAATGATTATATACTATCTATCCATGTCCCCCTCCCCCCCCCAAAAAAAAAAAAAAAAACTATCTATTCTTATCCTCATTATTGGCTTTCAGTAGAGGAGTTGTAGTAGGTATGCTTGTGAAAGAAAAAGTAGGTGGGCTTAGCATGATCTTTGAGTTTGATGACTGTTCTTTACAGCAATGATTATGGAGATCTGGGAAAAGAGGTAGTTACAGAAACAAGTTATTGAGGCCAAGTATGTGATGTTAGAAGGAATGGGATAGGGGTTTCAGTAGCATTAGTCAAGGCCATTTGAGACTTCAAGTATTGATGGTTGGTCATAGTTTCCTTGCACACTGAAGGAATAGATGTGTTTGTCACATTTTCCTTCTTGTGAAAGACCTGGTTGTTTTGAAGTTATCCAATAGAGTTAGATTAGTTGAATTGGCATATGGCTTTCTAATCACAAGGAAGCCAGTCCAGCTTACGCAATGGTGTTCGCGGCCTTACTAATAATTCGCTGATGGGAATCTTCTTCGACTGGGCATTTGGCCAACCTTCCGTCATGAGTTATTGGTGCTCAGCTGTGCCCCACGCTATACGTCTAATCACGCTGTCCTTAATTACGATGCCTTTTTCTCTATTTAGAGACAAAGCACAGTGCTCACCATTCACTGAATTGGCATATAGCTTTCTAACCCCAAGGGGATGGCAGTTGGCAGAGTTGGTATGGGTGCTAGTCTAAATCAACAGGTGACCTGTCTCTAGCCCTCTTACCTGCATGGGGTCTCTCATCTTTGATTTAATAGGCTTTCCATTTAAACCCTTAATAGCCTTTTTATTCTTGTTGAGAATTGAGAAAGAAGCTCGTTTGTGGGTGAGCAACAATTACCTTTGCCCAACTTGGTTCCATGATTTCTATCCTTGGAATCTGAAGCTCATGCTTAAAAGTTTTGGTGGTCTGTGACTTGTGTTTCTTAATATCAAAGGTTAAGGTGAAGCAGAATTTTTATCTTTGCTACTCAAAAACCATTCTTTTCTGAGTTACATTCAGTTTGCCTCAGTTTTAGTTGTAATTTACAGAAAAGTCACTCCCTAAAGATTAATTAATGTTCTGTCCAAGAACCAGGTTTTTCCTTCCAAAAGATTCCAAAACTATTCAGAAATTCTGGGTTTGCCATTGATTTATTAATTTTGAGTTTTATTGTTCAAGGTGGTGGTGGGCACAAACTATTCAGAAATTAGTGGGTTTTGGAACACTAGGCCACAGAGTCACCCGATTCATCAAGTTAACTCGACCAAGTCTTACACAAAGATGAGTTGACATGTTCCTCACCTCCATGATTTTGGGAGTTAAGTGGACTAATCCGTATTCGTAAGTTAATGTCCAAGTCCATAAGTTAATTTCCGAGTTGGCAAGCTATGCTAGTGTATTATCTTATATATATTTGTGTGTTTTTCAACTAAGCAGTCTTGCTAACCATGATATAATAATTTTATCCTGTCAGGTTTTCTTTAAAAATTCATCTATAGTTGGCAAGGTGTTCCCTAGGCACACTAACTCTCCAATTTCTAGGATCTCCTGGACACCATGACAACTATGGATTTTGAGGTGTTTGAGTTTGTGTGATGTTTTTAAATTTTGTATTTTTGTACCAAGTTTTGCTGAAAGTTGATATAGGCAGTATCATAAGCTTAACCACATCATAACTTTTGTGGCTTAAATGTAAAATATAATTTGTATCATATAAGAAAATTTATCAACTCTCTATGATAAGATGAATGTTGCTTCTGGGAAGTTAGGAGGTCTATACTTTTGATTTTAATATGTGTGTATCAAAGGGCTGAAGTTCCTGAGAAAAAAAGGGTGGGGGGGGGGGGGGTGTCTGCCCTCATACAGTGAAGATTTAGTAGTCATTGTTCCTATTCAAAAGAGTTCTGTGTGATATGATTAATCATTAAATATCTGGATTCTGGACAAGTGCCAATTGGATTCTTTTTCAATTTATTGTTGATACTTTTCTGGAATATCTTGCAGCCCAAATTGATTATTCAACTGTTTAGGTTCATAAAAGTGAGGACCACTGAAATATAGTCTTTACTGGAAAATTACTGTCTATGTTGCTACCTCGATTGTAGCAATTTTGATTTTGTTCTTCATTAAGACCTCTGACAGAGAGTTTGATTCCATTTTGCCAGCTTTAACAGCTCGTGAGCTTGACAAATTTTTGGTTTCAATTGGAAGAAATCCCTCATATGTGGATTTCAAGGTTATTTTTTTGCTTATTCTGTAATTTAAGATTGCACTCTCTCTGTTTTAATTATCTTTTAACAACAATGCTGCTATTTAGTAGGTTACTCCCGCAGTGGGAAAGGATCAACCTCCTGATTTGGCTGCTCTAGTTCCATCTGGCACAATAGCTTTGCCGGATTCTGTTGTAAACACTGATGCAGTTCAATGCCCTCCTACTGAGCATGCTCCAATGGACCGTGAGAAACTGAAAGGCACAGGTAAACAATAAAAAACTGAAGGAATTATTGACCTTTCTTGAGTGTATGCTAAAGTACTTTGCTAGCTGAGTTTTTTTGTCATGTTTTCTGCATTTTCTTTGTATGATCAGTGCATGGTTTCATTGAGGGGAGAAACATTATCGTGAGTGCGTGACTAGTCTGATTCTAAAGTATACTTCCAATCCCTTTTTGTGCATGAGAAGCTGAAAATTATTGACTTTTGTTCGCCTTTTCTTCCTTCTCTTCCTTTAGAAGTTTGCGTGCTATCATGCTTTCATTTCCTTTGTTAGTCAACTATGTCTGAGTTTTTGGCAGAAAGCAACCTGGAGTTATTAGAAATATATAAGAAGACCGTAGTATGAGATTACTGAAATAAGTCTTATAATCTCAAATCATTGGAACAGATTTGTCCAATATGGCCTATTCTGTAGTAACTTAAACGAATATAGTGACTTATATTTACATTATTCCAGAGGCTGTTGCCCTTTGTTGTTTCAGTGGCTTGTTTTATATTTCTGTAACTGGTCAATCATATGTGAGTTGCATACCTAGCAAGGTAGCATTGTTAGTTGATGATAGCATGAAGTGTTGAGATTCTTGAGACCATGTTTTGCACCAAACTAAATATGCCTTGAAACCAATCCAGCATGGTCCCTTCGAGGTAAAGAGTAGGGGCAGATTCCTAAAAGATTTTAGACCTGGCTGAGCATATTAAGTCAGTTCTTGGGCATGTTTAGAAGCATATTGAAGCAAGCAATGCCAAGTACAAAGGAGCAATGCATAATGGGGCCCACTATGGTGTATAGGCACTAGATTGGGCCAGCCTAGTATCGGATAGGTTAAAGGGCTTGATTCAACTCATTCCATCCGCTTTGGAGCTTTTGGCACATTTGTCAAGTATCTAACATCCTGGTTAGAGATCTCTCTTTTTTAGCCTAGCGAGACAAAATGTAGGTCGAGTCTAGGATTTTACCCCAACTCGACCGAGATGTCAGTCCAACGCAGCCCCCTTTTAAACATTCTCGCTTGGATCTCGCCTCAACTGGCTCTTGCTCCTATCTCGACAACACACTTGAACCTTCACTTTGGCCCTATTTTTTGCCTGATTCTTGTTGGATCTTCACTTGCAAAACTCCTAAGCAAGATTTAACACATCTACATTAACAAAACAAGATCAATCAAAGGCCATTTGAAGGAGTTCTTCAAGCAAGGTGAAATTTTCCCCTAAATTTGATTTTTTCAAATACTATGTGTTCTATATTAGGTCTTTGAGTGTGGATTAAACATATGTTTAACATCTTTGTCTTATGCACACTTTCATGGGAAAAAAATTTAATTTTCTGTCATGGGAAAAATAGTTTTTTGAGACCTTATATTTAATGTTCTAGATTAGGTCTTTTAGTGTGGATTAAACATGGGAAATTTTTTTTTGAGACCTTATAGGATAAAAGCTATGCTAGGGCGTTCCCCGACAAAAGAAGCGATACGCTACACTATGGCCCGGGTGTAGTGATAAGTGGGCAAGGGTTAGCTAGGGTGTCCCCTGTAAGCGACGCGTCGCATCGGCGCTCGGATGCGGTGATAAGTAGGCAAGGGTTCCCGCGCCGTGGACGAATGCGGGTAAAGAAGCTAGTCCATAAGCGTAGGATTAGATTGGCATCTTGGAACATAGGATCTTTAACTGGTAAGAGCTTAGAATTGATTGATGTTATGAGGAGAAGAAGGATTAATGTAGCTTGCATCCAAGAGACTAGATGAAGGGGTAAAAAAGCCAAAAAGTTGGATGACTTTAAACTTTGGTATACTGGGGATAAAACAAATAAAAATGGAGTGGGTACAATAGTGGATTAAGATTTAAAAAATGATGTGGTGGATGTTAAAAGAGTGGGTGATAGGATTATTGCTATCAAGCTTGTAATGGAGAAAGAATGCATAAATATAATTTGTGCATATGCACCTCAAGTAGGATTAGATGAAAGTCTAAAGCTAGAATTTTGGGAAAATATGGATGGATTAATGCAAGGAATTCGTCAAGGAGAAAAGATTATCATAGGAGGTGATTTAAATGGACATATTGGAAAAGATCAAAGAGGATATGAGAGTGTTCATGGAGGATATGGTTCATGGTAAAAAATTCGAGGGAAACTTAAGTTTCAACCGGGTGAAATGGAACTAGTTGGACTGGGCCGAGGACTTTCGGCATCGTTCGCGGGTAGAGCTTTGGGGGGGACCTAGCATTGATAAAGATGCATTTGTTGTTTTTGCAAAATCAATATGCTGTCTTCTGCTACATAATGTGGTTGTCCGTACAATATACTACTCTTGCCCATTCATTTTTTCTAACTTCAAAATAGTTGACAATAGGTACCTTGTGTTAGGGGTGCCGGTGTTCATCCTTGGCGGTTCTCTCCTCTCCTCCCCCTGCTCCCTGCTTTTGCCTGGTTGTCGTTTCCCGCTTTATGGTCGGTCATCATATGCTTGGTGTCCCTTGGGGGTCGCCTTTGGTGGTCTGGGGGGTTTTGTCGTGGGTATTTGGGACATGAATTTTGGGGCTCTTTCGGGGTCCCGTTTCCACATTTCCCGTTTCCCGTTTCCTGATTTCCTAGGTTTCCCGTTTCCCAGTTTCCCCGTTTGGGATTTTTCCTCGGCTGGTCCCTGGTTGACCGTTTCGGGTTCTCATTTCGCGGTTTCGGTCCTCGTGGTTTCGTTGTTTCCATGGGATTTGGTGTTTGGTTCTGGTTTGTTCTTGATTGGTTTTGGAGAAAGGAATGAGGAGGGGATTTCAATTTTGGATTTTGCCTACCGCTTTTGATCTATCTATATTAAATACTTACTTCAAAAAGAGAGATGAACATTTAATTACTTTCAAAAGTGGACAGCATAGAAGCCAAATAGATTTCTTCCTAACTAGAAGGACTGATAGATTGTTGTGCAAGGATTGCAAGGTGATACCGGGGAAAAGCTTAATCGCACAACATAGACTTGTGGTCTTGGATATGTGCTTAGTCCCAAAAACACATAAAAGGTCCAAGGTAAACTATCCCAGAATAAGATGGTGGAATTTGAAAGGAGAGTACTTTAAATCCTTCATTAATGAAATAGTCAAACAAGAAAAATGGGATTTTAAAGGGGATACCAATGTAATGTGGAATGAGATGGCTATGTGTATTAAGAAGGTGGCTAAAGATGTTCTAGGTGAATCAAAAGGAAAGACCCATTCTTATAGAGAGACGTGGTGGTGGGATAGTGAGGTTCAAGCTGCCATTAGGAATAAAAAAGCTAGTTTTAAGGCATGGCAAAGAACTAAAGATGTTGAGGATCTTCATAGGTATAGGTTGGATAGAAATGAAGCTAAGAAAATTGCAAGAAAAGCAAGGGAAAGGAAGTATGAAGAGTTGTATAATAAATTGGGCACAAAGGAAGGGGAAAAATCTATTTATAAGATAGCTAAGATGAGGGATAGGAAGAGTAGAGATCTTGACCATGTTAGATGTATTAAAAATGGAGATGGTAAAGTATTAGTTTGTGAGGATATTAAGAAAAGATGGGAAACCTATTTCTCTAGTTTACTAAATGAGCATTCTTCAAGCACTTATGTTTCGGACGATTACACTTTTCACCAAGGCACCTAGGTCCGAACTTATATATGTAGAATTTCGATGTCCGAAGTAAAAGAAGCTTTAAGGAGGATGAAACTCGGCAAGACGCAAGGTCCTGATGAAATCCCAATTGAAGTATGGAAGAGCTTAGGAACCCAGGACTAGTTTGGTTGACTAAGTTGTTTAATAAGATTATGAGCACAGGGAAAATGCCAGATGATTGGAGGAGAAGTGTTGTGGTTCCAATTTACAAAAATAAAGGAGATATTCAAAGTTGTAATAACTATAGGGGCATTAAATTGATGAGCCATACAATGAAATTATGGGAGAGAATAATTGAAACCCGTTTGAGACACTTAACTACAATTACGGAGAACCAATTTGGGTTTATGCCGGGAAGATCTACAACGGAGGCTATTTACTTAATTAGGAGACTTATGGAAAGGTATAGAGAATGTAGGAAAGATCTTCATATGGTATTTATTGACCTAGAAAAAGCTTATGATAGAGTCCCTAGAGCGTTAATTTGGCAAGTACTAGAGCAAAGAAGTGTTGCAAGTAAATATATAGATATAGTTAAGGATATGTATGACGGTTTGGTGACTAGTGTTAGAACAGTGGGGGGACAAAGTAATGAATTCCCGATAACAGTTGGGCTACATCAAGGGTCAACTTTAAGCCCATATCTATTTGCACTGGTAATGGATGAATTAACCAAAGACATTCAAGATGAGGTCCCCTGGTGTATGCTTTTTGCGGATGATATTGTGTTGATTGATGAGACCCAGGTGGGGATTAATACCAAATTAGAATCATGGAGATTAGCTTTGGAATCAAAAGGCTTTAAACTTAGTAGATCGAAGACAGAATATTTAGTTTGTAACTTTAGTCATGATCGGCCAGATGATGAGGTGGTGATACTTGACGATAAAGAGATTCCTCAGAGTGATTGTTTTAGGTACCTAGGTTCAATCATAAGTAAAAGAGGTGATTTGGAAGATGAGGTTTCCCAAAGAATTAAAATAGGGTGGATGAAGTGGAGAGGTGCGTCCGGAGTCTTATGTGATCGGTGTATTCCATTAAAGCTTAAAGGAAAATTTTATAGGACCGTTGTTCGACCAGCTATGATGTACGGTGCAGAGTGTTGGGCTGTTAAAAAGAATCATATAGATAAACTCAGTGTAGCAGAAATGAGGATGCTAAGATGGATGAGTGGCAAAACTAGGATGGATAAGATAAAAAACAATCATATTAGAGTTGGGCTGGGAGTTGCTCCCATAAGTGATAAGCTTAGAGAAAGTCGTTTGAGGTGGCACGACCACGTTCAACGGAGACCTATAAATGCTCCTGTACGGAGAAGTGATATAATCCATATTGAAGGAACTGGAAGAGCTAGGGGTAGACCTAATATAACCTTAGGAGAAGTGGTGAGAAAGGATATGTATAGCTTAGGCCTTGTATCTAGCATGACCTCGAACAGAACTGATTGGAGGGCAAGAATCCATGTAGCCGACCCCATTTAGTTGGGACAAGGCTTATTGTTGTTGTTGTTGTAACTTATTTTTTGAATTTTCAGACTTAAGAAATACATTTCTAAGAAATGAAAATTAAAAATATTGAAAAATACTTAGGTTATGAAAGTCATTCTAATATGTGAAAAAAACTTGGCTTTAATTTATCAATTAATGGTTATATATTTTATGTTTTATAACGTTGCATGTTCATTCCTGCAACATTTTGGCTTCAAGCTTAGGTTTGAATTTGAACTCATATATAGGGTTGTTTTCTCTGAAATCTAAGCCCACCGGTGTGTTTAAAAGGCCTAAAATAGGCTAAATACCAAGTTTGAGCCCAACCTGACCTTTAACCGCCCGAGATGGGCCTCGAGTTCACTCTAGTTGGGCTCCGAGATTTACAATAGCTCGCCCGAGATCTCGACAACTCTGAGTGAGATCTCCGTTTTTTTCAAAGGTGAGACTGCGCTTGAGAGTGAGATCTCCTATCTTGCCTAACATTTGGTGATGGATTACTCTAATTATTCTTGTGTAGAGGTTTGTCTCCTCTTTTAGACCAAACATTTAGTAATCCAAACTGTTATTCAACTTAAAAATAGGTGTGCACAATGATTGGAAGGTGAACATACTTGTATCCCAGCTTGATTCAGCCTAGCTCGTTCTAGAGTGATGGTTTCATATTTATGGAGTGGCATGGTATGTCTCATCAACATAGGCAACATAGGATTGAGAAGAGGCTAACTTGAAAGATCTTAAGCTGGTCCTCCAAACAATTATAATAAGATTGAAGGAACTAGATGATGGATTGGATTTGTATGCATGGTGATATGGCCTAAGCTGGAGATAAATTGGCTAGATTGCCTACATGGGATAACTGTCGTCCTTAATACATCTCTGGGAGAATTCTAGAGTTTTGACCACCCTTTTTTTTTTGGGGTTTGGTGGGGGGGGGTGGGGGTCTAACCATAGGTTTTGAGAGGGTGGCGTATGATGACACTATTTGTGTGTCCACTGAATTTGACAATATAGGTTTGGTAGCCTAACCGCTGACCATATGGATATTTTTCAAAAAGATGACAGGGTAATGACATGCCGGAGTTTCGTAAGCATACATGCAAGTATATATTGTATAATACATATAATACTAACATAACGTGGCCATGACATAGTTCTTCATGCTGGAAAATGGTCTGAGTTAGGGTAGAAACCCTAATCTAGGTACTTAAAGACAAAAAATAACTTCATATTATTGATTTACATAAATTGGGCATGTGTGATATCTTTGCATCAGTTTGAAGGGGTCTGTTTTTAATATGGGTATTGGGGTGGAATCATCTATAGGTAATTATGTCTCATAACCATTCCATTATATTGTCTTTTACATTATAAATAAAGCTTGGGTTTGTCTAGTTTCCCAAATTTTGCAACATTTCTTCAATCTTTAAGGAATCCCAGACACAAAAATATGTACTTGAAGCATTTCATTTTCCATTTATTGTCAATTTTGAACTGTTATGATTTAGTTCAGTGATTTGGTTTTGGCACTCCTGATATGCCACCTGATTTGAGTAGCCAGCTTTGTTCACTTCAATTCATGTACAGGAGTTGTGAAGGAGTCCAATCATGCACCAGCTGTTAATGTTAAGCCCCAAAGTGCTGCTCATTCTTTAAGCTCCAACTCAAATGTGAGTAAATTTGTGGAAGAAATCATGGATAAAATGTCTGCCGTCGTGTTCTCTGAGGTGTGTGGCTATGCAATGTTTCATGCTCTTGTTTTTTCTTCAAGGCTTTGCATTTGGTAGCATTTTGAAATAAATTGTGCAGATTGCCAAGGAGACTGTCCATCAACGAGGAGAGCAGCTGGGGCCAGTCATATCAGACAAAGCCAGAGAACGTCTGAGATTGGATTTGGAGAGCCTTTCAGTGAGTATTTCTAAACCTATGCAAGCTTTATTTGCATTGTATGACATTTGATACTGTCTTGAACAAGAGGTATTGGATGCTGATGCATTGTCTTACTCTGAAAGCGTTAAAAAAAATTGTTGTGGGCAGCTGCCTATTTGCTCCATGTGGAATTTTTTGGGGCCTTTGGGAGAGGGCTGTTGATGAGCTAATGGACTAGCATAATGAATATAATCAATTGTGATGGCAACCATTAGAATTAATGAACTGCTATCATGAAAGTAAATTTATTCCTTGTGTTCAACTTTCTTCTCCTCCACTAAAAGTAGGGATCAGCTACCCAGATGGGTGGTTTCATTATTATATTTATTGATTCAACCAGCAAAGCTTGCTGTTCTGTGCTGGGCCAAAAAGAGTGACAGAATTTGGAATTGTTATTAAGCATAAAACCTTTTCCTGTCTTGTCCTTATGTTTCTGACCGACTAATGCACCTAAAATTTTTAAAAGCAGGAGTCCATATCATCATTTTCTTCTAAGTTTTCTGATCTGCTCTATTATGGGGAGGCTGAGTTAGTTGTCCAAGGACCTGCTATTTGTTTCCAAACAAATGTTTCAAGTTGCGGTGGCTGGTAGAAAATTCTCTAATTCTTGAAGAAATGCCCTTACAAGCCTCTATTACTGCAGGCAGGGTTTTTGTCATCACCAAAGTTAAAACCAATTGCGTGTCTTTATGAAAAATGTTGTAGTTGTGAAAACCGATCATTTCTTAAAGAAGAAAACAAACATTAAGAAGGCAGAAACATCTTGACGTCAGATTATCAGCAGTGAGAATCCTTTAGTTAGTCATTTTAATGGATGTTAATGGAAATTCCAGAGTTTAAGCCATTCGGTTGAGATGAGTCATGAAATTTGATGTGTAATCAACCCAAGGGCTGCTCTATCTTTCCATTCATCGACCATATAAGAGTTGATTTTGCTGGTCTTTCTAAGTGGCTGAGCTGTTCTCTGTCCTTCCAATGATAGGATCCCAGGAGGCCTTTAAAGACGAAGAAAGCTCAGTAATATTGTGTTGACTATTCATTGCTTAAACATTTGAACCTCCTCAGTTGCTATATATAACTTTTAGAATAGTTCACTTTTGGCCCCTTCTTTTCTTGGCTATGGCATCGTAGAAACTATTTTGTTCATTCAGCTTGTTGATGACATGTGTGTTTTTTCAAAGTGTCTTGGATACAAGGCCCATTGGTAGCTGCAGACTGCAGTCCTTATACTCTTTGTAACAGAACCTGTTTATCAAAAGCAGCTTACAACCACTTGGGTCTGTTAAAAGCATAGTCGTCAAGGCATCGCCTAGGTGTCCAGGTGCTTTGACGGTGCCTAGGGATCCAGGCATTGCCTTGTCACCTTGGTTGGTGTCACCTTGATTTCCCCCACCTTGGATGCCTTGCATGCCTAGAGCCGTGAGCACTATGGTTAGAAGACATTGAAGATATTTGGTGAGATTTATAGGATATTCTACAAAAAAATAAATTTTAAATTTTCACTAGCAGCCTTAGTTTTTATTTTGAATTCTGATGTGGCTACCTTTAAAACTTTTTGAGGCATTGCATTTTGAAATTTGGGGTTGCTACTATGAGAGTCTATCACCAAATTTAGGAATTCTCTGTGGTATTATTGGAATTCAAGTCAATGAGCTGATCGCAAGATCTATAACTTGGGTCGACCTCTTCTTTTTTTTGGATTGATAAATACTCTGTAGAATGTTTTCTTCTCAATTTGGAAAACTCTAGCTTTGTTGAAGATTGGAAGAAGGGCTAGCTTTGTTGAAGATTGGAAGAAGGGGGGGGGGGGGGAATTTCCCTGTCTGTTTGGGTGGATTCCCAACAATAGTTAGCGGGTGGATTTTCACTGAGAACTCCACTGCCAACCAGGTCAGTTCACATGCCATGAAATTTCCTGCAGAACTTTTTCCCGTGTCCCAGCCCATTTTCAGATTTTTATGTCCATGTCATCTTCATCGTTGTTTGAATTGCTACAATTTCCCATGTCTGATGTCCATCTACGTAGCATATAGTTCTATTCTGTATACACCCAATTTTTATCAGTTTTCTGAGCTCCTTTCATCCCCTCTTACGTTTAAAATCTCATCCAACAAGTGGCTGAACCCTAACATCAGGTGTTCTTTCCAAGTTTCTCTTTTGTCTGATATACTCCAGTGCTACGAGAACAGAATTCTTCTAGATCAGTCTGATCAGCACTTTTCAGCTTATTAGAATGACATTAATGTTCTAATTTCTGCCTCTCAAGTCAAAAAATAAAAAAAGGAGATATTACTGAGGTCTTGCTGTTAACTACTGTCTGTAGTTTTTGAGCATTTCTTTCCAATTTCTAGTGTATATTTTGTGCTGATGGATAATCTCTCCTTTCAGATGATGTTCAAGAGCATTGTGTACACACAAGGGTTTGTTGCTGCTTCCCAGGTTGATGGGGTGCGTAGACGCAAATGAAATCTCTGCTGACTCCGCCTGATGATCAGGAAATTTTCAGTGACTGAAAAATTATTCAATTACTGTCCAAACTTCTCCTTTTTAGGTGATATTATTGTTTGACATTGATTGTATATTCACGCTTTATGGTAATGGAGGTCTCTTTTCCCTTTCCACCATACGAATTGGGTTATTAGATCAAGTTTCTAACTCAAAAGAAAATTTTTGGAAATTCAAAAAAATTGAGACCTAAATGGTATTTTGGGATGTATGTGGATGTTGAACTGCATAATCCGTTCTTGACTGAGAAGACTTCTTCTGTAGGCACCCAAAATTTTCTTCCTCTGAGCTGTTTTAGCCAGTGATGTTGATCCAATTATATAAGTAAAATACCAGAGTAAGGATATGACAATATGTACAGGCATATTCATCCAACTTGATCCCATAACTTTTTTAACCATTATCTACCGTCAGGCAAAGCTTGATCACTACAGCATGGAAGAGATGAGGAGGAATTTGAACAGTCGGGTAGGGAGTTGAGAAGAGGGGAACTTCACCCTTTTCGGTGCTGCAGCTTCACCCCTTTCTGTGCATCGACTTTCTACTTAACCAGGAGAACAATGCGCGGTGCAGCCAACAATGACTTCACTTCTTCGCATTTGCCCTCAGTGTTCTGCTATTCTCCTAATGATTTTTCGTACTTCCAATGTTGAAATCTCTCAGTTGCAGCCCCTAACAAGAGGCACCAGAATTTCTTTAGTGGCGTGGAGAGCCAGATGTGCATCGGATCCCTTGCATTGTTATTGGCATTCCAATCTCCACCTCCCTAGCTTGTCATTAGTGGCCACAGAGAGAAGGTAGAGAGCATCTGAGACAAAAGGGCTAGAAACGAAATATGCGTGGAGTGGCATTCTTCAGTACTTAACGCCTTTGTTTTGGGTTTAGCTTATACACTGCATGGGACTTTCAATGTCATGCCAGCCCTCCTGTTCAAAATGTGCTACCCTTTCTCCAAATTTGCGTTTTCGAATGCAAAATAATCTAGCAAAGCTAAAATTACAATAGAGGAAGATGCAGCCATGATGTATAAATAAATGCAAGTTCATTCTGCAGCTGTAATTTTTTTGTTTGAGAACAGGATATCAAGTAAAAGAAATAGATACAAATTAAGAATTACTAAAGAAGCTTCCAAAAGCTTGTTTATTATAGTGTTACATCCTCATCTTCCTGCAAGTCCAATCATAAAGAACCTGGAGTACGCCTTTTTTAGAAGTCCCCTCTTCTGGTAACTTGAGAAGGGCTGCAACTTTTGAGAATCCAGCATTGTCCATAGACAATGGACGTTCCTCCACTTCTGGTCTATTCTCTGCCTTGTGGAGCTTCGGCGGCGACAAGGCCCATTGCATTGCCCATATGGCCAAGGGGCGCATGTAGCACATAGATCGGTATTGGCCATCAGTGTTCCACCCTTCTGGCGTTTGAAATGAATATCTGTGATTGAATCAAACAATTAAACCAGTTAACTAGAGGGAAATCACGGACATCGATAATAATATTCGCAAGTATTATTACATATGAGAGCACCTAGAATTTCAATATAAATTCAAGAAGTGACTAATGAAAAAACTAATTTGACCAAATGAACCATACAGCCAGTGCAGGTATGATAACATCAGATTGAACTTTCTTGTGGGATATCTCCAAAATCAGAAAATTAAGTCTCAGATGCTTATATAAATCCCGAAAGTTTTGAAGTAACTCCAAAGGATGACATTAACTATCTCCATGAGTGAATTTCTTTCGATCAGCATACTTCATAATTATGGGCAAATATGCTAGACAGAATATTGCCAATTCTCCACCATATAATCTACCTTTGAACAACAATACGAGGCTATATTCATCCCAAAAAACAAAACAGTAAGGGGCTATGTTTTGTCTCTAAGCCTTAACTTAGAAACTAGAATAGTAGGAACATCAATAGTATTGACAGCCTAAGCATTTGAATTTTAAGACCACTTCGTATGAATAGACACAAATGTTCCAAGCATTCACAAATGATCTGAAATCACATAGATAGTATTTATTTAGTTAGTAGTTTATGAAAATAGGTTTGCAATGAAAACCTTTAACTAAATGAACTTATGCCAGGAAGATACTATAGGTGGCTCATGAAATACCAAACATCCCACGTAAGATTAGAACCATGGTGAAATTGATCAAAATTTTGGTTGTTTCAAGCCTCACTGAAACAAAATATGGGACGAAATTTCGTCAGTTTCAGTGTTTAAATGAAATAAGGGTATCTCAAGGGGGCTTTTCCAATTTTGACACTCTTAATACCATACTTCTATGAAAGTCAGAAACCGAGACTTCAAAGTTTCGACCCCATAGTGTTTCTTCTCCATTTCTTCATTTCTTCACCTATTTGAGTGATTCTTTGCTCAAATCAAGGGAGTTTTACCTCATTCTTTCCAGCAAATGCGAGGTGAGGTGGATTGAGCCTTATTCCATCAACATTTGGGTGTTTTCTCCATGTTAAGGTATCCTATTTCCCTAATTTTGAGAATGCATGATCAATAGTAGTTCAATGTTGATGGAAATAATATATGCTGAATACCATGGGCCGATTTACAAACCCATGGTATCGAAACTTTTCAGCTAAATGTATTATTTTTTTTCCTACATAAAAATGTAAAAAATATATATGATAGGTGTGTTGTATGGTGATGGAATAAATATATGTAGTACTCCATGGGCTGATCTATGGTCTCATCAAGTCGAAATATTTTTCACCCTATAATTATTTATTTTAGTTTTCAAAAATTAGTACAATAAATAATAAAAATAAAAAAATATGAAAAAAGGGGAAAATACCTGTTATGGTTTTGAAGATTATAGAAAAATATGAAAGGCTAAAGGGACACAAATGCGACACAATCTGAGTGTAATGTGTGTAGGGTCCAATGGACATATAGTGGCATCGAACAAGGCTGACATAGCAGCTTTTTATTAGCCTAGGGTCTCACTGATTTATGATTGTTCTTGTATTTGTTATGTAACTTATGCTATGAATTATGAGCTATGATTTATGAGTTGCGTAGGTGTTGTCTAATAGTTTGCAATGTAACTTATGACTTAAAAGCTATGATTGATAAGTTTTGGAAGTGGTGTCTTGTAGTTTGTTAGTTGTAATTGAGTACTAAGTTCTCAAACCATGGTTATGAGTTCTTGTATCCTTGTTGTTCTAGTATTTGTTATTGCTGTTTAATGGAAGTTTCAATATTTTCTTGTATATCCATAATTACATTTATGATAATATGATAACCCCCTTATAACTTGAGTATACAAAGGGAAGGAATAGGACGGGAAGCATTGCATCATCACCAACAAATACCATAGACAATCCAACCAGCAGCAAATGAATTGGCAGGATAGTATTGGGCAGCATCCACAACCACGTTGAAACAGGGGCATGCAGAAGAGACCACGTGGCAGGGAATGATTGGAGATAGTGTGGGAGTTTGTTAGCATTGTGGTACATAAGAAAAGGAATGTGAGAAGTGTGAAGGGGGAGAAGAAAAATGGAGTGGAAAGCGCGCAGACCGCCGTTGGGGACAACCTCTGAGAAGGGCAGCGAGGACCAACAGTGGTGGGCCGTTGTGAATTCTTCCCAAGGTACCTCAAACTACCGATTTTCAATGGCAACCCAAACAGGTGGGCAGCCAGGGTGGAGTGCTACTTCGGGATACAAGGGCCGAGCGGAGATGATAAGTTGCAGGCAGCACTCATCTGCTTCGAGTGACCAGCGTTAGGATGGGTCCAGTTTAGGGAGCTGCAGAATCCATTTCAATCATGGGCAGAGCTGAAGGAGGAACTCCATCGCCGATTTGCATCACCGCAGGCGAAGTCTCCCCAGGAGGCACTGATGGATCTACGGCAGAATAATGAAATCAGTTCAAACTCCTTGCAGCTGCCGCTAGAGTGCGAGAAGAAGAGTGGTTAAAGGGGGCATTTATGTTTGGGATTGGGGAAGATATTAGGGCTGAAATTTGTTTGTTTAAGCCCAAGATGCTGGCCCAAATCATGGACTTGGCCCAATCCATAGAGGCAAAGAACAGGGTGTTACGTGGGCCGAAGAAATTATTAAGTGGGCAGCCCATAACTCATTGGGGAACAAGCTCTGCCCAATGAGGAGTAAGTGTTGGTAGTACCAATTTGGGTGGACATCGAGCTAATACCAACCTGGGTTCATTGAACCAAACCGGGGGTAACTTAACATTTAACGGGCGAAACAATGGGGCGGTGGGGGTTTCGAATCACACTTCTACTTCATCCTTGTCAAAGGCGGTGGCTACAACTCCTGCCGGCAGCACAAATCGACTAAGATGGCTGACGCCAGAGGAGATGAAGGTGAAGACGGACAAAGGAATTTGTTTCCAATATGATGCACCATACTCGAAAGGGCATCAGTGCCTGCTGAAGCAACTCAAGGTGATGCTCTTCCACGAAGGAGAAGTGATAGAGGAAAATGAGGAATCAGAATGGGAAATCACAGAGCAAGGTAAAGAGGTTGAAGAACCGATGGGAGTGGAACTCTCTCATAGTTCACTAGCAGAATTCGATTCACCAAGCACAATGAAGTTCAGGGCTCGAATTGGAACATCTACGGTGGTAGTTTTGGTGGATTGTGGTGTTGTGCACACCTTCATCTCCCAAAATCTGGTGGAACCCCTGGGGTTGAAGATTGAAGGGGTGAGGCCATTCTATGTAGTACTGGGAGATGGGAAAAGTGTTAAAGGGCAAGGGAAGTGCTGCGGGATCCCAATTGAAACCAAAGGGGCCATTTTCATTCAAGATCTGCTTCCATTTGGACTTGGCAGTGTGGATGTAATCCTGGGAAAAGAGTGGCTATCGTCTCTGGGCGACATCCGCAGTTATTGGAGAAATCAAACCTTGCAGTTTGAATGGGATGAGCAACAGGTGAAGTTGAATGGGGATCCCTTGCTGCTCAGGCTGGAAGTCATTCAGGACCAAGCATGGAGGACTATTCACGCTGGAGGAGAAGGGTTTTGGCTGAAGCTTATAAACGACGATTCAGTCTCAAGTATCCACTGTAATGAAGGAATGCAAAGATTGTTGAGAGAGTATGAGACCTTATTTGCTGATCCCACTGGTTTGCATCCTCAGCGAATACATGATCACTCAATTCAGTTTGTCGAGGGAAGTAACCCACCAAACATTAGACCTTATCGTTATCCACACTCTTAGAAGAACGAGGTAGAAAGGCTGGTTGGTGAGATGTTGGGAGCAAGATTAATAAGGCTTAGTGTAAGCCTTTATTCCAGCACTTTTTTGCTAGTGCGAAAGAAAGATGGTAATTGGCGATTTTGTGTGGATTATCACGCACTCAACAAGTTGACCATACCAGACAAGTTCCCTATACTTGCAATCGATGAATTGCTCGATGAGCTAGGGGGTGCGAAGATATTTAGCAAACTAGACCTCAAATTAGGGTACCATCAAATACATGTGGCAGAAGGGGACATCGAGAAGACAACATTTCGGACTCACGATGGCCATCACGAGTTCCTCGTAATGCCATTTGGGGCTATCTGATGCTCCGGCCACCTTTCAGGCCCTTATAAATTAGGTATTCCGAGAACATTTGAGAAAATTTGTGTTGGTGTTTTTTTATGACATTTTGGTGTTTAGTAGGGACCATAGAGGCACATTTGAAGCATCTTCAGGTTGTTTTCACTTTTCAGCTTGCTGGTACAGCATAAGTTGGTGGTGAACAAGAAGAAATGTTCTTTTGCAATCACTACACTAGACTATTTGGGACATGTAATCTCGGCAGAGGGAGTAGCAGCAGACCCAAATAAAATATGTTGTGGAGTGGCCCGTACCAAAGAACCTTAAAGCTTTGAGGGGATTTCTGGGGCTGACAGGGTACTATTAGAGATCCCTTAAAGACTACGGGAAGATTGCCGCTCCCCTTACAAATTTGTTGAGAAAGGATGCTTTTCACTGGGATACTACTGCCACTTCAGCATTTGAAGCTCTAAAAGCAGCAATGACTACAATTCTGGTGTTGGCTATGGCTGATTTTTATAAGGAATTTGTAGTGGAGACAGATGCATTTGGATTAGGCCTAGGTGTTTGTTGATGCAAGAGGGTCATCCCCTTGCTTACTGGAGCCAGACTCTCTCACCTTGAGCCCGTGCCAAGTCAGTTTACGAAAAGGAATTGATGGCTATGGTATTGGCAGTACAGAAGTGGCGACATTACATTCTGGGGAGACACTTCAAAGTGCATACTGATCAAAGAAGCCTGAAATACTTGATGGATCAGAAGTTAATGGCAGAAAATCAGCAGAAATGGATCATGAAGCTGCTGGGATTTAACTTCGAAATGATTTACAAGCCCGGTTGTGAGAACAACGCAGTAGATGCATTGTCGTGCTGCTTGGAGAGGAAGTGCAACTCTCTAATCTGACAGCAGCAGTTTGGGAGGAAGGAGAAGGTTTGGAAGAGGAAGTTTTTTCTTCTCAAAGATATAAAGGTATGGTTCAGTCACTATTGGGTGGTTCAACAGAATTTCCAAATTATAAACTGAAGAATGGTACTCTTTTCCATAAGGGAAGGCTGGTAATTCCTGAAAACTCGAAGTACATCCCTAAACTATTGGCTGAGTTTCACGCTACACCATTTGGAGGACATTCGGGATACCTACGTACTTATAAGAGGTTAGCTGTTGTGGTGTATTGGGTAGGTATGAAAGCGGCTGTTAAAGAATTTGTTGTTGGCTGCGACACATGCCAAAGGAGTAAGCACCAATCAATGAAACCGGAAGGACTGCTTCAGCCTTTACCTATCCCAGATCAAATATGGGAGGACATCAGCATGGATTTCATTGGTGGGATACTAAAGACTCGAGGGGACATTGTGTTAGTGGTGGCTGATCAATTCTCTATGTATGGGCCTTTCAGTCCTCTTACTCATCCATATACAGCTAAGGATGTTGCTATTGTCTTCAGAAAAGAGATAATTCGGTTGCATGGATTTCCACACTCCATTGTTTCTGATAGAGATCGAGTCTTCACGAGCAACTTTTGGACTGAGCTGTTCAAACTAGCAAGGGACAAAACTCAGGTTCAACACTGCCTACCACCCCCAATCGGATGGCCAAACCGAAGTCATAAACTGTAGTTAGAAGATCTATCTTTGCTGTTTACCTAGGCAGCCCCGTAATTGGACCACATGGCTCCCATGGGCGGAATATTGGTATAATACCACATACCATTCAGCCACCAAGTTAACTCCGTTCCAAGATGTATATGGGCGTACACCTCCAACACTACTAAGATGGGAGGGAGACTCCTCCAAGGTGGATGAGGTTGATGTTTATCTTCGGGAACGTGATAGCATTTTAGAGGAGCTGAAACACAACTTGCAGGTTGCACAAGATCGAATTTGAAATTCTGCAAATCAGCACCGCAGAGAGGTTTCTTACCAAGTAGGGGAAGAGGTGTTTCTCAAGCTTCAGCCATATCGGTTCAAATGATTGGTCAAGAGGCCTAATGAAAAGCTCAACCATCGTTACTATGGCCCCTATCAGATTGTAGCTCAAATTGGTCCCCTAGCTTACATCTTCCACCCGGCTCTAAAGTACATCTAGTTTTCCATGTCTCACAATTGAAGAAAGTTAGGGGAACCAACATCAACACACAGCCACTCCCACCATTTTCAATTGAGGATGGGGAAATACACCTCAATCCGGAGGAATTGGTGGATATTCGTTACTCCCCTCGGGGAAACCATTAAGTGTTGATAAAATGGAAGACCTTACCTTCATGTGAGAACACTTGGGAGGAATTCTGGGAATTGCACAAGGAATTTCCATAATTCCACCTTGAGGACAAGGTGAGACTTAAGGGAGGGAGTATTGCTAAGCCCCTTATAACTTGAGTATACAAACGGAGGAATAGGAGGGGAAGCATCAGATCATCACCAGAAAATATCAGAGACAATCCAACCAGCAAATGACAAATGGCAGGGTAGTATTGGGCAGCATGCAGAAGAGACACCACGTGGCAGGGAATGATTGGAGATAGTGTGGGAGTTTGTTAGGATTATGGTACATAAGAAAAGGAATGTGAGAAGTGTGAAGGGGGAGAAGAAAAATGGAGTGGAAAGCAAGCTGAGCTTGCGGGAGAGAGCAGAGTCTCTCGGGTAGAATTTCCAGGGTGTTTTTCTTGTAGTGTTCAGTTTGGGTAGGCAACAGTAATTTTACTGTTTCATTGTTATGTAAGCTTTGATTAATGGCCATCTCATTTCAATGGAGTGATTTAAGCGTAGCATTGCTGTGGTTGTTCTACTGAATGTAAATTCTGCAGATTAAGAAAAAGGGGTCCTAACATAATACATGATCTAGTTTCTTCTGCATATAGTCGCACATGCTAGAAAAGCAGACCAGTCATATAATGTTTTACTAAAAAATAACATTAGGATTGTGTTTATTGGCCTTAAATTAGGATGGACACCAAAAAACATGTGATAAACCACCTAAAACCCGCTGAAATCATCATCCCAAACATCGTACAATGGTGTGTCATGTTTCGTGAAGTTTCGGCAACTCAGTGTTTTGATTAGAATCACCAGGTAACAGATTGAGTTATCAACCGCGAAATAGAAGCAAATCAGTTACAAGATTAGGAAATTCTTGGAGTCTATTTGCCAACCAAATATGAAACCATTTGCAAGGCAGTTGTGTAAGTTAAATTTTTTTTGGATGAATAAATAATATATTAAAAGCTAGCAAGCAAATAACAAGAAAACAAACCAGAAAAAAAAGGAGCCGAGAAGGAGGGGGGGGAAGAGAGGGCACAAACTTAAGAGGTGATGAAGGAATAGCTGAGACCCCAAAAACTAACAATTAACCTATTTATAGGGTTGTCAGCAACAGGGGGTGGGGGAAAGAGAGCAATCTAGAAGATACATCTGAATAGATGGCTTTCCAAATCAGGTTTAATGATCGAGATTTGGAAGTACATCTCCTAAGGTTACGCTCCCACCAGATGTGATGGATGGAGGCACCAAAGACAAGCTTGCCAAGGTGATCGCAAATAGAGCAAGGTTGGGGACTCTCCAAAGGGTAAGGGAATGACGGGGGATGAGATCTTCGAACCAAAACAAGTGGGACCAGAGGATAGGGGGATGAGGGGAGTGTAGGAGGTTCCAGGCGGAGGAGATGGTGAAAGATTTTGAGGGCAATGGGGTCCCAATGGTGGTATCTCGAGGAAGGTTATGGATAGGGGGAGGGCATTCCAAACATGTGTGAGGCTGGGGTGGGGGAAAGGGGCCCAAGTTCCATTGGAGAGGAAGCTGTCAAGGGTGGCAGACTTGGGGATGTGGGTCTCATATACAATGGGGGGGCCAAGTAGGATGAAGAGAATGCCCAACGGATGCCAGGGATCAAGCTAGAAAAGGGTAGAGGATCCATTCGAGATTCGGAAAGAGATGGCAGATAGAGCACGAGGGCGAAGGAGAAGGATCTTCCTCCAAATCCAGGAGGGATTAGAGGGACAAGAAACTAACCAAAAGGAGTCAAGTTCGAGAGGTAGGAATAGACTCAGGAAACCCAGATGGAGTAATGCTTGGAGGCAATCTTCCAAATGAGTTTAAGGAGGCAGGCCAAATTAATGTCGAGAATGCGACGAAGACCTAGGCCACCCTCAGATTTGGGACAACAAACCGCAGCCCAAGAGATGGGATGAAGGAATCTGGAAGCTTTCTGATCTTTCAAAGGAAAGCACAGAAAGTGCCTCCATAGAATGAATAATGGATTTGGGAATAGAAAAGATGCCACTCCAGTAAAGGTAAGAAGATTGGAGGACAGATTGAATAAGCACAACTCGCCCAGTAAAGGACAAAAAGCTTTCCTTTCCAAAGTTGTAGCTTTTTCCTTATGTGATCAAGCATGGGGGAGCAATGGTGCCAGGTAAGTCTACTGGGGATGAGAGGGAGACCGAGTTAAGTTAATTTAGTTTCACATCAATAAAGATATGTAATTAGCAACACACTACTATTCCAGTTTTTAAACAACACGTGTATAAGAAAATGAGAACTGGAGAGTCAACCTACCCGAGCCCTTCTTGGGACCAGACAGCTTCGTGGACTCCAGATGCTGTGTTGAAAGCCATTTCAACCATGCCTTCATGAATCATAGACGCAGCAACAGAATATGTAACACCAGACCATATTTCTCTTGACTGCAATGCTGACATATCAACTGTTCCATCTGGTCGCATCCCGTTCACTGCACCCAGTTTCCCACCCTTCACCTTTAAGACATTGAAATCGTAAACCTTCTCAAGTGCACTTTTTGCTTTGTCATGGCCAACAATTGTTGAAAGACCACACGCCTGAGCATACCTACAAAAGGGTTCATCAACTAAGTTCATAAGCATATATAATGGGGAAAATACATGTGCATAACATAATAAAATAAAACAATAGCCATCATTTCAATTTTTGATAACTTTTTGTACAAAGGTAGTATCATGAAAATTAAATTTTAATTTAACTTCATTGTTTCTTGGAATCAATACTGTAACTAGGAGAGGTTTGCTAACAAAAAGGTAGATGATTTACGAAAAAAGAAATAGTGTCAGCATCAATTATACAAAATGAAAGTATACCTAACGGGAAACATCATTTCTCTATGCCTGGAGTAGGAGATTTAACCTAACAGACAAACTCTGAGCTAACTAGAACAGATCTCCACCTTCTATCTTGATTAGAATCTTATAAACTAATTTAAATTTAGGAACAGTAACAACATTTACAAAAGATAAATTAAAAAAATTAATGGAAAATCACCTGATAAAGAAAGCTCCCAAACTTATGGAGATAAAAAACTAATTTGACAATGACAAAATGGTGCACTTTGAAGCATCTACTTGCGAAAGTGTGTAATGTGAGGCCTGAACAATAGTTTTGGTAGATAAGACTCTCTGATTTGGAGGTTTATTCGATTCCTCCACAAAAGACACTAAGATGAGAATGAAACTCTTTAATACAGGGTCCAAGCATATTATTGTGTATTTCAGTAAATTGGCTCCCAAAGGTCAATAGTTTGGTAGTAGTAAAAAAGGCTGGCCCATTTTAGTTAGTCCTGGAAACATTTTGCTTAATGAGGTAAGTTTTCCAAATATTAGTCGTGTAAACATAATAGTATTTTTTCCTTTCAAACAGTTATTCTTTCTAGTGCAGGACGAAAAGAAAAATAACTTCCATGCGAACGCACCATTGCCCTGCCAACTGATCAGCCTGAATAGATGAACTTGAACTGCCACAACTATCATCATAATCAAAGTAAGAACCATTCCATAATTTCTCATATACAGCCTTAGCTTTCTTGAATTTATACCAGAAGTAATCTTGAGAAGCAGTGTCACCAACTTCATGTGCCAAGGCGGAAGTAGCCTGCAAGGCTGCAACCCAAAGTCCACCAGTATATGCACTCACACCACTAACTGACCATGCATCATAAGTCTGGTCAGGAAAGCCTTCATTCTCAATCATCCCATCCCCATCCCTATCAAACTGGTCCATATAAGCCATTGCCATATAAACTGAGGGCCAAACTGCTTTTGCAAATAACTTATCACCAGTGGCAACCACATCCCTGTAAACTTGGAGAGCAAATTTAGAATTTAAATCTTTCCATTTGTCTGTGTTGTAGAGGTTATAAGCATTTACTTCAAACCATGGGTCATCCCTTCCAAGATCATGAGGAACAGCACCAAGGACCTTTCTTGGGGCCCAGTTACCATCGGATAACAGTTTTACCTTACTGGGATCATGCATCATTACAGCTGCTGCAAAATCCCTCTGGAGGCTGAGTTCAAGTTTTGGAAACAGCATAATTAATGCAAAAGACGAGTAGAAATGTACATCATATGTGTTATACATCTGATACTCTAGCCCTTCCAAATAGAGTAGTTGACCAATATTTTCATCACCCTTTTGAAGCAAATATGTTCCAAAAGAAGAATTTGCAATGACTGAGCTGTTTATTTGCCCAAGTATTGATGTCATTCTCTCAAGGAGATCCACGGCAGTACCATTTTGAATTGTGCTTGACAAATCTGATGCAGATTTGTCTAGAGAAAACTTCGTTTTGTCAATGGTTGCTAAACTTTGCGTTGGAGGTGATCCATCTGCGAAAGGAAATATCTTAGTTTAGATTAGATAGGTTAAAATGAGTGCTTCGAATTCAGATTATTGGCACCATTTTTACCTGTCCAAATAGTTCCCCCCGCATTAAAGTAGTAGAGCTCATTGAAGAGAGTGATAGGGTACCTGTACACAACCTTAAGAAAATTCAGAATCTTCCAATAAGAGGAATAGTCAAAATCGTATTGAGCATGAAATTCATTCAAGCTCACCATTCAGGAAGTCTTCTGTCTTCAAGTATAGGTCTTTGCCATCTCTCTATCTGGGACTCCCAATGGCCATGCTCTATTTTTAAAAGAAGACGGAATGAAAATTTGGAGCTTAAGAGTAAGTAAATCATATTTACTTAAGCCAAAGTAAACAAGTCAATTATTTATTGAACATTACTGTATCATTTTCTACAACCATTCTGTCTTTAACATCCAATAAACAAGGATTTGCAATATACCATGAAGAGCATCATATGCAATATTTGCTGCTGCATCCCCATGTGTGCCATAAAATTTTGTGTAGCGCCTGCAAGTAAAGTTTGTAACTAATATGCAAGATAGATTCTTAAGAAGTTGCTTATTACAAGGTACCCCCTTCCCCACCTGTGATAAGTCTTCCCACTAATAAATTTTACTTCTGGGCAGTCCCATGCCAGTGAAAATGTAACAGTACCAACACTGTGAGGTGCAATTGTCAGAGAGGCTGCTATGGCTGCACCGATAGATGATCCAGGTTCTGTAGGCACTGGTTTTTTATCAGAATCAAGGCGGTCAAAGGAACCATGCTGTTAGAATAAAATTAAAATATCAGTATCTCAGATATAATGAGATAAATGAAGACCAATATCAGTCATTCTGAATGGAGACACAAAAACCTAGACTCTAGCAATCCTTGATCTTGTTAAACAAGTGGAGATGAAACAGAAACTGAAGAAATAGCCAATAATCGAACATCAAGGTTAGATCCAATGTAATCTATGATTGTAACAAGTTACAACCTTCAAACTAATAGAGACTAAAGATAGCCTTCCAAAGCAAGGTTTTTTTGCAACCAATGTTGGGAATCAACCATTACTGAGAAGCATAATGGTAAACTGGTAAAGACAAAATGATTCAGGGTATAAGTGGTTTAGTTGAAATTTAGTAACTTGCCAATTTTAGCAGAATTGAACTGTGACATTGTACCCGGATTATTTATTTATTATTTTTGGTAATGAAATTTTTACCTGAATGTGTCAACTTAAAACCAACATACCAATAGTGTCCGTAATAAAATAGAAAGTATACCCATTGCATAAGGCTCCCATTACTGCAGGGTCTTGATGACAGGAAAGTACACACCTTACCCCAATCATCCTCATCACAGAGAGGCTGTTTCTATGTTCTGAACACAAACCCAAGGTCAAAAACTCAGCAAGATCTTGAATATCTTGAGAATCTCTACCTTCTTGAAACAAATTGGTGTACAAGGACATTAAAACAAAAAATTTCTCAGTAAGGTCTGGAATATCTTGAGAATCTCTAACTTCTTGAAACAAAGTACAAGGACATTAAAACAAAATTTGTTTCAAAAAACCAACAAGACCACAAATAATTCGAGAATCCCAGCAAAGTTTTGAATATTTCGGGAATCTCAACCTCCTTAACTGGCAATTGCATGTGCACAATATTGCATTGTTGGACTTGGGAGTAAGGTTCTATGATTCATATATTATTTATTGTACTTGGGTTGGGTGCCTATGTAATATGAATTGTGAACTCCAACAGCTTATCTTGTGGTTTGTGGTAGAAACTTTAAGTCTTTAGCTATTTCTTAAATGATCACATGTCTTCATATATTTCTGGCATAATTATGTCTCGTAGCATTCAAACAAGGTAATATGCAATTTTCCCTTCAGAGTTCAATGCTTACCAAGGATGCAGAGCTAAAACACCAGCTTAAGTGCTGTCTCCTTTGACAATTTGAATATTAAAAATATGTTTATTAGGCATGAAACAAGCTTCCCTAGGAGCCAACTATGTGGCCATGAAAACATCATTCCAAAAAGAAGAAAAACTGCACAAACTCACCGTGATGTCAACCTTCTTGTCTCTTGAACCAACTAAGATGGCTAGTCAAGACAAGTTTTGAACCTTGCCCACAACCTGATGGCTATAATAGTGCAACTCGACCATTGCACCAAGTTTCACCCACTAAATGATTAAATGTTCTTTGTTTTTTTTCTTTTTCTTTTTCATGTTTTCTTTGATCTGGCAGAAGTTTTTATTAGAAGATACTAAAACAAGGACAAAAGATAACTTCATTTAGTGCCATCAAGATCACAAGAAAAAAGATAGAGTTCACGTCCTTAATGCTTGTAGTGTGGCATTAATGGCTTCAATTTAAACAAGGGCATTACTGTAGAGATTAGGTTGGATATATGAGACCTTGTACTTTGATGTACTTAAGGCCAATAAATTAATTAATTTTTACTATCTACAGGCAACAGGAACATGGATTTTATATATTTATATGAAACTAAGCAATAAATAAAATCAAGATAGAACTATATGAAAAAAGAAAAATAGATGCTACAGAGTACAGCCTACAGTATTAACACTATTTATGCTGGCTCCAACACATGCACTGCTTTAAGAAAAGATAAGCAGATAATCAACTCCTACACCAAGAGTTTGGCTGGACAAACTGTAGAGGCAGAATTTAGGGCAACAATTTATGAGTGCGACTTTCCATGATTTAGATGGTTGGTCCAGAAACGGGATTCGACACTGAGAAACTTATGGCTCAATTGTGATAAAAAGGCAGTTGCTCACAATCCCATGCAGTATGACCAAATTAAGCTCATTGAGGTAGACCAACATTGCGGCAATGAGAAGATTGACATTACACTCCTTTTGTCAAGAAAAACAATCAGTTGGTTGAAAACTTCACCAAAGGGTTCATCTCTCACCAATACAGTAACTTTTCGTGGAAGCTGGGTATTATGATATTTATTATCCAGTTTGAGGGGGAGTGTCAAAGTTCATGTAAAGGGTACCATAGGCATGGTTTATTATCTTATTGTCTAGATTGAGTCTAGTATTGTAGTTCTACTTTTTGTTATGTTTTACTTCCTTATGGAGGTGAACATAATTCTTATAACAATGTTAGCAAATCCACATGGTGGAAAGAAATTTCTCCATGCAGTTGGACATTTCTTTCTCTTGTGTTTCTTTCCTCCATCTCTTCTCAGCTCTTACCTTCACCTCTTTCTCTTGAATTACTCCTCGAACTATTTCCAACTACAACTATTTTTTGTCAACCTTAAGAAAAAAATAAAACAGAATACCTCATTCTGAATCTAGAATCCTGTCCGGGCCATGGATGGACTAGAGTTCTAACTTCTAAATGCCACAGCCTCAAGAGGAATTAAGTGGACCACGAAGGAAAAGGAAAAGGAAAAGGAAAAGAGAGAAGAGAGAGCATCCTATCCCACCTCTTTAATCTCATCCCACATGTCTTTTGCTGTTATTCCTGGTGAACTTCCAGATATCGTGAAGCGAGGACATGCAGAGACCCGAACATTAGCATTCTCTTGTGCTGCGATGGCATATGTTACTGGTGGCTGTCCATTTGCAGTCCTAGACATTTATAAACTGTATCAGAAATGGGAAGCGAAACTTTAGGCAGTTAGAATGATTAAGCCTTGAAGCTGGAAGGAATTCTCCCATCAACGAAATAGACTTGCCTGTGACGCAGAACTACTCCATGCACACCATCCTTCACCCTAGAAAAAATAATGAACTTCTATGTCAAATATGGAATTATTAATCCACAAATCATTATGAAAATATAGTTTCATAAATTGAATGAGTTAAAAATTACAAAAAATAAAAGTAAGAATGATCCTACTTCATCTTTGAGTTTGAGTGATTTCCCGAAAACTCAGATTCCCCACCCACAGAATTCTGAAAGATTGACAACAAAAACAGAAGATGGTAAGTCAGTATAACTTCTGTAGTGAAGGTTCAGGACTACACCGAAGAGCAAATCAATTTTTCAATGGGTTAAAATGATGGAACATCAAATGTCAATAGCATTAACCACTAAGGAAAGATGAATTAATTTGCACATAAAAAGGTAATTTGCAAATGTTCACTTACAGCCCATGTGAAAAGCAAGGAGACGTTCGCATTAGTGTCCCCGGAATTGAATAGCTAGAAGAAAAATAAACAACAATTATTTTTACGTGGGTCAAAATTTAATTAAACAAAAAAAGAAGTTCCTCATAGGCCCTAACTGTGAATGTAAATACTGCAACAGGGAAACTGCTCTCCTTATAATTGTGGGGAATAAACGGTGAAATCTGACGGCAAACTATTCTTAGTTCTGGGTCAGGTTCACCTGCAACAGGAAAACAGTTCCATTACAAGAAAAATAACCTTAAGGTGAAGAAGTATTAAGACAACTATAAATCGGAAAGTGAAGAGGTATTCAGTCAATCACATGATTGCCAATATAACCTTCATATAGAGTCCAAGCCCTGGGATACAAGGCATGATATGTGGAACCATGCCCATTCAGGTTCCAGTCCCAAGATCCTATCCCCGAAGTGGTATTGTCTCTGCAAACACATGTCCTTTGTGAGACTTACTTGGTCAGAATCCTAATACATAATAAAAGTATTAACTACTTCATATCAGGAAAAATAAGTTTTTAGAGTGTGTAAACCATGATATCAGTTTCAATCAAAATTTGGGCCTCAGTCATGAATTATGTACATAATCAATTAGCTTACTTGGGCAATTCCTGCCTTCTGGGACATAATACTGAAGAAATTTTTTTCCCATTGGGGCGTGAAACAAAAACCTACAAATAAGAAGCACAGATCTGAGAACTTTTCCGATTCAAATAAGTTAAAGATATCGATGTAAGGCAGTTATCCAGGACAAATGGTACTTTGCCAACTTTAACAGCAGGCTAGAACCACTTTTTAATACTACAACAAAAACTCAAGTAGTGTTACTCTGTGCCAAGATATGTTTAGCATGAAATTTGGAAACACTATGTACTATATGATATATCACAAGAAAACGTGTTTATTCATTGTATTTAAGAGAAATGTTTGTACTCCAACATGTTTAGCATGAAAATAAGAAATACGATAGCCAGCACAACTGATTTGACAATATATTAAAGGACATACTGAAAGAGAACAATGTTTCATTTAGCTCATCTTTGTTCTGAAAATTAAATTTTAAGACTTTGACTGGTCTTCAAGAGAAGAAGCATACACTTAATATAATATAAAGCTTAAAAAAAGCACAGTTTAAGATTTCAACAAAAGTAAAGTTAGACATTGTGAAGAGAAATCTCCTTTTTCTTTTTGGCGATGCAAAGTAAAAAATCTGAAGGGTTAATAATGTACTGATGACATAAATCCGATTTCAGATTATTTCAAGAAAAGAGCATAATGACTCCATACAATGCATAACTAGAACTCACTAGGTTATTTAGTATTTGACGGGTTGGGAATTCAGATTTTAGGGTCGTCAATTTTTGTTCTGTGAACCATCCAGGCATCCATTACCAATGAGATGCTATGACTTTTTTTTTTTTTTGTGGATGAATGAATAATTCATTAACCAAAGCCCCCGAGGAGGGGAAAAGAATACACAAGAGAAGGAAGAAAAGGGGGAAGGGAGGCAGGATTACAATCTACTGCTCATCAAAAAAGTGAAACCAAGACCCCAGGAACTAACAATGGTCCTCTTCCTAGGGGAATCCAAAACTTTGGGGGGGGGGGGGGGACAGCCTGTAATCTACAAGAAAACCTCCAAGTAGATGGTTTTTCAAATTGAATCAATGGGTCTGGAGTTGGAGGTCTATCTCCTTAGGTTCCACTCCCACCAAATATGTGAGATCATAGCATTGAACACCAACTTCCCTGCAGTATCACAGATAATAGAACTAGCAAAGTGTCTTGGGAACCAAACCCAATCCTGGGAAAATGGTGATAATAGCTTTCGCCCATAAGGAACAAGAGAAGGGGCATAGGAAAAAAGGTGATCGGCATCGTTTGGGCCAGTCCAACAAAGGATGCAGTAGGGTTGATAGGAAGGTGCCGATGGGCAAGGAAAGCTGAGTGGGGAGGCAAAGATTGAGGGCTCTCTAGGTACAAAAAGCATGGTAAGAGATATGACCTCTGACCATACCAAAGGTAACCAAGCAACACTAGGGGAGGGGGAGAGGACATGATTCCAAGTAGAAGAAGAGGAGAAGGAACCAGAGGGGTGGGGGAGCCAAATGGTTCAGTCCCTAAACAAGGGGTGAAGGGGAGGGAGGGAGGACCAAATCTGAGTCAGGCTTGTGGTAGAGAAGAGGGGGGGGGGTCCAAAAGTTACCAGGGATGAAATCTAAAAGGAGAGTGAGCTTAGGGATGTGGGAAAAGTAGACTTGACAAGGACCCAAGAGGTTGTAGAGGATGCCCGAAGAGTTCCAAGCATCAAGGTAGAAGAAGGTGGAGGCCCTGCCAACCATATGGGTAGTGATGCAAGGGAGGGCAAGGGGCCTAAGGAGGAGGAGTTTCCTCCAAACACATGAAGGATTCGGGGGGAGGGAGGCAGTCTAAATGGAGTCATCTTGCAGCAAGTGAGAATAAACCCAATTGACCCATTGAGTCATGCTTGGTCAAGGTTTTCCAAATGAGATTCAGCAGGTAAGCGCAGTTGATATCCTGAATCTGACAGAAGCCCAACCCACCTCCGGATTTGGGGCAACAAACAAAGGACCATTTGATTTTATTTCTCTGCATAAGTCCATGCAAAAATATTTGTTTTAATCTCAAAGGATCACTAGTTAATGACTAAGATCAGGCACTTTTTTTTTTTTTTTTTGTATGAATAAATAATTCATTAACCAAAGGAGCAAAAGGGGAGGGGAAAGTATAAAAAGCGGATCAAGGGAAAATAAAACAGGGCTCAACTAATGTAAACCAGGTCTAGGGCTAAGGGGTCATTTGGTAATTTTCCTAGACTTAGGGTTTGCCTAGGAAATTCCAGCAAAAGGGGGAAGGTTTTAAAGTTTCTAAAGTGATTTAGAGCCTGCTGCAACTGAATTCCACATCTGATTGACAGAACTTGATAAAAATCAAATTTCTGGAATTTTAAATTTTCTGCAGAATCTCAAGAAGGAAGATGAAGTGCAGGTTTTTCAAACTTAGGGAAATAGGACTGATTTTTAGAGAATAATGGTAGGGCTTGAAGCTAGGGTTTCCTGCGATCCAGTTGGGGGTGAATGGCGCTAGGAAGGGGCTGGGAATTGGGATTTCCTAAGGGGACTAGGTTGCTGTATTGCTGGGAGGAGGGTGGGGAAAGGGGAGGCTGCAGTTACTAGAGAAGGGGCAAGCGGAGTTGTGGGGCTTAGAGGCAGGGCCCGGGGTGGTCGTAGGGTTTAGGGAATGCTGCTGTTAAGGTACAGCAGCAAAGGGGAGGGGACTCTAGGGCTGCACAAGCAAGGAAAGGGGAGGGGAGGGGCTGCGACAAGGGATGGGTGGGGGATGGTGCTGAATTTACTTGACTGCTGAATTTGGATGCTTGATGGTTTCAATGATGCCTTCTGCTGGATTGAAGAAGATGAAGTAGAAACTTGAGCAAATACTCAACCAAGGGCTACCCAACAAGGAGACCCTGGTCCTCAACTCAATCAAATTCATTAATCATCAAAACTGAATTTTACATTGCTAGAATAGGCTACTTATAGCCTGAAAATAAAAGACTCTGACTGGGGTTGGGAGATTCCTAAGAGATGAGGATCCCAACTCTAGACCACAACACTCAAAATGGAATCAAATTACTAAAAGACCACAACCCTAGGATTGGAGTCTTGTAAAGACACTTGACTTTGGAACTCAAGCTAACACTTCCAAATAAAAACAAACTCTAAAGATAAGAACCCTTTTGGATAAGGAATCTTATCTTATCCACAACTGACTAACTTCTGAAGGACTTGAACTCTTCATAATTCAAAATTGACTAACCAAAATATAGAAAAACAAAAGTAGATCCATGACCCTCGGATCAAGGAGAATCTGTCCAGACCCATATTAAGCTCTAAAGAGGGGTTGAAAATTACCAAAATGCCCTTGTGGGGGTATTTGGCCAGCTTGGACTGGCCATTTGGATCTGGACTTTGGGACCAAATTATGGGGGGCATCAACCATGTTCACATCATCGCCAAGTGGCACAAAGCCCTATAGCAAGCTAAAAGCGCGAAACTAGGCCAAAATGTACCAAAAAGTAAGGCCAATAGGCAAAGCAGGACTTATGTAGTAACCTGTTTGGTGAACAGGGAACTTTGTTGCTGCACTTGCAGAGGGCATCACAGCAAGGACTGACATAGCATCACAGAGGGCATCAGGTTGGCAGCATCATTGGGTTTTCTGAAGTTGCAGTAACAACAGGGATGACAACTTGAGTCAGCAGCAGGGCAGCTAATCCCAGTGGCAAGACGCAACAGGTGGCAAGGTAGTAGGTTTCCTTGTTTGTGTAAGGATCCTTTCTGTTGCAGACTGAAGGATGAAGGGAGGTGCTAATTTTGCTTCAGATGAGTCAGTCACAGCAGATGGTGTAGCAGAGGAAATCGCAGGAGGAAGGTCCCTATTCCAATGGGGGCCAGCAAGGGGGAGGAAGAGAAGAAGAGGCAGAGGGAAGAGAAAGAGACGAGGAAGAAGAAATTAAGAAAGGGGAGGAAGAAAGGAAGAGAAAGAGAATGAAAAGGAAGAATGAGAATAAAGGCAAGAGGAGGAGGTTGATGATAGGAGAGCTAAAATACAGAAGTTATTTCATTGGAGTTCCTCACTTGATTGAGGCTCCTCTCATTCTCAATCTTCTTCTTTTCTTTTATCTGTTTTCTGCAACTCTTTCCTTTGTCTTCTTCATCTCGATCTCTCTTTCTCTACACTTTTATACCATAATTTACAAAGTGTAAAACATCAAAATGAATGACTGAAAATTGAAAATTCTTTAAAGATGATATTAATAAACTTATAATTTGAGTTGTCAGCGGAAAGCATAAATTCAATATGGTGTTCTCCAGCAAATCAAGTAGTTATCTAAATGAAAAATTTTACAACTGTGAAGGCATCAAACTTACAGAAAATTGATTCGCTAAAACTGGTTTATATTCAATAATAGTGGGAAATAGTTGCCACCGTAGAAATTCTCCTTTATAGCTTCTTCCAATACTTCCTGCACTGAAAGTATATATATCGAAACAAAGGGAACTATCAACTTAACATTCTTGGCATTAGATATTGACAACCTTTTCTTTTTTTATTTCTATTATGAGAGTTAGCAAAGGTTTTATCAAAAAAGAAGATACAATGACAGAGAAACAAAGCAAGCAAACAAGGTCCAAAGAAAAGGTGCAGGAGCTTCAACACAAAAACCCATGGATATTCCCACGCATCACAAAACTGAGAAAGTAAAACAACCCCCCCCCCCCTTTGTGAACCCAAGAGAATTTATTTCTACCAAAGAAGTATCTAGATTTGGAACTCTTCCAAAAATACACACTTCTCTGCATCAGAAAACTAGTTTATAAAAGTACCATTATACCAAATACAGTGCGAACCAAGGAATGGGAGCTGAAATGTATTTGGAGGTTTGAACCCTCAACAAACTTTGTCATTCAAGATATTTGAAGCGATCTGGAAATTTTGACACATTTCCCTGGTTTTAACTCATTTCACCAATTTCATTTCAACTCAAACTTGGAGTATTTTATATGAAGAAGGAATGTTCTATTATTTTGACCAAAATTGGAAACCTCTCACATTTTTTTTGTTCATCCATTTTGTTTAAGGGCCATTGGAATAAAAAATATTTATCCAAAATTTCAAACCATGATCATGATAGCATATGTTTTTTAGAGTAACTAGTTAATTCATGCATGCTCATGAAACCACTAGCCTAAATATATTCTCAGCTACCCAAAAGCCTCCCAAAGGAAGTATTTATCCTTTGGAATAATGTGGTAGACTGAGAACAGAAGCCTCTACTGATGTGGTGGGGCAAGGTCATTTACTGGTGAACAATAGGATTCTGTAGTTCTGTACCTTTGCATATGGTCCATGGTGTGTGTGAACTGTTGTGGTTGATGGCTCTTCTCCCAGAAAATGATGACCCAACTTAAAGATGTCAATGAATTGAGATCCTGGAAAGTTGGTCCCTAGTTGAATCTTCTTGGTTTAATTAACTCTCAATTGTTGCTTCTGGTTTGTACTTCCTATGGTTCTAGATTTACATGAAATTCTCTAAACCTAATCCCCTTTAGGGATTACAGTACCCCACTAGTGTACCTCAACCAAAAGTCAAAAAAAAAACATGCACATAGATTTATTGATTAGTGAAGATCGAAGACTTACCCAATACCACCTAAGGGGATTCCTTGGCAAGATGTGTACAGTCGCTTAGTGAAAACATCCATGATTGGCTTCTGAAGTAGAAGAAAGAAAAGATATTTGACAGGAAAAGATTATGAAGATGATAATCTTAATGGAATAAGAATCTATGGCAAGAACCAAACAATCTGGAAATCAAGTAAAATCAGCTATCTGAAATCAAAGAAATTACCCGTCCATTTGAGACTTCTTCTCTCACATATCGCCATATTCTATACCCCATCGGAGCCTTTGGAAAGATGTCCAAATCAGATCTTTAATTTTTTATTTGTTATCAAATACATAAAGAAAACTAGAAATATGCAGCAAAATAGGGGAAATCTAGAAGTATGCAGCAAAAATTCTCATAAATCTCATTGAAAACCCTGAAAAACACAATACAGCATCAAGCCAATATGAAGATAGATAGAAAGTAGCAGCAGAAAACAAATAGATCACCTTCATTCTCTCTAGAACTAGAACTTTCATCCTTTCTTTCCCACTACAACCCCCCCCCCCCCAAAAAAAACACAAAAAAAAGAGCAGAAAATTACTCATTTCCATATAAGTCTTATCAATGCAGAAAATATCAGTTCCTGATTTCCCCTCCCCCCCCCCCTTCTGCAATGCTACATCTAGATCAGCTTCTGCACAATATTTTCAGACTAAATGTCTTTCAGCTGTAGATTAGCAGTTGCAGTCAAGCCAAAAACTTGTGAACACAAAATTATATTGGCGAACTCAGTCCAAAGGCTTCCGCACAAGCAAAGTCCAAGGGAGTGGGGAGGGTGGTTTTCCTACGCAGCCTCACCCCAACAATTATTGCTGGGACGCTGTTCTGATGTCTTGACCTTAGGCTATAACTGGTGGCCAACCAACCATTGTGCTAAGGCCCACCCCTGAAATCAAAACCTGAAAAACTGTAGTTACATCATCATCTGTGTAAAAATAACCTTCCTTTAACTTCATCTCTAATCTAACCAATTGGGTACTCTCAGCAGGACTATAGCCTTATAATGACTTCAAAACCAAGCCTGTTAGCATGACTGAAATAACTCCAACCAAATAGACTCCCTTATCATCTGATTCTGTTATTGGCTTACTGCTGCTGGGCCCAACTTTAAGACACAAAAAGGAAAAAATCTTCCTTGTTCTTTAAGGCTTTGACAGACCATATTTGGAGCTTCAATTTAAGCCTATTATTACCACCCACCAACCCCCCGCCCAAAAAATAAAAAAGGAAAAAAAGTAGCCTATTACAAATAAAATCTGCCCATGTTTTTTACGCATTGATATTCTCTCCAGTTTCCATTAAGTCATCTGTCACTGATGCCATTGATCATTTCTTGAATTCACATGTGCTATGCACTCTGGCAATCTCTTTCAACAAGTATAGTACTTAAAAATGCAAAACTGGCAGCATTGAAGCATCTCATCCCACCATACTTAACTTGACTCCTTACAGGGGAAAAAAGAACAGTACGACACTAGGACCAAAATGCAACCAAGAAACCATAGCAAGTTTCCCCCTGTTAAAATCCAACCCTTGGCAGAGTTTGTCTGCTAGGTTTGTATACACTGCTAAAAACACTGGAAAATGAATTAGTAAGTAGCAAGCCAACTTTCACAAATATCTTATTCTCAGGAACAGCTTCATTTAGCACCCATGGACAAAATTTGTATTTACGTATAATGCAAGAAACAAGCAGAAAAAACACATAAACAGTCTTGTCAACAATTTCTTTGTTACATTTACTCGTGATGTATATGTTGAATAAAAAAAATTCATGCAACAAGAAAAAATAATTGCTGAATAAGCACCAAAGAGTATTAGTTTCACCATATGCATTATGTCTTGGATAGTTAGACCGAACTCCAACGCAACAATCTCTTCACCATTCAGTTTTCGTTGCCAAGTCAAAGATGCAGGTTGAGCAGGGTCAACCTTAACCTAAAACAGCCAAAGGGAGTCAAAATGAGAAGCATTTGATTAGAGTGAAATCATAAAGAGCAGAATTCTTTAAGGGATATCAGATTGAAAAAGATAGGCAATGATCTATTATTTATTTTCTTGATGCCATACCAAGAGAAGAGGCAGAGAGGAAGGGAGTATTCCTTTACAGATCCATCACCAGATATATTGATGAGGCCTTTGAGTGATTTTTTTTTGGTGAAACAGTTGAGCTCATTCTTTTTGATGAATTATATATCTCATCTAGAGTTACTTTTTTGCAATGCACCCAATCAAGTTTTATATTCATCCCAAAAGTAAAAAGATTCTCTACTTACAATTTTCACAACTTTTAAGAGTGTATTTGGTTCCATGTGGATGGACAGAAGTGCATTATTGTCAGAATAAGCATTCAGTTTTTTTAAATAGTCTCTTGGAGAAGACATAGAAATGATCATCCCCCACACCTCAAAAAAAAATTAAATGAAGTAGTCTAAAATCAATCAAACAGCGAAACAACAATCAACAGATCATGTATGGTGAGAATACATTGAATCCATGAAAAGCTTAATAAAAGAAGGCTCTACATGTTGTATGACCAAATGAACACATACCTCATTAGTGGAGGCATCCAAGGAAGGCTCTCTTTCCTCTTCATCAAAACCATTCTCAAACATCTTGCCTCTACCAACCTTGTCAGAGTAGTATTCTAAAAAAGAAAAAAAAAATACGACAATAAAAAAATTAACATAAATAACAAAAATAAACAAATCAACAGAAATAACAAGCTTATGGTATAAGCCAGTATACAGAGGCCCATAGAAGTATATTGGAATACTTGGCATGCAAACCTTAAAAGTATACATAAAAATAAAAAACTTAACAAGAAAAACACAATTAAGATTTTTTGAAACTGAAAGTTAATTAGTATAAGAAACAGACTTTTCACATAAGGCCTATGAACATTCAAGAATTTCAGCAAAAATCCAGTGACAAACAACCCTAAGCTTTTTACTCCAATGGACATAAATTTCATCAAAAACAACTTTAAGATTAAATCTAGAGAAAAAAGAAGAAGAAGAAGAAGAAGAAGAAGAAAAAGATTTGAACCTATTGTAAACTTCATAATTAAATCAAGTTATTAATCTCAGCAAAATTATATCTTCATTTCAGCATTCAAAAGCTAGGGAATTCAAATGAAACTTTGTAAATAATAGTAAAAGAGCTTTTTGAGAAGCCATATCAGAAATGTAAAGAACAGTTATGTATCAAAATTGTGAAAAGGAGAAAGGGTAAAGAAATATATACCTATACCAGTAAAAAGGCCAACTTAAGCAGGAAATACTAATTACATTGTTAAAACAAGTAACAATAAATCATGAACAGAAAACAAACAGATCAAAGCAACACACAGATTTAACACGGTTCACATACTCATATGATGTATTATATCAACAGCCAAAGAAGAAGAACTTTCGCTATGGAAGACGATTACGATGGAGATCTCTCACCTATGGCCACAACGGCATTACAAAACTCTCACTCTAGGCGAAAATTCCCAAAGCTCATAATGGCCCTATAAGAGAACACAAGGTACACATTTATAGAGTTTTAACCGGGTAAATGGATCAATCCAGTGGGTCATACCCTCTGCTTTCATCATATATCTCAGAAAATGGATCATTCGGATTGCCCACCAAAATAGGTCTGTGCAGGTCATTCTTCAAAACCCAGTTTAGAAATTAGGGTCATACATAACATACACTAATTGCATTCATTATACAGAGATAAGCGAGAGCTTCTCCTCCAAAGTCCATCTATTCAACCCCAATGTTCACATATTCTAAGTTTCTAACTAGTACCAATTTCATCAAACCCACAAAAATGAAAAAATCAAAGAAATTCTCAAACAAAAACATTTATATAACAATTAAACCAATAACTATATCTAGATTGAACTGTTAAAGAATAAAAACAACGCTGCATTATAGTTCGTAGATAACAAACGATTTTCAAATAGAATACAGTTGGAATTTCTATGAAATGCTTCAAAGAAAACCCATAACAAGTATGATGCATGATCAGATATCCGCAAAAACGAGAAGTATCTGACAACTAATCGTCAATACAATATCCAAAAACGGGTAGTCGACGAGGACTTCCAACCCACCCCACTCATGAAACTTGTGAATCAATAAGACTGAAACCCATAAACAGCGTAAATGGATACAATGGCTAGAACAAGAAGAGATACTCACATTAACTAGCAGCAGAGACAATAAAATATCAAAAAACGGATAGTCAACGAGGAATTCCAACCCACCCCACTCATGAAACTAATGAATCAATAAAACTGAAACCCAGAAACAGCGAAAATGGATACAGTGGCTAGAACAAGAAGAGATACTCACATTAACTAGTGGCACAGACCACCAGAGAGGAAGAGAGAATTTGTTGGACGATGGTTCAAACTCAGGAGGAGCTCTTGGTTTTGGTTCGGAACTCCGTATAGTCAAGACTTTTTGATGGCTAAGATCCCAAAATTAATTGAATTGGTCCAACCATATATAACGAATTAAAATCTGAATCAAAACGTATGGTCTGCAATTACAAAAAATTAAAAAAAAGAACACTAAATGGCGAATAGAAGGCGGCTATACGTATTTAATCATGAATTATATAATAATAGAAACGTTGGTCGGCCATCAAACTATTAAAAATTATTTGTAGGCAGTGGCGGAGCCACGTAGGGAACCGGATGGGGCCATATCCTCCAGATTTTTTGAAAATTAAAAAATGCCACCATATTTTCCTAATTTTTCTCAACTTTACGTGTGAAATACCACTATTTGGTCCCCTCCAAAAATTAAAAATAAAAATTTAAGATATAGATGATAGGTACAAATGTCATTCTTAATCATAATCAAATGGTTATCATTAAATCCCTAGTTTTAAGGAATAAAGGTTAAATTCAAATTAAAAACTAACTCACAATCTATGAATTTCTCCCTATATTTTCTCTCAAATTTTCGTTCCTATTTATTCTCTCATGAATCTCCTCTTCTTATTCCTATTTCTTCTCTTTTTTTTTCTCACACGTCTCACAAAATATTGGAATAGTTAACAGACATTGAGATATTCTCCACAATTATCAGTATTCACTCTCTCTTTCTCAAATTATTCCTCTCCCTCTCACACTCATGATTTTTCTAGTATTCATTTCATAAAGTATAAATTTTTTTTTTTTTTTAGTTGTTCTTTCTTTCTCTTAAAATTTGATTCTACTAATAGCAATTTGAATCTCGTGAGAATTCAGCCATTGATTTTATCAGATCTAATCATAATCATTGATTTTTTTTTAATTTTTAAATTTTTTCCTAAAATTTCATTCCTATTAATTGAAATTCAAATCTCGCTTAGAATTTCAGCTTAATTTACCTAAATTTTTAATGTAGGCCCACATGTCAAAATATAATACAATTTTATGAGATGGGACCCACGGTGGGTCCCGCATTGGCCCAGGCATATTCGCCCCCCAATATTCAATCCTGGCTCCGCCCCTAATCATGAATATGGTTCGAAATATTTAAAATAGCATGATTTTATCTTGAGTTCTTGACATCAAAGATTGATTGATTCATTGGGATTAGATTGATAATGGGCAAGGTGGATGATCTTTCTTTTTTTTTAGTACTAGTGCTTTTTTTAATACTGGAAATGTAATGTTGTCCGCAAGGGTTAAACCCAAGACCTCTCCACTGAGAAATATGGATCTTTACCACTCCACCAACCCTACATTGGCAATCAATATAGCAAACAACGGTACCTTCACGATGGATGATCTTGACTTGGTTGACAATCATAAAGCGGCTAAATTACGCCAAACCACATGTTTACTATATTGATCAATGAGTCAATGACAATGCAAAGAAGAGACAATATTGGATAAGGTGGACCATGTTAAGGGTGATTAGTTTACATAGTTGACTAAATACATTGGAATCGTCTTATTAATTTAATAGATAATTAATTAGTAGATTGATTAGAAAGTTTCATCAGTATCTAAGCCTTGAAGAAAATAAGAATACATTCTACCCAGGAAAAAAATAAGAATACATACATCAAAAAGAGGAGAATTAAGTGATTATATATATTAAAGTATCTAGTATCAGGATCTAGTAGATTATATAAGACCCTACTTAGAAAAGAAGGATTCTAATCCAAAATTAATTATTTACAAATGAATCCTCACTAATGTTAAAGTGATTAAAGCTAATGCTTGAATGACTAGAATCAACAAGATAAGACATATGATGTGAATGGCCAATAGATTCTCACTTTACAGTGCATCTTGATTTGGCATGTAGGTTTGCATACAAAAAATAAGGTATCTAGATGACTAGACTTACACTAATTACTACAAAGTTACCACTATAATAGTGAAAATTAATAATAGAGATCACATGAAACAAAGTAATATGATAATCGACATCAACATCCAATACAATAAACTATTACCAATAATAATAAATATTTTCATTTGTCGATCTATTTCGACATGAAGTGGTCCATGTAATTAGTATTGTCTCATGAACAATGATACGATAATCAACCAAAAAAGAAACAAGAAAAACAAATGCTATCGATTTTTTGACAAGATGTCTTGAGGATTGTATATTCGTATTTATTAGATTTCATACTTAGATCCAACTCTATGAAGTTAAATATATTTTGCACACAAAGAAGATATTTTACGTATTCTATTTGGTTTTATTCTAATGTAAGGATTACAAACACTTATAATAATCTTTTGTCCAGTATAATAATAGTAGTAAAAAATGATTTGGCCTTTCTTTACCCTAAAAAAAATGAAAGAAGTCTCTTTTTTACGTAAATAGCATAAAGATCCATTAAGTGTGAGATTCTTAATTTCCCCCCCCTTTTTTTTGGTTAGATGAAGTATGAGATTGAAGAGATTTTAACCTAACCCTTATCTCTACTTTATTTTTCGATTGCACACACCTTTTTTTTTTTTTGGTAAGTAGTACTTCATTCATTAAAGAAAGAAAAGTACAGACACATAGCTGCATGAAAACACAAAGTGCACACCGAACCAAGGAGCGGAAAAGCGACCAAACTGTCATACATGCAATAGATAGGGTCATCTTGAGTAAGGGATGGGTCAAGCCCAATATACCCTTAGAAATAAAATTGCAACAAATGCAGCACCAAATAAACACCGGCACCCACAAAGGGGAACATAAAACACGCCACAAAGGCGGACACATAACACCCTTCAAGGGCGGACAGACAACACCTACTATGTATATCATTAATTTGCTTGCTCTCTTTTTTTTGGGTAGAAAAATAATTTGCTTGCTTGAAGCATAAGGACTCTCAACCACCTTGAACCACCTAAAATCATGAAGAGTCAACCATAAACAACCAATTAATAGGTAAAGTTAGTTTTTCTTTTGCTTTATAAAGATGTTTATTTGTGTCATGCAACAAGGGATTTTTTTATTATCTTGATTTCTATACTGACTATACACCATTTGGTAATTGAAGATTCTTAAGAGTAACTTTTAAGATAGTCTAAAAGATTTTAAGCCAGTAGTTTAGCATGATATTTATCTTCTTTTTTTCCTTTCTAGCTAAATTTTAATCTCAAATGACAACAAATAAGACACAATTGAACACATTGAAGAGAATTTTGTTGATAAGGTGCTTAGATGTATGAAACCAAAGCTCTGCTTACAATGTCTCATCAACCTCTATAATCTATAATCAGTATGAAGTTAGTTTTTTCTCTACTTTTACTGCCTCAATCGAAACTACATTCACTGTTGATGCTTGGATCCTGAATCAAGGTTGGAATCATGTACAAGTAGTGTTGCTTAATCTTCATCAATTTTCCAAATCCTCAATTGTCTTCGCGAGCTTCATCAATGATGATCTTGGTCTTGGTCTTGAAGCCTTCTGGCATTCATGATTCTTATTACTGTTCTTCTTGGCTTTGGTACTGTTTCTTTTTCGGTTTTGCAATATAGAATAGTAGTAGTTTGGATGAACCTTAATGAGTTGCTTAAAACGTATGGCCTTCATGAAGAGTTCTCTAATGAGGTCTTCTTGTTCGTCCCCCTTGCTAGTCCATGTGTAACTGTGATCCAAAATCCCTGTGTAACATTATAACAAAAGCACATGAGATTCCTGGTGGAAGACAGCAAGTTGAGAAGAATTATGTTGGAAATTACCTCACATAGATATTGTGTACCGTCCGTGAGGTGTGGGTGTTATGTGTCTAATGGGGCCCAATTTGGCGTATGAGCATTATTAGATTGGCTAGCCTAGTATAAAATATTTTAAAGGGCTTTATTTAACTTGTTCCATCAGTTTTAGAGCTTTTGGCACATTGGTCTAACACCTCACATTTAGTATCAAAGCTGGCACCAGCTACGTACTATAGGGGGAGAGTTGTCTAAAGTGAGAACCATGCCTATTATAGGCTAGGTTAAAGGGTTTGATTCAATCTGTTCTATCAGCTTTGAAGCTTTTGGCACATTGATTAAGTGTCTAGCAGTGTCCAGAACATCCAAATTCAAAGGAAGTATAGAGACTTGTACTAACCTCCAATTATGTCAGAAGTTCTTCCTGTCTCGTTTAAATCACTTGCAGCAGTTCTTCGAAGATGGTCATCGTCGGAGGAATTGTTTCTCCCTTGAGAGGCTTCATGATTAGGTGAGGAAGGAATCCAACTTGGCTTGGATGGGTGCAATTGGATAATGGCATGAATTGCCTTGCTTGAATTTGATGTTGCTTGAACTTCTAAATCTTCCATTTTCCACAGAATCCACACACCACTAGAGGATCCTTGTGGATCTAAACAGAAATTAGCTGAGAACCCTAACATTTCAATAATCCTTGAAGCTACTTCACCACTCATCACTGTTTCCATCAGGATAACCATAGAAGGATTGTGTTCATGGATAATATCTTTAACTGCTTTAAGAAATGAAGCTTTTCCAGCACCCCTACAGTTCCATAATATAATCTTCTTTGATGGACGAACAGGTTGGTTCAGAAAGCTTTCTGGAATCACTGAAAGATCAATATTGGATCCATGAGAAATCCCTAACCAGTTGCTACAGATTTCTCTTTCTGTCTCTTCTATTTTTGGTATCATAGAGACTTGGGAACCCACTGTTGATGAAGTCATTGTCAGATCAACAATCTCTACCATGGTTGATGGAATTATAAGGACAGGACTGTTGTGCCTTGGATCAAACACTAGATCTACTGGAAACTTTTCTAGGGTTCGTCGTATTAACTGACCAACTAAGGGTTCTGGAAGAAACTGGAAGGATGCAAGGTGTGATAACAAACCATTTTTCTGAACTTGATGCAGCGGAGATTTCTGCATTTGACGTGAAAGAATTCCAAGAAGATGATGGTTTAGCTCTTGCAATGGATGGCGAGAACTCCTCAAAAGGCCTGAGGAGCTTCGATGATTGAAGTTGATATTAGAGGGCATAAGTGAAAATGGAGCTCAATGAAGGCTTAAGGGCTTAAGGGCTTAAGGTTTAGGGTTTCTTCAACAATCTAAACCAAAGTGCTGCATGCATGGAATGTTGTTTGAGAAGAAGAAAACCTATGTGTTCTTTATAATGGTGATCTTTGTTGAATTATGGCTTGAGGCATGTTGTCGCATTACTTTAGAGGATGATGCCATGGAGATGATTCCAATTTTTGCTGCAATATAACATGAAGATTGAGGTATTAGTTTTTGGTGACATAGATGAGATAGAAGGTAAGAATCATGGACGATGATGATGATGATGATAGAGTTGATGTGTGACGCCACATATATGCATAGAAGAAATTTAAACATGCATGATGACAATGTAAAAAGATGAGATAGAAGCCTAGAAGGTAAGAATCATGGATGATGATGATGATGATTGGTTAATGTGTGATGCCATATATGCATAGACATGGTAAGTACTAGAATAAATTTAAATATATATGCATCATCATGTATGAAAACCTTTTTTGCGTGAACTGAACGTATGAAAACTCTAGCCATAAAAAATTACAGAAAAGAGTTTTTTTCCCCTTCAAAATAAGGTTAGTTGATGACTAATGTCATTATCCATGAGATCTACTTGTTAGTTTCCGGAGATTTTTCTTTTGTAAGTTATAGAGCATTTTAATGACAAAGATACTTCAAATTGATCTAGAATTTTATGCATGACTAGGTGATGATATAAGAAAATATGTGTATTTAATACAATTTCTATACATGATGGTTTTGGTTGATATATGAAAAGGGGTTAGTTCTTTAGAGAGGCATGAAACTCACCATTCTCATAAATGTGGGAAAAGAAAAAGATAAAACATTTTCAAGAATGTTGTACGTAGAAACGAATCATAATTAGATTTGAGTTCGTGGTTTTCGAGTACTTGAGTTACTGTTTGGTCTCTCATGCAGTTGTTTTCAATTTTGATCAATAAAATTTTCTAAGGGGTGATTCTTGAGCATTATAATATAATTACAATAATCGTAGTTGTCATTTTTCTTCATCCTCTTCTCATTACGGAACTTGTAATCTATATTTCTCAGAAATTCTTTTTTTAATCAGTTCTTTCTCTTAACGAAACAAATTTCAATTTGAAGAGGCATAGTCTACCTTATATATTATATATGTTGAAAGAGCTTCTTATTATTATGAGCTTGTGATTGGCACAAGCACAAGTCTTCTTTCTTCTTATATAAATTGAATGTCATAATCAAAATTCATATATTTTTGTTTTAATTATAGTTACGTATGAAAGTTTTGCGTAGAACTTCACCTAAGCATCTATGGTTGAATCCCTCCCCCAGAAAGAAAACTTATAATTTATTTTTTTGTTTAAAAAAAAAAAAAGCATGAGTCTTGATGTAGAGGTTGGTTTCTCAAATTAATTGGTGGCTTCATCTGTATAATTAGAATTTCGCCCATTGTTTTCCTATTTTGTCCAATATTTTTTAGGGAAAATCTAGTGCTAACGATAATTATATTAGTTAAACTTTGTAAAATATTGTATAGTTCCAACATGAGCGATATTCTTAGCGAAATTATACCTAAATGTACGTACACACATAACAATTGTAATGACTGCATGAGAAGGAATAGTTAAAAAAAACAATTTCAATGATAGTGAAAGAATTTGGAAAAAATACAAAGAATCTTAACATTATTTTTCCTAAATTTATTGGGTGAATTAGTTTTAATTAATTATATTTTAACCCTTGGATTTTTAGTGGTTTAGGTAAGGATCTGGCCTCTTATCCATTTCAATCAAAGAAATTCTTTTCAAACTTTAATTCTTGAGTTTTACAACTTTTTTTCTTCCCAAAAAAAAATAAAATATGAATGTCTTGTGGTTAACACAACCACAATTATTTATATATTTATTTAAATTATATGACTGGAGTTGCAAATAGAATTTTAATTTTTAAGTAAACAAAGCATTAAAAAGTCAGCTATTTAAACACCTATCTCTAAATACCTTCTCCTAGAAGAATAAATTTTAAAAATCAAATTCTACTTTAGAAAACCATGCATCTTGAGGGTAGGTTAGATTTTTCAAATCATCTAGTTTGTCTAATTATATGATTATACGTCCACTAGTGCTTGTCATCCATTGTTTTTCTTTTTCATGTGAAAAATCTAGTGTCCAATATATATATGTTTTGTAAATTTTTTCCCTTTTTAGGGTATGGTTTATGGTTTTGTTATTTGAAATAGTTATACCTACGTAAGCAATTGCTATGGTTTATAATCTTTATATTTAACAAATTAAATCCAAAACGAACCCAGATTCATAAACAGCTTAAAGACAAATTTGGTGATTTATGTCAACAAATGGGGTCTCAAAACTGCGATAGTAAAAGAAACTCAATCAAACACGTAGAAGCATATTAAATATGGGGAAAAAATCTTCTTCTGTGGACAGCAGTGCAACACCACAATTTGACATGTAACATATTCTTAATAAATGGCTCAGATTAAAAGGTCTTCAAAGCTGTTAAAGCGAGGCCGAGACTCTACAAATGGCATTACGTATAATTAAGGAACAATTACCTAATGATGATTTAATTGTAATTTGAAAGGAGATGGGTAGATCAAATTTACAGATTTGAATTTCTTTTTATTTCAGTTTCTTATCAATTTATCCATCTTATGCTGAAGCAGAACATCTTGTCTGTAGGCTCAGGCAAATAAAGGGAAAACCATGTTCTAAGTACAAAAGCCACAGCTGGTTTTGATTGGTGACCCCAAGGCCCAAGCACGATTTTTACCAAGTTAGAGCTTCTGCATTCATTCTGGGTGAGATTCCTAGGTCACCCTGCATCAACAGAACCCATGAACATGTCCTGAAGGATTTGGATTTAAAACACCCAAAGATTATTCTTTTCCTATGAAAGAGGCAGATGGTGGACTCTAACACTAGGTCAGGCACCAAATCCAGGTCACAAACCCTGAAATGATCACAATTTGTAGGATGCATTTAACTTTGTAACCTGAAGAGAAAAGATTTGAAGTATGATCTTGTGTGAGTCAAGACCATAGCCTTGGTGGACTTGCTATACTTAGAACATGCTATGCTAGCCCAAATCTCAAACCAGACTGGATACTACACTTGACAACATGAGTTTAGGGTACAAAAATAAATAGTACTGTAATGCTCTTTCATTATAGTAGTTCTACATCAGGAAATATAGTTAGTTAGGAGAAGTTAGATAAGCTTCTTCTTTTGGAAGAAGTGCTTCAAGTGCCATAACTGGAAGGCTGAAACACAAATGCACACACCCAGGGACATAATACTGAACCATGCTACTCTGGAGTTGGTTGTTTCACTAACTTCCCTCATCTCTGCTTCCCTACAATACAAATGAATGAATAAATGAATGATGAATTCAATAATAATACAATTACTTTTTTAGGAAATGAGGGTAATGGTGGTAGATTTTTTTTTTTTTTTTGGGGGGGGGGGGGGGGGGGGGTTCGGGGATCAAAGCTAACATTAGATACGTTGGGTTTGAGTTGTTTGATGATAATCACATACCTTGTCTTGAGATAAAGCAAATTTTCATGAATGGCCCCAACTGCTCCTTCAAGCTTTCTCAATTCAAGTTCAACACCCTAATTAAAGAGATAACATGTAAATATCTATTTGATACATAAAATCCAAATGAGATAACATGCAAATATCTATTTGATACATATTCTCAATACGTTGGCTGTTTCTTTTTGCTCCAAAAAAGGAAATTTTGGAATTTCAAATGAGATAGAAAACCTGAGAGCCCTGAATATTTATCCACTACAGTGATTCACCTGTGCATTTCAAACTTAAATTTGGGGTCTGTGAATAAACTCTGTGCCATTTGGGGTGTCTTGTCATTCACTCAAAATTTTGTTTTGTTAATTGTGTGAATCTCTCTCTTGAACCCAACCCTCTTCTCTCTTACCAGTCCGTCCTTTCCCTTTATTTTTCCTCCTAATTTCTCATCTTTTCTGCTTTCCCTCAAATACATCTCTGAGTGATTCCATTACTTCTCATGTATCTGTTTCTTTCTCCTATTTCTTCTGCCTGTCTATCTGATGCAGGGTACTATTAACAGTATTCAGCAAGCTGTACCTCTTATAATAGCAAGCCTTTTTCTTATTATCCTAACCTAAACCTTAAGTTGTCATATCTAAACCTCATCACTTTCCATCAGCCTCAATAGCAAACCGAAAAAATGATCTCCCATCTCCAAAAGATCTTGGGGCTCCATTTTGGGTCATCAATCCATTGCTGGCATCATATTTGAAGAGTTCGAACTTTGACCAGTGACTAGGGTTTCTACTTTCTAGTTTCATTCCAAAGAACTAATATGGGAGGCTAGAGATTTCAACATACAACAAGAAGATGAGCCAAAGTTCACCTTTCCCATTTAAAAATTTTGTTTCTGTCTGATGGTAATGTAACCCAGGGTCTGGGTTAACCTTCTAGGACTTCCTTTAATCAGAACCGGCAGATAAAGAGGCTATCAAAGTGTTAGGATTTTATTTATGGGTTGGTTTGGGTATGTTTTTGAGAGGACAGGAAACTTATGGGTGTCCTATGGGATAGTCTGGAAAGGAATTTTGGTCAGTTTAGGCTAACAAAAATTTGGCTGGGCAATATATTGTGAACCTTGGCTTTGGGAGGTCAGGGATGGTTTTAGGGTTTTAACAGAATTGAGATGGGCTGGTGGTTTTGAGGTTACTAGGGTTTGGGTTATCCAAAGATCCTATGGAACAAACTAAGGTTGGTTGGGAAAGAAATGGAATGGGTTAATATGGGTATGGTATGAGAAACACAAACTTATCCAAGGATGGTAAGTGAAGCCTATGATTGGGTCTTGGATGGGTAAGGTTACAAAAGGGGGTTCTAGGGTCTTGCGGCTTGGTTTGGGGGTGGGGGCTGGGTTGGGGGGAGGATTTTTGGTTGAATCTTGACGAGTCTTAAGGAATGTTAGAATTCTTCCAAGAATCTTGATTCTTTCATCTTAAGATTCTTCTTTCTTTTCTTTTCTTTTCTTCTTCTTTTCTTTCTATTCTGTTTTTCAGATCTGCTGCAACAATCAAGAAGTGGAAAAAAGAAGAGGAAAGGGAGGGGGAAGATCTGCCACAAGAGATAGAGGGAAAGGGGGACGGTGGGGGTTGCTGCCACAGGGTTGGAAGAGACTGTAGAGGGCTGCAATGGGAAGAAAAGGGGGGAGGTCTTGCGATGGAAGGGGAGGGGTGTGGGGGTTCTTGTGTGGCCAAGGGATAGGAGAGAGGGGCTGGGATGCACTTACAGATTGAGGGACACTGCTGTTTGCTCTTGAGTTGAAAATCTTAACTGGAATTTCAGAACACTAACTGGAAACCTTCAGCTCAGGCCGTGAGATGTCTTCCACAACTCCAAGCTTTAGTTTCATTCAACTTCAACTGGTTTTTACAAGGAGATGTGGGGGCACACATAGCCCTACATGAAAGAACTTGGACTTGGACTTGATCTTGAAAAACTAATTGGACTCTTAACCACAAATAGAATACTTGTAAACTTCTAACTACTTGTCAATTAAGTAGGACCACACAAAAAATGACAAAATAAAATACTAATTACCTAGATGGAATTCACAAGTGGGTTCCAACTAGGACTTCTAATTAACTTGACTAAAACAAAACTGATTAAAGAAATTAAAATAGTTCTGGCCTCCTTAAGAGGCAGGGAGTCTGACTGGACCTAGGACGCCCCAAAGGGATTAACCCCCCCCCCCCCACGGGGGCATTTGGCCAGGCCTGATTGCCAAAAGCCCAGGGGGTTGTTTTCGGCCCAAGTTTTAGGCGTTATTGGCCTGCTGACCCTGGTACATCAGGCAGACTCTTGGACCAACGTTCCTCATTAATGCACTCCCTAAAACAATCACAATAAGTGAAATACCCAGAATTCCCAGTTGTTTAAACAAATATATTTCATATCTAAGTCTTCCAGCAACAACAAATTTCCTGAAATTTCATTGAGAACAGTTGCAACTTAGGTCCTACCAAAACAAACCCAGGAAAGCACAACTTTTGTACTTGCATACCTCAATTTTCTCTTTTCTGGCAACAGAGTCCCAATCCCTTGCTGCAATTCCAATCTTCCAGTCTAGGTTGACACTTGCCCCTGCATCTCTATGTTGGTTCTCAATCCAAAAACATGCCACATAGTTCCCAGCCTCAGTGGTTGTGAATGCAAACAGCCCATGACTGACATTCTGTGTGTGATGAAGGTTGTTCCCATAGGGTGATGTGACCTACAAAAAAAGGTATCCAAGTGGGTAGATGATTGTACAAGATGCAAAACAGACACTGGCATTATCCCAAGTCCAGCTTAAAACAAGCTCAAACTTAAATATTGACAAAGTACAGATAGAATGACAAAAGCAGGTAACACATTATCAGAAAATGTTTAAAACTGAAGATAATCCACACAGCTGATTTTATTACAAATTGCTTTTTAACTTCTATTTATCTTTTTATCTGATTATTTTCAGAAATACTACCTATGCATTACTTCTAAGAGGAAGACTGTCTAAAGTACAAAGAAATATCTTCCAGTCACTGGGAATCTTAGTGGCCAAGTAGACAAATCTAGCTTATCATCTAATATTTGGCTTTCATTTTAGCAGGAAGTCAGTCAACTCAAACCCTACTACCAAATAATTGGGTCAGCCACACCAGTATCATCTCATGATTCAATTCTTTCTTTCAATTAACATCTTACATCTCCACAAATATCAACTCTAGCTCTTTTTGTTAAAAGCAAATTATATATACATCCCCTAGCCTTGTAAACTATCACATTTACTCGCCCTTCATTTTTTTTTTCTTCTATTACGAATACATGCTGTATGTTTCAAATTATATATCAACTGTACCCCTATGGTTAGAATAATGGGGTAAATAATGACTCAACATCTATTGTATTTTCAAGCTCCCCATATTACCCTACTTTACTTTGCAAGTAGAATGGAATATCCTTCTTCTTAAAAAAAGAAGTAGAAGTTAGGGTAATTTGTGCATGCCATTGTGTATAAAAGACTCAGTAAGGTCAAATATGCCTTTTTCTAGTTTGGCATGGGGACATTTGTATAAAAAAAAAAATTTAAGGAGTGTAAATGAAATAGTTTGTGAAGAGGTGCATATAATTTTCTCTTTCATTTATTTATTTTAGCGGGGAGATATTGATAAAATTTTAGAATATTTAACCAAAGCTGATGTATGCTACAGCATAGCACCCTTGCAGTAATGGAGTGTACTCTCATCTCTGTCACCCTGCATGTTTCTTCATCCACCTCCCGATGAGGTCTCTCCTCCACTCTCGGCATGCTTCCTCTTCATAAACCATCACTCTTGCCTGCTCCTTCCACCCTATTTCAAGGATACCTGGCTCTTCCACTGCCTCCACACTCCCTCTACCTCTTCCAGACAAACAAACCTGAACTAGACAATCTTCAAATTAAGATGACATATGTCTAGGATTGCCTCCCATATCAGGGCATCATATCCTGGTTGGCTTTGTTATGGCAAGTAACCCACACCGCAGACAAGCAGTGAATGAAGCTTTAGTAAGTGCCTGGTATACCCAACAGTTCTGCACCCCATTACCATCTAGTCATTCTTCAGAAACACCTTTCCAGGCTTCAATCATCTACTAGACCTACAGATTGTTATGAATGAAGGTCCATGATCATAGTATGAAATTTTGCCAAATTTTGACGAAATTTCCATCTCAGTAAGTACCAAAACAAAATGGCCGGAAAAATGAAAAAAATACAATTTCGGAAATTTCAAAAATTCCAAGGGATTGTGTCGTACATGGCTTATGGATATGGATATGGATATGGAATTGGTGGAGCATATGGTGGTTCATCTACAGATCTACTGATTCCAGTAGAATGTCTGTATATGGGGCACGGAGACAGATCAGGTGTATCATTTGTGGACTCCATCTTTGGGTATCCATCAAGGCCAACAAAACCAATTATACTAGTTCCACGACCGGGTCATAGTCCATGGTCGTATGATACATTCCGAGGGTAGGATATCTACTAAATGTTGATAATGCTACCTATAGAAGGAAAGTGACGAACTATATGGATAACTGTATCCGTACCATGTCATGGCATGCTTATGTCCAGTATTCAGAGTACTCCTCCATACTTGTATATTGAATTCTACTTGTTGTATTTATTGTTACATTTTAGTGTTGTCCCCCATAATATCCATATTTACATTTGTGAAAATTCATATTCCAAGCTTCTAGTTCTACCCGAAGCCAACTGGGCATGTGTTGATCAGGAACACCAAAAAAATAACACTTCCATTGTGTTTATTGACCTTAAATTAGGTTGGACACCGTAAACCACCTCTAAAAACATCGAAAACCCACCGAAATCTTTTACAATTTTATACCAAATTTAGCCGAAATTTCAGCAAAATTTTGCCAGCGAAACAAAAAGAAATTTCAAACATTGGTTTGGCAAACGCCTTCAGTTCTTTTATGCTCATATCATTCTAGACATCAATAAACCCCTAAAACCCTCACTTCCAGATCAGACACCAAAACCAGCTATTAGAGCTCCATTAATATCCAATATGAATGTCTACAGTCTACCCCATGCTGCCGCTTTTGTGGTTTAGTTAGTCATGAGGAACACCACTTTGGTTAGGTTTTAGGCAAAAATAAATAACCTTTCCATTGTGTTTATTGGACTTGAATTAGGTTGGACACCGTATACCAACTCCAAAAACATCGGAAACCCACCGAAATCTAGTACAATTTATACCAAATTTAGCCAAAATTTCACCAGCGAAACGAAAGTAAATTTCGAACATTGGTCTGGCGAATGCCTTCAGTTCTTTTATGCTCATATCACTCTCGACATCAATAAACCCCTAAAACCTTCACTTTCAAATTAGACACCAAAACCAGCTATTAGAGCTCCTTAATATCCAATACAAATGTCTACAGTCTACCCCATGCTGCTGCTTTTGTGGTCTAGTTAGTCATGAGGAACACCATTGCACCACTCTTATTCATGAAGAGAAGCATCAATCATTCGCTTATGGCTATCCATCCCACTTTCCCTCCTTCACTCGCCACTATTTCCAGTCATCAGCTAGCAAACTCATCCCTGCAAAATTAGCACCCCAGAGAAGTATGGCGCACTAACTATAACCCCTCATCAAAGCCCATAACTACATCACCACACATGGTCACCCCCAAAAGAAGGACCACCTCAGACTCCCAACATCAGTCCCAAACTACCACTACCACACAAACCCTGCCAAGTGCCAACCAAACTCCTCACATGGACCCTCCTCAAAACTATTCCCTATCTTCAACCAAATGAATCTCAACCACCACCCTCCTACATCCCTCGGCCCAAAACAATTGAAACATCCTTGCTAAAGACACAGTATGACTCAATAAAACCTTGAAGCAGATTTCCTTTTAATTGCATAACCCCATAGCCCCTAGGAGAAAACAGCACCAATTATCATCAAAAAATTGTAGCATGCAATGCTGAGGAGATCCTGAACCTCTTGTCCCATTCATCATCTCCTCAAACTTGACAAGCTGGATTTCTTATTTCTCATGGAGACGAAATACAAATCCCAAAAAAAATTTGAATTACTTAACAGAAATAATGATACCATGCTTGTATCTCTCTACCCCAAAGGCTCCTTTGAAGGGCTCGCCCTGCAATGGGATGACAATATCACAGTTTATACTCTCACCTTAGTCTCCATCAACAGTAATCCTCCCTCCCTCACATGTGTTTGTGGTGAACCCTTCAAACATGGACCCAAATGATTTGGGATCACCTTTCTAACATCAGCACAGATCAGCAAGGGAAACAGTTATGCTTAGGAAACTTAACTCCTATCTCTCATGGTGCGAAAAGATAGGTAGGTCTCATCCAAGCGACAGAAATACTCCTTTATGCCTGCAATTTCTTAGACCTAGGCTTCTATGGGTTATCCTCCACATAGAGCAACAAGCAATCTTGGGGCCTCTTATAACTGGATCCTTTTAGATGGAGCCATATCTAAAATTACCTGGTGCAAATCTCCTAATGCAGTTGTTTTCGTTAAACCGACAATGGACTCACCAACGTCCAAAACTGGTCTACACTGAAGAAGCCAAGTATTAAGTCCAAGTCAAGGAGGTTGCAACACCATGATTGTAAGAATGTCACTTTCAATGGTCCATTGCTTGTTTCGATTCAGTGGCTAAGGTGCTCACAAGACCCACAATTGCAAGATTGCATAAAAAATGAAACTGTGACATCTTCGGCGATATTCAATCTAAAATGTACCTCTCAAGATGGAGTTGGAGCACGAACAAAGTTTGTCTAGTAGCAAGAAAATGGGCTAATCAGACTCCTGGATGAAGACCTGAGAAAGGAATAAGTGATCTGGAATCAAAATAATACATGACCCAGCTTCAGTGTGATAACAAAAGTACAAGCTTCTTCCACCTTTCCACACTTCAGCATTGCCAGGGAAACTAATCCTAAAGCTGAAGCTTCCATCAGACCAGTGGACCAGATCAGATTATAAGGTCTTCACCCCCTCCGTCACTATCTAAGTGAGCAATATAGATCTGAACTGATATCTCAGCTCTAGGTTAAGTATTGAACACAGTTCACCCATATGCTCCTGGTGATATTAATGTCACTAAGGGAGCTCATATTTTAGGGAATCAAAGTGTGGGGATCTGTTTACTTAGTGTTTTGTCCCATAATTAGGACACTGAGGTGTCGGCTTCTGGTTATGTTGATTAAAAAAAAACCTACCTTTATTGGTAAGTTCATTCACACATCAGATAAGATACTCAGAAAAAAGAAAGGCATTGCAGAACGTTGTTCCTCAGGAAGCACAACAGATTTGGATAGTTGTTAGTTGATACCATTCTAGTAACCTTAAATTTTACTAATTCTATACCCTCCCAGTTCTTCTATTAATCTTCACTTATCAAAGAGCAGGGAATCCCATCTTGACTCGTGCGAATTGTGACAGTCATTGCAAGAGAATCACACATCAACACAAACCAACCATTCCGAAACATAAAAAACGAGATCACTAAGGTAATCTACACCAACCAGAAAATATCACCCCAAATACAAGCCCTAAGTGCCACCACAACCAGTTAAAGAAAAGATGCAATCTTGAAGGAAAATGAGGATTAGAGAAGCCAGAAGATTCAATTTGGAATCCAGTTCTACCTTGGCAGAGATGAGGGGCATGTCGTGAGTCCGGTCATCGGAAACTACGACGTAATCCGCCAAAACGACAACGTTGTTCTGGATTTCCTCTGATACGCACTTCGTTCCTGAAGCTGGAAGATATAACCATATAGCTTCTCCCAGAGGTAGAAAGAGACAAATCCACAACACCAGAAGCTTTAAATCCAAAGTAGCTAAACAAACTGAGAAACTCATCCTCAATGAATCGAAAAAAGACCCCAAAAAATTAAAAGATAAAAACACCCTTTCGTTCCCGGATTCTGTTCTTCCAGTTTCTTCGACTGATCGTTGTGTTCAACGCAAGTTCTTTTCTTTTTCGCCCCTTAAGCCTCGAATTTACGTCCGTCGGATGAGACATGACAGTAATTAAATCCAAGCCGTTCATCAACTACATGATGGGAATCGGCCGATTCACCGATCCGATACTCCATTTTTAAAACTAGAGATGTTGGCCACCAAAACCAAACCTTTCTCTCCCAAATTGGTCGCCGCCGCTGCTGCCGTCGTTTACTAGGCCGCCACTTCTTCTGCGTTGCAGCGCCGTAATTTTGCTTCTGCTCCTCCGCTACGATGCAAAACCCTACCTGAAATGCGCAATGGAAAACCTCTTTCTTTCGCTCTCCTTGGCTCAGCTTCCGAACTCGTTAACATCCTCCTTGTCGCATCTCTCTCCAAAACCCTATCTGTGTCGGGTACTCGAAACCTCGACGCCGATTCGATTCCACTCTGCGAGTCACTCGTCCTGCAAATCCTCCGGCGAAATTCCCTCGACACCTCCAAAAAGGTCGATTTTTTTAGATGGGCTTCTCTCAGACCCGGTTACAGACATTCTTCAAACACTTACTCACAAGTCTTTCAAGCCATGTGTCGAGCTGGGTGCCTTGACGAAGTCCCACCTCTGTTGCGTTTGATGAAGGAAGATGGTGTTGTTGTTGACTCTGCCACTTTCAAGATGCTGCTGGATGCGTATATACGTTCTGGTAAGTTCGATTCGGCTCTTGATATACTGGACCACATGGAAGAGCTAGGAACTAGCTTGAATCCCCAAATGTATAATTCCGTTATTGTTGCTCTGGTTAGGAAAAACCAGGTGGGTCTGGCTCTTTCCATGTTTTTCAAGCTTCTGGAGGCTTTAAATGGTGATGAGGCCATTGTTCCTGATGTTATTGCCTGTAATGAGCTGCTTATTGCTCTAAGAAGGGGTGATAAGAGGGTGGAATTCAGAAAGGTCTTCGAAAAAGTGAGAGAGAAGAGTGAGTTTGTGATGGATACACGGGGTTATAATATTTGCATCCATGCATTTGGTTGTTGGGGTGATCTTGGCACTGCTCTTGAACTTTTTAAAGAGATGAAAGAGAAAGCTTTGAGTTCGGGTTCGTCTGGCCCAGATTTATGCACGTATAATAGCCTAATTCATGTTATGTGCTTGGTTGGGAAAGTGAAGGATGCCTTGATTGTTTTTGAGGAGTTGAAAGGATCTGGGCATGAGCCTGATGCTTTCACTTATCGGATTCTTATTCAAGGGTGTTGCAAGTCGTATAGAGTGGACGATGCAATCAGGATTTTCTGTGAGATGCAGTACAATGGTTTCCGTCCTAATACTGTTGTTTATAATTCCCTCCTTGATGGGCTGTTCAAGGCAAGGAGATTAACAGACGCATGTCTGCTCTTTGAGAAGATGATGCAGGATGGTGTCAGGGCATCATGTTGGTCTTACAATATTCTCATAGATGGATTATTTAAAAATGGAAGAGCTGCAGCTGCTTATACTCTTTTTTGTGACTTGAAGAAGAAGGGACAGCTTGTGGATGGTGTCACTTACAGTATTGTCATACAGCATCTCTGTAGGGAGGACCATCTCGAGGGAGCATTTGATCTAGTATCAGAAATGGAAGCTAGAGGCTATGTTGTTGATCTTGTCACAATATCGTCTTTGTTGATTGGTCTCCATAAGCAAGGTAGATGGGATTGGGCAGACAAACTCCTGAAGCATGTTAGGGATGGTACACTGGTGAGTAATGTTATCGGGTGGACAGGCAATGTGGAAGATTCCATACGAGACACAAAAAACAGGAAAAAAGATTTTACATCTATGTTCTCTTCCAAAACTCATTTAATTGAGATCCTAGGGTTGGGAATTTCTCCTAACGATCCATCTGACTCCTCTGTTGATGACACAGATGGAAGTGGTCAAGATTTGGGGACTACTGCTGTTATTACTGATCAGTGGTCTTCATCTCCTTACATGGATAAGCTTGCAAATGAAATGAAGGCTGTCAATCGATCATTTTTGTCTTTTTCTGCATCGAGGGGGCAACGAGTGCTGGAGAGGGGGATCGGATCTTTTGATATTGATATGATGAATACATTTCTCTCAATCTTTTTGGCCAAGGGAAATTTGAGCTTAGCTTGTAAATTGTTTGAGATCTTTACTGAAATGGGTGTTAACCCCATGAGTTACTCTTATAATTCTATGATGAGTGCATTTTTGAAAAAGGGCTATTTTAATGAGGCTTGGAGTATCCTTCACGAAATGGGAGAGAAGCTTTGCCCAGCTGACATTGCAACATATAATGTAATAATTCAAGGTTTGGGGAAGATGGGAAGAGCTGATCTTGCTAGTGCTGTTCTTGATCAGCTGATGAGCCATGGTGGTTATCTTGACATTGTGATGTACAACACATTGATACATGCACTAGGCAAGGCTGGTCGGATTGAGGAAGCCAATGATTTGTTTGAGCAGATGAAGAAAAGTGGGATTAATCCTGATGTTGTCACTTTTAATACGCTGATTGAAGTTCATAGCAAGGCTGGTCAAGTTAAGGAAGCATATAAGTTTTTGAAAATGATGTTGGATGCAGGCTGCTCCCCCAATCATGTCACTGACACAACTCTGGATTTCTTGGAGAAGGAAATTGATAAGATTAGATATGAAAAGGCATCGATCAAACGGCACAGTAATGGGGAAAATGGTACTTAATTGTCAAGTTTCTAAAGTTTATTCATAACATTGATTCATAAAGGAATCTAGGGCATTTGGGTCTCACAGCTGACTATTGAGGTTGGATTCAAATCTCCTTCCTTGAATGATGTATAATAGTTCTGCTACTAAAGCAGCCAAAAGATTTAATTTATTCATTGGGAAGATATCAGACGAAGAAAGACCTATGGACAGCAAAATTAATTGTACAGGGTTCCACAATAACTTGGATTCATGCACCTTCTTTGTACTGTAGTAGTTTTGTAATTCAATTCTTGATTGCAAACATGAAAAATAGGGGCTTATAGAAGTAAAGTGGAGATCCTGCTATCAAAAAGTCTCTGCTGTTTTTCATCGGAATGTATCAATTTCCCAGATAATTTAATCAGTTTTTTGTCCATAACTGCCATTCTTTGCTTAATGAATATATTTGCTAGTGGTTGTCTTTGCTTTTTCTATAGGGTATCTTCTACTTCATATTTAACTTGTGAGGAAGCAGTGGTTCGATAACTTGTGGGTTGGATCTATTTCAGTCTGTCCTTTGTTTCTGATTGGTGGTATTGCAGGTAAAAGTAGGCCACTAAACTGACTGAATTCTTTTAATAGTTCCATTATAGTTACTTTCTGCAGCAATTCCCCCCCCCCCCCGGTTGTTTCTATAGATTCCCTGATGCAGGGGAGCTCATTGTCTATGCTCCCATGGGGGTAAAATAGGACATCAGGTCCTGGTCTAAGCAAGGATCATTTTTCTCCCTTGTTGGCATGGGTTTATACCATCAAACCCTTGTCATAATTCTCTTTTTTTTTTTTTTTTAATCTTTAAACCAGTGCCTATAATCATCATTCCAGGTCCTATTCTTTGTTATTTTTGAGTGGAGGAGCACAATGAAATGAATATGGCTTTCAGAACTGACTTCACTTGGTCTGCTGTGCATAGTTTGGTAAAAGTTGTAGGTTGTAGGGATGTGTTGCTTAACTTTACTGCTACTGCAACTTTCAGCAGTATTTCATACTGTTGGTAATAGTTTAACTCATCGTGTTGCTATTATCTTTAATATCTTTAGTTATCTTTTGACTACTGCTTATATTACACTGCTCTTTTATTGATGGATATATTTTTCTGTATCTCATTTTCTCTTCTGAATTTTGAGTTAAACCATCTTTTTTGTTTTCTCCCCCCACCATTCTGAAGCTACTCTTTTACCAGTTAATCAGAGACAGGCCTCTTTTCCGTCTGATGTCCAGTCCTGTTTTGAAAACCATGAGCAATCAACCACATTCTTCATGAATTATTTAGTGGGCACTGGAGTAACAGGTGTGATCGTGAAGTGACGTAGATGTTTTTTATTTGGTTTCACCAGTTTAATGGCTCTGCATATCTAAATGCCAGGTCGTTTGAATGGATGTGTTTATTAGAATATAAAGTAGGTCTTACCATGTCTAACAGTGACTGCATAATTGTGTGAAAGGATTGGTATCTTTCTCACACGGCAGTGACATAAACCTCAATCGGTTTTTGGTGGTTTCTTATGTTTTAGTAATACCATTTCTGGGTAATGTGTTTTAAAGAGCTTGTGCTAACTTGTGTTGGAATGACAAATATAAAAGCACAGTTTAGCTCCCCCCTTCCTGTGGCCCTTCATGTTTTTGTTTCGAGCAGGTGGAAGACACTATCAGACACAAAAGGCTAGCCATGCTGGTGCACATCATGGGTCATTGGTCATCATCTCTCCTCTCCTTGTTCTCTTGTCTCAGCCTTATGTTTGCAGCATGAAAGCTGGTGGCATGCCTGGGCTTATTCATTGATGCTCCTTGGTGGTTGATTGAATTGTGGTGTTTGTTTTCTAATTTGAGCATTTTGTGGATTTATATCACTTGCCTTGTTGCAATGTAATGGTTAATTTGTGGTATTGCAATCAACAGGTTCAATACTGAGGAACAGTCACCCATGGGGAGCAGGGATAAAGCTGTACATGTCACATTGAAGGATAATTTGTAAAAGCTTTCGTGTAGAGTTTAGGACTTGTTTTTTGCGAATCAGAAGTCCTTCAACTCCGTCTTCTTTGTTACTTAATTTTAATTTTTATATGGAAGCATTTGAACAAAAAATGACTATTTTAACAAATGGATAGAGAAGTTATCTTAAGGATCATCACGAGTCAAATTTCATAATCTAATCTGTTACCCACCACACGCTTACAGTACATGAACATTTCATATCCTAGAATTTCAGAGCCCGTTTGGCAGGTGGCAAGCATGACCCTGTTGCATCTTGACATGAAACTTAAAAGAGGTCGTATACGAAAGGTTTTAACAACAGAGAGAAAATTTAGGTTGATAAAATTGGTAGTTTACTACTTCTCTGTGTATGTTATGTAGCTCAAATTAGTCAAGTTCTTACACTGGATTTTAACTTCTTGTATGCTATGAATTTTCTCATTACATTGAATACACCATGGTACATACAGTATGCTCTTCCATTCTCTCTATCTCTGTCTGTGTGTGTGTTTGTGTAACATTTATGAATTCCTTTCAGGAAAGAAGCAAACCTGAAAGGAAAATTTAGCTGACTCTCAAGCATCTTAACAACTGTGGCACATATCCGCGGGTTAGGAAAATTCCCTTCTTTTTGTTTTTTTCCCTCTTTTTGGGTGAGTGGGTTAGAGAAGTAAGTGTGACAAGGATAAAGAGATGGTAGCATCAAGAGAGATTTAGGGCCATTTGCTGGAGAAGTAACTTCTTCTGAGCTGCATTGATGACACCCTTGCACTCGGCATCTACCAATACCTCTGTCATTATTGCAGCTGCATGACCTGTGGGTTCATCTGAAGCCCTCCTCAACATGAATATCTAAGAGACAAAAAGAAGCATGAAATCAGTTTAACAAACATCTGGATATGCACACGCCTTCCAAGTTGTCAAGTCAGTTTGTCACGCGAATCTAACCAAGTAAGACATACCTGCCCATGATGTGAAATTTCTAGACAGCCAGGTTGTTGCATAAATGGTTCCCCATCTATCTGGATTGGGAAGGGACTGTAAGTGTGTATCCTAACTACTTTCCCTTGGGCTAGTCTCCTGGCTTGAGAAAGTCCAACCTGTACAATTTAGCAGCAATCAATTATTTAAAATGTTTCCATTAAATTTAGCTGCAGGAGTGCACAAAGAGAAGTTAAAAAAAAAAACTACTATAGAACACTCGAGACGGAATCTTCAAAGTGATAGCTACCCCTATCTATCCTAAGATAATTTAGTAGTATATAATACTTGGAAACTGTTTGCAACCTCCTTTTCTTTAGTCAATCAGATCTCATGCAAAGGGAATGGGAATCTGTTAAGAGGTAAGCACCAAAAAGGCTTCTAGCATCTTTCAGAATATGCAGGGACAAAAGTAAGATGAGAGGTGACAAAATCAAACCTGAAGTTTGCCGAGGTGCCAAGCTCCACTAATGGAAACAACCTCAAGCACCTTATCATGCATTGATTGAAGATTAAAATCATCATCATGCTCATAGTCATTTTGCCATAGATCTACTCCACCCATATAACTGCCAATGTTGAGCACAATAATACCCTCGGAATCCTGTTAAAAGAATATTAAATTGAAGAAGAAAAAAAATGAAAAGATGAAGCATGAGAAGACTGGTCAACTTCTTAATTGCAAAGCAATGAAACTTTTATAATGGAATAAAAGCTTCATGAAGAGAAATTGATTTTACCCTAGGGATCCAGATTTCCTTCCCATCCACTTCAAGGCAAACTTGCCATGGTAGGTCTGCACATGCTCTATCCATCATATCCCTGGCACCTTCTTTGGCATACCGCAATTTATTTACAAACTGGAAAATCAAATTCTAAGTTAGTTTATAAAATGTCCTAAAAAGAAAACCACAACAAATAAGAAGAAGAATATGGCCCCAGCTGTCTGATATCACTGAGGAAGGAAAGCGGAAAGGAAAAGAACCACACTATTAAGGCATATAATTCCAAATTATCAGTAAACAGGTCATTCCAGGCCTACTCTCAGTTTCAGTTGGTTTCATTTCATATACAAGCAATATGATGCAGATATCCAGCAACAACAGATGTTGGGCCACTTGATTTGGTTAACTTAGCTTTTTTGGTCCCAACTGTACCTATGGTTTAAGTTCAATTCAACTGAGTCTTAATATGAGTGCCAAATGGGTAGATGGGCTATGGGTTTAATATGATTGACGTACTAGACCAATTTTATAAGTCCAGATATTTACAAATTTGTCATATGCTGAATTCAGTAATTCATTTCTAATTTTACAACATACTAGAATGTTGGTCTCTAACTTAGAAAGGCTCCCTTTTTCAAAAAATCTCAGGCTGTAAGGATTCCTCCTTCCCACATACTGGAGGTTTGAATTCTGGTTGTTCTCTATGAAGTGAATAAATAGAACAGGTCACACTCTCATCAATGATTTTGACAAAACCCTATAACTACAGCTGTTACTTTCTGAATGAAACAAGAACCCTGTAAGAGGAATGTAGACCTAGTGAGATGCTAGCTGGGCTTCAGTGAGAGGCTCTTACCTGTTCAACCGGTGAGTATTGAACCTGTCTTCTTTTTATTAAACACAGGCTGTTGATTGGTTATGCAGGTCATATGTTGTCAACCTGTTGGAAAACTGAAATTTTCTGTTGCTTAAAATAATGTGGTTCGCTGTTTCGGGTGTTTCTTGACTGTTAATTCAAAGGATTCTGATGGTTTATCTGAACACTGGATTGCCACAAAACTTTGGGATTTCCAATTGTTAAACATGCTGCCATGATCTTAACTAGGGCCTCAACTTTTCAGAAGTTTCTGGATTTTAAGATAAGAGTCAGAATTTGAGTGATTTTATATATGATGTTCCATATGATGAGCAAGGAATTTGATGAGTTTGATACTGTTTGGTTGTCTTGACGCAAAGATAAGCCTGTTTCTAATTCTGAAACCCTAGTTACGATTTTGGTTACCCCTCTATATCTCCATATCCAACCGATGGATTGGAACCAGACTTAGAAAAATTCAAGAGCCTAAAAAGAAGATAAAAGGATACTGGATGTATTCAACCCCACTCAAGATTAGGGATGATACCATCAATGACAACTAAATATCACAGAATATAAACACTCACATAATGACAAGGAATCCTTCCTTTTTGGATGAATAAAAAAACTTTACTAAATGAGAAGAAGGAATGTACTAAGGGACCAGCCTTCAAGAGGGAAGCCGGATAGCGGAGCGAAGACCCCAGGTAACAACGAGCCTATTCCTTGGGGTGTCATCAACAGGGGGTTGGGGAATAGACAAGTCTAGAAGATACATCAAGGAATCCTTCATTGCTGATCTATTGTCATTTTATGTCATAAATCTGATACCTTGCCAGGAAGAGAAAATGCATAAGAGGCCAAAAGAATATTAGGATGATGCTGGGAGAGTGGTGCTTATCCGTCATATCCTCCAATCCTCCTATCTCTACTGGTGCGGTATCTTCACCCTTCCCAAATCCACCATCCATTCTTTGGAATCCATCTTTTGTGTCTTCCTCTAGAAAGGCCAAGATTTTTCCCGTTTTCTCCACCCTATTTGTTGGAAATCTGCCGTCCCAAATCCGAAGGAGGTCTTGGAATCCGTCGTATTCTTGACATGAATATGGCTTGTCTTATGAAACTCATCTAGAAGATTGCCTCCAAACATGATTCCATTTGGGTCTCTTGGGTTTATTCCTATCTCCTTAAGAATGACTCCCTTTGGACTCACCCGCTCCCTTCTAATCCCTCTTGGATCTAGAGAAAGCTCTTGCTTCTCCGTGCCCATGCTCTTTTCGCCATTTCTATCCAAATTTCCACTGGTGTCTCCACTTCTTTCTGGCTTGACCCTTGGCATCCGATGGGTATCCTGTACACTCTCTTTGGCCCCAGAACCGTATACAACTCTCGTATCCCAAAATCCACCCCTCTCCTCCTTTATTTCCTTTGGATCTTGGACCACCACCCCCCCTACCCAAGTCTCACACAGGTTTGGAACTCCCTCCCCCCTATCATCCCACACTATAGACCGCATAACTTGGCTTCATTCTCTCTCTACCCCCCCCCCTTTCCACTACCTCGGCTTGGAATCTCCTTAGAACCCCCTCCCCCCCGGTCCCTTGGTGTCAGTTTGTCTGGTTTAATGGTCACATCCCTCGCCATTCCCTAACTCTTTGGAGAGCCCTTAACCTTGCCCTACCTACCCAATCATTTCTCATTAGTCGCCACATCCTCGCTAGCCCCAACTGTACCATGTGTTGGAATAGTTCAGAGGACCTTGACCACCTATTTTTTTGTTGCCAGCTTTCCCGCTCTGTTTGGACCCTAGCCCTAGCCTCCATTTGGCCCAGACCACGACGTTCATTTGGCTTTGCTAGAGATTGGAACTGGATCTTGAGAAATTTTGCTGGTGCCACTATCTGTGACCTAGTGGGTAAGCTTGTCTTTGCCGCCATTATCCACCATCTTTGGTGGGAGCGTAACTTGAGAATATGGACTTCCAAATCCCGATCCCGATACTTGATTTTGAATGCCATCTATTTTGATGTTTTGTCGAGACTTTGCTCTCTTCCCCACCCCCTATTGTTGATTCTCCAAGAAATAGGCTGATTGTTAGTTCTTGGAGTCTATCTTCTCCTCTCCAGTCTCCCCATTGACTGGCTCTTCCCCCCCCCCTCTCTCTTTCCCCTTTGTACATGTTCTCTTGTTTGCTTTCAGTAATTTAATTTATTATTCACCCAAAAAAAATATTAGGTTGATGCAAATTGAAACGATATATCAGCTAGCAAGAGAGAGTGCAAGTGAGGGGGAAGAGGAAATGATCAATTCACTGGTGAGAGAGGAAGACATGAGAGAATGATAAGACTGTAGTCTCACCCTTCTAACAAACAAATCTTTTTAATTAATTACCAAATCATGAGGAGGCTTAGATATTAAAATGTATCTACAAAAAGGAAATAAATGAATAATAAAGCCGAGACATACTCGGTCCAGGAAAGGCTGGGATAAATCAGAGTCAATCATTACCTAGTCAGGAAATTTATATTTAAGAAAGAAAACACGATTTGAAATCCTCCCATACACAACCTAAAAAGGAATATAACAAACTGACTAAACAACCTAATCTAAAGGAGACTGAAAGAAAAGGATTCGACATATCCTAGTCTAGATTAACCCATTAACAGCAATAAAATTAAAAATATCTGAAATCTAAACACTATTCCACAATTAGAATGTAGATGAAGTTCCTAAAAGCTGTGAAATCTGGAACCACAAGTTCAGAAAGATTTCCAGTGGTCTTCACAACTCTTGGTTTCCACGGTTCAGCCCTCCCTTAGCCACAGGTTGTGAACCACAAAATTGAACCATAGAAGGGACTACAGAGACCATGCGCCTGCATTATAGGGACTAGAACAACTGAAAAGGTGAAGCATATGCATAAAAAAAAATTGGTACCTGGCTACGGAACTTATCAGGGTGTTCTTCCCGAGTCAAGTGAAATTCATAAGCAACCTTAGCATCACAACCAATACCTATCAAAGAAATTTAAGTAATAGATTAACAAATTAAAAGATAAATAACTATCATATTATCATAGATAACCTTTAGCATCACACAGAACAGCCAAATAAAATAATGTAATGTATAAACACGTCAAATAACACAAATACTAACAACAACAACAACATAAACAAAGAGTACCTAAATAGTTCATCATAAACTTGGATTGTAGTTTTCTGGGATTGCGATCTGGGTTTTCTTCTTTGATATTAATTTTCCAACGATCTAGCATTGTCACTGCTGCATGATTGATGTCATGAAGAAGGGTACCTAGGCCACCTTTTCCCTCAACAGAAGACAAACCTCCTCCCCATTGCAAAACCCTAGACAAATCATTTCCAGTGCCCAGAGGAAGTATAGCAACAGGTGGTGGTGATTCGAAGTTGTGCTTCTCAATGGCATCAAGAACCCAAGCAACTGTACCATCTCCACCACAGACTAAAACCCTAAAGTATTGCACCGAACTAAACAACTTCAAACCAGTCTCAGGCCCCTCGGAAGAACTCAGTTCAAAAATCTGCAAAATGCATGTAGAAAATTCAGTTTTATTTCATACATGTCTAAGAAATTACATGTAAATCCTAAAAATATTCTTAGAATATAGTAATGGCAAAAAGAGGAAATCAACAAGGACCACAAACATGAATATCATAACCACACCTGTACAGGATTTAATATCATGTTTAATCTCCTCCGCAGAGCAGGTCCGTACTGACCTCCACTCTTGGTATTGATAAATACCAGGAGAGGTCTTGCATCGTTCTGCAAATTCACTATCTTGAAGTTCTTAGCAGAAACAAAGGTTGCATTTACCACATTTCCCTGCAGAAATTCATTCTGAGTGTCTTTTACGATTGGTACTCTGCCATTTTTCTTCAAGAACTGGTCACCGAACTCTCTATTGCAATTGCATGGCTTATCAAGAGCAACAAGCCCATTAAGGACATGGTTGAGAGATGTATCTGTCTGAGGAGCATCCTGTAGGTTACAATCATGTACCCTAAAATAATCAGAACAGTTGTTTCCATTTCGGCCCCTTTGACGCCTCCTGATTTTCCCACGAACTGACGAAGTAATAATATTTTCTGTGATAGAACTCAGCATTCCACTAGTCCTGGTAACATCATCCATTTCTTTTACAGAAAGCGGAGAAAGGATTAGCCTTCTGAGAGGACCCAAATCGCATACACTACCAGATTCTTTTGACATTTTGGAATGACAACTAACATGTATAAGTCGCTGACACCACAAGCACTGCCATGTAGGTGAAGCATCCAGAAAAGGGATACATGCTTCGTCACAGTAACAACAGAAAGCAGACGTTTCAGTGCTGTCATCAGATTTGGTCCACCTTTCTGACCAATGGTGCAGCAGATGAGTTGAACCAGCCTGTGCTACACACTTGCAGTCCTTGGTTGCAAACTGGGAACAGTAGAAATGAGCAGCTACACCACAAACAGTGCAGCGATGTAAAGGCAAATGGGAAGCAGCCTTTGCACCACCAGTTTGTTGGCAAACCATGGAAGTAAGACACACACAACATGTTGATGGCTGTTCATCATAAGAAAAATCTCCCGTCCATGTATGTGGAGATAAAGGGACTCTTAACTTCTTCCAGACTTTCTTTTTGGCTCTTGCAGCAGCTTTAACCCACTTCAAGGACGTCTTCTTTTGCCACATAAGGATTGCATATATGATAGCCAGAAGACCAAATGACCCAGTGACCAGCCAACCAAAAACAAAAGGACCAAAATAATCTGATTTGGCTACGATATTGAGGAGAGGAATACCCAAATCTGCCATGATTATGTACTGCTGCAGTCTGAATCTTCTTTTACAGCCAACTCATTCACAATATCAGGCATCAGATCTGCAAAGGTAAAATAAATTAACCGTCAAATTATTGCCTTGGAATATTAAATGATAACACTAAAAAAGGTCGGTAGATTGGAAAAGGAAGAGTAGACAGTAAAAATGATGCTACAATAAACTTGTAGAAGAATGAATAATAAGAAACACAAATCAAAAGTATATCCAGAATAAAGTTTTTGTTAACATTTATTTATTCATCTATTTGGTTCAAACTTTTCCAATAAGTGTAAAAGGTGGGTAAACAGATAGCTTAAAAGCAGAGCAATTATCATACCTAAAGAAGAAGAAATGAAACTAGAAAGAAGTCATATCCAGCCAAAATAAGAAAGTTCAATTCCACCGAATGAAGGAATCTCAACTTCATCAAAACTAAATCTTACTAGAAGGAACTCCTGAAACTTTTATAATGCCATGAAGATTTAAACGGTTGAGAATTGCAACTCAGCTACACAAGCTATCAATTAAAACTAGAAAAGAAGAGGCAATTTTTGTACAACACCACCAGAATCTTGATTTTTCATCACAGAAATAATGCCAGCAAACCTGAAACTATGCAAAATTGTCAAATGTCTAAAATTGTTGCCAAAAGTAATACTACTTCCTCCATTAGCAGCCTATGATAGAACATTAGGTTCAATGGTTATTTCTAGTTATTTCCCTCCTAAGAAACTCAACACTATCATGACAAAGAACAGCTTCCTACAAGGAAAACCTAAGGCCAAACGTCTTTAATGTGACCAAAATCTGAAGAATTCACTCGCAAAGCGTTCATTACAGGAAGAGAAGATCCACATACTAAATCCTCTTACAAAATTCGATAACACGTGCGATCTCTAAACCAAAAGAAACTGCTGAATTCTACAAGAAAGAAGAAAAAATTACAGCATTTGTAAACGTGAATGAATAATTTCCTTTAGAATTCAGCTAAAAACCCATCTAGATCCAACAAACCTAGCTTACTAACCATTAAAAAAAACAAATCATCAAGATGGACAAAAGAAAGCAAAAAAGTTGTAAAGGTGGAGGAGAAACATAAAAGAATGTGAAAATAAACCCTACCTTCGTTCCCGTCTTTGATTTCTCTTTCTGTGATTTCTGAATTCTCGAGCAACACATTGTCTCTCTTCGCCTCTGCAAATGCAAATCACCGCCGGCATCTCTCTTAGTTTTTATACAATTGGGTGAACGAGGAGGGAACAGGCCCTTTCCGTGTTTAACAGAAAGTTAAAGAAAATAAATTTGTATTATTTTACGAAGAAAAAAACCACCAAATTTCGTAGAATAATAATAAAATAATAAAGAGGAGGAGGAAACCCCTTTGTTTAAGCTTCCTGATTCCTGCAAATTACTGGAAAGCTAATGAGAACATGAAAGCGCTTTCCGCAAGCCACGGAATCTTTCAATGAGAGAACGTAACGGACTCGAAGGGTATTTAGGGTACTTTATTTTTATTTTGGAATAAAAAGTTAAAAACAAAAATAGAACATTTTCGGTGTGTACTACGGGGAAACTCCGTGTTTGGAAAATAATCCAACTGCCGACTTGTTCGGAGTGCAATGACAATTATGCCCTTTGTTGAGACTTTCCCGTTTCCGTGGAAATTGTCAGAGAATTGTGACGAGAAAACTTTGACCCCGATGAATCCAAAGCCTGATCGAGACGGGAAACGATTTGACCACGATGTATCCAAGGCCGTTGATTAGGTTGACCGACATCATGGCACGCCATCAGATTGAATTTTCTTGTTTCTTTTTTCTTTTTCTTCCTTTTTTTTAACATTTTTTTAACAGAAAATACTCCCAAAGTACAATTGGTTTGTTTTTTGTGCTTTTTTTTCTCATTTTTCAAATGAATTTCGATAAATACTTTCCCACAAGAAAAACGTTTCTCTTCAACACTTACAAGCAATAAAAATGCATTGAAATTGGAAAACGATTTCTTACCTAAAAACAGTGAAATCGAATAAAAACGTTTCCATACAGCTCTAAAACGCCGTCACATGAACTAGACATAATTGAACGAAGGAGTGTCAACCGTTAAGGTTATGATCTTTTGAAATCATGAAAAGGCCCTTATTGGTTAGCAAATTCACAACTAAAACCCACACACTTAAGGTCATGATTTTTTGAAATTTATGAAAGGCCCCTTGTCATTTTTCCTATTTTGATGATTGTAAAGAAATTCATTTGACATTACGAACCATTACATTTCTCAATTCTTCATTCAAACTTTCTTCTAGTGCACTCCTAGCCTGAAACAATAACCAATTTTTGACAAAAAAAACTTATTAAAAAGTTTAGAAGGCAGTGAGTCTTTCCTTAAGATATCCACACAACAAAGGGATAAGTTTATGAGCCTATTTAGAATTTATTGGGATAGAGAGAAGAACAATAATAGCTTAACGGATGCATCATATCTCATCAACATGGCGCGAGAGAAGTTGTGCCTAATTTAATCTCCTCATAATATAGCTAATCTCGGGCTTCAAAAGGTGATTCAATTCTATCCATCTGAAACTATTGGTAAGGAGGCATCCACCCCAAAACAAAACAAAAAAACCAAAAAAGAAATACCAAGAGTCTTAACCAGACTTTTTCACCGATAGGTTATGAACCCCTAAACATATTAAAGTGTTAGAGCGAATAGAATACATAAGAGTGATCTCATCATAGATACAATTAAGGGTGTTATAAGGGGAAACATTAGTAAAAAAATTCCATTGCCACAACAGTAGATATAGGTGTTTTGAGAATACGCCTTAAGGATCAATGGTTAACGATGGCTCTGATGGGTGGGTTCGCTAGAATAGGCAATAATGAGATCACCATTTTAGTAAACAATGCAGAAAGGGGTAATGAGATTGATATGCAATAAGCTCAGTGAACTCTTGAAATAACTTAAGGGCTTGTTTGGTTACATGAATCCAGAGATTTCAAATCTCTGGATTCATGAATCTGAGAATTATACCCGTTTGGTTGTAAAAATCTCTAGATTCATGAAATCTGAGATTCGCCTTTTACACTAAACGTGAATCGAGATTTATGGGTAAGGGGTGAAATCCGGAGATTTCAAAAAACTTTACATTTACACATTTACAAAAATCACGTCGATCAAATAATTTTTTAGGATGAATCCCCAGATTTCATTCCACAACCAAACACCTAATTTTATAAATTATAACTCTATAGATTTCAAATCTTTAGATATTTGAAATCTCCAGACTCATGTAACCAAACAGGCCCTAAGCTAACCTGAGTAGAGGACAAACAAATGAGGCGAATTTAACTCTCAGACAAGCTAGGACGCAAGTAGAGGCTATCAATATAATTTCGTAACTACTTGGTGCGTCCAAATAATTAAAAGAAGTTCTGTTTATATACCTATATTCTGTCGATTAAATACAATCAAGTGATTATGGCGCAACAAAAAAAACGAACAAATGAAATACAAGATTAAAAAAAATCAATACAAGGGCAGATAACTTTTTTGAAATCGACAAATTAACATGTTTAAGGATCTGCATAGGGAATCTTCCTTTGTTAGTGAGGATTGACTCAAATCACTATATTATTCCCTTTTATAAACAAGTGATATATATACATGAAAAATAAATTTTCTTTCCTAGTGCTAAATATTGTCTTTCTAAAAATTACTTCTATCAATTTGTGATTACATCAAATATGAAAAAACATAATCTACAACAAATATGGAATATAAGATATGCAAAATTCATAATAATAATGCAAACGTGGAAGGATAAATCATAAAGATATGATAATATTGCCCCTCAAGATCGAGTGTAGAGATTATGAACACCCATCTTAGATAATACGAACTTGAATTGTTCACAACCAAGCAATTTAGTGAAGATGCCAGCAAGCTAATGACGTGAGAGAATCTTGGTTGGAGTGATTAAGCAATTTGAAGAAGATTATTGCACTAGGCTGCATAAACAATGATAATCCTCAACATAGCAGGGTGGTCAACGCTGTCATTGAGGGTATAGTGATGCAACCACTGGGGGGAAGGGCGAGAAATATGAGATGGAGCAGCAGTTAGGGAGGGAATGGTTGCTGGTGTAGAGGGTTCATAAAGAATGGGATCTTCAAGATGAGACAACGGCAATGGAAGACAAGTGAACCTAGGGGTGCAAGTATTGGTATGATGGCATAAGAAAATATATGCTCGTGAAACAAAATGTTTCGTGTTACTTATATTTTTTTTGGATCAAGTACACGATATCCCTTTTTGCCATGGGAATAACCAATTAATACATCAAGAGAACTCCGTTTATCAAATTTGTGTTGAATACTATGATTGGGACCAAAACAAATGCATTAAAAAACTTACAAATTAGATATGTCGAGTGCCTTGTCATAGAGGATTTATTTTAAAGAGAACGCCCTTTTAAAACACGAGTTGAGAGGTGATTTATTAAGTAGCTGTTAAAACACATTCCCCCTAAAACTCAATAGGAAGATTAGATTGAAAACAAAGTGCACATACAACATTAAAAACTGTGAAAATATATATGTTCTACAACACTATTATGCTATTGGGGGTGGCAACACAACTAGATTGCTGAAGAACACCCAAAAACAATAGATAAGAAGCAGTAGGATGGTCAAAAAAATTTAGTTGCATATTAGATCGAATGCATTTTTTGTGTGATGTTATATTGATTATAAAGCACGAGAAAAAAATTAAGAAATTAATTGACTAACCTCATATTTAGATATCATGAGAAATAACCAAATACTACGAGAATAATCATTCACAATGGTTAAAAAATAAGGGACACTATTAGAAAATGAAAAGATGGAGACTATCTAGCGCTAATGGACAAATTATGTATGTTGCCTATTGGGAAAAAAATTTGTAAGACTAATACAATATAAATGAGACGTAGAAATGAGATTTGGGTGACCCAACCATGTGACTTAGAAGATTTTCTCCTCCACATTGTAGATGATTTGGGTTCAAAAAGAAGTTTCCAGATCTTTCTGACACTGTTCTGTTTGGTCAAAGGTCAAACCTTCCCAATTTTGGATTGGGCATTTGTGCAAATACTCCTATATACACAAGTTATCATTATGTCAATGAAAATATAAAATTCCAACACTCTGAGGCGGCGCATGCACTACACAACCGGATAACAATCTTTTGACCTAACTACGAAACGAATACGAGACGGCGTAGAGAACTTCACCCTCTAGGGCCTCTCCCGTCTGAAGAATAGGGAGACGACGGAAGGTGAGCCAAGAAAGAACCATTCTCCACAAGAAGCACTCTACTGCGTTTAGGTAGCGAACCTTGCTTGTCTTCATATTCGACGTCGACGACCGGCGACGGTTAGAATCCATATCTGTTATTTTGTTGTTTTTCTTGTTTGTGATTTTTAATTGAATTCAACGTTATTGATCAGAAAGTACACTGGATTTGATGAGTTATCCGGCATCTTGATCGATTTAAATCTCTTTCTCCCTCCCTCTCAATCTTTCTACATATGTTTGTCCGTACCCTTCAGTAGCCACGTTGCGTCTTTCTCTCTTTTCGCGCTTATTGATTGAAATTTCTGTATCGACACAAATTGGTGGTTTCTGCAGGTGTTGATTTGTTTTCAGGGGCTACTATTCTGCGCTTTGTCCACAAAATGGTATTCTTCCTGCATATTTTTTTATATTGGTTTTCCATAACTGTGGGGTGTGTCTTAACTTTAAGCGATTTCAATTTTAATTCAAACTTCATATTCTTGTCCGCATGCCATAGCTATTTCGATCGAAGTGTTGTTACTTGTTAGGGGTCTATGTTCCATCATTTTTTTTCATTATTTTTTTATTTATGAATAAATGATTAAATAGAGCGACGAAAACAATACAAATAGGAGGAAATAAAGGGAGGGGGAGTACAAGGCTTTAAGAGGGGGTTCGGATAGAGGAGCTGAGACTTAGGAGCTAACAATTAACCTATTTATGGGTTGTCAGTAATCGAGGGTGGGGAAGAGAGAGAAATCTAGAAGAAACATCAAAACATTTGCTTTCCAAATAAGGTCTAGGGACCGAGGTTTGGAAGTCCATCTCTTAAGATTGCGTTCCCACCACAAGTGGCGTATGGTGGCTCCAAAGACTAGGTTGCCTACTTGATTGCAAATGGAGTGGCCAGCAAAATTCCTCAAAATCCAAGTCCAATCTTGAGAAAAATCGTAGGAATGCCTTGATCGAGGCCAGCTGGAGGCTAGGGCTTTCTCCCAAAGGGAACGGGAGAAGGTACAAGGGTAAAAAAACTCTTTATTTAATTTAGTCCAACTCTTGTTTGACCAAACCCCTTGAGGTCAGTTCTCTTTTGGGGTTCGACCGAAATCAATTGAACTAGTCTACTAATACTGCACCAATGGGGTTTTAGGTCAAGTTAGGTAAGGATTTGGTAGGCATTAAGGTTTAAGGTCACCTAAGTTTCAGTGGTGGAAATTGTGCTGAAATTGAATTGCAGCAATTCCTGATGAGGTTGTTAGTTAACTTATTGAAGTCCATGTTTAATGGAGGCCTTTAAATGCATCCTTATGGAGGTTGATTTAATCTAGATTGAAGGAGCTAAATGAGCTTGATGTGGACCTGAAATAAACTTTGGAGAAGTGGAGAGAAAAGATGTGCATGGTTTAGGCCTTGTGTCTAGTATGACCTCAAATAGAGTCTGATTGGAAGGCAAGGAGTTATGTGGCTGACACCATTTAGTTAGGGTAAGGCTTGTTATTGTTGTTGTATTGAAGTCCTTCCATCACGTATTAACCCTGTATGTGTGTTGTGTTCTTTTTTTACCTTCTCAACATTTGTTGTGGAAAACTCAATTAGCAAAATATAACAAGCCTGCACAGTACAGTATCAAACAAAGCTTTTGTCTTAGAAGCATTCGATACCAAGATATCTCAGTTGAAACTGCAAGTGGCCGATATTCAGTTCCATTGTTTCACCTCAGAGTAAAGAAAGGGGCCCTACTTCTCAACTCTCCCAGCTGTGAACATACCCTTTGTTCTTGATTATGCAAGTTACTATTGGAATAACTGGCAACGTTAATGAGTATCCCTATTTGGTTCCAGTCTTGTGCATTACTTGGTGTGTTACATGAATTTCCATTCCTTTTTACTATAACTTCTGTCCCAGAAAATTCTGTTCTTTCTGTACTTCTGCAAGTTGTATTCTGTCTCTTGCATTTTTTCCTCTGTGTATGGTTTATTTAATCTACTCCCATGTACTTTGGGCATAGGCTTCGAAAATTCTTGCCAACTTGATCATAATGGGTTCTGGGATATTGGCCAGGGCTGTATTTCAAGCATACCGTCAAGCGCTCCAAAGTAAGTTTCTATGGTTGCATCTCCTTTAGCTTTCAGCTTCTATGTGTTCATTGTCACTGTTTTGCTGGTTATTGGAGGTGGTGTTTCTGGATTTATGCTTTATTTATTTATTTTTATTTTTTTTGGTTGCCTTTACTGAATATGAGGTCAAACCTAAAGCAGCTCCAGTTTTCCTGCTAAGTGGGAAAAATCATGCTGTTGTTAATCTACCACAAACTAAAATCTAAGGTGGTTTTGGTTTTTCTTGTTCTACCACTAGTCGGATCCGATGGTTAGAACCATAGTCTAGAGTAGGCTGCAACAGGGCCGGGCTGGGGTGGGCTTTTGCAATCCCAAGCCTACCCCTATATATTCTAATCTAAGCCCATTCCTGCTTGGACCCTAATTCAGGGCCAATGATTATTGTCCCTGACCCTAAGCCCTACATGGTCAAGCCAAGCCCATTCCCGCCCTGATTGGCCTTGTCCCTAACCCTAATTGACCCTATCCTTGTCCCTGTGCCTAATTCATTGAGATCAAGCATCAAGGACAAAATTAAGGCAAGGATTAGGGCCAAAATCAAAGCCAAATTCAAGGCCAGGGTAAGGGCAAAAAATCAGGGATGGGTGGGTATAGGCCCGATGGGCCAAAGAGTGATCCTAGGCCTGCCCTTGGCTCTAGTCAGGGCCAAAATCTTGAGCCCAAGCCCTATTTGGGCTTTGGGCAGGCTTAGGGCGTGTTAAGGTCATCAGGGCCAAACTTGCACCCCTACTTCAGATCATGGTCTCCATATAGCCTCACCCTAAGACCAGAAAACACTTAAGGCATAGTTTTTTTGAACAGGTGGAGTGGGAAAAATGAACATGTGGGCCCCATATGTAATGGGTTGGGGGAGAAGGAAATAAAGAGATTTTGTGAAAAAGTGTTAAATGTGAGTCTCACTTTATTGTTTTCCTCACTCTTTCTCAAAATTTCACCTATTTTGTTGGGTTTTGAAAATGCATGGGGTGGGAAAGTTAGCATGTCACTTCAATAGACAAGTTTCTCTAATTTAAGGAAGTTTCTCTACCAACTTTTCCACCTCATGGCTTGAGATTTCATGGGAAATTTTTTTTAAAAACTTTTTCCACCTCACCTTTATTCCAGCAAACAAATGGTGCCTAAATGAATGCTAAATTACAATTCAGATGGTGCTGAATTAGGATAGGTTTTGAGATGTTGCATGAAACATTAAGGGATTGCTGGGATACACTGGAACACGGGAGGGCATGTGCTTGTATGCGGGTTTGTGTATTGAGTTCTGGTCTAAAATTTAAAATGTTCCAGTCACATTATTCTCAGGACACAGCCATTGTAATTGCAGGATCACTCTTCCATGTTGCAAAAACAGTTGGCTTTGCTAATAGAAGTCAGAACACCCCCCCCCCCCCCCCCCAAAAAAAAAAAAAAAAAAGAACTTGGTGCCTAAACTTGTTAATTTTTGTTCCGTGTACTTTGCGATTAGGAGTGTATTGATTGTTAGAGATTTGTGGTTAAAATTAATGATGCTAGATCACTGAAATGGCTGCTTCTGGATTGAATGATAACCACACCCAGATCTCCCAAGGCCAGTAGCCCAAATTATGCCCAACAAACAATTAGTCATAATGTCAATTACTCCTGTCTGTCCCAGATGGCACAGCATGGATCATTCGTACTGAATTATTCCTGGTTCATGTTCTGATTTGATTTTGGTTATTCGTGGCTGGCGATTTGATTGGCTGATGATTTTGTATGGTTTGATTACAGATGCCTCAAAATCTGGTGTTGCTCAAGAAACTATTCAGAACACTATCCGCAGAGCTAGCAAAACGATGACTGAACAAGAAGCAAGACAGGTTCTTGGCATATCTGAAAATAGTGGTTGGGAGGAAATCTTACAGAAGTATGATACTTTGTTCGAGAGGAATTCTAAGAACGGGAGCTTTTATCTTCAGTCAAAAGTTCACAGGGCTAAGGAATGTTTAGAAGCCAAATACAAACCCCAGGACCCAAATGCAACTGGTTGAGAATCTGGCAGATTACCACATTACCCCTGGAAAATTTTCCTCTTTTTTTTCTTTTTCTTTTTCTTTCTTCTTCTTCTTCATCCCTTGTGCCTCTGTACAATTTGACATTCTACATTTTAGAAATGGAGTGGCATTTATACTACTCTCCCCCCCCCCCCCAAAAAAAAAACCCTAATTTTTTTTGAACCGTGTACCTAATGATTTGCCAGTAGTTTTAGGGCAAACTGAAAGTTATCTTCAGGAAGATAAAATATCGTTAATTCGTCCCCCAGCATTCTTTGCAAAAGGAACATTATAAAATATGATTTATTCTTTATGCACTAGTGGGATAGTGGGGATCCTGTTGAGTTGTTATGTATATGATTGTATCCATTTCTAGAATAAATGTATTCTTTCCTGAGGATATAAAGTAAGTTTCTAAATCAAACATCTTCTTCATGGATGGCTCTGAAAACCAGTACAAAGATTGTTTGTCACTGGCGATTGATGACTTGCCTGTCCTCAATTGCAAGACTCCCTTGCAAGTTTACCTAGAATTTTGTGAGAGCTTTAGTCTTCTTTCTCTCATCTCTTTGGGTTCCAGTCACGGTAATTAACACACAACCAGAACGTGTTAACATAAAATTTGGTTTATTTTGTTATATCTGATCTGTTTGTGATTGTTCCTTCAGGATGTCTCAGTGAGTCTTGGGCCTGACAGCAAGCTCTGATATCCTTCGAAAATCCAGTGCTTCGACGAACGCACGTTGATTCATCTTAAGTAACACGCAGAGGCCACCGGAAGAATGTTGTATTCGTTCACTTTATCAGACGCTGGGAGCTCATTTCTTCTCATGTGAACATTTCTCCAAATTCTTCGAGTTCATTAGGAGTATAAGGGCAGTCTAAATAGGCGATTAGAGTCGGTTAGAATTAGGCGTTTTGGTTAGTGAATTTGTAAATTATTGAACTTAGAATGTAAAATGAGAAAATTATAATTACAAATAAGTCCCCTCCATTTTAATCATATGCGTCCGATTATATTTTGTTGAGAGTGGTCTAATCTGAGCCGTTAGCAGCTGGCTGCAGCTGCAAATAAAAATCCAAATTTGACCCTTATATTCTATTTATGATGAATTTCTAAGAGTCTAGGTCCTAATAAAATAATGTAGGATAAATAAGTAATAACAAATTTTACGATTGTTTGGAATGTTTGAAAAATACAAAAATATCATATCATCAAATAACTAATGAAGTTCAATGGCTGAGGGCATTAGTAATTTCAAACAATATCTAATGGTGGTTTATATTGAAAAAAAAGTACAGGGATAAGATAGCAATGGTACAAGGGTACATCACTAAATCTAACACGGGCAAAATTGACATTACATGTCTAAATTTAATGATCTTTTATCACCGTTAGAAGTGAAAGAGTCAATAATAATTTCATAAGAAGTCAATTGTGGGTTAGTAGAGCGGTTAAAAGCCTAGACTCCCATGATGAGGTCTAGGGTTCGCACCCATCCGGCAACGTTTCCTTTCCAGTATTAAAAAAGCACCAGTCCAAAAAAAAAAAAAAAAAAAAATTTCATAAGAAGTAAAATTCGAATAGTAATCAACTTATAGTACAAGGGGGATTGAAGGAAAAAAGATTTAAGCATTTCACACTATCTGTGAGTACAAACTCGTGGAATAAGTTATAACATACAGTTTTAAATCTGCCAGCATAGTTCCAGTATTCTATCATAACATGTCCACAAGCCTAGGAAACCTTTCAAACAGCCAAGTCACTCCCCTTATAGCAACCTGTAAAGTCACAACCGAATGGAAAAAAGACCAACAGAAGAATAAGAACAAAGGTAACGGTAACAATGTGAATGCTAGACCAACTGAAGCATTGAAATTCAATGGTTTGATCAGTGACAACACTAAACTTAATTTAATCTTTTTGGACAGTTGAATTAACTGTTTATAATCATCTATAATCTATAACTCAGAGAAGAGTTGAAATCCACTGTTGCGAATGAACCCAACTACTTACAATGGTCTGTAGATTCTCATGCTGCAGATCCAAAAGTCGGCTGGTGTTAGTCGTTGCCTCTACAATGATGGCCTTTCTAGAGGCGTTTTGACATTCAAATTTTTTTTCTCTCTTGAAAAGGCTCAATTATTTTCTATAAAAACAAGATATGAATTTGGATACTGATTACCAATACTCATATCTGTTAGAAATGGATTCAGATATTTGTTTGCCTTCCAAGTCATTCTATTTACATCCCTATATAGCCAGTGATCACTGACTAGTACACAAATGGTTTAGGCAACAAGCAACTAGGGAGATTACAACAATAATGTCAAGTTCTCTTGTTTGGTTATTGAAACTTTGGGTCCATACTTCCTGCGAGGTATATCTTTCCTGAAGGTGTGGTTGAACGTTGGTTTTCTGGGTCGAGGGGTGGTTATCTTTCTTGAGGATTGCTGACTTTGTTGTTTCTGCGACTGAGGGGTAGCGCGTTCCTGGTTTCTTGGTTCCTTTCTGAATTGTTGCCTCCACCCCTTTTCTGTGCCCCTTTGTACCGTGCGCTCTGTTCTGGTTGGTGTGTTCCGGAAAGCAAGATATGTATGGGGTTGTGCTTGGGTGCTGCGTAATTAATGCGTAGCACCTGCAGCACATGGTCGAGATGACCGATTGAAATCTCGGTCAATCTCGACCGCACGCTGCGCAGTGCTGCACATTAATTGTGCAGCACCCAAGCAAAATCACTATGTATGTGCATAAAGCAGATATGTAGCAGACTAGAATTAATGTAATCACATCTATGAAAGAAGAACATACCAAAGCTGTCTCCCCAGGCTTGACTGAAGGTTCCACACTGTCTCGGGCATATCTATTTAATTTGTATCATTAGTCTCCCAGCAAATTTAGTGCATATTTAAAGGAATAAAATTGATACATTCTGAACTGTGCCTCATGATATAGGAAAAGCAAACTTGCTTAATAGCATTTTCAAATGTAAAACAAGATATATGCAATATATGGTGGCTGCAAGCTTACATGATCTGTCTCTTCCCATTGACAATGTCCAAACGGTAAAAGCTGCATCCTTTGCTGAATGGAAAAGGTCTTCCCTTCCAGTCTTTCATGCAAGATTGGCAGTAAATGAGAATATTTCTAAGCTGTAAATGCAGCAACAGAAGAATTGCAACATACCTAAATGCCAAGTAACCCCAACTGCTGCTGAATCTTCTTCAGATATGTCGTCGATAACAAATTGCAGGTCTGCATTGAAGTAATCAATGAACTTCTTGAAGAATTCTAGAATTGCCTGCACAGTATTCAAAATCCATCCTCAAACTTCTTGAGGTATTTGAATCATACTCAAATATGATTTAAGTATTTGAGTTATACCCAATGTATGTTCTAATATAGGCCATCGAATTAGTTATGATCCAATGGTGTAATCGGCCTTTGTGGGAAAATCCAATTAACCATAGAACCTAGTGTTGTTCAATAAGTACTAGTTGGAAGCAACGGTCTGGGTTTTTTAAACTAGACACTCAGATGTAATGCTTTAAGCAACCTTGTGCTTAAACCCTAAACCCTAACAATCTTAAAGCATTACAAGTCTTTCTCCTCAAGTTGATTAGACGAGAAGTGATCAACAAATTCGCTTTTGAGATACTACTGCCTTCAAATTCCTTTTGTGAGTAATCCAACTGTAATGTACATTGTTCATTCCCTCTTCTCTTTAATTAAAAATAATGATTATTTTTCATCGAGTTTGAGGAATGATTTTAAGGAAGAAACCTTAACTTTTCTGTTGCTCCCGAATCAAGACTGCAAAATCAATTGATAGAATTTGGTGGGAACTTGATCAATTTCTGAAAAGTGGATGTGATCAGAATTTTTTTTTTTTTTTTAAGTTTGATTCACACTTTGCCTTTTTCTTTTAATTGGTAAACTGATTCACAATTTACCTTGAATAGAACCGACCACTCACGTTATTGAGTGTGTTGGTTTTTGAAAAGAAAAAGAAAAAAAGAGGGTACTTAAATAGAACGGAAACACGTGCTTTGGTTTTTTGAAAATAAACCTTATAAAATGAAAGAGAAAGTAACAATCTCACGATTACTTTAGAGAATGATCCATCTACCTATAAGGAATTAATGAAATCTAGGGACGCTTTGCCATGGGCAGAGGCTACTGATAATGAAATGCACTCTTTACCACAAAATAACACATGGACCTTAGTTGATTAACCTAAAGGTGCAAGTGTGAAGGCTGTAAATAGGTTTTGAAGAAGAAATTAAATCTCGATGGATCTGTAGCTCGGTATAAAGCACGTTCAATAGCCAAGGGCTATACTCAAGTCAGTGGAGTGGATTACTTTGATGTCTACTCACCGGTTTGTCATCTAGCCATCATTAGAATTCTTCTTGCTTTGGCATCTATTTAACACAATATTACGCATCAAATGGATGTAAAAACAACCTTTCTTAATGGAACCTAACTAAAGAAATCTACATGGACCAACCTGAAGGGTATGTCATAAAAGGTTTCAAACCATAAAGTTTGTAAATTAAATAAAACGTTTTATAGTCTTAAACAAACACTTAAATTATGGCATCAAAAATTTGACAAAACAGTAAAGAGCTTTGGGTTTCAAACTAGTAACTTTAATAAATGCCTTTACTCTAAGTCTGTGTTGAATTAGATCATAATTATTTGCTTATATGTAAACGATATACTGATTTTTAATTCGATAGTTCTTGTAGTGAGTGACATCAAAGAAACCTTAGCTAAATAATTTGACATGACAGATCTTGGTGTTGTAGACACCATTCTTGGCAAACAAGTAAGTTTTTTTTTTCTGGGCAAGGAATTACCCTTAGCTAATCTAGCTATAATAAAAAATTACTTTCTCGATAGGGATACAGTTGGATGCAAACCGGAGAGACACCATATGATTATAACAAAAAGTGTGTACCAAAAGATAGTAAAGCTGAGAATCAATCAGAGTATTCTAAACTGATTGGTAGTCTCATCGATGCAATGAATTGCACTAAGCCAGACATAGCACATCCAATATGCATGCAGAGTCGCTTCACTAGTAATCTTATAAAAAAGCATTGGGCTCCCCTCAAAAAGCGAATGAGATACCTTAAGGGTATTGTAAATTATGCCCTTTGCAATACTGGACGTCTTCCAATTTTGGAAGGATATTCTGATGCATCTTGGTGCTCAGATATTGAAAACAATAATCTAGTAGTGGTTATATTTTTATACTAGGTGGAGCAGCTATTGTGTGGAAATCTAAGAGATAAACTTGCATTTCCATGAGTTTTATAGAATAAAAAATAGGGGGGGGGGGGGGGGGGGGGGGGGGGGGGGGGGGGGGGGGGGGGGGGGGGGGGGGGGGGGGGGGGGGGGGGGGGGGGGGGGGGGGGGTGGCTATGTTCTAACCTCAGCAGGAGATGAGATAGAGTTGATAAGAGATTTAATCTTGGATATTCTATTAGTTAACTTGAAAATAATCTCTTTGATTTTGTTTTGTGATAATCAAACAACGATAGTATAGCCAATAATTCACTCTTTAATAGTAAGATGAGACAAATTAGGCTAAAACAGGTCGTGTTGAATTATCTTATTGAACCAAGAGTGATCACTTTAATTGATGTGAGATCAAAGGAGAACATGACAGATGTCCTTACAAAGGGATTGAACATTCAAAACTGTGGGGCAGATGGGGTTAAAGACCGTATAGATAGATCTTAATCCAACTCTATGTTATTTTGAATTGTTCGAATTTCATCTAGCCATAATTTGCATTCATTACAATCTACATATTTCAGATAATTTAATAGGATTGTGGATATACAAGTGTGTGAAGTCATTCCACATTGATGATGTAGCAACTTTTGTATGAAGCTTAATTACCTTACTATTCTAAACAAGGAATACAAAAATTGTTAATATATTTCAATGATGTTACTATTATTTTTATATCATTTCACATATAATGAAATGTCTTCCACGAAAAGGGTGTGTCATTCTAAATTTGATGATACAACCAATAACTGTGATACACATAATAACAATAATATTCCAAATGAAAACATAGAATGGTTATTTGTAAAAAAAAATTATTTAGATCTTGTTCTTGTATAGAAACTTGACAGAATACAGAATACTTCTTAGGACATGATAATAATAATATTCTAAATGGAAACATAAAATGGTTATTTGTAAAACAAATCATTTAGATATTGTTTTTGTATAGAAATTTGATGAGAATGCACATATTTTTCAGCTATTATATGGATTGTACTAATTTCTTTTGTTAGAACTAGATACTCTGTATCTGATTCATAGGAAAATGGTAAAAATGGAGGAAAGCATCTTAATCCGGATGATTTACTCATCCAGTAAATCATCCAAGCTATGAGAAACTATCAATTTTCCCCAACAAATTAAATAGTAAGACGAAGGATTACCTTGCGGCCAACGAAAGGTTGAGGGAAGACGAGATCCTCGTAAACGCAGCTCTCGGCGATAAGGTCCTCCACGGAGTCCAGAGCGCGGCCGTTAATTCCGCCATAAAATTTCCTAATGACATCCGAAGCAGAATCCTTTGGAATGGACAGAGATTCCTCTACTGCCGTAACTGCAGCCGTTTGGCTCTGCGACGAGAAAAGCTTAGATTGGGTAGATGTGGTTGTTCTGCTCTTCGGCCCCGTTGTATGGGTTTCTGAAGAAGTTCGAATCTTAATAGGAGAATGGTTTCTTCTAAGGGGAAAAGAAGTAAAAGGAGATGTGGCTGAACAGTATGGAAGAAAGGTGGGTTGTTGCAGTAACAACGAAGGCGGCATGGAGACGGTGATCGTAGTGGAAAGCATCTCCATTCACTGAACTGATTGATTCTTAAGGATATTATGTTTCACTGATTATACCAAAAAAAAATGCTTCACTGACACAGGAAAGCAACTTTTGTACGTTGGAAATATTATTATTATTATTATTTTTTTATCTGTTTTGATTAGGTGGAAAATGTGGAAAAAGTTTGGGGCTTGTCCGTTAACCGTCAAGTTGAGATTTTTGGCTGTCGGATCCAAAATCTCACTTGATCGAAATTTTGACTGAAATCTCGATCCAACTGTCCTAAATGCATGGCTTGACGGTGATGCGAGGGTAAAGAAATTCTCTACCCATGAGGGTAGAGGATCCAGACTCGTTGTTATGTCACCTTATTAAATGTAGAGCCTTGGGTGCTATAGTCCAACCATAGTACTCGCTCAATCAAAAGCTTCAATCCAATTTGACCCAATTCTAGAAATCACAACCTTATAGCAAGCCAAGAGTTGAAATGCCCAGTCCTCCAGGCGTTGAAATTCTTTTGAGTGAACCTTTGAAAAGCTGCCATAACCGCTATCAAGTATCATCTCAATGAAGTGATTTCAAGAGACTTACCACATTGTATCGAGAAGTATATCTCACTAACCGATACATTTAGATACATCCAATACATGACATTCCAAAAAAAAGAGGGAAGAAGAGACATCGATATTTATCGTATCGATTGTATCCAATATAGAAACGGCAGTTGATACTATATCGTGAGATAATTTAAACCTTGTTTATGCCTAAAAACTAAGACAAAAATCTCACAATCCAAAATAAAGTCAGCTTTCCTCCAAATTTCCAAGCATACTCAGGGATGAATACATCTCTTCTATTTATTGGAAATTGTGACCAGATACATGAAAACATATAAAATTCTCTACCTTTTCAGCTTCTCTTTCATCCGAGCAACTGCATCCCTAAGAGTCTGCTCATCCTTGCAAAAGGTAAACCTAACCAGATTCTTCCCATCTTCTGGGTTGAGGTAAAAGACACTAGTAGGGATTGCCACAACTCCAACTTCCTTAATCAGATACTCGCAGAATGCAACATCATTTTCTAACCCAAAAGGAGTGTGATCAACCACCACAAAGTAAGTACCACTCGATGGAAACACTCTGAAACCAACAGCATTAAGCCCTTCAACCAATATGTTTTTCTTCACCATGTAATCTCTCTTTAGTTCTTCAAAGTATGAATCTGGTGCTCGGAGAGCTTCTGCAGCTGCCCATTGCATCGGAGTAGAGGTGGCAAAGGTGAGATATGAGTGTGCCTGCCTGACTCCCCATGTCAGATGTGGTGGAGCTATTGCCCACCCAATCTTCCATCCTGTCAAGGAGAAAGTCTTGCCTAGGGAATTCATGGTCACAGTCCTCTCGTACATGCCCGGAAGTGATGCAATTGAAATATGATCAGCTTCAAACGCCAACTTGTCATAAACTTCATCAGAAAAGACCAACACATCATTCTCTATGCAAAGAGATGCAATTACATCAAGCTCTTCCCTACTGAACATTTTTCCAGTGGGATTATGAGGTGTGTTCATCAGTATTGCCCGAGTGTTCTTTGAGATAGCAGCTTTGAGCTCATTTATTGGGATTGAGAAATCTGGTGGCCTGAGGGTGATGGATTTTATTCTGGCTCCAGCCATGGATAGTGTGGCTTCATAAGAATCATAAAATGGAGCAAAAACTACCACTTCATCATCAGGATTTATCAAGCCTAACATGGTAGCAGCAATTGCTTCAGTGCATCCAGAGGTAACAGTCACTTCTTTTTCAGGGTCAACCTCCAAACCAGTATCTTTTCTGAATCTTGCAGCCACTGCGGAATTGAGGTCAGGTACACCATATCCCCTAGCATATTGGTTTTTGCCATCTCTAATAGCTTGAATGGCTGCTTCTTTAACAAAGTCAGGACCATCAAAATTTGGGAAGCCTTGGCCAAGGTTAATTGCCCCATGTTTGATGGCGAGCATGCTCATTTGTGTGAATATAGTTGTCTTGAACTTCTCCAAGCGCTTAGCTACCTGAAAATTAAAAAGGAAAGTATCAAGCAACACAAATTTCTTAACGATAACAGACCTCCAACACTCCACACACCTGCCCCCCACCCCCCCCCCCCAAAAAAAAAAAAAAAAAAAAAAAAAGAAGAAAAAGAAAAAGAAATGAAAGTATATTCAAGGTGGACATTTTGCATAAATGAATGGATGATTGAAATATCTAAATATTAAATTCTTCCCCTTCTAGAAGATTAATGGAATTGCTCCATCAAATGCATGATGATCGAAAATCTTTAATACATTAAAAGATTCTCCAAGGGGGTAAATAAAGTCAAATTAGCCTCATCTCAATTAATGGCAAGTCTACGATCTATGCCAAAGGGTTTGGCATGGTCAAATGAGGGGAAATCTAAACAAATGGAAATACTGGCAATGATCAAATGGCATATTCTCATTTTAACATGCATGGCATGGAAAATAGGCATGATTCCTCCACTACGTTATTTCTTCTTCATTCTTAAAGAGTTAAAGCTGTTTATTTTCTTCTTTTTTTGAAATAAAAAAAAAGGTTGGAGCAACTTTGTGAACAGAAATAACCGACAATTTTGACAAGCAAATAACACCTTAAACACCTTCAAATTACCAAAACCAACAAAAGCCCAAACTAACCATCAATTTTGGCAATTTGAAAGAACCCTTGGATTTAACAAGTAAATCAGCTTTGACTCAGTAAAACAAACAGCTCCACTAAACAAGCAAATAAAGTAGAACTTAGACAAACATATACCTTTGTCTCAGTCTACTCCCCGGAAAACCAAAAAGATATATCCGTGCTGTTATTATTATTATTATATAAATTATTTTTTTTTTGGGGGGGGGGGGGGGGGGAATGAATTATTAGGTAAGTTTTATCTCAAATGCAATAAAAATGGAATGTAACTGCGTAAACTGGTGAAAACCATCAAAATCATACAAAATCCTCTTAGTATGGAATGTAGAACTTTTCTAGATAGAATGAAAGATAATAACTTTCTTAAGTGTAGGGTATTAAACATTACAGCTGATGCGTCACAAAACATTGCTTCTGATTTGCTAGGGACCCACTAAAATTGTAACAACCCCCGTATTTCTAACCCGGGATCCGTATTACAAGTCCAAGAACCCTAAGGTTTAGCAGGGTTAATTTGTGGAGTGTCCGGATAGAAGTCCATGATCTATACCCTGAACCCATAGATCTGGATTCTCTTGTTGAAGAACCTGCCTTGCTTGGAAGTTGGACCTCTGAAAGGCAAGTGGTGTCTAGAGATGTCAGGAATGAAGGTAAGACCTACCCCATGTGTTGATTAGGGTTAGGTTGTACTTGGACTTCAACCCCCTGAGCAAAGCACCCTTGTATAACAATATACTAGGGGGCGGTTGCTAGTGGCGGTTGATTGGACCAAGCAACCACCTAATCCTGGTTGCGGGGTTTTGCCCCCAGACTCTATAAATAGCAACCCTCGCCTCTTTTACGAAAATTATATTCGGGATTGCTGTTTTTGGTGGTTAGGCGGCGGTAGAGACGTGCTGAAAGGTGAGCAAAGTGTTACTGGTGATCTGGAAGCTTTTCCCTCCTTTTCTTATTGATTTGGTTGAGGTAAATGACTCCCTGTTCACTCAGTCTCCTTGTTCAGTCATTGAATAGTGTAGTAGTGACCTCTCTTTAGTTGTTCATGATCCTCTCATTACAGTATCTACCTTTTTAATGCTCTTGATGAGATTAGGTCCGAAAACGAAACCCTGCTTTCGTGAAAAGGATTGATCTAATCAAGGGGGAGGATTTTGGGTAACCAATTTGTGTTAATTGTTAGCTTTCGTGTTACCCCTTGGTTACGGGTGTGTTAGGTTCGAAATTTGAATTGAGATCATCCCAAAATCGGATTGAAAACAGATGATCAAAAGCCTGAGTTTCGGATTGAACTCACTGTTTTTGGGGCGGTTGCTCAAGGTGGTCACTTGAGCCAAGCAACCGGCCCAAACGACCGGTGGTTTCCAGAGAGCAAGTAACATCTGGCTTTTATCCAATTTGATTCATTTGACTTACATATTATTGTAACCCTGTTTATAGGTGTCCTCTGTTTCCAATAAAAGTTTTATTATTGTTTCTGGTTTGCAATCTAGAGGATTTCTACTTATTTACAGGTAAGGACATATAATCTTATCTTTATGAAATGACTTGAACATGCTAATCTAGTGTCTTTCATTACTATTCTTAACTGTACATAATGTTGTAACTGTATATAACATGTTGATTGTACTATATACTTGTTGTTTGCATTGTCTTGATATTTACTTTATCAATTGTGTTTATGGTATGATGATGATGATGATGGTTTGTGGTTCTGATGGAAAGGGTATTCCATTGGGATATCTTGGCTTGAGATATCAGAGGGCTGTGGTATGGGACATATGCTCGCTGATGTCTCCAACACTATCATTACTATTGGATGACATACCTAGGTAGAGTCTCGAGTTGCATGGCTAGGTACCCCACATACTACTACCCTTTCGGTAGAGGAATTGAAGTCGGATGACTCGTGACGATAGGGATGTGGCTCTGTTTCATCCTACAGCAATAGCCAGTCCCATGCGGAGACTCAGTGGTTCACTGTTGGTAATACAATGGTAGGGTTGCATATGTTAGGGTTGGGCTCATGGACGTCCAAGGAGCGGACCGGGTGTCATGAGGAGTCATGAGAGCTTTCCGCCCCAACAATATGTGGATCACCATAGGGTTAGGGTGTGGAGTCCAATAGCGGTAGCTAGTCCGTGAGGGTTCTCATTCCTAGGTTGCAAAGGATACTGAACCGAGTTGGTTGGTGCCATAGGGAATATATCTAGACTTCATGTAGTATGTCACCATTATGACTTGCATTGGATTAGAAACCTCGACATGCGCCAGTACTCATGCCAATGGTCGTAAGAGAATATTGACTTAACCTCAGCCATGGTTTGAGAGTTAGGTGTGGATTTACCCTTTTACCCAGGATCCCCACAGAGGTAACCAATCTTTGCCAGATCAGAGTCATTAGACCTACCCAGAGGAGGGCTAGTGTATATCTTAAATCATGTCAATTGTTGAGACTTGCATAGTTAGATCTTAGTGGCATTCATGTTTTTGCATTTCATACATATCATATATGCATTTCTGATGATGATGACATATGGATGAGAATTATGTTGTTCTTACTGAGTTCGTCAGAACTCATTCCTTTATTTTCTATGTTATATTAGCATGTACAGATGAAGGATATGCGCCAAAAGATGGATTGGTTTCCCATGAAGGAGCCTTCTCGTATGAAGAGAATGTGGCATCAGCAATGGGAAATGGAGATAGCCTGTGCGGGAGCTCCAGCGAGTGCATGGAGTGCGCTTATAGCACCCATTGATGGGCAGATGAGACAAGTTGCCAGGCAATTTGCCCATTGTATGGAGAAGAATTGGAGAACCCCTTTTCTTGACAAATATGAGAAACATTTTCTAGCTTTAGAGAAAGAAACTGGAAAGAAGATTATTTAATTCTTTTTATTGCTTCTGCTGAACTCATTATTCTTTTTGACCATTTATTCTTTCCTTGATTATTTTATTGGAATATTTGAACTCCTGTAATCCTTTTATTTAATTATTGAATTTATTATTGCTCATGATTATCTTTACTAGCATTTATTATTATGGATAGGTAAGGCCGTGGATCCTGTGACAAATCACTCCCACAGGTTGTCTGGCGGGTAACCGAAACCAGCAGGTGGAGTGTGACAGAGGCGGTATCAGAGCCCTGGTTTTACGAAGTCAATAATAGTTAATACAAGTGTTAGATGAGCAATTTTAGTCATAGATCCAGAAGTGACTCAAAGGGACTAGAGTGAATAATAGGAAAATTTTTCGTTAGAAACAAACTAAAAAAGTAAGTGAATTTTCTTCTTGCAAAACTTTCTATATGTAAAATGAAACATATTCTCACATTATAATTATCAAAGAAAGTGTATAAGAAACAATAATGAAAATGCAACAAGCATAACTGTACTTCATTAATAAGAAACAGCTTTACATAATTTGGAGCGTGATCTACGCTTTACAAAAAGATAAGGAATAAACATGTGTTGAATAAAAACTACAATAAATATATCTAAACCCTAAAGTCAGTCAGTCTTGAATCAAAAAGGAAAAAAACCTAAGTCTAACTACTGTTGTGGTGGTGGTGGTAGCCTCATCTGCCGGAGTATGTCAAGGCACTCTGTTATTTGGCCCCTCATCTATACTTGCCCCTGCTTGAAGTGATCCATTCGAGTGAACAAACCCCTAGCCCAAGGTGGTGCAACCTCTAAAGTATCCTGAGTCCCGGATGTACCCACTGTCTTGAACTGAGATGGTGGTGAGTCTCCATGAACAGCATCATCAGCCTCTACATCCATATCCTGCGGCTCGGCTGGCATCTCTGGTGAACTTGGTCCGCCCAGTAAGTGCATCTAAGTGACCAATCTATAACCTATCGTACCGCCATGACCAACCAGAATAGCCTCCTCTCCCTTGAAGTCGACCCCGAAGTGCTCGAAGATCCGAGTCAGAAGTCTCCCGTATCCAAGGTTTGCTCCCCTTGGATGTGTCACTCGATAGATCATGGCATTCTATATAATGTATGCCAAGTCTATCGGGTAGCGGGTGTACACAGAGAAGGTCATCAGGGCTTGAATGAGGGAAATCTCACTATGATGTCCTACTTTAGGCAGCAGGTTTCGTGCAACGATCCGTGAGATGACTCGGCATGAGGGAAGTAGCTCAGTCACCGACTCTACCCCGCTGCACTCCCCTATGCAAATGCCTGAGTAAATGAGAGCTCTCTCCTCCCAGTGGATGACATCATCAGACTATGCCCCCGGCTCGAACCATTACCTATCGTTGTGGATGTATGGAACGTTGAGGATGTGAGCCAGCTCCTCGGTAGTGAAGCGAATGTCAGTGGTCTTCACCCGACTCTCGATAACAAGCCAAGTATTATGCTCTCCCACCGACTCATCATGGAAGGTCAGGTTGCTGTAGAACAACTTGACTAGTTTCGAATAGGCGGATTCGTTAAAAAACAGTGTACCTCTCCAACCTACCGCTGGGAACCTATCCTCAATCTAGAATTGCTCTAGCTTCGAAGTCACCACCAGTCATCTTAACTCGATCTGGCAATGACTAAAATGACCAAAGAATAGCTCATGTGCCTCCAGAGTCCTAAAGTAGTTCAGGTGTACTGGGCTATGTGGTCACCTCAACCCTGACCACGACCTCGGCCGCGAATGGGTACTCTCCTACCTCTGCAAGCAGCCATCTAGTGTGAAAAATCTATTTTTGAATGAAAAATAAAGAAAATGAGAGTTAGGGCATGTCTATGAGATGTCCACAACTGTGAAAATGCATAGTGAACAGTAAATCTATGCCTAGACATATTTGGGAAATAAAAGGATTGTTTTGCATCAAAGAAAACCTAGAAATGAAAGCACATTGTAGTTTCTCTCATGCAAACCATAGAAAAGAAGGTTTTGTGAGAGGATTACCTGAGTAGCGTGTAAAAATCGTGTGGGAAGTAGATCCGAAGCCAACGAAGTCTCCAAAATGAGTTCTCTAGCCTAAGAACGAAATCCCTAGAGCCCAAATGCTGTTTTGAGAAGTGTGGAAGTGAAAATGGGACCCAAAATCGTATATGAAGAGTTTCTGTAGTGTGACTATGGGGCGGTTACTTGTGGCGGTCAATTGACCTAAACGAACAGCTCAAGCGACCAGCCCAATTTTTGTTGCACAAAATTTTGGATTTTGGCCCTGTTTTGATTGTTTTTTTTGACTTTGTGCTTAATGTTGCTTATGTTTATGAGTTTTTGCTTTAGATTGGTGCATGTTTGGCTTGAAGGATCTTTTTCAGACTTGACCTTACAGTGTTGCTAATTTTTGGAGTTCTTTTCGTAGAATGGTTCAGCTAAGGAATCACACTATGATTAATGGTCAAGAAGGTGAAACTCATGGTGATGATCAGACTCATACTGAAATTCCTACTGGAAACAAGGATACTGAAGCCCCGAGAAATGAAATGCTCCTCCTAGTGGAAACCCTACTTCAGATCCGCCTCTAGTAGTCTCTATTCAGGATGTGATGAACATTCTGGGAAACATGATGCATCAACAACATAACCAGTTCAATACTATGATGCAAGGTTTCGCGACTACTCAAGCAAAATACCCAAGCAGCTCAAAATCCTTTTGGAGCTGGTACTTCTGCGGCTAGTGCCTATGTTGACGGATTTGCCCCTGGTCCTCATTCGAGATTGATGGAGCATTTCTTGAAGCTCCAGATCCTTGTTTTTACTGGTATCTCGAAGGATACATTGTTTCCTAACAAGTGGATCCAAGAGATGGAAAAAGCTTTTCGCAACCTCCGTTGCAATGAAGGTCAGAAGATCTTGTGTGCAGAACAGAGACTGCAGCATTAAACTGATGCGTGATCGAATACGACCAAACCTATTTTGGAAGCTTCGCACCCGGTTCTTACTTGGGAAATTTTCAAGGAAGCCTTTTGCAAGAATTATTTTCTTGAGTCTGTGAGAGATGCTAAGGAAGCTGAATTCATGGCACTCACACAGGGACCTAGTACTGTTTTGGAGTATCAGCAGAAGTTTGAAGAGTTGTTCTTCTTTGCCCCTGCAGCATCTAGAGGTGATCGTGAAAGGCGAAGAAATTCTTCAAACGTTTGAGGCCGTCTCTGAAGACTTATCTTGCGACTAAGCCGATTGTGGATTATGCTGAGATGGTTCAGAATGCGAAGAAAGTGGAGGATAATGAGAGAGAATTATCAACTCTAGCGTTTAGTAGCGAACCAGAACCATTTAGTGGACCGTAATCGAAAATTCTCTAGGCCTGCTCCTTACCCTGCATCTTCATTTCAACCTAGAGGTGCTAGTCCCAGTTTTAGCTTGGGCTCGAGCTATGGTTCTAGCAGTGGACCGGTGCGTTCTGTTGTAAGCAGTCAAGGTACTGGACCGATTTATGCTAACCCCCGTCCAGTGGTGAATAACCAGAGACCTGCATTTCCTTCTTCAGCAGCTCCTCTTGGTAGCAGGGACTTGACTTGATTTAATTGTGGGAAGGAGGGTCATTTTTCTCGTAACTGTACTCAAAAGCCGAATCCTCAAATGTCAGCTTTGAAGTTTGCCTCGAATGCCCCTTTTGGGAAAGTGTTCAGTGTTACTGGTATAGAATCTGAGACAGATCACAATGTGGTGACAGGTATGATCCTAGTATCATCTACCTCTGCATTTGTATTATTTGATACTAGTGCATCTCATTCATTCGTTGCACCTTTATTTGTGAGTCGTATTCCTGTTACACTTGCAAAGTTGGAAAGAGGACTTGTTATTAGTACTCCTACCAGGTTTGTAGTAAGATTAGATGAAGTGGTTGAGTCTTGTCCAATAACTATTGCTGGTAGAATCTTGGAAGCTCGGTTGATAAAGCTCGACATGTCAGATTTTGATGTGATACTTGGAATGGATTGGTTGTCTAAGTATGACACAACCATCCTTTGTTCTGAAAGGAAAATACTGTTTCATCCTAAGGATGATAGTTCGTTTGAGTATCAAGGTAATCAAGGGAAGTTAAGCAAGAAGATTGTGGCTGCAACTGTGAAAGTCAGGCAATGGACCAAAGATGTTGGACTTCTCTCCTCTTCTGTGGATATTTCGGAAGGTGTGAAGCAGTTGTCTGATATCGATGTTGTCAAGGACTTTCCTGATGTTTTCCCCGATGATTTGTCTGGTTTGCCTCCAGAGAGGGAGTTGGAGTTTTCAATTGATCTAATTCCTGGAGCAGCCCCTGTTTTGAAAGCTCCGTATTGGATGGCTCCAACTGAGTTGAAAGAACTTCAGACCCAGTTGAAAGATTTGACAAGCAAAGGGTTTATCCAACCCAGTGTTTTGCCTTGGGGAGCCCCGGTTTTGTTTGTGAAGAAGATGTGAAGAAGGACGGTAGTATGCGGATGTGCATAGACAATCGGGAATTGAACAAGTTGACGATCAAGAATATATATCCTCTTCCTAGGATCGATGACTGGTTTGATCAGTTGAAAGGTGTTGTTGTTTTCTCGAAGATCGATCTGAGATCTGGGTATCATCAGTTGAGAGTAAAGTCCAGTGATGTCTGTAGGACTGCATTTAGGACTAGATATGGGCATTACAAATTCCGAGTCATGCCTTTTGGTCTTACTAATGCACCGGCAGCATTCATGGATCTAATGAACCGAGTATTTTAGGATGTCTTGGATAAATTTGTCATTGTGTTCATTGATGATATTCTGATTTATTCAAAGAGCGAGGAACATCATGTAGAACACTTGAGTTTTGCTTTGTAGCGTTTGAGAGAGAAGTTGTTTACCAAGTTCAGCAAATGTGACTTCTGGTTACCCAAAGTTATGTTTTTAGGTCACATTATTTTTGCTGACAGTATTAAAGTTGATCCTGCAAAGGTTCAAGCTGTGGCTGATTGGGACCGACCTAAGTCAGTCACTGAGATTCGAAGTTTTCTTGGTATGGCTGGATATCATAGGCGCTTTATTGAGAATTTCTCTAGACTATCAGCTCCAATGACAAAGCTTACCAGAAAATGAATCAAGTTTGAGTGGAACAAAGCCTGTGAAGAGAGTTTTCAAGAACTCAAGAAGAGGTTGACTAACGCTTCGGTGTTGACAATACCAAATGACTCTGGAGGTTTGATAGTGTATACCGATGCCTCTAAAGTTGGTTTGGGTTGCGTTCTAATGCAACATGAGAAGGTTGTAGCTTATGCTTCTAGGCAGTTGAAGAACTACGAGCATAACTATCCTACTCACGATTTGGAATTGGCAGCTGTGGTTTTTGCTCCGAAGATCTGGCGTCATTATCTGTATGGTGAAAAGATATCATTTTCACCGACCACAAGAGTCTCAAGTATTTCTTTACTCAGAAGGAGTTGAATATGAGACAGCGAAGATGGCCAAAACTGGTGAAGGACTATAATTGTGATATACAGTATCATCCAGGAAAAGCTAATGTGGTTGCTGATGCTTTGAGTAGAAAGAGCAATCGAGAAAGTGTTGATCTGGCCTCTCTCAGTAAATCCTTATTGTTCTCCATTGTCATGTTTGGACTTGAGATTGTGTCAGAAGATTCCGTTGCTATTTTGTCAACTGTGTCAATTCGACCGAGTTTGAGAGACAGAATTGTTGTTTTGCAGTCAACTGATCCGGAATTGAAGAAGAAGACTGACTTGATTACCTCAAAGACTAAGGAAGTAGAAGATTTCTCCCTAGCTTTTGATGGTGCTCTTGTTTTCAGAAATAAAATTTGTGTTCCTACTGTGGAAGACCTCATAAATGAAATTCTGACTGATGCCCATCAGTCCATCTTTACTATTCATCCTAGAAGTGTAAAGATGTATCAGGATATGAAAGGGTATTTTTGGTGGTCCGGCATGAAGAATGATGTGGAAGACTTCATTGCCAAGTGTTGGACTTGTCAACGTGAGAAAGATGTTCAACAGCCTTCGTTGCTGGCCTTCTGCAACCTCTTCCAGTGCCTAGTTGGAAGTGGAAGGACATTGCTATGGATTTTGTTATAGGTCTACCCCGAACTAGTAAAGGGAATGACTCAGTGTGGGTGGTAGTGGATCGACTGACCAAATCAGCTCACTGCATTCCGATGAAGATCACCTATACTATGGATAAGTTGGCCCGACTCTATATTGATAATGTGGTGAGACTGCATGGTGTTCCTGTTAGCATTGTGTCGGATAGAGATCCGAGGTTCATCTCGCGTTTCTGAAATAGTCTGCAGAAAGCCCTGGGTACTCAGTTGAATTTGAGTATTGCTCATCATCCACAGACCGATGGACAATCGGAAAGGACCATACAAATTTTGGAAGATATGCTACGAGCGTGCGTCATTGATATGAGTGGTAACTGGGATGACCACCTAGCCTCGGTGGAAATTGCTTATAATAACAGTTATCAGTCTACTATTGGAATGACCCTGTTTAAAGCTTTGTGTGGAAAGACTTGCAGAACTCTTCTGTATTGAGATGAAGTTGGGGAAAGGCATATTCTTAGCCCTGATCTAATTAAAACCATAGGTGCTATGGTGGATATGATTAGAGAAATGATCAAAATTGCCCAATCTCAACGAATTCTTATGCCAGATAAAAGAAGATTAGATCTAGAATTTCAAGTCGGTGAGTGTGTGTTCTTGAAGGTTTCGCCGATGGAGTCATGTGTTTCAATATTAAAGGAAAGCTCAACCCTAGGTATATTAGTCCCTTTGACATTATTGAGAAGGTTGGACCAGTACTTTACTGGTTGGCTCTGCCTCCGTCTCTTGCTGGTGTGCATAATGTATTCCATGTATCTATGCTAAGGCAATGCTTAGCAAGCGCTGAGCAATTGCTCCAACATGAACCGAAAGGTTTGAGTGCGGATTTGACGTATGATGAAGAGCAGACTGAAATTTTGGACCGGAAAGATAAGCAGTTGAGGAACCGGACTATACCTTTGGTGAAGATCATATGGAAGAATCATTCATTTGAGGAAGCATCTTGGAAAAAAGAGGATGAGATGTGAACCAAGTACCCCCATCTTTTTGGACTTATAGGTACGTTGTAATTTCGGGGACGAAATTTCTTTTAAGGGGGGAGGGATGTAACAACCATCTGAGTTGGAACTCATTATTTAATTCTTTTTTATTGCTTCCGCTGAACTCATTATTCTTTTTGACCATTTATTTTTTCCTTGATTATTTTATTAGAGTATTTGGACTCTTGTAATCCTTTTATTTAATTATTGAACTTATTCTTGCTCATGATTATCTTTACTTGCATTTATTATTATTGATGGGTAAGACCGTGGATCCTATGACGGATCACTCCCACGGGTTGTCAGACGGGTAACCGAGACCGGCGGGTGGGGTGTGACAAAAATGATGACTACCACAAAGAAGAAACTGTCATACAGAAGAACAAGTGAAAATTTTGTAATTTCATGGCATAGTTCAGAACCCTTTCAGGAGGAATGAAGGAACCTCAAACCAAATGGTAATCTTCAGTTGGAAATAAGGACCTTTCTGATATTTGAGATGAAGTGGGATGAAAAATAAGAAGCTCACAAGAAAGAGATGTCTATTGTTAATAATAACAAAGGTAGTCATCTCATTCCTCACAGGTGTTCTGTACAGTAGGCATACATCACCAGCTCTGGTTTCCAGCAATGATTCTCACGCAGATGAACACAGACTAAACTGAAATTTCTGGTAGAAGTCAACAACTCAAAGACCTGTTGGTTCCAACAAATAAGCACTACGAAAGGAGATCCACAAATGAGGTCTCGTAATAAAAGGAACCCAACTTGCATGTCTAATTAGAACTCCCAGCAGAGATCAAAATGTTGACTCCAAACCGAACAGGATCAGGCGTTTCTAGCACGGAGATGATCTCTTAGGATATCAAATTGATCTGAAGGGTATCAGTAAATATTGAAGTCAAAGCACAGGGCTGCAAGTAACAAAAGAATAGAGCTAGGAGAGAAGAATAAATAGAGAATAAAGTAGAAAAGTAGGATAAACCTGGAACAAGGAAAGCTAAAAGCTTGGGCAAGGCCAGAATTTAAAATTACATGGAAGAGATGAAGAGAGAAAAGAGAAAAGAGAACCAACAATCAACAAGCTTATCAGGCTACACAGAGAACATTCCAAATAAAGCCCAATGAATTGATATTTCATTCTCTATTCAATCAAATGGATTAAATCTATATAAATAGAGAGAGAGAAATAAAAATAAGAAAAGAAAAAGACTTCTAATCCATCATTAAACGGGAATATAAAGCAACTCAATCTAATTTCCTAAATTTCTAACCCAAAATAGAACAGGATTACATAAACTACAAGATTACAATGCCTAAATATCCTACTGGACCAAACCACATTTGGACATGGATTGTCTTGATCTTGGCTTCCAAAAGGTTTCATGTCAGTAGAGGAAATGTTGCATCAATTACCTGGTGAAGCATCAATTACCTGATGATGAGAAAAACTGGCCCTCAAGTTCAGCAGAACTGGAGAAATGGAAGGGCTGGGTAAAATTTTAACCAACCACGTTGCCAGGGGGAACCATTGATGGCATTCAAATATAGATAAGCAATAGGAAAAACATCCATCGCTACAATCCCCTCTTTGAAGGAGCTTGAATTGGTGGAGTTGTATTCATGTCATTAACTACAATCTTCTTGTCTTCCTTTACTGTTACTATTCCTTCTTGTCACTGGATTCCTAGTATTGCCTTTGGTGGCTTTGACCATACTTCATCAACCAGTCCTTGAAAGCAAGCTCCAGTTGCATACATGAAGGCTTTAGCAGGATACACAAATTTCTATCACAGTCAACTAGACCATTTCGTGCTTCCAACTTCTGTTAACCAACTTTAATAATGCGTTTGAAAGAATCAAACAACTCACGACAAGCACCACAAAAAATGGTGTAAATTTGGAATTGAATTCAAACTCAATGATTATCCCACTTCTCTGAGAAAATGTCTCTCCACTATTAACTATGAAACAGATACTTCACCTCCATCCATGAATAAAGTAGTAGGTCCCCCATTAGGCAACCAAAGTCTGGTTTTGAAACAAAGGTTTGCATAGCCAGGCAAGGCTTTGATACCAATTTGAAGCAACACCAGGTCACAAACTCATCCTTTGAGTTGCTATGGACCCACTAAAATGATGAAATTCTCAGAATAGTCAAATAAAAGAATTAGTGGCAGTTTTAATTTCACAGCGCAACTTAAGACCCTACTGGAAAGGAATAAAGGAACCAGGGACCAAAACACAAATTTAAGTCCTATACTATACAATGGAAAGGGATGGAATAGAACGAAAATTCACAATGAAGAAGTGTTTTCCTAAATAATAGATGTAGTCATCTCATTCCTCCAAACAAGTGTTCCTTCCAATATGCCGTGTCTGATTTCCAGAGACGGTTCTTACTCTTAAAAACATGTATTCAACTGAAATTTCTGGCGGAAGTCAATAACTCAAAGGCCGACTAACAATTTCGGCAACTAAGGTCTGGCAGTACAAGGAACCAGATTTGAAGTTCTTATTATAACTCCCAGCAAAATGCAAAGGGTGAAAGAATTCTAGCAGGGAATATCCGTTAAGATTTCTAAGTGATCTAAAGTTTATCAACACAGATTGCTATAAATGTGTGTGGCTGCAAGTAAGGTCAGAACAAAGCAGGAAGAAAGAAAAAGAGACGAATAGGAAAGAGAACAGAATAACCCTCCAAACCTCCCCTCCCGCCCCCCCCCCAAAAAAAAAAAAAAAAAAAAAAAAAGAGAAAAGAGAGGAGAGAATTAGGAATGAACTTGGAAGAAAAGCTAAAAGATTACCCGAAGAAAGAAAATTCGAAACAAAGGAAAGGGGTAAAGAGAGAAAAGAAAACCAACAGTCAGCAAGCTGCTCAGGCACACAAGCAAGCATGCTGTTGAAAACATCTAGTAACAGCCTTCTCCTCTCTCCCCCTCCCCATTCACTCTTGGCTCCATCCCAAACCCCACCCTCTGCTCTCTCCCCACACCCTAAAATCCCCCCCCCCCCTCTCCCCAAAAAAACAAAAAATCAAAAAAGCACCTTTCTTTCTGTCCTGCCTCCACAGAAAAATTGCACGCCCTGTTCCCTGCTCTATCCATGCCATGGTCCGCCACTTACTGTGTACCTGATGATCTCCTGCCACTCTCAAGGTCTCACCCTATTTCTTTGTCTCTCTCACATTTCACACACTGACACACTGCATCTTCACTCACTTTTTTCCTCTCTTCCCCGACTCTATCCCCTCCATTCTCTCACTGTCAGCTTACACTCATTTCCCTCCCACTCTATTCAAACCCCCCCCCCCCCTAAAAAAATAAAAATAAAATAAAAAAAACAAAAAAAACAGGGGCCTTCTGTTTTTCTCTTTCTCCCGATCACAGGTGCGTGCTGTGGCACATTGAACAGAAAAGGAAAGGAAAAAGGAGTGTGTGTTGCTAAACATAATAGCTATGAGGAAATTTAAATATCAGTAGGGGGGGAAAGAAAGAAATAAAGGCAGAACAACATCATTTATGAAAGAGGAAGTAATTCAAACATAATAATTATGAAATGTGAGATACACTAGAAATAATTACTAAACATGAAGTTCCAAGGCGTTGTTTCTCAAACACCAAGTATCCCAAGTATAATATACCCAGAACTTATGAGAGAATATATAGTGGCATATCACTCAACTATACTAAAACATCAACGCCAAACACCATATTTCTAAGAACATTGCTGGAATAGCATTGCTTAATATGAATTCCTACATTCAACAATGTGCCATCATCAAAACAGGCTGATAACACACAGGATAGCACAAAGGACAACCCTCTGAGTAGAATTTTTGGAAGCATAAGTGCATTTTGGACATGGATGATAAGTAATGGATAATATAGTTCCTATAGGAGTTTCTGAACAAAGCAACTAGACCTTCACCATTTCATCAGCACTTTGGGGTTAGGACGAATTCCTGAACTTGGGTCATAATTAATAGCGCAATAACTGAAGAAACACATCTAATCGTAGGAACTAGGGATTTTTCAATATGAAATCTCCAAATAAAGTACATGCCCCTGGTTTCCAAGCCATGAGTAGAAGTAAGCTAAAGCCACCCACAGAGCGGGCTTTCAAGTTGGAGGCCTCAAAATTAGCATTCTACCAACTACCAACTAGTAAGCCGACAACTTGTTAGTGGGGATAGAAACCAGGCCAAGGAAGGACACATGATAAACTTGGGACTGCTTCAAAAGAAAGTTATTTACAACAAACTCAAACACCCAAATAATTCATATTTTGGAACCCATTCCTCTTTTCTCCCAATCCATCAACTATTTGTTTGTTGTCCAATAACAAAGAAACGTTACCTGACATTAAAGGCGAACTGGGTGCCGAACGCATCAGCACAAGCAGAGTCCAAGAGGGCAGTTTTCCTATGCAGTCTTAGCCAGCAATTTTTTGCTGAAGGCTGTTCAATTTGCCTTGACCTTAGGGCTACAACTGTTGTCCACCGACCATTGCACCAAGGCCAAAAACATTGACTGACATTATAAACTAAAACGTACTTCTAGGAGTGATCAAACTCATCTACTAATGAAGACAATGCTACTGCAAAAGAATACACAAAAATGAAAGAGAAATACAGAAAAATGTAGATCTATATCACTGGTAACCCGAAAATTGGACTTAGTAAGGAAAACCTTTTTTTTTTAATGGGCAATATAGTAAGGAAAACCTTAAGACCAATCTATTAGTAAGAATAACTTCATTATCGCGGTATTAAAAAAATAATACCCATGAGGAGAAATTGGTCTTCCCACGCTCAAGGAAGTAAAGTTGGAGACGATCCGTAAATTCCAGCAAAAATTAACAGAAACAACAGTAACCAACTCCAAAATAGGAGAAGAAAAAACAAACACAGTAAGTGAGGCAATTGAGATCGAAAATACCTGTACAGGGGTATTGACCTTCTGGGTTGGTTTAACCTCCTTGTCTACCGTCAAATTCGATTGGGTCGCCATGGAAGAATGGTTTTTGATATTGATTCTCCTTCTGCTATGACTCGTAGATAAAGTTTTAAAATAGGTTAGTAGCGGGGTTGATCGTGATCCGAAGGTGAAAGGTCTTAGCATTTCATGTATTCTCCAAATCGCTGGAGAATGGACCTGTATCTGCATTCTTGTAGGCTAAAAAGCTTTTATTTTTTCAGGGTGGCTATAGTGAACCTACCCGCTTATCAGGGAAGGAGCGATACCAGTAACCAACCAGTACCCCATAGATGAGAGTTTCGAAAAAACACGAAACCGAAAGAATCTTTGTACGTTGTACAAGTTTGCTCCGTGGGTTCTACTCCTACCAAAAGAGGGGAGAAAAAAGATAGTATTACCCTGCGGTAGCCAATAGAATAAGGAGAGAAAGCATCTATTGGGTATCAAGTGAATTTTGACGTACAAATTTCAGAAATCCGACACCTGTCGTAGGAGAGACCAATAGAATGAGAGAAGGCATCTAACAGGTATTCGTCAATGATGGGTTAGTCAAGCGGTTAAAGATCCGCCCTCCCATGAGAGGTCTTGGGTTCGCACTCACTCGGCGGTACATATATTAGTAATTTAGTTCTCACCCCATAGTAACAAGCTACCGTTTTAAAAAAAAGGAAAAAAAGGTATTCAGATATTCTCATTTCCAAAAATAAAAAGACAATGGACCATTCATTTCTTAATGAATAATACGTGTTCATAGATTATATTAAAGAGTTGAGATTAAATTGAAATAAAAAATATATTTTTTTTAAATCTAACATCAATCCTTTGATGTAACCTATAAACATGTGTCACTCATCCACAAGGTCAGAAATGAACAAGATAAAATTTCGGCCATAGATAATTGTTTAGTAACGTTCTTGAAGAACAGTTCCAATGTTCTTTTGTTTCTCAATGATAGGGGCATCAAGACACAAGATTCGATCCGAACGAAAGAGCGGAAAGTGACCAAACTGTCATACATGCAATAGATAAGGTCATCCAAACTAAGGTATGGGTCAAGCCCAATAAACCGTTAGAACAAAAGTTGTAACAAATACATCAACATTTAAACACCAACACCCACATAGGGGGAGACACGTCACAAATGCAAACCACAAGGGTAGACACAAAACACACCACAAGGGCGGACACAAAACACACTAATACTTGTTTAGATGATTAAGATTGAACTAATAGGAAAAACCATCAAAAGAACAGCTTTTGTAGAACATGCAAAGGCATGTTATTTTAGGGAACAAAAACTTGATCAAGTGATCTCAACAATGGTCTCTCAAAGCCACCCAAACCCCCCACCTCCCCCCACCCTCGCATCTTCTCTTAAAAACAAAATTTTTCATATGTTATGAACCTATTAAGAAATATTTCATCATACACTCATTTTTAGGGGTTCAACTTCAGCTTTGCGCATTCCAGGATCTTCTCAAGTGGTCGAGATCGAAATCTTAACCACTCATTTTGCATTTTTTGTTTTTGAGTTACAGGTAAGTAAAATTGAAACAGTAATTAAAAATTAAAAAAAAAACAAACATACATATCGGGTAGTCGAGATTTCACCCTGGACCATCCATTCTCCTGGCCATACATAGCTCACTACTTAATGTGCAGCACTGAAGGTCCATCCCATTTTCAAACAAATGACAATCTCATAACACAAAAACATGTAAAATCAATTTTACAGAAAAATTGAAACATCTAGGTGTGTGTCAGTCGCAATAAGCTCGCAATTGGTTAAATAGAATTTACACTCATACATGGAAACGCCTCAAAGGGTTTTTCTTTCCGCCTTTCGGTTATAGCGACCACGGTCCCTTGTTACGTAGCTCTTAGCCTCTTATACCTGAACAGAGCTTTTGAACTACTCTGATGATACACATAGACATGGTGAAGTGCTAGCCATGTTTAATTTGTGGGTGACCTAATAGAAACTTAAAACACACTCCTTTCTATCTTCTTAAAAATTCAGAAATCCCAGAACGAAACCCAAATATGTTTAAAGAGGTTCCGTCCTCCAAAAAAATAAAAAATAAAAATAACCCCCATTGATCCAACTTTATTAATTTCATCTTGAATAAGACCAAGGCTCCTGCATCCTGACATCAATAAATTCATTAAGAGCAACAAAAAATAAACTATTTTTCAAAAAATAAACTATACATTTTTTTAGTGAGTTCGAGAAAGACTACAGAACATAAAAATAAATTATGTTAGAACGGATTTATGAAAATGGTTGTTACGAGGGATGGCTGAGCCTTCAAAAAACCGACTCAGAGATCTCCATGAGATATATTATCTTCTTGTTATCAACAACTTTTGCCATGAGGAAGTCCCAGGAAAGTCCCTAATTCAGGGGCACATGCCCAAGTTTCAGTTGATCCCATTCTCCGACCTTTCTTTGAAAAGCATTCCATCTATGCATTTTGCTATGCCAGCAATATCAGAGATGAGCAGCTCCATGAGCCATCTGCTAGACGAAAACCCAACACACCCTACCTGTCTTCCTCGAACATTTGTCTACGTATCAATCCCCATTGATTCTCATGTTACCTTGCTATACTGGCCTAGTTGAGACAGCAAAACCAGATCTTCTTCAGAAAGTACCAGTGCACCGGAGTTCAAGTAGTGTTGAGCAGCCTGTCCTCTGCAAAAGGCCGCAACACCATAACATGAGCCCAGTTGGTTTTTTCTTTAAAAAAAGAAAAATATAAGAAAAGAAAATAGGAGTGCCAAGCATTGGTGAGTTTGAAAAGATTATTGGTAACTGAGCTGTAAATTTCATACCAATTAAACCTACCTGTGTCGTTGAGAGTACCTGAGCGATCGCTCTGTCTTCTCAAAGGTTTCTGACAAACGAGAAGTTTCTGACCTTGAAATTTGGCCCAATGTAAACATGTACTCATGGAAAGCAGCTCCCATCAATGCGAAGTGAGATTTTGGAGGAACCATGGACTGAATTCTACCATAAAGTCGTGGTAGGAAGCTGCTGCATTGCATACTCATGCACACAACAAATGTAAATTGCAGGAAGGATAACGAACAAAAATTCAATTTCAAAACAAAAAACACTTGAATCCCCCAACCCTCATATGGTGGCACCAAAAATAAGAAAGGAAGGAAAGACGAGGCACAGTTGCATGACATTGGTAACTACAACAGTACTCAACATAGATGAAACTGAGTATGATCTGATTTAACTTAGGAAACCATTTTTAGCGCTTAGTAATCCAAATCATGAATTAGTCAATGTTGAGATAAAGGGGCTCGTGTGAGTAGGAATACAGAAAGCTAGCATTTTAGATCCCATAAGAGTAGGTTATACCTGTCTGTAGAAATCCTCCTTGGTAGTTCAATATCCAAGCAATGTCTGCCACATGAAGTCTGACTTGCACTCATATCTTGGGTGATCAGCTTTCCCATGGCTGTGGTATTAGCTGTGGAAGTCAACATCTCCCAGGCCAAATCCACTCTTTTTCTAGGACCTAAATTCAATGCCTTTGCAGCACATTCCTTTTCATAGAAGCAAAGACCATGTTGTGCAGTAGTTGATGCCATCTCAATTTGATCATCGTACCAATGGTATGAATCCAGTTCCACACAACGAACCATTGAGCCTTCCAGGGAGTCCTGCAGAAAACCTTCTTAACATGACAGTCGATTTTTGTTACAACATAAAAGGAATAGCATCAGTTCCAATCCAGAATTGAAGAGGCAACAAAAAGGACTTTACACTAATAAGAAGCTGACAGCAACTGAGCATCAAATCAGTATCCGAGATCAGACAGGTCATTTGAGAAGTAAGCTTCACCATCTGATAAGCATCCCTCTGTTGAGGGGTAACGTATGATTTGAGATCTGTCCGACGCTGTCGTAATTTTTGCCATGTTTCCTGAACTGAAAAGGCTTCAACTGTGCACCGAGGATCCTCAATAGGAGAAAATTTGTGGAAATTAATACGACTACATTCATCCATGACTTGATATCCTCTGGTTACAGCCTCTGGATGTTCTGAATGGTCATTTTGTGAGTCCCCAACCTCATCATCTCCATTAACTGGATCTGCATCAACATAAAAGGTGTTTCCAAACCTGTTTTCTGAGAGATTTTGGAATCCTGGCATAGTTTTCTTGATGTAGTCAACCTCCATCAAAGATATTCTTTGCATCGATTCATCACAACTTACAGAAACAGTTTCCTCAGTAATGGCAAGATGGTTAAAGGATGGAGTCCTAGACACAAATGGTACTGCATCGCTGATTTCAGTTTCAGGTACAAATGATGATTCTGGTACACATGAAATATCTACCCATTTCCCCCTCTCACCAATGTGCTGATCAGTTTCTGTTTCAAAATACTTGTAATGATTTCCCTCTGATTTTTCCCTTTCAGTACAATGTTGTGGATCAGCAGCTAAGGTTGAGTCCTCAGTTCCCACATCTAGACAAATTGATGGGACAGACATAACTGACAAAAGATCATTGCTCGGATACCCAGACAAAATTTCCAATTTATCTGGAGGGATTCCACAAGAGAATTCATCCTCAGAGTCTGAAGACACAACTGTATGCATTCGGCGTTTCGTAGATTTTCGAGTGGACACAACTGGGGAGCCTGACACATCAGGTAAGTCATAAACAGCATCTAACCGAGTTGAAAATTGATCACCCTCATGAATGGAACAGTTTCTACTTAACATGGATTCCTTCTTTGCCACAATAGTCTCTGTTTCAGTGTTATGCATTTCCATGGCATCCTGTGTATCCTTAGTGTTGGCATTTCCTTGCACCATGGACAAAGACTTAGTTATCTCCTTCTCTACTAGATCTGATAAGTGAGAAGGGAATCCCCAAGGGATTACCTTTGGTAAACTCAATTGCGCTGCTTCAATATCAAACTGCATTGGTCCATAGAGAGAATGCATGTTTCTGTCTGAAAGTTGATACACCAAATCAGAAACCACTTGACTAAAATAACAGAATATTACAAGTGATCACGAAAACACTAAGTAGCCAACTAGATATTGCCTGTTATCTCATCTTGTTTCTCCTAATCTGGTCAAATGAGAAAAAGTTAATTCTTTTTATCAAGCGGACTGTCTGCACATTAGAGTTTCATGTGCATATTTTTCAAAAGAAAATGCAACACACTCACCATAGCAACCAAAGGAAGATGAACAAATTTACAAATATCCATATGCTATGAATTTAATCAGAAAGGGGGGGAGGGGGGTTGGAGAGTTTTGGAGAAAGAGAATTGTTTTGTTGTGAAATATTCACTACTGTGGCATTCCATCCTGGATCAAAATAATTCCATGTTTGACATTACTATGGCAATTGTCTTTCCTACAGAACCCTAACTAATAAAAGAACATACTTAAACAACTATCTCTGATGGCAATTCTATCAGACAGCTCACTGGATTTTCACAAATACTGCCCGGTTTGTTTCACCAATAACAGGATGCAGTGGTTCAACATATTACAATCTAGATGAGCACAGAGGCTGCAACCACATTAAGAACAGTGGGAAGATTGAAGACATTGAAGAATCAGAAAGAAGGTAAGGAACCAATTATTTTAAAGAAAATGGCACTTTCTAGGTAATGACAAAACAATATCAAAAGGTATACTAGTAAATATCATGGAGTTTCAAAAATGATGAAGAAAAATGATGGTAAACAGAGACTAGATGACTCCTTTGAACTCTTTAGATTTCAGTCAAATAGCGATGGGGCTTACCAACTGAATCATTCATGCCTACTCAACAGTCCCAGTTGAAAAAGTATTAAACTAATATAAACTAAGATGCTTCAATGGGCTGTTAGCAGGAAAAAACAGAGGAAGAAACTCGAAAGGAGAATTAGACAACGACAAACTAATAACAATGACTGAAATCAATTAAGTACTATCTATATGGAAGCTTAACTCTCTTGATAAACATGGTCTTGCTAGATTTACCTCCTGGTACAGATCTTGTGCAAAGTCACTGGATATACACAATTAGGTAAAGCTAGATAGTTTCGTTGAATGGCTTAAGGCTCGTCTGGCTGTGAAGCACATTAGTCAGATGTAAGCAGAATTGACAAGGTGTCTTGAATGGCTTAAGGCTCAAAGGAAATTAGTCATATATATGTGTTGGATTCTATTAGGAGTCTAATAAGAGTTTGTATAGGAGTTAAATTAAAGTTTGCATTCATGTAAAATTCTATTCCTTGTAATATTCTACTTTCCACTTATTTATAAATAGAGGGCTTGAGATCATGGATCAATAAGCCATTCTACTACAATCGTTTATTTCAACATGGTATCAGAGCCTAAGTTCGATTGATATTCTTCAATTTTTTTTCAGTAAAACCCATCACAAGAATTTTCTGCAACTATAATACCGTCGTAGAGTTCTTTCTTCTGCAACAATTGCAGAATTTTTTCTACAACCATTCTTTCTTCTGCAACAATTGCAGAATTTTTTCTACAATCATCGCAGGTTTTTTTCTGCAACTATTGCAGAAACTCAAATTCAGAAATTTTCTGCACTTATCGATCTCCAAAACCAAGAGGGAAAGGAAAGAAGAAGAGAAGAGGAACCCTGCTGATACCACCGCTGCTACAGCCGCTGCTATCGTCAAGAACCCTGCTGCTACCATCGCTGGTACTGGTGCTGCTCTCATCGCTGCTTCCGCCATCGACCAAAGAAAGAAAGAAAGAAAGAAAAAAAAAAAAAAAAAAAAAAGAAAGGAAGAGAAAGAATCGATCTACTTCTAGCTTCCAGGGATTGTGAGTTGTTTTCCATAATTTGCTTTCACCATTGCCTCTGCCACTCTTTGATTTGCGATCTGTTTTAAGTCCATCTCTTTGATTTGCGATCTTTTTTAAGCCAGGGACGATGATGAAATCCCTTTAAGCCCATCGCTTCAATAAACCAGACCAGTCCTTTGGCCGAACCAGATTTTTCTCTTTTTCAAATTCCCAAACCAAATTTAGACCATATTTGGTTCTCTTTGACCGAACCATATTATTTTTTTTTTTCTCTCTTCTTCTTCTAATCTACAATTCTGTTAAGAAAAAAAAAAAGAAGGGGAAAAATGAGATTTGATCATATTATTGTTTGGCTATTGCATTCTGCGACGTTTTAGTTTTTTTTCAAGGGGTGAAGAATGAAGAACTGCAGACAATTCTTTCAACATGGCAGCCACAAATGATACTACTGCTCCCACTGGATCCGAATATTTTCCCACTCTTCATTCTCTTTCGGTAAGATTTGACGGCACAAATTACTTGATCTGGTCTCGATCTGCTTACCTGACTGTTGCTGGAAGATGACTAGTTGGATACATTACGGGCACCACTATCAAACCCACTACCGCAAGTGTTTTACAGGATAAATGGATATCAAATGACTCTCTTATTATGTCATTCCTTTTGAATTCCATGCATCCAAATATTGCCCGGGGTTACCTATTACTTGATACTGCAGCCCAAATCTGAAAGGCTACTACTGAAACATATGGACAGTTGGGGAATGATACACAGGTTTATGAATTACGACAGAAGCTTCATGAGACTACCCAAAAGGAATTAATTGTGGCCCACTATTATGCTGAGTTGCGATCTCTTTGGCAAGAGTTGTAACATTATGGGGATTATCACCCCACTAATCCAGATGATGTGGCGACATATAAGAAGCACATTGATAAGATTCGAGTATATGACTTCTTGGCAGGTTTGAACGTGGAGTACGATCATATCAGAGTGCAAGTCTTAAGTCGTTTTCCCTTTCCTACATTAGAACAGTCTTATGCTCTTGTTCAGTGTGAGGAAACCCGTCGATTAGTCATGCTTCATACTCCTATTATGGAGAAATCAGCTTTACAGTCTGTTCACACTAAATCTGATCCGGATAAAGAGATTGTCAAGTGTGAGCACTGTCACAAACCATATCATACCAAGGAAAATTGTTGGAAACTGCATGGGAAGCCTGTTGATTTTGAGCAAAAACGAGCACAAAGAAAGGGAAAACCAAAGGCTAATCTTTCTGAGACAGTTTCCACCACACCCTCTGCAGACGTTGTTTTTTCACAAGAGGAGTTCGCTACTCTGTGATGTATTCTGCAGTCTTCTCTGCCGGTACAGGCCTCGACCACTACTTCCTCTACTACCCCTACCAACTCCTACCTTGCTACTTCATGATCTGGTCACAGGGAAGGAGATTGGTCGTGGTAAATGGACTTTATTTGCTCGAGCCGATTGGAGGATCTACTTTTGCTTTGACTACATCTTCTAATCCGGTCCATTCAGTAATATCAGACCTTCATCAGTGGCACCGTAGACTCGGTCAACCCCCTTTCAAATTTTGTCATTTTCTCTAGATTTGTTTTCCTAATACTTTCATCTTACCATTACAATTTATTCCTTTCCTTTGTTATTGTTTTCCCACATGTAAAGCTACACGTGAGGGGGAGATTGAAGATGTCTACAATTCAATGCCTTTCATGTAGACTTCCTTATGTAGAATTTGATCTTTGTTACCTTTGAAAGTTTGTCCCTTACCTTCGCAATCTTCTACTTTGGAGTAATAACATTGCTATAGAGCTATCTTTTTGACTGTGCAGAACTTGATCTCTGTTAACCCTGGAGATTTGCCCCTAAACTTGACATCTTCCCTTCGAAGATCTAACCTTGCAAAAGATTTGTCGTTTGACCTTTGCAAAACTTAGATCTCTATTACCTTTGGAGATTGTCACTTATCTTGACAAATTTTTCCCTACCTTTGGAGATTGTCCCTTGGCAAACTTTCCCTTTAAAGATCTAACATTGCTACAAATCAAAAGTTTCACTTTGGCTATTTTACCCTAGCAATTGTTACCCCAAAAATATATTTTCCCTCAGATTTGCGCAGAAATTCAGTCTTCTCAACATTTGAAGATTCTACCTTTTTTCTTGGGCGTTCTTCCTTGGAGACATAAAGTTGCAGTAAAGATGAGGACACAACAAATGGAAGTCTATAAGGCAGAAGTAATCTATAAGTTTGAAGATCAAATTGCAGATGTTTACCTGGACAGATGTTTTATACTCTTTTGGTCAAGTTGGGCATGTGTGATATCCATGCCTCAACTTGAGGGGGAGTGTTGGATTCTATTAGGAGTCTAATAAGAGTTTGTATAGGAGTTAAATTAGAGTTTGCATTCATGTAAAATTCTATTTATTGTAACATTCTACTTTCCACTTATTTATAAATAGAGGGCTTGAGATCATGGATCAATAAGCCATTCTACTACAATCGTTTATTTCAACAATATGCATAGTTGCCGAGGCATCGCCTAAGCAGTAGACTCGAAACCTTGCTCGCCTTTTTTGTTTTTCAGCATGGCTTCGACTTCAACCCTCTCCAACACTTTGAATCACCTAGGTGCCATGACAATTATTAATGTGTGGTTTGGATGATTTTGAGACCTGAGCAGTTACCCATCTAAATTTGGTCCAGGTTCTTGTTCCCTGGTGGTAAATTTTCATTGGCTTCTCTATTAGCTGGGTGTCAAGACAGCATTCTTATATAGTGATTTGTAGGAGGTATATGGAAATATCTCCAGGGTATGTAGCTCAAGAAGAATCCACAGAGTCTGTAAACTATGAAAGACTATTTATGGTCTTAGGAAGTCACCCGAGGTCTGCCTGACACCTGACCTCGACCGGTACCAACTGTGATAAACACTATGCTATTCCAATTTCCAACCACTCTATCATTCTTCTCTCAGAGGTTCTACAGGGGTTGTGTTAGTTATTTGTGTCAATGACATTACCGTGTCAGGTAAGGACAAATTTGGCGTTGCAGCCGTAAAATCTTTTCTATATCAGCACTTTCAGATGAAAGAATCAGGTTCCCTCAACTATTTAGGTATTGAAGTACCACAAAGCAAGTAAGGGATTAGTCTATCAAATGGAAATATGTGTTGGATCTTTTATCTAATAGTAGTATGTTTGCACAAAAACCAGTTACTCCTATGGATACACAACATTAGTAGATTTTGGTTATCCAAATTGGAGCAGAAAATTACCTGGGAAGTTTATCGATCTAACTTTTAAGACTTGAGATAAGATTTCTTCTTACGAGTGTGTTATGATCTAAGTTATGAAATCACCATAGTAAGTTCACTGCAAAGTGGTACAAAAAAATCAAACTATGGTGTCTAATTTATTGCTGACGTTGAGAATCAAGCTATGACTCATACGGCAGCTTAATTATCCAGTTGAAAGAACTCCTACAAGAGAGAGAGAGAGAGAGAGAGAGAGAGAGAGAGAGAGAGAGAGAGAGAGGTGTGTGTGTGTTTCCTTTCTTTTCTTTTTTCTTTTTCTTTTTGGGTGTGTGTGTGTGTGTGTGTGGAAGGGGGGGATTGGTGTAAAACTCCTACAAGAGTTTGGTTTTTCAATTACTCAAACATATGACAATGTCTTGCGATAATTAAGCTGCAATCTAGATTGCCAGCAACCCTTGAACAAACACATTGACTCAAGAATGTTATTGCACTTGTTTCATCTACTGATCAGTTTGCTGATCTGTCCATGTTTCTTTTTGGCCCTACTTTCTAGTACTTATTTCCAAACTGAGCATGGAAGATTTATATGCTCCAGCTTGTGGCAGAGTGCTAAGTTGTAATCCAATGGGAATTGAAGAGTGGACCTTCCTTGCAGTGGTAGTAGTGCTAGGCCTACTCACAATTCATGGAGTGTCCCTAATGTTAGAGGCTCTAAGCTAGTGTTGGCTTTACTCAGTAATTGCTGTTAATAGTTAAATCTACCGTGTGGTTTATGTTTCCTTATTAAGTTGCAACAGCTTTTGGATGCTAGTTCGCATATTATTAGTAAAACAAAGCTGTCCAGTGATAGAGCAAACACACCTGGTCCTGTCCTCTTTCATCACTCTCAAATTAAAAATTGAGAACACATGCAATCAAATGTCAAAGAACAAATTAACCTTTTTAATATAAAACTAAACCTTCACAATGACCAGAAACCCAAATCAGATCCTATATCAACCAACTAAATATAATGTGAGACCTCATTCCATTAACCAAGTCCTTGCATATAAAGGTAGCCTCACATTTATGATCTCACAAAGCTTATCCTTTGTAAATGGGATTTTAACGTAACTAACTTGCTAAATAAGGAGTAAAACCCTCCTATATTATCTCTTCTCTTCCTTAGCATCTAGTTGACAGCGTATAAAGTTTTAGTCATAGGGTTCATAGTACATACTACTATACCAGGTCCAAGGTTGAATGAGAAAAATGAAGGCTCGCTGTAATATGAACTTAATATATATATATATATATATATATATATATATATATATATATATATATATATATATATATATATATATATATATTTGGAAATGGTCAGAATATAAATTTCTGGTTTGACAGATGGTTGGGGAATTTTACCATTGCAGACTATGTTGGTATTCCTCTAGATTTAGAGGGTCAATTGAAATTGATCATTGCATTGCTTACTTACAAGGGGGGAGTGGATATTTCCGTCAGTGGACAATGCCAAATTTCAAGAGGTAATCTCTCTTATTATGTTATATCCTGTACCTTGTGCTGGTTTTGTTGATGTTTGTCATTGGCAAGGTTCAGTAGGGGGAGAGTTTAGTTTTCGATCGGCATGGGATCTCTATCGTAGAAAAGGAGAACAACTGGAATGGGCTAAAAGTATTTGGAAGACTTCTTTGCAACCTAGACAACAAGTTTTATATTGGAGACTTTTTCATGATAGGCTACCTGTTGATGCCTTGTTGACTCGGAAAGGGATTATGCTGGCCTCTCGTTGTAATCTATGTGGTAAAGCTTCAGAGGACATAGGACATCTCTTTCTTCACTGCTCATTTTCACGTAGATGTGGAGAAGCTTTTGCAGCAAAGTTTGGTTATAGTTGGACGAGAAAAGATTCGATTGTAGAGTCGTTCAAGGCTTGGAAACACCAGGCTTCACAGTCTCCTTTACAGACTGCTTGGATTAATGGATTTTGTTTGCTTTTATACTTTCTTTGGATGGTCCGCAATCAAATCCGGTTTGAAAATTTAAATTTCAGGACTGATGAGGTGATGAGTTTAATTTTTTCAGACTTAGTACAGTTTGGCTTTAAAATGGATGGAAGAAAAGTAACCCCTACCATTTTTTCGGATGCAAGAAGACTGGGCCTTCACTTCTCTGTTTTTAGTGCTGCTCCTCCACAAGAAATTTTTTGGTGTCCTCCTGCTGTAGGTTGGGTTAAACTAAATATTGATGGGTCTTCTTTAGGCAATCCAGGAAGGTCTGGCGGTGGAGGAGTCTTTCGAAATGAAGTTGTTGCGGTGGTTTTCAATTTCAGTATTTTTTTAAATGTTAAAACCAACTTTGAGGCTGAATTGGAAACTTTCATTCACGGATTACGTTGGGCAAGGCATTTACAAATTAATAAGCTTTGGGTAGAAAGTGATTCAAAAGCTGTGGTGACTTTAATACAGCAGAAGAAAATACCTTGGTATATCTTTCATATGTGGAGAGAGTTACAAGAATATTTGTTGACTATAGATTGGAAGATTTCACATTGCTATCGTGAAACTAATACAGTGGCAGATTTTTTGGCAAATTCGGCAGCTAGAACAGGAATTTCTGATATTAACATTCCTTGGTCAGCTTCAATCCTTAATGAACTTGATATGGATGCCTCTAGACGTCCTAGATTTCGTTTTATAAGTTAGTGGTTTCTAATCTGAGCAGGAACCAGTGAGGAAGGGTGTATTGGGGGCAACAGTTGTTGCGGGTAAGGGAGGTTGGTTCTTTATACGGTATTAATTGATGTATTTTTAATATTTCTTCTTCGCTTAATATAATGATCCTTTTAGCGGGAAAAAAAAATATATATATATATATATATATATATATATACTTTTTGCACCATCCCCCAAACTCTTCTTTCTTCTCCTTCCACAAAGAGGGTGGGTTGCTAACCTCTATGTTAGTTGGGGTAAATAGGAAGGATGCAGTTAATAATAAGAAGAAAAGGAGGATAAAGTAGGCATGTGCACAGGTTTTTCCGTTGTTAGGAGCCTTATTTAGTCTGATTGTGGAATGTGGATTAATCATTTCGGAGTTTATTCTGTTATTTTGGTCAAAAGTTGGAGTCTCAAGAGTCAGCAATTGAGTTATATTTCTCTTTCAGATTCAGTTTATGATCATTTTCTCCAATATATAAGGTGCCATAGGGGTAAAGCTGTTTGTAACAAGCTGTTACAACTCATTGTTGTAACTGGACTTTGTTGCCCCACCTCACATCCCCCACTAACCTTTTAAGATACAGGTAGTTTTGCAGTTTTCCTCTGTCGCTCCCTATGCATCTCATTGCATTCTGTGACTCCCCACTTTGACACAACCCTTCCTCTTACACCTCCTAATCTCCATCCCTCAATTCCCAATTTTCCTTATTCCCCTCCAATTAAGCTATCCTCTTTTTTTACTCAATTTGCAATCTAAAACATTTCTCTTGTGATTCATATTGGACAATAAGATCCATTTTGAGAAAAAGCACAATGATTCTTAGGAACTGATAAGGAAGGGACGCTTGGCTTCTATTAATGATGTGAACCAGACCCAGGGCCATCCCGAGGGCCTAGGGTTGCTGCCAAGTACTCTATGGCCCTGAAGGAAAACTGCACTATGTGAAGTGCATTTTGGTAATTTGGACTGTTCTAATATGTTCAATTAGGGTTAGTTGGATTCAGCATGTTAGTAGGAATCAAACTCTATTTTATTTTGGTACTTTTAGTTTTGGTCAAGATATGACAGAGTCCTAGTCAAGTTAGGAGTCCTACTTTAGGAAGGAATCCTTTGGTTATAATCCAAGTTCTGCTGGGAGACTAGTCCTACTCTTGTTTCATAATTTGAATCATCCTAGGATGAGATAACGGAGAGTCTTTAGTTGATGGGAGTCACAAGTGAAATAGTAGTCCCAGTTTGATTTGCTTTCAAATTTGGAGTCCAAGTACGTAAGATTATAAATATAGCCCCACACCTGTACACAAGGCAGCTTATGAATTATTGAATAAACAGTGTTTTGAAGGTGAATTGATTGGAATCGCAGGGTTTCCAGGGAAGCAGCCTGCGGCTGCCTGGTGCTCGCTTACATTGCTCCAATTCTTCAACCTCTCTTCCCCAACAAGCATACAACCCCATCACTGCCCCTACCCTTCCCTTCCCTTCCCTTCTCTTTTCCCCCCACCCTGGCCTACGGCTTACCTTCTCCCCTCCCCTAACCCTAATTTATCTCTTCACCATCCCAAACCCTACCACCCACCATCACAGCCCTAGAGGAACACCCCTTTCTTTCCAACCCTGCCCTGATCGTACCTTCCCCTTTCCCCTCCTCTTCTCTCTTGCAGCAGCCATAGTTTTCTTCCCTAAACCCCAGATCTCACAAGACACTCTTCCATATCCCACTCCCCCTAATATTCACACCCTCTTCCCTCCCTTAACCTTCAAATCCAACCCTAGCCCTAATCATCTTACCCAAAACCCTAAATTCTGAAATTTCTTCTTTTTCCCCAAAACTCTAGATTCTAGATCTCCCAATCCCCTCCACCAAATTTCCTACCCTTTTGGGATCATTTTTCCCTTCCTTCCCCTTGCACTGGATCCCAATTAAGAATCCTAGCTACCCCTAAAAACCCTAATTTTCCCAAACCCTAGACTTGGAGTTTCAATTCTACAATTAAATTAAGGTTCAGATATGAATTTCAATAAACCTAACCCTTCTAACCCTAGCCAAACCCTAAATTCCCATTCCTACAAAACCTAAGACACCCTAATCAGCCCTAATCCCTCAACTGCAGGTTTGAAGAACACTAATTTACTGCTTCAATTTAATTGATCCTGAAGACTGGCACTCAATTTGGAGGTTACATCAGTTTAAGGAAAAATGTGATGATGATGTTCTCAAGGATATCAATTCATTACAGGTATCCATCCCCACTCTATTTTTTCTCTGTTTCCACAAGCCCAAGGTGTACAGACAACATTAAGTTTATGTTTGCATGAAGTTAATATCAAGTATTGCAGTTTAAGTCAATATCAAAATTCCGAACTCCAAAATTTCACATTAATAAATCTCTGCTTATGCTGGTTACCAACCTTGATATTGTCCACCCTGGCACCAGAACTGGAGAAGCATAATAATTTTCCGAATATCACCACGACAGCATTCAACAATTCGCTCTATCAACTTTGGCTGAATTTTGACTTTTTCAGCAGCACAGACCTACAGAAAAATACACAAATATGATTCAAACATGCAAAGACTTGAGAGTCCGGATCAGCGACCCGTACGGGGAGCACAAAGTGCTCCACCCACGCTTCCTGACCACACACATCAGTGGGGCCCACGGTGAAAAACACTTTTTGGAAAAAATTAAAAAAAGTTTTTTTTTTCACCAGTGGGACCCACTGATGTTTGTGGTCAGGAAGCCATGGGGGAGAGTGCTCCCCCGACGGGGAGAAGATCCGGATTCAAGACTTGATATCCGAGAAGGCAGGCGAATGAAAATGCATTGCAAGATAATTACCATGTATATATGAGAAACAATTTCTTCCAGAGATGGTACAGTAAAAGACACTTCAAGCCTGTCCAAATTATCTGGCAGAAGTGGATCCTTACCTGGAATTACAACAGTATGTTCATATAAATAGAAAACATTATAAAAAGAGCATAAGAAGTAAGATCCTCAGTTGATTTGAAACTCTTACAATTGCTTGTGAGTATAATTGGACACCTTGCTGTTCTCGCAAATTGTTGTATAGCAGCAACAAAACCCCGGTCTTCACGAAAAATTATATCCACATCCTCAAAGAGAATTAGACTTTTCTTTGCACCTTCTCTACAGGCAATTCCATTTTCTTTTACAACTTTTCCAGACCCTTCCTGTGTGTCTGCTGATACTTCCTCATCAGTGGATGAGATGAGCTCAACCACCTCATTGTGGATTCCATTGGCAGTTTCACTAGTTTCTCGGTTTGCCAGAACTGCAGGTGCAGGTTTCTTCCATAAGCGTGGAGGATTCCTTCTTGTCCTGGAAGAAAGTTAGTCAAGGCATCAATATAAAAACTATAAACAGAGTACGCAATTATGCTTCTGAATTTGTTTCTTCCATATATTTCCAACTCCTATTAAAGTTGCACAAGTTATTCTTAAGAGCAAATTGCACTGGCACCCCAAAATGGAGGCTTTAAAGCACTGACACCCCACTTTATGTTTAAAAAATGGTTAGTTATATTATCACACAGACTACTATACCCTTCCAAGAAATCTTATTCTCATTTACCAAAACAAAAAAAAAAGACATTCTTCCACCTACGAAGCTTATTTGATGAAGACATTGTTTTTGGATTTTTTTATTTTTTTCTCCTCAAATTTTGGTAAGGGCATTTTTGGAATTGAAGAAAAATAAACAATGGATTAACTGTTTCACTAACAGAATGGACTAATGTGTTTAATGAATTGGGGTGTCTGTGCTTTTTAAACATAAAGCCGGTTGTCAGTGCTTTAAAGCCTCCATTTTGGGGTGCCAATGCAATTTGTTCTATTCTTAATGGCATACAAAGTTTTCAGAACTGAAACTTGGCTTCTTCAAGATGGTAGTAGAAGCTACTCATCTTCAGCTCACAAACTCAACTATATAAATATATAGTCTAAAGCATTTCATAAAGCGACTCTCCAGCACTTCATGTCCAATTACAAGTACCAATGTACAAGCCCATAGTTTGCTTACTGTTAGAAAATGCATTTCAATTTGATCATGCCCAATGTCCTCTATTCAGGCATCTCCAACAGTAAGTTTGTGTTCTATTTTCTCCCTTCTCCTCCTTACTGTCTATTATAGTTTTCTTCTCCTTCTCCTTCCTACTGAGACAGTGACCTTTCTCCTTTTTTCCCCTCGACTTCTTTGTAACTAATAATTATGTCCTTTTCTTCTTGGAGGCTTCTTCTTCCCTATGACACACTGTCTTCTTTTTTCTCCGTATACCATTTCCTTTCTCTAAAATAAATTGATCAATGCCCTCATTTCTTATCCTGAGACCATCAGCAGAAAGAAGACCTTTGATTCCAATACATATCACAGAGATTTTAAGCATAACTTGTAAATATAATGACATAGTGCAGAGTGCCCTTCAACTGTTACAACCCTCTTGCCTAAATTTTCTCTTTCAAGACAACCTGTGTAACCTTTATTATCAGTATGAGCTGTTCAGTATCCACTAGTGCTTCATCTCAAATTCCAAGTGGTTAACCAGTGTTCTTTTTGCTTCATTGATTATCGAGTTTTTTTCATATTATTATTATTTAATTTTCCAAGTCATTTTATTGGAGTAATGGGGTTCTTTTTTCTATTCCAAGCGGTCTATTGCTAGCTATTATCTTTGACAAAGAAATATATTGGAAATATTATCTATTATCTCTGACAAATCTATTGATACATATCTTTGTTTTCAAATTAAAATATTTTTATTGATACAGATCAATGGTATCAATTGTATTGATGCATATCGAGCCAATACAAGTTGATACCCATTGGTACATATCAATATCATTATACTTATCTCATGACAACTTAAGATGGGAAAAATTGAATCACGCACCTCTGCAACTTGCAGAGTTGGAAACAAGACAACACAAGGGTTCGTAAACTAAGGGATTTCAATTTTTTTAGCCAAACTAAGGGGTTTTTCTGATCTTTTTCCATTCAATCTAGGGTGATTGCTGCAAATCTAATAGCCCATGAGATCTGATGTATCTGAGAGTTGAGCTAATTGCTGGTGAAGATCACTGCCACAAGCTAATAAGTGCAAACCAAGAAGTTCTTTTGCTTACCTTTTGCCAAATCAAAGATAGGTGATGTGTTCCTTCTGCCAAATCGATGGTTTCCTTTGTTCTTTTTCTCCACAAATCCAAAGCACAACACTTCTAGTTTTAGAGGCTAGCGGATTGCTACAGTCTATTGGTTTTACGAGCAGCACCACACCTAGTGCACCTTAGTTGGTTCTATTGGTTTAATCTATTCCTTTATTGTGTTTTATTTTATGTGAGTATTGGGTTTTATTTGGGTAATTTACGTAACTAAGCATTGGGTCAATCGATGGGTTATAATCAACCCATGGGTCATTTCACTTGAGTGTATTTTTGTGGGTTTTCAATTTTGACCCTAGTATTAGAGCATCAGTAAGAAGGTCATCTAGAGTTTATTTTGAATTTTAAATTTTAAGTTTTGAATTTCCTTTTCTTTCATATAAAGTAAAGTAACCACGATGGACTGGAAACATTGAATAAATTAGGAGGGAAAAAGATTTTATTTCCTTGCGCTTCAACTCTCTCTCTCACATCACATCTTGGCATGACACTCTCTCTCTTGATACGTCTTTTTCTTCTCACTTCTCTTCAATCTCTAGCCAGAAACAGGTTTTCGCCCCATCCCCCATTCTTTCTGTCTGCCAGCTCCTTGCTGCCCTTCTTTTCTTCTGTTCGACAGCCCCTTGCCGCAGCTTCTGCATTTTTTTGTTTTCTTTCTTTCCTCTTCTCACGGAAACTCTTCCCCTTTATTCTCCTCTAATTTCTTTGTTTATTTACTATTGTCTTTCCTTGGTGCTTCCAAATTCCAATCCATGCTATTTGTAATTTGTTGTTTCTTTCTCTTTATTATTTCCAGCCGTCACATAACCGCAAGTATACATCATAACTAAATATTTTTATGGGTATATAATTTCCCCTTATATTACTTCCATGATATGAATATCGTCTTTTCTGCTTCCTTTTAAAAAATTATCACATTGTTTTTTTTATGACTGGACAAGGATAGCAGTTTTTTTTTTTTTTTTCTGTTAAACTGACACTCAGCTAGGTGTATGCTGCCATGATCCCCATCCCCATCTGTACCCATTGAATTCTAGCGTAGTTGTGCATGTTAGGTTATTACTGAATACTACCCCAGCAAGTTTGTCTAAGTTGCATACAATCTTTCATTTTTCTGCCACAATTTCCCTTTGATATTTCCTCACCAACCCTTGTAGGATACCTACTCCGTAGGGTTCCCCCTACATAATCATCTCTCTCTTATCAAATTTCAAACCTAAAAAAGTGATCCTCTTGCAAAACCTAAGGTGAATATTAGTATCCCTTTTCCTTTGATAAAAAGGAATTTGTAGCCAATGTTATTGTAAACATAAGAGACAACCAAACCTTTATAGTGGTTTCATGCTTCAGTACTATACTTGACTCTCCCTGTGAATTGGTTGGGCCAAGTTCAGAGAAGGCATCGATGATGCACTGTTTCATCAAAATTAGAGATGGGAACACTAAATTCCCCAATAGAGTTGTTACTTTCTACAATGATCTGCTGATCAAATTCTACTTGAGATTCATAAGGTGCATAATATGCTTTGAATCTAATCTAATGCTATTGCTGTTTTTTATAAGGGATGGACTCATGCACTAAACATGTTCAGGGCTGGGATGATTTCACAATCTTAGATATTTCTTTCTTTTTAAGTCTCCTTACGTTTTCTGTGGTATTCCTATTACGAAGGCTGGATTGTTTTCTTTTCAAAATTAAGTCTTAGAACTTCTCAGTTTCCATGGCATTTCAGCTCTTGGTTCAAGTGTTATATTTAAGTACTTCTTATTGTGTTTTACAACTTTTATTTCTTTCTTGTGGTACTAGTGAATAAGACTGTGTTGGTCCCCTTTGTTCTATGGATTCATCCTATTTGGAATGACAGCTTAACTTAGTTAAATGCTTGTGGTTATTAACTTTCTAACTTACTTGAATTCATTTATTTTAAATACAAGAATACTAGGTTAACAAACATCCTTGGTAAGCGAAGACAAGAGTTATGCAGGTTCTAGGATTCATTCAGCAGTGAGGAAATATTTGCTAACCATTTAAACCGCTGAGATTCAACTGCCTCTCCGAACTTCTCCTTCAAAACAGTTCCATTTCTCCAATCAGAAGCACTGACCTGGCAAAAAGATATATCAGGAATACATCTCATCTGATTTGGACCTGCTATATTTGTGGCTATATACTATAAAAAATTTAACAACTAAGAATGCTAGCATGATAATACAGAACAATTATCAAAGACAAATCCGCATAGCCTTATGGAAACTTCTTTTAAAAAAAATTTGGTTGATAGATAAAGAAGAAATTCGACCAGGGCATATGAGAACAACTAATCTAGACAGGTTACTAGGCAAGAAGTATATCACAGGAACCTACTTGACTCATAGCTCTAAATGTGGACCAAGGTTTGAGGCCTAACCAGCATTGGGCTGGGTGTTTTCGGGTTCACCCAAAACCAAATCATGGGATTTAGATTTACTTTACTCATTATTATTCTGGAAGCCTAGGTGCCTACACAGGTGTCACTCCACAACACCATGGATTTCTAGTCATCCTTGATGTCCCTTGAGGTACATGTACATATAGATAGATAGATAGATAGATAGAGAGAGAGAGAGAGAGAGAGAGAGAGAGAGAGAGAGAGTAACATTAATGTACACTGTCAATGGAAGTTATCATAGATTTTCAAAATTACCTCAATTACTTCAAACCCTTGCTCTCTTCCACAAGCATAGATGGCAGAAGATTTCCCACTCTGCACCAGAACGAAAGCATAAAAATGGCTACAAAATAGAATAAGGACGTATTGAGTAATCAGATCACTAGTCTTTTCAACTTCAAAAATATGAGCAAGCAAAATGCATGATCCAGCCTGCCTGGCTGTTTTCATCTGAGCTGGATTTGACCATAATTCAGAAGACTGTATGCGCTTTCATCTGAGCCGGATTTGACATGACTTACAAGTCACTGTCTGTTGCGCAACATACTTTTACTAGCTTCTCTCTTGCAAAATATATCTGACTTTACAACATGCTTTTATAAAGTAGCATTATCTTGAGAGAGAGAATGGCAATGCTTGAAGGTCATGGAACTTGTATGAAATTTTTTTTTTGGATGAATAAATAATTATATTAAAAGAACGGAAACAAGGATACAAGGCCTTTAAGAGAAAGACCGAAAAGAAGAGCTGAGACCCCAGGAGACAACAATGAATCTATTCCTTGGGGTATCATCAATAGGGAGATAGGGGGTAGCTAACAGCCTAGAGGAAACATCAAAATAGATGGCATTCCAAATCAAGTCAATAGAGCGAGATTTGGAAACCATCTCCTAAGATTACGCTCCCACCAAATGTGGTGAATAGAGGCACAGAAAACAAGCTTACAAATCCGATCACAAATGGAAGAGCCTGAAAAGTTTCTCACCATCCAAGACCGATCACATGCAAACCCATAGGAGCGCCTCGAACGGGGCCAAATTGAAGCAAGGGCTTTTCTCCAAATAGATCTGGAGAAAAGGCAAGAGAAGAAGAGGTAATCAGGGTTTTCCAAGTCGTTCCAGCAAAGGATGCAGTTGGGATGGACTGGGACATGGCGGCTAATGAGGAATGATTGGGTGGGGATAGCTTGGTTGAGAACTCTCCAAAGGGTAAGGGAGTGGCGAGGGATGGAGCCTTTGAACTAGACCAAGGAAACCCGGGGGGTTTGGGGTTATGGGCACAAAGGTGATTCCAGGCAGAGGAAGTGAAAAAGTTTTTGGTGGGGGAAGGGAGCCAAACAGGTGAGGTCGTGGGCGAGCTAGCGAGAGGCGGAAGAGAATCCCAAACCTGGGTAGAATTTATAAAGCTACTCCTACTCCATTATGATTTTCCACTTAGAGCACAAACTTCAAGTTACAGTCATTAAGCATTACAACTCCCATCCCCCCTTCTTCTATATTGCCCTCCCATCACTTGTTTCATCACTTGTTTGTCTCTCCAAACTGAGTAGGAAACTACTAAACTAGTGGGGTGATCAATGCAAAGGAAAAAATTGTAGCTTCATAAACTCATTCCTTTATTCATCAGATGATCAAAGAATTTGGAACAAACATATGTGAAGGACAACTTTCTGCATGGGATAGAGAAACTGACAATGCTTGGCAAATCATTGACTCTGTCAGGATTTCAATTGGCATTTTTTTGGGTCCTCTAAAGTAGATCCAGGTCATTTGTACTTTTTCCTTTCCTTCACTAGACAACTTCTCAGCTGTTTGATACATTGAATAAATGGTTCATTTTGTTTTCAATACTAACTTCTTTTTGTATAGCTAAATTTGTAATATTATATAGATTTAGATATTCTACATGTGTGTATATATTCTTCAATTGAAGACTTGAGGCAATTCCAGTGGAATAGAAATTCACGAGCTGCAAAGAAAATTTCATAATACTTCAATATCAAAGCTTAATGTCATCCTACAAAAAATCTTGAATTGCCCATCTTGTAATTACAGCTTTGTACTTATAATCAATAAGCCAGAAAAGAATTAACAGAAACACCAAAGAAAAATAATAAAATCCTTAAGACTGAGACAATTGGTGAATCCACTAATAAAATTCTTTTTCCATAAGTACGGACATCTAACAACTAAAATTGGCAACAAAGAAAAAATTAAATAACAATAATAATGACAGAACAGAATGTAGCAAATATGGTGCATGCATTCATGGTATCTGCATGCAAACTCCGATATATGACCAAATAACTCATCATTAGAAAAAAAATACATCCAAAGTCAAAATACCAACATCATTTTGCCTCAAAATACAGCGACAACATACCCCAACTGGTCCAGTAACCAAGAGAACATTTTTGAGGCTCTGTCCTTCATCCGTGTTTTCAGCGTCAGAATCAATTTGGTACCAGACATCTTCACTATTTTGACTGGAACATTCAACGTAATCAGCTGACTTTTTACTTTTCTTGAGATATCTTTCATTCCAAGAACCCAACCACTCATTTAGAAACCTTATTGATTCTTCATTTCCACATACCTGCAGGATATGTCATCATAAAAATCTTATAATTCATCGAAATTATTAAGGAAAAGAAACTATATGTTATATAAAAAATAAAAAGTATTGCAAGATAGAACCTCGGAAGTCTTTCCAGGTTCATACTTATTTGTCCACAAACTGCCAACAGGTAAATTAGCACAACCATGGTAATATGACTTGATCCTGCGTATGCATAAATACAGCAAAAACAACAGATTCATTAATTCAAAGAATAAGAAAAATTCTCTCAAACACCAAGTGGAAAGCTTTGAGAAACAACAAACCTGTCAGTGATATGATTAGGATTATGGAAAAAGACAACCAAGTTAATACCACAATGCTTAAATTTAACTAGCTATAACCATCAGATATTCTAACAAATCATAAGAAAACTTAAAAAGTAGACCTATGACATTTCCATTTTCATAGGCTTGAAGTAACAATTACAGAAGAATGGAAGCTAAACTGGGGTTGGATTAATAAATACATGTACCCTTCTCTCTGCCTGTAAGTCTGTAACCTTCTCTGAATGTCCTTTACGATGCCGGCCACCGGCCTCCTTGGTTCTGCTCCCTCCCCTTCCCCCTCTGGACATTCTAAACCACCTAACTCCCCCTTCAACCCACACACCCACAGATTACCTCCCCCCCCCCTGCCTCACTTGAGGATGGTGAGCTTTCGCTAGAGCTCTCTCTTAAATCATAAGTTCATAACTTCATTCCCTCTGGAGAAGGTGACGTCTTTCACTTCATAGCACCTAACTTTATCAATTCTTCTAAGAACAAATTCGAACAACCCAACCTCCTAGACATTTGTAGCATGTCTAGTACCCTTGGAGGAATGTACACAAGGGACAGCAATGGAAGTGGGCACTGGTGTGGCCATCCTCTGCCAGAAAAAGCAGCTATAGTTCAGTGCATGTGGTCATATAGATCAGCATACATTTCATCCATTCCCTGTTTTGGGTATGTCAGCCACTCGCAGGGAAATGTCTTTAATGTGTACTTTAGTTGTTTAAGTTGAATTCTGTCTGTTCTAGTATTGGATATACTGTATAGCCATACAACATATACTACCATCCTAAAGTCCGAAGACAAACTGCCATAAAGGATTGGTTTTCTTCCTTTTTTCCTTTTTGCAAAATCAAAAGATTTTACTACATTTAGCGGACCTAAGTTAGAGTTTCCTAGAAGTTTGGGGACCTAATTTGGTTATTGGGCCTAAAATCAGTGAAAATCTGTGTTGGTCGAAACTTTGCAAATTATTTCAGTTTTGAATGAGGTCAGAACCCTAATTGAAACTGAAATTCAAATGTGGGTCGTACACGATCAACCCATTAACCATTCCCGGTGCATCCCCTTCTAGGGACTTTACCCTGCTACTAGATTTATAAGCACAGTCAAGAACTTGAAGACAACAAAGATACACCCCTACAACAGACATACCCCAAGAAAAAAGAGCAGTTGGTTGTAATAGTCCTAATAATGATGTCATCCAGAAAGCGAGGCTATTAAGTGAAAACAGTTGAGGAGACTGCTGACCTATCCTGTGACCTCAGATCAGCATTATAAGTGCAACCAGTACTTCCAGAGAAACCGACTCCATCTCTTTCATGGACCTGCAAATTTGAATGCTCAACGACTGAATATTGTGTAACAAGTCACATGTACACAAACACAACAATACTAAAAGATTGCTGCGATATCTGAAAAACCTTTCGAGAGAAGACAAAAGAATATCTACATAAAATAAATAGAAGCTACCATTTCTAAGTAATTTTGTGCTGCTTCTGTATTAGATGCTTCTGTATTAGATGGCAAGGAAAATGTTGTTGGTGACATTGCGGTCAACATTTTCACTTGAGAATGTGATTGATCCAAAAGCACTTCCGTCTGAATTAAGGATGTTTCATTGGGATTCGACATGGTGCAAAAGTTTGCAAATTTCAAAGGATGAACAAAGCCTTCAAAGACTGAAGAGCATGAATCTTCTCGAGCAATAGTAGAATGGGTTGAGGTTCCGTCATGAAATACCCAATTTCTCCAGTCAAGAAACATAGGCTCCTCCTGTACCAAACAACATTAGGATGAGTTTACAAAAACAGGAGATAAAATTAGAAGTAGAATGTAAGAAACAAGTCCATTTCCAACAACACTATTACCTGTAGAACCTCAAATACATGAATAGGGCCACAAGTGCTTTCATCCTCATTCTTAGCCTCATTCTTAGTGTCTACAGTAGATGTCTCCATGGTGTCCTGAACTTTCTGACATGCTTTCCACATGGAGAAAAAAGGATGTGTTTGCTTCCCAGCAGACAGTCTTGCATTTTCCTGGAAAAATGAGTCAGACAAAGGCTCAACAGTTCAAGGAAATGAAAAGTTATGTAATGTCCAAAATCTTTGAACATTGATATAATGCAAAAATGAACAAACTCCAAAATCAAAACGTAAAATTGCCATTGGAGACAGAATGAAAATACAAAGTGCTAAGACTCTCTCCAAAACAAACAATAAACATAAATTACACGGGTGAGAGCAAACCAACAAGAAAATAAGCCAACGTAGGGAAAACACTACATTTGTTTGTTAAAAAGGGAACACCAAAAAAAATTCCACGGACCTTTGCTCTTATTTTCGCCTCCAACCACAAGTCAGTAACTGGTTGTGGCGTGTCCTCATTACGGATATCTTTGCATTCCTCAGCATCCAACTTCTTCTTTTTTACTGAATGACTACGATTTGCTCGCTTCAGGCCACCAGATTTTGGGCCTTTACGAGGTGTAGTATTATCCTTGTTTGCTTTCTTCTTGGACGACTGAGGGCTTGTACTAGGTGTAATGCTAACCTGCCTTGGTTTCTTCCTTGGTTGTCGAGGCCTTTTACTAGGTGTGGTATTCAGCTGCTTCTTTGATTGTTGAGGGCTTCTCTTACCTTACCGAAAAAGCAGATAGATCAAACATCAGTACTTGCCCAAGGAATTAGAGGAAAACATTAAAACCAAAGAATGTACCAAAAAGTATAATATACAAATAACTTATTCTCATACACAATATATGGTTTCAAAATTTTCTAATCATAAACCATAGCATCCATCAAGCACAAGAAATTACTAGAAATCAACAAAGCATGCAAAAGAAGAAAAAAAATAGTGGACAGTTTCAGGTATCACATTAGGCAGTAGACACCCCAGTCAAACAGATCAAATTGCTAATTAGAACTATTTGTTGCAGATATGTACTTGCGTAGAGTCCTTAAAAAATGTATAAGCCTTAAAATAGGATTTGAGATGGAACAACACAACAAGCAACTTCATCCCAACTAAATGGGGTTGGCTACATGGATCATTGCCTTCCAATCAGGCCCTATTTGAGGCCATCCTAGAAACAAATCTAAATCATGCATATCCTTTCTCACCACTTGTAACACTAGTGATCAAAGTATAAGGGTATTTTAGACCTTTTACACTGACATTGACTCAGTGACGCTCTAAATGTGAATTAATATAGGATTAATAAACATATTAGAATTAATTTGTGAATTTTTATTTAAGTTGCAGAGTAACTAGATGGTTTACCTTCACCTTGATTAAAGAAGGAGGTCCAAGGTTCGATGCACCGTAGATGCCTAAAAATTCATAAAATGTTTTGGTGCTATCTTGACCCCACCCACACACCTGATTTGGAATCCATATGAAACAACAAATAGAAATAATCAAATATGAGACAAGAAAAGAAAGTCCACGCCTAAGGAAAGTGAGGTGGAAATTGATTGAGATAATAAAGAGACAGAAGGTGATGTAAAAGAGGAGAGGAACTAAGGAAGGGTGATGTGGAGATTGATAGGATTAGGACAAGATGCGTAAGAGAAAAGAGGGAGGGAATAAAAAGGAATTCAAATTAGGAAAAATGAAGAAGTGGATGCATGGAAGAGGAAAGGAAGTAAGGATTGAGGAATTTGGAATTTAAATTAAGAAAAGAAGGGAAGATGTGTGGAAGAGAGATTGAGGAATTTAATTTAAATTAGGAGAAGAAAATATTGAGGAATTTAAATTAAGAAAAGAAAGGAGGATGCGTGGGAGATAGAAGATTGAGGAGTGTAAACTAGGAAAAGAAAATAACATAATTGAGGAATTTAAACTAGGAAAAGAAAATAAGATTGAAAATATGAAGATTAAGGGATTTAATATGGGAAAAGAAAACAAGACTAGAAGTGCATGAGAGAGAGAAAAAGCTATGTGTGAGAGGATAAAGAGACGGAGTTTATAAAAAAAAAGGGTGATTAAGAACCCATCTCTTATTATTTAGTGAGAAAGAGAGGTAAAGTGAGCAAAGAATAAAGAGAAGGTGAAGAAGGGATCAAGTTGGATGATGCCCCTCTATCTAAGTGAGAACTATGCTTCAATTTTTGTGACTTCATTGAGTAAGTGCAACCCTATACTCTACCAACCTGATGTTTTTGTAACTACAACCTTGTATCTTGTCAACATATATTTTATTTAATAGTCTATTTCTTTTAAATTTACTATTTGATATTTAAAAAAAAAGATGTGTTTTGTGGAATATATTTTCTATAGATAAATTTATGTTTTATCAAAACAGATTTTGTTGGTGTTATTATTTATTTGCTAATGGTCTAGTATTTGTTTTAAATTCCAGAACACATTATGTGATCTAACATATGCCAAACATTGATTTCTTTCATCAAAAGGAGCATCTCATTTTTTGTTGGTTGCATATCTCATCGATACATATCATGTTCATAATTGCATATTTTATATCCATTGAGATGGATGATAGTGTGGTGGTACAGCACAAGCCATGTAACAGCATTGATCATCCATTTTTTTTTGCCAAACATTGATCATCCATTAAATTTGTTTAGGTAAATGTAAGTGAGGCATGGGTGTCTTGAGTGAGGTGGATGATAGGGTTATGGTAGAGCACAAGCTATGTAATGGCATGGATCATCCACCAAATTTGTGATAGTTGGTAAGCACTAGTGTTTTGGGTGAGATGGATGACAGGGTTGTGGTACAAAACAAGCTATGTAACAGCATACATCATCCATTAAACTTGAAACACTTGGTTTAGGAGAAATTTTTATGATCATGTCACATATATGCATTAGATATTTTGCAAAAGAATTATTTTATATTTTATTGAAAGAAAAAAACTAATTGATTTATTGTATGGTTGTACTTGCTTAGTTTCCTCCAAAACTTACCTCTTATTTCTACAAATGATGTACTAAACCCAACAGATGATGGTTACATGGAGGAAGAACACTATGTCTATTATATTTCTTAGGATAGTTTGATTTCGTATTGTAATTTTTGGAAGATCAAGTATACTTCAGGACTAATCAGATTTATGGCCATTGTGGAGATGTTATTTTCTTTAATGTGAGATGATTAAGTTCCACTAGAAATCAATTATGTTTTAGTGAGTGATTTTAGAAATCTACCAAACTAATAGATAAACCCCTCAAGGGTTTCCAGTTCACTACCTAAATAATGTTGATCCTTAACAAATGGCTATCTTCTCTTTTACATGGAGATTGGGACATTACACCTCGCCTCCTAAGTTATTTTAGGTCTGTCCCCAGCTTTTTTAGTTCCTTTAATCTGGATTAAATAACTCCGCTGTAGTCTGTACAGGGGCATTTAGAGGTCTTCATTAAACTTGGCCATGCCTCCTGAAACCACTTTCTTATAGCTTGTCATTATCCGAGCTACTCCCAAGCTTCAAAGAGGTGACGCATGGTTGCTTGGAAATTAATAACATAAAGGTATAGTAAGACAATCCACACAGTAGGTAATCTATTGATTACGTACAGCTACAACAGCAGCACCAAATAGGGAAGAAGGTCCAGCCTAACCAGGCCCTGAATTAGACCCACCGTAGAAGTTAAAACCTGGTCATATTATAGCCCCACTGTTTGGAGATAGGCCCAACGGTGACCAACGGTTGTGTCTCTAAGATCCCTTGAAAATTGTGGCCAGTGCAACATCTAAAAGGTTAGGAAGATTCTTCAGGGGGCCCATATCCCTTCAGATGGTTGAGGAGGTTTTCTAGATGTTATGCTGCCGAATTGTTCCGTATTGGAGGATATACTTTACTTTCTGTGTAGCCATTCTTGGTTTTCTTGGGTGAATTTAACAATTCTTAGTTACTAAGTCTTTACTATGCCAGTATTTAAGAAGTCTTTCTAAATTTTTAGTAGCAGTTTTGAGAGTAAACTTTACCCATCTGTCTCCGGCCTATGGAGACATCCCCATTCAATATGTACCTGATTGATTTTAGGCAGCCTCTTTCAACTTCTTAGGTTAGTAGAAAACTCCAGTGTCCTCAATGGAAGCTATTGTGATGAGTGAGCCGCAAGGTTTGCGTGTGGATATTTGATAAGTCCAACACGGTCGGCTTAAATACTTTTGACAAAACCTCCACAACCAAGAACTGTGAAGAAGAATTAAAAGAGAACCTGGAGAAGGAGAGATAGCTACAGCATAATTGAGTGACTGCTCTATCTTCTGCATCACTTTAGAAAAAGGAGAGAGAAGAAAACAATAAATCATAAAATACAACAGTCTTCAGTTCAAATACTTAATCACAAAAAACCAGCATCCAGAACATATTAAATAATCACAATCATAACTTAACAAAGTAGCAAGGCCTTGGTTAGATTATGAACTTCACATACCAAGAGTAACAGAAGATCTTCTGTTTTGTGTTCTTTGGTTTGGAGCCGCATTGCACATAACAGGATCCTGTGAACCAAAAGTTTGAAAAAGATAAACAAAAAGCTACAGGTAAACATCTGTCATTTAAAAAGTTATCTAAACTACCAAGCCAAAGAATTATTCTGAAGCAAAGTCTTTCACTCCAAAATCTTTATTCTCAAGTGTCGTCCTTCACAAGTTAGAATTTTGACTGCTCAACACAGAACAAAACTCAAACTGCAAACAGAGTTACAAGTTACAAGTTATAACCATATTGGGATAAGGCTGGTAAGTACAATCTTTGTTCAAAAGGGACACTCAAGTCCACAGAACATGTGAACAGGAAAAAGAAGAAAAAAAACACTAACTAGATAAATGCTACAAATAGTAAAACTTCAGCCAATTCCCCCTTCACACAACCAAAAACTGAGATTGTTGCTGAATCTGAGTTTGACGTTCAAACCATCGCCAAACTAATACCTTTTGTCTAGTACTTCAGGTGCGATCCCAAAACAACCACAGTTTGGTTATTTTTTTGGTAATTCAGATGCAATAATCCGTGAATGTGACGAGAGATGCCACTGGATCTTTCCGTTCCTCTCTTTTGAAGTTGGAAGACTCCTCCTTAATGGCTTGGCGGTGTTCTTAGCAAGCCTTCAGGTAGGCTCCAAAACTCACAATGCCTACTCATCAAATGGTTTCCTATGTAATGGTGTTACCTACAAAATTTACTTTTTTTTATTTCCTTACTTTATTTTTAGTTCATATTCTGAACTGAACCAGTTAGTTGGTTTGAGCTAATGGTTTAAATAAACTTGTTATGAAATATTCTATTTTTGGATAAGGGAAATTCTCTTTTAAGTCATAATAGACTGTCTTTTAGTCTTGTATATTGAGTTGTAATCTGGGCAAGTATTAAAAAAGAAATTGATACATAGAATTTTGATTTTTGTTTATTGCTAACAGTAAGGTACAATGCCATTGCATGGTTCTGTGGCAACCTTTTTCTCTTCTCCTCTTCTTATTTTTTCTCCCTCTCAAGTCTCAAGAATTTTTTCAATCATTAAGTTGAAGGAACTCCATCCTAAGCTCTCTATATTCCTCTAATTCCCCAACCCTAGCATTTTCCTTTTCAATTTTTCAAAAGTCCAGCTGATTCTAAAACTCCCCATAGTCCAATTCAAATATTGTAATCCTTCCACAATCTATACACAGCATCCCCAAACCAACAGCAAAACTGGATCCAAAGTTTCGTCGTTCCATCATAAAAAACCCTGAGTTCCTGATTCATTCCTAAGTTTCTATCCCCCAAATCCTAGGACCCCTAATTTGATTCAGGGGTATTTTAGTAATTTTTTCAAATTTGTGACAATTAGGTCTATGTCCCATGGAGTCCAAGGTGTTGTCTGGACTTTGGAGATATTTTTATTTTTCTGATTAGTATTTTGCAATTTATTTAAGAACCCGAGTCATGGTAAGATTCTCTGATATGTTAGGATCCCATTATTTGAGTCCACTTTAATTTTCCTTTTTTTTAGGACTCCATATCTACTCTTAGAATATGGATTGGAGTCCTCAAGAGTTAGTTATTAAGTCATCTTGTTTCAGTCATAGTCTTCATTAAGTAGTAATTGAGTCAGCATTGGTTAACCAGTTAGAGTTCTAATTGGTTTTCCAACTTAGAGTCCTTTTTTATTTCTTTATTTAAGGCTATAAGCCTATAAGTAAAGCCTTCAAATGATGTAACCATTAAGTTGAATTGAATACAAATCTGAGTTTGGAAGAAATCCAAGTCTTGGTCTTCTTGGGATGGCCATAGGAGAATTATTAAATCATCTTCTTCAATTTCTAGCATTATTCTTCAAGCTCCAACAGCAGCTCAACAACTGCAGTAGCTTCTACCATTCTCCAAGTACAGCCCTCCCCTCCCCATTCCTAGCCTTCCCTCTTCTTCCCACATGAATCACACCCTTCTTTTTTATGTTCTTGAATTTTCAGACTATTCTTGAGACCCAAATTACAAGGTCAGATCTACACCAATCTAATCATTGGATCTGTCCCAAACTTTAGGAGAATCATGCTCCCAACCCTAGTGACCTTTGATCTGAGTTTGACCCCATTATGATTATCTGATTTCAAGATATAATTATTTTCTTGAATTTTGTACTTCTCAAGACCCCTAAAACAATAACCTTAATATCTTTCAATTTAGCAATCCAAACCCCACCAAACTCAGATAATCATTTTCCTGTATTACTGCCTACCTTCTCTCCAAGTTTCAGCCCATTCTAACACTGATAAACCAAAGCTTCCATCTCAAGGAATTTATCCCATATCAGCCTTGGATGGACTTTTATATCTTTTATATTATAAAACATTAACCCAAACTTTCCTTTAGGAAATGTTTTCTTCTCAACCCTTATAACAAAGGAACCTCATATCCCCTAAATTCCTAGAACCCCAACCATTGAAGTAAACCAAAATTTTCGGGTTTACCTTGTGGGGATGTTGCCTTAATGCAAATTTACTCCAAGATCCTCTTTATTAAAATCAGCAGTCAATTAGGGTTTAGAATACCTGATGGTTGAGCAGATTGGGTTAGTTGTGGGGTTCTAGGGTTAGGAAAAGTCTAGGGTTAAGTTTAGTTGGGGATTGAGGAATTTAGGGGGGTATGGGGTTCCTTTGTGATACGGGTTGAGAAAAAAATATTTTCTAAGGGAAAGGTTAGGTTAATGTTTTATGGTCAAACTCAGAAAGATATGAAAACCCAAGTCATAGGAGATAGGGACAAATTCCTTAAGATGGAAGCTTTGGTTTAATAGGTGTCAAAATGGGTTGAATCTTGGAGGGAAGGTAGGTAATAACATAGGAAGACGATTCTCCAATTTGGTGGGGGGTTTGGATGGCTAAATTGAAAAATATTAAGGTTCTTACTTTAGGGGTCTTGGAAAGTATGAAAATTCAAGAAAATAGTTGTATCTTAAAATTGGACAATCAGGCGATCAAATTGGGATCCAAAATCACTGTGGTTGGGGGCATGAGGCTTCTAAAGTTTGAGACAGTCCTAATGGTTAGATTATAATAGATCTGACCTTGAGATTTGGACCTCAAAAAAAGTCCGAAAATTCAAGAAAATAAAAAAGGAGGGTGCAATGGATGAGGGAAGCAGAGGGAAGACTAGGAATGAGGAGGGGAGGGGTTGTACTTATTTGAAGAATGGTAGGAAGCTGCTGTAGTTGTCGAACTGTTGTTGGAGTTTGAAGAATAGTGCTAGAAATTGAAGAAGATGATGTAATAATTCTGTTGTGGCCCTCCATAAAAGACCACGACTTGGATTTCCTCCAAACCCAGATTTGTATTCATATCAATTTAAGTTATTTAACATTTAAATAGTTTGAACTCTTTATTTATGGCCTCAAATAAAGAAATCAAAAAGGACTCTAAGTTGGAAAATCAATTAGAACTCTAACTGACTAATCAATTCCGACTCATTTACTACTTGACTAAGACATTGACTTAAACAACAAAATAATTAATACTAACTCTCGAGGACTCCAATCCAAATTCTAGATATAGATATGGAGTCCAAAAAAAAAGAAAATTAACGTGAACCCAAATTATAGGATGATTCGGATCCCAACATTACCAGGAATCACACCTTGATTAAGACTCTTACATAACTTGCAAAATACTAATCGAAAAATAAAATAAATATACCTCTAATGTCTAGACAATAGCCTGGGCTCAATGAGACTTAAATCCAATTGTCACAAATTTGGGCAAAATTACTAAAATGCCCTTAGACCGAATTAGGGGTCACAGAGTTTAGGGATCAACCCTAGGCCCTGTGGAACCCCTATAAATAATTTACATCACCTAGCCATCCAAACCTCAACATGTTTTGATCACATATTTCCAATTTTCTCACAACAAAACCATTCGAATTTAGTTGCAATTTGACCAATTGAAATCCTAGAACTTCATCTTCTCACTTTTTCAAAAACAAAACCCTAATTTAGCTGAATCTCCAAATTCAGCATAGAAATCTTATTAGTGAAACCCCAAACCTTCACAGATAGGCTCTCCACCACCCATTAGCCATAACCTTACCATCACACTAGCTGTAACATAACCTTATCCTTCAATTGCACCTTGCACCCAATACTAACCTACTCAAACTTGGTTGGTTCATACAAGATCCTGCTTTAGAGGTTCCTAATTGATCAAGCAAAGGAAGTTGGGGGAGGGGGGAGGAAGCTATTTATAAGCTAACTAAAATAAGGATAGGAAGAGTATAGATCTCGACAAGTTAGACATATTAAAAGGTAAGATGGTAAAGTATTAGCACATGATGAGGACATCAAGAAGAGACAAGAAATTTGTTTCTCTAACCTAATAAAGGGATATGCTTCAGGCATCCATAACTCGAAATATTACACTATTCGCCATGGCACCAATTTTTGAACATGTATATAGACAATTATGATGTCCTAAGCAAAAGAAGCTCTATAAAGGATGAAAGTACACAAGGCACAATATCCTAATGAAACCCTAATAGGAGTATAGAAGAGTTTAGGAACCTAACTAAGTTGTTTAATAAAATTATAAGCACAAGACAAATGTCAAATGAATGGAGAAGAAGCACCGTGGTCCCAATATACAAATAAAGGGGATATTCAAATCTATAATAACCATAGAAGAAAATTCGACCGAAATTGTCGAAATTTCGGTCGAAATGTCTGCATTTTTAAAAAACGAAACGAAATTTCAATTATTTCGGAAAAGTATCAAATTTCGACCGAAATTTCGGAGATTTCGACCATTTCGACCGAAATTTCGACCATTTCGACCTAAATTTCGACATATCAGCATTCCAACTTGTTTTTCCTTAGTTTTTGTTGATTTCTATCCCATTTTCACCTAATTTTCACTACTCCTTCGCCTTCAAACACCACTTTTGCTCATTTTTAGCCTCCAAACACCTCCTAAGCCACAACAGCTACAAAGGAAACTCCAGCAACAATAGAATGTGAAGCATGAGCCACACCCAACAGTTCCAAACTTCCCCTTTTTTATTTTTGTTTTGTTCATGCCTTAAATGATCTTGTATTGCCTTGAAATTAATATATGTTTAGCCTAGGACTATGATCTATAATTGTGTTTTGTTAAACTTATCTTTTTATTATTTGCTACCATTTTTTCATTTTTTTATTATAATAATTATTTTCTAAAATTATGTATTTTTATTTTATGTATATATGTTATATAGGCTTTAGCTTTATATATTTGAGACACCATCACTTGATCTAGCCGGTCATTTTATTTTGTTGACTTGTTGTATATGTGACCATTCTACCAAACAATTCATGTATGTTGTTGATTCTATGCATGTATGCAATACAGTTTGCACTTGTCGAAACCAGTCATTTGTTAGTATACTTGAATGATAAATTTTCAATAGTTTTGTTTTTTACAAAATACTAGTTCCATTGTGTTTATTATGCTTGAAATAGGTAGTATACAAGAATCCAAATCATTTTGAGTCCATATGAGGCCCGAAAATGAAGTTATAATTTTCAGAAAAAGTGTCCAGTTTCGATCGAAATTTCGACCGAAACGTCGAAATTTCGGCCTTTTGCAAGGTCGAAATTCCTGTTTCGGTCGAAATTTCTTCCTTGATAATAACCATAGAAGCATAAACCTGGATGAGTAATTAATACCCGTTTAAGACACACACACACATACAAAAACCCAAAAAAGACCATTATCATAGAGAAACCGCTTGGTTTCATGTAGGACAGTCTACAACGAAAGCTACTTACTTATTAGGAGACTTATGGAAAGGTAAAGAGAATGTACGAAAGATCTATATATAGTCTTCATTGATCTAAAAAATGCCTATGATACAATCCTTAGAAAGTTAGTTCGGTAAGACTTAAAAAGAGAAATATTGCAAGTAAATATGTGTACACGGTTAAGGATATGTATGATGGTTCAGTGACAAGTGTAAGAACAATGGAGGAACAAGGTGGTGAATTCCCGATTACACTCAAGTTACATCAAGAATCAATGACCCATATTTATTTGCATTTATAATGGATGAATTCTAAAGACATTCAAGATGATGTTCCTTGGAGTATGTTTTCGTTGATAATATTGTTTTGGTAGATGAGACACAAATAGGGATTAATACCAAGTTAGAACTAAAGAGAGCAACCTTGGAATCAAAAGATTTTGAAGTAGAACAAAGATGGTATATATAGTGTTTAACTTGGGTTATAATCTGACAGATGATGAGGTGGCAAAACTTGATGCGAATTCCACGAAGTGATTATTTTAGGTGCCTTAGCCCAATCATAAATAAAAAAAGGTGATATAAAGGATGATGTTTCCCAAAGGATTAAGATAGAGTGGATGAAGTGGACGGAGGTGAGTCTAAGGTTTTGTGTGATAGACATATTTGTTTAAAGCTTAAAGCAAAATTCTATAGGACCGTTGTACAACCAACTTTGATATATGGTACATAGTGTCGGGCTATTAAGAATCAAGACATAGATAATCTCAATGTAGCAAAAAGAAGGATGCTAAGATAAATAAGTGGCAAAACTAAGAAGGATAAGGTAAGGAATGAGCAAATGACAAGCTACAAGAAAGTTAATTCAAGTGACATAACCACACTCAACAAGGGCCTTTAAATGCCCCTATAATAAAAGGTGATTTAGTCCAAATTGAAGGAATTAGAAGATCTAAGGGTAGACATAAAATAACCTTAGAAGTGTTGAGGAAGGATATCCATGGCTAAGGTTATATCTAGTATAGCCTCAAATAGAGTTGATTGGAAGGTAAGGATCCGTGTAGCCAACCCCATTCAATTAGAATAATACTTGTTTTTGTTGTTGTTGATCTCGTATCAATCTAAGCCTACATCACCATGAAATGGAAGGGTCTCAGATAACAAAAAAGGGTGTGCCAAGTGCACAAAGCTCATACTATCATGAAGCCCGGAAAGGGTTATAGGACATAGGGTTGCAACCTTACCCTGCTTCATGGTGAGACTATTTACAACTAAAAAGGGGATAGCAAACAGATTTGAAGTATCACTATCTAATACAAAAATCTATAAAAGATGGTGTAACTTTAGTGGAAAAAAGTCTTGGGTTGGATAGCATGGGTTGGACCTTTAAACTAAAGGATAATCGGGCTATAATGCAGGTAAGATTTAGAAAGGCAAGATTCATTTTATTAGTTAGTTGAATTGAGGTTATATTACTATAGTCCTACTGTCTTGATCATAGAAAAGGTGCCTCCCTATTGCCAAGGATACAACTGCTTCCTTCTTCTGATATTGTCCTTCCACTACATTAGAGGACAAGGGCTGGAAGCAAAAGAAAGAAAATTCAAGGACAAATCACAACCCACTCCCAACTTCAAAGAATATGCCAAGATGTAAAATCATATGTAGTAATTAAAGGAACCTCAAGGAAGGGTTTAGAGAGGTTGACCTTTAGATGTGTTAACGAAATGAGACAACAGAAAATACTAGTTTATTTTGTGAATTGTGATCTTCTAAATGATAATCTCCCAATAAAGAGCATATAACTTTGAGCTCTACATTTTTTTCTCAATAAAATTCTTTGCATTTAGTATAGCCAAAAAGAATTACCGTTGATACTGCAAACTTCCAAAACCTGGATCTAACTACCCAATAGAAGCAGGGAAAGAGAAGCCAGGCAAAAAATCAAATTCGGTATGAGAAATAAGGGATCAGCAAGAGGAAGGGAAGAAAAAAAAATAGCAAGAATTCGACTCACTAAGTTTGCTTACTTCTCCCAAATTTTGTTTATGGGATCCAGTTCCAGTTCGGTAGAAGTTGGTGTTGATCTGTAAATGTTTCATATACAATTGTTAGAGACTTCCTTCTCTACTATAATTACCATGACCCAGGAACCTCTTTTTACAAATGTGGCTCAAAAAACCACAATTGATTATTAGCTATAAATTATTCAATTTTCCAATAGAATCTGCCTCTCCCTCCATTCTCTGAGTATGTTAGATGTTCGTTAGACAATTGCGTTTTTGTTCTTTTCCCCCTTCCTTTCTCTATGATGTAACAATCGTTCAAGAATGGGGGAAATCATCCTGTGAAACCCAACAAATAAATAAGGCAAAACGTATGTGAGAAAATCCAGTCTAATTTGACTCCTTTATTTCTACAGATCTTCAAACCTAGCTCAGTAATCAAAGCCTCTATGGAGTGTATTCAAGGTCATCAACACGGCAAACAACACACATTCGGCAGCAGCTGTGAATTCAGTGAAAATCACAGTACGAACTGAATTGCGTTAATCCTAAGCGGAACCGGCAATCAGAGAGAATCAAGAAAATTTACCTTCGTATCATCTTTAGGTTGTGCCCTAGCTTTTCTTTTTCTCTTGCCCTTACCCGCACGTCCACGAGACTCCTCTTCATCGTGGTCGGCGTCGTCTTCATCTTCAACTGCTTTACCTTCTCCATTTTCTTCTTTGACTGGAATAATTGGAAATCTATCCGCGAACAGTGTTGACTGAACAAGTCTACGCCGGACGGGAGGTCTTGTAGAATCATTGACCTCGGCGATCTTGCCTTCTGCAGCCGAATTTTCCATGAAACCCTCGCAATTAGGGTTCTTTAGTCGTTAGAGTTTTTCAGTGGAAGACCTGAGTGATTTTGAATTGGGAGGTTTAGTACTATTTAGGGGTCTCAGCCATGAAGAGTTCTAGTTTGAGATCAACAAGATATCTACGTAATCTGGGACCAACGGGTAATTTTGGCCATGGCGGGAAGAATTGCCCAGTTCCCGCTCTGATTTGGAAAGCTGCCATGTGATGTGGAAAAGAGTTCAAATTGCGGTGAGATACTTAAATGCTACATTAGATTTCATCTTTCTTATTTCGAAAAAAAAAATTTAAAAAATCCTCCTTCTTTTCCTTTTTTTATCCCATCAACAAAACGTGAAATCTCGGGTCGAACGGTTCATCGTCATTGACCAAACCGAAATGCCACGTAGACGTGGGGAGGTTCCAGCCGTGCCCAATGTACAACAGATTCCAAATCAATGCCTGTCATCCGTTTTGAACTTAGCTTCGTTCACTGCCTTTTATTGATTATCCTTCGGGGATTTTAACTCTTGACCTAATACAATGAGGAGTGATATCGAGATCATTAATCGTAAAATCTAATCTTTCCTACACAATGGGCCATGTATTAGAATCCGGATCATCACCCCCGTCGAGTTCTCCCCGACGGTTTTACCACCACAAAAACGGTGGGCCCCACGGCTGAAATTTATAAAAAAAAAAAAAAAAAAAAAAAAACTCTCATCACTCACCCCTGGGCCCTCCTGTATTTTGGGGTGGAAAAGTCGTCGGCTCTCCGGACTCCATGTACTATATACGTGGTGGCTTGCTTTTAATTGGACCTGATCAATGCTCTTATGAGGCACTCCATTTGTGTCCAAATATATTCAAAGTTTCAAACAATAAAAGTATTAATGGCGGGCTTAGTTTACAATGGGAAACATGAAAAAAATTATCATCGAATCAAATCTTCTTAGTGGCATATGGAAAATTTTGCACGGCCCATCATATGATGGAAGACCAAAAATAAAGGAATATTTGATTGTAGGGATAATCCGAAATTTCAAACGTTGTGGATTTTCGAATGAAGAATTCAAAGGTTTCTGGTTCGCATTTATACCACCTTAGATACATTGAATGCATACCACATTTTCTCCAAAAAAAAAAAAAGCGTACCACGTGCAAAATTTTCCTTAGCTATTAAATTTATTTTTCTTTTTATATCTAATTTTTCTGGTACAACTTTTTAAAATATATTAAATCATTAGAGTTGTTAGATTACCAGATGACTCCTCAATAACCAAATCATGCATATAAGTTTATCAATAATTTGAATTCAAATTCGAATATTCAACATCTCTTTATAAAGTGGTAGTAATATGCATATATTTATATAGTTTCACCCCAATATAAAAGAGTTTGGATCACCTCTCACCAAAGAGGATGACTAACATCCAATGCATTTCTATCAAGAAAATGGACGATCAATTTCCTTGTAGATCTGTGACAAATGTTGTAACATTATCCATTTACAAGTCATATCAAATTTATTTAATTTTTTAACTTAATCACAATCATTTGATGTGACTTAAAAATGAATTTCAAGCATTTGACATGATATTATGAAACATGTCACACACCCACAAGGTCCTTGTTATAAATGGATTGGATAAATTTTCCCAAAGAGGAAGTATCATGTTCTCCTAACATTTTATCATTCCACATTTTGTGCGGGCCTATGTTTGAAACTGATAAAATAGTTTAGAAGTGGGATCCCGTAAATTTTACATGCGCCCACACAAAATTTAAGGGAAAAAGGCGTCACAGGAGCACTACACTCATGGTACAGTGTGTCGGCGATATATCGCCATGTTGCTAGGGGCGACATGACTTATATGCGATAAATCGACGATATATCACAAAAAGTCGATTTTTCGGCGATATATCGCCAAATTCACCATATTTAGAATAATTTAATTTGGTTTTTGTCAAAGTGACATAATACCTCTACGAGACCTCATGTTTGTAGGCAACAAAATGTGAAGCACGAGTCATACTCAACATAATTGTATAATGAATTGTAGAGTTTAATGCTTCACTTCACCAACTAATAATTTGTATTATCTTTACATGTTTACATTAGTTTATATAAGTTTTCAAAACTTACAATTTTGGTCACATACAGTATGGCATGTGCCAATCAGAAACTTTAGATTAAGTAATCTTTTAAGCCAGAATAGTGCTCTCAATGTGTTTATTGACTTCAAATCAGGCAGCACAATAAAATTCAAGCCAAAAAGACCTTAAATACCCCCACCTCGAAACCAAGGGTTGAATTTTCGTTGACACCCTTGCCAAAAGTCGCAGACATATCGGCGAAATGTCGCGGTGCAGTGGTGTCACCACATGGCGACCCTGTCCGATGCGTCGGAGCTTGAGTACACTACGGGAGGTGTTTCGGACTCAAGGTATCGTTAAAAAAAAAAAAGAGAGAAGAATAAAAGTAGAAAAAAAAAACACATAATCCAAAAACGAATAATAGGAAAAAGCCAAGTTCCCTTCGCGGGAAAGTCAGTTAACAATGCCAACCCACCAATTAAATTCAAATTACAAGAGAAAAACCACTAACGAAGAAGTCGAGGAAGCTTTGCTTTGCGTCATTTCTTATCCTTTACTTTGTCAAGCAGAGAGAGAAGAATCGCTTCCGAGGATCCAGAAAGCCATTCTCCCTCTCTTGTCTTGAATTCATATAAATCTCCTGCATATTCTTTCCAACCAAAAAGAAAAGAAAAAAACTAGAAACACAGTTAGCAGACTCAAAAAACTCAAATTTTGAAGCTCACAGCCATGAATGGTGACCATCTTCCTTTTCGTGCTATTGGGATGAATGATACTCCTCCTCCTCCTCCTCCTCCTCCTCCTTCTCCTGCGACTCCTCCTCCTGCTCAATCTAACAACTATCGCCCCTACTGGTGTTACCAATGCCAACAAATGGTCCGAGTTGCTCCAGGAGAAAACCCTTCTGATTTAGTTTGTCTTCGTTGTTTCGGCCAATTCCTCCTAGAACAAGAGAGACCAAGGCTTGTTTTGAACCCCTCAGGACTCGATAATGCCTCTGGTTCTCGATTATTAGAAGCTCTGTCTCTCATGCTTGACCACCCAGTCCTTCCGCCGGCACCAGCAGATCCTGCTGTTCCTGGATTAACAGATGGTAGGAGGGTTCCAGTACCGGTGCCGGAACTAGGCGGTGGAGTTGCAGCCCATCCTCGTCTTGTTCCATCATGGATTATCTTCGGCCCTACTAATCGTGGAGGTAATGGTGGTGGTGGGCCTTTTCCAAGGAATCGAATTCGACCTTTGCTGAACTCTGATCCCAGAGACTATTTCATTGGACATGGGTTGAATGACCTAATTGAAGAGTTAACACAAAATGATAGACCAGGTCCTCCTCCAGCTCCAGATTCAGCAATTGATGCATTACCAACCACAAAGGTTCAACCACATCATTTGAAAGATGATTCTCTTTGTCCAGTTTGCAAAGAGGAATTTCAGCTTGGAGAAGAAGCTAGGTTGATGCCTTGTTCCCATGTTTACCATTCTGATTGCATAATTCCCTGGTTGAGGATTCACAATTCTTGCCCTGTTTGCCGCCAAGAACTTCCTCTTCCTCCCGCTTCCTCTGACAACGAACGTAACAACAATGGTGACGGTTCTGATGAGCGCCCGGGAAGGAATCAGCGCTGCTGGAGGTGGAGGCAGCAGCTAGCTTCTCTATGGCCTTTCAGATCAAATTTGAGGTACCATCCACATACTCAGGATGACAGCATCCTTGCTACTCGTGGAGGTGAATTATCGAATTCTGGTTCAATTCCTGTTTAATCATGGTTTTGTCTAAAAGAATTGAATCACTTGCAGAAAACTAGCCTAGGATGCTTCAGAATTGCTAATGACCTATTTAAACAAACTGAAATACCCTGTTAATTAGAATCTCTACCATTCACCTAACCTGAAAAGCCCTGACATTCACAACCATGAACATCATGAGTAGATGAATCTACATTATTGTTTTCCTTATTCTGAATTCAACTTGTCAAGCCTTGAATCAGTTTAGCTTAGCTTTACTTGACTTTGTTTTCCTACCCATTCCCTGCCTCTCTTTATGCCATATATGTTTCTGAAGTATTCATGTTATATCCACTTGTTTCCAGCAGCTAGCTCCCGGTGGCGCTCCTGGTGGCGCTCCTGGTTTATCCGCTAAACCTTTGTACATTACTGTCTGGGGTAGAAGAGTTCACATATTCTTTAGGATTGATCTGTTCTTTAGTCAGGTAAGTGTTTAGCTAATTTGAGCTGACACTTGGCTGTGACTGCAACTCTTTTATATCATGTCTGCAACACCTCTCTCTCTGTCTCCAGAGCTTTTCTCTGGACTCATGGATTACATACTCCAAGAACAGTTTTTTACATGTCAAACTTGAAGTCTTAATGACAAGGATAAACTTATTTTTATGTTAGTGTTGTGATGGTCTTGATCTTGAGTTATCCATGACAAAAATAAAGGATGTTAAAGTTTCTGAGAGATGATTTGTCAGTAGAAAACACTTACTAACAACTTTAGTGAATGGTAGAAGTATAATTAACGCTACTGATATTAACTCGGTTGAATTTGGTCTTTCAGGCAGGAGGCGATTCTTCTGATGGCAATTGCTGTTGTTGTTTCACTTGGTGCATGGAGAGAGTTAAATTAGCAAAACATGGGGAAACCAGCTTCCATTTGCAAGACAGATACATCCTAATTATGTAATTAACTTTGATATGGACATATGTGAAAGTACTTTATATTGTAATTATCAATATTTATCCACTCGGTCCAAGTGCGAGTTCTGTCTTATATTTAAATTATGTGTAACATTATTATCATTACTGATGTAATCAAGGCGTGCATGATCTGGCCCAAATGACCTGAGTGATGGGCCCAGACCAAGACAAAGCCCCAGCCCTTGAAAGCAAAATCCTTGTGTATTTTAACTTCATGTTACAGAATCAGTGAAAGGATTGAGTTAAAGGATTAATATTCCCTTCCATCCCCAATGAAATGCAGTGTGGTGCAGTGAAGTAGTGACATCACGGGATGTCATGCACCATGCTGCATTTCAGGGTATTAAAGATGGTCGCTTCTTCATTTGAGATACCTTACCTAGTTTACTAAATTGATGAAGGGGAAGATATGGGAAGATATAAGATGCTGCTAGCAATTAAGAGTCATCCCAACTATTAATATTGTTGGAGTTTGAATCGCCAAGGGAGGGTTCTTGATGGGCTAAACAATATGTTAGTGTAAATTAAAGAAATATACACAGAAGAGTTTTTAACATAGAAAAACTCGCAAAGGAAAAAACAACGGGACCGTTATTGGAGTCCACCCAAAACTCCCACTATTACTAAATGATAATAACAATGGGTACATAATTAATATCACAACTCTAGATAACACTAGAATGATTCAAAACACAAGCACGTCATCAAATAAATTGAATCACATAGAGAATTGAGAAAAGTCACTAGAAAGGCTTCTCGATAAATGTGGTAGAATATATTCTGACCGTTGGATATGAAGAGCTAAGTGCCACGACCATTCCCTTCAAATCTCACTTCATTCCAACAATGTATCACCGTTGGATTCGCCGGAGAAACCAGAAAACTCTATCTCTTTCTTTTCTTCTCCGGCTCTCCCTCCCTCTTTTTCTTTTTCTTTCTCTCTCCTCTTATGCGGCTTCTATTTTTCTTCTCTTTCCTCTCATCTTCCTTATGCAGCAACCATATATATAGGAGAGTGAGCATTGCTTCACTTAAAGCTGGGCCCACATGGCTTTAATGGGCCATGGGCCGGACCCAACAGGTCGGGCTTAGGGAATTTTATCCTAGTAAGGAGATTGACCATCCATTTGTTCCACTTTTTTATGAATGGGGTGATACATGTCTGTAGATCACATCAAATAGTTGAAATTAAAATAAAATTATATATATTAAATATAACTTCAATTTTTTAGTGTGGCCTATGGATACGTGTCACTCGTTCATAAGGAAATGGATGGTCAATTTCATTGTCATAAATGGACAATATGAAAATCCTTCATTAGAAAATATCATCCAACGACAATGGGGTGTCAATGGCTAGGTTGGCCCAATCCAACCCTATCAGGGTTCCAAACCTCATCCAACCATATCAGGGTTCCAAACCTAAATCCTAACATGCTAGGGTTCTCTTAAGCCCAATATTTTACAAGAAAATTGACCATTCATTTCTTTATGGATGGATGACAAGTGTCCTTCAATTGTATAGCTAGTCCAAATGCTGAACAACAAAGTTTTATTTAGGACTAGCCCCCACTTTGATTACATCCCCTCTACCACCTCTTTGTCTTCTTGCCCCCGTTCCGCGGGCTCCCTTTTTTTCTCATCCCTCTTCTCTTCCCTTGGCCCCTTGTTTCTTTTTTTCCATCCCTGTTTTGTTTCCGGGTCCTCTTTCCTTCCTTCCCTTCCGCTTTTGTTCCTGGGGGCGTGTCTCTCCCGGTGTTCTTTCCTTTCCCCCCCCCCCCTTTTTTGGTTTCCTCCCTCGTGCTGGGGGGTGGCCTCTTTTTTCCTTTCTTTTTCTTGTTTGTGGGTGGCCTTTTTTTTTCTTGGTTGGTTTGCTTTTCGGTTTTTTGGTGTTCTCTTTTGTTTCTTTCTTTGGGCGTGGCTTCTTTCCTTCGGCTCTTCCCGTTTGGGGGCCGTTGGTGTTCGGGGTCCTTTTATTTATTATTTTTAAGAAAAAAGATCAACGTTATGAGAATAATGTGCACATGACAGAAAAAATTGAGACATGGAATGCTATCAGTGAATATTTGCGACGATAAATGAATCATAAGTTTAGGATGATCAACTAGTTCATACAATTCAATTTTTTTTAAGAGTTAAGAGGAAATGCATCTAAAATACCTATAGATTGCTAGAGTCTCAACAGGAACATTGAAATATGCTCAAACGTGGATCTTCTCGCTCACTACGATGGAAAATTGCGCTTGTGAATTACTAGAAGGTCATTTGGAGCCTTCATTCTCTACCGAAGATTGAGCATTTCGTTTGTCTCTTAGAAAAGGAGATGATTTGACCACGCTCCATTCCTTGGGTCCAAGAGCTACTTGTGCAAGAATTATGGGTTGGTTCCCTTTTTCTTGTTTTTGCTTCTGCTGTTCAGTAAAGTTATGTTTACGTATATAAATAAGGCGAAAAAGAAGGAAACAAATTGAAATCAACTAATCTAAAATAAGAGAATAATTTGATTTAATTACATCGATACTTTTTAGAATTCATGTGAGAAGAGAGGAGTAAGAGTAAATAAATACTAAAATGCCTTCTATCTCACTTAAGTGACTCAATTATACTTTTTTTGTAAATCCCACCTTTGCCGGTGACCACCATCCTTCCCATGCAAGCGACCATACCTACTTCATTAGGGTTTTCAAAGTAAGGAAATTTTCATTAAAGGATTCCACTGTAATCTGAGAAGAAACAAAGGAAATTCCATAGATTGGTTTCATCTCATCATCTGGTTGAGTAACATTCATGAAGAACTTACATATTCTAATCAGCTTTAATGTTGGTTGAAGAGTTGTGATCTTGTGTCGGTTCGTCCTTTCAACTCCGTGCAAATTTCCTTCTTTTGAGTAGTGTTATTACTTTTGTTATTAGGGGTTTGGATAAGGTAATACAATTATGGTTTTGATGTGGTTATTGGGTTGGCTATGGGCTGCCTGTAGTTCGAGTGAAGGTGTTTCGTGTCCATTCGCTGGAAGGCGAAGGGCACATTCGCTGGAAGGCGAAGGGCATAAGGCTAACTCTTTGTTGCCATTTCCAATTTTTGAGTTAACACAACCACAAAGGAGAGGAGAAGACAAGTAAAGAAAAGAAAGAAGTTGAGAGGGTTGGTATTGTAACCCATCATGGTTTCCGTCTATGACATTATAGTAGAGAAATCCCAATTCGACAAATGAGGCTATAGAAGTGAAGAGATGAAATAGAGAGAGAAATTGTCATTGAACAATCGGAGCTTGAGAGCTTGTTTGGGAAGTTAGGGTTTTGCAATTCGAAAAGTTACAGAGAATAAATAGAGTGTCTCAAAGATGATTTCATGCTAATTTCTCATTTATGGTGATTTATACTTGAGTGGAGAGAAGATATAAACTTCATCGATATTGGGTTTTGAGGAGGCTGACTATTTCCAGTAGGGGAGGTGGGGTAGATGGTCGCCATTAGGGGTAGGGGTCATGGGGTTTCCGTCAAGGTATAGGAAAAAGATAAGTGAAGGGATTGGGTCACTTTAGTGAGATGAAATGATACTTTAGTGAGATGAAATGATATTTTAGTCATTTTGTCGGTTAAATGATAAAATAACATTTTAAAACTAACTGTGGGTAATTTTTTTTTTTATTTTTATTTTTTTATACCGTGGATAACTTTCAATTTTACTCCAACTACAAAATGAGCGTATGGAATATTGCTGACTTCCAGCCAGAATTAAACGCCCACTTAAGTCGGCGTCGTGAAAAAAGAAAAAAAACACTTCTATTTTTCATTTACGTGTCCGATTCGTATCTGAGGGAGTCGGTTACCTTGCAGTCCTTGGTTTTATCTCCGGATGAAGGTTACGTTGCAGTCTTGAGTATTTGATGAATGAGCAAGAAACATGGCTTTAATATCGATTAGGTGATATGATCATTATGCGATAGACTAGATTTTCCAACAGCATTCATAAATCAATCAAGAAAATTCACAGGAATCATCAGAGTCGAGATTTGGAGTTTGAACATTCTACGTTCATGAGTTGATTTCGGTATTACGATGTGGAGGGGATGCTTGAAAGCTTCAAGGTGTGGCTTCAAGAGCCGATCTCTGTCAGGGTTTCAACAGAGATGGATGTCGAATGAATCAGGCCAAAGATTTGCAGCTCTTTGGGGAAATGGTGATTATGGAAGACTTGGATTAGGCAACTTGGATTCTCAATGGAGGCCAACCGTTTGCCCCGCTTTTGATAAAGAGAACCTTCGTGCAATTGCTTGTGGCGGAGCTCACTCTCTTTTCTTAACAGGTTTTTTTTACTGTCATCTCATTCGTGCTTTAATGAATTTTGGGTTATTTGCTTTATTTTATATTTCATTCTGCCATGGATACGAAGTGGAGTTTTTGTTGATTAAATATACAATTCCGCCCTAGCCCTCAACTTACTTATTGGGGTAGATTGGTTTAATTCTCGTTCCGACCCTCATTTGGCAGAAACCTGCTGGCTTCTATTGATTTTTTTTCCCTTTCTTTTTCTTGTTGGTTGGCTGTAAAAAGAAGTCGTTTGACTCCAATCAACACAATTGGATTTGAAACCTGATTCTTTTGGGAAGGAGATGAATAGAAACCCTAAAATTTCATTGCTCCGTTACCAGGAAACTGCCAATAGTTAGGCTCCCTTCCACTGTCCCACAAAAACTTGAAATGCTTCTATCCTGTTGAGTGTACTGATTGATAACAATTACGCCCTCAACTCCTTGATTTTGGGTGGATTTCTTTTTTTATTATTCTATGATTTTTTTGAGAGTAAGATTACCAGTCCATAGACATTCTTGGAATTGATTCTAGAATAGGCTCAGGACAAAATTAATGCAAATACTAGAAGTACAGCAGTTCCCTCGCTATTGATCATGGAAATGTCATTTTTAACTGAGCAGCGCCAATTTTCAATTTTAGCAAATGGAACAACTATCTGAACATGCCAATAATCATTTTCAACAATTCCTGACTTTGTATATATTTATTTGTGTTATTGGTTTCAAATGCAATCATTAGTTTTCACAATAAATTTGTAGTATTACAATCAGTTCAGACATATGAAATATATAATAAAGCACATAAAAAGAAACACGCATATACCCAGGAAGATTGCTGGGCCATAGGCAGTGGGACTTGCTCATTATTTTTTAGTGGGGGATGGAGACTGTTTCAATACATGTATGCATCTTTTTTGGTTCTATAATAACCATGTATACATGGCAATTCGCACTGACACTCATTTCACAAGAACTTAGAAAATTCACAAAATTTAAATGAGTTGAACTACCATCTCTTGGGGAATCCTCAAATGTCCTATCTATTTGAGCCAAGGTTCACATGTAAAATGGAAAATTAGGAGCAGATCTAATTGAATAAGAGTTTCTTCCAGAAGTCCAGTATAACCACCCCCAAACAAAAATCAACACAAAATGAAAACATACTATAAGAATTTGAATAGTCAGTTCATGTGATAAGGACATGAACAGAAGCCAGAATATAAACAATCAATATGAGAGAGAAAAATATAATTTTCATTTAAACAGTACTCCTTATGGAATCCCCAACTCTTAAAATTTGTATATGCATAAGTGAAGAGTATAAGGCTTGAACTGTAAAGTGCACACTCAAGTAAAGTCAGCGACTCAGTATGCACTATTATTGCAGGAAATTAGGTTACACCTGAAGCTTATTACCTTAGTAAAACCTCAGGAGGAATCTGTCATGCGGTGAACAAATTTTACTTTAGATATGAAACCTCCTTCTTGAATTATAAGACAACGATTGGGTACTGAAAATTGATTAGATCACTTGAACTGTTAAACAACAAGAATTTCAGGGTATAAAGAAAATTTACATTACTTTTATTTCCACAAGAAAGTTACTTATCAATTCCTCTAGTACAAAGAAGAGTTAGAAAGATCTGGAATCCACTACTGTGTTTAAGAGTAACAAGTCTTACAACTGGATTCTGTGGGAATTCTACGCATCTATCATGGACATGGAAAGGCCAAAGTAACAAAAAGGTGGGATCAAGATAACTTATAAGAGAAGATGAAAGAAGTAACAAAAAAATCTTCACATTGCTGTAGGCTCAGTTGGATTGAGAGCCAGCAACCAGGACCTGTAATAGGACCAACTTCAACTGGGTGGGGAAAGGGTAGGTTTTAGTTTGTGGTGTTGGGATTTGAATTTCGGTCTCTCTCTTCTGGGGTGCATTGGCATGGGATCTCTCTCTTTCGGTTTGGGTGGTCGAGTCAACCCTCTATTTGGATTGTGGTTTGTTAGACGAATCCAGGATTATGGGGTATATGTAATAAGAAATATGACTATCATTTTTTGAATTTGAAGCCAGTTGGTCGGGTAAATTGGTTTCTTGAACAACATAGGATGTCAGATTTTAGGGAGTTTAATGGGGTTGACAAAGCAACAGGGTTCTTGAGGTCTGGTTGACCCAGAGCTTGGATTGAACTTAGGGGATGATGTATAGGAATTATGAACGATACTTTTCAGTTATGGATTGGTCTGATATTTGAAATTTGGGTTTCCTGGGGAATCCAAGAATTCAAGAAAGATGGTAAAACCTTGGTTCTTGGATGTTAACTTGATGTGTACTCTTGATAGGATGAAGGGGATGATGTATGGGTCAATTTGGGAGGATTCAAATGGTGTATATGGGCTTTGGGTGGATCCCTGTTGTCCATAAACAAAAATAGAAATTGAAAGGGAGAGAAACAATGGTGGTAGAAGATAAGCTAATCTGCATATGACTCGCCAGCCTAGGGCTTGGCATTAGGATATGACTCACCTGGGCTTCCTTTGATATGACTCTCCAGTTTAGAGTTTAGCTCTAGGTTATAACAAACTGAGGCTTCCTTGGATATGACTCACCAATGTACTGGAAGTGACTCACCAGCAGAGTCTCTCATGATGGAAGAGAAGGAAGCAGCTTTGCATCTAATTGCAAAACTTTATTAATCAATAATCAATCTCTGAGAATGCCTCCTACAGTGGGGTTTTATGTAGGCTGTAATCAGCCCTTACAAACTAAGAATAAAACTCAGAAAAGGTTCAATTCCTCGTGGGACTTGAACTCCTAAAGCTGAACTAATGTATTAGAAGTCCTAAATAGACCTTGCAACTTAAAAATAAAAAAAAATAATAAAAAAAAACTTCAGAAGAGTCCTAAACTATCCTTTTTTTTTGTGGGATGAATGAATAATTAAATTAACAAAGGAAGAAACAACAAACAACCTTTATAAGGGAGACTAGAAAGAGGAAGTGAGACCCTAGGATACAACAATAAGCCTGTTCCTTGGGGTGTCATCAATTGGGGGGTGGGGAAGAGAAGAAACTCTAGCAGAAACATCAAAATAGATGGCTTTCCAAATCATATCAATATAACGGGATTTGGAGGTCCATCTTCTAAGACTGCACTCCCACCAAAGGTGATGAATAGAAGCATTGAAGACTAGCTTACCGATTCGGCCACAGATGGAAGAACTTGGAAAGTTCCTTAGAATCCAAGACCAATCCCTAGCAAATCCAAAGGAGCGACGAGAACGGGGCCAAATAGAAGCAATGGCTTTTCTCCAAAGGGAATTGGAGAAAGGGCAAAGGAAAAAAAGGTGGTCAAGGTCCTAATGGTCGCACCAACAGAGGGTGCAATTTGGGTTAGTGGGGATGTGACGGCTAATGAGGAGGCTTGGGTGGATAGGGCAAGCATGAGAGCTCTCCAAAGGGAGAATGGCGGGGGATGTGACCATTAAACTATCCTCTTACTACTTAGTTGACTCTAACTAACTCTCTAGTCCTTTAGGAAGTTTAAAAACACAGGAACAATAGCTCTCCTATCCATAGGGGCTGTGAAAGAGTCCTAATTACATGTTATTTGAGAGAAGTAAAAGACCTAAACTCCTTGACTTAACATAGACTGGCTAATTTTGTATGTGGATCTTGTACCTTCATTTTGGGCCTATTACAACTTAAACTCATGGAATTGAAGGCCACAACCAGTGCAACCAAACAGGAAAATAAGCCCAAAACAAGAGTGGTCTGCATCACACATGTACAAGAATTATAATTTTAATAAATCACTCTGTAATGATAGTTGGCAAGAAAAAAGCCATTCGAAGTAGCCCTAGATTGAAGAAGTTCAACTAGGGGCCAGCTTTTTAGGATCCCAACTCAAAAAGATAAGGGTGTGAAAAATTTTCAGATAGTTGATTGGGATATATTTAAACATAGGTTGGTTGGATAGTTTTGGAGAGATCTAGGATAAAGAGGCATATGGATGGATGGGGCAGGTTTTTGAGATATGGGAGGAAAAGTTATTAGAATAGGGTAAAAACTTGAGAGGACATAGGTAATGATGCAGGGGGGAGATCCCTAAAGTTTGGGACTGTCCTAGACTTCTAATGGTTAGATTGATAATAGATCTAAGTTGGAAATTTGGGATTTTTGGAGTGTACAAAATTTCAAGAAAGATATACTCTTGATTGGAAGAAAGGGATGATATGTATAGGCTATGGGATGGATTTCTAATAGAATTCTAATGGTTAGTATGGGCTGGAGGTGGGTTTTAATCACTTGGTTTTAAGGAAAGCAGAAATAGAAAGGAAAAAGGGTAATTGGGGATTAGGGTTTAGAGGACCAAGTAGAAGAGCTCACTGTTGTAGAAGAACAGCCCTTCGAGTGCTTCAATTAATCCTTGAACTTGCAGAATTTAAAAAAATCCTGAAGCTTCTTCAATGGAGATCAAATGAGACAGCTTAGGGGAATTGTAGGAGAGAGAGAGAAAGAGAGACAGAGGAATTAGTGATACTAACTCATAAAGCAACAATGCTCAAAATGAACTTCATTAGTCAGTTCGTTGGCTCAACTGAGCAATTACATCAATTTATATATATAAACTGCAACTAAAATGGAAACTTGAGTTATCATTCGCGGTTAGTGTTCACACGAACAGTAACGTCTGCTTTCCTGTTGGAATTACAACATCAAATGACACTTAAATAAAACAATTTATAGTCTATTAAAGTTCAAAATATCCTAAAACTCATGATTGTAGCTGCTGGTGTAGGAGATCCCCCAACTCCTGAGTCCTGACCTACAAATAATGGTGCTGGCGTAGGGAGGAATTTTTACACCCGAGGCTGTTTTTAGGCATTCAAACTGCATCCATGTCTCATTGAGCAATTAGAAGCTCCTACAGAATTAAGTGTACTTGACAGTGTAGAGTCACAAAATACATGAAATTCAAAGCCGGAGAAACAACTAGTTGCCAGCAGTCTCATTTAAGCTCATACAATGGTATCATGCTTTTGCCTCTGTACTTTTACGTGTTTTTCTTTCTATAACCTCAGTAGTTTACTTCTTATTGCAAGTAATTGTCAAGCAATTGTTGTCTTCCATTGCTGAAAATTTACGTTTTTTATTATTTGATCATTAATTTGTGTGATCTTGTCTGACCTATTTGAGTAGAAGTTCACAAAATATTATTTTCTTCATCAGAAACTGGGCGTGTTTATGCTTCGGGTCTCAATGATTTTGGACAACTAGGTATATCAGATGAGAGAAGTTACATGCTTGTATGTGAATCTTGAGTCCTTTATAGCTGCCTTTTATGAAGATTTATTTGTATATTGCAGTTTATGGTTACAAGTTTCTCATATGTTAAATTATTATTATTTTGAGCCTTAAACGTACTTAAATGTTTATGCTTAACTTTAAGGGGCGTGAACTGTATTAGGGCCTGTTTGGTTACATGAGTCTGGAGATTTCAAATAACTAGAGATTTCAAATCTGTGGAGTCATAATTTATGAAATTAACTGTTTGGTTAACTGAATATGTGGAATGAAATATGTGGATTCATTTGTGATTTTTGTGAATGTGCAAATGTTTAGTGTTTTTATAGTAAAGATGAAATCTCTAGATTTCACCCCATACCCATAAATCTATAGATTCATGTTTTTAGTGTAAAAAAATGAATCTCTAGATTTCATGAATCTAGAGATTTTCACAATCAAACGGTTATAAATCTCGCATTCATGAATCCAGAGATTTCACATCTCTGGATTCATTTAACCAAACTGGCCCTAAGAGATTCACTTACAGTTTCAAAGGGAACATTTATTGTGAATTTTGGGGATTTATGCTTTAGCTTGAGACTGGTATATTGGCAAAAGGAACAGGTTTGGAACTTGTACGTGAAGGTGACTTCATGAGGTAGAGGTTTTTTCCTTTCTTATTCTCCTGAAGTTTAAAACGTACTCCTTCAGGAATTGCAAATAGGCCTTAGGGATCCGGGAGGCAAACAGTGTCTAAACGGACCTTTTTCTTATGATTTCCCAAACGCTCCTTGTGAGTGTCGATTGAGTCTACCTGCCAAATTGGTGGTGTAGTTCTAGATTGATGGGAGATCAACAAGGAGCCAATAACCAGAATCATCAATGAATAGGCGACTTGAATAGTCACAAGCCAATCTCTCTGTGACTGAATCTAACCACATTGAGTAGCCCCCAATACCCCAGGGTGAGAGTTGAACGAGGAACAAAGGGAGGGCAAATTAGTCCACAGGGGGGTTAATTGTCCAACATCAAGAGGTCAAGGAACTATACCTCCAATTAGGTCTGAGAATAATCCAATATGGCATTAAACAAAAATAGGATGCAAAACTGGATTAGTATAACTGTATAAGGAACTAATTGAGAACTTTAAAAGCGGACATCAGATGGACAGATGGTCATCACTGAGGTCTGTCAACCCTCATATGTAAGGACTATAACTGTTATATATGAATTCTACAATCTTATGTTATAAATTTCATGGCAGAGCATTTTTAGGCATTAAAAACAATGTATTACGCTACGACCTGGGTGTAGTGAAAAGCAAGCAAGGGCTAGCTAAGGGTCACCTCATAAGAGAGGTGCCATGTCGGTGCCTGAATGTGGTAGCAAGTAAGCAAGAGTTCGTTGAGCAGTTTCCCTCTTTGCTTGCACTACGAAGTATTACCGTGTATTACTTGAGTTTATAGCACTTTCAGTAATGATTTTGTTATTTATCCTTGAGGAATATTGGTGTTGTCTACTTAATAAGTTGAAACTTGTACCTAACAGGATATAATATTCAAGTAGTTAATTAAAATTCTCAGGATGCAAACTGTCGGGGAAACAAAAAGAAGAAAATCTTAGGACTGGTAGTGAAAGTGATATAGCTTTCTAATTCATCTATTCAGGTATCGATTTTCATCAAAATTACTCAACTCTAGTTATTGACATTGGAGTCAAAGAGAATAAGTTGTGCCGAATTGTATTAACAATCTTTGTAGTTTATATTGACTCTTTTACTAATCCTTCCTAGGATTTTGCAGGAGCCAGTTGAAGTTACAGGGCTGAAAAAGGATGTTATACAAATTTCTGCTGGTTATCATCATTCTTCTGCTATCACAGGTATTTGTTGGTCAACTTATCAACCACTCTGCTATGCGAAACTGTATGCTTGTCAATTGAATTTCCGGTGAGTGATAGGTGGTGACGTTGTTGTCTAAGTTTGGTTTCTGGTACATAATCAGATTCCATCTTCAATCCTTTTCCTCTATTATTCTTCTGCTTCTTATTTCTTGTATTTGTTTGCACTGTCGTAGCATCCTATGAAGTTGAATATAGAAGCATTTGTTTTCGGTGGTTTACCTCAAAGAACTTTAGAATTGGTAATTTGGTAATGTGTTAATGGGCAGGAATATAATATTTGAATTATAGCCGCACTTAGACAGCAGTATCAACATCTTCTCTAGCACTAGGATTTAAAGGATCTAGGATTAAGGTTTAAAAACTTAGACGAACCTCCACCCCTTGCCCCGTGGTCCAAACTTATCAGGTGGTTATATCTCCTGCCATTCCTTCACTTCATTGCCTGGAAAACCTTGAACCTTTGTCTCCATACCCAATCCTTTCTTCTTCATCAGCCCATTCAGCTCTCTTCATCTTGTGCCTTTATTGGAATAGAGATGAGGATGCCAACCACCTTTTTTCTCCTACTCCTATAACTATTTTGTCTGGAAGAAAGCCATATCCTCTATTGGTCTTGTTGTAGGTGTCTCTCCCCTTAAACCATGAATGGCATTGGCTGGCTTCTTCCTTCTCAGGTTCCTTGACCTGCGACACTATTGACAAGCTAGTGTATGGAGCTGCTGTCTCATGCCTGGTTGAGCAGAATCTTAGGAGACGTACTTCCAAATCTTGGTCTATTGATGTGATTTGGGAGGCCATCTTTATCCCCCACTTCTTTCTTCCCTCTGGGAAGGAAATACTCAGCTTCCATTAAATTCACCCTAATAATAGGTGGGGTACATACAAGCATGTATTTAAAGAGAGGGGGATAAATACATATCCTAGTTGAAGTATGAAACTTAAAACAAAGTGCACCTCAAAATCTTTACTCTAACTTACCCCTATGTAGAAAAACTAAAACTAATAGACTGAAAATAAAATACCAAATTAACTAATTGCAACCCTTGTTGGACCAAAAACTCTTAGACTGGGTCTTGTTTGGTTTGGGTTTCCGAAGCTTGGCTTGCTGGTCCAACCAACCTATTAATACTGCATCAGGGAATGGTTACAGGCTTCGACTGAAAAATCTCGCTCTCCCTCCCTCCCCCCAACAAAATTTTTTTTTCTTTCTTAACTGGATCTGCTCCTTCAATTTCATCTTCCACTTCTCTGTCCTTGTTAATGGCAGAACGGTTGGGTACTTCCCTCCTCTGTTGGTATCTGCCAAGGCAGCCCCCTCTCCTCGCTATTTAATTGGTGCCTTGAAGTGCTTTCCCATAGCATTTAGTCAAAACTGATCAGCACCTTATCTTCTCTTGCTCAAGTGAAGCTGACCTACCTTGTTTTCTAGATGACCTTATTATATTCTCCAAAGCAGATACACTCTCTGTTGAGTGACTTGAGTCTATTGTGCCCTCCTTCCTCTTTCTCCATACCTCTTTGGTCTCCGCTACAACCTTCTTAAGTCCTGCATTTTCCTCACAGGGGAAAAAGGGAGGGGGTTGCAATGTTCTTGACTCTACAGAAGCTGTCCTCACACACCTAACGGGTTTCATCTTGGGCACCATTCTTCTTAGGTCCCTCGCCCTTACCCTCATCATATCCAGATTTACTTCCACCATTTGCTCCCTCAATTTAGACCTTTTAAGTAAAAGGTTACAGCCCCTGGAGAGCTAGACTTCTGTCATATGCAATTCATCTGGAGCTTATCAGATTATCTTCATTTGTTCTACATCTATTGGTGCAGATTTTTGGTTCCCCAAGGATGTCATAAAGGCAGCAAAAGTCTATTATGTGCACATTCCAGAAAATCTCTCAATCCCATGGGCTAGGCATCCCTTTGCCTCTCCAAATCCAAAGAAGATTTAGGGACTAGAAGTCCAGATGAGTTAAAGATGTCAACCTTAAGCTGATTTCCAAGCTTCTTACTAAGGACAGCATCTGGACGTCTTGGTCTACATTGAATCCTTCAAGTCAGACAGACAGTCATCGATGCCATCTCTTGCCGGGTTGACGATGACCTCCCGCCTCCCTTTCGTTTGACAAATGGCACCTTCTGGTGCAAACTTGTTGGAGGTGAGCAACAGGGACATCTATTCATCTGGGCTTTGACAAAAGCTCCTTGGGTACCTCTATCTTAGATGTGTTTAGTTCCCCCTAGTCCCCTCTAGATGATATTTGCATCTGCTCTCCCCCCCCCCCCACAAAAGAAGAAGAAGAAGAAGAATAAAAAAAAAAGAAAAGAAAAAGTCCACTGGACTCAAGAGGTTATATGAGTCATATGACAGTCTGGCTTTCCTCACGTTCAGTTCCCATTTTAAAGAAGAACAAACAGAGGAGATAACTGTGTAGGGTTTACGAGGAATTTGCATGATCTTTTGCTGCTAGAAGTACAACTCCCCGGGAGCTTGTTAGTGTTGTATATGTAATATATTTGGTATGACAGTATTGTAATTCTACAAATACCATTAGTGATACAGGCAGTATGCTTGCCTTCAGTGCCACTATTTGTCATATTTGGATGAGGTGGAATTTTTGAAGATTGTATTTCTTTGGAAAGGTTTGGGAAGGCTTCTACTTTGATGTTAGCTCTAAGCTCCATTTGTGTACTCATTTCAATATTTTAGATTCCTCAAATTACAGGCCCATTGTTGCATTCTGAGGCTTTTCTTTGTCATTATTGCAGCTTCCTGCTCCTTTTTTTTTTTGGGGTGTGTGTGTGTGTGGATGAGTACTTCTCCTTCCTCTTGGTTGTTAGGTGCTGTCTATCTTGTTAAATCTTCTTGTATATTCTCTTGGGGGTTGTCAAACACTGCTATACTTCTCAAATATAACACTTGCTACCTATTGGAGTTGACATAAATAGTTGCCTATTTTTTTCTGCTCTCCTCTTTGCTCTTTCAACCACCCCACCCCCCAAAAAAAAAAAAAGGGGAAAAGAAAAGAAAAAAGAAGGAAAAAAAAAACTACTTCATTATTGTTGGTTCTTTTAGGTCTGGAACTGTTGCAACTCCAAAATGAAAGACCCTTTATAATATGTCTCTCCTCTTGCAAGTTCACAAGAAGAGGTCTAAAGGGTAAATCCCTTCCCCATTTGGTGCATCGTAATCCCCACTTATCTCATAGGACCGTGCATGAAAACCTTCCCCATAATATTTTGGGCAACTTTCTTCCGTTAAGTACTGTGTCTAGTGTACTCAGCTGGATTCTAGAGTGTATGCATATAGATACTTTTTGAGAAGGAGCACTGCCACGCTTTGTGGCACATTCCAACGGTGGTAGGGCTGTTATTTTGCCCCTCTTTTTCCTACATTCGAGAGTTCTCTTCTGCTGTGAGATTAGTTGTTCTCTGTTTGTCTGTACATAAACAAATGGTGCATACATTTTCCAACTGACAATTGCCATTTATATTGTCTATCTTTAACAATACTTGAATTTGTATCTGCTTTCTGTATTTCATTAAGTTTTTTGTCATTGATCTTCTTCTTTTACTTTGTGCTTCTCATAAAATTTTATTTTCCTTATGTAGTGGATGGGGAACTCTATGTGTGGGGGAATAACTCAAATGGGCAACTTGGACTTGGAAAAAGTAATAACCAAACCTTTCTATTGATTTTGTTGTACATATTTCTGTGTTTTGTTTGCTTCGGAATTGTTTTGAGTTTGTCATGTTTACTTTTTTGTGATCTCATCTGTGAACTTTTAATGCAGCACGTGCTATTGCTACTGAAGGATACCATTGTGTAGGAAGTATATATTGTGCCTAACTTTCTCAAAATTTTTAAAATGCTTTAGAATGGATGACTTTCTATGGATTGTCTCTTCCAATTATGAGTCCGTGGAGTTAAAAATGTCCATATTGTTTTTATTTCTGTGTTTTACGGTGGATGACTGATTTATTGATCTTCTTTGCTTGGAATTCCATGGAAGCTAGGTATTATATCCGAAAGGCATCCAATCTTCTATTAATATATTTCTCAAGAATTAATTTTTCAGGCTTCTTTTGTCTTGAGACAGAATTTTGCTCCAACAGTTTCCAAGCTCCTGAATTTGTACTATTTATTTACCTTCTTTCTCGATAAATCATTACACTGTTGACTTAATTAGTCAAGTTCTCAGTATCTTATTTCTTTCGGGTTACCTACGTTGGAACAAGTTAAGAGTTAGATTGAGTTGCAATTTATTATTTCAGTTTCATAGTCTAGGAGTCTTGCTATTTCCTTTATATATTGCTTGTAACCTAGGATTATGGTGACTTGAATAGAAGGTTGAGTTTATTCTTATGTGAGCCCTTTCCTCCTTCCCTTACAAACTTTCCCTTCTCCTATGAGCCCCTCCATTAGGGATTGGGAAAATAGCAACTCTCCCGCTACTTCACTGTCCGTTTCCCACTCTGTTACATGAGGCACCCATCTCACTCTCCTCACTATCTCTCCCCACTATCTAAATGATGTGTTTGGGATCCTTTAGAGGAATCCTGTTCAGCCATACAAGATTACTTGTATTTCCATGTGTTTGTTTTTGTGTTTAGGGGCAGACCCACAGTGGGGCCGCGGGGAGGGGGGGGGGCATGGGCCCAATTGTTAAAAGAGTTCTATTATTCCTTTGATTTTTTCTATTTTTATATTAATTCCCTTAATTTTCCAGTTTTTTTCCTCTTCCCACATGTGAAATATCACTATTTGCCCCCCCCATATTGAGAATAATTTTTAAAGGTAAAATAATGGGTATAAATGTCATTCCTAATTAAAACTAACTCCTCAATCCCTATTTATTCTCCCCTCTCTTCTCTTTCATCTTTTCTTCCTATTTATTCTCTTCTCTTTTTACGTGGGTTAAAGGAAATTTTTGAAAAAAAATCTTATTAGGTATTTATTCAAAATGTCATTCCTAATTAGAAACTAACTCCTCAATCCCTGTTTATTCTCTCCTATCTCCTCTTTTCTTCCTATTTATTCTCTTTTCCTTCTATAAGCGTGGGTTAAGGAAAATTTGGAAAAAATCTTCTCCACAATTAGGTATTCATTTTCTTTCTCAATTTATTTATCATTTCTATTTTTCTCTTTTTTTTTTTGTGATTCTTTTTATTTGATTTTATATTCTCTATTTCTTTATTTTTTCTGCCATTTTTGTTATTTGATATTTCATTGAGAACAAAATGTCTATAGTTAGTAAGGTAGCTAACTGCCATTGGTTTGCATCTCCTACCTAAAAAAATTAAAAAATTGATTTGCATCTTCTTCTACCAAAGAAAATTTTGGTTTGCATCTAACTTTTTAGTGTTGAAATCTTGTACATATTTTTTTTTGTATTATTGCTTTAATTTACCTATATTTTGTCCCAAAAAAAAATCATTATCAATTATTTACTTTTTTTTTCAAATATGTGTGGGCCCCACAAAATATGTAGAATTATTCCTTAATATAATAAGATAATTTACAGTGGGACCCCCAATGGGTCTTATAAGGGCCCACACTGCGAAAAAAGCATTAGTGTTTCTTCAACGGGAAGGTTATCTAGACTTTCATTCTTGGCCCCCCCCCCCCCAAAAAAAAAAAAATGTTGAATCCTGGTTCCGCCCCTGTTTGTGTTCATCATATTGCATGATAAGAAGGTAATCTCTAGTATTGGATAACATACATTTAACATTTCCTATTTTTGTAGGGACTGCAAAGATAGTTCCAGAACCAACTAGGGTTGAAAGCTTAGCTGGAATCAATATCAAAATGATAGCATTGGGTTCACAACACTCGATTGCTGTCACAGGTGAGATGCTCTGAGGACTTTGCACCCCTAAAGATCTTGCAGAGAAAAATGGAAAATTATCTTAATGTTGGAGTTTGACTTGTGAAGCAAGTAGTAGTGCTCAAGCCTGATATATATGCTTTTTCTGTTACTCAGAGGAAGGTGAAGCCTTAAGCTGGGGAGAAGGGGGATCTGGAAGACTTGGTCATCATCCTCAATCAAGCATTTTAGGATTTTTGAGCAGTAGGAGGTTGGTAAAAGTGTAATGATGCTTAACAATGTAACTAGGAGTCTAGGACACTCATTTCCTGAAAATTTCTTCTGGCATGCACTCATTTTACTTGTTCAATGTCACAAATTTAATCAGTCACAATATTTACAAGTGAAAGGTAACATTTTCCCTTTGGGTTATTAGACTCTTTATTCACCTTTAGTGTTTCTCCTGGCCAATATCTTGAGCTTGGATATTAACTGGTTGTTTTATTCATGCAGTCATTATGTATATCCCTGATCAATTATTTTTCAATTCACTATGCAACCATGGAAATGAATATTCTGAGTCAAGTTCGTTATCCATAGGATGGACCTTTTTATTCCCAGCAGGGACCAGTGGAGACCTTGTACTTCTGATGCTTGTGCTAAATAGTTTCAAGTAATCGCAGTCCCGATAGTCTACTAGATATTGAATATAACAGGGTTGAACCTCATGATTCATCCCTATGGTAATACATTTTTTAACCATTTAAATCTGGGACTTCAATTTTCTTAAAACATAGATTAATTATTCATTAGGATCTCTGATTGCAAAGTTATAGATCACCATTTCTATCTTGATTCAAAATAAGGCATTTTATAATAAGTGTACTTGTGTTGTGTATCGTTTTTGTTATTCATTATTAGGCAAAGCTTCCCTATGGTTGTCAGTCAGAATTTTCTTTTCCTTTTCAGCTTGAGACTAGTGACATTTCTTTTTAATGCAGTGAATATACCCCAAGGATTATCAAGATGCCTGAGGGGGTTAAGGTATAGTTTTCATTCCTCCATTTCTCACTGAGTCACTTATCCTATGGTATTGACTATGTGTTAGTTAGAACTGGTCTGACGAGTGACTGAGCTGCTCTGGATTGACATATGCTTGAATGTAGGTAAAAAGTGTTGCTGCTGGGCTGTCGCATTCAGTCTGTATTGATGGTAGTTACAAGATCACCTATCATTATGACAATATCTTGTGGCATTGTTTGTGCTTGTATTGTTAACTTCATTTTTGTTCCCTTTTCTGTCATATTCAGAAAGTGGCACTGTTTTTATATTTGATGAACGGGCAGCCAATATGCTGGTAAGCATGCGACAGACATACTTCAGAAATCATCTATGTAGTTGGTTTTTTCTGATGAACACAATTTTCTGTGATGAATTTAGGATTTTGGAGAAACAAATAACGCGATTATCAGTGAACTCCCATTTTCTGAAAAGGTTGCATGTGGTGGTTACCATACAAGTGTTATAACAAGTAATTTTCTTCCCTGTTCATTTTTGAAAATTTAATAGAATGAAATTAATGATAGATGAGCTATAATTTCTGAATATTCTGAGAATTTTGAAGCTCAAAATTTCATCATGCCGTAAGCATGTTTTTACTGTGGTGCATCTTCTTCCTTTTAAGCTTCTCTTTGGGTTAGTGGGATCAAATGACCAATTCATGCAGGAGTATCCCTCAATGAAAAATCATTGGCTTGGGGATGTTTTAGAAAGTGTTGGATTAGTTTTTGGATATTGTGAATATTGTACTATAGGAAGATAATTTGATGATGAAGTTGTGGTTTTGATGATGATGATGATGGTGAAATTGATGGTGGAGTATCAACTGACCATAGTGATGCATACTGCGGTTTGGGTTATTTATATGATGAAGAGGACCAAAGTTTCAAGGACAGCAAGCTGGGTCTAGGAGTTGGACAAGGACATTGAGGTTCGTAGGGGAGTCTCAATTCACTCATGCAAAGATATGGATCATGGTGGACATACCTACAGCCAACCTCCCCACAACCATGAGCTATATCTACTGAGGATAAGATATATGGGTCTCCCGATGGATATATCCACCTTGTTAGACACCATGGGATGCGTCAGCTTGGGAGAGCCTGGGGGATCTGGTCACTGGTCCGCACTATCATTTAGTGTAGAGACTCCTAGTCATGATCTGGACACTTCCTTAGAGAGCATTGGATCAGCGCCATACGTGGGTAGTGGACCATATGGTGGACTTGATGATGGCCTTTCCTTTGAGAGTACTGGAGCATATGGATATGGGAGTGTTTTGGGGGGGGGGGTCATCTGCTACTATGTCTATACATGTATATGGGAATTGATTATGTGCAGGGTCATCTTTTGTGGAATCTATCTTTGGATAACCATCAGAGCCATGCGTGTGTCTATCATCTTCTTATCATCTCGGCAATCCATTCCCTAGATTTGGATGTCTTTCTCATGTTGACGACGGGACTTATAGATGGGCAGCAAGCAAAACAACTAGGCTCACGCTTAGACAAGTGGAATGCCAGGCGGCTCGTGGATGGATCCAACAAGAAACTATTTATGGAATTAAACCTGCTGGTGTTTCTTGGGGCTTAGGCTCTTCCTTTTTGACACCTAGTAGGTGGTAATTCCTCCTCCCCCCACCTTCTTTCTCCTTTTGTCCTTCTTGTACATTCTTTTTCCCCTCTAGGGCTTTGGTTAATGATTATTTCATTCATCCCAAAAAAAGAGCTGGCGGTGTGAAGTGGAGGCTGGAAATCATTAGTTTTGCTTCTTTAGTTAAGGTTTTACTTTGCTTAGTTTGTATTGTTGACATTATTGTATTAAAGGACATTAGAACTCTTTGTATTTGTCATTATATGTTTTGAAATTAGTAGGATAGTATTATGCATTCCGGCGAATGGTGATAGACTTAAGAATCATATAAATCATTTTCAGTGATTCTCTTTTAGAGAATAGCTCATATATTGTGTCTAAAAGCCTTTAATAGCCTGTATGCCGAAAATCAGGTGAAAAAACCAAAATATTTTGTGTCGAAACCACATATCAATATATGCTAGGGAAAAACCCTGGTTTTGGCTAGGTTTCCTGAGATCTTAGTTAGAGCTAAGTTTCTGGCTGGTTGAAACTTGCCTTGAGACCTAGATTTTGAGCCATGGTGCACACTCACACATGCTGCCTGGTAGTTTAAAGTGTTTGGACACAGGCTGTCAGCACTGGACTGTACAAATAATAAAGTTTAGAAATATTAAACTGGTCTTCTTCTCTTCTTCTTTTTCAACTCACCAATTCTAGTTTTGGAGATTTTCCTCGTGGTCTTCATTTCCTTCTTCGTGTCTCTCTCTCTCCCCCCAAGTCGTAACCACTAGCCAACCCCTCTAGGTGCTTACTGAATCCTCTAATCTAATTAAGAAACTAGACACTTTTTAAAATACATGTCATAACCCAGCAAAAGCATGTTTACAACAAAGAAAGATTTCACTCATGATTGCGTCAAAGAAAAGATAATAGTAAATTATGGAATTGTCCTTAACTTGTAATTTTACAAAAAACACCTTTAGGCAGAAGCAAATGGAAAGACACATGAATCTTTGAATTCCAGGGTATTCCAGCATATGGTGTGTAACTTTAGTAACAATTAGACTGAAGTGGAGGTAGTGAATATTATTGATAAGAAGATACCATAAAGTGAAGCTTTATGCAAATTGTAGATGAGCTGACTAGAGATTCAAAAGCAAATCCCCTTGGGAAGTGTTTCAGTAGAAACAAAAGCAGGGCTAAATGCAAGCTTCTAATTACAGGGATCAGAGGCTTGAAGGCAAGTAAATCTATATTGTGTGCAGCTTTATTTAAACTGGTAATGAATTTGGGATGGTGAAAATTGATGATAAGGAGATATCAACACTGAAAAAATTTGGTTACCTACTTTTTCTATTGATAGGCAAATCTAGCTATTTAGGTAATAAAGGATAAACAGAAGATAAATTGGAAAAGGTTGGATGAAGTGTAGTGGTGTGTCTGGAGTGCTCTTTGGTTGATGTATTCCTTTAAGAGTGAGTGTTGGAAAGTGAAGAAACTATATATAAATAGACATAGTAGCTAGCTGAAATGACAATGTCACGAGGGATGAATGATAAAACTAGAAATAACAGAATTAGGAATGAACAGATTGGCGCTAATCTGAGAGTAGCTTTCTACATGACAAGTTTTGAGAAGGTTGTTTAAGGTTGCATGGGCACGTGCAGTGGAAGCTTTTCACTTATAGGGATGATTTGATTGCTGTCGGAGGAGCTTTAGAAAAATGAAAAAAAAACTAGGATTTGGTCTAAAATTACTCTAGTAGAATTGGTGACAGAAGAAATGGATAGCTTAGGACGTAATAATGATGGCTGATTGAAGAAAAAAGGATCCATGTAGCAGAACCTATATGGTTGGGGTAAGGATGTTTTAAGTTGATAATCCAACTTACTCTTATTAATTATCTCTATTAACTGCCTATTTCTGATGTAGTATTGGCTTTTCACAATTTAAAGATTTCCATCAATTTTCAGTTACAATTTTTATCATATATTTCATGCCTTTTGCAGGGGGTGGGGAGTTATATACATGGGGCTCGAATGAAAATGGCTGCCTTGGGATCGGGTATATGCCGCTTATAGTATTTATGCATGAGCACATTTGTCTTGTATTTTTGCAAGTTGTTCTCTTGGATTTGAATAATTTCATTATTGATATGTTTTGTGTCTACAGTTCCATGGATGTTGCCCGCATACCTGAAAGAGTTGAGGGTCCATTCTTAACATCTTGTGTATGCGAGGTTGATACTTTTCTGCAAAAGAATGTTGACTAATAATGTCCTAAAGAAATAATTAGTTTTTTTTGGTTAAGTCCTAAAGAAATAATTAGTGCTTACTTGCTTTTCTTCACTTTCTTGTTGTATTTCTAATATTTTGAAAACTCTCTCTCATAGGTATCTTGTGGTTGGAAGCACACTGCTGCAATATCTGGTATGGGTGTCACCTGAAAACTGAGCCTAATTTGGATATTTAGTCCCCTTTTTTCTGTATTTCGTAACGTAGCGCGCTTGCACGAACACTCTCCCCAAAAAAAAAAAAAAGAAAGAAGAAAAAACTTGTAATTCTATTTAAACATATTCATTTTGCCAGCTTGTTTATTGGATAGTAAAGATATATGCTGGCAGATCTTCAAAGTATTGAAGTTATTTTATTATTCTGTAGTATCTTGTATGTGATTACCTGATAAATGTTGTGTTTTTCCAAATTCTTTATGTATTGTACCTTTGACTACATGGATCCTTGTTGTTCAGTTAACTTGAAGTTGTACGAGGTATGAAACCAAAGCTGTGCTTGTCTTATCTTACCACTAAGCTGAGTCTTTTAGTGTGCAGATCGTCTCCTTGGAGGGGGCTCACCCAATGAGTGCCCAATGGGGTAAGGCTCAGCCATGTGGAATATGCTAATCCAAGGACTATGGTAAAATCCAATGAGTATCCTCGGATTAGAATGTTACACGTGCTTGAATCCTATAACTCATTCGACATTCATTGAAAGATTCCCTCCAAGGAGAGAAGCCAAATACGTCATTTTAGGCATTCCCAACTCTCTTTTGTTTCCTTCAATCTAGATAAAATTGCTCCTTTGAGCTGGAGCATTCCAAGGTCTCCATTGAATATGCCATGCACCTAAAATGACACTCTTGTAGCTTGTTACGTATTAGAGATGTCATTTTTCATTTAGCCCTTCCTAGTTTTGCCAAACATTCATCTCAACATCCCTACTGCACTTAATTCATCTATATCATGCTTCTTAACTTGCCACATTTCTTTCTATACATCATATTCAGTTGGAGGGCAGCCTTATAAAATTCTTCATTAATATTTAAGGGCCTGTTTGGTTACATGAATCCAGAGATTTCAAATCTCTAGATTCACAAATGGGAGATTTATACCCGTTTGGTTGTGTGAATCTCTGGATTCATGAAATCTAGAGATTCACATTTTTACACTAAAAACGTGAATCTGTAGATTTATGAGTATGAGGTGAAACCCAGAGATTTCACTTCTACTATAAAAACATTAAACATTTGAACCATGACTCATAAATGTTTTTTTAAGATGAATCTATAGATTTCATTCCAAAGCTTTAGGCTAACCAAACAGTTAATTTTATGAACCATGACTCCATAGATTTGAAATCTATAGATTTGAAATTTAGAGATTTTTGAAATCTCTAGACTCAAGTAACCAAACAGGCCCTAAAGGAATATGCCAATCACTCTAGAAACAACTCTCCACTTCAAGCATTCTATTTCAAATATTTAGGCAACGCCATCCTCAATATCACCTACTTTGTTTATGATAGAGCCCATATATCTAAGATGATCACTTTGAGGAATCACCCTCTTATCAATATCAACAACCATCTTAATTGTTATGATGTGGCTAAAGTAAACACCATATACTTTGCCTTGTTCTACTTATGACTTTTTCAGCTCCAATTTGGATCTCCATAACTCTAACTTGGTGACTTGGTGTTAATCCCTACTTTTCCCATCCATCAACATAACATGTTATACAACAAGGAACATCATCTGGTGTGTGTCTGCTTAAATCATCCATGATAAGCCCAAACAAATAAGGGCTGAACACTGATCCTTGATGTAATCAAATATTAATTGTGAAGTCACTACTATTAGATCTAATCAAATAGTAATTATGAAATCACTACTTTTACTCACAATTCTTATGCTAATTTCTACACCATCATCCATATTTCTTATTATATCCACATATTTTCATTTCATCCTTCTCCTCTCTACTATATATTTGCTATATAGGACCCTGCCCTAGGCTTTTTCTAAGTCAACAAAGACGATATAGATATCCTATTTGCCCTCATGTACCGTTTCATGAATCTATCAGGTAGGAATAAAATTTCCATTATGATTCTACGTATCATAAAGCCTAATTAGTAATTTCTTTTACACCCCAAATCTTATGATAATCTTTCTTTTATTGTATTTTATTGACCATGTTAACAAGATATGGAGGGGGTCGGACCAGATTTGGCAGTAATGGATCATATATTATTGTAAGGTGATTAATTAAGGATTTTTGCGATTTATGCCTTATTTCTATGGTTTTATTGATGGTTTGAAGTGGACTAAATATGTGAGACATAGTCCATTTAATTGTGTTGGATTTTAAGACATGAAGGGATATAGTTGCTAATGCCTACTAACTCATTATTTTTGGTGTGACTTTGGCAACTGTTGTAATGTGAGGAATTGCTCATATACAAGTATTTTATTCACAAGACCCCAATAGGGTATTTATAGTTACAACCTAGTTAAGTCCTATACTAAGTAGGAAAAGGAAATATAGAAATAAAATTATAGACTTATGAGGAAACATAATCATATTCTAATTAGGAAACCTCAATCTATGTTTTCAACACTCCCCCTCAAGTTTGTGCATAGATATTTATCATGCCTAACTTGCTCATAATGTAATTGAATATCTTTGTGCTCAAGCTCTTTGTGAGCATATCAGCCCGTTGCTCATTTGAAGTAACAAAGGTGATATGGATCAGCCCAGCCTCAAGCTTCTCTTTGATAAAATGTCTGTCAATCTCCACATGCTTAGTCCTATCATGCTGTACTGGATTATGAGCTATGCTGATTGTTGACTTACTATCTGAGTATAATTGTATAGGAACCTCCAAATCTGTCCCAACCTCTTGAAGCAGTCCTTTAAGCCATAGTACCTTACAAATGCCTTGAGCAATCGCCCTAAACTCGGCCTCGGCATTGGACCGCGCAACTACAGCCTGTTTCTTGCTTCTCCAAGTCACAAGGTTACCTCCCACATATACACAATACCTAGAGGTAGACCTCCTATCATCTGGATATTTTGCCCAATCTGCATCTGTATATGCCTCAATTTTCAAATGTCCATGAGCTGAAATTAAAATTCCTTTTCCTGGAGTAGTCTTCAAGTATCTCAAGATCCGATATACTGCATCCAAATGTGAGGAATAGGGATCATGCATATACTGGCTAACAAGACAAATTGCAAATGTGATGTCAGGTCTAATGTGAGATAGATAGATCAACTTTCCCACTAATTTTTGATACCTTATCTTGTCAACTGGTTCTCCTTCCTTTGCCTTCAAGTGTAGGTTAGGCTCAATAGGAGTCTCAGCAGGCTTACGTCCTAGCATTCCAGTTTCCTCAAGAAGATCCAATGTATACTTCCTCTGGGATAAAGATACACTGCTAGTAAAATATGCCAACTCTAAACCTAGGAAATATCTTAGTTTTCCCATATCTTTGATCTCAAATTCAGTTCCCAAAAAAATCTTTAATGCTGAAATCTCATCCTCACTACTGCCTGTGATCACAATATCATCCACATATACTAAAAGTATAGTAGTGTGGCAACCATCTCTTTTAATAAACAAAGTGTGGTCTGCATTGCTCTGCTTATAGCCATTAGATATCATTGCCTTATGGAACCTTCCAAACCACACTCTTGGAGATTGTTTCAGCCCATATAAAGCCCTTTTTAACTTGCACACTTTCCTATAAGTCTCTGTAGTAGAATACCCGTGTGGTATATCCATATATACCTCTTCTTGGAGTTCTCCATGCAGAAAGGCATTCTTCACATCTAATTGTTGTAAACTTCACCCTTTATTAATTGCACATAAAATAATAGTACGAACTGTGTACATCTTGGCAACAAGGGCAAATGTCTCTTGGTAGTCAACTCCATAAGTCTGAGTGAAACCTTTGGCCACCAATCTTGCCTTGTACCTTTCAACAGTCCCATCTACCTTGTACTTGATCACAAACACCCATTTGCATCCAACAGTCTGCTTTCCTATGGGCAAAGTCACCAAGTCCCACATTTTGTTTTTTTCCAGAGCTTGCATTTCCTCATCCATTGCTTCTTTCCAGTTTGAGTGAGATAATGCATCCTAGAGGAACGGATTGTTCAGGGCCAGGAACCAAAGCTTTTGACTGGCTTGGTTTAGAAGGGGTCACTTGTTGCTTTTTTTGATAGGTCTTCAGAGGTGTAAGAGAAAAAAAAGGAATTTGTTCCTGAAACACAACATCTATAGAGACGAAAAAAACGACGAGAACTTGGATGCTAACACTTATTACCCCTTTTATGTAGGAGGATAACCCAAGAAAATGCACTTTAACCCACGAGGATCCAACTTTCCATGAACATGGTGGTTCCGGACAAAGGCAACACATCCAAAAACCTTAGGTGAGTCTGTAAAGACTGTTGTACCTAAAAGAACCTCAAGGGGACTGCGTTGGTCTAAGACTCGGGAAGGCATTCGGTTAATTAGATATGCCGCAGTAAGAACGGCTTCACCCCAAAATCGAAGAGGCACATGCATAGAAAACATGAGGGAACGTGCTTCCTCAAGTAGATGTCTATTCTTGCGTTTGGCAACCCCATTTTGAGGTGGAGTGTCGACGCAACTAGTTTGGTGTATGATGCTATGGTTTGCTTAGTAGGAAGGGAATGCGCCACCCAAGTACTCAGTTCCGTTATCTGTACGAAGGATTTTGATTGTCGCCCCAAACTGAGTCCTAATCATATTATGAATATTTTGAAAGCACGAGAAAACATCTCTTTTTTGGTGAAGTAAACCCATGTGGTCCTAGTATAACAGTCAATAAAGGTAACAAACCATCTATGACCAGATACAGACACTGTCCGAGAAGGACCCCACACATCAGAGTGAATGACTGAAAAAGGAATTTTACTACGATTATCTGAAATCGGGTAAACATGCCTGGTTTGTTTGGCCAAAATACATGCCTCACAATAAAAATCATTTAAATTGTACCTTTTAATCAGATCAGGAAATAATTTTGACAAAATAGGTAAAGGAATGTGGCCAAGACAACTATGCCACTATAATAAGGTAAAAAGTGCAGGGGAGGTGGAACTAGAGACCGTAGAAAGAGCTGATGGGGACCCATCCATTAAGTAGAGCCCCCTTTCTTGTCTACCACTGCCAATCGTAAGCCCTGTTTCCAGGTCCTGTGGGGATTTGTGGATCAACAGAGGGATCAATGACAGAGGCTATACTCGTATTGGAAGTCGGTACTGGAGAAGATGAGTCAAGTTTGGACATCAATTGGCGAAGGTGCTGGAGCTCATCTGAGGAAAGAGGTGTTGAAGTACTCAGGGTGTCAGAACTGGCTTGATTTGCAGATGTTTGATTGCTGCCCTTGATTCCATTTCTACCTCCACGGGAATTTGTTGGACGTCCATGCAACTTCAAACACTTGTCCTTTGTATGACGCTCTTTTCCACAATACTCGCACTTTACTGGAGGGCGAAAATTACCAGAACTAGATTTACTATTGCCATAATCAGCCATCAATACAGATCTATCAGATGTTTGAGTGTGTACCATAGCTGTCCTTCGACTATCCTCGGTATCTACCATGGCATAGGCTTAAGCCAGAGAAGGGAAAGGCTATCTAGAAAGGATCTGTGCGCGAATTTGATCAAATTCTATATTCAATCCTGCCAAAAAATTATAAACTCTCTGTTTATCTTCCCATTGTTGATAGGCAATAGCATCTTCAGCATTCTTCGGTGTAAACTTCCTATAGAAATCTAAGTCTGGCAATATCCTCGAAGAGTGTTATAGTACTGAGAAAGAGGAAGGTCCTTTTGCTGTAATTGATTGATTTTTCGTCTAATTTCAAAGTACTGTGCATCATTGCCAACTCTGGAGTATGTATCTTTAGTAACTTTCCAAATAGTTGCTGCATCAGGAAGGAGAAGATAACTCTCTGCTATGCTAGATTCAATGGAGTTGATAAGAAAATCCATGACCAAGCATTCATCTGTATACCATTTGGAAAGTTGCAGACTAGGTGTGGAAGGTTTTGTAGAAGTCCCATCAAGATGGTCAATAAGACCACGAGCACCAACGGCGAGGGAAACTGAACGAGACCATCTAAGATAATTTGTCTCATTAAGTTTCACAGTGGTTATCTGAAGCGGAGAGAACTCATGATCCTTATGAATGGAAGACATGGGAAACTCTTCAGATGTACTAGATAAAGGAGATATGGGATCATCCATCATTGCAAGGAGAAATTATTCAAAAAGTCCCTGAACTTTTTCAAAATTTACGAAAAAGTCCCTAAAATATTTTCAAAATTATTCCCGCTAATTCACGTGAAAAGTATCTCCTCAGGTTACCTCCAATTGATATATTGTTGAATCAAAGTACACCAGGAAAGTTTTCAGGAAAGACTGGAGGGACACAACCGGTCCGCTTAAATACCAGACTCCTTAGACTAAATTTTCCTAGACATGCACTTAATCACCCAATATACATTTCTAGGATACCCAAAAAGAAAACAAACATGTGAATACTGACTTAAAAAAAAAAAAAATTCTACAGCACCTCTGTAGGAAGAAAACAAAACCTTGCTATAATACCATGTTGTAATGTGAGGAATTGCTCCTATACAAGTATTTTATTCACAAGACCCCAATAGGGTATTTATTGTTACAACCTAGTTAAATTCTATACTAAGTAGGAAAAGGAAATATAGAAATAAAACTCTAGACTTATGAGGAAACATAATTCTATTCTAATTAGGTAACCTCAATCCATGTTTTCACAGCAACATTGCTTGTCGTTGTTGGAAAGTTTCTTGTTTGGATTTGTAGGAAGTGCATAAGATGAGATTGAGGTCATTTCCATGCATGTAGTTGTGTTTTCATGATCAATGGATATTTTCATAATTTTAATCCTAGTTCCAAGATGGTATAGATTGTCTTTTTTTATATGGTTGGTGATGTGTTCCTTATGCATTTTATGAGTTTTGGATGGTTTCAAGATAATCTGGCATATTTTTATATGGGTTAGGGGTGGTTTTGTAATTCTCTCTAGGCTTGGTGACATGGCATGAAGGTGGCATTATGACGTGCCATGGAGGTATCTTGTATTGAGTGATATGGCCAGACACTAAGGCCACATAGCCTTTTGAAGTAGTGGTAATGCACTAATGCCACCTGCGCAGATTTGGTGGCAAGAGCATGTTTGGCTGCTCATAGGCTGCAATAGGCCCCAAGAGCCATACAACGGATGCAGGTTTGCACCCTCACTTGGGTGCATTTGGGCCATAAGATGTGGATGCTTAGGCAAGGCAGAACTTCCTTGCTTGGCCAAAAAATAGAGTCTTTTAAGTTTGTTTCGGGAGGCATTTTATTTACCAGAGATTTATGAAGGGTTGGGTTTAAAAGTAAACTTCAAATTGTGAAAGGGCATTATAGTAATTGTCAAACGATTCAGAAGGGCCTCTATGCTATTAATAGGACTTCAACTATTCGCAAAATATTATAAAATGACTCAGAAAATTCGCAGTTTAATCGTGAACTTATTTTTTCTATAACTTACTCATTTTGAGTCCCTTCTGGGTAAGAAAACTTGCAGCATTCTCACAAAAATGAGGGCTACACCTTGAGATTGCTTGGAGAAGCTCTTGTGTGTTTACAGGTGCAGTTTATGGAGGTTTTGTGTGTCAAACGCCCTTGGATGCTTGGATTGACTTGAAGTAAACTTGAGATGATTTCCTTGAAGGTTTTTGGGAATTCATCAGCCTTGGAGATGACTTTGGTTTTGGTTCATCAAGTGATTAATCCACTTATGTTCTATGTGCAAAGTGGGTATCCTCTTCAGGTAGGCCTAACCATTCTTGGTGCTAAGTGGGAGTACACATGAATCGCAGCTGGCCAATGGGGTTCCCCAGCTAGTGGTGAATTTTATTGCTTCCTCTCCGCTCTTGGCAATCTGTATGCTTGTTTGAGATTGGTGATTGCTAGTGGGACTATTCAGGAAGGAATTCTTGAGGACTACGTGTCACACCCCACCCGCTGGTCTTGGCTACCCGCCCGACAATCCATGGGTGCGATCTGTCACAGGATCCATTGTCTTACCCATAAATAATAATAATGCAAGAAATAGATAATCAAGAGCAAGAGCAAGAGCAAGTTCAATAATTAATCAAAGGAATTATAGGAGTCCAAATACTCCAATAAAAAAATCAAAGAAAGAATCAATGTTCAAAAGTAAAATCAAGTTCAGCGGAAGCAATCAAAATAAACTAAATAATCCTCTTTCCAGTTTCTTTCTCTAAAGCTAAATAGTGCTCTTCATGAATAACAAAAAAGGGGGTTCTCCAGTTCTTCTCCATACGATCCTCGAAATATCTGGCAATTTGCCTCCTTCGACCATCAATGGGTGCTATAAGCTCACTCCAAGCATCCGCAGGAGGCTTCTTGGAAGCTATCTCCATCTCCCACTGGCGATGCCACATCTTCTTCATATGAGAGGGTTCGATCATACGAATTCTCTCCAATTTCCGAGGACATGCAACCATCGGTACAGTTTAGTATAACATACAAAGAAAGGAATGAGTTCTGACAAACTCAGTAAGGATAACACATTTGTCATACATATGTCAACACAATCAGCAATGCATATATGAAATGAATGATATGCAATAATATGAATGCTATTAAGATCTAACTATGCAAGTTTCTAGACAGTTGACATGCTTTAAGATATAACACCAGCCCTCCTCTAGGTAGGCCTAGTCACTCTGATCCCTCACGGACTGGTTACCTCTATTGGGAACCCGGGTAAAGGGGTTAAGTCCTCATCAGGCATCCATGGCTGGGGATTAAGTTAACACTTTCTTACCATGACCATTGGCATGGGTACTGGCGCATGTTGGGGTTTCTAATCCAATGCAAGGTCATACTAGTAACATACTATATGAAGTCCAGATACTTCCCCTATGACACCAACCAACTTGGTTTCGTATCATTCGCAACCTAGGAATGAGAACCCTCATGGACTGGCTACCGCTGTTGGACTCCATTCCCTAACCCTATGGACATCTACATATTGTTGGGGTGGAATGCTCTCATGACTCCCCACGACACCTGGACTGCTCCTTGGACGTCCATGAGCCCAACCCTAACATATGCAACCCTACCATTGCATGATCAACAGTGGAGCACTGAGTCTTCGCACGGACTGGTTACCGTTGTAGGATGAAACAGAGTCACGTCACCATTGTCACGGGTCATTCGGCTTCAATTCCCCTACTGAAAGGGTAATATCATGTAGGATACCTAACCATGCAATCTAGACTCCCTAAGTATGTCATCCTGCAGTCATAATAGTGCTGGGGGCATCAGTGAGCATGTGTCCCATACCACAACCCTCTGATATCCTAAGCAATGGATACCCTTCTACCACAACTACATCATATCATTCACCATCACAACATAATCATTTGTTCAATATCATAAAGTGATAAAGTATGTAAAAACATCACAAACAGCAGGTATACAATAGTATTATAATGAATTATACAACTACAGCAAGGTACATGATCAATACAAGAGTAAACCGATTCATCATATAGCATGTTATTGCATATAAGCAAGATAGTGTGTCCTTACTTGTAATTAAGTAAAAGTTTACTAGAATGCAACCAAACCGCAATTACAAGACCTTTAGTAGACTTAGAGAATACCTAAACATAGGGTTACAATAATACACAAGAGTTATGAGTCAAATCAAAGCAAAAATCAAACTCACATAGCCACTGTGACTCAGCTGGTCGCTTGGGCTGGTCGGTTGGGTCAAGTGACCTCCACAAGCAACTGCCCCTGTTACAGACAATTTTCTAGATCCGAAATTTAGACTTTTGATCCTCCAATTTCAATCCGGTTTTGGAATGATCTTAATCTGAATTTCAATTTTAACAAGTCTATAACAAATGTGCAAATCAACAACCTAAAATTAACACAGATCCATAACCCAAATCACCTCCCTTGATTAGAACCATCATTTATTCGAATGCAGGGATTCGTTTTTGGACAGGATCTCCTCAAGAACACATTGATTAGGGAATAGAACTAATCACAACTAGGTTACCCCAACATAAAGGAGATGGATCTACACCATTCCAAAGCTGAGGGAAGAGAATGGAGTGAAGGGGATTCACTTAAGTCAATCAGATTTGCAAACAGACGAGGGAAAAAGATCTAGATCGCAATCCACGCTTTCCTCACCTTCCAGCACGTGTCTTCTGCCTCTTAACCGTCCACAACAGCAATCCCAAATATAATAATGAGTTAAAAACACAGGATTTGCTATTAATAGAGGACGGGGGGCAAATTAGGGCAAAATCCCTCAAGCAGACCATGGCGGTCGCTTGGGGCGGTTGATTGGCCCAATCAACCGCCTTAAACAACCGCCCCTAGTACTTTGCAGTACATGGGTGCTTTGCTCAAGGGGTTGATTCCCAACCTCAACCTAACCCTAAACAACACATGGGGGAGGTCTTACATTCGATCCGGACATCTCCAAACACCTCTTGACTTCTATTAGGGATCCAACTTCCCAACAAGGCAGGTTCATCATCAAGAGAATCCAGATCCATAGGTTCAGGGTATGGATCATGGACTTCAATCCGGATACTCCACAACTTAATCCGACTTGACCTTTGGGTTATCGGACTTGCAATACAGATTCCGGGTTAGAAATACGGGGGTTGTTACACTACTGATTTACTCCCCCTCCTCAGTAGTGAACCTAAGTACATCATTTATATCGACAACATGCTAGATTGTTACCCTTAATTTCCAGTAGGTCCCCCATGACTAGTAGTTCGTCAAGTATCATACTAGCTGACAATTAAATGGAATCTTAGGTGGGCATGCATCATCCTAGTTATCAAGTAAATGGAGTGTAAAAGGTTGACATGTATCATTTTAGAGGTCTAGTAATGGAATGTATGCGTGGCAACGATATGTGACATGCAGGATGACTAAGATCATGGTGGAATATCTCGCGAGATCTCATGAGATATCTCGCTATTTTGAGATAGCGAGACGAGAGGAGAGACAAGATCTGAGAGATGGGAGATCTCGCCAAATCTCGGCGAGATCTCGCCATATTTGGTCCAACCACCTAGTTTAGAGGGTTTTAAAACCCCCTATCTCGCTCGAGAGAGGCATATCTCGCCTCTTTCTCGTTGTAACCCTCAAAACTTGCCGGAAACTTGATTTTTGGCTGGAATTTGTTGGGGATTCAACTTTTAAACGTCCTTAACACATCTACAACATCAAATTATCATCATTCAAGCTTATTTCAACTATATCTTAAAAAAAGGTAAGATTTTCCCCCAAATTTGACTTTTTTCAAATAGAATGTTCTACAATGGGTGTGTGAGTCTAGCATAAATACATGTTGATCTACTAGCTTTGATCTACACTTTCATGGAAACAAATTTAATGTGACGTTTAAACCGATATGTGACATACTACAGTGATGAGTTGACTTGGGAGTCATATGTGGCCACCATTCAGAATCTGTTGATGCAGAATGCTGAGTGATACTCTTGCTGTCTAGTAGTCTTGTAATCTTGTAACTCTCGTACTCTTGTGATTGTGAACTTATGGATTATGATTTATGACTTACTAAAAGTCTAAAACTTCTTATGGTTGTAAAATTTTGAAGACATTTAAGTTCTTTGATAGTTTGATGTGTAATGTATTTGATACTTGATGGTTGATAACATGAATTACTTGATATCTCTACATTACATGTTGTCTAGCTTTGCATTTCACAGCATTTCGGTTTTACACATAGAAGACATACTTAGGGTCATTTTCTCACAAATCTAAGGCCACCAGTGTGTTCAAAAGGCCTTAAATAGTCTAAATACCAAGTTTCAGCCAACTAGGGCCTTAAAACCCACTGAGATGGGCCACCGAGTTTACGCCAGAAAATTTGTATATCTCGACTGAGATCTCGGTTTTTTTAAGTGGTGAGATCTCGCTCGCTCGAGAGCGAGATCTCCCACCATGACTGAGATTATTATAGATGAAGGTCTAAGATGAGTGGAAATAATTTAGTCTAAAGAGGACATAATAGTAATTGCAGGAGATAAGAATCTCAGAAATCTAAATATTTGATTGGAAAATTATAAAAGGGATAATGATAAGGGGTGATTTAGGAATCTACCTACTATATAGAATTGCACAAAATGAGTATTGAGTTGATAGATATGGAATGAAGAAGGAAAGGCTTAAAGGAGACTTAAAACTCTTAGAAGAGGAAAGACCTAACCCAGTCTGTTACTATTAACTAGGAAACTTACACAAAAAAGGACTGGACTTGTAGAATCCTGATCCATACCAAGTAAAACACTTAATAACAATTACAATAGAGAAATAAAGACTCTTAATTAGTCCCATATGCCTAGTCTCTGCCCATATTATAGGTCCATTAAGTGCCTGATTACAATAAAAACACATAGGATCAAAGTTCCAGCAGCATGGTAGGGTAATAGTAGCAAAACTGTCCCCATTGTTTAATCCATTTAGGTGATTTCTGTGCATTACTATTTCTCCCACCATCCAATATTTCCTTTTCTTTTACCTCCCACATTTCTTCTTCTTCTTATTTTTCCTCTGCTGGAGTAAGGTCAGTGTCTAGCTTTTTGATCTTTTGAAGCTATGTTGGTGTCTTTGACGGTTTAGGATTCTTCCATTGAGTGATCATTAGTTTAGTATGCCAACTTAGTTTTCGTTTTTGTTTCTGTTTTGGACTTCTACTTTTAGTTAGCTCACGCTGAGATCAAGAGAATGAAAATAAAGGTGAACATGATTGTAAGATGAGAGAAGGATCCTAAGAACCACACTTCGATACCATGTAAATAATAATGAAAAAGAAGATAAGAAATAGGGAGAAGAAGAGAAGAAGAATTGGATGTATCTCCGCAACTCTGCGGAGTCGCATCAATATAAAATAATATGGCAAAACATTTCATAGGGGCAAGAGAAATCCAACCCCGAAAAGAGAGGGGGGGGAAGGTACTGTTCACGTGAACAGCTCCCAAAACATAATAACACTAGAGGTAGATGTAAAGGCAGACTGCTTCCTACTCTGCCACAATTTATGAATTGAGCATACTTGTGTTCCTTCAGAGTTTGGAGCACTGTGGGTTCAGTAATACTGAGCTGATTCTTATGTTAAACTTGGTGGACTTCAGAGGGCGCATTGGGGGGGGGGGGGGGTTCAGCTGGATTCCTAGCATGTTTATCTTCAATTCTTCTATGTTTTTGTTTACTCTAGTAACAATTAACTAGTCAGTCAATCCTAATCTCCATAAACTGCTGGGTTTCCTGATTCCTATCCAGTTTTTTTCCCTTGTTTCTTCTACAGTAGCTCTCAAACTACTAAGGATTGTTAACTAGATTTCCAGATCTACAGCCTTATTCTCCTAGTGCAACTGGGATTAGTCTGTGCAGGTATGGCTGTCTGTTTCCTGAGATATTTCTAGATATATCTAGTGATATAGAGCAGCACTCGACCACGTCTGTAGGCCTTTCTGACCTTGCTGCTATAACTTACTTTTGTCCTCAAGCTGTTCCATTACTCTTTTTTTGGTGATTCTGGCTGTGCGAAGTCAGTTTTGGTTCTAGTTGGAACCGTAGTTGTCAAGCTAAAGGCATCCAAGGAGGCGAAGAAAACCAAAGCGGCACCTGGATGCCTTGACCCAAAGGAGGTCTAGGACACCTAGGTGAAGAACTATGTTTGGAACTGTAATTACATTATGTATTCCTGTCTCTGGCTTTATGAATTTCATTGTTTGTATATCGTGAATAATCTAGTCAATGCATGATCAATTGAACCAGATCCATAATGCCTTCTTTTGCAGTATGTATTTGTAACGAAAACCTAATTCTGAACTATTGCAGCTCTTTAAATATTTCTGCTGGACTGAAATGACCTTTATTTTAAATGTCAATGTTCAGGTGGTAATATTTACACCTGGGGCTGGGGAGGTTCACATGGAACATTTTCAGTGGATGGGCACTCATCAGGAGGGCAACTGGTTAGTTCATTATCATGTTAACTAGTTACATAGATGTGATGCTTACATTGCATGTTCAAAGCAGCGTTAACTATAGTGGTGATTAATTATTACTGCAGCTCTAGATATTTTAAGATTGGTTTTTCGATATTCTGTTTAAAGAGTAAAGGTTCAGTGTGTGGTGCATATTTGTCATTCTAAAGGAGTAAGATTAGAGCCATTAAATGAGGGTAAGGTTGATTTGTAGCTGCACTTGGAACAAAGTCTAATTTTAAAATTAAATTTTACTTAATTTTGTCAGTTTTGATTATTCCTATTGATATTGACTAACTTATGAACTTATGAGGGAGCACCACATGGTGTGCTTGAAAAGTAAATAAGAAACATGGGTCTCAACTCCCAACAACTGCAGAAGAGCCCATAACAATATTTGGAGTTGAAATGTGGTCCTTTTTATTCCCCCCCCCCCCCACGCTTCTTTTTTTTTTGTTTCTCCTTCCCCTTATGATCCTACCTATTGTCACCAGTCTTAGTGTGGATTTGTTGTTCGGTGTAGAATAACAAAATAATTGTCCTGCATTAGTTCAAGAAAATTTTAAGCAGGTAGAGAGTACATGTATGGAAAGGTATGCAGAAATTTGGAAGCAATGTACATCCTAAGATTTAGTTGGAGGATTTTCTTTTTTTTGATGAATAAAAGTTGGAGGATTGAACAATGGTAAGAGTTTCCTTGGTTCTATAAAATTTTGAATGAGTATGCGTGTATATGTTAGTGAATAGTGATCCCCTTCTCTCTTGCGATCCTACCTATTGGCACTTTTCTCTCTGTCTGGGAAATGAGTGGGTGCAGAGAATCTTTCAAGTAGTTATGTTATTTATTGTGCATGAAGCAAGTCTATGCAAGGAAGAGCAAATTCAGAAATATTTATGAACTATATTTGTTGAAAACTGTCTTGCCTTTGTCCTACTTGGCTACCTTTTGTCTTTGTTGAGCTATTGTCTCCCCTTTCCCATCTCTTTGAATCAATACTAATTACAGTAGTTCAATTTTCTACAGGGACTAGGAAATGATGTTGACTACTATGAACCTACGATGGTAAAATTTGATGGGGCTGTAAGAGCGTTGCAAGTATCTTGTGGGTTCAACCACACAGGTGCCATACTTGAATACACCTGAAGTTTCCTCTGAAATAATAAAATAGATTGCTAGTCCGTCTTGTATTCTCACATGGTTTGCTCTTCTCCTTCTACCCGCTTGCCTTATTCATTTATTGACGTCTGTACGAGTTACCCTGTACATTCAATCTACATCAAAAAAAAAAAAAAAAAATTATTATATATTATATAATATAAAATAAATTTTTTTTTTAAATAAAAAAAATTTTTTTTTTTTTAATATTTTTTTAAAAAAAATAAATCCACCCTTTTTTTTTTTTTAAAAACCAACCACCCCCCCCCATGGTTTTCCCCTTCCCTTTCCCCCCCCCCTGTTTTTTTTTTTTTTTCGATACGGTCCCACCTAAAGTGCCACCTTCAAATATGACAAAAGCTAAAGAGAAAACCCGAGACACTACGCAGTCTTCAAGGAAGGAAGACTACCTTTGAGATTATCGATTCGTGTAGGGTGGTGGTAGCTTTGACTGTGGTGTAGTTAGTTTTCATGACTTCCTGTAGTTACCTTTTCAATTCATGTACCTATAAATAGAATACACCTGTTGAATATAGAAATAAGAATTACTTTTCCAAACTTGCCTCTCTTATCTCTAATTTGCTCAGTTCTTCTCTCTCTTCATCTTCTTCTTTCTCAGATTTACTGATTTCGCTCCAGTGTCTATCATTTTTGGTCCGACTCCGGATCTCATGGCGGATGGAACAGATTCAACAACTAGAAGAGGCTATCAAGGTTCTTGGAGTTGCTTCTGCGCACGGAGAGGGTGGATGATTTGCAAGGTTTGATCGGTGATCGAAAGAGACTTTGACGGCTGTAGTATCCAAATTAACGCTTGGACGGTCGCTTAGATCGGCCTTCCACCTCCCGGTCCCGGGGCGACTGCTGTTCTTCTACAATGGCGTTTACCGCAGCTGCAAATCGTGATTAATCCTATTCAAACTCGATCTGTTAAATTGGATTTTCCACGATTTGATGGATATGATCCATTAGGTTGGATCTTTAAGGCAGAAAGATTCTTTGAGTTTCACGGAACGACGGAGGAACGAGGATGATGATAACCTCGTTTCATATGGATGGACAGGCATTATCATGGTACCGGGGATGTATAGATCCAAGCAACTCACCTCATGGGAGGTTTTCACGAAGGCTTTGGAGCGTAGATTCGGACCGAATGAGTTCAAGATCCACAAGCTTTCCTCTCTAAGCTTACGCAAACCACTACGGTCCACTGCATATCGAGTCAATTCGAATCGCTTCTAACCGAACAACAAACCTTCCACCGAGTTTTTGGTTAGTTGTTTTGTCTCGGGATTACGACCGGATATAAAAACGATGTCATGGCTTTTAGACCGATAGATCTGTGGGCGCGACTTCACGAAGCAAAATTTATTGATCAAAAGAGACCTTTTATTCGTGCTATACCGGTTTCATCTCAACCGCCTCTCTGCCTACTCCACCAGCACTATTGTCAAACAAAAGCCCGCTTCTAGGACCATCACCAAATTCATTACCGATTAAGAAACTTTCCCCTGCCGAGATGCAGAAAGGCTGAAAAAGGTCTGTGTTACAATTGCGACGAACGATTTGTTCCTGGCCATCGTTGTAAATCTAGACAATTGCTTTTGCTTGAGTATGATCGGGATTCAAGAGGGGAAGAGGAACAAGCCGATCTAACAAGGTGAACTAGTGAATGAGATGGCGACGGATTCACTACGGAGTTGTCGTATCATTCCATGGCTGGTATATCCACTCCTTCTACATTGCGATTTCTGGAATTATTGCCGGACGTCCTATGCGGTGTTGATTGATAATGGCGATCGCATAATTTTATTCAGTCGGTGCCGTGAAACAGTTGGACTTGGCTCGCTGCACCAAATATTACCGTGTTAGTAGGAGATGGTAATAAGCTCGTGTGAAGGTAAAATACCAAAAATACCTCTTTCAATTCAAGATTATTCCACCGTGGTTAGTGCTTATGTTCTCCCTTGCGGGGCTGATTTGATTCTTGGGGTTCATTGGTTGGCCAATATAGGACCAGTTCTTTTGGACCATCGTACACCTTCACTAGAGTTCCAAGATGGGGCCCATAGAATTTGTTTACGGAGAGTCATCCCTTGCCCCACTCAATTACAACTCCATGGGCTTAAGAAACTTGTTCAGGCCCATATGCATTCAACATTATTTTTACTTGAGTTGGACCAAGCAGAATCTGAAATACAAGTGGATATGGGCCCAGGCCTAAAGGAACTATTGAATGAGTTTTTAATGGTGTTTGATGAGCCCAAAGAGTTACCTCCTCACCGAGAACAGGATCATCGATACATCTTAAGGAGGGCAGTGAACCGGTGAATGTCCGTCCTTATCGGTATCCTTATTTTCAAAAGAATGAGTTGGAACGGCAAGTAGCTGATATGTTGGCATTAGGATTAATCGGCCCACACCAGTCCATTTTCCTCTCCAGTTTATTAGTTAAAAAAGATGGAACTTGCGTTTTTGTGTGGATTATAGGGCATTGAATGCAATTACTATTAAAGCGTTTCCCATACCTACTGTAGAGGAATTATTTGATGAGTTACATGGTGCTACATATTTTTCTAAGTTGGATTTACGGTCGGGCTACCATCAAATTAGAGTGCGACTTGAAGATGTACAAAACGCATTTCGTACTCATGAGGGGCATTTTGAGTTCTTGGTCATGCCTTTTGGATTAACAAATGCCCTGCTACATTCCAAGCAATGATGAACTCGGTTTTCAGCCATTCTTGCGTCGGTTTGTCTTGATATTCTTTGATGATTTGCTCATATATAGTCCAGTTCACCCATTTACTCCATCTAAGGACTGTCCTCAATACTCTCTTGGCCCATAAACTATTTGCAAAACGGTCCAAATGTGCTTTTGGTCGCAACAAATTGATTACCTTGGCCATATCATTTCAGCCCATGGCTTGGCGTGGATCCGTCCAAGGTGCAGCTACTTTCTTGGCCTACTCCAACTAGTATTAAAGAGGTGCGTGGTTTTTGGGTCTAACAGGTTATTACGGAGATTTGTCAAAGGCTATGCTAAGTTGGCTGCTTCACTTTCGACTTGCTTAAACATGGAACCTTTCATTGACTTCCGCCACGTCCTTTGAGATGTTACAAAAGATGTTGACTCAAGCTCCAATTTTAGCGTTACCAAACTTTGACTTGCCATTTACTCTTGAGACCGATGCCTCGGGTCGTGGAATAGGTCTTGTGTTAGCTCAATCGCCATCCTGTGGCTTTCTTCGATGAAAATGTCTTCCAGGTTACAGTCTTCGCTTATGCTCGTGAAATGTATGCCATTACTCAATCGGTGCTAAGTGGCGCTATTTGTTCAGTTTGTGATTTATACGAGATCACAAGAGTTTAGGAGTTATCTCAACGAGTCATTCAAACTCCCGACGGTTTCTGTTACCAATTGTTGGTATGTGTTTGATATTGAATATAACCCCGGAAACTCTCCAGTGCACTCTCTGTATCTCAATCTTCATCCTTTCTTGTCTCTGTTCCCGGTTGGATTTTTTGGATGAGCTCGTTCATTTTCATCTCGCTTCCATTACACCCATTCATACCCCGGTTGCCCCATTACCCTCGTGTGGACTATTTTTTCCACAATCGATTGGTTTCCAGACTCTTCCTTGAGTGTCGCTTCTCGGTTTCTACCACTCCCGCGACCTGTTTTTCGTACCTTGTTGCTGCCTTTGTTTTGGGGATGGCCCATCAAATTTTGTCTCTAGTTGTGGGTTTGTCAACAAGTAAACACAACTTCCCCACCTCTCGGACTTCTTCAACCTTTACCACTTCCCGCTGAGATTTGTCTTGGTTTCATTCTTGCCTTCATCTCTGGTAGATACAATCTGGTAGTGGTAGATCGTCTTACCAAATTTGCCCATTTCGTGCTCTTCCATCTCACTATACTGTGCTCGGTGGCTGATCACTTTACTCCGTTATTCACTCCATGGCATGCCTCGTTCGATTGTCCCCTGACTCTGTTTCCTCTTTTTTGGGAGTTTTTCGTTTCGGCCTGCTTTCATCGTTCTCTTTCACCCTCGTCTCTCAGTGCTCTCTTCCGTCTTCTCCCTTTTGTCGCTGTGAACCCACCATTGGTTCCGTTTTCTTCTTGCTGTATTGGTTATACCCTTTCTTCCTCACTACTCCGTTTGGGCTTTGTTGGCCGGCCTCCACCAATTTTGCGCGATATATTGTTCCACTTCTTGAGCCGTTGCCGAGTTCTCTCTGTCTTCTTTCTCACCTCCGTCTTTGTTCTCCCTCGTGAAACTCCGTGCCTGTTTGTGGGTTCCGGGTTTTGTGATTGCATCCTTATCCACTCTCTCTTGCCGCCCCATCGGCTCCAGAATTTTTGGGCCTTTTCGTCCCGCTCGTGTTGGAAAAGTGGCTTATCGGCTTGCTCTTCCAGCTACTTCAAAGTTGCATCCTGTATTTCATATTTCACAACTTAAACAGTTCATCGGTGACCCTGCTCAGCTTTCTTCTCAACCATCAATGACTCTGCCGACCAACTTACCTACTCCAGTTGCTATTATACGCCAGCGTACCTTGTTGCGTGCTGGACAGAAGGTTTCCCAAGTGCTGGTTCAGTGGCTTGTATTCCCACCTTGTAACATAAATCTGTGGAGGACTAAATCTGAAACCAACCCCCTCCCCACTCCCAATAATCCTGTACTGTGGTAAAAGATTGGGAAGTTCCCTGAGAGTCAAATTTGACTGGTGGATTGTTCAGGTGATTCTTCGTCCCTCTAGTTTGTATATTACTGAACTCTTTGGAAATGGGGGTGTGTTTAGAAATCAAGACATTTTCCCAAATTAGTGTAAGATTGTTTGCACCTAGTTATTTTCTTCAGGGCACCCAGACATTTGGTATGTGTATACTACTATATTTTTCTTACATTTTGATCCGTGTTCTGCTACTGCATTTTCTTAACTTTGGCCTCTAAGATAAATTAAGATTCATTCAAATTTTCTTGGCACCAGCAGCTGCATTCTGTATCAGATTGAAGACAAATTTGTTCACGGTTTAATTGATTTAAGTTTACCTGAAAAAATTGATGTTGCAAAACAAATTCAGAAGATGAATTTGTATTTGCCAAATATGAGTCTGGAAGTTAGTCTTTTAAAAATACAATCTTATGGGATTTTTGATTTTTCAGTTGTTAATAATTGAGCTACTTGCGCTCATGTGGGTTGCAGATTTGGCTAATTTACATATGGGTCCTTAGATTTTTAAATTGTTGATGGTTGAGCTACAGCCCAGCTCTTGTGGGTTGTAGATTTGGTTAATGTGCATGTGGTTACTGAAGGTGATGCAATGGAAATGTTTAGACCATCTCTATGAGACGTTTAGTTTCCTACTCGGACATCCAGGCCTATTCTGCAGGCGTCTACTACAACTCAAGAGAGGAGGAGAATTCTCTGCTCACGATTTTGCTATCGCATATGTAATCGGAAATTGCTGACCAAGATTTTGATCTCGACCATTTGCAGCACAGTGCTGTGCAGTTATTGCGTAGCATTGAAATCAAACTCATATGTAGCCTAGTAGACTTCTTAACTCAACTCAGAAAGATAAAAGCTAAAAGACTTGATATAACGTCACGTTTCTTGAACAAACCCATATTTGATGGGCTGACATGCTATCAAGTTAAAAGGATTTTGCACATTAAACTGCCCTCTAGTTTGAGAGACCCAATCTAGACCCAATCGTGAAAGACAATGGCTTTCTACCCTTTTCCGACAAAGGGGTTAGGTGGGGGCGGTGATCGTCAGCAAAGGGAGGATGATTGCGGGCGAAGGTGAGAGAGATTCACTGTGAGTTGGCTGGTGGAGAGGGAGATGTTGAGTTAGGTTGGGCAATATTGTAATTTTACTGTCTAAGGGCATTTTGATAATTGCTATTTCAAAATTTGAATGAGTTAAATGGGTAAGGGCATTTAAGTCATTTGCTGAGTCAAATTGAGAGTAAAATAATATCCTTTTACTGTCCAAAGGACATTTGGGTATTTGTATTTTAAATGAGAATAAGGACATTTTGCCCATCACTTAATAAAAAAATCTTAAATGCGAATAACTTGTAATTTTGAAAGTGAGTGCCATGTAATTTAAAGCAAGATAGTGGGTAATTACAAGTTCTACCCTAGTAATAGTGAGGGCTGTGTAAAAACTCTAAATTTTATTAGAATGCAGATAGTTCAAGAAGATTCAGGCCCCGCGGCTAAACAAATGATGTTCCTTTTCAACTAGAGACTTAACCAACTTGGTCAATCCCTAAGAACCCCTTCTTCCCCCTAAGCATGGATCTTCTATTCTATTGCATTATTTTCATACTCTTCTATGATACATTCAAGAAGGAGTACCTATTAATTAACACGGATAAGATGGATTACAGTTTGACTAGAATTGGGTCCCGTTCTGTATATGTGGTGAAAGGATACAAATATATCATTGCTTTCTATCTTTGTGAGTAGAGTATTTGACTTCCTTTCCTCTCTTTGTGGGATACCTACATGTAGCCACATAACTAATGTTTTTAATCATAGAGCTCTATCTTTTGACATGAATGATTGAATTTTTATTCTTAAAAAAAATGAAAAATTTCAGGGACAACCCAAAATAATTGGCAACAAACACCCAAAATATTTTTTATATTTGCAAAATAGTACATATTGTTAGCAAATTCCGTTAAGTCCTAGTAAGATAATTTCATGATTCTTATATTGCTTTTAATCTCTTGCGACTTTATAATGTTTTCTCCAGTAAAATAAAATTTCGAATTTCATCCTCCATGAATTCATTCTTATTCCGTCATTTTTGTGTGTGTGTGTGTGTGTGTGGTACAAGGGTATTTTATATAAATAAGTAATGGAGATATTACATGCACCATCAACGAGGGTTGGACCCACGACTTTTTCACTAAGAGGAGGTGCTCATTGGTCATTCCCAATCAACCCAATGACCAATCAATTCCTTTAACTGATTAACCTGATGCCAACTTGGTATACTTTTGAAGTGTCTGTATTCTTTAATTGTGTATTCTTTAACAACTAAAGAAGAAGAGAAGAAAAAAAAGAAAAAAAGAAAGAAAAAAGAAAGAGAGAGAGAGAGCTACCTACGGTAACTCAACCGGGTCGCACCTTTGAAGATAGAACCAAATCGAAACCCGACACAATTTAAGACGGTTCAGAAAGCTGAGCAGTAGAAATCGGAAAGAAACAAATGACGTTTCAAACAGTTCTGGTGGTGAGGAACCTGAGCTTTCCGTTTACCAAGCCGCTTGATATTCCGGAATTCAATCATTTCTATACCGTGTGTGTGATTGATGTGGAGTGATGTGGAAGAAACAAAAGACGTTTCGATTTTGATTATGAAACGTATTTACTGTTCGTGAATTAAAATTCACCTTACTCTCCTTTTCTCCTCCCTCTTCAATCTCTTCTCAATGTTTTTTCTTGTGCTCTCTCTCTCAAATCTCTCTCAAATCTAAATTAGAGTTGTCCCTTGCTCCTCGGAAACCAGCATTGTCTCTTATGTAGACCTCTCAATTGTTTTTTTCCCCCATTATCTTCAATTTAATCTTCCCTGGTCATTCTGAGCTGCATTTATGTGGCTTCAGTTCTTCCTCGCCCCTTCTTCCTAGCATTGTTCTGCTGTCATTTGTTTTCGTTTTCTGTTTTTGAATTTTGGGTTCTTCTTAGAGATCTACCATGGAGGAGAGTCGGTTGTGTCAGTGGAGCGTGATTCGGCCTCTGCTTGCCATCGTTCAATGGTGGGGGTTCAATGTTACGGTGATTATCATGAACAAATGGATCTTTGAGGTATTTGTCTGTATTCTAAGATGAGGCTTACTATTTGTAGCTTTATTGAAATGACTACTTTATGCGTTTCCGTTTTATTAGTTGATGTAGCGTGGGTAGATTTTAGTTTTTTATTGCTTGATGGTTGAATTGAATATCTTTTCAGATGGTTTTATCTATCGGAAAATCCTGGATCAGACTTTCTCCTTTTCTGCTGCTTATTTGTTTATCTGTATATTATTGTTCTCTGGAATTTGAATAGATCAATTGACTTCTGTTTGGTAGGAAAATTAATTTACTATCTTGGAATAAAGAAATGAACGTAATTTGACAGATTATCAGATTTAATTACATGTTGCGGGTCTAGACATCTGAAATTAATGCCAGCTGCTTCTACCTCAACAATATATCATATCCACCACAAAAAAAGAAAAAAAGAAAATATCATAAAGCTACTTTGCAGTTCCTGGTTTCTGTTTCATGTGTCTGGATTTTATTGTCTCAAGAATTTTGGGCTACAGTATGGTATTGTTTTAAGACCTTAGCGAACTAATAACTGTCCTATAGGTTATTAAGGTGACTGGTTAAAATTTTTAATCGATGGATCTGACCTCATGCAACATTAGGAGATCCAAACTATTTTGCGACCTATCTGAAGGAATACAAAACTTGATCAAGTTAATGAGCACAGGCTAGAGAGGAAGTTTCTAAGCTTCTTTTGTAACACTCTATCTCTGTTTTATGCTCCTCATTTGTAGATTTCTTGAGCTGTTAACTCTACTCCATTCGATTTGCAAGTGGTAGAATCTGAATGGGGGTGGTCCCCAGCTATGTTTTTCAAGTTTAAAAATTAAATCTGATAAAAATAAAAGGACTCTAGGATAGAGCATTCGGTTTTCTCCACAGCGTCTTTAAATTGCTGGGCAATGCTGGCGGTACTTGGAATTATTTTGTTCCTTAATTACGTTCTAGCATTGTTGATCCATCGAATACATAGGCAATTACCTTCAGGATTTGATATCTTGGATCATTTTTTATGACATAAAGATATTTTTTCGAGGAATATTGAGAATTTTCTGTAATGTAATTGAGTGGGAAATCTGCTCAATCACCATGAAGATCTGTAAGGAGTGTCCAGTGGGTACAAATACCAAAGAAAATTTATTCACCATGACATGCCTATTGTGTCACTTCTCTCTTATCTGGATCTTTAATCCTCAACTTTTCTTTTTAACTTAAGTGTAGATGTTTGTAATTCTAGCGTATGCAGAACCTTATGCATTTTCTGTGTACAGAAATTGGACTTTAAGTATCCACTGTCAGTTTCCTGTATTCACTTCATCTGCTCAGCTGTTGGAGCATTTGTAGTAATCAAGTTACTGAAGGTGAAGCCACTGATAGAAGTTAATCCTGAAGACCGTTGGAGAAGGATATTCCCTATGTCATGTGTATTCTGTATCAACATCGTACTGGGGAACGTGAGCTTACGATATATTCCGGTTTCTTTTATGCAAACTATAAAATCATTCACTCCTGCAACAACAGGTTAGTATGAGATTCTATTTGTATCACTGTTAACCTTAGTGTAGCATTTTCTTGTTGTTGTGAGCTTGTTATTAATGTGTCAACCATTTCTGACTGTGTTTACTTCTATCAGTTTTACTTACTATTAGTGTCTACCATTTCTGATTTATAAATTACCCAAAAGGAAAAAAATTCTCTGTTACACTGTCAGTAGACTCAATAATACAAGTTTGCAGCTCTTGGTCTATGTGCGTAGACTCGATCCCAAATACTTTTATTCTGCCCTTCAGACTGCCAGAAGCAGTACGTGGACTCAGTGACATATGGCAGCTGTATCATCCTCCATCTGACGAATCTCTTGGAGTCCACCACAACAGCCCTATAGGTGGACTCATCAACACCTGCAAGACAACCCACCTTAGGGTATGGATCACTCAGGCCACTCCAACTGTGTGGTTTAGAGGGCATATTTTGGTGGTTGGGATTAGGTATGGCCGTATTGCACGATGCTTTCCACAAAAGATGGACCAACATTGCGTGGCCCTCGGAAGGAGCCATATCTACCTTACCCATTGTACCAACCATAATCAAAACTGACGCTATCATGGGCAATGGAATGTGTGCCATTGCTGATACCCACCATATTCGGAATTCACTAAAGGCACAGACCTCAAGAGTGTCAGACATGCTCTTTTGTCTGCTCTCCTCTCATCTGGTCTAAACTGATGAGGCTGACCTCCTGAGTATCTCTACAATGGATACATGCATTGTGGTTGGCATCATGTGTAGCGTTGTCAAACCGAGTCTCTCTTGTGAACTGGATCGGCTTATTAATGGTCATGATGTTCTATACTCTCCCCCTTCCTCCTGGACCCCAAACTGCAGGTGGATCACTTCAATCATCATCACTAGCGAATCCATCACCATTTGGTGTGTACATTGTCAGTATGTGAATATATGCAGATCTTCCTAATTATATCCAGAACCAGATTAGGACTGAAGTTGGAGTATCTGTGCCCTCGTGACAACAAATCGACATAACGAGGCATAGAATCATCATTATCATATTCCTTCCCTATAGGAGGTACTGATTCTCTGTTACTGAGGCATTGAACTCATCCCTAGTCCTCTTGTCCAACCTTCTTTTGGTAATAGTTTTCGTAGGGCAGCCGTGTGACTTTTGCTCGACTGCAACTCACTAGTTCGAAAGAAAATCTTTTTGGTGCTGAGCTAAACAACACCACTCCTGGTATCAATTAGATTTCCATCCCCACCCTCTCCCATAGATAAAATAAAATGGAGTTCTGATTATGCTTTTAATACAGTTGTTCTGCAGTGGTTGGTTTGGAGGAAATACTTTGACCGACGAATTTGGGCTTCTTTGGTACCCATTGTCGGAGGAATTCTTCTCACCTCAGTTACTGAGGTTAGTTTCAACATATTTGGATTTTGTGCTGCATTATTTGGTTGTCTTGCTACATCCACAAAGACTATACTTGCAGAGTCTCTACTTCATGGGTACAAGTTTGACAGGTACTCTATTTATTCTTTTGGTCTTTTATCTCTTTATTTTTTGGCCACATCTATTCTTCCTACTTCAAACCTGTCCCATTGCTTCTGTCACATAAATAGGCAAACTATTGTTGTTGTTATTGTTTTTGTTATTATTGTTGCTATTATTATTGTGTTCATTTTCTCCATTATCACCTACACTACTTCATGTTGGCTGAAGTAAAAGTAATTCACTTTGCATTGTTGTATTTGACTACTACAATTTACTTTTTAGTAGTATCTCGCTTAAAATTTCTGGGTTGCTCCCTAATCTTTTGTCTATTATACATTTAATAATATCCTTGAAACCATGTATCAAAATCATAGAGATCATGCTTCTGCTGGGGATGATACTAGTAGACTGCAGAAGTTCAAAGAATTTACTAGGGATTTTAACTCTTGTATATGATATCTAGAATAATTTGTTTTTCTATCCTCTAGTTGCATGCCTTCTTCGTCCCCTACAGTGCTCTGCAGCAAAGCAGTGGAATGGTTTGGTGGGTTGATCCAGGCTAATGATTTTTTATACAACAGTGTCGTAGTTTAATAGTCTGACTTGGTCTGATTAAGACTGGTCCTGTTGGCAAAGCTTTTGCCCTCTGTTAGAGGGTGGGGCACTATATATTTAATGTCCTTTTGCAGTGTTGGACATTTAATTGAACTAATTGTGGAGTTCTGAACTTTCACAGCGTTTATATTTTTGGACCAACAGAAAAGTTGATATCAGCTTAAAGAGTGGACGGATTTATTGATTGGAGCATTATATGGTCTCCTAGTTGTATTTGCATATGCCATGTATGGGAATCAGTGGACCCTGTAAGGAACAAATGCTGCTTACTTTTCAAAATTCTTGTTTCTGGTTGTGGCATATATTGTTGTGAATCAAGCAGTCAGACATGCATAATGCAAAACTGACGATACACATGGAGAAAAGGATTGTCGAAAAACAGACTCTGTTCCGTACAACATTTTTTCTTCGTGTTTGTTAATATCCTATTTTTGTTTCACTTCTGCTTTAGTTAATTTCTCTTGATGCAGCCTCTTTATAGACTAATATAAAAATTAAGTAGTGCTTTTGCCCAGGAAAAAAAGAAAAAGAAAAAGAAAAAGTAATAGTAGTGGAATGCATATAAATACAATTGCATGCTTGGTAGGTAATCTGAGTTATCTCTTTTCATTGGTAGGGATTGGACAGAAACGTTCTTGATTTATTAGTTTTCTCTTTGTAGAAAATATGTTCTTGATTGAGATTGGTATATACATGTACTCCTCTGGTGGATTTAAAATCCTATCATGATATATGTCGTAACTCGTCAGATTTTGATCTAGGTTAGATTCTTAAGTGCTCTTAAATAATACTATAGTTTTTTGTTGAACTTACGCCTTATGTCTAAATCTTTTGCTCTGCTTCATTCAGCATCAACACCGTGTACTATATGGCGCCTTTTGCAACTATGATCTTGGCACTACCAGCACTACTACTTGAAGGTTCTGGGGTCATGAATTGGTTTTATACGCATGAGTCTGTTGGTTCATCCCTTTTCATGATATTTAGCTCAGGAGTATTGGCCTTCTGTTTGAACTTTTCGATCTTCTATGTGATTCATTCTACAACTGCTGTCACTTTCAATGTTGCTGGAAATCTCAAGGTAAGGCGAAATATGATGGATCAGATCCTGTGGCTTTCTTTTCTATTCAATCATCCATGATTGTTTACGATTCCCTGTTTTTATGTGTTTTCAGGTTGCAGTGGCTGTTATAATCTCCTGGTTGATATTTCATAATCCAATCCCAGCTTTGAATGCTGTGGGGTGTTCAGTGACACTCCTTGGTTGCACATTCTATGGGTATGTGAGGAATAATCTTTCCCAACAGTCACAAGGAATGCCAAGATCGCCCCGTACTCCTAGGAATCGGATGGAGATGGCTCCTCTTGTAAATGAGAAATTAGATAGAGTTTAGTTGGAGGCATTTGAGGCAATGCTTCTAGTTGGTAAATGGTTGAGAAGGGAAAAAAGAAAGGTGACCTTTTTCATTATGTAAAACTTGCATTAGATTGTGCGTTGCCTTCTATTTACGCAAAGCATGAACAGCCTAGAACTCCAGTCGATAAAGCTTTAGATAAAATCATCACGATATATTTATGAACATGCCCTGTAATTCCATAGGTAAATTCATAATCTTCAGGATTCTGATAAACTAGGATATGAGAACCTTAGCCATTATTTTCGACGGATGGAAGGTTCGACCCCCCGTCAAGGCTTCTAAATCATGTACGAATCATGTACTAGTGCTATTCTTTTATAAGATTTTTGTGGTATTCTTCTAGCAGACTTTTGAGTTAATTATGTGATCATGTATCAACAAAATGTTTTGCCTGATGGTTAAGAGACTGTCAGCTGATTAACTCAGGCATCTATGTGTACTCTTTGAAGTCTAAGTATCACGACAGTTGCTGTTTCTTTGTGTTTGAGACTCATGGTTGATTTGCAAGTAATGATTATTTCCAGTGAATCTGATTGCCCAGATGTGCTGGTTTGGTCATCACAGGCCAGTGAATTCTAACTTATAGCTCACCTTCATGGTTTTGAAAATCTGAATCGTAAGCCAAAATAATCATGTAAGACTTCCTTGAAAACAGAATGTACTGGAGATTGGAGAACAAACATATATCATTGTTCTGGTTGAATTTCTATATAATATCATAAGACTCCTCCGTTATTTCTGCATCTATTTTCTTGCTTTGCCTATGCTCACCATAAAAGTAGGAAGTGAAACCCCAAAGACACAGAGCAAGGGAAATTCCCTTTTCAACTGTGAACTTTTCATGATACAAAACCACAGCTAAGAGCTCTGTCACTGGAAGTAGAGATGCAATTATAATGCCTGTAAGTAATGAAGAGCCATAAAAGATCACTCCAACTGCTCCCAAGTAGAAGCATTGCCAAACAATTGCGGTAACTACTAGCACGGTGAAGTAAATTCCTTGGTGTAAGTCATATTCTCTTGCCTCTCTTGGAATTACCTACAAAACTCATCACAAATTAGAAGATTCCTCTTGGAAGGCATGTATCCATCTTTTTTCTTTTTTTTCTTTACTTTTCCCAGTTTAAGGGAATCTTTCAATTAGGAGTCTATGATTTTCTATCCATGGACCCCACCATCCATGAGGGATGGGACCCACGTCTGGTGCACAATATAGGGGTGGCACCCCACATAAATCTCACCTTCATGAGTTCCAGAACCCACTTTCCATGCACAAGATTCACACCCAATGGTATGTGAGATGCATGTGGGTATGACAGTTCTGAGTGTGGGTATGTTTTTTTTTATTTTTATTTTTTATTTTTTTGGGTAGATCTTAACCAAACCCTTATAGGACAGAGTGTGGATCATCTCCTTGACGATATTGTAACCACAAATAATGAGACTCATAAGTAAAAAATAATAAAACATTTTAAAAATAAACTACGTACATCACCCTAATCTTGTGGGCCCTCTGTAATTTTTGGACAACAGCCACGGGAGAACACAGAGTGCTCCCTGTTAGGGAGACGATCCGAACTCTATAGGACATGGGTGTCACACCTCAGAGCTGAGTTTCATTCCATACCCATGAAAGGTTGAGATCTGTCCCGTCCTATCATTATGTGAATAGCTGATCTAAGACTCCCAAAAGTGGCTCTGGCAGCCATGGAAGGTGAGATGCATAAGTTGTGACAACCCACTAAGAATTTCAAGGTTTGCACAGTGAAAACTCCTAGACTCCATTAATAAAATTGTAGATGAGATCAGAAAGATACCTTAAAGTCATTGTTCAAAATCATCCCTATGGTGCAGAGAGCAGTAGCAAAGATGGACATAACTATCTGCATCTCTATAACTAGAGAATATGTTATAGTCTGCTTTGCTTTCTTGTAAGTTAGTTCAATCAAGGGTAGCACAAAACCATATAACAAAGAAGCTGCAACCATCATAAAGAAACCCAAGTAATACTGAGTGTTTGATTCACCAGCTCTACGATCACCTCCTGCATGTACTCCAAGTACTACTGCTCCAATAATTAATAGAACAACAGAATTTATTGAATAAGCTGTCAGCTTCTGCTTAACTAATAGGAATGAGAAGACAGCAGTGAAGGCTATCTGGGTTGCATAGATAAGAGCAGAGGTGGAAACAGGTAGACGTGAGACACCAAAGGCATAGAAGTAATCAACCAAACCAGTGAGTAACCCTAGAAAGCTACAAGCAGCAAAGAGACCTGGTTTCATGAAGAAAAGCTTTACATGTTCACCTCCCTTACTGCGGCGGCGCCGGTACATGTATGAGATCAAGAGAGGAACAAACAAGGCTGGCCAACCACCTGTTTCTAGCCAACCTGATAACCATATTCTGTTGCCACCATGAAGATAGTAAAGCCTCATCAACAGAGGACCTCCAGCTTCACCAAGGATCAAAAGAGTGATGTTCAGAAAGAGAACTGTTCTCTTCAAGGTTTTGCTCATCATCTTTGATTCCTTGTTTTGGACATGCATGCATTGCCCATCCAGGTGATCTGAATTATTACACTCCATATCTCTCCCTCTCTTTGCAGAAATTAAAAACAAGTATTAATAATGTGTGGGATGAGTGGTTTTATAAGTATTATTAGAAGGTTAGGTGTATTACAACTATCTTTCTTTAAGGTAGATATGCAATAAATTCAAGAAGGGGCCACCTCACATCAGAAGATAGAAAATGAAAAAGAAAAAGAACCAAGAACGAATTCGAGATAACCATGCAGTTAAAATCAAATTTCCCATCCTAAAGAAGCAATGTGAAACACATTCAGAATAGGGAAACCCTAAAATGTTTAAGAGTCATAAAGCCAGGTAAAATATTGTAAGCTTTTATCATCTATTCGAGGAGTTATCTCCACCTAAATACCTTAATGTGTATCTTTTCATCTGTGGATTTCAATTTGTTACTCTTTCGATGATAAGGAAAACCATTGTGAATAACGTCATGAATAATATAAGAACTTATTCTAGAATCGAATTCAGATCCTCTACCCAGACAAGTGTATTTTTCTTTTAGAAGACTAATAAAATAGAATCTCCACTCTTCTCTTAGCCCTCATAATTCTTGTGTTGGATGGAATGAGGAAACATCATACAAGTGGAAAATCTAGAATCTCCAAAATGCATCTACTTGCTAAACTAGGAAACTATTCTTCAGGTTTGAGACAATTATTGTTAGTGGTTAATGTCCCACTACCTTTTAGGAGAAATAGAAAAATAATTTATGTGAAAAATATGTTATTGGTTAATATGAAAGCAGAAATTGTGAAAGAAGTAGTGTGATAAGATACCAAGTCGAATATGGTAAAGCTTCAAACAGGTCCCTGTTAAGTCCTTTTTCAATTGTTAATGGTTGAAGCACTTAGTAGCCATTTGTCTTTTGTTGTAAGGAAAGAAATAATTCATTAGAAATGAAAACTAAAGAAAAGATAAAGAAAATCAATTCAATCAAAGCAAACATTAAACCCACCACCAAACAAAGGAAAATGGAAAATGAGTCATCCACTACTTCCATACGAAATCACCACATAAACCAAAAGCAAAAGCTTATGTCCATGCACTAATTAATCTCACCATAGGACACTTTTTATCCCAAAACCAAAAAAATAATAAAAGAAAAAAAGAAAGAAAAGATAGCATAGAAGTCTAATTAGCATTCTGTCAAATTCGTAGCTTCTTTTCATATATTTTTTCACTTAATTTCTTGGGGTTAATTATTTTTCCCACTTCATGATTTATTTTGATGATTGTCTTTTTCATGGGCCAGAAGCTTCCTAATCCACGACAAGTTAAAAAAAATTTTTGGTAAAGGAATGAATTTATTTAAAAGAAAATCCTCAAAGGAACTTACATCATCAAATTAAAGAGACCAATGATAAAAGTTGGGGGGGGGGGGGGAGGAGTAAGAAAACAAAGTAGCTTGATGTGTGGTTGCATGAGAGGCAAGAAGATCAGCTACACAAAGGCTCCGAGAGTGTGAATGAACAAAATGGATTCAAATTTCGAAATCATCTCTTGAATGTCTTCCATCATATGCTTAATCTTCCAAGGCCGGGTTTTCTCTTTGCTGTTGATGAGATGAATGATGGCTGCATTGTCTCCCTCTATAATCACCTATTTGATATTGTTTGAGAGTGCCACTTGCATAGCTCTTCTAATTATTGCTGCCTTTGCTTGTAAAGTTGTTATATTTCCACCTAGAGAGGCGAAACTAGAAAATATAGTGTTCAAGATGATCATGAGCAATACCTCCAAAACCAGGTTGAAACTTGTTATACCCCCTTCTTTATAGCCGATCCATCTACATTGATTTTAATAGATTATGAAGGTTTTTTTTTTGGGGGGGGGGGGGATGTGGAGCAACCCAATGTATATCATCACAAAATGTTGTGCTTTTCTGTGTTGAGGAGGGTTTGTAAAGCTCAGCATTTAGGGATTGAGCAAGCCACCAGAATTGTGATGGTTTTTTGAATGCTCTATTATGTGCTACATTGTTGAAAGAGGACCAAATGATCCAAAGAGTGAATAGATGTAAGGTGAGAGTTTGACCTTCTTTTGGATTGTTTTTGTCTGAGGAAATCCATTTAGAGATTTTCTCGATCAGATCTAAAGAGTGATTCCACAACAAATGTTAAAGCACCTCGAGACCTGTTTTGCATAAGCACAATTCAGGAAAATATGATTAATATATAGATGGTAGCTCTTATAAGCATATTGAACATTGGTCGTTGATTCTACATACTCTCTCCTTGAGTAGCTTCGGAATGGGCAGCTTATTGTGAATACTCTTCCATATGAAGTAAATAACTCTTGGAGGCAATGGAAGTTGCCAATAGTTTCAACCACAGATGATGATAATTTGAGTTCTCATTTTTAACAAAGAGCCTATAAGCTGAAGCAACAGAGAAGTCCCTGGTAGTTGTCTGATCCCAAATGATTTTGTCAAGCTTGCTTTGTCAATGGTAAAGGGATGCTCAGAATATTCTGTACAAGATCTGGGTTCCACCATTGATGAACTTGATCTTCAATCCAAGTTTAGGTTTCATGATTAATAAAATAAGCCACATCTTTTGTAGCATTCATAGGGAGGTATTGATAGAGGAATCCATTTATTCTCCCAAGGGTTGATGTTTTCACCATTTCCCACTTGATGAAATAAATCATTCATCATAATGCTTCTAACTTTAATGAGGGATTTCCAACCTCATGAGGAATTCTGAGGAGCAGTAGCTTGTAAGAAGCTGCAATTTTTTACATATTTGTTTCTTCATCACTTTGAACCAGATTGAATCTTTCTCATTAATCAATTCCCAAGCTTTTTTAGCTATTAAGACATAGTTGAAAGCTTCAAGATTCTTAATATTAAGGCCACCACATCTTTTGGGTTGGCAAATGGTGTTCCATCCCACTGTGTGAATGTGACTATTCTCCCCATTAGACCAGAAAAATCTCCTGTTAGCAAGCTCTAGATCATAAAGTACTGTTTTTTTTAGGAAGAAGGAAACATGACATGTAGTGACTTGCCATTGCTTGAGTCACAGATTGAATTAGAACTATTTTCCAAAAAAGGATAAATGCAACTTAGATTTGGAGGTTTTTTCATAGTTACAAATAAATTTCTGATACATTTCAATAGAACAATGAGACATTATCTTGATCTGTCATCATATATCCAAAGAGGGTCTATTTTACCAGTGTTCACAGGTGGGTCCCCTTCTATTCTAAATGTCTGATATAGAAAATGTAAAAAATAATGATATCTTGATCTAGATTTTAGAACAACAACTTTGCTAGAGGTTGTATTTGTCAAAAATTCTGATCCAAATCAATCATCTCATGAATCCATCCAAATCCTTGGTACTAAAAAATATAAAAATTCAAGAGCAAATCTTGTATTTGTAATAAGTAAATATTTATTGATTACTTAAACATCATTGCAAATATTTATTCAGTTTCAAGAATCCATCAAGAGCAAGTAACAGAAGTTCCATCAGTGAGATGAAGGGTGCAATTCTTTGGAGCCAAGCAGCAGTTGCATTTTGGAGAGAGCTTCTCATCACCAGAAGAAGTGCAAGTCATGTAATCCACATCCAAGCAATATTGTGGACATACTTTCATGCTTCTACGACTCTCTCCCATCATCACAATCCCTGCTTCAGGAAATTAAATCAAAATGTTAAAATATCAGATAAGTCAACAACTGATCCAAAAGAGTTTGGATCTTTTATTTGCAGGGCAAAGACTCAGATCCTCTCATAGCTTCTCACCATATATTTATAACGGAAGTTCATCTCTAAGCACAAGGTGGATCAGAAATAGATGGATCCATATTCTCTCTACCCAGGTGGGCATCCCCATGCCCCCACATTCTCAAAGGGCATGACACAAGCCTGCACACGGGCAAGCCCAATTGTGAAGGGGAGGGGGGGAGATGGGAGGACAGGCAGTTGGGTGAAGAGGATCTGAGTGCAAAATAGCCCCCCTCCTCCCTTAAACGCTGGGTGAATGAGTTTGAAGGGAGCACGATCCTCTGCTCTTGTGGGTAGAGGATCTCAACTCAACTGAAGGTCTATTTTGTGCAGAACCAGCCTTCATGAAAGGTCTTGTAACATGGTCTACCTTCATACTTGTAAATATCCGGACCAGAAGCCCATTCTAAGTTTGGGCTTGCCAAGCTTGAACACTCAGTCCATTTAAAAATCTAAGAAACCTACCCATATATGGATGCTTTGAAGCATGATGTTCAAATAAGGATCAATTTCCAGCTAAATGCATAGATGTTAAAAGAAGAGGTAAGAAATACACACACCAGAGAGGAGGAGGAGAACCATGATTGTAACTCTTGTTGCAGCAGAAGCAGCCATGCTTTATCTCTTGCTGATGTTGTTATCTGAAGTGGAGGTGAAGCTTAAGGGTCTGCTATTTATAGCTTAGAAGAAGAAAAAAAAAATATATCTTTCATTGATTGGTAAAAGAAGATGGCCCTATGTGAACAGGGATGTGCAAATGTAAGGCCGTGCCATTTGACTTGGACTAAAATTGTTGAATGATAAAGCCATTGAATCAAAGTTAGGAATACGGATATCAAGAGTCTGAATGAATCCACCTATCCAGTTGGGTATAGATAGGGACAAGAATAGGACTCATCTCGAAGAATGGAAACCAGATCTATTTTCAGATAAATCAAATCTACTCACCTATACAATGACATATGAATGTACCCTGTATATTCAAGAAATAATAATGGGATAAGCATGGAAGCCAGATCTATTGTTTTTCTTTTTTTTTTGGTAAAGAACACTTCATTCATGAACCAAAAAAAATACACAGACCCACAAAAGAAAGAAAAAATATAACAGATAGATGCATGAAAATACAAGGTTCGGTCTGAACCAATGAGCATAAATTGATCGAGGCTGTCGTACATGCAATAGACAGGGTTATCCAGACTAAGGGATGGGTCAAGCCCTATATACCCTTAGAACGAAAGTTGTAACAAATACAGCAACAAGTAAACAGCAACACCCACATAGGGGGAGACATACCACAAATGTGGAAATTTATACGCCACAAAGGAGGACACAAAACATGCTAGATCTATTGTTAGATAGTTCAAATCTATACTTAGCTATACAATGACATATGAACCATGTATATTCAAGAAATAGTAGTTGGATAAGAATCAAAATTTCCAACTTTCCATTATCTAGGTGCACCAATAGATTTTTTTTGTTACGGATATTACAATGGACCACCCGATCTCTTGTGAGTGGTTTGATGATGACGAAAGAAAGTTAAACAAGTCTCATGATCTTATAAACTGACGTATAATGTGCCACAATCTTTGTTTGGGACTTCTTTGACTTTTATTTATTTATTATGATTTTAAGAAAATTTTGAAGGCTTAGTAGCCTAAGCCCTTTTTTTTTTTTTTGTTGGAGGGTTAAGAACAAAGATTTTGCTTCACAGTAATTTCGCACGACTCTTCAGCCCGAAGGGTGTAGTTGTCAGATCGTGATTTGGGTCGAGAATTTTTATCTCAACCGTTGAAAAAGATAAAGATTTTGCTCTGGATCAACATCTCTATCTCTGACCACTACAATAATTTCGCACGACTCTTTAGCCCGAAGGGTGTAGTTGTCAGATCGTGATTTGGGTCGAGATTTTTTATTTCAACCGTTGAAAAAGATAAAGATTTTGCTCTAGATCAACATCTCTATCTCTGACCACTACAATAATTTCGCACGACTCTTCAGCCCGAAGGGTATCGTGTAGTTGTCAGATCGTGATTTGGGTCGAGATTTTTTATCTCAACCGTTGAAAAAGATAAAGATTTTGCTCTAGATCAACATCTCTATCTCTGACCACTACAATTCCTACTATAATCCTATGTAAAATGAAGCTAGATCCAAATCTGAACTCTTTATTATAAAAAATTTAAAAAAAAAAATAAATCTGAACCTGAGATAGCTAAATCTCTCTTATTCATCAAAAGAATTTTTTTTCTTCTTTTCAACCAGATGATTTGAGGGAAAACATCCTCCCCTGCGTACATCTCTTTGCTGTGCACAGCAGTGCACTTTTGTACCAAATGATTGGCTAAGAAAGCAAAATAAGTACAAGACTAATGAGGATTTTAAAATTTTAAAATTAAGCTTTTAATATCAGCTTTTGATTTGGTGCAAAAGTGCACCCTCTTAATATTCAGATTAGTAAAGCTTCTTTGGTTACTTGAGAAATCTCAAAAATTTAGGTATTTCAAATTTATGGAGTCATGTTCATAAAATTAATTAAGGATGAAATTTATGAATTTCAATTTACGTTTTTTAGTGTATAAATGTCACACAACCAAGTTGGTAAAAATCTTCTATAAGTGTGAATCCTGAAATTTGAAATCTCCGGATTCAAGTAATTTTCCCAAAACATTTTCCCTCTTGTGAAATGTCACTCTGTTATCGATATTTCTTTGGCTCCTCACCACCATGAACTGCACCATTTGTCCATCGAACAGACGGGCAGAACCTCTTGGGCTTCAAGAGTCCTGTTAAGGAACGCAAGCGAGAGGGAGATATTTTGCTATGTTCCTCACTTCTCCCTCCAAGTCTTTTGGCCATGGCAACAAGTCCAGAAGCTGCAGTTTTCGCCTTGACCACTACATTCCTGTATTCACAAGACATGTAGCCCTTCCTGGCCTGTTATTAATTTACGTCGAAAGCCGGCGATGCCCGTCACCTGTTCGATGAAAAGCTTCTTCAAGGTCAAGGACATCCATAGTTATTCGTCTCCAAAGTCTCCTAATACCCCTCTTGCTGCCACCACATCGACCAACGTACACCACTAACTTCCACGGCCTCTGCTACCTCGTGGGCCACTGCATCAACACTGATCAAATCATCCCGGTCCGAGTATCTCACCTTCGTCCACTCCAACTTCTGTGAATATAGCAAGCTCGGCTCTTACGCCATGATCGGTTTTCCCTCTACTTACCCAGTTCGTTTCGTGGACCTAGGAGAGTTCCAGTCCAAATACTCGATTATTATAATCGGTGACAATTTCGGATGTGGGTCATCATGGGGGCACGCCTTTGTCGCGAGTATCTTCTTCAGGAATTCAGTTGCTTCGCTCCAGGGGAGGTTTATCCATTGGAATCAGAGGTTAGGTTGTGTACCGAATGCTCAACTAGGGACGTGGTCAACACTGAATGCCGGTTAATTAATCACGGCTGGGAAGGAGTACAAGTCGAAGTCTACAAGATGCTGGACCTGTTATTGAAGCTTGAAGGATTTTAGGGCTTCGCCAGGCTTGTGCTGTGCTCCAAGTTACCGCTCAAGATCTCAAGTAGTTAGTTGCTGGCTACTATATATGAAATATTAGTGGCACCGTATCCACATGTCCAAACTTTTGGAGTAACGACAAGGGCTTGATCTTCGACCTGATATAATATCGATATAATTTATTATTTTTTGTGTTCTGATTTTTATGGTTTTCTTCTTACTATTCCTTGTTTTCCTCTCTTGGTCATTTCCTCAAGATTATCTGTTGTTTTATGTCTGGGGAAAGAGGGCATGTGAGGTGTCAGTGCTAAGGTTGAAGGTGCCTTAGACTAAACACAAGGATAGAACGAAGAATAAGTGAGGCGTGAGTGGTTAGAAGCAGATAAGGATATTTATAGAAGTTAGGCTTCAAAATGGATTGATTAGAAAATCAGACTCTTGTACTAACTGCATTTAGTTCAGAGAAGGATGGCTTTAGTTGCATTAAAATGAATGTGGTAAAAGAGTAAAGATGGCTTAAATTTTATGGGTTGAATAAAGAATCAAGTTTATATAATCAACCCCATTTAGTTCAGAGGAGGAGGGCTAAGTTGAGTTGAATTGAATTCAGAAGAGGGTAAAATCTTAAGCTGGAGCTATTGACCAACTTTCCTTGTCCAAAAGTAATTGTTCAAATGTAAAAAGAAAAGTGTCTGGCAATGACCCCTACACCAAAACAAGCAGAGAGCAATGAAACTAACACACTACCTCCTGGTAGATGCTTGTGTGGGTTCCGTTGGGATCTGACTAGCACAGTGACCATGCAGCCAGGCAACAATCTCCCTCTCTTGTTTTAAATACACAGTGATGGCTATACAGCCATTAATCTTATTTACTTGCATCAATGAATGTTAGGATCATGAACATAGGAGTTATGGATGGTATGATGAGAGATTTTGCAATAAGGTAAAATGGTTGATTATGGTAAATCCCCCTTGGAAGGCACATCAGGATGATCAATATTCTTGGATGAATTGGTTAAGGAGATGAACATATTGCTTGAATATGAATGCCAGACCCTCTGTTTCTTTAGGTACCTACACGTCCTTGCTATCCTTCCATATGTGTTTATATTGTGATTTGGTTTCTAGTTATTGAGATTCAGTTGAATCAATTGTTTGCTAGCAGGGTTTGGAGTAACAAGAGTCTCAGATTCATCAATGTGTAAGCAGTGATGGTGGATTCAAGCCGTTTTCTTTCAAAACCCTTGGATTGAGATCCTTGTCTTACCCTTGTATTGGTATTAACTACACTTTGTCCTTCTAGTTCGTATGTGGGTTCTCCAGCTTTAAATATTTCAGGCTTATGTTTTGAACGACAAAGTGTAGTTGTTGCACTTTATTTTGCTTGAGTAGCAATAAAATGAGATGATTTCTGTCAGACATGCTTCGATTTTTGGGCTATAAACAGAATATGATGCCTATAATTGTAATCATCCATATATATTGGAACACGTCAAATTTCTCATCCCAGTTCTTTTATTATTCTGTTCTGTTGTCATAGAGAACGTGAGACCTTCAACAATGAAAAGCACCACCAAATTATCACTGAAATCTTGAGGCTTCATGGATAGAAGGTAAGTGAAACCCAATCTATACAAAAATGACACATTATCTCACATCACGGGGTTAAATCCCAAAACAAACAGAATTTTGGTAAATGTTTTAGATTTTTGTTTGAAAGTAATTTCATCTCCCTTCAATTTTTGTTTTTGGGTGAATAATAATATATTGAGCAAATTGCACTGGCACCCCAAAATGGAGGCCTTAAAGCCACGACACCCCACTTTATGTTTAAAAAACACATAGGTCCTATTCTGTTAGAAGGGTTATTACTTGGTTAATCATATTTTTGCAAAGACTATCATACCCTTGACTTATTATTCAAGAAATCTATTTTCATTTATCAAAAAAAAAAAAAAAAACTAACTTTATGGACGATTGGGAGTTCAACCGTTTCACTTCTTCTTCTTCTTCTTTTTCTTTTATTTTATTTTATTTTTTTCTTCAGATTTTAGTAAGGTCATTTTTGGAATTACAAAAAAATTAACAGTGGGTTAACAGTTTCACTAACAGAATGGACTAGTGTGTTTATTGAATTGGGGTATCAGTGCTTTTTAAACATAAAATGGGGTGTCAGTGCTTTAAGGCCTCCATTTTGGGGTGCCAATGCAATTTGCTCTAATATATTATAAACAGTCCAAACAGGATACAGCAAGGGAGGGTGGGGGAGAGCACTAGGCTTATCAATGCGCAACAACATTGAGTCTCCAACTACTGATGCACAAGAAGAGAAACTCAAGAGCTTTCCGAATCGCTCAGGATAGCGACATTTGGAGGTCCATCTTCGGAAATATGGTAGAAGCACGCAGCAAAAAGGAGCTTCCTAACTGTATCAACAATAGAGGAACCACCAATGGAGGAGGATATTTGGCAACACCTGCGAATGGTTAAGGGCGTCTGGATCCAATAGCGGCAAGGCTCGAGTCCATATGGGCTTTGAGAATGGGCAGGTGAAAAGAAGCGGAAAGAGTCTTCGATATCCGGACAAAAGATGCAAAGGAGAGGCTTAGATGGACAGGCTAATGAAAAAGGATTGGGTGGGTAGACAATGGAATAAAGGTCCTTGTATTTTCTTCCCTTCAAATTGAATATTGAAAATTTTATCCAAAAAGAAAATTGAATGTCTAATAATCAATATAAATATTGGGTGTATCACATTCATACCAATTATGAGAGATCATGTGATGGACTGAAAGTTGTTCCATATTATGTAGTAATGGACATGGTGGGCTTTTACCCCCCAAAAAAAATGACATGGTGGGCCAATTAAAAAGTGATACTCTAATCTACTTAACTAGCTAAAAAGCCCTGTAGTTAATGTGAGAGAGAACTTTTAAACTCATGAAACCAAGAGATCAAATTAAGAACCCTATCGACAACTCAATTATACAACTGGGGTAGTTGATAGCTAGGCTTTTCTATTCAGTCATTCACAATCACAGCACTTGATCAATTGCAGATTTGTCAGTTCAAGTTTTTTTTTCCTTCTGGTTCTCCTGTTGAGCTGGGTTCAAGATCAACTACTCCAAAACTGAAGGGAGTGACTAGATTTCCCAAGATATATAGAGGTAACATCAGGAGCCCTCCCTTTCTTATGGGATTCACAGTGCACTTGTTTTAAAGCTGACACCATAACCCAGAAGAGAAAAAGGGTAAAAGTGTTAGGTTTCAGAACCAATTGGGAATGTCGACCACTTAATTCTAGAGCAGAACGCACTAGTAAGTTTGCTAAGGCCGACACACTAGAAAGCCATTAAGGATAGCTTACAAGTAGTGGATGGATTTTTTTGCTAAGGAAATAGTGGATGGATGAACTACTTATTAAGAGGCATATATCTAAAGAAGCTTTGACAAAGGATGAGAGAAAGATGATCTTTTAAGAAAATTCCTTATCTAAGAAACGCCCCGTGTGCACTCTGAGAGAGATACACAGAGAGAGAGAGCAAAGGCAGGCCAACAAGGTGACCTCTTAAAGAGGTTCCTTCACTTGCCATTCATGTAAAGATACCCAGAACACACACACACACAGAAAACGAACATATGCTATGTCATTAGAAAACAATAGAGAGACCCTTCTTCCCCAAAATAAAAATCACAGGCTTTCTCTTCAAAGGATCTGTCCTCGTGGAGTTGGAGACACAGAGAGAAAGAGAGAGACAGAATTTCAAGTCGAATATAATGTTCAGTAAGGTAGGGTAGTGTACAAAAGCACTCTTTTCCATGTGAAGACGAGGGAGGTTCATATGGAATTCTTTTCCTGCTAACCAATCTCATTACTTTAAAGCTCAAATACACATTAGAGCAAGGGAGGAAGAATAAAGATGAAATAGTAACATAAATAAATAATAAGAAAAAGAATAGGAGCTTTATTCTTTCTCCTATAAAACATGTCCATGCATGCATGCAAGCATGCTTACAATATCTTTTACTGTACATCACATAAAGCATTACCCATTATATTATATATCAAGAACCATCATCCTCTCATCTTCTTCTCTGTTTTGCTTTCTTCTTTTCTTGCTATATCCGATCACAGCATCAGTGACAGAATCGGCCTGGTCCAGATTTCTGGTTGGGTTTATTTAGTTCAGACTGAACTTTACACAAGGAGCTTCATCGGATAAATATAAAAATAGAAAGCCATTATGATCACAAAACCTTTGGAGCCCTTGTTTCTGCCCTAATCAAGTGATCACATGACTTGTCATAGCTCTCGTAATTCCACCCAAATCAAAAGTAAGGTTTGAACACTCAATATTTTGGACCTGATTGGGTGTCTATGCTTTCAACCGATCCAAGAAAATTTATAGAAATTTCCTCTATCGCAGCAGATCTCTTGTGTCATGATTTTGTGGGACATACCAGACAATATGATGAATGCTACCTTTTCTGGGTTGTCATCCTTGATACAGATGAACCCTAATTATTTTTCAGTCACTCACTGAGAAAGTTGAGAGTATAGATTGAGTATTTGTAGTTGATGAAAAGGGCTTGTTAATCATATCATGCAAAGTGAAGGGTGACTTTAATAATTTTATTAAAGGCTTGAGGGCATTTCTGTAATTGGGCTAAAGAGAGAAATCACTTTAGTTAAATTTTCTAGTCCCCACTCCTAAACTTTAAATTTCTGTTATCCAACGGCTTTTTCTAATTTGCAATTCTTGATTTTAAAAATCTTCTTTGCCTCCTCCCCTTTTTTCTGCTTTTTCTCGAGCTTGGCTTAAAGAAACCCAAGATTATAGATAATAGCAAGACCACTTATAGCAGGACTTTCAAAGTTTCTCTTCTCCTCTTCTTCTTCTTCTGCTTACTCCTCACCATTTTTAGCAAAAGAGAAAAGGAGAGGTTCTCCTTCTTTCGTGAATGTGAAGCTTTGTCTTTGATTATGCTTGATCCACTCAACCCATGAAATTTCTGTGGTTCTTCTTCCTTTATTACCTTCCTTTTCTGATAAATCCTTACTCAGTGGAACAGAGGTACACTTCCATCTCAACAAATTCCTCAGTACCCAGGTGCTGAAATACTTCTTGTTTTTGATAAATCTTTACTCACTAAAACAGTGAAACTACTCATTTCAACAGATTCCCATACCCAAGTGCTGCTCCTGTTTCTTCACCTTGGTTTTGTTCCCCACCCACCATCAAAATGCCTTCCCCAATTGTTATGCTACTGTTGATGTCACTTTTGGTTACTTGTGCTTCTGCTGCTGCTCTAATCAGTGATGCTCTAGTCTTAGCTTCACTCAAGCAAGGTTTTGAGTTCCCCAATCCAGCCTTGAGCAATTGGGATGTCTCAAATTCAAGTTCAGTATGCCAGTGGGCTGGAATCCAATGCGCTAACGACCGAGTTTTTGCTGTTGATTTAACAGACCTTAATCTCTGTGGCTCTGTTTCACCATTAATTTCCAGTCTCAGTCAGCTGGTTAACCTCTCTCTTTCTGGAAACAACTTCACAGGCAGCATTGAGATTGTGAATTTAACCAGTCTTCGGTGGCTGAACATCTCCAACAATCAGTTCAGTGGTGGGTTGAATTGGGACTTCTCTAGTCTAGCAAACTTGGAGGTGTTTGATGCATATAACAACAACTTCACTGCTCCACTCCCACTGGGGATTCTGACATTGGAGAAACTTAGGTATCTTGACCTTGGTGGGAACTTCTTCTTCGGGGATATCCCACCGGGCTATGCAAATTTGATCAAATTGGAGTACTTGTCACTAGAAGGAAACGATCTCCATGGCAAGATTCCAGGTGAGTTGGGCAATCTTATAAATTTGAAACAGCTTTATTTGGGCTATTACAATGTTTTTGAAGGAGGCATTCCTGTGGAACTTGGCAGTTTGATTAACTTGGTCCACTTAGATCTCTCAAGTTGTGGACTGGATGGGAAAATTCCTCATCAGTTGGGGAATCTAAAGTCACTCAACACTCTTTTTCTCCATACCAACCTCTTATCAGGTTCAATTCCGAAACACTTAGGCAATCTGACAGACTTGATAAATCTTGATCTTTCAAACAATGGCCTTAGAGGAGAGATCCCAATTGAGCTGGTGAATCTCAAAGAGCTTAGGCTTTTAAACCTGTTCATGAACAAGTTACATGGGTCTATCCCAGATTTCATTGCTGACTTGCCGAATTTGGATACTCTTGCTCTGTGGATGAACAATTTCACAGGAGTGATCCCCGAGAAACTTGGCCAAAATGGTAAACTGCAAATGCTTGATCTTTCCTCAAATAAGCTCACCGGTATGATCCCTCAAAGCTTGTGTTCTGGTAATCAGCTGAAGACATTGATTCTGCTTAAGAATTTTCTCTTTGGACCAATCCCAGAGGGTTTAGGTAGGTGCTGGAGCCTTGTGAGAGTAAGATTGGGGCATAACTATTTGAATGGTAGCATTCCTGAAGGCTTCATTTACTTGCCAGAGCTCAACTTAGTGGAGCTCCACAACAACTTTCTTTCTGGAAATCTAATGGAGAATAGCAACAGGAGCTCAAAGCCAGTGAAACTGGCTGAGTTGAACCTATCAAACAATCTCCTTTCAGGGTCTTTACCATGGTCAATATCAAATTTGTCTTCTGTTGAAATCCTTTTGCTTAGTGGAAATCAATTCTCTAGCCAGATCCCACCTTCAATTGGTGAACTTCATCAGGTCCTTAAGCTTGATCTCAGCCGAAACTCGCTTTCTGATAATATTCCACCGGAGATTGGAAACTGTTCCCAACTCACCTATCTAGACATGAGCCAGAACAACCTTTCTGGCATCATCCCACCTGAGATTTCCAATATCAGAATTCTGAATTACTTAAATTTGTCAAGGAACCACCTCACTCAGACAATACCCAAGTCAATTGGGACAATGAAGAGCCTAACTGCTGTTGATTTCTCTTTCAATGATCTCACTGGTGAGCTGCCAGAATCTGGCCAGTTCGCATTCTTCAATTCCTCATCTTTCACAGGCAATCCCCTACTCTGTGGCCCTGTCCTTAACAATCCCTGCAATTTCACCACATTTATGATCCGAACCAAAAAAGCTCCAGGGGATTTCAAGCTCATTTTCGCTCTTGGGCTAATGATCTGCTCACTTATCTTCACCTCTGCGGCAATTATAAAGGCCATATCAGTCAAGACTCGCAATTCCCATGCATGGAAGATGACAGCATTCCAGAAGGTTGGATTTACTGTGACAGACGTGGTGTCATGCATGAAGGATTGTAATTTGATCGGACGAGGAGGAGCTGGTATTGTGTACATTGGAAAGATGCCTAATGGGGAGGAAATTGCCATAAAGAAGTTGCTCGGATTCGGTAACAGCAACCATGATCATGGTTTTAAAGCTGAGATCCTCACACTAGGCAATATTCGACACCGGAATATTGTAAGGTTGTTGGCTTTCTGTTCGAATTCAGAGACAAATTTGTTGGTTTATGAGTATATGAAAAATGGAAGCTTGGGAGAAGCTCTACATGGGAAGAAAAGTGGTCTCTTGGGATGGAGTTTGAGATATAAGATAGCCATTGAAGCTGCAAAGGGACTCTGTTATCTTCACCATGACTGTTCTCCTCTTATTGTTCATAGAGATGTGAAGTCCAATAACATTCTCTTGAATTCAAGCTTTGAAGCTCATGTTGCAGATTTTGGGCTTGCCAAGTTCCTGGAAGACAGTGGTGCCTCGGAGTCCATGTCAGCAATTGCAGGTTCCTATGGCTACATTGCACCTGGTATGCACTTCTCTGCCTCAAAATCCACTCTGTTCTTTGAGTTTTTGAGTTATCCATGCATCGCTGCCACTCTGTTTTTCAAATTTTCCTTCTCTCATGAGAGAAAACTGCCAGAACATAAAAGATAGGGTGACAGGGTGGCCGGGTGGATAGGATTTGGACTCAGTTAATACATAAAGAATGAATTGAGAATTTCTATGGCAGAAATCCAATCCGAGTCAATGCTGACACACACCGATTTAGTATTGTTCTTTGTTAAAGTAACCCACTATGCACGCTTATTTTTGCCATTGAGATTAGGACCCTCTCATTTACTAGCCACTAGACCATTTATATCTAGAGGCACCAGGTCATATGGTCATTTTCATAAACAAAAATAAAATGGAAAACCATATGGTCTTACAAATGATTAAAATATATTTTTCTAAGAGAAAAAGGATATTCTTTGGAGTTTGTGCAGATTCTTTTTTGGGAAATGATATCTCAATAAGATTCTTCTATTGGGATCAGAAATTCAGATTATGGATTCTTCAGTTTCTCATTTCATTTTTCTGGTCCCCCTACCCCACCATGTCTCTCTAGCTTCTAGGGCATTTAAATTTCTTTTCTTGAATTTCTAGGTACTATCACTTTTTTTTTTTTTTAAACAACTTTTGTGATACTCAGAAACCTAGGTAGTATAAAAAATGATTTGACTAAATAATTAATTTTAGAATTCTTATCCTTCCTAGGTTTTTAGGCAATAGAACATGGTTGCCATTTGAGGCTCACTTTATCTCAAATTTTGTTTTTTTTTCGTTTTTTAACTTATTATATTTTGTTTTTTCTTGACAATGCAGAGTATGCTTATACCCTTAAGGTGGACGAGAAGAGTGATGTGTACAGTTATGGAGTAGTCCTCTTGGAACTCATGACTAGTCGTCGGCCGGTTGGTGATTTTGGAGACGGTGTGGATATCGTACAATGGGTAAAGCAATCCACAAAATGCAATAAAGAAAATGTTACTCAAATCATCGATCCAAGATTAATCGACGTTCCACAAGACGAAGCAATGCACATTTTCTTTGTGGCCATGCTATGCATCCAAGAGAACAGCGTCGAAAGGCCAACAATGAGAGAAGTAGTTCAAATGCTATCAGAGTTCCCAAGCCATAATCGAAACCAGTCTTCATCTTCTCAGCTGCAACTCACGAATCACGAAAAAGAAAGAGATTCCTCTCACTTTCCACCTGATCTCTTGATATAAGCAACGCTTATTTCAAGGTCTCAAAGATTAATTTGATGGATTATGTTGCCCTATAAAGTGGCTTGATTTTTTTCATAGCCTTAAAATGTGCAGAGATTTTTCTAATCATTTTTTATCTCCCTCTTGGAAACTGTTCAACCAAAAAAATATCTATTTGTGGGTTTTGGATTCTAATAAATATCAAAATAATGAACAAGGATAAGGTTTTTCCTTAGTGCCACACACTTAAAAAAAAAAAAAAAAAGAGAGAGAAAGAAATTCAGTGTTCTTCATAGTAGAGCCAGCCCTAATTTTAGGGGCAGACCCAACTCCATCTTGCTCTTCAATTTTGTCATCCAAGCCCACTAGCGGCCCAGGACTCCAAGTAAAGACCGAGTACAAGAAGTCTGTGGGAGGCCCAATCTCCAAACCCATAAATTTTCAGTGCTTGATTCATGATTTTCTTTTCATAACTAAGATTTGAAGAAATGTTCCTACAAGGCTACAAGTTAAGAAAAAGAAGACCAGGGGTGAAGGGAGAATTTTTTTTTCACCCACCCAAATGAGTGATATTTTAGGGTTTTAACCATTAAGATAAGTGTGGATACTTTAGGGTTAATATAAAAGGTCATGTCACTTAAGAGGGGAACTTCAAGTGCAAAGATTTTATTAGGAGGAATTTTATCACATCTGGGCCATTCATTTTCTTATGGATGAAGGACACATGTTCATTAGTCACATCCAAAACACAAAATTTAGTGGGTTAGGTCAGATTGGGCTAATAACTAAACCAAATCCTATCGGAACTGCCAGGCTAACTATTTTGTAACGCAAACTCATCCTTCTAGTTGAGAAATCAAGTTGAACTTATGATAGAGTTAGGTTAGTTCAAGCTGATAGGATTTTATTAATGACCATGAAATATTAAAATAAAATAAAAAAGACTTTATAAAGAGGTCTATTTATTAATGACCCTGAAATTAAAAAAGGAAGACTCTATAAAGAGGCCTATTTAGCTTACCATGTTAGAATTAGTATTGGTCAAAGAATCTTGTGTTACTCTACACTAATCTTTTGGTGTCATCTAAGCTGAAAAAGACAAATGAAATAGATTTGGATTCAAGATGATAAAAAAACAAATACTAGTTATATTAAATATTGCATCATCATGATCATATATATATATATATATATATATATATATTACTTAATTTTATAATTATATTTTATATTTTATAAAAATCTTAAGGAAAATATTGAGGTGGGGGGACCTAATAATAGGTGGGTGAATAAGTAATCCAAATGAGTAAAAGCATGATGTGACTATAGCATGGCAGATTTAGTAGCACAAACACACACCCTACCAACCTAAACAAAAAGAAGGTGGAATGGAGTGGAGGTGGAAGGTGACTCACACTTAAACTTAAGTGCCCATGCTTCACAAATCTTTTCAGTCTTTCTTTCTCCTTCTTGAGATTGATAGCAAGAAGAAGCAGTAGGTGAGAACAGCCAAAGGCATTGCCTTGCCTTGCCTTGCCTTGGAATAATCTCTGAGGTACATTTTGAATTCTCTAAATGATAAAAATAACTGCAAACACAAGTTAGCAACAAGTGGTCGGTTGGAGAAATCAAATTAAGTTGTGAAAGTTGGATGGGAATCCACACAGGAAAGACTACAGGAGAGAGTACAGGACATTCCACCAACGAAAACAGTAAATTCAAAGTTATTGTGATTTAAATGGAGACTTTACTCTTCTGCAACCACAACCAAACAGATGTCCACGCGTGTTATGCAATAAATTCTTCTTCAACTCTTCAAAGTTTTCAATATAGTAATAATTACCGGATATATGTCCATTTATTTCTAATGAAAATGAGAAGAAAAAAAATCATAGCTAGTGGGTAATTTATCTCTATCCAACCCAATTATCATTTTTTCTTTTTTTTCAAAAAGGCAAATTCGGTGTCAAAGGTTTTTGCATAAGCATAAGTCCAAGAGACCATTGTTCCTATAGTCTTATCCCAATCAAATTTTTTATAGGAAGTTATTTATATTTACAAACTTTAAGATGACTCAGCTGACAAAAGACCAACACCCACAGTATAAAATTAATAAGCATATAAAAAAAAAAATAACACAATGTTAAGAATTTGAATCTCTACCGGGTCAATAATGAAATTCTACCAAAGATGTAATCGAAATACAAATAAGCTAAGTCCAAATGAAGACTATTACATATATAGCTAATCCTTGTTTTAAATCAGTTTGTGCTTGTACTTTTTCTACATCAATGCGATTTAGATCCTCTACTCTTAATAAAGACGTATAAGGGATTATGCTTGCCTCACACTCCTTCATCTCACAATTAAGAAGAAGGTCTACGTCGGAGCCGTAATGCTCGAATGTGTAGAAGATTCTAATTCGACATGTCAAATATGTCATTGCCAACTCAGCCAATCCTCCGGCAGGGAATTTTGGTATGCAATACAACCGACAAAGAGAATCAACGACGGCCCCTACCTACCTAACGTCCTAACCCTTATTGTGAGGCCTACCAGGCTACGGTATCCTCATTCGTACGTAATCGTATCTTACGAACCATATCATAAGCCAAGCCACAATCACACGTTAATTGAAGACGAATATTCTAATCTTGACCGTTGAAACACGGATCCCATGATGTGATAGGTAGGGAGATTTGGATGGATCTCCCTGTTCTTTCGAGACTGCCACGTATGACTCTCTCTCTCTCTCGTATCTTTCGAACTTTGGATCACGATTTTTTAATTCCCCAAAGAAATAATAATAAAAAAGAAATTACGGATAAAATGGTGGGAACCCAAAGCCCAGAGGTACCTTGTGGGCCCCGCTACTGTCTGTCAAATTGCCAGACTTTGACCCTCTTTTGAGACCGGGGCTCGACAATCTAGAAACCCTTAGTACCTCCCAAAAGACCAAATTACCCCCCCCCACTCTATTTCCTCTATGCTGCGCCCACACTAAAAAGTGGACCGACGAATTGCACACGTCCACGTGGCTTTAATATTTAAACAAACCCTTCCCAGGTCCAAGAGTAGTGGATCAGAGATGTTTGGTCAATGCTTCTCTTTCTCTCTCTCTCTCTCTCACTCTCTGTTGTTCCCTCCGCGGTCCAAACACTCCATCTGCTTTGCCAGTTTGCCCTGTTTCTTTTCTTTTCCTTCTTCTTTAATATCACTTCCACCCACAAAAAGATCCTTAAAGGGTTCTCTCAGTTTTTGAATTTTTCTGCTGTAACAAAATTTCTCGGTTTGTTTAATTAAAAGGAGAGGAAACAAAGGCAGCAGAAACACATACCAACGCATCTTTCTTGTGCTTGGTCACTCCTTTTCATGTCGTCTACTGTTGCCTTCCTCTCTCTTCTCTTCCATCTGCAAAAAGCAACAAAAACCCATATGATACAGAGAGAGAGCGAGAGAGAGATCATGGCCAGAGTGGACCCATCAGAAGGTTTCTTTCTTGTACCTAAAGGGAAAGCTTGGGAAACTAAACTACAAAATTATCATCCACAGATACCCACAAAGCTCAAAAGACAAGGAACAGGGTGGGGAAATCTATAATCATTTTCCATAATCTATTCTCCTTTTTATATGTACAATTCATTATTCCAGTCCTCATTTTGAATCTCTCGGAAGCTTTCCTCTCTTTCCTGTATCTATCTTCCGAATCTTCTTCACATTTCATGGTTACCAAAAGAACAGGGGGAAAAAAATAAAAATAAAAATAAAAATCAGAATCCAATTCCAACACCCCTCTTTACCCCCCACATTTACAGTTTACACCCCCCTCCCTTCCCCCTCCTCTCACCCCACCCTCTTCAACCCCACTCACAAACATGGCTTTGACACACCATATTCCAACATGGCTGATCAGCAAAACTCAGCCATGACCAATCCTCCCCCATGCCACACCCAAAAGTCCTCGTGTCATACTGCTGGCCGGCCATTGCTCAAAAAGGGACTACAGATCCCTGCATCATATTTTCCGAGGCATGCGGCCAATGATTCTGATCAGTAGTCTGATCAATTCAATGTATGCCTTTGATTTTCTGATCCTTCTTCATCACTTATCCTCGATAAAAATCCTGTGTATAAAGTCCCGAAATCTCTTCGAGTAGAGCTTTGGATCAACAGCAGAGATGGATGTCGGATCAGCCTGCAGGGACTTGTATGCATGCTCTAATTTTTTGCTGATATCATAGTCTTGGAGGATGTCAATGATTCCAAAGTATAGAATTACTTCATAGATCTCACCACAACCACCACGCAGTGGAGTTAAATCTCCTCCTCCAATTGGGTTGAATGGTTCAAAATCACTCCTCCTCATCACCTGCTCTGCTCTTGCAGGCATGTTTGCTCCTAATTGGACAAATGGTCTCCTGATTGGTATTGAACAAGTCAATAAGAAACTCAACAAGTATAAATAACTCGTAATTGAATTTCTTAGACATATATAATAAAATACAAAAGTCAATTGATCATGCACAACCATCTCTTGATAATTTAATGTTTGAATATTTTCTTATAGTTTAGATCCCATATAGATAAATTAGAATAACCAAAGTTCCAAAGTCTAATTTCCTAGCTAACCAAACACTATGACCCAATTAGATTACAGGTCCTTTCTGCAGCCCAAATGTTGTTAAGTGTCCCCAGTGACAAACAAAACTGATCTTTCGTTTTTCATATGTAAGCAAATGTTACCAACCATAACAAAAGGAAAAAACAAACTCCCTTGTTTTTATCCAAGGAAAGCATAAATGACCCATGCTGGCTATACCCCACGCACCCACCTATAAGTGCTGTCAAAAGATTTATCCTCAAATTCACCATGATAAACAAGACCACTTCCACTTATTCCAATCAACAAATTTCAGATTTAGAGAACAAATGAAGAGCTTATTCCTTCCAATGAGAGAGAGAGAGAGAGAGAGAGAGAGGAAAACTTGGACTACTACATATTCGTATTTCCTATTGTTGTTGGCAATAAGAAATATTCTTCCACAATAGCAAAGCCAATGATGTAAGATTATTGAAATTTCAAGGTCAGAATGGAAACCAACAAAAGCCTTTTTTCCATAATTATGAGATGAACAAGCTGTCTCAAATGGTTGGTTCAAATAACACCAACATAGTTCATCTAAAACTTGGAGTAAGTCACAAGTAGATAAGAATACCTGCCAGCCACAAGACGATCCATATCCTGCAACTCCGCACCAAAGAAACGACACCCACTTCTACCTTTATGATCTTGACATGTTTCCCTGTTGCCTGAGGAAACGTTAAGGTACGTGTTTTAGCTTTTCAGCATCCCTATGGGCCATGTCTTCCCCAACTTTCACATAGCAGAAGATACGAAGACAAACAAAAGCAACAAACTGCAGAAATGATTCTTTTACCTGAAGCCACAATTAGTGGCGACAACCCCAATTTATCGCCTGTATAAGTATCACGGAAGTGAAGACCCACCAAGAGGCTGTAATCCATTATCCTCTCAGCTTCCAAAAATTCACAGTCACGATCGATTTGTCTGAAAACAAATGGACCACAATCTAATCAATCACCAATTGCAATGAATACCAAGATAATATTGAAAATTTAATGAAACAAAATTTCCATTGTCTTGGATTATTTATTAGTCTTAATCTTCATAAAATTAAAGGTGTGCCACCAAAACTCAACCTCATTAGTTCTTCAAACCAAGATCTTTGCAGGCGAAACACAAAATTGAGATCAAGGTCCTTCAGCGTGGTCGTCTCATCAATCTCCCCCTCAGGTTTGTCAGTTGTACGGCCATGGGAGGATCCTTTAAGGTCAAACCGTCTGTGGATTCGGTAATCCGAGCAGAACAAATTGCCCATCACAATGAACCGGGTCTAATTTCCAGACACAAGCATAATTATCAGAAAATCAATTGCTTACACTGAACCTCAATACCCAAAAAATGCATATAACATCCAAAACATACCTTCTGACCACCAACTGGTTTGACACAGTGCACTCCGAAGAATTTTGTAACCAGGGAGTTCTCATACCGACACACATGTTGATAGTAACTTGGAAGCATCCTAAGAAGCACCTGAGTATGGAAAAATAAGAACAATCAGATATGAAAAAGAATTTGGGTTCAAATTTTGTCATCTAGTCTTCTTGAAGATACAACCGAACAGAAAAAAATTCACAATCCATCACCAATTTACATACCTAGAGTCTGAAGGAATCTTGTGTTTTAAGGAACCTAACAGACTCGGGAAGAGGGATAGGTAACTGACCTTGACTTCAGATTTCTTCACGGTTTTTATCATGAACCGATCATCTTGTGTAAGGTAAAAGAAGCTTCCACTCTTCCCTGGAGAAGAAAATTCTCTCAGCGCGTCATTTCCGCAAATGGCTAGCATGTAATCCGCAGGATCAATATTGAACAACTTCCTCAGATATCTGAACAAAGGATAAATTTAATATTCATTACAGTAAGCTAATAGCCCTCGAAAAAGAGGGGAAAAACACAACGGAAGTGCAAACCGCCAATGCTCCAATCACAAATTTGAAAGAAATTGAAAACCCCAAATGGGTGAATCAAGGAATCAATACCTGAACACCATGGGACAGTAATCCTTCCATCGGAACTCCACCGACTGGTGAGGGGGTGTAATTTTAGATCCCTCCGTTGGAAACCTCGTCCAGAACTTCTCTCTTGGATCGAAATCCGACGGTTTAAGGTCCCGCAATGTCGAAGCAGGCTTGCCTACAGAATACCTACGAGTGAAACCAGAAGACTTACTAACAGAGATTAAAAATGAACAATGCTCAGAAAAACCCTACGAAACCATCACTCCATTCAATACCTGATACCAAGTTGAAGATTCAGCATCAAATCGTAGTTCTTATGCCCCTTAGATATCGGGTGTCCTGGTTTCTTAACCTCTCCAGCAAAATAACACGGACTTCGTCTCTGCAAATCGAGACCCCGATCCAAACCAGTTCCATCACGATAAAGCATCGATGCTTCCACATTATCAATGATATCGCAAGTGATATCCCCAGCTTCGCCATCAGATTCCCAAATGCAAATCCGTGGGAAATTCCTCTCCGCCAAGCTTCGTCTTCCACCATCTACCGAAGATCTTTTCCTGGTCGACAACATAAAGTTCTCCTCAGCCAAAGGACTCCTCTGCAAATCATTCCGATCCTTTAGGTTCTTACTCGCATAAAAAGTTCCATTAACATGTTGTTGATGCTTAAGATCCTTATTCCAAGAACCCACATAGCAACTCCCATCAGGCCAAGTAAAAACACCACTCCCTTTTGGAACTCCATTCTCCCATTGCCCATCATAACGATTTCCATTAGCCCAAATCAAAACACCTCTACCAGAGATCACACCGTTCTTCCACTCACCAACATACTCGTTCCCATTATTCCAGGCATACCTTCCTTGGCCTTCCTGCAAATTACGCCTCCATGTTCCTTCATAGTAATCTCCATTAGCGTAGTTTTTCTGACCAAATCCTTGTTTCCGGTCGGCGCACCAAGATCCACGGTAAGTGTCGCCATCAGCACCGATGAAAGTACCAACACCGTCCATTCTCCCAGCTTTGAATTCTCCTTCGTAGGTAGCACCAGAGGGCCAAGAAAACTTGCCTTTGCCAGAAGCTTTACCTCTTCGCCACTGACCTTCATACATACACCCGTCTCTCCAGAGATACTTCCCAGTACCGTGAGGAACGTTACCAACGAAGCCTCCAGTATAGAGATCACCGTTGGGGAGGATTTTCTCAAGAATAGTTGGGGTATCAACACCGATATCGTTGGTTGCAGAGATGGTTGGGGTTACTCTACGGGTGTTTACAGCCTGAGATCGGCTCCTGCCAACGATAAACGGTGAAGGTAGCACCAGAACTTCTTCTTCTTCTGCCTCTGCTGCTTCCTTATTGTTGTCTCCCTCTGACTTCTTCTTCTTGTAACCACCGTTTCCGATGTTGTCTTCCTCATCACAGAACACTGTTTCACGCATTTTCGATCTACAACCCAGTCAAATTCGCCGGAATGTCACCGGAGTCTGCAGCTTCTGCAGCATTTTCACGGCGATTCTGAACTGGGTTTGTTCGTTGGTTCTCAATCAGATAATCTCTGCTTTTTGGTGTTGTCTCGAACAACAGCAACAGCAGCAGACGTGAGAAAGCCGAGAACACAGCCAGCGAAGAAGTAAAAGGAAACAGAAACAGAAAAAAGAATGAAATAAGTGAGAATAAAAATTGGTTTAATGGACCGATGGGCCGGGCGGGCCGTATTTGGACGGAAATACCCTTGTACATTTACTGAAATGCCAACTCCATCGATTTGTCGCTTTTTTCTGGTTCCACCGTTCAATTTCAATCCCTGAAAATTACAATAAGACAAAAAAGTATCTGTTTCTTTCAAAATGTAATTTTTCGAGGGATCTGCCAACCAAACAACCCCTAAAAGAAAAAATTGTAAGGGAAATTGTTAAAGAGACAGAATTACCCTTGAATGGAAAGTGAATTGACATTACGAAAATGCCACTCCGTGATGATTTGCAGCACTGTGGGGCCAAAGGTATGTTTGGATTCTTTAGACTTTGAAGGGACAGTGGTTCGGTAAATTAATGCATCCAAGGTTTGAAGATTCCTTTGAGAACTTGAGAAATGTTTCTCAATTGGCTAAATTGTAGCTAAATGAAGTATAACCCTATAGTCATTGATAGTTTTCAAAGAGTCCCTTACTCTAACGGTTAGAATCCAGGTTTCAATGACAACCGTTAAATTAATGTTTATTTTGTTTTAGTTCCAAAAATAATGAAAACACAGGGTTATACTGGAGGCTTTTGTGTTTTTTAAACATAAAGTAGGGTGTCATTGCTTTAAGGCTTCCATTTTGAGGTACCAGTGCAATTTGCCCTTGATTTAAAGACTTTAAGTTGTGATTTTATGCATGTATGAAAATTCTGAGGGTGTGAATTTAAACAATCCACATGGCCTTCATCTAGCGCCCGAAAGGATAAGAAACACAGGGCTTCAAGACATTAATGATTTGAATCCGAGCATGGGTTGTATCTAGACACATTGGCATGGGCAAAATGATTAGCTTGCCTCGTATTGGTGGAAATATTGTCCTTATGTTTATTTTATCATAGCTGGTGTTGAAATACAATACATCAACCCTAAAAATTAAAAGAGGATGATATATGGTCATGTTGAATGTGTCATTCTCACATTTTGATAGTGTAAAAGTATGACATTGCCCGCATTAAATAATAATCCCACTAATGCCAATTCTTGGGTAAACTCCCATTAGCCAATACATGTCTATACTCTAGAGACTCAAAGCACATAAAGAGTAAAAAGACTTCCCTCTACACAAAGTAATAACAATTGCTTAGTGCCATTATACATGATGCATCTACCATGCTCTGTCATAAAATATTCATTTTAAAGGATATCGAGATAATTACATGAATCAATCAGACATGAAAATATTAGCCCAATAACCTCAAGGGGCTCACTCTGTTGGTAGAAAACCAACGTCTCATGGTCGAAGGTCAAGAAGTCAAATCTTCTGGTGGCCAACGGCGAAGTTTGACTTTATATTTAAAAAATTATCCAATAAATGTAGTTAAAGTATGTATAAATTGGTTTGGATGTACCTCATATCTAAAAAGAAGAAAGAAAATACTAGCCGAATCAAAGCTTTGTAAGTGTTCACCCAAGGTTTAAAGTATCGGTATCGAGTATCGTATTGGTTAGATGATTTTAAGAGACGTATCGTCCTATAACAAATATTGTATCGCTCTAGCTAATATATTTTAGAATAATTCAATAGAGAGTCGTATCGAGATGTATCGTATTAGTTTGGTCAAATATGGATACATATCGACTAGTATCGCATGGTATCGTGGGATACTTTAAATCTTGTGTCCACCTAGACAACACAGGGAGCTTAAGTGGGCTTCATAGTAGGTGAGTGGAAAATCAGTGACAGTAGATATCACTTCAGAAGTTTACCTAAAACAGAAACCACTTTAGGATTCTTTGGTTAGAAATTAAACAAAGTGGGAGGTGTTTCTCCTTTATTGATCTATATCTCATTTTGTCCTTAAATAAATCCAATGTGTGGCCCACTGATGCTTTTAATCTTAATGCTTAACTGTCTTCAAGTGAGTTGAAATTTGTCATTCATCACTATTTATAGCTTTCACATATGTTGAAGACCAAAAGCCAGCATTATCAAATTTTTTTCTTAGTGTGGTTATGACAATATAATCAATTATTCAATGAAGGAGCCTATCATTCTCATGACTAGGGTCTTACGTGAAGCCTCAACGACAATTCAAAACAAAAAAAAAAAAAATGCAGTAGAGGTAGAATCACAAGAATTCATCTAAAAAAACTTGTCAGGTTATGCACTAATGAAACTAAATTGATTACACAAGTGAGTAGAGCTTAAAATTTGGCCCTGGTGGCCTTAACCTACCCTAAGCCCTGCCCAAATAGGGCATTGGGTTAAAGATTTGACCATAAAGGTGGATCAGGGCCAAAATATTATGTGTTGAATCAAGATGAAGGGTTAGGCTTAGGGTTAGTGTCTGTCCTGCACAATCTGTCATGGTTAATCCCTGATTTTTTTACCATAATTATGGCCCTGATCCCAACAAACATAAGATCAGCATACAAAGAGACTAAGAAAGGAGACATTGCCAACTTACTTTCTTGTAGAGTTAGTGTTACTTAAATGGGTATTTTCTTCTAGGTATAAACAATTGATCAATAACTTAGATTTCTTTAAGGCTAGACAAGGAACATGGCCAATCAGGGACAGAGATTGGGCCAAAATATCCCAACATGGTCCAACCAAAGAGAATCAAAGTAAGATTGGACTTAGCTTGGCTTGTTAAGGTTTAGGGTCAAAAACAAGAATTTTAAGCCTTGAATCGGTGTTAGGATAAGAATAAGCTTAGCTAAGAACATACAAGGTTGAAAATGGATTTTGAAAAGCCTGAGTACCCTCCTGTCCCTGATGTAGCCCTACAAGTGAGAACACCAATTAAGGAACAACCATCGCAAAAGAACCTAAAGGGGAGAAAAAATTCAGTTGGGCAGAACTTAACTTTATTGGAAATTGCTTGATATATGATGTTAAAAGAAATGAATACCCAACAGATTTTGGTGTTTCTAAAACTGAAGGAGTCTAAGATCAACATTGGTAGGAACCTATAATATGTTTTTTTTTTTTTGTTCAAGAAAATACTTAGATGAAACACTCTAAAGAACCTACCAATATGTTTCAAAAGTTTGGGTTTTTTTGTTGGATATGTTTCAAAAGTTCAATTTACTAGCAAACATGATATTTATAGATCCAATAGAAGAAAAGTAAAGTTTTGAAGAGATGGGGAGAATTAAAGTAAAGAAAGAGACATGACATCTAATTCATGCTTGGCCTTCTTGTAATTTGGAGTGATTTCTTTTCATTAAATTACTCTCCCCTTTCAATCAATTTGAGCAAAAAGTCTTTTCCTTGATAGCCAACCGTGCGGCACTTAGACTTTCTTGCACTAGTCAGCCTAAACCCAGCTGGGTGAACTTGGCTCGCCTTGAGCTCTTTGCTCCTTGTTTATGCTTTGTACAATGAGTCCCTCCCTTTTTGGTGGGTGGTCTGTGGTTTGTTTTGTGTCTGAATCTTGGTTGGTTTCTGTGGGTCTGTTTTCTGGGATTTTCTGGCAGATCTTTTAGATGTAGATTCCTCTAGAATCTCCCTCCCTTCTAGATGTGGGCTGTGTGCCCTTGTTTATTTCTGTTGGGCTAGCCCATGTGTGGCCATGATATTATCCATTGGGCCTTGTTTGGGTTGTGTCTTCTCCCCCCCTTTCCGTCCGTCCTCTCTGTTTTCATCGTGGAACCTCCTTTTGTTCTTGGCGCCACTCGTTTGTTCCCCTTGCTTCGCTCTCGGGCATCCCTTCCACTTCACCAATACTCTCGCTCGGAGGCCCCCCGTTTGCGCTTCTCGTCCGCCTTATTGTTCCGCCTCCTTGTCTGGATGTTGTTTGCTTGTGGTGCCCTTGTGGTCCCCGACTAGGATCCTCCGCATCTCCTTGGTGGCTTCAACATACTTCTTGCATGGAGCGATGGATCTTGGCTTTGGTGGGAGGTCTGTTGGTGGACCTTACCCACTTTCTTCACGATTTTGACGGGCCTTCATCCGCGCCGTCCTTTGTGCCCTTTCGCGGACTTGTTGTTGGGGTGTACTTCCCTGACCATTCCCCTTGCGTTTGCGGGTCGTCTTCCTTGTGGCCCCTTCTTCATCTTCTTTGTGGCTTTGTCTGTTGCTTAGCCACATCCACCTTTTCGCCTTGGTTGTAGGCTTCGGGCAACTCGGGGGCATCACGTCCTTGAACTCCTCTAGAGTTCTCTTGACCTCCTTCGGTCCGGCGCCTTGGGGACATCCTCCTTGTCTTCCAAGAGTGCGCCAAATGTGTGACTTGCCCCTCTTCGGCTCCCTTCTTCAATTGCATGGCCGAAAGAAGCTTCGGCCCCTCCTTAGTCCCTTGTATCGTTGGGACCATACAAGGTGCTCCTTCCTCCATAATGCACACCTTGTTTAAGAATGGCATAGGTACGACCTTGACCCGTGTCAAGAATTCCATGCCAAGCACCAAGTCGAGTCGTCCATTGTCACGACCGACAAGTCCACGGTGCCTTTCCAGCCCCAATTGTCATCTCGACTCCTTGGCAACTCCCTCGATAGGGCGTGCCTTCGAGTTGGCCGCTTTAAGGCTCCCTCTTTCCTTGCTCGTTTTGAGCCCCAAACGCTTGCCTCCTCCGTTGAGACAAAGTTGTGTGTTGCCCCCGTATCAACCATGGCCCTTGCCATTTTGCCGTTGATACGCACCTCTCGTACATCAACCCCTTTGTTGATGTAGGGGCTTTGTCTTCCTTGGCCTTGATAGCACCAAGCCGCTGCAATGATCCCATGTGCACCTCCTCTTCATCCGTGTCTTCGAGGAGTGCACTTAGGGCCTTCCGTTTTGGGCAATCCCTAGCCCAATGTGGTCCATCACAAAGGAAGCACTTGTCTTTGGGCTGGAATTTCTTCTTCTTTTCTTGCTTGCCACCCTCCTTGTTCGAAGAGAACTTGTTTGTGCCTTCCCTTGTGTGGTCGGTCTTTGACCCCTTCTCTCCCCCACCTTTGCCATTATTGCTCTTCTTGGCCTTAGACTCGTCCCTTCGAAACTCTATTAAGGACTCCGCCGCCGCTATAGCCGTAGCAAGATCTTGTACACCTCGCGTTGTAGCTCTTGCGAGGCCCAATTTTGGAGCCCATCCATGAAGTCGAAGAGAAGTTCCTCTTCGGTCATACTGGACCTCCAACATGAGTGTTGAGAACTCCTTCACGTAGTCTCGAATCGACCCCGTGTGCTTTAGCCTCTTGATGTTCTTTCGGGCCAAGAATGCAGCATTCTCCGGATAAAATTGTTTCTTAAGCTCTTTCTTAAAGTCTTCCCATGTGTCTATGGTGCACGTACCTCTTTGCATGTCGTTGTACCTTCGTCTCCACCATAGAGCTGCGGTTTCGGTGGGTAGAGTTGCCGGTCTTGATCTTGGTAGACTCGTCCTCCATCGCGTAGCCTCGAAATACCGCTCCATGTGCCATAGGAAGTTGTCACCTCCCGAGCATCTCTTGTTCCCTCGATGCCTTAGGCTTTGGCACCTCCACCCTTGGTGCTTCACGCCACACATTCCCACCAATCGTGGTTCTCCCGCCGTTGCTACCTCTCTACTCAACTCATGCATACGAGCTTCCACCGCGGCGATCCTTTCCACCACTTGGGTTTGAAGAGCATCAAGTCGTTGTTGTTGTTTGTGCTCCATGGTGTTGAGAGCACCCAATAGGAACTCCTTGAGCTCGTCCATCCGGCCATCGAGCTCATCGGTCCTTTGCTCCCCAACGTCGGCGTTCCCTTGCCTCGGCCTCGCCAACTCCCCCGCGTTAGCGTGGCTCCTGTTGCCTCTCCGCTTCTCCTTGCCCTTGCGCCTATCCTTGGTGGTGTGGGTCTCCCTCCCACGGTTTAGCTCCTCTTGTGCCCATTGCGTCTCGGCTCGCTCGTCTCGTGTTTTCCCCCGCTGCCCCCACCGAGCTCGTACCCAAATGTCCGGCCTTGTTTTGACTGCCCCGTGCCGCCTTGCCTTTCTTGCACTAAGTCAGCCTAAAACCCAGCTAGAGAGGTAGAAGAAACTTAGAGCTCAAAGAGAACCTTGGGACTCGTATTGCTCACTTGTTTATGCTTTGTCATGGTCCCTCCCCTATTTATAGGTGGGTGGATACTGAATGGTTGTGTTTGCGTGTCTTCTTGGTTGGAATATTCTGTGGTCTAGATATTTCTGATATTTCTGGCGATACTTTATGTGTGTTCCTCTCTCCCTCCCTCGATGTGGGCGTGTCCCATTGTGTTTTTCTAGTTGGGCTCCCATGTGTGGCCCATGAATATTTACCAGGGGGGGGGGGGGGGGGGGGGGGTGGGGGGGGGCGGGTGGGTGTAGAATTTATTGGGGGGGGGGGGGCGGGTTTTCTTCCCCCCCCCCCCCCCTCCACGGGGCGGCGCCGACCCGGAACAGGGGGACCCCGAATGAGAAACAAAAACAATAACCAGATTCCATCATTATAATCTAAGTGTATTCACAGTTTAGTGTCGAGGCTCTAACTTCTCACCTTACAAAAATATGCTACAGGAGAGCAAAGGCATTGAACTGCTTCTTTCAAGCTTGATCCAACCTCCAAATCCTAGCAAAATGGCTCTAGTTTTAGTCCTATACAAATCTTTGTGCACAGAAGTTATCAATTTCAAAGTTTCACCATTAGTAGTTTACCTCATCAAGTGCCTTTCCACACAGTTCCTTGTAGTTTTTATAGATTGCTTTGAGATGGGGCTTGCTTCTGGTTGATAATATCCTTACCACCTCTTCATCCTCAACTGGGTTCTTTTTATCGGCATTCTTGATGGCATTACAAAACATTTTGGCCTCTGATTTCGCAACCTCGTCGTTCACTTTCGAACCTTCATACCTGTAAGCACTCACTAGTGCTACTAAGAGCTGTCCAGAAACAAAACTCATTGCATTAGCAGCAGCAGCAGCAGCAGCAGAAGTATGAAGTTGCAACCAAAGTAGGGTGGTGGTGAATGGTGATTCAAGAAACTGTAACCTTACATTGGGACTAATGGGCTATTAATGGGCTTGAGGTACACCAAATGGGTTAGATACTCACATTGCGGTTGCTGCTCCTCCCATGGAGATGTGAAGCAACATCTTCCTCAATGGAGTGATCAAAGAGGGACTGATAACCCTTCCTTACACCCAACAGCTCTTCAGATGATCTGCTGCAACTGATCTCAATAATAACATCATACGAAGAGTTCTCCTTAGTCAAAGCTTCTTTTGCCATTCGAGCATCCCTTTCCCAAGGGTGCATTGTCCATATCACCACAGCATTCTGCACATTTGAGCCCAAGCTTTATTATCATTTTCTTTTTCTGAAAAAAAAAATCATTTAAGAATTAAGAAAAATAAGTATCTATTTATTTCAATGCTATAATTAGAGAATGAAATCAAGTAAAGAATTGTGCTTCCCTCAAACTTCTCAACCACATATTTACGAAGGAGACCTACTTCTAGTCAAGCGTGGATCATCTCTTGACGGCTTTACAACCATAAATTACGTGGGGCCCACAAGTAAAAAATAATAATAAATCACATCACCTAATCTTGTGGGCCCACTGTAATTTGTGCAACAGTCAAGGAGACGAACCGGACTCCTTCTAGTGTCGTGAAAATGTGTGAGAGGAGCAAACTCTTCTAGTCCGTAAGGATAAAAGATCTGGACTCTATAATATGCATCACCCAAAAAAAAGAACCCACAAGATTTGGGTGATGGGTTCTTTTTCTTTCTTTTTTTTATTTTTTTATTTTTTTTTTTTTTTTTTCCCCCCCCGCCCCCCAGATTTGTGGTGGTAAAGCCGCTCCCCTGATGGGGTGATGATCCGGATTTCTAATTTCTCCTCTCTCTTTTTTTTTGTGAAACTAAAGTATTCGGGTCAACTTGTGTGCACTCTCGCCTAGTCTTCAGGGGTTAGCTTGATATATGGGGTAAGTCGAAATCATCACAACTCAAGGAGATTTGAATTCTTGACTTGCTACTTATGAGGTGTTAGTCTTTTACCAGAGCGAAGCTCTTGGGCTAGGAGTTCAAATTTACTAAGCCCAGGAGCCCACCAACAGAAAAATGAACCCCTTGGTGCAATCTTAGTCCGCTTAAATTAAACATGAGAGAGAGAGAAAAAAATCTGAAATTGTTAAGAATTTTACCCTGAAACGAGAGAATTCACGTTCGAGAATCGGCAATGTGATCAGCATTCCACTTTTCAAACGGACGATCATCATCTTGTGTGAAGAAAAAAGGGCAATCCTTCCTGAAAATTTTCTTCTCTTCCGTTTTCCATTTCCCTAATACCCTAATAATCGATTCCTCATCAACTCCAAATCCTACACGAAATTAAGAAATGTTGAGATCAAATTCTAGAGATACAAGACAAGATTGGTATGAAATTGAAAGGAGTAAAGACAGATTAATGAGAAGCGAACCTGAGAAAGATTTCGTGAGAGCATCAATTTCTTCTTGCGGTACTGGTAGAGCCATTCTTCTTCCTTTTTCGATTTCTCTGGTTCCTAATTTCAACAAATTCGAGATTAAAAATCTCTAGGCAAAGGTAACAGCTAGCTGCAACTACGGAAGCAAGTGAGTGATTTTTCAGACCGTTTCTTAAATCCAATTTTTTTTTAATTCAGTTAAATTCTTAAATCCAATATTTAAGACCATTAAAAGGCCTTTTCTCACCAATAGTTTATTTAATGATTACTCTATATGAAATTATTATTAGGCTCACAAGCATAGTTTTTTTTTTTTTTTTTTTTTTTTTTTTTTTTTTTTTTTTTTTTTTTTTTTTTTTTTTATTAAAAAAAAAAAAAAAAAAATAAAAAAAAAAAAAAGGGGGTTTTTTTTAAAATTTTTTGGGTTGTTTCCCCTCACCTTTGTTCATGAAAAATTTTCTAATATAACATTAAGGAATCTAGATTTCACATTAATAAATTTTCATAGAACAACATCATGGAACCTACAAGCTATATGAGAACGTGTAAATGTCCTTTACGTACTCTTTTAGCGTTTTATGTATTTCTTTTATCCCCGTGCTTGGGCTTTGGTTCAATGAATTTATACATTCATTAAAGAAGAAAAAAATATACCTAGATTTTTTTTTTTAAATATCTCTCAAACTAATCCAATAATGATGGAAGCTTTGAACCTAATCAAAAGTTCTCTCCATTATGAGGTTTTTTTTAAAATTCAATAATATATAATTTCGTGGAGGGGTTTACTTGGTGCAACAATCAATAAAATCTCAATTGTGTTTGGAGGCCTTGAAGGTCAAGGCATCCAAATAGTGTCTTAATAATAATAGTTGTTGGGGGTAAAGCTACATAGAGAAACTGAACTCTGCTTAGGAGGAAATCTTTTAGAGTGAATTTGTCTTTCGACATATAATTTTGGCTCATAATTCATAATTTGTTGATTTTAAATCAATATAAGTCCTCAATTTTTGATGTAGTTTTTGAAGTTCCCTTTTTTTTCCAATCACCTCTCAGGTTTGGATTTCTTCGGGGGGGGGGGGAGAGGGGAGACCCCCAACGCCCCCAATTTTTTTTCTTTTATAAGAAATTTGCATTAATGTAACACTGGGAGAACCAGAAGGTTATCATCAGGTATAGTCGTTGCTATTTTTAGTCTCTAACTCTTTTTGGGTTTTCAAGCTTTATTATGATTTATTAAAAGTTTTACGAGTTTTTCAATTGGACAAGAGTACTAAATTTACAAGATAAAATCATTTCTCATTAGCGAAATCCATGGAATTCGTTGGAGGCATCAGAGATGAGAGTGAGATGATGAGAAGTTATAGACACTCCATTTTATCTCTTTGTGGTTCAGAATTATCTTCAGTTTCATTTGATTTAGGTGATCTGAACTAAGGAAAAAGGAAATGGCTTCATTGAGAGTACCCAACGTGGTTCCTACTCCAACCCAAGACAGTGAGAGACTCAAAAAGGCTTTCAAAGGTTCCTTTAATTTTGTTGTTTTACTATCCTTTCTGGGTTTTTTTCGTGATTTACTACGAAATTTTGTTCATGATGATGATGATGATGAATGATGCAGGATGGGGAGCAGATGAAGAAGGAGTGATATGGGTTCTGGGTCACAGAAATGCAAGCCAGAGGAAGAAGATCAGAGAGACATACGAGCAGCTCTATAAAGAATCCCTCATTGATCGACTCCATTCTGAGGTTTCTGGCGATTTTAGGGTTTGTTCTTCTCTAGCAATCCCCTTTACTACTATTTCATGTTATATCAATTTCTCATTATATTTTATGATTTAATAATTGAAAAACCCAAATTCCATTGAGGTTGCAACTGTATCTCAAGGAAATGACTTGAACATGCTTTCTCTATTCGTTTGGCTAGGCAAAGAGTATGTTTTTGTTGATGAACTAAATAAGCCATAACATGTAATTGCCATTTACTTAGAGGTCGCACGGCCACGTTCAACGGAGGCCTATAAATGTCCCCTCTTCAATGAATGTACATAATGTTTTGTATAACTTTCGTTGTACTCATGAAAATAAATAAATGCCCTTCTTCAGAGAAGTGATATAATCCAGATCAAATGAATTAGAAGAGCTGAGGGCAAATCTAAGATAATCTTTAGAGAAGTGATGAGAAAGGATATGCATAGCTTGGGTCTTGAATCTAGCATGACCTCAAACAGAGCTGATTGGAAACCAATAATCCATGTAGCCGACCTCATTTGATTGGGACAAGGCTTCTTGTTGTTGTTGTTGGTTTTCTTAACAAGTAATCAATTCAATGAGATGACAAAAACCCGTCATTGCCGTTTGGACTTCTAAGTTTTAAAATTAGAGATTCTAACCTGGTTTTCACTATAAGATGTGTTCATCAATATGAAGGAGATATCTGTGGAACAACTTTATCATTGATTCCTGTAGTCTAGCCCCCTCTATTGCCTGTGTTATCATGTATGATTTGAATGATTATTTCCAATACATGGTGCAATCCATTTTCTTGCAAATTAGACTCTAGATAAGACAACCTCGTAGATCCTCTACTAGTCGTTCCACTCACTTACCAGTTCAGAGATGTGTACACTAAAACAGAAAACAATGGTGGAGAAAGCAAAAGCTGAATTTGGGATCCTCTTAACTGTTTGAGCAAGTAGAGTAAAGCCACTCAGGGTTGCCTCCTCGAAAGAGAAAGACATGTTCATAAACCATGTATTTTCCCATAAGACATGTTTGTTGGCCACTCAAACAATTCTTCTGATAGTCACACTTTTTAGGGGAAAAACATATATAACCCCTCTTGCAAACCTTCATAAAAGGAAATCACTGTTTTGAAACATTAAGTAAAACCAATTAAAAATCCCATCATGATCTTATCCTTCTGTCTACTGGAAAAATAAGTTCCCGTCGCCTGCCACAGTTGGGGCATAAAGCTCATGCCTATCTAACATGCTTGTGAATATCTGATTACTGATAAATTCTGGTTTATGAATTTACATATGTGAGGTGGTGTTCTCTTGAATGCAACACTGACCTCCTGATGAGAACAGAAAGCGATCATCTTATGGACATTGGATCCTCCAGAAAGGGATGCGAAATTGGCTAATGAAGCCTTACAGAAAATGGAGAAGGGAATTAAATATCTCCAAATGATCATAGAAATTTCATGTGCATCATCCCCAGATCATCTGATGGCTGTGAGACAAGCCTACTGTTCCACCTTCGATTGCTCACTTGAAGAACACATCACTACCACTGTAACCCCACCCCTCCGAAAGGTAAACCTATCACTCATTATGCATTCTGCAAGCACTCCATTTAAACCAGCTAACTTTTCTGCAGTTATTTCTTATTTTGATCAACTGCAGTAAAAAGATTGATTGCTTACAGATACAAGTAAATAACTATAGTCTAAGTAACTGATCAGTCTGGTAGGGTACAGCACTCTATTAATCTGAATTGATATGTGAAATTTGCAGCTTCTTTTGGGGCTAGTGAGTTCCTACAGGCATGACAGAGAAGTAGTGGATGCCACTGTTGCAGATTCAGAGGCTTCTGTGCTTCATGATGCCATCAAAAAGAAGCAGTTGGATCAAGATGATGTGGTATGGGTACTAAGCACCAGGAATATGTTTCAACTCAGAGCAACATTTGAGTGTTACAAACACAAGTATGGGAATCCCATAGACCAGGTATTCCATCAGGACCTACATCTATGTAGTTTTCATTCTTGTATACATTTCAACTAATACCGATGATTATAAATTAATAGGACATTAAAGAAAGTGGCACTAGTGATTTGTTGTACATCTTAAGAATGTTAATTTGCTGCATAGACACCCCTGAGAAACACTTTGCAGAGGTGCGTAAAACACAACTTTCTTGGCTTTCTATTAGCTATGGTTCTTCTTATTGATGATTCATTAGATGCAGCTTTTTGTGACTATTAATTTCTCTCTCATTCCCTGAACTGTCATTAGGTTGTGAAAAAATCAGTTAGTGGGGTTGGAACACATGAGAATTCACTAACTAGAGTCGTGGTCACTCGTGCTGAAGTCGATGCGATGAAGATTAAAGAAGAGTACTCAAAAATGTACAAAACTAGCCTTGAGAAGGCAGTCATTGGTGATACATCTGGAGACTACAAAAATTTCTTAGTCACTTTGCTTGGAGGAAGATTCTGATGTTCACTTGTGGCCTGTAAACTTGGTCACCAGTTTGCTATTCCTTTTTACTGCTCGCTTGTAGATAGGCTCCAATGAAGTTTCAACAGAACTGGATTCACTACACCAGCCATCCATGGAAACCTCTGCAGCTAATTGAAAATTGAAAACTTCAGAAATTGATTATGTCATGGATCTTAATCCCAACATATGACTTTGTCATCTATTGTCTCCGAGAGATCCTCCTCAAGCAAATTTTCCCTCACCTATCAATTTCAACTTAGGCAAGAGGAACATTTCCAAGTTTGTTTTGGTTTATTGATCTGCAAGCTTCTTCTGCCCCCCCCCCCCCCCCCATCAACTCCCTGAACCCAGTTCTAATCTGATTCAGTCACAACTCACAAGTGAAAAAGGGGAAGAAGCTCTGCTCTCTTAAAGCTTGATTTGGGTCAATACTCTGGATGCATCATTGGCATTGTTAGCACTTATTTATGTTCGAAATCTTTCTTTCCTGTTAAAAGATATTTTCTTGCACATCCCATATTTGGTTTTTACAACAAGCCTTGTCCCAATTAAATGGAATCACTTACATGGATTCTTGTCTTCCAATCAGCTCTAATTAGTTTTTACAATAAATTTATATAAATAAAACGAAAATTTTGAGCACCACTCCGTGAGTTACTCCTTAATATTAATGCCACCCATTTATCAATTAGAACCCTTGTTGCTCTCACCGTCAATTTCAGTTAGTTTTTACTTATTCATTTTCAATATTACGTCTACATCTTAAGTTTAAAAAACACTATCCATGACTTATATCTCCCAAATTTTGTGAAGATCTATTATTAGGAGAGGAGAGAGTCGTAGATAGAGGGGAAACAAAAAAACTAGTTGAAAATGGGTTTTATTCAAGGTTATTCTTGTCTTTTTTTAAAGATTTAATTATAAAATAACTAGCCATGGCCTCATATCCCAACATTATGGCATCATATTCTACACACTTCTCTTATAAGCAAGGTACAAGGTGTTAGCAATACATCACCGTGTTAATGGTAAGTGACATGAAATGATGAGCGACATCGACTTTTCCAAAAATTGCTCATATATAACCGAAAAATCCAGGGAGGCCGCCTCGATTTTTTGGCGATATATTGCCAAATGCACAATATTTAGCAAAATTTCGTTCGATTTTTCACCGATTTTTCATTCGATTTTTGCCAAAGTGACGTAAAACTTCTATAGGCTCCGGGGGCATTGCCCCCACACCCCCCCGCCAAGGCGGCCTCCCAAGACCCCCACCTGCTCACCGGGGAGCAGGACCCTTGTCCGTTGGCAACAAAATGTGAAGCAAGAGTAATACTTCAATATAATTGTATAATGAATTGTAGACTTTAATACTTCTCTTCACTAGTTGTATACTTGTGCTCTCTTTGCATGTTTAAATGAATTTATATGAACCCAAAAAAATATAATAATAAATTTATATGAATTTTCTAAACTTTCAGTTTTGCCCGCATGTAGCCGGGCATATGGCAATTAGAAACTTTAGATTAAGTAATGTTTTAGGCCAAAATAATGTTTTTAATGTGTTTATTGGACTCAAATTAGGCCTTGAAACCGAGGGTCGAATTTTCGTCGACACCCAACCAAAAGTCGCCGAATCGGAGAAATGTCGCTTATCGCTCATTGTCGACACTAGACAACCAGCGACACGCGACATGTTAAACCTTTCTTATAAGTTATAAGTAGTGCACTAGATATTGTTTTAAGGAGATGTTTGTCAGTAGCCAGCGACACGCGACATTTCACCGACATGTCAAACTTTACTTATGATTAGTGCGCTAGATATTTTTTTAAGGAGAGGTTTGTCTTCTTACGCTCTATTCATGTGTAAAAAGATTATCCCTTTGGAGGGGTATCAGCTCGAAAGTCTGTCATACAGGAATTTAAATCATGTTCTTTTACGAGGAACGATATGATGGATTCTGTACGAACGGATGAGTATAGCAGAGGGCTTTTTTTTTTTCTTTCTTTTTCTTTTTTTTCCGAAGCACCTTTGAGTCCTTTGTACAAAAACATGATCTACCATCTCGAAAGAAAAGTTTTATTGCTATCGTTTGACTTTGTTTTTATATTTCAAAGAAATTAAGATTAAAAAAACGTGCGTGTATATGATTGTAGTGTTTAAAAGGGCAGACATGTTTTATTACCCAAAAAAAATAAAATATATATATATATATATATATTTGAGACAATGAAATTTCTACCGTCAGATCTGTTGATTAAATCTAAATCGTTCGATAAAATTTCTATTTCTTTTCTTATTGGTTAATTAAAATAACCCTCTAGGTTAAATTTTCAAAAAAGAAAAAAACAACGCTCGATTCTCGCTGGTTAAAGTAACAATTAAATTTCTTATTCATTTCCTTCTTTATTTCTTCCTTTGTTCCCTCTCCATCTCCATTGGCTCTAGAAAATTCTTTCATCTACGTTTAATAAATCTCCCACAAAAATCAGCATTTTTCCTCTAAGTCTCTCCAAAAAATCAATTGTGTTGAGCCTGTAGAAAAACTATATTAGAGAAGAAACAGAGAAAGAAGAAAGTGTTGAACCTGTAGAAGAAACAGAGGAAGAAGAAAGAGATGTTACCGCTAAGACAACCGGTGATATTAGGTTAAACTTAACTAACCCATAAATAATGGGAGGAAAAATAAGAATGTTATTGGACGATTCGGATTTGATTTAACAAATCTGACGGTGAATATCCAAATTTTGTAATATATTGTTTTGAGTGAAAAGAATACTAAATTTACTTAAAATTTAACAATGCCTAATCTCCAGCTACACTCTAGCTTTAGTCTAATTTATCTGGACACTTTAGCTTTAGTCTAATTTATCACTGAAAACCGTTAGATCACTGTTTATTGTAAGAATATTTTTTGAATTGAAAGAAAATAAACAATAATTTAACAATTTTTAGTTATAAATTGAACTAATGTGTCTACAAAAAATCCAATTTTGGAGTCTTCATGTTTTTCAAACATAAAATGGAATGTCAGTGCTTTAAGGCCTCCATTTTAAGGTATCGGCACAATTTACTCTAATTTATTATGGTAAAATAAATGCCACAGCCTGAAAAAGAGAGGGAGAGGGAGGGAGGGAAAGGAGTGAAACACGGTGGCGTTCGGAAACGATAATAATTCATAAATTCACAGGGTATGAAATTAAACTTTAACCCGCACGTCATGACCACCCCACAGAACTAGTGCAACAAGTAAGCTGGCACCTTCTACAATTCTGGTGGCGGATTAAAACGTGAAACCAATAATAATGGTTGCAAAAAGATAGGAAGTCTTATCTAAGGGTATGAAATTAAACTTTTAACCCACGCAAGAGGCTGTTTCATTGACTCAAACTCCACAAGAACTAAGTAGCAACAGAGTAATCTTGCTGTGGGTGCACGAGATTTCTAAAAAGCCATAGACTCAAAAAAATCCGTTGACAAAATTTTAGGATGAACCACAAATTACATTGCACAACCAAACACAATTTTATAATACCCATGACTGGAATCTGCATGAAACAGATATGTGAAGTGTACTATCCCTAAGCCAATGAGCCACACTGGCACTCTGTAAACTATAACGATCTGCATGTCTCTCTGCATCTAATTGAAGAAAAGAAAATCTAGTAACCAAATATAGATCAGCCAAGTAGGCATAAAGAACCACTCAGAAAACTGAAACAAAACTTCTTTTTAAATTCTTTTTTTAAAAAAATGAAAAATAAAATAAGCGACATGGAAATGTATAGGAAAAACTAGAGCAAAATTCAATATTCAGGCCAAGTTTCATTCAGACTACACCTTAAGGTATTAGAAAAAAAACTACCACAAACATCAAGATTGAACAAAAGTAAGTTGCATCATGCAATGCGTTGGTGTTCCAAGTGCTTTTGTACATATTTTGATTAGGGGTTCTCTCACTTCTTACGAGCCAACACAGCAGCGAGGCCACCAGCCACAAGTCCAACGGCAGTTGCTGCAATGCCTATGCCAATCACACCATCTGCAGTTGCACCCAAATGTTGGGACATACTTCAACTTATGCTATCAAGAAGTCAATAATTTTGCAATTAAACCAACATTTATTTACCTTTAGCAATACGATCTTCGACTGCTTTCTTCAGAGTCAATGCCTGCCTCCAGTCCGGTGCAATCTACAGAAAAGATGCAATATGAAGTACTGGTAATGTATTGATTATGGAAGACTGAGCCAATATGTAAAGTAATATGAAGTATGAGGTTTATGCCAGAAAATATAAAGCAGTATGACATAAACCAGAAAATGCGTCGGTTATGGAAGAGTGAATCGATATGAACTATGAGGTTCAGACGCCAAAGGTCCCATGATATCATGATCAGTTAATGGCGGTGGTGTGCAATGCAAACTGTCTTGCGCCAGGTTTCCAGGTTACTGTACCACGGCCAGAAACCAAAGGAAATAAAAAGCATTTTGACAAAAACAAAATACAAGTAAGATGGCAAATGATAGTCCACCAATCTTCTGACATGCAACCAAATATGGAAGGACTGTCACATTCATACCCAACACAGAATATAATATCAAGGAGGAAAACGTGAAATGGGTTTTACTTGTGACTGACCTAACACATTTTGTCACAAGAAGTTAACTTGAGTTAATTTTTAAAGAACACCCAAAACAAACCCCCCCCCCCCCAAAAAAACACACACACACACACAGACAGAGACACACATCAATGCTGATCAAATTTAAGAGACCATAGTACGAATCTAAAAAGGAAGCTGAACATCCAAGTCCCACATTGATTTGGTGCTGACAAAACTAGCATTGCATATTGACAGACAGATGAAAATCAGGACTAGTTGCAGACTAGAAACTATACCTCTAAAAGGTCAGAAAATAAGCAAAATCTCAAACATGGTTAAGATCCTGAAAGATGCTTCTTGGGAGAAGATACATACAATGACCTACTAGCTTTGTCAACAAAGTGAGTCAGCTATCTCTGAAAGATAAAACAATTCCTACTATGAGAAAAGAAAACCAAAGGATGCAGTACTGAGTTTTGGATTATGAAGTAACATAATTGGGCATAAACAACCTCTTACAGATTGCCGTCAACAGGCTGGCTTGTCTAAAGCTCTTGTTAACGACAACCACAGGAAAATAATCAATCAATACTAGCTGCTCATAAACTAACATGAGGTTGTGGTTTAGGTATTTCAGGGAGGAAGCAACTTGGTTATGGCTCGCAGGACCCCAAGCAAACGGTCTGGGGGGCCATAACCTGCCTTGTAACTCATGATCAGAAAATAAGGACCTGAAGATGGATGGGTGCAAAAAGAAAAAATTGCAAAAGAGAACACAATGAATAGGGGAATTTCAACCTTTTTTATCTTTTGGAGTTTTGAGAAGAAGCTCTACAATAACAAACCCCTCCCACCCCAAAAAACAAAAAAAAACCAAAGTCCCAACTCATCCGAGAATGATCCCAACCATGTTACAATGTCAAATACCCCACTTGAAGGTTCATGTTGCCAGATCAAAGATACTGGACAACCTCTTCTGGGTACTAAATTATTTCATTTGAATGTTCAAGAGTGCCAGATCATAGATATTGGAGCTGCCTCTTCTGAGTACTGAATTTATTTGAAATTATTCATAAAATCAGTGAAAGAAACAAAGACCAAACCTCCAGGCATTGTTCAATAAGCTGCCTGCTCCTTGAATAGTCACCACTTCTGTAATATCCAACAGCAAGAAGATAAATCTTCTCTCTCTTCTCCAGAGGAACAGTAGAACTAGCCACAGAAGCTGCAACAGAAAGTTAATAGGTAACATATAGATGACAGTTGCAAAATGATGACAGAACCAAGAAGGGAACTGCAGGTTAATTTTCAACTTTGTAATATAAGAAGCTGATGGATATAACAAAAAGGAAAAATAAATGGATTGACAAGTTCCACCTTCAAGCATGGCAATTCCACGCTGCACATCCTCTGGTTGTTTTGAGTGTACAAGAGCCCATGATAACCGCATGATGCTCTCATTCATTTGCTCTTTTGAGACACCATTGGCATCTGCAATTTCTCTTTCACAACCCTAAATATGCATCAAAATCATATGATATAAGTAGATGGGATAACAACAATACATAACATATCTAGGATACATGTTCTATGACCTTCAATATTTGCCAAAGAGATGGAAATGAAAAGCAGGCATATTCAAAAGATACAGCTAACAGTTGGAAGAGCTGAAAGTGCTAGACCTGTAGACAATAGGAGATACTTGACGGAAATACTTTAAAGCACAATTTCACATGCTCAACTATGAGGGTTACACTACGTGGTGTAACAGATGTTTTGAAGTTGAATTTCATGTCTGAGCATAAACTTAGCAGTTATGTTGATGGACTCAGTTTCACTCCATAACTTACTCTTTAACTATTTCAGACTCAGACTCAAAAATTATATGCATTATTACTTTTTTTAATCTAATTGACCATGATTTTTTATTGGTTGAAGATTTCCACCAATACCTGCTTTCTGAGACAGACATCCGAAGTCTTCACATGCCGAATCTTCAAATTATGGGAAAACCATTTGGGGTGCAATTTGTTAGTTTCCTGGTCAAATGAACAGGAACTGTGGGTGTAAATTTTCCATTTTGCACAGGCACCCTGCCAATTTTTTGTGCCAGTTTATTTTATCATTCTTCATATAAAACTGATATTTTGTGAATCATGCAAAGCGTGGCATTTAGTGATTGCGGATACAAGAAGAAGGGTTTTGAAGGCAGGAACTACTTGGCTACTTGCCACAAAATGATCCTAATGGCGCTTCTCTGTACTTGTTTTGGATCAAACACATGCTTCCGATGTCTCCTGAAATGCTTCAACGATAGTTCAGGTGATGAGTATTGTCTATATAATTTGTATATCAAAGCTTCCTAGTTAGACTACTTGACTTCCTGCCAAAATAAATTGCAATGTTGAACAACTTGGAGGTATGACAAAGATGATTCTGAGCAGTAGAGCATATTATCCTAACACCCAAAAATACTCATAAGGAAAGCAAGAATGATGCTAGTAATAATTCAACATACTGTATTTTTATTTTTTTTTATGTAAAACCCAATTTTAGGGTTAGGATTTCTTTGATGATTCCCCAAAATTAAGGGTTTGCCCCAGAATCCTCCAGCAATCCGATGGATTTTATGGTTAAATTTGGGTTGAAGAATTTGGTCAACAAGTAAATATGGGAATGGTAGGGTTTTAAGGAAACCTATGATGGGATGGTTTGTTTGATAATAGGCTATCAATATGGGATGTGTCAAAGACGCCAAGGACACCAGCAGTAGGGTATGGGAAGGGCCAGGATGAATTTGGGATGTTATGGGTTGTGGAATCTGGGAAATTTAGGGTTTCAAAATGGAATTGGATTTGAGAATGGGTCTTGGGAAGAGGACTTCTTCTAGTTCTTCCTTTCTCTTTTCTTTTTCTTTCTTTCTTCACTTTTTCTTTCTTTTCTTTTCTTTTTCTTTCTTTTCTTTTCTTTCTTCTTTCTTTTCTTTTTCTGATTTTCTGTTTCTGGATTGCCACAAGGAAGAGGGAACAGAGAGGAGGCTGAGAGGGTTAGAAGAGGAGGGGGTTAGGGAAGTCGTGGGGGCCTAGGGAAGCTGGTGCCAAGGTGAGGCAGCAAGGGGTAGGGGGTTCAGGAGTTGCACAGAACTGGGTAGGTTGGGGGGATCTTGCGGGGGCTTGGGGAGATGGGGAAGGGGTCTGGGAATGCTGTGATGGAAGGAGAAAAAAGAGGGGGGTGGATGGCCTGCAATGGTAAGGGAGCAAAGAAGTGGGGGCTGACAGTTGTTTACTTACTTTAACCTTGCTGGAATTTCTGGAAGAAGAGGTCTAGACAGAGTTTGTTGCTGATCTTTGATGAAGAAGCTTATTTTAAATCTGCTGTGGCCCCCTTTAACAGGAACAGGAACCACGGTCCTCAACTCAAACATTCTTGTTCAAATAATCAGACTTGAGAAACTTAAAAAGAAAGAATAGACTTCTTTATAGCCTACAAAAAGACTCTAGACCTAAGTGGGTCTATCTCAATTGATCTCAACCCTCCAAATAATAAATTAAAGGTCTGATAGAATTTCCTTGAAAATAAATTCCCCCTAAGGCTTAAACACTAAAGGAACTCTTCTTGTAAAAGAAGACTGATAAGGGTCTATCTTTAAGGAAGAACCCCAAAGACTCAAGAACTTATCTTTAACTCAAACTAGATTACTAACTGATCAAGAGTCCTATAAAATAAAAGGAAAATTCTAAAATTTAAAATTTAAAATTAGTAACTAATTAGTGCAGGATTTGACCCAACTACCCCTCTAAGACGGTTCGGCCAGCCCTATGAGCACCACTTTGAAGTGGCCTTGGGGGCCCACTCCAGGTTCCGGCTAGGGGCCAAATTTTGGCTCACATTAATTATTCATTCGCAGAACAATAGCATAGGGAAATATACCTATTAATTTGTCCTTGGGCAGTTGTCCTAATCAAATATAAAAGGTGATAGCAAAATTTTATGAGTGCCATCAGACTTTGATGAGCACAACCTATAAGGTAGGAATGGATGAGGCTTTGAGAGGAATAGAATAACAAAAAGCTTTGTCATGTCACTCAGTAGTTGAAAACAATCAAAATAACTCAATTGCATTAAGATTAATAGAAATTTGTATCAACCACTTCTCCTAGAAGGTGGCTTTTGGAAAAGAAATAGAGTAATGAGATGGTACAAACATGCCATCAGTAATAGATGCAAAGCATCACCTAGGCGGCCAGACTCTTTCTTGGGTCCAAAGAGAGTACACACCTAGTTGACACTTCACAAGATTATGCTATTTTTGTTTTTTCCTCTTTAATATTCTGAATGATATCCTACCCAGTCATTCCTACCATAATTATTTCTTACTGCAGATATGACTCTACGTAGAAGCACAATATATGAAAACTATCGTTTCCATGTTACATGGTAATAAATGGCGGGATATGTCCCAGCGACTGTTCCAACACCTTAGATTTCCTAGTTGCCATGATAGCTATGCCATCAGTCTTTTCCATGCCCAAAGAAACAGTTGCCCATTTCTTAATGGGCATACATACTGGCTGCACCATTAGAGAACCCAATGCACCTTTCAGTGCACAAAACTCCAGAAGAAGGCACTGGATCACCCTATGTATAAATTAAAATAGATTAGCATGTCCGTTGCAAATAAGACAATAAGAGAAAAAGCTTCCTCCCTTTTGAGACATGTATAAGAATTGACTAGCCACTTTCAAACCTAAGACCTTCAATTTCAATAAGCACTCAAAATAAAATGACCATCAGAAATTCTGCAATCATGAATCAGACATCCACATTAACTTTGATAGCCAGGATATTGAATGTGATGAATGCTTGCATTGGGTTAGCACACATTCACTCAAATACTGAATGCTCATGGTGGTGCCAGCTGTGGAGCAGGGAGTGTTGTGATTATGTACATGATTTGTTCAGCCTAAAAGAGTAAAAGTCAATATTTCTCCCATTGAAAGTGAATATGGATCCACCGCCATATACAAAAATTAGCACTACAATCTAGACCTGTAGAAGAATTAAACATATACCTAGACCTGTAGAAGAATTAAACATATACCTAGACCTGTAAGACCAACCAAACAAAGACATTAGTATTGTCAAGACTCACTAAACATCACTGATAGTCTCATATACCAAATCTGCCGCATGACAATACTATATGACTTAGTTTCCAATTCTGACATTGAAATTTCCTTGCACAGGAAGCAGCCAAAGGAAAAGATAACTCTCCACTAAAGCCATCGACTCTATACAAATATTAATGTCTAATGATCCATCTATCTCTGTATGCTGGCTTTTTGTTGATATGAAGCAGAAAATCTAATACAGCAATTCCTGATAACCATTAAATGGATTAAAAACTCATGTGGTATGATTCCATTATTCATACACGTTGCTGTCGATATGAGAACAAGAAACACGACGACACCCAACATAATTGAATCCTTTTGGTGGTTGAAATTACAACTTATCTTGTACAGACAGATAATAATCATTCATGCAATCATTTCGGGATCACCTCTAACTCCGACCATAAATCAAACTTAATAAAACGAATAAAATAAAGAAAAAGGCGCATAGATAGAACCGCGAAAACCCTGAGTTAGATGAGACAATTTAACTCGTCCTCACTCCTGAGCACGAAAAAGATTGATGAATATACGAAAATGGGAAGAACACTTATTCAATTCAATAAAACATAACTTACAGCGATAATGTCTCGATCACACCAAGGGATCTGATCTCCGCCACTGAAGAAAGCACCAACAGAATCGAAGAATTTCCCGATCTTAGCATCCATGGTTACCACTGGAGTAGGGATGAAGAACCGCTTTTTCGATTTGGTTCCCGATACAGAGAAGAAACTCGAATTTCACAGGTTTTGGATGGCTGAGAAATATGGAGACCTGGTTTGCAAAAAGCCAAAAACCTTCTATAAATTTTAAAACCGAAAAAGACTTACTCGCTTTCAGGTTTTTTGGTAAAATACACTTTCTTGCAGGTTAAGGATTATTAGGTTGGCGAATGACTAGTGAGGTCCGAACTTGAGAATTTTCGATTTGCCCGGGACTGAACGGTCTTTTGCAACTGTGGTTTTGGAAACCGCTGTCTTTACATAAGAGGGACAACCACTTTATATTGGGAAATTTTCATAGAAGCCCTAGGATGTGTGATGAGATTGACAATTACCCCCAAATGTATGCCAAATTGACATGGACATTTTGAAATGTCATTTAAAATTACATAGTACTACGGTCTGTTAATCTTTTCTGTTTAATCAATTTTCTTTTCATTTTAAATTTTCAAAAATATAATCTGAACCGTTGTGACAGAACCTTAATGCCCCCAAAAAGCTAGAAAAAATTTCATCCAAGAAAACCCTAGAGAAAAACAAGTTCACAGCTTGCATGAGCGACTACAAGGCCCTCCATTTTTCTTCTTCTACCCATAGCTATTGAAAGCAACGCCAATATGAGACAAGCTTTGAACAAGCATGGGAGATGGACTCGAGATAAAAAGATTAAGCGACAAGAGCATGCGAATAGTAGAGTTTCATGGGTGTCTATTGAAGGTATTGGGGATATATTTATCATTTTATCTAACCACATATAAAGGGGTAATTATCAATTTAGCATATTTCTTATGAAATCCCCTAAAATCTTAAGCTGATAATCCATCGTTTCAGGTCCACGAACCCGAAGTTCTAGTAGAAGGCAACTTTGGAATTCAAGTTGAGCTCGAAAGTTAAAAAATGAACCTATGGAGTTAGATAAATGAGAAGAAGACCCGTCCACCCTAATTGAGTTCAAGAAAAGAGAGAAAGTCATTCCAAAATGCATAAAAAAAAGATTTTGGCATGCATGAAAATCAATGCTAGAAGAGACTCAAATGCAAATGTAAATTATATCATTGATTGGAAAATATTTAGATGTTTCTACCCTCCGAAGCCCGTCGAAATCGGCCTTCGTAGGAAGAAGTTAGAGGGTCGGTTGCATGGTTTGATCAATCGCCCCCAACCTAGAATAGGGGTAATTTTGTCTTTAAAATCCTATTTTATGGTTCTTTCACCTCATAAATTAATTGTTTATGCTATAGGGAGGATGAGAACGTGGAAGAGAAGGAGACCTTGATGATTTGAAGGATTCTTGCTGATTTGGTGGTGTCGAATCATGAAATACAAGGATAATTGCATGTTGAGATAGGAAAACCTATAAAATCCTCTTTGTAACCTTTCTTTTTAAGCATTTATATTGAGAAGTTGCAATAATGGAGGTAGTTAAAGTAGTTGGTTAGAGTTGAATACTTTCTTAAGTCCCCCTTTGTGTTTTCCAACTTCTTTGAATGTTTATTGGTCTCATTTCACCCATGAACCTATCTAAGATCCCTATAGATGACTCTCTGATAACCAATTTGGGGTTTTTTTTTTATTTATAATTAATTGTGGTGATTTAAATGTGTTTTCGAGACAATACTAGTATCCCATTGAAGTCCCAACCTCCCCCCCCCCCCAAGTGATTGGATTTGAGAGGAGTTTGAAATCAAGCATGCTTGGTTGCATCCTTGGGGGGGCGACCGACTAGAATCCTTCACACAAGAAGAGGAAATGTGAATTGGCTGAGAGGGAACAACAACAGGCTAAATTGGAATATGAAGAGGAGCATTTTTTATCAGCATGCCTCGTGGTGCAAGGTGGAGACCAGCAACACGGGTTGCCATAATTCTCGTATCGTGGAATTGCAGAGGTATGGGGAGCCCCTCTACAATTTGGGCACTAAGAAGTCTCTCTAAAAAATGGCATGATAGGTGGATCTGGTAATTGTTCTGTTCCGATTCTGGTAGGTGCACCTAACATGGCATTTCCATAATCAAATAATGTTTCATTTTGGTTGTTGCCACCAAGTCTCTTGCTCCTATTAAGCCCAACCTTAGTAGAAGTCGGTAGCCACACTGGGTGGACACTCTATCAACCCTTAAGTGGTATTACCAGCCATTATGAAGGAGCAATTGATTTAGCAATTTATAGTCCTTGTCTATCTGGTGTTTCATCCATTTTAGGTTCTATCAATTTTATAACAATTGTTTTCAACATGTGTGGACCTTATCAAATGTGCTATTTCTTATGGAGATCATGGTCAAATTTTATAAGGTGGAAAAGATAAAAGAGAAGTTAGGAAGTTAGAAGTTTGGGCTTGATGAAAAGAAAGAAGATATTTTGGCTATTCAACTTAATATGAAGAGAGCATATAATAGAATGGAATTGAGGTATTTGCAGCCATCTTATCCCGACTTGGCTTTTTGGTTTGAAATGTGTTAATATGATATTGAATATTTCATCATATGTGTAAAATTCATTTATTATCAATGGATCAGAAAAGTTTTTTGTGACACCTGAGAGAGGTCTCAGACAAGGAGATCCCCTCCCTCTTGCTTTGGTTGTAATATGCTCACAATGTCCCACCAACATAATTGATAAAGGGGAGAGAGCATAGGAGATCAAAGGCATTATAAAAAAGAAGGAGAACTACCCCACTGACACGTTTGATGTTTGCAGATGATTGTGTACTTTTCTCAGAGGCAAGATTGAAGAGTGTCTATTCATGAAAGGAAAGTGTGCATAAGTATTGCGGAGCATTTGGACAAGCTATCAATTATACAAAATCATGCTTATGCTTCAGCCCAAACACTTTGCAAATGGTGAAAATGTGGTTTTCTAAAAATTCTCAAGGTGTCCTACATGGAAGGCCCTTCAAAATACCTTAAATTATCAACTGAGTTTGGAGTTTATAAGGTAGATCTCATTCACTCATTAAGTGATAAACTAAAGATCAAATTTCAAGGGTGGACAAATAAATTATTGAATCATGCCAGTAGAGAAGTCCTACTCAAGGCGGTGGCATTACCTTCAACTAACTATGTTACTCTCATTTTAAAATCCCAAATCTATGCACAACAAAGTCAAGGTTAGCGCTGCAAGATTCTTTTGGGTGATACTACATAAAAGGTAATTGTATATTTGTCTGCCGTTTATGTCCCCCAACAAACCACCAGAAGAGAATTAATATTTTAAAACCCCCATTTTATTTTTTTTTTTAAATCTATATTTTTTTTTTTTTTTTTTTTAATTTTTTTGGATGTCTTTTATTTAATTATTTTGTTTGTGTGTGGGACCCATGAGGTAAGGGTGGTAATGAGGCACCATGAGTAAAAGAGGCCCCACTGGTTGGGCCTCTATTGGTGGCTTAAAGGCGATCATGAATGGGTCCTGCAGTCTCTCGTGTGGGTCTATTGAATGGTGGATTACTCAAATTCTAACTCTTGACCTCTTCTCTTCAACTCATGACCACATGGCCATTACCAGAGTGGGGGGCGTGGGTAATCAAAATGGCTTGGAGATCTCCCGGTTGTTTTCAACAAGGGCAATTGAGACACTGGGCTCCTTGAATTTGTCTAAGTTATTAGGGAAGAACTACCTTTTAGTTGGAGGTTGCTTTATCTTGGAGGGTTGTGGTGCGAAGAACCCTTGGTAGTGGGTGCATTCCTTGAAGCAAAACTTGGGAATCAACCCCCCCCCCGCGGGGGGTTGTCCGGTTGCAACCTCAACCCCCCCGGATTGTTAACTCACATCATAGGCATGGAAAAGTCATGCAAAATGGCTTGGAAGGAGGGGAGGTGCTAGAAAAACCCAGGCATGGAAAAGTGATTGATTTGGAAAATTAGGTATTAGAGATCAAATAGATGCTTGGAAGTATCCTTGGGTCATGGGATTAAGAAATTTCAAGATTAAATCGAAGAACCTATATAATTATGGGATTTATGAAGTGGAGGATCTTATATGTCAACACTCTCAGATGTGGAGAAGCTAAGAAATTTCAAGGTGGTTTACCTTGAAAGAAGAAAAGGCCATTTTAAGCATACAATTGGCTTTGTGTAAAATGGCCTTTGCTTCCCTCAACATATGCACTTGTGTGGGGAGGAAGCAAATCAGGAAAGTGTTTCGTTAAGGATGCCTACAAAATTTAGGTTAAGCAAAGAGCGTGGGAAGATTGAATAAATCCTCATCATCAAGAATTTATAATTGGGAAGAGATGGAAGGTGAACATTGGAATGAATATGAAAGTCAATACTTTACTTACCCAATGTTAATAATTTTTTTTGGAGGGCATGTAATGATTCTATTGCTACGGGAGCCAACTTGAATTGTTGCAGAGTAAAGGTTGGACCAATATGTGGTGAATGCGGCTAGCAAAAGGAATCAACCATTCATGTATTGCTCCACTATCCATTTGCGAAGAAAGTGTGGTTTGGCAGCCCCCTATAGTGGAAGGTCTCATAGGATAATTGCATCTCCTTAGTTCAATGATATATACTTTGAAGGAATTCAAGAAAGTGGATAATTTACAAGTTGGAAGATTGAAAAGCTTGAGTTCCTATATAGCATGGTGGATATGGAAAGGAGAAAGAATTTGGAAACCACAATAGGTAACTGAGGCAACAACTATAGTAGTCAATGAATATTGGATGTTCCAGAAACATGGAAAATCGGCTTCTAGTACTATTGGCCAAGAAGAGGAAGAACAATAGATTAGTTGAAAACCTCCTTCAGACAACATAGTGAAAGTAAATATTGAGGCATCTTGGATTGAGAAGTCAAAGAAAAAAGGAGGTGTAGGAATAATTATTTGAGACAATGAGGGGAAACCCTTGTGGGCATCATCGTATCCAAGTAATTTTAATTCAACAGAAGGAGAGGTGGTAGCATTCAGAAATAGCTACTAGATGCATTTGGCATGTGGGTTGGACTCAATTCTTATTGAATCAGATTGCAAACAAATACTGAAGTACATCAAGGGAGAGTTAAAACCGTCATCAAGCTTGGAGCTGCTTATTGAGGATGTCCTTTTTTTTTTTTGTTTTCTCAAAAATTAGAATGTTGTATCCCTTATTATATTCATAGGAGATCTAACACTATAGTAGATCTCTTAGCTAGGAAGACCCTTTCGGTTTCGGGTCTGAACCACTAAGTTGTTGATTGAGGCACGTTCATCTTCCTCTTCGTCTTGTTTTGAATAGAAGACTGGGTTACCCAAAAATAAAGAAAAAAAGGAAACCCTAATTTTATGAGAATTGATTCATCAAGGAGTATGCAAGAGACAACTTGTAGTTTCATGGCCACAAAATGTCCTCAATCAACGGAGTGGATTGCCACGAATCACTCATACATAAAAAATTATTTATTTTTTGATGGTAAATTATAGTATGACTTTATAGATAGGGTATCAACAATGAAATATAGCTTGCCAAAAACAAATGAATTGGATCAAAGGAAAAATACAAATTTTTTTTTACAGTGCTACCTGAGTTACCTACTAAACTTAATGTCACCTCTTGAATTATTTAATATTATCAGTCAAACTCCTTTATAGGATGAAAATATAACAATGACACCCCTTTACTATTAGGAAATCACACTTAAATGATATTGTAAGCAAGTTAAACTTATAGGAAAAGAAAAAAATAAACAATAATAAGCTTGAATGAAACCTTGTTTCTTCATCTTCATTTGACATATGTGATTTCTTTCTCACCCAATTGTAAATTGTCTCTAAGAGAAGATATGGTTCATCGATAGTGTTATTAAAATTATGATGTAAGGGCCTGTTTGGTTACATGAGTCTGGAGATTTCAAATCTATGGAGTTATAATTTATAAAATTAGATGTTTGGTTGTGGAATGAAATCTGTGGATTCATCCTAAAAAACTATTTGATCGACGTGATTTTTGTGAATGTGCAAATGTATAGCTTTTTTAAAATCTCTGGATTTCACCCCTTACCCATAAATCTACAGATTAATGTTTTTAGTGTAAAAAGGTGAATCTTTAGATTTCATGAATCTAGAGATTTTTACAACCAAACGGGTATAATTCTCAAATTCAAATCTCTGAATTCATGTAACCAAACAGGCCCTAAGGTAATATTGAGAATTCCCCTCTTTTTGATAAAAAAAAAAAAAAGAAGGTAATATTGAGAATTAATAATAAAAAATTAAATGAGATTAATGGTGTTTTTCGCAGAAAATTAAACATTAAACTAAAATATGAAGGGTTTTTGACGAGACGAAGAAATATTGCACTCGTGACTCGTCTCTGTTGCTCAAGCGACTACTACGCCTGCCTTTTAAGCCTCGAAAAGAGCAACAAATGCTGAAAAACACTTTTGTGGCGCGATAGATCTTCCTCTTTCGTTTGCTCACGTCGTTTGCTCTTCTGTCTTTAACAAAACATGGAAAGTCTCTCCCTGTCTCCCTCAAATTATCTCTTATTAGGCTCTTCTCCAAATCCCAGTGGTTTTTCGAACAAACGCTTCTTCGCCCTCCCCCATCCATCGAGAAAGAATAGAAGAGAAGGCCAACCCAAAACCAGAAATGTTGTCTCAGCTCTCAATCAGGGCAGTTTTGATGGCTCAACCCGAAGACTTCCCAAAATTGGTACCTCTTCTCTCAACATCTCTGGATATATGATTGATCTGGTCTAGTTTATTCATTGTCTTTGTCGATAAATGGCTTCTATCTGAATTTAAATATAAATTGTATGCAAATCGAGATGATTCAGAATGGACCCATCTCGAGTTCTACCGAGTATTGCTGGAAAGTACATTCAAGATTCGATGTTATGTGAAACAATGTGATTGTTCTATTATTTTCCATGTTTGGTTGATATTATCGAGATGAGTCAGATGTCATTTCCAGGAATTAAACGAGTTCATAATGGTTGAGAATGAAAAAGGGTCTTAGACATTGATAATGGTTTTCTAATTCTTTTAATGAGTGAGGATAAAATGTTGAACTCAGTTTAATGGCTAACAGGCAACTGACGGTGTGAAGAGTAGAGGGTGTATCCGTAGGGTTTTGGTTTTGGAGGGGGTGCACCGAGTTTCGTTTTGAATTGGTCTGCTTTCTGATTTTGTGATGCATGAAGTGAGCTTACTTTTTTGGGAGCAATTATAGATTTAGCAACTTCAGTGGTTGTTTATTTAAATGAACAACAAGAATGAAGTTATATTAAATATTTGTGTAAGCTGCCCAAGAGAAAATCCTATGAAATCTGAGACATGATGCTGACTGTCGTACTGAATTGAGTTTATCTTTATCAAAAGGCTTAATTTACAGGATCTTGGTCTTCTTGAAGAGTTGACTGAGTTAAAGTAAAAATTGCACCTAATTCCGGGCTGATGGACAAGCTTTTATTATCCAGAGTAAAATAGGAATAATGGTGATGATTTGACAAGTTTCGAGGCTTGAGCTGGCTGCGCTGCTCCTGCAGCTGCCACAATTGTTGAAAACTCTAGTCTGCAACTTTAAAGTAATGGAGATTTAGGAAATCTTGAAGCTCCCATGCATTTTGATTACCATTCTTATTGAAACTCCGTGAACAAACTCAACTGGAATCTCAGTCTGTAATGGAATCATAGTGTCAACTGGTTGACTTTGATAGATGAAAACAACAATTGCTTGATAGAATACCGTGCCAGACTATAGTGGATTACACATACATAGCGTAAAAGATGCTTTTTCTTCATGTAAGAAGGAAGCTCAAACTACCGTCCATGGCCTAGAATTCCCCTCAACCTTCAATTAAATTTAGTTCTTTCAGCTTTTATTTATGCAAAATATATAGATAATTTGACATAATAACCCATGGTCCTGACTTGAACTCTATCTCAGGTAACCTATTTTGACTGAATGATTTTATATGGAAGAGATACAAAACCTGCTTATAAGAATTTATAATTCAGATACAAAACCTGCTTATCAGAATTTATACTTCAGCATCTAATTTTAGCTTCTATCAGTCAAAAGCCAAACCTAATAAATTATTAACTAAGCAAGGAAGCTACATGAATAGCTATTTTATTATTTTTCTGATGGTTTGGCACCAAATTGGCCAACTTCCCTTGAAACCAACTTAGGGGTAATAGATATGGGTGTTGGGCCTTTGTTTAGTAGGTTTATGCGGTCACCGGCGTACTCTACGGGCCCATAAGTTTAGCTTTTAGGTCAAGTCAGAAAATTTTAGTTCAATTGGTCTAGTTATGTAAATTCTGCCCAACTTAAGTTATAAGGGCAGAACAGTCTTTTTATGTTTGGGTTTTAGTTTAAGAAATGTTTGAGTCAGTCTAGGATATGATAAAGAGTCCGTTAAGCTTTTAGTTACAAGAATCCTATTTGAATTTGGATAATATGTTGAGTACAACTAGAAAAGTCAGTTTTTAAGTCCTAATTTCACTAGAAAGCCTTGAGCATGTAATAGATTACATATTTCAGAATACAACTAATAAAGTGAGTGTTGCTGCCTAGGAGCAACGTGTTAGTTGAGCTTCACATCAGTGGTTAGGGATCTCCATGTGATCAAATAAGCAACCTAGGGTCAACGAAGACAATTCGACCGAAACATGAATTTTGACTTTGCAAAAGGCCAAAATTTCGGTCGAAACTGGACCTTTTTTTCTGGAAATTGGAACTTCAATTTCGGGCCTCATATGGACTCAAAATGATTTAGATTCTTGCGTACTACCTATTTCAAGCATATTAAACACAATGAAACTAGTATTTTGCACCACAAAAAAAAGAAAAAAAAAAAAAAAAAAACAAAATCATTGAAAATTTATCATTCAAGTATCAAGTATACTAACAAATGGCTGGTTTCGACAAGTGCAAACCGTATTGCATACAGTCATAGAATCATCAACATACATGAATTGTTTGGTAGAATGGTTACATATACAACAAGTCAACAAAATAAAATGACCGACTAGATCAAGTGATGGTGTCTCACATATATTAAGTTGAAGCCTATTTATCATATATACATAAAATAAAAATACATAATTTTAGAAAATAATTATTAAATAAGAAAATGAAAAAATGGTAGCAAATAATAAAAAGATAAGTTTAACAAAACACAATCATAGATCATAGTCCTAGGCTAAACATATATTAATTTCAAGGCAATACAAGATCATTTAAGGCATTAACAAAACAAAAATAAAAAAAGGGGAAGTTCGGAACTGTTGGGTATGGCTCATGCTTCACATTCTATTGTTGCCGGAGTTTCCTTTGTAGTTGTTGTGGCTTAGGAGGTGTTTGGAGGCAAAAAAATGAGCAAAAGAGTTGTGGAAATTAGGTGAAAATGGGATAGAAATCAAGAAAAACTAAGGAAAATCAAGTTGGAATATTGAAACGGTCGAAATTTCGGTCGAAAGCTTCGAAATTTTGGTCGAAATTTGACGCTTTTCCGAAATAATTGGAATTTCATTTCGTTTTTGAAAAATGTAGACATCTTGACAGAAATTGATTTAACAAGTCTAAACTTATTCCATTCCCCTTCGACTGTTTAAATTTTTGTTTTGCAGACCCTACCCCTTTCAGCTCATCTATTCCCCCCCCCTCCCCCATAAACCCTAGTTCCTTTGCTACCCTAAATTCCCAACCCTATCCTAAACCCTAGTTCCATAACTACCAAATTTTCCCTTCTAGAGCCCTAATACTCTTAACCCTTACTCTATAACCCTAGCCCTTACAAGCTGTAATCTGAAGATGGGTGTTATCATCTGACCCTAATTTCAGAAATCAAAGAGGAGACAGTCTAGTTTTCAGGTACCTGAAATATTCAGAAGCAGGCTCCCAATCTCATAAGTCAGACCTGATTTATAATTCAGTTTGGCCCTAAACTAATTCCTGAACCAGTTCTGGCCAAAAACCATTTAAACCCTGGTTTGACCTCAAGCTAAGGTTGGTTTTGATATTCATGGAAGAACTGGCCCTCATTCACTTGAGGCTACATCATCTTCAATTGGAAACTATGTTTTCCTAAGGATCACTTATTAGTGACTTTTCTGTGAAGAGGATCATGTGCACTGCAAGTCCTTAGAGGCTACCCCAATGTTTTTTGATTTGCACAAGTGCGTTGCATGGGTTGCACACACATTGCACATATAATTGTTTTTCTGCTTGTGTGCCATTTCATACAAAAAGTTATTCTCCAGTTTCGGAGAGACTTGGTGTGGACGCTTTTGCAAGCATTTCTTCAAGCAGCAGTGGAACATCATCTTCAGTTGGTGTCAATCCTCAGCTTTCTGTGCCACCTTCATCATCTTCTTTGTAAGTTTTTGCTCTAGTTATCTTATTAATAGTGCAGGTGCACAGTTCTCTTCATCCCCTGATATCATGGTTGTTAACATGGATCAAACAATTTCTTGATGATGTTTCTACTTTCTAGTGGATCTCCTCTCTTCTGGATTGGAGTGGGTGTCGGACTTTCAGCTTTATTTTCATGGGTGAGAAGTTTTAATGATCAGTTGTATTCCTTTGGTTCTATATCATTAATTATCTTTAGATGTAAAATTTTATCTCATTGCATCTATTGAATTTTGTCGCTTCTTTTGGGCTAATTTTAACAAATCGGAATGCTATGTACCAGGCTGCAGCAAACTTAAAGGTGAGTGTGATTATTCCTTTAACCTCGTAAGGTATGCATGTGTCCTGGTGAGTTTTATTGTCGATCCCTGAATTTTTTTGGTGTCCATCTGAGGATAGTTAACAGTTAGGATTTTTAACACAATTAATGATATTGCTTTCATTTGTAGCTTGTTGCCTCATATTTTTTTTAGAATCTTAAAGAGCACATCCTTTATTGTAGATACAAGCATTATTATATTCCATTTGTCATGTGCTATGAATTTTATGGCTCCATATCAGGAATGCTGCTTGATAGTTAAATAGTAAAAGAGCCATGGATATAAGGATTCAAAATTTAAATACTGTTGTCCTCATGCTCATTGGAACAGACAACATGAAGATCTCCCAAAGACTATCTATTTGCATTGATATCCACCTTCTAATCAAGGTTTGAACTTTCAGATTTCAACCCCCTTTTGATTTTCTATCTAAACCGAGATACTGCAGTGACATTTTGGTCTATTTTGCAATTGTTGGTCCATTCAAGTTTTTCAACCCTGTGATTTCAGTGCTCATTGTTTTCTTCTTGTTATGAAATTTTGGTGATTTTGATCCTGAACTTTGAACCATACTGCAAATACACACTAATTTGACTAATAAAACCCACTTCCAGTTGTTTATATTTGATGATATTGTTATTGAGTCTTGAACAAGAATCCTCCATGTTGGATTCCACCCCTGCTAGAGGTCCTTCGAAACTCTCTACTCTACTCTCATTTCTTATGTCATATCTGAACCAAAATTTGCTTGGGGGGAAGAGCCTTTCTAATGCTTTCCCTTTATTGGCAGTCATATAATCTGTTGTAAACCACAATACTGCTATTTTCTTGAGGACAGCAAGGAAGGGTAAGAGAGAACAAGCCATGTAAAACACAGTGGTATCAGTTTCTGTGATGGTTGTTGTTTGGCAGGGCATTAAGCTGATTATATATTCTAGTTAAAAACGGTATTTATTTTCATCTCTATTGATTTTATTAGCAGAGTCATTTAGCATTTTTTGTTGTTTTTGTGGTGGCTTCTCAGGTTTAATTATTTTCACATTCCATACTTAATTGAAGCCTCCAAGAAATTATATGCTAAGCTCATTACTGTTAATGGTCTACTTGTTATTCATATGAAGTCACAATTCTTATAGTGCATCTCTTATTGCAAGTTTATTTTAACTTTGTTTGACTGGCAACTAGAGTTTATGTTCCTCTAGTTCAGTGCCATTATTATAAAAAACTGAGTTGCAATCTACGTTTTTTGGGCTAACTGTAGTTGGTTATTCTGTCAGAAATATGCTATGCAGCAAGCTTTCAAAACAATGATGGGTCAGATGTCCACAGATAATAACCAATTCAGCAATGCTGCCTACCCTCCAGGATCACCATTCCCATTTCCGACACCTACTGCATCAGCACCGGCTGCATCACCTTTCCCTGTTTCTTCCAAAGCTGCAGTTACTGTAGATCTCCCTGCAACTAAAGTAGAAGCAGTAGAAGAAAAAGAAGCCGTAGGTGACCCAGAAGTAAAGAAGGAATCCAAAAAATATGGTATTTGAGAATATTGCTAGCTGTGAAGTTATTGTTTAATTTTTATAGAGCTTTTTTTGATGATTTGAAATTTGTTAAATTTGCGTTTCTAAAAATAAAAATGTATTTTGTTCTTCTGATTACATTTGAAATTGCTTTCTGCTATTCAGTGTGCTTGTATGCTGCTGTTGATTGACATTTTCTACTGACAGTTGCAAATTTCTTTTGTCTGGTTTTGATGTCCAGCTCCTGAAGCTAATAGTTTGGAAGATATTATACTATTATTGTAGTTGAACCTCTGCTAGAGGCAGCATATGGATAAAATATTGTTTTTGCAGTTGTCTCTGGTTCTGCAAATTTTACCCTAACTAGTTACCAACCATCCAAACAAATGTTCAATTGTGTAGTCTGGGCACAATCATGTATGTAAATTAATGATTTAAATCAGTTGCTTATTGGTATAATTATTTGTTTATAAAATTTTAAACATTTAAGTAACTTTAATTGTAATTGTGATTAGTGAAGAGTCATCAAAGTAGTTGCGTTGGTTACAAAAGAAAAAAAAAATGCTGTTACTCTATATTTCTTCTCTTTTGAACCATTGATGTAGGCACCAAATTCCCCACTGGCCGAAACCCTGATTTGAGCCCCAAGGTCCAATCAAGATGGCGCAACTAGGAGCTGACTGAACCCCTTTAGGGGCAATTTGGTCATTTCCCTCTCTTAGTTAATTATTTTAATTTTTGGAGTTCAAATCTGTTTTGAATTCCTTGTTTGAGTCAGTTAGGTGAGTTCTAGTGCCACTGGGAATATATTTTAAATTAAGCTTCCTTTTGGATAATTAGGTCTTCTAATGCTTATACTGCAAGTGAAATTCTTTAATTTGTGTGGCTGTTGTTTACTTAGTTGTAAGGGGGATCCTAGTCTATAAAGGAAACCCCAGTTAAGTCAGTCTTTATTTCCTAGTTAGGGTCTTAAGTATTTCCCTCCTTGTGTAAGGCTATAAATAGCCACCTTACTCATTGTAAAGGCACATTGAATTGAATACAAAAATTTGAGTTGTGACGGCAATTCAGTCGTGGTTTATCGGGAGGGCCACAGTAGGTATTTTGAGGTCATCTTCTTCAAGCTTCTTCAAGTTCTTGAATCTTCTACAACAGTTCAACAATACCAACAATCTTTTTCCATCTCCAAATAAGTGAACATTATTCCCAACCCCATCCATAGCCTTCCATAGCCTTCCCTCTTCTTCTCCCATTTGGCCCACCTTTCTTTTTAATTTCTTGAATTTTTGAACTTTTCTTGAGACCCAAATTCCAAGGTCAGATCTACACCAATCTAATAATTGGGTCCATCCAAAACTTTAGGAGCCGCATCCGCCAACCCTAGTGACCTTAGATCCTAATTTAACCCTATTAAAATTGTTCGATTTCAGGGTATAATTATTTTCTTGAATTTTCGTATTGCCCAAGACCGCTAAAACAAGAACCTTGATCTCTCTCTTCCTATATTATCACCTACATTCCCTCCAAGTGTCAGCCTATTCTAACACGTATAACTAAAATTTTCCATCTTAAGGAATTTATCCCATATCTTCCATGGGATTGATTTGCATGTTCTCTTGACTATAAAACATTAACTTAACCGATCCCTTAGGAAATATTTTCTTCACAACCCTTATCACAAAGGAACCCCATATCCACTAAATTTCTAATCCTAGAAATATTGCCATCGGTCATATTATTTGGCCTAGCATTTATACCCACATCCCATTTTGGGTATTGTCTGGGTAATAACACTCTAATTTCTTTCAATAGAATCCCATAAGATTGCTGGTTCTCAGAGAGAGGATACTGTAGTGACCCAATTTTAGTCTTTGATATCAAACCCTAGAGTTTGGGTTACATCAACCATGATTTCTTTCTTCCTTTATTTCTCGGCTGTTTTCTCCCTTTTTGGGAGCCATAGTATTTAGCCAAATTGCAAATGTTAGGACAAGTAACTGTTTCGCAAGTTTGAGGCTCTTATATCATGCCATACGTTTCATAATAAGACGATAGGTTGTTTGCCATCTAAAGGTTTTCCCCATTCTCAATTATAAGATGAACTACAACAAACAATTATTGATTTTAAACCTCATGATTGTGATGTTTTTATTTTTTAATTATTTTTTCTCTGTCCCTGGGGAGTTGTCGAGCAGTCAAAAGAATTTAACCAATTTCTTTAAGCTTCTACTAAATTAAATGGCTATTAAAATATTGGGTCATGCTAATATTTTATTTACAACAACAACAACAATAGTAAGCCTTGTCCCAACTAAGTGGGGTCGGCTACATGGATTCTTGCCTTCCAATCAGTTTAGTTTGAGGCCATGCTAGAGACAAGGCCTAAGCTATGCATATCCTTTCTCACCACTTCTTTTAAAGGTTATCTTAGGTCTATCCCTAGCTCTTCTAGTTCATTCAATTTGGATTATATCACTTCTCCGTACAGGGGCATTAATAGGTCTTCGTTGAACATGGCCGTGCCACCTCAAACGACTTTTCCGAAGCTTATCACTTATGGGAGCAACTCCCAGACTAACTCTAATATGATTATTCCTTATCTAGTCCTTCCTAGTTTTGCCATTCATCCATTTTAGCATCCTCATTTCTGCTATATTGAATTTATCTATATGATTCTTTTTAACAGCTCAACACTCGCACCGTACATTATAGCTGGTTGAACGACGGTCCTATAGAATTTTCTTTTAAGTTTTAATGGAATACGTCGATTACACAAGACCTTGGACGCACCTCTTCACTTCATCCACCCTATTTTAATTATTTGGGAAACATCATCCTCTATATCACCTTGTTTGTTAAAGATTGAACCTAAGTACCTAAAAGAATCACTCTGAGGAATCTCCTTATCGTCAAGTTTCACCACTTCATTGTCTGCCTGATCATGACTAAAGTTACAAATTAGATATTTTGTCTTTGTTCTGCTTAATTTAAAGCCTCTTTCTTGATTCCAAAGCTGCTCTCCATGATTCTAACTTGGTATTAATCCCCACTTGAGTCTCATCTATTAGCACAATATCATTAGCAAAAAACATACACCAAAGGACCTCGTCTTGAATGTCTTTGGTTAATTTATCCATTACAAGTGCAAATAAATGTGGGCTTATAGTTGATCATTGATGTAGCCCAATTGTAATTGGGAATTCATTGCTTTGTCCCCCCACTATTCTTACACTTGTCACTGAACCATCATACATATCCCCCCACTATGCTAATATTTTATTTATAGTCTTTAAATCAGTAGCAAGGTGCAAGGTTCAATGGAACCCTTACATCATATAAACATACACAGCCACAGCCACAGGGAAATGGCAGTTTGGTTTCAAACCCTACATTTGGTAGTGTAGGATCTCAATTATGTACCTATGTACTTTCTTTGATATATTCAGTTGGCTGAAAAAAGAGATATTACTGAGATCTCAATTCTCAACTAGTTCTTGTACTATTTACCGAAGTTGATCTTTATCTTGTAAATTCACTTTAGGGTTTTGACAGCTTTTATATTTGTGTTGTATATTGCATATCTGTGTAGTCAAAAGGCTTATATTCCTTTAGTTTGAACCCAAGAACTCCTGCCTGAGTTAAAAGATTGGGTGCGTGCATAATCCTAGGTTTGGTTGCGATCCTAAGAAAGAAAAGGTTGGATGGTTGTTTGTAAAATGACTGGGTGATTTCCACCAAAGATAAGGCACTTGGCTTCTTCTGGTCCTGCCTCAGAAGACCACTTCCTTTTCTCTATGGAGTAGCTTTGGATTGACATGACTTTCTCAGGTAGCTCTCCTTGTGACAGCGCTGAGAAGCTTTATATTTTTGCATGGCTATCTCTCACCTTTTGATGGAGTGAATTCTTCAGAGACGGACCTCCAATTCTTGGTTGTTTCATATGATTTGTAAAGGCATCTTGTCCAATGCTAGCTCTAAGTTACTCTTGTTTATCCTTGTACGGTGCAAGATTCCCAAGGAACATCGACATTGTTGTCTGCTAGGGTTTACAGGCTTCTTTGACTTAGTCTCCGGACCCTTGTTTTAAAACATCAATGGCTATAATGGGGTGTATTTTTTTCTATAGCATTACAAAATTTACTAAGGAAGCACTATAATTGATGTCATTTATTAGTTTGTTGTTATCCTTTTCTTTTTTATATAACCAATTTAAATATTAGGCCTTGCTGTCGTATTTCAATGCATAGTTATCGGCAGAAAGTCAGCCATGGTGCTGGAGAGGGCCAAGAAACTAAGGCAACACCAACAGGGTGGTTAGGTGCCCAAGTAACTCTTGGACTCCTAGGCATGATAACTATGTTTTAATGTATTGTTCGCCCAAGTTGTTACTATATACCTCATAACTTAATCTAATTTTAAAACTACTACCTGTTGGAGATTCTGATTGCTCTTCTTTATGCAGCCTTTGTAGATGTTTCCCCAGATGAATTGGTACAAAAATCTCCATTTGAAAGCTCCGAAGAATCAGAAGAGATGAGTTCTTTCAAGGATGTTCAGTCTGCTGTGGAAGTAAGTTCTGGTAATTGAGTTATTCTGTAGGGACTTGAATGCTCTGATGGGAAATTCTAATGTAGTTTGTTTTGAATACTTCTTGAAGGCCCCTCTAAATGGTGCTTCTACCAAGCAGGACATGGGTGCTTTTAGTGAGCAACCTAAATCTACTAGTGAGTTAAGGCCCAACTATAACTGCTTTTTTCAGCATGGGCATGCATTTGGATTTTCATAGGAAGTTCTACATTGGACTAATTTCTGTATGCATATATGATCTTCAAATGTGACACTTATTCTGTATCCATGAGTCGTATCCTTTCCCTGGTCTTTATCTATAATATATATTATCCTTTCCAGGTAATATCTTATTGAAATTTTATGAATAGGGAGAGACAACTATCTAAAGAAACTTAAGTACATGTTTGTGGTTAGTAGCAGGAAAATAAGAAAATTAACAAAGTCTTGATACAGTAGGAGCAAAACCATAGTGAAGAGCAATCTGATTTCTGGGGAATAAACCCTCGTGGCTAGTAGATCAAAGAATGAAATAACTAACACCTTAGGAAGGTAGAGGTAGAAAACTAAATGGTGAAATTGATAAAAATGGGTGATCACTGCTCTTCTCCTTAAGTAGACTAGATTTTGGAGACTTGAATTGTGCCAACAGTGCATATGGAATGTTCTTTTATCTTGGTTCCTGTACGTGATCTAGCATTTGGATTGGCATGAATTGTTATATTTCCTTGCAACAGGTTGTATGACTTATTTGATAGCTGTGTTCTCAGGTCTACTTTGGTTTTTCAAAGTAGCATACTTTTCTTGTGTGGTCTTATTCCCCCCAACCCCTACTGTCTGTTTTGGACGTTTTGCTTTCTGAATAACATTTGCTTCCACATCCCAACTAAGTAATGCATTTATGAACAGAAGAATCAGGTCCTATGTTGTCAGTGGAAGCTTTAGAGAAAATGATGGACGATCCAACAGTGCAAAAGATGGTCTATCCGTAAGTAGCTTTGTAACATTTGTTTTTGTTCCAACTATATAGTTTTGTATTTTCTGATGCTTGTAGTTGTAGACCAATATGAATTTCCATAGCATGTATTGTAGGATGTGAAGTTATAATCCTTCCATTTGTATATTGTGTAGTACCAAATGATGTGTCAGTATGTGTTTTCCGTGTATATTCTTGCACGTTCATATTTCATGTGACGCCTAGACACTTATTTGAACACTACCCTGTATCTATTGAGTACAATCTAAAATCACTGTGGTCCAACTTTTCTTCGTCTCTTAGATTTCTTGTGCTCCCTTGACTCTTATCTAGCATGCATCATCATTCAATAGTGTTGCTATTAGTTTTAATTGCTATTGACTTACCTTTCTCTTGTATAATGTAGTTATATTTATCATACAAAGAGGCAAAGTATAAGAAGTTCTCTTCCATAGTGTAAGTATCAAGCAGTCCCACTGTTGGGGTGTCTTTCTTGGGAGGTTGAAAGATTCACATCTGCAGTTGCTCATTGTTAAATAGACCCAAGCTGATGAGTTGTTTAAAGACGTTCTATTAGTCATTCAGAGCTGGTGTTGGACTTAGAAATAAGGAAAAACTTTTGGCAACCTCCCTTTGAGGATATGTTCAAGCTCCATGATGGGTGCCTTAAATGTAGTAGTGACTTCAAGTAAGAGCGGCCCTACAGTAAGATTGATGATAGGTTGCAGCAGAAGTCCAAACACTTAATTGATTGAAAAATAAAAAAAATAATAAGAAGGTAGAAGAAGATGGGGGTACGAATGCAAAATTTCACCGTAATGTCTCAACTGAAACAATGATCTTGGCTATTGAAGTTTCAAATTTCTACCCGTTTTTCATTTTCTATTGAAATTTGAAACTGAGATATTTCAAATCTCTCACACTGCTATCTCAACATGTTGAAACAATGATCTTGGCTATCTCAGCCTCTCTTAGATTTTTGTGTGTGTGTGTGTGTGGGGGGGGGGGGGGGGTGTAGAAACAATGATCTTGGCTATCTCAGCCTGGGAACATCAAACTTCTCAGTGTCTCTTAGGATAGTGCATTGCGAAACAGTAATGTTCATTCAATTTTGGAGGCCTCTAAGGGCATTATAGTATATAAACTAAAGGCCCCCCCCCCCCCCCCCGCTTTTTTGTGCAAAAGAAAACTTTATAGGAAAAAATCAACAAAACTATTAGTTCATCAGAATAGTGCAGATACAACATTTTGTCGTTCTCCCTATTACATATCTTTAAAGGAATACTCCCAAACTTAACACCAGCATAGTTCCTAGCAATGAATAACAAAAACGGAATTAGAAACAATAAAACAGAAAGTGCTTGCCATGAATTTGCTTACAACCATAATATGAACTTCCGATAAATCTAGCTGCCACATGTCAAACTCCTAAAAGCAAAGTAGTAACAAACTATGGCAGCATTTTGATATAATCCTTCTCCACTTGATGGGTCCAGTGGATGTTCTAAGAAGCCTCACCACACAAGGCAAACATGGGCTATGACAGTGTTCATGTGACTATGTGAGCAATGTTCTGGTCTTTCCTTCTTCATATTTCAATCTGCATCAGTCTTCTTGGTAATTCAGGGCTCTGCAGGATTGGAGATGTGATATGATAATGGGATGGCAAGGTGGTTGAGCTTTTTCAGGGCTCATTTGTAATGGAGGTTCCATCAGTAGAAGAGGTAATAACTCAAGAAGGATTGGAATTGGGTTCTTGGTGAGCAGGGATGGGTGGATGCCATTGTGGAGGGATTTGTAGTAAATGTCATTAAATGTGTTTCTAATTTGTGGAAAATGTAGTACCAAAAAGTAAATTTGTGGAGACCGCCTTGGTGCTTTCTTCATCTGACCAATCCAATTTGGTAGCTTACATCCTGTTAATTTGAGAAAGAATAGGGTGAGGAATGAGGGAGAGGAGAGGATGGAAGCCACGACTTATTGTGGAGGCTCTGATTTTTCTTATCTGCACTCCTCAAAGTAACTTTACTATTTATAGGTTAATTTACAAGTCTATTCTATATAGGAAAGCATAAACCAATTTCAATTGGTATAAAACTCTTCATTCCTACCACTATTTCCTATCGAGAGTTAGCGCAAAGCACTAACTCTCAATGGACCAATCCTTTCCTAAATTGCCCTTTTCTAACACTCCCCCTCAAGCTGGAGCATATATATTACTCATGCCCAGCTTGTTACAAATATAGGTAACCCTTGTATTCCCTAGAGCTTTGGTGAACAAATCTGCGAGTTGTTCTCCAGTCCTCACATGCTTGGGGGATATTATGCCTTGTAGTAACTTCTCACGAACAAAGTGGCAATCTACTTCAATATGCTTGGTACGTTCATGAAAGACTGGATTTGATGCTATATGAACCGCAGCTTGATTATCACACCATAACTTCATTGGTGTGTTATCAATAATTCCTAATTCCTGGAGTAATTGTTTTATCCATTACCATCTCGCATGTTACCTGGGCCATAGCACGATACTCAGATTCTGTGCTTGATCTTGCTACCACAGTTTGTTTCTTACTCTTCCATGATACAAGATTTCCTCCAATGAATGTGCAGTAGCCTGTAGTTGATCTTCTATCAATAGGTGATCCAGCCCAATCCGCATCAGAGAATCCTTCTACATTTCTATGTCCATGATTAGTGTAAAGAAGCCCTTGTCCTGGTGCTTTCTTAAGATACCTCAGAATTTGTATAACTGCATCCCAGTGTGATGTTCGTGGGGCAGACAAAAATTGACTCACAACACTGATAGGAAAGGCAATGTCAGGTCTAGTCACAGTCAGATAATTCAGCTTCCCAACAAGCCTTTTGTACTTCTCTGGATCATCAAGAATGGTTCCATCTTCTGGCATTAACTTTAAGTTACATTCCATGGGAGTGTCTATGGGTTTTGATCCCAACATTCCTGTTTCAAAAAGCAAATCTAGTACATACTTCCGTTGAGATAAGAAGATGCCCTTTGTTGATTGGGCAACTTCAACTCCTAGAAAATACTTTAACTTGCCCAAGTCTTTGGTCTGAAATTTCTCTTGTAAATAGGTCTTTAACCTATCAATTCCTGAATTGTCATCTCCTGTAATGACAATATCATCAACATAAACTACAAGAAAGATCTTGCCTGCATCAGAGTTTTTAAAGAATACAGAGTGATCACTTTCACAACGAGTCATCCCAAATTCTATTACAACAGTAGTGAATCATCCAAACCATGCTCGAGGTGATTGCTTGAGACCATATAATGATTTGCGGAGGCGACAAACCTTATTCTTCTCCCCCTGAGCAACAAACCCAGGTGGTTGCAACAAACCCAGGTGGTTGCTCCATATACACTTTCTCATGTAAATCTCCATGAAGGAAGGCATTCTTCACATCCAACTGAAACAAGGGCCATTTGTATGTAGCGGCAAGAGAGATTAAAATACGGATGGAAGTAAGCTTGGCAACAGGCGAAAAAGTATCAACATAATCTATGCCATAAACTTGAGCATAGCCCTTGGCAACGAGACGAGCTTTCAGGCGAGCTAAAGAACCATCAGGATTAACTTTCACAGTGAATATCCACCTACAACCAATAAATTGTCTTTCCTGAGGGTAAAGGCACAAGATCCCAAGTTTGATTGTCTTATAAGGCTTGTAATTCTTCGTTCATTGCACTGACCCACCCAGGATTAGACAAGGCTTCAAGAACATTCTTAGGAATAGGATAAGTCTCGATAGTAGATAGAGCAATAGAGAACCCAGGTGATAAAGTAGAATATGAAATAAAGTTAGAGATGGGATGTTGAACACAAGAACGAGTACCCTTCCGAAGAGCAATGGGAATATCAAGGTCAGATTTGGCAGGAACGTCCGCAGGATCAACAGACGAAGTCAGCACAGAGGTAGAGTCCGTAGGTGCAGAGGGGGGAGCTGATGGTTTTGGCCGGCGCATGTACACTTTGGTGATGTCTGGCAGAGGTGGAGGGGAAGGAACTATACCCTGTGGAGACACACTTTGAAAAATACATAGATCATCATTTAGGTCAGTTAAACTATGAGAGTCAGTGGAAAAAGAAGTTGACTCAAAAAATGACACATCTGCAGTAACAAAATATCTTCGTAAGTCAGAAGAATAACAACAATATCCCTTTTGAGAGCGAGAGTACCCCACAAAAATACACTTCAGTGCATGAGGATCAAGTTTAGAGATCCTTGGGCAATGATTACGAATGTAACACACACAACCAAATACGCGAGGAGGTAAAGTAAATAAGGGAGATGAAGGAAATAAGATAGAATGAGGAATGCCACCTTTTAAGACAGATGAAGCCATCCTGTTAATAAGATAACAAGTAGTTGAAACTGCATCAGCCCAAAAGGATTTAGGAACCTTCATCTCAAATAAGAGAGAACGGGTGACCTCCAATAAGTGTCTATTTTTTCTATCTGCAACCCCATTTTGTTGAGGAGTGTCAACACATGAGGATTGGTGAAGAATCCCATTAGAAGCCATAAATTTACAAAAAGGATCAGAGAAATATTCTTTGGCATTATCACTACGAAAAGTACGAATAGGAACACCAAATTGAGTACGAATTTCAATAACAAAATTGCAAAATATGTCAAATAATTCTGAACGATTTTTCATTAAATAAAGCCAAGTGACTCTTGAAAAATCATCCACAAATGTAACAAAGTATCTCGGAACTCGAAGTAGAACTAACAGGACAGGGTCCCCACACATCAGAATGAACTAGAGAGAAAGGGTGGTCTGATCTGGTATTTATACAAGGAGGAAAACTCACACGATGAAGTTTTCCAAATTGACAAGACTCACAATCCAACTTTGATAGAGAATGAAAACTTTTATCTACCAATTTTAGGGTTTCCAGAGAGGGATGCCCCAACCGACAATGTATTTGATGGGGGATGGAAATACTAGAACAAGCAGTAGAGGATATCTCCTCGAATAGATACAACCCCTCAGACATACGGCCTCTACCAAGCATCTTCTTCGTCGTAAGATCCTAAAATAAACAATATCCAGGAAAGAATTTCACCAAACAGTTATTAATGGAAGTAAATTTATGAACAGATGATAGGTTAAATGGCAAATTAGGTACGTAAAGAACTGAGGGTAGGGTAATGGATGGAGTGAGTTGAACTGTACCCACTCCTTTAACATTGATATGAAAGCCATCAGCAAGTGTAACCAAAGAGGATGATGGAACAAAAGAGGAAAATATACCTGTAGCCCCGGTCATATGATCAGAAGCTCCTTAATCAATGATCCATGGGCGAGATGTGGTTGAAAGGCAACCAGTAGCATTACCTGTCTGAACAAGGGTGGCAGCGGCTGATTGTGGTTGAGTGGCCTGAAACTGAGTGAAACGAATATAATCTTCCTCAGTCATCTTTACGGTCTTACTCTCAGGATTAACTTTAGTAGTTGTAGACGCTGATTCAGAAGTGATAATTGCATTTGCCATGTGTGGGGGCTTCCCATGAAGCTTCCAACAATATCGTTGAATATGTCCTGGACGACCACAATGATGACAAGTCTTAACTTGTCCTGGTGGTCAGTAGAGTTGTGTGAACTTGGATTTTTTCCAGTATTATTTCCTCTAGTTCGTCCTATATTCTGTCCACCATAAGTGCCTCGAGAAACGGTTGCCAAAGCTGAATTTTCTGTAGAGTTATTGGTACTCTCCCTTGCAACACGAAGAACTCTTGAAAATGTGTCAGCTAACGTGGGTACATGATCACTACCAAGAATCTGTGCTCTAACTGCCTCAAACTCTTTTCCAAGACCTCCCAAGAAACCCATAACAGCTAATTGTTCTCATTGATTTTGCATAGTTTTGACATCAGAGGAGATAGGTAGAATAGAGTTTAGTTCTTCATACATTCTTTTAAAATCTACAAAATATTGGGTAATATCTCTGCCTTTTCTATCTACTCGATAAAATTCCTGGGACAATTCATAGATTCTAGCCAGATTATTCTGACCAGAATACAACACATTCAAATACTCCCATAATTCCTTCACAGTTTGTAAGTGAGTAACCAAATCTATAATATTATCGGCCAATGAATTAAACATCTGCCCAAGTATTCGTGCATCAACAATTGCCCAAGTATCATCCAGGGTTCAATGTGTCGGCGATATATCGCCCTGTGGCTGGGGGGCGACACGACTCCCCCCAGCGACACGACATTTACCATATGTCGGCGATATATCGACTGTTGGCGATATATCGCCGAAAAGTCGGCGATATATCGCTAAATTTGCCATATATAACTGTATTTTGTTTGTTTTTCGCCGATTTTTCGTTCGTTTTTTGCCAAGGTGACATAGGGCCTCTAAAAGCTCCGAGGGCGCTGCCCCCACACCCCCGCCTGGGCGGCCTCCCCGGACCCCCGCCCGTCGGCAACAATATGTGAAGCATGAGCCATACTCAACATAATTGTATAATGAATTGTAAACTTTAGTACATCTCTTTAGTCTTTACTAATTGTGTTCTCTTTGCATATTTACATTAGTTTATATGAATTTTCCAAACTTCCAGTTTTGCCCGCATATAGCCGGACATGTGCCAATTATAAACTTTAGGTTAGGTGATGTTTTAGGTCAAAATAACACTCCCAATGTGTTTATTGGCCTCAAATTAGGTTACACGTCAAATTTCATGTCAAAATGACCTGAAATACCCTTCGGAACAGGAGTTCGATTTTTCATCGAACCTCTACCAAAAGTCGGTCGACTTTCGGCGATATGTCGCCCATGTCGCCGTGTCGCCCTGGGTCGACATTTCGAACTTTGGTATCATCATCTATGGGTACAGTCTTAGTCAAATGATCTATCTGTCCCCGTCCAGTAAGAACAATTTTAACTATAGCCCTCCATTGGTGGAAATTTGATCCACCCTCCAATTTCTTCTCAGTTAACCGATGAGAAGATGAAGAAATAATTTCAGTCATAGTATTTTTACTTGAAGTTTCTCCCATATCCAAACAATTTTAAAATCAAATCCCAGAAATCAGAATCAGAAATCAGAAACCTGAATCAAAGAACCCGAATCAAAGAACTAGAAACCAGAATCAAAGAACCAGAATCAGAATATTCTCATAAACATAAATAAACCAGTTGGACCACTTGAACCAACTTAAAGTCAAACCAAACCAGTGAACCGATTCATAAAAGATCGATCGCTGCTCTCTCTCTTCTATCGATTGCTGCTCTCAGACGGTAGAAGACGCTGCTTTCTCTCGATCGATCTCTCTCACTCTCTCTCGATCGATCTCTCTCACTCTCTCTCGATCGATCTCTCTCACTTTCTCTTTCTGAACTTCAACCCACAACAAGTACTGCGATTGACTTTCTCTCACTCGATCGATCTCTCTCACTTTCTCTTTCTAAGACAATCGATCGCAGGTAGGATCGATTTCTCTCACTTGATCGATCTCTCTCACTCTCTCTTTCTGAACTTAGGATCGATTTCTCTCACTCGATCGATCTCTCTCACTCTCTCTTTCTGAACTTCAACTTGTTTCCCACCCACAGCAAGAACCAGCAGCTCTGATAGACATTCTCAGCCTCAAATCATAAAAACGAAAAGATCTCAGTAAATCAAAGTTTATTCGTACCTGAAAAATGCAGATTCGACATCAATTGTGGGCAAGATCTTCAACGAAGACAAGCTGCAAGTGCGGCGTAAGGTGTTGCATCCCTTTAATTGCTGGAAACGATTCTCACACCAGGTACAATTTCTTTCCTTTCTATAGAATCAACTGTTTGCTCTGATACCATGTTAATTTGAGAAAGAATAGGGTGAGGAATGAGGGAGAGGAGAGGATGGAAGCCACGACTTATTGTGGAGGCTCTGATTTTTCTTATCAGCACTCCTCAAAGTAACTTTACTATTTATAGGTTAATTTACAAGTCTATTCTATATAGGAAAGCATAAACCAATTTCAATTGGTATAAAACTCTTCATTCCTACCACTATTTCCTATCGAGAGTTAGCGCAAAGCACTAACTCTCGATGGATCAATCCTTTCCTAAATTGCCCTTTTCTAACACATCCCAAGCTTACATTCAGACGTATTATTCTGGTTTCACCAAGAATTGCGAATATTTTATATTAAAGCTTCTGCAACCTGTCTGATGAGGTATTACGGAGGGTCTTTTGACCGGTCTGAGGCTTTTCCTCACCCTATCTCGCTTATTCGTTGTGGTTTACCACGGAATATATGTGCTTTTCATCGTAAGATGATCAGGCATTGTGACGATAAGGCTGACCAAATTGATATATATAGTGTGTGTGTGTGTGTGTGCGTGTGTGTCCTGGGTTGGTACCCCCCTCCCCAAAAGGAAAAAAAAACTGGGTCAAAACCAGACCCAAAAAGTGCACCTAAGGCTGGCGAATACTCCAGGGGTATTCTGGTCATTTTTCAAGCCCCTCTTTGAGGTCCAATATGGTCTTTTATATATATATATATATATTTAAGTTCCAAGAAAATAAAAACTCTCAAGTTTCTCTCTCTTTTTATTTTGTTCTTTAATTTCTTCGAGGAAGGATTTGAGATGGATAGCCTACAGTCGTGCTTCCTTCATCTCCTAGGCCCCTCAATAATTTTCGCATTTCATGCATCATTCTTAGAACTGCATATGTAGATTCCAGTTCTTGTAATTATGTCTGGCTTCATTTTGTTTTTATTAAGTTAAATTTTTTTTTGAAAATCTAATGATGTAATTTTAATTTCTGTTATAAGGATAAATCTGGGCATAAACTCCTCCTGAGTTAAATTCCTCCAGTAAGACCTGAGTACTGGCCAATTCTTGAGCAATCTAAGGATCAGATACTAGTCCAAAAGACTTGATTGTAAGACCCGCTTGCTATGTGCGTTAGGGCATTGTTAGGTGAGGACTGGGCCTCTGATCTTTGTTAAGCTCATAAATTAGAATAAAAAAGCCGTGTGATGGTGCCACTGAAGGATTTTGAGTAACATAAGTTTCAATCAAATCGGACGATTTGATAAATTCAACTTGATAATTTTATTCAAAAGTCTTTGGTCACTTGACCCTAACATCCTTCAGGCAGAACCCAGTTCTGTTAATCACCGAAGGAATCTTCAAACACACACACACACACACACACACACTGGTAAAAAATAAAAATAAAAAATCACGAGGTCTACGGTGAGGAGACTAAACGATTCGTTCGCTCCCGCCTGTGTGTGGCTCTCGCATTCGCATACGCGCTATGTCACCCACACACTTATATGCTTAAAAAATCACGAGGTCTGCGGTGGGGAGACTAAACGATTCGTTCGCTCCCGCCCGTGTGTGGCTCTCGCATACACGCTATGTCACCCACGCACTTATATGGTATCATATATATATATATATAAATATATATATATAATTCCAATGAGTCAGCTAAGAGTTAATAGTCCATTAAAGTTTGTGTTGAGTTTTTAGGATAGGGTTCCTTAATTTTCGGAAACCTTATCTTAAAGTAGTTCTATTTTAGTTGAGTCCATGTTTTGTTTAAATTAGCTAGAGTTTAATTTAAGTAAGAGTCTATGTAAGGTGGTAGTATCCTAAACTATTAAGGAAATCCACCTTGAGTCCAATTCCCTATTAGTTAGAGTCCAAGTTCAATAGTTAGTCAACAGTGGGATACTTATCACTTAAGGAATCCTAAGTCGAGTCAAAGAATCTTGTATTAAGGCTATAAATAGCCTTTTAATTCTGAATAAAGCAGATTGGTTGATTTGAGTTAAATAGAGGCTTGTGCTGTGGGGATGGAAACCCTTATGGCCTGGGCCGGACAGTAATTCTCAAATTTAGAAATTCCAGCAGCAACTTCATGTTCTTCAAAGCATTCCAACAGCATTAATTCAAGTAATCAAGCATCTTTAAGCTTCCAAGCGTCCAGTCCAGCATTCAAGCTCTCAAGATCCTCACCCTCAAGTAAGTAGAAGACCCCATCCCCAAACCCAGCCTTCTCTATTTTTGTCTGCAACCCCAGCCTTTTCCCCTCAATCTCAGACTTTAGAAACAGCTCCATCCCCATCGCGACTCACCCCTTCCCCTTCCTTTTCTTCTTCCCATGTTTTCAGTCCTAGCCCAAATAGGATTCCCCCTTCCCTTGATCAGTTCTGACCCTTCCCACCCCCATTAGGGTTGCAAATTTGCAATACCCTAGAAAACCAATTTCTAACCATAGGTTTCCCAAAGCAGCCATGTTTTCTAGGTTTTTGACTTTTCTGAACTTTGTCTTCTTCAAGTGCAAGTTGCAGAATTTCAAAAATTCCAGATAATTTCTGAAACATCTTAAACCTCATCCCTTCTTTCCTAAACCAGTTCTGAACCCTAAAATATTCATCACAACCTCTCTGCCTTGCAGAACCAGCAGCCCTAGCCCTCCTTTCCCCTCTGGCCAAAACCCTAATCCCAGTCCTACCTGATCTAGGATTTAATTTTTCAAGTCTGAGTTTCAACTCCTATATAATTTCAGATATGGGACTTCAAATTCGGCATACCTGGGCAGTGTTAGAACCTATAAAACCCCTAACCTAAACACCTAGACACCCTAACCAGTGCTGGTTCTTATGAAAGAGGGTCCCGGACATCCAACCCTAAACCCTGGGTTGCATCACATGCAGGCCCAAAATCCTGTTGGAGAAGGGAATTAGGGGGGGGGGGGAGGAGGGAGAGAAAATAAATAAGAATGGACTTGCAGTAGTATGTGGCTGCGGGAGTTGCAGAAAGGAGGAGAAAAAAGGGTCATACCTGAATCAAGTCTGGTACCCACTGGAATAGCTGGAATCTCGGTTTTTGTGAAGAGTGGTAGGGACGTTGAGTTTCATCTTTCCTAATTGTTATGTATGAATGAAGATTGAAGAAGATGAACGTGATGCTTCTTTCTTTACAAAGTTAGGGTTGTTGATCTCTCCTGCACTACAAAGTTCGGGCCATTGATTTCTCCTGCACTTATCTTGCATGCAACCCCATATGAGTGTTAGTAACAGAACCCTAAAGGAATAGAGTTTTATATTTTACATCTAGCCCCTTGCTTTTGTATATGCCTGCAGCACCTCTAGGTGGTTGAGATGGTGCCTAAGTGCCTGAACACCACCTTTTTTCATGTTATTGCTGTGACAACTGACAACTATGATAGAAATTGGTGATTTAAATATGGATGTCATATTCTCATTTTAATAGCATCCAGTTCAAATGATACTAGATTCCCTCAGCCCCTAAACATCCCCTCAATCCCCCCCCCAAAAAAAATAAAAATAAAAATGGGTGACCTCATAAGTCATTTGATTTCTTCCATTCATAAAGGGTTGCTAATTCATTTTTATATTACTGCAGCTATTTACCTGAAGAGATGAGGAACCCTACTACCTTCAAATGTAAGTTCTTTGTTAAATGCCAATCCTTTCTCCCTTTGTTCTTTCTATTTTCTCTATTTCCTGCTGAAACTTTGGGTCAGATCCCTACTGTAATCATTTTGCAAATAAATCATTCAATGTTTAAGGATTGCTTCTCCTTACTGGTCAATAAAATCTCGTGGAATCAATGTAAGAAATTTTTGATGAAGGACATCAAGCTAAATTGACTGAGCTGTAATGCATATTATTTGACAGGGATGCTTCAGAATCCACAATACCGTCAGCAGTTGCAAGATATGCTGTGAGTTTATAAATTTATTTGTTCATGATAGATATGTTGATTATGTTCATGCAGCTGTATTTCTTCATTTCTTGGTTTTCCTTTTCCATCAGTATCTCTGTGTGTCCTTTTTTTTTTTTTTTTTTTTTTTTTTTTTTTTTTTTTTATCTCAAATATATTGGAATCTAATAATCTATTTTTCTTGGTGATATTTATTTTTTCTCTCATCTCCCTTCCCACAACTTCCAGGACCCTGATGGTATTAAATGCTGAAGAAATAAGCTTTAAATTGGTTTTCTTTTTAATTCTTTTATTGGATAATTACTTCATTTTATTTGCAATATAGCTGCTCCTTGTAACATTGGAGTGAGAAAAAAAGATATTCAAACTAAGTTCATAGAGGAAAAAGAGTTTTCCCTATATTGTCGTAAGATCTTCATCTGTTACAGGATTTATAGTCTGATATCTTATCCAAATTGACCCTCGTCTCTCATGATGGTAGCATGTATCCTTTTCTTATTGTGAAGTCAAATAAGTGGATGTCTACTCACTGAAAGCTTTTTGGCATTTCTTTAATTGGGGGCCTGTAGATGAATTTGTTCTTGGGTAGAACACTTCCCTTTGAAGGTTCCTTCCCCTAGTGCTTTCAATGTCTGTACCTACCCCTAGTGTTTTTGATGTTTGTACTTGTGGTGATCTGCAGAGTTCTCTTTTCTTCTGACCCACTTGATGACAATTTTTGTCTGTTCTACACTTCTTTTTTTGGGAAATACTGTTCTACACTACCTTCTACAATTTGTGCCTCCAATACTGCAGCTACTAGCAGAGGGATAAATTACTACCAAAAGATCATGTAGAATCCTATTGACTAATTCAATGTTGGTCTTGGCAAGGATAGGTGTTGGTGCATATTATACTGTATTGATACATATCAGTGGGTATTTTTTTTTTAAAGAAATGTATCAAACCATATTTACCTGTTTTGGTTAATACATTATTACATTCAATAGGTAGATGCAATAGACTATCAACCAAATACCACCAAAGATGAAAAAGAATTACCGGCAGTAAACTTCAAAACTGAGTTTCTCCCACCTTCTAACTTTCAATTATTTGATTTGGGGCTTTGAATCATTGAGAAAACCATATGAAGTTAGGCTATGCCTTGACAACTATGCATACAACATATTGGGAATGTTTGATTGGTTTGCTTAGAGGTGACAGGGTAAGAGAAATAAGAGCTCGGACATCCTTGGCATGGACCTTGCTGCCTACAGAGGGGGATGAAGACCAAGAGAGGATAAAAGAGAGTATTTAACTGAAGACATTGAATAAAAAGAAAAGGAGGGAGAAATCTCCAGATGGTTCCAAGCTCTACAGGCGCACAAGGTGAACAATCCACACTTCAAGGCCATTGTATTAGAGATTTAGCATAGTGTACAAATGTTAAGCCACCACTGCCTTAGTTAGGTTGTGAGGTGATGCAGGTCTGGCACTGAATTGGTTGATTAATTGAAGATTTGGGAAGAACTGGGCCTCCTGATTCAATTAATAGGCCTTACCTTGATGATTGTTGGGGGACTAGGTATAAGACAAACCCAAACACAAAAAAGGCCCACAATGAAGCCCTAGTTATTACACAAAAGATCCACAAATAGCAGCAGTGTCAAGGGTGCCGCTGGTAAGAATTTTTTTACTAATGACAAGAAGATTAGCAACCTTTGGAATAGTGGATGCGGTCACTGGATGGATCTTAAAATTTTAGACCACTATAACTAAGGAATCCCAAAAAATCATAGATCAAACTGACTGTTGGATGCAGAGATATCTATAAGGTCACTGAAATTAGAAGTTCAGTGAATAAATGCCAAACTGGCCAGCAGATCAATTCCAGTTTTGGTTTGATTGCAGAGGATATTGAATGGGATTTGTATTCAGAAATTAGTGCATTCTGCTGGCTAGATGTAGAAGTTGCAGCAGCCATGTTTTGAAGAACAAGACAATCAGCAGCAGTGATGGAAAACATTAACAGTTCTCAAATATGTGGATCCACAAATACAGATGGTGCGGCCCTTCTGTTGAGGAGTTTCAGTCTTTGAACCTGAACTCAATTTCAGTACTTGGAAGGACTTTAGGGATGACCAGTAGCTCCCTATGAAGGCTTGGTTAGTCTGTTTTTAATCTCAGAAAGCAAACAAAGGAGGAGGAAGAAGAGGGATCAAATAGCAGGAAAGGGGATGGAGATAGATGGCTATCTCAGCTTGGGCATCTCACCCTCAAGGCTTCTCTCCAGACAATAACATAAGGTCTCTTCTTCATTCAAAGTCGTGGGTGACACTTCCGCTTACCGTAATATATATTACGAAAAGTCTAAACATAATGAAGAATAATAACTTGCTGCCTAAGTAGCTGTAACTTGGTTGTTAGTAGACAACTATTACGAGGACAATATTGTTTTGTAAGAATAGAATCAAAGCTGCTGAAACTCAAAGGAAATAAACATCTTTTAGAATATTGTAATTTGCTGGGGGAATAGCATATTATAGTCACAAAAGTTTCCCCGTGATTCAGGTTTTGAGAGACCAGACAAATGCAATGCTGATAGTGGGAGGCTAGCTAGCTGGTTGGCATCATGACCATAGAAAAAAATTCGAGGGAAACTCAAGTTTCGACTAGGTGAAAATGGGAAACCTAGGTGGGAAACTGGGAAATTTCGAGGAAACTTAGGATTTTTTTGTGCAAGTTTCGAGGTTTTAGGGATTATTTTAGGGTGGGACTCTGAATTTAAGCTAATTAGAGTATAAAGAACACATTGAATGTATTTTGCTAAAAAAATCAATGTAGATATGTCATTTGGTGTACATAACAATATAACATCAATGTAGAATTGTTTGAGAAGTACACGATAAACTTAACTACTTAAGTACATTACATTCAATATATAATTTCTAACTTCAAAACATTAAGTACAAAGTAACTGACAATAAAAGGAAAGTACAATTCAATGCCAAGAGGAGTGCCTCGATGGATCCATCCTGTGAGCCAAGTAGTACTATGCTTGTGATATCCTCTCCTCCAATCAATGAACATAGACATCTCATGACATTTTATACCTATTGATACGTCCATAAATTGTTAAGCCTCCGGATCTGTTAGATAATCTGCAAAACATGGTTAGACGTGGCCCGACCGCTGGGGTCAGGAGGCCACCTCCGAAGCTTAAGTCAGTCGCTGAACTGATCACAATGCTCTGGCTGAATGCATAGTCTAAAAATGAATATGAATAGTTGGGAAACGTTTCAGATACCTCTAGAGTGAGTAGATCACCCGTTTATATAGACTTTACCTTTAATTCTCGACCGTTGAGTGAATTCTCGATCTCTTTAGATGACCGTCCGATCATAGGGTTTTGCCCTAGGTATTCGGGGGTGCAGGAGCACGATGCCCTCTCCGTCTTGACGATAGTTGCTTCCTATACATTAGCTTTGCCTACCGCAAGATTCGGGAGGTCGTTCGTGACTGCTAACAAAAGTGCGGCGCCCTCATGATCGTTTAGATTAGGTTAAAGTGGGTTCTGATAGCGGTCTAACCGGGACAGAAGGTTCAAACCCGAATCGATGGTTTCGGTGCAATTTTCTTTGTATCATTTGCCCCGCAGACCGAGTGTTCGAGCAACGCCGTGGAATGTTTGGTCTGTTTTTGCATTTTTATTGAACATGAGTGAAGACGAGAAGTCTTTTCATGTTATGATATCTTCGCATTTAATGCTCCTGACACCTACTTCAGCAAGGTGCTGTCGAGTCGTTCTAACGCCTCGCTCCTTGTGCACAGTGCGCCACATGGCAATTGGGGAGGTGCAAACATTGCGTCTTGTCGTTCGAACCGTCGTGTCTCAGGCTTTTATCATCATTGCTAAAATTTTCGAACCGTCTTTGATTAAAGACCGTTGATGATCTTGATCTGGGTTGTTCGTTTGCTCTACTTCGAATCGACGCACAATCTCGTCCGGTGATTAAATTCAATCTCATGTGTTCATTTGGATTTTGAATCTATAAAAGGACTCCTTATGCCTCATTTATGCTTTCCACTTCTCCTTGTCTTCGCTTTCGCTCCAGAAATTACTCTCGCTCTAAAGCTTTCCTGCTTGTGTTGTTACAAGTTTCCAGTTTTGGCCTCCCCGATTCAAGCTTCGTTCTTCTAGTTTTCTTGAGATCACGAATTCACTCTCCTTTCTTTTCTTACATCTTCTTTCTTGTTTTCTCTTTGCATTCGGACAATCTACTTTGCTTTTGCTAGCCTTTTTCCTTTTTCGCTCCAAATCCCTCTTGTTCAGTACTTTTTCTTTGTGAAAATGGGTAGTGGTAGGACTTTGGATGATGATTCTATTGACCGTATGATTGAGGGTGAGGAATCTGCCGAACAGAGAACTCCTACGGTTTCTGTTTAAAATTTCTGGTGATCGGGACCATAGGGTCACCGAACACTGGTTACAATCTGCCCCTGCTAGCCCTAGAGATCCTCCTGGCAATGCCCCTGAAATTCAAAGGACTTCCTCAAAGAAGAGGAAAGCTTCTAAGAAACCGATGGTTGGGAGTTCTCGACTGTCAAAGAGACCTTCTACTAGCCCCTCAGACTATGTATCTGAGGTTCGTCTAGCAGACCTCAAGGGTCTTTATTATGATTATTCAATTCCGCCTTCCTATGTTCTTCATGCCCCAGATTCGGATGAGAGAGTCAACTCCAATCCCCCAGGGGAGTTCTCCATTTACGTTGATTCCTTCAAGAGTGGGGTTCGACTTCCTTTATATTCTTCTGTTATCGCCGAAATCCTCGACCATTGGGATATTTGCCTCGGTATGCTCCTCCCGAATAGCTGGAGGCATATCATGGTTACTTGGGACTCTGTCACGAACTCGGGTTAACCCCCTCCTTAGGTGTTTTTTGTCATTTCTATAATTTGAGTAAGTCGAATCCTCTCGAGTGGGTGTTCTTTTCCAAGCGCCCGAAGAACGACTTAAAGTGGCAAGGGGGAATCCTCATCGAAGTTACCTGCCCTTCCAATTATAAGGGATGGCGGAACAGATTTGTTTTCTGTAGGGTTCCCGAATCAAATCTAAATTCCCGCTTGGATGGAGCACCCCGGACTCCTTCACTCAAATCAATTGTCCCTCTTTTCTTTCCAACCGCGAGAAATAAGTGGTTCGGGCCATCAAAGCCTTCCCTTGGCGTTTGGAAGAACATGGATATGCCATGGAATATGAAGCGATTCTCCGCTACTAGGGCCCTGAGCCATGGTGAGTGCCCGAAGCTTTTATTTTCTTTGTTCTGTATTTCCTTATCGCACTTATGATAAAAGTCTAATCTCTTGTTGATCTTGCAGTGCCTCCCAAGTTCAACCGTAATGCCATTAGATCGCTGGCTCAACAGAAGTTTGCCGTTGCTGAGGAGAGGGTTCCCTGAAAGGGAAAAAAAGGGATGCTCCCGAGAGTGCCCCTTCCCCGAAGGGGGCTTCTTCTGTTGCTGCCTTGAAGGGGCTTCTGAGGACTAGGCAGGATCATGTTGCCAAAGGAAAAGAAATGGTGGAAGTCGAGGAGTCCACCCGCGATGATGCTGCTCTCGTCAAGAGGAGACGAGAGGTGATCGATGATGCTGCTTCTAAAAGAAGCAAAATTGATGGGGAAATTTATGTCCCCAAATGGAAAGTGAACCTTCTGGACCCGATTCTCCTGGACACAAATGCGTAAATTGACTGGGCTGTCAACACCCGGGTGCCGAGCGATCGGAAGGCTCTGAACGAAGTGTCTGATGATGAGTTTGTGAATTCCAATATCAGGTACATCCCGATCTTTTCTTTCGGCCACGAAATCACTTTGTTTTTTTTTTTCTTTTTTTTTGCTGGCTTATTCCCGAATATTTCTTTGAAGCAGAGTTCTTGTCGAGAACTTCCATCGTGAGATGGAAGCAAATTTGAGGGTTGGCCGGCTGAGCGCTCGAGCTAAACGCAGTAATGATATCGCTGAGAAAAGGCTAGGGGAAGTCTCAAAGCTGAAAGAGGAGACTACTCGACTGTGTTTTTCTGCTGGGGAACTTGTGATAGCCAAGTCCCGAATGGAGGAGATGGATAGGGAGCTAGGACAGCTGAGGAATATTGTCTTAACCTCAGAGTCCAAGATCGGGGATCTCGTTCGGGAGAGGTAAGAGCTAGAGGAAAAACTGGGGGCTGCTGTTATGCCCAAGTGTCCCGAAGATGGGGTACTGGAGGTTCGGAAGGCTTGTGTCCACAAATATCTGAACAATCAGCCGTTCGGCGACATGCTCAACCTATATAACGTGGTAGCTTATCAAGCTGGCGTCAATGATGTCTAGACCTGTAAACGGATCGGATACACCTGTATTTGAATCCGAATCTGATTAGCAAATCCGCTATCTGAATCCGGAAAAAAATTTAGAGAAGGCATCCGAATTTGAATCCGAAACTTTATCGGATATCCGATAATAATCCGACCCGATAAACTATCTGATTATTGATTGATAATTGTCACTTTTTTATATTTTTTTATTATAAGTTTTTAATTTCCGAATACCGGTATCCGAATTCGGTTACCGGTATCCGAATTCGATTACCGGTATCCGAATCCGATTATCATCCATTTTTAAAGAAAGAATGTTAAATACTTTACTCTATCCGGATAATTTTTTATCCGGATATTATCCGATCCGATAAGCAATTAGCCGAATCCGGTTGCTTAGCGGACGGATACAGATATTTTCCGGTAAGAAAAATTCCGGATACGGATACCCTTAAACGAATACGAATACAAATTCGGAGGCGGATTTCGGCTATCCATTTATAGGTCTAATGATGTCTAGAAAAGTATTTTGATGACGGATCCTTCTTTCCCGATCGAAGAGCATAAAGATCTCATCTATGAAGAGGTCTTCGAGGAGTTGCAGCAGCCTACCCCAAGTTGGGTTGCGAAGAAGAACAAACTCCCGCCTGCTAATCCGACCGTTGAAGGATATTTGAGCGATGAGCCTGATATGTCTCCCGAATGGGAAGGTGTGGCGGAAAACAATGCCCAGCTGAACGTCCAGAATCAAGCTCCCAAAGATCTGATTCCTGAAGCTGTTGTTGACCAAGTCCTTGATCCTCTCTCAGATTTGTAATCAATAATTCTTGTATTTTCTCTCCCTTTTTCTTTTTTTTTTGTAACGGTAGGCCCTCCCCCTTTTGGGTCTTTAATCTTAATGAAAACTTTTTCCTTCTGACATTGCTTGTAATAATCGGCTTAACCGTAAGCTTCCTTCGGGAAATTAACCATAAGCTTTTCGGGTCCTAATTCGGGCGTGCACCTCCTTAAGGCTTAATCGGCCAAAGCCGAAGCCTTTTGAATTGATTGTTGTAATGTTATACCCTTTATATAGTCCCTCGTTCAAAAGATAATTGGCTTTGGAGCTTTTTGAGATGTCTTGCGTTCCACAATTGGTTTAATTCACGAAGCTCTTCTGCTAATGCACACCTAAACCATCTAGGTTGACTATCACCTATGGCCCTTCTCACGAAGGAACCTAAATTCAGCTTTCAGTCTTCAGAGGGATTCGGGCTCTAGCCCTCCTAATGTGGTAAGAGTTCGAGTTCCTTTAAGGTTCCCGATCCCTTCCCAATGATTGAATTTTCTCGTTCCTTGTTGTATCGTTCGGGCATTTTGCGGTCGATATTTCCGAACCCTTGCTCTTCCGAACGTCCTATATGCGTAATCTTTGCTGCGAAGTTTAATCATTGCCTCGCATTAATTGCTCTGACTGGCGGTTCATTTCTCGATTAAGCTATCTTTGTAACCAGTGCCGTAATCACCACATGGGTGGATTTGGCAGGTTCAGATCCTTTTTTCAAAATTCGAAGGGTTGCCCACTGACCACCGTTGATCTCTCAACATCTGAATTCTGACCGTCACTGATCCTCCACCCTCAATTTGCCTTGTGTGAGTCTTTTCATTTTCCCTTTAAGGCTATTTAAACCCTCCTTCTCTCTTCGTTTGCTCATTTCTTCATGCTTGGAACTTTATAGTCGTTCGAAGTTCAGAGCTTCTGTACATCAGCGACTGAGGGCTTGAAGAATTACAGAAGACTTGCTGCTTACTAACTAAACAAGTAAGTCTATTCTTCTATGATTGTTTTCTTGGCGTTCTTGAAGAAGTACTATCGCTTTTCTTCCTTTTCCTATGGTTCTTTCATTTTTCTTCAAACTAACTTTGTCGGTCAGGAAAACTTCTTAGGTCAGAAAACTTCTTTTGATAGTGAGCCTGTCTGATGTTTTTGCTTATGTTGCAGTGTCTTCAAAGCGTGTTCCAGAAGATGTTCAGTCGAGCATTCCTAAAGAAGCTTCCCCTTCTAAGGTGTCAGCTTCCTTCGTACCAAAAAGGCCTCCACACACTGGCGAGAAAATTTACAGGCCTTCCTGGAAGTTGAGAAGGTTTGATTGCATGATGGACAGTTTTGACAGAGCACTAGAATGGTGCACTCTCACCCAAACGCCAGCCGAAAGCAAGACCTTTGATTCTGTTCCCGACAATGCATTCGTGAAATCGTTAGTAATGTAAGTTTTTTGACTTGAAGTCACTTTTATTTTTTCTATGCCCTTCTGATTCCCGAACGAACCTCTCGATGTTGTAGAAGTACCGTTGATAACTTCCACAAATAGGTGGAGGTGGCCTATCGGATCGGGAGAATGCATTCCGATCTTTCGAGGCTTCGGGTAGAGTCTTCGGCCAAGGATCGGGAGATTGAGCATCTTCGAGACAGACTTTGGGAGGAGGTCAAGGTAAGGAATATTGAGATCGAGCGTCTTTCCAAGGATTTGGATGTTGCTAAGGGGAGCATCCGTGGCTTCGATCGAAGGATCTTGAGGCTTTCAGGGGAACTAAATGATTCCGAAGCAAGGGTTGCCGAACTGCGGAATCAAATAGCTCCTCCCGATCTTGAGTGTATTCTTGCCGAGACCCGGAAGGCTGTCATTCATAAGTATTTGGACAGTAAGCTTTTCTATGACTTGTTGGACATATTCAATAATCAGGCTTATCGAGATGGTGCGAATGAGGTATTCAAATCAATTCTGAGGAGGGACCCGAACTTTGATACGGCTCCTCATTAGAAACATTGTCATCTCGAAGTCTTCTCCAAATTACAGCTTCCTCTTCCCGATTGGGCCGAAGACATTGTAGATCCTCCCGTTCCCGATCCCGGATATAACGCTCTTTCTTGACGATTCTCCTCCTGTGACTCTGATATAGAAGATATTGCATGAGAAGATTAAGAAGAAAGTGTCCCGAATGCCAATCCCACGGGCGCCAATCTTTCTTCCACAACGATCAGAGAGGCTACAGGAGACAAGATCTAGGACTCCTCATTTGGCTCGTTCTTCATTCTTCTTACCTTTAGTTGGTGGGAGCTTACGGAACTCTTCGCAGCGACCGAAGATGAAGTTCTTCCACCAAACGAAGGGCTTGAGGTCTAGAAAAGCTAGATAAAGGGTATGGAATTACTCCTCCCAGTTGTTGGTCAAGCTCTTGTTCCTGTTAGAGAAATGTTCCTCCTTCCAGATACTATCTTCGCCCGAACGAAGGATCTTTAACAACATTCGTCTTTGCATCAGAAGCTCCTTGTACCGACTGAAGAGGCTAACTTGTTGACATTCGTCTTTGCATTAGAAGCAGTTTGTAATTGAGATACAAAAATATCCTTAGTCTTGTAAAGGTTGGCCCTTGTTGGCCCTTCTATAAATGAAAAATAACTTATTAAAGAACTTTCATTTTTGTCTTGATATTGCCCCTTGTGACTGTTGTATTTCAACCTTCGAGGGTCAATCTGGCCGAACTTTATTATTGGTTTTCCAACGTAATAACAATTCCTTGGAATTTTTTGAAGTGTTAGAAGGACTCACTCGGTGTTACCCGAAGCCTTTTACCTAGAAAATTCCTTTAATTTTGCAAGCGTTCGAAGGACTCATTCGGTGTTACCCGAAGCCTTTTACCTACAAAATTCCTTAGCGTTGTAAGGTTCTGTTAGGTATTGACCGATGCCCTTTACCTTTTTTTTCTTCAAGGTGTTCAAAGGTCCCATTCGGTGTTACCCGATGCCTTGGACCTAGCAAATTACTCAGAATTTTTCTAGGTGTTCGAAGGTCTCATTTGGTGCTACCCGAAGCCTTTTACCTGAAAAATTCTTGGAAATTTTCGAGGCGTTTGAAGGTCTCATCGGTGTTACCCAAAGCCTTTTGATTCTATATATCATTTCTTATGTTGTGTTGCCCCCATTCAAAAGATTTGGTAGTTGAAATCCAGAATTTGCATTGAATAACTATTAATCTTCTACATTAAAATTGAATAAATTTGAACCAGCTAAGAAAAATATTTCTTCAAATGTCTCGCGTTCCACGATCGGTCAAGCTCGCGTTCTGTTGCCAAATGCTTCAATTTATAAGCTCCCGAACCTACTTACTTTATAATCATATATGGTCCTTCCCATGCGGGGTCCAACTTTCTTTGGTAGTGCAGGTTTGATGCTAGAGTGTTCCTTACAACCAAATCTCCTGCTCGGAATTGTCGATGCTTTACTCGAGTGTTGTAATGAGACGCTATTTTTCGATGGTATTGCTGAGTTCGAGTGACTGCCTTTTATCGAACTTCATTTAATAATTCGAGGCTATCTAATAGACCTTATTCGTTTGCCTTTTCTTCAAACTCCCTCTCCCGAAGGGTTCTTGCCATTACCTCGACTGGTCCTAATGCTTCTGAACCATACGTTAATTTGAATGGAGTCTCTCCAGTGGGTGTCCAAACAGTAGTTCGGTATGCCCAGAGAACATTTGGTAATTCTTCCACCCATAAGGTCCTATTGGCTTCGAGCCTTTTCTTGATTCCGTCGAGCAATGTTCGATTCGTCACCTCCACTTGGCCGTTACTCTGAGGATACGCTACTGACGACATCCGGTGCTGGATTATGCAAGTGTTGCAGAAGAGTTCGAACTGGGGATTATCGAATTGCGTTCCCTGATCAGTGACAAGTGCTTTTGGTATCCTGAACCAGTGGATGATTGATTCTAACACAAATTTCTCCATCTTTCCTTCTGTGATTGTGGCCAAAGGAGCTGCTTCTACTCACTTGGTGAAATAATCGATTGCAACTATTAGGAATTCTCTTCCTCCTGATGCTTTCGGGAATTTTCCCACTAAGTCGATTCCCCATATTGCAAATGGAATTGGGTTAAGAATTGATGTTAAGATCGTGGCGGGTAGCTTTGGCACGTTCAAATGTACTTGACGTTGATTGCAGAACCGAACGTATCTCATGGCATCTTCTTGTATCTTGGGCCAATATAACCCATGCCGGAGTATCTTATGTGCTAACGCTCGACCGCCCATTCGCGCTCCACAAATTCCTTCGTGGACCTCTCCCAAGGCAGTTTCGGCTCCTTCTGGTCCAATACACCTAAGTAATGGTCCAGCGAAGGACCTTCAGTAGAGCCTCCCATTCTGAATGATGTATCTTGCCGCCCGAACTCTAATGGACCGAGCTTCTTTTGAATCTTCGGGAAGTTTGTTATCTCGAATGTACTCCACGATCAGGTCCATCCAAGATCTTTTGCTTTCTATATAGGATACCTCGTTCGCCCTAGCACTCGAGAAGCACAATTCCTCGATATAGACTGATGGTCCTAGGGTCTTTTCCTTAGCGTTGGCCAACCTTGAAAGTTCATCCGCTATAGTGTTCTCATTCCAAGGTATCTGACATACCTTAACATCTCGGAATTCTTTTTGGAGAGTTTGAATCAACTCTTGGTACTGCTGTAATCGATACTCTTTTATTCCATACTCTCCTTCTACTTGGTTGACTATAAGTTGGAAATCACTATATATAATCATTTCCACTACTACTAGAGCTTTAGCGAGTTGAAGCCCCGTAATGAAAGCCTCGTATTCTACTTCGTTGTTACTTGCCTCGAATCTGAACCTCAAAGCGTATCGAATAAGAAATCCCCCTGGACTCTTTAATAAGACGCCTGCCCCTGATCCGTATTTGTTGCTTGAACCGTCGACATAAATATGCCACATGTTCGAGAGTGTTTGTTGGTTTTCTTTCTCGATCGGGGTTGTTGACTCTACTATAAAATTGGCCAAGGCTTGTGCTTTAATAGCGGTCTGGGGTTTAATGTCCACCTGAAATTCTCCCAGCTCTACCGACCATGCCACCATTCTTCTAGATAAATCATGTTTAAATAAAACCTTTTTGAGAGGGAAATTAGTCAATACCTCAATCACATGAGCTTGGAAGTATGGTCTTTAGCTTTCGGGTCGCTATCATAAGCGCCAGAGCTTGCTTCTCGATCGCCGAATATCTTGTTTTTGCGTCCAAGAGTACGTGACTGACATAATATATAGGCCATTGCTTCTTTTCCTTTTCCCGAATGAGGATGCGCTTACGGCTGATTGTGAAGTAGCTAGATATACTTGTAAGGTTTCTCCCTTCTCAGGTCGAGAGAGCAAAGGTGGCTGCCCGAGCTTGGTCTTTAGTTCCTCGAATGCCTTTTGACATTCGTCTGTCCATCGAGCCTCTTTACTTCCCTTTAAATCTTTCAGGGCTTTGAAGAAAGGTAAGCATTTTTCTCTCGACTGTGAAATGAATCGGTTTAAAGCTGTTATCTGTCCCGGTAGGCATTGCACATCCCGAACAGTCTTTGGAGGTTTCATGTTGATCAGGGCTTGTATCTTGACAGGGTTTGCTTCGATTCCTCTTTGGGAAACCATAAACCCTAGGAATTTTCCCGAAGATACTCCGAAGGCGCATTTCTCCGAGTTCAGCTTCATTTGGTATTTTCTGTTTTCCTTAAGATCTGCAATGTGTCCTCTCTGGAGACTTTTTACCAGCATATCATCTACATATGCTTCCATATTTTTTCCGATCAGATTACTAAAGATCTTGTTCACAACCCTTTGGCAGTTAGCCCCAGCATTTTTCAACCCGAATGGCATGACTTTGTAGAAATAACTTTCCCGATAGGTCCTAAATGCCATGAATCTCTCATCTTCTTTTTTTCATCAGGATTTGATTGTATTCAGAATAAGCATCCATGAAACTTAGCGTTTCGTAACCTGTAGTTGCATCGATCAGAAGATCTATTCAGGGGAGTAGATAATAGTCCTTTGGACACGCTAATGTAGTGCTGTATTTGAAAGATCAAAACAGTAGCCAAATAAGACCTTTTCACAGGGAGACAATTGCAAAATTGATGGACTTAAGGTAGATAAAATTCAGATATAATGGAAGGCTGAAAACCGAAGTGGTAGAACAAGGATATTGGTTTAAGAACAAGGACTAACTAGGTCTTCAAAACAGCAGTATGCTATAAAGAAGAATGGATGGAACAATATAAGAGAATTAAGAGAACAATAAGGACAACAAAGTAACACCCGGGCTTCACACCGCAAGGTGGATCGATTGGATCGAACACCAACCTACCTTGATCAAACACAAGGGTTCTCCAAAGAGGAGGAATGCTAGCAAGCAATTTGATTTCAATTCATAAGTTGTTTTTTCACCACTTACATAAGTCTCTTTATATAGCATTCTAAAGAGACATAAATATTAATGGCAACATCCAACCACTAGCTAACACCACCTACCTATTAATGACTCAACTACTACCTAACTCTTGACAAAGAAGAACTCTTTTGACAATGAGTTCTCTTATTTTCAAACTAAAGCCCCTTTTATTGACTTTCTAAAAACTAGACTTAGGCTTAGGTCTAGACTATGAAGTTCAACATATGTGTGCTAACTTTAACCCACTAAAACAGCCCTAGCCCATAAAAGCCATGGGCTGGTTCGGGTGACAACTTTAGGCCTTTGATGGGCCTAACCCAATGAGCTTCTTCTTTCGTAAATATGTCTTCAATTCTGCATCACACGCCTTGTTAAGATCTGTGTAATTAGTACACATTCTCCACTTCCCGTTCGATTTTTTCACCATCATGACATTGGCCAGCCATGTTGGGCACTCTATGGCTTCAATAAAACCCGAACTCTTCACCCTCTCGACCTCTCCCCTGATTGTCTCATGCTTTTCAATCGAGAAGTTTCGTCTTTTCTGAATTACTGGTTTGACGTTTGAGTTGATCCAGAGCTTATGTTCGGCCACCGCTCGGTCGATACCTGGCATATCGTCGGCTGACCATGCAAACACATCTATGCTTTCTCGAAGGAAAGCCATTAATTCTTCTTTGAAGCTATCTGGTTGCTCAAACCCAATATGTGTAGCTTTTGCTTCGTCTCCTGGCTGCAACAGGATTCGTTCTAACTTTTCCACGGGTTCGGGTCTCTACATGGCGTCTTCATCCCGATCTTCTCTTACCTCGATTGGTAAAGCTGTGGCTTTTTCAGGTCCAACCTTATCTTTGAGATATGCTACATAACACTGTCGGGAAAGCCTCTGATCCGATGTTACTTGACCAATTCCCTTTTCAGTCGGGAACTTTATCTTCATATGCCTAGGTGAAACTATCGCGCCTAGCTTTGTTAGTGAAGGCTTGCCGAGGATGACATTGTAAGCAGGGAGGTCCCGAACGACCAGGAAATTTACCCGAATAGTGGATTCTTTCGGGAAATTCCCCACCGAAAGGTCCAACTGAATCGACCCTTCGGCTACGGCTGACAAACCAGCGAATCCGTAAAGATGAGTGCATGATGGCTTCATTAGGTCTTGCTCAACCCTTAGCTTCTGATAAGCTTTGTAAGACAGGAGTTCGGCCAAAGATCATGTGTCAACTAGGACTCTGTGCACCTCTCATCGCCCAATTTCCACTTTGGTTACTATTGCATCGTCATGAGGTAGGCATAACCCCAATTTCTTTCGTTTATAGGATTCTCCTATTCCCACAAACTTGGACTTTGCCTTTAGCTTCCTTAGGGATTCAGGTTTGGTTCCTTCGAATATCGTAAGAATAGGGGACCGGCCAGGCCCGACTGCCTCTTTCCCCTTTTTTGATTTTGGAGCTTCAACCCGGCGCTCTCTGCTTCCCGAACGGTCCCTCTTCTCAACGGTCGTCCTCTGCTCGTTTTCTTGACCTCTAACAAAGCTGGCGAGGTGTCCCTGGTTTATTAATCTCTCGATATCAGCCTTCAGGTGTCTACACTCATTTGTGTAGTGCCCGTAATCCTTGTGAAAACGACAGTATTTCTCCATATTCTTTTCTCTCGTTTTTGCTATTATTTTTTATGGCCATTTCAGGGGTGTATAATCATCTTGATCGGGAGAGTGCCGTCTCCAAGTCGATTGTGGCTTTCTGGCCCGATCGTGGATGGGCTGCTTCTGTTTCTGGCTCTGTTCGGGAGCCTTCTGCTCTTTGCGAGCGCTTTTGGCTCTCCTTGACGTGTGTCAAGTATCTCTGTCGCTTCTGCTTGTTGTTGACACCGTTGTACCAATTCTGAGTAGGTGGTGGGCATGCCTTGAAATAGTAACTCCAATAACTTTCGATTTGTGAATCCAGTAAACAAAGCAGTTTTGGCCACTTATTCGTCCAAATTTTCAATCTCCATGGTGACTTTGTTAAATCTCTTCAGGTATTCCCGAATCGATTCATTCTTCCCCTGCTTGATCGTAAATAGGGTTTCCTCCGTCTTCTTAATTTTAATGCCACTTTGAAACGACCGATAAACTTTTGGGACAATTCCTTAAAATCGACAATCCTTCCCGAAGGAAGGTTTGAGAACCACTTTTGTGCTGCCCCGGTTAGGGAGGAACCAAACACTCTGCATAGAATTTCATCAGAGTTTCCTGTTACCGCCATAGTTTGCTGGTAGAACTAATATGGGCAATGGGATCTCCCGAACCGTCAAACGAAGTGAACGTGGGGAGTCGAAAATTGTGTTGAAATTCGTACCCGGCATTGGCCTCCACGAATGGAGTTTTTCTAATGACCGAATAGATGTCATCCATCCTCCCTCGAGAAAGCTGCCCTAGTCTTTGATTTATGTCAGCCAGCTCTCGACCAATATGCAATGATCGTCTATCGTTAGCCCGAATGGTTTCTTGACCCGAACGTCTGGATGTTGGGGAGTGAGTGCGAACTCCTTTCGGCGATCTCGTTATGGATTCAGTTCAGCTAGCTTGCGGTCTGTCGTGCTGATCGTCTCTCCTGGGTAGTTCCCTAGTTCTCAATTCTCGGGCTCGCCTTCGTGGATCCCTCTGACCGTTCGGGCCAAAATTTTGGCCTTCGGCCGATTGTCTGTCTCCTTCGTTGGTGGGCGCTCGTGCAAGAGGTATATGCCCATCTGCTTCTCCTGCACGTCTTCTGGCCTCCAACTAATCAGGAGCCTGAGGAGTGACTACTTGCCTAACCAACGTACAGAGCATATGTTGCATCTCTAAGAACTGAACCTGCATTTGATCCAATTGTTGTTGAAGAAGATTCGGATGGTTTTCGTGTTTGTTGTTTCATCTTCGCGAACTTCTTGAGCTCGACTTCCTTCAGGAATATCCAACGGATCATTCCTATCAGGAGGGCGGAGATTCAATTCTTGCTGAGCCGCCGCGGCTGCTACTAATCTGGTTACCATGACTTCTTGAAGCGTTTCCCACAAACGGCGCCAAATGATACGTCCAGAAATTGTTAAGCCTCCGGATCTGTTAGATAATCTGCAAAACAGGGTTAGATGTGGCCCAACCGCTGGGGTTGGGAGGCCACCTCCGAAGCTTAAGTCAGTCGCTGAACTGATCACAACGCTCTGGCTGAATGCAGAGTCTAAAAATGAATACGAATAGTTGGGAAACGATTCAGGTACCTCTAGAGTGAGTAGATCACCTGTTTTATATAGACTTTACCTCTAATTCTCGACCATTGAGTGAATTCTTGATCTCTTTAGATGACCATCCGATCATAGGGTTTTGCCCTAGGTATTCGGGGGTGCAGGTAGTTACCGTTCTTAGCACGATCCCCTCTTCGTCTTGACGATAGTTGCTTCCTATAAGTTAATTTTGCCTACCGCAAGATTCGGGAGGTCGTTCGTGACTGCTAACAAAAGTGCGGCGCTCTCACGATCGTTTAGATTAGGTTAAAGTGGGTCTTGATAGCGGTCTAACCGGGACAAAAGGTTCGAACCGGGACCGATGGGTTCGGTGCAATTTTCTTCGTATCACTTATGGTTGTTAAAGTAATCGACAACTATAACTTTATAAGTTTGGTCATCAACATGCCTAAGACAACCAGTGTGAGGGAATATGCAATTTGGATAGGGAAGTCCTGATGGAGGGGGTATTTGGGGAAACATGAAAGAAACAAATTTTGTTTGAAAATATGGAAAAGTTACGAAATTTGCAAGGAAAAGTCCCAAGTTTCCACGAAATTTCCCATGTTTCTCACGAAATTTGGGAGTTTTTTTTCTTCTCACGAACCAACTGGGTTGAACCAGGTTTAGAGGTTTTGACAAGTTTGGACGAAATTTCAACAGTTTCGATCAAAACTTGGGATTTTTTTTTCGGTCCCCTAGTTTTTCATTTTGAGGTTCCCAAAATGACCGAAATTTCCCAAGTTTCGATGGAATTTTGTTCTATGATCATGACCCCTTGTGTTGGTCTCATATATAAGGCTTTGAACCTGCTGTTAGATAGATTCCTGTGGCTTTAAAGCCCATATAAATCTAGATCAGCCCTCTCATAAAAGCAGTCGTCTCCAACAATGGGGCATGGCCATCTAATGTGCGTATGGATCCAGGTTGAGGCACTTGAATATTGGGTGTTCTATCAATAGTCCCACTGTATATGAAGAAAATTACATATTTGCATCCAAAACTTCTATCTGGAGTCTCATTTGGCTTATATGGCTTGCCTTCAATGATGCTTCATGCTTAGAAGGTCTGTGAATGTGGTATGTCAAATCCAGTGCTTTGCTAAGGATGATTATGCTTCTTCTTCTCTTGGGAACCCAATTTTACATCATTCTGTTTGTGACTCTTGGTTGCCTCCTCCAATCAACTATGTTAAGGTGAGTATTGACTGATCTTGTTTAGTGGCTCTAGGTTATGTAAAACCAAGGGGAGAAATATCTATCGTGAGGGCAGTTCTGGAGCAGTTTCACTGGTTTATTTTTAAGCTAAAGTCAAAGATTTTGTAATCTGGGATTTCAACCCGACTGTTGATTAACCACTTGTAAGAAGCTGACTTTTTTGGTCTACGGTTCTTCCATTCTGTTTGGTTCGTAACGATATATGGAACCTCACTCCTTATATTATCTTTTTGCCCCAGAAGAGATGAAATATGCATCAAGAACAAAGAAAGACCATTGAATAGTACAGCAATGTCAAAATGTGTCATCATAGGCAACTAGGATGGATTCTGATAATATGCTTTTATTTATTTATTTTGGGTGTTTACATTTTCTTGAAGCATTAGATTGGAAAAATACCCCCAAAGTCCATCACAACAGCCCCATAAGTAGAAAATTTTGGCCAAATAATGCTCCAAATCTAGCCAAAGCTGTAGTGAATGCTCCATAATTGTCCAATGAAGTAGCAAAATCTTGTACATTGGCCAAAAAAATATGGTTCTGTTGTAGTTTTGGAATTCTCAGGTGAAGAGGGAACAAAGCAAAAAATTTGCCACAGTGAGTCAAAATGACAAGAGTTTTGGTCAAAATCTTGAACTTTCAGTTTAAATCTGGTATGCCTGTGGAGTTGTCCCCTGTTTAGTTTTGAGACTGCTTTCCAAAATCGCAAAGCTTGGTTTATTATTGAGTTGGAAAATTTTTCTGCAGTTACATTCATTTCAAATACTGCTAGGAGCCTTTTAATCACAATCCCTCCTGAAATTAGATTCAGTTTGCTTCTGTATTTTGGTTTTCTTTCCCTTTCTATGTTACATTTCGGTCTTATCCAGTTGCTGCAGTTTTGACTGCGATACTTAAGCATTCACCTAGCCTTTTACTTTTGGATGGTAGATCATTGTTCATTGGGACATAAATAGATACTCCAATGCTCTTTGCATTTTTTTGCAGAAACAATATGGGAGGGAGCGATGAATGGGACAACCGGATGATGGATTCCTTGAAAAATTTTGATCTTAGCAGTCCGGAGGTCAAGCAACAATTCGGTGAGTCTGAAAGTAGTTATCTTTAACCCATCCCCCAGCTTTCTCCCAAACCCCAAAGAAGAAAAATAATAATAATGGTACTTAAAGCTGCACTTTTATGCTTTCCAGTGAGCTCTGTTTGATTCTGAGTTGATCGAACAAGATACTCTGGTTATCTATTTTGAATCTGGCTACAAAGTTCTAAAACCAGACCAGACATGAAATTATGAAGTGGTCTGGTTCTCATTAGCTCCAACTTATAAAAAAGGAAACAAGGAAAACCAAAAATTAAGAGGGGCTCTTCCAGTATAACCAGTTCAGCTAGCTGGCTCTTGTTTGGTTTTTAATGTTTTGGGTGAGATGCTAAGTAGTGGCGTTAGAAGAATCGACTATATTCTGCCAAAAAGTAAATAAATGAATCTACTGAACAGTAGTAGCTACACTTAGTAAATGATGAATGGTAGTTATTAGAATGCAACTACTAGTGTAGTGGCTTGGACATTGTCTTTGATCCAATATTCTGTTCGGTGTAGCAAATTATAAGAGACTATACATAGAACTCGAAAATTTCTCTTTAGAACGATAGGTTTTAGAGAAATATTGGTGGCAGGTGATACTAATGATCTGCTACTGTTTATGGGATTTGGAGTAGGATTTTTAGATTATGTTCATGCCTGTGTATCTGAAGATAAGTTTGACCCTGATGTCGGGGATAAAGGGTTTGGATACGCTTTTGATGGTTATGAGTCAAAGAGCTTTATTTTTCTTATTGATAAAATTTATTTTGATTGTATTTTATATGTAAGGTTTTCTTGTTGAGGTAGACCAAGGTTCTCTCCACACCCCACGTCCCCCCTCCCTCTTTTTTTTTAACTAGTGGGGTGTTGTTTTGGTGATGAGGAAGTTGCTCTATCAGATTCTGTTTATGCGTTTAGGTCACTTAACTACATGGGTTAAACTGAGTGACTGATGCTTCAGTTTCGCCTCTGGTAGCCACATGCAGTATCGGTGCTTTCAATTTCAACAAGATTTTGATACGTTATCATCAATCATCCTTGAAATTCAAAATCTGTAGAAGATGAGTTCCAGTAAGCTCTATATGTAAGTTCGTTCTCACAAATATGTATTCCATTGCATGTTAAGGAAAACCTATAGGAAGATGTTTTGTTGATTTATTATCGTGGTCTCCTGAGAAATTTCAGTTGACAGATTTTGATCAGTCTCAACATGGATGACCCATTGTTGAGAGCACCAGGAAACACATTTCTGTGAGTGTTAAATATGAACGGCCCTGGTTTCCAACTTGCTATTGGCATAGAAGAGTAGATTCCATCTTGCAAGTTTGATATGATGTCTCAATGCTACAAATGGAATGTGCATGGAAATTCTTTTTATCAGTGCCTGAATTTAGAATTGCTTACAACGAATGGGTAGTGGAGGTTTTGAAGGGTAATGGATATGTTAGATATAGGAACAGTTTTTGCAACCATGCATGGGGAAGCTGCTGGGATTGGATTTATCTGACAGATCTCATGCACAGCAATAGCTCAATTATACTGAAGTTAAAAGTTGGTGAAAGTGTATTTCAGTAATTCTTTGGGAATATTATGGGGAATAACATCTTCTGTGTGCTTCACTGCTTCCCTTGAAACTCTCAAATCCTTTGGCATGCCTATGCTTTATGAGAATAGATTGCAACATGTGTTCCAATCTATTTTTGAATGCAAACCTTAATTTTACACTAATCAAATATTTGCTTGGTGAGTTCAAGGCGGTGGTTTCATTACTACAAGGAGTGATAATGTGATTTTTTGTTCCCCCAAGTGAGCTAAGTTTTCCTTATGGTGAGAAAAGTGATCCTTAATCAATCAGCCTCAAAATGTTCAGTTTTCTTCGGAATCTAATGTACCACCTGAAAAAAAATGCCCGTTTTGAATACTGGCTTCATGGTCCAGTTAACTTTGATGGTTAAATTTGTTTTTAAATCTTTGATTATTTTTGGATGATTCAATCGTGTTAGACTTGTTTTTGGATGATTCAATCATGTTGGACTATTGCAAGATAGAACCCAAGTTCTGAGACACAAGGACTCCTGTTAATGTTTTTTTTTGAAATGACACATTCTGTGTCACAAGCGTCTGAAATAAACTCTTAATGAATGAAGGAATTTCCCCAAGTAATAGTTTTTAAATAAGAGTCTTGAAAACCTAAAAAGTTTGAGCCAATTGGATATGTATTCTTACTCTTTGAACTTTCGTATTCACTCTTTTAGTTGTTTATTTATATATAGCTATCCCACAATATGTGGTATAAAGTCACGTGACAATATTGTCTCTACTTGACTCAGCATTGGTCTTGGACAAAGCTGGAACTTCGACAATTATTTAGTACGATTTGTTCTCAGAAGTTCTTAGTGTATTATTTATGACATTTTAGTACGATTTGTTATCAGAAGTTCTTAGTGTATTATTTATGTGCTAATCTATTATGTTTGGTGACAGTGTATTATCATGAATCTGCAGTGCTTTCTTTTTCCTTTCTAGAGTTTAATCAATGACTCAGATGGCCTTTTCCTTGATATTCATGTACTATTCTGCAGACCAAATTGGGCTCACACCTGAAGAAGTCATCTCAAAAATTATGGCCAACCCCGATGTTGCTATGGCATTTCAAAATCCAAGAGTCCAAGCTGCCATCATGGATGTATGTAACCACCGAAGATTACTTTAGATTGTTCAACACCCCCCCCCCCCTCTAGAGCTCTCTCTTGCTGACCATCATGTACTTTTGCAGTGTTCACAGAATCCTCTTAGTATTGCTAAATATCAAAATGACAAGGAGGTGAGCAGTTTAGCTCTTGCTTTTGAAAATGTTTAACTTTTTGTTTATGGCAAGTATCTAACTTTGTTCACAGCAAGTATTTTTTGTTATTCTAAGTGTTATTACTGTCAAACGTGGTAAATTATATGATTTATGGTACTATTTTATAGAAAAACTCAATTGCTGGTTTACTTCTGGAATTTCTATTGATGGTGTAGCTATAATATTGTTACTGCCAGAGCTAAGGTTTCTTTGCATGACTTCAATCAACGGCTGAAACTTTCCAAGTTGGAGTAATTGGTTCTGATATTCTTTTGCATCAGGTTATGGATGTTTTCAACAAGATTTCAGAACTCTTCCCTGGGGTGTCTGGTACACCTTGATTCCCCAGTTCATCAAGGGGTACATGTTCCCTATTCTCGCCTGACCATTTTCTGAGGTGCATTTGTCTCTTATGACACGAGGTGCAAAAGAAGTGCACACATTAATACGGATTCTGTTATCTGATGGAGGCGGCTTCTTCATTTCTTGATTGTCGCTAGTTTTGAAACTGTATTTCTGCTTCAAGTCTTGGCTGTGCAGTTGAACGCATCACCTGGTAGCAGTGCTAGAGGTGTGGTGTGTGTTTTGTTTGCTAGTCAAACAGATGCATTCATCTTTACTGTCGTAGGCTGTAAAATTTTTATAGATGTAATTCCTACTTTGATCCATGAATTAGTTTTTTTTCCATGACTGAAGTGTTGTTTGTCTGATTGATTGCCTTGTTGGCCAATAATGTAGTGTCGTTCTTTTATATGAAATTATCTTCCCCAGGTCAAATTTTATTTTACACAAATGGTCCTCTAATCATTAAAGCAATCCCTGATTAATGAGAGGATTACACTGGAGGTTGTGTATCCTGAGAATTTCAACTATTTGATGATCCAGTGTTCACTGCAGAAGAAAAGAAACTTGAATTAACCAATGGTCATGACTTTTTTAGTGGATGGAGACGGATTAAGAAGTCCTTTGGGGTGGTTCTTCAGGAACTTTGGTTCATCTCGTATTAGATAGAGCTTTGTAAAATCTCATAGTCCCCTGAGACCAGGCACCAAGAGAGGAATCTGCAGGGAATGCTCCAATTTCACCATGTTTTAGTAAGCATAAACCATTCTATTACAATGAGATACAAGAAAATATGTTTATCCAAGCCCATCTGTAGTAAAAAGGGGTTGCTCTTCCTGCAAATGGAAAATTAATACTTTTTGAGTGGTTCCATTTAGATATACTGAGTTATTTTACCTGTGAAGCCAGTCTGTAAAAGATTTCTTTGTTTAATGCTTGCTTACAAAGTTGTGATTCACCTGTGAAGTCTCTTATGCATTGATGTATGTCAAAACATAAATTCATGTCCACCACATCCTTTTACATTTAACATTCACTATTATCACAGGAATCTCCCACAAGTGGTGTTGCTACATGTACAAAATTTGATGCATTTTGAAACATGAATAAACTACAATAATAGGCATCATAATACTTATTTCTGAAGACCACATTACTGAAGAATTTAAATCACTATAAAACAACAACAACAACAACAACAACAATAAACCTTGTCCCAACTAAATGGGATCGACTACATGGATTTTTACCTTCCAATCAGTTTTGTTTGAGGCCATGCTAGATAGAAGGCCTAAACTATGTATATCATTTCTCACCACTTCTCTTAAGACTATCTTAGGTCTATCTTTAGTTCTTCAAATAAACCACCATAGGAATTCAAATCCAATAACTCATTGAGGAAAAGAAAATTCCAGCTCCTGTGTTCACTATCCCGAATTAAGCTGACACATCTAAAACTTGAAGTTCCACACATGAACTAGTAAAACACAGTATTATAGAAGCTGAACACTCCGGTTTACTTCAAATAAAAGGCTGTCAAGGAAAGTCTCTCAACCCAGGGTTTTGAAAGAGAGGAACTTGAATATTCACGAATCTGAGTCTGCTGGAATTCCAGACCCTGCCAACAAACAATTGAATCCAAATAAACAGAAAGAAAATAAAAGAATATAAAAACCAAAGCAAGAAGTCATGTAGGAGCGAATTTTCATACCGAATCAACACTGTCAACTCCTATAAGAATCATACAAGAATGATATTCCTGATGCTTAGCCTAACGTGAGACGTAACATGATTAGCCATTTATTTTATCAGCAAATGTTCTTGATATATATATCTGTAGTGCTATATGCATGATCTTCCACTTGTCAATGCAAGTAAATCAGAAGAAATCATTGATAACATTTAAAATAATTACTGTTGGATAGGGAAGTTAGGTCAATAGTTTAGTGTTGGTTCCTAGGATGGGTTTTCAACTAGACACCAAAAGCCAACTTCCCTCAAAAACCTTTCTTTTTTCTTTTGGTCATATTTAAAAAGAGGTGGATGTGGAAGCGACGCAAAGTAAGAAACAAGTGTAGTGGTAATCTGTCATTCCATTCCAAGCTGAATATTGTGAGTATGAACTAGGATTAAAGAGCCACTCTCAGATCTGTTTTAGCCAACCATGTACGATGAATTCTTTCAGTCGAGGAGAGTTTGAGTCGATGCCACACATGCAAGTCAAACGTTGTTTTCGGAGAGCTGAGCTGAGCAGAATCTCCTATTCTTCCTTGGTAGTTCCATGGAACTGAATGAAGCTGTGCTAACAAACCGGGTAAGGTATGAAGCAGCATTGGCCTCAAAATCTTAATCCTTTGTTCATAGTTCATCCCAAAACCACTGACCATATCAGGGTCATTCCAGGGCCAGCCAATTGTCTTGGAATCAACCACAAAAACTACTCTTTCACCAATATTACCACCAAAAGTTTACTGCCCCCAGGTTCTGGGGGATGGATTTGGAATACTTAGTGTGCAAATGTTCACTAGAAGATCAATGATATATTTTTATGACCTAGTAGATAGACCTGAAATGCCATAGCAGAGGGCATGACCTCTGGTATCTGTGCTAAGATGCAAAATCTTTTCACTGGTTGGGAATACTATATGTGAAGCTGCTTCTTAGGAAAAGGACAGGAACTATAGTTGCAACAGTGGTAAACAAGAATGCAGGGAGTGGGACAACTAGTCTGACCCTCATTAAACCTTAGGCATCTTTAATATGAGCACTGATGTATGATGTGTCTTAAGGAATGCCCATAATATAACATAACTCGGAGATAAGATAACACATACCAAAGAGAGGATTAAAAGCAAAACTAGACAAAACTAGCCAAACAAGAGGGACAAAGTATGGCTGACATAAGAAAGCATTTACCAGATGCCATGCCTAGATGGACGAGATCATCCCAGTCTTTCTTGCATAAGCAAAAATTCCTCCAGCTTCAATAACAGGTCCAGCATCTCCAATAGGCTTCAACTTGTACTCCTTCCCAGTCGTGTGATTAATTAAACGAGACTCAGCAAGTTCAATGGTGACAACATCACCAGTTGAACATTCCTCACACAACCTACCCTCTGAATCCAATGGATAAATCTCCCCCGTAGCAACCGAATTCCTAAAGAATATCCTCGCATATGACTCTGCCACAACAGCTTTTATCCCAGCAGCCCCAAGCGCTACAGGGGCGTGCTCTCGTGACGATCCACATCCAAAATTGTCGCCGGCAATAATAATCGAATACTTAGACTGGAACTCTCCTGGCTCCACGAAACGAATTGGGTACGTAGAGGGAAGGCCTATGAGGGCATAAGAGCCGAGCTTTCGGTATTCGTCAGGCTTGGAGGGGACGAGAGTGAGATACTCAGCGGGGATGATCTGATCGGTGTCGATGTTGTCGCCCACCACGTAGCAGAGGCCGTGGAAGCTGGTAGTGGTTGTAGGAGATGTGTCTGCTGAACTAGTAGTGGTGGCGGATAAAGGGGTGATAAGAGAATCACGAGATGAATATGTAGAGAGGTGTTTGCAGGGGCTATTCATCAAACAGGTGATGGGGGTTGCGAGATTTTGAGGGAAACATACAGTTTGACGAGAAGGGATAGAAGAAGATTGGTATTGTAAAGATAACAGACTTCGGGTCGTCGCAGCTGCTGCCGTCGCCGCTGCCATGACCAAAAGCTTTGATCGTAGCAGTGAACAATATTGAAAACAAATTTTTAAGGGATAGGTAATGGGTATAAATGTTATTTCGTAATTAAAAACTAACTCAGTAACTCTTCAAACCTCTTTCCCTATTTATTCTCCCCATTTTTCTCTCTCACATTTTTTTTTTCCTTTCTATAGATATGGGTTAAGGAAATTAAAAATAATAATAATAAAAATAAAAAAAATCTTAGTACACAAAATATCATTCTTTCCTCCTATTATTCTCTTCTCTTTCTGTAAATATAGATTAAGAAAAAAATTTGAAAAAAAAATTTTAATATTCAAAATGTCATTCCTATTTATTCTCCTCTTTTCTTCCTATTTATCCTCTTTCCTTTTATAAGCGTGGGTTATGAAAATTTTGAAAAAAAATATCATCCACAATTAGATAAGTCTTTATCTTTCTCAATTTTTTTTCTTCTTTTTATTTGATTTTATATCTCTACTTTTTTTTATTTTGCAAATTTCTATTTAATTTTATATTGTAAAGGAAATGTTTATAATAATAATCATTGATCTGCATTTCTAACCCCAAAAAAAAAATTGATTTGTATCTAGTACCAAAGAAAATTTTGGTTTGCATCTAACTTTGTACGGATCAAGTCATGTGTATTTTTTTTTATTAATTTACCTATATTATATTCTAAAAGTTCATTATCAATAATTTATCTATTTTTTTCAACAATATGTGTGGCCCCACAAAATATATGTGGGCATATACCTTAATATAATTAAATAATTTAGAAATAAGACTTCCAATGAATCTTATAAAGGCCCATACAATGTGTAGTAAAAATAACTTCAGTGCTTTCCCAACGGGAAAGTTATCTAGAATTTCATTCTTTGTCCCCCCCCCCCCCCAAAAAAAAATGTTGTAGGAAGAAATGATCTACATATTTAATGCCTCCACACACTTGTTAAAACCGTAAGAATTTTGTTGTTGTTGTTGTTGGGGGCGTCAGGGGTTGTTAACAACTGCAAGAATGTTTTGGGAAGCGGAAGTTTGATATTGTTAGTATGCTGGTGGATCCGTCTCTTGAATGTATGATGAAGATGTTTGAGTGATACTATCTTCTATCCTCGTCTCGATTGGAATAATTCACTAATGCTCTCCTCCTCTATTTACGACACCACATAATAAATTTTTGTAATCTGAGGTTCCCCTCACCAATAGAAATGGCCAAGAGAGAGAGGTATTTTAGGTTGAGCGCCAACAAGCCAATTCCAAGTTGGTGTCCCATAGATCCCCTTACCATCAGAAATCCTAGTTGGTGTCCTATAAATCCCAGCATGCCATCATAAAATATATATTTTTTTTTTTTAAAAACCACAAGATTGTTCAGTTGATAATAACCAACATCTCTTAATGAAGAAATTGTAAATTTACCTCTGGTTGATCATATATATAATATCTCTTCTCCTATATATAAAAAAAGTACTCATTGTACTAAAAATAATAATAATAAATTCCGACCTTTTTTTTTTGGGGGGTAATCTATGATAAATTCCGACTTGGTTTTAGATGAAAATGACTTTTGACATCGGTTTGGGCGGTTTATGTATGACATTTTAGTTTCCATCTTTTAAAGGTTTAAAGGGAAACTAGTCATAAACTGCAGTATCAGTCGGAGGACTTGATGAGATGGAGCTGCTATAAACATGAGGAAACATAATGGGTATATAAGCACATCATTCATCAAACATGCAATTATGTAACACATGATTGTTTATTCAGACTTGATATTGTGGTAGATATAGCGAATAAATAGCAAAGAAGCAATGAAGCCAATGGCCCCAAGCATAAGAAAGAAACCATAACAGATCAATGCATTATACCCAAAAAAGAACAATAACTGCAGGACACCAGTCATGCTTGATCGACTGTAATAGAAGATAGAATAGCCATACATGAAAATGGAAGTTGAGGCTGCCCGTAACAGAGACCTGCATCAGATACAAAGTGAACTGCATAAAGCAAGTGATAAACTAATAAAATAGAAATGGAACCTTTAGTTTAAATGACATTGAAAGACAAGAGGCTGGGAAAGTTGTGGCATCCAAAAACCATATGTAAAAATTGACTCAGAAAAGATATATACCTCCACCACCATTCATGGTCTTCTACAGTCAGCTGTAAGTAAGTCAACCCTATACTCAGCATTATAGTGACCATGAGCAGCACGATAAACCCAATTAGAAGAATGCCACACCCTGTGTAGATCTTGTGACTCCATATGCTTCTGTACATGTAGTGCAACTCTATGAATATTGCACTAAATGGTACAAGGCCCCCAAGAAACATCTGTGCAGGGGTCTTCCTATACCAAGCTAGTGGCTGAATCTCAGTTGGCAACCTTTTGGTGGCATAGGGGTGCTGAAAATTCTGACCTGAACCTGTAACGAAATATTCCACCCAATGCAAGCAATGGGATGTTGACCAGTGCCCATACAAGAAGCAGCAAAACAATCGTGCCAAATGGAAGAGCAGCTGTGGTCCTATAATAGATTGAAACTGTATTGAGGACACCAAATGTCACGAAAAGAGGACCAAAGTAGAGAACCCCAGCCAGAAGAACACTTTTTTCCTGCACAGGAAAGCATTGTTTCATTGTCGAGCAAAGGATAAAATATGTACAAGATGATCCATTAAAGATAACCACAGAATTCTTACCCATCCCCTACCAAGAAACTGACAATGGAATGAAGAAGCAACATAGCCAGCAATTGCAGAAGTAAGAGCATAAACAACAACAAGAGAGGATAAAAGAGCTCCACGGTTGAAAGGATAAAGCACACCCATAAGTGCCAGTACAAATAAGAAGAAAACCCTGGAAGAAAGGTCCACTTGTAAAGTTGTAAGTTATATAAATACTTTAAAAGGCATAATATTTGAAAAGGAGAAAATTATAAACAGCATTTCTGGATGACTTTGCTTTTGATGCAGACATCTGAAAGCACGCAGGAACCCATAACCGATGGGCCATATTAATACAATCTCTTTGTCTTAAACCTTACTAAATAGTTAATATAATCATACAACGCTGTCAGGATCTTGTGCAAGTTTGCAGATCATATCTTGCAGCATGTGTGAGGTAAATACTGAAATGATGCATAACAATATCCATAGGCATATAGTGTAGAAATAAGTACCAAATTCTTTCATGCTAAGGATTAATAGCTTACAGAGACAAGAGCTGGGTACCACAGCCCAGGACAGCACATAATAGGGACATGAATGGAGGACATCTGAATACATCACCACTAATATGCTTCCAGCCCACCTCTTCCTTGTCTTCTTCGTCACCATGAGAATACCTGAAGTATGCATTAGCTTTATATTGTGCAGAAAGAATGCCAGCAGTTATTTTGAATTATTGTTTCCAAAGTGAATGAAATTACATAATGGAATTACTTCGTTAGGTCATTCTTGAGGTTACGCACAAACAAAGCAGCAAGCACCCCCACCATCAACAAAACAATGACAAGTGAGTTGATGATTGAAAACCAATGAACCCTTAGATGCTGTGGCAGTCTAGAGGATCTTGAATATTTGCTCATCCGGTTCTCAAACTGAGTTGAGCTCTCATTCCAAAGGACTGAATATGTGAAACTGACAATAATTTCATGATCTTCAGTTATATCCACTGCACCGGTAGGGTCGCTAAAAGCATGAATGCCAACAATTTGGTCCTCGTTGTAAAGAGCATCAAATTGAACATGTTTGAAGAGATAATACCGAGACTTGATCTCATTAAGGAAGCTTGTCTCTTCAACCTTCCCAACAAACCCCCATAAAGGAAGATCATCATAATACATCTGAAAGTAAAAATCATTCTTGATGGCATCCCTGAACTTTGTGACTTCAATACTTGTCAGCTGCTTCTTGCAAAGGGTTTCTACAATTTTGTTCTCTCTGAATTTCAACTCATACAAAGCATTGGTCAAACGGTCACCATTCAAAATTTCACCAAGTGATTCCTTCTTCTCAATTACCTGATCTGCAATGCATGAAATTGTAAACCCCTTCACCAAAGGCCTCATACGTTCAGACTACTCACTGGAAACTTATACCTTTACAAAATATATAGGAACATGTACATATAATTCTCAACATAAATAATCAAAATGAGGATTGACCAGAAATTACCTCTTGGATGGTGTACAACTCCAAAGAATAGAGAATGGATGATCTAACCATCTTAGTTCATTAACTTTTGAGATAAGACATCCATCCAACAGGCAATCTCTGATCTGGAACTTCAATACTGCTATCATCTGTACTATTCACAAAATTGTTCCTCAAGTGTTTATACATAAGTTATTGTAGCATTGAAGGGCCAACCTGGGAGACAGAATGGCAGGTCATAGTAGTGATATGTCTCACTGCAAGACAAAACCAATTAAAATGATATAAAGACTAAGATGAAAAAGCATTTTCTACAACATCATAAAAATATTATGAGATCCCAATGTTCTTGCTGTCAATTGAAAAAAAAAGGATGATATATATATATATATACACACACACACCATTCTCATTTAACTGGCCTTCAGTTCGATCAATATCAATTTCATTTAGATCTACGCAATATTAACCACACAAGAAAGAAATATAAGAATAAAATTATTATTCCATGGATTTTCTGAAGCGGGTCTAAAGGGTTTATAAAGTCTAGAAATCCTGATAACTTAAAAAAGAAGGAAAATAACACAAAGTATTGAACAGTACCAGCAGGCATGGGACAAATTCTAGTAACTTCTATATGCATAATATTGCTCTTAATGATGATAATGAAGGCATCGTACAATTCAGTGGAACACTAAAACCATTTCATATCAACCGTAGTTAATACATTGTGCTCATATGCAAGATGTTGCTACTCAATGTGAAGACTCTTTCCTGCCTAAATGAAAATCCATTGATCATATTGATTGCATGATGGAAAAACCCAGCATGGTTCTGCAAAAAAAGAAAGATCTGAAACAACCCCTCAACCCAACACCTGTAGAACTAAAACTTGAAAGAGTAAACCTCATGAAGCTTGAGCCATGCCAGGCGTGATATACAAGCAAGCAAGGCCTAGTTTCTCCAATTAAGACATGAATTTGAAATAGAACTTCTCATAAACTTGATGATTTGATATTGAGAACTTAATGCAAACTACCGTACTCAATATGCAGAAATATGTCAGTAATTAGTAGAAAAACCAACAGAAAATGATCCCAGAAGATCCTAAAAGAAAGCTACGAGGCATGAAACTATACAACTAGCGAGATTTATCTGTTCTTAATGGCCAGAAATACTTTTAAGATTCAAAACCAATAATTAATTAGGTTTTGTCCGATAATGTAAGTCAATGGAACTAAAGATCTAGAATAATAGAAAACCCACTGGGAACTCAAGGTAAGAGGGTCTTTGAAGTCAAAGAGCTATCACAGATAAGAAAACCCAAGTGGAGAATTGGGGGAAAATGTACCTCGGATTATTCAAGGGGCCAACTTTGTTGACGAACAATGGAACAACATCTCCGACACTGTAGCGGTGATTCTCCGGCGTAGATCTTGCAGGTTGGTATGATATTAAGAGAAAATTGAAGATCGGGAAGAGAAGGAATCGAGTGAGTTGAAACATTTTAGCTTAGCTGTAGGCGGAGCAACGAGAAACAGTGAGGAGATACTTCTCTTGTAGAGTAGTGACTGGTGAGGGGTTCTCATGCTTTTGAAACCATCGACAGAACCGCTCCAAACCCTCATTGAGCCCGGTCGAAGTTCGGCTCATTTTTAATGAGATCTTAGATAAGATTTATTTCAATGACTTGCAATAATTTTTCTAAATTTATTTTATTTATTTTTTTTATTTTGATTTTTTTTGGGTTGGGGGAAAGCATTGGAAGGTTAAAATTTCAATGTAAGTTAAGATGAGAAATTTTAATAATCTAATCGATTAGTATCTCTTATTCTTCTATGAAATTGATATGTCAATAATTAATTTTAATAAAAAAATAATTAAGATGGTAGGGTGTACTTGTTGTTTTGTATTTAGTTGAAGACGTAATGTATTTTATCAGCAAAGAATATATAAAAATCAAGTTTATAATTAAGGTAAACCAGGTAATTTGTTTTTACATAACCCTTTCAGAGTAAACCAAGGTGAATAGGGCTTAGAAGAACCTAAATAGAGTATGATTTGGGTTGGAGATTCTTGAGCACTAGTACGATTGTATAGGGGTTTGCAATAGGCTAATCATACCCTACATATTGACATATTTGCCATAATTGAGAATTTTCACTTTTGTGCGCCTTGTAGTTTTTGCCCCCAGGGGTAAGGTATCATAAAAAATCACAAAATAATTTGGGTTGGCATGACAAACATCTAGATGTGTAGTTAGACCCTTCAGTGTTTTTTTTATTTATTTTTATGCGCGTGTGTGTGTGTGAATTGATAACTTTATATTTGGGAGCTTCTAAAACATAACATAAGGAGCATCAAACTTGTGGTTTCATCACCAAGAGATGTCAGTCTACCTTGATAAACATGTGCTAATTATCACTAGCTGAACAACTATTCAATAGTCCATTGAGTGCATGTAGAAGAAGCATCCATTAGAGGGAGGATTTCGTTCATACAATAGTATTACACATATGATATCCTTCACTAAAAGGAGGTTTGTATTTTTAAACCCAACCACCCCCTCCCCCCCCCAAAAAAAAAACAAAAAGGAAAAAAGAAAAAGGAGGTTTATATCAATTGTATAGAATTTTCAAAGCAATCTTGCAGATTATAAAATGGGTCGGTTGGGCGGGTTCAACCGGAGGCCTCAGTTTCGGTCTAACTACGGCCCTAAGATTATCAACCCTGGCCCGCCCTGTGGTAGCAGATTATGGACTCGCCCTTTTATGAGTCGAGAACGAATCAGATTCTGCACTTTTCCGTTTTGAAATGGCCGTCGGTAGCATTATTTGCCGCCAATTTCATTTCCTTTCATTTGTTTTCGACACAACGGGGATTCTTAAGTAATGGCTTTAATTGCCGCCAATTCTCTAGGCCTCTACGTTATTCACTACAGCTTACCAAAACACCCTAACAGAGAAACTAGTCGAATTCGATCGCCAAACCCTAGATTTTCACTCGTGTTCTCATCAAACGATTCCAGGGGTCGGATCTGGGTAAAGCGCCGAGTTTACTCGTTCAATCCATGGAGCTCGGCCCAGAAACCGTTGAGAAAACGATTGAACCTCGAAGCAGTATCTCTGTTCTTGCTCTTTGCTATCCTTATCTACATTCGTATACTCTTTACTCTTCTTCCGTCCGATTTCCATCAGCGATGGCGTCGGCTCTTGGTTTCTGCAGAGGAAGCAGACCACAGAGCTAAGTGTTATCCTTCCCATTTATGGCAGGCTATTGTGGCTTCTGAAGACCGTCGGTTCTTTCGGCATTTTGGGATTGATCCTGTTGGCATAGCTCGCGCGGTGTTTTATTTGTCAGCTCGGGGAGGTGGAAGTACCATTACTCAGCAGGTTTATTGGATTTATGTTTGATAAGGATGTTGATTTTTTCTGTTAGAGCTGATTGTTAACATGCCTGTGTTTTTTTGAAACAATTTCAGAATGAATTTAAATCATTTATTGACATTTCTTCTCAAGCCAATTCAAACGGAAAAAAAAGGAGGAGCCAATATGGCATTTCCGAAGATAGAACTGTTCCTTCCGAGTTTTGGCTTCTTTATGTCAATTAAGAGGTCACAGAATTGTTATAACTTCAATAGTTTGTCATTTATATGATTTAGTTGGGAGGCTTATCATGAGTGGTTTATCCATAGTAGAATAATGTACTTCAATAGTTTGTCATTTATATGGTTTCGTTGGGAGCTTATCGTAGGTGGGTATTTATATTTAGTAGAATGTGGTAGAGCCTACGGAGTGGGCATGATTGAAGAGAACAATATTCTTCAGAAACATCATATGCTTTTTTCAATATCAAGGATATGTTTTTTGTTGATTGCACTGGAAGTATTTGTCTCATACTTCTTGATAGTAAAAGTATAAAAATCAATAATGAAGTAAATCCATAATCAATTTCTTTTGATTTTCAAATTTTTAATTGGCATCATTTGATTTAAAATCATAACCAATTTCGTTTGGTTCTCCCTTTTTGTTAACATAGTACAGTACCATTCTGAATTTCTGATGCTAAATGTTGTTCTCTTGGTTTCACCCGGCAGCTTGTGAAGAATGCATTTTTGACTACTGAACGTACACTCTCAAGAAAAATCACTGAGATGGTGCTTGCAGTGATATTGGAAATGACAATGTCAAAATGGAAAATACTGAACACCTATTTAAATAAGGTAATTCCTCTTCTCCTGCTTTTGGTTCTGTCCTTTTGCTAAATTCAAAGCTTTAGAGAGGGAGAGACAGCATACACATATCACTCGAATTTGAACTTTCAAATGCTTTTATTGTCATCGTCTAGCTTCTATATCTTGTTTTGAGTTCTGTTAGCGATTTGATGTATTATGTATGTAACATGATGGGGGAGTCCCCTCTGTCATGTTTTTTTTTTTAGGTCTTTACTTGATGATGTCAGTCTTTGTGAGTTTCCTATCAAGCTTTAGGCTCAATTACGTAAGAGTTATTTTCTAATTATATTTCTTTTGTAATTCTTTTTTGGTTTATCATAAATAAATGTCTTGGTTGGTATGATAGAAAACATGTTCTGTCTCCCAGCCATATTCTTCCATTATCATCTTTTTCTTCTTCTTTACTGATACTGGTTACAGATTCTAGGATCGTTTACAAGTTGTATTTAGTCTCACTGGATTACTTCCATTAAATAATCTTTTACTTTCTATTTTTCTCAATTTATTGGTCCTGCATCCAGCTAGTAAACCCCAAGTTGCATACCCGGAGGAGCTATATTCTGTTAGTTAATTAGGCTAACCCTGCTGGAGAATTGAATTTTTTGTAGTATCCAATCTAGTATATCAAGCTACCGTTGTTTCCAATTATAATATATTCGAGTTAGTCTTGTATAAGTGTCCATTTCTAATTCACTTGAGTCTCCCTGCAGATAATTTCATGTACTTTGAGCATTTTATTTTGATCCAAATTGATATTTGTTTTACCAATTCCATTTTCCAGATGCTTTTCATCTTTTCAAGATTTTATGGTTAGTATATTTCATTTGTTGGAGATCTAACAGGTGACATTGTCCTGCAGATATACTGGGGACATGGTATTTATGGAATTGACTCAGCAGCTATTTTTTATTTCGGGAAGCACACATCCCTTCTTACTTTGGGGGAGTCTGCAATGCTTGCTGGAATTATACCTGCACCTGAGTTTCGATCGCCACTCAGGAGCCCAAGCAGGTATGCAACTAGTGACGTTTCTTTCGTATTAGTATTGTCAAAAAATTAAGCCTTTTGTTCTCTTCTGTTTCTTCTCCTCTTTCTCTTGGTGGGTGCTGAGAATTATGACTTTTCCTTCTCATTTCTTACTCCAAAGACAGCTTCCTTCCTGGTATGTAATTTGCATGTACGAGCTCCCTAAAATTCTATCTTCTATTGTCTATTCCTTTTCTAAACTTTAATACAAAGAGGAAAGGCCTCTCAAGCTAGAGCATTGAGGAAGATGGTGGAAGCGGGATATCTTGATATTGATACTGCTCTTGTCACTGTGAATCAACCTCTTCATTTATGTGTTGGACCAGAATGTACAGAGGGATTACTGCACTCCTTGTCCTTTGCTGATGGGGTATGTATTCTTCTTCTTATCATGCTTTTTGTGTCATTATGCAAATTAGGCAATTGCTTTCAGTTAGGTTTTGGTGTATCCAATCCTTGAGACCAATGGTATATGCTTGAAATGTGTTCATGCTGTGGGAGATTTCAATGGTCTGCACAAAAATGTTTGTAAAATGAATACTTGATGTGTATGAATGCCTCACATTGGTGTCTATGTCTCATGTCAGATTTTGTGTTGCATTTTGTTATTTCACAAACCTTTTGATTCTTCAAGTTTCCCACCATGACTGGACCTTTGGGCTTGATTGCTAACTGACCAGTCTATACCTCCAACCACAAGCCTTAGGCAATGGTTCCATTTTTATTTACAGGAGAAGTACTGGTGGTTGGTTATGCAAATTTTGAAGATGTTTCTATAATCATTTCTACATTCCTTGGTGATATTGATCCAGATTTGAAGTTCATTAGAAAACAAAGAAAAAAAAAATCTCGTAGGAAGACCAGATCCTTGACTTCCAGCTCAACTCTGGATAAACAGTGGATATCTTAAAATAAAGGGATATCACATATGATTATAAAATCAGTAAAAAGATAATGGGAAGATGATGTAGTCTCAAGTGAATAAGGGCTAGTTCTTCCAGGATTTTTGAAGAGAACAAACTCATGTGGGACCAAGAAAGGGTTCCTTGAAATTTTGCAGTTAGGTGTCTGTGTGGTTGTTCCCCAAGTGATTCCTAACAATTGTGTTCTAATTCCTTGCTTGGGTTTTGATTTGTTTGATGGGATATAGATGGATAATGGTATAGGGATATTTAGGTTATGAAGGATACTTTAACCCATCACATGGGAGGTTGATAAATTCATTGATGTGGGTACATTTGAGATGGTATCAAAACTTAGGGGAGTGGAATAAGACCTGAAAGGGATTTATATTTTGATCCTTAGAATAATCTTTTCAAGTTTTAATGATTTTGGATGGGTGGTTTGGGAGATATTAGGTTTCTTGATTTTGGAGGGAAAATAGGGTAATTGATAACAAGGAAGGGTAAAGCTAGGGTTTGGTTGGTCTGATGGGGCTGAAATTGGGATGAAATGTCACTAAGGTTCGGGGGATGAGGTTCCAAAGTTTGGGACAGACCTAATGGTTAGATTGGCGTAGATCTCACTTGGAATTTTGGGTATCTAAAACGGACAAAATTCAAGACAATTCAAGAAAATAAAAAAGAGGGTGTTATGAGAAGGGTAATGGAATTAGGTGCTGACTTGTTACTTACGTGTAGGCTATAACAAAAGCCTCGTAATGGGGTGTGATTGAGATGGAAAGAAGTTGGGGCAGGTTACAAGCATTGCCAAAGGAGAATCCTTCAAGTATAAACCCTAGGTTGCTTACCCAATCACATGGAGGTCCCTTAGTTACTAATAAGAAGCTCTACTAACACCTTGCTCTTAGACAGCAACACTCTCTTTATTAATTGTAGTCTCAAATCTGTAATCCGTTACATGCCCAGGGCTTTATTTATAGCCTTACATAAGAAGTCCTTGTGAAATTAGGACTCTTATAACTAAACCTATAATGACTCTTTATTATATCCTAGACTGTTTTAGACATTGCTTAATTGCGTATGGTTCATATGTTCAGGTAAGTTACATATTTAATTTGTTTTTCTTGACCATCACACAGTGTAAAGTTATCCAGGGATACCCCTGACTTGTTTTGTAGGAGCTGGGGGATTCTCAGAAACAATGCTGCAGGAGCTCAGTAAAGGAAGTATGGGACTGGGAAAGGGAGAGCAGAATATGGGAAGTGAGAGAAGACATGGGAAAATGGGCAGTGAGGGTACGTCAATGAGATGTTCTATCACCACCATTGGCAAATCAAAATGAATGCCATCTTTTAAAAATGGTGAGAAATGTTGCTAAGACTTGGCTATAGTTGAGGCTGGAATTCTAAGTAATTTTTGCTTACTCTAACATGTAATCAAACTTCATAGTTCCACGCAGTTAGAAATAATTTTAATCTTATTCTCAGCATCACAAAAACATGTTGATGCCGAAAGTGTTTCTAATGGATTCTTCATACATTTTCCCCCTGCTTAGTGGACTGATGAGTGATTACAATTAAAGTAAATTAAGCATCATGAGAGCCCGAAAAAATTCCAACAGTTGAAAACCATCTGGTAACATTTCATAAGTATATTTTCTTTATTTTCTAGAACCCAGGGTGTACATCTATGAACAAGGTGGAAATTTGTTTTATCAAAGAACTATTGTTTACCAAGATATGAAACAAAGCATAAGGTAGCTAATGAGAGTGTAATATCATGTATCAAGCACTGGTTTTACAGAGCTGCAATTTTCTCTACGTACATATGTGAGTGTTACAGACTACAGATTTCAGTCTCTAGTTTTTTAAGGGTCTGTTTGGTTACATGAGTCTGGAGATTTCAAATATCTAGAGATTTCAAATCTATGGAGTTATGATTTTTAAAATTAAATGTTTGGTTGTGGAATGAAATCTGTAGATTCATCCTAAAAAATTATTTGATCGACGTTATTTTTGTGAATGTGCAAATGTATAGCTTTTTTGAAATCTCTGGATTTCATCCCTTACCCATAAATCTATAGATTCACGTTTTTAGTGTTAAAAGGTGAATCTCTAGATTTCATGAATTTAGAGATTTTTACAACCAAACAGGTATAATTCTCAGATTCATGAATCCAGAGATTTGAAATCTCTGGATTCATGTAACCAAACAGGCCCTAAAAGGTTGCCTGTTTGAACATCTCGTGTCAAGAATTCATTTTTGGTAGTGCTCTCCCACCAAAATCAATTACTTTTCTGGGTACTGGAAAAATTTGTAGTCTGTGTTCAGGAATCTGTTTTATTAATAATAGACAAGAGGAAGAGCCATGTAAGACAGTATGAGTTGAAAAGAAGGGAAGGGATCTTCCCTTTCTGGGAACATCAAGAGACTGTTAACACAGTCTGGTTATCTAAATTGATTTCAGTATTTGAGGAATAGATGATGTGACAACTTTAAATTATAGAACCAGTAATCAAAGAGAGGAAAAAAGGGAAGAAGAGATTGAGAGAAAATGGGAGTTTGCTAGGAATAACTACTGACGAAATAGGAATTGCAATGTTTTATTCTTCAGTATCTTATTCAGAACTTTACAATCAATATATACACAACTGCTATTTATGAAATAGGAAAGAATATCCTACCTAGAAGATTAGAATAAATAAGAAATCTACCTAGAATAGAAGATTACAATCAATGAGAAATCTACCTAGAATAGAAGATTACAATCAATGAGAAATCTACTTAGAATAGAAGATTACAATCAATGAGAAATCTACCTAGAATAGAAGATTACAATCAATGAGTAATCTACCTAGAATAGAAGATTGCAATAATAAGAAAAATACCTGTAATAGAATATTACAATCTGATCTACTTAGATTAAAGATACTAATAAAATATTATGTTATGATTCTAAGATTTTCCACAACTACTGATAGCCAGCTTTCCCCTTCACTATCATGTTCAAAGTAGCTGATAACATTGGTAGATTTCAAAGCAAAATGGAGGATTACTATGTAAACAAATAATAAACAACTAGACATGTATTCCTAAATCCTAATACAACTAGGAGGGAATAAACAAAAGAAGCAAAGATAATCCATGACAGCGGGACTCCCCCTGTTGTGGTGTACATAGACCACACCGCATGGTTTAATACTTCCTTTCAAGTTGGAGTATATAAATTACCCAAGCCCATCTTGGAACCTCAAGACATACAAGTTAAGCAGATTAGCAACAGATAGAGTTACAATTGGTTTCTTGATAAGTTTATTCCTTACAAACTGACAATTAACTTCAATGTGCTTGGTTCTTTTGTGGAAAATTTGATTTGTAGCAATGTACAAAGTAGTTTATCATAGGATACTGTGGAAGAGGTTATTGGAAATCCCAACTCTTGAAGTAGTGAACTAAACCAGATAAGTTCAGCTGACACATGAACTATGGTGATCCTAAGCTTCAGCTCTGGGCCTAGCCACAGTTGTTTGCCTCTTACTATGCCAGATGATAAGGTTTCCTCTAACAAAGGTACAATATCCTGTCGTAGGCTTATTATTGTTGACACAACCAGCCTAGCATGCATCAGAGAACCATAATTGGTCAACTCCTTGAGCTCCTTTTCAGATACTTCAAGATTTAACAAGCTACATTCTGATGAGTCTTCTTCCGTCCCACCTAGCGTCTCTGTCGTACACATTCAAAGATAAAATTTATTTTTAAGAAGTTAGGGGTTGACAAATTCAATGTTTGCAACCAAATTTGTTTTTTAATTTATTGGTTTATTTTAATAAATTAATTTAATTTTGAAATAAAAATCATATCAGTTTAGGATATTTAATCATAGCTTTAGTTTGAGGTCAAAGTATCGAAACAATTTTAATAACAAAATTTATTTGTAGCTCTTGGCATTAGGTTTGCTCTGTTAGATTTGACATTGAGGAATAGTCCTATATGCCAGCATTTTAGAGCAAAATCCAATCATGCATCCGTGTATAATATGTTTTGAAAGAAAAGTCATGCCAAATGTTTTTGTTTGACGTGTACTGCTCGATTCTTCTCAGATAAGGTAGAGGTGGAGGATTCTCAATGTATTGGGATACACGATGGCTTAAAAGTCAATCACAATGAGAAGGTTTAGGCAGATCATTTTTTACAAGTTACCCCCGTGGAGGTCAGAGACCTTCACGGGTCACAATGAAGATCGGTTACATGGAATTGTCAGGGCTTGGGAAGTGCCCGTACATTTCGTTCTCTGAAAAAACTCAAAGCCTAGAGACTTGATATCTCGTTCTTAATGGAATCAAAATGTGCAGCAAAGAAGGTTGAGTTTCTTAAAAGGAAGTTGAAGATGGACAAGGATTTTTTAGTTGATTCAAGGGGCTTATCTGGGGACCTATGCCTATTGTGGAATTAGGGAATCAAAGTGGAAATTCTATCTGTAACAAGGATATAATTGATTGCTGTTCGAGGGCAAGAATAGGGGAGAAATTCTTATTCACAGGTTTATTTGACGATCCCATCAAACACCAGAGGCACCTAGTTTGGGATAAATTGCGAAAGTTCCTAGAGGCAGGAAGAATGGGTCTGCATAGGAGACTTCAACGCAGTGTTGTCTTGGCAAGAAAAAAGAGGGCGGAAGCCAATTGGGGGAAAGGGATGTCAGATCGTTTCAGGAGGTTATTGACGATTGCTCACTACTGGATCTGGGTGCAAAAGACCCTGTTTTCACTTGGAGGAATAATCGAAAAGGCAAGGACTTAGTTCGATCGAGACTGGATCGAGCATTTGCAAACCCAGAATGGCAAACAAACCATGAGAATGCTATCTGTTACAGTAAGGTCAGCGATTGGCTCTAATCACTTACCACTGATTATAGATTCTGTAGGTGCAACAAGGGCAAGAACACTTCCATTCCGATTCGAAAACATGTGGATGAGACATCTATGTGTGCGGATATAGTCCAGGAGGCTTGGGGGTAGAGGATTCCAGGAGAACCAACAGATGTGATTGAGGCTATATAGGAGAACTGCAAGGAAACTCTTAGGAAATGGAATATAGAAGTCTTTGGAAAGGTGCAGTCAAATATTGCATGCCTAATTGCTGAACTGGATCTCTTAAACGATTTATCTCCTTCAGATTTTGTGGAAAATAGAAGAAAGGCCATCTCAGTTGAGCTGGAAGAAGAGTTAGATTGGGAAGAAATGTTGTGGCTGCAGAAGTCCCGAGTACAATGGCTTCAAGTAAGTGATACGAATACCAGTTTTTTCCTCTCTACAACATTACAGAGAAGAAGTTGTAATAAAATATTCGGGTTGCAAAAAGACGAAGGGGGATGGACACAGTTGGAAGATGAGATTGCAAAATAGGTTCTAAAACACTATGGGCATGCTTTCTCATCGGAAGGAATTGATGAACAAGCACTACAATAGGTGCTACAATGCATTCAACCAACAGTAATAGATGGAATCAATGCAGAATTGATGAAAATGCCAGATGCTACAGAGATAAAGCGGGCTCTCTTTGCAATAAAACCATCAAAATCTCAAGGCCCAGATGGCTCCCCTCTAGGGTTTTTTCAAAGGTATTGGTCCCTTATCTAGTGATCTAGGTTGACTTGTGCAATTTTGTCAAAAATGTATTCAGCTCAAGGAAAATTCATCCACCAATGAATGAGACCTATATTTGCCTAATTCTGAAGATAACTAATTATTGAAGTAATTGTTTTATTGAAAATAAAAATAAAATTATTGAAATAATTGAACTAAAATATGATAAAATAATCTAAAAGGGGTCTATATGAGCCCACACAATATGTGTGGTGGTGGCTTAATGCTCGTCCGCTGGGGTAGTGATTTGGACTCATTATTCCCCCCCCCCCCCCAAAAAAAAAAAAAAAAAATTTCTGCCCCTGATTTTATGCACACATGCTCTATTAGCTACAATCTGAGTAGCCGAAGAGGAAGGCCTAATTGAGGGCATGAAAATTAGAAATTGCGGCATGGCATTGACACGCATGCTTTTTGTTGATGATTGTCTTATGTTATCGAAATCAAAACTGGATGCACTGTTCAGTCTAAAGGAACCCTAGAGAAATATTGTGTTGCAAGTGGCCAATAAATAAACTTATCCAAGTCTTCAATGATTTTAGTTCCAATACCCCAATGTGGTTTAGGCTATGGTTTTCTTGAGTGTTGAAGATAAAATATGGTTCTCCACCCATGAAGTATTTGGGCCTTCCTACTCTACTTGGGCAAGACAAGACACATGCTTTTCAGGAAATACAGGAAAACTTATCCAACAAGATATAGGGATGGAAGGGTCATTTCACAAACGAGCACATAAAGCTGCTGCAAATTTCTTTTGGGGAGAGCGAGAGGGGAAGAACAAATTACATTGGATAAGTTGGCAGAGGTTGAGTAAATCCAAGGAGAAAGTGGGACTGGGGTTTAGAAATCCAAGGCTACAGAACATGGCACTACTAATGAAACTTGCTTAGAAACTGCTACAAAACCCAGACTTACAATGGGCACAACTGATGATAGGGATATACTACCACACCTCAACTTTCCTATTTGCTCGGTTGGGTTCAAATCCCTCCTGGGCGTGGAGGGGAATAATTAAAGCAAGGGTTGCTCTATTGAAAGGTCTGCGATGGAGGGTGGGGATTGGATCTAAAATTAGATTGTGGGAAGATTTGTGGATACCAACAAATGGGGGACGTGTAACCATGGATCTTGAGAGGCCAGAGGGATGCACACTTGAATTTTGATCAGATCTGATTGATCAGGAGCAAAGATGTGGGAAAGCAAATCTAATAGATTCACTTTTTCCTCCTGAGGTCAGCAAAACAATACAAGGGATTCGGCTGAGTATCTACCAAAGAGGAGACCAACTTTTATGGGGGACAGCGAGAAGGTACCTTCTCAACTAAGTCTGTGTATCATCTCCTCAACAACCTCGAAGACGAGAAAATGGGAGCACAACCGAGCAACATTTAGAAGAAGAAGACATGTTGAAGAGGAGGTATGGAAGAACATATGGAGTTGCCACACATTACAAAAGATTCAAAATTTCCTTTGGAGGGTGTGTGCAAGAGGAGCAACAACATGAGAGGAACTTGTATTCAGACAAATTCAGATTGACCCCTTATGTTCTCATTGTGGATGTAGCCTCAAAACAATGGACCACGTTTTATTTGAATGTCCGATTGCGAGGGCGATATGGTTTGACTGCCATCTCACTTATATCCCTCCCGTGGAATCATCCTCAGTAGTTGATTGGATTAAGAGTTGGCGTAAGATAAAGGAAAGAGGAAAAACAATAAGTAGAGCTACTCTTAGCCTTTGTTCCTTTATAGCTTGGCATCTGTGGATTGCGAGAAATGATAGAATATTTAAGAAACAACAAGGTTCCCCAATGGAGATAATTGAGGGAACACAAAGAGCACATGCATAATTTGAGGAGGCACGAAAGGTGGGAGATAGGGAGGAGAGGACTCAAGATCAAAATCAGGAAGCTCATGCATAGTGGGAACCTCCTCCTATAGGTAGACTTAAACTGAATTCATATCTCTCGTTAAGCAAAGAAACAAAGGGAGGAATTGGCTTCACACTTCAAGGACGGCAAGGGGAGATTCTGGAGGCAGTCTCGGAACCAGTTTCATGCTCATCTATGGAAGAAGATGAGGTGCTGGCAATGAGAGCGGGTTTGTGGTTTGCTTATCAGAAGATTTCAACCACCGTATAGTTGAGTTAGATTGCAAATCTGTTGTGCAACATATTCAAAATGTGAACAACCCCCCCCCCCCCTTTCACTTAGTTTCTCTGGTAGAAAATATAAGATAGCTAAGTTCCACTTTTTTATCTTGCTCGTTTTGCTATATTCCAAAAGTAATTAATGTAGTTGCAGACGCTCTTGCTAGGAGGGCCCTATCGCTTCCGTGCGTGATGGTTTGGCTTAATTCCGTTCCTTGGCTCCAAGCACTGGTGCGTGCTGTAACCTCGACTGTATCACGGTTTTCTTTTGATTAGTGAATTTCCATAACCAAAAAAAAAAAAGTCAATCACATTGGATTAATTGGAGCCCACAAGGGAGTGATTATTTTCCCAATGCCTTGGGTTCCATGTCGTTGACTGTTGGAGTGTTAGTGTACTTGATTACACAAAAAAAAACCTGTATGCAACATCTTTTTATTTTTATTTTTTATTTTTTTTAAACTAATAAAGAGGGGATGCAGTAGGCACTACTTTGCGTCTTTCGTTGTGCAACGTTTGGACTTTCGAGTTCGAAACATGCAAGCATTAGCCTTGTGAACTACCAGTGCAAGCAATGGCCTCATTAGTGTAGCCCCAATGAAGGCCTATTATAGTCCATGGAAGCCGGCAGTGAGTCGAAGAGCACACAACTGCCCAATGCGAGAAAAGAAGAACTGAGGGGATTTGAACCTGGGACATGGGGATTACCAAGCCACAATGGGAGTGAGCTTGGCTTTGCATACAACATCTGGACTTGACTCGAGTGGGTTTCGTAAGACTCAAAAGAGTAAAACCCAGTTGCAAGCCACTTGCATAAGGGAGTTGCTGGATGAGAAGAAACCATGTCAGTTGCTTTCAAGTTGCAGCACTGGTTTCATTAATCTTGCCCTAACCGGTTGATGGCCGAAGCACCATAGAATCCAGCTCGCGCAGATTCCTGAAGACATTGATCACCAAGTTAAGGTTTGGAATGCCGTCGACGTTCATTAACTATATATGACTGAACTATAAATTTCAATACTTATCTTTCTTCACAGTGACTGTAATCCTCAATTTTCGATTCCTCTGTTATGCAAATGTGTGTGTATCTGTGTCTTCAAATTGTTCAGTCTTTAACTGTTAGAATTTTCATATACAGCGTGATATGTCTATTTCAATCAACACTGTGGTCTGTGTGTGCTAAACTAAGAATGATGCATAAACTTGTATGACCAATAATACTGTACGGTTCAGGTCTACATTGTTTTAGTGTTGCTTCATCCAAAAGAAAGTATACTATTCACCAGAAAGGTGAGATAGATACAATAACTACTCTGAAATCCCTTTTCAGTTTAAAACTTAAGATGAAGGATTTTGGTCCTTGACATACTTTCTAGGTCTCAGGGGTAACTACGTTGCTCATTGTTTTCTGTTAATTGGTAACCCACACAAATATACTGAGGATTTGATTAAGCAGATTCACTTGAGTGAGATGACTTGAAGGTGCATATGCTATGGAAGTTAAGTCTCAAAACATTCTCCGCAAGCAGGAGACCATCTTACTGGTCCTACTTGCATATCCTCAGTTTGTTGGAAGCTTCATTAATCTCATTATGATCCATCCTGATATGGTCTATGTTTTCCACATTAGGTGGTAGTTTGTCTCCTCCCTTTCCTGCTTGCACCTTACTGATGTTCATCATATTGTTAGTTGTTTGCGAAGTACCCTCTTCCAAGGTTTATTTGTCTCTTACTCTTCTTCCTTCACTTGCTGATTGGCCTGATTGTTTGGACACTCAACAATCTACTATAGGCTGTACGTATCTTGATGATCCCCTCTTTTATTGGAAGTGTAAGAAACAACATATACCTTCCAAGTCCTCTGCTGAGGTTGAATTTCGTTTACTGTCCTCAACCTTCTACAAGATCTCTTGGTTCATGACTTATTTGATGCCTTTATCTGTCCTTTTTCCCTCTTCAAAGTCGACACCTCTCTTTGCTGATAATACTAGCATCTTTGCATTGCCTCAAATCACATGTTTCACGAGTACATAGAACGTAGAGGTTGATTTTCACTTGAGTCTGACCTCACTTCTCTTCCCTATATGGCCTCTGCTTGTTAGACTGCTGAAATTTTAACGAAAGTTCTGTCCTAGGCTAGTCATAGCATCTTGTTTGCAAACTTATGCTGTCCACCCAACATCGGTTTGAGGGGTTCTAATAAAAAAAAGGACTCTACCTGGTTTTTTTTTTTGGGTGTGTACAATATACTTTTGTTGTATCCATACCCTTTGGGGTGTTACTGTACTTGCACATATTCTATACAAAAAAGACTTCATTGTGGGTGAGGAGAAATTTGAACAGTTTACGCTTCGAGTTGTCTGCTTTTTGTGTTGTTCTTGGATAATATGCATAACTCTAAAGCTCCTTACTTGGGAAGGATGACACTTGCTTAAGACAAGGACTTCGACAAACCTGTGTTTGCCCTTAGATATTTAAAAGTATATGCAACTGAATGAAATTGTTGACAGGTTAACAGTCTGGACATTTTTCTCACTTCTGTGTGGGACATGCATCAGATTACAAGAGGGAAAGCAATAAATAAAAAGAAGATATGCACTTCCTCTTTGATGATATGGTTTTTATTCGGTCTGTTGAAGAATAACGCTAGTTTTATACTTTGGTCTTGTGATTGGCAACCCCTTCTTATCGTGCTGCAGACAACTGGATGGCCTGCGCATCATGTGTTGAATCTTCAGCCCAAGCAAACTGGTAAATAACAGAGTACTCTTGATTATGGATCACTTCCCGTTGCTCCCATTCTGCCCATCTCTCAGCCAGTCCCACTCCTTGTAGCATGTTTACCACTTCTGCCATCTTTGGACGGTCTTCTGGCGAGCCCTGAGTGCATAGTAGTGCCACTTCAACAATAATCTCAACTTCTTTGGGGTCATAATAACTCTTCAAGCTGCCGTCCACAATATCATGGAGCCTTTTCTCCCTCAGTAACTTCTTGATCTGCCAGTGTGAAAACTTAGATCAGATCAATGACAAGTGGTTGGCAGAATTTTTTTAAACCATACAATCTTCACCATAAAGTTTCCACTGAATATATCTATTTAAATTCACTAAAAACTTTACAGTAAGATTGGAGATGGAGTGTAAACTAATTTAAACTTATATAATTTTTGGGATATGAATTGTCAGCAGCAAAAGTTGCTACTTTTGTGAATTAGGTTCAACATTTCTCCATGTCAACTCTTGTTCATGCACAAATTGATGTGAAATTACTTTATGATGGATTTTGTTGATTAGTTGACCAAGCAGTCATTAACGTAACATGGAGTAGGACAACAATTTTACAGAACAAGGTAGAAAGAATACTTAAACAAGGGAGATGGTTTTCTGAGAAAGCGGGTTACTTTATGATTTAGGTTAATTTTACTAAAGAAAGTTGTGAATTTTCTTTGAAAACTCATGAATGACCAGGGGGGTTATTTCTTATTATTAAGTTGATGGAGAAAATAAATTTGAGAAGTCTTACATGATCAAGTAGCAGAACATCCTCTTCCTCTTCAAGCCGAGAGAAATCTATTGCACGTTGGCCAGTGACAAGTTCCAAAAGTGTTATACCATATCCAAATACATCAGTTTTCTCTGATGATTTTCCCGTGGAGAGATACTCTGGTGCAATATGTCCCATGGTTCCACGAACATGTGTTGTAACATGAGTCAATCTTGGATCAACAAGTTTTGCTAGTCCAAAATCACAGAGAACTGGTTCAAAGTTATCATCCAAAAGGATGTTTGCAGCCTTCAGATCTCGATGTATAATCTTAGGACTACAGTGCTCATGCAGATATTCCAAGCCATGAGCTGCACCAAAAGCCACACGTTTTCTTGTCTGCCAGTCCAAGCCTTTTTCCCCAGGCTTTAAATCTGTAGCAAGTACCAAAACAAAAGTTTAGTTCTAAATTACGGGGATATTCCCATTACAATCATGAAAATAGGGCCTTTGTATCATTTCCTTGTGCTGTGTTGTGTCAAGAAAGAAAAGAATAGAACTTTGGAATTCACTGATGCTATGCATCAGCAGACATCTTTCCAGAAAGCATGTCAGCAGTAATACAATTTTCTGGTATAATGGAAAACTATTTGTTTGAGATTGTTTAGAGCATATTCAGCCTTGAGAAAGTCCATAAATTCCTATGCAGTTAACATCAAACGTGGGGAGTTTTATTCAAGTGAAGAAAACCAATTTACTCCTTGAGACTAAATTTTATGGTAGAAAGATAAAGGAGGTTTTAGAATTTGAAAAGTAATTTCCTATTATGGAAAATCTAGGCAAAGTCAAAGTAGGAAGATACTTGTGAGTTGTGACAAAACTAATTGATATCAGTCTGTCCAACATTGTACACTTAGTGACCGTACTAATCACACAATTGAAGTATTGGTTGAATAATGGGATGCTTTAGTGGGTACAACAGTTTGATAATACCTCAGTGGCCAAGGGGAGTATCTACTTGGTGTGAGCATCTCAAACACCAATCAGGGTTCTTCACTGGGAATGAGTCTGTTAATCAGCTACTCAATTGTATCTAGCAGCTTGAGACATCTGCATCCACATCTAAGGGTTCATTGGCACACTCGAGTATACTCGCATGTTTGGCTTCCTCATCTACCACTCCTCTGTGAGGAGTGAGTTGTCATTGATTCAGTTGCTTCCTCTCACATGGTTCACAAGCTGAGCATGTTTTCTCCGTCTCAGAAGTCTCTAATTGTCCATCTCTAGTTATTCTTGCAGATTGTTCTTCTACTAATGGTTCTAATTCTTTCTTTTATTACCTCATGTGTTTTCTGTTTCTCAATTAACATTTAACATTTCATTTTCAGTCAAATTATGCAACTTTTTAACAATTCTTACTTTTTCATCCTTCCTGTTGTGTGTTTCAGGATCTCAAGACAGAAAAGATGATTAATAAAGGGCATGAGAAGGATAGTCTGTTACGTCTAATGGTGCTTCTCCACTTCATTGGCATCACTGGGTAGGGTAGGGCAGTTGTTGTTTACTAGACTACAACATAGTCCCTAGTTGCAAGTCTATCTCCCTGATAGTGTAAAGCTTCTGAGCTCGGCAAGTGTCTAGGAGTCAGTCTTATCCTCTTTAGTTCCTTTTGATATTCAGGTCCCTGTTATAGTTGTCAAGACTCACAAAGCATTGAAGGGCCACCTATTGAAAGGCACCGACCTGACAACACCTAGGCATGCAGTCCAATACTAAAGTTTAATATAACGATGATAATTTTTTGTGTACTGAAAAAAATAACAATGATAATTTTATGTCAGGTTGGGTCTACATGACACCTCTATAGCATGTGTATCTAGAATGTGGTCCCTTCTTTTAATTGCCCATTGTGTTAGTTCCTATACAATACTCTATACTTCCATGGGAACTTTTTTTTTAATGTATTTGTTCTCTATGGTGTCAGTAAGGGCAAAGATAGATTGTTTTGGACTGATAATATAAATTACTTGAAACCTTACCCATGACATTACAAGTTGTTAGGTGTCTATACAGGAATTGTGCTTTTTCCTATGACTTGAGAACTTTGATAATTTATGCAATGAGAACCTCGACTGATAATTTATGCAACATCATTACTGATAAATGATAGAATGAGGTTTAGACCATGTGTCCCTTAGACGCATTTCTGTGCACACCCTTCTTCAGAGTATCCAGAGTAAATTATTAGTATATTTTCAATTTTTATGTCACCAATAATATATAACATTTCACTTTGTTTCAATGAGTGAGTTTTGTTTGTGTTTTTAATGTTTCCTGAAAATTTTGTGGTGCATCCTAAACCTCATCCACATAGAAGTTAATAGGCCATGATTGCTGAATTTATTTTCTGAAAAGAATATCCTTCTGGAACTGAAACTGAAACATAATCCAGCCAACATTATGATTGAATTTGATCATAGAGATAATAATCTTCCACTATCAAAACATAACTTAAAAGAAATTAGAATTAATTCTTAATCAAGCACATATTGTAATCCATTAAGGGGATACCTCTTAAACGATATGCAACGCTGAGATTTTGCATGAATGGATATACAAGAATTCTCTCTGAGGAGGTTGTACAAAATCCAATCAAACGTAGAAGATTTCGGTGGACTGCTACACTTATCAGCTCTACTTCCCTTTGAAATGCAGCCTCTCCACCGGGATTATGATAATCTGTCAGTCGTTTCACAGCAACCTTTGTGTTGTCCAAGAGAACACCTTTATAAACTTTTCCAAAGCCCCCCTGTCCAATGATGTTGCCTTCACTGAAATTGTCAGTTGCAAGTTGGAGTTCACGCCATGAAAATCTTCTCAATTGTCCAAAGGAAAATTTGCACTCATCTTCACCTAAATTAAATAAATGCAAGATCTTCAGCCCAAGAGGACTCCAGGATATTTATTGGTAAAGAAAAACAAAGGGGATTCGGATTCAGCTTTTGCCTTTTCAAATTTAGAATGATCATCTGCAGTAGTAGGAGGTTTCTTATGTGTCAGCATGCCTAGGGAAGTATAACACTTCTTCCACATTGCAGTATTTGCATTAGTCCATGTATAGAGGTACCAGATAAGCAGCATCTTATTGTTACAATTTCAGCTTAAAATAAATAGACGAAGTGGCCAAAATTACAGAAAATGACATGTTATATTTTACATTCATCTCCATTTGATGGCATTTTAGTAATGTTACAAATGCTCTAAATCAGAGTTTGAGAAACTGTCATTGCTTATTTTGAACGAGAATTTACCTACTGTGATGTTTATGGGGTCCTCAACTACACAGACAAACCTTTTTACTTGCAAGTGGCGAATAGTGAAGCATTATACTTCACTAGGCATAATGACAACTAGATGTACCCCAAAAACAGTTTTCCTGGTAAACAACCATGAAATATGTCGGTAGTCAAAATAATATTGTGAAATATCCAGGTATGGCTTAAACTGTCTCATACTGTCTTTATAGAAGTATACGAGATAAATTGGTATTTTTAATCGTAGAGATGAGAATATAAACTAGACTAATACAGAGGTTGGAGAGTTTGTCAGTTATCACTCACTGAGTCAGTGAACTGTTGGACGCTCAAAGAATGCAGAAACTAACCAATGGACTAAGAGTTCAGTTCCTAATAACATAATCACAATAAATAAGATAAAGAAATTATCTGTAATATAGCGACTTGTGGTAATCCTGTGAACCTAGATTGTGTGATGCTTCTATATGCCTACTGATGAGTTTGTCCTTTCTTTAGAATAGAGAATGAACATGATTCATCAATGTTCCTTGGTCTAAGCACAAGCTTCCTGGGAAAAACACTCCTTTGGCATTGGAGCTTCAAGATCACTTTCATTCTTACAGGATGGAATCAGTGAACGCTTACATAGTTACATTCATAATTTTCAGTTGGAGACTTGGAGTGTGATCAAAATATCAAATGATTATGGTGATGGACAACACTAAAATGCAAATATTGCAAGTAGAAAAGGTCAAATAACCAGCTAAGCAATGAACAATACTCAAATGCAAATTACCTGAAACATCAACAAACGTGTCATTTTTAGGTTTCCGAATTTGATAGTATCGATATGCAAATATTGCTCCAATAGATAAAAGCAAAATTGCCCCAAAAACTGTAGCTATGACTAAAACTCCAGCTCTTGACCTTCTAGTTGAAGCTGCCAATATATCATTGCATTAGCGGAGCAAAACATTTGGCTAATGAGGGACAAAGAAGGATATAATGTGGTAAAAGGGTACCAGGAACAGAAGATTGTGAAACACAAGGCTGCTTCCAATGAGATCCACACTCAAGACGAGTTCCTGCAAAACTGAGAACAACTTTCCTGCAGTCACACCATCTAATGTAAAATACTATTGGATAAACAAGTAACATTTTGGGTCTTTTTCTATGTTATATCGGTTATAAGAATTTGGAATGATAAATCATCCTAGATTTAAATAATTCCTTGAGCAGCATTGAACAAGTGAGTTGAAATAACTCATGCCATAGGGTTTCAATAAGAAATATCAATTCAGCAATATTCAGCAAAATAAAAAAATTGCAATCTAGTTGGTATCTCTGCTCTTACTGTACAACCCATTGATACTTTTGACAATTTAATCATATGATGGTTTTTGAATTATCTGCCAAACTTAGTCATGTGCTTCTTTTTCTTGCATGCAGAATACAGTTTTGGAATTAGAAATTTGAATGGTTCAGCACATACAGGGATTGGATACTTATTTACTTTACCCTGCAGTCATCTTATTCCTTTAAGGTAATGCAGTCTAAATTACGAATAAACTGTCCTCATCCTTGACTAATGATGGATCTTCATTGCAATGCTTCCTTCTCTTATGATTTAATTTGGTTTTCTCATTGCATATCTGTGTACATGCTATCACCATCTTCACTGTATTATTTCCTATAAATTTATGCCTTGATAGGCACTTTGAGCCATATAGATGATGCCACTCAAAATGAGAAGGCACATTGAAATTCAAAGAGGAGAAGAACTCTATTGCTAATGAATATCCAAGTGCAAGAGCAACTTAGCAAGTATTAGAGAAAACTACACAACTCAAGTGTCAAAGAGGTTCTTCTTCTTTTTTTTTTTTTTTTTTTTGGGGGGGGGGGGGGGATGATGTTTGTAATTCAAGGAGGGAGGCGGTGGATATTGTGAAAGAAAAAACAGAGATGTTGAGGAGGTGAGGAGAGACGTTAGAGGCTAGGAACATGTTGGATGAAAGGATAGGCATTAAATGCTTGTCAAGTCCTATTCTTCCTCTATGATGGTTTCACCATGAAGGTGATGAAGAAACATGAATACAGCCTTGACATTTTCCTACTCCCATCTCAAAACAAGAGAGATGTATTCATAACAAAACTGGTGAAAACCTCTAGCCCAAGAAAAAGACAAAATGCCCTGCCCCAAAATGCTCAAAAAATGACTGGAAACACCTCTAAACAGTTTGGTGCCCACATTTAGTCATTTCGAAAAGCTTGAAATTCTGATTAGGATACTTGGCAGTGGTGAATGCTGTTTTTCTTTTTCAGTGATCCAGGCATGTGTAGGCCTTGAAATAAGCTGCAAACATTTTGACTAGCAAAATTTGTCTTCAACAAAAAACATTCATTCCCACATTAAAAGAACTTGTCCGTGAGTTTGAACTTTGAAGTGGCTATCATCGTTCATGTGTCATGGTCAAGCTTCTTTACTCTTGCTTGCTAGTTTTGGTATCTTCTGAATTTAGTTTTTTCTTTGAATGACTAGGATATTGCTTGCATGTGATATTAATGGACATTGAATCAAGAGCATCCAAATTTTAGGAAATTTGGTTGGTAGAAGGTTCAAACCCTCATTGTTTGGAATTTCCATTGTAAGCATGGAACAAAATTCGATCGAAACCCTTGAAATTGCGCTCCAATTTCCAAGAGCTCAAAATGAAACCATGAGGGAACGAATGTGAAGTTTTGATGAAATCATGTGAAACTAGGAAATTCCCCCCAATTGGATCGAAACTTGGTTCAACCTTACTGGACCAGCTGGTTCATGAGAAAAAAGTCAAGGGAAGCTCAAGTTTCAACCTTGTTGATGACCAGACTTACAGAGTTACAGTTATCAATTACCTTGACAACCATAGGTATAACATTTTATGGGATGTCTATGTTTGTTGGTTAGAGGAGAGGAGAGGAGAGGATGTTACATGCATAGTACCACTCGGTTTATGGGATGGATCCACTGAGGCACTCCTCTTGGCACTGATTTGTACTTTCCTTTTATTGCCAGTTACTTTGTATTTGATGTTTTGAACTTAAAAGTCATCTATTGAATGTTATGTACTTAAGTTACAGTGTATTTGTTGGAAAACTCTACATTGATGTTATGTGTTTTGAATGACACGTCTACATAGACGTTTTCAACAAAATGAAAGTGCCAATGTGTTATCTAAACTCTAATTAGCTTATATGTAGAGTCCCACGCCAAAATACCCCCTAAAACTTGTTGAAACTTGATGTCGAAACTGGTAGGAAAAAGTCCTAAGTTTTCACGGAATTTCCTAGGTTTCCATAAATTTCCCATTTTTACAAGTTCGAAACTTGAGTTTCCCTCGAATATTTTTCAATGATCGTAAGGATAGAGATTGGCCACACTAGAAAAGGGTATGATTCAAGTTTGATCAATTCCATAAGGTCTGTCTCTATGAGTGTTAGGGCCCAACTTCTTGAGAATGCAGTATAGACCTATCTTCCTATTTTCATGCTTGTTGTATGTGCCCTTTGGATATGTCTTCTTCATCAAATTCTCCATTATCAATTCACTTTTGAATTTGAGACATCAATGTCATACTCTTGAATGTAAGGAATCCACTTAGTGCGCAGCTGCTTTTGAGTGTTAATGAATTTGTAAGCCTCGTGAAAGTAAAAGGAAAAAAAAAAAAATCCTTATGAATGAGATAATGGCACCAAAACCTCAAATCTTGTAACATAGCATAAAACTTGGGGTTATATAGAATATCTCATCCTAGAAAGTTGTTCAAAATCATTAAATCATCACTTTAGTCAGTATTGCATCCTTTTTAGAGTTATCCATATGGGGCAGTTTCAAAAAATAAGTAGGACAACAAGAATCAAGGCCCCACAAACAACTTTTTGGGCCTCAAAAGCAACATTTTGAATGTCCCTGGATTAAGCACTTGCTCTTGACCAGGATATGATTGAAACTTTGGAAATCTCATTTTTTGTCTAGTTGAATCTAGTTTTCAGCACTTAGTTCTTGAACCTTGTTAGACATTGTGGATCACAGATGAATTTAGCCTCAAGATTTCCTCTATGGTTCTTTGAAGGTTGCCATTTGTTTGAGGCGACTCTACCTCATCACAGAGAGAAGTGTTTTTAATAGATGTTATTTGGGTTTACATTTTATCTGGGTGAATAAAAAGCCCAAAAGGGAGAGTATATGGGGTAGAGTTTTTTTCTTTTTTTTCTTTTGGGCGGTGGTCCAAGCTAGGCTAGATGTGCCTAGGAAGAGTTAACAAAGAAGAATCAAGCATTCTTCCGAGAAAAGAAAAAAGGAAGAATCAAGGCCCTAGGTAACAACAAGTTATGTTCCTTAGGGAGTCTTAATAATGGCTTTAGCACAAGAAAAGAAAGTTTGAGCAGACATATACACTAGAGATGGCCTTCCAAATCTTGTCAGGAGATGTATTTTGGTAGTCCATCTGCATAAATATGAGTAATGCTCACGCCAAATGACAACTTCCCCTAATGTTAGTGATAGAGGAACCTTGAGAGGAAGAAGTGAGTCAGCGACATTCAGTCTCAAAGGGTTGGGGATGTTTGCACCTAGCCTAGTTGGAGGCAAGAGCATGGTTCCAAATGGATTTGGAGAAGAGGTAGGTAAGAAGAGGACGGAAGTCTCTCCTTTCAGGGCTAAAGATGCAAGAAGTGGGGATTGATTAATTGATGAGGAGGGATTCGGTGGAGAGGCGGGACATGGCTCTCTAGGTAGTGAAGGCTTGGTGGGAGATATGGCCTTTCCAAAAGACATTTGAGGAGGGTGTGCCGATGGGATTCCAAGTAGAGGCGAGGAGATGGAGCCCTTTCTGGAAAGGAGGTTGTCACTCAGGGGGGGGTCTGTTCGGAGAGAGGAAAGGAGGGGACCAGATCTGGTCAAAGATCACTTGGGCCGGGGGGAGGGGGGAGGGGAGAGAGCTTAGGCTTCGTTAGTGATAAAGGAGGAGAAAAGGGTATCTCTCAAAATACCAGAAGAGTAGACCGCACTAGATCTGACGGCATTAAAGAGAATATTGAGTGGATGCTAAAGGTGTAGCCAAAAGGAGATCTTGGAGCCATCAACTATCGAGAAGGAGATGGCTGAGATGGCAAGCTGGTAGAAGGGAGTGAATGGCTCTCCAATTGCAGGTGGGTTTGGGATAGAGGGTGATGGCCCATATGGAGTCTTGCTTGAGGAGGGAAGAGTGACCCAATTGCATAGTTGTCAAAGCGTCTGCCTAGGTGGAAAGGCGGTTTTTTAACCAGCTGGTTTTGAATTGCTTAATTGACTTGAAGTTTTTTTGCCGTTTTTTCTCCTAGGCTCTACCGCTTTGTTGCCTTGTGAGTCTTATTATCGCCTAGAAGCTAAAACAGCTAATTTTTTTTTGCATTTTGTACATAATATTTTTTTCTTAATTTTATTTTTAAATAAAAATTGATTCTACAAAGTCATTCAAATTTAATAGTTAGTCATTTTGGAATTGAGGCCCAAACTGCAAAGGAACTCCGAGGCCCAAAGTGACTGTAGGACCTCTACAGGAAAAAGAATGTGAAGCATGAGCCATAATCAACATCGAGACTCAATGAATCATTAAATGGACAATGACTTGGAAATTAGAATAATGAGATCTATTGATTTACCGTGTTGGGTAAAAAAGAAGGTTCTTGAGGGCTTTTCTTTTTAATGGATGAATGTGATTATTGAATGTTTGTTTAGCTTATTATAGAAAGTAATTGTATCGAAAATTTTTGACCCAACCGCTTTGGTCGCCTTATTACCACCTAAGCGCCACTTTGTCGCCTAATCGCCTAGGCGGAGCCCCAACCACTTTGGTTGCCTTGCCGCCTTGACAACCATGCCCAATTGACTTGAGACAAAATTCTCTTTAGAAGAAATTTGGGTTTACTTTGCTTTGGCTTCCTTCTAGGCATAATGCTCAAGAATCAGAATTTACTTTTTTACCAAGTTGAAGTCGCTTAAAATAAAAAGGTTTGGTAAGACTGTCATAGAGAGGAATTCTATTGCAAATGAGGAACTAAGTACAACATAGCAAAAGTCGAAAAGGACCACTTAATTTTAGGGGTCCCATGGGGACTCATGCACCCAATCCCAGTTATGGGCTTAAAAAGCACAGGTAAAGGTAAGAAGTAGAAATCAGTCAATGTTAGCTTGATGATACAACTATTACTCTTCGTAACTAGAAAAATTATAAAAACAAAAAACTACAAGTCTACAACATCATAGGCTAGTGAAAATGAAGCAATATCAGAAGACTGAGTAGGTGACTTACTTATATTCTGGAACTTTAAACAGTTCTGGTGGAATTCTCCCACTAAGGCCATTGGATGAAAGATCACTGTACACAGTAAAATTCATAATTAGAAATAATTCCTTATTTACAAGTATAATGGGGAGAGACTGAAAGTTGCAATAAGAGGTGGCAACATCATAGGATTTTCGGTGCTTGCAGTTCCAATAATCCTGTTACATTGATGATTGAGGCACTGTCAGGTGTACTCAATTTATTTCCACTTAATATCCTGCTCCAAAGTGGTGAACATTTTAGATCGTAAGAAGGCTGAAACAGCACATTAATGATTATCTTTTCATTTGAGTCAAATGTTGTTTCCCTTAGAAAAGGAGACTTCCATAATTATCAGAATAACCATGGCCATATCTGGTTAAGTTGGAGTGCATGCAAGTACAGTATGTAGCTATGATAAAGACTATCTGAGAAGCATCAGAAGATGAATTGTGTGAGAAGTAATCTTACAGATGTTTAAGATCGGAAAGCTGACTCCATGTAGCAGGTATTGACCCAGTGAAACTATTATTGCCTAGATTTAGGTACTGTAGCTGTTCCATTCTGCCAAGGTAATCAGGCAACACACCTGATAGATGATTATTTTGTAATTCCCTGTACAAAAGTAGGTGTTAGTTGTTATGCTCTAAATGTTCCCTATTTGCCATGCTAGCTTCTTTCCTCAGGGAATTGAGACAGTAACAGTATCAGATAATCTATATTTTTTTGAACATAGAAACCTTCCATGCTTACCATACAGTGATAGATGCAAGCACCAGAATTGTTTTCTCATCAGCACAAAGCCTTGAAAAGGTTATGTGATGGAAGATATCTTTAGAGGAAATCAAAACCAAGGTACTCTATATGCGTATGTGGAGTATTTTGAGTTCAGAAGGACTCACTGACTATATTCACAAGGAATAAAGTTCTGTTGTTAAGGCAACTAGGCGACCATAGGCATGGGGTTGGCACCTTGTTGGCTACCAAGACATTTGCCTGGATACCAGTAACCATAGGCATGTGACATATGAGTTGGGTAAGCTCTCCAGATGACTGCAGGTCCACATCTGGTTATTGCTTCTTTTTTGGAGGAAATCTTGGTATATTTGTTATTTAGTTTACTTATAGGGGCCTACTTGTAAATTCTGAAACTCATCTTATTATAAATAGAACATGGTTGTGCTCTCAGTAGACAATTCTTTATTTTCCTCTCATTCTTACCCAACTCATATGTCACATGCCTATGGTTACTGGTATCCAGGCAAATGTCTTGGTAGCCAACAAGGTGCCAACATCATGGTTATCAAGGCATTGCCTAGCGCCCATGATGCTAGGTGTCCAGGCGGTTTTCCATGATGCTGGGTGGTCATCGCTTAACTAATTACTCAAGAGGCAGGTGCCTTAGATGGTAAGGCGTGGCCTAATTGTTATTATTGGCTGATGTACTGAATGCTAATATGGAGGAGTAGGGAAATTTGATATTATGGTTTTTAAACTAAAACTCTGAATTTAAAAGGCAGTTTTTGACTTTGATGTGGCTCAAATGTTTGATGTTAATAATTGTGTTCATCAGTTCATGTCATGAATATTTTGATAGGATGAACTTAATTATTGATTTTATTTATTTATTTATTTTATGAAGACTGCAACATGTTTCATTCTTACATGCTAAGAATAAATTATATGACTTTAAATATTATATTTGGACCACATATAGTAGTTAGATTGGAAATGTTACACCTTGACTGTCCAGGCAATGCCTTGTGGCTGCCTAATTGTGCAAGCACTTTGGAAGGCTTTCAAACACCTTAGTCGCCTTGGCGCCATGACCACTATGCTCCAAATATCTTAACTGAATGATATTTGGCATATAAGGGCAAGGCATTCAAGACCAGAATGACGGTAGCTGCCTGCACCCAAAAAATCTGCCTGGACACCTAGGTGACTCCTTGACAACTAGTATTCTCTCTTAAGACATACCACATGTGAAACTGAAAAGCAGAAAATCACTTTAAATGGTAAAAAGGATTTGGTGATGACAAGTACTGATGCAGGAAGTGAGATTATATTGGAACTCACAAGCTAACCAGAAACTTCAGTTTGGTAATCGAAGGTGAAAGGGATCCTGAAAATCCATTTGATGCTAGACTCCTGCATAAGAAGATTCACGTGCTAAATATACTGTCAAAGATTTAGCAATTGAAAACCCTGAAAGAAATGCAAATTAAACATCAAAACAAACAAAGACAACAGATAACATTGGAAAGCTCACCAGTTCACCTCTGGAACAGAGAAGGAATAATAAATCAGTGAAGAAGCAAAAGAAACACTTACAAGGTTACGACATGTCCATTTCTGCATGTAACATGAGACCAGCTATAGCATGGTGACACAAAATACCAACTCCAATCTGTAATTCTTTTATTGGTGTCATTTAGAGCCTTGAGAAACTCAACTAAAGCTTCCCCTAAAATGTGAACATAAACCTACGTGTCAGGTCAGTGATTGCATCCTTTAACAATAGAGCTTTATGATGACCAGGCTGAATCTTTAAATCTTCTAGAAAAGATGATTACGGAAAGTAAAGTTAATCAGTTACAAGGTATATTTGAAAAATAAACCTATCAGTATGATAATTTGATCTTTTGCTCGTGAATCATAAAAAGCAAGATGAAATACATCAACTCAAGTGGACATATTATCATGAATTCACATATCATCATAGCTCGACTATAGTAAAAAGAATAGCAGATGTAGCAATTTAGGACTAATGTTGAAGCCTGATACTTTAAAAGTAAGATGCAAATTGTTTCATCTTTATTATAGTCAATTTTCACATAAACCAGAGGGATGATTTTTGAAGCTAGAGCCAATCTTTGGAGACTGAAGCTGCCCTTTAAAATCCATAAATAGTTATTAAGTAGATTCTGGAAATAAGCTTAAAATTCAAGATCATAGAAATTTGACCGAGAATAATATTAGGTTTTGTTTTCCCCTAATGGTGTTATTGTTTCCAAATCAGACCAATGGATCTCAAAGTCATTTGTACTAGAATTTAAAAAATGATACAAGTAAACCCTTATGGTTTGTTTGTTTTTTTTTGTGGTAGTAAGTAAACCCTTATGGTTCAAATAGATTGCAGGACTAACAAACCATGGACAGATATAAATTGCTCTTAAAGAATGTATTCATCTCACACATTGTGTAAGTTAGAGAACAGAAAGTTTGAAAGATCTAAACATTCCTAGAAAATTTCAGTAATATTAACCTTCATATCGTTATGGTTTAAATAGATTGCAGAACTAACAAACCATTGGCAGATATATAAATTGCTTTTGAAGGGTATATTCATCATTCAGGTTGTATTAGTATTTGTTTCAATATTTGGATTACAATAAAGTCAACAGTAATATTAAAGAAGAGAAAGTTTGAAGATTCAAAATTCCTAGACAATTTCAGAAAGATTTACTCCCCCCGTCCATTGAGCTTCGATATTCTGTTACAATGCTATACTTACCTCTAAATCCTTCATCAAAGCTTGTGCTTTGACTCCTCCAGTTTTGTTTCAGATAAAAATCATCTTCTAATGAGGTGATTTTGTTTTTTTGGGTGAATAAAGAATTCTTAGCATAGGGAAACAAACTAACAAATGGCCCCAAAAGAGAAGGTGGGGGGGGGGGGGAGAGGGTGGAAGCAACAGCGAAGTTAAGTGAGCCAAACTGCTTCGACACAACAATACAAGTGTTTCTTGGGTATCAGTACAACTAGTAGAGACTAAATTTGCTTCTAATGTCAAATGAAATGGAGTCACATGTCTAATGGCAGGATATAAAATTCGTGGACCATATCCTGATATTACCCTCGATCCAAATTTAGTTGATTGCTGTACCAAAGGCAGTTTGCGCACCTAGTCACGTATGAAGAAATCACGTCCACCCAAACCAATTCCTGCTCACTGAACAAGAAGGATTCAAGGGGATCACAGCCCAAACTAATCCCTTTTCTAGATGGAAGAAGGGACAAGCAAAGAAGAGATGATCAATATGTTCCCCCACATTCCAGCATAGTCAACAAGAAGGGGTTGGGGGATAGAGATCTACCAGTGAATCAAGAAAACTAGCATGCTGAAGTAGTTGGAGAAAGTCTGCCAAACAGTAAAACTATACCTGGGATATGGTGTTCTGCCAAACAGTAAAACTATACCTGGGATATGGTGTTTGAAGTCTGAACTAATCAAGAGTGTACGAAAAGAGACGAGGGACCCCTGGATCAGACAAGCTACTTTAAGCCAAAAAGGCCAAATACGGTGCGGCATTATCACCCCTACCTTGACACCTGCTGCTGATAGGGGAGATGATGGTTGTCACTCTAGACTGCTTGTACAGGCCTGAACTGTGTATGGGCGTGGTGCTAAGAGAATGAAGAAGAGCACCCAAAGGATGCCAATGATCAAGCTGAAAGGAAGGAGGGGGGAAAATCATCAATTTGTGTGGTATGAGACGTATTGGCCCATGGACAAACGAAGCTTCAAGTCTTACACTGGATCCAAGAAGCATCAGACATGGAAGGAGTAGTCCAAGTGAAATCAGAACGGAGGACCCAAGTAAACCCAATCAACCCAATTACTTTTCCTGGTCAAAAGCTTCTCGACAAAGTTGATCATACCAGCAGAGTTGACTTCTTTGATTCTTCTTATTTTAAGACCTGCATCCTTAGGAGGCAAACAGTGGCGTAGTAGCATAGGGTGAAGAAACCTGGAGGTACCTGATCCTTTCCTAGGGAAGGCTGCCACTTGAGGCACCCAAAATGATCAGAACAATAGTGTAAGATGACTGAAGTACTAATCTAATAGCAACCCAAAAATATCAGAACAATAGATGTAAGACTGAAGTACTAATCTAATCAACACCAAATGGCAGGCATACAAGAGAAGCCTGTCTTATTAGGGCTGGAGGTTCTTCCTGATGCAATTAGACATAGGTGTGCAATGGTGAGTAGACATCATAACTGGAAACAAAGGCAAACCCAAGTAGTTGACTGGCAGGTGACCTTTGGAGAACTTGGTCTTCTCAATCATGCTAACTCTATCAACATCAAAGAAAAGTGATTTCTCAAGGTTGATTTGAAGGTCTGAAAATTCTTTTGTGGTTGTAAGTAAAGACATAATGGTCCTCACGAGAGGTAACAGATTTTTGGGGGAAAATCATGAGATCATCAACAAATCAGGTGAGATAACTTAAGAACCTTACACTTACAGAATCGAAGTAATGATGTACTGATGCATGCAAAACTTGATGCTCCTAGAGAGAATTTCAATGGCAAGGGCGAAGATGAGTTGGGATAAGCATCTTTCCTGAATTCCCATCACGGAAGCAATATAGCCTTCAGGACTGCCATTGACCAAAATTGAGAATCAGGCTATTGAGATGCAGTTGTGGATCTAGTGAAACACTAGGGGAAGGCCATCTGGGTAAAACCTTGGAAATAAAGTCCCAATTTGAAGACAAAAACTTTATGGATGTGTATCTACTTCAGAGCTGTAGGAAGATGGGTTTTCTATCAAAACCACTGACAATCTCATTCCAAATCCTCCAGTTCGTCTTTCAAGCTCTTTAGTCCATCTTTAGTGTCCCTGGTGAAGTCTTTGAACCCAAATGAGAATTTTTGTCATGTTATTCCTCTATACCCCCACAGTAACTCTAGGGTTCAGAGGTTTAAAAGGAGAGGGAAACTGCCCTTGATCAACTCTCAACCAGCTGTTCTCTGTTAGAAATTTTCAAATTTCAGCTGGTTCTGGTTGATATGAAACTCCAAGGTACAAGAAGGAAACGGAAGAAAACAGAAAGAATGTTCAGAGGAAAATAATAGAAAATAGATATAGATTCACTTTTGATCCAGTAATTAAAAGTAAAGTCCTCAGATGCCCTTAATTACAGATGTATTCTCTATGCCCCATAAGTTACCAATACCTTATAACAGACTAGTATTCCAACACAACAACAATTGATCGTCTAAAAGATGGAAGTTTTGGATTTGTCATGCCACAATAATATTTTCTTCTGCTGCCAACATCACAGCCTGCAGTGATATGGCAGAAAACATCTCCAGTTAGGATGACTAAGACTCTAATACTAGTCAGACCACTTGATAATTGAAGATGCAGCTAAATGATTTTAGGACAATTTGTTATCCAGAATAATAAAGTCAGACCTAGATATGCAAATATTTATTTATTTATTATTACTATTTTTTTGCATGGTCCATACTATCTAATAGAATAAAACAACTGTTCCAGCAGGCTAGCTCCAAATAATTACTGCAAGTCTCAGTATCTTGATACCTTCAATGTCAGGTTTCACATATGTATGACCAAAAGATGAGAACTGAAGAAGTATAATCCAAACTGTGATCAACTTTAAAAAGATCTGCCAGTGGCAAAAGATGTGGAATGTGAAACTGTTTCCTTCCAAGAATTCTCCTGGCAGAGTTGTACTTCTTTCTCCTCTCTTTGATAACTCTGCAGGAAAGCATGAGTTCTTTCAATGAAATTTTTAAGATAAAAAGAACTGATATTTTGGTTTAGTAAATTAGGGGTTCTTTTCAATAGGAAAAGACCATCAGTATTTTGGAGTATAAAAGCTACTGTTTAACCAGTCTCTAGATATTGACAACTTAAGTGCAAGATTTTCATTGCACCTATTGTAGTCTTAATTTTTTTGGCTGAAATATTCAGAAGTTCCAATGGTGCTGACATTTTATGCCTAGAATTTTAACCCTGAAAAAAATATTGTACTGTTTAAGACAAAAAAGACAGGAAAGTTTGCCAAAATTAGTTGAGAAAAATGTTTCTCCTTATTCACAGTAGAAGGGTGAAGAGAAACAAAGGGACATGATGAAACATCCTCCGCCTCACCCAAATGTATGAACCAAGCTTCTGTCTCCCTTCTTTCGATCTAGAGGCCATCGGCCCAGGAATATTTTCACCATTAAAGGGAAATATTGCCCTTTAGTTTATGATCATCCCCGCGTATGGCACTGGCTTCAAAGATTGTGTTTATTGAGTTACTCTTCACCAACAGCAATGTACTGAATGCACTAATTCATTCAAGTCTTGTTAAATGTAATTTTAGGCATGAAGGTAAAAAGAGGCTTTATCCTTTGTTGCTCTTAATTTTGATCCACAGGTATTAATGAGTAACTAATCTTTATGCTATGTTCTTTCTTGTTTAAGCTGTTCAATGACAGGAGGGTCTAGCTTAGCAATTAACTATGGAAAAAGAGGGAAGAAGGGAGATTCTGATGATCAAACTATATATCAGTCACGGATGCTTTGTCTCTTGAAGGTAGTGAAGTTAGACAGTTTGGAGTTTTCACATTACGTGACACATTTCCTTTGCCATGTCTCAAGTAACAGTGCCTGATTAGCATCAGTAAATTAAATAATTCCTCAGATGCTTGCAGAAAACAGAGACATTGAAAAAGAAGAAAAAAAGAGAGAAAAGAGAAAAACCAGGTAGCAACTCTGAGCTTCTCTTAAATTCCTGATTTGAAAACTGAGCAAGAATTCCAAAGAAATATCTACCATTTCCCATAGACATGTATGCAGGGGCCGATGAATTATGGAAACATAAGATAGAATACAAGAAAGTAGAAGAGCAGAGCAGGGAATTTTGTATTAAACAATCCTTCAGTTTGTCTCACTGGACAAAGAGAGTCAGTTCTTCCATTAAAGTAAGAAACCACCATGAAGATCAACTCAGGCAAGCTTATATAATTCTTGTGAAAAAACCATCTAAAGGAAAATCAAAGCTATAAAAGGCAAAGAGCAAGAGCACTATTTATTTGTCATGATTAGTAAAGTAGCTTCAACTTCTCCAATCAAACAAAACCCAAAAAAAAATCATCTGAGTTCCAAGAAACTTACCCCGAGCACCCATGGCTGTTGCAAACCCAGTAAGGTATGATTTGATATCAATAAGAAGAGAGAAAGAGGGAGAAGAAGGGAGCAGAAGGGTTTCATAATCCTTTAGGTCACTATCGATTGTGACCTCTTCTAAGTATTGTCTTTGGGCCCAGAAGCTACTCCACACATAAAAGAAACAAAAATAAATATCAGAATGGCCAATGTGCTTTTTGCTACTTGGTTGAGAGAATGAGAATTTATCCATCCTTCCACCTGGCTTGTTGAGTTGATTATATTACTATTACTTTAACTTTAATGGCAAAGAGGTATAATTGAAATCATCTTAAAATTCTGACTCAAAAGAAGCTTCTCCAGTCAAATCCTATCTCATAAAGGCTCTAGCCATGATTATAATTATTCCATGGGACCAGTAATTCACCATTATCACTCTCTTTACTGCTTTTATGGTGGGAATTGAATTTGGAAGAAGAGAATATTTTCTTTGTAATTGAGATTCTGAGAAGCACAGTTCAACCAAATCTGCAATAGAAACATCATCTTCAGAGTATTTCCACCACTAATCGCCACCATCTAAGTGGGTTTCACTTTAGTGTCTTATTATCTTTGGGCTAGGGGAAGTGGGAAGAACCAAATGGACATTTTTTTCATTAAATATTATATTTACTATTTTCATGGATATATATATTCATATGGAGTACTCTAAGCAATCTTTCCAAATTTTTTTAAAAAGAAAATAGTAGCTAAGCAAGAATCAAATTTAACTCATATTTTATTGTGTTCTTAATTTGTCAAATAAAATAAGCCAACATAATACGTGATCATGACTCGACAATGACCCTCTATATGATGGGCAAACACCATGCGAAAAGAGTTCAGACAAGTAGATTTTAGGGCGACAATTTTGCTACATAGCTTTACTTGACCTTCAGGCTAAAGCTAGCTCCTGATTTTGCTTTGTATGAGGATCTAAATTCATATTTGATCGAAGATTAAAACAAAACTGTGATTATAGAAATCAAATTGAAGGCATTAGCCTCAAAGAACAAAATGAGACAGTTAATATTATCGACAAATGCAATACTTTTTTTTTATTAGAAATATTCAAGTGTATTTCAAAATCACCCTTCCAACTTTAACAACTAAGGCCGGACAATCTCATTCTCTATATGCCTATTAAAAAAAAAGTACAAGAACATTTTGGTCAAAATGAAAATGGTTGGTGATTAAAAAAAATAGAATGGAAAGTTTGGGCAGAAAAATTGTTAAAATGATAGAAACAGGAAAAGGAAAGTAGGGAAAGTGTGCTTTTACCCTCTCTTCTTATAGCTTGCTTACCAATGAGTGTTCTTCATAACCTTGGGTTCTTTGGTTTTGGGGTTTTCTTTTAAAATAAAATTCGTAACATTTTGTTTCTCTGCTGTTTGTCGGAGATAACCAAGTAGACTTGAAGAAGTCTCCTTCAAAACATATATCTAATCGATTCAGGTAAAAAGTATCCTTTTTATTTATTTTTATTATTATTATTATTTTTATGGTCAAAGTAAAAAGCTTCCTTAGAAAGAGCAAACACATGAGTGGGTTTGGTATAAAGCCCCTGATCTCCTCAAATACTTTTATATGTGTTGGTGTCAATCTACCAAGGTTGTAGATCATAGATCACACCAAACGAATTAGTTCTGGTTTGAACTGGTCAGATATACATACACATGCAAATTCACTAAAAGATACTGTTAGAAATAGAGCTGATCAGCTTGATCGGCGATCAGTCTCTGATGATCAAGTCAGTAGAGAATTGGATGAGATCAAACTAGAGTTCGAGAGAACCCTAGGTTTGTAAGTCTAGTGAAAATGAAGTGTCCTACCTTTTTCTTATGCTTACTCCCTATTTATAGATTTTTCTTACTGATTAGATCTAATTTGCATCGTCGGATGCCCACCTTTAGATCGATGGTTATGATTAGATTCCCGTGTAACTAATGGCTCAATCTTGTGTTATACTTGGACCTCTGGTTGACTCAATACGAACCGATAATCAATGGTTTACCCAATACAATATGCATTTCCCGCGTAGTGATTTGGTCCACCACAAATTAAATTGAAAGCTCTTGTGGATGATCTAGTATGTCCTTCACATCATGTTTCCATGACTTACTTCAAAGAATCATGAAGTGAAGCTTTTGGTTTTCTCCCAGGTACATGCCTAAGAATTTTTGGCATTTTTCTTCACTACAACTCCATCATGCCTTACAGTGTTGAGGCTTTGGGTTTAGAATTCAAGCAAAAACCTCATTCCATAAAGAGGTAATCCAGTGTCAAAAGTTCAGCAAATAATTTTATTGTATATTCTTCCTAGTCATTTTTATTGAAAAGCTATTTTGGTACATTTGACCTCAACTAACAATTGTAATTTATTTAAAATTGAATTTAATATTATTAATCACCATTTAAAAAAAAAAAAAAAAGAATCTTGCTTTGAGATTGAACGCCTATAGTTGATTGATTACTCACCTTTCTATGCGGGCAAAAATTAAAGTTTAACCTTAAAACACCTTTGCTTATCTTTGGCAAAGGCAAATCTCCCAATTGAGATCTGTTGATTTATTGATTTTAACCTTTTATCTGTAAAAGATATCTTTAAAAATCCATATGTACTCACCATTTAACTCTGGCTTTTGGGTCAAACCACTGCACTATCCTGCCTAACTAAGTTAGCTTTCACAAAAGGCAAAAGGAGATGTGGGGTGCCATTTGATCTTGGATGATTTTGTTGCTGGGAACAGCACAAGCAAAGCCATGTTTTGATTCAAAAGGGAACTATGTAGTCAATGCATTTGCTCTAAATATCAGTTAAAAGTAATGGTGAAAATCTTATCAAAACTATGGCCATGGTACATGATTTTCTGAAGAGGATTGTAACACTGAAGAACAATGAAGTCATTTCATGTGGCCTCAAGAACCGTTTTATTTGTTGGGGGGAACTCAAACCCATAAGAATAATTACTAATAGCTATTTTTTATCTCCCAAAATTGAATAGAAATTTACATATATGAAAAATGAAAAGAAAAAAAACTTTATTAGGATAGAAATACAGCTCTACCGGGTATTACATCAACTCCGGTGGCCTCGTGATTCAATACAGCTCTACCGGGTATTACAGCAATTCCGGTGGCCTCGTGAATTTATCGACGGCGACAGTGACGAAATGTGCCAATCTGATACCACTAATTACTTAGTGTGCCTGTGATACTGCAGCGACCATTTGTTTGAATGGAGGCTGAAGGAAACCTTGATTGATGAAGCAATCAGCTATCTTCTTATGCATGGCTTCTGTAAGGTGTATTCCATCCCAACTGATGTGGGCTGCTGGATTTGGGCATTTAGCTGAACCAGCAGCACCACATAGGCCATGTAAGTTGAAGTGAAACAATCCACTTCCAGATCCACAGCATGCTTTCAGTGGCTCCGCAAACCCTAATTGATTTGCACTCTTAAATATATTGAGAAATGCGTTAAAAAAGTCAGCATATGCTATGAAACAATTTGGAAACTGGACCTTTAGTTCCCCTATCTTCTTCTTCAGAAGTTCGTTATGTGCCTTGATAATAGAGTTTGCACTCTTCACACAACCATTCTCATCTTTATCTCCCGAAGCAGCCATGGACATGTGCAATGGGAAGCAACCCAATGGTGGTAGTCCTTGTACTATGAGGAACTTTCCACCTTTGTCGACTATTGACTGAAATAGAAATAGAAAATCTTTGTTAATGACATAATGGAATGGCAAGTCACTTGTAATATATATTTGAAAAACTATAAGACAAGGAGTTCAATTGTTCATTTACCTTTATTAGGCTGACCTTGACATCGACAAGCTTCTCCATGAGAGATTGGATTGTTGTGGAAGCTCCAAAATTACGAAGGTAGTCATTGAAAGCTGACTCGCCGACCCAGAAGATTGATTTGGAAATTTTGGCAGTGCATTGAGCAGATTCCAAACCCTTGCATTGGATGTTGTTAAGGAACTGTTGGAACCAATCTTGTTGGTTTTTGTAGAAATTAGGAATTTGCTTCCACATTAAAGTGCGACCAACGTTGTGATCTTCGAAGAACTTTCCAGGAAAAGTAGAAGAACCACCAACTGCAAAGTTGCAACCTTTGGAGAAATCAGCAGAGGTGTTCTTGACTGGTGGCAAGTAAGGCAAGTTGAGAGCTTCAGAGATAAAGTCGATTAGAACACGACCATCGGAGAATCGAAATGAGGGCGGTTTGAAGGTTGAACCATAAGGTGACTGTGGTGCCAGTGCTTGTGCAAATGCCGTGAGACCTCCCATGATTCCAGCATTTCCTGTATCTGTAAATGAATCTCCAAATGCATACATCCCTGAGAAGTTGGCATTGCCACCAAAATTAACCGAACCTGACATTGAACCACCAGAACCAGACCCTGAACCCCAACTAGAACCAGCAGAACCTGACATTGAACCACCACGAGAACCAGAACCTGAACCTGACATTGAACCGCCAGTAGAACCGAACCTGACATTGAACCGCCTGTAGAACCAGAACCTCCTGACATTGAACCGCCAGTAGAACCAGAACCAGACATTGAACCACCACCAGAACTAGAACCTGGACTTGGAACCATAGATGGACCAGAAGGTGATCCAGAGCTGGGAGAATTTGCCGAGGGCGATAAGCCTCCAGAACCTGAACTTGGAGCAGAAGGACCAGAAGGTGATCCAGAGCTGGGAGAATTTGTTGAGGGCGATAAGCCTCCAGAACCTGAACTTGGAGCAGAAGGACCAGAAGGTGATCCAGAGCTAGGAGAATTTGCTGAGGGAGCAGAAGGACCAGAAGGTGATCCAGAGCCGGGAGAATTTGCTAAGGGAGCGAGAAGGACCGGAAGGTGATCCAGGAGGTGGGAGAATTTGCTTGAGGGCGATAAGCCTCCGGAACCTGAACTTGGAGCAGAAGGACCAGAAGGTGATCCAGAGTTGGGAGAATTTGCTGAGGGCGATAAGCCTCCAGAACCTGAACTTGGAGTAGAAGGACCAGAAGGTGATCCAGAGTTGGGAGAATTTGCTGAGGGCGATAAGCCTCCGAAGGGCTTGAGCCTCCAGCGCTTGAACTTGGAGCAGTAGAAGTTCCAGAAGGTGACCCAGAGGTGGGAGAAGTTGATGAAGGAATTGAGCCTCCAGAATCTGAAGGAGTAGTTGATCCTACAGGTGTAGGAGATTGTGAGCTTGGGGTAGAGGGTGATATGGCTGAGTTAGGAGGAGACGAAGAAGAAGTGGGAGACCCTGTAGGGGTATATGGGGAGCCAGTTGTATCAGAAAAACCTGTTCCATGATGTTTGCCCATGTTACATTCGCACTTACAGTAATGGGCAAAGCAAGATGAAAAGGATGAGAGAAGAAAGAAGAGAGCCAGAAGAAGAGATGAAATCCTGGAATTAAATGCCATTTTGTATAGAACCAGAATGAATTTCTTGTTTTGTCGGTTTGTGTTGTTTCAAGCTGCAAGTTAATATGGTTTATATAGTTTTTCCTTCAACTATATTTGGAGTAGATTCATGCAAGATTTCTCCTTGTTCTTAGGCAATGAAAGAGGTGCTTCATCAATTTTTCACTTTTGTCTCTGTGGTTAACCGAGGGCTTGAAGTCCAATTCGTCGGGGTTAAATAAAATGGATCCAAATATGTCAAGTTTTTGTCATGGATAACATTAAAACAAGTGGAGCTTGGAAATTATTGTCAAGGAATCCATTCTCATTTTCTTTATACATAATTCTCGGATCTCCATGTCTTTCATAAACATATTATCTTGCGAAGTCTTAAACATAATTCCTCTTCCTAAATCTAGTTTCTCCTTTCATTTTTTTCCTTTCTCCGGTTGCAGCTTTCTTACAATCGTTATTCTTCACATAGTTTGGTTCATGAACAATACTTTTAAACTTAGGATTGTGGGATAATATATTTAATATATTTTATAAAATAAAATTGCATATCTTAGTGCATTTTATAAAAAGAATCATATTTTAATGCATAATTATGCACATAGTGAAAGTTGGGTTGTGACAATCTCTGTAGATTTCAAATCTATGGAGTCATAATTTATAAAATTAATTGTTTGGTTAACCTGATATGTAAAATGAAATCTGTAGATTCATCAGTGATTTTTGTCAATGCGTAAATATTTAGAGTTTTTATAGTAAGGATGAAATCTCTAGATTTCATGAATCTAAAGATTTTCACAACCAAATGGGTATAAGTCTCGCATTCATGAATCCAGAGATTTCAAATCTCTAGATTCATGTAACCAAAACTCATTTCAATTTGGATATTACCTAATTCTTAGATAGTGTATCAAAACCTTGTGGATGCAAAAAATCCCCGTTGGGAGACTCACCCACCACAGCTAGGTGTGCAATCCGGGTCGAACACCGGATTAGTCAAGGTTTAACCTTGGAAACCGGGGTTGGCAACCCAAAAAAAAAAAAAAAAAAAAATAGTTATGTTAGTTTGTGTGGACCAAGATTCTAAGTATATGCATGCTATTGAGCCTCTCACTGGATTGTAAATATCGACACAAGGGGTGTTGGTGGTTGGCAAAACCACCAAAATGTCGATGACATTTAAATGGAGTTCACCTGCTTTTGCAGGGTGTGACCGTGTGAGTTTGAGAAGCAAAAAGAGCAAGACACAGAGAATGAGAGAGAAGAGAGATAAAGATTCCCGGGGATTCTATAGAACTAATTTAAATCGTAAATTCGTATTCTGCAATTCTGAAAAATCCATAACGGCTCTATCTTTTCTTCTCTATCTATTTTTTTTTTTTTTTCACTTTGATGATCCAACAATCTGAAGATCAAAACGGCCGGACGAACAGGATAAAATTCCCTCCAGAGCCAATCTCTTGCAATTCCTTCTCCGCCCACTGCATGACTTTTAATGGACTTGCACCAGATGGGAATTTTCCTGATGGAAAGAGATGCACTGATCATCAAGAAGTTGGTTCTTCTCGTGTGCGAGAAGTGAGAACACACTGCCCATGCATTTGGCTCGAAGTCACCATGCATTTCCATTTTGAGACTGAGAGTGGCAATGGAGCAGTGGCAATGGAGCAGGTGATAATATGGATTCAACAATGGAGCAGTAGTAAATGAATTCCACCCTTTTGGGTTATCAATGTTAACCTAATATATATTATTCACCCATCAAGATAAATGATTGAACACTTGTGGAGAACTGTTCTATATGCCTTTGGTTGATACAATGTGAAGCATGCTGTGTTGGTGCATATGGAAATCTAGGAATGCATTTCAGAGAACAACTCCTTAGCTTTATCACTTCATGATGTTAATGAGTTAATTATCTTCTTCTTTTCTTTGGTTGCAATCCTCTCCCAATCGTTATTTCTCACATAGTTTGGTTCATGGGCAATGCTTTTAAATTTAAGATTGTGCGATAATATATTTTAATGCATTTTATAAAATAAAATTTTATATCTTAATGCCTTTTATAAAAAGAATCATATAATGCATAGTTATGCACTTAGAGAAAGTTGGGCTATTAGCCTCATAAATCCTGAATCAGGGTTATCAAACAATTAGATAACTAGTAAACTTCCACGTGCATATGCATGTGTAGCCATATACATATGAGGGTGCAGAAAAAGAAATTTAACCAAACAATTTTTCAGATAAATTCAAATTCTAGACTGAGTGAAACCAAAGAGATTTTTTCAAGTAGATTCAATTCTCAGGCTAAAGAATCCAACAACCAAGCGCTTGCTAAGTGGCATTTGTTTGTATAAGTGAAATCGAGAATGTTTTCGTCACATTTATTGTCTCAAATACCATTTTTTTTTTTTTAAAAGCTTTGATTTCTAACTTTAGATCAGTCTTAAAACAGATCCAGTGGGTTTCTAAAGCTGAAGAGTGCTTCAAAATACCAGGTGTTTCAAATAGAATGAAAGAAAAACTACATGTTTGAGTTATGCCTTGGTGCAAAATGGAGTCTATATCAATTTCCAAAGCAGTTGCAGGCAATGTTATGAACACTTTTTATGGCTCTTGAGCATGCCCTATTGTAATAATATATCAAATATTTGTATGAAAACTAATTGTGGTGTTGTCAAAAAGAAGAACAAATTTCATTAAGTTCCTTGAAAACACTTACAAATATTAACTAAAGTTCTATTACAATCAGCCGTTAGATTAGATATTGTTGTAGCTAACTTTTCAAACCAAAGTTGAAGCATTGGGGATGGGAATTTATCATACTTAATTGTGTTTGTGTTGTCTTAACAACATTCATTAAGGGCCTGTTTGATTATATGAATCTGAGAATTATACCCGTTTGGTTGTAAAAATCTCTAGATTCATGAAATCTAGAAATTCACCTTTTAACACTAAAAACGTGAATTTGTAGATTTATGGGTAAGGGGTGAAATCCAAAGATTTTAAAAACACTATACATTTGCACATTCACAAAAATCACGTCGATCAAATATTTTTTTAGGATGAATCCACAGGTTTCATTCTACAACCAAACATCTAATTTTATAAATTATAACTCCATAGATTTGAAATATTTATATATTTGAAGTCTCCAGACTCATGTAACCAAACATGCCCTAACATAGATATTTCACCTAGATACCATATCCCTACTATTGGCTTTGATAAGTGTGTAGATAACCCTTGGTAGTTGCTCCAAATCTCTCTTATTTCTAGCCCAATTGTTGTTGCTTTTTCAATTCCAAATTGTAACCCAAAAAGTGTTGCCTCTAAGAGCTCCATCGTGTACATCTTTCCAAAATTGATGAACTATAGGTGTCCATCTACATAGATCCCAACGCTCCAGCCTGCAGTCCCTAACTTTTGGTTAAGTATCCCTGCACATATCAACACAATATTATTACTTTGTGGTATATTGATGCTACAATTATCTTCAAAAAGTTGGCGAGGCATTGGGTATTAAGCAAGGCCTTTGGTTAGCAGTAGAAGAAAGATGGCTTCATGTTATCTTGGAAACTGGCTGTCTCTCGGTGGTGCGGCTACTCCTAAACCCATCTCTCCCCGTGCCAACACAACTGAAGAATGTCATCTCTGATATTAGGCAACTATCTAGTGCACCCTTGTCCTGTGTTTTTTCTTTTATTCCAAGAGAAGCCAACTTTGTGATTCATTCCTTAGCTAAGGAAGCCCTGGCGCTTGAGAAAGCGTTAGTTTGGAAAAATTCCACTAACTAGTTGAAGGAATCTGTTCCTAGCAGAGTTTGTGTCTCCTTTTGCTTCATTCAGTTTTCTACAAAAAATAAAACAAAAACATAATTATTCTGTGTTGGTAGATTGAGGTTATTGTCCTCAGCTTTTTGTAGTTTTAAGGCTACAATCCATTGATTAAAACTAGATAACACCTTCATAGGATTGGGTATTTTTGAGTGAATACCCTCGAGTTTCTTTCTTGCCAAATGAAGTAGCAAGAGATTATAAAGACAGAGAGAAACCATTTGAAATTTGACTTATTCAATTGAGAGCCCATATTATGACACAAACTCATAAGAGATGTATCACTCCAATTTTCTATGCGTAACACCAATGGCTATGCAGTGTGAATTATTTTCACCCAGTCACATGATATAAAGATATGCCAGATTGTTTCATTTTTCTTCCCGCACAAAACACATTTTGGCTGAGTGTGCGTCCATTGAGCTAATTTTGCCCGGGCTAATAATCCTGCATTCAAGATATGCCAAAAAAAACTTTAAATTTTGGGTGGATTGGTAACCTCTACATATGCTTCCACCATTCCGTAAATTGATATTCATGGGGTGAGAAGCATTGTTTGACTATTTCACGAAAGGCCATTTTGACCGAAAACTCTCCATTTGGAGAAAGTAAGGAGGATCATGAGTCACATTAGTCTGACAAAGAGATTGGCAATGTTATAATGGGGATGGGGTTGGAGGAAGGTGAAGAGATCTCCCTGTTGAGAGTTTGTAGGTCATTGAACACTTCAGCCATCGTAGCCTGTCGAGGTCATATAATGAAATCTTGTATAGCTGTTAGGCTGTCTGCTTGAGATTGTATCTTATGTGTGCCATTCCCAACTTTGCGAAGCACCATTGTCCTTAACTAAGGAATGATACTCGTGATGCTATTTCATATCCATGAACCCTTCTTTGCATATACTTTGGGATCGAAAATAGATCGATCCTTGAAGTATCTAGCTTTAAGAATTCGTACCCACATTGCTTCAGGTTGTGATAGTATTCACTATACTTGCTTTAATAGCAAAGCTGAGTTGTATTCTTCCATCTTCTTGGAACCCATTCCCCCTAAGACTTTTGGTTGGCAGCATTTCCCCCACGCAATGAGATTCAACTGTTTATACTTGTTGGGTTGTCCATTTCAAAATCTTTGACAAATAGCATCTATTTTTGTGCATAATGTCTTTGGGAATCTAAGACATTGCATTTGATAGAGTGCCATTGATTGAAGTGCTGCCTACATTAAAACATCCCTTCCCCCGTTTGAGAGGTTTGTTGCCTTCCAGCTTGCCAACTTCTTAGTCATTCGATCCAACACATTTTGTAGGATTTTTGCTTTCCCTCTACCAGCCATCAGCTTAGTTCCCAAATATGTAGTTTCCCCTTTGATTTCTAATACCCTTAAGATTGAGAGTATCAGATTTCTTTCTTCTCTAGGTACGTTACGACTTGGAAAAAAAAAACTACACTTTTGTGGAAGTTAATTTCCTGCCTTGTCAAATCCGCAAATAGTTCCAACACCGCCTTTAAAGCCAAAACCTCTTCAATGTCAGCTTTGCAAAATAAAAAAGTATCATCTGCAAAAAAAAAGGTGGGTAATTTCCGGTGCCCCCCTTCCAACTTTAATGCCACTTAGAAGATTGAGAGATTTGTGGATTTTTATTTGTGGCAACTGCGGTTAGTTGCCGCCAATGGTCCAGATTTCATCATAGTTACAAAAAGAGATTCAACTGTTGGGATTAAAAATGCGGGGGTATGGATGTAAATAAAATTTTATTTTTTTTTACCTTCAAAGGTTTTTTATTTTAGAAATTTACGAAATCAAACCCTCATTCCTTTCTCTCTATCTGCCAGACTACTTCACAGTCTATACTATAGCTCTACCGGGTACTACATCAACTCCGGTGGCCTCGTGATACAATACAGCTCTACCGGGTATTACAACAACTCCGGTGGCCTCATGAATTTATTGATGGCAACGGCGACAGCGATGAAATGTGCCAGCTAGATACCACTAATTACTTAAGTGTACATGCGTGTGCTACTGCACCGACCATTTGTTTGAATGAAGGCTGAAGGAAACCTTGATGGATGAAGCAATCAGCTACCTTCTTATGCATGGCTTCTGTAAGGTGAATTCCATCCCAACTGATGTGGGCTGCTGGATTTGGGCATTTAGCTGAACCAAGAGCACCACACAGGCAATGTAAGTTGAAGTGAAACAATCCACTTCCAGATCCACAACATGCTTTGAGTGGCTCCTCGAACCCCAAATGAGTTGCACTCTTAAATATACTGAGAAATGCGTTAAAAAAGTCAGCATATGCTATGAAACAATTTGGAAACTGGACCTTCAGTTCCCCTATCTTCTTCAAAAGAAGGTCATTATGTGCCTTGATAATAGAGTTTGCACTCTTCACACAGCCATTCTCATCTTTATCTCCTGAAGCAGCCATGGACATGTGCAATGGGAAGCAACCCAATGGTGGTAGTCCTTGTACTATGAGGAACTTTCCACCTTTGTCGACTATTGACTGAAATAGAAATAGAAAATTTTTATAATGACATAATGGAATGGCAAGTCACCTGTAATATATATTTGAAAAACTATAAGACAAGAGGAGTTTAGTCATTCATTTACCTTTATTAGGTTGACCTTGACATCGACAACCTTCTCAATGAGAGATTGGGATGTTATGGAAGCTCCAAAATTACGAAGGTAGTCATTGAAAGCTGACTCGCCGACCCAGAAGATTGATTTGGAAATTTTGGCAGTGCATTGAGCAGATTCCAAACCCTTGCACTGGATGTTGTTAAGGAACTGTTGGAACCAATCTTGTTGGTTTTTGTAGAAATTAGGAATTTGCTTCCACATTAAAGTGCGACCAACGTTGTGATCTTCGAAGAACTTTCCGGAAAAGCGAGAAGAACCACCAACTCGCAAAGTTGCAACCTTTGGAGAAATCAGCAGAGGTGTTCTTGACTGGTGGCAAGTAAGGCAAGTTGAGAGCTTCAGAGATAAAGTCGATTAAAACACGACCATCGGAGAATCGAAATGAGGGCGGTTTGAAGGTTGAACCATAAGGTGACTGTGGTGCCAGCGCTTGTGCAAATGCCGTGAGACCTCCCATGATTCCAGGCTTTTCTGTATCTGTAAATGAATCTCCAAATGCATACATCCCTGAGAAGTTGGCATTGCCACCAAAATTAACCGAACCTGAGATTGAACCACCTGAACCCCAACTTGAACTTGCAGAACCTGACATTGAACCACCACGAGAACCAGAACCTGACATTGAACCACCACGAGAACCAGAACCTGACATTGAACCGCCAATAGAACCAGAACCTGACATTGAACCACCACTAGAACCAGAACCTCCTGACATTGAACCGCCAATAGAACCAGAACCTCCTGACATTGAACCGCCACTAGAACCAGAACCTCCTGACATTGAACCGCCACTAGAACCAGAACCTCCTGACATTGAACCGCCACTAGAACCAGAACCTCCTGACATTGAACCGCCAAGAGAACCGTGAACCTCCCGACATTGAACCGCCACTAGAACCAGAACCTCCTGACATTGAACCGCCACTAGAACCAGAACCTCCTGACTTTGAACCGCCACTAGAACCAAAACCTCCTGACATTGAACCGCCACTAGAACTAGAACCTCCTGACATTGAACCGCCGGTAGAACCAGAACCTCCTGACATTGAACCGCCACTAGAACCGAGAACCTCCCCGACATTGAACCGCCGAGAGAACCGAACCTCCCCGACATTGAACCGCCGGTAGAACCAGAACCTCCTGACATTGAACCACCGGTAGAACCAGAACCTCCTGACATTGAACCACCACTAGAACCAGAACCTCCTGACTTTGAACCGCCACTAGAACTAGAACCTCCTGACATTGAACCGCCACTAGAACCAGAACCTCCTGACATTGAACCGCCAGTAGAACCTGACATTGAACCGCCAGTAGAACCTGACATTGAACCGCCACTAGAACCAGCAGAACCTCCTGACATTGAACCGCCGGTAGAACCAGAACCTCCTGACATTGAACCACCACTAGAACCAGAACCTCCTGACTTTGAACCGCCACTAGAACCTGACATTGAACCGCCAGTAGAACCAGATTGTGAGCTTGGAGTGGTGACATGCTTATGTTTGCCCATGTTGCACTCGCACTTACAGTAATGGGCTAAGCAAGAAGAAAAGGATGAGAGAAGAAAGAAGAGAGCAAGAAGAAGAGATAGAATCCTGTAATTGAATGCCATTTTGTAAGGAACTAGATTAATGAAAAACTTGTTTTGTTGGTTTGTGTTGTTGTTTCAAGTTACGAGTTAATATGGTTTATATAGTTTTTCCCTTCTAACTATAATTGGAGTAGATTCAGGCAACAATATTTCTCCTTGTTCTCAGGCAATGAAAGAGGTGCTTCATCAATTTTTCACTTTTGTCTCTGTGGTTAACTGAGGGTTTGAAGTCTAGATCTAAAGATGTCAATTTTTCTCATGGATAACATTAAAACATGTGGAGCTTGACTATTATCATCCAAGGAATCCAGTCTCATTTTCTTTATACATAATTCTCGGATCTCCATGTCTTCATAAACCTATTATCTTGTGAGTCCTACACTTGGTAAATTTATTTAGTTAAAAAAAAAAAAAAAAAATTTTTGAGTGATTTATTATTATTTTTTTAAATTGAAGTTCATTGATTATTTGGGGGTAACTATTACATATAATTTAAAATCTGTATCCCCAAGTGGATTCTAACTCTGGTGTCGGTGTTGATTTTTAACCAACTGACTCACCTCTTAGGGTGGCCGGGGATGTCATTCTGTTTAAGTTCATGTATGAAGGAATCAAATCTCATTCTTCTTATTTATAACCATTGGTTGTAGTGGTTTAACTAACTATCTGAAGTCTGACCAGCTGAGATTGAACAGTTTTGTTCATTCATCTATTCTTGTTGTTTGGAGATGAAAAGGTTCCTGTAGGAATTCTTTAGATACCCATGGAACACATATTGGGTAGAATTTGTAATTGCATAAATCCCAATGAAACAGTTTCTTAACAATGGAGAAAATCATTTGCAAAGCGATTAAGATGAGAAAGCATCCATGTACAAGTAACTGATGATGATTAAAAACCTATATATGTTAGTTATTACATATGAACTGTTGTTTTTTTTTTCTTTTCTCTGGTTGCAATCCTCTCCCAATCCTTATTCCTCACATAGTTTAATATATTTTAATGCATTTTATAAAATAAAATTTTATATCTTATTGCCTTTTATAAAAAGAATCATATAATGCATAGTTATGCACTTAGCCAAAGTTGGGCTATTAGACTCATAAATCCGGAATCAGGGTTATCAAATAATTATTTTATAAAGATAATTAGTAAACTTCCATGTAAATATGCAAGTGTAGCCATATATGAGGGTGTAGAAAAAGTATTAGTCAAACGAGGCGAGTAATATATTTCATATATAAGACTTGGCAATTAATTTGTTTACAGATTAATGTAAATATTACTACAGATTGCATGGAAAATATATTTGTGGTGAGGAGACATGATCCACACTCGTAATAATATATCAAATATTTGTATGAAAACTAATTGTGGCGTTGTCCTAAACTATGTCCCCATCCCTCCAAACTCATTCCAATGTGGATGTTACCTCAGTTTCTAGATTATGTAAAGAGTAGTTATGTAAGTTTATGTGGACCAGGATTCTAAGTATATGCATGTTATTTAAGCTTCTTGCTAGGCTATAACCAAGGTCCGAAATGTCACCGACACAAGGGGTATCGCCGTATCGGTGGCTGACGAAACCACTGAGAACCCCAAAATGTCGATGACATTTCACCGATATCTAAATGGAGTTCACTAGCTTTTGCAGGTGTGACCGTGTGAGTTTGAGAAGCAAAAAGAGCAAGACAGACATAGAGAGTGAGAGATTCCTGGAGATTCTACAAACATTACCTTAAACATAAATTTGTAATCTACAATTCTGCAAAATTCAAAATGGTTCAGTCTTTTCTTTCTCTATCTTTTTTTATTCACTTGGATGATCCAACAATTTGAAGATCCAAATTGTTGGATCTTGAGATTCCCGGCAATTCATCCCTGTGAAAGTGTCTCCCTAGAACCTTCCTTCGTGATATTTTCTCTCTCTAACCACACAAGAGAAGCAACTCGTCAAATTTGGACTTTTAAATATTCGATATCTTCACAATTTTTTCTTGATATTTTGAAGTTATCGGTGATATATCGACTTTTTTGCAATATATTGGAGATTTATTGCCAATTTTTGGTAAATCTCGTATCATTACCTATTTTCATGTCAAGTACTATCGACATGGCAATATATCACCGACTTTTCATACCTTGGTTGTAACATGCATTATGTAACCTCTCCTTCTTTTAACATATTTCCATTTAACAGAAAAAGAAGAAAAAAATTCATAACGTTTCAACCCATACTACTGGAATGTCATCCTCCCTCACCCACATACTGGGGTTATGTTTGATTTTGGATATTAAATTTGGGTTTCATCCCATCAATGATTTTGTATTGGTTTGTGTATGAATGAATGGAATTTTTTTCCTTCTTACTTACATGTACTGGTTGTAGTACTCTAACCATCTAAACTCTAAAGACTGAACTCCTAAGATTGAATAATTTTGTTTGTTCTATTTTTGTTGTCTGCAGATGACAGTTAAGGTCTAACCTAAAAGGTTCTAATTTTGCTAGGGTTCAGCGCCAATAATGTGTTGAACTTTTAAGCAAGATATCATGAGCGGTTGGATTGAGATAGGGGAGAGTTTTTCGTATATTGGGGATGGAGATATCACATATACCATCAGTGAGAGTATTACCAACCGAGTAATCCTGCTTTAGTTCCAACGTGAGTTTTTGTTAACTTGGTTTATCAACTTGGTAGGCTCAAACCCTAAGTGCATGTTTGGTAACGGTATTTTCTAAGAACGACGTTCTTTGGGAGAATCGTTTTCTAGCGTTTTTATTAAAGAATAGTGGTCTGAGCAGAATTTTGATCGTTTGGTAAAATTTGTGCTGAAAACGGATGAAAAAATGGAGACTTAAAAAATATATATTCTTATGAAAGGCAGGAAGGAATTAAAAGTTATGTGTGAATGAAATTTGGGTCAAGTGTCCCTCTTTGACTTAATTTTGAGACATACTTTTTTATTTATGGAAATGACGAAACAAATCAAAGCTGTTTGCAAAAAGCCTTATCTGGTTCACTTCCTAAAAATAAACCGAAAATCGACACAGCCTGACATGGTCCAAGACTGGACCAGACCGAATGCTGAACCGGCCAAACTAGGTCCAACGTTTTTGGACCGGTAGCCCAACCAGGCAGGACCGAGACCGTCCCGGCCCGACGTGCTGCGTGGGGGGGACCAGGTGGATTGAAATTCGTATTAGGGCTTAGCTTTGCGCCATTTCGTTTTCTTCTTCCTCTCCTGGTTTTGGTCAAGAAGACTTACGCGCATATGGCTGCTCAGGGCTTCAAGGCTTAAGTTAGTTAAATTCTTAATCGTTTTTTCTTTCCTTCTTCTTCAAATGCTAGCAGATCACAGGTACGTGTTTTTTTTTTTTTTTTTAATATAATCGATTAAAGCTCGTCATTCTAAACTTTGATCTTAGGAAATCACTTGGTTTCTTGCGATTGATGAATGATTGCCATTGGATTCTTTCAATAGATTGATCTCACGAAATCATTCGACACCCTCCCTGTGATTCTTTTCGAACACCTACTATTTCCACAGTTTATTGTCGAAGTTCAGCTTCTTCGTAATCTTCTTTTCTTCCATATTTCTGTCGGCTGTTGGTTTTTGGGTTTTGGGTTTTCTCTGCTAACAGAGTATTCATCCATCAAGAGAAACGAATTAACATTACTGTTTTGTAGTTCACGGAATGTGGGAACCAGATAATGGGGTTATGTTTTGTTTTCGATATTAAATTTGGGTATCATCTCCTATCGATTTGATTTTCGGTCTAGGTAGGGATATGGGGATGTCATTCCGTATTAATTTATGCATGAGAAAATGGATTTTTTTTTTCTCTTTGGTGCCAGAGAGAATGGAACTTTATTCCTTCTTATTTACAAAATAGTTGTCTTAGTAGTCTAGCGATCTAATGACTGACTTGCTGAGATTGAATAGTTTTGTTTCTTCTTTTTTTGTTGTCTGCATATGACAGTTAGGGTCCAAGCTAAAAGGTTCCGTAGAGAGATGCTCTTCTAATGAGCAGGAAGGATGCTCTCTGAGAAGAAAACTAGAACATGCTCTCTCTGCGTTTCACTCGCAGATTTTGTGTTGCAACCACTACAGCTGCTGCTGCTGCCACTGTTTCAAACGAGAACTCAATACCCAAGACCCTGGATGCTCCAGCATTGGTTAAACTCAAGGCTGAAAGGGATCCAGAAAAGCTCTTCCATTTATTCAAGGCTAATGCTCACAATCGTCTTGTTATTGAAAATCGTTTTGCCTTTGAGGACACTGTGTCTCGTCTAGCTGGTGCAAAAAGATTTGATTACATTGAGAATCTCCTTGAGCACCAGAAGACCCTTCCTCAGGGCCGGCGGGAAGGATTCATTGTCCGTATTATAATGCTTTATGGGAAAGCTGGGATGGCAGAACATGCCCTTAAGACATTCTACACAATGCATCTCTTCGGCTGCAAACGGACTGTCAAGTCCTTCAATGCTGCTCTCAAGGTTTTGGCTCAAGCCCTTGATTTTGAAGCCATTCAAGTCTTCCTCAGTGAGGTTCCACAGCAGTTTTCTATTCTGCCTGATGTTTTCTCTCTCAATATTATCATCAAAGCTTTCTGTGATATGCATATACTGGATTCAGCTTACTTGATTATGGTACAAATGGAAAAGGTAGGAGTACGACCTGATGTAATTACATACACCACACTTATATCAGCCTTTTATAAGAATGATAGACCTGAGATTGCCAATGGGTTATGGAATCTAATGGTACACAAGGGGTGCCTTCCAAATGTTGTCACCTTCAATGCTAGGATTCAACATTTGGTTAATCACAGACTAGCATGGAAAGCTAATGCATTGATGACTAAGATGCAGTTAGTTGGCATAAGTCCCGATGAGGTAACTATTAATTTGGTTATCAAGGGCTTTTATCGGGCTGGTTATCATGAGATGGCGAGAAGGGTTTATAATGCATTGTGCAATAAGGGTTACAAACCCAATCGGATGATTTTCCAGACATTGATACATTATGAATGTAATGCAGAGGACTTTAGTTTAGCATTCAGAATTTGCAAGGATAGCATGGAGAGGAACTGGTACCCTAGTGTGGATACCATCCGTAATCTACTCGATGGCCTTCGGAGGAAAGCAGAGTACAAAAAGGCCTGGGTGATCATGATTTTGATTCGGAGAAGAAAGCCTCCTTATTCTATGGATGAACTGGAGGTTTTTCAATCCATACTATCTAAAGATGTAACAGAATGACTGATAACAAAGTGGATTGATCCATTCACGTTGACCTTGAGCAGGGAAAGGATGTGGGACTCCGTGTACTTATTCATATTCATTTATTCATTTATATTGATTGATAACCTGTATATGGATTCCTAGTGGATGAGCATTGGAGCAGAAGGTAATTCCCATCTTGTCCATCGGGTTAATTGTATCATGACTGTGGAAAAAGTACCAGAGGTAATGAACAGTACTCACCTGGATTGCCGGATTTATACTCGTAAAATGGCATTCATCTATTTGCTTACAGTTACTAATCATATGTCAGTCTTTCTTCCAGACATCCCTATGATATAAAATACTATTGCAGTACATTCTATTGAATCCCATGCTTTAGTTCTCTGTGATTGCTTGTGGATGGTTTTATGTCTAGTTCAATACTTTCAGCTTGGGTGGATCAAGAAGAGAATGGTGAAGTCAGATAAGGACTTCTTGTTGGTTATAATTAAACTGAAATAAAGGTAATTCTCGGATAGTCTTTAGTGCTGATTTTTTTTCTTTCTTGTATGGTTTACATTTCCTTACCTGATTTTGAGTTGTGAATCCTATTAATGTATAAAGTCCCCCCCCCCCCTCCCCAAAAAAAAAAAGAAAAATCATTATGCCTAGTAAAGTACTGCACTTCACTATTTAGTTTCATTGTTGCATTGATTAATTATGTTCTCAAGGAGGGCAGATCATTCAGTCAAACCAATTTGAGTCAGGACCAGCACCTAGCTGTTATTTGATAAGCAAAAATCTGATATGCTCTTAAGTAGGATCTAATTGGTTGCACCACTTGTTAGGAAAGATCAAATTCCCAAGGATGGGATGAATTATAATATTCAAATATCCCACATGCATGTTCATCATGCTTGCTATTGTTTTCTTGTAAAATGTGAATTATAATCTTTGCTTCAGCAATGGACATCCTCATTGATTTCTTCTCGTCATCTTGTGCTTTTAGATCATAATAGATAATCTAAGAGGTTGGTGGAGGCAATAGCTGCATTGATCCTGAAGCAGAATACCCGTCCCAGAGGTGTCCACTTTTCTTTAAGTACAGTAGAGATTTGAGGGTCTGAAGCATATATTTTTAGGATGTGGATCTCGAATGGAAAGCTGTATCATAAAGAAGCTGGAATTGCCCAAGTTTCTACAAATTGGGTTTAGGCATCAGTGCTACTCATTTGAGTTATATATAAATTAGAAAATCCACCAAAATTTCTGCTACTTCGAGGCTAAATGGTAATGGCTCTTGTATCTGTGTTGTTTTGTTTTATTTTTTAGCATTTTTAAACATATTGGTGCTTCGGCACAGCTTTGAGCCCATCTTGAGAACATCTAATTGGTATTTCTCACAAACAAAGAAAAAAGAAAAATTGCTTCTTCTGGAAAGAAGATGAAATAGTCTCGTCTTTTCTATATGACAAACTCCTATTTTGAAATCTTAAAATCTTAAAGCGTCTTTCTTGTTCAACTCTTGGTTGTTGCAATTTTTTTTCTTTATGTAACTTTACATGATTGTAGCACTCAGAAACAGTGAGAAATAGGGAAAATGCATGGAAATAGCAGTAACTGTTCTTTACTTCAAAACTGGAAATGAACAGAAACATTATCTTTCCAGACTTCCTTTAATCATTCTTTTTTATCTTCCCCTGTATATAGATCGCTTAAGTGCCCACATCTGATCATTTGCTCCATACAATTTCTTAAATTTTTTAGAAAATTCCCAGCAAAAAAAAAAAATTTTAATTTATGTATATTTATTGTAAAAAAATGCAATTTGAGTAGCAAAATAAATGACCGACCTACATCTCTATTGGCTTCTACATAACTTCAAAATAAAATTAGGAGATGACGACCCTGCATCTGCATTTGGATTTTCTCCATTAAAAAAAAAAAATTCTTCAAGAATTTCTAGTGGGAAAAGAAGAAAAAAAGATGCGTACCATTTTTAGTGCTCTTTTTCATTTTCCTTTTTCAATCTGACCCATTAAAGTTTTCATTGTGGAATTCTCAAGAATCCCCTTCATTTCACACACAGATTTCAGATCTAGCTCTAGAAGGCATTTTGATGAGTAAACAGAAGAAAATGGATCTTCATACCAAGTTATAAACCCAGAATCTAACATCAACCACCATTAGAAGCAGGTTCAACCTCCCCTTCACGAAAATAGATAAATATAATAATATTACAAATATAGATATGCCCACCAATATATTATGAGTCCCTCTACATTCCAACACTAAACAAATGTCCAGTAAGCCCTCCCAATGCATTTTAATAAACCATGAAATTATCAGGAGCAAGTCCTTTGGTTTTCTCTACTCTTTTACACATACCAGTGGTTTTAAAATTAAAAAAGAAAATCTGTAACAGTTAGCATTGAAAGTGTAAAAGGTCGATAATATTATAATAAGATCAGGAGTATCCATTTGCTAAAGCATGCTTGAGGCAGCACAGATGCTCTTATAAGTGGTTGTTAAAGATCCATTTATTTCAGGTAACAAGTACCAGAACTCAATTTGAAGCTTCCATCAGATTCCAAAAGCAAGAGTAGAGGAGTTTATCTATGAGAAGGAGTCACCATAACAACAACTGACACTAGACTTTGGAACTTCCGATTCAGGGAACAATTTACACTAGTATCGGATAAAAAAGTTTAAAAAAGACAAATAATAAATAAACCAATATAGTGTTGCAGGAGAATCACCCAATGTACTCATTATTAAGAAAACACAATATCCGGTTATCCTTTGCATGTTTCAACAGAAGTAGGTATTATTAGCTGTCTAAGCATCATGCTTGATGCAAGAATGTTGAAGTCCTTTTCGCTCCACGAGTCCAGACAAAGCACTATCAATCTGTGCAAAAACTTCGTCCTTCGATACATTCCCATCAACCTATGATCATTGAATGAACTAATAAAACTCACAATATGCATCACCAAGATAGTTGTTACAATGCCCCTCACACATTGGGTATCTTTTGAGAATCACAGCTAATACAAATCAATTTAAGCTGACAACCTTTTTCAAGCACAAAAGAGAGAAATATGCAAGACAAAACAATCAGTTGACTTTTTGACAGTTCTTGTAGCTAAGCATCATTAAGCTTAAACAAACACTTGTCTTTGAGTTGCAATCTCACCCAAATTCCGAGTGTCTTTTATTCAAACATTATCAGTGTGCCTGGCTATGATAGAGTATCATACCTTCTCATCCTATGAAGTAAGATTTTTCATACCTCACACACTGTTGCACACCATGGAACTTCTGGGGGATATTTAAGGATAGAAGCATTACTAAGCAAGTAATAAACCTTTGCTGGGGGCTGTTGAGAGAATTTCTCGGGCATACATTGGCCAATCAAAGGGTGCCGGTTTTAAAAGCAGTTGAATGTATAACACTATAGCAAGGACAAGGGCACTGTATAAGCCTCACATCAAAGAGCATAGAATGTGAGAATATCCTTATGACGCCTGGAATTCTAGTTGGCGCTGAAGAAGCATTCCTATAGCAAGAACATCACTTGAGATGCCCTGCAATTGCAGCAGGAGATGGAACATCCAAAAGATGCATGACCAAACTCTGATTCCAGGTTCAAACATAATACTGCAAGAACCATTGAAAAGACAGAAGTTTGCTCCAATTTGACCTCAGAGCTTCAAAGAGAAGGGGAAGTTGGCCCCATTAGGACAAGCTACAGCGCCTTTAAGGTGCCAGGATAGTTGCGGAAAGTACAGTCAAGATCATCTGTCTTTGTATTTGGAAAAAAAAAAAAACCTAATTAGATTCAGGAAACAAGGGCTCCTAGGGCCAAGGTGGCACACACGCAAACAAGCCATAGTACTGCCACTGTCAAACAAGGAACTATGCTATGTTTACTTGAATAGGATAACTCAATCACAAAAGCATACCAAGGTGCTAGAGGGAGCTCAGAAACGTTTGACAGAATAGCCGTTGCAGGAAGCTTTTCCTGTTACCAACTAAATGGTCCTACCGTTCCAAGTTCTGATGAGACGTGAGCAACTATACGAAGCCTCCATTCCTCATCATCTTTGAAGAACTCAGGAATTTTCTTAAGGATCCAATATAGGAAGAAGCTACAGAAATTCTAAATTTTTTATCACAGAATCAAATATTTCTCAATAAGTAGTCAGCATTGTCAAATGCTTTAGACAAATGGATACAGAACTCCACTTTCTTCTCGTTTATCATCAAAAGTCATGTTGCTTTCCATTTCCAGATCAGCAATTCTTTTCCCCCAAGTTTGTTAGCAAAGTTATATTTATCCTTCCCCTCCTAGCCCATACCTCAAAAAGCTTGAAACTCTCAAGTCTCAGCAGTCCCACAAACCATACAATACTGTTACTTCCTTACTCCCTCAGAGACTGAAGCAAGAAGAATAATGAAAATTCTATGAACCACATGCGTTGTACTTGTTGCAAGGCGCCAGCCACTTGACAACTAAGGACTAGACCTATGCAATTTCAGGAATCTCTATAGCCACGTTTCTTGTGCATCGATACTCAGTATACTAAGAATAATTGCCAGTTACATACCTTGATTGTTACATCTTCATATATTGAAAGTACTTCTTCTACGTTCTGATGATGAGTCTTCAATCGTAATTTCACCTAACCATAGGCCAACAAAAGAGCCATCACAATATTCAGAAGAAAGGACACAAATGAAAGCAACAATCTTACATCCATTCAACCATATGCTTTGCAAAGATATGGATCTAGATATAGTGCTATAGCAGGACAGGTTCGTACAAGATCCCAGGGAGTAGGGATGATTCCTAGTTAAGTGGGAATTGAGACACTGATTGATGGATACTCAAGAAAATTAATCCAAATTGATAAAACATAAAAGGGCATACTGGCACACAGAAGTAGAAAAAGAAGATCTGTTCTTTCAAATATATATTATTGTAGCAAGGCCAAATTGTGTAAAACATACCTTTTCTTCAGTATCATCAAAACGCTGGGTCAACCTGGCAGCGATTTCTTCAGTCTCTGGGGGAGAATATTTGAGATGATATATCTTTCCAGTAACTGGATCAAGCCTTCGACCAACCACTCTCTCAACAAGACTCTCTTCGGAAACCTGTAACATCAAATTCATGTTATATGGGAAGCTTATCCCCCATATGTAAGTCGACGTGAACTAATTGATACTAGGGAACTCAGTATTAGAACAGCCCTTTCACCAGCCTGGTTGTTCAGGCAGGTTATAACTGTGCCGTTTCCTAGCTGGGAAATAAAATGCCGGGCATAGGTAGGCCACATGATCCTTCATGTAGCTGTGATGTGGTATTTCAACCAAACAGAGTCTTCCATGTGGCAAAAAGGAGGGTGAAAAATGATGGAGAAGTCTATGAAAGATCAAAACAGTGTTGCAATTCAAAAACAGACAGGCTAGTTCGAAAGTTGCCACATTATTGAAGTTGCAATAGAACTTGACATGTCACCAACAAAACTATAATCAAACCAGTAGTTAGGATTGGCCAGATGGCCCTTCACAAGGGTCAAAATTGAGGCACACACTCGGTGAAGGCACCTGTTTCAACCCACTTTTCCTTTTGGTATCTGTTAAAAATTAAGGGCCAGGGATGTTGTGGGGAGAAATAATGGGTGAGGTGCTGTTAGTGGTCACTGTAGAAGAATCAGTGTTACTGTGAAGAGAAGGAAAGCTAAACAGGATTGAAGATGGTGCTCATAGCTTAGGCTGATACCAAGTAAGAAACTGTTATTGGATAGAATGTTTTTCCTATCATATTTAGAGACAATTCTTGTATTTAATAAAGTATATTACAAATGATTTTGAATAGACTCCAATTTGATTGTGATACACTTGAAGATAGAGCTCTATCCTGACAAAGATACATCCAATTTGTTTCCATGCAGCTTGTGAATCTGAATTTGAATTGTGATCCCTTAACCCACAACATAAGCTGTTTCTTCTAAAGAAAAATGATGCTTCAGAGCAGAACAATAGACTTAAAGGTCATCAAATGAGCAAGAAAAATTATTGAAACTAGATAACACTTGAACAGAAGTGACTTACATCCAGAAGAATAAAAAGTTCTGGGCAGATCCCAAGTTCCTCAAGAGCCATTGCCTGTGATACGCTCCTTGGATATCCATCTAAAAGCCATCCCTTTTCTTGAGAATCAGACTTCAAGAGACGCTCCTTCACCATCTAGATTATCCATGCGTGTCAATTAAATTCCAACATGTAACTCGACTCAGCTTCATCTCAACTATAAATTTGGTCACTACATGGATTCTTCAATTAAATTACAACATTAACTAGTCAAATGAAGCTATCAAGGGAGTAGATATGACTCTACCATGACAACTATTTCATTGGGCACCAACTGCCCTTTCTCCATATATTCCTTGGCTCGCTTTCCATTTTCACTACCAGCAGCCACTTCTGCCCTCAATAAGTCTCCAGCAGCAATATGCACCAACCCATACTGCATATACGAGTATCATTTGGTTCAATCTGTTTTTCTTCAGAGAGTGATCCAAACATAAGACACTCACAAAGTAAAAAAACGGTCGCTAACACAACAATGCAAGACATGAAAAATTGATGGATAGCGAAATAAATGGAAGAATGAATATCAACATCCAAACGAAGATTGTCATGCACATTCTATTGACCAGGGTGATGGACGAACAATGAGAAAATAGGCCATTAAATGTAGATATATTGATAGGCATGTTCACAAGATAGAACCACAACATGCATTCAGGCAGTTACAGATACCTAATCCTTCTTCTTTTTTTCTTTGTGGAGGGAGGGGCATGCAATATCTAATCCAATATGGGATATTAAAAATCTCATCTTCAGTTCAAAGACCACCAAGAGTACTGTAGTAAATACATTAAAATCACGAACCAATGAATAAACTGGTCGTCATTGCATCCAAAACCTCAATCTGATCTTCAGCTTTCATATTTCTTTTTGCCCCACCTCCTCTTTTTGTAGTATATGGTTCTCAACTTCTGAAGAAAGCAGCAGTTGGGTTATGGGAAACATGAGCTTTTAAGGAGCAATTGCTAGAAACTCTTGGATTAAGCTTGTAGGGCTAATACAGATGGAAGAATTAAGCCAAGGGGCCTTTAACATTGAAATATATGAATCCATATCGAAGTTCTTCCGAAACAGAAGTTCAAGCTTAGTAGGTTCATCTCTATTTGAGAAAACAAATTGACCCACCAAAATCATATTAGATGTTTATTTCAAAAAATATATTTTCTTACCCTAATCAGAGTACTTGTAAAATATGTGATGCCGCATGAACAGCTTAAACTATAATGTCCCAAGAAGCTATCACAACCATCACCGACAACGTTTTAGGCACAAATAAGGGAGAGCAAATATCTGTGTAATACTCTTACCTTATAAACAAAATTTGAGCTCAAAACGTACCTTCTGGGTGATTAACTCGCACTGTGTTCCTTTCCCTGATGCAGGAGCCCCAGATATCATAATCCTCAGCGGCTTTGGGTCAACGGTTGCCACGCTCTGTCATAGTACATAACCGATGACTAATCAAAGGAATCAGATGAGTATAATCATCGAATTATCCGAGAAAAATTATATGCAGAGGGCATAAATTTTGAAACCCGGGTAAGAATTGAAATTGAAGCTAAATTGAAGGGGAAGAAGAAAAAAACACCCAAGTGCTTACCGGGACATTCTGGGCAGAAATGGAGAAGGAATTTGTGGAGCGACGGATGGCGAAGTCTTCATTGAAAGAGAAAGAGACCCTAGACATGGCAGGAGATGACGATAGTGGGGTAGTGGAGCTGAGAAGCTTGAGGGTTTTAGCGGAAGAGGAAGGAGGAAGAGAAGATGAAGAAGGTTGAGGAGGTGAACTTGCTATAACTGGGAAATTTGAAAAGCAAGCCATACCTCTCCGTTCTTCTCTTCCTCTCTTGATTTCCTCTCCCTTAATTTGGGCATACAGAGCAGAAGCCGAATCGGAGAAATTTCTGAATTCTAATTCATTAAAATTTAATTCTTGCTTACCAAGTTCCCCTCAAGAATAGGAAACGGCCGTGTTTTTTTTTTTTATGAGGCATTAATACAAAAAAAAGGTCCTTGAGGATGTAAATCGTGATGCGCACAAGTTGGCTCGGATGAACCTCATATCCAAAAAAAATTTGAAAAAAAAAAAATCTGGTACCAGCCGAGATGGGCTGAAAATCAAGGTTCGAAGCATCCCACGATCCTAGTCGATACGTATCCATATTTGACCCAATCAATACAATACATCTCGATATGTCTCTCTATTAAATTATACTAAAATACATTAGTCAGAGCGATACAATACTCGATACAGGATGATACAACTCTTAAAATCATCTTACCAATACTTTAAATCTTGCTGAAAATATAAGGGTAAAACATGGCTCAGCCGTTGAAATGATAGCCCTGCATTTCATAATTCCTCTTATAGCCTACCAAATTACAAAAAGACTTCTCTTAGGGAGTGCATTGCATAATGCACATGATGACTCTAATTGTTAGGCAATGTCACACACATCTTATAAGATAGCTGAGTGTATGTCAAAATATATGTTTCACATCTCACAACCCAGACATAAATGTCTACCTAAGAGCTGGGCTAGTTGAAGAAGAGTCTGTTCTGTTAGCAAGGCATGTTTCTTCTCTTTCAGTGGAATAAAAGTTCTTTCTTTCCCCTATCTCCAAGAGGAAAAAAAGAAGAAAAAAACATACATACATTATGAGTTATCATACTTAAATGTATGGTATGGTTTTAGTTTTAGTTCTTTATTTAAAAAGTATCCCATGCATGCATAGGACTCAAAAGTATGTTTGGTTTCATAATTCTAAATTCCATGGAATCATGAGTCTAATTTGTAATAACCATTAGGTTACTTTTGCTAAGCAATTCACAAGAGTAATGATTTTAAGGGGAAAAAATGGAATTACTTGAATTTCATGGTTTGAATGGTGAAGAATCTTCACTAGATTGGATGCAAAAAATGTTTTGGAGGATGTTCTAGTGTTGTCCAACTGTTTTTCTTTAGTATCAGATCATAAGTCCAAATGGAAATATTATTGCTGATCTTCTTGTAGTAGGGCCATCTAAACTGAATTTTTTTTCACTCTCTTCTTTCGAATCCTTTGATTAATAAAATTGTTGAATCTTCAGACAAAAAATAAATAAATAAAGAAAAAAATAAAACCTATGGATTACCCCAAATTGATTCTAAATATAAAAAAACCTCTTTTTTTAAAGAGGAGGTATACAAATCCTTGATTCATGTAACATCAGTAACCAAACGACTTTCAAGATGAATCAATCAAAATATCAGGGTAATCCAATGGACCAATATCAGGTTCATTTATGACAAATGTGTGACATGTGTCTCAACATCTAATCAAATTGTTGAAATCCATTCATCAGTCACGTCAATCAACTCTTTGATGTGATTTATAAATAGATTTCAACCATATGATATGATGTTAGAACACATAGCACACATCTACAAGGAAATGGACTTGATAAATTCCCGTAATCCAATAGTCAAATTTTAGTGAACTACAATTCTATGGATTTGAAATCAAAATTAGTGTCAGCATCAATTGAATTGTAATCAAACACACTAAATCTATTCAATAATTGGCATACACTATTCTAGATAAAGACACAATGCTGATTTAACATTGTTTAGTGAAATACTTACCCCATAGATTATAAATCCATAAACAATTAAGTTGCTTAAGAATACCAAAGCTTGTTTAAGAAGTAATATTTTGTTGTGCCGTTAAATATAAACCTTCTAGCGGTTTGTACGCCCACGCCACCCAATGGAATCCACGCTTCTTCCCTCTTTAAAAGTATAAAAATAAATAAAATCTATTTAAACCAAATCAAACCAAACCAAACCTAATACAAAAATGAGAAACATGACATCAGATAAGTAGGTATCAACTTAGAAATGGTTTTATTAAAACCAGCCAACCTGCCTGTGAAAGTGATGCCATCTAACAACAAATTTTGTGTTGAATCTCTAATTTTAATTGGAATTAAAAAAAAATCCTTAATAAACAAAGAAATAATTTCTAAAAATCTTGTAGTGGTATCTTATAGAAAGAGATAATATTCTAGATTAGCATTTGAACAATTATGAATAGATGATTTTGCAATTCACACAATTTCCATGGGATCCTTGCAATACATGATAATTGAATAAACAACAGTTATAAGATAAGATACAACTAATTGTGTCACATCAAGTGTGACTAAAACTTAGATACTCAAAAATAATTCTAAATCGTCACAATCAATTCCATTCTTTGGTTAAGTGGTTGGTGAATTCAAAATTTGGTAAGGACCATGCCATGTAAAAAAAGTCAAGATCCTGCCAAAAAATTGTGACCCTTCATGGGTTTGATATATTCATTGCCTTTTCATTCCCACAAATCATTTTTCAGTTCAAATTGGCCTTTTGACTTGGAAGACCAAAAATATGGAATAAAAAAAAAAAAAGAAAAGAAAAAAACAAGATTTTCAACTAATCAAATGTTTCAACAAATTAAAATAGTCTTTGGAGCAGCTGCGAAGCATTTCCTCTTGTGTGGTAGGTATAGTTCAATTACACAAAACATACAATGAATGTAAAGACAAAGAACAAAATTAAAGGAAGAAAAAAGAAAAAGAGGGTATAGACAAAAATGGCTTGGTGGGTCTTTGCACACCTTCCTTCATCTCTCACCCTTTCTTTATCCAGAGGAAACCAGTCTCTCTATGAATGAATTGAACCCAGTTCTTGCCCTATCGTTCACTCTTTCTTCCAAATGAGACATTGAGGCATAAGTTTGATTGTGTTTACACTATATCAACAATGGATGAACCAGTAGTTGATCTTGAGAGGAAAGGGTTTGTAAGACAAGCAGCCAATGCTCTTTCAAGACTATCCACAATCTCAGTCATGGTTGGCCGATCTCGGCCGTCAGTCACCACGCAATCAGCAGCGAGATAACCAACATAAGCCACTGCTTCGATCTCACACGGCGTAGGTGGTGGCAACTTCGGATCAAGAACCCGATGTATCTCATCTCTAACAATATACGGCACCATGTAACTTACCACATTCCTCGGTAACCCAGTCTCCTCGTTAGGATGTATGGCTTTAAGACCAGATAACAATTCTAGCAATACAACCCCAAAACTATAAACATCACTCTTCGTCGTCAACTGCTGATATTTATAATAGGCAGGATCCATATATCCTACCGTGCCGGCGGCACAAAGCGATATATGTCCCTCGTCATCCTCTGGACCCATTAACGAAAGGCCGAAATCCGATACCTTTGCGATCCATTGACAATTGAGTAAAATGTTGGATGTTTTAATATCACGGTGAATAATTTGTGGAACGGCATAAGTGTGGAGATACTCGATTCCCCTCGCTGCATCGAGGGCGATCTTGATCCGGGTCGCCCACGAATTTAATACTGGCGAATCGGTGAAATTATGGAGGTGATCATGGAGACTGCCATTAACCATGAACTCATAAACAAGCAATTGCTCATTTGCCTCATTGCAATAGCCAAAAAGCTGAACAAGGTTCTTGTGATTGAGACGAGAGAGAAGCGCTACCTCTGAACAAAATGCATGGCCCTTGCCATCTTGCTTCTTACATGCATATAATGGAGAATTTGAAACCGTTATCTCTGCTCGCTTTATCGCTATTTCTCGCCCGTCTTCAAGTGTCGCCCGATACACCGATCCGTAACCTCCACCACCGATTTTATGTCCGTCGGAGAAATGATCGGTGGCCTGTCGGAGTTCTTCCAATGTGAATCTCTGAACTTTGCCGCTACCTGCATCGCTGATTAGCCTCTGATTTATCTTTGGAGGATCAGAGCTAGATCCTCTGGTTGAAGAATTCTCTGGGAGTGGATAAATTTGAGTTGAACATTGCAGATCATGTGATTGATTAAATCGTTCTTTCAAAACCCTTTTCTTGAAATATCTATAGCAATAAAAGCAAACTAGAAATAGTATCGCCGCCGTACCTACGCAGCCTACCGCGAGATCGATGTTGTTGATCGGATTTTGACCAGCCGTCGTCAAAGCCGGCGGCGATGAAGCAGGTGGAGGCAGCGAAGGCCGGGTAGGAGGCGGCGGCGATGGCCGGGGCCGGCATGGCAGACAAATATAGCCGCTGCTGCAGAAGTTTCCGTAATCAGGCATCTTTCCACATGAACAACTTTGTTGACAAGGTCCAGCCATTACGCTATTGAAAACCACCGAAGAAGAAGTCGAATTCTCACCACCCCAGCAGATTAATGAGAAATCTCTCATCATCACACCACAAAAAACATTGCTTTTCCCTGTAATTGACAGAAATAAGTTTCCTTCCAGGCTCGTCGGCAGCTTGAAATTGTTCTCTCCCCAACAAAAAACTGTGGAATTGGAAAGATGAGCACAGCCGGTGTTGTTGCCCAAAGCCAACGAATTGAAGCCTCCAGTAAGGTTTGTCATTGGTGTTTGGCCCCAACAGCTGATTGCGGTGCCATCGATCGAAATCACACAAGCTTGATTCACCCCAGCAGCAATGGACTCATATACACCTGCTGGTTCTCTGCCGACGATGCTTGTATTGTTTCCAAAGCACTTAACTTGCCCTGTTCCGAGTAACCCACAAACGAAATCTTCCCCGACTGAGATGCGGGTGAGGTTTTGCACATTGGGGGGAGTGAAATCTGGCCATTGCCAACAGATCAGACTGTTTGATCCATTGACGATTCCACATAGGTGAGAGTTCCTAGCATCCAAATCGCTGAGCATAGGTCCATGGTAGATTCTCTTGTATGCAGGACTAGTATCATTAGTGGAGAATCTCCAGCAACCAACAGAGCAATTAGCAGAAGTGAGAGATGTATAAGTCATATAACAGATGAAGTCGTTCCCTGCTGCAATTCCATAAACTGAAACATTGGTGGGTGGAATTGGACTCTGTAGACCAGAAGTGAAGCTAGTACAGTTGAGAGATGTCTCTCCAGTCAATGCACAGATGTATGTTTGATTTGAGACATTACTGATCGCAACACTGGAGAGAGATGAAGAAAATGGAAGAGCAGAACCCAAGAGAAGGGTAACCAGAAGGAGAAGAGAGATTGGATTTTGAGGAATCAAGGATGTGTGAGAAGACATGGGAAGCGGAAACTCTAAAACTTTTTTGAAGTAAAAAAAGGGAAAGAAACTGAGAGATGGTTCTGCTTGTTTTCTGGGAACCATACTTCTTTGATGTTTAGAAGAACTCAGAATCATGAAACAACTAAGGAGCTGAAGTGGGTACCTGTGTTCCTTGATCACAAGCTGTTATTAACTTCACATCCATGAATCTTTCTGGAGAGCCCACAAGAGACACCTACCTTATGTCCTGTAGTGCAAGAAAGCAAGAAAGCAGCTTTGGAAGTACTGTTTCCTTTCTCCGTCGTTCTTTTCTGGATGTTCAGTAGTTAGGAAGAGCTCAAACTACAAGAGGTGATTAGATTCCCATCCTTCTATACTGGTTTGGAAAGGGATAGATTTGTCGCTTTTGTTGCTTTTCTGGTTGGGTATTATTTTACTATTAGCTAAGCAAATCCTTTTTTCCCGACTCTTGATTCTGGAAGTACTGGCTTGGAAGCAATTTGACTTTTTCTTTCTGGATTAGAAGAAGCAATCTGGCTTCGATGGGGTCCTCTTGTCTATGTAGCATGTACTCCCCCTCCTCCAATCAGTGCAAGATGCATGCTTTGCTGATAGGCTATTGTCAAAGCTGCGTTTGACCGGATAAACCAGTCTGAACCAAATCAAACCAGTCTAAACCAGGATTGAAAACAAATAGATACATCCCACTAAAATATAACAACCCATAAACCATCAGAAAGTCAGATTTTTCACTCTGAAACTCTAACTTTCATTTTTGGATATATTTTCTTGTATTCCCCATTTTCATACTGAAACCAACTCAACCCAAACCGGAGAATGCTTGAACCGGCAGACTGAACTCTTAAGAGATTCTAAATATTTAGGAACACGTGTCAGTGCCATATTTAAAAGTAATCTCTAAATTTCACAAATTACACTTGCATGATTTTACGGCCTATGACCTTTTTAAGGCAAGAAGGTTGCCTGGTTAACCAGAAAGAAGAGGGAAAGGCAAGAAGGATGCCTTGTGGGAAGAAAAGCCGTGACATGCACGTGCCCCCACAAATTTCTATTTAAATATTAAAATAAATAATTACTTAATACATAGAGGATAGAGCTTTATTTAATTATTTGTTACATTCGTTATCACTTATTAACAGGTCATCAAAAGATATTTAGCACTGATCCATGAACCTTTCTACCAAAATAAAATAAAATAATTCATATATCTTATATAATTAAAGAAAAAGAAATCTCACTAAATTCTTTTCATATTATTTCTTGATTAAAAAAATAAACAAATTATACATAGTCTAAAATTATGTTTACACACCCTGAAAATTTTTTTAACACCACTTGGTATTTATTACATTACAAATATCCCCTTGTCCCTAAGGCTTTTAGTTTTGAATAAAAAAATATAGAGAGAATCTTCTTATTAGTGAGAAAATAGTGGAAGTTTTGTTTGAACTCGCGCAGCAGCCAGAAGACCACGTTTACAACGCTGGATCTTCATCTGCTAGGCTGCTACATCCCCAGAGCTTCAGCAACAGGAGGCGGGTGTTCATTTTTTTATTTTTCCCCTATTTCCCTGCAAGCCAAACACTAATTAGGAAGTTAATAGTTATATTCCATTCCCTCAATTTCACAGGGCTCTTGATGCCAAAAAATCCTATGTATCCTGTTTGTATTGGTTCTTGAGTAACATCCCACACATATTTTGTGAGATTAGCAAAAATTCTTTCTAAGGTGAATCACTTTGGCTAGTGATTTCTTCCACAGATAAGTTATTTCAAAATTATCTGGTGACTAGTTCATATCATTGTTTGTATATGCAGTTTACAGGTTTGGTAGTTTGATTCACTGTTTATCCATTGTACTAACTTTTTCAGTTTTTCCTTTAGTAGTGTTCAAACCTTAAGAGGTTGGCTCAGTTAGAAAGATCAATGCCTCATAGTATGGCTAGGAACAAAGTTCCTTACTCTCCCTATATAAAAAAGCTACCAGTTTCTGAGATAAGAAGGAAGCAGAGGTGTTCACCAATGTATGAAATTTCTAATTTGACTCATCAAACGAGTTCTTAAGTAATATCTGGGGGGAGTGAAAGGTGAGTGGGTGGTGTAGGTGCAACCAAAAGTAGGTGGATATCATCCCAAAGTAATACCAAAGTAAGATTAAACAAATTTCTTTTTCTTCTAAAGAGGAGACCTTTTCAAAATGTTGGAAAAATCTAGCAGTGATACCTTAATTAGATCTTAAATCTGTACTTTCTGTACTTTTTTTTTGCTGAGAATACCTTAAATCTGTACTAGTATTGTTTAGCAATTACCATAGCCCTTTAAATTTTAATTAATTTAATTTAATTTATGTTTATTATTTTAAAAGGTATTAAATCAAGGTCATAATCAATTATTCAATGGGTCTCTATTGGTCAAGATTTGCACTGTTAATGAAAAGACTCCCACCTTGACTAAGGCAAACCTGCACATTCCTCAGCCAACTCAGCTATATTTTTCTAGCATCACCTGTTTAATCAGATGGTCTGTAATGCATAAGAGAAAAACAGCTAATATATGGTGATCATATAATTAAGACAGGTCAGAATAATCCTTCATCCAGTGAATGGAAATCCGTTAATCATGGCAGAAGGTGCCACAAAAATAAATCACAATCCATTAAAACCTAATGAGTATTTTGTAAACACTAGGATAGGTTGGTGAACCCTCCTCGCTAATAAACGACAATTTTCTCCATTAAAAAGTCATGTAATTTGACTTTTAGACCCTTAATAGGTGTCACCAAGGGTATCAAGATCAGCATCTCCCTGTAGCTGAAAAAGATGGAATGTCCATAAAATAAAAAGGAAATTTTCCTTTCTGGTATTAGTTTCTTTCTCCATCTTGCATATATAATAGCAAAATTTAGGCTTGATTATAGCCCTTATTATACTAATTATTCTCTAATCTCTACTTATATTCCAGTTTGCTGGTTATGCCTTACAGTTTCAATCTAGTAATACTAGCATAGATGGCTTTCATTTTTTTTCCCTTCTTATTTTCATTCACTTTATCTATTTAATTCTAAATTATTGAAAAAGTTATACTTGCATTAATGGCTGAAGGATCTGTAGTTATTATTTATGTGAATTTCTAAATTATGAATGAATTATTTTATTTTAATGAAACAAAATGCAAACATAAGACTCAGGTGACCAAGTTGGTTGGATTATGCCTAATGTCTTTATATTAGTCTTGAAATGGAATAATGTCTTTAGGTTGTCACTGTACTGACATGGGTCAAATCCCCCCACCCCCCTTTTTGTAAGGTCAATTTGATGGAAAATGTATCTACCACTGCCATGTTTGGTCTATAGAATGAAAATGCCACTCGTGGAAATGACACCTGATTAGTGTTGTTTAAAGTCATGGTTCATTGTTCACAACCACTTCTGCATCTTTACTCCAGAACCCAGAAGTAGAAACTTAGACCAATTAAACCAAGAATTCTGTATTATGAAACCAAAGAGTGTAGTACTACCTTATGGTCAAGGAAATGCATTAGGTTCAACTTTATTTAATAGTGAAATTTCAGTGGGATGAGCGAAACAAACATAAGTATGTCAGGGATTTTGTATTTCACCAATTGGCACTAGGATGTTTTTGCAGATTAAGGAAGAATTCTACTTAAGTAACACAATAAGCAAAAAAGGCGATTAAGAGGGAAATCATATCTATAACAAGTTTACGGAAGAAAAAAAATACTGATCACTATAGAATGCCCACAAATATAAAGAAAATATGGCTCATGATGCACCTGATCAGGATTTCGATCTATGATTGATTGCTCCTTGAATTTGAATTCCCATGAATACTGAATGGCCACGATTTCTCTGAATGCTCATTGCAACATAATGGTCACCTAGCACTTTTCCAGTATAAGATGGATGTAGTTACCTGACAGCAGGATACACTCCTCAGCAGGAAACTCAAATACATAAGATGCATGACGATAAACTAGTATACTCATACCTTGGTCCACTGAATAACTTCTCCATCTTCAAACTCAAGAGTGAGAACATCAAAGGACTGAGCTGGATTAAATGACCCCACAATTACATAGCTCTGTCGCTAGAAAAATTAAGGACAAATCAAAAGGGTGCCAGTGATCTAACCAAATCACTGTTGGAGGATCCATCATTGATCGTGAAGGTGATAGAACTGCAAGAAAGTGGCTTAAGCTTCAATGTCTATCTCTGGACCGAAGAAGAATCAGACGATGCAGAAGCCATCTAAATAGAATCTATACTTGGTCAATCCAGCTTTTTTTTTCCCCTCTCAGCCATCTTCAATATCAACTTGAGATCATGTGCAGATTTTCATTCTGAAGTGCATTTAGCCCCTGTGCCCCCACAATGGCATGCAACAATCCTTGGGTGATGAATTACTGTAACATTTAAACCACTGTCAACTAATTCATCTTGAACACATCAAAATAGTTTTATTACAAAACATTAAAAAAAAAAAATTGACTAACACAGCCCAAAATTTGCAGAGTTGCTTATTATCATGTAAAAATTTGACTAGTTCATCTAAATGAATCACCAAACGGCTTGCAGTTCTAATCCAAGTTAAAACCTGTTTCAACTTTTTAAGTTAGCGATATGTAAGAAATGAGAATAGCCCATTGGTGGAAGAAAACTATTTTAATAACACATCAGTATAAATTCTAAAGATTATATTAATAGGGTGTTAGTCACTGCTCATAATGGAAACCAGCACAGCAAGTTGGACAAACCGGCACAACCAATCCCACCAGCATCTAAAAATTTACCAGAGCCCAACCCGTAAATGCTTGACCAAAAAGCTTGCATTAAAATGGCTAGCCCTTAAAGCCCATCCCAACTAACAAAGCCTAAAGACTTTCCAATCTCCCCAAGTTATGCTAAGGACTCAAGATATTCATCACCAACTGCCCTTTCAAGACAAGTACAACAGTCTCTTTGACATTACTGTCAGTCTCAGAAAAACCACATATTAAAGCATTTTCCATTGCTGCACGGCTGCACCTATGCATATCAACTAAGCTTATATTTACTAAAGACAAACCCCATTCAACTGACACAAAGTCGAGTTAAGAACACCTTGAGAACACCCAGTAACCTCATAAAATCTTCGTACAATAATTGTCATCATGGTTATAAGCAGGTTCAACACTAACTCAAAGTTAAATCACTGGGAACCATAAAATAAAAATCAAAAGCATTTTCTTACAATCAGTAGCAACAAAGAACCATTAGCAATATTCATCCAGGAAAATATTTAAATAAAAAAAATAGCATACGGAAACCTAAAATTTTAGACTACTGATTCAAAATCTGTATGGTGAAGATGGAACCATTTCTGAGATAAAATAAAGCCCCTTTATCTGGACAACAAACCTCATGCAACTCCTGGAGGAGTAGATTGAAAGGTTTGCAGTGTCCCATCAGTTAATGCATCTGCAGACACAGAAAATGCTAGTACCATAAGAACCTCAGCTGGCTGTTTCCCAGAAAATCCAACCATCAAGTGATTTGAAGTTGAAAAAGCATACTAAATCATAAGTATGTATTTTTTTCAAGTTAATAAGGTACTATCACTAGCATTTCCAAGAAAACATGTTGACTCATCTTCAGCTGCAACTGAATTCAACCAAATAGTGAAACAAATTCAAAAGCAACAATGATGAATACTTCCAGACCTATATATTAAGAAAGAAAATACTAAAGCTCACATACTGTCCATTCATGCTTTATAAACAAAATTTCATAGCCAAAATAACCTCAAAGCCTCAACCAGCTTAGTGTTTGTGTGTATGTATTACAGACTGTTCTCTGCCTGACAAGCAGAATTAATCAAATTAGCCAGCAACACTAAAGAACGGAATAAAAGTAGCTGCTTCTATTGGTCTGGTTCCATCATTTGTGGATCCACTTGAAACCGTTCCCTAGGGCTGTTGGGCATGCACTTGACATCTTGCCTACAGTCCTAGAATCAAAAGTAGAAGTCTGACATGGCAAAGATGAACTTCATGGTTGCAAAAAGCAATACCAAGACGAGAATTTGTATCAATAGTTCAGGCAACAACTCCCTGGATTCCTCGGGGGAGTGTCTACAAATGGGTTAAGAGTGGGATTCATATTTCTCAGTTATGAGTACATCCATACTAGTCCCCAGTCCCCACCACCGTATAATCCAAATTTCATCCTTAATGTGGCTGCATCAAAGGGCTTAAGAATGATTATTATAAACATTTTACAAAATAAAAACTAGTTGCTTGGCTAGCAGTTGTGGATTTTAAATGATGCCTTGACGACGACGCTGAGCTCCAAGCCAACCTAAGCCTGAGAAGCTGTTTCAAATTAAAGGTGTTCTCCCGGCAGTAGCAACCATTCACTGCTGCATTTGCAGTCTCAAACCAACTGCCAAGCAAGATCAACTACTGCTCCATGTCCCTCTCTTCATGACAGCTCCCAAGCTCCAATGCAAGACAACAGTGATTTTCCCAAGGCACCATTAATATTCCAATCTATTCTTCTGATGACTTTTATTGGGAAGAATTACTTAAAAGGGCAAACTGTGCCAACTCAAGTAAAAAAACCAATAGCTTGAGCAAATGATAAAAGAAATACACCATTAACTAGTTGATGATTTTGCCTTGAAATTTCAGTGTAGAGAGATAGATATATAGACAGCAGGGCATAAGAGTAAAGATAGGTATTTGTCACAAGCATGGTGTTATCCATGTCAACTCATGCCAAGCATACCAATAGAAGTAGAGTAAAGATAGGTATTTGTCACAAGCATGGTGTTATCCATGTCAACTCATGCCAAGCATACCAATAGAAGTACCACGCTAACAAAGTTTGAATTTGAGAGAGAGAAAGAGGTCAGGTTTTGAACTATTACAAGAAGCACTAGGCAATCGGAAATGGACATCTTCCTAGTGGTGTACTCAAACAACCAGCATCCAATCTGTAAAAGACGAACATGTGTACAACTAAAAGAACATTACCAAAAATACATGCGATGGAATTAATACATACAGAATCAAGAGGATTTATGCTTAATTTGTAAACAATACAAAGGACAGAACATATAACAATGACAAAACTCAAAACTGTCTGCCACTTACGAAGTGCCTACCGGACTCTGCTTGTGCGGAAGCCTTCAGCACCGGGGTTGCCCTCTTTTATAGTCATGGACGAGCAAATGTGCACTGCAGGGAGATTCCTTTAAAGTAGATACTCATCTAGTCATCAGAGCAGCCCAGCGGGAGTTCTATGAGAAAAAGAACTTGAATAACTTTGCTTTCTGGCATTGTCATTTTTTCTATCAGAAACAGACTATCATTTTACAACCCCACATTCATCCACTCCTCATGGAGAAGATTGATAAATAAGTAAAGAAATTAAAGGATGTAAGTTTCATAAGACAAAAGAAGAGTGGTAACCAATGTCTTCGTGACCACAAAGAACAGGCAGGATTCAGGTTGAGAATTCTGCATCAGGCTATCAACATTTTTAATGATCCTTGGAAGACAAAGGGGGTAAGAAAAATCCTACCCAAAAAATTGCACTAGTTCAATAGCCTAATTCATAAGCCACAAACTTAAGTGGAGCAGATGGAACGGTGTCTTTGAGGTGGAAGAAATAAATTTGAATCAACAACTGAACAATAAGCATGCTGCTGGCATGATCAGAAAATTCAACCCACCAAAGCAATCGATACAGGGGAGGGCTGCTCAACAAGGAAACTGAAATTCATTTGGCCAGGCTTTACTATTTAAATCCAGATATTAGTCATAATGACGCTTCATTTTGTTCCCTCTGTTCCAAACTTAAAATGGAAATCTGTAACCAAGAAATTGCTTATATTCAACAGAATCTCGTCAGTGGACAGTGAAACTCTCTTCACAATAAAACAGACTCTGTGGCTTTGTGCTTCACATACATTGTTAATGCCGTAATTCATAATGGTTATATTACAAAATCTACATTTTACTTAACTGAACGCTCCAGATCTGAACATCTGTACAAATGAACATGAACAAATAATCTGCAAGATCCTTACATGTCTAAGAATGGACCACTGGAAGAAAAGAAGAACAGAAAAGTCTGTCCTACAGCCGTGTAGTAGGGACGTTCTGAGAAGCAGTCGGAGAAGAAACTGAAGAAGAATTCTTAGTTCGATTGGCTGAGTTGTTTCTTACGAATCATTATATATACCTCTAGCTGTCGCAATGTGTCAATAAGGAGATTCTCTTTCTGCTTGAAAAGCACAAGATGGTTTTGAAACGAAGAGAATTCACTCCTAACGATCTGTTCACAATCTTGAATAGCGGCTTCACTCACGCCTTCCTCCAATAATCTCTGCCTCAACCTCTCTGTCGAGAGGACAACGTCATCTACAGGAGCCATTAACTCGGTGTTCGACGTTTTTGACAACATGTCCTTCACAGCCTGCAATGCCTCCATCCAAGCCATTCTATCCTCCTTTGTTGCGGCCCTTAAATGCAACTCTTTCGTGCCGGAAAAGATCGAGAATCTCTTGTCATCCGATTTGCTCTGGCGGATCGTCGAAACCTAAAAGAATACCAAAAGAATTACGCTTGGAAAACTTAAAGATTCCATCTACAACAAGAATAGATCAGAAAGAAAAAAGAGACCTTGAGGTGAATTTCACCCGAAGGAAGCCGGCGAAGTAGGGATTGCACATTCGTAGGGCAATTAATTTGACGGAGCGATTCTTCTCCGATGATCTTGGATCCTTTCTCGGTTTCTTGATTGACACAAAATTTGTCGGGTCCATGAATCTTGTAATAAGACAGAACACCATCCTGAAGAACTAACCACCTCTGCCTCCAACCTTTTCCAATATTCACCCATTTATAAAGAATTCCACAGATGAATTTACCAACTATATCGTTGCCCTTTAAACTATCCCCGTCATCAGGTAATTGCTGCGGATCAGGCAAAGACTTCGACGATAACTCCATCGGTGGAAGCACACCAGACCTTAAACTCAGGCGACTGAAATCGCCTCTTCCAACGAGGAATCCGTCATTACTATCGGAATCAGATCTCGGTGCGGCGATATTCCGCGATGGATGAGAAGGAGATGAAGTTTTGAGTACCTTAGACGACGACGATGACGACAACGAAGAACTTCGATCGGAAACCATTGAGATACAGCATAAGTGATGCATAATTTAACAGAGATCGTTCAGCGAAACGAAGTCGAAATTGGTATCGCCGGAATCCATCGGTGGTTGGGGCGGAGATATTTGAATTGCTTTTATGGCATGCTTTGATTGGAAGAAAGCCGAACAAGTAGCAGCGAACACGTTTGTTTCGAGGAAATGTAATACACGTGGATGGCTTTGCTTTGTTCTATTTACAGCGAGAGAGTGACAGGATTCCGAAATCTCCGCCTTCCCCAGCAAGCAAACGGACTTATCGCCGGCGGTCTAAATAGAGAGATTCCCGAAAGACGAAAAGCCAATAGGGTTGGGGGTTGGAGGTTGGGGGCTGGGGCCCGCTGATTCTCACGATTTATTAATCTGTAGACTAGGGGTAGGGGCATCGTGCCAAAAAATAAAAAAAAGAAAATTAGGGGTGGGGAACTGGAGAAACCATGGAAAAAAATTTCCGCAAAATTCGCCAGTTTCGCCAGGGGCGAAACGATATTTACCAAAAATCGGCGATATCTAGCTATATATCGCGATATTTCGGAAAATTCTATTTTTTTTTTTTTTTTTGTGTGTGTGATTTTTATACTATTTCTTGCACTTTTTAGGCGATTTCTCTCGCGATTGTATCACAATCTTACTAATTTTATCACAATGATTCAAGACTCATCGCGATATCTCGCGATATATCGCGATATTTCGAAAAATTTTTTGTTTGGGAACACGCCGGCGACCCGGGTACCACCCAAACCGCGCCAAAGGCCTCCATATACGCGATATTTCGGAAAATTTTATTTTTTTATTTTTTGTTTGTGTGATTTTTATAATATTTCTTGCACTTTTTAGGCGATTTCTCTCGCGATTGTATCACAATCTTACCAATTTTATCACAATGATTCAAGACTCAAAAGTTAATGTGTTAAATGTAATTCGGAAGAAAATCTACATAGAATAACTTATAAATAGAAAAACTTTTTATAACAAAATCATCAAGATTAATGATGATAGGCGATTTCTCTCGCGATTGTATCACAATCTTACCAATTTTATCACAATGATTCAAGACTCAAAAGTTAATGTGTTAAATGTAATTCGAAAGAAAATATACATAGAATAACTTATAAATTGAAAAACTTTTTATAGCAAAATCATCAAGATTAATGATGATTTTTATACTATTTCTTGCACTTATAAGCGATTCCCGATTGTATCAAAACTTACCAATTTTACACATGATCAAGACCAAAATTTGTTTATTTCGAGAAATCTACATAGAATAACTTATAAATATAGCAAAATCATCAAGATTAATGATATATATTGCCGGGCAAAAACGGGAAAAATTGCGGTGAGCGTGGATCGAACACGCGACCTTCAGATCTTCAGTCTGACGCTCTCCCAACTGAGCTATCCCCGCAATTGTTTTTTAAGATACATACGTATATATAACTCTAATAAAAATCAAAATTACATATAATTCAAAATGGTAACGGTCAATTTTAATTTGAAAAATACTTCCTAACTTACCTTAGTATATAAAACTGCAATTGTAGTGAACTATATTATTAAATAAAAAATTATTATATTTGATTCATCAGTTTAAAAACACATACTAACTATTTTATAACCCACATCTGTAGATCTTATGGGATCAAAGAACCTTTGAATTCTAGTAATCAGGAAGGTCAAAAGAAAAGAAAGGATACTCATGGATGATAAAATTTAAGATATGCATGGGATTGAGATATTTTTTTTTTTTGGTATAAAGGCGCTTTTTATATATGGTGATAGGGATATTACATATGCCGCCGGCAGGAGTTGAACCCATGACCTCTCCACTGAGAAGCGGGTTCCTAACCATCCTACTACTCCTCCATTGGCGGAATGAGATATTTATAAACAAAAACATTCTTTACTATCAAAGAATTATTGTATGACTTTCAACTAAAAAGCCAATAAACTTCTAGATAAACTAAAAACAGGATAAACGAGAGAATATTCTTTAACATAGAATCATAGATGAAGCAAACTTCTTTATATACCACTCATGTGGTGGAAATATTATCAGACAACTATAAATAGATGGGGAAACATTTACTGTCATTCAATGACAAATCAAGCTAAAGGAAAAGCTATCTACAACTACAAGGCTACAATAATTGAAAGAAAATTCCTAATTTTCTAGATACCATGAAAGCAACACATACATGATACAACTGCACGGATGGGATCACCAACATTATTTAGTCTATCCTATTCTTCTGAATCCAAAATAATAATAATAATAATAATAATAATAATAATAATAATAATAAATAAATAAATAAATACAACATGGTTATCACTTTTGAGTGTAAAGAATGACAACAAGCAAATATTTTCTATATTGTTGTTCTAAAATCCGACTGTGGGCTATCCGGTTCGTTGTTGGATCAAGCATGGTTCCTGAGGAACAACAAACGTGAGTGTGGGTCACCTATAAGGACAGGAAGCCACCTCCAATTATTAAGTCAAGATCTGAAAAACACAAATCTTCGTAGAGAGGAGTAGATGCTCTAAGAAGACAAAGAAGGAATGTCTCGTTGGGTAGTTGCAAAAGAGTAAATGTCATAGTTTAGATAATTGGACTTACCTCCGCATGTACTAAGTAAGAGGCTTATATTTCAACTCCATACCTCAAAGTTGCTAGCTCATGATGAAGGGTTGAGATTGCGCACAATGGTTTACTTAATCACCAGGTTAAACACAATCTTCGAGGAAAAGCTTCATAAGACAGCTGCACCCTACCCCTCATTAATTAGAAGATCAGAATCATGTGGGTGCAGATGTGACAACTATCCTTACTTTGGCAAACAAAACATAAGGAACATAACTTGAGGAAGTTCGAGCAAATGAGAAGCTTCTTAATAAGCATTGGGCATTTATTGAACCCTATAGCATTAAATGTTGAATTCAATGTCTTGACTGATGTGCAGATAAAGATACTTCAAATCCCCTTATATCATTATTTTTGTTGAGATATAGATTATCGGTGCTAGACAAAAGTTATCCGAGAAAGTTACTATGCCAACTAACAGTCACCATAAAATGTCCTTCAAAGCAAGTATTCTATCGAAAAGTGCCCTACTAAGAAGTATCTGATGAACCGTGTGAACCGGGTCTAAGCTAAACAAATTGGCCTACATGACTCACTCAAGTCCAAGGGTTTAAACCACGACGTTTATTACAAATACTAATAATTGAATTTATCCCAGGAGAAGCAGAAGAAGAGTACGTGAAAATATCCCTATCCCATTTCAGCTTCAAAATGTGATATCTAATATTAGATATCAGGCAACAGCCCCCCTTTCATGTGCTTTTTGTTTTACTCCAAGAGAGGCCAATTCTTTGGCTCATTCCTTGGCCTAGGAAGCCATAGTGCTTGAGACTGCACTGATTTGGCAAAATTCCACTGTCTGGCTGAAGGAGCCTGCTCCTCAGCTAGAGCCTGTGTCTCCATCAATATAGTTTTGTTTTCTACCGGGAAAAAAAAAAAACCAATGTCTTTGGGCTTTCTAGGGCCCTTTTATCTACAAATATTTAGAAGGAAATATGTGGATTACCCACATATTTTCCTGATAGGGTAGACAGATACATTGTATTTAGGGTTCCAAAACACTTGAGGATCCAACCGGTTCAACTAGTTTATATAGTAGTATACCAACCGATTCTACTAGTTTCATCGATTCCCATCACTAATTCACGAGTCTAGATCCTCACCCCGACGGGGAGCAGAGACTGCTCCCCAACGGCTTCCCAACCACACAAATATGTGGGGCCCACAGGTGAAAAGTACTTTTTGAAAAAAAATTTAAAAAAACTTCAAAATTTTACCTGTGGGTCCCACATGTTTGTGTGGTTGGGAAGCCGTCGAGGAGCAGGTCTGTGCTCCCTCGACGAGGTGAAGGATCTACTAGACTCCTAATTGACACCCTTATCATTTACCTTTCGTGTGACAAGGAACTATCCTTCACCTATTTTGAAGAGAATTATGAGAATTTCATGGGATTTACAAATCCACTAATCATCGAGAGGACAAGGAAGAATTTATCACATGAGACATTTACAGGTGCCCCCGAGCCAGGGAATCAACAATACTATTTTACTCATTTCAAATATAACAAAAAACACAAGAACTCTAACATATATCTTAAAACCACTCTGGTTTCCAAACAACATTAACACATTGATGTAAAAGGATTTCCGTTGCCGAATGTACAGTTAGTGCCTCTCTACTACCTGTATATGGTTGCAGAAGCAAGAAGTGGACATGACTAATTGAAGCTGGCGTGATACATTGAAGACAATACCTAAAAACACCTCATAATTTGTTACATGAAAACTTGTATCTTAGCAAATATGCACTTGATCATGCAATAATATTGTTGTGCATCTCATGTAGTCTAGAGTTTAGCAGTTATATTGTTGGGAAAAAGCTTGTTGTTGTTGTAGCAGAATAAACAGAAGCCAGTGCTAGACACAGAGTCCGCAAAATTCCTCAATTGCATAAGTTGCATTCTGAATTACTTAAATTAAAAAACAGGACAATATTATAAATTTATAATCTCCATCGTACACCCTAACGTTCATATTTTACGAAAAAAAAAACAAAAAAAACCCTAACGTTCATATTTTACGAAAGAAACCCTAACGTCTATATTTTGCGGAAAACAGAACCGTAACGTTCATATCTTCCCGTCAAACGCGGGAAATTCTTTTTGTTTCAATCAAACGTTTCAAAAACATCCTCTAAATCCAACCGTCGAGATATAATGAGTAATGACCAATCCAAGCTACGATATAAATAATCAACCAATCCCAACTTAATCTCATAGTTTAAGATACAATCGAAAGGCTAAATATGAAACCCTCCGCTCCTAATAAGATCGGTTTCGTTTTGGAGATTTCAGTGTTCTTCGGTGACAATCAGCTTCTTCGCTTCTTCATTCCGCTCATTGTAAGCCTGCGCACCTGCTTCTGCGTCTGCTCATCTTGAGCACACTTGCCATGTCTCAGACATTCACCGTTCCCATCCTCGTGATCAGAATATCACGTTATAGAGATCTCATTTAAGGGGAAAAGAAATCTCAGAAAGAACAATTTCACAAACGTTAACGCAATGGAAGGCTCGAAAAATCAGTCCAAACTTAAAAGGACTCAATCTTCTCTTATTCGATCCTTTCCAACCATTCGATCTTCAATCCATAGCCTCTCTGCTTTACGTGACGAAGAAGCTGCGTTAGATGAAGAGAAACCCCATAAATCGACCTTAGGAGCTTCAAATCGTTTTCCAAATTTTTTCATTCCTATTCTTGGCAGGGGTTTCCTGAGCTTCTCTTTCTTCTTGTTCCTTTACTTTTATCTCAGACGAGAAGGAAAACCTGACTCAGAAGACATATTATTAGCTCTTCTATTCTTCGCTGTTGCGCTTTATTTTGTTGGTAGGAATAAGGGTTTTATTATCCGAACAGCATTGTTTCTTAAACAATCCTGGGACGAGAAGAACAAGAAGTTAGAAAATTCAAAGGGCAGAAATAAGTCTGTCGAATGGTTCATAGGTGACCAAGGCTCTTCTTCTTTCAAGAAACAAGAGATTACAAAAGAAGGCGTGGAATTCTACAGCAATGGTGATTTCTATGAAGGTGAATTTCACCGAGGGAAGTGTAATGGGAGTGGTGTTTATTACTATTTTGTGAATGGGAGGTACGAGGGAGACTGGATTGATGGGAGATACGAAGGATACGGCATTGAGAGCTGGGCAAGGGGGAGTAGGTACATAGGGCAGTATAGGTTAGGTTTGAGACATGGATACGGGATTTACAGGTTCTACACAGGGGATGGCTATGATGGGGAATGGTTTAATGGGCAGAGCAACGGTATGGGAGTTCAGACTTGCTCTGATGGGAGCTGCTATGCTGGTGAATTCAAGTTCGGTGTCAAGCATGGCCATGGTTGCTACCATTTCAGGTAAAAAGAAATCTTGTCTTTTATTATCTTTCTTTAATATGTAGTGAACTGTGCTTTAGCCCAAGTAATGTTCTGGGGTATCAGTGGAAGTAATCCTCTCCTATATGAGAAGGATAGATTTACAGAAGGATGGTCTTTTAGATATTCTATAAGATGTTGGATTTAAAGTTGAAAATGGATTCAGTTGTTTCTTCAGCGTCTTCTCTTGGATGAATAGAGAATATGCATTCTTGGAGGCTTGAATGCTTCTATTCTTGTGTTGCTGTGGAATTTTTACCATGTAACCTGATGGAGAGAACTGTACTGTAGGATATTTGCTTGGTATTCAATTAAGGCTGCTGTTTGTTTTCTTGGATTCCCTAGTAGTATTGTGTTCTGTCTGCAGTTGGGTAGCTTTGTGTTTTTCCTGGTTTGTCATTCACTGATTGCCTAATCATTTTTGGGTCTTTTTTAAGTTCGGAGGTGGAGAGGAATCCATTAGTGCTTGTCCTGTTGCCTTTTGAAATGACTTGATACAGTGGAGTCATGAAGAATGAGTAGTGTATTGACTACCTTAGTGAGCACTCGACCATTTGGATTCATATAAAAGTGAGGAAAGAGGAGACAGATTGATTTCCTCCTGTTAAATTGATTTAGGCTCTTTATTTCTAACTTCATTTTAGTGCGAGGAAGATCCACAACGGAGGCTATTACCTAATTAGGAGACTTATGGAAAGGTATAGAGAATATAGGAAAGACCTTCATATGGTATTTATTGACTTAGAAAAAGCTTATGATAGAGTTCCTAGAGCTTTAATTTGGCAAGTACTAGAGAAAAGAAGTGTTGCAAGTAAATATATAGACATAGTTGAGGATATGTATGATGGTTCGGTGACAAGTGTGAGAACAGTGGGGGGACAAAGTAATGAATTCCCAATTATAGTTGGACTACATCAAGGATCAACTTTAAGCCCATATCTATTTGTATTTGTAATGGATGAATTAATCAAAGACATTCAAGATGAGGTCCCCTAGTGTATGCTTTTTGCTGATGATATTGTGTTGATAGATGAGACTCAAGTGGGGATTAATATCAAATTAGAATCATGGATAACAACTTTGGAATCAAGAGGCTTAAAACTAAGTAGAACGAATACAAAATATCTAGTTTGTAACTTTAGTCATGATCGGGCAAACTATGAGGTGGTGATACTTTACGTTAGATGATGAGGAAATTCCTCAGAGTGGTTGTTTTAGGTACCTAGGTTCAATCATAAATAAAAGAGGTGATATAGAGGATGATATTTCCCAAAGATAATAAAATAGGGTGGATGAAATGGAGAGGTGTGTTTAGGGTATTGTGTGATCATCGTATTCCATTAAAACTTAAAGGAAAATTTTATAGGACTGTTGTTCGACCAGCTATGATGTACGGTATAGAGTATTGGGCTGTTAAAAAGAATCATATAGATAAACTTAGTGTAACAAAAATGAGGATGCTAAGATGGATGAGTGGCAAAACTAGAAAGCATAAGATAAGGAATGATCATATTAGAGTTGGTTTGGGAGTTACTCACATAAGTGATAAGCTTCGAGAAAGTCGTTTGAGGTGCACGACCACGTTTAAAAGATACCTATAAATGCCCCTGTATGGAGAAGTGATATAATCCAGATTGAAGGGACTAGAAGAGCTAGGGGTAGACCTAAGATAACCTTAAGAGAAGTGGTGAGAAATGATATGCATAGCTTAGGCCTTGTATCTAGCATGACTTCAAACAAAACTGATTGGAAGGCAAGAATCCATGTAGCGACCCCATTTAATTGGGACAAGGCTTATTGTTGTTGTTGTTGTTGTATTTCTAACTCCATTTTAGTGTATTTTCAGTTCGGAGGAATGAAGAATTCAATCTGGAAAAATCTTATTGTTGTAATTCTATGAATCTTTGTTTGGTTTAAGGTTTAATTTAGAAGCAAGCTGTTTACGCATCTAATTATTGGTTGCCACGTCTATTTGTGATTCAGGAATGGAGATACATATGCTGGAGAGTATTTTGGAGACAAGATCCATGGGTTTGGGGTCTATCACTTTGCCAATGGTCACTGTTATGAGGGTTCATGGCATGAAGGTTATAAGCAAGGTTTCGGTATGTACACCTTCCGAAATGGAGATGCTAGATGTGGGGAGTTGGACTCTGGTGTCCTCAAAACTCCTCTACCCTCATATTCTGATTCAGTCCTCCGTTCAGTTCAGGTATCATCAATTATCATTCTGTCTCATTTACTGTTTCAGTCATATTTATGCTTGGGTTCCAATTCTTTTTCTGCTTCTCATTTTGAACTATAGTTGGCTCGAAAAGCAGCGGAGCGTGCAAGTCAGCTTCCCCCAGTTGATGACCTAGTGAAAAAGGCTGTCATTGCTGCAAACAGAGCTGCCACTGCTGCTAGAGTTGCAGCCATCAAAGCTGTTCAAATTAGAATGGAAGGGAAATTTTATGTCATAGATGTTTAAGACAGTCAGTCCCTCCATAAACTGTAATGTTTGAGTTAATGTATTGGAGCGGATGAGTTGGTGAAAGCCATCCCTGATAGGGAGAAGGTTATAATAGATGTTGATCAATTGATCACACTGTAACATGTACAGAAATCCGATGTTAATGAAATAAATTTTAAAGAGCTGTTCCAGTCCTTGTCTGCCTCACAGATCTCCAATCAGCAATTTGGTTTATATTATTTGAATTCTGCTCTGTAATTGCATTCATATCCAGAATGGTTCAGTTCCCCAAAACTCATGAATCAGTGATCCAGTACTGTAAACTCCTGTAAGATAGGGTTTTCCATTGACTGCTTGACCAGTTTATAATTTATGGTTTCCATAAATGATTTCCTGAAAGGATTGATTCTGGAACAGAAAAACCTTGTCTCATTTTCACACATTGATTAATGACAAAACCCTCCTGCCAACCCCCTCTCCTTCCTCTCACTTTCCACATGTTATTATCCTCTAGAATTTTTCCTTTTCTGGGATAAAAACTAAAACCAAGTAGAAGGTAGACATTGTTGATAGCAAAAACTACATTTGTGGCAGAGAAATTGCTATAAGTGTATGTGAAAGGATTGAAAAGTGCATTTCATAAGAAAAAGGGTTTTCAGTCAACACTCACTCATCAAGCTGGCACTAATTGGGCTTGACCATCTTGATGAATTGTTCTTGGCAGTTAATCTAATTGGGCTGCTATTGGATCGGTGTGGTCTGGTCTGGTTTATATTCGGTACGCTTAGACTTAAACCGGATCAAGCTCGTGGCTCGCCCAGCATATTCTCGGACCCACCTTGCACCAAGGGTCAAGGGTATTCGAATTTCGAATTTACTTCTGAACCACACAGTTTCTGGAACCCGCTCCAGAAAAAATCAAGGGGACAAACCGAGTCTGGGCCGAGTCTGCTAAGCAATTCCTTAATTATGCCATCACCAACTCCACTGAAATTATTCACAACCGCATGCAGTATCAGTCCATGGCCTTATCATCTTCTGTTGCTCCTTCTGTCGCCCTCACAGCATCACTCCAACCAAACCCTTCTCTCTTTCCTGCTATCCATGCTCACTCTTCATCCACCTCTGTCTGCTTCCCTGCAAAACCCAGCTGCAAAACCGAAAGCTACAAGTTAGGTAGCTCTGCAGGTCCTCTGAAATGGAGGACTGGAGTTTCTTTCCTTCAATCACTCTTGACCAATGGTAAAGACACTAAAACCCGCAAGGATGAACTTCTTGAGACCATTGCTCCGCTTGATCGTGGTGCGGATGCTTCTCCTGAAGACCAACAACGAGTTGATCAGGTAAGCTTCAAACACCGTATAAGATTAAAACTTTGATTCCAGTGTAGAGTTTTCGAGCACCGAATAGCGTCTCTCATGAAACCCAGAGTTCTACTTTTTGTGAAAACCGAAAATTCAAGATTTCGTTGGTTGTGTGCTGATGTTTTAGAGATAGTGAATTAGTAATATACTAATATGTATGAGAAGTATTACCAAAAACTGAATAAACACCTCAAAATCGTGGAAAATGGAATTCCAATTTGGATTCTATGGATGATCTCTGTCTCGATTATTGAGAAGCGGACTGTGACATTGAGGACATGCTTACATTAATCCAGTTAATTTTCTCCCATTGACGGAACTCTTCCCGAATTGCAATGACTATGTAGAAGAATGGTTGCTAGAAATATAAGTATAAAGCAAGCACCATTAGATAGAAGGCAAATGATTCACTGATGTGGCTGACCATATACAGGAACTTGGGTTCTATCTGAATGTTTGTGTCCGGATGACAAAGATGTGGAATATTGATGATGATAGTTTGATTATTAGAACCCAGTTTGTTGGCATCCGTTGATCATTGAGATAGATACAGTCCTTTGGTAATTACTCAATTGTTACCAAGTGAGACATAAAAGAGGTAAGCTGATGTGGCTTATTTGTCACATCTGCTCATTTTTCATCTCCAAATTTAATGACTTCATGTCACCACTGGTATCCAATATCAGTCTCTTGGTTTCAACACCCATAGTAACCCCCCTCCTTTTTTATCTTTTTTGGCATTGGATGGAATACGAGGACGATAAACAAGAGGCTTGTCTCTTTTGATATACACACAGCATCCACTAGCTTCTGCTGCCTGAGAAACAGAAGAAACCAGGGCGACCTGGTTGAAATTCACCAATTACTGAAGTTGCAGACTAGGAGAAAACGGCAACTGTGAGAGGTTATCAGAGCATGGCTGGAATGTTGGAACCCCAAGGAGGTATATTTGTCTTCTTACAAAAGCAGGATGGCTAGTATTCTTTCAAAAGGTGCAATCAGGGGATCAATGGAGCTTCAGATTTGTGGAGTGTTGCATTTTCTCCGATTGATAGTAAAACTCTTGGTTGAGAATATATCCACTTTGTTTCAGCATTTTTTTATGGTTGAAGTACTTTTTCTCACTTTCTTTTTTTGGTGGTGGGGAGTATCCTTGTAGCCGACCCCATTTAGTTGAGAAAAAGCTTCTTCTTGTTGTTGCCTTTTTTTTTTGGGTTGGGGGGTGGGGGAGGGGAGGGGATCTGCTTGAGCAAAGTAAGGTACTAAATGTGGCCATCTATAGAAACCCTTGTTTTGACATGACTCATCAAATGAGTAATTGCAAGAACTAAGAATCTACTCATTTGCCCACCCACGCACCCTCAAACCCCCCTCAACCTGAAAAAAATAAAAATAAAAATACAGTTTGCTAATAAGATGACAGCCAGATTAGCAACTCATATACTTGTGGATATTGTCATGCGGAAAAAAGCATACATTTTATGTGGTACTTTTTGCAAAATGTTTTAAGAGTTGCCTAATTGCCTAGCTGAAATCCAAATAGGTTATGAGCATAACGATGTAAAGAACTGCACAAATGGTATTAACAAATAATCTCAGCATGGAATACACAATATATTAAGATTAGGCTTCATTGGTCAGACAGTTATACTGCATAGTTAGTTGTAACTTGTAACAAAGTCAAAATCTTTGGATGACTTGGTCCTTCCTAAATATTATGCTTGTTAGAATGAATTTTATGAATTACAACCTCATTTTATATGGGTACAAATGAGTTATAAACCTTAGGAGGCTTTATTTGTTTCAGAAGTTAAGAAAGAACTGGATTGGTAAGCCTCAATCATATTGTTTAAGAATTACAGAGATTTTCCTGTGATCAAAACTAAAGTTCACAACTCCAGGTTTTCACTCTTTTTTTGTTATGGCGTTTGAGAAATTCCTTTTTAACTTATTGAAAGAAGTACAATATTTCATTCTAAGTTGGGGAAGTATCGTGTTATTCTAGGTCTTGATTACTGTTCTTTTGTTCTGGACCTTTTTTTGGGTATTAGATTGCACGTCAGCTTGAAGAAGTCAATCCAACAAAGGAGCCACTTAAGTCTAATTTGCTGAATGGAAAGTGGGAGCTTCTTTATACAACTTCGAGGTCAATACTGCAAACTGAGGTTTGATGTTAACCTCAAGTTATTAATAAACATATTGTTTTTGATAGGTCATACTGAATGTCTGAGACTCCAACTGTTCAAACATAAGATGTTAGTACAGACCTTTTGCTCTTCGCCAAATTCGTTACTCTGGGTCTTTTATTTCCACTGCAAATCATGTTGTTACATACAAGATATTTCTTGTTAAAATGCTTGTCAATTAATTGAAAATTATCTTGGACTTTCATAATCAAGTGTTTACAATTGGAGTTAATTGTTCACAATCTTTATTCTAACCCTTTTTTTTTTTTTGGGGGGGGGGGAAGGGATAGATTGGAGAGATTTTTTCTTCTTCTAGAAATGAAGAAAAGGTTGCAAATGCATAGTGATGTAGAATTGAAGACATATTTACGAAAGAAGAAGCCCATTGGGTTAGGCCCATCAAAGGCCTAAAGTTGTCACCTGAATCAGCCCATGACTTTCATGGGGTAGGGCTGTTTTAGTGGGTTAAAGTTAGCCCACATATGTTGAACTTCATAGTCTAGACCTAAGCCTAAGTCTAGTTTTTAGAAAGTCAATAAAAGGGGCTTTAGTTTGAAAATAAGAGAACTCATTGTCAAAGGAGTTCTCCTTTGTCAAGAGTTAGGTAGTAGTTGAGTCATTAATAGGTAGGTGGTGTTAGCTAGTGGTTGGATGTTGCTATTAATGTTTATGTCTCTTTAGAATGCTATATAAAGAGACTTATGTAAGTGGTGAAAACACAACTTATGAATTGAAATCAAATTGCTTGCTAGCATTCCTCCTCTTTGGAGAACCCTTGTGTTTGATCAAGGTAGGTTGGTGTTCGATCCAATCGATCCACCTTGCGGTGTGAAGCCCGGGTGTTACTTTGTTGTCCTTATTGTTCTCTTAATTCTCTTATATTGTTCCATCCATTCTTCTTTATAGCATACTGCTGTTTTGAAGACCTAGTTAGTCCTTGTTCTTAAACCAATATCCTTGTTCTACCACTTCAGTTTTCAGCCTTCCATTATATCTGAATTTTATCTATCTTAAGTCTATCAAATCTGAAGATTGATTCCCTGTGAAAGGTCCTATTTGGCTACTGTTTTGATCATTCAAATATAGTACTACATTACATAGTATATAACATCAAAATCAAACATACTTACCTTGTTTTAGGGAAACAAAAGAAAGAAAGGAAAAACCAGAGAATAGAGTTATTTAAAAAAGAAAAAGAAAATAAAGGGGAGAACTTTGAGAATGTCCTTCCAAATAAGACTGAAATATATGCATCGTTCTACTCCCTGCAGTAAGGTCTGTTAGGATCTCAAATGAGTTATAGTCCATCATTACTATGTTAAAAAGTGGATGGCAGTAAGAATGGTGTTCAGTTGAGGAATTAAGGCATATACTTGATGGTTCTTGAAGTTGAAAATGCTAAAAAAGCAGACGAACGAGTGATTTGATTTGTCATTGAACATGGAGCACTTGAGTTTCCCCTGCTTGGATTAAGTAGATTAATTCTGCTTCGTGAGGGTGATCTAATATCCCCCTAATTTCACTTTCTCATACTTGTGGAATATTTCAGGTTGTTCCTGAGGAACTACGAGCAAGACAAAGGGCTTATTTGATGTAATTAGTGTCATTATTTTTGGTGTAATTTCTGGACTGATGCATGAAAGAGGTCTTTCATAAGTGAGGCTACAAATAGGGCTGGTTAAACTTTTCTCGTCAATACCATGATTTGCTGATGGTTTGACATTTTAGGTGGTTCGGTGATATTTCAGACCTGGTTCAAGAGTCCCTACATAGTTTAACTGAATGGGACAAAACATTTAGGACATGGTTTCATAGATTTGCTATGTCTTGAATACTTTTAACTTTCATCATGAATTTGTTATGCTTTAATTGTTTACACTCATATGGCTTTACAAGCTCAAGTAGGCTATCTCTTAAGGGATTGTTTTAGTTGTCAGGCTAGGTGTTAAGCTGTTGGCTAGAGAAGCATTCCGAGTTGAAAAGAGATATCTTGATCTAGGTTTTAACCAGAGAAATTCAAGAAAGGGTAGATGGAACTAAAATTGTATGGAAAAGGAAAATTAGGGGTGCAGCTAGGAGAAAGGAATCTTTCTAGTCTTTGTTGAATTGTGGCTGAGTTTGATTGTTTCATGAAGAAAAAAGTTTTTGTGATCAAGATCTTAATGTGATAGTGGTTGTCTGCTGCAGTTTATGAAATAGGTTTTGGGGTTTGATTGCAGAGCTAGAATATGGTATTTTAATCCTCTCCTAGTTGCATAGATTTTCCTGTCTTTGTGCTTATCCTAGCTGTTGTTGTTTGTGTTATTCTCTTTGGTGGTTCTTTGTTCAATGAGGCTTTGGGGTGTCAGGTTGTATTCGTGTCTGCTATTTAAGACTTATCAGTTCAATGTTCTAACAAAAAATGATAATGGGCAATATTGGAATCCTATATTTTTTTCCTCAGAAAGAGCATTTTTCAACCATTGCCATAAATCTGCTCATATTCTTACCCCGATCTTCATGATCTATTGCAGTTAATATGTTCTAGCCTGATTAGATAACTTCGTCTTTTGCACATGGGAAAAACTCAACATATGACTCCCTCCTCATGATCCCACAGATATTATGTGTGCTATAGATCTGCTTATCTTCATGATCTATTGTAATTATGTGTTTCCTAGCCTGTTTAAATAACATCGTCTTTCTACACATGGGAAAATGTCAGCATATGACTCTTTCCTCTTGTTTTAATAAATATTCTATACAGAACTGGCACTAATCAATTCAAATTTTACAGAGGCCAAAAATATTACGATCACGTGTAAACTACCAGGCGATTAACCTGGATACATTGAGAGCCCAAAATATGGAAACTTGGCCCTTCTTTAATCAGGTACATTTTTCAATGAATGTTGGACCTTATTGTTGTTCTTTTTTCCTGATAAAAGTTTCTATTTTTTGGCCTTTAGTCGGTTAGTAACGGTAGAAACTGTTACCTGAGTATTTAACATTTATGATGAGTTTGTAACAGATAAACATTCTGGCAGTCAAGTCAGATATTATGGCTTCCCATAAAAGACTTCAGATATTATGAAGGTCTGCAAGATTTTGCTGCTCCTGGAGCAGGTTATTTGATGCCATTGCAACATCTGGCATGAAATAACTCTTTTGTATTTTTCTAACATTGTCATTAGACTCATTACGCAAGCATTCTTTTCTTCTTTTGATAAATACTGCAACCATAAGCATTCTTGACTTTGAAATTCATTTGGTTGCCAGTGGGAAAGGTAGTCTGGTATTTTAAATCTGACATTTCAAAACAAACTTTTCTGCATGCAGTTGGATTTTTTTCTGTGTCAGGAGTACTAATAGAACTGGTGCTAATCAGTCGTCTCTTGATCCCAGGAATAATCCTATATCTACATTCTAACATGCCATCTTGGGAATAGTGAGTATTACAGCTTCTATTGTCACATGTTGACTGCAGTTACTTGTGAGAAATAGTTAGGGCAGGGTATATCCAGAGAATGTGTAGCTATAGGTGTCCTACTTGACATTCTGTTTTTTTTTTTTTTTGGATGAATGAATAATTAAATTGAAAGCCAAGAAGGAACAAAGGATGAAGAGAGGGGGGGGGGAAACAGTCTTAAAGGAGGAGACCGGAGAGAGAAGCAAAGACCCTAGGAGACAACAATGAGCATGTTCCTTGGGGGATGGGGGATAGAAAGAAGCCTAACAGAAACATCAAAATATATGGCATTTCGAATCATGTCAATAGAGCAGGATTTGGAAGTCCATCTTCTAAGATTTCGCTCCCACCATAGATGATGGACAGTGGCACAGAAAACAAGCTTGCCAATCAGGTCACAAATGGAGGAACCCGAAAAAAATTCCAAATACTAAGACCAATCCCAAGCAAAGCCAAAAGAATGCTACGAGCGAGGCCAAATAGAAGCTAGGGCTATTCCCCAAAGGGAACTGGAGAAAGGGCAAGAGAAGAAAAGGTGTTCATGGTCCTCTGAACCATTTCAACAAAGGATGCAATTGGGGTTAACTGGGATATGACTGCTAATGAGGAGGGACTGGGTGGGGAAGGCAAGGTTTAGGGCTCTCCAAAGGATTAAGGAATGACAGGGAATGTGACCTTTAAACCAAACCAAAGGGGGCCAAGAGGGCTGGGGGGAAGGGGAATAAAGGAGGTTCCAAGTTGAGGAAGTGGAGAAGATTTTGGTGGGGGACGGAAGCTAAACAGTGAGGTCATGAGGGGAATCCAAAAGGGCAAGAAGCGAATCCTAGACTTGTGTGAGACTAGGGTGGGGGGAGGGGGGACTAGGAACCAGTAGAGATGAAAGAGGAAAGAGAGGTGGACTTGGGGATGCGGGTGTCATAGACAGTGTGAGGGCCAAGGAGGGTGAAAAGAATACCCATTGGATGCCATGGATTAAGCCAAAAGGAGTTTAAAGAGCTAGTGGAAATAAGGGTGGAGATCGCAAAGAGAGTGCGCGGTCTCAACAAAAGGAGCTTTCTTCAAACCCAAGAAGGGTTGGAAGGGATGGGAGCGGACCAAAAGGAGTTGGATCTAAGAAGGTAAGAGTAGACCCAATTGATCCAAATGGAATCCTGCTTGGAAACAATTTTCCAGATGAGTTTAAGGAGACAAACCAGATTGACATCCAGGATACGACGAATACCAAGGGCACCTTCGAATTTTGGATGGTAGGTGGCCGATCAACTAACAAGATGAAGGAAGCGCGGGGCTTCTTGACCCTTCCAAAGGAAAGCACAAAGAGAGATTCCATAGCATAGATGGTGGATTTGGGGATAGAGAAGATACCACACCAATAGAGGTAGGAAGAATGGAGTACAAAGCGAATGAGCATGACTTGACTAGTGAAAGAAATGAGCTTGCCCTTCCAGAGTTGAAGCAAAAACTTTTTGCGGATGTGGTCGAGCATAGGGGAGCAAAGTTGTTTTTGTAAGCTATATATTGCATTTTTGTTCATGTTAGTGCGGATATCGTCCACACATATGTCAGATCACAAGTGCAAACTTAAATACCCAATGAATGAGATTAGCTCTAATAATTTTTAAGTTTCAAAGTTTCAAAAATTTCATTTACCCATTCATGGAGATCCGAAATTCAAAAAATGAGTCCACATTCCTAGCCCTAGCCCCTGTTATTGTTGCCCATGGCTCTGGTGACCCAATTCATCTATTCCATCTTCTCCACTGCCCTTGTCTTGGTTGCGGTGGTTACGGTGATACTTACCTTCTCTAGGGAAAAGTGTTTCACACATTCTTATGGCTGACCATCATGTTAATGCGAGGGGCCAAATTAAAGAAAAGATAACATGAGATCTGAATAGATAACATCAAGTACTTTATTGAATGGGAAAATTGAAAAATGTTGAAGGTTAAAGTAGTGGTTCTGATAAATAAATAAGTTCTTACATATTTACATAATAATTCTGGACTTAGCCTTCTCGCTTTTCATTTTTTTCTTTCCACTTGTTCTTTATTAAAGAAAAAGGAGCAAGAACTGTGAATCAGAGCAAAAAAAATCTATCTGATTCCCACACTGCTCCAGAAATCCTGTATTAAGCAACTTCCAAAAATCCAATCTGTTGTGGCAGCCTGTTGTTGTCATCGATGATGAGGATGAGAATGGTGGTGGAATGAGAACCCAGGCAAACCCACCACTAAGTCCAGCACCTCGGCCAGCAATGGTGCCACCAGCACCAACACTACGATGTAACAGATCAAGGTTCAAAGCTGAAGGAGGTACAATCAATGCCAGAGAAAACCCTTCCGGCAAGAAGACTCAATGGTGCTGCTCTGGCTAGGGCTCTATTGGTTGTTGTTGTTGTTACACTCAGACATTACAGGGAAGTCAGTTAGCCTTGGAAGCTTGATCATAGTTGTTCATGGCTAGGGTTTAAATGAGTAAAATCTTGTTCTTTTTGGTGGTTTCATTTTGTGAATTTAAGATTTTTCAGGGATGGATAGATGTAATTGTAAGAACTTTTTGAAATTAAAAAAAGTTCAAAAGTAATATTAACCATTGGATATTTGGATTGACACATGTTGTGTTTGATTCTATTAGGAGTCTAATAAGAGTTTGTATAGGAGTTAAATTAGAGTTTGCATTCATGTAAAATTCTATTCCTTGTAATAGTCTACTTTCCACTTAATTATAAATAGAGGGCTTGAGATCATGGATCAATAAGCCATTCACCACAATCGTTTCTTTCAACATGGTATCAGAGCCTAAATTCGATTAGGATTTTTTTCTCTCTTTCAAACCCTTCGAAACCATCGTTCTTCTCGTTCTTCAGTGCACGATCTTTTCTGTTGCAAACTTCGAAGACCAGGAAGAAAAAAAAAATTAAAGAAGAAGAGAAGAACAATCACCGCTGCTGTTGCAAACCTCGAAGACCGGAAGAAAAAAATAAAGAAGAAGAGAAGAACAATCACCGCTACAACCAAGCTTCTTCTTCTTCATCTGCAACATCTCTTCTTCATCTGCAACATCCCATCGCACCAAACAGAGATTTGCTTAATCCTTGCTTCCGCCATCGACCAAAGAAACAAAAAGGAAAAAAGAAAAAAAAAAGTTCATCGACGCCAGGTCTGCTTCTTCCATCGAACCACTACCAGGTGAAGACTGAAGAACTGCAGACAATTTTTTCAACATGGCCACTATTGATGGTACTACTGCTCCCACCAGCCCTGAACATTACCCCTCTCTTCATCCTCTTTTGGTAAGATTTGATGGGACAAATTATTTAATTTGGTCCCGATCTGCTTACTTGACTATTGCTGGAAGAGGACTTGTTGGATGCATTACGGGCACCACTATCAAACCTACTACCATAGGCGTTTCACAGGATAAATGGATCTCGAATGACTCTCTTATTATGTCATTTCTCTTGAAATCCATGATTCCAAATATTGCCCGTGGATATCTATTACTTGATACTGCGGCCCAAATCTGGAAGGCTACTAATGAAACATATGGACAGTTGGGGAATGATCCACATGTTTATGAGCTACGAAAGAAGCTTCATGAGACTACTCAAAAGGAACTAACTGTGGCCCACTATTATGCTGAGTTGCGATCTCTTTGGCAAAAGTTGGATCATTATGGGGATTATCACCCCACTAATTCAGATGATGTGGCGACTTATAAGAAGCACATTGATAAGATTCGAGTATATGACTTCTTGGCAGGTTTGAACGTGGAGTATGATCAGATCAGAGTACAAGTCTTAAGTCGTTTTCCCTTTCCTACACTAGAACAGTCTTATGCTCTTGTTCAGTGTGAGGAAAGTCGTCGATTAGCCATGCTTCATACTCCTATTATGGAGAAATCAGTTTTGATACATGTTAGCACTAAATCTGATCTGGCTAAGGAGATTGTCAAGTGTGAACACTGTCACAAACCATATCATACTAAGGAAAATTGTTGGAAACTGCTTGGGAAGCATGCTGATTTTGAACAAAAACAAGCACAAAGAAAGGGAAAACCAAAGGCTTATCTTTCTGACACAGTTTCCACCACGCCCTCTGCAGACGTTGGTTTTTCACAAGAGGAGTTTGTTACTCTGCGACGTATTATGCAGTCTTCTACCGCTAGTACAGCTTCGAACACTGCTTCCTCTACTACCCATACCAACTCCTACCTTGCTACTTCAGGTAAAACTTTTACAGGCTTTCAAGCTTCTTCAGTTTCTACTCCTTGGATCATTGATACAGGAGCCACAGATCATATGACAGGTTTATCCACCTCTTTCTTTCAATATTCTCCAACTTCTGGAAAGGATAAAGTTCGCATTGCTGATGGCTCCTATTCTTCCATTGCTGGAAAAGGGACCATTCAGCATTCTCCATCACTTTCTTTGTTTACAGTTTTACATGTTCCCCCTTTCTCTACTAACTTGCTCTCTATCAGTAGTCTTACACATGACTTGAATTGTAAAATGACCTTTTTCCCATCTTACTGTGTCTTCCAGAATCTGGTCACGGGGAAGGAGATTGGAAGTGGTAAACTAGACAATGGACTTTATTTGCTCGAGCCGATTGGAGGATCTACTTCTGCTTTGACTACATCTTCTAATCTGGTCCATTCGGTAATATCAGACCTTCATCAGTGACACCGTAGGCTAGGTCATCCCCCTCTAGGAACTCTTAGGAAAATATTTCCTGATTTGGTTTCTTCTTGTAATGAGGATAATTTTTTTTGTGAAGCCTGCATTTTTGCGAAGCAGACTTGTTCTACCTATTTACCTTCTCTTCATAATAGAAAACCTGTTCCTTTTATGCTAATTCATACTGATGTGTGGGGCCCTGTTGACGTGTGCCTATTACTGGCCATAGGTACTTTGTTACTTTTATTGATTGTCACTCTTGTTCTACATGGATTTATCTTTTAAAACAAACAAATGAGGTTTTCCGATGTTTTCGTGATTTTCATAATATGATTAAAACTTAGTTCAATGCCATTGTGAAGATCCTTCGCAGTGACAATGGCATAGAGTATATTGACGGTGAATTTCAAAGATATCTGGCATAATACATCAAACCAGTTGCGTTGATACGGCTGCCCAAAATTGGGTTGCCGAAAGGAAGAATCGGCATCTCTTAGAGATAGCCCGTTCCATTATGATTGCTATGAATGTACCTGACCAATACTGGAGTGATGCTATACTCACTGCTTCTTACCTTATGAATATGATGCCCAGTAGGATACTTGGTTTTAAATGTCCTAATGAGATTCTTCAGGGAGCCTCTTCTTTTGTTATTCCCCCAAAGGTTTTTGGATGTGTGTGTTATGCGGGAATCCATGACCCATCGAGTAAGCTGGCTCCCCGCGGCCTACGCTGCATATTTTTGGGGTATTCTACTCAAAAAGGGTACAAATGTTATCATCCTCCTTCCAGGAAAACCATTGTATCCATGGATGTAATTTTTCATGAGTTTTGCCCTTACTATACACCTCTCCAGGGGGAGAGTCCTAGAGGAGAGGTGTTCTTTCCGTTTTTAGATCTTCCTATCACACACCAACACAACTTAAGAGTCTCAGAAGAGTTTCCTGACCAGGTGGAGACTTCGGCCAGTATGCCTGAGGACTTTAATCCTCCCCCTTCGATTTCTGAACCATGTGAAGAACCTAGCCAGGGGGAGACCACTCCTGTGAGACACATTGTTGGGGTCTTTCAAAACCAAATTGACCCAGAATAAGGAGGTACAGACTTATCAAAGGAAGAAATACAACCGGCTAAAGCAGGTGGAGAAAGGTGATACGTTACCACTTCAGTCTCCTGCTCTAGAATCAGATTCTATTGAGGTATCTTCTTTTGATCTTTCTATTGCTGTTAGAAAAGGGTTCAAATCTTGTACTCAACATTACATAGCTAAATAGTAAATATGTTTCTTATAACTCTTTGTCTGACTCCTACCGTGCTTTCATATCCTCTCTGTCATCTGTATCTATTCCTAAAAGTTGGCAGGAAGCCTATGCTGATAAGAGATGGAAGGCCTCTATGGTAGAGGAAATGCAGGCAATGAAAAAAAATGACACTTGGGAGTTGGTTACACTTCCTCCAGGAAAAAAACTAGTGGGCTGCAAATAGGTATTTGTGGTTAAACAAAATATGGATGGATCAGCCAACAAGTTGAAAGCTAGACTAGTTGCAAAGGGGTTTACCCAGACCTATGGGATTGATTATCAGGAGATCTTTGCCGCTGTTGCGAAACTAAACACTGTCAGAGTTTTGTTGTCTGTAGCTGTGAACAAAGACTGGAACTTGCACCAACTAGACGTAAAGAATGCCTTCTTACATGGGGAGTTAGCAGAAGAGGTCTATATGGAAATCCCACATGGTTTCTCCGATGACAATACTGCAAGGAAAGTTTGTCGATTGAAGAGGTCACTTTATGGGTTAAAACAGTCTCCTAGATGCTGGTTTGGATGCCTCCTGAAGGCAATGACTTTTATTGGGTACAAGCAAAGCAATGCTGATCATACACTATTTGTCAAGAAGTCAAGTACTAATATCACACTTCTCATTGTCTATGTAGACGATATTGTCATCACGGGGAATGATGGTGAAGAAATTCAAAAGTTGAAGGACTTTCTTGGCAGAGAGTTTGAAATTAAAGATCTAGGGAAGTTACAATATTTCTTAGGGATTGAGGTGGCCCGATCAAATAAAGGTATATTCCTATCCAAAAGAAAGTATGTCCTAGATTTATTATCAGAAGTGGGAATGTTGGGGTGTAAAGCAGTTGATACCCTTATTGAAGCTGGAGCTAAACTTAAAGAAAAAGAGGGAGAACAGTGGACAAAAGATGATACCAAAGGCTGCTAGGGAAGCTTATTTACTTGTCCCACACCAGGCCAGACATCGCTTATGCTGTAGGTATAGTGAGTCAATTCATGCATGATCCATATTTAGCTCATATGAAGGCTGTTATCAGAATACTTCAGTATTTGAAGGGAACTCCTGGAAAATGAATACTTTTCTCACCCACTGATAATCTAAAAGTAGAAGCATACACTGATGTAGATTGGGCTGGATCTCCAGACAGGAAGTCAATTTCAGGTTACTGTACCTTTATTGGAGGTGATGAAATAAGAATTGAAATGTTTGATTCTTCAGTATCTTATTCAGAACTTTACAATCAATATATACACAACTGCTATCTATGAAATAGGAAAGAATATCCTACCTAGAAGATTACAATCAATGAGTAATCTACCTAGAATAGAAGATTGCAATAATAAGAAAAATACCTGTAATAGAATATTACAATCTGATCTACTTAGATTAAAGATACTAATAAAATATTATGATATGATTCTAAGATTTTCCACTCCCCCTCAAGCTGGTGAATAGGCATTCTCCATTCCCGACTTGGATATGCATTTTTGAAAGGTGAGAGCCGCTCAATCCTTTAGTAAGTACATCAGCAAGTTGACTATGTGTAGACACATACGGCGTACAAATCAGTCCGCTATCCGGCTTCTCTTTGATGAACTGTCTGTCAATCTCAATGTGCTTGGTTCAGTCATGTTGAACAGGGTTATGTGCTATACTGATTGCTGATTTGTTGTCACAGTAGAGTCTCATTGGTCCACCCCATTCAACCTTTAGGTCTTCTAAGATAATCTTCAACCAAAGTAATTCACATATTCCTTGAGCCATTGCACGAAATTCGGCTTCTGCACTTGACCGAGCCACAACATTATGCTTCTTGCTCCTCCATGTCACAAGATTGCCACCAAGAAATGTGCAATATCCTATGGTTGACCTTCTATCTACTACTGACCCTGCATAATCAGCATCAGTGTATGCTTCTAGTATCATTCCTTTATTCCTTCTAAATAAAAGGCCTCTCCAAGCGTCCCTTTTAAATATTGTAGCACACGGTGAGCTGCATGCAAGTGAATTTCCTTTGGACTGTGCATGAATTGGCTGATTACACTAACTGCATATGCTATGTCTGGCCTTGTGTGAGACAAGTAGATTAGTCTTCCTACTAGTCTTTGATACATCTCTCGGTCCACAACAACATCTTCTGCATTACCAAGTTTACTTGTTGGGATCTATTGGAGTGCTTGGTTGGTTTACACGCGGCCATTCCCTGTTTCTTTAAGGAGATCAGTGATATACTTTTGTTGAGAGATGAAAATGCCTTGTTGAGAGTGAGCAACTTCAATGCCAAGGAAGTATTTTAATCTTCCTAAAGCCTTGGTCTCAAATTCCTTAGCCAAGCATTGAGTCAAATTTTGTTTCTCTTTTTCTTCATTTCTTGTCACTATTATGTCGTCAACATACACAAGTAGTGCTGTGACTCCCCCAGATGATGAGTGCTTGATGAACAATGTATGGTCTCCTTGACTTTGCTTGTATCCCATACTAATCATGACTTTAGTAAATCTGCCAAACCATGCCATGGTGACTGTTTGAGTCCATATAAGGCCTTTTTTAACTTGCATACAATATTAGTAGCTAAATCCTTCTCATAACCCGGTGGAACCTCCATGTAAATTTCTTCCTTTAGTTCACCATGCAAGAATGCATTTTTAACATCAAACTGTTGCAAGTCCCAACCATAATTTGCCGCCAAGGATAGTAAGATTCTGACAGTATTCATTTTTGCAACTGGAGCAAATGTTTCAAGGTAGTCAATCCCGTAAGTCTGGGTGTAGCCCTTGGCTACCAACCTTGCTTTGTACCTTTCTAAAGATCCATCTGCTCGATACTTCAATGTATATATACCCATTTGCACCCCACAGGTTTCTTCCCTTTTGGTAACCTTACAAGTTCCCATGTTCCATTGCTTTCTAATGCTTCCATCTCCACATTCATAGCTTGCTTCCACTCCTTATTGGATAAAGCCTCAGATAAGGTGTTAGGAATGGCAATGGTGTTTAAGCTTACCAAAAAGGCTCTATGAGATGGGAAAAATGTTTAAAGGACAAGAATTGGGCAATAGGGTACATGGGTTTCGTTGTGCATTCTCTAGTGCCTTTCCAAATGGCAATAGGAAGGTCTAGTTCATTACTATCTATGGGCACATCGAATTCGGTTTGTAGTGAAGGATTAGTCATTTGTACCTCATTTCCAGAATTTGGATTGGAGTCTTGAACTTGCACTGATTCTGGAACAAGATTCTTCTTCCTTGAGAACACCTCATTCATTTCGAAGTTTGACATATGTTCATGTTGTTCACAGTTTGACACAGGTGAGTCTGACACAAGTTTAGGTTGTTCACAATTTGACTCAGGTGACATAGTGAAGTATTTGGGAGTGAACTCTAAGTCAAGTAAGGAATTCCCATTCTTATCTTCCATTATTGAATGCTCCCCCTGAAGATGAGGTGTGGAAAAATAAGACTTATGTTCATGAAAAGTGACATCAATGGAAACATAGAACCGTTTTGAAGGAGGGTGATAGCACTTATAGCCCTTTTGAGTGGAGGAATATCCTATAAATAAACATTTTAGTGCTCTAGGATCTAATTTACCCCGATGTGATCCATAAATATGAACAAATGAGACACACCCAAAAATTCGAGGAACAAGGTTATTTGTCGTTTTTAGGTTTGGGTAGAATTGGGAAAGGACATCCATTGGACTCTTGAATCCTAAGACTCTCAAAGGCAGCTGATTTATGAGATGAGTTGCTATGAGGACTGCTTCCCCCCAAAATGACTTAGGCACATTGTATTGGAATAGGGAGGCTCTAATTACATCAAGAAGGTGGCCATTTTTCCATTCAGCTACTCCGTTTTGTTATGGGGTATCAACGCACGATGACTCATGTATAATTCCCTCCCTTTGAAAGAATGGAGTTAGAATTTGATTGAAATAGTCTCTGGCATTATCAGATCTAAATCTTTTTATACTAACTCCAAATTGGTTTTTAACCATGGAATGGAAGTTGGGAAGAACACAACTAACATTGGATTTGTTTTTGAGTAGAAAAATCCATGAGACACGAGTGCAATCATCAATGAATGACACGAACCACCTAGCCCCAGACACATTAGGAATTCTAGAAGGACACCAAATATCACTATGAATGAGATAAAAGGGGATGAAACTTCTTTTCTTGCTTAAAGGAAGTGGTACACGCTTGTGTTTAGCAAGCTCACACACATCACAATGAAACTCATCGACATGTATGCCTTGAAACAAAGAAGGAAACAAAAGACTGATTACCCTAAAGGAAGGATGTCCAAGTCTGTGATGGTAAAGCCAGATTTTTTTCTTTATTGGTTTGAGAAGGACTACCATTAGTAGCATGTGATTGGCTTGGTGCCTCAAGGTAGTAGAGTCCATCCCTTTCTCTAGCATGTCCAATCGTCCTCCCCGAATCCTTGTCCTGAAATATACAATGACTATGGTGAAAGACTGCATTACAATGTAAATCTTGCGTGAGTTTCTTCACAGAAACGAGATTTGTAGATAGTCTAGGAACATGTAGGACATTTTTCAAGGTGAGGGATGAGTTGAGCTCAATATTTCCAGTTCCAGCCACAATAGTTAACGAGCCATCAGCAGTAGCTATCTTCCTACTACTTGGACAGGGAGAATATGTGGTGAAAAGATTTGGTGAGTGTGTCATGTGGTCAGTTGCACCTGAATCTATGATCCAGGGGCTTGGAAGAGAATTATTAGAGACATTTAATCCAATAGAAAGTGGAAACTCACCTGAATATGCCAAAGAACATGTACCTGGTTTTTTGTTAAGGTTGCTCAAAAGAGTTTTTACACGTTCTATGTCCTCCTGATTAAGGCTAGCAACCTCTTTATTAGTGACTTCGAGTTGCTTTGTGCAGATGTAACATGCGCCCGACCATTATTTCCGGATTGCTCTCCTTTGTGCCGCCACTCTCGGCTAGGAGGTTTACCATGAAGTTTCCAAAGCATCTTTCCCGTGTGTGACGAGCTTTCTTGTAGTAGGTACACCATAGATTGTCTTTGTTTTGCAATTCTCCATTCTGCAGATTTTTTATTTTCTGATCAAATGCAGTCCCGAAAGTAACCTCTCTTGGTTCTGACATACTCTTTGTAGGTGCTTAAAAATAGTATGTGAAATAGTAACCAAAGATGCAATAGAATGACAGATAAGGCGGAGAAATAAAAAATATGTTTTTCAAGTAAGGAAAAATAAACAGAACAGAGCAGAATAAAGAATGGCGATAAAGGCCAAAGGAAGAATAATCTCGTGTGGGCGGAAACACCAGAGATTAAAGGCAATGAAGGCCTGAAAGCTAGACAGCAATCCCAAGATTGGTTGGCTCTGATGCCATGACGAAATAAGAATTGAAATGTTTGGTTCTTCAGTATCTTATTCAGAACTTTACAATCAATATATACACAACTGCTATTTATGAAATAGGAAAGAATATCCTACCTAGAAGATTAGAATAAATGAGAAATCTACCTAGAATAGAAGATTACAATCAGTGAGAAATCTACCTAGAATAGAAGATTACAATCAATGAGTAATCTACCTAGAATAGAAGATTGCAATAATAAGAAAAATACCTATAATAGAATATTACAATCTGATCTACTTAGATTAAAGATACTAATAAAATATTATGATATGATTCTAAGATTTTCCACATGAGGTAATCTAATTACTTGGAGAAGTAAGAAACAAAATGTGGTAGCTTTATCTAGTACTGAAGCTGAATATAGAGCTATGGTTCGTAGAGTTTGTGAGCTACTATGGTTGAAAGGCTTGCTGCAAAATATTGGAGTCCAAGTTCCAAACCCTATGATGTTATATTGTGACAACAAGGCTGCTATTAGTATTGCTAATAATCCGGTGCAACATGATCGAACTAAGCACATTGAAATTGATAGGTTCTTTGTCAAAGGAAAGTTGGAACAAGGGCTTATCTGCATGTGTTTTGTAAGATCTGGAGACCAAGTAGCAGATGTTTTCACTAAGGGTTTGAAAGAAAGAGATTTCCTTCCTATTATAGGCAAGTTGGGCATGACTAATATCTATGCCTCAACTTGAGGGGGAGTGTTGGATTCTATTAAGAGTCTAATAAGAGTTTGTATAGGAGTTAAATTAGAGTTTGCATTCATGTAAAATTCTATTCTTTGTAATACTCTACTTTCCACTTAATTATAAATAGAGGGCTTGAGATCATGGATCAATAAGCCATTCACCACAATCGTTTCTTTCAACATGTTGCAATCTGATGCCTGCTTAGACAATATCTGTGGTGACGTTTAAAAGAAAAAAAACTTGGTAAATCCCTCTCATTGTGAATTAAAGTAATGGAAAGCCTTTCCTATTACTCCCAGCAAGTTGCTTGTACTGGAAAATGGTTTAGAGGTTATGTGATTGCATTGCATCAGTGTTTCCTGGAGGCCATTTTCAAATTGGATTTCTTTCGTAGGATTTTGACTGTAGCTATATGGTTTGAGTTGATTGTGGACAGACAAAAGTGCATGGAGAAGCTAAACATGGCCAGGGACGAACTTGAGAAAGAAGCTCCACTGCTTCTGTTTTATTGGATGATACAAACCCAGATAGAGTGGATACGTGGAACAGGATCCATCTAGGCTTGACATTGGCCTTTGCTTTGGCCTTCTGATGAGATATTATTGGCTCATTAGACCATTTTTGAGCTTGGATTGGCTAAACGAGCTTATCTTGTACATGATGTTGCTTGGGAAACTTACTTGAACTGCTCGTTACTTACTCATGATCTATAAGCATATTTTTGGGTTTCTGTCTTCTTGATAATTGATCTTTAACAGGCTTTTGAAGGGGGACTGGGGATCAATTTTTTTGGTTGATTGAACTCCTTCGTGATTGCATAATTTTGCATTTTATTCTTCACAGGAATAACTCACCATGTTTTTGTACGGTCTTATATGTATATAACTTCATTTCTGAGAGTGCTGAGTATGTATAAACCCTTGCTTACTATATCAGACACTTGGACGAATATTATTTGTACACATAATGATTTTAAGTTTCCTAGCAAGTTCACTGCAATGTTTTTGCAGGTCACAGCTGATTTAATTCCTCTTAATTCAAGAAAGGTGGCTGTTAAATTTGATTATTTCAAAATTTTGGGCCTGGTGAGTAATTTCTAATTGTTGTTGATGTCAATTAATTTGTCAGAAAATTTTGATGTATGATGGTGAGGGTTTAAGCAGATGGAAAGCAATTCCTTCAATGCTATTGATGTATTATGTATTTGATATTGGAATTAAAATTCATTCCAGTTCAATTTGGTAAACTTTTGTTTTTGGAGGTCTAATCTTCTAGTAGTTATCTATTTCTGGTGGATATGAACTGCTGTGTCTATGTTCTATTGTAATCATATATGTGCTTATTAAGAGCAGTATTAAAAAATTTCATTTAATGTTGATATTTGCATTCCGTTTTGTTTATACTAATACTGCTTCACCATTATAATTGCTCAATTCTTGCAATGGGAAATATGTTCAATTCTCTTTCTGACAATATCATACTCTTTCATTTTATTTTTTAATTTCTCTATGAAGATATATAATACAATTTGTTATGTAACACAAACATGTTCTTTCATTTCTCTTGTGAAAATGCATTACAATGAATGGATCTTGATGGCTCCTAGGTTTAATTGAGGAAGCATTGTGATGCAATGAGATTCTGTGGTTTTAATTTTTGAATTTTGAATTTTAAATTTCCCTTTTTGCTCCTGTTGTGTCCTACATTTCGAAAAGTATGCTTATGTATTAGGTATTCACAGATGTCAGAATATGTATCCATGCAGAATTATCAGAAGTTTGGCATTCTATATGTGAAGGATTTGATTGGATCTGAAAGAAAAAAGTATGAAAACTGATATTCTCATTAAAAGTTGGAAGACTCTTATTATTAGTGTAGGTCATGTCCTGAATTTGAGGATGATGTCAATTATATGTTTGCAAGATAAAAGTTTGCAGCTGCCATGTGGGAAGTTACCCGGTGGTGGGGATTGGATGAGAGCCTTAAATAGCTTGATATTTGGACATTGCTGTGTGCTGATTCCTTTGGAGAAAGAAATCATTCTTTAATTTTTGAGGACATGGAAAACTAACAAGAGTAGGGAAGTTTTTTGGCTTTCCATTGTCCCAGAACTCAGGGAATAAAACACCTATGGAGTTTGTTATTGGGATGAATTTTTGTATTGGGAGGATGGGGTGAATTCAATGGAAAATGCTCTATTTTCTTTGCAGAATCTTTGTTGGTGGTTCCTTTCTTACATTGCCCAAAAAAGAGTTCTATTTCTGTGTGATTTATTAATCATTAATTTTATGTTATTCAGATACCTGTTAAGGCACCTGAAAGAGCTCGGCTTGGTGAATTGGAAATCACATACTTGGATGAGGAGTTGCGGTAAGTCAAGATAACTAGGTGTATTCTATGTGATCTTGAAGATATGTCTTACCATTTCTTTTCTGCAAATCATTAGCTAACAACTGTAATCTAAATGTATGTGATCTATCATCAAACATGGAGAGGACTTGAGGAGGGTTTGAGAAACTATACTTGTAACATTGTTTGAATATTTAATTTGATATAGTTTTCACCGTGGTGTTAAGACTGTAAAGTATCACTGATCAGAGTGGTGGTTGATTTCATCCAGCTGATGCCCCAAGTTTCCCTTCCAAACTTAGCTGAACTCAGGTGGATTATCTGGTTCGGATCCTGCCATGGATCCTGAATTTTAAACTCTGGTTTGGCGTTTTGAAAAGGGTAGGTGGGGGGTTGAAAACTAGCAAATAATGTCTTTAACATGAGAATGAAGTTGCAAATATAGTAGAAATTTTTTCTACAGCATTTTTTCACTTGTCATTTCTTTATTTCACAAACTGATGACCTATAAGGGTGGAATACCATTGTACCATTGCCAGGAAAGTGAATCAGATCATTTAAATTTGGAAGTGATTGATCTAAAGTGGCAGACATTTACTTTCAGATTCAGATTCTGTTTTTCACACTCGGGCAATTTATGGAAAATCTTTGAAAATGGTTAAAACCTTTAGTGGCTCTTTAAGAAATAATGGAGAGCCCAGAAATTCTTGAGTTACTTTAGAGCTTGCTTTCAATGTGTTTTCTTTTGTTGATATTCATTGTTGTGGCCCTCATTAACAACTCGAGCTTTTGGGGCAAGTAGTCATAACTTAGTATCAGAACCAGAAATTTGTGTTCATTCTGGTTAGTGTAAGAGACGTTTGTTGTGTTTTGTGCTTCTGCCTTGTGCCCCCATGGTGCCACATGCATGGTGATTTATATGTGTGAGAGAATGTGTGTGGACCTGAAAATGCTGGGGGTTAGTGTTGTATGTTGATATGCTTCATTGGTGGCTCTTAAGACCTTGACAGCTCAAGCTATTTGAACAAGCATTGTAAGAATTTGTCCCGCATTACAACAGCATGATGATTGTTGGGCATGAACTAAAGAGGCAACATGACCTACTTTTTTTTAACTATAGTCTGTCAGTTATGAGATCAAATCTTGCATCTTTTGTCCAAAACTGCTCTGGTTCATGAGAGTGATATTTTATGTTTCCTTTATTGATGCAGCGTTTCTAGAGGTGACAAAGGAAACTTGTTTATCTTGAAAATGGTGGATCCATCATATAGGGTTCCTGTCTGATTTACAAGTACTTCTGCAGCATTGTTTTTTGTCCGACAATTGAGATTTCTATGGAGTGAAAATAGAGAGAGATTATATTCTGCTTGGAGACGTCGGCTATGGTACTTCAATAGATGAGGGCAACTGGACAAGCTTTTCTTCTCATATTCTGTATCAGGTGCAAAATATTGATGCTGAACTTACTTTTCCTACACACAATTCCCTCCTGATCAAGATGGCTGGCTTACCTCTGGCTGTGGTATGTTGTATATTATACATTCACATTTGTGAAGAAATCAATTAAACGTCCAGCCTAGTGGCAGTTATGTAAGTAAAAGTATTTTCATTGTATAGAGAATTGCAAGCATTTGTAAGATGCTTATACAAGATAATGGTGGAGAGCCGAACAATCTTGGACCTATATATGTTGCAGAATCATATTGAACAATTCCCCTAATAACATAGCAGAAGCAAGTAGCTTCTTTGTGCTTGGGTTATTTGGATTGCTTTCTCTTGGTTCTCTATTGAAGTCTGCCCAAGGTGACCAAAAGGATATTTGAATTTAATTGGATATTATTCTTCTTAGAAAGTTATGAATGATTCTATATTAAGTTTGAACATTACATTTTTGGGACTAATGCTAGAGCCATGTGTAAAACACATGAGGAGATTGTTGAGGGATTCGTCAATGCAGGGTTGATTGAGTGGTGAGATCCATACTTCTCAGTGGAGAGGTTATGGGTTCGACTCTTGCAGACGGCATTGACAGTGCAATGGTATGGATATTCCAACTAAATACTCGGGGTGTAATGCTTTAAGCAATCTTCTGCTTAAACCCTAAACAATAACAGTCGTATCACTTGTAATATTTGAGAAAGTGGGATTGAAATCTTGGATATTGGAGATTCCCTTTGTTTGCAAATCTTGGTACACAGCTTCTCTCGATCCTGAATGTTGGAAAGTACTTCGTTTTCCTTTGGATCTCCCTTGGAATTCCTCAAACCATGAATTTGCGTTAAGAGTCGCAAAACAATACCGAATCATTAGATTTTCTCTCACAGGCTTCATTAAACTTGTCAACCGAAGTCGTAAGTCTGCTGTCACTGTTGTTCTTCCTGACCACTGCAGCTCAGAGGCTCTCTCTGCACATTATAGCAAACGAGTAACTTCTCTAAAAAACTTTGTTCTTGTCCCCATCATTTCGTCTTCTTTCTAATTTTTTTAGTTTCATGACCTGGTGTCCTTCATTGAAATACTTAAGAGTTGCCTTTAGAATTGGTACGAGATCATGGTGACTTTATCGGAGAACTCATTAGAAACTGGAAGTACTTGGAGAGCTCATAGGATACAATCGTTTTTCTCGGCAGATCCTTCTTCGAGTTGGTCTTAATTGTAAATATTTCAGTAGTTTATCTGTAGGAGGTTACGTGGGCGTAACAGAAGCAATGTTTACTTGCAAATTTACTTCGAAAGGTCACATACTTTGAATGTGAATTGCTCAATGAACCATTTCAGCCCTCGATGTAACTATTCTCTCCATCCATGGATTTAGTTTCAGGAAAACCTATGGAAACTTGAGAAAGAAAACTGAATTCAATTTTAATCCTGACAGTTCAGTTGTCCTCAGCATAAATACTGGATTCTCATTGTTCTGTTTGTAGAATTCAAGAGCAACCAAATATGCCAAACCATTTAAACCATGCATACCCATCTCCAATCTGGAGACATCAGGGTCTCCAAGACTAAGGAAATCAAGAATTTAAAATGAAAAATATTGACCCTAAAAGGTATGGTCATTAGGAATCATTGGATGATCTTATCACACCAGAAACAAAAAGGAGACATGCTTCTTACATGAAACCATCATTGGGAACAGGACTGGTATACTCACAGTGTCATGGTCACTAGAGTGTTGGATATACTACCCCATACAGCAGTTCCTAACAAAAGTTAAAACTCCAAAGAAAGGAGTCAGCATGGAGTACAACTCTGCTACAGGAATTGCCTAGTGAAATAATCTCCAATACATATGAGCTAACAAATATTACATGGACAATGTAGAAGTTAGTATGTAAGTTGGCAAACTTCTCTGAGTCCTATGCCAGGGCTGAGTTCAAAGATGTACTGACTATTGCTCCACACAAATGACTCACTGATCAGCTTTCTTAATCCCAGTTTGGAGGGCAGAACGTACAACAAATAGAAATTCTGAATGAACCAACCAGAGGAAAAAACAAGATTTGTGTAATAAAACTCCATTAACAGCTTAAGAAACCTATTCTTTGTAAAGTTCAGTGCAAAAATTTATTAACATATACTCAAGAGTACCATTCAAGAAACAGCAAGTTTGTAGAAGACAAGAAACTGAGGCATTGATGATAACTTATACAGCAAAACAATTCTTGAAACATCTTGATGCAGCATCATCAGTCATTTCCTATGTCTCCATTATCCATACCAACGGGCTCAGCTCCGTTGGCTCCCAATTTAACCTTACTTCCACAACAGTTCTTGGTGGAATCTTCCTCTACTTTAACCTTAGCTCGACAACACCTACTACCATGATCTGGTAGAGTCCCAATCTCTGGTCTCCTCTCTAAAAACTCTGAATTCTCCTTCCAAACTTCTCCATTTGAATAGACCTCTTTCTTCCAAATTGGAACCAATGCCTTGATCTCATCAATCAGAAATTTACATGCATCTAATGCATCGACTCTATGGACAGATGATATTGCAACAAAAACACTTGTTTCTCCCACAGGAACTGGTCCCAGGCGATGAGCAACAGCAATGGAATCAAGAGACCAGGATGATCGAGCAGCCAAACAAATTGATTTAATGCTGCGTATCGCCATCGGTACGTATGCTTCATACCGCAGTTCTATGACTGATTTACCTTCAAAGGTGTCTCGTGTTGTACCAGAAAAGGTAGCAATGGCACCACATTTTGGATTGTGGACAAAATTTATGTATTTGGCAAGGTCAATTGGGTTAAACTCCTCCAATATCTCAACCTGGGTCTTCTCTTCATCAGCCATCTGCATCCTAGTTCACTTTAGAAAGAGTTCAATTGAAATATTAAAAAAACGTTTAGTCATAGTTATATACTTATATCACATGATTAAACAAAACTAAAGCCAGATACAAGAAATGGTTTGATCTAACAACCCAAAAAACAACTCAGCCTCATCCCAACAGGATGGTGTTAGCTAGATGGTTCCTTGCCTTCTGATCAACTCCTGGGTTATCAATGAGATCCAAATACAGCATGATAAACATACAGCAAAATGAATATGAACCTGAGTTCAAGCACCCAAAGCATTCGGTAGACATGAACTAGGTTGCAGCAGATAAACATGAAAGACCCATAATTTTATTAATCACCTAAAAAACAGGGGGGGGGGGGATGAGGTCTAAGCGGATAAGTAATCAAATACGAGCACAAAATAGTAGAAGCTAAACCACCCCAGCTAAAAAGGGAGGCAGCCAACAAAAGGGCAGAAAAGCCCTGAAAGCAAACATTTTTCGATTGATCAAGCCAGAAGAGTATTGCAATCGCTGTAACGAATTAAGACTCATAACTAATGATCACTCCATCGATATGGTGATTGTAGAAAAAGTTCTGATTATATTCATTGCAAAGATCATTTTTTAAATTCAAATTGTGCAAACTTCTTTTCAACTCTCTTGGGTTATTTAAAGGGCACTTCTGGAGCTGCACAGTCATCGCATAACAGTGCCACTTTTTTTTTCTTCCATTGAAACATAACACTACTACTCACCGCACTTAATTTGAGTAATGCATTTTTTCCCTATGGGATTTAAAAAGTTTCAAGATTTATTGGATTTTCATTATCCAGTTTTTCCTTTTCAGAGGTTGTTTCCTAGTGTGGTAGGGTTTCTGTATCAAAAAGCCCATTCTAAGTAAGTATGAAGCATTCTTCTTCTTTTTTTTATTTTGGATTTTTGGAGTAATTCTTACCAAAAAAATGCTACATAATAAACAGGTCAAAAATTTTTCACAGCAAAACATAAACATGAGCCTGATTCACTGGAACAGTTTTCTGTACTATTTCTATTCAATTACAAAAGTATCAACTACAATCAATAATCACTAAATAAGCACACGAGAAAGCCTAGATATCACAAACCCTAGTTCACACTCAAGAGGAAACCATGTTGACATGATCACAGGGCAGCCTGAACATTGCAGTTATGGTGGGAGTGTTTTCTCAGTGTTCCCATGAAATTCATATGAACCCAATATGAGTTCTGGTCAAATTTTAAAGCCGTGGAACAGGGTAAGTAGCAGTAACCATGCAAGGAGTCTCTTTTGAAAGGATGAGTGAACTGAAGAGGAAAATGGTTGTAATTTGCCATGACAGAAAAAATTCTGAACATAAAAAAAGATAAGTTTCAAACCTGAAACTAGGCGAAGAACTTGTTAAAGAAGGTAGTACAAAACGAAGAATAATTCTAGAACAAAACAACCAATGAAGAACTGAAAAATAAAAGTTTTTTTCTTTTTTGTGAACAAACTGAAAAATAAAATAATAGTGACCTGATCTTTCAGATGCTGAACTGTCCAAAACATAGTAGCAGAACCAGGAGAATGGAAATAAAAGAGAAGATCAATGGGAGAAAGATAGAGAGATATAAAGACAAAAAAAAGAAAGAAGGCTTCATGGGCAAGAACACCACTTCCAAAAGAAAAATACATAACCATCCCACCCCAAGTTGAAAATAGAAGCAATTCACGGTTTTTTTCTATTCGGAGCAAACATACAGATTCAAGCGCAATGATACCAGAGAATCAGAGGTGTTTTGTATAGAGGAGGACAGAGGAGATCATGTACAGGAATTCGAAAAAACCATGGTTAAAGTAGATAGTCTAACCCATTGGCAACAAACCTTATATATAGCCATTGATTACATTAACTAGAAATAGAAACATAAAATACTTCAAAAAAAAAAAGAAACATAAAATACTTCTCCAGCAGGCTAACTCTACTAAACTCCAACAAGTACTAACAACAAGAACAAATCAAAAGTATAAAAAATCTGTATCAAAAGAAACGTATTATAAACACAATCACTACCACTAACTGATTTAAACACACCACAGTTTATATGACCTTACAGAGAATTCGTATGGTTGTTTTTGAGTTTGAACTCAGCGTATGAGAAATTCTTAGACTTGAACGCCAGCTTGTCACGTAGAACCGTTGTTTGGATAAAGCTTAGGGTTTACTGGCGATACAATAATTATATCATTTGAGCATCATAGGCGATCACAAATTACAACAATAGAGTAAAGGGAGACAATATAGATTAACAATTGAGTTTACATGGCGGGCAGGCACAGCCAGAAATTACTATAATCATATCATATAAGCATCATGGGCAATCAAAAATCACAACAATGGAGAACACCCAAAAATTGACAATCAAAATAAGATTTCAACATGGTAAAACCAGTACGATTAGGTCACTTTAACTGCTATTGTGATAAAATCTACCAAAGATTCTGAAAGAATTAGACTAAAATGTTAACGATTTGATAAAATCTTCACTTCAATTCCTCTACACACATCCCTTAAATTTCTAATATCCTTCATCAATATAAACCTTTTGATACGGAAGATTTCTACCCGACCGGGTCTAACCCGGATGGGGCTCCACATGCCAGTTAATCGGGAAAGATGCTGATCATCCATGACCAAAAGCGTAACATACGCCACAGATATAGCAATCATCATTGTTATGGAAGGTCAACTCAGTAGCTGATTGAAAGGGACCAACGACAAGGGAGCATGATCCGAGGAGAAACATCAGCCCTTGTCTGGCTAACTTACCAAATACATAAAAGGTAACACCCACACTATAAATGCATAGATCTACCCCTCCGGTAAGCAACCAATACACTTTGAGCATAATCTTGTGTAGCTTTTGCACGAGACCTCATTCGGTTCATCATCTGACTTTGCCATCGGAGGCGGTTGCCCCGGACACAAGCCGGCCCGCATCTAACCTTTCTTGCAGGACTCATCGTCCCGGATACGAGAGGAGGCTCGCTCGGATCCGAAAGCATAATTGATCCGCATCGGTTTGGCGCCGTCTGTGGGAACGACAAAATCTTCAAGTCATGCCAAGACGAAGAGGAAATAATAGACGTTCCCGAATAGAAAATGTTAGCGAGAATCAGATTCCCGAAGATCAAACACATCAAGACGATGGAGTCTACTCAACCCGAGTGGAACAGGATCCTCCCGAGGGAATGATCATGTTGCTCGTGATAATGATCGTGTTGCTCGTGATAATGATCGAGATGATCGAGAATTTACAATGATCGGGAATGATCATGTTGCTCGTGATAATGATCGTGTTGCTCGTGATAATGATCGAGATGATCGAGAATTTACAATGATCGAGATGATCAAGAATTTATAATGATCGAGATGATCGAGAATTTACAATGATCGAAAGGATCGAGAATTTACAATGATCGAGAGGATCGAGAATTTACAAGGATCGAGAGGATCGAGAATTTACAACGATCGGGAGGATCGAGAATTTACAATGATCAAAGACATCGGTTGGAAACCCGTGTGGGTCCTTCTACAATCTCGGTCATCTTACACCTTTTTTAAGGTACTAATTTGAATTGGGTCAATCCCATTCATCTTGCGCCTTCCATAAGGACTTGCACCTTTTTTAAGTGAGCCAAAATATCTCTGAGGATGATCTTCTGGCAATGGCGCTCGGGAACATGGACGAGGCAAGGAGACGGAAACCTCGTGCCTTCCAAAGAAACCTCCTTCGGGAGTACTCAAAAAAGCCCCCAAAGTTCCTGCGCAGGGCCGCAAAGACGATTCCCCCTCCAACCGATCTTCTCCCGAGAATAGTCCGAAGAAGAAACCATTCACTCGGGTTCACTCCCGTTTGATTAATTACTCCTTTTTAAAAGGAACTTGCATCTTTTCTTAAAGATACCATTCACTCGGGTTCACTCCCGTTTGATTAATTACTCCTTTTTAAAAGGAACTTGCATCTTTTCTTAAAGATACCATTCACTCGGGTTCACTCCCGTTTGATTAATTACTCCTTTTTAAAGGAACTTGCATCTTTTCTTAAAGATACCATTCACTCGGGTTCACTCCCATTTGATTAATTACTCCTTTTTAAAAGGAACTTGCATCTTTTCTTAAAGATACCATTCACTCGGGTTCACTCCCGTTTGATTAATTACTCCTTTTTAAAGGAACTTGCATCTTTTCTTAAAGATACCATTCATTCGGGTTCACTCCCGTTTGATTAATTTACTCCTTTTTAAAGGAACTTGCATCTTTTCTTAAAGATACCATTCACTCGGGTTCACTCCCGTTTGATTAATTACTCCTTTTTAAAGGAACTTGCATCTTTTCTTAAAGATACCACTCACTCGGGTTCACTCCCGTTTGATTATTTACTCCTTTTTAAAGGAACTTGCATCTTTTCTTAAAGATACCATTCACTCGGGTTCATTCTCGTTTGATCAATAATTCCTTTTTTTTAAAGGACTTACACATTTTTTAAGGTAATAATTTGAATCTGGTCAATCCCATTCATCTTGCGCCTTCCATAAGGACTTACACCTTTTTTAAGGTAATAATTTGAATCAGATCCACCCCGGTCAACTTGCGCCTTCCATAAAGATTTACACATTTTTTAATCTTCCTTGCTATCCCACACGATGTAAACAACGTCCGGGATAGGGGGCTTATGATACGGAAGATTTCTACCCGACCGGTCCGACCCTGATGGGGCTCCACATGCCGATTAATCGGGAAAGATGCTGATCATCCATGACCAAAAGCGTAACATACGCCACGGATATAGCAATCATCATTGTTATGGAAGGTCAACTCGATAGGCTGATTGAAAGGGACCAACGACAAGGAGCATGATCCGAGGAGAAACATCAGCCCTTGTCTGGCTAACTTACCAAATACATAAAAGGTAACACCCACACTATAAATGCATAGATCTACCCCTCCGGTAAGCAACCAATACACTTTGAGCATAATCTTGTGTAGCTTTTGCACGAGACCTCATTCGGTTCATCATCTGACTTTGCCATCGGAGGCGGTTGCCCGGCACACAAGCCGGCCCGCATCTAACCTTTCTTGCAGGACTCATCGTCCCGGATACGAGAGGAGGCTCAGTCGGATCCAGAAGCATAATTGATCCGCATCACCTTTAAAAATCATAGAAGTTTTTTTTGGAAAAGAGAACTTGCAGAGCCAAACGGAAATAATACCTTCAGCTCGTCAGAGAAATCTATATCAAATTTGTGATTCACTCAGCTCAGCTCAGCTCATCTCGCTGAATCGGTGTTCTTGCCATCGAAGCTGCTTTAAACCGTCAGAAGAGAACGAGAGAAGAGAACGAGGGAGGTGATGCCGTCATTGACAGGAACAGGATGGGAAGGAGGAGATTCTCTTCAACGCCGCCGGCACGTAGTCGAACATGGATAATGGGAATGGGCTCGTTTGGTTCCACTGGGCCGTAGGAGCTATGAAAATCCATGATCCAATGGCCAAAGAGTGTTTTAATTGTAAGTGATTTTGTATCGAAACCGTATCGGACCGCACTAGAAACCGTATTTAAACCGTTTTTTCATACCGATTTTGTACCGAAACCGTACCGGACCATTTTTGCAAATACTGAAACCGTACCGTACTATTTAAATTGGGCAATTGGGTACGGTTTTGATACATACCGACGGTATGAGTACCTAAAACCAGAACCATACCGAAGAAATTCAGTTTGGTACGTATCGTACCGAATTTTGAACGGTGTTGTACGTGTGGTTTTAGACGGCGCGGTTCGGTACGGTTAAACAATTTTGGTACGTAATTGACACGCTTACATTAAGGGTGTCAATCGGTATGGTTTCGGTACGGTACCAACTTTGAATACCGAAAACCAGAACCGTACCGTGCCGAATTTAAACGGTATGGTATCGTTTCGGTATTTACAAAAAATGGTCTGGTACGGTTTTGGTACAAAATCGATATGAAAAAACGGTTTAAATACGGTTTCTAGTGCGGTCCGATACCGTTTCGATACAAAATCAGTTTCACGCGCCAATCAAAATAACTATTAACAAGTAAATTATTGAGTCACCAGACTTACAGTCTCACGGTTATTGATTTGAATCACTCATCACAGATAACTAAATGTCTACATCCATTCAATAAAATAAAAATACCTGGTTTACTAAAGAAGATATGTATCCAACAACTTATTAAATCTGTCACACTCACTGCTTTAGCTTAATTACTTGGAAGTCTTCACGTCAGAGTTCAGACAAGAAGCCCATCACTTTAATTTCTTTAGCATCATTCATGTGAACTGTGAAGGCTTGAAGCCCATCACTGAAAAGCAATTTTGGTGGAGCTTTTCTCTTCATGTTGCATGCCTGTGTTATTGGGGACTACAAATTTGAATTGCAAAAGTTCCTATATGAACAACACCTTTCAGAAATAGCTGGTCTATCAAAGGCACCATGGTGTGTTGGCACATCACTGGAAAGACCAGACCCAAGATTGAGCTGCCCAGTAACCTTTTGAAGGACCGTTGGGTGCTGAGGCCGATCACCAGCCATCATATCTTGCAAACAGAAAACCCTGAAACTAGAAACTACCGGCAAGACAAAGCAGACACAGATTTTTAACACTCAGTTAAATTTTAATCAAAAGAAAAAGGACTATCAGGCATTGCTCGAACTATGAAAGACAAGACACAAATACAAAGTAAAGCAAAAAATCCAAGAATCCAAGAACCAAAGTGAAAAAGGAATACATATTACATGCTACATAAAAGTGAAGTCGTAACTCGTAACAGTAGCAAAAATGATCGATTGAAGAAGTAATAACCGAGTAAAGTAGCAGAGGAAAGGATCGCAGGTACTGCTCAGTCTACTCGTATGATTCATAAAACAGAGGAAACCAACTCAAATCAGGCTGCTGCTAATAAATTGAGGAAAAAAGAAACCACTTACGGCTTACCCTGTTTGTTAGTCTGTTACCCAGGTGTTCGTCTCGATCTCTCTAATCTCTATTCCTTTAGTCGCCCACTCGGCACTCGCCCTTTGGCTTTGGATTTGCCACTTTGGTACCTCTGCGGCTCTGCAGCTAGCAGCTCTGCTCTATCGTGAGAAGAAGACGATGAGAGATTCACAAATGAGAGATTGAGATGAGAGATTTCTGCTCTATCTTGCTGCCTTGCTGGTAGAGATTCTAGAGAATATCAGGGATTCACTGATTCAGGAATCAGGATGAAAGTGAGACGAAGACGATGTGAGAATCAGAGATTGAGAGATGAGAGATTGAGACGAAGACTCTGCTGTCGAGGTCGAGACTCGAGCGGACTGGGAAATAGCAAATAGGGCAAACATGTAAAATTCGGTTTCGGTCCGTACCGGACAGAATTTTAAAACGGTTTAACGGTTCCGGTCCATAATTGACACCTTATGTCCCATGACATGTGTCATGAACATATCTAGATTTTCTTTTTTTGGAGTTGAGTGAGTGCGGGTGCTCGTAGATCAGCTCACCCAAGTGCTTGCTTTGGTTGCTTGATCGCGCTAGCACGCTCCTCTCGCTTTGCTCGACTTGCTTTCGCTCCTCTCCTTTACAGTCGAGTTGCTTTCGTTCCTCAACATATGTTTTAGAAATGCTAATCCCAATGGTGGCATGCTGGGACATTGATCTCGATAGAAGGGAGCCAGCCCCCGCCCAAGGCCAGCTTGTTGTCCATAAAGGTCGAACCCATGACCTATTTAAAATACACTGAGAAGTATGAATCTTACCACTCTACCAACCCTGCATTGACAACATATCTAGATTTCTCATTTATTATATCAAAAAGTCAAATCTAGCCGTTGATTTTTTTATAGTTTCTTTCCTTTTCTTTTTTTTTTTTTTTTGGGTAATTTTATTATATTTGAGGTACGTGGAATTGATGTTTGCCTAGCCGAGCCTACATGTTTTTTTTATAGAAAGAAGGGTCATGCAGGACCCAACAAAAAAAAATATTTAAAAATTAATTTGGCCTTAACCAACATATCAGCCTGAAAAAATTTTGAGAGTCAATTTTTTACATATAATTTAAACATGATACACAATTTTGCTCCTAAGCCTAAGAGATTCAAACTTATGACGTCAAACTATTAGGCTTGTTCTTCAGCCTCAAAAAGGTTAACTTTTCTTTTATGATTGATATGGATTAACTACACACGAAATCACGAATGCTATCTGCTTGGGCTCATATACATGTCATGTGTCCCAAGAAGTGAGATACAACTATAAAAAAAATTAGAGTAACGATTATATCTCACCAAAGACACGTGGTGCATAGTTGGGCATACGTGACAATAAGAAACAAATGAAAAGATTCCAAATTTTTAGAGAGAAGTTCTCTCTTTTAAGGATGATATAACCAATGAACGAAATTTCGTTCGTTTCGCCCTGTTCGCTGCCTAGTGAACTGGGCGAAATGACGAAATATCGCCGATATCTCGGCGAGAAGCTTGTTCAGTTCGTTCGTAGAAGACAACAACAGTCGACGGTGATTCTTTGTCGATGACCGCTGCTTCTACTACTGCTCCACCTCTTCTTCCAAGACCCTTTAGCCTCAAGTCGTCATTGTGAGGTAGCAGAAGATCTGAGGGGTCGTCGTTGCGAGGGAGCAGAAGATCTGATGGAACAGGGCAGTCTTCTTCTCGCCCTCCGTTTTGAAAATAGCAGCGGAAATAGGAATAGAAATCGCTACTCAAATTCCAATCTTAAAAATTTATCTCGCCCTCATCGGTCATTTTTCCACCTCAAGTCTTTGTTGCTATAGTTTAAAACAAAACGATATTCTTCTTTTCTTTTTTATAGTTCTCATCGGTTATTTTTCCGCCTAAGGTTTGTTGAATATCGCTACAGTTCTCCTCGGTCATTTTTCTGCCTCAAGTCATTTTTCTCTTTATCTTTCTGTCTTTCTTCTTCTTGTTCTTCTCCTCCTTTCCGGCGAAAATCGTAGTGGCTGCTACCCACCTCAGATTCACAGAGCAGTAGAAAGAAAAAAAAAGGTTTTGTGAAATTCGGAAGTTTCGACCTCATTTTTATTTTGCCCACTGGCGAAATCCGATATATAGTTCACTGGATATAACACTAAATTTCTCTCCATGTAAATCAAATCACAATTGATATTTGAAGTTTGAACTAGGATCTCCCCTTAGCCTCATGATGTAGGCATTTCATGATCACACATCAATCTCTTGTCTTTTCAAAATATCCATAATGTCCTTCCTTGGAAATATTCAAATACATATTACTTTTTTTTTATTTTTTTTTTGTAAGTTTAGTTTGAGATAACTTATCCGCATTTCAATTATATAATTTAAATATATCTTAAAGCTTCGCCTTTAACTTGTGAAAATTCGAATCATTGACCTCACATTATGAAGTGTTGGTCTTTTACTAAATGAGCTAACTTTTTGAGATTTTGACCCAAAAAATTATATACAACTAGTTCCAAATGCAATATAGCATTTTTCATTAAATTGATATTACAAGTCTATATTAGTTAAAAGCAGAAGATTGGAAAATATAAATAAAAAAAGTTAGCAACCCTTATGATATACAGTTTGTAATTTAGCAAATGACCTTCATGTAATTTAGACTACTATAGTGATGCAGCTAGAGCTTCACCCTATTATAGTGGCCGGCATGTTAAAAACTCAATCATAGTTGATATTTGAACTTGAATCTATCCTTAGTCTCATGATTTAGGCGTTGCATCGTGCTCCTACTATAGTTTACTTAAATTTTATAGTTAAGATGAAGGTTAAATAGTCAATGTACATTTTTTTTATAAAAACTATACTTTTTTCTCTTTTCTCACTTGTTCAATATTATTTTCTAATAACTTTTTATTTTGACACCAAACTTATTTTTAACCAAATTCACCAAACCATTTTTCATTTTGACCAATAATGAATTTGTATACTTATTTCTTTTACATAGACATAATAGGGAATGAGAATTGATTTAAAAAAAAACCCCCTAAATAAGCCAACCTTTGAAAGTTTTGATTTTAAAAATATTATATAGAACTAGTACCAAATGGAATATTGCATATTCATTAAATTGATATTTTAAGCATGGTACTGTGTGTCGGTGATATATTACCGACACACGGTGAAACTTTGACGTGTCGTTGGGGGCAACACGACACCCCCCAGCGACATGACTTTTACTTTTTATCGGCGATATTTATTTTTAGTAAGCAATAACGAGAAAGATTAGTTGTTTATATTTTCTTACATGCAACCGCGACGGGGTCATGTCTGCGTTCTAGGATTTCAGTTCTTTCCTTTTCCCTTCAGGTCTGATTGCCTGCACCCATCACCATAGTATGGTTGCAGGCGTCCGTTGAACGCGCCATATGCGAAGTGATAATTCTCCAATCTCCACTGATGCAGCGGCAATTGAAGCTGCAACACTCAAAATTAAAATCGTCTGACATATCAGCATGTGTCGCCGCGTCCGTGGTGTCGCCAGGCACCGACACGGCGACACAAGTTGACATGTTAGACCGTGATTATAAGTCTATATTAATTAAAAACAAAGAATAACAGAAGAGAAAAAACAAAAAAGAAAAAAAAGAAAAAGGTTTATAAGTCAACAGGTAAGATGACCCAATTAGTTGGACTTTTCTCATCAATGCAGAGCTCCTGAAAGGCAAACATTTCCAGCTTCCATGTTTAAAAAGGAGAGAACCTCATACAGTTACTTAAAAGGGACACTACCTTCTCTGCTCTCAAAACTGTTCTTATACAAGCTCTGCTAATATCTGGCACTGGACAGAAGAACGGGTAGAGCTCTTTTTCTTTTTTAGGTCTCTTTGCACAAATATGAAACGAACCCGTTTGTGACATTCAAATAGATAAGACAAGCTTCATTCACAGATTTGGTGAAACATGATCAGATACAGAAGCTAGCTTAGCTAGATAGGACCAGTGTTGGGAGATGAAATTGAAAAACAAAAGCATATCTTTGTTAGTATAAGATATGGATCAATCTCAAACCAAAAAGAAGATATGGGTTTATCTGTTTTTGTGAAATTGTCACTGTTTGTTTCTAACCTTTGTACCCTTTACCTGTGAACCAATGGCCAAGCTGGACCAAAATTCTCCAGCATGGCTTAATTTTTCTTAAGCCCAAGTTCAAGCTTTTGGATCAAAAGGGAAAAGAAGTCTTCTGAGAAAATCTTATAATGAACATGGGAATCTTCAAACAAAAATTGCCTGAAAGAAACCCATGATTCAAAATCGCCTGTTGTTGCTTCTGATCCACTTTCTTTTAAAAATATCCAAGAAACATGCAATGATCCATCCAATCTATATAAGAGAAAAAAGACATGCAATGATCCATTCTCTATAAACACTCTCCGTCGATTCAAAATTTCTAAACAAATTTTAAGAAAACGAGCTGATTTGCCAGTAATAGAGTAATTAAGGTGAGAACCCAATTTATAATTAAAACTTCTCTCTCTCTTTCTCTGTCATCCAAATCCTTCTCGCCGCCCGAATATTAGTACTTCTCTGTCCATGAATCTGAGTGATGTGATGTTGCGTTGCTGAACGTGCCTTTGGCCTTAACATAAATAGGTTTGTTTCTTTAATCTCTACATTCATTCCGCCCTGAAACCATTACTAAACATAGTAACATCTCAAAGTCGCGTACTTTGTCCTCTTCTTCTTAGGTTCTGAAAGATGTCAGAGGAGGGGAAGGAGGAGGAGATGGAGAAGCGAAAGAAGTTGGGTTTGAAAACTCTTAGTCTTAACCCATTTGCGGAGGAATTCAAACCTTCAAATGTTCCAGTTGAGGCAGTCATGAGGGTTTGTTCAACAACAAACAATCAGGAACTTGATTCTCTTGGAAGGGAGGACATCACGTTTTTGCGAAGGAGGTTTGATTGTAATATCAACAGATGGGTTAAGGTTCAACTTCCTCCATTTCCTGTGATTCTTGAGGGGTTTAGTCATCACACATCTTTGATGATCCGAAATATCCCGAATCGACTAAGGTTACTCTCTTTTTCTGAGTTATAGCTAGTTTACCTCATGGGTTGATGCTTTCTCTTGTTGCAATCATTTCATTGCCCCTCTCTTTCTCTGGTGTGATAGTTCGGGCTTATATTCTCTCCATGCCTGCTAGTTCACATTATGGTGGTGGATGGTTTCTGTTAGTTTATAAGAGCAAAATTTCTTGCTTGGTGCTTCGACACTCTCAGTTTTATTAGCATGTTCTTCTAAAGAAAACCTCTCTCTGGTGTTTCTTTTTGTTGCATGTGTTCTTCTCAGAAGGAATGTTGTGGTTTAACTGAATCATTATCTAGATTATTATAATGGGGTTTTCATGTATGAATGCATGCATTAGAGTGACCTTCATGATCATGTATCATCTCCAGTTGCCGTAGTATAAAATTCCAAAGCATACACCATATTTTTATTACAAACTGAGGGATTGAGAGTGAAGTTTCTCTGGAAACCCTTATCAACATTACTGTCTAGGGCTGAAGAAATTGTCAAGGTACCATGGTTGATGATCTAGGTGTTCCTTAATTCCCAGAACAGTTAAGGTAAGTGGTGGTTATAATCTGGGGGTTAGGTGCAAGGTGAAAACTCTGCAAAAATGATGTAGGTATATATACTAGTTATTCACCCCAGCCCAACTGAAAAAAAAATAAAAATGTTGTTGTGTTTTGTTTCTGGGTAGCTGGTCAGTTCATGTTTAGCTTTAATCTGAATAATCTGAGGATATGTACTGATACTCTTTCTTTATTTGAAATCATACTCAGTAGGAAAATGTTGATTCAATTGCTAGATGAGCATTGCAAGGAGCTGAACAAGTGCATATTGGGACATAATATTCACCCTCCAACACCTCTTTCTGAATACGATTTTGTGTATCTTCCTATAGATTTCAAGTATTGTTCTTTTCCTCCTGAAATTTCTTTCCCTTGTTTATTTTTCAAAAGCTCTCTTTAGCAAATGATGGTTGATGATATTGCCCTTCCTCTTATATGATCTTCCTTCAGAACCAGTCTGAATAAAGGCTATGCATTCGTAAACTTCACTACTAGTGCTGGAGCTTTTCGTTTCTTTAGGTCCTATGACACCCGCAAATGGGATTATTTTCAGACAAAGAAGACCTGTGAGATTGATTTTGCTCAAATTCAGGTTACTTGCAGTTATTTGTTTTTTTATTTATTTAAATATTATAAAATTAGGGTTTTTTTTTTTCACCTTGTTTCTGGTATTTCCTTTCTAATCAGGGAAGAGAGAAATTGGTGAAGCATTTCATGAAATCCATTTTCGTGTGTGATACAAAGGACTACTTGCCAGTACAGTTCCTGCCTCCTCGCAATGGATTGTATCACACCACCACCAATGGGACTACTGTTGGAAGACGAGGTGCTCCTCATAGGTACTATATGGCAAAAACAGGAAACAACCATCAGTTTGGTTCTTCCCAGCATAGTTTTAAGATTTGGGCTAGAATAAGCAGTTAGGTTCTAATACTTGCATATATGCAGGTGATTAGGGTTTTAATTTCCTTTTAAAGGTAAGGTAATCAGTGGTAATTTCAAGTGGAAACTAAGGTGGAAACAAAATCCAATCCATGTTTTGGTTCCATCCGCAAGTGGGTTTAATGGGCAAACACCAGTGATGCACTGGGGAAGGAAGTGGAAACATGGGTGATCCTGATTCCATTATTCTGGTTGCTGCAGCTTCTGCTTCTGCTTCTGCTTCTGCTTCCGCTTCCGCTTCTGCTGTTGTTCAAGTAATTAAGCAGTGTGTAACAGTCTCTATGTATTAATATAGTTTGGAATTGAACCAGCTTCTTTGCATTGCGAAATTAAGCAAGTAATCTTCTACAGTTCTACAGCCTATCTTCCATTTATATGCCTAGATCGCAAGTTGGATCGAAATCATGGAATAGATGAATGATGTGCAGGCAATGATGTCCAAGTAAGGTAAAAGCTTTACATATATGATATATCATCATCATCATGAGAAATGGAGATGGGATGTTAGGGTCAAATCACCCAGAAGCTGACGTAGGGACAACTGGATTTGTTGCGAGAATAATCATTGCCTTCAAAGCCGTGGTGGATCTCTAGCTCTTATTCTGTCTCTACTGCACTCCACACTGACTATACTATACTCTTTGTTCTTCAAATTCATTTCTTTACTTCAATTTTTTCTGTTCCCCGAGGACGACAACAAGAGCACCTCATGATAATAAATACGTCAGACAATTACTTTGAGTTTTTTTGGGACTTTGCTTCAATCCTGTTCATTGACGGGCAAAGCATTTCGGGCTTACTGGTAGATAGAAATTCGATTTCGGCCGTTCAGATTCAACGGTCGACGGTTCGAAATCTAGCTTATGGTGGTCACGCGCCTGACCCAAACAAAATTAAATTTTTTGTTGGCGTCGACTTTAGTGCTGCCATTAGAGCTGGGTTGCTTCTAATTCACTTCACTAGGCCTCCATTTCTTGAATGTTCACTTCACTGGATTCAAGTTTATGGTGTTACTCTCGTCATCTTTGTAAGTAAGTTATCTATTTTGAGTTTTGATAGTTAAGGTTTTTATTCAAATAATTCATATACCCTTCAGTATAAAAATATTTGATTATCCTTAGATTATCTTTTCTCCATTTTGTTTCCCAGGTGGGTGAAGGGAGAATTTTTTTTAATCATCTTCTTCCTGTATCTCATTGCCGCTGTTGGAAATTTCGCCACCACCACTCCCCTCCCTTGCTAGCATTTTTTCATGGATATTACAACAACACTTAGAGAAGAAGCAACAAAAAGAAAACCAATTGAGAGTAATTTGGTGGTGGTCGGTGGCAGTGGGTTGGGGTTTTTAGGTACACGATGAGATAGAGGAAGAAGATGGGTGAAGGGATTATCCTTTCACCCGCCTAGAAAGCAAAATGAAGGTAAGGTAATCTGAGGGTAATTAGGTCCTTTTACATTAGAAGGCTATATGAGTAATTTGAACAACAAACCTTAACGGTAAATTTGAGCATTAAGGTGGGTAATTTGAAATTTACCAAGTTGATGAAGGTGGACATTGTAAAATTTAGCCCACTTTAGTGGACAGTCAAGAATTAGAGACCTACTTAAAAAGGATTCACATCCTCTGTAATTTCTTTCCCTACAATTCCTCGTAATTTCCTCGTGTAGGTTCGGTTGTGCCACTTTAGTGCATCGTCCCAAAGGTTACCCAACAAACCGAGTTTAAATAAAATTCAAATTTATGGGTGGATTTAAATAAAATTTAAATTTTGTTTAAATTGGATAACCATTGGATTATTTAAATGCCACATGGCACAATCCTACGAGGGAACTACAGGAAATTGTAGGGAAATGAATTACAGAGGATGTGAATCCACTTAAAAGCGCCCTGTAAAAAAAACTCCAATTACTTTTACATAGAGGAGTGAATGGATAATTGAAATTTGCTTCTAAATTTGCTCATTATCCGTTTAGAGGTATCTGAATCTATGGAATTACTAATAGGATATTGACAAAAAGATTAAATTACTTATTTGGATTTGTTTTCTTATTTTTACTTGAGATATGTGAATTTTTTTTACTAAAATAAATATCATAGTTGTTTATTTTTTAAATTTCAAACCTAATCCTTACAAATTAAATTATAAAGATAAATGATAAAGATGTCAAAAGGTAGTCTAAAACTTGTAGTAAATCTATATTCATAGTTTCATACCAATTGAGAAGAATCTATTTATTATCCGACTGTCAACTGAATTTTTCTAAAAATCATATTATCCAAATCCGTTTGAATATGATATGATGTGGCTATGGTATTACCACTACTTGTTCAAAATCTAATACATTTACACCCCTATTTTAAGCTATCTCTTGCACCTGCAGTGGCGTGTTTCTCACAATGAAATGATCGTCGTGCTCGTGCCCCTCGTTGTTTTGCTTAACTAAAAGACCTTCTGAAAAACGAGATTAATCAATGTTGCCGACATATCGCTGAAAAGTTGCCGAATCTGCGATATTGGCAAATACCGAATCTGAGAAATGTTACCGGAGACGGAATGAGCAGATACAATAGCATATCAATTTCTCTCCAAGCTAGCTAGCTAGCGACCCAAATTTGTTGTTCGTGTTAAGTGTTTGTTTTTGCCTCTTCGGTTCGATCGACCTTTTCTTGGGACCTAATTAATTCATTCTTGATCGACCAAAACGAAGAACAGAGCTTATGTGTTCTTGAAACAGCTCGTCTCCGTGTTGAGCTTGGTGGTGAAGTCCAAATCCTTGGCTTTGAAGAACAAGACGAATGCTCATCATCTTGTCTCTTATGAAAAATAAAAGGCCTTTCTTGTCTTCCATCACCCAAGTGAGAAAAATGAGTTGACATTGAACATTGCTAACCACACGTGGTAGAACTCTAAAAACGGTGAAAAAATGAGTTAGAAGTTAAAAAATGACTTGACGTTTTTAAGTCTCTACTAAAAAAATGACTTGTCAGGAAATCTTGGCAAGATTTTACCGATTCGTTAGCTTCGACAACCAAGGAACTATGAAATCTCGCCGAGACTTTGCACTTTAGTCAAAATGTCGTGATAGTCAACCATAGCACCCACTAAATCAGGGCTAGAATATTACTGATATAAGAGCCCGTGAACAGCTGCTAAACTGCTTTGTGGGACTTGATACGGGAAGACCTTGACACATGTGGACTCCACATTCATGTGAATGTAAAGGCATTGAAATTTGAAATACGATGAGGTGAAGGCAGGAAATCTCAATCCCAAAATCACTCCATTTTTTCCGGAAGCCCTTACGGTCAACGAGTCCGGATCCTCACCCCGTCGAGAGAGCACTGATTGCTCCCCGACAGCTTTCCAACCACACAAATACGTGGGGCCCACAGATGAAAAACACTTTTAAAAAAAAAAAAAAAAAAAAAAACTTCAAATGTTCACCCGTGGGCCCCACGTGTTTGTGTGGTTGGGAAGCCGTCGGGGAGCAGTCTGTGCTCCCCTGACTGGGTGAGGATCAGGACTCGTCAAGGATGTAATTTTAGATAAAAAAAAAGGTGTAACTATCAATTTATCACTGAATACATGGATTTGCGTTAAGCAGCAAACCCAAGAGAGGCCTGCCTAGGTAAGTACTAATTTTTACGATGTCAATAGTCATGGAGTAGAATGGCGGTGACTTTCTTAGCATTTTGCTTCAGTCCTGCGCATGCCCACGCTAAAATCTGGTTGAGATTTCTACAAGACCTCAATCATTAATTTACAACAGTCGAGATCGAAATTTTAGTCAAATTCTTGATCCAACGATCGATGATCTCGCTGAACGTGTCCTGCGCATTAAATGCGCAAGGTCTGTTTTTTATACTCTGAAAATTTGGAGCTGGTTACAATCACTTTATCGGTGATGACCAGAAAACTTTAGATGGGGCTCGGAGTCGGAAGGAACATTTGATTGAGTATCAAGCCTGCATTTGATAATGCGCAGGATTGTCAAGCAAAACATTTTTGGCCACTAGTTGAGATTTTGATCTAGTGGCCGAAAATGTTTTGCTTGACAGTCTTGCGCATTAAATGCGTAGGACTGAATCAATTTCCGATGATAATGATGCTTGTCTGTTAAAGGATCCCTCTTTCTGGCCATGTATTTGTTGAGCCATGGCCGGAACATTTTGTCTGAAGGAAGCAATTAACAAGTCTCTAGTCCCTTCTAGTTTAGAACGGTATCCTACCACACATGAAACATAACTGAAGTGCATTTACAGAGCACACACCCACGCACCCACACAACAAAATAGCCGTGTTATCTTAACGCTATAGAAAGATTTCAGGCCAAATGTTACATACAGGGTATCTCCAACCACTGTCGCCTCTTGACAAACATAACCTAATAGGGTCGATTTCTTGGGGAAAGAAAACATCACAGATTCACAATGGCTACTACATATGATGTGTGAAAACCTTTATAAACAAACTGCTGACCTCGACGTCTCTATAACCACCAACTACATGCCATACGGAACCCCACAATCACTTCACTGGTCAATCTTAGCTAACACAAGTGCAGAAAATAGTTGAACAATGAATTTTGTGTTTCCAAAACGTGTAAATCACAACACTAAATTCCATTACAATGAAAAGCATTACATAAACTCTGTATACATACACCCTATAAATCTGATGCCAAAAGTAACGCAAGCATTGTATATCTGCAGCAGTACAAAAAGACAACAAACACAAGCACAAGTCGTTGGCTACCCAATCAACCATTACAGTATCGTTGTCACAATACAAGGAGATGAAGATGAGAACCGTGAGTAGATAGGTGTTGGGGGACAGGGAAATTCATTAGAAGGAACTAATTAATTCCCTTCTACAAGCAAATCAACCAAATCCACAAGAAAAGCCCACAATGCTTTCTCCAGACCTGGTTAGTTGCAATTTGCTCAGAAGAGATTTTCTAACTACACCCTGCCACATAATTGTGTTAAGAAATGACATACGAAACTCCAAGGGCTCACTTCAATATCGAAACTGGCAAGGATGCCCCACAAGCACATGAACAAGGTCAGTGGACATGGAAAATGACTACAATGGCCGAATGGCGTCCACAGCACTGTTGGTATAAATTATTGTTGTACTTACCATAATTGGCATTATAATTTATAAGTACTTGATCAGTAACCAAATGACAGCAGCCAGAACAACGATGCCAATTACAGCCAAAAGCAAACACATGCAGGAGCAACCACCACTTGTACGCTTGTTCAGAAATGCCAACTTCTTTTGCACACGCTGCATCCAACAAAACACAACAGATAAATAACATAGATAATTAATTCTTCAATAAACAGGCACTCGTCTAACCAAGGTATAGTCAACTAAATACGTACTAAACTAAAAATATTTGTTGTAATAGCATTTGTTATCTTTCTAAGCAACATTTTGGACCTGAAGTAAGTTACAGGTGGTCAAAGAGTTTTCAACATTTCCCTACCAAACCCTATAGGCAGCAACGATGCCATAAATTTATTTCAACTCCTTGAGGCAATGATTATTTTGGGGGTAAAACTCCCTCTTGCCAAGTACACCAATCAGATATTTGAAGGGTTTAATTTGACACATTTGAGAATTCCATACCAAGCACATGCATATTAGGGTCTGCACTTGTATCTGTACCAAAGCAGTAGCACAAGTGCATGGTTTTACAGAAGCAACAATATACATCTGTTCATGTGCATATGCTGAAAGTTTCACTTTTCCCTCCTTTTTTTGATGAAAAAGGAGTACTAGTATTAAAGCCAAAGCACAATATACAAAAGTTTCTCTTGGACTACAAGAAGGAACTAGATCCTTTGTTCTAAGAGAATGGACTGTTAGAGAAACCACTTAAGAGAGTTCAAGGAAATATTACAAAAAGCGACATCGGAAAGCTCCTGTACAATAGTAATCAAAATGGAGCAAGGTAAAAAGACCAAGTCTACCCCTTAGGAGAGGGTAACTGTCCAAAAGACTCCTACAACCCGACCATACTTCCTTCAAAACTTTCAATATACATTGAAAGTGTTACAAGCCCATATTAGAGGTACAGAGGTATGTGGATACTAAGAATATAACCTGTAGCCTGGAGTCTGTCGAGTCCACATGCTGGTCCAAGGAATCCTGCAGAGTCAAGGAGAAGGGAAACATCAAGTTCAGAAATGCAAAATTGAACTGAAAAAAATAGGGAGTAATGGGATGAAACAAAAGGCAGGGGACCAGTTATCAGAAACCATACAAGAAGTCTTGTGTGTAAGCCAAGTTCCTCATTCACAGCCAAAGCAATGTGCTTCGTACTTATTACTGTCTCCTCCAATTTCTCGAGACCTTCATCTTGTTCTGCTTCCAATACAAGCATGAACATATATCAAAATCATAAAAGACCACCCAAGAGAAAGACAGAAGGACTGTCAATTAACAAGGTTATAGAAACTTGCCTCTCATCACTTGCCGCTGAAGACCAACAAGGCCACGGTTGTCCAAGCCAGTTGTTCTGCTCATGGCATCTGGTTTTATATCTGGTCCAAGCAAGCTGTCCCTAGTGGCAAAATTGGACATATTCAACGCAGTGGCCATCTGGTTGGCTTTGGATCTCAAATTTGCTAGCATATCCTGGCGTCTGTGCATCTCCTTCTCTGTTCTGTGCATTTGAACCCAAAAGAAGAAAGGCAAAAAAAAAATGAGAAAGCTTGAGGAACAAAATAATTAATCAAAAGAATTAGAATTAAGAAGCTAAACAGTTTTTAAGTCTAGATATCAGTTAATCAAGTACAATGTGCTCAAAAACCACAGAAGAAATGATCTGCCAGAAACACAAGTATTTAACTTGAAAAATTTTCCAAAGACCCAAAATGTCCCATGACTACATGCAGGTGACCAAGTACAATAAGTGCAACCAAATGAAGGTGAAACCATTGATGAATGAAGAGAGAGATGGTAATCAAACTTAGTAGCCCTTCTGGGTACCATAGATGCAGATGCCTTCTTGCATTAACCCTTTAATTAGATTCTGAGAAAGTGATGAGGACATCAGTGAGCAGTTTCGAGTTTACCGGCGACACCGACGTAGAGATCATCCCACGACAGCTTCTATGTGGATGGATGACGAGCTCGAAGGTTATTAGACTGCTAGGATTCTATGGTTCGATGAGAAACACTGCTCATAGGCAGTTTGTCATGTTATTTTCCTTAGTCTTAGTGGGTTGGGTAGTAGTTTACTATTGAAATATTTTAATTTCATGTTTGAGTCTTATGGGCTGGGCCTAGAGTCTATTTAGGCCCAATTTTGAATTATTTTGAGTTTGGGTTAGATTTAGAACTTAAGTTGGGGTTATTTTGGGAATTAAACATGTAGGGTTGTGAGGGATCAATTTTTTTATTCAAACCTTGTATGAAATTTGTTTTTGGTAATCAATGAATGAAAAGAATTTGAAAAAAAAGAGCTCACGTTGCTTTTTTCCTCTCTCTCTCTCTCTCTCTCTCTCTCTCTCCGGCGGAACCAGCACTTTCCCCTCTCTCCAGATAATCTCTCTCTCCTCCTTTCACCCTTGTTTCCCACTAAAAAAAATTCCCCTTGCTCTCCTCTACAAAGATCTACTCTTTTTTTTCTCAAAAAAAGACTTAGTTTCTTTCCTAGAAATCTTCTTCTTCTTCCCCAAACCCCATGGTTCTATTTTTCTTGCAAAAAAAAAAATATATATCTTTGTTTATTTTTTCTTTCCTTCCCTCTTTTCCTTATACGGCAGTCTAGTTGTCTTTTGTTAGTCTCCCTTCCCTTCTCTTTGTTTCTTTTCTTTCTCTCCCTCTCTCTTATCACCTACTCTCTTTCCTAGGATACGCCTTCACTTCAAAATAATTTTTTCTCCTTTCCTAGGATTCACTACTTCAAAATATTTTTTCTTTCTCTTATTTCTGTTCCTAGATGCTTTCTAACCCCTGTTTTGGAGCCAGGATCAGCAAGTAACATTATCTCTCCCAAAATATTTTTCATTTATGCTTTGGCAGTAGTTTTGTTTAAAACAAAAACTTCTCAAGACTCCCTTTACATTGTTAATTGTTGAGTTCCTTATTAGAAATCTCATATTGATTATGACAACTCTATTTTTCTTTAAGTTTCTTAATACCCTTGCATTTAATTTAGTGTTATGGTGCCAAGATCCCCATCCCCTTGTTTCCCTATTGATTCTTGTTTCGTTGTGCTTACCAGTAAGACTTATTGTGTTTATTTCTCTACTTTAGCTGTCTTACATGCATGATTAATTAGAATTCAAGTGCTGCAAATTCCTTTCTTTACTATCTGTCAAGAATAGGTATTTAATTCTAAGAGTCTAGTAGCCCACTTTGTAGGTCCCCTAGTTTCTAGGGTTTCTCCTACATCAGAAAGTCCGGTACCCATGGTGGGAGATCTCAGCGAAATATCTCGCTATTTTGAGATAGCGAAAGGAGAGGAGAGACGAGATCTGAGAGATGGAAGATCTCGCCACGTCTCGGCGAGATCTCACCATATCTCAGTGAGATCTCGACATCTCTAGTCCAACCACCTGGTTTAGGGGGTTTTAAAACCCCCTATCTCGCTCGAGGGAGGCATATCGCTGCAACCCTCAAAACTTGCCGGAAACTTGATTTTTGCCGAAATTTGTTGGGGATTCGACTTCTAAACATCCTTAACACATCAACAACATCAGATTATCATCATTCAAGCCTATTTCAACTAGATTTTCAACAAAGGAAAGATTTTCCCCCAAATTTGATTTTTTTTCAAATAGAATGTTCTACAGTGGGTGTGTGAGTCTAGTATAAATATATGTTGATCTACTAGCTTTGATCTACACCTTCATGGAAACAAATTTAATTAACATTAAACTGATATGTGGCATACTACAGTGATGAGTTGAGTTGGGAGTCATATGTCACCAACGTTCAGAATCAGTTGATGCAGAATGCTGAGTGATACTCTTGCCGTCTGGTAGTCTTGTAATCTTGTTACTCTTGTACTCTTGTGATCGTGAACTTAGGGATTATGATTTATGACTTACTAAAAGTCTATAACTTCTTATGGTTGTAAAATTTTGAAGACATTTAAGTTCTTTGATAGTTTAATGTGTAATGTATTTGATATTTGATAGTTGATAACATGAATTACTTGATATCTCTACATTACATGTTGTCTAACCTTGCATTCCACAACATTTCGATTTTACACATAGGATCAACTTATAAGACATACTTAGGGTTATTTTCTCACAAATTTAAGGCAACCAGTGTTTTCAAAAGGCCTTAAATAGGCCAAATGCCAAGTTTCAGCCCAACCAGGACCTAAAACCCACCGAGATGGGCCACCGAGTTTATGCCAGAAAATTTGTATATCTCGACTGAGCTCTCGCCATCTTGGTCGAGATCTCGGTTTTTTTAAGAGGCTTGAGCGAGGTCTCCCACCATGTTGGTACCAACATATCCATCATGAAAACATAATGCCTTGTAAACCAATGATATCTCGTCTTTTCTCATCTCAAGCAAGAAATATGTCACCTACATCTTTCTTTTTTTCTTTTTTTTTTTTTTTTTTGGGCCTGGGGGGGGGTTGTGATTGTTGAAGAGCACCACCAGCCTACTGGTGTCTTTGCTAAAAAGCCAATCCAGGTTTCCGAGAAGTCACATAAGCTATGAACAACTTTTTTACTCTTTGCTTGCAAAGCCAACCCAGGCTTCAAAGAAGTCACAGAAGCTGTGAAAAAACTTTTTCTTACAAGAAGGTTAAGATGAAAAAATTTCACATATTACAGTCAAAGTGCTGTGGAGTTTGAAAGACAAAAAAACAAATTAAGAAATTGAAATGGCAGTGACCAAGGACATGAAAGGTTATTTCCCATTGCATAAGATAGTTGTTAGGGCCCCAAGGCTTGGTGCCGAAATGCATAACAATTGTTACGCCATACAAAGTGACACCTTGAAAACGTTATATATATGTTAGTAATTTCCAGTGTTACTTTATTTCGTACCACTGGTTTTTAAGCCAGGGACCTTGGACAAAGATGCCGATGTATTGTAGATGTGGGATGCACCTATCACAGGTGCTGACAAGACAAAGCTGCTGAGTTTGCAATCTTTGGAATTCAGTAAGCAATCACGACACTCTTTTTCCCCCCTTTCTGTCCCACTATCTACACTACGATAAATATCTAATTTGTTCTATTGTTTTTGTTTGACTATCATCAAATGGATGCCTGCGACAACGTCAAATTCTAAAATTTAGATGACGAAATACGAGAATGGTAGGCAAGCCAAGGTTTAATCTGGAAAAGGGTTCTGATCTGAATCTGATTTGAGTAGTTTATCGGAAGGAATGGAGGTTAATGGAGGGTGGGTGCAGGGAACGGATGATGAGGTGATGATAGTTGAGGCTGAACCCCTGAACATATATAGGTGACAGCCAGGAGTCCTATCTTTCATTATGACCGAAGGAGTCCCACCTCGGGCAGAAATTTCGTGGGCTTATTCTTCACTAGCAGCTGTCCCAAGTAAGACAAAATATCAAGTTGAAAGGACGAGCAGACTTTGAATCTCATGAGGAAGGTGATTAGAGGCAGGGATCTAGAGTGTTAGCTGCTCCAGGAAGATGATTTAACACCTGAAATACTAGGTTGTTCTGAGTAGTATCACTGAAATTGCAGCAAACTCAACCAGATCTAATTGTACCGCCAGAACAGGAAAAGGAAAGAATGATAGTGAAAAATAGGTAAGGAGGAGAAATTAAGGAATGGGAATGAAAAGTAGGAGGATGAAAGAAACCAAAGCTTACCTGAGGAAAGAAGAGTCCAGACAGAGAGACTGGAACAGAAAAGAGCAAGGAGAACCTGGTGGAGACACACACAACACCACCGTGAAGATTAACTCAATTCCCAATTTCATAGCATCCCTCTTCCCATTGTAGGCTATATGCATATGAATATGAGTTAGCATTTTTTGAGTTACAAAAGAGTCCAAAGTCCATTGTCGGTTAGTAATTTGAGTTGTGTTGGAATTGGTTAGTTTATGTATAAGATAATACTCTTTATCAAAGAGGATTCTCGTCTTTTAGGAGTTTTTGATTGAGATTTTTTTATTTTTTTATTTTAATTATTAGACTCCAAGTTAAAGAGTCTAGGTCAAGTGGTAGGATCCTTGTCTACTAGGGATTCCCACATTGGCTCAAAGTCTTTTAAGGGTTATAAATAGCCTGTTATTTCATTGTAATTTTCAGGCTTTGATTGAATAAAGTTTATAGTTTTTGGAACACAGGGTCACAGTTCTCTTTGGGAGGGCCACGGCGGATTTCAAAAGTTTTCAATCACAACCAACAGCTTACAAGTAATCATCAAGCAGCCAATCAAGAAATCACAACATCCCAAGTAAGTCCAAATACCTCCCCCACTCTTCCCTGCCCTGCACAACCTTCCCCAACCTCCTGTCCGTGCTGCCGCATCAATCCAGCACCACCCCTAGGCCTCACGACACCCTGCAGCCTCTCCCCTATCCCCCACCATCCTGTTAAGTTTCTCCCCCACCCTATCCCTGGAACCGAAGGCTTCCCCACCCCTTTCTTCTCCACCATACAGCAAACCCCTTTCCCTACCCTTCCTTTTCCCCAAACTAGGATTGCAATTCCCTCCTAGCCCTAATCCTACTTCCAATTCCCCAACTAAATTCAGTTTCCTAAGCCTAACAAACTCTGCTTATCTTCTTCTTCCTAGGAGATTCTGCAGAATTTTAAAACTCTGAAATATGAGCCTGTTTACACCTCTGACCTTACCTAGTAGTCCTGACCTATTAAAAAAAAAAACCAGTTCTGCAATTACTAGAACAAGAGGTACAGACCTGTTCCTACCCTCACCGGGATGCCTTCCAAAGTTCCAAGCCCTAATTCTGATTCTGTTACCAATTTCAGTCTGGAAGTCATATCCCTTAGTCCTGAAACTATAGTTCACGTTCAAGGCAGGTGTTGTTGAAAAGACTGGCAAAAGGTCTCAACTTGGGAGGGATTTGCTAACCGGAAAGCCAGATCGACTACAAGGTGGAATAGGATTGGAACGAAGTCCACTTCTAGAGAGATATAAATTCAGATCTGACTTTCAGTTGCAACAGGTTTTTCAGAACACTAGAATACCCTAAACACCATTAAACATCCCTCCCCTTTGCTGGAATTCCTATTCAGCCCTTAGATTTGGGAAAATTACTAAAATACCCTTATCCCTAGATCTGGGTTTACATCACCTATCCCCTACTAACCTTCATTTTAAAGGCAGCTTGAGTTTGGTTTTCCCTTGGTCTACATTTCTAGATTGGGTCCACCCGTGATAACACTGCTGCATCAAAAAGATTTATGCTTGACATGGAATTGAAGAGCTATACACAGAAACAATGACTGCCATTTGATTATCATAGCTTAAATGGTCTTCACAACATGGAAACTAACAGTAGATGAAATTGCAAAACTGTTTTTGTTGTATCCACAAACCCACTCGTTTTTCAAATATTGTGAAACAATTGGAGCAAAAATACTTACATTGGCTGCTTCGTGGGTAGCTTGGATAAAAGGGATTGCAAACTATCGAGTCTAGTTCCTAGTATTGTAATCTTTCTCCTAACGGCAGAGAAGTGACGCTGTGTATCTGGTCCTGATGGGGGAATAGAACCCCTCTCAGAAATCATCCCATTTATATCATCAGCAAGCTTTTGTGCCTCATTTAATTCCTTCATCCATGAGTCTGCTGCAGATGCCATTATACCTGAAAGTGTACTCAAAAATGAGGTCGAAATTAATTAAAAAACAGGCCATGCTAAAAAGAAAATATCAGCCTTAAGAATAGCTGTGACAGAACTCCAGAGCAGGATGAAAATATTGTTGAGCCAAAAGCACAACTAAACTATATATTTATTCGATTAAGTATTTATTTAGCATCATATCTACAGAGATCATCAGACCCCATATTTTCAATACTAGCCCAAGGAGCCCTCCTTTGTCCATTAAAGGAATATATTCTTCACAAGGAACTTCTCTAACTTGATAACTACTTTTCAATGTAACAGAAAACTATTTCAGCTGATAGCAACAATCCTCTGAATTTGGAAGAAGTACACCCTTGAGTCCAATGATCAGATTTTTTTATGAATAAGATATCTAAATAAGGCATAATTACTGACTAAATACTTTTCATACATTTACGGTTAACGCTTAGTACTGATTGTCGGTCCAAACAGTGGTAAATTTGTCTGTTTTGCCTGAATAAGGCAATGGGTGAGTGACTCAATTGCCAAGTTAACTCTAAAAGATAGACTAGCCCGTGCAAGTTATGGAATCCAAACTCAAAAACAGAAGGTCAAGATATTTCTCATCTGGCTGTGGGAATCAAAAGATACTGGGCATTGTCATTTCCGCGTACAGGTATTTGAGACATTAGCTATTGTAATCAGACAAATCTCCACTTTCGGACTCCTATCTGTGGTTCCTACGCTACAAAATTGGCTCCATTTTTGTTTCTTCTTTCATCATATATTTGATGCTAGTATTAGTGACTCACCCAAAGAACAACATCCATAAAGCAATACTTGAGCAATAACCAAAAGAAGTGTACCAGTAAATTGCCAACCAAGTGAGGTTCAGTGAGTCTAGAGAGTGCAAACCTAAGTTAACGCAATTTCCGAAACATAAACAATCTTATCTTCTTCCTCTAATTAATTGAAAATTTCCGAGTCTTAGAATCAAGGTAGTCTCATTAGCAGAACACTAAGGACCAACCGCGATCAACATACCAAGAACATCAAGAAACTCAATTATCTTTCTCCAATATCATCAAGACAGCTACAAACAACACCGTCGTGAAAGATGGATTAATGCTCAAACAGAGACACCCAATTATATAGCTAGAAATACATAATGACGATAAGATGGACTACCCACAAATCAAATCCTCCAGAAGAAACCGAACGCCCTAAATTCCATCCAGCACCATCAAAATAGATACTTACCTAAATCCATATCCGCAATTGATAATACTAAGGAAAGATTAATCAGATATATACTAATAACAATGACATCGATCCTACAAAGAAAACATTATCTGAAAATAAAAATGTAAAACAAGAAAAGAAGAATCAAATTACCTCAAGCAAATGACTTGATTCTGCAATCAGACAAACCCGATAACTCAGCGTCTGAGAAAAAGATTGATTGATCTGAAGTCGGACAGAGTTCTGACCTTGGCGTTCGGAAGGGAAGGGAGGTGGAAACGACGACACAAGCTAATGCCACGAAACTCAGCTGAATTTGTCCGAGTCTCGTTGTCGTCGTCAAATTTTGACCCCTTAAAAAAACACATTAAATAATACACAATATATATTGGTGAGTTTTCTCCTACAAGACCTTCGTATCCTCTACCTAGAGTCTAGGTCACCTACGCGTCAAGGGAAAGTGGTGAGGTAAGCGTTCTTGTTTGCAAAGGTGGGATGGGATAAAAAGGACTTGGAAAAAAAAATATGTGGATCCCATGTGTAGTGGGGTGAGGGAGAAGGAAAGGAAAGGGAAAGGAAAGGGTTTTGGAAAAATGATAATGGTGGGTCCCACTTTTTACTTTTCCCACCTTTCCCACAAAGTCCCACCAAATATGTGGGGTTTTAAAATGGATTGGGGTGGGAAAGTTGGGCTGCCACATCAACTCTCACTTTCCCACCCCAAGCAACCAAACAATCTACCATTTTGGGATTTAAGGGAAAAGTAAAAAATCTACACTCTTTTCAAGAATTTTCTCACCCCACCTTTATTCAGCAAACAAACGCAACTGTAATGTTTTTCTACCATACATTAAGGATAATGCTCATATGAAACTCATTAAAATTTATTTTTGATTTATTCTATCAGTACTCAGAGGGAGGGCTATTGTATAGTGAAGAAACATTAGAGGAATACATACTTCTTAAAATAGCATGAATGAAGTGGAGAGGTACGTCCAGGATCTTGTGTAATCGACTTATTCTGTTAAAGGTTGAAAGAAAATTATATAGGACCGTCGTTCAACTAGTTATGATGTAGAGTGCAAAGTGTTGTGCTATTAAAAATAATCATATAAATAAACCCAGTATAGTAGAAATGAGAATGCTAAGATGGATGAGTTACAAAACTATGAAGAATAATATAAAGAATGATCATATTAAAGTTGGTCCCATAAAATGATACGTTTCGAAAAAAAGTCGTTTGATGTGGCACAACCATGTTTTATGGAAACCTATAAATGTCATTGTACAAAGAAGAGATATAATCTAAATTGAAAGAACTAGAAGATTTTTTTTTTTTTTTTTTTTTTTGGTAAGAAAGAACTAGAAGAGTTAGGAGTAGACTTAAAATAACCTTAAGAGAAGTGATAAGAAATTATATGTATAACTTAGGCCTTATATCTAACATGATCTCAAACAAAAGTGACTGGAAAGCAAGAATCCATATAGCCGACCCCATTTAGTTGGGGCATTGCTTATTGTTGTTGTTGTATACTTATTTCCTAATGAGAAGATGATCCATTTTACCTCTACACCTTATGGAGGAAGAGGGGGGGGGGGTACGTGGGACCCAGTAGGGATCCCTGATTAATTTTGACAAAATTCTAAGGTGGATCTCACCTTTATTTATTTTTTTTTTTCTAAGTGTTGGAAAAATAAAAAATGTGAGAGAAATACAAATCCTCTATTCCTTTGCCGACTAAGGGTGTCAATTGCGTACCGAAACCGTTAAACCGTACCGAACCGCCTAGTATAAAGTCGCATCGTTCAAAATTCGGTATAGTACGTACCGAAACCAAATTTTTTCAATACAATTCCGATTTTAGGTACCCACACTTTCGGTTATTCTTGAAGCCGTACCAATTGGTACCATACCAAATTAAAAAATATATATGTAATTTTACGATTAAAACGCTTTACCTTTACCTTATCCCTAATTCCCTATTTCAGTTTTTTGTTTTGTCCTTCATTCCTTTTCTTAGATTTACTTGTTTTGTCTCTGTTAATATCACATTCTATCGATTGCTTGATCACAATTTCATTAAGATTTTAATGAACTAATAACAAAAGTGGGATGGGTTCGTTCGTACAAAAATTGTACCGTACTAGATATTGTGTTTAAACAGTTTTTCCCCACCGATTTAATACCGAAACTGTACCGAATCATTTTTGCAAATACCGAAATCATACCTTACTATGTAAATTTGATACGGTACAATTCTGGTTTTCAGTAATCAAAATTGATCCGTACAATTCTACACCGAATTTCTGAAACCGTACCGATTGACACCCTTACCGTGACCATATCTCATCTTTTGGTACCTCGCTAAAAAAAAAAAAAATGAAAAAAAAAAATAAAGATAAAAGATAAACGAAAATTACACATGCATCCCTGTATATGCAACTGTTTGTCCCTAAAATTTGTTCTATGTAATTTGATTAACACGTTTGAGCCAATCTAACCCAACTAAAAGTTCCCTTTAGCGCAGGTTTAACTTTCAACTTCTCCCGCCAAACTTGAAGAACGGTTGAGTAACCGTCTTGATCGCCTTAAAAGCCAAACTTTAGGAATCTTTCTTTCCATGGATCTTCAATCAGAAAATGCTTCAGTAAAGATTTCCCAATGCAGCGAACCTACCTTTTCGTACTTCTGTTACTACAAGTGGCTCAAGCACTTTCGAAGTGGCCACAGTATAGAAGATCTCCATGGGAATCACACTCTTTCATTGGTGAGTTTGCTCCTCTGTAAGTTGTTTCCTTTGGTTTGCTTTGACTGTTCATTTTCTTCTTCCCTCATAGATTTTAACCCTAACTGGAAGACGCATTAGTTCTTTAATTGGGAATTGCGTTTTGGACTCATCTCATGTGATGAGAATTTTTATAGTTCTTTCAGCTCGTGTAGATTAAAATATCACAAAATCGTGAGAATTTTTTCTGGGAATTTGAGAATTTTCAGTTGAGATTTGTTGTTTTCTTACTTCTTGCCTCATTCAATTAGTAGGGCTTTCGTGCATTGCTTGAAATTTGATACATGTGTATCCATGTTGAGCATATTTTACAAAAGACTGGGATTCATTCTTCTCACTCTTAAGAGATACTGACTTGTCCCATACTACCACTGTTGTTGTTTCAGCCAAAGAAACTGCTGAAAAAACTTGTTATAGACTCTCGAGACCATTTATTGGAGATGATGGAAGGATCTACACATGTTCTGGACAAAACCTTCTGGCATTTGAAAGCAACGGGTCTATCAGTTGGACTTTCACTTTAAATTACACTTGCAACACTGAGGTGGTCCCTGTGCAGGATGACATAGGGAGGGTAAGGAATATAAGATAATTAATTGGTTCAAACTTATTTATTTTATAAAATTTATAAACTTGAAGTATAGAATGCCATTGATCTGTAGGCAAGCATCTTAAAATTATCCTTCAATTTAGTTGCCAAGCATTTCCCGGATTAATGGATGCCTCATTCATTTTAGGTCGGAAATTCTTAATAATCAATCAATGCATGTTAAATATTTGGTTTTAAGTTTTTTTTTTTTTGGGTAGAATAAATATTAGGTTCTAAGTGATGAATGGTTTCCTACCATTCTGGTTTGGAGTCTGTATATGCAGACAGAAAAGAAATAATGGAAACCTGTCCCTTTACAGGCTCAAATTAAACAATAGTGAATACTTTACTTTCCTGAGTTTCCTCTTAATCAGTTTTGATTGATAGATAATCTTCAGTATCCTGCATGGTTTTGATACTTTCTTTCTTTGTTCCCTTTGGTGAAATCTATTTTTAGCTTCTGCAATTTCATGTTCTTTTAACACCAGACATTGGCAGATATATCTAATTGCAGAAAACAAAGTACTGAGAATCAAGCCTTCAGATACTGGAATCTTCTCTGCAGAAATTTTCTTTTCATCTGAAACAACTACAGAAGGATCAAATGAAATTTTAGGTCTTGCAATAAGCATGGTTAGTTCATCCCTTTTCATCACTGTAAAAAACCGGGGCCTTTTTGCATTTAAGTTGCACGGGAAACTGCTGTGGAGTGCTGGACCTGTTCTTTATCGATCTGGCTACCGTCAAGGTTGTAAGAATAATATCACAGATTGTTATTTTACTTCTGCCCCAGTCATTGATCAATGTGAAGGAAGTTTATATGTAAGTTCTTCTATTTCCATATGGCTCGAAATATTATTTTTTTTCACAACTTCAAGTTGAGCTTCCCTACTTGAGGATCATTGCATTAGGTAAACTGCACTGTAATGCTTCTCAATATTCAGGGTTCTGGGATAATATTGTTGCAGAAGTAATCCAGCTGATTGAATTTTGTAACCAAATCAAGCCTCAGCAGGATTTCTGTAGCTTTAGATTCATTGCAACTATTTCCACATTCTTTACATATTTATTTTTCTCCATCATCAGAACTCAGAAGTACTTTATAGATCACTGGTTCTTTGGTTTCAATATACATATATCTTTGTGTTTCACATCTGCAGATCACAAACACTGAAGGACAGCTCTATTCCTTGTCTCTTCGAAGTCCTCACTTTAAATGGATCCAGGATTTCAGTGATTTCGACAAGATGCTAACAATTACCCCAGGATACAATGGCTGTGTGTATGTCATAATCCCAGTGAAGGCTGTTGTGTTGGCACTGGACGTTTTGACTGGAAATATTCTGTGGCAAAAGAGTATTGGTCCACTGAGTAACTTAGAATGCTCACCAGTTGTTGATGCCAATGGTAAGAATCAATCTTGTGACAACATCTCCATTTCTCGGTAGTTGATGATGCTTATGAACTTATTGTAAATGTCTTTGAATAGACCTGTTAGCTTCTGAGACACTACTTTGAGGCATTTTATGTGCCCTTTAAGACACTAAGTCATTGTCATCTGTAGAATGAATCTTAGTATATACAGGTACTTCAACTGGGGATACTCATGCTTCTCTCTCTGGTATGTAACAGGTTGGATTTCTATTGGATCTGTGGATGGTTTTTTGTACTCATTTTCACCAACTGGAGATCTCAAGACATTCCCTAGAGCAACTGCACTAGACTCAGTCGTTCAAGTTAGTCCTCTTCTTGATTGTTCAGGATTTGCAGTTTACATCTCTCAGACAAGGATGGAGGGAAAGATAAGTAGGACAACCGGTGAATATACCTATGTCTCCGCCATGAAACCCATCAATGTAGTCTTTACTCTGTTAGCTCCAGCTACTGGAGCCATCTATTGGACTGAAAAGAATCTTGGTACTTGCAATATTTAGTGATCTTGATTGATCTTGAGATGGATTCATAATTCCTTGTTTGCAGGTCTAATTCTGTTAAATGATTGTTGCAGATCAATTCTCATCTTTATTGTTGGGAAGTGATCTACACCATTTTGCACTGGACGAAAGATTTCTTCTGGCTTTTATAACTTCAGCAAGTGAGAATCTTTTCATGTATGTTAGTTCCTGTAGGTAACATCTGTCAATGCTTTTGATGGAATTCTACCATTTGACATTGAAATAATGTGTAGTTTTTTGATAGTTATTTCCTTGTTAAATAAAACCAACAAATGTTTCTAATCAGTTCAGTTAGCTATTGAACTGAAGTTTCACATTTATTAGCATTACCTGCCCAATACTGATTGACTGGATGGCTGCTGATTTCTGGCAATCATGTAGAAATTTTGCAGCTAAGGACAGAGTTACATTTAGAGAAACATTTTCTGGATTTCTCAGCTCTTTTTTCTAGTCCAGTTTCCCCTGAACTAACAGAACCCTGACCATTTTTATGCAGAGATGGGCAATCCACTGCCATGTCGTACCAAGCGTAAGCAGTGAAAAACTCACCGTTGCCTATATATTTTTGATAATTTCAACATGTTTTTATATTTTGACTCTTAATTTTGCCAGGTCAAATTCTTTCTTTAAGCTGCTCCCAAGAAAGAACTAAGCAAAACAAGATCTACACAGGTGGATTGTTATTAATCAATGAACATTGGAAATATTTTAAGTCACTATTATAACATTATCTCTCTCTTTGCAGGCAGTGAGAGCACAATTCTACTATTTTTGCTATTCCAAACTGCAGTCTTAATCATACTAGCTGGATTTGTCCGGTTTTGTTGGACATTTTGGAGTAAAAAGAAGCTTCAAGGTCAAAACCTAGGGAAATTCCTTGAAAAGAGAGTGAGTCTGAAATTCTTGCTCCTGTAAGCCTTTATCGCTATCCTTTATTCTGCTGACCTCTTCTTCATTTCAGCACTCTCTTCGAGTCAAAAAGAAAGCATTTGACCGGACAATCACAGAGCTTGAGAAAAAGGCAGCAGAGGAAGCTGTGGGTAATGAAATATTCGAAAAACTTGGAGATTTAGTAAGAGAGAGGGAAGGCATCGAAAGGAAGCTTGCAACTTCCTATAGTTTGGGTAGGGATTCAGCTGGGACACAGCCACGCTCTCTCCTTCCACTGTATGAAGGGAGGAGCAAGAGCTACTCTTTTCAAGGAACTAAGAAAGAAAGTGTTACTATCTTCCACAATCTGAGTGATACTTCTGCTAAAGAGACAAGCAGCCACAGCTGCAGTAGTAGCAATAGTGAAAGCAGTGGGAAAGAGGCAAGCTGGTTTAACCATGGAGATCAGGGTTCAGCATCAAAGGGAAAGGCACCCTTAGAAATTGAGCCATGGGAAAGTCCATCAGGACAGGAATCGGATTCCCAAGAATCCATGAATCCATTATTTTTTGAGCACACTTCGGGGGAGATGAAGGAAGTAGATATCCATGATGAGGTAGGGATAGTTGAGCCCATACACAAGGAAAGCAGTGGTGGTGTGTGGTTGAAGAGGAGGACACTGTCTTCAGCTAATTCGCAAACAGTAGCTAACACTTCATTGAGAGATTGAAATTCATGTCAATGCCCTTTTGTTTTGTGAAATTGACCTACTAAAGGAACTTTGCTATCATGTTCGGGGGATTCAGATGTCAGATTCATCTGCAAAAGATCTTGTAGTATGTGAAATAACTTGATGATAGTTAATTAAGTCTTTTACCAGGTTCAAAACCAGAAGAGGACATGCCAGCTGATTATTTGCTTAAATTTTCTGCCAACCACTTTACAAAGGAGGGTCATAACTCATTTGTGGATGTGAGAATTATTCAATTCAAATTTCTAAAAACAAGATCAAACTACTTCCTATTCCAGCTTTTTGTAATTTGCCTAGATACCAAAATCCTGTGGGGTTTGCAATAGGTGTATCCCTCCCAAGAGAGGACTTTTTCGCATTCTTCAATGCTACAGTTTGACATTAGGGACAGCTGAAAAATTAAGAATAGTTATGAAGTTTTGAAATTGATATATGTTCTTTAGATTATTGTTTAGTTGTCGGAAATATAGTCAAGCTGGTTTCTTCTTGTTTCCCTTCTGGCTTTTAATTCCATGTATGAACTATGTCATTCCATTCTATTTCAAGAAATCAATTCCAAACCATATAACTATTTTGTTTAAATTTGTATGAGGAGTGTACATGTTGACTTGAATTGGATCATCATGAATGTGGGTGAGAAAAAGAGATTGATAGAGAAGTTGAAGAGAGGAAATGGCTGATATATCAAATGTTCGAGGGATTAGTTAGTTCTAAAGGGTCTATTTGAGTTCCACTCTAAATTGAAGGCATCTAATAGAAAAGCTAAGGCATATTTTAGGGTTTTTTTGAATGAAAATATACCATAAAATTATTGCTTTTTTTTTTTTTGGTCAAAAAAATTTATTGGTCTTTAACTTTTAAGAGGGTTCAGCTGGATAGCTTGCATGTATCAGTGTAACCAGAATTCTCTTTCAGCAATGGAATGGAGCTTCTTTTGGCTAGACATTCATCCTTTTCTGCAAGGCTTTGTATTGTTTCAGTTTTAAGTCATGGTCATACAAGTAGTTTTATAATAGAGATACCTCATTCTATTTAACCCTAGAGACCTAACGTAATCTTAGAGACATTTGAAATCAAATTTGGGAAAATGACAGAAAAACTACCAGCACTCTAGCACAAGAGTAAGATTTCTTTAAAGCATTTAGAATCTACCCAAAATATCAAGATAGAGAGATTCATGATAAAACCCTAGTATTGAAAAATGATTTCAATTAAACATCCATTTAGAACAGGACCGCATTTCAGTCTTACACCTATGCACTAGACCAACTTAAGAGAATCCTTTCCAGCTTAAGAATCCAGGTCACCTGTTTCTTTTAAGTCTCCTTCATAGTTCATTCATGACTTCTTTTACATATGTGCTGCTTCAGCCCGAACAGGACTCCCTCAGGTTGTCAATTCTGGATTCAAGCCTAATCTTTGAATCCAACGCTACTGCTTTCATTAAATTAAATTAAAATATTTCTAAATGTCACATAGGAAACTACAAAAGAGAAAATGAAACAAGCTATCCATTCCCATAAACTGACGTGTTTATTACCAAATCAACGTATTTCTCCTTAAATCTCTGCTGTCTAACTTGCCCCGAACCCAAAAAAAGAGAAGGTGAAAAATCCACATTTCCCAAACCCACATCCCCCTCTCCTAAAATCACAGTACCCACGAGCTTGTGCCAAGTTATCGGAGCAACTGCAAGTCGAACAGCCTGAGGTTGACACTTTAATAGTTGCCAGCTACAAAATTGGTATGCGATATGAATGAAGAAATGGATTCTACGCTGAACCTGCAGTCACCTTTCTCCGGACAACTCTCTTCCTCCGTGCCTTGGGGGGTGCTTTCTCTTCTTCAGCAGCATGTTCTGCAGTCTCTTGCTTGATTCCCAGGAGACCCAGCCCAGAAACAACGGCATTCTTTGAAATGAACCAGTTTGAAGAAGACCCAGCTACATCCTTAGATGGCCTGTTGTAAGCTTTCAACAGGTTATCTGATTGAACAAGTGGATCTGCCTCCACCCCAAGCCAAGCCAGCCTTGATGTCTCTCCAATTTGGACATTCAGAACCCTGCATGGCACACGAAACAAATGATACAGTATGATAAATCCTCAAGAATAACAGCGGCAACGTACAGTATCTAAGAACTTAATGCATCATCTACACCAAAATACTTAGCCTCCACTAGCTGCTGAATATGAATTAATACTAATATGATTAAGCATTGATTCCAACTGGATGGCTGTTAAAAAAAATGATTTGCCATCATGATGTTGGTTACACATGGCACCTCTAGCAAATCTACCACTAAAGTATGGTTGAAATCACCTAATTCTTCAGACAATAATTGTTCCTTGAGGTCCTTGCAGTACAACCAGCAAAGTTAAAGCCATTAACACCACATGCCTCCAAACCCCACTAACCCCCCAACCCACCCTCTGAAAGAAAATGGAAAATCAGAGGCGACGAGTCCTTGCTTTATCATGCCTACTGATTCTCCCTGTGCCCAAGACATGGTATCCTGACATCTATTCTTGAGCTTCCTAATGCCAATTCCGCAATTAGTTTCCAAAAATATGCAATGAGAAACTAAGGACCAGAATTTCTTTTGGCAGCCGTGGGCTCAAGTTGAGCAGGATCCCCATGGGCGTCAGGGGAAAGGTCATCAGCAACAGAACCTGAATCATGAGCTATACCCAAAACTTCTATTATAAACTTATGATTTATATTTAACTTATGATAGTTGAATTATTGTATTCTCAAGATTGAGAATATGATGCTTTTTGTACTCACATGGATGGAATTCTATTGGTATATAAGTTACTTGATATATCTTATCTTATCACTTGCTTTTCATTTATATGTCCTACTAATTATTTATTTGATGTTTTATAACCTTGTATGTTCATTCCTACAGCATTTTGATCTCAAACTTAGGATAGGGTTGTTTCTCACAAATCTACGGCGACCAGTGTGCTTAGAAGGCCTATAATAGGCTAAATACCAACTTGACCCTAGCCCTCGAGTTCACTCGAGGCTTATAATAGGTTAAATACATCTCGAGTGAGATCTCACTTTTTCTCAAGGGCAAGATTGCCCTCAAGAGCGAGATCTTGAAACTTGATTGGGAGGCATACATGAAGTACAACACAATAATAATTTGTTTGAGGGGGAAAACCGCTTTAACAGAAGTATACATTAAATCGAAACAAACTAAGAGATGAAGTTGTATGATTATTCTTAATTATAGTCTTACTCATCAATAAGAGGAATTTTAAGTCTTCCTCCTCAATAGAGTTGAAGGGAGGGTATAACCAGAAATAGGAGACTCAACCAGACTCCCTTCTTGAGTTCAAATCCCATGAATAATGAATATCCAGGAAATAATTCACAATATCCCACCTTATTGAATCCACCTAATGATCACCCAAAGTATCAAGAGATGAAACACCACTAATGCACTTAAACTGTCTGGCAAACAGCTTTAGGTCTGAACTGATGCTCATTATAAGACTCACAGCACACACAAGCTTTTAATTGTGGACTAGGAAGTTTGCATTTCCCCCAATGGAGTAACAATAATGTAAAACCTCAGGTAGAAAAGAGAATAGAGAGGGATGTACGAGAATCTTTTATAGCTGTCAGCCCCGCTGAGAGGGGGGGGATGGCAACTGAGTTTAAGAAACTGAATCAGGAAAAGAACAAAAGGTTAAGAGCGAAGGTGAAATGGGAAAGCAAAACAGAGTCCGCAAAGAAACTCACTTGATGCAGATTCATCACCAAATTAGGCTTCTGCCCATGGTTTGAGAACTCACAAGATCCCACAAGATATCTCAGCTAAGATCTTGGATCGACCAAGTGTTTGGTCAAGCCTTAGTTATAAATATGCACCGTCTCAAGCAAGATCAAGTTATCTTGACTCGTTTTGACTCAATCTGGATGGTGCCTTGTTTCCCTCGCTAGTTTTGTGTATTTTTTCAGATTTTTTGCCAGAATATTGGTCGGAACACCACTTAACCTGCATCAACGTGTTTAGAGCATCTACATCAAAGCTCCAAGTGACTTTGAAGCAAATCTTGAAGCAAGGTGAGAGTTCTTCCCCAACTTTTTTTTTTTTTGGTTGGAAAAACTATGTTCTACACTACTTGCTTGGATGTGGATTAAAGCTATGTTGAACAACTTAGCTTAATCTACACTTTCATGGAAACGATTTTTTTTTTTTTTTTTTCTGAATTAAAAATATTGTTGAAAACAGGGACTGAGGTTTCCTAATTATAATAGGATTATGTTTCCTCATAAGTCTAGAATTTTATTTATATATTTCCTTTTCCTACATAGTATAGGACTTAACTAGGTTGTAACTATAAATATCCTATTGGGGTCTTGTGAATACTTAACTTTTAGAAGAGTAATTCCTCACATTACAACATGGTATTAGAGCAAGGTTTGTTTGCATCATACAGAGCTGCTGTAGAAATTTTTTTTTTGAAGTCACTATTCACATGTTTGTTTTCTTTTCGGGTATCCTGGAAATTTATATTGGATGATTAAGTGCATATCTAAGAAATTTTTGTCTAAGAAGTCTGATATTTAAGCGGACCGGTTGTGTCCCTCCAATATTTCTTGGTGTACTTTGATTCAACAATATACCAATTGGAGGTAACCTAAGGAGATACTTTTCACGTGAATTAGTGGGAGTAATTTTGAAAATATTTCAGGGACTTTTTCGTAAATTTTGAAAAAGTTCAGGGACTTTTTTAATAATTTCTCCTTGCAATGATGTATGATCCCATATCTCCTTTATCTGGTACATCTGAAAAGTCTCCCATGTCTTCCATTCATATGGATCGTGAGTTTTCTCCGCTTCAGATAACCACTGTAAAACTTAATGAGACAAATTATCTTAGATGGTCTCGTTCAGTTTCCCTCGTTATTGGTGCTCGTGGACTTACTGGCCATCTTGATGGAACTTCTACCAAACCTTCCACACCTGGTCTGCAACTTTCCAAGTGGTATAAAGATGAATGCTTGGTCATGGGTTTTCTCATCAACTCCATTGAATCTAGCATAGCAGAGAGTTATCTCCTCCTTCCTAATGCAGCAACTATTTGGAAAGTTACTAAAGATACATACTCCAGAGTTGGCAATGATGCACAATGCTTTGAAATTAGACGAAAAATCAATCAATTACAGCAGAAGGATCTTCCTCTTTCTCAGTACTATAACACTCTTCGGAGATATTACCAGACTTTAGATTTCTATAGGAAATTTACGCCAAAGAATGTTGAAGATGCTATTGCCTATCTGAGAGTTTATAATTTTTTGGTAGGATTGAATATAGAATTTGATCAAATTCGCGCACAAATCCTTTCTAGAGAGCCTTTCCCTTCTTTGGCTCAAGCCTATGCCATGGTAGATACCAAGGACAGTCGAAGGACAGCTATGGTACACACTCAAACATCTGATAGATCTGCATTGGTGGCTGATTATGGCAATAATAAATCTAGTTTTGGTAATTTTTGCCCTCCAGTAAAGTGCGAGTATTGTGGAAAAGAGCGTCATACAAAGGACAAGTGTTGGAAATTGCATGGACGTCTAACAAATTCCCGTGGAGGAGGTAGAAATGGAATCAAGAGCAACAATCAAACATCTACAAATCAATCTAGTTCTGACACCCTGAGTACTTCAACACCTCTTTACTCAGATGAGTTCCAACACCTTCGCCAATTGATGTCCAAATTTGACTCATTCTTCTCCAGTACCAACTTCCAGTATGAGTATAGCCTCTGTCATTGATCTCTCTCTCTTGATCCACAAATCCCCACAGGTATTTTTGGTTGTCACAATGTCAATTTGACTTATCCCTCTTGGGTAATCGACTTTAGGGCAACCGACCATATGACAAGCTCATCTACTTTGTTTCATACTAATTCATTTGTCCCTATTGCTCAGGATGTTCGAATGGCTGATGGGTCTCTCTCCTCTATCTCTGGGAAAGGATCTATTATCTGTTCACCTTCTCTTACCTTACCTAATGTCATGCATGTTCCTAAGTTTTCAGCTAATCTTTTATCTATTAGTAGCCTTACTCGTGATATGAACTGCAAAATAACTTTCTTTCCTTCTCATTGTGTGTTTCAGGACCTGGAAACAGGGCTTACGATTGGTAGTGTTAGACAGAAAGGGGGGCTCTACTTAATGGATGGGTCCCCATCAGCTCTTTCTAAGGTCTCTAGTTCCACCTCCCCGGCACTTTTTACCTTATTACATTGGCATAGTCATCTTGGCCACGTTCCTTTACCTATTTTGTCCAAATTATTTCCTGATCTGATTAAAAGGTGCAATTTAAATAATTTTTATTGTGAGGCATGTATTTTGGCCAAATAGACCAGGCATGTTTACCCTATTTTAGAGAATCGTAGTAAAATTCATTTTTCAGTCATTCACTCTGATGTGTGGGGTCCTTCTCGGACCGTGTCTGTATCTGGTCATAGATGGTTAGTTACCTTTATTGACTGTTGTACTAGGACCACATGGGTTTACTTACTTCACCAAAAAAGTGACGTTTTCTCGTGCTTTCAAAATTTTCATAATATGATTAGGACTCAGCAAACCATGGCATCATACACCAAACTAGTTGCGTCGACACTCCACCTAAAAATGGGGTTGTCGAACGCAAGAATAGACATCTACTTGAGGTAGCACATTCCCTCATGTTTTTTATGCATGTGCCTCTTCGGTTTTGGGGTGAAGCCGTTTTTAATGCGGCATATCTAATTAACCGAATGCTTTCCCAAGTCTTAGACCAACGCTGTCCCCTTGAGGTTCTTTTAGGTACAACAGTTTTTACAGTCTCACCTAAGGTTTTTGGATGTGTTGCCTTTGTTCGGAACCACCATATTCATGGAAAGTTAGATCCTCGTTGGTTAAAATGCATTTTCTTGGGTTATCCTCCTACACAGAAGGGGTATAAGTGTTATCATCCTAGTTCTCGTCGTTTTTTCGTCTCTATGGATGTTGTGTTCCAGGAACTAATTCTTTTTTTTCCCCTACACCTCTTCAGGGGGAGAGTTTTAGTGAAGAGGTTCCAATGTTGATTCCTCCTTTCGATATTTCTCCTGAGATTCCTACAAATGATCCTCCTTTGGAAGATGGAATGACTGGACAAAAACAACTGGTGGATGATATACAAGGGGAGACTAGACCTCTGAAGACCTATCAAAAAAAGCAATAAGTGACCCCTTCTGAACCAAGCCAGTCAAAAGCTTTGGTTTCTGGCCCTGAACAATCCGTTCCTCCAGGTGAGTCTGTCTTTGACCCTTCTTCTACTCCTACTTTAGACTTACCAATTGCATTAAGAAAGCAGCCTCGAACTTGCACCAAACATCCTATTTCCAATTATGTTTCATATCATTCTCTATCTCCAGAATTTCAAAGTTTTATTTTATTTTTGTCCTCTACTTCTATTCCTAACACTTGGCAGGAGGCATTATCTCACTCAAACTGGAAAGAAGCTATGGATGAGGAAATGCAAGCTCTGGAAAAAAGAAAAAAAAAAGTGAGACTTGGTGACTTTGCCCATAGGAAAGCAGGTTGTTGGGTGCAAATGGGTGTTTGTGATCAAGTAAAAGGTAGATGGGACAGTTGAAAAGTACAAGGCAAGATTGGTGGCCAAAGGTTTCACTTAGACTTATGGCATTGACTACCAGGAGACATTTGCCCCTATTGCCAAAATGAACACAGTTCGTACTATTATTTCATGTGCAATTAATAAAGGGTGGAGTTTACAACAATTAGATGTGAAGAATGCCTTTTTGCATGGAGAACTCCAAGAAGAGGTATATATGGATATACCACCCGGGTATTCTACTACAGAGACTTATAGGAAAGTGTGCAAGTTAAAGAGGGCTTTATATGGGCTGAAGCAATCTCCAAGAGCGTGGTTTGGAAGGCTTCATAAGGCAATGATATCTAATGGCTATAAGCAGAGCAATGCAGACCACACTTTGTTTATTAAAAGAGATGGTTGCCACACTACTATACTTTTAGTATATATGGATGATATTGTGATCACAGGTAATAGTGAGGATGAAATTTCAGCATTAAAGACTTTTTTGGGAACTGAATTTGAGATCAAAGATATGGGAAAACTAAGATATTTCCAAGGGTTAGAGTTGGCATATTCTACTAGCAATGTATCTCTATCCCAGAGGAAGTATACATTGGATCTTCTTGAGGAAACTGGAATGCTAGGATGTAAGCTGCTTGAGACTCCTATTGAGCCTAACCTACACTTGAAGGCAAAGGAAGGAGAACTAGTTGACAAGACAAGGTATCAAAAATTAGTGGGAAAGTTGATCTATCTATGTCACACTAGACCTGACATCACATTTGCAGTTAGTCTTGTTAGCCAGTATATGCATGATCCTTCTTCCTCACATTTGGATGCAGTATATCGGATCTTGAGATACTTAAAGATTACTCCAGGAAAAGGAATTTTAATTTCAGCTCATGGACATTTGAAGATTGAGGCATATACAGATGCAAATTGGGCAGGATGTCCAGATGATAGGTCTACCTTTGGGTATTGTGTATATGTGGGAGGTAACCTTGTGACTTGGAGAAGCAAGAAACAGCCTGTAGTTGCGCAGTCCAGTGTCGAGGCTGAGTTTAAGGCGATTGCTCAAGGCATTTGTGAGGTACTACAGCTTAAAGGGCTACTTCAAGAGGTTTGGACAGATTTGGAGGTTCCTATACAGCTATTCTCAGATAGTAAGTCAGCAATCAGCATAGCTCACAACCCAGTACATCATAATAGGACTAAGCATGTGGAGATTGACAGACATTTCATAAAAGAGAAGCTTAAGGCTGGGATGATCCATATTACCTTTGTTACTTCAAACGAGCAACGGGCTGATGTGCTCACCAAGAGCTTGAGCACGAAGATATTCAATAACATTATGAGCAAGTTAGGCATGATAAGCATCTATGCTCAAACTTAAGGGGAAGTGTTGAAAACATAGAATGAGGTTTCTTAATTAGAATAGGATTATGTTTCTTCATAAGTCTAGAGTTTTATTTTTATATTTCATTTTCCTACTTAATATAGGACTTAACTAGGTTGTAACTATAAATACCCTATTGGGGTCTTGTGAATACTTAACTTTTAAAGGAGCAATTCCTCACATTACATTGTCGTGTGGAAATGTGAACAACTAAACATGTTTGATGTATTCTTTGACTTTAAACCTTAATCTATTCATTTATATCAAGTAAAGGTTGTGCACTTTATGTTTTATAAGTTTGCATGTTCACTTCCTTAGTGCATCCATTCATAGTTGTCAAGGCGTCGCTTAAGCGTCGCCTTGGCGTCTGGGCTCCTTCAGAGCACCTCAAATTGGTGTCGCCTTATTTTTAGGCAATAATGCGTCCGCTTTTTTTTTTTTTTTTTTTTTTATAATTTATTTAATCACGAGAAAGATGCCTAATTGAAGGCATATATTGAAATATTTATTAGATTTCGATTGTAAAGTATATATTGTTTGAACCTATATGCATATGTATAATGATGCTACATGTGATCAAATGTTAAAATAAAAATAAAATCAAACAAAATCAAAAGAGAATAAGTTCTTGACTCAAGTCTCACACTCTCACTCTCACTCTAATTCCTAATCTCTTTCTCTCTTCCTCTCTTCTTCTCTTCCATTCCCGCGACGACACTCCGACAAGCGGTGGCCAACGACAAACAACTTCTTCTCTTCCTTTCTTCTAGCGACTTTTTATTTAGGACCTATTATATGTGGTTTGTAGTATGTTGGATGACTTGAGGTAGTCTGATATTTAGTTTTTTTATTATATAAGATATGATAGATTTAGAGTGAATGAGATGTACACTAAAAATTTCACTTAAGACACCTCAACCGCCTCGGAAGGCGCCTCGTCGACTCATTGCCTCAATTAGCCTAAACCGCCTTGCATCGCCTCGTCGCCGTGACAACTATGCATCCATTACAAAGCTAGGGTCAAGTTGGAACTCACATCTATACTTGTTTTCTCATAAATCTAAGGCCACCAGCGTGTTTAGAAGGCAATAGGGCAAAAACCAAATTTTGGCCCAAAATGAGCCCTAGAACCACCAAGAAGGGCGAACAAGTTGGCTCAAGTGGAGCTGGCAAAAGATACACCAATTTAGACGAGATCTTGTTTTTTCCTGCACCATTGAGATCCCCATCAAGAACGAGTTCTTAAACATGCTTCATTTATGCCAATTTGATGGATTCAAATTATGAGTAGAAAGCATAATGTTAGGATTTATTTCATTAGTTAAGTTAGAGTCCTATTTTGAGTATATTTCCTTTATTACTTCACTTTCTAAATCAGTTCAGGTTAAGGATTCAGTTAGGCCTTTTGGTTTTCGTATAAGAGTCTATTTTTTATTCTCCCCCCCCCCCAACCAAAAAAAAACCCCGGGCCCCCTCTATTGGAGTAAAGTAATTTTAAGTCTTTTAAATAAAGTTGTAATCATGGAAAAAAAATTATCAGCAAATTTTGAAAATGAAATGAAACTCCAAGAATTTCCCTAAAATTCAGTTCAAAGTTTCGACCAAAATTTAAAAAATGTTAAACCATTTTGCAAGTTTTGACCGAAATTTTGCATGTTTCGACATTAAAACTTTTTTTTTGTTAATTTCTATTCCATTTTCACCTAATTTTCACAACTACTTTGCCTTCAAACACCAATTTTGCTCATTTTTGCCTTCAAACATCTTTTAAGCCACAACAGCTATTCATGGACCCAAGCCCAAATTGCAAAGGAAACTTGTCGACAACAGAATGTGAAGCATGAACCATACCCAACAATTCCAAACTTCCATTTTTTTTCATTTTTGTTTTCTTCAAGCCTTAAATGATCTTGTATTGCTTTGAAATTAAGTTAGGTTTAGTCTAGGACTATATGTGTGTTGTTCAACTTATATTTTGATTATTGCAACTATTTTTTTATTTATTTTTATCTAAAAAACTATTTTCTAAATTTCAAAATACATATGTATACATGATATATAGGCTTGAACTTAATATATGTGAGACACCATCATTTGATCTAGTTGGTCATTGTATTTTGTTTACCTGTTGTATATATAAGTATATAACCAGTCTACCAAACAATTCATGTATGCTGATAATTCTATGCATGTATAAAATTCAGTTTGTACTTGTTGAAACCAATCAAGAAATCAGATGAAATGGAGGTCATGTAAGGCCCGAAATCTCGGTCAAAATTAGAAAATTTCGGTTTTTTGCTGGGTCAAAACCTAAATGTTCTCCATGGTTGTAATAGGGACTAATATTTTCTACCAAAAAAAGGGACTAATATAAAAAATGAAGTTGAACTCTTGAGTTTTGTTCATTGCTACCGATGAAGCAAAAACGCATAGCATGGCTTCATGACCATCTTCCCATCCCCACTCCTATCTTATGTGATTTCTTGTCTCTTCTTCCTCCCAAGAATATCTTCTATCATTCAAGTAGTTATTCAAGATAACCTTTAAAACGAGTAAGTTAAATTGTATGCTGGACCCCTATTCTTCTTCTAATTTCTGAAACCCTATTTCTTTCTAGGGCTCCTAGTTGATCATCTATCAACCTATGACTACATCATTTGATAGGAAGAAGGTCTGAATAGATGGGGAATGATAACAGACAAGAATACAATGCCCAGCAGGCCCAGATCATACCATGCTACATGAAACTCAACTGAATTCTCCTCAATCTACACAATCCATAGGATTAAAAAGATAGAGCTAGGATAAACCTCCTAAGTGCTTTCTAAAACAAAGATTGAATTCCACAAGGAAACTAACACAAAAACAAGGAAACAAATATATTATCCTGTACTTTAACAAATAAAATTTAGAAAAGAAAAATACAACATAACCCCAAATAAATACATAACTAAACACAAAAAACACAATTGACCAGGCTCATCTCCGTCTGAGCTTAATGCATCCATATAAGAACTGAAGGCCAAAACAGAACCTTTGAACAGAATCAATTTAATTAGGAAAAATTAGGGTCAGCGTTTCAAATTGTAAAAAAATTTGGCGATTATAGAGTTTATGATAGAAACTAGGGCTGAATGTTAGGATTGAGTGTTAATGCGGCTGTGGGACTTTGGCTAGGTTTGAACCATGGTTGGACAGAGTATACTGGCTGGAACTGAAGTTCACACAATCGAGTTTCGGGTAAATTTAGGATTTGGCAGGGAAATAGGGGTCAAGCGGATGTTCTGTTCAGTGGATGTTGTTCCTAAAGTATGAAGGAATTTTGATGGTTACATATGACTGGAAACTATAGTTGCAACTTTTATGGTTTTGGAGGGAATCCAGCATGGTTGTCAAGCGTTCGCCTAGGCGGCAAAGCGGTTTTTCAACTGCTTTGTTTTGAACCGCTTAATTGACGACCAATGCAAAGGAATTCCAAGGCCCAAAGTGACCCCGTGCCCGTCGGCATCAGAATGTGAAGCATAAGCCATACTCAACATCAAGAATCAATGAATCAGTAAATGCCTATGCAGACACTTTGACAACCATGGTTTGACCCATCTACAGCATATTCAAAGGAGAAAGATCAAGTTTACTCCAGAAGAAAGTAGAGTTTCATGCTCTTCTACCTGCCTCGGTTGCTGCTCTCGTTCCTACCATGCATCCCTTTATTAGTTCCACTCCAACCACACCTCTTTCTGTATCAGGTACTACAAGATGAACTTATGTTTGTGTTCTTTTTTTGAATAATTTTTTTATAATTATGATTCTTGAATGTTTTTTTTTTGGATGAATGTGACTATTGAATACTTGTTTAGCTTATTATAGAAAGTAGTTGTATTGAAAATTTTTTACCCAACCGCTTTGGTCGCCTTATTGCCACCTAGGCGCCGCCTTGTCACCTAATTGCTTAGGCGGAGCCCCAATCGCTTTGGTCTCCTTGCACCTTGACAAGCATGGAATCCAAGGTTAATTGGCTGCTAGGGTTATGGTTGATATGGACTAAAACAGTTGTTAAGGTTCCAATGGTTTATGGACTAAAACAGCAATAAAGTGTAACATAGTATGGGGGGAGGTCAAAGTAGTTAAAATTATGAATACAATTGATGGCTAGTTCTGATAGAATTAGGGTTTGAAGTTCCTGGTTAGAGGAAAAATGAATTCAGAAACTTGGGAAACTGCTGCTGTTTTAATGAATGAATGAAGGAGCCTTTTTTTTTTGTCTTGTATGAGCATTTTATGGTAAGGGTTTCATCTATAGTGATTTGGGATTGTTCAAATGGAGAGATCAGGCTGGGAAATTTGGGAATCAATAAGGGCTTGAGGGGATAACCAGAAAACAAAGGGGGAAACAGTTAGGGTATAAAACAGAAAATTAAACTTAATCTCGTCCATTTGAGAAAACAGTTAAGCCCAACCTTAGTTAGCATCTCTATCATTAACCACAAAGAAACCATCAAACATACCCTATTTGAGACCACACCAAGAAAACCATCCCATGCCCCATAACTATACCGATCTAAACCTAACATATTTTTCCTATAAGCTGGTTCTGATAAAAGGATCTTGAAAGAACCGACTCCTAGGCTCTTAGCTGAGCATCCATTAATATAAGATACTTGGACTAGGGAACAAATAAATAAAGACATAAAGCCTTAAGGTAGTCAGGATAAGAGTGCAGCCCCAGTCATGTTAAATATCTTAACGACTTAATTCTTATAAATAGCTCTTTCCTTCCTTTATGCTCAGATTTCTATATAACCTACACATTTCTTCTTTTAACCCCCCCCCCCCCCCAAAAAAAAGGAACTCCACATATTTCTTTGCTCTTGCTCTTGCCACAACCTTCTCAACAAACAAAAAACTGAATAGCCAAAAAAAAAAAAAGGAATTGACAAAACAATAGTATCACTAACGGGGGAAGACAAAAATACCTCATTGCAGCACTAAAAAATAATGCCACCCCAATAACATCAAACCGGTTAAACAGTGCTCTGTCAACTCCACATAGTAGCTGATATCGCAGATTTGCATAAAGTCCCAAGAAAGCTCCATAACTGAGTGCATTTGTAGAGACATTTGGTATTGTCACAGATAATCTGGCATAAAAAGCAATGGTGGCTGAGAAGTAGAATGGTTGCAAAATAATTGATTTAGCTGGACAATGAAATAGCACCAGAGAAAAACTATGAAGCCAAGCATGTCTAGCAAGTGGTTTACCTTCCCTCCTTCTTACTGGCTGAAAGTTTTGTCAAAGCAGCTTGTGCTGCTCCAGCAGTTAACCCAACCAAACACATTTCTGCAGCCTTGTAGAAGAATGAGTGGATTCTTTTTTGCAAGTCAAATTCTCGGAGTGGATAACTCTTCTCAAAAATGTTGTTTGGAAGCTTTTGTAAAGTATTCTGCAAGTCAAACCGGAATGTATTTCCATACGAGCGACAAGGAGCAAGTGACCAAACAACAATGGCACTGCAGGCTGATACCGTCAGCACATTAATAAGTGCCAAATCCCATTCCTGCTTTATCCTATCATAGAAAGATGGAGACATGTATCAAATCTAAACCACATCAGGTGAGACAGTTACATTTCCCTATTAAATTAATGAAGTACCTTTCCCCACGATTCTTCAGTTCCCACCAAACAGAACAACCAACTGTAGCAACCTGATCTAAAAGAAGCTTATATAGGAAACCTGGGTCTGCAATCATTCTGCAAAACAAGAAGATTCAACAAGAAACCAGGGAACGATTAAAAGTATGGTAAGCACACTAAATATCCAACGTCAGTGGTTCCTAACCAAAAGAACCAACATATCATTTTCAATGACATTAAATAAACAGAAAGCAGTGACTCATACCCAGGAAAATCCACATAGCAATTTTTTAATTTAGTGACATTAAACAAACAGAAGGCTAATTATTATGATACAACAGCACAAGATTTAACCAAGATGTTAACATGTTGGCACATCATGGAAACTTCCAAATGTATCGAACCTCCGTCACTGTCCTAAAGCGTAATAATTATTATAAACTTGAACTAACTTGAACCAGCTATAAGATGCGCAGGACGAATTAGAATGTATGCAGTAAGGATAATTTAGGAACTAGTTCAATTACTAGTTGCCTTATACTCTATTTTATTCTTTTTTACCTTTTACCTACATAGGAATGTGTATGTAATTTTTCCATACCATTAACGAAGTAATATAGATGTGGAAAGCTCTCTCCATCATACAATATTCTACCATTCTCTCTCCCCTCTTCTTCCTCCAACATTCTACTCTCATCACCCCTCTTGCTCTTGTCTTCTTTCTTTCTTGCAACCTTTCAATTATAAATCAGTGTGGGAGCTTTATGTCCAAGAGTCATCCTATAAGCTCTTCAAGCAGTCCAAGTGAGACCGACTTTGTATGAACCATGTACAGGTTTAAGAATTTCACTTTTATTTCCAATGGATAATGGAGTTCTCAAATGAACAATTTGATTGCTCTCTATTACTAAATTATGTGTAGAACTTGGAATTTTAGACTTTTTTCAACATCATAGCATTTACAACTTATGGCCTGACATCAAACCTCTATTTGGAGCAAGTATTCACAATTTGGGCACACTGCTGCAGCATTGTTCAAATTGTCCAAAATACGCTGTGTACCCTAGTTTCAGATCCAAATAGCATAAAACCCACTGAGATAGCCATATGATTTCCCAGGAAAAAAGAAAAAAAAAATCACCCCAATTTGGCAAGATCTCAGCCCAACTTGGTTGGTTTATTGAACGGAGTTCCAAGACCGGATTCTTGATCTAATATGAGAAGAAGGGTGAAGGGGAAGAGGACAGCCCTCAAGCTACTCAAGCTACAAACTCAATTTATTGTTTTCCAATCTGCTTCGATCCTTGTTTATACATCAATTTATAAAACCTAATAAACAAACACGGCTACTCACTTCTGAAAACTTAGACTAACGAAAATTGAAAATAAGACAAGAATTGGAAATTTCACATATTTAATAGTTATCCAAAGTAATAGATCATATATCTTACCATAAGATAGATCCTTAAAATCCAACAGAACCAGAACATCAAACTGGGCCTGAATCATCCATGTTTGCATGCCCAACTGGGTTTAGGTCAATCCAAGGTAAGACTGCATAAATTAACCCAGATGGACTTCAATACAATTAAAACCCATCCAAAACCTCTAAAATTAAAGACTCATTCAGGCAGTCCTCACTGTATCACGTTGCCGTTAAAAACCATCCCCTACATATTCAGGGCCAGAATTGCCACATTCCCTTGTGTGTGGCAGAACTAGGTGCGACTGTCTACCTTAGATGACCAACTGGAAACTTTTTACACATTTATATATGAGAAATACATGGAAACTATGGCCTGGAAAATGATATTGCTCTTATCTTTTGCGAATTAGCCTCACCAAGGCATCAACTATTGGCCAGCCATCTTTTGCTGTCAAAACTACGACATAAAAATTGACTATACAGTTGAGAGAAATTGCACTAAAGGATATAAAAACCATCCAATTGCCACAGGAAATTTTGAAACAGAAACTGAAAAGCATCTGAACTATGAGAAGCGGAAGGACTAGGGTTGAATATGACCCACAAATAACTGTCCTAAATAGGAAACGAAAATGAGGAAAACAAACAGATTCATTCACTAAAGAGCTGCTGCACCCACAGAAAAGAAAAAACATGCACAAGCAATCATACATGTGAGTCACACAAATGTTTCAGATGGGCGCGATTGGCATCCAGTGAGAAATTAAATACGGATCAGGCTGCAATGACCTTGTCATTGATCAGGTGAGTATGTGAACAAATCCACTCATTTTCTAATGAAAAAGTATTTGATATCATGAGCTCTTTAACAAAAGAAATGTATTTGAGGGATTTCTATATTACCTGCCAATGAATTGCCTAGATAATCCTTGTGGAAGAGATCGAGAAATAAACCTAGCTGTGGTTGGCCTTGCATTGATTGCTAGGAACCTCACCATTTGAGCAGAGCTTACCAAACCCTGGAGAACAAATTACATCCAATTTAAGTTGGGTATCCATCTTTGTTTGAAAGGAAAAAGAGTAAAAGAACCTACCATTTCATAAGCTTGCCGGAGCCCAGCAGGCAAATCCAACATTGTCTTCTGCCACTCATTTAAGACAGCATCTACAAACTTCCTATCAAAAAGCTGGTAGAAGTGCAGAAAACTGATTACTGGATATTGCATTGTCAACAGATACATTTTCCCTGTATATATAAACTATTGTACCTCATCAAAAACAGCTCGAAACCTAAATAATCCACCCTCATCTCCTTCATCTCCATCATCAAAGTCGCCCATGTAGTCGTCATCATCACCACCATCATCACCTCCATCACCACCACCAAAATTAATTTTCTTTCCAATACCTCCATCCCCTCCTCCAATTGCAGTCTACATCATTCCCAAAGGCTAGGTTTGTAAGATGATACAACATAATAACATCAAATAAAACCTGAAATACTACCTCATATAGACTATAACAATCTCCATATCATTTAAAAAAGTATCAGTGTATGGTAACTAGTATAATAACACATGCTGATAATGGAATAGAATTGAGGCCACAAATTAAAAAGATATAGAAGATTTACATTATTTTTACATCTGGTGGTGCCCTCGTTGGCACGATCCCACATACCCCGAAGGCAGAGCAAAGGCTCTCCCTTGAAGAGAGCCGAGCAGTTGTTTTTGCACGGACGATCTAATTATGTTATAGTGCTTAAAATGGGGCCTTTTTAGGAACAGAAACAGGTAAAATACCAAAATAAAGGCCGACAAAAACCTTGGATTGTTGCAGAACGGGTATGCAAAACCTGTCTTGCATCAGTGTGGCCTCAAAGTGAACCTTGGTGTCATGTGCTTATAAGAATTTTGGATTCAGAATAAAATAAAATTGTCAGCCAAAATAGGAGAAGAACGTACATGAACGAAAAAATTCAACGTTTCCAAGACTAAGCTAGTATTGAACAGTAAGACACCATCGTATGGCTTTAACGCAGTCCTAGTGGATAAACACTTCCACATCTCTAATTGTTTTCATGAGCTTCAGACACCAATACCTATTAATGTCTCTTCATGACCAACTACTGAAATATGACTTGAGGAGAACATCGAGTAATAAAATTTTTCATTTCTATTCAGTTGCCCAATTCGAAAGTTCCTCACAGGAACCCTTTTGAAGGAAAATCTTTATCACCGCAGCACATAATTAAAAGAAGCAGATAACCATAAATAACACGAGTTCTGAATTTGACATTTAAGGAATCCATAGAAAACCCATTTCGGCTCAATTTAACAATCCATCGACCAATAAGAATTTGTATTAGCGCCAATTACACAACCATAATAAAGATATCTGAGCAACACAAACCTCGGGGCTAAACTTGGATTGCTTCTGACTCAAATCGAGCTTTGACTTCTCAAGCGTCACTGTTCCCAATGCGCCGTACTGTGTCTTCATTTCATGAGCAACCATAACAGATGAAGATGAGGATGCCGAAGAAGATGATGAAGGAAATCCAGAACCGGAATCAGAAGGGGGGAGCTTGAAACACCGCTCAAGGTGAGATGCGAGGTCTCCGTCCACCAGAGCCGGTCCATTAACAATCGCAAACTTCCTAGCTTTCCCAATAGAAATTGATCGACGATAGGTTGGAATAGGGCACAGGAGAGGACGATAAGGATGAGAATGGACGTTTTTGTTAGGGATTGAAGAGTTTATAGGCATGATTTGAAATGTCTGAAGGACGGCACGAGACATCTTTTACTCTCTTTCAAGAGATTACTCTCCTCTATCTTCAAGTGGAGCTTTCTTCTTCAGCTTTCATGATCAAGTAACAGTCGCGGAGAAGACCCTGTGAAGAAAAAAAGGGATTCCAGAGAGGATTTCGTGCTCTTCTCTCTCTAAAAAAAGGAATGAGAGAGAGAGAGGAGGCGAGGAGAGGCGGAGAATAGAGCTATGGATCGAAGAGAATTAATCCGAAAGAATCTCTCTCTTTTCAGTTTTCGCAAACAAGCCCCTCACGGTTTTTTAATTTCCCACGTGTATTCATTTTTTTATATCATTTTTTATTTTATTTTATTATTGCTAGTAAAATTACATGTGCTAATATCTTAGGAGTTTTTAAACACCCATCCAAACTTAAATTATGTGCATAAATAGGTTTTATATTAAGGAGTGACGATCATTAAATATATCATAGAAGGAAGCATTAACTCATGAAGGCTTCACTAAGAGTTGTCGATCATTACTAACTGAGCAACCCTTTAAATAATTATAAATAAGTTTTAATTCTTTGAGCATATAAATGTAGAACGATAGGACCATCCATGGAGCGTGATGAAAATTCTTTTATTTTGAGAACTCTTCCGATATTGTTTCATTCGACTTCCATAATTAAGAGGTCAAAAGTTCAACTTCTCAAAAGTTTACTGTCATATCGATACCATAGTGAATATTGTTTCTCTCTTTTTTGGGGATTAAGTTTCCCTCCCTTTAATGAATGTTGTATTTGTGTTTATGACCATCTTTCAGTCGTCGAGTGAGTAGAGTATACCACACGGTAACTTTAATAAACATTTGTTTTCAAGTTTTAGGGCCTATTTGGTTACATGAATCTAGAGATTTGAAATCTCTGAATTCATAAATGCAAGATTTATACCCGTTTGGTTGTGAAAATCTCTAGATTCATGAAATCTACATATTCATATTTTTACACTAAAAACGTGAATCAAGATTTATGGGTATATGGGATGAAATTCAGAGATTTCATTTCTATCATGAAAACGCTAAATATTTGCGCATTCACAAAAATCACAGATGAATCAACAGATTTTATTCAATATATTCGGTTAACTAAACAGTTAATTTTATAAATTATGACTCCATGGATTTGAAACTCTAGATATTTGAAATTTTCAGATTCATGTGTAGGGCCTGTTTGGTTACATGAGTCTGGAGATTTCAAATATCTAGAGATTTCAAATCTATGGAGTTATAATTTATAAAATTAGATGTTTGGTTGTGGAATGAAATTTGTGGATTCATCCTAAAAAACTATTTGATCAACGTGATTTTGTGAATGTGCAAATGATGCTTTTTGAAACTCGATTTCACCCCTTACCCATAAATCTCTTCCGTTGTGTAAGGGTTGATTCTGAATCTAGAGTTTTACAAGCAACGGGTATAATTCTCGATTCTGATCCGGATTTGAAATCTCTGGATTCATGGGTTCATGGTAATTTACTTTGGTTAGTTTGAATTTTTGGAATGAAATTTCTAGATTTATCCTAAAAAAATATTTATTGAATTATGATTCAAATCTTTAACGCTTTGATAGTATGGGTGAAATCTCTGGATTTCACCTCATACCCATAAACCTACAAATTCACGTTTTTAGTGTAAAAATGTGAATCTCTAGATTTCATGAATCTAGAGATTCATTCACACAACCAAACAGGTAAAAATCTCCCATTTGTGAATCCAGAGATTTCAAATCTCTAGATTCGCATAACCAAACAGGCCCTAAAATACTGTTAAAAAATGGTGAGAATTTCAATAGTAGAGAAATTTTAAATTGAAATGCCACAGTCAATTTCAATTTAAGTATGATAGCTGTGATATGGTGAATCTTGAAAAAAATAAAAGAAGAAAGAAATATTAAGGTCTAGAGAGGATGTGAATCCATTCAAATGATACGTTGCAAAAATGTCCCAAAGAAAACGAAAAGAATAAGTTCAACAGACATTGTGAAATCAATACTAAATCAAATGAAATTCATCATCAATTCCTTTCATTAATCGTAATTGTATCATAATTTATAACTAGAAGAAATGTTCAAATCCACCAATATCTCACCAGTAGAAGGAGTGTGGGGATTCCTCACCAGATCCTTGTCAATTGCTGTGGAAAGAGATGTGAATCCTTCAAGTGGGGAGAAAAAGAAAAGGAGAAAAGACGTGCACCCACCAATGAGAGATATTTATTTAGGCTGCATTTGTTTGCTGGAATAAAAGTGGGGTGAGAATAAATGGTGGAAAAATTCTTGAAAAAATGAATTTTTTTTTCAAGAATTTTTCTGTTATATCCCAAAAGTGTGGTCTGTTTTGTCGATGGAGGTGAGAAAGCTAGAAACAAACTTCCTTAATTTAAAAAAAGTTGTCCATAGTGAGGTGACATGATAACTTTTCACTCCAATTCTTTTCAAAACTTCACAAAGGTTGGTTTGTTTCTAAATACAGAGTGGAAAAAAAGGATGGGAAAAAAAATATGTGGGCCTCATGTGTAGTGAAGTGAAAGAGAAAGAAAGGAAATGAAGGGATTTTGTATAAAAATATTAATTGTGGGTCTCACTTTTAATTTTTTCACAAAATTCCACACATTTGGTGGGATTTTGAAAAGGCTTGAAGTAAGAAAATTGGTTTGGCACATCACCAGATAAGTTTCCTTAAATTATGAAAAACTTGTCTCTAACTTTCCTACCCCAAGCAACCAAACAAATACACATTTAAGATTTAAAGGAAAAGTAGGAAAAATTTATTTTCTTAAAAAATTTTCTACAAATTTTTTCCACCTCACTTTTATTATAGCAAACAAATGCAACCAAAATGTATGAAACTCTGTGAAAAAATGTGAAAAATAAAAAAGTGAAACCCACAATTAACATTTTTTCATAAAATCCATTCATTTCTTTTCATTCTTCCTTACCCCACTACACATGGGACCCACATTTTTTTTTCTCTCATTCCACCTTTGCAAACAAGCGCAGCCTAAGGGGTGGAAGAAAGAAAAAAGATGGTCCCATGTGTAATAGAGCAAAGGAGAAAGAAAGAAAATAAAAGAATTTTATGAAAAAATATTAAATATGAATCCTACTGTTTAGTTTTTCATATTTTTTTCACAAAAGTTCACATTTTTTGTGAAGTTTTAAAAAGACATAAGGTAAAAATGTTAGCATGCGAGCTCACCAGCTTTATCACTCCCATTAATTAAACAAACTATACTTTTAAAATTAATAATAAAAAAAAAAATTTTAAATTTTTTTTCTCACCTCACATTTAGACTAGCAAACATGGTCAATCCAGTTTAAGTCATATCCAGCGACTTAGATGTTGAAGTCTTTTTTTTAATGGAAACGACTAGAGGTTGAAGTTACCACATGTCATACTCTGCTCGCTTGGCTTAAGGATGGCCATAAGTGCAGCCACTGCATGGAATGTGAACTCGAAATCTCGAAAATATTGGTGGTTATTATTGAGTGTAGGCATTCAAATAGAATACACCACAGGTGGGTCCCACATAAATATGTAAAACATCAACCGACACAATGTTAAGCCAATCAATATTCATATAAATATACTTCTAGCACAATGGCAAGGAAGTCTCGAGTTCAAACCTCCATCCCCCAACCCCTTTCTCATCATCCCTATGCCAGTGAGGGGTCATGCGACGTCGAAATATGAAACCATTATCACATATTTGCAACTTTCAGAGAGCAACTGATCTGAATCAAGCAACTAGCCTGAAGTGTTTCCTATGAATTTTTTTTCGATTAAACCATTTCATTAGTTCGATTCCTGCACTTAGTAAAATTTTCTCTTGCCCAAACACTCTTCAAAATTGATAAATACTTGAAGAGATCTGAGATTCCATAGATACTTGAAGATGTAACAATGTGAGGTGATTCACCAGGTTAGAGAGACAAACTGGGGAGCTGATTTCTCGGCAAGCTTGATAAGTGATAAAAGGGAGGTGATCTTTGATCCGCGTGGGTTCCCTGACCGCCTCTTCATAAGGCTACAGTCTTCTCTGTATTATCTTTGTATTTATTTACCTTCATATTGAATTATATATATTCTCTTCGATTTCAAAAAAAATTGATATGTACAGTATTATAGTAGTCAAATTCAGAAATACAAAAAGCCAATTGACAAACATAAGCTCCAGCAACAGCATCAATTTTTACATACCATCATGTGAAATCGGTTATTTGACACAGGATATGAACAATATATTCACAATACTTCTTTCTCCAGTCTCAATACAGCCATGAATGCTTCTTGAGGTACATCAACTTTACCGATTGCTTTCATCCTCTTCTTTCCCTCAGCCTGATATGCAGCAAGGTATAAAAAGGATAATTAGAAAACAGTAGAATTACTATAAAACAATTAACTGTGTTCTGCACGGAAAGAATAGAAATCAAAGCTACAGTTTAAATCATATTGATGAAAATGTATCAAATTAGACCTTCAAGCAATTAGTATTATCAGTGAGATACAGATATAGGATAACCTAACAAAGTCCAATTTAGGTAAGGTATTGTCTGCTAGTCATCAGCAACAAGACAAGAAGTTGAGACTTTCCGCTTCTCATTGAAAAAATATAGTATGTGGAAGCAGAATAGCTCCACGAATTCCAAGGCAGGTGATGCAGCACCTTTTTCCATAACCATTTTTGCATTATATAAAAAAATACTCCTATTATTTTCAATTCAAAATGATACCTGTTTCTTAAGCAATTTCTTTTTCCTCGAAATGTCACCACCTGTACCAGATAGAAATTAGTTCAACTTGTCCAGAGTAAGAACCTTTCACACATCAAATGGACGTGTAAGTTACTAATGGCATTTGAGTAGATTGTGGTACATAGAACACAAATCTCCTGGAATCAAAACTTTCTTAACTATCAAGATGTCTGTTTTGAAGACGTAGATATAATTCTAGAATCTTATACTTAAGTAAAAGAGACTTTTGACAAAATCGAAAAGTACAAAACTTCCATCTTACCGTAGCATTTCGCAAGAACATCCTTCCTAATTGCTGACAGCTGTTCACTTGCAATCACCTTGGAACCTATGCATGCCTGTCATTGATATTTTAACATAGTAATACTGAGTACTGGAGAGCAACAAAATCAAGTCAACCAAAGATTCACATAGTTCTATTAACAGGTGCCACACGTAAGGTGCCCACTTACCTACCAAGAAGCTGTAGACATAACTAGCAGAGAATTTACCAAGGTAAAGGCAATCAATGTACATTATGTGGTCAATTAGTCATTCCAGGGCAAGTTGGCACTGATTTATAACTTTATCACATAGAACAACTGGAAAGTTATGTAACTCCATTTATATCATTACTTGAATGGTAAATAAATTATTTTAACACTGAATGATCCTTCCGCTTCGAGCTTTTGATAAACCTGAAACGCATCAAAAAGTTGATTGCTATGCCTTGAAAGTTTGACAGTTGATAATTCCTGGATTTTCAACTTGATTTTAGCACTAACATATCAATTCAACTAAGAACTCAGACCACTATCTACTTCAAAAGCCAAGCCTGGCGTTTCTAGGAAGTGCAGAATTGCCCAGGTTCCATTCTTGGTCTTCATCACATCATGTCACCATCAATATAAAAAGCATCATCATAGGTAAACTGCCCCACCAGTGCATCAGACAAATTAGTAAACAGCATGACCATGATTAGATCCAACTTCAACACCATCATCAAGATCTCACAAAGGCCCAAGGCTTATTCAGAATGGGCAAAGACACACCTATTTAAACAACTTGGCTCTCACCTTGATCACCAAGACCTTGCCTAGTTGTCAACTTGGTCACCAAGGTCTCATCTGGAATCACTTTTCTTGCTTAAGGCCTTGAGTAAAGCCATAGGCATCGAATTGGTTGCATGTAAGACTTTTTACCTTACCTTAAGAGGAGGCATTTTCAGCTTCTCCTTTCCTAACTCATGAATTGAGCTTTCATCGTGCACCTTACTGCACCCTATCATAGCTTTATTTATCTATTTATTTTTTCCTTGGGGGAGGAAGAGGGGGGGGGGGGAAGAGAAGTAAAACCAAGGGATACATTTGGAAAAACAAAAATAACAAAGGCTTCATAATGGTAATTCATAAAATCGAGTTTCATCATGTTTTGCTTGTTTTGGTAAATGTTTAATGATCACTAAATGACTGGTAAAAGGCTTGATTCTTCCTCCTGGGTGTTCCATTTATTAAGCACTAAGCGGCCTAACAATAATTAAAATTGGTTGGGAATTTGGAACAACAGTTTACAATAATTACTGACATAACTAGAGAAGTCCTAAGCCTAATTATTTAGGATCCAAGGCTCCTGCCCAGCGCCTTGGGTAGTTGGGTTGCCTTGGCACCTTTGAGCACTGTATTTTCACAAGCAGTTGTAGACAAAATATTGGTTCCACTTGAAAATCCAAAGCTCTCCAATGCTTGCAACAGCTAAGATTGGCTATTTCCACATGAACAGACTCGGGTGGACCTAAATAGGGGCCGGGGGCCCCCTTTTCTTTAAATGTAGTTACTTCCTCATTTTCTCCTTTTTGTTCTCTTTCCACATGTAAAATATCTTATTTGCATCCCTCCCCCCCCCCTGAATAATTTGTAAGGATAAAGATAATGGGTATAAATGTCATTCTCCATAATTATTCAACAATTACAATTAAAAAACATATTTTTAAGGAAGAAACAATTAAATTCCAATTAGAAACTAACTCATAATCCCTAAAATTTCTCCCTATTTATTCTCTCCTCTTTCAATTCCTATTTCTTCTCTCCTCTTTCCTCACACCTAAGACGCGGCTTATGGAAAATTTGGAAAAAGCTCATTTCTAAATCTTCAACACAATCAGGTATTCTCTTTCTTTTTTCTGGATTTATTATCTCTCTCTCTCTCCCTCTTTTTTTTTTTTTTTTTTTTTTTATCATTTTTATTTGATTTTATGTTGTCTCTCTTTCTAAAAAAAAAATTTGTTATTCTTTTATTTGATTAAATATTGTGAAATTAATATTGTGAATGCAACTTCTATAATTCACAAGGTAACTAACTATCATGATTGGTTTTGTTTGCATCTAGCTTTCTATTGCTGAAATCATGTTTTTCTTTTTTTGGTAATGCTGAATCTGTAAGATTTTTTTTTTGTTAGCGATCCTCATGCTTTAATTTACTTATATTTTGTTAGGGTAAAAATGATATTCTAAATAATATACCTATATTTTAATATATGTGGACCCACATCTAGATATGATAAATAAGTTGAGGTGGACCCCACAGTTTGTGTGGTGAAAAAGCATTAGTGCTCCCCCAATGAGGTGATGAAAGAAAATATGTTGAATCCTGGGTCTACCCTTGAATAAGACTCCAACGATCAAGCTAAGAACCGCTTAAAAGAGCTAGATCATTGAAGACTGAAAGGCTTTCACTCAACAGCTTCTTTTGTGTTCTCTATAAAGAAAATGGAAAGAGAATCCACCAGACTCCACAACAGAAATAAAACATTCATCTTGTAGTGCAATTTGGAACCATGCAACATAGTGGTTTATGCATGGCTAGGCGCCTCGTTGGTGTCGCATTGATTCTTTGCCCTCCTCCATGCTGGGGTTACCTAGACATTGTAACAACTATGCAATGCATGAAGCAGGTTACAGAACAATGAAAATTTTCAATATGGTGGCTTCACGGTAATTATCACCAATACATACCCTACCCCATTAAAATATTGCAAGACTATACCTGGTCCTCTCCAACAGACGTACACCAGCCCACCCAATTTTTAAAAAGTTTGGCCGGAGCTCTTTCTTTAGCATAACCCTTATCTGATAAAGGTCACATGATACTCAAACCAATAGGGAGGGAAAGGGGCGCTTTACTGATAACCAGACCAAAATATGTACACAAAATATGACAGGCTTTCCAAAATCTCAGAACTAACAGCACACCATATAATGGAAGAATTGATATTACCTGAATTGGTACTTTAAACATTTGTCGTGGTATAAGCTCCTTCAGCTTTTGACTCAATGCCCTCCCTACAGTATACGCCTGAAAAGCATTAAATAGGAATGTGTTAATTCTGCGGTAGGGAACTTCGATAATGGATATTATTTTTGGGGTTTCTTAGTGAAGAAGCTTTTCGTTGTACAATAAAATCCCTCTCAGCCTCCAACTTCAGAAATAGACTAAAATACTAACTAGTTAATCAGAATGGAACTTGAGGCATACTGGTGAAAGATCTAGATTACCTTATCCTTGTGGACAATGGTTGCCAGAGGTTCCACACGGTCACCATTAATCTGAATGTCTAGCTTTACTAATTCACGTTCTCGATACCTAACACCAAACAATGGTAACAAAAGATATATCACAGCTCAAGCACAATATTCTTTTCATTATGACGCAGAGTGTTATCAGTCAATAATGAAACAGCAGCAGAAACAATATCTATATTCTTATCGAAGGCAACGAATTTTTACTTTTACCCTTTTCTTCAACAAATAAACAGAAACTTAAATTGAGAATAAAGAAAAAACTAAATGAAAACAGCACTTGAACTGCAGGAGAACTCTCCTCCCTAAAAAGGTACAAATACCATTGAAGGCCACAAACCTGATGTTCAAAGCCACCAAAATAGCTTGGGATGGATCTCCTTCATGAGACTCCACCAAATGGCCAAAGGTCATTCAACCCATGAACAATAGCCCGCTGCCAATCTGCTACTCCAATAGGAAGCAATGAAGCCAACAATATCACACCATCATTTATAGAGTGCAAACTAATGGTTTGAGTAGGTGTAAAGCTCCAAGCATGTTAATCCTGATCGACTTTTATAACCTATAGTAAAGGAGAGAATAAGGGCCCAAGACCTAATAAAAGCATCCATAGGGATGCACCAAAAATATTTAATGTACCATGGCCATAGTTGTCAACAAGTTGCTAGGCATCCAGGCTTTTCATCAAGTTCAAGGCAACAATGTGTTGTTGAAACTTCCTGAGTTTTACCTGTTTACGTTTATTCATATTTATTGCTTTCTTTCCTAATGACTAAACTTGTGTGTATTTTTTTTTATTATACTTTTGTTTTTTCATATTAAGTCATTACGAGCATAATTATATCATATTGCATTGAAATGGCTTAGATGTTTTATAAACGCATAATTATATTGAATATCCTTGCCCATATCATATATGGCATATCTTGCACACCTAGGGCACTTGAATGACACTTTGGGTTGCTGAGTTGCCTTCTCTGAGGATACCTGTCTCAACCCCTTTGCTACCTCTGAATATGTGGATCGCCTCTTCTTTGCACATCTTTTCTCTTCAGCTATTTGGGTATGTTCTTTTAGCAAAGTGCTAGTGTCATTGGAAGAATGAAAGCTTCTCTTTGACAGAGAATGGATCTGGCTCTGATGCAAATCTAAAGATCCACATAAAAAAGAATAGTGGCAGTAGTAGTCGCAGCAGTACTAGTACTAGTATTCCATACTTTGTTTTTATTCTAACTAATGATCGATGTATTCCATAAATCTTAAAAGAAAATTCTTTAGGATCGTCGTTGAACCAGTCATGATGTACGATGCAAAGTGTTGGCCTGTTAAAAAGAATCATGCAGATAAACTCAGTGTAGCAGAAATGAGGATGCTAAGGATGAGTGGCAAAACTAGGAAGGATAAGGTAAGGAATGATCATAATAGAGTTAGTCTAGAGTTGCTCCCATACGTGATAAGCCACGAGAAAGTCGTTTGAGGTGGCACTAGCCACGTTCAACGGAGGCCTTTAAATTCCCTTGTATAGAGAAGTAATATAATCCAAATTGAAGGACCTAGGCGAGCGAGGGGCAGACCTAAGACAACCTTAAGAGGAGTGTTGAGAAAGGATACGCATAGCTTAGGCCTTGTATCTAGCATGGCCTCAAACAGAACTGATTGAAGGGCAAGAATCCATGTAGCCAACCCCATTTAGTTGGGAAAGGGCTTATTGTTGTTGTTGTATTCATCGAACAGGATTTGCCGGTCTGAACCAGTTGCACAATAGTAGTCGTCTAGGTCCATTATCTACCTTAGCTACAGGAAGGTTGTGTATCTTTTTAATCATGTGGTAGTTTTTAAAATTTTTGAGCAGTTTCCACCATCCACAATTTTGAAAGGTGGTATGAATTGCTTTAGACCCAGCTTAAGATACAACTCTGAGCTGCATCGGCTTAGGCTTAGGCCAATGGCCATACTATAAATAAAGATTTGTGGGGGAGGGGAACCAACTCCAGGACCAGATGTTTTATATTTAGCTTGTGCAAGCTGCTGCTGCCATATTCCTCCATTGTGAGAGATCAGTTTAGTCTGTGATCTAAACTCTAGTCAGTTTAGTGTGTAGAAAGTGCACAAGAGGTTTTTCTCAAGCTTGCTTTCAAGTTGACCAAAGATTCTCCAATTTATTGAGGCTACTCCGGTTCATGGTTAAACTGATCCATCATAAGCCGTAGCCAAGGTTCTACCTCAATAACAATAAGTTGATAGCAGTACCCAACTCCCACTTCTTCATCTAATCTTCCATTAACCCTCGGCTTCTAATTCCACAAAACTGCAATTACTTTGCATCCAACCATTAGATTTCTTTCCACTCAAAACCCCTCTCTCAATCCCCTTGGCAATCCCATCCATCCATGATACGATAGATTCCACTTACCAGGATAAAAGCCCCAATTTCTAGATTTCACAACCCAACCATCAACACTAAACCAGATTTGGATCAGATATAGGTTACAGTGCAACTCTTAACTCTTTTTTCTTTTTTGTGAATAAAAACATCATCTCCGAAGGAGTGAGGGAGGAGGGAAGGGGATTTGTTGGGGGAAGGGTGTTGAACTCATCCTAGAAGTCAGCAGGAGGAGTGCAACAACAAAGAACTAAGACCTCAGGTAGCAACAACATGTACGTTATATGGGGAATCCTAAGGAGGAGAATGGGGTAACATCCGCAGACTAGAGGTAACACCAAAGCAGATGGCTTTCTAAAATCAAGTCCACGCTTCTAGAATAGGTGGTCCATCTCCTAATATTCCACTCCAATCAAATACGCAAAAGTGCTGCCCCGAACATCAACTTCCTAGTGATAACACAATAGAGTTACCAACAAAGGATCAGAAAATCCTTGAGCAAAACCCTAGATACATCTAGAACGAGGTCAGAAGGACAAAGGGACTTCTTCCAAATAGACCAAGCTAGGAGGCAAAAGAAGAAACAATGTCCTTACTAGAATGCAATCCAAACCCAGACCCTAAATTCAACTCTAATCCATAGTTTCACCTTAACTCCTTAAGATACCATTTTCAAAACCAAACCCTATCCCTATCTTGTTGAGAACTCAAAATTCAGCAACTAAAAGCCTTCCATGAAGCCTTACACCATTGATAGCTTTTCCACCATTACTAGCCAAACCTAACCACCAAATCACAACAATAACCTGACCCTAGCTTCCAAAGTCACCAAAACCCTAATTTTAACCTACCCAAATTTGACTGTTCGTTCAAGAACCTTTGTAACTGGTAATGAGCTGATTCTATTAAACCAAGGGCTACATTAGGGTGCACTTGAGTTTCACCACAAATGCTTGCAGGAATGGAGGTCAGGCAGTGTATCGATTAATCAGCATGAGTGATATATTTTATGCTCTTAAAAAATTGCTGATTCAAACACATTCATCAGATGAGGAGTAAAAACTTGGGACAATTTTTTGTGTGCGCTTCTTCAGAAAATAAAAAAAAAGGGTATGTCTTAACCTCATCGTATTTCTTAAACGGATGAATGTCAATGTTTCAACATCAGAGATGGACTTCACAGAGAAAGGAAATGAATAGACACAGTCAATGACAATTCACTTTCTCTATTTGCATCTGGATATCAGTTCCTTTTCAGCAATAACTGCACATACCCAATAAAAGAGTACTCCATGCTAGCATAACCCTTGCTTCTGGACTTCAGTTGATCAAAAAAATCCCCAACCATCTGTAATTTGAATTAAGGAGAGCAAGAGATATAAGGTGAGTGTTGAACACAAGAGGACTAAAACAAACCAACAATGTGGAAAGGAATATAGGAATGAAATCAGCAGAAAACTGTACCTCTGCCAATGGTAACTCATAAATGATTGATGCTCTATTTTCAGTGATATATTTCATTTCTTTAAATTCACCTCTGCGGTCTTGGGCCAGCTCCATAAGAGGACCAATATAATCTTTTGGTGTAAGCATTTCAATCTACAAAAGTCAACCTACAACCACTGAATACTTTTCAAAGCCAACTTTAAAGGATACGATTTTATAGTATAGTACACAGAAAGTTTCATAAAAAAGAAGAGGAGATTTAATCCCAATACAAGAAATAACCTTAACAAATGGCTCTTCAATCGACTTCCTATTTCCAGGTTCAGGCAGTAAAGATGGATTTGAGCACTCAATCTGAACCATAGTACAGAAACTGATAAGATTGCCATATCGATCAGTCCATAGTATATCCAATTACTGGAGTAAAATGAAAACTCTCATAATGGGTCATGATATGCATAAGTCATAACTGCAGTACATGCAACAAGAGAAATTAAAAGAATAATAATAATTGTTATTATTATTTTAAAAAACTAATGAATATGCAATTCAATCTTCAAAGTAATCATGCATTGCATCCTTTTTTCTTGATAATACTGATACACATTCAAATAGCAATACATTTGTCAAAGCCTTGGTGAAATAAGTAAGAAGAAAATATTTTAATCAAGGCATACATTGGCTACATGGGTTCAACATAAGTTATGCATAAAGAAGATTCCAGATCAGGATGTCAAGACCTGTTTGAGGTTTTAGAACAACAAAGATAAGGCACCCACTTAGGGAACAGACAGACAAGAAGGCGAAAAGCAAGGGCATTTTTATGTACTATTATCATGATAACTGATCAAAGAAATTAACAAGGACAGAGAATATGAATGGGCCATCAAGATGATTATTCGTACGCATTTGTACTGAATCTACCGATGCACTCACTGCTAAGGAGGTCAGAATTTTCTATTCAACCATACAAATAAATGGGAAGCAGGTGTTTTCTACTCAGTCTGTCTTCAACTGTCTTGTCCTTGTTTACTAGATTCATTTGGAGCCTTTCAGAAGCAAGGACATTATTGTGCTGTTTTATGCTTTAGTAAACATTAGAGGATTCTCTCGGAGCTTCATTTAAGGAGTTTTCTTTGTGCTATATTCTCTCTCCATCATCTCTCCCTAGCCTCCCTCTTTTAGTAGGAGGGACAGGTCTAAATCTGCTTATTTTAGTGGATATAAACCGTGGGTAGGGTTACTTGCGTGTTGGCCCCCCGGTGCAATGAGTTTTTTTCCCCTAGTCGGACACTCAGATGGGCCTAAAATACTTTTAGGATATAGTATTAAAAGATTAGGGTTAGCTTTGTTGGTCTGTCTAGTTAGAATCCTATTTCTTTGTCTTTAATCATTATTGAAGTGTCCGAATTTAGATATGATGCAGATCCGGCACCAAATTAGGTTCCCTAGGATTGGTTTTGTTAGGAAAGGGCAATTTGGGAAATGACAGATCCATCGAGAGTTAGTGCCTTGCACTAACTCTCAATAGGAAAAAGAGGCGGTAGTTGAGAGTTTTATACCAATCGAAATTGGTTGATGCTTTCCTATATAGAATATACTTGTAAATTAGCCTATATAAAGTAATATTATTTTGAGGAGAGCTCACAAGTTCTATCTGAGCCTCCACAACTAAATCGTGGCTTCCATCTTCTCTTCTCCCTCATTCTTCCCCTTATTCTTTCTCAAAATAACATGGTATCAGAGCTGTAGTAATTCTTATTCAATTCTAAGAATTACTAGTACAAACAGTTGATTAGGGAAAGAAACTGTACCTGGTGTGGGAGTCGTTTCCAGAAAATAAAAGGATGCAGCTACACTGCACTTGTTGGTGATTATTATTTTGATGCAGCTCCTTATTGAAGATCAGTGCAAGAGATTGTCCATGATTACGGTTAATCTGCATTTTTTTTTCAGTCCGCCTCACTCTCGATCTGTTTAGAGTTAAGAGAATAACAATCTTTGGAGAAGAAGCAGCCGTCGGAGTAGTCGCTGGAACTGTGACTTTTCGCTTCCAACGCTGTTTGAGATCAGAGAGAGAGAGTGAGAGAGAAGGAGAAGAGTAACCTGCGACGCTGCTTTAGATCAGAAACTGGTGTGATTTTTTGTTTCCGATTGTTCCTCTAGATCAGAAAGAGAGAGTGAGAGAGAGAGAGAGAGAGAGTCTTCGTGAAAGAGAAGACTGACCTGCGGTAAACCCAGTTCGATTGGTTTTAATCTGTTTTCTGGTTCGGTAGGTTCAAGTGGTCCAAATCGATTGGTATTGGTTTGTTTACTGGTTCGGTTGGCTCAAGTGGTTATGAGATTAATCTGATTCTGGGATTAATTTGGAAATTATTCTGATTCTATTTCGATTTCATTTCTGGGATTTGATTTTAATTGTGTTGGATATGGGAGAAATTCCAAATAAAAATACCATGACTGAAATTATTTATTCATCCTCTCATCGGTTAGCTGAGAAGAAATTGGAGGGTGGATCAAATTTCCACCAATGGAGGGCTGTAGTTAAAATTGTTCTTACTGGACGGGGACAAATAGATCATTTGACTAAGACTGTACCCAAAGATGATGATACTTGGGCAATTATTGATGCACGAATACTTGAGCAGATGTTTAATTCCTTGGCCGATAATATTATAGATTTGGTTACTCACTTACAAACTGTGAAGGAATTATGGGAGTATTTGAATGTGTTGTATTCTGGTCAGAATAATCTGGCTAGAATCTACGAATTGTCCCAGGAATTTTATCGAGTAGATAGGAAAGGTAGAGATATTACCCAATATTTTGCAGATTTTAAAAGAATGTATGAAGAACTAAACTCTATCCTACCTATCTCCTCTGATATCAAAACTATGCAAAATCAAAGAGAGCAATTAGCTGTTATGGGTTTCTTGGGAGGTCTTGAAAAGGAGTTTGAGGCAGTTAGAGCACAGATTCTTGGTAGTGATCATGTACCCACATTAGCTAACACATTTTCAAGAGTTCTTCATGTTGCAAGGGAGAGTACCAATAACTCTACAGAAAATTCAGCTTTGGCAACAGTTTCTCGAGGCACTTCTGGAGGACATGCCCCTGGTGGACAGAATATAGGACGAACTCGAGGAAATAATACTGGAAAATATCCAGGTTCACACAACTCTCATCGACAAGACAGACAAGTTAAGACTTGTCATCATTGTGGTCGTCCAGGACATATTCAACGATATTGTTGGAAGCTTCATGGGAAGCCCCCACACATGGCGAATGCAATCATCACCTCTGAATCAGCATCTCCAACTACTACCGTTCATCCTGAGGGTAAGACTGTAAAGATGACTGATACAGATTATATTCGTGTCACTCAGTTTCAGGCCACTCAACCACATTCAGCCGCTGCCACCCTTGTTCAGACAGGTAATGCTACTGCTTGCCTTTCAACCACATCTCGCCCATGGATCATTGATTCAAGAGCTTTTGATCATATGACTAGGGCTACAGGTATATTTTCCTCTTTTGTTCCATCATCCTCTTTGGTTACACTTGCTGATGGCTCTCATATCAATGTTAAAGGAGTGGGTCCAGTTCAACTCACTCCATCCATTACCCTACCCTCAGTTCTTTACATACCAAATTTGCCATTTAACTTATTATCTGTTCATAAATTTACCTCCACTAATAACTGTTTGGTGCAATTCTTTCCTGGATATTGTTTATTTCAGGATCTTACAACGAAAAAGATGCTTGGTAGAGGCCGTATGTCTGGGGGGTTGTATCTATTCGAGGAGATATCCTCTACTGCGTGTTCTAGTATTTCCATCCCCCATCAAATACATTGTCGGTTGGGGCATCCCTCTTTGGAATACCTAAAATTGGTAGATAAAAGTTTTCATTTTCTTTCTAAGTTGGATTGTGAGTCTTGTCAATTTGGAAAACTTCATCGTGTAAGTTTTCCTCCTCGTATAAATAACAGATCAGATCACCCTTTCTCTCTAGTTCATTCTGATGTGTGGGGACCCTGTCCTGTTAGTTCTACTTCAGGTTATAGATACTTTGTTACATTTGTGGATGACTTTTCAAGAGTCACTTGGCTTTATTTAATGAAAAATCGTTCAGAATTATTTGACATATTTTGCAATTTTGTTATTGAAATTCATACTCAATTTGGTGTTCCTATTCGTACTTTTCGTAGTGATAATGCCAAAGAATATTTCTCTGATCCTTTTTGTAAATTTATGGCTTCTAATGGGATTCTTCACCAATCCTCCTGTGTTGATACTCCTAAACAAAATGGGGTTGCAGAAAGAAAAAATAGACACTTATTGGAGGTCACCCGTTCTCTCTTATTTGAGATGAAGGTTCCTAAATCCTTTTGGGCTGATGCAGTTTCAACTGCTTGTTATCTTATTAACAGGATGCCTTCATCTGTCTTAAAAGGTGGCATTCCTCATTCTCTCTTATTTCCTTCATCTCCCTTATTTACTTTGCCTCCTTGCATATTTGGTTGTGTATGTTACATTCGGAATCATCGCCCAGCGATCTCTAAACTTGATCCTCGTGCACTTAAGTGAATTTTTTGGGGTACTCTCGCACTCAAAAGGGATATCGTTGTTATTCTTCTGACTTACGAAGATATTTTGTCACTGCAGATGTGCCTTTTTTTGAGTCCACTCCCTTTTCTACTGAATCTTATAGTTTAACTGACTTAAATGATGATCTATGTATTTTTCAAAGTGTGTTTCCACAGGGTACAGTTCCTTCACCTCCATCTCTGCCAGACATCACCAAAGTATACATGTGCCGTCCAAAACCACCAGCACCCCCTCTGCACCTACGGTCTCTACCTCTGTGCCGACTTCGTCAGTTGATCCTGCGGACGTTCCTGCCAAATCTGACCTTGATATTCCAATTGCTCTTCGGAAGGGTACTCGTTCTTGTGTTCAGTATCCCATCTCTAACTTTATTTCATATTCTACTTTATCACCTGGACTCTCTACTGCTCTATCTACTATAGAGACTTATCCTATTCCTAAGAATGTTCTTGAAGCCTTGTTTAATCCTGGGTGGGTCAGTGCAATGAACGAAGAATTACAAGCCTTAGAGGACAATCAGACTTGGGATCTTGTGTCTTTACCCTTAGGAAAGAAAGCTATTGGTTGTTGGTGGATATTCACTGTGAAAGTTAATCCTGATGGTTCTTTAGCTCGCCTGAAAGCTTGTCTTGTTGCCAAGGGCTATGCTCAAGTTTATGGCGTAGATTATGTTAATACTTTTTCGCCTGTTGCCAAGCTTACTTCCATCCGCATTTTAATCTCTCTTGCCGCTACCTACCAGTGGCCCTTGTTTCAGTTGGATGTGAAGAATGCCTTCCTTCATGGAGATCTGCATGAGGAAGTGTATATGGAGCAACCACTTGGGTTTGTTGCTCAGGGGGAGAAGAATAAGGTTTGTCGCCTCCGCAAATCATTATATGGTCTCAAGCAGTCACCTCGAGCATGGTTTGGACGATTCACTACTGTTGTAATAGAATTTGGGATGACTCGTTGTGAAAGTGATCACTCTGTATTCTTTAAAAACTCTGATGCAGGCAAAATCTTTCTTGTAGTTTATGTTGATGATATTGTCATTACAGGAAATGACACTTCAGGAATTGATAGGTTAAAGACCTATTTGCAAGAGAAATTTCAGACCAAAGACTTGGGCAAGTTAAAGTATTTTCTAGGAGTAGAAGTTGCCCAATCAACAAAGGGCATCTTCTTATCTCAACGAAAGTATGTACTAGATTTGCTTCTGAAACAGGAATGTTGGGATCAAAACCCATAGACGCTCCCATGGAATGTAACTTAAAGTTAATGCCAGAAGATGGAACCATTCTTGATGATCCGGGAGAAGTACAGAAGGCTTGTTGGAAAGCTGAATTATCTGACTGTGACTAGACCTGACATTGCCTTCCCAGTCAGTGTTGTGAGTCAATTTTTGTCTGCCCCACGAACATCAGATTGGGATGCAGTTATATGAATTATGAGGTATCTTAAGAAAGCACCAGGACGTGGACTTCTTTACACTAATCATGGGCATAGAAATGTTGAAGGATTCTCTGATGCTGATTGGGCTGGATCACCTATTGATAGAAGATCGACTACAGGCTACTGCACATTCGTTGGAGGAAATCTTGTATCATGGAAAAGTAAGAAACAAACTGTGGTAGCAAGATCAAGCGCAGAATCTGAGTATCGTGCTATGGCACTGGTAACATGCGAGATGGTATGGATAAAACAATTACTCAAGGAATTAGGAATTATTGATGACACACCAATGAAGTTATGGTGTGATAATCAAGCTGCGGTTCATATAGCATCAAATCCAGTTTTTCATGAACGTACCAAGCATATTGAAGTTGATTGCCACTTTGTTCGTGAGAAGTTACTACAAGGCATAATATCCCCCAAGCATGTGAGGACTGGAGAATAACTCGCAGATTTGTTCACCAAAGCTCTAGGGAATACAAGAGTTACCTATATTTGTAACAAGATGGGCATAAGTAATATATATGCTCCAGCTTGAGGGGGAGTGTTAGGAAAGGGCAATTTGGGAAATGACAGATCCATCGAGAGTTAGTGCCTTGCACTAACTCTCGATAGGAAAAAGAGGCTGTAGTTAAGAGTTTTATACCAATCGAAATTGGTTGATGCTTTCCTATATAGAATATACTTGTAAATTAGCCTATATAAAGTAATATTATTTTGAGGAGAGCTCACAAGTTCTATCTGAGCCTCCACAACTAAATCGTGGCTTCCATCTTCTCTTCTCCCTCATTCTTCCCCTTATTCTTTCTCAAAATAATAGGTTCATACAGGTATTGGGCCTCCACTGGATTGATTTCCTTTGCAATCAGCCAATTTAATGGACTAAATCACGGGTACAGGAGTTGAGTACGGAAATCTCCTATTGATTGTGGTATTTTGTCTAATCCTATTAGAGTTCATGCACATCATTTAGCTAGTCCTTATTGAAGCTGATGCATGTCATTGAATTAGTCCTTATTACAGTTGATGGGGAGTTCTGTAAGGGTGGAACTATAAAATTCAAATCCAATTAAAACTAATAATTTCAGGTCAACTCAGCTAGATTAAGTTTCTAATTCAGTCTAGTAGTTAGAATCCACTTAGGACTTCTATTTTATTAGGTTTTCGGTATTTGTAAGGCTATGAAAGCCAATTAACGAGACTTATTATTTATAAGTTTCATATAATAATATTCAGCTATTGCACCTCAGTTTTGTTTGCTGTTGTATCAAGAATAGTGCATCCACCATTAATAAGGAAACCCCAAGTGCATAGATTTGGATCTCTTGTGAAGACGAGTAGGGATTCCCTTACAGCTGCGAATTTCAGCCTTCATGCAATGATGCAAGTCAATTCATCTTCTCCACAACATCATTCACAGCTCCTATATCCATGTGAGTGGCAGCCAGGATATCCCATTCCCCCTTCCCTCACTGTTTTTTTATTTGTTTTAAATTTTCACTTTCTAAAACCCTAAAACCTAGACACAGCATATCTTCCAGCTTAACCATCCAAACCCGACCAAACTTGGTGGATATCCCTATTATAGCATCTACTTTCTCTCCAAGTTTCAGCCCATCCTGACACTTGTAGACTCTAGTTCCTCATCTCTAAAATATTCACCCTATATATCTAATATCCACCCATTTTAAATTGGTTCTCTTGAAAGATCTTAGTTAATTGGCCCTAATTCATTTGAGACTACATCAAGATAAGTCACTTAGAGGGTTTATTTGAGTGGAAATAAGCCTTGGCATGGGTTATACATGTATTAGGCATCTGATTTTATGTGCTCTCTTTGTAACTGGCCAATTATTTAAGCCTAAGGTATTGGTAGAAATCAGAAAACAGGATTCACTTCATTAATTTTGTCAGTGTCCTATTCTGAATCTTCATTTTTTCATAGTCAGTTTAGCATACCACATTAGGGGTTGAAATTAGGCTTGTAAACGGATCGGATTCGGCTCGGATACACCCCTATCCGAATTCGAATCCGATAAGAAAATCCGCTATCCGACGGATATTTTAAAGAGTATCCGAATTCGAATCCGATAATTTATCGGATATCCGATTATCATCCGATCCGCGAAAATATCCGATTACTGGTTACCACTTTCTGAGTTCGGTGACTACGATTTGAAAAACCTGAGTTTAGGTGCAGTGGTGAAGACCGTCGGATTTGCGGGGTAACCCATCAAGCATCGCTAGACCACCGTCGGCCATTTTTGATATATTCAAAGATGATCTAACAGAGGAAGATCGTTGGCTTTTAGGGCTAACAAATCAAGCAAGATCACACTACCAGCGGCCATCTAAGATGAATTCAAGACAAACAGGGCTACGTTCAAAGACAAGCAGAGCTATGTTCTTACCAGCGCTGTAAGAAGCACAAGAGCCCAACGAAACAGGAGAACAAGAAGGGTCTAAAGAAGAATCACCGATACACTTACCCGAGTATACAGTTTAACGCTCTAGAAAACCCTTATAGCTTGTGGAACTCAGATTTAAAGTTTAAACCACGAGAGATCCACTCTCAAGCAGATCAGGAGTTTTGCATTTCAGAGAAGAGCCGCATATCATAAGCAATGGAGTCTCAAATAAGGCCTTCCACTTTTCGGATGAAAAACTTTTGCCACTGGTTGCTATTACTTGCTGGTTGCCGTTGCTTACTGTTACTTGCAGGCTGCCGCTGCTTGATGGCAAATACTGAAACATTAGGGTTTTGCCATTTCGGTTCTTCGAAAGCTTAAAAGAGTGAAGGAGAAGAATAGGAATAGTGCATCCCGCATCTAAGTTAAACAGTGTGTCTAAAGACGTTTCTAGAAAAAATTGTTATTTTAAAACTTTTTAAAATGAAAGCTGACAAACCCATGTGATGCGTGTGTGTGAAGTCACTAACCATTATCTACAAATATTATTTAACCATTATGCGTGTGTTGGAAGATGTGAGAATTGACAACTCATTATTTAAAAATCCTCAAAATGCGCGAAAGTGGTAGAAACCCGAATATTCAAAATAACGTTTGTTAATTAAACTTATTAAAAATTATATATATATGTTAATCGGATAAAATAGTATCCGGATAATATCCGATCCGTTTAGCAAATATCCGAATCCGAATCCGTTTGGTTGTCGGACGGATACGGATATTTTCCGGTAAGAAAATATTCGGATTCGGATACTCTTAAACGAATACGAATGCGAATACGGAGGCGGATTTCGGTTATCCATTTACAGGTCTAGTTGAAATAGGCTGTCTATCATAGGCATATTAGAAGGAGGCAGCTCAAAGTATGGAAAGGCAAAGTCAATGGCAGAAACCAAGAAAGAAGAGTTGTGAACAGTAGAGGTACCATCGGCAGCAAGCAACAACTCAGGGGGACAAAAAGAACCTGGAGGTGCCAGTGAAGCAAGGCAGGAAAAAGATGCAATCGAAGCAAGGTTGTCACTAGAGCAGCCTCACTAACTGGCAAAAGGAAAATTGATTAGGACCACCATTCCTAGCAGAGGAAGGGACAATTAACTGGAAGTTGGAACGCTGTGACCACATGGTGAACAAGAAGTTGGCATCTCCCAAAACTTGATTGACCACCATAGGCAATGTCTGCTAAAACCATAGAAAAGTTGTACGACATCAGAAGTAGTGGAAGGTAGAGAAGATAGATGGTGTGGGGAAGATGGATTGTCGAAAAGGTTAGGGCTAGTAGTAATGGGGTGGCGAAGGAGAAGGATCATGAAAGTTCATGGGAGGAAGGCACTGTTTGGTGTCATGGCAGAGGACACAGCAAGAGAAACACTCTAAGGGGTAGCCATCAAACTTCACAGATCGACTGAAAGAGAATCCAGTACCATCAGTGATGATGATAATCAATGGAGCTGTTGTGCCTGAAAGATTTTAATGCAAATTCTAGCAAAACCAAGATGTTTGTCCTTAGTTTGAGGATCAGAATAAATGGGATTTCTAGAACAAAGCCTAAGATACTTGGGCTTCCAACAACTGAAACTGAAGGGGAAGACCACGGAGACCAACCAATAAAAGCGAGTTGAGTTCAACTTTTCGTAGTTGCAGTCTAGCGGATGCCAATCCCAGTTTCTTAAGAAGCTTTCTTGCCAACCTGCAATTGACCTTCCTCTAGGGCACATAGCTTGTCTTCCCCACCTGAGAACCTAAAATAAAAAACTCACTGTCCAAAAGGTATGTTTTCAAAAGCCCCTGAGGTCTCTATTGGTCAGACAAAGAATTCTGAACCACTATGAAATGGCCTACCAAAGAAGTGATCCATTTGGAGGCTTCATTACCTAAGATGCTTCCCCAGAAGAGGTTAGTATTGGTAGTGTTGATGAAATTTTGAGGGATAAACTGACGAGTATGACCTTCCCAGTGAGGAAAGGAATTGTTATTGAAGATAGAGGTCCAAGTTAAGCCAGACTATCTGGAGGCAGAAAGGAATGGTGGAGAGGGACAAATGTGTGGAGGTTGCTGGGCAAAAGAGACCAGCCATGGAGGCAGACCTCAGGGAGATAGGGCACTGGCCATCACTCCAATTTTCATGTGAGGAGAAAAATGGAAATTGAGGAGACGGAGAAAAATGGCTTTGAAAATGACATGACAAGTTTGCAAGCAATTCTAGAATCCCCATTTCTTTTTGTTATGTCATTGTTTATTACTTGAGTTCTGCTTCTGAAGTTCTTTCATGGTTTTAGTTAAGACATTAAAACAGATCAAACACTAGTTTCCTACTTGAATTTGTGACAATACAAGAACAAAGAGATCGGTACCTACAGTACTAAGAAAGATCAAGGAAGAAGTTGTTGAAGTCAAAGGGAGAGAGAGGGAAGAGTAGAGCTCATAGTTTGATTCAGAATACCCAAAACATGGGCCAAGATCCAACTATATAGTTGACTAACTAACTTAGAAAATAAAACGACACAAAGCACAATCAAAAATAAAATCCATAAATACGAAAGAACTATAAAACCTCCCTCAAGAGTTAGCTAAATCATTTAACAAAATCTAGTTCTTCAATAAAATAAAATGGAACTCCAGATTGAAATTTATTTTCAAAATCAGAACTTTGTGGCAAATTTCAGAAGTCCTACATCAAGTACACTTCCTCAGACTCCTATCTTCTGATCTATTTTTCTAGATCGGATAACATAGTATTGTTTAAGTTCTCATTCTTGATTATGTCAGGTTTCTGAAATCAAAATTTGAACCTTGTTTTAATCTCCAAAACTCACTGCAATGATTGGTTTTTTTACTTGGTTTAATGGTTTCTATTTTCCTTGTTAGAATTAGAAAACGCCATATTTTGAGATCCAGCCATCAGAAAAGGATCAAACTTAATAGGCTTATCCTACAGATAAGACGTGCTACCACTTTGATTTTGGGCTAATCTGAGCAATCCTCCTTGACTTATTTAAATTTTTCCTAATCTGATTTGTTTGCTTCCCTGCGACCCTCTTGCAAGCTGATATTACCAATTCATGCTAGCACTGTACTAGTGTCAACCCTGAGAATTGATGAATGCAGGTCAGTTTAGATAGGAACCAATAGGTTATGCCTTTATTTAAAACCAATTGTGCTTTATGGTAACTGCCAAATTGGTTCTTCCCTTTATTTAAAATGACTAGATTAAAGTGTTTGGAGGGGTAGTTAATTTACACAGTTTTTTTCCTTCCTCTAAAAACATTCATGAATTAGTTGGTACTAGAAATGCTAGAAAAAGTGAACGAAAAGAGGCCTGATGAGGGGAATGGAAGTGATTGACACAGCAGGAGTGGAATGTGAGCGGACTTTCAAGGTGGTGCATGAATCAGTGATTTGCTCCCTCCTCCTATCCCGGGTATTTCATAAAGTATTCGACCCGGTTTAATTGTATTCTACGGAAAAAACCGAAGATTTCACATAGTACTTTTGATCGGTCGAGTCATCCGGCCTCCCCGATTCCTCCCCTCTACTTCTACAAACAGAATAGTCCCTTCACTTTTTCTTCTCAGTATAAAATACATTGATACAGAAGCCCTCTAGTATTCTACACAGTGTATGAGTTCCCACTGTAATCTTGAGATTAGTTGCAGACCTTTTCCGGTTCAATTCAAATTTGGTCACAAAGACACAAGAGAAGAAAATAGATAATAAAATGTCAACGTAACGGGATTAAAGAATGAAACTAAAACTGATGTAACCAGCCCTACACAGCCCCCAAAAAAGGCCCAAGCCCATCCAAGAGCAAGAGACAACCAGGGGGGGCGAACCAGATCAGGGGTAGAATGGTCATTTCCACCCCTGGATCGAGTCATAGTTAGTTGGTCAAAGTTCAGTTTTATTTTGGGTAATTAATTCTGTTTTTATTTCTAATTTTGGAGTCCTAGTTGTTGAGTTAATTTTGTATTTGATTGTCAGTAGGAGTTGTTAGTTCGTTAGGATAGGGTTCCCTAATTTTAGGAACCTTATCTTAATAGTAAAGGAGGAGGGTTGGTGCGTCAGGTCGGCAGCCGGCACCGGAAAAAATCTAGCCAAACCTTTTCAGCCGCCCCATGTTGGGCGGCTATGTTGTTGTGTTGTTGTTGTGTGGACTAATAGTAAAGCTGTTTAAGCCAAGTCCTATTCTAGTAAGTATTTGGATTCCAATTAGGTAGGGATTCATTATTTGAGTCTAGTATGGTTTGTGGAGACCATAAATAATCTAGTCTTTAATGTAAGATTTCAGTTTTGATTATTGAATGAATTAATTTGAGAATTTGGCTTTGGTAAAGTCGTGGGATCCCCTTTGGGTACCCTGCGGCTGGAATTGTGCTTTTCTTCTTCAACTCAAGGATGCCATCTTCTTCTCCAAGCATTCAACCTCAGATCGCAGCAAGTTTCTTCAACCAAAGGTAAGTTAAGAAAGCCCCCAACCCCTTCCCCTGCAGTTTCAGCCCATCCCTACCACTTCCCCCACTGCCATGGCCTTTCCCTTCCCGTTCTCATGCGACACAGCGGGCTTCCCTCCCCTAGTTTCCCTTAATCCCCAGCCCCTTTGGACCTTATTTACCCTTCCCTAGTGTCACCCTTGCCCCTAGAGATTATCACTAACAGCTACTGCCCAATCATCCCTAATTTCACAGTTTTCTGAAAATTCTGCAACTCATCTTCCCCAGTCAAGTTCTGCAGAATTTTACCAGACCCTAGCTCAACCTAGTTCAGATCTAAACCCCATTCCCCAGCCTTCTTTTGGTTCCCAAAATCCTGCAGCTTGGTAAAATTACCTTGCTGGACTTTCCTGGGCTAACCCTAATTTAGGAGGATTACCTAGAAACCCTAACCCTAGACCTCGGGTTTCATCAAAAAAATTAAGTAATATTACCTAATCAAGTCAACAAATGAAGCAAGGCTTAAACATTCCAGCAGCAGTTGATACAAATAAGGGAAAAGAAAGAAGAAGAAAAAATACATATATACATATATACATATATACATATATGTGTATATGTATATATGCATATATACACACACACATATATACATATCACAATAGTGTCAGCAAATACAGTTAATGTTCCAACAGCCCATAGAAGAGGCCAGAGGCAACAAACAAATTGCATGATATAGGTAAAACAAAAATTGCACAGCAGCAGCAAATAGGTAAAGGATCGAGCAGAAATTACAGTATCACCATTTGTACAATTCACTCTGTAAACAACACTTGGAGCCGTAGTTATCAATGTCAAATTGTACTCTCTCTCAAGTCTTTCCTGTAATGGAAGATCACCAGCAAGAAGTCCATTCAGGATGCCAACCATGATAAATATACTTACAAATATATCAGCATAAAAAATAAGAAGAAAGTTCGGTTCGAATTCACTATACCTGAACAATTTCCATATGGAGAAGGCCCAGGAATCCACATCGGAAACCAAAACCCATGGCACTTGAAGTCTCAGGCTCAAACTAAAAAATTGAACACAGAATAGTTTTTGAATTATTAGTTTTTGATCAAACATATTTTTTGTGTCTTGCTTCAAAAATGTCAAACTATTACAGTTGAGACGCATCACTGAAAATAATATGCAAGAAGAAAAAATTGTTGTTCCAGATAAAGCAAAAATTACTTCAAAGACAGCATTCACTAAAAGAACTTGAAGGAAAAGTACCATTTGTGAATATTTTAAAGCAGAGGGGCAGGCACACTGCAGACACAGAGCACCAATGGAGCATTAGTATGGGATATCATACAGGAGGCACAGGGGTCTCATTTTAAGGGAGAAGAGAGAGAGCACGTGGGCAGCGCCTAGCCTTCTCTCTAGTTAAAAATGCTGTCATAACCCAGTCACCAGAAAGGGAGATAAAAACCTGACAGGACTGCTAGGCCACACTGCCTAGTCTATTCATTGTGGGACTTCACCTGACACCTTACAACATGAGCTGAGGTGAGGACAGCTATGAACTACCTGTATCCGCATTCCCCAAGGCAACCCCCTTTCAGAAGAGATCACTGGACATGAGAGCAGACAGAGTGTCCATGAGGTGCATACTTATGACTAGCTTGGACTCTCCCCTCGCATTGAGGTGCTTTGCTCAAAGAAATGTCAATGGTTAGACAGAGGCAGGGTATACAGGCTTCATAATCCATAATCCACAATGCTATCTGCACACCCAAAAAAGGATCCTGCTGATCAATAGTCAGACAGGACATCATAATTTTACCAATATAATTCCTGAAGGCATTATAGGCTCCATCAAAACTCATCTGCAGAAGAATTATGCTAAATAAATCAGTCCTTTAATCCTTCTCCATCTTTTGGTCCAATATCTAAGCTCTTTCAAAATTTACAATCAACACCACAGAAGCTATCTTCTATAGCTTTCTCTAGAAGGGTCAAGAAAGTGAGAAACCACAAAATACCGCCACCCACTCAGCTGGGCCTCCATTTGCCTTCCCAAACCCAACGGAAGCCTCGTCCACAACCATAACATAGCCTGACTTTCTTGAGTTAATCCACAAAATCTATTCCAAATATGAACTATTTAGTCAACTGGGTATATTCCTACATCTTAAATCTGATTCCATTTGCATTATTCATATTCTGTCCAACCGATGTTGGACTTGGAGGAAAATTCTGCTCTTTTGTCCTTTAGCCTTCACTGCCACCTCTTTGGTGATTGCTAATGGTACTACCACTTCATTATGGCTTAACACTTGGCACAAGCCCCTGTCTCCTACGTAGCCCCCCATCCCCTCTCACCCACATCTCCCCCAAGACTGGGTCTCCCTTTCCCACATCACAGCTCCTGTTTTGAGTAAAGTGGTCTAGCTCCCCACTCGCCCAAGCTCCCCTTCTGCTTGGAACTTCATCAGGCCTTCCTCCACCCTTGTTCCTTGTTCCAACATCATCTAGGTCAAAGGCCATATCCCTCACCACTCCTTCACTGCTTGGAGAACAATGAGATTTTGCCTTCCGAACCAATCCCTTCTCATCTATCACCATATTCAGATCCCATTCTCTCATGCCCTTCATTGCAATGATGTTGAGGACGTCAGTCACTTTTTTATATCCTGCCCTTTTACTGGTTCTATTTGGAAGAAAGCCTTATCCTCTAAATGGCCCCTTGGCTGCCAGCCATTGTCGCCTACCATTTGACCTAGAAGAAACTGGTTAGCTTCTTCCCATTTCAGCCCCTTGGTCTCCCATTCTTGGTTGGAGCAAAGTTTCCAAAGTGTCACCTAGGCACCAAGGCGTTTTTGGAAGGCCTAGACATTGGACCGCTTTACGTACATGCAGAAAATTAACCTTTTTGTGTCTCTAGGCAACACCAAGGTGATGCCTTGGAGGCTTGGACACCATATGATACCATTGGGGTTGGCCGCTCACTCTTTAGACAATTTGTGTATAGTCTTTATCATTTTTCGGTTATCTTTTTAACTGATCAAAACGTATCCCACAATACAACACAACACAATATTAGTGGTTTCCTTTATAAATGAAGTGAGAAGTGTGGGATCAATTTAGGATAAGAAAGAAGAAGGAAAATAACCTTAAAGTCTAATCATGAAATAGATTCCGCTGAATGGCATTTTAGACTGGAAAAGAGGTAAGTAAAATAACTACTTTGATATTTTTACAAATTTTATGATATGAAGCTATGTTGCTATTGTATTATGATAGATGAACCCATGTTAGTTTAATTTTTTCTGATGAATATCTTGAACTGTTATAAACTCTTTAATATTCTTTTGACTTACAAGTAGAAACATACCAGTTTTAATATGTTATTTGTGCCACATAAAAAGGTATAGAAAAAAGTAGTATACCAGAATGCTTTGTTTGCCAAGGCACTTTGAGAAGTTCTTAAATGCCATGGTCGCTTTATGAATTTGATAACTAGGGGCATGGAAGAAAATTCGATCAAAATGGTCGAAATTTCGATCGAAATGCCTGCAAAAATCCAACTCGAAACGAAATATAGTAGTAGGCACGAAATGTATCCATATCGTTTCGTATCGACCGAAATTTCGACCTCATTTTGCAATTTTTGCTGATTTCTCTTGCTTTCATCCCATTCTACACCTAATTTCTAGTATTCCATTTCCTTCAAACACTTGATTTGCTCCTCCATTTGTGCATTTTCTCAAATCTTGCAAGGTGAGTAACCAACTTCCTCATTTTTTTATTTTTGTTTCATTTGTGCCTTAAATCATGTTAGATTGCTTCCAAATTTATATATGTTTACTTTAGAGTGTTGATCTATGAATTTGTAGTGTCAAAATTATTTTTTGATTCTTCCTACTATTTTTTTATTTTTCTGTTATTAAAAATTATTTACTAAATTATGTATATTGTTAAAAATGTTTATGTATAGTACATGTATAAGCTTCAAATGAATGTATGTGAGAGTTGAGACACCATATTGCTGTGATGGTGTTGAATTAAAATTTTTTTCTGTTAATTATGTAATTTTACTGTATTTAATATATATTTAAATAATTAAAAATATATATTTAAATATTAAAAAAATAATTAATTTCTGTTTTAAATTTAAAAATAGGAGAGTATTAGTGGAAGCATGTATGCAATTTTTTGAGCATGTTGTGGATATTTTTAAGATAGTTAGTGTATATTTTATATATTTTAAAATTATTTATATATTAAAAAATACTTATATATATATATATATATATTATTTAAAAATAGGAGGTTATTATTAGAAGCATGTATGTCATTTTTGGAGCATATTGTGGAGCTTTTCAAGATACTTAGTGTGTGTTTCTTGTATCAGGCACTCTAATTTAAAGATGTCAGACATAGCTTGGGATCATGGGAGGCCACTGACAGCTGATAAGAGGAAGAGCGAGTGTAATTACTGTAAGAAACAAATAGGAGGAGGTGGGGCCACTAGATTGAAGGTGCATCTAGCTGGTGGCAACAGGGATGTAACATGGTGCCCAAAGGTGCCTGTAGAGGTCAAGAGGGCAATGGCCTCATATATTAGTAGTGGAAAGCAAAAGAGGAAAGAGAAGAGAACACAGAGGGATGAGTTCGAGGATGCCTGCTTAGATGACCTTCCAGATCCTGAGGGTTATGGTAGGGATGAGCCAGGAGACAGTGACCCTGATCCAGAGGCCGATCAGCTGAGGAGGGCGATGATGATGAGTAGGGAGCAACAGAGGATTGATGACATCAGGAGGCAACAGAGGGGTCTGGGTTGTGGGTCCTCTAGAGAGCCAGTAGGTATGGGAGGCACAGGTGGCTCCCAAGTCCCTATGAGGAGGTCTCAGAGTGTGAGGCAGGAGGCTCCTATCCCACGGGCCCCTACAAGGGGTCGAGCTTCCTCAGCACATCCTACAGATCCGGATCTTAAGATTCTTTGCAATGATCCGGCCCTATTTGCGAGGCCTGAGCATAAACAGAGAAAGTTGAAGCACTTATGGGGGAGTGTGAAGGAGAAAGTGGGGATGGCTTTCTCCAAATGGGCGCATTACCATAGTGTTCCAGCACATACAGCCCAGGGGCCCTACTACAGAGATATGATTGAGCAAATAGGCAGGGCTGGGAGTGGTGTACAGGCCCCCACTCCATATGAGATATATAATGTGTATTTGCCTAAGCATAAAGAGAATATAAATGAGTACATTAAGGGATTAAAGCCCATGTGGAATCATTATGGAGTGACTCTGATGGCTGATGGTTGGACTGGTCCCACTAGACAATCCATCATCAATTTCATGTTGAATTGTGATGGGAGGACAGTGTTCCTCAAGTCAGTAGATGCATCCGGTGAGAAGAAGGATGCAAAATACATTTACAAATTACTGAAGCAAGTGGTGAAGGAGGTTGGAGTGGAAAATGTAGTTCAAATTGTGACTGATAATGGCTCCAACTACAAGAAAGCTGGGTTGAAGATGCAAGAGAACTCTAGGTATCTAAAGTCTAAACATATAGTATTCATTTTCATTTGTAAATACATATATTTACATTACACATATACATGTACACTTTATAACTTTGTATTGATGGCTTGATGCCTTGATGGATGGACAGATATAGGCTCTTTTGGACTCCTTGTGCTGCTCACTGCATTGACTTAATGTTGAAGGAGATTGGAAAGGTCAAGCTTGTGAAGAATACCGTGGACCAAGCTCGACATGTTAGCACCTTCATATATAACCACACCTACGCATTAAGGATGATGAGGGACAAGTGTCAGGGTGAGTTAGTGAGGCCAGGCATAACCTTAAACCACCCAGCCATCCCAAACCATACTCCCAACCCGCTTTCTGTTACCAATCCTTCATACCCTTCAACCGAGCCTTCATGTCCCAACTCAGACTCCTCCATTGACCCAAACATCTTTGAAACCCCCTCCCCTGGTGATTCTCAGCTGTGTGAGACTATGTTCCCTAGCCTGACCCAAAATGCTTTTCCCGACCCCAATTTTGTTTGCTAAGTTTGCCCTCCCCCTGTTCCTATGTCAGATTTTATTGTATGGAATGTTAGAGGCCTGAATGCAATTGCAAAACAGAGTGAAGTCAAGAAATTTCTCTTGGATTCCAAAGCCAACTTTTGTGCCCTCCTTGAGACTCATGTTCAAGTTGAGAGTTCCCATCGGATTGCCAATTTCTTAGCCCCTTCCTGGTCTTTTCTCTCCAACTATTCTCAAAGTCCTAATGGTAGGATTTGGATTCTTTGGAACCCCTCTTCTCTCAAAGTCTCTCTCATCGATGCTTCTCCCCAATTCATGCATCTCTCTATTTCCCCTTCTAATGCCAATTCTGATTTTTATCTCACCATTGTTTATGGTTTTAACCTGGCTGTCGATCGTGCCCCTCTTTGGGACTCCATCCGTTCTTTTTCCTCTGCCCATGCAAACCAACCCTGGGGTGTGGAAGGGGATTTTAACATTGTTCGTTTCTCCCATGAGAGGGTGGGTGGGCGCCCGCCCAATCCTAGTGCTGTCGAAGATTTCAACTCCTGTCTCGATGACTCTTGTATCACTGATCTAAGATGGTCAGGTCACTCTCTCTCCTGGCATAACCGTCGTATTGGTGAGGACAGGATTGCATCGAAGCTTGATCGTTTTCTTGTTAATCACCATTGGCTATCCTATTTCCCGAATTCCCATGCTTCTTTCTCCCCTCCTTGCCTCTCGGATCACTCCCCTTGTCTTGTCCATATCTTCCCTCTCTCCTCCTTCGGCCCTAAGCCTTTCAAGTTCTTTGATATGTGGACCTCCAACTCTTCTTTCTTGCCCACTGTTAAGGATGCTTGGGAGAAACCTGTTCACTGTCATTCCCTTCCCCTTATCAGTTTTGCCCGCCGGCTTAGGAACACAAAGGAAGCTCTCCGTAGTTGGAACCATTCCACCTTTGGAAATATTTCCTCCAGGGTCTCTGACTGCCGTTCAAATCTCTTGCGAACTCAAACTTTTCTTCAAAACGACCCTCTCAACCCCATGCTCGCGGAAAATGAGAGGAATCTCTCTTCTGAGCTTTCTTCCCTTGTCTCTTTAGAAGAGAGTTTCCTTCGCCAAAAAGCCAGAATCAAATGGCTCCAGCTTGGGGACTCCAATTCCGCTTTCTTTCACCGCTCCCTTAAAGAGCGTTCAAATTTTAACTCCTTTCCTGCTCTCCTATCTAGCAATGGAGTGTGGATCTTCGACCCTCCGGGGATCAAAGCCGAGGTTGTCTCCTATTTCTCAAATCTTCTCTCTCCCCCCTCGATCTTCTCTCCCGCCATGTCCCCCTCTCCCCCCGGGCCTGATTAATAAATTTGTCAGCCCTCAATCTTGCTCCTCTCTCTTTTCTATCCCTTCCCATGATGAGATCATTCATGCCATTCGATCTCAAGAAACCAATCGTGCTCCCGGCCCTGACGGGTTTAGTATGGTTTTTATTCAAATGCCTGGAGCATTATTGAGGATGATCTCATCAAAGCCGTCCGCAGTTTCTTCCTCAATCCCTCTCAGCTCTCTTCCATCAACCAAACTTTCCTTTGTCTCATCCCCAAAAAGGTTGGGGCCTCTTCTCTTCCTGATTTTCGCCCTATCTCCCTTTGTAATCTCCTTTACAAGTTCATCTCCAAAATCCTTGCGATCCGGCTAAAAAAGGTTATGCCTAACTTGATTAGTGCAAACCAATTTGCTTTCATTTCGGGTCGTAGTATTGCGGATAATATTCTCCTTTGTGCAGAGATTGTCAAGGGGTTCGACAGAGCGTCCCACTCCCCTGCTACTCTCCTCAAAGTGGATCTCCACAAAGCTTTCGACTCTATCCGCTGGGATTTTATTAGTGATGTTCTCCTTGCCATGAGATTCCCTCCCTCCTTCATCCATTGGATCGAAATTTATATCTCCTCCCCTTACTTTTCAGTCATTACTAATGGTTCGCCGGCGGGCTTCTTTCCTTCTAGTGTCGGCATTCGGCAAGGTTGCCCTCTCTCTCCCTACCTTTTTTCCCTGGCTTTGGAGGTCCTATCCCGTCTCCTTCAAGCCAAGACTGATCAACTCCTAATCTCCCCCATTCCTAAGTGTAAAGCCCTTAATCTCACCCATCTCGCCTTTGCTGATGATCTCATGATTTTCTCTAAAGCCGACCTCAACTCCATCTCCTCCATCACTTCTGCCCTTTCTTTCTTTGAGTCTATCTCTGGCCTTAGGGTCAATCTAGACAAATCTACTCTTTTCCTCTCTGGAGTTTCTGAGCCTCTTCGCTCCAATCTCTTAAATCTTTCGGGGTTCAAGCCTGGATCCTTCCCTGTGACCTATCTCGGGCTCCCTCTCATTCCGGGTAGGCTCTCTCGCCATCATTGTTCCCCTATGTTAGATCACATCCGTAAGTGTCTCCAGCTTTGGAAAAGCCGTTTCCTCTCCTTCGCAGGTAGGGTAGAACTCATTCAATCGGTACTCCAATCTTCATACCTGTATTGGTGTGGCATCTTCCCGATACCTAAAGCAATCTCGTCTGCCATGGAATCTCTCTTATGTGCTTTCCTCTGGAAAGGTCAGGATTCTACTCGATTCCTGCGCCCCATAAGTTGGTCCAATGTTTGTCGGCCCAAATCTGAGGGGGGTCTTGGAATTCGTCGAATCCAAGAAGTTAACTCCGCTGCCTTACTCAAGCTCATCTGGAAAATTGTCACCAAAAATGACTCTATCTAGGTCAAATGGGTCCACTCTTACCTTCTCAAATCTAACTCCTTTTGGACTGTCTCCATCCCTCCTAATCCCTCTTGGACTTGGAGGAAGCTTCTCCTACTTCGGCCCCGCGCTCTAATTGTTATTACCACCCACATCTCTTCTGGTTCCTCTACTTCTTTCTGGCAGGATCCGTGGCATCCAATGGGCATTCTCCTCTCGCTCTTTCCTCCCCGCACTGTATATGAGTCTCGAATCCCCAAATCTACCCTTCTCGCGGAATTCATCTCTAGTGGCACTTGGGTCCCTTCCCCGCATCATAGTCTCACACTTGTCTGGAATTCTCTCCCCCCTATTTACCCTCACCTACATGATACTATAATATGGACCCCCTCCATCACCAAAACATTCACCATGTCCTCTGCTTGGAACCTCGTTCGCTCCCCCTCCCCTTCCCCTCCATGGCCCGCCCTGGTTTGGTTTAAAGACCATATTCCCCGTCACTCTCTCACCCTTTGGAGAGCCCTAAATCTAGCCCTGCCAACCCAATCTTTCCTTATTTCCCGGCACATCCCTGTCAACCCAAAATGTATCCTTTGCTGGAATGGTACTGAGGACATCGAGCATCTATTTTTTACTTGCCCTTTATCTAGTGCCCTTTGGAGGAAAGCCCTTAGTTACATTTGGCCCCGCTCCCGTCGCTCCTTTGGGTTTGCCCGTGACTGGTCTTGGATTTTGAGCAAGTTCCCTGGCTCCTCTATCTGTGATCGGATTGGTAAGCTGGTGTTTGGTGCTACTATTCATCATCTCTGGTGGGAACGTAATCTCAGGCGCTGGAATTCCAAATCCCGCTCCATTGACGCTATGTGGAATGCTATATATTTCGATGTTTCTTCTAGGATCTCCTCTCTCTCCCTCCCCTCGGTAGTTGACTCCCCAAGGAACAGGCTCATTGTTGTTACCTGGGGTCTAACTCCCAATTCACCCCCTCTTCTTGATGTGAGCTCCTGGCTCCCTTGTATTTGTTTTCTTGTTCCTTGGTTCCTTTAATTGATTAATTATTCATCCAAAAAAAAAAAAATAGCACTGCAGAGCTTTGAGAGTAGGAAGACTGGCCTTAGGAGTATGTTTGCATCAGAGGAGTGGTTTAACTGGGAGGGTTCTTCATCAGTGGGAGGAAGGAGAGCTCAATTGACATCCTTGATGAGAGTTTCTGGCACAATGTGAGGATAGTGGTGAAGATGCTTGAGCCTGTGGTGAATGTGTTGAGGATGGTAGATCAGCAAAGAAAACCTACTCTAGCACACATATTTGCTGCAGTAGATAGGATGAAGCAGCAAGTTGGTCAGGTCCACCCACGCGGCAACAAGAAAGTCCTTCAAATCATCAACAGTAGATGGGAGTCTATGTTGCAGCATCCACTGCATAAGGCTGGTGAGTTGTTAAGTCTAGTATTTAATTTAATTTTCATTATGTTATCACACTATTAAGCATTAACTATTCCCTTTTATGACATACTTTTTCTTACACAGCATACTATTTAAATCCCAAGTACCATTACAAGGACAATCTTGGGATGAGGCAAGATTTGATGGATGTTGTCCAAACTGTAGTGGAGAAGTTCGAACCGGATACAGCTAAACAAGCAGTCATCCTTATGGAGGTGAGATAGTGATTAGAATCATTTGATATTCACAATTCGTAGTTTTATACTAAGTCATTAACCTAGTAACTAGTTATTGTTTTTTCTCTTTATATATTAGATAAAGGCTTTTAGGGATGCCACTGGGAGCTTCAGTCGTGCTGTGGCCGTATCGGGACGGGAAACCGCCCCTGTGGGTAAGTTCATTCATTTATTTCATTATACATTTAATTATTATATTCTATCTTTAATTTAATTATTTAAGTATTAAAATGACTTGGAGACTATGTTTGTTGCAGCTGAGTGGTGGTTGCAATTTGGACGTGATTCACACAACTTGAGTAGGATTGCAAGCAAAGTGCTCTCCCAAACATGTTCAGCCACTGGTTGTGAGCGAAATTGGAGCACCTTCAGCCTCATTCACTTGAAGAGGAGCAACCGATTGGGTGTGAAGCATCTAGAGGACCTTGTCTACCTACACTATAATATGAGACTGAGAGAGGATCATATTAGACAGGGGATGGATAGAGAGAGCACCAATATCGAGTTGGCCGACATATTTGAGATGGATGATGATGATAACCCGGTAGTTGACTAGATCAGGGATAGTGGAGACGGATTGCTGGATGAGGATGGAGGTCTTCCCAATAGTCAGTTGCCAGAGGAGATGGGGGCTGATGTGGGGAACTTCATGGCCCATAAGGGGAGGCCACATGCAAAGCCCGCCCGTCCCTTCGTGCCACACCCTAATGCATCCACCCAGAGTGAGGATTTGATTTTCTGGTCCGACACTGAGGATGAGGTGACTCAGGCCTCCAGCGATGACGACGATGGTGGTGATGATGACGGTGATGATGATGATGGAGGGGATGAGGAGGGTGTGGGACCTCGTGATCAGGATTTAGCTGATCCTAGGGACAGACCACCACCACCACCAGCAATACGTGAGAGTCAAGGGGGGGGAGGACGACCACCGAGATTCACAGGAGAGAGTCAGTTCACCCACGCGACACAGGATTCAGACCATACTGGAGCTGCATCTCGAGGCAAAAATGTTTCCTCTACATATTCAAGGAAGGGGAAGGGGAGACAGCACGGCTGGAGCATAGAGGACACGCCATCATATGGGTCCTACCGTCCATCCGATGCCGAGAGCTTGGTGGGATCTATGAGATCGATGAGCATTGATGATGCTAGAGACCCTCCACCTCCAGAGGATCCGGATGGCATAGGCCTGCAGAGTCCTCATATGATACTGCTGTGGAGAGTATTGGTTCTACCGAGTCGACTTATGGTTATGGTCCTTATGGACCATATGGTGTCCCTCCTGGCTATCGATTCAGGGTCAGGCCAGTCAGCCACGACTGGAGCCTTATGGTTATGGAACGGCCTATGGAGCTTATGGTGTCCCTCCCACTGTCGATTATCGGAGTCAGCCACTGGGACCTTATCAGTATCCTTATCCTTCTCCTAGTCCTAAGAGCCAGGGGCAGGGTGGTCTTTCATTTGTTGAGCAGATCTTCCACACTATTCCAAAGCCACAAGGCCCACCACCACTAGTTCCTTTGGAGATTCACAACTTCCCACCGTTAGGGAATCTTATGCATGTAGATGAGGCCACATACAGAGGTGCAGTTCTTGACTATGTCCAAAACTATATGGGGCGGGGGCAAACATCATGGGAGTTATATTGTCATTTGTATGGGGTGCAGACGGAAGAGGGAGACCTTGAGGCTTGAATAGAATAGACTTGTAAGTAATAACATTCCAGCTTCTTCTCTGATTCATGTACTATATACTTGGAATGTTGGATGTTACATTTTCAATAGTTTTTTAATAAACTAGTAGTTTTATAGTGTTTATTATGCTTGAAATAGCTAGTATGCAAAAATCCAAATCAATTTGAGTGCATTTGAGGCTCGAAATTGAGTTTTCAAGAATCAGGAAAAAGTATCCAGTTTCGGTCGAAATTTCGACCTTGGATGTTCATTTCGATCGAATTTTTTACCTTGACTAGGGGTTGAGAGAAAGCGAATGAAGGGAAGCTCGAAGCTTTCCAAACCGATTACCGCAGCGGCTTATGTAGTGCTCAGCCAACTAAAGCAAGTCAGGATACGAACCTCCAAATCTCAATCTTTTGATCTTATTTGGAAGGCCAATCACTTCATTTACTCCACCCATAAACCTCTTTTAGAATCTAAGAATCCCAAAGCATTTTTTTTAGGGTGAATAAATAATTAAATTAAAAGGAAACCGAAGAGAAATACAAAGAGATACAGAGGGAGAGAGGGGAGGGCTCAGCCAATCAAGCGGGAGACTGGAAAGAGGAGGCGAGACTCTAGGAACTAACAATCAACCAATTCCTTGGAGAGTCAATAACTGGGGGATGGGGGAAAGAGAGAAGTCTAGAAGAAACATTAAAATAGATGGCATTCCAAATCATATCTCGGGATCGGGATTTGGAAGTCCATCTCCTCATGTTGTTGTTACCTCGCACCTCGGGTGTAGATTCTGCCCTTTCGTCACTGTCTAGATCTAGCACTTAGCCTTTTTGGTTTTCTTCTATTCACTTTCTCCCCTCCCCCTCCCCCCTCTCTTTTTTCCCTTGGGGCTTCTCGTAAATCGTAATATATTATTTATTCACCCATAAGCAAAAATGTTCATTTACTAGTTTCAATTAGTCTAAGACTAGATTTGAATCTCCTATCACATCATAGTACTCCACTAGATGGACATACAATGGCAAGCTTAGGGCTGGATATGCAGGCTTCATACTCCATAATCATATTCATACACTCATATTCCATAATAGAATTAGTAGTCAGATTGGACATCATAATTTTACCAACGTCATTGCTGGAGTAATTGGGCTCTGTCAAAGTTCATCCACCAATTATTTAGCTCTTCTGCAATGAAAAACCGAATTTTTCAATAGGTGCCTGATTTCAACGCATGGTTCCAAGTTTCAATGAGATTCATAAAACTCCACAAATATTTCAGCTTCATAAAAGCTCCATACAAAACCACCTGAGTTATGACACTTCATGATGTAAATGTTTCAGCTAATATTTCGAGAATTCCACAATTCGGTCTAAAGTTACATCTAGCTGAAACATTCTAGGTGCTCAGACCCTGCCCAGAACCCGATGAGCTACTAGGAGTCTAGGATGGGCATAGGGCTGAATGGCTGCTTATATCACTGAGTAACATATCAGATTTCTAGTGGCAAACCATGCATAATGTATGATTTAGGAATGGTTTATAATTTGATCTCTGCTATTTCGTAATCCATGTGAAAGTTGTTTTACTTGAATTATAAGTGTTATAGTACTAAACATCATATGAAACAAGCCATGTTAGAGACTGTATACAGTGAACACTACTATATGTATATATGTCATACTACTAAGCATGAACTCAAAGAATACGGCTACATTTTTACTACCTAGAATACCCTCAAAATTGTTCTTAGTTTCCTTATATACCCTTTGACTCTTAAAGCTTCTTAGTAAATTTTGATGTACTTTTTTACCCTTTATCACTCTATTCATTTCCCTAGGTCGTACCTAGACAAATACTTATTACAATAATTGCACTACTAGAATTGCTCATTCGCTCTAGTCGCAGAGTGGCATACTGAAAAAAGGCCCCTCCCGAAATTGAACCGATGACTGACACCTTATTAAAGTTACGTGACTCTTGTCTTTGAAGCGCTGAGTTACTTAAGACTCATCTAAGATAAAGAGTGTCCCAAAGGGCTACCTTTTTTTCTCTTAGATGAAAGCAAGCCCGACCAAAAAGGAGGCGGAGCCGAGTGGAAACCTACCACGAAAAAAGAAATTCAAGTCTCGGCTTGACTCGTTTAGGGCGCCCTGTAGCAAGTGCCTAGCTCAGCTCCGAAGAGTGACGAGAAGACCGCCACTGTACATCTTTCTTTCAAAAGATGAGAACACGCCCTTTACTAATACAATAGAAGGTAAGGCAAAAGCAAGAGTGAAACTACAAGCTAAAAGCAGGCATGCTCTTATTATAAGATAATACGATACAATAATTGCACTACTAGAATTACTAATAGAAAATATGAAAACAATTACTCTTTTCGTAGGTTCAATAATTAAGGTGTACCTAATGGTTAATATAAATCGTTTCAATTAAAAAGATGGAATTTGTTCAAGTTTGGTCTGAATAGCATGCATTGTCAAAGTGAATTATATAATTCATTTTAGGTAATTAATATTTGAAGAAACACCAAAACGTGCACTAGCATCAAGGTGTTTCCAACTTGAACTCCTAACCAATATATTTCCTCACCCGCAGTGCTGCATCATTAAGTTGCAACTTCTCCAATGCATCACGTAAATCAGGAAACCTGCCAACCAAGTTGATAATAAGAATCAATAAATGTGAAAATTTTAGCACATGAAAACTCACTGTCAAACAAGCTATTTAGGAGGTGAGAAAAAGATCCATACTGGTCAGAATCAACAGGAAACAACCCACAAAAAACCATTGGAGTGGCTTCCTCATATCCAGGTAGTGAGTTTTCTGCCTTCCTACCATAGTGAGTAATTGTGTCACCCACCCTTGCATCTGCTACTGACCTTACAGAAGCTGCAAGGTAACCTACCTAGAACATTAAGAACAAAAGAAAGTAGCATTTAGAACTAATAACAACCAAGGAGGAGGCCACAGTAAGGAAGTCCAGGATTAGAACAAGAAAAAATATATAATGATTTTGAATATAAACAATTAGCAACGAGAACAAACTAGTCCCACCTCACTAACCCCCCCCCCAAAAAAAAAGGATGTTGAGTTTAAATCTTATAAGTTGGTAATAGAGTTTCCACACAAGTTTAACTTTTCATATTGACCTGTCCACTTTAAGATAACAGATTGGTAGCCGATCTTAAACTAACATAGTTGTCAAGGCATCGCCTAGGCATCTGGGCTCCTTCAGAACGCCTCAAATTGGCGTCGCCTTATTTTTAGGCAATAAGGCGTCCGCTTTTTATTTTTCTTTTTTAAATCACGAGAAAGATGCCTAATTGAAGGCATATATTGAAATACTTATTAGATTCCGATTGTAAAATATCTATTGTTTGAACCTATATGCATATGTATAATGACACTACATGTGATCAAATGTTAAAATAAAAATAAAAACAAACAAAATCGAAAGAGAATAAGTTCTTGACTCAAGTCTCACACTCTCACTCTAATCCCTAATCTCTCTCTCTTCCATTCCATCGACGACACTCCGGCAAGCAGTGGCCAGCGACAAACAACTTCTTCTCTTCCTTTTTTCTCGCGACTTTTTATTTAGGACCTATTATGTGTGGTTTGTAGTATGTTGGATGACTTGAGGTAGTCTGATATTAATTTTTTTTATTATATAAGATATGATAGATTTAGAGTGAATGAGATGTACACTAAAATATTCACTTAAAATGCCTCAACCGCCTCAAAAGCGCCTCAGAGGGCGCCTCGTCGACTCATCGCCTCAATTAGCCTAAACCGCCTTGCATCGCCTCGTCGCCGTGACAACTATGTAAACTAAAGATAGGTACATGCAAATGAGCATGATTTGCAATCTAATGGAAGAAAATAAGTTCGAGATGACTACATTTGCAAAGTAATGGTATTTGTTAGAGCAGATTTTACGTACAACCCTTCAGTCCAAAGGGCATGCCTTATTTAGGCGGTGCTTGTTGTCCACCCCCTTCTCTCTTCCCCCACCCCTTTTTTCTCCTTGAATATCCCCCCCCCAACTGGGTTGTTATCCCCCATTCTGGAACTTCAGTAAGAGATTATTAATTTATATTATATTATTAAGTATTATTAATAAGGGAGCCTTCGGCACTGGGTTTGCCCTATTATTAGTTTACTCAGACGATCCAAGTTTTGGTTCGCACTAGAGATAATTTATGAAGCATTATTTAAGATTGCATTATTTAAGATTCACAAGTAGAAGTTTTACAAGAGAAACCAGGTTTTGTTTACCATCCATATTAAAGATAATATCTCAGCATTATTTCATGTGTTCAATAAGGTAAATCTCCAATGCAATCTTCCATCTTATTACCATGTGTGTGCGGCTCCAAGGATGGAAGATTGCATTGGAGATTTACCTCACAAGAACACATGGGATAATGCTGAGATATTATCTTTAATACTCCACCAAAAGGTTGATGCCTGAGAAACCAGTAAATGGTGGTCTCACACTCTCACCAGTTAAGAGTTCCAGGTTTTGATGACTAAGTTGGTTCAAAACCATCCAAAAGCAAAACAATGTAATGTAGATACCGAATTTGATTGATCAAAACAGTACCCAAATAGGACCTTTTCACAGGGAGACAATTGCAAATTTGATGGACTTAAAGTGAAACAAAGTTTAGGTGGGAAAGAGGGCTGAAACTAGAATGGTATTACAACAGGCTAAATAGATCTTCCAATAGGGGCAGAACTATAATGAAGAAAGTGACAATAACAATGTAACACGTAACACCCGGGCTTCACACCGCAAGGTGGATCGATTGGATCGAACACCAACCTACCTTGATCAAACACAAGGGTTCTCCAAAGAGGAGGAATGCTAGCAAGCAATTTGATTTCAATTCATCAGTTATGTCTTCACCACTTACATAAGTCTCTTTATATAGCATGCTAAAGAGACATAAACACTAATGGCAACATCCAACCACTAGCTAACGCCACCTACCTATTAATAACTCAACTACTACCTAACTCTTGACAAAGGAGAACTCCTTTGACAATGAATTCTCTTATTTTCAAACCAAAGCCCCTTTTATTGACTTTCCAACAACTAGACTTAGGCTTAGGTCTAGGCTATGAGGTTCAACATATGTGGGCTAACTTTAACCCACTAAAACAGCCTTAGCCCATGAAAACCATGGGCTGATTCAGGTGACAACTTTAGGCCTTTGATGGGCCTGACCCAATGGGCTTCTTCTTTCGTAAATATGTCTTCAATTCTGCATCACAATGTTTCTTTGTACCCATCCACAGCAAGTAGTTTAACCCAATATTCTGTTCACGGGCAATCAGGAAACACAAATGTGATTGCTGATGACTGGGCTAACAAGGTTGGTCAGACGCAAATCTGATTTAGAGACCGTATTAGCTTGAGAGACATGAAAGAAAATTCATAAGTTTTTGGGTTTGGGGTTTGAGGGTGTAAATCTTCCAAGGAGAGCTCCAGCTTCGTGTTACCTAACTGCTAAATTAAGATGTACAAATGCACAAAAAGCAAAGCAATCAACTCAAATTCCTTCCTTTGTTCACCCCATGGGGACAGGGGAAGAGGATCACAGACACATTCTACTATTAAAAGGGAAAGAAAAAAAAAACTTGAAAATTTTGAAGTGACAGACAGATTGCAAGCAATGTGACACCAAACTTAACACTGAATCAATTAAAAAGTAATGGCAGTCCCACAATAAAAGTGGTGCTGTCTCTATGGGTGATTCTAGGATTGTCTATAAGTCAGTAGTTCAGCTAAATAAATACAAAAATACAGAAAGCTTTTAATAGTGCAACAAGAGATAATTTATCAATGCAGATAAGCACTTGGCACTTGTGTGCTTAGAAAACACTTCATGTGGGGATAGTTTTCCAATACCTGTGCATGGGTTAGCACTAAAGTATCACATGTTAGTGCTTTTACAAAAGAAGAAAAAGTAGAAACAACGTGCCCCCTGCCTCCTAAAGAGGAAAACCCCAAAAAACATTTAAGGGTTAGGTTACTGAAAACAAATGCTGAGGAAGCAATATACCAAAATAAGCATTAATTCACGCAAGTTTACCTCACCAGCATACAATTCATCAACTTGCATTTGACTGGGTGATAAGACTCCAATTTCATCCACAAAGTAGTCCTATAACTTGCAAGTGTGACAAGATTTTATGAATGTTAGCAATATTAGTAGGAAAGACAAAAGTAAAAATTTATAAAATAAGAAAGATGCAATCATTCTAAACATTTTTTCCCCTTTTTCATTGAAAACACATTCCCCCCCAATGCTTCAAACTACTCCAGCTTGCCATATCAGGTTCCTTAAGCATTGTGTAAGTTTACAAATTCAGTATTACATAATTGTCTCTTCTAACATTAACTTCTGAATTTAACACTTCAAGCAATAAAACGATTATTTAGATACCAAATTTTTATGGATAACTAACAAAACAATTTCATGCAGTGAACTATCAGACTAACTTTTAAGACCGCAATTACAAATTTTTCTGCATCTTTATACATAACTATCCAGGAAAACTCCAAGACAATCAAATAAAAGAACAAAAAAGAGCAGTTAACAGCAGCCAGTACAGAAACCGTATTGTAGGGATCAAAGATCCACAGGGTAGGCCCTGGAGAACCCAAAGGATATTAAGGAGGTGGCTATCCATTTTTACTTTACCCTATTTGGGTTGGATATAGAGGACGGGGGAGCTGTCCTCACAATATCCCTCAGGGAGGGGGATTAACTGAAAACCAGCAAGATGGTTACAGAAGCCTATTTAAAAAGAGGAAATTAGCAAGGTGGTCTCTGGGAAGGACTCAAAGGCACCAACGTCGGATGGATTTGGGGCCAAATTCTTTAAGCACTCCAGAGATCTAGTAGGGGAGGAACTTACAGAGGAGGAATATGATTTTTTGAGAAATCCTACATGCCTTCTTCTGTTAATACAACCTTCATTACTCCAAAAGGAGGGAATGTGGAAACATTTGCAGGGTATAGGCCTATAACTTTGTCGACCAGTTGTGTAAGGCTATCACAAATATCATAACCAACAGACTACAACAGGTGGTGGGGGACCTTGTAAGTGAGAACCAGTGAATGTTCACCAAGGGAAGATCAAGTGCAGACAACATTCTTGCTTGCCATGATATTTTAAGAAGTACGAAGCAGCCTCCCTCCCCCCCCCGGTAGTGCTAAAGGTGGATTTGCACAAAGTGTATGATTCTCTAAGTATGAAATTCTTGATGGAAGTTATGGAAAGAATGCAGGACCCATACAAGTTTTTGAGTGCCCATGTCAACTCCGTGTTTTTTATTCCTATCAATGGCACAAGACACTTTACAGGGTGAAGGGGACACAAGGAAATGCATCGTCTCTTTACCCGTTCACTATAGCAATGGAGGCATTTGCAGGGATTATGAGAAGATTGGAGGTGGAACAGAAAATTAAGATGATGCCTAACTGCAAGGTGGCCCTGATTTCCCATTTGAAGTTCATGGATGACTAGCTAATTTTTGTGAAAGCTCACCAAGAATCAATCACGGCTAGTATGGGGGCTTGGGATGAGTTTGCAGCCCACTTTACGTCGCACCTCAGGTCCTCAACAGGGTAAGTCCTCTATTATCATAGGGGGCCCTACCCAGATAGCAAACTGAAACTTTTTGAATTAACAAGTTTCTCTTAAACCAAGTTACCTATTACGTATCTTGGAGTACCATAATTTTCAGGCAGACTTTCTATTGGGGACTGCATGCTAATCCTGGAAAGAGTGAAAGGAAGACTAGATTTCTATCATATGTGACATCTCCAATCGCTCCTCTGAGCTACGAGGTTGTTACATATATTGGTCAGCCAAATTTGGACTGCCAAATAATGCGATTTCAAAACTAGTTTTTTTTCTTCTGTGGACTGGATCTTCCCCAAAAAAGATGTGGTTTTTGTCTTGGGATTAAGTGTTCAAACCCCAAGGAAGAAGGTGGACTGTGGATTCGCCAAATAAAGGAAATGAACTTTGGCAGGAATTTTGAGCAAATTTGGTGGATTGTGTCTAAAAAGGAAGTACATGCATTCACTGTGAGTATAGCAAACATCTGAAGCAGGATTCAATTTCAATTTTGGGTAATGCTACTTCCTAATAATTGCTTCTGGGTTTGCAGGAAAGCACTTAAATATAGAGGCAAAGTGGAACCACTGATCAACATTTGATTGGCAATGGGAAGGGCACTCGCATGTGGTTGCATAACTGCCATCCTAAGGAATTCTCACCAAAGGGTATGGGAACACCATAAGGTACAATGCAAGATCACAACATTTGGAATTCGTCAATAGGTTCCTTAGGAAGGAAGTTGGCGGGCATGTGCTAGGTGTTCCTCTTATCTATGTGAGGTTGGAGGGAACTCCCGTAGGAGGACAGAATTGGTGCTGAACATAAAGATTTAGTGATGCAGGTCACGCACCAGATTGGCCTAATTTCCATAGAAACCAACCTAGGTATGGGTGTTTGTCCTTTGTTTCATACTTGTATATGGTCATGGGCCTATCCTATGGGGCCATTTGTTTAGCATCTAAGCCATATATGAGAATAGGTTATTTATTTGGTTTAAATTAAGTCAAGTCTGCTTAGAGTGATACACATTAATAGACCTTATTTGGGACCTGATACACATTAACTAATTAGTCCTTATCAGGGATCTGATACCCATTAATTAAATTGTCCCTATTACGCTAGTAGTATATTAGAGATATTTCAATTCAGTTTTCTAATCGAGTACAACTAGGAATGCAATTGTAAGGCTATAAATACACACCTAAGCATGTAATAAAATCCACCTTTTAAGCAAAGGCTTAGAATTGCTTTGCTTTTCCATCAAGAATAGTGTTCTCAGCATTGGTAAGGAAACTCCAAGTACATGAGATTTCAATTCAGTTTTCTAATTGAGTACAACTAGGAATGCAATTGTAAGGCTATAAATACACACCTAAGCAAGTATTAGTTCACAGATTCATATTAATAAAATCCACTTTTTTTAAGCAAAGTCGTGGATTTGCTTTACTCTTCCATCAAGAATAGTGTTCTCAGCATTGGTAAGGAACCTCCAAGTACATGAGATTAGGATCCCTTGGTAAGTCAAACAGGGATTCCATTGCAGCTGTGGATTCAGCCTTCACTCAAGTCATTCCATGTCCACCATGGTTCAAGTCAAGGTTCCTAAATCTATGAAAGTGGCAGCAAGCATATCCCATTCCCCTTCCATCTCACCTTTTTCTTTTTTTTTTTCTCCTTTTTTTATTTATTTTTTGAGGCACTTCCTAAAGGCTAAAACCCTAAAGACAACAGACCCCATATCTTCCAATGTAGACATCCAAACCCAACCAAACTTGGAGATCATATCCCTATATCATCTTCTACTTCCCCTCCAAGTTTCAGCCCATTCTATCCAGCCAAACCCTAACAACATCAAACCTTAATTCTAAACCCTAATTCAAACCTCAAGCTAAGGTTGGTTTTGATAACATCTGAAAGAACTAGCCTCATTCCACACTTCTGGACTGAGAAATTTCAGGATTTAGGAGGCAAAACAAGAACTATGCACTAAGTGATGGCAGCAATTATTAAAGATGTAGTGATCGAATGTGAAGCATTACACATTAGATTGGAACGGAATCGAAATCAGAATACGCAGCACAGAAGTGAAGCATTCATTTTGAATGGAAACATAGAGTCCCAAGAGCTTGTTCTTGGCCAAAACCACCCTTTGATATGGTACTGCTACATTGTGATGGAGCTTTAGTTGGCAGCACTGCATCATATGGAGGACTGACAAAGGATGCAAATGGCAAAGCACCTATTGCTTATGCAAGGAAAGAAGACCACTTGTATGTCACCATCAATGGAATTAACTGTAAGTCTAAAACGGTTGTAATTTTGTACCAAAAGGGGATTCATCGAAACGTAAATCAATCTGAATCTCCAGTTGGCTATTGATATGCTTAAAGGGAGAAAGCCCTTGGAGAGTGCAAGGTATGAAGTGGGATAACAGTCATAATGCCTATATGTTACATGAGGTAGTATGAACCCGTAAGGATTTTTCCTATGGAACATAATGAAATGATTCAGAAGGGAGCAAAGCATATTGGTTTTACAGGAATGCTGTGGGTGCTTATACCTGTTTTTGACTCTAGTTAGAAGGGAATGCCCCCTCTGTTAAAAGTCCTCTCCCCTTCATTTGAGGGGTTCTAGGGGGCTGTTTACTCCGTAACTTTCCTCTCTAATACAAAGCTTAGTTATGAAAAAACAGAAAAATGAAAAAAAAGAAGACTTGCAGAAGACATTTACCTTCTCACTAGCCATAAAATATATTCTGTCACCTTTCTTTATTACCCCATCAATTATTCGAAAATATACAATAACGCCTCTATATGGATCGTAATAACTGCACAAGTAGCAAACCATATATCATAACAGAAAAAGCAGAACACAAAGAGATAAATTTTTTAACATGATAAACATAAAGAGATGAACAGAAAATCGTATCCTACAAGAATACAAGTTTTAGCATTCTCTTTTTATATCAACAAAAGAGAGCAAAAGAGAGACAAAAGAAATATCCTGCAGTCTGCAAACCCACCATTCACAAAGAAAGCCCACTGAGTGATTTTATAATTAACTGATCAATCTGAATGAAAATTTCTCTTGGGAAGCAAAAATGAAATAATCTTCAAATAAAAACGGTGAAGGGGGAACCCTAAGGACTAGGGGAACTACAAGGCTGATTATAAGTCCTCTTAGGTAAAGGCAAATACTAATGAGAAGATAGCAAACAAAAGAAAGGGATTGCAGCAGCTAATAGATGACAAAACATGCAAATTAGACAAAAGTGAGAAAGCTATAATCAGCATCAGCGTAAAACTAATAAGCAAGACTAAGGACCTGTTTGATAACCCACTGAGAAAACAGTTTCTGGTGTTTCTTGTTTCAAGAAGCAGAAAAATCGGTTGAAAACTGTTTGACAAATCATTTTCTTTCACATGATTTCTGCAACATAAATTGAAATCTATGAAAATTTTTGTTTCTAGAAACACTTTCGACACAACAACAAATAGCTGTTGGAAAAATTGGGGGCAGGTTGGTTTAAGTGAAACAGTTTTAGAAGGGGTATATTCAGATTTTGGCACTCAAAATATTAACCATCCTGCTTAAATCCTCTCAATACTCTGATACAGCTCTTCCATCCGTGGCAGGAGGACGACAAGAGTTGGAGTTGGAGTCATTTGGACCCCTGTTCTTCGATAACCCTTTGTCTTCACTCTCTGTTCACTTGTCTTCTCTCTGTGTCTCTCTCCCAGTACCTCCTCCTGATTCCAAACATCACTGGACAGTAGTACTATTGCATAAAACCCAACTTCTGTAAAGGGTTTCTAGTTTGTGATTTCAGACTGCAATGATTGGGCGGGTCGTCAGTTGCAAAATGTTGCAATATAGCCCGCCCATATGCTGCAATCCATCACTGAATGGTAGTACCACTAAGGCAGGGTTTTGGGTTGGGAGTGGATAGTTAAGATTTGATGAGCGCAGAAGAAAGACTCTGAGCATTGTACAGTTGAGCATAATGGTCCAATGATGGGTCAGACTGTCAGAGTTTGATAGATGCAGACGTTGCATTTCAATCCGTTCGCTGTAATTCAATGCTCTATCACTAACCTGCCTTCAAAGCCATTACATGATTTGATTTTTTTTTTTTTTTTTTTTTTGGGGGGGGGGGGGGGGGTCATTTGCCTTGTAGACTAGTGATTCAATTAAGGTACTTGCCATTAAATGATTTATTGCTGACTCTTTCAATTTCCTCTTTTCTCCCCTCCCCAACAACCTAATTGGGTCAAAGTTGCTTTTGCTTTGCCAAATTGCTATAGCTTGAGATGTTGGCATGTCTCAGTCATTCTATCCTGGAATCTAGGATTTAACCAAGCCAAGATTTTAGCACTTGGGAGATAAATTATTAGGGATTTGCAAAGGATAATAACTGCACCTAATGAAGGATAAGTGTGGTTCTTTTTTTTTCTCATTTAAACGTTTCAGTCCCTCATCTTAGTTGCAGGCTGCCACTAGACAGTAGATAAATTGTGAAGTGTCTTTATTTCCCTTTTTTCTTCATATGCTGTGTTTTTCTTGTTTTTTGTTGTTAGTCTTAACAGATGTTTGTTATTTATTCTTTTTTCTTGCTGTTTCAGTCAGAAATATGCATGATGGAAGTAAGCTTTTCTTCATAGAGATTCTAACTTTTTTGACATTTCACAGCTTTCTGTTGACATGTCAAGGATTTATTTAACGTCCTTTCGGCAATAATACAGTTTTGAATCTTACGGCATCCTAGTACTGAAAGTTTGTGGACAAGGAATAACAAGGGACACATTAGAGGTAGAGACTGACAATAACCTAGATTTGGATTTGAAGATCCACTGCAAAAACACAAATATTTGTGATATACCAGCATACAACTCTTAAATATGATGGCATAGTAGAGCACTATTTTATGTTAGTATGGTATGGCAAGAGAAATGAGAATGGGACATTAGAGTTTGCAGGGGAAATTGCATTAGAATAAATGTTTTATCTTTTATTGATCACTTAAGTAGCTATCCTCATCACTAGCTGGCTTAAGATTGTTTTAGTCACTTTTATTGATCTCATGATCTTCTCTAAAACGGACCACCTTTCCATTTCTTCCATCCTCTCGGCTCTCTCCCTTTTCGAATCCCTCTCGGGTCTCCACATCAATCTTGATAAATCCACTCTCTTTCTCTCCGGTGTCCCCAATCAACTTCGCTCTTCCCTTCTTCAGCTCTAGGGCTTCAAGCCCGGCTCTTTTCCTGTGGTCTACCTTGGCCTTCCTCTCATCCCTGGTAGGCTCACCCGTCACCACTTTCTCCCTATGCTCGATCATATCCGCAAGAAGCTTCAGCTCTGGAGAGGCAAGCTTCTTTCTTTTGCTAGCAGGGTGGTTCTCATCCGCTCGTCCCTCCAATCTTCCTACCTCTACTGGTGCAGAGTTTTCTCCATCCCCAAATCAACAATCCAAGCAATGGAGTCCCTATTTTGTGCCTTCCTTTCAAAAGGGCAGGAACCCTCTCACTTCATCCATCCGGTTAGTTGGTCAACCCTATATCGTCCTACCTCTGAAGGAGGCCTGGGTATTCATCGGATCTCTGATGTTAACATGGCCTGCCTTCTCAAGCTCATCTGGAAAATTGCCTCAAAGCAAGATTCCATTTGGGTTAAGTGGGTTTATTCTTACCTCCTCCGATCCGACTCCTCCTGGACTGCCTCAATGTCGTCCAATCCTTCATGGGTCTGGAGGAAAATAATTTTGTTGTGCCCCCGCGCCATCTCTACTATATCCACTTCCATTGCTTCCAATACGTCCACCTCCTTCTGGCTAGACCCGTGGCATCCGATGGAAATTCTCTTCAATCATTTTGGCCCCCACGCTGTTTATGACACCCGTATCCCCAAAGCCGTGCCCCTGTCTTCTTTCATCTTGAATGCACTTGGTCCCTGATGCCCCTCCCCATTCTCACACAGGTTTGGGGGTCTCTTCCCCTTATTTCTAACTCCTCGCGTGACACCACTATTTGGTTGCCTTCCCCCACCAAAGCCGTCTCCACTTCCTCTGCTTGGAACCTCCTTCGACCCCACAGCCCCAAGCCACCTTGGCCCCTTTGGTCTAGTTCAAAAGCTTCATCCCCTATCACTCCCTAACCCTTTGGAGAGCCCTTAACCTTGCTCTCCCCACCCAATCCTTCCTTATCAGCTGCCATATCCCAGTCAGCCCCAGTTGTATCCTTTGTTGGAATGGTTTGGAAGATCTGGATCACCTCTTTTTTTCTTCCCCTTTCTTTAGATTGCTCTGGGGAAAAGCCCTAGCCTCCATTTGGCCCCTTCGAGGAGCTACTTCAGGTTTTCCAAGGATTGGCCTTGGTTTTTGAGAAACTTTGCTGAAAACTCCATCTGTGATCGGATTGGTAAGCTAGTGTACTATGCCTCTATCCATCACCTTTGGTAGGAGTACAATCTTAGAAGATGGACTTCCAAATCCCACTCTATAGATAGGATTTGGAACGCCATCTATTTTGAGGTCTATTCTAGGCTATTTGTCATTCCCCATCCCCCTGCTAATCATTCCCCAAGGAACAGGCTCATTGTTGTCTCCTGGGGACTTAGCTCTTCTCTCCGGTCTTCTGCTTAAGACCTTGTATTTGTTTCCTTGTCTTTAATATATTATTTATTCATCCAAAAAAAAAACACAAATAGAGCTATAAATCTCAACAACCAACGGAACACAAACTGTAAAGAATGCCATGGCATAATAAAACATAAATATATAAGATGTATTGGAAATTACTTTCTAGAATGCTAAGATAGATACCTATCAAAAATAAGAGCTCTTAAAGGCCTTTCAGCAGTATCCTTGGGTGGGGGAATCCTTTTGATAATGGCATTCAGGATTTCCATTATACCTACACCCTCCTACAATAGAAAGACAAAACCAAAGATAATGAAATTTATAAAATAAATCAATAAAGATGCAGACAATAGGGCACTGGACAGAAAACAAGAACTAATAGAATAAGTAGAAATCCTTGACGATCTTAAAGTTACAACCATTTTATAGCTACATGTGATGCCACAAGTCATACACAAATCAAAGATTGCACTTCAGAATTACCTTAGCTGAGCAGTAAATCGCCTCACTGCAATCCAATCCAACAATCTACAGATAAAGGTGAATGGTTAATATGGAATTTTTCTCTGGAACAGCTAGCATCATATGGACTTGTTTCTTTCTCAACATATCAAAATGCAATGTATAGGACAATATACCACTGTCATCTACACAGGTACTAAGAATGCGAGAAATGCTTCATGAACTGATGACGAAAAATCCTTGTGTTTTTCAGTTACCAGAGATTTTTACTAAAATGAAGTGGTTATCATTTGTTACTCTAAAATATTGCTGCTAAATAATAGGTAAAAAATGCACGTATTGGAGAGGAACTCGTCTTTACAATATCTACTGGTACCACAGAAAACTTTCCCAAAAAAGATATTAAAATAATCTAGACTAAATTCCTCTGATCAATGTTGGAAAGTCGTAAAAACATGTACCAACAGTAGGATACAAAGCAATCACTATCTGCAAAGCTCACACACTAACCTCTTCAATCTCCTGTGACACACGATATGGTTCAGCACCTGGGAGATCTATTTTGTTTAAAACCTGAATTTAAACAGAAATAATCATAACTGTCAGAGATTCAGAAAAAATTTCCCATTCTCAAAAACTCAATAAAACTGAGGAAAGGTGAAGAGAGTTTACCCATCCAAATTTACCAGGAGGAGGAAATACATTAAGAATCAATAGTATGCGTATCAACTTTACTGCATGGTGTTAACATATGTTTTCATGTATAAAAGAACATGGCCAGTTAATCATCTTCTAGTACATTTATGTGCTGCAAGAGTGGGTTTTTTAAAGCCTATTAAAGGTTTACCTAGATATCACGGATTTATCTCCAATGCAATCATATGATCGTTTGCTAAGTAGCAAGACAAAATCTTCAGCATTAACAAACAAGAACCACTAAGCTCTAACAGAACAGTGTAACCTAGTAAGTGAAGTTTAATAAGTTCTCTTCTATCCAAAATTAGTTTCAAACTTTAATATTATCATAGGAGTTTCAAACTCTAAAATTTTTATTGCCAAATAGGGCAACTATTTGCTGGCTCAGCTATGAAGTAGTGCTCCAAACTTAAAAGAAGGTTGCAATTCAGATCAGATTCCTGATACCATCCTCAAGCTTTTTTTCCAGTGAATAAAAATATATTATAAACGTCCCAAAGGGAAAGAACAAATAATAAGAGAGAGGGGGGAGGGGGAAACCAAACTACTAGAGCCTAGGAGAAGACAAATGAGAGCTATCAAAACCCCAGATAACAACAATGAGCCTGTTCCATAGGGTATTCACAACAGACCTGTGGGGGCGACAAGGTAATCTAGAGTTAACATCATATCAGATGGCCTTCCAAATCTAGTCAGGAGATCTAGATTTGGTGGTCATCTGCACAAGTTGCAATATCCAAATCTGCGAGATGTATGCACCAAACATCAGCTCTGCCAGGGAATGGCCTTCGAAGGCAGAAGCAAACCAACATGTCTCAAACAACCTGGGGCACCTGGAAGTCTGCAAAGGCATGCAACCAGATGTGTCTAGTGAAGGGACAGACAAAGAAGAGGTGGGCGATATCTCCATCGGAGGGGCAGAAAATGCAGAAGAGGGGGAGCAGGGATTGAGCAGCAAATGAGAAGGGATTGGGTGGAAAGACAGGGAGTGACGGTTCTCCGAACCGTAAGGGAATGGCCGGGAATGTGTCCAGTGAACCAGACAAGGTTGGACCTTGGAAAAGAGGGGAGGGGGAGCGGACGAGGTCCCACGTAAAAGCTGTAGGGAAGACACCAGATCTGGAAGGAAGCCAGAGGAGCTTGTCACGAGGGGGCACAGACAGACAGGGGGGAAGTAAGGGCCAGATCAGGTCAAGCTCCTAGGGGAGGGGAAAGGAGGAAGGGGGAGACCTAGCATCCAAGGAAATGAAAGAAGATACCGGGGGGATTTTTTGGGATTCCCGAGGAGTAGACAGCCTGAGCTACCACAACATGGAAGAGGATGCCAGAAAGGTGCTAGGGATCGAGCCAAAATAATATTAGAACCGTCTACAATGTAGGAGGACAGAGCTTACAGAGCAAGGGGGCACAGGGTCAAAGGCTTCCTCCAAATCCAAGAGTAGTTAGAGGGAAAAGAAGCAGTCCAAAAGGAGTCACGCTTAAGGTAGGAATAAACCCAAATGGAATCCTCATTTGTGGAGATTTTCCAGATGAGTTTGAGGAGGCAGCAATATTATAATCTTTAATGCAATGAATGCCAAAGCCACCTTCAGATTTGGGCTTGCAAATCTTGGACCAGATGAGAGGGTGGAGGAATCTAGAGGATCTTTGACCCTTCTAGAGAAAGCAACAAAATAGAGACTCCATGGTTTTGATAGTAGATTCTGGAAGCGTAAAGGCCCCGCAACAGTAAATGTAGAAGGATTGGAGGTCTGACTTGATTAAGACAAATCTGCCAGCATAGGAGAGGAGCTCTCTCATTCAATAAGGTCAAGCACAGGAGCAGTAGTGACCCCTAACACAAGTGGGAAAAAGCAGGAGGCCAAGGTACCTGATAGGGAGAGAGCCAAGAGAGAAACCAGCCGCAAGTTGTTATGAACTCCTTTGAAACTTAAATACAATGGGTTTACAAACAACAAACCCTCCAATCGCCGCCTTCACCAAAACCAGAGGGGTGGTGTATCAATGCATGTGCATTACAATGAAATTGAAGATGGAGATCAGGCAGCAAAAGCTTTTTTATCAATCAAATTCATGTCCAACACTCATCTCCCATACAAACTTCATAAAGACACAATAGACTCCTAAACTAAAAGGAAAGGCCTAACCTAATACCTATCCTATTAGGTTACTTTAACTCACTAGGAAACTTTAATAGACTCAAAATAAATTCCAATTCTAGCCCCACTAAAGACTTCAAAGAAAAATATGCAAACAAATGAATATTCCCCAAGCCAGAAAGGGGATACTGTAAAACAACTTAACTGAACCACTGGTTCAAACCAGAAAAACTGGTTCAATTCTCAAAACTCCAAAATAAACAAGTATGGCCAATAAAATGCAACATAGTAGCCCACATTTCAGGCCCCATGAAAGTGGCCTATTACACAGAAAACCCAAGGGGTCAAATGCCCAAGATATATTGAAACCAACCATAGACCTGTTCCTAATAAAACAAGCCTATTTCAGTGATGCATCTGCATCACAAAAATGATGCAGTTTCAGCTTTCATGTTTTCTGGGTTTTGCAACAGATTTATGGTGGCTAACAAACTGACATTTTGTCTTTCAAATTAACCAAGACCATAGGCAAGTGGTAGGTGATTCAACAAATTTACGGACTTGAAATAAGAAGATGCGCAATCAAAAACAAAAACATTTATGATGAATAAGATTTGCCAGTAAAAACTAGCAGTAAGAGACTAAAAAGGTCAACAGGAGATGGTGTTTATCAAGGCCAAATAGTGCAGTCAATTCAACAACCCAAAAAAAAAAAAGAAGAAGAAGAAATCTCTGGATGGGAAAAGATGCAGAAAAGATTTAGAAACCCGCCTTTCTAGTTCTATTTTCTCTCCGTGCTGCCCTATCAATGCGGAAGCTGCAGGTTCGAGAACCTAAAGAAGTGACTGGTGACGGCATTTATCAAGACTATATAGTGAATTTGATTCATAAATAAAAATGGAAAATAAGATGAAAGACCTATTTGGGAAAGATATGCTGAATAAAAGTTACCTTGAAAACCATTACAGTGTTTACACATTTATTTAGATCATCTTTCTGATTCTATTTTAAACAACCCTATGGAAAGAGAATAATACCAATGTCACGATCAATCGTGCCATCACCTAAAACTTCAACAAGAAGAAGACATCCAAAAAAAATAGAGAAAAGCAGCAATATCTAAACTAGCAGCATTTTGTAAAGAATACTTCATCTAAGGACCCAGCAACAATACACATTGTTGACTGACAATAAGTACAGCACCATTGGCAAGGAACTTTCCAAAACGTACCAAGTCACACAAATAATAATTGATTAAAAAAAAGAGCATACCCATTAGTTGTCATGCTAGCACTTACAGGAATAATTTCAAGGTTATTTTCTAGAGCCAGATAAACATTTGCCAATGTCTGAGCTTCCACCCCCTGCAGTGCAGTGTTCATCAGTTACCAGTATGAAGACTGTGTTTCTTTTCACGTAGAGTATACCAATACTACAAGTTTGGATTCCATAAATTCATAATACAACATAAGCAATAAATATTTGTGAGGTGAGAATAATGGACCAAGATAAGCAAAGGAGTTTAGACCATCCCAAACCAAACCCTTCCCTTATTGGCTATATCAACTAGTAATATTCTTTCTACAAAAAGAAATTCAGTCATGCCCCTTCAAGTGGATCTGTTTGTCCATGGAACCAGTGGAACAGGTTAAAATTTTTCTTATTTTTTTCTTTATTTACCATAAAGAAATTATCTGTAGACATATTAAAGAAGGATGTGCATGTTGCAGGGCACAATCTTAGTATGATCACATATAGAATTTTTTTGAGGACAAGAACCCATGCAGCCGACCACTAATAGGTGATGTTCTGGAAATGCTGCTTTAACTCCCTCATTTGCATATTTTATTTCTGTTACTTACAGATTAATTTTTCTAATTCTATTATTTCTACACTTTGATAGGATCCATGTAGCTGACCCCATTAAGTCATGATAACGTTATCTTTAATTCTTTACTAAGTAACAACTTGGAAAGTTGATCAAATACTTCTATGTCTGACCTCTTCTGCCAACCCTCCCCTACATCTCCACCCCCACAAGATCCAGAGTTCCCTCTTCAGCTTGTAATGGCAGAAACAGTGAGTCAGTGAGGAAGAAGGAAGAAGGAACAAGTGAAGGGAGAAAGACGGGAAACCTGAGAAGAAATCACATAAGGGGGGAGAGAAGAAAGCGCACATGTACATAATTCATTCTTTTCCGTTCCATGCCCAATATGTCTAATATTTTGACTACAAGCATATAAAAAAAAAGAAACAAACTTCAATAAGAACCATTATACTAGGGCTCCTAATAATTCAAAACTAGTTAGAACTATTCCTATGCATCCTACCCAGGTTAAAATATGTTTACATAATTTTCCAATTAAAATAAGGCTAAATTGTAGCTGAACGGATGTGTAGATTGATTTTACTGAACACTCGTTGAGATCTTACCGTTAAATCTATAGAATTAAGTTTGAACCGTTCGTTAAAGTTTAAGATTTTTCCCACTACTTACGGGTAATTTTCATCACCGGTTATCGCCTTTTTTTTTTTTTTTTTTTTTAATAACTTACTGGATAAAGTCGAGTAACCTCCACCCCCTTGGAAAGGAGATTTTCTAGGGTTCTTTGGCAATGGCGTGTTTCAGGCGTGTTCTTGATTCGGTTTGAACAGATTTAATGGGGTTTTGAAAGCTTGAGTTGAAGGTTCTCTGTTGATTTCATTATCTTTTGAAAATCAACCCCTACCCGATGCTAGCAGAAGAGATCATCGCCTTTTAGAAGAGAAGAAAACTGAATCCTCCACAACAAATAGTTTGAACCAGTAAGTTTCAGAGGAAAGGACGAAGAAATATTAGAAGCCATCACAACCAATTTCGTAGGAAGCAGGGAAGAAACTCAAGAACCAAAACGACAAATTCATTGATGATTAACCCAAGATTCATTGATCGTTTCCAAAGAGACGGTGATAGAAGTTTAATGTTAAAGGCTCTTGTTGTTTTTTTTTTTTTTTTTTTTTTATGTCATTTAAATGACAACGGGTGATAGAAGATTTAACATAACTAATCCATAAATAAAAGAGAAAAATTAAAAATATTGTTCGACGATTTAGATTAGTTTACCAAATCTGATGGTAGATATTTAGAAACGTTCAGCTAAGAGATTCACACGTCCGTTCAGCTACCACCTTCCCTTAAAATAAATAATAAAATCTCAAATGTCTACAAGACTAAATCATATTTAGACCCAACTCTAAATCTGAGTTCCCCAAAAGGATTTGGACCAGTCCAAGGTAGGTCTGTCCAGATATGTACAGCATCACAGAGATTTGGCACCTCCCATATAATGTGACCTCTATTCTGACAGTTCTTTCACTCAGTTTCATCATGAATGCCCTGATAATCCTTCCACATCACCATTTCACAGTAGTATATTTTCTTTTTCTGATGTATTTGTTCTGTAGGTAGGAAATTTAACCTTTTTTAAAGAGAAAATAAACGATCCCTGTTCTGACTTCTGAGCAATCTGGTGTTCAAAAATGCTTGTCTAGATTGGGCTCTCCCAATCAATAAGATTTTAAGTTAGTTTTAGTTTGGAATTACCCGGAAATATTAGGGGCCTGTTAGGTAGAGTAAGTGGGGGAGGGGCACAAAATGGATTAGTATTCAAAAATAAGGATATACTAGGCAATAAAATTAGATAAAGGATTAGGCGGATTGACATGAAAGGAAGGGGTATCTGGGAGACAAAATCATATGATGACAAATGACAATTTGTACGTTGTTACCAAGCATTCTTCTTCCACCACTAGACATCAGTCCTCAAAGGCTCAAATCAGCAGTAGCCCCTTTTCCAATTGAGAGATTCTTTACAATTTGGCCTCCAAATGGTCTGCAATTTGAAGTGGTAGGTGGTAACCCCTTAGGCTCTAAATCCAACTAAGAGTCCAACAAAACAACCAGTCACCACCTAAGAGCTAACGAAATATTTATGAAACTCAACCTGGCATTGGGGTCAATTTTGGATGTGATTGCAGGTTCTACTCTCATACGAATAGGATGTACTTGGGGATGGAATCTGACTAGTTGGCCACTGAAGAGTTTATAGTATTGGCTGCTTCTCTGAAACGTATCCAATAGTGGGAAATCATTCAGGATTATCCAACTGAGATATGATGTTTTCTCTATCCCCTCCTTTTCTTATGTGGCTTATGCACTGAACCCAGCATCTATGTTGTTTAATCAAACACTTGGTAAAGCACCTTTTCCTTTTTTCTCTCCAAGAAAAAAAAATTCTCATTTTCTTTCCCCGGAAAAGACAGCCCCACCCTTTTGGCATGAATAAAAATCATAACCAAAGAGAGGAAAAACAAGGGACCATGGAAGGTATGAAGAGGAAAAGGTGAAGATATATAAAAGCAGGCTAACAAGGCCATGACCCATAGAAGAGGGTGATGTTAGAACTGACGTCAAAGTAGATGCTATTCCAAATTGTATCGAAAGATCAGGAATTAGTAGTCCATCTGCGAATATTTCATTGCATCACATGCGACTGGTGGTTTCAGGTCATTCCATCCAAATTCATTCTCCCTCAAGGGGGAGGAGTCTTTGACTGCTTCATCAACAATTTCTTAGGGTTTTCTCCCCAATAGTTGAGGAGAGGGTGATACAGCAGAGCCTTTTAAGGAAGCCAGATCAAGAACCAGGTCCAATTTGGATTTTTAGTCTAGTAGATATTTGGGATCTTTTTGTCTCTCTATTGGGATAATTATGTAAGCAGATCTTTAATTTGGTAAGAATAAGTACTAGTAGTATAGTCAGGAGTCCTAGTATAATTGTTTTCTCACTGAATTCTGTTTCTTTCACTACTATAAGCTTGTAATAAATCTATTGAGGACAGAATAGATGAATTAGAGCTTCAGTTTGTGTGCGCAAGTGCATATCCCCCCCCCCTCCCCTTCTTCTTCTTCTTGTGAGTTATGTTATTTCTTCCCTATCTCCCTGCAACTCTGTTTCTTCTTAGCTTTCCTTTTTCCCTTTCCTTCTTCTCACTTTCCCTGTTTCCCATTAAGTAGCATCAGAGCCAAATAATCCATCTCCTTCCTTTTTCTTAATTCTGTCTCTTGTCCCTCTATAATCTCTTTCCTCTCCTTGAAAACCCCTTCCTGTAGACAACCACAGCAATCCTAGCTTTCCCTGACTGGTGCAACGACACTCCCACCCTCCCCTTTTGTTTATGTAACTGTGAGCAAACATTCCATATAAAGACAAAAAGTTGAAAGGCTTTTCTTACTCCTGATCACTATTGAGAACCTGGAATTCGGCAATATTCCTTCTTCTTTGCAAATCCCCTTGTTGAAAGAAACGATTGTAATAGAATGGCTTATTGATCCATGATCTCAAGCCCTCTATTTATAATTAAGTGGAAAGTAGACTATTACAAGGAATAGAATTTTATATGAATACAAACTCTAATTTAACTCCTATACAAACTCTTATTAGACTCCTAATAGAATCCAACACTCCCCCTCAAGTTGAGGCATAGATATTACTCATGCCCAACTTGCCTACAATAGGAAGGAAATCTCTTTCTTTCAATCCCTTAGTGAAAACATTTGCTACTTGGTCTCCAGATCTTACAAAAGGCATGCAGAAAAGCCTTTGTTCCAACTTTCCTTTGACAAAAAACCTGTCAATTTCAATGTGCTTAGTTCAATCATGTTGCACCGGATTATTAGCAATACTAATAGCAGCCTTGTTGTCACAATATAACATCATAGGGTTTGGAACTTGAACTCCAATATCTTACAGCAAGCCTTTCAACCATAGTAGCTTACAAACTCCACGAACCATAGCTCTAAATTCAGCTTCAGTACTAGATAAAGCTACCACATTCTGTTTCTTACTTCTCCAAGTAACTAGATTACCTCCAATAAAGGTATAGTAACCTGAAATTGACTTCCTGTCTGGAGATTCAGCCCACTCTGCATCAGTGTATGCTTCTACTTTTAGATTATCAGTGGGTGACAAAAGTATTCCTTCTCCAGGAGTTCCCTTCAAATACTATAGTATTCTGATAACAGCCTTCATATGAGCTAAATATGGATCATGCATGAATTGACTCACTATACCTACAGCATAAGCGATGTCTGGCCTGGTGTGGGACAAGTAAATAACCTTCCCTACCAGCCTTTGGTATCTTCCTTTGTCCAGTGGTTCTCCCTCTTTTTCTTTAAGTTTAGCTCCAACTTCAATAGGGGTATCAACTGCTTTACACCGCAACATTCCCACTTCTGATAATAGATCTAGGACATACTTTCTTTGGGATAGGAATATACCTTTATTTGATCGAGCCACCTCAATCCCTAAGAAATACTGTAACTTCCCTAGATCTTTAATTTCAAACTCTCTGCCAAGAAAGTCATTCAACTTTTGAATTTCTTCACCATCATTCCCTGTGATGACAATATCGTCTACATAGACAATGAGAAGTGTGATGTTAGTACTTGACTTCTTGACAAATAGTGTATGATCAGCATTGCTTTGCTTGTACCCAATAAAAGTCATTGCCTTCAGGAGGCATCCAAACCAGCATCTAGGAGACTGTGTTAACCCATAAAGTGACCTCTTCAATCGACAAACTTTCCCTGCAGTATTGTCATCGGAGAAACCATGTGGGATTTCCATATAAACCTCTTCTGCTAACTCCCCATGTAGGAAGGCATTCTTTACGTCTAGTTGATGCAAGTTCCAGTGTTTGTTCACAGCTACAGACAACAGAACTCTGACAGTATTTAGTTTCGCAACAGGGGCAAATGTCTCCTGATAATCAATCCCATAGGTCTGGGTAAACCCCTTTGCAACTAGTCTAGCTTTCAACTTGTTGACTGATCCATCCATATTTTGTTTAACCACAAATACCCATTTGCAACCCACTGGTTTTTTTTCTGGAGGAAGTGTAACCAGCTCCCAAGTGTCATTTTTCTTCATTGCATGCATTTCCTCTACCATAGCTTCCTTCCATCTCTTATCAGCATAGGCTTCTTGCCAACTTTTAGGAACAGATACAGATGACAGAGAGGATATAAAAGCACGGTAAGAGTCAGACAAAGAGCTATAAGAAACATATTTGGCTATGGGATGTTGAGTACAAGATCTGACCCCTTTTCTAACAGCAGTAGGAAGATTAGAAGAAGATACCTCAGTAGAATCTGATTCTGGAGCAGGAGACTGAAATGGTAACATATCACCTTTCTCCACCTGCTTTAGCCGGTTGTATTTCTTCCTCTAATAAGTCTGCACCTCTTTATTTTGGTCAATCTGGTTTTGAAAGACCCCAACAGTGTGTCTCACAGGAGTGGTCTCCCCTTGGCTAGGTTCTTCACATGGTTCAGAAATCGAAGGGGGAGGATGAGAGTCCTCAGGTATACTGGCTGAAGTCTCCCCCTGATCAAGAAACTCTTCTGGGACTCTTAAGTTGTGTTGGTGTGTGAAAGGAAGATCTATAGTCGGAAAGAACACCTCTCCTCTAGGACTCTCCCCCTGGAGAGGTGTATAGTAAGGGCAAAACTCATGAAAAAGTACATCCATGGATACAATGGTTTTCCTGGAGGGAGGATAATAACATTTGTACCTTTTCTGAGTAGCAGAATACCCCAAAAATATGCAGCGTAGGCCGCAGGGAGCCAACTTACTTTGGTGGGCTATGATTCTGGCATAACACACGCATCCAAAAACCTTTGGGGAATAACAAAAGAAGAGGCTCCCTGAAGAATCTCATTAGGACATTTAAAACCAAGTATCCTACTGGGCATCCTATTCATAAGGTAAGAACCAGTGAGTATAGCATCACTCCAGCACTGGTCAAGTACATTTATAGCAATCATAATAGAACGGGCTATCTCTAAGATGCCGATTCTTCCTTTCGGCCACCCCATTTTGGGCAGCCGTATCAACACAACTGGTCTAATGTATTATGCCAGAGTCAGAGAGACATCTTTGAAATTCACCATCAATATACTCTGTGCCATTGTCACTGTGAAGGATCTTCACAATGGCATTGAACTGAGTTTTAATCATATTATGAAAATCATCGAAAACATCGGAAAACTTCATTTTTTTTGTTTTAAAAGATAAATCCATGTAGAACGAGAGTGACAATCAATAAAAGTAACAAAATACCTTATGGCCAATGATAGAACACGTCGGCAGGGACCCCACACATCAGTATGAATTAACAGAAAAGGAATAGTTTTTCTATTATGAAGAGAAGGTAAATAAGTAAAACGAGTCTGCTTCGCAAAAATGCAGGCTTCACAAAAAAAAAATCATCCTCATTACAAGAAGAAACTAAATCAGGAAATATTTTCTTAAGAGTTCCTAAAGGGGTGTGACCTAGCCTACGGTGCCACTGATAAAGGTCTGATATTACCGAATGGACCTGATTAGAAGATGTAGTCAGAGCAGAAGTAGATCCTTCAATCGGCTCGAGCAAATAAAGTCCATTGTCTAGTTTACCACGTCCAATCTCCTTCCCCATTACCAGATCCTGGAAGACACAGTAAGATGGGGAAAATGTCACTTTACAATTCAAGTCATGTGTAAGACTTGCGATAGAGAGCAAGTTAGTAGAGAAAGAGGGAACATGTAAAACTTTAGACAAAAAAGGGATGGAGAATGTTGAATGGTCCATTTTCCAACAATGGAAGAATAGGAGCCATCAGCAATTCGAATTTTATCCTTTCCAGAAGTTGGAGAATATTGTAAGAAAAAAGAGGATAAACCTGTCATATGATCTGTGGCTCCGGTATCAATAATCCAAGGAGTAGAAACTAAAGAAACTTGGAAGCCTGTAAAAGTTTTACCTGAAGTAGCAAGGTAGGAGTTGGTTTGATTAGTAGAGGAAGCAGTGGTAGAGGTTGTACCAGCAGTAGAAGATTGCAGAATACGTCGCAAAGTAGCTAACTCCTCTTGTGAGAGACCAACATCTGCAGAGGGTGTTGTGGAAACTGTCTCAGAGATATGAGCTTTCGGTTTTCCTCTTTTTTGTGCTCTTTTTTGCTCAAAATCAGCAGGCTTCCCATGGAGTTTCCAACAATTTTCCTTAGTATGATATGGTTTGTGACAGTGCTCACATTTGACAATCTCCTTAGCCAGATCAGATTTAGTGCGAACAGACTGTAAAGCTGATTTCTCCATAATAGGAGTATGAAGCATGGCTAATCGACGACTTTCCTCACACTGAACAAGAGCATAAGACTGTTCTAGTGTAGGAAAGGGAGAACAACTTAAGACTTGTACTCTGATCTGATCGTACTCCACGTTCAAACCGGCCAAGAAGTCATATACTCGAATCTTATCAATGTGCTTCTTATAAGTCGCCACATCATCTGGATTAGTGGGGTGATAATCCCCATAATGATCCAACTCTTGCCAAAGAGATCGCAACTCAGCATAATAGTGGGCCCCACGATCGGTTCCTTTTGGGTAGTCTCATGAAGCTTCTTTTGTAGCTCATAAACCTGTGCATCATTCCCCAACTGTCCATATGTTTCAGTAGTAGCCTTCCAGATTTGGGCAGCAGTATCAAGTAATAGATATCCACGGAAAATATTTGGAATCATGGAATTCAAGAGAAATGACATAATAAGAGAGTCATTCGAGATCCATTTATCCTGTGAAACGCCTGTGGTAGTAGGTTTGATAGTGGTGCCCGTAATGTATCCAACAAGTCCTCTTCCAGCAATAGTCAAGTAAGCAGATCGGGACCAATCAAATAATTTGTCCCATCAAATCTTACCGAAAGAGGATGAAGATTGGGGTAATGTTCAAGGCCGGTGGGAGCAGTAGTACCATTGATAGTTGCCATGTTGAAAAAATTGTCTGCAGTTCTTTAGTCTTCACCTTTTGAAAAAAAACTGAAAAATCGAAGATTTGTGTTGCGCACGATTGGGAAGATGAAGCAGCAGCAGCTAAGGTGAAGGCGATGGTGATGTTGGCTTCTCTTCTTCTTTCCTTTTCTTTTTGGTCGAGCCCACTGCAGTCCGAGAAAAGAAATTGGTTGTGATGGATTTGCGAGGGTTTGCGATCAATGCAATCTCTAGCTGAAGCAGCAGCAGCAGCCACCTTTGATTCAGTTTTCCTAATCGCAAGAAGCAGCAGCAGGCACCTGTGATTCTGTTTCCTAATCGCAAGAAGCAGCAGCAGGTTGCGGCCTGCGATTCTGTTTTCCTAATCGCAAGAAGCAGCAGCAGGTTGTGATTCTTCTTCTCTTCTTCTTTACCTTTTTTTTTTTTCTTCTTTGGTCTTCGAGGTGGAACTGAAACAATAGTGCAGCGGTGGGGTGCGATGGGTTTGAAAAGGGAAAAAATTCCTGCCAAACGATGGTTGCAGAATTAGGTTGTAGAAGAACAAGAAAAAAACTGCAAAGGGTTTTGGAGAATAATCTGCTGTGGGTTTATGGGTTTGAAGAAAGAGAAAAATAGAAGAACATCCTAATCGAACTTAGGCTCTGATGCCATGTTGAAAGAAACGATTGTAGCAGAATGGCTTATTGATCCATGATCTCAAGCCCTCTATTTATAATTAAGTGGTAAGTAGACTATTACAAGGAATAGAATTTTATATGAATACAAACTCTAATTTAACTCCTATACAAACTCTTATTAGACTCCTAATAGAATCCAACACCCTTTCTGAGTCTCGTGCCAAGTAGAACACCCTCCCTCTTTCCCTCTTTGTTAGATAATAATACGTACCCCCAATTTCCTTTCTTCCTTTTTAAATTTTTTTATTTCCCCAAGAACCCCGTCCCCCCCCCCCCCCCGGGGGGGGGGGAGGGCTTTAATGCACCTTCTGTTTCTGTTTGAAATTTCAAGTTCCTTTTACTGAGTTTGTTTTTAAGTTAAAAAAATTACCCATGACACCCTTGTCCCATCTTTGATTCCCTTTTTTCAGTTTAACCCTTTCTTTATTAGTTTGTGCTTCTACCAACCTACCCCCATCCCCACATTTTAAAACGTGACTGTTTTCCCCTGTCACCCTACTCATTTTGATAATTCAAATTACTTCCATATTGGCCCCCCAACTGACTCATTTACACACACCCCAGTAGTTCTTATTCCATTTTTTTCCCTTTCCAGAATTGTCTCTCCTTTTATTCTAGTGCCATTTTTCTCGTTTTTTCTTTTTTAATTCCACTACATTACAAATTGCCATTGCTATCATACCCACCAGGGCCACCCACCATTGAGGAGCACTGAATCATGGCCTCATCAAAGCCAAAGGTTGTGGATGCTGATCAAGTGATGCTGCTTTTTTCTTTTAACAAACTCGTGGTTGAGTTTTTTTCTTTTCTATTATTTTACCCCCCTCCAAACCCCGCAGTTTTGATGCAGCAGTCAGCACAGCCTTGGACCAACCCAAAATGCCAAGTGACTCAAAAAGGAGTCCTTATCACTTAACAAACACAAGATAACTTCAAACATAACTCTCTGTGTGACAATTAAGTATCCAATTATCTTGCATCTGTACAACACTATACGTGTATTAAATAACCCTCCTCACACAATACCAGTCACTGATATAAGTCCTTGATTAGGTGTGTAAATTGAGAAAGCTTTTACTATGTTCCAGATTTAAGAAACAAGAACTATTCTCTTCCAAACCATGTCCATTGAACCAGTGGATACCTTTTTCGCGTTTTTACCATTCTCTTGCTCTTTCTTCTACTCTTTTAAATTATTTCTCTGCAAACAGGATTACACCAAATTTGCACTACTTATTTCAGCATAGTGAGGTTTTTCCCCCTTTCAACTGTTACTTTTTCAGATGAATAACATAATAGATTTTCATTTTCGTTTCTTCTCATTTCAAGAACTGAATTTTATATATTGGGTTCTGCAACCAACATAATTCTTTACCTGCAACTACTCATCACCCTTCAATTCATTTCATTAAATTCTTTTACTTGACTAACATTATTGGTTATCTTACCTAGGCTGATGCTGACTTTTAAAACTTTAAACCCTAATCTACGGATTTTTGCTTGATGATTAATGAAGAGTTTCCATCCTCTTTTCCCCATGTAAAGGTAGCCTTGTCAATGGGAACCACAGGAGGCAGATGGCGCAGAGCATCAGAAGATAACAAGATATTGAGGAACTCGACAATAAAAAGGAACTCAACAATGAAAGGGAAAAAGAGGGGGAATAAGTAATAGAACCAACTATAAAAATAGGTATTCAACATTTAAACCGTCCTATAAAGTTCATGATCCATCACAATCTGAACTAGAATTGCATCTACATTCTAAGAAACCAGAATGAATGACCTAAGACCTGATCAGGCCAATTGTAGGTCACTCCATTTAACCAACCCTGTTCCCTTAATCAAGACCATAAGGAAGAGAACTCACACTGGCCTAATTAGAAGTGAAAAATAAAACTTATTAAATGAATAAAACAATAAATAGAAGAAAATTGTACCTGAGAGGCATCCACAACGAGGAGAGCACCTTCACAAGCAGCAAGAGAACGAGAAACCTAAATAACAGAACAGTAAGTTATGACAGCAACCAAAATATCAAAAGTAATTTGTTTTCCATCATGTCTGGGGATCAGAATAAGTACTGCTGGGAACAATGAATTATGAAGCATCTGAAGGAATCCCCCTGGTTCGGCTAGGATTAAAAGAATGTTTTTTTTTTTTTTGAGTAGGTATCAAGATTTTAAAAAAGTTCAAATATCATGATTAGAGGAGAACCTAGAATATAATACAACAACTACAAGATACATTAATTGTCAAAGAGCAAGTGAAGCCCAAACATCCTGAAGGATCAAAAAGCATACATCAGTGCCTGTTTTAATTGTATTATTTGATATGCTTTTGGTTGATTCTAACACGTCATTGTTTCCCAAAAAGCGCAATGTTATTGGTACATCTAATTACTGTCTCAGCTCTCAAGATCCAAAGTGTGCATAAACGATTCCAAAAGAAAGTGGACAGTACATTATCAAGCTAAACCAAATTGGAAGACTCAAGCATGGTCAACCTCTAAGGCATGAAGTGGCATAGTTACTTAAAGATCATAAGCCACTTTTTTCTTGGGTGCAAGTGTGCAACACCCCCTCAAGAGGAAGGAATCAAAAGCCAACTAAGTAAGCCAAGTGCTGGCATAAAACCTCACATATTGAAGATCATAGCATTAGTCCATGAGTGGCATAATCTGGTAATAAAATTGGAAGACCATTACTCAGCAACTGCATTAGAAGTATGAAATTGGGAAGGCAAGTGGAAAACTCAACCTTTAGTCCAGTAAGACCATTAAATAATGCTCCAAGACCTCAACTAGACAAGCATCAATATTGGCATATTGAAGACCTAGGAATATATTTTCATCTTGTTTTCAAGTAATACCTGAGTTGCAATATGGCTCTCACATAAAATCCTAGACCCGTAGAACTTAGTCTTCTAAGTTACTCAAGAAGACCAAATCAATATCATCTTACTATCTTAGATTAGGCAAAATTCAGGCCTCCTTAGTTTACCTATCTCAATAAAGTACATGATAAATAACTATAACAAAATAACTGGATCAAAGTTGGTATATTAGGCGAGGCATATGAAACAAAAACATGCTGGGAAGGTCAAATGTGACTCAACCTGTCCGACCAAAGAAAGATTACGAGAAGCTGAAGCCAGATGATGTTACCAGAGAACTGCCTAGAATGGATCGAAGATGGGACAGTGCTTTTAACTGTCCCCCATAAATGCTTAGACAGTGTACCAATGGCTGTCCAGCGATCAGCTAGCAACCATTAATGGCTACAAAGCGGTCAGTATTACGACTAAAGCCCGAGGAGATGGGATGGCTCTGCCAATATTTAAGCCACCAGAATATTCAAATGCTCCAATTGGGACCTTTCTGCCTTCTTTTTAAGAAATCAGAAGGACCAAGCTAGGACTTATTGAACATCAGTACTCTTGGTAATTTAGAGCTTCGAGGGACATTCTTATGCTTCTTAGTTTCATACTTCTCCATGTAAAGGTCTCATGCATAAGTAGTGAATTCAGCTATTTGAGCCAGTATTGTAATTTGAGTGGCAACATTCAAAGATTCTTCAAAGAGAAGAGTTGCTAGAGTTTGGAGAATATATATTGTAGTAAGGGCTGTAAGTGGTAGCACAGAAAACTACTCGTGGTTTGAGCATTTGCCAGAACACTTAGGCTAGTCGTGAGTTCAAGAAAACAATTAGGAAAAGGCTTGATCAATGCCATTTAGAAATTGATCCATGTTGGAAAGTCAAAGTGTATGGGTATCGCTTGATAATGGATACGAGCAAAAAATCTTGTGTTATATTATCTTTTTCACCCTACTCTCAATAGTGTGGCCTATCACATCACAATTCAAGCATTCATCTTCGTTTGGGTGGTAAAGTTTTGAGTTGAGAACTTGATACGGTTAATTTGTATAAGAAATAGGACAAAGAAGAAACAGAGGTTCGAAGTAGCAGAAGAGACAAAATGAGAGAAGAGAAGAGTGATAAGGGTTAATTCTTCTTATCAATATCGTCTGACACCCCCACTTTATAGTGGTCCCGGGTTGGTTACAACAGAAATACTGAATTATGCAAAAATACTAAAATAGGCTAGATAGCTGTTTGGCATCTTAAACATATGATTCTAGAGTCTTCGAGCGTCTTCCCTTACGAGATGAGCGTCGTAGTGGGAGTGCTTCTTCACCGTCAGTGGGTTCTTCTACCATAACTCGCTGAGTTGTATCAATACCACCAGCTGGGGAAAGAACCTTGTCCTCAAGGTTCAGGGCAGGGTACCGGCGAGAGAGCTCATGAAAGTCTTCCCAAGTTGCGTCGGCAGGTAATAAACCGTGCCATTGAACCAGAACCTGAGGATATGAGTCACCAGTCACCACGGCGACGGACATAGCGGTGTTGGAGAATGGCAAGAGGCACAAGATCAGGAGGAGGTACAGCTGCGGTAGAGGTGGCTATGGAAGGTGCTTCTCCCACAAAGGGTTTGAGAAGAGAAACATGAAAAACATCATGTATTAGGGCTTCAGCAGGGAGAAGGAGACGGTATGCTACAAGACCAACGCGCGCCGAAACTCGAAAGGGGCCGAAATAACGCTTGGCTAGCTTATGGTTCGGACGCGTAGCAAGGGATGTTTGTCGGTAAGGTCGTATTTTGACCCAAACCCAATCGCCAACACTGTATTCGCGATCGGTACTTCGGTGGTCGGCCTAAGATTTTATACGAACTTGGGCGCGGAGGAGGTGTTGACGCAGAACAGAGAAAGCTGCATCACGAGAAATCAATTCGTGGTCGACAGCGTCGGCAGAAGTAGAAACTGGAATGTAGCGTATTAATGTTGGTGGCGGTCTTCCGTAGACAACCTAGAACGGAGTGCTACCGGCCGATGAGTGAAAAGCTATGTTATACCAATATTCGGCCTAAGGAAGAAGGTTGACCCACCGTGTTGGCATATCATAGTGAAGCTGCGCAGGTAGGTTTCAAGACAGCGATTCAGAACCTCTGTTTGCCCATTAGTTTGAGGGTGGTAAGTCGTGCTCATTGCGAGTTAAGTACCTTGTTGCTGAAGCAATTCACGCTAGAATAGGCTGAGAAAAATCGGGTCTCGATCACTGATGATGGTTTTAGGAAGACCATGAAGGCGAACAATATCTTGCAGAAACGCAGTAGCCACACGTAGTGCCGTGAAATTAGGGACCAGAGCAGTAAAGTGTGCATATTTGCTGAGGCGGTCTACCACTACCATGATGGCCGATTTGCCGGAGCTGAGGGGAAGTCCTGTTACAAAATCCATGGATAAATCTTCCCAAATTTGTGTCGGTACTGGTAAGGGTTGGAGGAGACCAGCAGGTTTGGATTGCAGTGGTTTAATTTGTTGGCAGAGAGAGCAAGCGGCCACATATTGTTGAACGTCTCTATGTAATCCTTTCCAAAATACATTTGCCGAAATGTGTTTATATGTGTGCAACCAACCGGAGTGGCCCCCTTGCGGAGTATTATGGTATTCATATAAAAAGCGTTGTTGAAGAGGCTTGGGGATGACCAGTCAGTGATGGTGATAGAGGATGCCGTCTCGCCAGCTATAACCAGTGGCATCTGGGACATCGAACTGAATATTGGCAAGGAGCGGTTGGAGCTCCGGGGAAGATGTTGTTGCCTCGCGCAACTCCGGTAAGAAATCCCAACTGATCTGTGTTAAAGTTAATTCGTTTAATGCTGCTGACTCGTTGAGACCCTTCTGAACCGATTCGGTGGATCGGGAATGTTGGGCTGCATCATTCGATGTTGTAATTAGCTGAGGCCCATGGGCTCGAGAGAGGGCAACAGCAGCCATGTTGTCTTTTCCTGGCTTATATCGAATTTCAAAAATGTAGCCCACTAACTTTGTTAACCACGAACTTAGGATTTTGAGAAAGGCAAAGCAAGACTAGAGGGTTCACCTCCTTCTCTCCTTCTCCTCCGGTGGTTCTGGAGGCGGAGAGATGCTGGCGGTCCTCGCTGTGTCTCTCCGCCTCCTTCTCCCCTTCTTCTCTCTCTTCCTCTCTTTCTTCTCTCAGTCTTCTCCTCAGCCGGTGTCTCTAGAAGCAGAGAATGATGTGCTATTTTGCTCAAGATCGAATGGGCTTTCCCTGATGAAGATATCACCACTGCTGTCGCTCAAGTCCTTGAAAGCTCGAAAGTCCTCAAAAGCTCCGTTGCTGCCCCTGCTGCTCAAAATCTTGTTGAAGCCCGATGCTGCCTCTCAACTTGCATCGCCATTGCTGCTGCCCCAGTAGAGGCTGCTGCCTCCGCTGATGCTCAAGACCATGTTAGCTCCGTTGCTGCTGACCTTATTGAAGCTGTCGCCACCTCTGATGCTCAAAACCATGAAAGCACCGTTGCTGCCGTCTGCTCAAAATCTTGATGAAGCTGATGTTGTCTCTGCTGCTCAAGTAGCTGTTGCAACCGTTATTGCTCATCTCCCTTTAGCCTCTGTTGGTTTCAGGGAAATCTCCTACACCCCTTTTCCGGCTCCTTCTTTATCACCTATTGCTCAGTCTACTTCCATCGTCCTCAACCTAATCCCTCTTCTTCAACTTTTGCGATTTCTGATTTCCGCTTGCCGCCGGTAGCTAGTTCCTACCAGAGTTGTAGACCTCACCAATTCCTGCTCCAATTGTGACAAATCCCTGCACAATTTCTCTCTTCGAGGTTCTCTGTCAGATATCTGCAGTCAAAGCCTCTGCTCCTCCTGTCAATGCCTAGAATATTGTTCCTTCATCGGCTACCGAGGGTCCTCCTTTTCAAGAGGTGTCGCCTCTCTCCCCTGACCCTCGCTCTCTGCTCTCTGCTCTCCCTTTTCTATGTAGTCTCCTGTTTTTCCTGTTTTGAGCACTCTGTCATCCACTTTCCTCCCCTCAAACCTTCCACTTCGGTAACCAGCTCCAGTAAACCATCTCTCTCCCTCTCCCACGATCAATACCCTTTACCCATTATACCCTCACCTTTGCGATTCATTTTGGGCCCTATGGCCCATGGGCCTTGCTCCTCTCCTCATCCCTTCCCTACCCTCATATCTTTGACTTGTGACTTAATCCCTTCAGGATTTGTTGTTATTGTTGCCCTCAAATAGTTGATTGGCTCGATGTCGCTTCGTTTATTTCTTAGTTTGGCTTTGGGTCTCCTTTGCTTGTATAACTAATTTGCTTTAATTGTTGCTCTTAGGTAATTGTTAGGCTCATTGCCTCTTAGGTTGCTTGTTAGTTGAGGCCTTTTTCTCGCTTTGTCTGGGCTCTGTTCCTTGTGCTCTTGTAATTTCTTTTATTCTCTTTGGTAATGAATTATTTAATCATCCAAAAAAAAAAAAAAAAAAACTTTGTTAACCACTTGGCCTGTTCAGGTGTTTGGATTGTTTGGCCAGCTAGCTCCCGGAGACTTCGATGATCAGTCAGGATGATAAAATTTGCGGCCCAACAGGTATTGGCGCCAACGGGCCACTGCCTGAGTGATGGCATACATCTCCCTTACATAGGTAGAGCTAAGCTGCATTGTAGGAGTCATTTTCTTACTAAAGTAGGCAATTGGATGTGTTCCTTGGGCCAATACTGCTCCAACCCCAAGACCTGATGCATCCGTTTCCAATGTAAATGGCTCATTAAAATTTGGGAGAGCTAGCACTGGAATTTGAGTGAGGACGTGCTGCAGCTTTTGAAAGGCCTCTTGTGCTTCCTGATTCCATTTAAAATTTCCCTGTTTGAGGAGTGAAGTGAGCGGAGCAGCTATGTTGGCATAGTTCTTGATAAAACGGCGATAATACCCGGTTAAGCCCAAGAATCCCCGTAGAGCTCTTAATGTAGTTGGTATAGGCCACTCAAGAACAGCCGCTATCTTTGTTTGATCCACTGCCAACCCCTGAGATGAAACCACATGTCCCAGATATTCGATGCTCTGTTGCCCAAATGCACACTTAGATAACTTTGCATATAACTAATGTTCCTGCAACATCTCAAATACCAATCTTAAGTGTTGTAAATGGGCCTACCATGATGGGCTATAAATTAATAGATCATCAAAAAATACTAAGACAAACCGTCGAAGGTATGGCTTGAAGATGGAATTCATCATAGATTGGAATGTAGATGGCGCATTCGTAAGTCCAAACGGCATGACCAAAAACTCATAGTGGCCGTCATGTGTACGAAAGGTTGTCTTGGCAACATCGTCAATGCGCACCCGGATTTGATGATAACCGGAGCGAAGATCCATTTTGGAAAATACTTGTGCACCATATAACTCATCAAACAACTCGTCTATGGTAGGTATAGGAAATCAGTCCTTGATAGTAACTGAGTTTAGGGCTCGGTAGTCCACGCAAAAACGCCACGTGCCATCTCTCTTCTTTACCAATAGCACTGGAGAGGAGAAGGGACTGGTACTGGGCCGAATGATACCGGTAGAGAGCATTTGGGTCACCTGGGCCTTAATCTCATTTTTCTGGAAATAGGGATATCTGTAGGGCCTGACATTCATGGGCTCAACTCCTGGTAACAAATGGATTGAGTGATCTTGGGCTCGGACTGGTGGTAGGCCCATGGACTCTTTAAAAATGCTATTGAAGTCAGTCAATAAGGAGGTGAGCTCTGGTGTAAACTGGGTTAATGGGGTTTGTTAAGCGAGTAAGAGCTCCAACCGAAACAAGGCCCATCCAGACCCATTATTTAATACCCTATGAAGGCCCTGATATTTAATGGGTTCAGGCCCATGTGATCCATCTCCCTCTAATGTTATTGAACGCTGTCCATGATGAAATTGGATTGTTTTTTTGGCATAATCAAACACAATCGGGCCTAGGGTAGCCATCCACTGGACTCCCAAGACCAAATCTGCTCCACATAGTGGTAGGACATATGCGTCAATAGTCATAGAAAAATGTTGAATGTGCACAGTTAAATTACGTATAAATCCTTCACATACCAACCTATTTCCGTCGCCCACCATGACGTGTTCATTTGTTACTGGTTCCACCGTCGTGTTCACGAGTGGCAGCATATGGTTCTGAATGAAATTATGGGTGCTTCCTCCATCAAGCAGGTATTTGAGCAGATGGCTGGCTATCCTTTTAGTGAAACGGATCGTGGTTGGTGAAGACATACCAGTGAGGGAATGATAAGATAATTCGGTAGGTTCTTCAGCTGATAAGTGACTCTGTTCTGAAAGTTCGGCTGACCCTGAAATCAGCGGAGTCTCACTGTCCTCTTCATCGTATTCCAACAGGAACAGTTGTTTAGTCTTACAGCGGTGCCCTGCAGAAAATCTCTCATCACAGTTATAACACAATCCTTTCTCTCTACGCTGTTGCATTTCAGCAACTGTTAGGCGTTTGATCGGGATGGTGTTTGGTGGTAGTAAGGTTGTGGTTGATTTGGAAAGCCCAGATCCTATGAATGAAGGTGCGGGGATGGAAGGTTTTGTGGATAATGGCATGGGGCGAACAAATGGTCGTCTAACTTCAGATAGCTTTTGTTCTTGAATACGAGCTAGCATCATGGCATCCATTAGTTCTACTGGACGAAAGGATTTTACCTCATGGCGGATGTCAAATCGGAGTCCTGAAATAAAGAAACTAACCAGAAATTCGGTAGGTAGGTCCTCTACGCAATTGGCAAGACCTTCGAATTGGGCCTGGTAATGCTCTACCGTTGTAATATGAGTTAGTTTAGCCAAGGCTTCTCTCGGATCATCATATCCTGTTGGCCCAAACCGCATTTCTAAAGTTCTCGTAAGAGCGCTCCAGGTTGTGAAGATTTTGGATCTGGTCATCCACTGAAACCATTGTAATGCTAGACCTTCCATATGGATTGATGCTAAAGTGAAGCGTTGATCATCAGGTGTTGCGAGAAACTCAAAGAATTTTTCAGCTCTAAAGATCCATCCCGAAGGATTGGTACCATCAAATTTTGGAAAATCAACACGGGCCGTTCGAGTCTGAATCGAGTTTGGAGAAGCTATGGTTGCTCTGGGAGGAGATCCCAGGATGCAGCGGCCTTCCGATACTGGAGTTGCTTGTGCAGCTCGACCATCCATCGTTGTTAACCTTACAATAATCTCATCCAATAGAGCTCGTTGTTCAATCAGAGCCTCTCGTTGATCTGTCATAATCTCTTGCAGCGATTCGATTTTTGTAGCATGCTCACTTGATGCAGCACTCAATTGCCGGAGTAGTTCTTCAGCTTGCCTTCCTCGAGTCCCTTCAGCCATGGATAATCCGGCAGGTCGAACCAATGATACGGTTAATTTGTATAAGAAATAGGACAAAGAAGAAACAGAGGTTCGAAGTAGCAGAAGAGACAGAATGAGAGAAGAGAGGAGAGAGAAGAGAAGAGTGATAAGGGTTAATTCTTCTTATCAATATCGTCTGACACCCCCACTTTATAGTGGTCCCGGGTCGGTTACAACAGAAATACTGAATTATGCAAAAATACTAAAATAGGCTAGATAGCTGTTTGGCATTTTAAACATATGATTCTAGAGTCTTCAGGCGTCTTCCCTTACGAGATGCGTGTCGTAGTGGGAGTGCTTCTTCACCGTCAGTGGGTTCTTCTACCATAACTCGCTGAGTTGTATCAGAACTTGTCACATCAATATCTTGTTTTGCCTCACCCCATTTACCCTGCTTTGTGTTGCCGCCAATCTTACAGCACTAACTTTCAGAACGTGATACCTGGGATCTTGGCCTTAAAGTGTGTTGTGAACTAAGTTATAACAAGTGATACCTAACAAGCTTCCTATGGGGGAGATAATATCTGTAATGTTTAACTCTATGTGCATCTGTGTGCATATGTTCATAACTGTCACATACTGTGATATTTCAAGGCTGAAGCATACCACATGAGTCAAGAATAACATGTATACAATATTAGGAATGCTACTAAAGCCACAGATACTTTCAAGCTTGTTAAAGTCTCACATAAAATGACTATTCGAATTAGGCAGGACTAAGGAACTATCTGACTTATCTACCCACACAAACTCGGTTCAAGCCAACAGAATTATGCCTTCTGCTACTGGGAATTGATAAAAAATTTCGTTCTGCCATCCCATTCCATTGTTTGGAAACACTGTACCCTTATCTCAGCAAAGACATTGGAAAATCTATTTCGCGGACCCTCTTCGGTAATCTAAAACCCTAGTATAGTCTATGCGAGAAAACAACATTCCTCGACCCCCTTATTTTTCATGCGCACCCTCCAATCTCCATAAGGTGATTTAGGATCTCAAGCATTAATATGGTAAAAAGCGATGATAGGGTGAGCAATTGTAACAATGTAAAAGAAGAACAGAAAATGAGACCTCTCCCTCATTAATTCAACAGGTCAAAGAGTGTGTGACCATTCTCCTCAACAGTAAGGGAGATCATATCTAATTTTCATGATATATTGGAGTTGATATCCAATTATCCATCATTCTATGGCCAGCCTCCCTGTCATTAATCACCTAGGGATTCAAAGGGACTTGAGGGATGTAAGGGCAGGATGTCAGTGCAAGGGGGTCCCATTATGCTATGCTCACCTAATCTGTTCTGTTATCAATTCTTGGTTCTAAAAATATCCTCATACCCTGGTGAGCTAGATCCTAAAAGACATTAGATGAGAAGAATAGAAAGGAAAGTTTATACATCAGCTCTTATCTAATGATTGCACAGTTGTCCACTTGCTTCATTGAGGGGTTTTTCTTCTTTTTTTTCTTTTTTTCCTCCTGTTTGGGGGTTGAGGGGGTGTCTGTACCTTGTTTTCTATTATTAAATGGGCTCGTAATATTATTCATCCTTCTTCAGCAAAATTACTATAAACCCTTATAATGTAGAATTCACCACATGATAACTGGTTGAGTGGAGATGACATCAATGTGGATTACTCTACCAAAATGAACTTATGGAAGAATGGATGTCATTGATCCTTTTAAGGTACATACATCATCTCCAAAGGATAATAATATCAGTATGGGAATATCAAATAAACTGTGGATTACCTCATACGAGAAGTCTACATGCCCTGGAGTATCAATCAAATTTAGGCAATATGGCTCATTGTTTAATACATAGCGCATACGAGCTGCCTGAAACAAAGTATCAAGTAAATTAGAATATACAAATGAAACTTAGAGAAAACAGGAACATGATCAAAAAAGTGAGAAGAAGAAATAATACAATACAAACACCAACAGGAAGAACAGAAGGGAGAAAATGATATGTTAAATAGGCCAGCAAGTAAAATCCCAAGCCTATGAGTCATTGGTGCAATTACAGTGAGGGAGATTGAAAAGAGACAACTTAATCAGAGCTATTAAATATTCGAGTGATAGTTTAATCAGACACTCTGATCATAAAGACATAAACTATGCAATTCTTTGTATTCTGATTCATCCTTCAATTCATTTAGTTGATCAGTTTGGAAGATATGGCAAAAGGCCTTTCCTTGGTAGCCTAGGAGTAGAAAAGCTGATTCCATCCCTGGCTGAATCACATTGACAATGAATTAAACACAACTTAAAAGGAAATATTCTTTAAGCCAAAGAGAGAATACTCCAAAACAACTCATATTGAACCTTTAATCCAAACCTGCAACTCAGGTTCATAGACATAAAACAAGAACATCAATTTTGTATACAGCCCAATTACCCACAGTTTAGGCCCATAAAAATGGCCTATTACATTAAAAAAATATCAATGGGGTCAAAGATCCAACATGTATAAACCCAATCCGAGACTAATTCCTAACAAACAAAACCCACTTTGGTGATGGAACCACACCAGCCTCACTACTGATCTGAACATATTAGACTCAACAAGCAGAGTCACAAGTGCTCAAGATTCTATCTGGTTTGAATTCTGATCTACAACATATCAAAGGTCAAATACTTCTGGGTGAAAAAAATTCCTTCAATGAATGAAGCCTATAGCATTCAATGGATTGTATCCCCTCACACACTTAAGTTGAAAACTCTTCCTTCTCTAATGACAATTCTGATATTGGTGATTGTCATGGATGTGGTCATCTTTCTGTTTTTCCTGTAAGAGGTTGTGAGTTATGGGGAGATCGAGAACATGAAAGTGGAACAGGTAGAGGATGACAAACCACCCAAGCCTTATGTCAATGATCGCACTGTCCAAGATCATTCACACAATTGGCAAGTGTTGTGCTCAATAAGGAAAACCTCAGTGTGCCCAAACAACTTGCTAATACATTTGGAAGTTGCAACTGCGCAAAGTTCTGATGTGGTATTCTAAAATGATACTAATCTTTCTTCTTCATCTGGACGTGTTCAATTGGCATCTGTTTCTCTTGATGATTTGGTCACTCAATTAGTCTATTACTTATATGCACTGCTACAAGTGCCCATACAGATTCTACTGTGATCTTGTTTCTTCATCTCGTACGGCTTGGCTTTTTATTCTAGTGCTACTTCTCCTATGACAATTAAATCAATTGTGGTTTCTCCCATTCATAAATATAGTTATCCTTCTCCATTCTCTCCAATGGGAATTCACTCCGGAATCTGGTAACCTTATTGTTTCTCCTTCTTTATCCTTGTCTTCTATTCTTCATATTCTTCAGTTACTTCCAAGTCTTTTTGTCAATAAATCAACTTACTATATCCTTGAACTATTCTATTATATTTTTCCCTTTGTATTCTGTTTTTTAAGAATCTACAAACAAGGTAGACAATAAGTGCAGGGCATTATAAGGATGGTCTACACCATACCATCCAGATCCTGCTTTGTCTTCTACAGCCACTTCAGCTTCTTCCATTAGTACTTTGCTCTCTCTGTTGGCATTTCAAATTACAGCACGTTTCTCCTTCCAAGCTCCCGCAAAATGATTGCTCTTTGCAAGACCATCTCTCACACAGAATGTGAAGTATATGAGCTGGGAAAGCGTCATCATGCTGTGCCTCTCTATTCATAAACCATAATGTTGAAAGAATCCTTCATTATTTTCTTTAGCCCGTCTCATTTCAAAAGCCAGTTCAACTTTTTCATATTCATTACCATTGTTGACTAATTGTTTTCGTTTGACTTGTTTATATTATTGAAAGATAATTCACAATTCATCTGTCGTTAGGGAATTTTGTAGTGAAATAGAAAACCAGTCTGACGTTTCCCTTAGGTTGTGGTTGTTTGCATGATTTTGGTGGGAAAGCTTTTCATGTCTTCACCAAAAGCATATGAAGAACACTGTACTTATATACCAGGGACAGAGATGGCGAAGTCTTTAAATCAGTTTTGCCAGCCTGGAGTTCCAGTTGATTCGGTGTCCACTCCCTTCAAAGTCCCATCGATTTGGTGGAACTCTCGCAGGGAATAGATGGAAACTTCGGTAATCCAACCACGAAGATACCAATCATGGATCATTTAATTCAAAAAACTCGCCCACTGAAAGCACATAGGTTTTATGTTTCCGTAGCCGAATCAAGGAGCTCATGATAAATTGATAAATAAATTTAAACGTTCAAATGAACAATAACAAAGTAATTTAAATTGCAAACGGTAAATGCGAACCTGTAGTTTGATAGTGATACCACGCTCTCTCTCCAGATCCATATTATCCAAAAACTGTTCCTTCATCTCCCTCTTCTGCACAGTACCAGTCACCTGCAGCAACTTGTCGGCTAAAGTAGACTTCCCGTGATCAATATGAGCAATAATACAGAAATTCCTAACATTCGAAACGGGGACCTGCCATCACCAAACCACGAAAACTCACTTCAAAACAACAAACTCCACGAAAATTAACACACACCTTTAAATCATTTTTCCTCCATGAGAGTACCTTCAAAAGTCGATCCCGACCAGCATTAATAGCGGATTCAGAATCCAAAACATCCTTCGATTGTGTTCCAGCGGTCTGACAGGATACTCTGAAGATTCGACGATGGCCCGAGGTTGAAGTGGAAATGTTGAGTCCGGAAACAGAAAATGGTGAAGAAGATAATCTGGAGGTTCTTCTGCAACTGTAGACTTGCCTAGGAGTGTTAGCAGATAAGAAGACCGTCAGTCGAGAAAGGTCTGTAGCCATTCTCGAAGTGGAACACTCGAACGGTTGCTTCCGGCGATGGACTCTCCAAGCATTAGCTGCTATTCTGCGTGTTCTGATTTCTGAGCCACAAAAGATGGGAAGATAGACGATGTTTTGGGCGGTAAATCAATTGTGAATCAGACAAGTTCTTGGCCCGATTATAGCCCTCTTTACCGATTCGGATCGGAATTCTGACAGACATAATTCCGTTCTTGAGTCCGAGTTAACTAATAATATTGGATTATTGTAAAAGAATGACGCGTCTAATTATTGATGGTTTATCGGTTTGATTCGGTCTCAACGGTTTAGTATAGTTTGTTTTTAGGGTATTTTTCATGTTGTATGGCTAAGTTGGGCCAAAACTCTTATCAGTTTTACTTAAATAACAAAAATTAGATGCTATCCACATTGGTCATTTTGAGAAATTACAAGTTATCTACTTCTTCTCTTCATTTTGAATTTAAAATGACCATTTACCCACGGGTGAAGAAAAATACATGTTTTTTATTTTGCAAAAAACTCACTTAATTTTCTAAAATTTACCCCTCCCCCCCAAAAAAAAACTCATTGGGTTCACCAATTCACCTAAACCTTTATGTCGTCACTCCCTAATGATATTCGAAATAAATCAACAAAATTCAATCAAATTACACATAACTCATAAAAACATACAACGTCAATTAGCGAAATAATATACAGAACTTGGCAAAATTGGAAGATAATTAGAACATTGATCTCATAGATGTAAGCGGTGGGGTTTTCAAGCCAAACCATCAATGCTAGTGATCTAGACCACTGACGGAAGACTGGAGGGGAGAAGCGCCTAAAGGGGTCTCCTAGAGAACTCTTTGCCATCATCAATGTATTATGATTGAACTAAAAACAATTATATTTTTCGCATGCTTCTATCACTTGCTTAAAAACTTGGATGCACAAGACAATAGAGGCCTTGGAATGGAGTTTCCACATGTCATCAAAGTAACAGAACTTCGTTGATTTTACTGAATCCATGCTTAGCGATGAACCCTTCAACCGCTGCAAAGATTGCAACTTTATATCCACTTATATGAAGCCATTTGATGGTAAATCACATAAATGGCGGTTGTGCGTGAGAGAGTGAGAGAGGGAGAGAGTGAGAGAGATTCCCATACAAGACTAGGGTATTGGATTTCACCAACCTAAGATGTGTAAATTGGAGCTTAATAAATTGATGAAGGTAGAATCCTTAACGTCAATGGAGGTCGTGGCTTCTTTGGTTTAGTAATGCTAGCTTTCAAGGTTACAGAGCACGCCGCAGGGTCTAGAAGGTTTTCCACTTACTGACGTTGTGAATTTTTATTTTGTCTGTTTCAATCGTAGTCTAGGGTTGAGAGATTTTTTTGATCAGGAATTGTGGTGGGTATTTTATAGCGGGAGGCAAAGTATGGGTAAAAGATGGGTGAAGAGATAATCCATTCACTCACTTAAGGCTGAGTGAGGGGCATTATTGCTATCTAAAGTGCTAATGAATATTGTAGTCCATTGGCATTCAAAACTTGAAAAAATTAACAAGTCAAAATCTAACAGTAGTTAACTTTAAATTTGTGAAATGATCAATGTAGGCAGCATGCAATTTTTTTGTTTTGTTTTGTGGTAATGAAGTCCAATTTATTGAGATGACTAAGCGGAGGTTACAGAGTTACATAAAGACGATGCAACTAAGGAGTGGACAAAGGCCATTGAGTCATAGTCATACTTGATCCAACAAATTTTTTTATTTGATTAAAACATGGAAAATCTGAATTAGAAGCAACTAAAAAAAAGGGTAAATATCACTTACCTCCCCTATTAATTGGACAAATAACATTTACACCCCCTCTTAGTTGAATAATATCAATTTACTCCCCTCTTACCTAGCAAATATATCAAACACCTTACATCTGTTAACTTTTTCGGTTAAATTTAACTTTTATCGTTAAATATTTTCTTAAAACCCCAAATTACCGTTGGCTAAAATATTTGTTTATTTTAATCCATAAATTACTGTAATTACCCTAGCAGTTAAACTACTAAATTACCCTCAATTAAAATAAAATTTAAAAGCCAAAACACCATAGTTCAAATTCAATTTATCTTTAATTATTAAAAGCCTAACATACTTTTTTTTTTTTAATATATATTTTAAATTATCAAACAATTAAAAAAACACCTACTACTATCAAGTAAAATTAAAAATGCAATTAAAAAAAAGTTGATAAAATTAAAGAAAAAAACGTACTGCTATCAAGTAAAATAAAAAATGCAATTAAGAAAAAGGATATGTTGATAAAATTAAACCCTTACTACTATTTTTGGGTTTTTTTAATTGTTTGATAATTAAAAAAAAAAAAAGTATGTTGGGCTTTTAATAATTCAAGATAATTTAGGTTTTAACTATGGTGTTTTAATTTTTAATAATTATTTTAATTGAGGGTAATTCATTAGTTTAACTATTAGGGTGATTATGGTAATTTAAGGTTTAAAATAAAAAATAAAATTTTTAGCCAATAGTTTAGGGTTTTAGAAAATTATTTAAATGAAAAAGTTAAATTTAACCAAGAAAGTCAACAGAGGGGAAATGTTTGATATATTTGTTAGGTAAGAGGAGAGGTAAGTGATATTATCCAACTAAGAGGGGTTGTAAGTGTTATTTGTCCAAAGGGGAGGTAAGTTGATATTTACCCATAAAAAAATGATTTTAATTTGTAATATGCGCGGTCCAACATATATGGCTTTGACCACCAAAAGGTTGGCTAAATTATTTAGCGGGTTGCTGATCCAAACTCTGCTAACAAATGCATCACAGTGGATCCTCTTTCGTCCTCGCATTATTACCTGTTGTGAAAAAAGAAGACCGAATCCTACAAGCTGGATACAACCTCCATTATTAAGGATGCGAATTCGTTGTCAAGCTTACCAAACCATCTAAACCTGGATTTATGTCTACGCACCTGGCAAGCGACAACAATGAAGCCCATCAGCATAGACTTTTATTGTTCTTGGTCTTCTAATTTTTTTTTTGGTGTTTTTCCATTTCACTGGCAATTGAATTTCTTAGTACGGAAAAGTTTCAAAAAAAGAAGTACGGAAAAGGGATGTTTGTAGGAGTAGAAGTACGGAAAATGGGATCGGGAATAGCAAGTTGAGCCGGATCCTGCTGACAGTTTAGATGTGCAGTGTTGTTCCAGGCTTACAGCTGGAGTTTGTTTCTGGATATGCGGTTGGTGTTTTAAGATTTTCTGCATTATTTGGTCGGTGTTAGATTGAAGGAGTCGAAGTGAATTCTAGAAAAAGAGACGACTGAAGCAAGAAATTCGAACGAAGTCGTGGTCACGATGGGATGATCGGTTTCACGCGTGCTGGTAAATACGTGTTTTGGCTGTTTCTTGATGCGATCCATCGGGAGGGATACAGACCCAGTGAGGCAGTTAGTCCATGAGCTTCAGGTTGTGGAAATCTCTGTTCGATGTTTCGGGGGAATGAGGGGTTTCTGAACTTATTTTCTTTCCTGCGAAAAGCTAGTTTAGATCGGAGGAGGGGCTATGGGTATGTACAGATAATGAGATTGATGAGAAATGGTGTCTAAAGGTTTTAAGCACACCCTTGGAGATTTTCATGTAGAGTAACTGCCATTGTTTCTGCAGAGTGACGATTCGGGCTTCGCCAAGAAAACACTTTTCAACTATGGCCGTATTTCTACGGACGATTTCCTTCATTGCAGTTGCAGGGGGAGTATTAGCTATGTTCTTGATTTTTGCTTCATGGGTTCTGATTTCATATCCTATGGGTTCCACTGTTCAAGGGTATCTACCTGGGATTGACCATGCAAAGAATTCTTCTGAGCGTGGATTCGTAAATCAGAGATCTTCTTCTGTGGCTGATGATTTATTAAATAAGAATTTAACTTCAAAGGTGCTCAATGTACCATCTGATTCAAAACGAGGAGCACTGCCGGTCATTTCTGGTTATCCCAGTTTTCCAATGGCCGAGAAGATTGATCAGAAAACAGTGCCAGTACCCTCATTGGCTTCCGATTTGATCGAAGAATCCAAGAAGGACGTTAGTGTTTCGAATTCTCCAAAGGTTTTGGAAGCTGGGAATATTCAAACGCCATCCTTAGGTTTGACTATTACCTCAATAATCAATCAGGAGACAAATGGTAGCACCTTAACTTTTCCTCCTCCTAACTTTCTGGACCGTAAATTGGATTCTTCAAATTCTACTTTGGGGGCTTCGCCGCTTTCATCTCCACTAGCCGGAAAGTTTAGCAAAAGTGGTTCAGTTTATTTAGGTATCTTTCTGTATCCATATTCTCTTATGTTTTTATCATACTATATATGTGCTTCTTTTTCCATTTTTTTGGGTCTCAGGAAAACATTATAATCCTTTCGTCTTTGTTTTTCTGTTTAGCTGATGGGTTCCCCTTACCTAGGCTGTTGTTAACTGTAAATGTTTATTGAAATTCACTGGGTAGTTTACTGTTCATCTGTCTGTGTGTGTGTATATATATATATACTTTGGGTGTGGGGATAACAAAGTTCTAGTGCTAAAGTACCCAAACCCATCCATGGACATGATGAGCTTGATGTTATTCTCATTTATCAAGCTACAGTGTTATTGCTGGTTGGGTGGTTCTGACTTGCATGTACTTGAAATTGGAATAGGTTTTGGGTCAATTACATGTATGGGGTAGAATTGCAATTATGTGGTGATTAGGGATTGGGTTTTCCTATAGTTGTTTTCGGCTTTTCGCATGAAAAAAACCCTAATAACATGCAAAAAGGATGCATTTTGAGGTATAGAGTGATCAGTGATGTAAAGAGCTTCATTTAGGAAACATTAGATATCATTGTTTCTCTGCAGGGATGGAGGCCATCTTGCCAAAGCACCATTAAATTCCTTACGTAATGTCATTGCTTGGATTCCTACTAGTGGTTGTACATTTATAGCCAAAAATTATTTCACCTGGAGACAATGCTCTTGAATGATTTCTCTTGAAAGACAGTGAGGGTGGACAATTGCCAAATATAGGATGAGCATCATATGGGGACAATGCTCGTTCAGTCTGTGATAAGGTTCTTATTAGATTAAGGAAATTTGGTATGTTACGCTACCTTATTATTGTGTCCTGCTGCAGAAAGACAGTTAATAGATTGTGGAAGATTATCTGTGTCAGATTTTGTAGTAATGAAGTATGGGCATTTGACTTGAAAAAATAAGGGGAGCTGAGTATTTGATACTTGGAGTTACTAGTACACTCTCACATGCAAATGCATGTGGACTTTTTGCTTTAGTTATGATCAGAGAGAATAATACAAAGTACAGATTTCCGTCAGTAAAATTATCATATTGCCAAATCTATTTTTTTGTTTTTAAATTACCTTTTAAAGAAGATTTTTTTTGGGGATGAATTTGATAGTAAGTGAAGGATGAGGGTTGGCAATGGAGAGACAATGAGAAGTGGTCGGATCATCTTTGCTTTGTCTTGCAATGATCTAGGGAGAGAGAATTTTTAGTGCTTTTGGTAGCAAGTGAAGGATGAGAGTTGATGTTGAAGAGACAGAGAGGTTGTTGGGTTGTCTCTACTTAGATTTGTAATGAGATGTAGAGAGATGCTCCAGTAAAACATTAGGAAGCTATGTTTCTACAAGTTTCTTGGGGGTGAATACATTAAAAAGTTTACCCTAAATTGGAAATTAAAATGTACTTTGAGTAGTGTATAGAATGTCCATATCTTAGCATTTAGAATAGCGATTCTTCATCCTAGGGACCTTACTTTGTGGTTGAAACCATCTTGTTTTCTTTATGAGTGATAAGTTTCCACATACAATTTTCTACTACACAAACTACTTGAATCAACAATTATATTTCACAACCATCCTCCTCTTTTGTATCTATATACCCATTCTGTTATCTATCACCATAAATTTTCTAAACCTTGGGTTATGCTTCGATTGGGTTCATGAAGTTCCATGTTCTCCTTCATAAATAAGTCTACCACTTTTGTTGGTTTTCTCACATTGGCTTTGCCTTCTAAAATCTTAAAGATTTTGTCATACTTCAATTAAGAGATATCAGCTAACACAGTAGTTAAGTTCTTTCATCTTGAAGGCTTATTGGTGTTAAGAAGAGTTGGGAGTTGTGCTGCCTCGAAAGTTTTAGTGATAGGCTCAAATTGTTAATAGAAACTTAACATCCCATCATTCATGAGAATCAACAATAGAAGTTGCTCATAGGAACATTAACAAATTACAAAAAGAACCATGGCTTCATTGATTTTCGTCTTCCTTTGAAATCGATAGCGAGAGATATGGCTGACTGATGCATGACATTATTGTCACTATAGTTGAACAACTATCCAATATTATTGATAAGCTGCTGCCTCAGTTGGGTCCTTCCCTCTCAAGTTCTTGTATCAAGACCTTAACCGATGCAAAGAATTAAAGAAAACAAGCAAATAAAAACTCAGAACTCACCTTAGGAACTCCACCGTCTTGCTAAATTTCTCAAACCAAGCCCGTGGAGACTGTTTGAGTCCATAAATCGCTTTATGAAGCCTGCAAACATGAACATTGTCCTCCCCCTGAGCAACATACCCTGGAGGTTGCTCCATGTAAACTTCTTCATGAAAGAATGCATTTTTTATGTCAAGTTGAAAAAGAGGCCAATCATAATTCACAGCCAAAGATATCAAAACGCGGACATAATTAAGTCTCGCCGCAAGAAAAAAAGTTTCAAAATAATCCACACCATATGTTTGTGTATAGCCCTTAGCCACCAAGCGGGCCTTGAGCCTTTCAACTGTACCATCAGAATGGTACTTAACAGTATACATCCATTGACATCAAACCACATCTTTCCCAGGAGGTAAGTCTACTAAAGACCATGTATGACGAGATTGTAAAGCATCCATTTCCACATCCATGGCGGCTTTCCAGCCAGGAATTTTAAGAGCCTTGGTTTGATGGGTTGGAATATGAATGGTAGACATAAACAAAGCAAGGCAACGAAAGCTAGGACGGGAGATGAGAGATAGAGACAAAATTAGAAACAGGATAAACAATGTTAGAGTGTAAAGTACAAGTACGAGTACCTTTCTTTAAAGCAATTGGTAAGTCATCTGAAGGCGGGGTGGGATCTTCACTAGAAGAATTCGCCAGTGGAGAGGATGAAGAAGGAACATTCATAGGGCCAACTTCAGGCTCCACTAAATGAGAGCCGCTAATATTGTTAGGAGGAACTGTGCTATCCATAGTATGTTCTGCCAACTTATGTCTCCGTTGATAAACCTGTAGAGGAACAATGCTAGTGGGAGGAACTAAAGAGGGAATATGAGGAGTATCATCCAAAACACAGTTTTCAATAGACACAGATTGACTAGGATAATAAGAAGTGTCTTCAAGAAAGGTCACATCCGCACTTATAAATTGTTTGCAAAGAAACGGATCATAACAGTGAAACCTTGCGAAACCTTTTTGAGTACGTGAGTACCCAAGAAAAATACACTTAAGAATGGGGGGAAAGCTTATTTAAAGGATGTGGTATGTGAACAAAACACACAACCAAAAATATTGGATGGAACTAAAAACAGTTCTCTATTGGGAAAAACAATTGAAAAAGGAGATTTTTCAGAAAGCAAAGTCATAGGCATTTCAGTTAATTAAATGACCAGTAGTCAAAACCGCATCACACCAGTAACTCTTCGGAACATTCATCTGAATCAAAATAGCGCGTGCAACCTCCAAGAGGTGACGATTTTTGCGTTCAACCACTCCATTTTGTTGGGGAGTGAATGAACAATTGATTTGACGAATCATTCCAAGAGAATCACGAAGGTTAGATATATCATGTTGCACATATTCTAAAGCATTATCAGACTGAAAAGTTTTAATAGGAAGAGTAAATTGAGTCCGAATTTCATAAATAAAACTTTTAAATGTAGTTAAGAACTCTGTCCGATCCTTTAAAAGATACAACCATGTAAGACGGGAGAAATCGTCCACAAAAATGACAAAATATCGAAGCCTATTACTAATTCTATAAGGACCCCAAATATCGGAATGAATAAGAGAAAATAAGGACTCACTTCGAGGGATAGAGCGTGGAGGATAGGTGGCACAATGATGCTTCCCTAATTCACACGCTACAAAATTTAATCTAAACACTGATTTAAAAGAAGGAAACAAAAATTTTAATCTAGGTAAAGACAGATGGCCTAAACGACAGTGCCACTGGAGAGCATCTACACCATCATCAGAGAGAGCCACAATAGGGGCAGCATAGTCCAAATAGTAAAGTCCGTTCCTTTCACACCCTCCACCAATTGTCTTCCTCGTGTGAAGGTCTTGGAAAACACAATAAGTGGGAGTAAAAGTCATAGAGTAGTTTAGTGCTTTAGTTAATTGACTAACAGATAATAAGTTAATAGGAAAGTTAGCAAGATGAAGTACGGATGACAAGGTAAGAGAAGGTGTAGGAGAAACACTTCCAGAGCCTAGAATAGGTGTGGAAGTCCCATTAGCTATGACAACAGAATTTTTAGTGGTAGATTTAAAAAAAGAGTTGAAAAGTGATGACTTACCAGTTATATGGGAAGAGGCCCCTGAATCGATGATCGAAGGGGTGGAGTAGAAGTGAGAAGTGATGTGTTACCTACATGAGAAAGTGTGGCAGCAGAAGTACCAGTGGATGTGTAAGCGCCGGTCTCAATATTTTGCAATCGGCGAAGGATTTGGTTTACATCATCTCTTAGAGTCTTAGACAAGTCCCCTGAAGAAGATCCAGATCCACTATCGTTGTTTGCTATGTATCAGTACCACCATCAGAAACGACATGATTGACAAGGTGTTTGGCCCACTCTGGCTTTCCATGTTTGGCCCGACAAGCTTCCACTAAGTGCCATGTTTTACCGCAATGAGTACAAAGTCGAGATGTCTTATCAGACAGTTGAACACCACGACCTCTAGAAGACCTGTTAACTCCCCTTGAACCATGACCACGAGAGGTAAATTTTCTCCTTTAGAATTTTTTCTGGAGAACTCCTTTTAGGCAAGGCAATACGTTGAAGTCTAGAATATGCTTCAGTTTCACTAAGGTTAGGGACATGTTCACCAGCAAGAAGATGTCCTTTGACAGATTTTAGTTAAGTGTTCAATCCTACAAAAAACTTGGATACAAAAAATTCATTCCGTTGGGCCTTAAGCTTCTCTATATCTGGGTTGAGAGGTTGAAAGACATTCAACTCCTCCATCATGCCTTTAAAGGAGTTGTAATAATCCTACAGAGACTTGTCAGCTTGCTGAAATTGAAATAGCTTTTCATAAATCATAAATACTAAAAATCTGAGTCATATTATTAGCTTGGGAATAAGTCTCTTGCAAGTCATCCCATATTCATTTCAGAATAACAAAGTTAATTGCACCACTACAGGTGGAAAAGCACCACACTACTAGGAGGCGGAGAAAAGATAACTCACTGATGATGAGAAAGAAGGTGAACCAACGCCTGAGACTGCCTTCTTCTCAATGCCGTTGGTTTCTCAGTGGGGTGTGGGTTCGTTTCATTTGAAAAGGTTGTGTTATGCTTGGTGGTGTTTTGTTTTGAAAGGGTGCATTCACTGGGGGAGGGGTAGGTTGGTTTGGAAGAAGGGTATTTTGGACCAGCAAAAGATTGCGATAATTGAATTGAGTTTTGACTTCTATATAGTATATAGTATGATAAATAGGAATCAGATGGAGATGAAGGGACCTCGTCTTGAATGTCCCCACCACGATGTTTTCCTCCGATGATCCCCCCCTGTGATCATGGCCGCCCCTGTTTCCTCCGGTGACCCTCTTGTCTCTCCCTCTCCTCCCCTCCCCTCCTCCCCTGTCCACCACTCCCCCAAGCCTTGGAACTCCCTTTTCTCCAACCATCACAATCCTTCCTCTACTGATCTAGACCTTACCTTCATCCCCTCCACCTCTACTGAACCATGTCCGGTCGCTCATTGTCCCTTCGCCTCCACCGCTGTTAGTATCCAGCGATGGTCCTCTGCTTTTCTTGGCCAGTTTCTTGGTCCCCCTCCCCCGTTCGCCATTCCGAAAGCATCACTCTCTAAACAATGGAAAGCCCAAGGAATGCTAGACATTCGCCAAATTGACTCCGACATCTTCTTATTTAAAATCGACTCCCCTAACTGTCGCTCTCGTGCTCTTGAGGGCTCCCCATGGTTTGTAGGAAAATCACCCTTATTCCTTAAACCTTGGACCCCGTCGCTCCCACTCCGCAGGGTCGACTTCAGCTCTCTTCCCCTGTGGATCAATCTGCCAGGACTTCCGCTCGAGTTTTGGAACTCCGATTGTCTGAGCAGAATAGGTTCTGCCCTTGGAAAGCCGCTGCGAACTGATGCAAAAACATTGAATTTGACTCGCCTCTCATACGCAAGGATTTGCGTTGAATTTTCTGCTGCAAAAGATCTCCCGTCAAACGTCACCATTGCTGATGACCTTGGCCTCAAATATAGCCAAATCATAGTTTTCGACTGGATCCCTCCTCGTTGTGACCATTGCTCCACTTTTGGTCATGCCTCTAATGATTGCTCCTTTGCAACTCATCAATTTGCAAAGTCCACCGTCCCGGCTCACCCTCTGGCCAACGAAGATTCAAGGTTCTCTATCGAAGCCCTTCTAAAAATGAACACAATTGACGCTCTTGAGTTGGTTTCGATTCCTGCTACAACCGTCGCTACCTCCTCCGCTGTGAATTTGCCGCCGGCTGCCGGACACTCAACTCTGGCAACCAGTACTTACCGAAGAAGAAGAAGAAGAAGAAGAAGAAGAAATAAAGCTGCTCCCTTACCTGTTTCTCTGGCTGCTGCCTCGATTGCTGTCATCCCCTCTGTCGAAGACCAATCAAATCTGACTGCCTTACCTGATAGTTACTCTACAAATGAGGACTCTGAAGTTCCTGAGATGTCTGCTCGTCCTGATGAAGCTGCTGCCACTGATAGAGCTCCTGATCGAACAACTGAGGTATCTGTTTCTTGCTCCGTTGACGCTCAGTCCTCGTCTTTCCCAATTGGTGATAACTAGAACAACCTAAACATTAAAGTCATTTCGCCCAGAGCTATCTGTAACTCCCCGAAGAAGTCTGATCCTATTCTTATCTCTCCTTCTACATCGGTTTTACCCCTACCTTCTCGCCAGCTGGGGCCCACCACCAATTCCTCTTCCATTATCCAGCTGGGAGTTGTTTCAAATCCTTCATCCTTTTCCCACCGTCTTTCGGCCCATAACCCTTCTTCCCTCAATATCCAGTTTCCCTCTCATGGGCCGAAGCCCATTACCTCTTTAACCCCTTCCTTTGGTCCTTTGAACCGTAGGCCTAGGTCCAAACGATCTTTACAACCCAATGCTAGGCCCAATTATTCAAATGGGCATGTTCCGCCTTTGTCCTTTGTCCATTCCAACTCTAGCCTTGAAGCCTTAAATCTGCCTTCAGCCAACCAACAAATAATCCAGCCAATTGAACCATCATCCCCCATCCCAGCAACCTCCTTTGGCCCTATTACATCTGCAGTCACTACCCATGAGAATCCTCTCTTGCGTGAGACTTTGTCTAGCCCACCCCATAAGTTTGCCTCCTGACCCCATCTCCTTTATTTTGCCCTCCCCCCCCCCCTCTTTGTTTTTATGTCAGATTGTATTGTGTGGAATGTTAGAGGTTTAAATAATATTGCTAAGCAGAGTGAAGTTAAAAAATTTCTCTTGGATGCTAAAGTCAATTTTTGTGCCCTTCTCGAGACTCATGTCCAAGTTGAGAACTCCCATCGGATTGCTAACTTCTTAGCCCCTTCCTGGTCCTTCCTTTCCAACTATTCCCATTGTTCCAATGGTAGAATTTGGATTCTTTGGAACCCCTCCTCTCTCAACATAACCCTCATTGACTCTTCTCCCCAATTCATGCATCTCTCTTTGTCCCCTTCTAATTCCACCTCCATCATCTTTCTCACCATTGTCTATGGTTTCAATCGGGCTGTTGAGCGTGCCCCTTTATGGGAATCCATTCGTTCTCTTTCTTCCGCCCATGTAAATCACCCCTGGGGTGTGGGTGGGGATTTTAACATTGTTCGTTATTCCCATGAGCGTGTGGGTGGTTGTCGGCTTAATCAAATAGCGGTTGAGAATTTCAATTCCTGTCTTGAAGATTCTTGTCTCATTGATCTTCGTTGGTCCGGTCACTCTCTCTCTTGGCATAACCGTCAAATTGGTGAGGATAGGATTGCTTCGAAGCTTGACCGTTTCCTTGTCAACCATCATTGGCTCTCCTCCTTCCCTAACTCCGATGCCACCTTCTCCACTCCGGGCCTCTCGGATCACTCCCCCTGCCTTGTCCATATCTTCCCCCTCTCTTCCTTCGGTCCCAAACCTTTCAAATTCTTTGATATGTGGACCTCCAACTCGTCTTTCCTTGATACTGTCAAGGAAGCTTGGGAGAAGCTTGTTCATTGCCACTCCCTTCCTCTCATTAGTTTTGCCCGTCGGCTCAGAAATACTAAGGAAGCTCTCCGGCGTTGGAATCTCTCCACGTTTGGAAACATCTCCTCTAGGGTCTCTGATTGCCGCTCCCACCTTTTGCAAATCCAGGCCAATCTTCAAAATGACCCCCTCAATCCTTCGCTTGCGGACAATGAGAGACTTCTCTCTTCTGAGCTTTCTTCATTGGTCTCCCTTGAAGAGAACTTTCTCCGCCAAAAAGCTAGGATAAAATGGCTCCAACTCGGGGATTCCAATTCTGCTTTTTCCACCCGTTCCCTCAAGGCGAGAAATAACCACAATTCTATTCCAGCTCTCCTCTCTAGTAATGGATCTTGGATTCTCGACCCTCTGGGGATCAAAGCTAAGGTTGTCTCTTTCTTCTCCAATCTCCTTTCTCCCCCTCGGTCCTCTCTCCCTCCGTGCCCCACTTTGCCCCCAGGCTTGATTAACAAAGTTGTTAGCCATCAATCTCTCCCCTCTCTTTTCTCCATTCCTTCCCATGATGAAATCCTTCAGGCCATCCGCTCCCATAAATCGAATCGTGCCCCTGGCCCAGATGGATTTAGTATGGGGTTTTTCTCTAGTGCTTGGAACCTCATTGAGGATGATCTCATTAAGGCTATCAGCAGTTTCTTCCTCAATCCTTTCCAGCTCTCTTCCATCAACCAAACTTTTCTTTGTCTTATCCCCAAAAAGGCTGGCACCTCCTCCCTTTCTAATTTTCGCCCCATCTCCCTCTGTAATCTCTTATATAAGTTCATCTCTAAAATCCTAACGAATCGGCTAAAAAAGGTTATGCCTAACCTGGTTAGCTCAAACCAATCCGCTTTCATTTCTGGTCGTAGTATCGCAGATAATATCCTTCTTTGTGTAGAGATTGTCAGGGGGTTTGATAGAGCATCCCACTCCCCTGCTGCTCTCCTCAAAGTGGATCTCCACAAAGCTTTTTGACTCTATTCGCTGGGATTTTATTAGTGATGTTCTTTTAGCCATGAGATTCCCTCCTTCTTTTATCCACTGGATTGAAGTTTGCATCTCCACCCCCTTCTTTTCAGTCATTACTAATGGCTCGCCGGTGGGCTTTTTTCCCTCTAGTGTCGGTATCCGCCAAGGCTGTCCCCTCTCTCCCTTTCTCTTCTCTCTGGCTTTGGAGGTGCTATCCCGTCTCCTTCAAGCCAAGACTGATCAACTCTTGATTTCTCCCATTCCCAAGTGTAAAGCCATCAATTTGACTCATCTCGCATTCGCCGATGATCTCATGATCTTTTCTAAAGCTGACCCCAGATCCATTTCCACCATCACCTCTACTCTCTCCTTCTTCGACTCTTTATCTAGCCTTAAAGTCAACCTTGATAAATCTACCCTCTTCCTGTTTGGAGTCTCGGAGCCCCTTCGTTCTAGCCTCCTGAATCTTTCAGGGTTCAAGCCCGGGTTCTTTCCCTGTTAACTACCTTGGGCTACCTCTCATCCTGGGCAGACTCACTTGTCATCATTGCTCCCCTATGTTGGATAACATTTGCAAAAGCCTCCAACTTTGGAAAAGACGGCTTCTCTCCTTTGCTGGTAGGGTTGAGCTCATCCGATCTGTGCTCTAATCTTCTTATCTTTACTGGTGTGGCATTTTCCCAATCCCTAAAGCCATCTCATTTGCAATGGAATCTCTCTTCTATGCCTTTCTCTGGAAGGGCCAGGATTCTTCTCGATTCCTTCGTCCCATAAGCTGGTCCAAGGTATGTTGACCCAAATCTGAGGGAGGCCTAGGAATCCGTAGGATTCAAGATGTTAACGCCGTTGCTTTGCTCAAACTCATTTGGAAAATCATCACCAAGGATGATTCTATTTGGGTCAATTGGGTCCACTCATACCTTCTCAAATCCAACTCTTTCTGGACTGTCTCTATCCCCCCTAACCCCTCTTGGACTTGGAGGAAGCTCCTCCTTCTCCGTCCCCGAGCTCTTTCGGTCATCACCACCCACATCTCCTCTGGCTCCTCCACTTCTTTCTGGCAATATCCGTGGCATCCGATGGGTATCCTCCTCTCTCTTTTTCCCGCCCGCACAGTCTACGAAACCCGAATCCCCAAATCCACCTTGCTTTCGGAGTTTATCTCCAATGGTTCTTGGGTCCCTCCCCCGCACCATAGTCTCACGCAAGTTTGGAATTCCCTCCCCCTTATTTACCCCCTCCCTCATGATACTGTTATTTGGTCCCCCACTACCAAATCCTTTACTACGGTTTTGGCCTGGAACCTCCTTCGCTCCCCCTCCCCAGCCCCTCCCTGGCCTCCCCTGGTATGGTTTAAAGGTCATATTCCCCGTCATTCCCTCACCCTCTGGAGAGCCCTAAACCTAGCCCTACCAACCCAGTCTTTCCTTATTTCCCGCCATATCCCGGTGAACCCAAATTGTATCCTTTGTTGGAATGGTATTGAGGACACTGAGCATTTGTTCTTTTCTTGCCCTTTATCTAGTGCCCTGTGGAGAAAAGCCCTTAGTTACATTTGGCCCCGTTCCCGTCGTTCTTTTGGGTTTACACGTGACTGGTCTTAGATTCTGAGCAAACTCGCAGGTACCTCTATTTGTGATTGTATTGGTAAGCTAGTCTTTGGTGCCACAGTCCATCATCTATGGTGGGAGCGTAATCTCAGGCGTTGGAACTCCAAATCCCGCTTTATTGATACCATCTGGAATGCTATTTATTTTGATGTTTCAGCTAGGATTTCATCCTCTCCCATCCCCCCGGTTGTTGATTCCCCAAGGAACAGGCTCATTGTTGTCTCCTGGGGGCTCAACTCCCAAATCTCCCCTTCCAGCTGACTTTTGCCCGTGACTTTTTGTATTTTGTTTTCGTCTCTTTAATAGATTATTTATTCATCCAAAAAAAAAAAAAAAAATTCATTGCAATATCAGGTTCTATACTATTCGACATCCAAATTTTGATGATTGCATCATCTTGGATCCAACTAAAATAGGATTTGTCAGTCTCAGCAGGAGGTTCATCCTCAATGAACTTAAGCTTACCTTTTGCAAGTATGTACTCCCGAACTGCTTGTGACCACAACTAGCAATTAGAACTACCTTTGAGCTTGATAGATGTAATTTGATTGTTTATATGATCTCCTTGAGATCCTTTAGATTTATCCATACTCATGGTTGAGTCACTTGTAAGTGAAGACATTAAACTGAGGTAGATATCACTCAAATCAATTTTCCAAAACTTGAAGTAGAATGAGCACAAAAAAATAATAAATATAAAAATATAAAAAAATTTGCAACCTTAGGACCGAATAAGAGAAAGAAAAAAAGGTTTGCAAAGTGCAGGAAGAAAGAGAGAGGTAATGAAGGTAGGTAGAAAACAATATTTAATCCAAGTTCTGGAACTTGTAAGAGTAAGGTAATAGGTAGAGAAGATCAGTTCACATGAATACTTGATCTAACAATCCATAATATACAACATAAGGTGGCTGCACACCAAGGAAAACAGAAGAAAAAAAAAGAAGAAGAGAACTTCATAAGAGAATATTGAGAACAACATTGTTTTGATTAAAAAAAGCTCTAATGCTATGTTAGAAAACAAGCATTAAGTAATTAAAACAACAGTTGAATTTGAATAGAGAAAAGAGAGAAGAAGAAGAAGAAGAAGAGAAGAGAGATGAAGAACTAGCAGAAGAGGCTTGTGATTCTAGCTAAAGAGTCTAGAATCACAGAGCTTTTTTATTTATAGCTTCTAATGAATCTAGTACCACTTGAGAGACAAGTAATTGTCCTCTAGAAAAAAAAAGAAACAAAAAATTACAGCTTTAGTAACTTTCTAGTTCCTAAAATAGAAAATTTTGAAAATGGAAATTACCACAAAAATAGAAACTACGCTTTCTAAAAACTCCCAAAACTTATGTAGCAAGACTCCTACATTAGAAATAGAAAGTAGAGTAGCATCACTAGCATAATACTTTCACGTGAACAAGTAAAATCAGTTTTTAAAATTCATACCGAGGCTCTTAAAATTCCAACCCCTCATGCCGAGGCTCTTAAAACTCCTGGCTGGAAAGCCACCATGAATGTGGAAATGGATGCTTTACAGTCTCATCATACATGGTCTTTAGTAGACTTACCTCTTGGGAAAGATGTGGTTCGCTGTCGGTGGGTGTCTATTGTGAAGTACCATTCTGATGGTACGATTGAAAGGCTAAAGGCCAGCTTGGTGGCTAAGGGTTATACACAAACATATGGTGCGGATTATTTTAAGATTTTTTCTCCTGTGGCGAGGCTTAATTTTGTTCGTGTTTTGATCTCTTTGGCTGTGAATTATGATTGACCTCTTTTTTAGCTTGACATAAAAAATGCATTTTTATATGGTGATCTTCATGAAGAAGTTTACATGGAGCAACGTCCAGGGTATGTTGCTCAAGGGGAGGACATTGTTCGTGTTTGCAGGCTTTATAAAGCGATTTATGGACTTAAACAGTCTCCACAAGTTTGGCTTGAAAAAATTAGCAAGACTGTGGAGTCTTTTGGATTTGTACAGCGTTATTCTGATCACTCTCTCTTTGTTAGACCGTAGGGTGATTGTGTTGTCATTATGGCAGTTTATGTTGATGATATTGTTCTTTCAAGCAGTGATGTTGATGCAATCCATACTATTCAAGGCACACTTACAGAAATCTTTCCAAACCAAAGACTTAAGTGATCTACAATATTTCTTGGGGATTGAAGTGATTTGTAGTTAACAGGGAGTAAGTTTGTCACAAAGGAAGTATGTGTTAGATCTTTTGACTGAGACTAACATGCTTGCTTCTAAACCTAGTGACATTCCCATGGATCCTCAGTTGAAGTTAGGACGTGATAATGGTGATTTGTTGGATGATGTCCATCGTTACAGGAGTCTTATTGGGAAACTTATTTATCTTATTGTAACTCGTCCTGATATTTTTTATTTTGTTGGTGTGTTGAGCCAGTTTATGCAGTCTCCTAGGAAGGCCCATTGGGACGCAACAATGAGAGTACTTCGGTACCTCAAAAGTGCGCCTGGAAAAGGGCTCATCTATCGACCAAATTAGAGTATGGACTTGATCAAGGTTTAAAGTATCCCACGATACCATACGATACTAGCCAATACGTATCCATATTTGACCCAACCGATACGATACATCTCGGTACGTCTCTCCATTGAATTACACTAAAATACAGTAGCTAGAGCAATACAATACTCAATACAGGACGACACGTCTCTTAAAATCACCTGACCGATACGATACTCGATACCGATACTTTAAACCTTGGACTTGATTGCCTTTTTTGATGCAGATTGGGTTGGATCCGTTATTGATTCTACAGGTTATTGTACTTTTTTTGGTGGAAATCTTGTGACCTAGAAGAGTATGAAATAGTCCACCATTGCTTGATCTAGTGCTGAAGCTGAGTATACACCGTTGCTGAATTGATGTGGCTACATTCGTTGTTAGAGGAAATGGGATTTCTAGTTTTTGCCCTTATGAAAATGTTTTGTGATAATCAGGGAGCCATTTACATTGCTAGTAATCCAGTGTTCCATGAGAGGACGAAGCATATAGAGGTAGACTGTCACTTTGTGCATGATGCAGTCAAGAAGAAGCTTATAACAACTCCTTTTGTGAGCTCTACTGACCTGCTACGTAATTTGTTCACCAAAGATCTATTCAGACCAAGTTTTCAGTCTATTTGTTGCAAGCTGGGCATGAGAGATTTGTATGCTCCAGCTTGAGAGGGGAGTGTTGAAGTATACGCAAGTTTGGGCTATTTTACTGTTCACGTCATTGTTCACATGAATAGTAAAAACTATTTTTACTGTTCACGTGAACAGTATTATGCTAGTGATGCTACTCTACTTTCTATTTCTAGTGTAGTAATATTACTACATAAGGTTTGGGAGTTTCTAGAAAGCATAGTTTCTGTTTTGGTGGTAGTTTCTATTTTTAGAATTTTCTATTTTAGGAGCTAGAAAGTTACTAAAGCTATACTTTTTTTTTTCTTTTTCCTTTTTCTAGAGGACAATCACTTGTTTCTCAAGTTGTATTAGATAAGGGCTCTGTGATTCTAGACTAGAATCACGGGCCTCTTAGCTGGTTCTTCATCTCTCTTCTCTCTTTTCTCTGTTCAAGTTCAGCTACTGTTTTGATTATTTAAAGCTTGTTTTCTAACAATTAACAATAAAGATTAGAACCCATGATTTCTCAAGAATTGCTACTACATTGTTCAGTTCTTGAACCACCATTTCCATATTGTGCTTATAGTTAGTATGTCATATGTGTGCCAATTCTCTTCTCAGCCCATATGTTTTGGTGAATTACAGCAGATTTCATAGGTTTTTAAAACCCTATAAATACTTGGTACCTGCTAGGAGAAGATGACATGTATCAGTTTCAGCAATTTTTGCAGCGTATGAAAATTTAAACACAACCAATGGAGAAAGGGATCCATCACCCAACATCAGCCATTGTAGATTTCTCTTTAGGTGAGTATAGGGGTAGAGGGATGGGGGTGAACACACTGACTTAATTTTGAACTTTACCACTGCATGTTCATTCAAGGCAACTCAGTTCAATACATTTGGAGAAAGGAAAAAGGGTGAGCTGAGAACTGGAAATGCAGCAAATTCACAGAGTCCGCATATGATTCAAAGTTTGCAAAGTCATCCACCTAGGCTGCTGTTGTTTGCTGGAATTAAGGTAGGGTGGGAAAATTCTTGAAAAAAGCAAAATTTTTCTACTTTTCCTAAAAGTGTATATTGTTTGGTTGCTTGGGGTGGGAAAGTGAGAGACAAGTTTCCTAGAATCAAGGAAACTTGTCTAGTGACATGGCAACCCAACTTTCCTACCCCAAGGCTTTTCAAAACCCACAAATTTGGTGGGATTTTGTGGAAAAGTTTGGAAAAGTAAAAAATGGGACCCACCATTATCACTTTTCCACAAAACCCTTTCATTTCCTTTCATTCTCCCTCACCCCACTACACATGGGGCCCACACGTTTTTTTTTTCCATCCCTTTTTTCCCACCCCACCTTTGCAAACAAACGCAGCCCTATAGAACCTTTTCGCAGTTAGGGTGGATTATCTCACAAAGAATACAAGTTAAAAACCTCAGAGAACATTTCAATTGACGCCATCTGAAATCCCAAATTAAGGATCTCAGATGCAAGCAGGCCTAGTAATCAAATCTGTGATCGGATATGAGATAAAGGAAGCAGCCGCATTTTGAGGGAAGAAATCAGATTGATGGAAGGGGAGGCACGAGAGATGTGAACAATCTTCATGGCAGGAAGAAGAGAGGGAAAGATAACAGGAGAGAGGAATAAAAATCACGTTTGGGCGATCACACAAGCTCTTCTCATCTCACTAACATTGTGGCAAAGATAAAAAGATAGCTTTACTTTTGCTTTCCTAATAATGACAACTCTATTTACCAAACAATAAAAGCATAACGATGATCTTGAACTCGATTTTCTAATTAGTACAAGCATAAGTATATGTGCTGTCAGAAATAATCAGGATATGTAAACGAACAAATATATAATAACCAGGTTTTTTTTCTTCTTCGCGAATCCAATGTTGTAGAAATCAGCACTGGCATTTCTAACAAACCCCTGATGTTGTATTAACTCACCCTTATATACAAGTAATTCAACCATAATCTAATAATATAACAAGCACACAACCAGTAGCTAAAGAATGTTGCTTACAATTGAGCTCCAGACTCCTCATAAGCCAAGCTACTAAAATGCTTTCTTGCATTTGGTTTCAGGGCTCGGACAACCTTCTCGGAGCACTGGTTCTGCCTGTGCTATTGAGGTTTGGTTAGGTAACTGATTTCTAACCTCAACATCAGCATTTGGATCCAATCTATGTTCACACGGTAGTAATTAACTCAACAGCCTATTTTCTTCTACATCATAGTCCTTCCCGCACATAAAGAAATGGCAATATCCATCGGGCAATTTCATGTCAGACTCTTGGCTACCTTCAAATCTACAAGGAAGTGGGCATGAGTGGGAGTGCCAGTTTAAGTAATCTGAAAAGTTAACCTCCTCTTTGTGATGAAGACAATGTGAAAACTTCTACAATCCACTTCTGTGGTCTTCCATTAACTGACACTGGGGATTTGATCCAGTTGGAGATCCCTTACGTACTGCTTCAAGAGCAATCTGTGGGCAGAATCAGAACGATAATTTTGTGTCTGCCAGGGTGTGGATTATCAGGTAGGGTTCCAAATGGAGATAGAGAAGTTCAAGAACTGAACACTGATAGAAGCTGATTTCCATTGTTTGAGTCACCAGAAATTCCTTTTCGTAAGGCCTGAGGCTTGGTTTCAAATGGAGATAGGAAAGGTGAAGAATGGGGCTTCCTTTGCAAGGAGGGTTAAACCAGATAAATCAAGAAAAACCAGAGCGTTTATGGACCCATATTCCGAGCTTGACAAAATAAAATATTGCCTGTGGATTATCGGGTAGGGTTCCAAATGGAGAAAGAGAAGTTCAAGAACTGAACACTGATAGAAGCTGATTTCCACGGTCTGAGTCACCAGAAATTCCCTTTTGTAAGGACAGAGGCTAGGTTTTAAATGGAGATAGGAAAGGCAAAGAATGGGGCTCCCTTTGCAAGCAGGGTTAAATAAAATATTTAAATAATTATTTCGAGAGATGTCTCTCTTCAGAGGAAGTGTTAGAGAGCACACCTGATGGAAAGAAAGTGTTAAAGATTGGTAGTTGGGAAGATTCAGTAAAGAAATGAAATAATAATAATAATAATAAAAACTCAGATATCTTGCAAGAAAGATGGGTCAGTGCTCCATCTAGAGAATCGCTGGCAATTGTGTAAGCTTATTCATGAATTCCAGCAGTTGGGTGCTTTGCAATGGTGAGGAACTATGAACTCATCACATTCATCAGGATCGAACAGGCTGGGACGTTTTTGGTGAAATATTTTGTCAGTTTTGAACAGGCATTTTTGTCTGTTGAGAATGGGAATTTTTTGGTAGAAAGCATCCTATATTAGAGAAAGGAAACTGGTGTTACACTCTTGGAAAGGATAAACCCATAATCCAAGGATCGAGAAGGGGCCATCTGTGGCACATGGCAACGACAGCGCCCACCTAGCCAGGGAGTTGAGTCGGCAGCAGCGTTTTCCTACCTTGGAGAAAAAGAGAAAGTACAAGATGAAAACGAATAAATGATGTAGCCAAGTGAGCAACTTCTCCCACTACCATGCCCATATGCGTTGCACCCAGAAGCCCATCAGGAAGTGCAGTTGCTTCTGCCTGCAGAATATAACTTACTGAAACGGGTGTTGACACAGCTTGAATGGCGACACCAGCACAATAAAAATGACATGCCCGACACCACCTAACGGCTTCGACTGAACAAAACTTCCAACGCAGCACAATGCTGGCAAATCTCTAATCATCTCTATCGACTGAGAATTGCGAGCCGTCGGAGGTGAAGAAGAAGGTGAATGGCAGATGAAGTTAGAGAGTTTGGAAAACCAATTGCAGCAAGATACTCATTCGTTGCGGTTAGAACTTTCTGCAGTGTTTCCTCTGGTCGAACTTGAGAACAGGTGGACGCGAAATTATATCGTTTCTTCCAGATACTTCAGAGAACGAAAGAACCAATTCATGTGTGGAGGCATTGTCTAGAGGAATCTTGATGTTGGATGGAAGTGCTTGAAGGAGTAGTTGTGTCTCCTTGGGTACTGTCAAAGTAGGGATGTTTTAAGTCTGAGAGGGGTATGGAAGTGTTTGAAGGAGTGGTTGTATCTCCTCAGGTTATGTGGTAATAGGGGTATTTAGGTCTGAGAGGGGTATTTTTGTCCAGCGAAAGATTTGCCATACTTGCTTTGAGTTTTGACTTTTATATAGTATAGTATGATAGTATAATATTTATTAATGGAGTAACCATATTTTCCTGTATGAGGATATTTTCTTTCTGGGTTTGTTCTGCTACTCTCTTATTATGTTTTTCACATGGAATATTAGGTAGAAAACAGACGAGTTCCCCGCACAATCCCTGTAAACTGGTTGTCGTATTGATAGCCCTTTGCATAGACCATGGTCGGCATGTTCTATCTGAAGTCACATCTTTGGTATGACTTAGGTTAACACTTCTCTTACAGAAGTTCCACATTTTAACTCACATTTCACACCAACATTGTCCTTGCTTGCTCAGATTTTCCTTTATTCTGGAATGATGTTCTAGAATGAACTAAAAGTTTGTTCATAGTATGCGATTGTATTTCTGATCTACCTTATTGCTACTCTGGTTCAATAACTGTAAAGACTTACACAAGCATAGTTGTCGAGGCATCCAGGCGCCTTGATCATCTTATGGGTTGTCTTGAATTTTGACCTTCTCCAATGCCTTGGATTGGCTAGACACTTTGACATCCATACCCTATATTGGCATCCTTAGCTCCCTTAGAGAGAGATTGTATAACTGCATTCTTTTACACAGAGAGAGAGAGAGAGAGAGAGAGAGAGAGAGAGAGAGAGAGAGAGAGACAGAGAGAGACAGAGAGAGATGATGATGATGATGTAACTGCATTCTTGATACTAAACTGGTGCTCATCACTTCTCCTTGAGGTTATCTTATTTCACCATAATATTTTTATGGGTTTGTTTAACATTATTACTAAATTTAGTGAGGATTACCACCGGGGGGGGGGGGGGATCTTTTCCTGATTCGTGTTACAAAGAGTTGGAAAACAGTATCCTTTTCAAAGTAGGATGTTTTTCCAAAAATAGTGATTATATCTTTGACTATTTCTCCACTTGGCACCCATAGTGGACTTTGCCCTAGCATATGGTTGCATTGTTTCCCCACTTGATAATGTTGAAGTGTGCTTCTGATTTGTGTCCAATTAGAAAATTTAATTTTATGCCAAATGGGAGCAGTTAAGTAGCTATGTCTACGCATATTGCCTCATACCATCTACAGTGAAGGTCACTGTATTTTATATCAATTAAACTATTTCATTATGTATTTGTGTTTACTGGAATCATACTTTTCTACCATTGAACCAAAGACTTGTGGTTTTGGTCAATGCATTATCCATGCTACCCTACTGTATGCGTATTGCATGGGTTGAGCTTATAAATTTAGATATCTGTTATGCCGTGAGTTTGTAGCTCTTAGAGGAGAACTGCTGCCCACTAGGGGTACTGTAGATGATATTCATTATGCTCTTCAAGAAAGTTTTGTTTATATCTAATATTTTTTCTCTTGGGTTAAGCTGATACTTCAACTCATCATTTATTGTTTTAGAGACTTGTGACCTGTACAATGGCACATGGGTATATGATTCAGCTGGGCCATTATACACAAACAACACATGCCCCATTCTAACACAAATGCAGAACTGTCAGGGCAATGGAAGGCCTGACAAAGACTATGAGGACTGGCGATGGAAACCATCCAAGTGTGACCTCCCCCGGTTCAATGCAACAAAATTCCTTGAGTTAATGAGAGGGAAGACAATAGCATTTATTGGTGATTCAGTCACCCGGAACCAAATGGAGTCTATGCTGTGCATTCTTTGGCAGGTAATTATGTAGGTATGCTATAAGTTTTACTTTACAGACCATCATCAAACACCTACCTGTTTCCAATGAAAGCGGTGTGTGATGGTTCTAACATATTTCTGATTTGTTGTGTGTTGACCAATGAGCAGTTGGAATCCGCTAAATTGAATTTGTTGGTAATAGCACGTGTTGGATAATTGCGTGCTTTCCTATTACATTTTCAGGTGGAAGTTCCTAAAAACCGTGGAAGCAAACGAATGCAGCGTTGGTACTTCAATTCAACATCAGTGATGATTGTTAGGATATGGTCATCATGGCTCGTCCATAAGACACCAGATGCATTTGATTTTGCTCCAGAGGGAGTGGACAAGCTCCATCTTGATAAACCTGATGAGAACTTCATGGAACATCTTCCGACCTTTGATGTGGTAGTTCTTTCTTCTGGCCATTGGTTTGCCAAGCAATCAGTATACATCTTCAACAGTGAGATTGTTGGGGGACAGCTTTGGTGGCCTGATAAGTCTCGTCTGAAGAAGATCAACAATGTTGAAGCTTTTGGTATCTCTGTTGAGACAATTCTTACTGCAATTGTTACTCACCCCACTTACAAAGGCTTGACCATTCTCCGATCCTACTCGCCTGATCATTATGAAGGTGGTGCCTGGAATACTGGTGGGTCATGCACAGGTAAAGTTAAACCTGCCTTGGACAGTGAGCTTGTTCCAAATGGGTTTACAGATGCAATGCATCAGAAACAAGTGATGGGATTTGATCATGCAATCAAGAAGCAAACCAACAAATCAAAGTTGAGACTAATGGACATAACAAAACCGTATAGTTATCGTCATGATGGCCATCCTGGTCCTTATAGGAGTCCTGATCCGAATAAGATCACAAAGCGTGGTCCTAATGGACAGCCTCCACCACAGGATTGCTTGCATTGGTGCATGCCAGGTCCAGTTGATACGTGGAATGAGATTGTGCTTGAAATCATAAGAAGAGAGTTTGAGGCAACTGACAGGGCTCTAGAATGATCCTATGGCAGCTCAGTTGGTTGGGTGTAGTTTGTTAGTTTGTATGAGTTGTAATTTTACATGTGAAGCTGATACCTCTTCAACTAATCTAGGCAGATTTTGTAGGCTTAAAGGGAAAATCTAATCACAGTGATAATTGGCAGGTAGGTTGCGATCACCATTTGGAAGTGCAACTTACATTTATCAAAGCTGAATGAGAGTTCACTCTGAAAGGGAATTGAAGATGCTTTATAGTTTTTCATCTCAGTCATTTTGTCATAAACATTATGGGTTTGGATTGTGTTCAGAAATATGGGAGTTTGAAAATGCTAGGATTGTATTGAGATTGCCTTGTTTCTGATTTACTGGTTGTTGAAGATCATGTGACAACACTGACAAGGGTAGTTGTACTGAAAGGAAATTTGAGGTTCCTCCTGAAAAGTCAGTATTCGGATCAAAGTTGCATTTACAAGGAGTGGGCCCTTGGCGCAACGGTTGTGGATAGCAGCTTCAGCCATAAGGTCAAGGCATCAAAACGGCCTTTTATAAAAAATTGTTGGGATGAGACTACTGCCCTCAGACTTTAGTCGTGAAAAAGCCTTTGACATTGAGTTTACCGTTTTAGATGCGAACACTCCTATCCTTTGGAACGCAAGGAGAGTACAGAGTATTGTATGTTAAGGAGAGAAGTGGCTGGGTCTGGACTCACGGGAGAATGGCTAAGGTCATTAATCCATTTCTGATGGAATTGAATGCCTTCATTGGTAAGGCAATTTTTGCGTTTAAACTTTTAATAGAGCCCAGGGGAGCTCACCTGCTGCAAACCGAAAAACCAAGAAATATCAAATTCTGCTTTAGACTCATTAATGCCTACAAGTTTACTTATTTCATTATCAAAATTTGTTTTCCAAAATTGCATAATCATCTGGTCTCAGTATTGAATTGGGTAGTTGTGCATTTCTTCTGTTTGAGGTTCTTGGTTTTTGAGTTGCATTGGCTGAGTTTAAGAGTTAAAATGTAAATGACGAATCCAAGATTGTTTAAATTTCCTGGGGTTACGGTTTTATTATTGATAGAGAAAATAGAGAGAAATGTTGGTCACCAAAAGTAGAGAAGATTAAGGAAAGAAAGAAAAAAAAAATGGAAGAAATTTATTGTATAATTGTAGTATAACTTTATAAGAGGGTTTTAATAAGGTTCTTATGTTTTTTTTTTTTTTTTAAATCTAAGGCGTTTATGTTTAGGAAGACAAATTTAATGAATACTCCTCTCTAAAAGTGTTTACTTCAACTTATCTTGTATTTTCACCAACAAAAATATAAAAAGAAATTATGTATGTCCAATTTTTCATTCAAACATGGTACAATACCGTGTTAAAAGTGTTTCTTTAAAGTAGATATTTTCTTAGTTCATGAATGAAGTGTTATTTACTGAAAACAATATAAAAATATATCTTTTCATAAATTTTAAAATAATAATAATTTTTGGTTGATTATTTTTTTAGTGAGTTATCAAGTGGATGATTTATTTTTCTACCAAAGACTAATTAATACTTTCTTTTCTTTTCTTTCTATAGCTTTGCCTAATAGCACTATTGCGTAATTTGTATCAAAAGTTTAGTTTGAAGTCGTATCAATCAATTTTTTTTCCTTCCAATCTAGGGCAGAGTCAAGATTGAACATTGAGGGCGGGGCCGAATAATGAGTCTGGATCCATATAGATCTCACTTGTGAATTATTTTATTCTATTTTGACAAAGACCTAAACTAAAAATATAGGAAACTAATAAAAAAAAACTATAATATAGATAACACAGTTATACATAAATTTTTTTTTTTGGTTACAAAACTGGGTCAAAAGACCCAAAAAAACAAAACAAATTAAACTAGAGCACAACTCTTGAGACAATTTAATAATTATGATTTTAAATATACTATTAATAAAACTAAAGATTGAAATTGACATTAATAGAAATAAAAATTTTAACCAACAGAGTTGGTCCAAGTGGTGAGCAGCTTGATCCGCTTAAGCAAGGTTTTTCGGTATCGAAACCTTGTGGATGCAAAAAATTCTTGTTGGAAGACTCACCCACCACAACCAGGTGTGTGACCCAGATCGAACACTGGATTAGTCAGGGCAAAGCCTTAGAAACCGAGGTTGACAAACCAAAAAGACAAAAAAGAAACCAAAATTTTAAGAGAAAGTTTAGAGATTAAAAAATAAAGAGTTTTTTACTTTTGTGAGTATCAACCAGATTATAAAGTATATTCAAGTTTCAAATATAGAGGGACCAAAATGCCCCTTCAAATTATTTAATATATTATATTATTATATGCATATATTTTTTAATCGTATAATTAACGCTTAATGTGTAATTATGTATTTTTAAAATCATATATTGACAATATATTAAATAAGCTGATGGATACTGCGCTGTCTACAGGCTACGGTGAATGTAACAACAGATGCGGGGTCCACTTCTGCATGAAAGAATGAAAGTGCGAGGAAAGAAGATGACGCCAGAAGCAGCTGAACTACGGATTTCAAGAAACAGCAGCAGTTATCTTTGACTTCTACTCTTTCCTCTCTCTTTCTCATGCCCATCATTCTCAACTCTCAACTCTCAACTCTCAACCAATATATCAAACTCAAATTTAAATGGCCTTACAAGAGAGAGAAAGGTAAAGATTCAACACACCCATAAACAACTCAATCACTCAATCGGTTGCGATAAACAAAAGCGGGAAATCAGATTTTTCGATTGCAAGCTCTCACATACTGGTGCGCTCTTCTTCTTCTTCTTCTTAGTTCTGACACACCAAATCGAAGACTATTTCTTCTTACGAGTTACCATTTCTTTAATTGTAAGGTGTGAATCCAAGTGGGTACACGGAAATTATCCGTAAATCTGCAGAGCTTGGCTGCTGGCCGCTGGCCGCAAATCTAGGGTTTCTGTTTTCGTGTCTTGAAGTTGAGAATTTTTGCAAATCTATGCGTCTTTAAGGTTCTGAATCAGAATGGTTGAGTAATCTACTGCTAATTTGGAGGTGCAGGTGGTTTTTTTTTTTTGGGTGCGAGGTTGGAATTCCACTGAGCGATCTATGAGAAGCCAAGTATAAGAGAGGGCTTTGCCAGTTTGGCTTGGATTTCACAGTGGACTAATTTTTTATGTGTTACTATAATATAGCAGCAGCAGACTCCGTGGGTTTTTTGGAATTTGCTAGAGGTTGATATTGGCAAGCCTTGAGATTTTCTGTATGTTATGGCGAGCAAGCATAAGTAATTAGTTTGAGCGTTGTTGGATTGGCTATCCAGAAGCTAGTTTGGAGTTGCTGCGTTTGGAGCTGAAAGGGAATTAATCTGGAGAGGCATGGTGGAGTAAAAATGGCTCAAAGTCCTTCGGCGCAAAAAGTTGCTGAGACGGTGATTGAGTCGATTGGGCTAGGATACGATATTGCCATAGATCTGCGACTGAAGTACTGTAAGAAGGAATCACCAGATCCTCGTTTGATTGAGCTCGATGAGGACCAGGGTCGAAATGTTGTTCTGCCTGGTGGTATAACTATTCCTAATGTTTCGAAATCAATAAAGTGTGATAAAGGGGAGCGGATACGGTTCAGGTCCGACGTACTCTCATTTCAGCAGGTAATAAGTTTTTTCTTCTATTTGCTTCATTAATTTTGATGTCCTGCACTTACTGTTAACTGTTATAGAATTTAAAAATGTGGCGCTTCTGCAAATTCTTTTCAGCTTCTATTTTTTCTATCTCTCATAGAGTTACTTCTGTTGAGGCTTCGTTTCGCTATTGGCCTTCTTTTACCAGAAAATCCTGTAGCTATGTAGAAGATACTCATTAATCATGCTACAGTTTGAGGGTTAGATCGAACGAGAATTATAATTTACATGTTGATACTTCTCCGTGCTATCTATTTTCGTTTGGCTTAACTCTACTGTTTGTAAAGGCATACCCTGATATGATAGCAGCGAAAATGTTTTTTAATTCATGTACTCATGCAACTGGCACAAAATCTGTAGACCTTGAACTGATAGAGTAAAACAAATCTGGCTATTTTGGGTGGGAGTCTTTCTTTTTTATTGTATTGACATTTGATAGCCTGTACATAATTAAACAATGCCTGTATCATCCTTCAAATTTCATTTTTGGCAGATGGCAGAGCAATTCAACCAGGAAATTTCATTGTCTGGTAAAATTCCCTGTGGTCTGTTCAATGCAATGTTCGAGTTATCAGGTTGTTGGCAGAAAGATGCTGCCAATACAAAAGCCCTAGCCTCTGATGGATGGTTCATTACAATCTACACTGTTGCATTGGCAAAATCTCAAATGGTACTGCGAGATCATGTTAAACGAGCTGTCCCACCATCATGGGATCCTGCTGCATTGGCAAAGTGAGGATCTTACCTTCTCATGTTTAGTAATGATTTTACTTATCTGAAGTTTCCCCCATCTCTTAGAAACCTTTTTGTTTGGTAACATTCATGTGGTTTCCTCTTTTTACTTTTAAATTTTCAATAGCTGTTCGTTGTGTATTGTTTAATTTTTATTTACTACTGTGGGGAGTTGATGCCATTCTGTTGAGAAATATGAAATTGGTAGAATGGCTTATTGATCCATGATCTCAAGCCCTTTATTTATAATTAAGTGGAAAGTAGACTATTACAAGGAATAGAAGTTTACAAGAATGCAAACTCTAATTTAACTCCTATACAAACTCTTATTAGACTCCTAATAGAATCCAACACTCCCCTTCAAGTTGAGGCATGGATATCACACATGCCCAACTTGACCAAAAAAGTATAAAACATCTGTCCAAGTAAACATCTGCAATTTGATCTTCAAACTTATAGATTACGTCTGCCTTATAGACTTCCATTTGCTTTGTCCTCATCTTTACTGCAACTTTATGTCTCCAAGGAAGAACGCCCAAGAAAAAAGGTAGAATATTCAAATGTTGAGAAGACTAAATTTCTGTGCAAATCTTAGGGAAAATATATTTTGGGGGTAACAATTGCTAGGGTAAAACAGCCAAAGTGAAACTTTTGATTTGTAGTAATGTTAGATCTTTAAAGGAAAAGTTTGCCAAGGGACAATCTCCAAAGGTAGGGGAAAATTTGTCAAGATAAGTGACATCTCCAAAGGTAATAGAGATCAAGTTCTGCAAAGGTCAAATGACAAATCTTTTGCAAGGTTAGATCTCCGAAGGGAAGATGTCAAGTTAAGGGGCAAATCTCCAGGGTTAACAGAGATCAAGTTCTGCATAGTCAAAAAGATAGCTCTATAGCAATGTTAGATCTCCAAAGTAGAAGATTGCGAAGGTAAGGGACAAACTTTCAAAGGAGTAGAAGATTGCGAAGGTAAGGGACAAACTTTCAAAGGTAACAAAGATCAAATTCTACATAAGGAAGTCTACATGGAAGGCATTGAATTGTAGACATCTTCAATCTCCCCCTCACGTGTAGCTTTACACGTGGGAAAACAATAACAAAGGAAAGGAAGAAATTGTAATGGTAAGATAAAAGTATTAGGAAAACAAATTTAGAGAAAATGACAAAATTTGAAAGGTGGATGATCGAGCCTACGGTGCCACTGATGAAGGTTTAATATTACCAAATGGACCGGATTAGAAGATGTAGTCAAAGCAGAAGTAGATCCTCCAATCGGCTCGAGCAAATAAAGTCCATTTACCACGACCAATCTCCTTCCCCGTGACCAGATCGGAATTAGCTAGGTAGGAGTTGGTAGGGGTAGTAGAGGAAGCAGTGGTCGAGGCTGTCTGGGGCAGAGAAGACTGCAAAATACGTCGCAGAGTAGCGAACTCCTCGTGTGAAAAACCAACGTCTGCAGAGGGTGTGGTGGAAATTGTCTCAGAAAGATTAGCCTTTGGTGTTCCCTTTCTTTGTGCTCGTTTTTGCTCAAAATCAGCAGGCTTCCCATGCAATTTCCAACAATTTACCTTGGTATGATATGGTTTGTGACAGTGCTCACACTTGACAATCTCCTTAGCCGGATCAAATTTAGTGTGAACAGACTGTAAAGCTGATTTCTCCATAATAGGAGTATGAAGCATGACTAATCGACGACTTTCCTCACACTGAACAAGGGCATAAGACTGTTCTAGTGTAGGAAAGGGAGAACGACTTAAGACTTGTACTCTGATCTGATCGTACTCCACGTTCAAACCTGCCAAGAAGTCATATACTCGAACTTATCAATGTACTTCTTATATGTCGCCACATCATCTGGATTAGTGGGGTGATAATCCCCATAATGATCCTACTCTTGCCAAAGAGATCACAACTCAGCATAATAGTGGGCCACGATTTAGTTCCTTCGGGTAGTCTCATGAAGCTTCTTTCGTAGCTCATAAACTTGTGCATCATTCCCCAACTGTCCATATGTTTCAGTAGTAGCCTTCTAGATTTGGGCTGCAGTAACAAGTAATAGGTAACCCCGGGCAATATTTGGATGCATGGAATTCAAAAGGAATGACATAATAAGAGAGTCATTTGATATCCATTTATCCTGTAAAACACCTGCGGTAATGGGTTTGATAGTGGTGCCCGTAATGTATCCAACTAGTCTTCTTCCAGCAATAGTCAGGTAAGCAGATCGAGACCAGATCAAGTAATTTGTGCCGTCAAATCTTAGCGAAAGAGTATGAAGAGTAGGAAAATATTCGGATCCAGTGGGAGCAGTAGTATCATTTGTGGCTGCCATGTTGAAAGAATTGTCTGCAGTTCTTTAGTCTTCACCCCTTCAAAGTAACTGAAATGTCGCAGAATGCAACAGCCAAACCACCTAAAAAAAGTTTGTTTTTGTTTTTTTTGGAAATTACAAACAAGTCCCTAGAAAAGCTGAAATTACAAATAGGTCCCTATAACTATTTAAAATCACAAATATGCCCTTGGAATTATATGAATTTACAACCAAACCCCTAAAATTATGGGAATTTGCATGTAGGTCCCTGGGAAAAAGTAAATTTACCAAAGAAGTCCCTCAACCATCGTCTTTTTTTTTTTTTTTTTTTTTTTTTTTTTTTCTGGGCAAATAGAACGGTAGCTAAGGGAGAAAAGAAACTAGGTATAATTCGATACAAGTTGGGGCTTGATTCGATTCAAGGTAGGACTTGATTCGATTCAAGGTAGGACTTGATTCAAGGTTCGAAAGAAAGAATCAGATGAAAAAATTTGACGGAGACGAAGAGTTTCAGAAGAGAAAAAAACCAGAAAAAAATCACTGTGATTACGATCGATATTCTGCGTTTTGGGTGTGATTAGACGATCGATATGCTGCGATTCAGACAAGCGATGGGCCAGAACTGTTTGTATTCTGCGATTCAGAGGAAAACTGTGTTGGCTGCGAGTATATTCTTGGAACTGGAAGCAGCAGTTGCAGAAGCAAGAAGCAGCAACCGACAGCTGTGAATCTGTTCTTGACGCAGGAAGCAGCAGCAGTAGTGCAGCAAAGCAGGAGCAGCTTTTTCTCTTATGGTTTCCTCTGTTTTCTGTTACTGTTCTTCCCTCGAGATGGTAAGTCCCTGGAAGCTAGAAGCAGATCGATTTTTCTCTTCCTTACTTTTTCTTTTTTTGTTTCTTTGGTCGATGGCGGAAGCAGCGATGAGAGCAGCTCCAGTAGCAGCAACGATAGCAGTACCAGTAGCAGCGGTGGTAGCAGCAGGGTTCTTGACGATAGCAGCGGTGGTATCAGCAGGGTTCCTCTTCTCTTCTTCTTTCCTTTCCCTCCTTTTGGTTTTGGAGATCGATAATTGCAGAAAATTTCTGAATTTGAGTTTCTGCGATAGTTGCAGAAAAAAAACCTGCGATGGGTTTGAAAGAGAGAAAAAAGAAAGAAGAGAGAAAAGAAAGAAGAGAGAAAAGAAAGAAGAGAGAAAAGAAAAAAATCCTAATCGAATTGAGGCTCTGATGCCATGTTGAGAAATATGAAATTGGTAGAATGGCTTATTGATCCATGATCTCAAGCCCTCTATTTATAATTAAGTGGAAAGTAGACTATTACAAGGAATAGAAGTTTACAAGAATGCAAACTATAATTTAACTCCTATACAAACTCTTATTAGACTCCTAATAGAATCCAACACAGTCTCCATCTTAATTTTTTTTTTTCTGCAGTTGGCAGGTGATGCTACTCCTTCACATCTATTTTTCAAAGAATTAAGTCTATTGTTAATTCTTGTAACCAGTGAAATTGAAAAGAAACTTCTACTCACTGAAAGAAACAACCAAGCATAACTAAATCCAATGATATTCTAACATGTACAAAATGTAATCCAGGATCAATATAAAACTCAAATTCAGTGATGGAGAGTATGTCAAACAAGGGCTACTACATTGGAGATGACGTAGGCAAAACAACAATTCTCCTCCCTCAGTTTATTGATCATGCAAAATAGGAATAGACAGACATGAACAGGTGGAGGTATAGGGTTACCTCAAAACCCACAAGTGCAGATATTCTGAGGGATTGCAGCACTTGAACAAGGCACCCATGTCATAGTAGACATCGCAGCAGCAGAGGAACGCCCTTCTCAAATTAGGGTTTCTCAAACACTGGCTCTCAGTCAAAGGAGGACGAGAGCAAGAGCTTGTGATGGGTCGTTTTGCCTTAAGCCCAGTTAATCTTAAAATTGCACTAATATGATGGCAGTAATGAATCAAACCACAGGGAAGCTGGAATTATAAAAATCAACCAATAACTAAATTAACTAATAATTTAGATGAGAGTGATTGTGAAACCGAACAAGAAAAACAATGCGAAATAAAAAAAAGTGAACATTAATTCGTAGAGAAAGCTTCTTTCTAGGTTTATGAACCCCCTTCTTTAATCTTGCAATTAAATTATTCCGACACTCCTATGGCTCACTTTGGCCTCAAGCTTCATGACACCACAAAAAGATAAATTCAAGGGTTGTGCTATGGTACCTATCTTGTTGATTTTTAGATAAATTGGCTAAAGACCATTTGTTGGAGTATCCCTTAATTCTAATAAAAACCATTACATGAAAGTGACGATAGAATCTCTCTCTCTCAATATATATATATAGGAGGTAAGAAATGAATGGGGGAGGAATTGGAAGAGAGGGATGAGAGAGAACAAATTGGGGGTTAGAGAGAGAACAAGAAAAAGATCAAAGCATTGAACACCAATTTACCTACCAAATCACAAATGGATTTGCTTGCAAAATGCCTTAAGAACCAAGCCCAATCTCTAGGGAAACCAAGGGGGCGTTTGGATCGAGGTCAAATGGAGGTGATGGCTATCATCCACAAGGAAGGGAAGAAGGGGCAAGAGATGGAAAGATGGTCCACATCTTCAGGGTTGTTCCAACAAAGGATGCAGTTAGGGTTGACATTGAGATTGTGCTAGATGAAGAAGGGTTTGGTGGGGAGGCAAAGTTTGAAGGCTCTCCAAGCAGCAAAGGAATGGTGGGGGATGTGGCTTTTGAACCAAACAATGGGGTACCAATTTACGGTGGGGGGGGGGAGAGAAGGGGAGTGGAGAAGGTTCCATGCCGAGGTAGTGGAAAAGGTTCCCAAGGGGGATGGGGATCAAATGGTGTAGTCATGGGGGGGATTAGGATAAAAGGGGGTGGGGTGGGGGTGAAGGTTGGGACAAACTTGAGTGATACATGGAAGGGGAGAGGTGGGAGGAGACCAAGAGTGACCAGAAATAAAATCCAAAAGAAGGGTGAGTTTGGGGGCGAGAGGTGTGGACTTGCTGAGGGCCAAGGAGGGTGTAAAGGACACCTAAAGCAAAGGCGTAAACTTTGCTTCCTTCTTTTCCATTGTTGTCATAGTGTCCGCCTAGGCGGCAAAGCGGTTTTTAAGCCGCCTAATTTCCCCCCGCTTTTTCGCCTATGTGCTACTACTTTGCCGCCTTGTGCGCCTTATTGCCTCCTAGATGCTAAAACAACCGTTTTTTTACATTTTTTTAATTGTACATATTATTTTTTTGTTATTTTTTTAATCATAATTTATTCTACAAAGATGTATATAAATTTAAATAGGTGAGTCATTTCGGAATTGAGACCCAATTTGTAAATGAACTCCGAGGCCTGAAGTGTCTGTCGGCAACAAAATGTGAAGCATGGGCCATACTCAACATTGATTATGAATGAATCATTAAATAAACAATGATTTGGAAATCGGAACAATGAGATCTATTAATTTATCATGTCGGCACTGTTTGGTAAAAAAAAGGGAAAAAATGGATACATCAATTTTGATTCCAATTCGAAATTATCCATGTATATTTAAGAAAAAAATCATGTTAAAAATAATTTCTCTAAACTATATATGAATAATATTGTTGAATGTTTGTTTAGCTTATTATAAAAAGTATTTGTATTAATAAGTAGTTTAAAAGTAGTTGTATTAAAATTTTTGACCCAATTGCTTTAATCACTTTATTGCCGCCTAAGCGCCGCTTTGTCGCCTAATTGCCTCGACAGAGCCCCATTCGCTTTGGTCGCTTTGACAACCATGTTCTTTTCTCTTTCTTTCTATTTATTCTTCTGTATATTTCTTTTGCTGCTTGCACATTTAAGCACATTATGTTAAGAAGGCATTGTATTTTAGATATCTTGCGTTGTATTTTAGATGTCTTCTAATTTGATACACTTCAACCAATGATCTCTTGAATGGATCATCTGTTCCCATCAAACCCTTGATCATGATTTTGGATCAATGGCCTTAGGAAATTTTGACCAACACAGCCTTGTCTCTACTCATTCAGCATCTACTACATGCAGCACTCTATACCTGCATCTGCGTATAATTAACATTACGTAGCCACATAGTCTAGAATGAACAATCAAAAACTAATAAATTAATACCAATTACATGCCCTTTATGTGGCTTGATCAGCCGGCCAAATCATGGAGCTCTCCTAGAGACCCTAATTCAATAGTGATAGTCCAACCCCTCTCCAGCTAGTCACATATAGACAAAATATGGAATGTGATGTGTGCATGACTCTCAACCAAGTTTCCTTTTTATGATCAGAATTGATTTTTTAGCATAATTCTAGCCTGCACATGTCCTGGTTTAGAATATGTCATGCTGTGCATGCCAACATTTGCCCAAAGCTGTATGGACTATTCTTGATTGTAGGGAAGGAAGCTTGATCTGCTTTCCAGATGTGAATATATATATATTAGAATCTGAGGTTTCTATTCTGACAGACATCCATGATCAAACATCCTACTTCATTAGTACATCTGACCTGCCATTTAGGGTCATCAAAGGAGATCTTCACCTTGCAATTGATTTTCTGCTGGTTGATGAAGTTTTCTCCATTTCAAATTCCAGTTTTATGCCCTAAGTTCAAGTTTCTGATATTGACGGCCCCAAGTTCACATAGAGAGAAAGGACAAGTGGATTTGGTGTTTTGCAATATTTCAAGTCTTTGGCCTGGTTTGTCTTGCTTGACATGGAGACAAATTTACCCTCGTAGTCACAGTTGGCTGGTGCTGACCAAATTTACCAATCACATAGTTATATGCACACCAAACTGGCAACCACGGGTGGCCAGGTATACCATGTACTGCCCACATACGTGGTGGAATACACACACTAATATCCAAATAAGAGAAAACCAAGGAGACAAATTTGTGTGGTTAGACAATGTAAATATGTCCATAAAGCAATTCTCTACTATTGTTTTGTATTTTGTTCTATACACTTCAAAGTTTTGAACCCTACTACAACCAAGAAATCTGTACTCCTAGTGCACTTCCGCTCCTACAAAGATATTTAAGGCTGCAGGCTTACTCTCTCAAGGCTCAACTTGACATTCCTTAACATGTTAATGATAAGCAAAATATAATTCCAAGCCTTACACGCAATATTTTAGGTTTACTCAATGATAATCCGAACTGAATTTTCTCGATAATTACCACCGTAGTTTGGGACCTCATGAGATATCTCATACTTTTGAGTAGGCTAATCGAGATTGAGGTTGGCATATATATATATATATATATATATATATATAACATAGCAAGATTTTAATGGGAAACCATGGTACAATATCATTTGTGTGTCAGAAAATAGAATTGACACCTATTGGCCTAAACAGACACTTATTTATGGTTAATATCATTCGAGTAAATGTTTTTGTATTTGTATTTCATTTACATAAGACTATTCAAAAATAACCAAATAACCGCTTCCCCATTTTGAAATTTGAATCCAAAAAGTTTTAAAAAAATAGAATCTGAAAGGAAAGAATGTCAACCTCCGAGTTCACGAGTAAATGATGACCTGATGTGGCTTAATGTTACCTCATCAAATTGCCTAAAACCTTGGTGGTGTTCATGGTTTGAGCTGACCAATTGGCTTCAAAGTCAATACATGATTGTTTTATTTCTTATTATAGATACTCCATAATTCTTGGTTTGGTTTGACCACCCAAAACCCAAAAGAGATACCTCATATTAATCCACCCGAAAAGAGAGAGACCTAGATTCAAATCCTAACACCATAGATCAAAACCTACCCTTTCCCCACCAAATTTCAAGCCAATTAGAAAACTAAGCGGATGGTTTAACCATCCCCTCATCGATAGTGGTTAGAGAGTCAGTATAGATTGAGGAAAGAAATCTCCAGAGTAGTTGAGTTATACTTAGTCAATTCACTGTGACCAACAATATCCCTTTTTTTCGGATGAACACTTCTCTCAAGTAACCTAATGTCAAAAGACGAACATATAATGTAGGTGATTGCTTTTTGGTCTTTAGATTAGAAAGGTTACTGATTCAGCACAACCAGAACCAAAAGTTACTGTTCATGCTACAGTAACGTGAACAGTACCCTAGGAGATCATTCTTCATATTTGGTGGGCCCCAAGTCCAGCTTGCAAGGAGATAAAGTAGGAACTTTTTTCATGGGAGTTTTAGAGATAACTTAAGATTTTGTTATTTATTTATTGGGATAATTATGTAATTAGATTTTTAATTCAGGTAAGATTTCTAGGATCAGTTTTTTAGTTAGTTTTAAATTCCTAAGAGTCCTAGTATGATTAGTGTTTTTGCTAGTTTTAAATTACCAAGAGTCCTATGATAGTTGTTTTTGTATTGAAGAATGTCTCTTTTACCATTTAAGCACTTGTAATCAGCTTTTATTGAGAATGAAATGGAAACATATGAATTGAAGCTTTAGGTTTGTGCGTTTGCAGCAGCCCCCCCTCCTCTACCTCCTCCTCTTCTTCTTACGGATTTCTTCTCCCGCTTCCCCTTCTTTCAAGACTAATTCTTCTAAGATTCCCCCTTTTTTCCTTTAACTTCTTTACCCTTCTTTATACTCTATTCTGTCCCCCATTAGTTACCAAGTTTCGAGGTTGGCCTCACTGACGCTTATAGAGTTTTAGGACCTCAAATGCTGCGTAAAGTGTCTTTCTTGCTTGGTGATCAACCAATGAAGTCATTATGGATCCCTGACTCATCTCATTCAGGGCCTTTGACAACAAAGGGAGCTTCACTGACTTGGTTCTTATACAGACCTTGCCAATTGGCCCCTAATCCAATCGAGGCTACATCAGAGTGATGTTAAGCATGGCAAAACCAACCCTTGGAGATGTTAAAGAGTTGCTCCTGAAGGTTGTTGGTGATTAGGCTGAAGCTACCAAAAACTTATAGCAGAATTCCGAGCTATGAGGCAAGGTTCTGCTGATGGAGCATGCACATTAGAAGATCCTAATCCTACTAGGGGCACAAATTCCCCCAAACCAGAACCGATATCCACTGAACAGATAACTCAAGTCAAGGCTGAAGTGGTCCTCTTCTTGAATCCAGCTCACAATGCTCATTGAGAAGCTGCTGCCCGAGTCTTCAAAAGCGATTCCAGAACAAGTCTACCCAGAAGAGATTGAGGTAGTCAAAGCTGAAATTAGAAGAGATGAAGCAGTGGTTGAGAACACTTGGCTATAGTTCTTCAAAGCTCAGAATGCTATTGATGTAGCACAACAGAAGTTACCGTTCACGCTACAGTAGCGTGAACAGTAACTTAGATGATAATTTCATATTTGGTGGGCCCCAAGTCCAGCTTGCATGGAAATAGATTCAAATTTGGTGGGCCCAAAGGCCCCAAACTCCAGCTTGCAAGGAGATAAAATAGGAACTGTTTTTGTGGGAGTTCTAGAGATAATTTAGAATTTTGTTATTTATTATTGGGATAATCATGTAATCAAAGTTTTTATTTGGGTAGGATATCCAGGATAAGTTTTAGTTAGTTGTAAATTCCTAAGAGTCCTAGTAGGATCAGTCTTTTGTTAGTTTTAAATTACTAAGAGTCCTATTATAGTTGTTTTCGTATCAAGTATCTTTGTTTTGTTATTTAAACACTTGTAATCAGCTTATTGAGCATGAAATAGAAAAAATGAATTGAAGCTTGAGCTTTGTGCGTTTGCAGCCCCCCCTTCTTCTTCTTATGAGTTTTCTTCTCCCTCTTCCCCTTCTTCAAGACTAATTCTTCTAAAATTTCCCTTCTTCCCCCTATCTTCTCTATTCTGTCCCTCATTAGCTATCCTTGAAGAAACAGACTGTGTGCTTGAAATATTCGACAAGAAAGTTATTGAGGCTGAAGATGGTAATATGGAGAATTGCGAAGAGATGATTAAGGTCATAGTACCAACTGAAGATGTAATGGACATGGCTGCTGATGGTTAAAGTGAGCACAGAGAATTAACCATGCCCCATTATGAAGAAAAGGCTCTTTGCCCTAAAGACTTTGTCCCTCGTGTTTGTACATCTCTGGAGTTATCTTTGGGAATAGTCAAAGCTGCTGCTTACTTGATATTACCTTTACATCACTAGCAGATCCAAAGACAAATTCTTTTCAAGATGTGGAGAGCTGGTACAGGTTGATGATCAATTTGGGTTTGTTTTCCTTGATTTAATTCCAGGATCCTACTGGTTATTGGCCTTAAATCCATGAATTGAGTTGCAATGGACCTCTTTATGGGCCCCAAATACGGGTACATGTTCCAAATGCAAAAATAGCTTGTCTATTTTAAATCAAGGGTTATTAGGTCTTTTACTTCTTTTAAGTTGCATGTAATTAGGGTTCTTTCACAGCCTTCATGCATAGGAGAGCTAGTTTTTATGTTTTTGTACTTTCTAAAAGACTCGAGAGTTAGTTAGAGTCAATTAAGTAGTAGGTTAGTTAGGTTGTCAAGGCGACCAAAGCGATTGGGGCTCCACCTAGGTAATTAGGCGACAAAGCAGCGCCTAGGCGGCAATAAGGAGACCAAAGCGGTTGGGTCAAAATTTCTCAGTACAACTACTTCTAAATTACTTTTTAATACAGTTACTTTCTATAATAAGTTAGAAAAACATTTAATAGTCATATTCATCTAAAAAAGAAATCATTCAAGAATCATAATTATGAAAAATTACCCAAAAAAAGAACACAAACATAAGTTCATCTCATGAAGCATCATAACAATGACTATGTACTAACATAGTGAATACGATAAATTAATAGATCTCATTATTCCGATTTCCAAGTCATTGTCTATTAAATGATTCATTGATTCTTGATGTTGAGTATGACTCCTCCTTCACATTCAGTTGCCGACGAGAATGGGGCCCAGGGAGGCCGCTCCGGCAAGGGTGTGGGTGCAGGTGCCCCGAAGCTTGAAGAGGTCCTATGTCACTTTGGGCCTCGGAGTTCCTTTGCAATTTGGGACTCTATTCCGAAATGACTAAGCTATTAAATTTATATATGGTTTTGTAGAATAAATTTTGATTTTAAAAATAAAATTGCAAAAATATATTATGTACAAAATGTAAAAAAAGCGGCTACTTTAGCGTTTAGGCGGCAATAAGGTGCATAAGGCGACAAAAGTGCTTAGGCGAAAAAGCAGAAAAAACAGTGCATCAATTAAGCGGTTCAAAACAAAGCGGTTGAAAAGCCGGCGAAATAGAGTTGTGGTATAACACTCACAAATATATACTCATAAGAAATATAGCTGGATAAAAAAATAGAACTGTACTTAAGAACAAAGAAACTTTACACACAACTGAGGTGTTGCAACACCTTTGTTTCTTAAAGGCTCTTTCTCTCTTTCTACCTCAAAATTTTATTATTACAAATAGGGAGGGATTCATTTCTATTTATAAGCGATGTAAACCGACAAATACGAATAAAATAATAATTTCTTTTTTTTCTTTAATCTTCTACTTCTTTCAGCAATCTTCTACTCTCTTCTTCTACATTCTTCAAATTTCTTCTCTTTGCTTCTGACTTCTACATTCTTCTTCAAATTTCCACTCTCTTCTACAAGATTCTACAATGTTCTTCAAACCTCTTCTTCTTTTCTACAACCTTCTTCAAACTTTTTCTTCTTTCTTTAGAGTTTTACGACATTCTTCAAAATTCTACAACTTTCTTCAAACCAACTTGTGAAAGTTGTAGAAACCTGACACCTAGCAAGGATACTATCAGAAATAAAGAAAGTCATAAAACTTTGAAGAAACAAGAAGAAGATTGAAAAGGTCTATAGAATCTTAAAGAAAGAAGAAGAACTTTGAAGAAAGCCGTAGAATTTTAAAGAAAGTAGAAGAAGCTTGTAGAACCCTAAAGAAAGACGAAGAATCTTGAAGAAAGTTGTAGAATTTTGAAGAATGTTGTAGAATTCTAAAGAAAGAAGAAGAAGTTTGAAGAAGGTTGTAGAAAAGAAGAAGAGGTATGAAGAACATTGTAGAATCTTGTAGAAGAGAGTGGAAATTTGAAGAAGAATGTAGAAGTCTGAAGAAGAGAGAAGAAATTTGAAGAATGTAGAAGAAGAGAGTAGAAGATTGCTGAAAGAAATAGAAGATTGATGAACAAAGAAATTATTATTTTATTCGTATTTGTTGGTTTACGTCCCTTATAAATAGAAATGAGTCCCTCCCTATTTGAAGTAATGAAATTTTGAGGCCAAAAGAGAGAGAGAGCCTTTAAGAAACAAAGGTATTGCAACAACTCAGCTGTGTGTAAAGTTTCTTTGTTCTTAAGTATAGTTCTATTTTTTTATCCAGCTCTATTTCTTATGAGTATATCTTTGGGAGTGTGTTATACCACTACTCCACTGCACCAAACAACACCAATAGTTTGCACTGTTTTGGGTTAGAAGGGTCTGTTTAGGACTCTTTTTAAGTTATCTCAGCTTTACCTCAGCTTTAGGAGTTGCAATTAGCTTTAAAGCTGCTGTCTCCTTCTCCATCATGTGCTGGTGAGTCACATCCAATGCCGTTCTAAGTCACATCCATGAAAGCCTCAGTGAGTCATATCGTAGTGCTAACCACACCCTGGAGTTAGTCATATCCAGGTTAGCTATCCTCTACCATCTTGTTTTCTTCCCCTTCAATTTTTTGTCTTCTCTTTTGGTGACTCCCATTTATAGGGATCCACTACAACCTTTTGTACACCATCAGAATCCTCCAAAATCCACCCTACAACCTTTTATACACCATCATAATCCTCCAAAATCCACCCTACAACCTATACACATCATACCCTTCATTGTATCAAAAGTACACATCAATTTACCATCCTTGACCCAAGGTTTTACTCCCTTTTTTGAGTTCTCAGATTCCCAATTCAAGGTTAGATCTATATCAACCTAATCCTCATCCCTTATTTTAAGACCGATAAAATCCTCATCCCTTGTTTTAAGACGTTATTGATTGGAGTAGATTCAGGTGATTTGGTTGATTTGGGTTGATTTAGTTGATTTACTTTCCTGTTCTTTCTTTATTGAGGGTAGATTTGCTGTGGATCTTATATTTTTCCTGTAAGATTCTCCCATTGGGAAGATTTTATTGGTTTTGTATTTGGTAAGTTAAATGAGTATAAATAAAGCTCCTGCAGACACAAGTCAGGATTCATTCAGTTCTTTGAGCATCCCGTAAGTTTGATCTAAGTTTCCTTTTTTTTTTTGGGTACCCCATTAAACTCCCCTAACCACCCAAAACTCATGACAGGTACCATATCAACTCAACCCAAAAGAGAGAGACCTAGATTCAAATCCCAACACCATGAATCAAGATCTACCTTTCCACACCCATTTCGACTTGGTTCTTATATGGATTTGGCAGTGGCCCTCAATCCAATTGAGTCTCCGTCATAATTGTACTCATTATAGTGGTTGGTTGCCCCTATGTAGTATGTACGCATGGGGCCATGGACATATGAGGGGATGAATGCCAATACATGGAAGGATACTGGCCGATGCACTATTCTCTAGATATTCAACATTTGGTCACTCTTCCCCATGGTAAACTGCTTGGATATCTGTTTCCAAGGAGGCACTGAGATGAATTTTTCCCTTCATTTTAAAAAACCTGCTGTAATGCCACCAGTTGGTAACTCATTTTCTTGATGTTCAATTATACAGAGATATACCTGTCCTGATTTTTATAAATGTTATCCAGTGAAGAAGTAATACTACTGTAGTTCAGCACCATGTGCAAGTGTGCCATCCCCACATGGACGGTACCATTAAAAAATTTAGAAATCATTTATTGTTCAATTCAAAAGGTATCCGGGTTTTGAAATTCTTATATGCAATCCTTATTTGATCGAAGTGAACTTAATTTGGTTTCAGGTTCATTGAAAGGTTTGGCACCCATGTCATTGTTGGCGTGAAGATGGGAGGGAAGGATGTAATTTATTTGAAGCAGCAGCATTCATCAAAACTCCAGCCTTCTGAGGTACAAAAGAGGTTAAAGGAGATAGCAGACAAGAGGTTTTTGGATGCAAATGGGCAATATGATGCAGATACAGCACTGCGCCAGAAAGACAAGGTTTGTAGATTTCTGATTTGAATGATTCTACTAAGATCTATATTTGATCAATTTAGAGAATATGAAAGGTTTGTTTTGTGAGTTCTAATCATTTCTACATAAGTGAACTAATGATTCACTGCATGCCACATCATAATTTTGGTGTTTGAAGTTCTTATCAAATTTGATTACTACGTTTAATTAGTTGAGAAGATAATTTGACCATGATGTATCTTGTCAAGAAGGAGAACAACCTAATCTAGTCCATCTCCTTTTTCTGTTCAGACATTATTCTTCCACTGTAACGCTTGTTAGCGGATGCTTTGTTCCTTATATGGACCTTCTCTTAAAGCCCATGGGTGCCTTGATTAGTAGGATGTCAAGTTTGAAGAGGACTTTGTTGTATGCCTAACAAAGTGATTTATGGTTCTTTTATTATGTATGTTCTCTAAAAATAACAAATAAGCCTACTTGTTTCACTGATGGAAGTGATAGTTGACTATCCTTCATGAACACCATCAGTTCAAAATGGTCGCCTCCTCACAAAATGCTAAGATCTTTCAAAGGACTCTCCTATTTTTCATATTTTATTCAATAGGGGTTTCCTATTTTTCATATTTTATTCAAGTTATAAATAGAGAGTGGGGGAGGAGACTCACTACCGTTGATTCAAGAAATAATTAGCCTTGATCTCATGATTTTTTGCGAGAGAGCATAGTTTTGGGGGACTCATAACTGCTCTACCGTGTGGTGCAGTAGGGGAACCTTGGTGGTTCGTTCTTCTGAATCTCCATGTTAAGGTGTGAGGCCTGAAATATCCTTCTCTCTTCTCAGCCAATAAGGTCAGATTCATGATTTCTATATGTTATGGTTGGTAAGATCACTTCGTCTCAATCGGTTTGTTTATTTAGTGGAAAATCTGTTGGGAAGTGTCCATCGGAAGCCTTGTCTCTCTAAAATTGCAGTCATGGTAAAATCTTGGTTTATTTAATCATCAGGGACTCCCTAGCACACGAATTATCTATAAAATATTAAAAAAATAGATAACTGAAGGCTTGTTATTCAACAATATAAGACGACTTATATGCCAGTGTCAACCAACATCACACAATATATAGAGTGATTAGCTCTATAGCTATATTGATCAGAATAGAATGAATTGTGGTGTAAATAAATAAAGTTGAGTTGAAAAATAGAAAAAATAGAATAAGAATTGGATTTGTTTTTTAATAAAATTTTCCAAATAATAATGGGTTGCCCGGGATTTGAACCCGGAACTAGTCGGATGGAGTAGAAAATTTCCTTGTTGAAATAATAATATGTATAAATATATATTCCTTCTCAGTTAGTTTCCTCTTCAGACCTGTCCATTGATTCTGGTTATTCATCTGGTTCTAAGGTCTTGATATCATCTATTGATTCTGCACTGCTTTTCTTATCCGATCTCTGTGATTCAAATGTATTGAGCCATCCTTCTACAATTGCTACTGTAGTTGTTGTTTGCTAGTAATTTCTGTTCCAGTGTCATGATCTAGACTTTAACAGAGGCTGAAACTTTTGAGGAGTTGATTCTCCTCAGGTTCCTTATACTCATCTTGAAGGGTTTTCTCTCCATTCTGTCTAGTTGCTATTTGGGGAAGTTAGGTATGTTTGGGTACCAAGAAGAGAAAATAAAACTTTTGAAAAAATTGGAATTTGAGGAGGGAGATGGATGCATAAAATAATCATAGCTTCATCATGATTTTTTGTCTCATCGTGTTTTTTTTCCTCTCTTTCTTTTTTCCCCTCTCCCCTCTTAGCATCTAACCATACCCTTGGTTAACCCCCCCCCGCCGATTAAGAGCCTTTCATAGTTCTGCCAACAGCAGTGTGTCCTGCTGTGCTATATGGACAGATACTTTGGCTATTCTGACGTTTGGATAGATGAAATGTTGTTGATTTGGCAAGTATCAATTTTAAATTCTAACTCGGTCAAATAACCAGTACATAGGTATGCAGCCCTCTTTGTGGTACTCTGGCCATTACTATGCACAACCCAAATCCATGGTTCCTCAGAACTTTGTGTGCACAAAATTTGATATGTGAACATGGGACATCCTTGAGGTCTAATTCTGCCCAAAATTTTGACCCCCTTCCTGACTGCCATGTGGCAGATATTAGGGCCAGATGGGAAGCCCTTCCAAGGTGGGGCAAATAGGAACCAAGAGATCAAAGAAGATGACAAAATATAGGTTGAGCCATAGTATTCTTATTTTATTATTTTACCGTTGCTGCCTTTGATACTCGTCATGAGCAAGGGGAAAAAAGTAAGGGAGAAAACATGATATGGTGCATTTCCTTACCCATTTCCTTGATGAGTATTGTATTCTAGATTCCTCATCTAACGGTTTTCTGTAATCATTCTTGGGTTCAGTTCGAGATCAGGGAACAAAGATTAAGGTTTGCAGATGTTAGCACATCGAGTTCTTTTGCACTTAAGGAGGTACTTTGAGCACTTTGCTTATATTTTTCTAGTTTCACTCTTGGTTGTATTTAGTTTGTGCATAATTGCCGTCTTTGCCACATCTATTTACGGTATCCATTTGCAGGATATTTCTTGCTTTTATAAGAGGAGAGGGGGAAGTGACAATAGGAATTTGCCTCACAATGAGTGGTTAAATACAGTTCAGTCAGAGCCTGATGTCATCTCAATGTCCTTTGTTCCAATCACGTCTCTTTTGAATGGAGTTCCTGGTAGTGGATTCTTGAGCCATGCCATCAATCTCTATCTACGTTGTAAGTTCAATGAATTTCCATTGTACTATGGTTGCAATTTACTAGGTGCTATTCACAGCTGAAGAAAAATTTTATGTTACTCTCTTTTGCTTGTAGTTACCTGATTCCTTCTAGCACATATTATAAAGTGCAATTATATAGGCAGAAATGATGATTTATCAGCAGGTTAGAAGAACGGGTTTCTTGATTCGTTGAAATATTTTGGCTTCTGGTTGTAGATAAACCTCCTATTGCTGAGCTGCATCAATTCTTGGAATTTCAACTTCCCAGACAATGGGCACCTGTGTTTAGTGATCTTCCTCTTGGTCCGCAGTCTAAGCAGCAAAGCAGTGCATCCCTACAGTTCAGCTTTATGGGTCCCAAGCTTTATGTCAACACAACACCGGTAAAGTTCTGGCTGCCCTGTTTAATTTTCTGTTGTATTATCCCTGAGGAAATGGCCTCTAGCATTTCGGATGAGCTAAACCATGGGTTATGGCATGCATGGATGATGTCCCCATGGGGGTATTTATACTTTATAATGTCTTAATGATCCTCTAATGAGAACTAGTGTCTAATAAGCCATGGATTGGCTTATCATGAAGCTTGTGGTATTGTATTTGTTGAAAGTTCACTCATCTCTTCTCTAATTGCTAGTCTGGCAATCGGTTTGAATCATGTGATGTTGACATTGAAAGTGAAAATTTTGAATTTTTCTGGTCTTCTTTTCAGATGTTGGTATTTTGGTCACCTTAGGTCTGTCTTTAACCTGGCTTGGGTTTGTGCAATGCTTTAACACTTGATGGGCATCAAGTCACAGTCACCTTGTCGATTGATAACAGGAAAATTGTGAAATCCCTAAATATATTATTAGTTTTACACGAACTCAGGGAAAGGTATAACCCTACTGAAATCAAGCTCTCCATCTTATGCTCTGCAGACTGTTGTTGAACACTGGGATGCTCTCCCATTGCTGACATAAGAAATATACTTATGGGGATGCAATAGTAAGTCTCAAATTAGAGCCACTGTTTTATCTTCCAACATTTCTGCCCATTCCTTTCCCCGTGGGGTTGAAGATCAAAGGGTGAACAATGTGGTTTCCCAAACAGAGCTCTATTCTCTTGCCTCCACCTCTTGAACATCCACCCAAGAAAAAACAAGGGGAAGGACATTCACATCTGTGTGTGGGTGTGTACATATCTCATCAATACATCTCAATCTTCCTACCCATCTGTCCTCCCTCTTGTATCAGAAGCCTTGACATCCCATGATATCATATTTGTATCGTCCTATTTTTCTTATCATTAATTTATGTTGCATTACCATAGCTGTTTCATTTATTGGTATACTGTGTAGTTATTAAAATTTTGTTCATATTATTGCATATATTTAGAGTCATGATTTAAGTTGGTGTTAAACCTGCAAGATACAGTCCTTTTATGTTACATGCTAGAAATATCTTTTTCTTTTCACCATTGTTGTGCAATATTATCTGGTTCATATGTTTGTATCTGTTCAATTATAAAAGTTCTTGATTTTATTGGATATACATAGTTCTTCTCTCAGTTTAAGTTGGTGAAAAGTTCACAAATAAGGACTTTTTAAGTAAGTATTTTAAAAATTAGTTGTTCAAAAGAAAAGGTCTGTCTATATGTAGGAAGAAAGATCCTGCACTGACAATGTGGGAATGTTTTCCGACACCTCTGACATCCTTACCATGTCAGCCCCTGTCAACAAACCATTTCTCATGTTGTGATCGGTATGGCATGAGAAATTTCATCCATAGTGGCTGCATCGGAAACCTTCTCACTTATGTGATTTAGCTGCAAAATAATGACTCAACTCAATTTGAAATATTCTGTTCAATATGGGCATACAAATTCGCACATGTGAACCTTCAACGCTCAACCTTTAGCTTCATGCATTACTAATTGTTTTCTAGCTGTGCTGTAAAATTTTCAATGCAAAAATTGAAATTTCTTTTGCAGTCTAGTTATTATATTATGTTTGGGTGTATCTATACAAGCATGCTCGAGATTTTCCAGTTTTCTTTCTTGACAACACACTTTCCGTTCTTGCTTTTGCTTTTCATCTTCTTAATGCAGACGCTAGTCGGGACTTGGGGTCACTTGTCTGTTACTTTAATCCTATAACCCCACCTAGGCGAGTTTTGCCTTACAAGGATTAAGTTTTCTTAATGTATGAGTTCCAATCATTCTGTTTAATTCCATGACAGGTAGATGTGGGTAAGAGGCCTGTGACTGGCCTCCGACTGTATCTGGAGGGTAAGAAAAGCAACCGCCTAGCAATCCATATGCAGCACCTTTCTTCTCTTCCAAAGATCTTCCAACTCTATGATGACCCAAATGGCAACTTCACTAATTTTATGTATGATCCCAAGTATTACGAAAAGGTTCAGTGGAAGAACTTCTCTCATGTCTGCACTGCCCCTGTTGATTCCGATGAGGAATGCTCCATCGTCACTGGTGCTCAGTTCCAGGTTAAGGCTTATGGAATGAAGAAAGTTCTATTTTTGCGGCTACGCTTCTCAACGGTTTCAGGTGTAACGGTGGTCAAGAAACCTGAGTGGGAAGGGTCTCCTGGGATAACTCATAAATCTGGAATCATCTCTACTCTGATAAGTTCCCACTTCTCGACAGCTCAGAAACCACCCCCACGTCCTGCTGATGTGAACATCAACTCTGCTATATATCCTGGTGGCCCGCCAATTCCTGTCCAGACACCTAAGCTACTTAAGCTTGTTGACACTACTGAAATGTCAAGAGGACCACAGGACAGTCCTGGCTACTGGGTTGTCTCTGGTGCCAGACTAATGGTCGATAAAGGAAAGATCTCTCTTCGTGTCAAGTATTCCCTCTTGACTGTCATGTTGCCGGATGACGACGACTCTCCATAATGTATGGATTGCAAATTGCACTCTCTCCTGCCTCACAGAAGATGGAAAAGAAAATGGACCGGGACATACAAGGAAACAAACGGCCAAGAACACCGAACAAATTGGGTGCTTTGGGTGCTTTCTGGAGGTAAAGCGAAGCCGTGTATGCAGTACAGCAAGGTTAGAGAGTAAATTTCCCTTTTCCAATTCTCATAGTTGCATGTTGTAATGTATTACGCGCTTGTAATTGATGATTCGTATCAATGGAACAATTTTCTGTATCCATTTATCTTCCTTGGCTGGGTTGGTTGGCTAAAAATGTGAATCATTATGCTGTTTTGAGATGGCCTTCAATTTCAAGACTGTTGAAGGTCATCTTGAAGCTAGCCATTTCTCATAGGATGAATAAATAGGTTGTGCATACACCTGAGGATACATCACATAAGCATTAATTTGTAGGCAAAAAAAAAAAAAAAAGTGATTCCTGTGAATAAGAATTAATAGGCATACCTGAAAAGCTCCAATTAGATGAATAAGAACTGCAACGTTTCAAATGTCGACAATCTAGAATGGTTCGTAGAATCCGGTGAGAATATTACCAGGAGCATCGTTTCCGAAGGCCGTATATCCTCCACAACCAAGTGATACATAGAATAAGGTTGTCACTCGCTGGCCATATAAACCTGCTTTCTTCATTGTTTTGTTCTCAGCCGGAGGAGGTTTTAGGGTGTCCTCCATTACAACACGCAGAATGATAAAACTTCCTTGTGGGACAAAAAAATCATAATTTAACAGATCTGGGGTCAACTCAAAAATCACTGAGCTAATCCAGGTTTCCCAATCCATTATGCTGGGTTGGTTCCTTCTGTATGCAATATTTTGAGCTAGCTAACTGGCATACCTGGATTTCAACCAAAGCATGGCATTGGCAAAGGCAATGTTTCCAAGAGCTTGGAAGGAATACCAAAGTTCTGTTGATTGAGAGATACCATCAACCCCACCTTTAACACCAGTTAAGGTCCCTCTGAACTTGTGATGAGAAGCAAAATTTTGCATGCATAAGTACAAAGCAATGAAAGAGTAGGTGAAGGACATTGCTGCTGCCATTACAGAAAGCAGGGTTACTTTCTCCAAGTTGGGGAATTGAGATAATATAATTTCAATTCCTCCAAAAATTAATGTCTGAATTTCCTGATGCTCCACAGCTTGCCTCGTGACCTTTCTGGTGGAAACAACTTGATCTTTTGAATGCCCTGTTTTAGTGACAAGAATAGAGAATATTTGAACAAGAGATTAGGTTAAATTCAAAAAGAAAACAGAAAAACAAAGAGATTAAACACAAGTGGATTGATGACTCACATCATGCTTGTTGCAGCTGTAATAACGTATCCAACTATAGTTTCCCAAAGCATTATGTATTGGATTGTACCACATATAACCTCATCTTTCTTCTCTGAAGAACAAAAACAATTGTCTTTGCATCATGAAGAGGGAGAGAGAAAGTGAGAGAGAGATGTCACGAAGTCTATTAGTGAATTACTTACCTAAACATACTCTTACAACACCAGCATATGTGTTGTTCCTCTGGCCGGTCACCGGTTCTGAGGATCTGTGTCGAACAGGAGGACAGAAGTGCAATAGGTAATGACTGCAAACATGATAAGAGCAAGAGGCCCAAGAATCCAACCCATCTGAGCAACACTCCATGGAAAGCTAGAACACCTGATCCTGCCACTGCTGTTATAGCATGTTGTTGAAGTCCACCAAGTCCTTAATTTTTCTTTTTCCACAGCAAAATATTAGCTTTGCTCATGTTCAATTTTTCTTGACGTTTAACTAGTTCATGTCTGATCTGATACTTGAATTTAAGGGTGTCAATGGATCAAGTCAAGTACTTTCTGGAAAATTAATGAATCAGGTTGAGTTAGATCATGAAGGTGGGAGGTTGATAAGATGATACCTCATCTTCCAAGCATATGTGGAAAGAATTTGATTTTAATTCAAGAGATAAGGATCCAATCTAACAACAAAATCAAGTATGGATTCTCTACCCATATGGAGTGGAAAAATTTCAATCCACATGGTTAAATGTTTTACATGCATTCAACTTAAAAATGATATCGTCTTTTTTAGGAAATGAGAGAGAATATTTGAATCCCAACATTTTCAAATTTTCCTAAATATAGAAGATTTTGTTTTTAGATTGAATATGTGTCAAGCATTCGATTGGAATTTTCCTCTTCATTTGGGTGGAGGATGTGGATTCCAAACAAAATTCTCTTTTTTAGGAAAAAAAATAGAAGATTTGGATTGAATTTTCTTCTAAAAGGAAATTTTGTTTTTAGATTTGGACATGTGTCATTCATCCAACCGTGTCGATTAAAATTTTTCCTCTTCATGTGGGTAGAGGATCTGAACTCATTATCATTTTACTAGAAAGCCTTCTAAGCCTGTGAGATACATGCATACATCATAGTACACAACCGGAGGGCTAACGACATTGTTTCTTCGTTTACCCCAAAAAAAAAACGACATCTAAATGAATGGACTAATTGGTGCCCTGGGATTGAGCTGTTTATAGTATATTTTCTTTTCTTTTCTTTTCTTTTTTAATTTTTAATTTTTCTAATACTGTAAATGCCGTTCGCAAGGATCGAACCACAACCTCTCCACTGAGAAGCATAGGTCTTACCACTCAACTAACCCTACAATGGCTGTTTATAGTATTCTTGTATGTATCAGCTTCGAGGTGGGGCCCAAGGAGGAAAGAAAGTTGAATTATAGGTTCCAAAGTGCTTCTTTGGTCCACATATAATTAACTTACCAGCAAAATTAAAGACAAAAAGACCCTGAGTCCTGGCTTTAATAAAGAAACTGGTCTCCACACTTTCTTGCTTGACACTAGGTTGGTTATATCTTACATGTGTTACCCAAGAAAAAAAGTACTATGTAGTACCTTTATGTCTTGTAATGTGTCCCATATATCTAGGAAATCTAATGTTGTTGCGGATTTCCTAGCCCGGAAAGATTAGTCTCTTTCAGACGCGATTGCTTGGTTTATTTCCTCTCTTTGGTTGCGAGAGTTATGCTCTCTCGCTCCCTTGGCTAGTCCGTCTCTTTAAATAAAGAGTTTGATTACCAAAAAAAAAAAACCCAAGAAAAAAAGGATTGGTTGTATGCTTCTCACAGTGGACTCCAGGCTTTATCCTTAGTTCGTCAAAATGGGTGAAGTTGGCTGTTTAGTTGGGGAGGGAATAGATAGTGTGATTCTATAGAATCGGTTTCCATAAAATCCAGATTTAAGATTTAAAAAACTATTTCATTAATAAAAAAAAATGAATTCACTAGAGTCCCACGATTTACTTAAACCTACTTTCTACCTTGTAATAGATTCACGTAGGGTATAAATGGATCGAATTCGGATCGGATAGTGATAATACCATATCTGTGTTCTATTATATTCAGACAAAGTTGGATAATATCCTATCGGTTTTTGGATGATAATCAGATAATTATTTTTTTCAGTAGATTCTTCTAAATGGACATGAATACAATTTGAATATAAGTTTTCCATTACCTGTTGATATCTTTACCATTTTGTTTGAAAATCTAAGAATTCAACAACTTTAGTTGTTATTTTAGTATAAAACCTAGAAAAATAGTCACATATCTCAAATGAAATTTTATATAAAAAATAAAAATAAAAATCCCAAATAAGTAACTTAATCGGACGGATAATAATCGGTAAGAAAGAGGCATACCGTATCCACATCCTATTAGTAATCGGACGGATTCGGATATTGCTAAACAGATGCAGATGCGAATTTGTGAGCAAATTTCAGTTATCCATTTACGCCCCTAGATTCACGGCTGAGACATCTCAAAACTTATACTCAAGATAGATTCCACTTTACAAGTTGCACACTCCTAACATACCATCTAAGATTCCGTTAAATCTTATTTTTTAAATTTTTTGTACATAAGCATTTTTTATATAAAGATAAATTGGGATGGGGTATTACATATGCTATAGGCAAATAGTTGAATCCGTGACCAAGGTTTAAAGTATTGGTTCGTATCAGCCGATACATGTCAGTATCGCAAGCTTGCGATACGATATAGGATGAGATGTATTTAAAATTTTATTTTTCCAAATCATCTATCGCGTATCTCAATGTATTAGCTGATACGTGCTGATACAATGTGATGCATACCGACACGACATTATACATACCGATACACGATCTCTGCTTTCAACCTCTTATCCTTCTCATTTACTTCTTCACCTTGTAAGTTTTCTGTTCTCTCCTTTTCCTTATTCTTTGATTTAAGGATCTACATGACTACATTGGATTGAAGCTATTATTTCAGTCCTTACTTTCAGTTCTAGATCATGGGTTTTTGCTTTCGAATTGCTTCCCTGATGACCCTCTTTTATGTATTATTTGCCAATGGTTTGGAAACTGAAAAATTCAATTCCAAGCTGATAGTTGAACTATAACTAGATAATCTTAGAAAGATAGTAAACCAACTTGCCCATTAACATTAAAAGAAACTTCTTGAATTTGCACATCCCAAAACTTGGGAGAACTAAAATGTTTAGACGGAAGAAATGGGTTGGACATATAAGCCTCCCAATTGAAAGATAATTTTTAGTTCTGGTGACTATTTACCTTCTTTCTCAATATAAAGTCTATTATTTTTTATTTAAATCATATTATTTTCATATGTATTTTGATAATTTTATTCAATTATGCATCCATCAATATGTATCTTAGATACGATCCAATACAAACCGCAACATCTCTTAGAATCACCCGACCGATACATCACTGATACACGATATTTTAAACCTTGTCCACGACCTCTCCATTGAGAAGTGAGGTTCTTGACAATGCTCTCTTCTTCTCTGAATTAAATTGGCCCACAAACACAGAAGCAGATCCATCCATCTGATCTTCATCAGCCTCAAAGGACCTGTGGTTCTGGTGATGTAGAAACACAGCCTAGGCCGACCCAAACCCAACCGGTTCTATACCCAAATGAACCGGCCCAGTTTGAGTAATGGGTCTGGACGAGTTTTCGGAAATATATGATTTCGGGAATACCGTATTTGTTTAATTATTTTTAAGTTGGATTTTTGGGATATTTTCCACGAAAGGAATCCACAGTTCAAGTTTACCGGTTCTTCTTACCAAGCAAAAGAAACCTGTGAAACATGGTGTGAGTCTCTGTTGGTCGACGTCAAATAATCTAATCTGCAAATTTGTTTGAATTTAACAGGTGCGTCAATTTCTCAATCCATCTATCTACCTGGAGATTTCAAAGCAAAGGGTTCTCAGATTTCGTCCGTTTTTTGTATCTTCCCTTTCCTCTTATATGTAAAAGAATTTGACTCTGGGTATCACATTGAGTAAAAGAATTTGATTTTCTAGGATAGATGTTCCACTGAGGTATGAAATCTTTCAATTTATTTTTTGTTTGTCTGATTTTATGGATTAGCAAAGTTTGTAGATTTGGAACCCTAGTAATCGTTTCTTTGTCCTTGCCGTTCTTGGTTCACGGAGTTTATTTACTGTTTGTGTGTGTCTGTCTGTGGCTATGTTTACAGTTTAGTTCATTTACAACTACGACGACTTTATAAGATATTATATTGGTTGTGGGATATACTTAAAATTAAGTTGCATTGAAAGGGAAAGAGCTAAGCGAACAGAGCGGGTGATACTTTGCTGCTTTTCGTGTGAGCAGTTGATGTAACAGGTTCTTCTTCTGAAGAGGATAGCATTAGGTTGTGGATATGAAGCGCAAGCGGGGTAACAGGAAAGGGAAACAAAAGAAGCATTCAGTGACTCTGGTTAGTAAAAATGAGCAGGCCCTCTATGCTATTAGTGTAAACAGTGATAATTCGGGTTTAGATGACATAGATGATGTCCAGATGGAGTCTGGAATGGAAGTTGAAGCATCGGTGTCTAGAAGGCCCGAGTATCTGGCCAAAATTGAGAATACCGACGCTGAAGTGGTTAGTGATAGGAACACAGCTGGGCAATCAGGGCATAATGGGTTGACTGACAGACCTGCCGGGCAATTTGGACGTGGGCGTGTGAAGGTTAAGCTCAAGTCTTCAAAATTGTATGAGTCTCAGCGTTCGTCCGATGTGCAGACTCAGAGTGATACAGACAAGAGTAGCCTACAAGTGGGTTTGGGCAAACAGGTAGAAATTGCAGAAAAGATGGAGGATAGTGCCAATTCTTTTCCGGAAATGAAAGTTGCTGGTTTGGAAAGATCACCCCGAAAAGCTGGAAGCATAAAGATTAAATCATCGAGGGGTTTAGGCTCTTCAAATATAACTGTTAACCCAGGGAGTAGTCAGCTACGTACGCTGGGTGAAAGGATCACCCAAACTGCATCAGACAGTGAAAAGCCTTTGGACTCATCAACATCTAGGGAATCATATCAAAGGGAATCAAATGGACCTTATCTGGAGCCAGGGTACAATGAGAAAGAACTAAGTGCTGCTTTGGCGGTATGTCAGAAGTAGAATCCCAGAACATCTGTTTTCGCTTTAATTGTTGCTTTTTTGAAGTCTTAAACGTATTTATTTTCTCAATCGCATATTCCTCAGGTTATCAAGAAAATCATGAAAATGGATGCAGCGGAGCCATTCAATGTTCCAGTGAATCCTGTTGCCTTGGGAATACCTGTAAGTATGAATCTTATACACATGTTACTGCTTAGGAAGTGATAAAATATTTTTGAATGCCATAGCGTGATGTAAATATGTAAGCATTCCAGCTTTCAAGAAGAGGAGGCATACGCATCAATTTACAAAAGCATAATCTTCATCAACATATTTTGGTGTTTAAAGTCATTCCATATCTACATGTGCTTATCCTACCTATTTGTGCGTTTATCTGTGGGAGGATGATCACAGTAATCAATAATTTTTCTACATTGCATTTTCCTCTGTGTTGGTAGTATCTAGATTCATCTAATTCACTAGTCTAACAAAATTTCACCTCAATGGAAGATGTAAAATGTTAAAAGCATGATGTTTTAGTACCCCCCCCCCCTTCCCCCTTCACGCTTTTTCCTTCTCTAGAAGTTAGAAGAATTCAGAAAACTGGGAATCTGTATTTGTGTTTGGTGTTGACTTAAATCTGTTCAGACAATGCATATTATTTGTACTATGATATTTTATCATACATTAGGTTTATAGACTAACACAGCTTCTTGGATCAGGACTATTTTGACATCATAGAGACCCCTATGGATTTTGGCACAATACGCAATAATCTTGAACGGGGTGATAAGTACATTAACTCAGAGGGTGTTTTTAAGGATGTGCAGTATATTTGGGATAACTGCTATCGGTATAACAACAAGGGTGATTATATTTTGGACCTTATGAAGCGGGTGAAAAAGAATTTTACAAAGTACTGGATGACAGCTGGCTTGTATAGTGATCAGTCAAAGAGAATTAATGGTGAGAGCTTATTGAATGCAGGCTAAAATACTGTTTTTCTTTCTATATCATATTTTTTTGGTACTCTATACCTATCTTGGCTGTTTTTAAATTATAGAGTGGATGAGTTTCATGAAGTGACCTGAATGGATACTAAATTGGATGTGTCTATTCAATAGAAAGCATATACCTGCTGCTTTGTTCTTTGAAATACTTGGAATAGAAAATGCATGGTAGCGTTGGTAGAATTTGGAAATTGTCTTCCTGTTTTTGAAGTCTTATCAATTGTGAGTATAAGTTGGTTTTTGTTTGAAGTTATGTTCTTCCTTTTCATGGCTCACCATGACTGAAAGAAGTTGAAGCTGGCACACATGTTTGAGTAAGATAAGCAGAAGATCCACCATGGCCACCAAATGACCTCATGGTCCACCAACATATCCACCATATGCTATGTACCCTACTTGTAATGCTGATCCAATAGTCTTGGCATCATGGTCACCATGATATGTTGGACTGGGCTTTCTTCTACGAAAGATGGCATGCACCAACGCCCAAATTCTCTGTTTCCTTCCCCCCAAACTCATGGTATCCATTATGCTAGACAAGCTGGATATATCCATGTCCATCCCAGCTATCTCTTCAAGTGTAGCCTCCCCTAGAACATGCAACTGTGATCCTTCTCCTGCATTACATGATTGGCGGTATGTAGATGAGGCCATTTACAGGGCAGTTGTGGAGGACTATTTGTGTTTCTTCTAGCACACTGTTAGGCATTTGTCTTGTAGTTGGAGCAAAATGCATATTAGCTTCATCAGCACAAGTGGACTCAATTGAGCACATTATGATTTGTATAGCAGATATTATGTATTGTTTGTTGGGACTTGGATATCTTTGTTAAATATACTTTATAGCATATACTAGGTCATAGATAATCAATCGTTATTATGTTTTTTTCATCCATCGTGCATGGTTACCTGTTCTACTTATATTTTCTCAGCTAGTACTAAAACATTGTAGAATGGGCAATGTTACATGTGGTAGGCAATAGGGTCTGACATTTTCTGTCAACCAAGGGTGCAAATCCAAAACACCAATTTGTCTGAATTTTCCAGTAACATGATTATTGATCCCTTCCTTTTAGCAGGAAGCAGTGGTGCTCATGTGGAGAAGGTTGCTGTTTCCAGTCAAGAAAATCTGCATCTTAAAGGCAGTCACTTGAAGCAAAAGACACATAAACGTCGTGGGTATGTTTTTTTAATTATACTTATACTTTTTGCAAAAAAAAAAATTTCCCCCTTTTGGTAGGACACTTTTTGCAATAGTTATGTTTAAGGCTGTTCAAGACACTTAATGCACATTGAAGCAATTATATTTTTAAAAAGATGGGGAGATGGCTTTGATGGCAGTGCAGAATAAATCAATAAGAATTGATGGCAGTGCAGAATAAATCAATAAACGTAGCATGTGAAAGTTGGCTGTAGTAGCAGATCTAGTCACAGGTGAAAAGGAAACCCACAGGAGGCCTAGGAGAAACACGGTTAAAGATTCAGTAAAGAAATGTAATAGGTTCAGTAAGCAATATCTATTAGTTGCTTACGTTTGGTAGAAATCAAGGATCCAATTTGACAGAGCAACCCTTTTCCACTTGGTTGAAACTGAAATGTTTCTGTTTTTTGGGTAATCGATTTTTTTTGTTGAAATGTGCCAAATTAGGCTAAGAATTTGGGGAATATGGCCTTTGAATTTACAATGAAACTTGTCACAAACCAAGATCAGTGGCGAATACTGGCTAGGAGTGCGACGAAATATAGAAGAGAGAAAGAACAGAAGAGAAGAATGAGATAAGGAGAGTAGCCAACCAATAGAAGAAGCTGTCTCTCCATCATGTGTGTGTATTCAGTTGACTAGAAGAGAGCAACGACCAGATGCCATGTTGAAATAGGAAATAGAAAGATTCCTACACTAAAATAGGAAAACAAGGATCTTATTTAACTGGGAAAGTAATATAGTAAATCTAGCCTATCTAAAACATAACCACCCATGACAGGGAAAGTCCCCTTCATCATGGAGTGTTCATATCAAAAGAAGCCTCCAGCCTGGACAGAAGGTATAGATATGAGACGCTGTGGCAGTATTCACATAAACAGTAGTGGCCAACACTGGTGAGCTGGAGAAAATTTCATTCAGGCAGTAGTATCAACTCAAACATATTAGCCATCAATAATTCCAGCAGCGGATAGTAATCTTTGTATCGAATATGATTACAAGTCTCAATCCAAAATTTCAAAGAAGCATTTCAGAGAAAATTGTTAGTAGGAAGCCATTTTTTCATAGAAAGATAAACAATCTCACTGAATGACTGCATCAAAGACTTTCTCAAGGAAGGCAAGTAGTAACTAGTAAGTAATATTCTACTCAAACAAAGACAGATATAGAACCCTAAACAAAGGTCTCAGATAGAAATCAATGATAAATAGGCAGTATCGGATACTACAGATCGGGTACGTAGGGTAGGTTACTATGGACCAAATAGGTAGTACAGGAAAGGTTATCGTGGACCAGACAACATCAGGTTGTTATAGATCAAATAGATATGAATTGTTTTTAACCATCTTTATAGATAAACTTGTGGTTGAGAACAACACAAACAAGAAAATAGTAATCTTCAGTTAAAGGTAGTCTTAAGATAATGACTTGAGCAGATGACAATGATAATCTTCAATAGCAGTCTAGCAGATAGTTATTGCCAGTCCCCTGCCATCATGTGTGTCATTACACGTGGACAAATAATGACCCTCAATAATCAACATTTCAAAGGATGAGCATCACAAAAAATTCAGTAATCTAGAGTAGTGCTGCAACAAGATCCGAATAAAAAGAAACTCTCCAATTTACCCTCTCAAAGCTGCAAATAAAATCCCAAGAAAATAAATCTTCTACCCATTATCTCTGTAACAAATACGCTCCACGCAAGTATCAATCTTCAAATATGGCTACCCCAAATTTATATGATCTGCATCCCAACATGATGTAGTCATAACAAATAATTTCCATGCAAGTATCAATCTTAAAATATGGCTAACCCAAATTTATATGATCTGCGTCCCAACATGACGTAGTCTTATATTGACAAGAGTCAACTAAGGTATAGGGTTGGGGTTGAGTGATCGGGTTATGATAGATGGATATGGCTGAACTCGAATTCAGCAATTTAGGGTTTATTTCCTGGTTTCTGTAAAGGGAAGATTGAGTCTCTGAGGTTTAGAGTTGGAATTTAGGGATGGGGTATTCCAACTTTGGGGTGGGATTTAGATTGAGTTTCCAGCTAAGGGAGGGAGTTAGTCAACACCAATGTAGGCCAAAACCCAAAAGTGAAACGTGAATTGGGCTGGCTGAGTTTTAGGGTTTCTTGGCAAAACGATGAGATGGAGGTTGTTAGGTTTTAATGGATGGACAGGTGAAAATTTATCTAGTCCATTTCCTTGTCAGAAATGGACCATCCATTTCCTTGTCGAAATGGACCATCCATTTCCTTGTAGATGTATGACATGTGTCCCAACATCACATCAAATTGTTGTAATCCATTTATAAGTCACATCAAAGAGTTCTGATTAAATTAAAAAAAAATGATGTGACTTGTAAATGGACCTCAACCTTTTGATGTGATGGTGGGACACATGCCACACATCTATAAGGAAATGGATGGTCCATTTCCTTGTCAGAAATGAGATAGGATGTAAGTCCATGGACGGGTTCTCCTTATGAGCAGCAGGTGGTGTGGTCAAATCTTGGGGTTTCGTGGTTGACATCTAGGTGTGATCTAAAATTTAAGGCTTTTAGATAGTTTCCTAACATGGAGGAAAAGCTGTGCTTGATGTTCTAGAGTTTTAGAAGAAGAAGAATTGTATTTGGGGATGATTCAATTTGTTATTGTTGAAGATCTTCTTGAGCAGCTTGAATGGTTGAAGATGTTTTCCGGAGGAAGAAAGGAGAAGAAGAGAAGAACAAATCAGGTTTGGGTTGTCAATCATATATGTGTTTGCTCAACTCCACCTAAACCCTTAGAAAAAAAAAGTCATATTCTTTACTTTGATCATCTCTAATTGATGGTACATATGCATACGCGCACATTTTCTCCCATATCTAGGAAAAAATTCACACATATCACAACCGCAACACCCCCCCCCCCCCCCAAAAAAAAAAAAAAAAAAACCCAAAAAAAGAGAGTTCTTTTTAAATATGGTCCAAAGTACATATTTTTTCTTAAAACACATTTACTAACTGTGCTCTAGACATCTTGGCCTCGTGGGTGCTCTCTGTCTTTCAATTCCTTTGTCTGTTGCTAGCCCGTTGGCATTTTAGTGTGATACCACTGTTTATAGCAGTTAACTAATCAAAGAGAACTATTTTTCTTACTCTACTAATGCTAATGTTCTGTAATGCGCTAATGTTCTGTAATGCTGTAAAATCTGATGCAGAATCAATCGCCACAAAAGTGATTGTCTGTGTGCAGTCTGTGTTGTGAGGCGTCGCAGGAAGGAGCGTGAGGGAAATTCCCAAGTGATTGAGAATGAGACGGGAATAAGTGATAGTAATTTATCGCAAGAGTTGAAACATGAGGTATGTCAGATATCTGACTTTTAAGTTTTTGACTTGATCAAACATAAGAATGTACAGGGCAGAGTTCTCAAGCCTGTAACTGCCTGTGATTTTCCTGGTTGGCCCATCATTTGATGTTCAAAGTGCATTGAGAAATTTTAGTACTATTTAGATTCGGCGAGTTGATCTTAGCTGGTGTATCAAAATGCTGTGTGGTGCCAGGTTTAAACATTGAAAAGCAAGCCCAAGAGGTCTAGTCCATTCTCTAAGCCATCGGGCTCAAGTTTTGGTCTGCATAAGGCCTCTGATGATAATTAGATAAGTCATTGATTTAGTTGTGAAGATTCTTCTGGTTCCTTTAAATCTCAGGGGCATTGTTGTATTCTTATTTTTATTTGTGGAGCCTTAAGATGGGAATGGAGTTTTTAGTGTCAGTCTAATTAGTGCTAGGCTTTTCTATAGTGTTCACATCTAGGTTTCTTGAGTTATGGTTATTCCATGGGGTTCTTTGGGTTCAAGAAAACAGAAAAAATAGGGGAAAGATTCTTTTTTTTGGTGGGGTGGGGGTTAATTTGGATCTGCAGCCTACCTTCTTGTTAAACTTGATTTTCAATAGGGCAGCCTGTAGAATGGAGAAGAAGACTGAATCCTTAGTCATAGCAGGATTCTTATACTTGAAACTCCAAGATCCACATGGCCACACCTACCTCAGACTTGAATCACCAAGGATCCCAGGTCTTTGACTTTAAACACCAGGAGCCCTCGACTTGGAATTGAATCACCAGATCAGGTCTCCAAACAGAGAAAATGCAAAGCTGTTGAGCACATGCATCAACTTAATTGTATTCATTGCAATTGTGAGGGGTGCATTAATGGGGCGCCAAAAGACCATAATACAACTTTTAGACTGGAAAACTAGTCCCGTGTGCGTGGAACTCTTTTAATGACTGGAAGTTGCCAATTGAGTAGAAATCCCCTTACTTGAATTGGATCAGATGATAAAAGAGCCAATTGAACTTGACAAACCCTCGTTCAGCTGAACCAAGCTCAAAAGCTGGACTTAACGGAGTATACCATGATACTGCTACTACTACTATTACTATCCTGCTTGGGCAGTTCCTTCAAGGGCTTTTTGAGGGTTTCTTATGGATGTAGTACTTCAGGCCTGCATCATCATGGCATGAGACTTAGAATAGGACCAACCATACAGTTTGCTGGTTACTAGGGTTTCAAAGACCGGGATGGGGTGCAAGTTGGTCTGGGTGTCTGATCTGCTTTTTTGCTGTTTTTCCTCTCTTCTTCTTCTTCTTCTTCTTCTTCTTCTTTTTTTTTTTTTTTTTTTTTTTTTTTTTTTTTTTTGGGGTGGGGGTGGGTTACCAGTCCAAGTTCAGGATAACCCTGACAGTGGAAATTAAGTATTCTGTTTTTAGGGTTTATGGGGAATTCTAGGGTTCAGTAGAAACCTTGGAATGCCTGTAGTTTTTTGACTGCAGGTAGGGTCAAGTGTGAGGTTTATTGAGAGGAAGGTTTCCTCAACATTGCAGCCTATTCTGTTGTGGGAAATGGGGAATCAGAATCTGCAGAGTTCTAGGGTTCAGGGGATTTTAGGGTTTCAGTGAATGGAATGGAGTGAAAAAGGAGATATTCAATAAATATCTAGATGTATGCATTGAGAGTCTGAGACAAGTTAATAATGAGTTATGGCTACTACCTACCCTAGGGAACGATGTTATTCTGATGTCCTGTTAGTCTCGTAGATGGTTGCAGACTATAAAATGTAACAATATCTGTCAACATGGTTCAAGTTTTAGTCAAAACTGACCAAGATCTCTCTATAATCTTGATTTCATGACAAACCAAGACGAAACACCAGGGTAAAGGAAATCTGGTTTTCAACCAGAAGTCAAGATATCTTGCTGATTTTGAGAGTTTTGACTCAGATTTGGTTTGTGCTTGTCCATTTTGATGATTTTTTCTGGATTTTTGCCAAAAACCAAGGATTTCTTCTAGTTTTAGTAGGCCTTGAACTCAAGCAAGTTGGTTTGGAGGAAGTTTTAGCCATCAAATAATTGTATTAAAGTACATTAGAACTCCTTATTTTTGTCATTTACTGTTTCTGAATTGGTAACCTAGTATTCTAAATTCTAGCAAGCAATGATAGACCATGGTTAAGAATCCTGTGTGATCATTTTCAATGATTATTTTCTTTTGAAAAAAAGATAGTTCATCCGTTGTGAGTGGAAGACTTCAATAGCTTGGACTTAAAAAAAAAAAAAAAACCGTGATTTTAGGTGTCAAAACCACTAGTTGAGATGGAGAGGGAAAATTCCCTGGTTCAACCTGGTTTCACAAGATCTCGGCCAGATCTTGGTTTCTGGCTAGTTGAAATCAAGATTGAACCATGAACTTACATGTATCGAATATCTTACTTGCCCCAAGACTCCTTTAAAAACAGAAAAAACACGCCTTTCTCCTTCAGTCCTTTACCCATGGCTTTGATAGGTCGAAAAGTCAGTTCATTATTGTTCCACAAAATGGAACGCTAATTATTTAACCAGCTTGTGCTCAATACGGGAAAGGCGGAGGCCACAAGAATGGAATTGATGGTCATTGCCCGTATGGTTATGGCCACAGAAGAACATATCGCCGATTTTCCGGCGAACCAGCAAAAATCAGCCAAAATTGCTGAAATCTGGCTTGTCACCGTCACCCCTTGCTGTTTTCAGCGGAACAGCAAGGGTTTTCAGGTTCAGCTGTAACAGAAGCCTAACTGCTTAACCCTCTTTGTGTGAAAAAAAAAGGAAAAAAAAAAAGAAGAAGAAAAAGGAAACAAAGATGTCATCTTCAACCTCCGATCTTCTTCAACCTGAAACACAGAACAAGTAAATGTGAAGAAAAAGAAACGCATAGGCCAAAGTAATTACTAAAAGGAGCTTTGTGATGTGGGTTCTGGTAGATTAAAGCACAGACGACAGACCAAAGTACTTCAGCCAGTTCAGCGATCAAAGGATTTCCTCCAGAGGAGGGTTTTTAATAGAAGACCAGGGAAAATGAGAAGCAGGGTTTGAACTTCGAATTTTATCTGATTTCGGGCGAACTTTCGGCGATAGTCCGGCAAAATTTCGTCATATTGCCAGGTTTGCTGGGCAGCGAACCGGCGATATCCAGCGAATTTTCATTCCCTGGTTATGGCTTGAAAAGGGGGTCATGATGACCTTGTTTGCACCATTTTTGCATGTCTGTATCAGCTTGTTTATCTTGTTCACAATGAAGGTGCACTGTGTAAAACTCAATAGGATTTATTACAGTGGAACCTATAGATGGGAACACTGTGCCTATTCTCAATAAACCAGTCAATACTAGATTTATTTATTGATCAAGATATGGGTGATATGGTGTGCATGTGTGATGATGAGTGCTTGTGATGTGATTGATGCAGCACAACCAGTGTTCACGCCTCAGTAACGTGAACAGTAAGCTAGCAGATTATACTTTCTAGTTGATGGGTCCCAAGTTCAGCTTGCAAGGAGATAAAATAGAAGATGTTTAGCATGGAAGTTTTGAATATAATGTAGGATGTTATTATTTATTTAGTGGGATAATTATGTAACCAGATTTTTATTTTGGGTAGGATATTTTGGATCAGTTTTAGTTAGTTTTAAATTGCCAAGGGTCCTAGTAGGATCAGTTTCTCGTTAGTTTTGAATTGCCAAGAAGTCCTACTATAGTTGTTTTATTATTGAAGTATGTTTGTTTTATTATTTAAACACTTGTAATCAACTTATTGATGGTTCGGTGACTAGTGTTAGAACAGTGGGGGGACAAAGTAATGAATTCCCGATAGCAGAAGATGTTATTTAGGAGTTTTAAAAAAACAATTAGGATTTTTATTATTTATTTATTTGGGATAATTATGTAATCATATTTTTAATTCAGGTAGGATATTTTGGATCAGTTGTAGTTAGTTTTAAATTTTTAGGAGTCCTAGTAGGATCAATTTTTTGTTAATTCTAAATTGCCAAGAGTCCTACTATAGTTGTTTTCTTATTGAATTATGTCTCTACTATTATTTAGACACTTATAATCAGCTTATTGAGGATGGATTAGAAAAAATGAAATAAAGCGTTTGTATATTTGCAGCCCCTCTCCTCTCTCTCCTCTTCTCTTTTCCTTCTTATGAGTGTTCTTCTCCCTCTTCTCTTCTAGTCTGATTCTTTTCAGGTTTCTCCTTCTTCCCCTATCTTCGTTATCCTTATTATTTTCTCTGTTATGGCCCCCATTAGTTATCTTTGGGTGGAATGCTGCTCGCAAAATCCATGAAACGGCAATTAAACCTATTTGACCATGTGGTGAAGGTCCAATTACTCAAGGAGCAACACTGGGCAGAGAAGGTTTATTGACCAACTAGGGTGCATCTACTAGTGACACATTATCAGGTAGAAGCGTTCATGAATTTTGATGATCCAGCAGGTGCAGGAATTTGCAATGCTCATACTGCTTGAAGGACCATATTTCAATTTGAACCGATAACCCAGGATCTTCACTCCATTTTTCTGACTTCCTCTAGGGGATTTTCCTTCAGGAGGGAGGAGATTTTCAAGTTTTTCACGCTGTATGTGCTACTCTTGGTCCTTGTTTTTATCATATTATCTTATACTTCATATAATCCATTTTAGTTTCTTTCTTCTCTACCTCTATCTCTGAAGCAGCAGATGGGGACAAGTTGTGGAAGATGTGCTGCTACAGCATACACCACCAGGGGCAGTGCCTCGGTATGGATGACTTATATTTTTATTTGTTCTTATATCATTATATTAGTACTAAATGGTCAACAATTTCAGAATTCCTTGTCGAAGGCCGTCATTTATGGGCTCATGTATGCATGCCTAAGTCAAGGAGAACCTGAGCAGGAGGGGAGGGGAGGACTTTCTAAGTAGTAGACCTGTCTACTAGCTTTAATTATTTCCTCCCTATTTTTGTTGGGGTTGTCTTCATTGTCAGGGTTTTAATTGGTGCATCCTCCCAACCTAGGATATCATCATTATTGTACTGTTGTGGTATTGATATGAGAAGTATGGGTGTTCATTCTTAGTGGAGTTGTGGTGATGTGATGAATCATATTGTGACGATTGCTGGATAAGTACTATAGAGGTTTACTTTCCTTGATTGATCATCTCTTTTCTTAGTTCTGTGTTATTCAGTCTTCAAATCTGCTAGACGCAATGTGGAAATAATAGTTTGCTAGTTATTTTAAAGGAACTGTCTTGATCATGTGCTGAATTAAAAAAGTAACAGTTTGATATGCTCAAACTGCAAGATCAAAGGTTCATAGAAACACAATAAATTGTAATTTTTTTTTTCAATTATATGATTGTTTGTTGTGGGGGCCATAGCTGATGCTGTTTTGCTGGGCCTTGCACAAGGCCGTTTTACTTGTTAGAAACCAGAAACTGATTGATCAGACCAGCAAAAAAAGGGGGGGGGGGGCAGCGTGCTTTAGGAATTAAATTTGCATGGTAAAGACAACATATAAAAATGATAGTGGAAAATGAGAAAAACCCAAAAAACTGAACTTAGGTGACCAGGGTAATCCAGATTTTGAAGTTTGAACAATACTTTTAACGAGGACTCGAACTTAAACCAACTGACCTTCTATAGTATTTTCTATTGCCAGTAGGAAATAATCGAGTCTTTTGTACGTGCGCAACTGTATGTCTGTGTGAGTAGGAAATAGCTGTGTTATTTATTTTGTTGGCAACTGAAAACCATGGCAACTTCTTAATTTTTTGGTAAAACTTCCTTGGAGGTCTCCGGTTAATTTAGAACAACAATAAGTCAAGTTAACATATCTGCTGTGACAGCTGATTGACTAAAACCTTTATTATGGGTCAATCCCATGTTTACTTTTGTAGGATGCCTTTAAGTTTGAGCTGTGGTTTTCTTTCAGTGTGCGTCATTCCAATGCATCAAATGGACTTATTTTCTACAGTAATCCCACCCATCACAGTGGATTGACTAGGGCCGTTGTCTGCCCAATGTTTTACTTTTGTGGGATGATCTTTAATAAATGGTTTTCGTTAATGATACATCTAGTGCAACTTATGAACTCTGATTTTATACAATAGACCCACTGCTAAACTGTATGTTTTCTTTCTCTTCCTATCGATCAATTACCTATCTATTATTACAGGAAACCTCCCCTGTAGATAATCCTTGCAGCGAGGATGCATCATCAAATTTTGATGACTCAGCTGAGCATGATGCTGATGCTGATGTAGAAGAAGCAGGAGAAGAGGTGAAACTAGAGACAGCCAAACTGTTCATTCCCAAACAGCAAAAAATGTGTGAGAATGAGATGGAAATTGAGCAGAATGAAGCAGGTAAGTTCTCAAAGTTAAGACAAGGCAATGGATCTGGGGAGGAACCTAATGTGCAGTCCCAGGTGCTAGAAATGGAGAATCCATCTGTCGCTTTCCAGCCTGACACTGAGAAAGATGACATATTAGTTCAGCTCGAAAGTGAAGGCAATGCTGTGCAGAATCGGGATCAGGATACCCAGCTACCTAAACAAGAGGTGAGTTTATTTCTGTTTCTCAAACTAATGTTATTTGCTAAATAGATTCTATTTGTCTTCATATCTTGCTTTGAATGCGTGTTGCATTTCCTTTTCTATGGTCTCTATTTACTCCCTTATTGGAGCATACTTGATTGCTTTTGCTGTACCTTGACAAGTTTTTAGGTAATTTTAATGGAACTAAAAATGAATTTCTAAGTGTTGATACCAGCCAACATTTTGTGACTTGGCTCCTTCCTCAAATGGCTAATTATTGTAGTTGTCAGTTTGGGCTTTAACTTCATAGTGAGATGTCCTTCATTCTCTCTTTCTATGCTTTTGCTTATCCTACTAGCAATAAACCACCTGTTTTGGGATACTGTTGTAAGGGTACTAATGAGAACTAATATATATGTACATTTATACATATAAGGTGTACTTGTAAAGGTAATTTGGTTTTCTAAGCAATATAGAGTGCGGAAGAATTGGTATTGGAGGCAGGAACAGCTCAGAAACTAATTATGGTCTGTCTTCGTACTTTGGAACCCTAGAATAATAGAGAATTCAAAAGAAGTGACTGCATGTGAGGACTTGCATCAAGACTCACCCTTTCTTATCTGATCTAAGTTGGAGTCGGTTGAACATGGTACCAGGACCATTTGTCACCCTAGGGTCCGTTATCAAGGACTGATGCTCCTAAATGGTGATATCTTATGTATAAACTCTGCAGCTCATATTTCTGTTAGATATCTTTCACTATATGGGTTATACGGCCAAGTTTTCCTTAGGGTTTTTTTAATTGCTGGCCTAGGGGCATTACTATACTTGTACTCTGTACTATCTTAATTAAAGGTGGCTAGTGCCAAAATGACCCCTGTTTTCCCAACTCTCGACCTGGTAGAGCTGAGACCCATCAAGGGATTACCGAGTCCTTTCTCTTGGTTCCTCTTTCTTTCTAGCCTCTTTCTTGCTATCCTCCTATGTCTGGAACTTTTTTTCTTACCCTCAGTGTTGCTTTTTCCGCTGAGGGTTTACCCTGGTTTTTTCTTCATGATCTAAGACAAATTGGTGCTTGGGGATTTCGTGAATTTTGTCTGTGTTTTAGTTGCTGCTTGCTACTATTGATGTAGCATATGTTTGTGATTCTTTCTGAGTTTTACCTTTGGATTTCTTGAGATCAGCAATTATGGAAGTTGTAATATTTCTACTGATCATCTGTTTCAGACAGGCCAAGTGGTGGAACTTATGGGGACTTCCCTCCGTCCACTGCTAGACCATCAAATTAGTTGCTGTGCTCTAGGTCCTGCTTTTCATCTATAGATTCCTATTGTTTTTCCAGCTACCTCACATGAGAATCTGAGAAGCCCCAAATGCTAGTCTTTCTCTAGAAAACTGAAGTTTTGAGGACGCCCTTATGACGTCTTTCCTGCTGAATTTGATGAATCCTAACATTGCAAGAGGTCATCTTTTGGTGGAAGCTGCTGCTGATGTAAAAGCAGCCAAAGACCTGTACTCCCAAGTAGCAAATGATGCACAATTTCATGAACTCAGAAAAAATTCTAGGTAGTGTTTTAAGTGGTGAGATACATTGCAAGAGCTGGAATTCTATGATGATTTTCAAGCTTTTTGTTGTACTAATGCCACAGCTTTCAAAAAGCATGAAGACAAGCTAATTGTGGTTCCCTGGCTGGTCGAATGTGGATCTTGATCAATTCGGCCACATGTCCTTAAGTGTGACCAAGTCCATTCTAGGTCCAATCTGAAGATAGCCATTGTACTGCCGTGCTTTAATCTGTAATGCAGGGACAATACGCCCAATATTCTGTTTCTGGTTCTCCATCTTGTTGTTGCTATGCATAATCAAGTGATTGTTCTACTTCAAAGAAGGAACCTATGACATGTGAGTATTTTGGAAAGGAGTGTCATACCAAAGACTTTTGCTGGAAACTGCCGGGATATTTTGGTGATCGAACCAGTCCAATGCACATCACACTTATATTCTCTCATTTTATTCTACTCATCTTAAACCTTCTTATTTTCAAAGTATGTCTTGATGATTCCTTCCAGCTTAGTGTTTCCTGTCTATAGCATTGGTGAAAAGCTTACACTCATGATTTTAAAAATTTTAGCCTGATCTATGACATTACTCTGTTGAATTTGTTACAGGACTCACAGAACAGGCATCAACACACTAAAACTTTTGAGAATGTTTTTCATGAGAATCCTTTGGTTTTGGAGTTGTGTTCTACACTTTTCCCTGACAATTCTGTGTCTGTTTGGACGGGGCCTCATTCGCTTGTCCGTCGCTCTAACCCCATTCAGAGTGGTGCCATTCATGAGGCTATGGCAATGTTTATGAAGTAGTAACAATCAAGGGAAAACAATGTGGTGATGTTTAAAGCTCATAGCTTCTCTATGTCACAGAAGGATATGCGTGAAATGGATGAGCAAAACAACCCCAGGTTGAATTCTTCAGTTGCTGCTTATCCCTGTTGGTCAAGCTTGAGCCATGTTAGGTCGTAGAAGGTCTAATCTAGTCCATCCAGATTGCTGGTCATTTCTCCGTGGGAAGTTTGAAGATCATGATGAGAGCTCCGAACTTGTCAATGAAGCATAATAAGACATGAAGGAGCTGGAAGTCCTATTAATTTTTACAAAAAGAGGGCTAACATCATTCATACAAAAAAGTGGCGGAAAATTAGGGCCATTTGTATATTGTGAACCACACTTTCTTTTTTGCTGCTGTGGTAGAGGTTAGTTATTCTGTTAAAGCCAAAGCAGGCATGATGCATGACAATGGCATACATAAGTTTATTCCTCTTTCTTCTTTTCTTCATGACATAGGTCCTTGCTGGATGGTTCTGTACTCCAAGAAGACCTCTAACTGATGGACAGGTAGGCTTTGTGACTTAGGCTTCAGTAATGGAAAGAAAACCAGAGAACTGTACAGCTTGGAGGTTTAGTATTTTACCTATAGTAGTTGATGAGCCCACACTGATCATGGCAGAAGCTGCATTGCCACTTGTTTTACTGTGGACAAATGGGTTAATTAAAGATGTAATCTTGTTTAATGAATGCAAATGAATACTTTGATCATTTTCTCAATATTGTTGCCAATCATGAATTGATAACCTAGTTGGGCATCTTATAAGATACCCAATGTTTTACACCACTGGATTTTCTTTTATTTTTTGGAGCGGATGATTTTATATATAAGGAGGGTAAGAGTTGTTTCATGTACCACCAGGGAAAGTCAGCTTAATTTTCTTCATTATTCGGTGGTAAATTAAAAATAGGCTAGGATTCAGCACCAGAATTTGTTGCTGTGTTAGGAGTTAGGACCTTATGACCACAAGCGAATTAGGAAGTGACAAAGCTTCAGTCAACGACCAAAAGCTAATGATCAACATTGAAATTTCAACCGAGATCTTGGTCCAATAATCTGAAATGCCTCAGGACGGCCTCTTGAAACAAGGTCCATTGGTGAGAGACACAGAAAGAGGAAGTCATCCAGAATTCCAAACCCTAACTGATGGACCCAAAATAGTCTCTCAATTTTCAATGTTTTGGTGGTTGAATTGGATTAACGTCAACATCTTAACAGAAAAACATCCTCCATTATGCACAACAATGTACCTTTTATACCGTATGAAAGGATAGGATTAAATGTTTAATTTTAACTTCAAAAATACTTTGAAGTTGCTTTGCTTTCTCAGCTGCCCATTTGGTATATATGTGCACTGTTGTGCATAGTAGATGATGTTTTCTCTGTAGTCTTAGTTCGACCTCTATTTTTCAGGTCAGAATTGCTTATATTAGTTTAAGATTCCGTTATCTCTTTTCGTCTCTCTTTCCCTCTTTAATAAAATGAGCTTTAGGGCTCATCCAAGAGACCAAATTCAGCAGCTTATACAATCTGGTTCAATCATCACCAAAACCAACCCATCGGGTGCTCTTTAAACAAAAATTCAAATTGTAACCTTCAAGGAACCATTTCTGAATCGTCGGTTACTTTGATCCAAGTTTCAACTTTTATCACATTTAATCACTATTAACAATTAACTTGACTTAGGTCAATATAATTAAGGTTGGTTCACAAACTATGGATCTACATACCAGTTCCATTAAACAACATACTATTCCGTTCATTCATATTACTTGGTCCCATGGCTTTGGCTTACTCAGTCTACTTCTCCTCTGGAACCTAATAATACGAGGAAAAGGTGTAAAGGCTACCTGTTCTATTTTTAATGATTTTCCATTCATAGAATGAGTATATCAAACACTAACTTATTCTAATAGTGTTCTAAAACACCCAATTATAAAAGCAAGTTTTATGAAATACTTAAAAATAGAAATAATCAAATTTGTTACTAGTGTTTTTCGATGCAGAAATACTCTTTGGGTTATCAAACAGATGTTTGATTAGAAAAAATTTATATTTATTTACTTTTTATATATTTATTCAAAGTCTTCTACTAGAATTTATGTTATTTATTTTTTTTAAAAAAATTAAATTATTTGTCATATATTTCCTCTAACTCTTCCACTCGAATCAAATGCATGTTGGAGACGATTTATAAAGATTGGGATTTGAAATTCCCAAGAACACTCTGTAAAATTTGACTACCAACGTATAAGACTCTAGCGAATTAAACGGTACCAGAAAGGTAAACGCCAAAAGAAAACGAAGGAAAACCAAAACCAAAACAAGAAAAGATTCGTTTCGATTCATGCGTTCATTTCTCTCTACTCGAAAGCCCTACGTCTGGTCCACCGAATCTGATCGTTCGGGCCGTCCGGCGAGCTCCACGTCGCAGGTTATTCTCCGACGCCCGGCGAACTTCAAGTAAGCTCTCACTCAATTCCTTTTCATGGCATATGTCACTGCAATCTGTTGAAGATCTGATCGTATAATCAGAGTTTCAGTCTATTAGCTCAACTCTGTTTTCTGGTTTTTAAATGTACTAGGTTGCTACAGATGTAATTTTCATTGTTTTATTTCCGATCTATACAAATATATCATGTTTGCCCCTGCTGATTGGCTATGCTGTTTGTGTTGTTTCTGGGTTTAAATGGATTGGCTTCAAATCTCAGCTTTATAAACAACTAATACGGAACTTGTTCATATTAAAATCTGAAGGACGGGGGTGGGAGTGGGAGTGGGGGTTAACGAACTCTTCAACGGATGAAGCTGTAGAGGGATATAAATGAGGGAGTGGAGGAAGATATTTCAGTGATTATGTTGTACCTTATTTCACGAGTGTTGATTATTCATTCTATGGATTTCTCGTCAATTGGTTGCCTAGTAAACCTTTCATTTTTCAAAGTTTTGCCGTCTCGAAAAGCATGCTAGACAGTGTGCTTTCTATTCCAGGTTATCCATAGTCCTTCAAATGGTGCTATTCAAATTTAGAAATTGATCCTTATCGAGATTACTAAGTGTTTTCTGTTTCCTCCCTCTTTGATATATTTGAAAACTTGACTTTGAAGAGGATCTACCAATTGTCTCATCATAAATACTGCATCATCTGCTGCTTTCATAGTAGATACCTGCTTGGCTGTGTTGCTGAGATGTTCCATTAGATTATTCAGTGGGAAGAAATCCCTGTTATTTAATAATTTTAACTGTCATTCTGTGCTGCCTTGTTCCATACTTTCATGTGAGTTTCAGAAGTAATTCGTGAACTGCAGTTTTCCAGCTGATACTGTTCTCGAAAGGGGAGGATATCACTCTACTGGATGACCCTGCAAGCAAACATCCTGTCACAAGTTGTTATCTCTACTTGCAGTCCCATCTTCATTCTTACTAATAGCAAAAATATTTCCTGTTGTATTCTGATTCTATTCCTGAAGTCCTAATTGTGACTATTGATTTTTTGGATCCCAGTCCCTTTCTCCATATTCCCCTCAATAATCCTTTGTCAATCAGTATCCCTCTTTAATCCCACTAGTCAATGTCCCTTGCAGGGGAGAGATTTGTTGACTGCAGTCAGAAGCTGAACATCTGAACTCTCTTTGATGTAGCATCAGAAATGACTGATGGCCAAAGATAGGATCTCAAGCAGAACCAGCTTGAATTTGGGAAAATATGGTCAGGATCAGCCTGAAGTTTCAAATTTGGTTGTTTCGGTTTCTGTAATGGTATTAAGCCATTGGATTTGGACAGTGGTGGGGAAGGATCTAAAGTTCTCTTGTGGGATAAAATGGTTAAGATGTTGGTCACCTGGAGTGGAGATCTTTATTCGTTTTGCAGCAAAGAGATAATTAGGTTTTTAGGATGGGTATCTCAAATAGGGTCATTGGATGTCAGATTAATTCAAGATTGGTGGAGTTTGTGTGGATTAATGTAACTAGAGATTGTTTAAGTTTGAAATGAACTGGATGGCTGGAAATATTTCTTGAAAACCTTGGGTTTTAGGCTTTGGGTTACTGTTGGGGGAACCAGGAACATATAGATTGTTGTGGTTGGATCAGGCTGTAAACCGGATTGAATAAGGAGGTAGGTGTAGGTCCCAATCTTGGAGGGTCTGATGGTTAGATTGAGCACAATTTAGGTTAGGTTTTTTTTTTAATTGAATTCAAAATTTTAGGGGGTAAAACCTTGTGTTGTGGAGGCTTCTAATGGTTGGATTGCACAAATTTAGGTTAGAAAATATGGTTTTTTTGGTGAATTTGGAAATTCAAGAAAGGGGGTGAAGTCTTGGATTTTGGATGGTAATATGATGTGTACTATTTGGTTGGATGAGTGATACAGCCTGAAAACCTACATCTGGAAGAGGATTCCAAATCAGGCCCCAGAGGGTGCTGTCCACTACTAGTAGTAGTTTAAGTATTTCCATAGTTATTCATCCAAAGGAAAAAAAAAGTATTTCCATAATTTTCTTGTCTTTTTTGGTGTCTCTAATTTTTGGTTAGCGCTGGTCTAGCTTAGTTCAAGTGGTCTAGTTCTAGCCCACTTTAAGTTATTAGACAGAAGATTCTTTTCGTTTTCTTCTCATCTTTTTTAATCATTCTTCCTTTTCCTTTTCCTCTCATCTTTTTTAATCATTCCTATACTTATTTAAAGCATCCATGATTTAGAGTTGCTGTTTTATGTTTAATCTTAGGTGTCCAAGTCCTAACTCAGGTGGGAGTCCTGTTTCAATCAGGTTTTCAAGTTATATTTGTAATTGGACAGGCCTATGGCCTTTTTCTATACTGCCCCACCTCCCTTCCTCCCTCCCCCACCAGGAAAAAGAAAAAGGAAAGAAAGAAAAAGGTTAATGGGAAGAATAGAACCTGATTACTTCAATTATTGCTTTCAGTGCTGCTGCATTCCCTTTTATATTTGTCTAATCTGAGCTTAAGATGAGTTTGGTGTTTAAAGTCCAAGAGGCCAGGATCCTTGCTGCTTAAAATCCAAGGTGGTTTTGAAGGTTCTTGGAGGTTAAAGTCAAGATCTTTGCTGTGCCTATACATTCAACCTACACTTTCTTCAAATGATCCACCACTGAAGAAGAGGTTCTACAGCTAGTTAGGTCGAGGCCAGCTCTTCCTTACGCCATCGTTCCTTGTAAACCATCGTTTCATGGGACAATATTTTCAATGGTGGGGAGTCTTCAGTGCCAACAGTGATCATGGGGTTTTTAGAGGAAAATAACAAGCCTTGAAACTTGGTAGCCTCATTTTATGAACCTGAAGAACATTTAGATCTTGAAGATGGAATGGTTTCTCTATCACTGGAATCAGGTGAGGAACTGAGTTTCCCAATTGAGATTTAAGAGCTATGGAGACTCTGGAAAGCAACAATTATGGTGTGAAAACACTTCCTGATGTTGAATTCCCAAAACAAATGAGAAGTTGGGGGTGCTAACTTCTATGACAATTATGGGAGTGATAGGCTGCTTTGCATCAGATTCTCTTCACCATCCATATTATGATGGTTCTGTTGTATGGAGAGTGTTGAAGCTTGCTTCTGCTCTGGAGTTTAGTTGGTCAATAACACGACCTGTCCACCATGCCATTGCACATTCTTTAAGTAGTTTCAGTTCCTAAGAAGGTGATTGAGAAAATCAACTTTTGTGGGTTGAGAAATAGAAACTTATAAAAACATGAGACAAGCTTGAGTCATCTAGAAACAATGTTTGTGTCTTTTGTGGTTGATAAAACTCATCTAGGGGAGTGCTTTGGTCTCTGTGTGTGTGCTTCTCCAGTGGTAGTATATATCTTGAGGGCTCCCAAATGTGTTCAACACCCTTTGTCCCTATTCAGGAGTCCACTGTGTTCCATTTACAAGCTGAGTTGGTATTATGGGAAGCTGTAAGGTCACAATTTAATAAAGTTCATGGTTTCCTCTGCTGTGCTTTGTAGCCGCCATAGAAGCATCTGCCACTTGAGCAAACCTAGCTGTATGACAAAGGAAGTGATGCAACCAATTCTCTTTGACCTCGGGCATGGAGGAAGTGCTCTCATTTGATTCCCGAGAGGAGTTGAATTCTGATTGGCGTTTTAAAGGTTGCCTGCTTTTCAAGTTCCATAGGAGGGCAGGCTTGTTGAACTTTGTAGTCTTTGTTTCTTGATGTCTAGTTACACAGTGCAAATGTAGAATGGGCTTTTTGATGCATTACAGAATGAGCCTCACTCTTGGATGCATCCTGGTTTTGAGAGAATGTATGCCAAACAGTGTCTTTTACATTTCAGAATGCATTCTGACAATGCATTCCAAACATAGCTAAGTATATTATTATTGATCAAATGAAAGGGATTTTGATTCATAATAAAAGGGACACTGTAATTTGTTAAAACAGGAATTAGATTGGTCTTAGTGAATATTCAAAACTTCATGTACGACCACCTATAGTTTTCTTGCCTTTGCAATGTCTATGAATGAAGTTGAAATTTGACAGGCAAGATATAATGAACTAAGAACACACGTGTGACGTGACACACACCTCCCTCCCCCCCCCCCCCAGGCGGGGGCAGGGAAATGTTGCATGGTATACCTTTTGATTTACATCAATCTGCAGGAGAAGGTAGCATGGTAAGGCGAAAAGACCGATTTTGGGAGTATGCTGAGGATTTAAAGGGGCGGTTTTTATGCAAATTTTGTCAGAAAGAGTATCCTGGGGGAATCGCACGAGTCAAATCTCATCTGTCTCAACAACGAGGTCGTGATATTGCAATTTGTGACAAAGTTCCAGATGATATTCAAGCTCAAGCTCTCCTTGCGATTGGTCCTAACAAGAAGAGTAAGGTTGCATCTTCAACCAAAACAGAAAGAAGTGGAATTGGTTCATCAATCCCTAATGCTTCAATGAGTCCACATCAAGTGCCTATGCTGAGAATAAGTGAGAAAAAAGACACTGAGTCAGTTGACAAAGATGTTTTTGAATTCTTTCTCGCGAATAACATTTCACTAAATGGCATTGAATCTCCGTCATTTATTAAAATGATCAATTCTATTACTGCTTATGGTTCCTGTTACTATCCACCCAGTTATTCAACTCTTTGCACAGAACTGATACCAAGGGCAAGGAAAGAGATTGAGAAATATGTCTCTACAGTTAAGGAATCTTGGACTCTCAATGGATGCACTTTGATGTCAAGCATGTGGACTGATGTGAGTGGTTGTTCTTTCATCAATGTGGTTGCATATTCTCCAAAAGGAGCTGTTTTTTTAAATTCATTTGAAAGATCAGCCAAGAAAAAAACAGATTCCTTTCTTAGAGATATATTTAAATCTGTTATGGATGAGATAGGGCCAGAAAATGTTGTGCAGATTCTCTTGAATGATACTTCTGGTTGTGAATCTGTTGGTGATTTTGTTATGGAGAAGTACTCACACATCTACAAAATGCAATGTGTCACAAATGGAATACAAATGCTTTTAATGGATATTTATGAAAAACTTGAATGGATAAAAGGTGTTTTTGATGATGCTAAACTGGTGGTTGATTATATATTTAAGCACAAAATTGTTTTGAAGCCATTGGGGGATATGACTAACAAGGATTTGAGAAGGCCTTGTAAGACTGAATTTTCGTCCTACTTTTTAATGCTCCAATCGGTCTTAGATGCTGAAGAAAATTTGCGGTTGATGATTGCGTCACCTGATTGGAACAACCTGAATTCTGATGAGACTGCATTGGCAGGAAAAATTTCTCAAACAATTCAAAGTGAAGCCTTCTGGATTCAAGGAAAGGATGTTTTGTCAGTTTTAGAACCACTTATTAAAGTGTTACGTTTGGTTATTGGTGAGGAGTTGACTACAGGTTACTTGTTCGAGGCAATGGAAAGGACAAGGAAAGTGATTGAACACTGTTGTATTAGTGATCCACCAAAGTATTCAGGGCTACTGGAATTGTTTGATAAAAGGCGGAATGGGCAGATACTCCACAAGGTTCATGCGGCAGCTGCATATCTGAACCCATCTCTTATGTATAATGGGAAGATCAGATATGAGGACGTTGATGTAAGAGATGGTTTAAACTATGTTGTGGAGACCATGATTTCTAAGGATGAGAGGAATGATTTTGTTACACAGCTATTACTTTACAATGGGAAAAGTCCAAAAGTTTTTGATACTATTGCATTATCCATGTTGACGAATGTTCATCCTCGTAAGTGTTAAAACCTCTTTATTTTATCTACCAAACACCATTTAAATATGGAGTTTTATTTTATTTTTTTCCTTTACTTGCAGGAATTTGGTGGGAATTCAATTGTGCTTCAGTTCCTTTACTTCAAAAGGTTGCCATGCGAATTTTGAGCCAACCGTGTAGCTCTCGGGTATGTGAACTAAATTGGGGTGCCAGTGAAGCAGCAGAATTAAAGAAAGCTAACAAGACACCAAATATTTCAGACGATGTGGTTTTTATAAAGATGAATAGGAAGATGAGGGCTAAGTTTACAGATCCTGAAAGGAAACAAATTGAGGCTATTGATCTAGACAATCTTCCAGAGCTTGCCAAAGGCACCATTGATTGCCTGGAGGATTTTGAACATGAAGCAGGTGATACCTGATGTTCAAAGAAAATGATGCTTGCTTAAGATTGTCTAATTTATATCCTGCCAAAAATTCCATTTGACTTTATTCTCTAGAGGGTGTAAAGTTGTGTATTAGTTGGATATCTATTTTGATTACATTGTGCACTTGATCCATCGGGTAGTATTTCTTGATACGCCTTATGTTTCAACTGTTTTTGTTGCATGGTTGAATATTGCTCTATGCTTTACGAGCATCCAAGGTTCACCTGAAAGTACATTCGCAGGAGGAACAACCAGCATAACCTGAATATTTTACAGTTTAGCACTTTGCGAACTTTTTGGTCTTAAACTGAAGCCTTGGTTCAGGCTTTGTTTTAGGCCTTTTAGTTTTATGCTTGGGTTTGTTTTTAGATGTATTTCTTGCTTAATTTATTAGTTTTAAAATGCTGAACAAGTGTATTTAATCTCAGCCTGTCCTTTGTTAAGTTCTTCTAGATTCTTTCCATTTCTTGAGATTCTGTTTGAGAAATTTGGACTGCGAGGAACCCCTCCAGACCTGGGAGGTTTCCTATTATTCTTTTTCTGAAAAAATAGCCTAACTGTAATTAATGACACCTGTCCAGTTTTCTAGGGACTACAAAGTAAAGAAAACTAGGAAAAAAAAAAAAAAAAAAATTAAGCCTTTTAGAAACAATAAATAAAAAGGTCAGAATAACTTAGCGTAGGGGTGGAATAAATGCCATATGTTTCCTCCAGGCCTTTTTAGCCTGGTTGCCTCTACCCCCCCCCCCTCCTTTCCCCCCTTGTACTGTATTCTTCCCTTCAGGGTGTTTATGTTATATTCATGTATTCATCCAAAAAAAGGCCATCTGTCCAGCCTTGTAGGAACAATAAAACCTCGTTTGGCCTTCGTAAAACAATTTTAGGCCTTCTGGAAACCATATAGTAAAAAAGAATGCAACTCAAAACAGTTATTAAGAAAATATAACAATGGGGAACTTCTCTTGTGTGGAAGGGTTCCTTGCAACCCAAGTTCTCCTAAGATTGAAATTGTAAGAAGCAGAAATATCAAACTTCCACCCATGGAGGTGTTTCTTACCATCCAAGTTCTCTTAAATTAGAAACTGTCTAGAAGAACAAATTGCTGGAATTTTGGTACCCATCTTGCCTTCTAGAAACAATAATGTTTGAGGGGGGAAAAAGAAAAATATAACTTAAACAAGCTCCACTACTAGCGCTAAAAGGTCCAAACCAAAATCTGATCAGTGAGTTCAGTTTAAGATAACAAAAAAAACTTGGATCAAAGTGCTTAATTGTCTGGTACTACAGTCCAGTTGCCAGGCTGGTTCTTCCTCTTGTGCATGTACTTATGGGTGAAAACTCGGATCTGCAAGATTTTGTACTTCATAATTTGATTTTGATGGTTGAGTTGTATCAATGAAGTTGATGTATACATTAATTTTTGGTTGTAGGTCTGAAAGTGAAACCATGTTATCCTAGACTTTTTGACATTTGTTTTTTTTATTGTTTTATTTTTTCACATGTAAGGTTGGTTCACTGGAGATGAGTGTTTTCCTTAAGTTTGTTATTAGTTAAATTTGCACATTGCATCTGATCCTAATTCTTCTTTATGATCAGCCGTGAAAATGGAAAATTCTAGTGGGAGCTTTTAACTTTTTGTACCATCTATTCTTGGTTTATGTTCGAATTCAATAATTAACCATAGTATTTGGACCATTCCATGACTACATGTAGCATTTGAATCCATAAAAAAAATTTTTCCCCGGTAAATTGATGAATTAAGCAACAACTATGCACCAATATTTTTGTACTTCACCACATTAGATTTTGTTTTAAAGATGACTGTACTTGTTCTATCCAGTATCAGTTGTTATTGAAATAAGGTAAGCATTGTTCGCAGGTCTGAAAACAGTGGCCACATGGCCACAATTCGTCGGTGCCGGGTGCAAATCTTAGTTAGAATCAGCTATGACCTGTATCTCGTGTCAAGCATCCCTCTATGCACTGTATGAAAAAGAGAAAAAGTTTATTATAGTGGATTATAGGGTGATGTATGTGAACATAAAGGTTGAGATATATATGGGTTCAGGCTGTGCAGGTAAACTGCTAATCCAACTGTTTAGTTCTATCAAGGCGGGATGACTTGATAGCTGGTAGTTGGGGCAAGATTAGTCAGCTTGTAACCTAAAAACCTTGTGCTTGGTTGTGATTCCCTAGGTATGAAAAATGGCTTTGCATTAACCATCTGGTGAGTTGAACCGGTTGTGCCAATATATACCTGTCCTGACATGCACTAGATTCATATGAGGGATAGGTTGTTAAAGTAAACCTGCTAAAGAACCAGCTGGCCTGTGTTTTGGTCTGGAATCTCTACATCCAATCTGATACATACGTCCTAAACATGAGGCATGGTATGCTCATAGCTGGTTGAATGCTAGGGACTAGATTTTCTTTTAAAAAATGATCCTAGCAGATTGCTGTAGCCAAGGTGGGTGGATTCCACCTTGTGCTTGTCCTTGACCTTGGAATTTTGCATTCAAGCACACGGTATAGCTTCATGAGAAAAATGTATACCTTTATTAAAGAACATTTAGCAGAGCATACCATGGGATGCATAGACTAGGTTCACTACAAGGTATGGATCTTCCTCCTATATGATTGCAAAACACTCTTGCTGATCCTGGCTAAAGAGTTCATAATAGAAGGATCAAAAAGCTTTTATTACTATTTAGCAGTAGTTGTGCCAGGGTCTCCATAGTCGCGAGGATCCCCACAATTTTCTTGGTTGAAATTGTTCAATGATTTGATTTTGTCATTGTGAAATTTCTTATATGTTAAGAGTGTCCTCCTGTTTAATGTTCTGGGAGGTGATTTGGTTTGTCATCACTATCTTCTTGTCTTGTTGTAAACTGAACGCAGGAGAGTTGATCCTTCCCACAGTACTGTCTAATTTCATCTTAAAGCCTGTAAAGAACGAAAAGTGATGTTGAAGTGATTGGGAAGTTACAAATGTGCAACTTGGATTCCTTTACTTGTTTTACCTGTCTGGGACGATTTGGAAAATTTTGGTGCATCTGTAACCAAAGAGGAGATTCTTAGATGCTATTTAAGAGGTACATAGAATTCTTGGACATTCGAAACACAGATCAATTTACGGAGAACTGACAGTAGTGAAAACTTCATAGTTTTGAATTTTGTGAAAATATTTTACAGCATATGACTGCCCTGATTGTGATAAGTAATACAAATTAGTCTTTCAAACTTCCCTAGTGAGCAAAAAGCACCTCTTTGAGGTTATCTGACAGCCATTATTGCTCCAAGCATCATCCTGTTGGGAGGGTTTTCTCTCAAGGATTGCATTATCTAATTGCCTTTTGAGCATGAATTGCATTTTCTTTTTCTTTTGATCTCGGTCAAAAAATTCATGCCAATAGATTTCATCATGATAAGGGGTATATGTTCTCTGCTCCCGGGGGAAGAGTGGGGGCAGGGGGGTTAGCGTGGACTAGGATCAGGGTCAGGGTTGGATGGAAAGATTATATGCTGTATATTGCACAAGGCTGTCATCAATCATACTCCTGTTCCTTTTTGACATAGCAAAGGTTAGTGCTATATCAGCAGATGGCCGGTGCATTTTTTTTTCATGATGTTCATTGTAAAATAGTAGAAGTTTTCAGTCAGGAATACTCTTCTCGAACTGGGTTTATATGTGTGATCTGTTGACTATGATTGAGGAGGATTTCAAGCTCGACAATATGCTTTTGCTGTATGGTATTATTATATTGATTTTTTTATTTTGTTATTCAAATAATTGCAAAATGATATTCTACAGCTCATATGTTGAAAAAATTACTTATGCAGTTATTGTGTATAGCTTAAATGTGTTATGTTCTCTTAGAGAAGAAAGACTTACCCAAAAGAGAGAGAGAGAGAGAGAGAGAGAGAGAGGGGAGAGATTTATGAACACTCTAACCCCCCCCCCCCCCTCTTTTTTTGGTAGACAGAGCTTCTATATATAAGGGAGAGAACTATTTATATATACACTAGAGAGTTGGACACTTGACCTCTTACCATGGGAGTTTCTCATCTTCCGTTCAATTGACTTTTTGAGTAAATTGCTGTTGACACCTCAAAACAGAGGCCTTAATGCACAAATACCCCTTTTAATGTCTTATCTTATAAGCACAGCACCCCGGAGCTGGATTTTTATTGGACACTTAACCCTTTTACTCTTTTTCTTTTTTAAATTAAAAGAGAGAGACACAACACAACTGTTTTTCAGCTGAAGCTTGTAAAGAAAAGTTAAGTAGCTAGGATCATATCTGAAGACTAGAGGCAGGTTAAGCCTATTTATCTGATTAACCACATCTAAAAGGAGGCCCAGTTGGTGTATGGATTGGGTTGGCATTCTCTGTAGCCCTGAGTTCAGTGGTGATCTTTTTCTTCATTTATTCTCTGGTCACTATGGAAAGCATGCACCGATAGGCTCAAAGGCAGGAAAACATGGTCACCAGAAGACATATAGTGAAAGAAGGTGAGAGAGCTTTTTCGAGTATAAATGCAGGGGAGGAAGGTGAAGTCATGGTTACAAGCAGGTACAAGCAGGGAGGAGCAGGTGGGTACCTATTTCTGGAGAGTCCTCCCAAGGCACCCTTTTTTCGACTAAATACAGATGTGGCTTGGCGTGAAAAGGAAAGGAAGGTAGGGGCTGGAATCATGAATCGCTCCTCTAGCTCGGTATTGGAAGGTGAAGCTATGGCTTTGCGGTGGGAAAGCTGTATGCACTAGGTGATTGTCAAGACTATTCGGAGGTTGAGTTGGATAATCACCAGTTAATTAGGATTGTCAATGGCTTCGAGGAAAGTCCATTCCATTGCCTTCCTATTGTCCAAGATATCCAGTTTTGAGTTTTGAGGCAATGTATGGTCTTAGGGTATCAAATGTAATTGTAGATCACCTAGTCATGACTCTCTCCTTAGGAGAAGATAAAGACTGGCCTTCATCCATTGTGTGGTTGTTAGAGCTTTGTTCGGCCGGCCGTGTCCATTTTATCTCTATAATAGATTAGTTGATTAACACCCCCACCCCCCCCCCTAAAAACAAAAAAAAATAATAACAATAATTCATTGGTGATTTTCCTTTTTTTTTTTACAAACTAATATCCCATGCACTCTGTAGCAATTGAGTGTGGGGGGGGGAGGCAGGCTTGAGAAAACCTGTATTGGTTTGTGGGTTACAAGACTAATTTTTTTTTCTCATGGGCTTGGGTCGGTGGCATTTACAGGTCAGCACTTCATTGTGATTTCATCTTCTAGGGCAGTCAGATGAGGCCCTAATTGTTGTCTTGCTTTCAGGGGATTTTTTTTTCCGGTTTTACTCCCGTTTTTTTTTTTTGATGGTGATAAAGGGGTTAAACCCCCGGTGGGTCCCACCCCCCGTGGAATCTGCTGAAAAGAAATTGAGTCCAAATCCTCTATCCTCTATTTTTAAATTTTCTCTTACAGTTTACCTGACTTAAATGACATCATCAAGTGGTCTATATGAGTGATAGATGACCTAAATCGAAAGAAACATCAGCACTCCGTGATTTCATCTTCAGGCAGTCTGATTGACAAATTAACCCTCTGACCTTCGAGGCTGAGTCCACCTTTATTCTCGTATTTTTAAATTTTTCTCCCGCGTCCCTGACAGTGGTGATAGAGGACCTAAATCGAAAGAAACTACGCCGATGAGGTTTTGGTGCGATTATCTTGTTGTTTTATTCTCTCATTTCTAGATAAACCAAGATCAAAGTTCATCCATCATCCAGGTTTATCCTTTTCTTTTGCAAATACATCCAATTATTTAAATTCAAGAAAAATGAAGTGTAGCCAATAGCGAATTGATCGATCATCAGTCTTTGTTCAGGTTTCATGGAAGAGATTGGATAATGTATCTGAAAACACCTACAACCCAACCGTGAATTATTTCCCAGAAAAAAAGAAAACTTGTTGAACAGATTCAGGGGAAGTAGCAGAGATAAGAGAAAGAAAGTTCTGATTCAAGGTTTTACTTAACCAAGAGAAACTACAAATAAGAAGATAAATCGTAGAACGAAGAGTAAAGTCGCTCTTAAGAAGGATGAACTTTATTGCCAGGTTTGGATGACAAACCCTTCCATGCAGATTTCATCGATGCAGTGGCCGAAAGAAGAGCAGCTTCCATGTACTTCTTCGAAGCAGTAGTCGCTGCCTTTTCCATCGATTTCCCGATCTTCCTCGCATTATTCGCCACTCGAAGTAGGCTATCTAGTTCAGACTTCGATGCAGAGTCTAATTCCAGTTCAAATCGCCGGAATTCATCCATGGCTTCTTCCATGGCCGAGTTGAGGTCATCCTCTGCTTCTTTCATGAAGGTTTCAGCTTCTTCAACTTCTCTTTCCTGTTCAGATTCAAGGTTAGCCCATGCCTTGTAGGCTTCCAATTCGTAGAGTTTCAACAGATCTTCTATTGTCGCTGGATCAAAATTCTTGTCCTGCAATGCTAGATCTGATAAAAAGGAGAATTGATCCATTAGAGCATCCATGGATGATGATGATGATCTGCTCAACTTTGGCCTTAGCTAGAGTTTCTCATGAAAATTGAGTAGAACAGGAAGTCTGGAATGATATCTTTATTCAGTGACAGAAGAACATTTGGGTGCTGTTTGGTTTCCGAGAAAAAGTTGTCAAAACTCAAAAGGCACTTTACGAAGGAATCGGCCCCTTCAGTCAAAATCACTGGAACCTTTAGATCCAGATCCAACGGTTGTTATTAAACCATCTAATTTCATGTCCATCCACAGAAGTTTTTGGTTGCTTGAGGTTTTTCCACCAAATAGAATTATTTCTTTCAAGAAAAGGCAAGAAAATGGAGACATCGATGACTTTATATCTTATCTATAGAAGAGCCTGGGAATCATTGCGGTTGGTTTGTGGGGTCTGAGGATTAGGTATGGTGATAAATTATTACCTCTTTTCACACAGTTGGCGTGGAATGAGAGATTGCTTCACTTCACTTGTAACTCCTAGGAATACACGGAAATTGCTTCAGTGCTGCAGCCAGCACCATGCAATCCATGGTCTACCAAACAAGTAATTGAGATTTTGTCTTAACCACAATTTTCGATTTGAACCTGTTGGTGCAGATTTCGCCCTGATCTATAGACCGTGAATCTAACACCGAACCAAGCAGATCTGGATCGATCTGACTTCAACTTCATTGGATTGAAATGAGCTCTCACAATGAATCTATTAGAAACGTAGCCGATCGTCTTGATCGGCGTCACATCTCCGACAATCTTGTCAGATGATAGTTCAAGTAGGGTTTTTGAGCTCTTTCAAAGCTTCCAAAGAGCCTCTCCAACAATCTTGTCAAATGATAGTTCAGGATTTAGGGTGTGTTCTCCTTGAGAAAGAGTACTCCTTTTATAGCGCTTCTCAATTTAGAGTGATCGTCGATCAACAAATCAATTGAATGGTCATGATCAGCCTTTATCTGGTTTTTAGGGTTTACCCACTAAGAACTTCACTTTGTTGGTTTAGAAGGCCTTAATGGAGATAGACAGGAATAGAATGAGAGTTCCGAGATTTAGAGGTGGTACCCCGATTAGAATATTTTAGTCACAACAAAACCATAAACTAAATGGTCCTATCTCCTTCATTGCCCATCAGCCGTGATCTTAGGACATAATAAATTGCAATGGTCATTGCAGTTGCAAATGACTTTACAATGACTTTTTGGGCGCTTCTCCCTCTAACAACTTCACTTTGTCAGCTTGAACCAATCGAATCGTCATGAAACCGGAGCAAACCGGCCTGGACCCGGATTGAAATATTTTAGTCACAACAGAACCATAAACTAGATGGTGCTATGCCTTCATTGCCCATCACCCAAGTAGAGTTTAGGAATACACAGGCAGCAATCTTTCCGATAATGCTGTTGGCAATCATGCATATTTATAATTGACTTGAATTGGTGTCCCTTCTCTTTCGGTCTTCAGATTTTTAGGTATTTTGGTTTGATACTGAAATTGATCAACTAATCTGCTACATAATCTGTATTGAGACGGTCCGGAACTGTTGATTTGAAATCAAATTTTAGGGATCCTACGTGACTAGCGATTGCATCTTCTTAAATCTTAACATCCTTCCTCAACTCCTAGTACTAAAAATGAATTAAATCTTAACATCCTTCCTCAACTCCTAGTACTAAAAATGAATTAAAACCATATTATGACAAATTTACAATCAAATTCTAAAACTGAATTGCAACTACAACCGAAACCGGAACCGAGTTGTTTGGATTTGGATCTAATTTTAGAACCGGCTCGGTTCTTGGATTGAATTTGGACTTTTATTAACATTGCGTAAAACCAAATTGAATAATCAAAACTAAACCGATTGACACCTTGAAACCAGTAGCGATTGTATTGTAGGCTCTATTTGGTAGGATTTCTATTCCGAAAAAATCATTTATGAGAATAATTAACGGGTCAAATACAGACGGAAAAGATCAACATAGACCCAGGATCATATCCACACTCAGTCAAAGAATGCCAGTCTCATTGATGTGATACACGAGATCTTTTACAATGGAAGAAATCCAATTCTCTTTTTCTTCTGTCTCTCTTAGCCATGAACCTGACTCTTGGTTGTCTTTAATCTCCAATGATGGAAATTTTGCAACAAAAGTAGCATATAAGAAATTACTTGATAGAAAACTTGGGAACATGCATAATTCCAATACACACAAGCCAAAGTTTAAAGTTTTCTTTTAGAGATTGTTGAATTTTGGACTTTCAGTCTAGAGACCCTTTCTCGATGGACACCAAATTCACTCCGATTGTGTACTTTGTGGAGGCAACGCAGAATGAACATGGACCTGATAAATTTCCGAATGAACATGGCATTTGTTTGTTCGTCGTGATTGGATCAAACAAATCCGGGCAACAAGACCATTAAGACTGAAAGTGGATAACTTTGAACAAAATAATCTGCAGGACTTATGTCCTTCATTATTCTATCATACCCATTTGGATAAACCCATACTACCATAGATGTTTTCAGTTGTCATTATAACTTGCTATGGTATTTGGCCATTAAGGAATGAGATTATTTTTACTAATAAGGAACCGGACCCGTCTAGAATTATGGATTATGTTAGACGTTGGACCACAGAGAAGCAGATCAACCCGCCAGGATCTGGCTGGGTTCAGGACCAACAGGCAACAGCAGACTAACTTTAGGAATACAATATGTGTGTACAACTCTTGCAGGTTTCTTGCAGGATCGTAACACAATTCTGATGCGTGCAAGGATGGCTCAGCAGAAAACAGAGAGAACTGGATGGACTTGGGGACTACTCACAAGGAACAACTTTCGAATCATCACTAGGGGAACTGTGGAAGGTTGGACACACTAGTACGAGGGGTGAAGATTGGAATGCAGCACGCAAGGACAAAAGCACTACAAGTTGATACCATTTGGTGTAACGACCTATGACTAGTGGAGATCCTACCTTCACCAAAGAAACTCACTATGTATTTTTCAATCATCTTCATTAACACTACAGGAAAAGTAAGAATTGTGAACAGTGACATCAAGGAAGAAGAGAAACAGAAAACAGCCTGTTTCAGAGGTTTACCAACCCATAAGATAAGAAACCGACTCCCTCATCCCAAAATTTCATATAACTATGTTAGCCCACTGAAGTATAAAGGTTACATCCTTTGTATGAGTTAAAGAAGAACTTCTTGTATTCACACGGTGGACACTGTTATGTACTAATGCTCACAGGAAGTTATTGCAGTAAATGTAGTTATTTCTAGGAAAGCAGTCAGTAGGGAGTTGGGAAAAGGGAGCTTCTACATATAGGGGGTGATAACTATTTGCTTGTACCCCAAGGAGAGTTGAACTCTTAGCCTCTTATAAGAGGCGTTGATCTTTGCTGACAGAGTCAACCCTTGTTGGTAGGGAGGTATTTCCTTCATTCATCCATCATAACACTGAAATCCCCCTGTCTCTAGTTTCAATCTAAACACTAAAGCCTGCAACTCTAAATTCCAGCCATTCAAATGGTCACATTTCCTTTATATGTTGAGCACAGAATCCCCACCCCCACTCAATCGAGCCCATCAAAGCCCCAACTTACCCTGGCATCCCTGAATTCCAACAAGCCCTAAATTTACCTCAAAACCCTAGTTTTGAGAATTTCAATTCCAGCCATCAGTTTCTCTCCAAACTTGAGAACTCAACATAGGCCCCTGCCTCTTAACCCTTGACCTAACCTCCAGCTCTAACTCTTGTTATAAACTCTAAATCCCCAAAGTCTCCCCAGATGTGAAACCAAAACCCTGATTCTGCCCAAATCAAACTGGTTGTAACAAGGTCCTGTTTTGGCATAAGTCCTTCTAAGGCTCCATCACTCTTACTACTAGTTCACTACTATATTTGCCTTGCAGACTTGACCCACTTATGTGCTTATAAATTAGAGTTGTACACACAATCATTCACAAAGAAGTAGGTCAAACTGGGCAGTAACTACTGCATCAATCATTCATCCTTGAGTTTCAATGTAAAAATCTCACAATTTGATCAAGCAGCCAGCCATCCACGATCAGCACTTTTGATTCAATAACCCATTGAATCTCTCCAACATTACAGACGAAACCAAGTGCTGAATCATTGTCACCAAAGAACTACTGAGGCAGAAACGAACTCTACATTCTAACATTGTAAGCCCAATCTGAATTTCCTTTCCTTCAATGGTGTTTTTAACACATGGCATCTTCATCTACAATGAGGTTTTCAATTGCTTCACTTACAATTGTAATCCACTCTTTAATGACTTGTATGTCAATCGGATCTTCCACAGCTGTAGATACCATTGTTCCCCTATAATTTGTTAAGATAATTATGCAAACTCTTCACCAATTTCCTACTTTCTAGCAATAATTAACTTTTATTTCCCTTGGACCTTCTTGAAGCCATTTTGAATTCTCTTCCACCAAACCGATCAAGTGTTGGATACGTAGCGTATCCAGGACAGTAGGAAGCACCAACGTTTGGCTCTGGACCACTTGATGTAGTTCAATGTTCCAGAAAGGAATGCAGAAGAAAGAGCTACAACCAAGATCTAAATAAAATTCACTGAATTGAGAGAAATTCAACAACTTATGGTCAAATAACCTGATCTAGTGGAAATTCTGGTTAAGAGTTCATGAAAAATATAGTTCAGAGATCATCATCTGAATAAAAATGTTGATCTGATATTGTTCAACGTATATTGGATATTTTATTCATGTTGCAAAGTAGAAGAAAACTCACCCTGCTTTATCTGTAAATGGGACATCCCTCCTACCATTTACCTAAAAGCTCCTCTTTTCAAAACTTGTTTCTAACTTATCTGTAAAGGGTTGTAATTCCAGTAATGTATCCTAAAATATAGTTACTCTGTTTTACCTTGACAATAGAATCCCTAACTGTTCTGGAAGTCACAGAATCACCCAGGTTTACATACCTGAGCACTTTATTGTTTAGAACACCAACCCTTCCCCCCACCCCAAAAAAAAAATTCCAATTTGTGGGTTTTAAGCTCGAACGTTTATGTTACTGTTGTACTTAAGCTGTACCACATAACTGTCTTTCTGAGCTATTGGAGTATATGGGAAGGTCAGAGATGCAGTCGATAACATGGGTTCAATGGAAAAGAAAGTATATTACTTTTCACATATGGATCTCTACTAGATCCTATGCACAATTAGATTACTGAAAATACAATCAGCTCAAAGAATCACTTTGCCACCAAACCTATGATGCATTACTCACAACCCAAATCGGTAACTTTGGGTACAAATAAGCATGTAATCCAGCCATAAAAGCTAGGAGATACGATTTATAGAATTTGCAGTTTCAGAGAGTAAAATGGGTTACGAGAAGCAGCATGGACATTCCTACAACCGGAGAAAACCGTCAAAGATTAATGGTGAGCTTCTGTGGGATGGAAATTTTGAAATTCAATAAGGACAACACTCAACGTCAATCATGATCTGAACCATAAAATCAGGGCATAGTCAGATGCTCCAGCATAGATTATTAGCCGTAACACTAGACAATAATATGCAAAAAATAACATAATACAAATACCCAATTAAACAGTATTTTCAGCTGCGATGGCTGAGAGGTACCCGTATTTGGACTGAACCGAAGAAAGCAAACTAAGGATATAAACACCAAACTTCAAAATTGCAAGGAGAGGAAAAGTAAAAACCTCAAAAAAAATCCAGTAATCAGATAATTTCGAGAGGAAGATCAAAGACAGGAAATCCTTTAATCAAAACTCATGAGCTTTTCAAGTTTCAATTGTCATCCATTACATTTTTCAATTTATATAAACTAATAACTACTAAAAAAAAATCAGAAAACTACCCGAAACTGAGGAGCATTATTGCCAGTGGCAGGCAAGATTTCCCAGCGGCAAGGCTCGAGGTCTTCGGAAACAGGGCAGTATCCTGCAAGCGTCACCTTATCTGTCGAAGCTGCGGCGGAACCAAATTCGAAGACGGTGACATCCGACGGCCGAGGAACCTCCATCGCTCCGTTCATTCCTGGTATTCCCGATTTCTCTGCTGGATTTTCAGATTTTGAAGTGGATTTTGGCTTGGAATTTGTCGTGGGAGCCTCTTTTCCTCTCCACCAAGAAAGAATCCCCATGGCTGTAGCTCTGAGCAAACAAAGTCCAAAAGCTAGGGTCTAGCAGAGCAAAGACTCAAGAGTCTTGAAGCCTCTAGTAGAAATAGGGGCAAAGGAAACCCAGTCGGGTCGATTTTCTGTTTGACCCAAACCTGATCTATATTAGAATTTTGGCCCTTTACCTTTCTCAAATCAGATGAGTACAGAATCTATTTTTTCTAGTACAAGATTACCGGAGGTGGTTTTAAATACAAGGGCACTGTGGGGCGTCAACGAAATCCTGTTAATCCGGCTAGGCTCAAATTCACCCAAACCTCGCACGATTCGAGTTCAATTTTTTCAATCTGAAAGGTGGGCTTTGGTTACAAAATAGTGAGCCTTGACAGTGTGGAGGTCAGTTTGCATTTAGCCCTAGGGCCAACTCTGGGTAGTCCAACCAGACACTATGTTAGTTTAATTTAACTAAAGTTACTAATAGTTGCTCCGTTGGTAAGTTAACAATTTTCAACAAAAAAAAAAAAAATTCATGGGTTTGATTTTACTTGGTGGCAGTATTATTATCTATTTTATTTTTCACTATAAATTAGGATCAGGGTTAGGGTTAATCAGGGTCAACTCCACCCTATCAGGATTAATCAGGGTGGGTTAAGCTAGGGTTGGAGATTTTCAAACACTGATAGGATTGCATTGGGCTTGAGTTTCAATTTCAGTCTCTAAGGTATGGTTAGGGCTCAAGGTTGGCGCAATGCAACCTGACCCGTTGATACCCCTAGTAAAGGATTGGGGCCATTGACTTTGAGGATGTTTGAAGGGATGGAAGTTCGGACTAAAGACCTCCTTGGTTTTATTGTCTCGACATATGAAGATGCTACCATTGTCTCAAAAGCACATCCAAAGTTTAAGGATTTGTTCAAGGACTTAATTGTAGTGTTTGAAAACAACCGAACGAACAATATTGGATTTTGCTTCTCTAGTATCTCTTCAGCCAAAGATTTTCTTTTGTCATGTATTGAATACAATGATCCTAGTCAATGCCATTTTTTGGTGAACCTCAATTAATCCATCGTGTGTTTTGTGAAAATTGTGCCTAAGCAAATATGGGCAGCATTACAACACCTCTAGGATTGAGAAGTGACTTTCTCTCCCACGCGTCATTGCTTCTTCTTTCTCAATCTCTTCTTATCGGCTCAAGCTAACCCAATTGTCCTTCAGTGTGTGAACGATGGACTGGGAGATTGGTTCCACCTTATACAGGGGAAGACAAGTACTTTTCTAGTATAACAATTGATGATGATTGCAACATTCTTAAAAGCTGAAGGAGCTGCATACTATGGGATGGTCAAGGAGACTTCGTGGCTGACCAATGCAAGGATTGTATGGGGAATTCAGTTTCACCCATGGAGCTCTTTGCGATTAGGGATGGCTTGCTTCTTGGCAATCTTTGGGTGTTTTGAACATCTAGATTCTTTTTGATTGCCTTTCAATAGTGCTTGCTCTTCAGGGACCGTTGCCCGGGCCCTGGGGGGGCCCCCCCGCCCCGAGCGGCGGGCCCCCTCATTCCGGCGGCTCGGCGGCGGCCCCCCTACCTCGTCGCTTGCTTGGATGAATCAAGGACAGTATGAAGGTCACTCCCAATGACTCTTAAGTGAAACTTAAAGATTGTGAGTTTTGAAAATGTGAAATCTGGAGAAGCTAATGTCAAGTACGATTTTCTGAGGGAGTGCCACAAGTTTGAGGCGTTTTGAAAGCAAACAGTTTATAGAATAGACATTCGCTCCAGGCCATATTGTGGTGTACTACAAGAATGACAACCACCTCTAAATGTTTGTGGAAATACAAATGAAAACTTAAAATCTAAGACTAACTGTATAAATGCAGTTTTACAAATGGGGAACAGAGTTGAACCCCCTTGAAACTCTCATTTTATGCCAACTGCGAATGACAATTTTGGTCGAGTTTTATTCTTACCCAACAATTTCATCTGATTTGCCCGTTCTTCCTCCTCTTCTAATTTCTTCCTTCGCATAGCCTCTTCCTTTTGTCTTTGAATCCGTTCTAATTCCCGGTAACGTTCCTCGTCTTTTTGCTGCTGCTCCAAAGCTTCTCTTCTTTGAGCCTCTTCAACCCTCCTTTGGTTCTCCTCTAGCATTTTATCCAGCTCTTCTCTCTCTTTTCGAGCTTGTTCCTATGAGACACCAAACATGACATTAAAAAACTGAGCCAACATCAAATGTAACAGTTTAAGAAGTCAAGTTACTGAATATGAAAAATAGCTCTATAATGTTAGGAGATCTGACAACAATTAAGACCAGCCACTGGTTATCTTCCAAGGTACTTACTTCTTTCTGCCTAGCCTCAACAAGAGCAACTTCTTTTTCTTTTTCAAGTTGAGATGCAACTTCATCGAAGAGTTTTTTCCGTCCTTCCTCTATTCGTCTTTGTATTTCCAGCCTGATTGCCTCAGAGTTCAATGTCTCCTCAACTTTCTTTCGAATTCCTTCCTCTACTCTCTTTGCAGTTTCTTCCTCTAATAGTTTCAGTTCTGCCTCACGCTGCAACCTAATGAAACAAGCAAAAAATTCATTAGGATACTCTTACAAAAGGACATTTTCCAGGCAGTTCTGAAGTCAGATGGTAGAAAAACTGAATTGGAAAAGCAGCACGGCAGCTTCTCATCTTTCATTATTATAATTGGCTAACCCTGATTCCCATTCATCAACACACTAGACACAAGCTTACACTTTAAAGCATACCTCTAATAGTTCCCTGATCCAAATAAATGAGTTTTCAAACTGGAGGACAGTAGAAAAACGAGGCACCAATTGGACCATCAAATTTAACAAGTTGAACTATAGCAGTAGCTTCCTTCGGAACCATGGAGAAGAATGTCAAGTAACCTGTTACAGGTTTGAAACTACATCACGAAAAAGCACTACAATCGATGCACAAACACAATTTTAAGATTCATTCAAATTAATTATATCTTAGATGTGTTGATCTAATAATCTGACCTCCCCAGGTCATGGAAAATGAGTATCTATTTCATGCGAGAACAAGCATCAAATTTAGGCAAAGCTTTTTAACATTGAAAGAATAATTTCCAGGGCAGAACAGCACAATGAGAGGATGCATTATTATTGTTGAAATCACCTTCAGGCATGGAATATAGATATATGCTACTTGTCCACAGACAAACAGTCTATAATATTTATGCTCAGGGCTAGCTAGATTCTAAGGGAAAGGTAGAAAAATTTAGCCTATAACTAAAACCATAGCTGTCGAAGTGACTCCATGTGACGAGGGGATGGCTAGGCGGGCGCACAGGGCCTCAATTGTTATTTCCTCCTATCAATGTTCAGAGAAAGTGGCCGCATGCTGGAATGTCATTGCTCACCTATCATGGTAGGTTGGAGTTGGTGTTGCAGTGAGCAGTAAAGAGTGTACAATGAACAAGTGAAGAATAAAGCAGCATTTCATCTCAGGTTTCATTTGATTCTTGATTCCTCCTTCTAGTTTCCTAACAACATGATTCTGAGAATCTCATGTCAAGTATAGTAGTATACTGTGTGCACATACAGATGATATGGTAGGAAAAGGCATCTGTAAATTCCTTTTAAAGAAAACAGATTCCAAGTTGACAGCCTAGGCATCTGGACGCCTTGGTCGCCTTGTTGACCTTAGTGCTTTTTACCCTTTCCATGCATTGTACTGCCTACACAGTAGGCACTATGGCAATTTGACCAGGACAAAAGGCATTTAGTTTTTCATAACTACAGAAACACAGCTGACAACCCAGCCCTCAAGAAACCGCCCAGATGCCTAGGTGACGACAACTTTGACTGCATAATCTTTTGTGGCAAATTATTTCAACTTTGAAGGGCTAGACATGCCCATGAAGTAATTTCTAGCCTGAGTATGACCTGTACGAGACAAGTCTCAGCTTGGCTGGTTTCTAGAAATGGTAGCCCAACACCCGGCCTCATGAGATAAACTTTAATATGAAGGTAAAACTGTGCTAATGATACCCAATTCAGCACCAACTTCCCCCTCAAAGACACATAAAAGCAGTAAGAAGTCTAACAAATTGTAAGAAGCTATCACAAACATGAAAGGAATAAAAATATAAGCCTTTTTACTCATCAAAGCACACCAATGAAGTTTTTTCTCACCACAGAACATATCACTACAAAATATGAAACGGCATTCTGATCGTCTCTAGTTCTTCAGCAGTATGATATTATCAAAGTTAACCTTTAAACCAAAAGGTGAAAATCCATCTAGATTATTAGTTCATATCTCAAGCTGAATCCTAGGGAGAAACTCCATTGAAATTGTGATATACATAAACTAACATCACATTGTACAGCATAACACAAGTCACTCAACAAATTAATCAATTAGCTTAGAGATATCCATCCTGAAAAATATATCATTTATCCTTCTTGGGCAACCCAAAAATCAAGGCCTAAGATAAAACAAGGGGAAATTTTTAGAAATTCCTGAATCAATCATATTTTCTACCAATATGAAAAAAACATTAATAGCATGATACACAATACAAAGTGCTCAAAGAAACAAATCTCAACAAGGCTCATTAAGGATGCAGAAGACAATTTTCAGCACCCTTTATTCAAAGTTAAACAGATGCTAGAAGTAACTGTTGATATCTCACATAATTTAAGGGGAAAAAACCCAAAATTTTATAAAGAGGACTACATGAAACCAAAAAGCCTTCAACAGAAGAATAGAGAACAACCACAAAATCAAAAGTTGCAGTAAAGAATGGAAAATACATGGAAAGTGGTAAATATACCTTTTCTTTTCTTCTTCTTTTCTCAAATTTTCAAGGGCAATTTTTCGATCAGACCCAAGACTTGGACTACGAGACCTTTGTGAAGGAGACAGTGAACTACTCCTGCTTTGCCTCTTGTGCCGCCTCGGTGTCTTAGATCGACTTTTACGGCGCTTTGGAGTTGGTGAACGACTTTTACGGCGCTTTGGAGTTGGTGAACGACTTTTACGGTTTCGAGGTGATATTGAACGACTTTTTCGCCTGTGTTGTAATATAGAAAGTTATCAGAGAACACCTGAAGAATTTGAGCATCATCATAGAAAATAAATAGCACGTCAACTCACCATCTACCACAGTAATTCTACAACATAACGACTACAGTTACCTCATATATTGTTACGAATTACGCTTGTGCATTCCATCTTTTATTACATGAAGTCTCGTATATCCAGATTGAGCAGCGAAAAAGGGACACCCAACAGCAACCATCACCTGCTTACTTCCCATATGGGAGGAACTACAGTAACCATCACCTGCTTACTTCCCATGTGGGAGGACTACAGTTCTTTAAATATTATCAACATATGTTTCCTCTATCTCAGTCCTATGGTTTTGCTTCCCCCCCCCCCCCCCTTTTCTTCTTTTTTCACCCAAAGATTTTGCTCTTTTTTTGTGTGTTGAGGGAAAGGGGTTGATGGGGTTCTTGCATGTAAAGACAGTTTCCTTATACTTGAGTTACCCTACCACCTATACAAAAATGATAACATAAATATTGGTGATGTAATCATCATATGGAAGCCAAATTTCAGGAAGCCTTTAACAGCAGCATGATGACCATCAGGTTTAGCATGTAAACAGCTTGGGTGCTCACCCCTGAAGACTCTGGGTAGAGAAAATGTCAGAGTGCCAAAACCAATGATAAGCAAACAGAATTTACAATCAAATTAAACAACCAGAGTATTCAAAAAGTAAGCCAAATGTACTAAATTATTGCCATATTGAAATACAGAAAATCAATTCATCCATACTTTTGTGGATGCTCACTTTTTGATCTGGTGCTGAAATCAAATAATAGTTTCAGAAAACAGCAAGTAGGAGTTCTCTAAGTTCTCCAACAGGACCCCAGTTACATCTCAGATTCAGAACACTGGTCCCATCATGGAAATCACTTTCCAGAATGTTAAGTTATAAGGCAGGCAGTAAGACTATTGAGGAACACATAATCTTGCTCCTTAATAAGGACAACCCCCCATTATTGGTAAATCAATTCTTTTGGTTTGGGTTCACATTATTAACTTTGACTCCACATAATAAGACTACTTCAGCTCATTGCGTAGGTAAGAATCTACCAAGAATCCAAGATCAACAAACTAGATAAACCAAGCTCCCTTCCCAGGTAATATAAAGAATTCTCCCACTGTCCCAAACCCATTATGATTCATTTGAAGATTTTTAAAGAATCCAGAACACGAACACCCCCTTCCTTTCCCTCACCCCACACAAGCTCGATAAGTTTGTGGGCGATATTGGCATAAGAAATATGTGATTCCAAAACAGAGAATGCGTGCGAACACGCGCGTGTGTGTTAGTACTATCACCTGCTACGAGAATACGAATACGGAGAACGGCTTCGATCCCTTCTACTTCTCCTATTATATCTACGCCCCACAGGAGAAGGAGAATATTTCCTCCTGTAAGACGGAGAACGTGACAGCGACCTTGGCATCTTGTCTGCTTTACTGCACCAGAAGAGCCCAATCCAAAGTCTGTTTTTTATCCAATTAAGCTGCAATTACAGAGATTTTCCTGCGAAATCCAAAAAGGAAATCGAACAATAAGATAATTATGAACGAAACAATATTAATCGGAAAAACATAACCAAGGAAACCCTAAAGCGCAACTATCCGAACATTTTGGCCTTCATGGCCATGGTCCTGGTTAAATGTCTAAACTCTATCTCAGATTGGAATAACTAACGGCAAATCAGAAAGAACCCCAGATCAAAACACGTAACAGACGACGCATGAGAATAATGGAAGAAATATACCCATTCGCAGTAGGGGGAAAAACCCCAATTACATGTACAAGAAATTACTCTTTCTCTCGATCTCTGAGTGTTTGGGCAGTAACGCAAATTTCTTTTCTGGGTATGAAGTGACTCAATAAGGCGCAGGGATGAAGAAGAAAGAAGAAGCAGATGATGTGTATCGCTCTGTTCCTCCCTCTCGTTCCCGGTGCACTGTATCAAGGGCCTCCTTGGCCATGGCTTTTATTTTCACAGATAAACCGATTTTGCCTGTGATTTGGTACTGTTTATTGAATCTGTTTATATTTTAAAATTTTCTACAAGTTTTACTTTGGAGAATTTTCACCATCAGTTCCCGAGTTATCTCCAAATATTTCCTACACCCACTGTGTTATTTAATTTATCAAACAAACTCCCTAATACTAGCACCGTTAATTTTTTTATAGTTTTTCCTTATCCATTTTCAGTATTATCCTTCCCATCCTAAGTCTTGAAACATCATCCGTGACAAATATCTCCTAATGATTTATAATTAGGAGATGAATAAATCATGAATAATAGAGATGAAAAAATGTGTCAGGATTTTTTTTTGTTTATGGCTATTCTTGTCATTTTGAAATATTTAATTTAACTATGACTTCCTAATGGAAACAAATGCCTTTAATATATTTTCATCCTATAAGGGGTCTGATTGATAAATTAGATAACTCACGGGTGGCATTAATTTTAAAGGGTAACTCAAAGGATAAGGCTAAATTTTTTTTTTTTTTATTTTTTATTTTGAACATTGAATTAAAATTCATTGGTGTGCATACCATGAGGATAAAATTGTAAATGCATATCTTTTTTTTTCCATGAGAAATTATTTATTATTAGGGAAATTTTTGGGGCCACCCCTAAGTTACCCCATAAATTTAATGTCCCCCATTGAGTTATCCAGTTCATCAGTTAGATCTTCTATTATTCAATATATCCGTTTTTATTTATCTATTTCCAATATTACCTCTACATTTTTAAAGGAAAAGTTAGAAAAAGATAGGAAAAGGGAAAAAAATATTCATGAAAAAATATAAATCACCATGATGCAAAAATGGAAGAAAAGAAGTGATTGCAAATGGTAGAGGAAGACAAAGATGAGAAGAGCATTATTTATTTTTTCAAGGGTATTTTTGTCTTTTTAAAAAAATTCACTTGCTCATGAATACTTATATGTGATTTCCTAATAACAGGGTGTTACTGATATAATTTTCATTATAGGGGGTATCATTGATAAATTGAAACAACATCACCATTTTTGTCCAATCTACTACAGAAGAAGGGCCTTCTTTGATCATTGCCCTATAGGCACACTACTCTTGTTTTAGTGGATTTCATATGAGTCCTACATAATATGTGTGATTAAAACGCGAAAGGAAAGCACTCATTTTTTAAGGTGTACTCCAAAAAACTAAAAACATTGGACAAAAAGGTGTTGGTAACTGGTAGGGGGATGAGTCAAGATCTTCTACTCCTAATACCATTGTACCTTTCAAATTTTCCTCTCATTGCCCCCCAAAATGTAGGTGGATTTGGGTGCTTTGTGTCAAATGGGCTATGAGAAGGGAATTCGGGGTTACGGGGTACTAGGGGTTAGGGGATCCGAATTACAGGGGTATATGATTGATATTAATGACTTGACTAATCTTATTATACTATAATATTATCATAATACTATATAAAAGTAAAACCTTAAGATAGTTACGAATGCTGTTTTGTTAGACCAAACTACCTGCCAATGATGGGTTAGTAAAGCGGTTAAAGACTCTACCTCCCACGGGGAGGTATTGGGTTCGCACCCATTCGGCGGCATTAATTTGAGGATGTAATCGTGGTGCGCGTAAGCTGGCCCGAATGAACCTCATAAAAAAAAGACCAAACTACCTTTCTTACAAACGGGTGGGTAGAGTCTTTAACCGCTTTACTAACCCATCATTGGCCAACACATCCCTTGTTATGAAATGCTAGGTAGACTATTAGAATGTGGCTGGCAAAAAATAAATAAATAAAAAATAAATAAAGTTCAGGCCTTTTTTCATCTGAACTTTCCTGGAAACCCCTAGATATCAAAGTATTTTGTAGAGGATCTCAGACTTGAGAGATCTCTTTTGGGCTAAGTAATTGAATTTGGTATTTATATATATAACTTGAATTTCGTCGTCAGATTTTTCTGATCATCTCTCTATTCTAAGTTCCAAATTTTTTAGGGACTAATAGTATCTGCAGAGCTCATTCTCTGTTAATCGCCAAGTTGAAGGAAAGGCCAACACACTTATGAGCTGGATGAAGAGATCAACTGAGACAAGGCATGTTTGTCTGTCTTTCTTTTTATTTATAATTGTTTTATCCATTGGGTGTGCTTAATAGATTTAGGTCTTAATAAACTAGTGAGTATTGATTGTGTTTGTCTAATAAACAAAACGGTCTAGTCTTCACTTCCATTTGTTTAATTAGCAATAGTCTTCTATCTCTTTCTATAACTATTTTCTCTTTAATTAGTTTCTAAAAGTTAAATGGTTGAATTTTGGGTGTGGGGTAGGATCTCACATTATTTATATAATGGCTACTTTTTTTTTTTCTTTTTGGTTTTTTTTCATGTATCCAATATGATCTTTTAAAACCTTTCGTTTAGATGTCTTCTCGCCCTGTTTTTACACTACTTGTACTAGTAATCTGGCTACTTCCCAAAAAAATGTATCAGTTGGGCTCCTTAGAATTTTTTGGTTATACTAACCCCGGCGCGGCTACCTAGGCACGGCTCAGCAAGACGGATTCGAAGTGTTGAGGTCACAAGTCCACTTCCCCGTTTTTGGGTCCGCTTCTCCTTGTTGTGAATTCGACACCACCTGACTATAAAAGGGCATTTCATAAAATAATAGGGGTTTTTTTTTTTTTTACAATATATATCACTAGTTGCCCCCTTTTGCTGGTGTTTTCCCGTTCTAGTTGGCACTGGGCTTTTTTGGGGCGTTGGGGGTTTTGTTGTGGGGTTGCCGGGCGGGGTCGCGCCTGCTCCTTGTGGGGTGCGGGGTCTGCGCTGTCCACTTTGCCTTTCCAACCATTTGCCCCTTTTCATTCTCCTCGTTTCATGTCTTTATCAAACTGTGTTGGTGTATACTAAAAAAATCCTATAAAAGCGCATAGAAGTTTGAGAGAAGGAAACGAGTAAAGAGAGATAAAGTGAGTTCTTCTTCGTTGATATGGCTTTACCAATCCCAGGATCTCTTCCTCAGATAACCAATGATCCAGCACCAAATTCCGACCCTACTGCTGCTACAGATACATCAATCGAAATGTCAAAGGTGATGAATCCATCACCCAACGCCGATTCAACCCCCGGAAGCAACCCTGACGACGGACCGCTCAGCCCACCAGTTGGATCTCAAATGGTCGACGTTTCTACTGAAACCACCGCAAACCCTACCGCCGCCAGTAGTGCGGTGGTGGTGGTACAGGAGTCAGCAGTGTTGCTTCTGTCTGTCTTCTCGGTTGCTGGAACTTTTGCAGCCTTGTACCATCAAGCACCTCCAAATGTCCGTCCATGGTTTCTCTCCAGTCTCTTCGGATTCGTAGTATTTGCCACGCTGTCGTTGGTCGGTAAATATCTGCGTCACAGCAGCCTGATCCACAAGGCCGTTGCCACATTCCTCATGATCGCCGGAGCTGTTTTGGCAATAACTTTTGTCTTTGTGACGCTTGCTCTCGTGCTTCAGTAGAACTGAGTCATGCACGAGCTGAAATCTGGGTACTAATAAATGAATCAATCTAAGCCAGCCTTACAAGAAGCAGGAATAAGTGGAATCTCGGCCGAAGCAAGCCTAAGGTTTCGAGAGGATGCATATATGCACTGCAAAAAATTGCTTGATTATTTTACGCGGTATAGCTTTGACCGTATATGTACGTAGTTGTAGTTAAATGTAAACTTATACACGAGGAATTTACCATGGATTAAGACTCAGATTTTGGAAATTGTTGTATGCATGAGATCTCTGATATAGGCAATAAAATATAGGCAACGCAAGAGGAAAAAAATGATAACTTTCTAGGGAAAATGGTGTTCATCACAGTTAAAAGGAAAGATAAGAGCCTTGCTCTCTAATGGGAATTATATTTTCTTCTGTAAGAAGCTAGCTAGAAAGCATACAGGTAGTTTCTTGAGGCGGATTCTATAAAATCTGAGGCACTGGGATTCAGAAATTCCTCAGAAATAACCAGAATTACAGAAGATAGGAGCCAATTAAAATCAGACTTCCAAGAAAATAATAACAAAAATCATGATGTTTGATCGATCTACCTATATTTCTGCTGAGTGTCCAACTTCTTGGTAGAAGAATAATATACCATAATTTGAGACCAATCCATTCCAAGTTACCAAAGAATCCTTCTTCCTACTCGAGGAAGGAAAAGCAAAAACCAGAAATATTCAAGTGCAGGTTTCAGAAGGTTCAAAACAGAATTATAGCTAGAGTTTATATATATATAACAACAGAGATTCAAGAAAGCAGGCTAATAGTAGGGTTCAAGGATTCAACAGCACAATCTGATTATGAAGATAGACCTAGAGTCAGCAATACCAAGAATTCAAAACCTTACATATTCAGAATTTAAATTTTAAAATCCTAGTTGCCACGAGATGTCAGATATCAACTTGAAGGTTCAAATTTTGATATCAACTGGGCTTTTGACTAGTAACGGATTAGAAATCCGAAATCAAGCCTCATAGATCAACCCAAAATAGAGTTGAGAGAAATTACACTTAAAAGAGAACTATAGAATTTGATGGCAAGATAAGATTTTAAAAACAGAAATATGACTACGGTTAAAGTTGGAATTGAAATCAAAATAATGAAATCAACCGGGGAGCAAACTGAGAAATTGAAGCTTACACAAGAGAGAGAGTTTTAGATGTGACATTTTTAATGGAAATGAGAAGCTATCACATTTTTAATGGAAATGAGAAGCTATCAGTCAAGAAACATACCTGATCCTCTTGAGTTAAGATCTCACCAAACTCAAGCTTGGAATGCCATCACGCTTCACTAGATCTCAGAGCAAACAAAAGCTCTGAATCTCACAAAACCAGAGGCAAAAGACAATATTATAATTTATTAGATTTCTGTGCCTTGCAGAATGGTTGTATAAATCTATAGACTTTCAGTATAACTAGAAATAGCTAAAACCAACTAGTAATCAAACTATCCCCTCAATTAACCAAGACTTAATAATACTCGAAAAACCTCCGACTGTGTTTGGAGTTCCTAAATCAACCAGGGCTTGAGATAGTGAAAGGCAATCAACATCTTCTGTAATGCCAACGAAACAGTTTAGCTTTAAACTCCAATTCAAAGCATAATGCAGAAAACATAAAGAGAGAAGATCTACAAAAGCAAACATCCTAAATGCAGTAACTACTTTCCATCCGCAACCATTAAGTACATAAAACTCCTTTGCACATAGATGGTAATGGGTGAATCAGAGGTCAAATATTACAAACTGAAAATGCAAAGAGGGGAGAATTCACCATTATACACAATCAATCAAGATGTTTAAAAGTTGATTCCTTGTGTTATGCCATAATTTCTCAGGCCAATGAACTGGGGTGGACCATTCAGCCCACATTTCGGAAAGTGATATTTCAAGGAGGTCAGCTTTACAATAAGAGCCACGTGGACATTAGTACATAGCAGAATAGGCACCCAAGAGATGCCTTCTGAGATATTACTTATCGGAAGGAATAGTTGGACTGGATAAAGATGCGCCAGAGCATAAAATACGGCATTTAATACTCTGCTCCACTACCCTGAATACTTAACGTCCATCACTAAAATATTAATCCATACTAATCTCATTGGGTTTGCTTCCTGATGATTTGTCTGGAGTTCATGAGGCTACATGTCAAATCAAGGGATTACGCATGATGATATTATTGATAATATCTGAAGCCAGATGTGTTAAACCCTTAGCTTCTCCAAGAAAATTTGGACTTTGGCTTCTCCAGCAAGCTAGGCATCATAGTCAAATCTTGGCTCTTTATTTAGCATATTCTAATTTAAAGAAGCGGGAGAATCTTCTCCAAGAGGACATCATGGAACCTTAGTGTAAAGGTAAATAATGAAAGAGAAAAGATAGATCAAGTGAGAAACAATGCATTCACTCTCCTGCAATTACCTTAAAAATTAAATTCTTCTTGAGCTCTAATTCCTTACTACAAGGTATTGTGTGATCTGGATCGGTGGGATTCACATCGGAATTCCTTTCCCTACAATTCCTGAATTCTCTCATAGGTTGTGGCTTTAAGTAATCCAATGGTTATCCAACAAACTAGAGTTGAAAATCAAATTTTGGGTGAGTTTAAATATACAAATTTAGTTTATTGGATAACCATTGGGTTCTTAATGCCCATGGCACAATCCTATGGTTTTGAAGGATTGACCCCTCGTCTGAGTGGCTCCCGCCACAAAGGTGGCCCACTCTTGCGTGCGGGGCGGCCCTCAACCAACTCAACCAACCAAAGGCTGAACAGATTCTAGGAGCAACACCTTGTTGTGGTTAAGTCTTCAATTTATCCAAGAGAACATAGAATACTTAAAACAAAATTACTGTTGTTGTCCAATCTACTAGAGAAGAAGGACTTTCTTGGATCATTGACTATAGGCACACTGTTCCTGTTCTAGGAATGTAGACTAGCAATATTGTCCAAGGAATGCTCCAAAACCAAAAACGTTGCAAAAAAGGTGTTTGTATGGTTCTTGGCATCGTAAAGCAAGGAAACAATTGGACATGATGACTAATTAATACTAATAAGATAAAAAAATATTAAATCATTATAGGTAATACACTAATATCTCAGAAACAGCTATATTACATGGAATTTCATCCATTGTTCATGTCATCTCTTGTTGTCCTGCTGTTGTATACTAAAAGCACTTGATCCTTTTTCTCCTAAGGCGTGTCATCATCAAGTGACCCCCTCGTTAGAGTAGTAGCAAACTCAAAATCTTCATCAATCATATTTTCCCTAGTTCTAAACTTGAGAAAAGTGCATGTAACAAATACATTGAGTTAAGCAGTATGGTGGAATCAATTTAACAAATCTAATTGCCCTCTTGCTTGTAGACCTTGCCCTCTGTTGGGAAATACCATGTCAGCATTGCCACATCATCTTCTATTAGTTTTGATGATAACAAACACGAATTACTAATATATATATACTAAGTTGTAATTGTACAACTCATTACGAAAGCAAGTAGACCAAATCCAACTCATTGAACCAAACTCACCGGATGCTCAACCCCAAGTCAAGATCAAGTAAACTTGGACAATGAACCAAAATCAAGATGAACATCAATATCAAAACACAAGAATATACGAAAATCAAGTTAAGTTCAAGACGTAGTACACCTCCACATGCACTAATATGTAATTGCACTAAATTATACACATATCATGTTATTAAACTGACCTAAGACATATTATGAGAGTGTATGGGGCTTATGGTTGGCTAGAAATACCAGAAATTCAATCAAGTCCTTGAATACACCTTAGTGTGCACTCTGTGCTGCAGATGGAATTTCTGCCAGACGGATGTCCGTTTGGTTTTGACTTAAGCCCAACGGCTATTTTTTAACAGCTAAATTTTTAGATGGATCTTCAGTGATTCAGGATGAACATCCGTCTGGATTGAAAACTGGGTGAAAAATTCTATCCATTCGGAGGTTAAGCTAAGCAATTGATGCTATCTTTATAAGTCCAACCACACCCATTTAAGAGCCTCTATCTTGCCTATTGAGTATTTACTACCTCACAACTCTCAAGCTCTCAATTTTGTGAATAAGCATTGATTACTTGCTTTCCAACTTCACTCAACTTTGAAGGACATTCCAAAGTTGTTAAGCAAGCCCATTGAAGTAAAGCTTGAAGTGATTAAGGGTATTGATACTTCATTAGTAGTGCATTCATCCCCCACTTGAGCATTCATCATCATTGCATCAAACTCACGCAAGGGGTAAAGTGTCACACCCCTTGTTAGATAATATCTTCCATCTCCTACATTGTATTATTGTTCAGTTTTAGTCTAGGTTGATTAGAATTGGTAGAGGGTGATATTACCCTATTTAAAACAAAGATTGTAAGGGCGTTCTTGCCCTATTTAGAATAAAGATTGTAAAGGGCGTTTTGTCTTATTGAACATAGGTTGTAAGGGTTTGATCTCTACCCATTGTATTGAAATAGAATCACTAGTAGAATACTCTCTTGAGGCCAAGAGAAAAGTGGACATAGACTTGCAAAGTCGAACCACTATAAAATACTTGTCTTGTGGTTGATTGCATTACCTTAATCTCATTGAAATTTACAATTTATCTTGTATTTGCAATTAAATAAAAAAAATTAAACAAATCCACTAGTAACAACCTATTCACCCCCCCCGGGTTGCTTTAACACCCTCTATATTTTTGAACATAATAACTTTCTCTATGATATAATGTTCTTGATGCAAAATGGAATTAAACAGCTGTGAAAAGGCAAAAAAAGTGAAAATTTCAGCTAGAAAGGGGAAATTATTCTTGAGGACTAATATGGATCAGATTTAATTTTGAGATTTTGAAATTACAATAATAATAAAGAAAATAAGGAAATAAGGAAATATATAGGCCAGAGGAAAAGGAGGGGGGTGGGGAGAAATTAGAGGGAAAAAATAACTCAGGCTAAAATAAACCAAAAGTCGGAACCCTACAAGAGATACCAACTTCTAGTAAAAGAAAATAAAGGATCGTCAATCCATAAATCATGGAGAAGTTTAAGAATTCTCACATTATAACTCAACTAGATTAGTTTCAACCAAATTTCACAAGTTTTGACCGGACACCAACATTAGTGTCACTTATACCCCATTTAAACTTCAGGAGACTTGATTGGGAACACAAGTATCATACAAGAGCTACTGATCCCCACATGCACTTGAAATGTCATTTAAATAAATGAAACAAAAATATTTTATGATAAATGATCAAATAACTATATCTGAATCTGGTAGAAATATTCAAAAAAAAAAAAAAAATCCAAAATGATAAAAAGTCAACTCCCTGTTCAAGAACAAAAACAGATTTTGGTGGTTTATGAAATTTTCAACTTTAATGCTAGGGTGTTACTCAATTCTAAAAGTTTCAACTCTGATATGGGGAAGAACTGCCCAAAAAGGAAATAATAATAATAATACAATAACATAGTTTACATATTGAAATCTAAAAAGATATTTTCAATCATAACAGTTATAAATAGCATTTGCAGACACCAAAATTGTTGGAACATAATTCCTTTCCATGTCATGTAAAGATTTTTCCCTTCTCTGCAAGTAATGCAGATCAACACAGTTTAAAACTAAAGACGGTAAACTAGGGTCTAGGGATGATCAGCACGTCCTGATGAAATGTGCTGAGCACAGCTGAAATTGCCAGATCCTTTTCCCACTACAATCCCATACAGGTCCAAAGAATCCAAGAATCTCCCAGAAGTTAATGGTACTGCATTTATATGGATGCACACCATCCGCAAGACCAAATAAATTGTGGATAAGAAAATTGAGTTCAGGAACTTGAAGAATAAAAAAGCCCCCAGGAATCTAAGACACCTGGTTGTGAGATTTTATTTTCACCCATTTGGGAGGAAAAAAGGCATACCTTTGATTTTCTTGTTTATCCACATTTCCACCAGCATCCCAGCAGGCCAGCACCATCACCAGCGGCAGCACAGATTGCTCCATATAGGGCAATGGCAGAAGGCAAGGAACTTCGGGAAGGAAGTAGTACTCTGGGACTAGTCTTATTTTTCTGGGGAGCCGTTTCTTCACAACTAGTCCACCATTTGATCCATCAACTGAACCACCACCCACATTTTCTGTGGTCAAAATTAAAAGTTGTACAGCAAAAAGCAAGAAGACAAGGAAATCTGGTCCACAGAAGAGAAGTATGAATTACAAACAGTGACGGAATATTCCACCAAGACCCTTTAACAAGTCTTTGGGCTCCTCAGCTGCAATGGTCAGGCAACTAGTTTGCTTTCGTTTCTGCAAAATCAGAGCCAGAAACTTCAGTTATGACTCACAAAAACCAGAGTAAATATAAAAGACACGTACAGACTATGCATTGCCTCATCGTCAAGAGTGGAAATGAAATGTAAATTTGTCTCCGGCCGCCATTAACCAGACCAGACCCATTTCTGGAAATGCATCGAAGTGGGGGTCATCAACTGAATACTTACCATGAAGTTCCAATCAGGATAATGTGTTCGATAATATCTAAAAGTTGGCAAGATAGAGTAGTGGTCATAAACTGGAGAGTATGTTGTTCCAGAAGCAATTAGGGGTTAGAAAATAGAAGAAGAAGAAGTCTTCCTACAAATCGATCTCTCCACCTGCAACTTTGCAATGGGGGAGTAAAATGAAAAAGAAATCTTCGATATCCATATTTTTGGAACCGGGTCACAAAGGTTTTTTTTTTTTTTTGGTTTTGTTAAAATGGGTCATGGGTCAATTTCACATAAAACCCTCCATCTAATCTGAACTGTTTAATAGGAATTTGCCACGTGTCAACTTGTGGTACTACACTGCTATGCAAAGCAGATGATTTTTTTCCCATTCGGAGACACCAAAATTATTAGAACATAATTTCTTTCCAACAAATATTTGCCTAAATATTAATATCGTAGGAATTATGTTACGGTAAGCTTAATTCAGTGTGTCATTGCTGTTTAGAAACACTCCAAGTAAAAGCATCGTTTTGGACATCAAAATAAATGAAAGATTACCACAAATCAAGTCTTACCAACATTTTTGAGAAAAACCCCAGCAATAGAAAGTTTATCGTCTGGAAGACTGGAACCCTAGTTCAACCACCCTTGATTCTTGTATTTTCCTCTCAGATTATGTCGCTCCTTCAAAGCTAAACTTCTTGCTCAAAGGTGCAAAAACCAAGAGTATTCACCTTCTTTCTTCTTCTTCAATTTACTAAACACCTTTTAAGAATGAAAAATTCACAAGCATGAGCACAGTGAAATTATATTGCCGCATGGTGTAGGACTACAATTGGGTCGGACTGAGCCAAACTTTTGCAATCCCAAGCCTAGCCCTATATATTATAATCTAAGCTAATTTATGCCTTGACCCTAATTTAGGGCCAATGATTATTGTCCATAACCTTAAGCCCTACAAAGCCAAGTCAAGCCAAACACATTCCTGCCTTGATTGACCCTGTCTTTGGCCCTAGCCCTGATTGGCCCTATCCCTGACCCTGGCCCTGATTGGCCCTAGGCCCTGATTAGCCATATCCTTATCCTTGTTCCTAATTCATTGAGATCAAGCATCAGAGACAAAATTAAAACTAGGATTAGGGTTAGAATCAGGGCTAAAAATTAGGACAAGTCAGGATAAGCCCAGCGAGACAAAGAGTAATCCTAAGCCCACCCTTAGCCCTAGTCAGGGCCAGAATATTTTGGCCCTAACTCACCCTCAAGGTCAAAATCTTGAGCCCAAGCCCTATTCGGGCTTAGGGTAGGCTTAGGGCATTAGGGCCAAACTTGCACCCCTAGTATAGTGCAAATACATAAAGGCTAGATCATGAGTCGGTGCACAAGTGGTCATTGCACCATGGGCACAGCCCTTGGGTGAACCATGTACATCAGCATGTGCTTGTAGTTTGTTTGTTGTGTTTTCCGGCATCATTTTCCATGGAAAGTTCTGTTGGCATCACTAGTCACCCTCTCAATGACTCAGGGTATGTTGATTCACATAAATAAATTGAAGAAATAGGAAGCAGTAGAACTGTAGAAGTCAAAGACTCAGGATTTCGATATTCAGTCTTCTTATATCTTAGTCTAGGAATTTATCAAAATTGGACCTATATATTAAATCCCCTTAGATAGTCAGTCAATCTTCTTCCTATGTTGTTGATCTTAATAAACTATTGAGTATTGATTGTGTATATTTAATTAACACCCTAGTCTTCACTTCCATTTCTTTAATAAATAATAATTTTTTGATTATTTTTTTAATTAATTTTTCCTTAAATTAGTTTCTATAATCTCACATAAGAAGCCAAGTATATAAACCTCTCGCATACTTTTGATCAATGCGGATTTCATTAATTCTGATTGATGCCCGAGGTTCATGTAGATGCATTTTACACAACCTACCCAGATGTCCAGAAGTTAATTCCTTGATATGGTTATAGACTTACAGCATCCAACTTATTCAAGAGATCAAACAAACGCTTGAAACAACATTATCATTTTTGTCCAATCTACTACAGAAGAAGGGCCTTCTTTGATCATTGCCCTATAGGCACACTACTCCTGTTCTAGTGGATTTCATATGAGTCCTACACAATATGTGTGATTAAAAAGCGTAAGGGGAACACTCGCTTTTTAATGTATACTCCAGAAAATAAAAACATTGGACAAAAAGGTGTTGGTAACTGGCAAGGGGATGAGTCAAGATCCTCTACTCCCAGTACCACCGTACCCCTCAAATTTTCCTCTCATAGCCCACCAAACATAGGTGGGTCCCGATGCTTTGTGTCAAGTGGGCTGTAAGAGGAGAATTTGGGGTTACGGGTACTAGGGGTAGAGGATCTGAATTACAAGGGTACATAGTTGAGATTAATGATTGACCAATCATATCATATATATTGTTATATAAAAGGAAAACTTGAAACAGTTGAAGTATGTATTTTGATTGACCAAAATATCCCCCAGAATAGATGTGTATCCGTTCACAAAACCCAAGAGCTACCAACCCCCACACAGGCGCCACCCAAAGTGCCCTAGGTCGAAACCCAACTACCCACATCCCAACCCTCCTCCCAACCCTATCATACTATCATACTACTATATAAAATTCAAAATATAATTTAATGATGGCAAATCTTTTAGAGGACCAAAATACCCTCCCACAATTATTAACCTATCCAAACCTCCACCAAGAGGTACACACCTGACCATAGCAAAAGGCACCCCCTCCAAAGGCCAAACGACTCATCCCCACCCCCTGTTTTGCCAATCGACGCATTGTCTAGAGTCTGGACAACTCTAATTAATTCCAACACATACAAGATTCTAATGGTGATGAGAATGAAGACAACACTTTGGCTTTGGTGCAAGTACAGACTAACTAGAAAGAACCCTCAACTTCAAACTCACCTAAGATCCACAAAATTTTGGAATTGAGACTTTGTTGACCACTCCTTCGTCGGATGTTCTGGCCAAATCTGCGTTCAGAGGGTACCGAGAATTTGTGTTGGCAACATCCAACTTTAATCTTAGTTACTATATAAAAGTAAAACCTCAAGTTGGACCAAACTACCCTTCTCACAAAGCAACACATCCCTTTTTCAAAACAAATAAACACCTTTTCAAAACAAAGCAACCCTTCAAAACTTGACAATAATATCCTACGGTTTACATTATACCCTCTCAAACCTTATTCTGGTAGAACATACCCTTTCAGACCAAAGCACCAAAAAACACACAATAAATCCCTTTCCAAGCTTCCCATCCTCAAATTAACACCCTCTTAATGAGTTAATGGTACTCCCTCCCTTGGACGCTGGTTTTTGAAGTTCTAGCTCTTGTAGGACCTCTATCGACTTCGACCAATCGAAACCGCATTTGGTTTCTAGATTTTCACTAGAAGCCTTCAAGCCATTTTATTAATCGGTATGTTTTGAACTGAAATTTGTTTTATTAATTTGTTATTTTTCTACATGTTTAGGTCGACCTTAGGGCTTTGGAAGCGGAAAAGATGCTCGGTTTATGGGATCGAGTTTCTCTAAAAAGAAAAACTCAATTTTATCAAAAAATTAAATTAAGTAAATTGCAAATTGCGCGCTTTTGTAAAGGCTATAGCTTAGGTTACATGTTTTAGTGCTCTAAATTATAAATTGCACCCTCTTAAAATTACAAATTACACGTTCATTACTTTCCATTCAAGATTCTGTTAAGCTAGGAGTAAAATATCCATATTATCTTCATTATATTTACCTTAAGTTTAAATTTCTCATAACCGACCCTTAAGTTTACCGGAAAAAAAAAACCAACTTTAGGTCCTTTCACCCATCTTTTTTATCCACATCTCACTGGACTACCACCATGAAAACTGAAAACCACCCTAACTCTCCCTTGCGGCGACCGTGCGCTTGCAGTTCCTAGGTAAAATTCCCCTCTCTCTCTCTCGATTCATCTCCCAAAGAGTGGCTTCAAGCTTCCATGCTGAAATGGGCGGTGGCTTTCCTTTACCACCGTTCAAGAAAACCAAAACCGGATGAAATGGACGGTTTTGATGATTTGATCAATGGTGTCCAAATTTAAAGCCCACTGTTTTTGGGGGGTGAAAGTTTAATGCTCAATTATTAAGCTGTTTGGGGATTTTTCCTGCAAAAAAAGAGACAGAAAGATTCTTTGATAATGAGTTTTAACTTAAAACCCTTCCTCAAATCTCGGATAATTAAGGTTCTTGGAATGATGAGATGTCGCAAGGATTAGGTGTCTCCACTGATAAATGGGGCACGCTAGGTAGACTATTAGAATGTGGCTGCAAAAAGTAAAAATAATATGTGAGTCCAGGCCTTCCATCTGAACTTTCCTGGAAACTCCCCAGAAATGCATGAAGTATTGTGTAGAGAGTCGCCTTACATAGAAAACAATGGTTTAAAGAGATCGAATAATATATAGGATCTCAGACTTCAGAGATCTCTTCTAGGCTAAGTAATTACCAAATTTGGTACCTGAAATTCAACTATTTAATTTCTATCTCTCAAGTCTGGGGACAGAGACCTAAGGTGGAGTTGGGATCATCTCCCGTGCTCCCCCGACAGGAAAACGATCAGGAACTTTCGTGAGTTCAACTATTTAATGCATTGCCTCATCGTCAAGAGTGGAAATGAAATGAAATGAAAATTTGTCTCCGGCCGCCATTAACCAGACCAGATCCATTTCTGGAAATGCATCGAAGTGGGGGGAATACTTACCATGAAGTTCCAATCAGGATAATGTGTTCGATAATCTCTAAAAGTTGGCAAGATAGAGTAGTGGTCAAGCGTTACAGACTTGCAGCCTTGAAGTTATTTTTTTCCACGGTGCTCTCAATACTATTGGATTTTTGTAAAATTTCAGACTAGCTAGCCACTATTGGATTTTTTTAAAATTCCAAGGTACCTAATGTTAGAATTCAAAGGTTTGAAGTTTGAACATTAGTTTTTTCAAACTTGATGAGTCAATTGACTAAAATACCCCTCAATTAGTCATAATTTCTTCAGACTGAGAGATATCTTATGGGCTAATAGTAATTGAATTTGGTATTTATATTAATTACTTGAATTTCAGCCTCAAGAGGAATGTCTCCATTTTTCCCTGTTAATCCCTGTTAGAGAAGTGTATGCATTTATATATAAAAAAGAAATGATAATTGATATGCTGTAACGTACAAGAAAGAAGCAGAAAACCTGAAAATTAAAACACTTCATTAAGATGAGCTGTGCAAGCCTGCAAGCCTGCAACCTGGTAACATTCCAAAAAGGGTGTCACATCTACTCAATTCTACCCAACTCTGCCAAGGTCAAGGAAATGCCAAACCCTAATCAGTTCTTTGGGCTGAAGAGTTGATCAATTGAGAAAGGGTCAAGCTCAGGGGTGGTTTGGACAGTTTTAGGCTACTGGGCTTTCTTGATTCTCTGTTAATCCCTCTTAGAGGTTAATTTGTGCTTTTGGATAATCAACAAAGTGGTTTCAACGAGGCAAAAAATGATTATTGATGTAATTTCACAAACCCAGGTCACCGCTGATGATTCTGAATGGTATAGCAATTCTAGTGTTTTGATGATTTAGGCAAGTGCATGGATCAAATGCAAGCCATGAACCTCTACTAATGTCTGTTTAAGCAATTGTAATCCAAAATGGTATATATCCTAATAATTCCATACTACGATTTTGTAAGCCAAATTTTGAATCTGAGATTTCTTTGAGTTTAACAAAATCTCCTGATTAACTTGTTCATAAGGTGGAAGCCAAAGCATGATTGTCTGTCTTTTTATTTTAGATTATTCTCTTGGTTGGGTGTGCATGTTAGATTTTAGATTTTGATAAACTCTTTAGTATTCATTGTGTCTGTTGTATACGACAGAAGACCTTATTTTCTGCAGGAGTCTTTGGCTCAAAATGGAAGAGCATCTAGGTTTGCTCCTAAAAGACGATGGTTCGACCAAATCAAACAAATTTTCTATTGGGAACAACTTATCATCTCATTGTAATCAAAACAGTTTTCTAGGTAAATTTAGTTCTCATCCTTAGATTAACAAAAAAAAATTTCTATTGGGAACCTGATTCTAGAAAACCAGATTCTGTTGAATATAAATTGCAAATCAAATCATGATTTTACAAAATTTACCAACCAAACGCTTGCTAATGGTTTGAACAAAGCTCATAAAGTTTGACTTTTGGGCCTTGGAACTGTTGTGATATATCAGTACCAATGTGAGAATGATTTTCACCAGAAAAGAAAAGTCAAAATGTGAGAATGAATATAATTTATGCCAAGGAAAGGAACGAAAGTTTAGTTTTTACCTAGTCTAGATGCATATTTGTTATTAGTGTTGAAAATATGTTTAAAACTTTATATTTTTTATTTTTATATATGTTTTAATCATGTCTTTCATCTTATGATTTCTATAACGGAAATTTTAGTCTCATATTATGGAAAAAGGAGTTGATTATCTCGTTTATATATAACAATGACCTATGTAATATATTTTTGGGATTAAAGATCGAACCCTATGCGACACGAATCAAGCCTAAACGTTGGTGTGACCCAACCATGGTTATATAACTATATATTAATTATTATAAATAATTCTATATGACTTGGGACTTGGGTCGTGGATCATAAGCCTTGATCTAGAAAGCCCATTTTGTCATAGGCCCTAATCCAGAAAATCCACTGCTGAGTAGAAGTGTGAAGATGTTATTAGAAAGACACTTTCCCTTAGAGATGTCAGTTAAATAGATAACTTCCTATAGGGAGTTGCGGTAAATAGGTAGCCTCACAAAGGGAGATGTCCTTACCCTTTCAACCACAACCTTTGGGGCTCTATATAAACCATTTTCGAGCTCTTTTTTATATGAATTTTCTTCTCCAATTTCTCTTTTTCTCTCCCTATTGTTATTCTGTTAAACAGTGAACAAAACCGGATTACACCTCAAGTAATCTTTTGGGGTGCAACCTTAAAGGTTTGGGTTGACTAATCTTGGGTGAAGACACATTTTCACACCCGTATTGCACAAATTGGGGTGTCTAAATTGGATTTTTATTTGTAGTAGCAGATGCCTGCTTCAATTTAAATTGAGATATCTTAGCCCAAATCTCCCTCAATTGATGTTATTTTTAAGACCCAAAAAACCATTAATTAACTTCGATTATTTAATTTAAATGTTATAAAAAGGTAGTAGAGAGAATCAACGCTTCTATCTTGTCAATGTAAATTGCATTTTGATATCAAATAGTGCATGTTTTTTTAGTTGTTTGATAAAATTAATAAAAAAAAAAAAGTACGGTTGAGGTTTTAATAACTAAAGATAATTTTGGTTTTAATTATAGTATTTTGGTTGTTAACAATTATTTTAGTTGAGGGTAATTTAGTATTTTAACTACTATGGTGATTATGGTAATTTAGGTGTAACTAAACAAATATTTTCAGGTAAGGATATTTTGGGGTTTTATAAAAATATTTTACGGTAAAAGTTAAATTTAGCCAAGAAAGTTAATAAGGGGAGGTGTTTGATATATTTGCTAGGTAAAAGGTAAGGGTGTCAAAATCCAATCCGAACTGTTAAAACCGGATTGAACCGGCTCATTATAGCTCGAATCGAAGCTTAATGGGCTGTGTTTGGGTTGAACAACCTCAGACCGCACTAGTTCGGGCTAGTTAGGGCTAGCCCGTGTGTGGCTCGCTAGCCCGAACCGTTTGAAACCAGCCCAAACCCAAACCAGCCCGTTAAACCTGTTATAAATAAATAAAATTTACATGTAAAAGACAAGAAAACCCCCAAGTATCCATTTGTTTTCCTTAATTCTTTTGTTTTGGAATATGCAAACAACAAGCCTACCAAAGCCTTCCCATTTGGAATATAGGTTTAGTAAACATTTAGCAACTGCATTATCATTTGAAAAATCTTTTAATGTTTTATTTTGATATATTTTTACAATGTTTCAGGAAGGGGGAGGAGATAAGCAGAGCCATTGAAATTCATTAAGATACCATATTTCTTTTGTATATTAGTTCTATAATTTTAACTTTTTTGTAGAACTTTTTTTTTTTAGTTTTGAACACCCAGCACAAGAGACTTGGAGAGAACTTAATGCTTATATGTGTTCATATGCTCTTGATAAATTCCACACATTAACAAGGTACTCAAAACATACCGTTAGTAAACTCGAACCAAAACCGTTAGTAAACCTAATTCTAAACTGTTAGTTAACCCGAACCTAAACCACACCGGCCCGAAACCATTATTTTTCTTAATGGGTAGTGTGTTTGGTTAAGTGTTTTTTAGCCCGAAACCGTTAGGCCCAACTTGAAACCAGCCCAACCCAAATTGACAATTGACACCCTTAACGAGAGGGAAAGTAAGTGATATTATCCAACTAAGAGGGGGTTTAAGTGCTATGTGTTCAAGTAAGTGGAGAGATAAGTGATATTTACCCATATTTAAATCATGAAGAAAATCAATGTGTTCTTAATTGGGTTAATTGGGTTTTATGATGGCAGAGAGAGGCAAATGGGATGCTTTTTTTTTTTTTTTTTATTAAAAGTTACCTAGATTTTTTTTTTTTTTGGTAAACAGTTACCTAGATAAGTTTTACCAAAAAGTTACCTAGATCAAACAAAGAGCTCCAATGAAAATTATCCGAAGTATTATTACTCCTATGCACGGTTGGTTTTCTTCAATTGAAAATACAGAAACAGCGCCAATGTGTCTCGTTCAAACTTCAAACGTCTCTCTCCGATCGCATCTGTACATTTCTTAGAGTTTCGACTCTCTTACAGTCTTAACTCTATGAATTCATTTCATCACCGACCAAACAAACTCGAACCCTTCTCATGGATCAAAAAACTGAACTCAGCCATCTGAGTCTCTGATTCTTTTGCGTCTCTTCTTGTTTCTATCATTTTCCTCTCTTCCTTTCTTTGTCTTTGGTTCCGAGATGCCGTTGAGATCCTGTCATGGACAGGGAGGCTAACCTTCCAGGCCCACCTGCAACATCCCAGAATCAATCTCGCTTCTCCCGTCCCTTCTCTTCATCTTTATCATCTAGCTCTTCTTCTGCAACCCCAGATTTAGTTCGGCATGTACAAGCCGCCCTTAAGCGTCACAGGCCTCTCGGTAAGTCGCTTTACCTTTGCGTTTTCCAATTGTTAGTAATTCGGCATCTTTACTCTTTTGATTGAAAAACTGGGGCTTAACCTTCTTGTTATTTATAAAGTGTAACAGAGTTTGAATTTTAGGGTTCTTTTTGGTGTGGTCTTCCTTTATGTGGATTTTCAGGTAACATGCAGTCTGAAAGTCTTCTACCAAGGCGTATACTGGTTCCCAAGAGAGTACCATCCAAGGGCACTGAGAAGTCTCAGGTAACGGTGTCATCGAGACCGGCTAATGCTAATTGTGAACTGATCGATCAAAGCGACAGTGTTGTTACAGCTACCGGAGAGGTTCCTGATGATTCGTCAATTACTCCTCTTGGTTTGGGAACTGTTACGAAAAACCATGACCAGGACTCGAAGTCTTGCTGCGTGAACGGAGAAAAAACAAAACCTAATATTGATCCTAATAGCCAGAACGATGATGCAGTTTCTTCTTCGTGTGTAGTATCTCAACACCTTCCTGCGGTTGATTGTGCAAAGGAAGTTCAAATTTCTTTGGGCAGCAATGTGGAGTACCAGAGTGAGTGGCCTCTTGGTTGTTGGAATGATTAACATGTACGCTTCAATTAAATGATAAATGAATTTTAAGCAGATTTTGCTGCGGCATGTCTTGTGCCTATGGTTCTGTTTATGCAGGCGCTAATGAGCTAATGGTCTCTATAGGGGACAACTTATCATCTCATTTGAGTTCTCTTGGATTGACAGCAATGGAATGCGATGGGAGCAACCGGGTGGAGACATTTTCTGTTAATGATCATGACCCAAAGCCGCGATATTTTCAGCAACCAGAAATCTTAGACATTAGTCTAAGGTCAGATGCCAGAATCACTTCATTGCTGGCAAAAAGAAGTGCTTCAAACCAGGATCAACAACATCAATTAATGACATTTATTGGAAAGGACATTAGCCACCCCATGACTCAATCTTCGGTTGTAGGTTCAACGTGTGCAACCACAACATTAGTCCATTCATCATCTGCACCAATGCTGAATTCAACCACCTACAGCTCATATCATCGAGACAGTCGTCCTCACATGGACGTAGAATCTTTGGAAGAGTTCAAGGTAAAACCACAACCTATAGCTCAAGGAATTGCTATTCAGTCATGTTCTACATTTCAGTGTAACAGAGGGGTGGTTGCAGAACAGACAGCTATTCCAACCCAAGCATCTAGCTCTGCTGTTCAAACTTCATTGGTAGTTAATGATCATGGCCTGTTAAAGGGTCAGCAAGACTTGGATGCTAAGGACAATGAACAGTCACATGATGCACATGCTGGTCATAGGAAGAGTTCTCAGTTCAATGATAAACAAACAAAGGAAGAACACCAAGGTAATGGTCCTGACGTAATATCTCAGGTTCCATTAACAAGGGACTCATCTACAAATGTGAAATTGGAGCCGTCCAAATCAGAAAAATCAGAAAAATCAGAAAAACCAGAAAAGGCTGTAAGTGGAAAAGGGGCATCAGGTCGTAAAAAGAATTATGATGCTGATATGTTCTTTAAAGTTAACGGAAAACTCTACCAAAGGCTTGGCAAGATAGGAAGTGGTGGAAGCAGTGAGGTCTACAAAGTCATTTCGTCTGATTGTACAATCTATGCCCTTAAGAGGATCAAGCTTAAAGGCCGTGATTATTCCACTGCATATGGTTTTTGCCAAGAGATTGAATATTTGAACAAGTTAAAAGGAAAAAAAAACATCATTCAACTTATTGACTATGAGGTACGAAACTGTGTAATTACTTACATCTTTCTTCCATATTGTGAATACACCTTCAGGATATTCCCTTCTATATGCTTCATTTGTACAATTTTCATTCCTATGTTTTGCAAAGGTGGTAATTACTGCTTGTTGGAATGAATGACCATGATGTTACCTAAAAGTATTACAGATTACTTAATGAACTCGTATCTTGGTGAATACAAAATTCATTACCTAAGACAGAGGATCACATCAGCTCCAGATCGGGGGGGGGGGGGAAGGAAAAAAAATCAAACAACTACACTAAAAAAAGCCTCAAACATGGAGGCAAAGACTTGAAGAGAGAGAAATGAAAGACCCCAAAATACAGCAACAAGCTTGTTCCTTGGGGTTTTAATGCATGCCAGAGGAAACAACCAATGAGAAGTTGGCATTAATTTCAGAAGTAATGGAATTCTGGATCTGGTTGAGGGAATCATATTTGTTTTTGTTTTTTGTTTTTTTCTTCCCCTTGTACAGCAACAAGCTTGTTCCTTGGGGTTTTAATGCATGCCAGAGGAAACAACCTCCGAGAAGTTGGCATTGAAGCCAGAAGTAAATGTAATTCTGGATCTGGTTGAGGGAATGATGAGTTTTTGTTTTTTTGTTCCCCTTGTTTGTTTGTTTATTTCTTTCCCTTATGATATTGTATTCCATCCAAATATGAAGGAATCTCATTGGATGCTGTTATACATATCTTGAGGTACCTCAAGAAGGTTTTTGAATCTTGAATCATGGCCATGGAAGGGTTCGATCGTTTTTCAGATACTAATTGGACTGGACCTCCTATTGAATATCCTTTGGATGGAATGTTGTGGCATTGAAAAGCAAGAGCATAGACAATTGTGGCTTGATAAGTGTAGAGTGCGTTTTTTGCTGCTTAGGACACCCTAGTGTCGCTTTATTGACCGAAGTTGCCACTTTATGGCCTACGAAAAAGCGTACAACTGCTTTATCTCTCAAAAGACGCTTTGACAACTGTGCTTGATATGATTTAGATTCCTGAAATGGGAGAAGCCTTTTGTTTATTATGGAGTTCAGATTAGTGGAATAAAGAAAATTCAACTCAGTCGCTAGCTAGTTATATGTCATGGCACAGCACAGTTGTCCCTACCCACGATGTAAGTACACAATTTATACCACAAGAAAAAAAAATCATGTGATTTGCTCTCAGTTATTGATTATGAGCCAATCAGAGATAGTAAGGCCAAAAAAAAAATATACATTGAAACTAGCGACCAAGGATGCAGGATCCCTCTGATGAATGCTTTTTTTCTGTACACTATTTAAGTTTGGAAAACTTTAGCTTTTTGACACTTTGACTGTTTCAAATGCACATTCTCTTTCATAGGTGACCGATAGAACATTGCTTGAGGATGTCATGAAAGGTTCAATGAATGCAAAAGATGGCAGAATCAAGGATGATGGGCACATTTACATGGTACTTGAATATGGAGAGATTGATTTGGCTCATATGCTGTCACAAAAGGGGAAAGAAATGGATAGTTCCAATTGGTCTATAGATGAGAACTGGCTTCGTTTCTATTGGCAGGTGCTAGTCAACACCTTTCTTAATTCATGATTATTAGTTGCTGCTGTATGCTGACTTACATAGAAGCTGTAATGATTAATTTTTTTTTTTTTAGTTGTATTTGACATTTGTCTCATTCTCTGCCATATCATTGGCTAACCTAGGACCATTGGAATGTGCAATCCAACATCGGAGCTAGGTATCACATATGCCTTATGATACGTAGTTGTTTGTCCAAGGATCCTCCACTTATTTCCATTTCCAAAACATGTCAGTCCACCAGATAACCTTCAGCACGGATGTGGTAGAGACCTCTTGCAATAATGAACTTAAAACCATATGTAAGTGATAAATGTTCAGCCATTGCTGAATCTCCTAGAGGCCAAAATGAGCAAGCATTGCCTGTCATTTGACCTGATGGCACATTGTTGCCTCACCGCTTTATTTATCAATAGAGCAACCATCAAGGGGATGTGTGAAGCCTTTAAATCTGAAAAATCCTCATCAGATGTGACATTGATGCAATCAAAGTAGCCTGATCCTGGAACAGCGATGGTGTCAGAGCAGCTTTAGAAACATCCTTGCAGCTGCACAACAAGCTACCTTAATTTTGATCTTGTCAATGACCATCTGAACATCTAAATATGAGCCCTGATAATCTCTTGTGATGCACTGCTCAAGTACACCACACATAATGGAATCATGGATATTAGTACTGCCTCATAAAACTTATCCTCTTCTTTGATTAGTGAGATGGTGAGCCATAATAACTCAGACACTTCAGGAAGGATCTAATTTAAAGCTAAATTCAAGGATGATTCGAGTTCCAAGTAATCCACAACAGAGAAATAGCTTTAAGGACAGAAATGATCAGATGAGGTTTGAACCAAATCATTACATAGAAGTATGATCAACTTGGGTTTAATTGAAGCTTATATGGTAGTAACCAACTACTGCAAGTTTCAGTCAACTATAATGGTTGGATGGAGAGATATGGCCTCAGTCACTAAAATAGATTCTTAGTTCAGAAATAGAAACTTCTGATCAAAGGTGTAATGAAATGGAAGTCTAGAGTGCATGTGCTTGGGTGAATCCACAGATTTCAAATGGAATCGAATTTCAAATCCATGGATTATAAGTCTATGGAGTCATGGTTCATTAAAATTAATTGTTTGGTTACCTGAATATGTGGAATGAATCCTGTAAATTCATCTTGAAAAACTGTTTGGTTACCTGAATTCTGTGGATTCATCCTGAAAAAACTGTTTGGTTACCTGAATCCTGTGGATTCATCCTTAAAAACTATTTGGTTCTCTGATTCCTGGATTCTCCATTACATTGAATCTGTTAATTTGGATGTTGAAAATGCCAAGGGTTTCCTAGTCATGCTAGCCCTCTGTGTGTGTGAATAAGGGTTGGAGGGCAGCATACTACTCTGTGGTTGGGAGCTCACTGTTCTCTTTAATTTGTTGATGTTGTTTAATTGTTTTTCCCCCTTCAGTTTTTGCTTGGTCTTGAAAGGCCTTGACTCTCTCTCTCGTCTCTCTCTCACTGTCTCTCACACTCACACACACACACACACACACACACACATATGCACACATTCTTACACGAGTTTGACATCTGTTAATTTGGTTGTATACTAATTCCAGTTTTTTGAAAAATTGATATTTTCTATTTGGAAATCTAATTTTTGTCTAGGGGTAAGGGATTGAATTCATAACTTACATCCAAATTTAGTGCTAGTTCTGAAGCTGGTATGACCAAGTAATTTGTCTTACATGGTGGCATCTCCTCTGAGAAACTTCTAATTTGTTGAACACCACTCAGTCAAATTAGAAAATGGTCAATCCCTATCAATGGTGCAAACTTGATCCTGGAAGAGTGGGGCAACTAATTAATTTTGAATGGCCTGGGGTCCCCAGTTGGGTGTGCGTTAACTACTTTGATTTGAATATTTGAGTTGACAAATCCCAAAACATGCAAACTCTGTCTTCTGGCCTTTTTGTTCTCTAAATTCAGGCACTATGAGCTAATTCTCGCTAATTTTTTCTCCCTTATACTCTACAGTTGTTTCTTGGGTAGAGATGTGCATTAGGATCACTGCATAGAAATTACAGTTGATGCATAATTTACAGGAAGGAAACACATGGACAATATTTCATTTGCTACTGGCCTTGACTGCAAGGATGGGCAATTGATTTGTTTCACAAAATCTGCAACACAGAGAAAAACAAAATCTGCAACACAACTCAGAAATCCAGTCATTCAATAATGAAGAGCGTAAAGAAAAAAGGTTCAAGACATAATTAGACTTCAACAACATTTTGTCCGAAGAAAAATAGACTAGTTCATATTCACATCAACATTATCTTGATTCTTCACCCACGAGAACAAACTTGTCAAGCACAGTCATCTTGTCTTCATCCGTGGCATCTAAGAATTTCTTCCTCTTTGTTTTTGATTAAAAAAACTTTTTCGCTGCCCATCTTCTATGGTCATCAAGGCCAGGAAGTGCGTCAATTGCTGCTGTAAGTTTTTCCGAAAGCTCCGGAAGTGAGTCTGAGTCAACAAACCTGTTGAATGTAGTGGCCAGCTTGTTCAATGGACTTGCTACTTTGTCAGCTGCTCCCTTCTCCTTCTTCTTCTTCTTGTTGGAGGTCTTGGGGGGAGCATTTGATGCTGGCCTACCTCGACTTTTAGACTTTTGTACATCTGGAGTTTGTTGATTACTTCCCTCTGCATTATTCACTAATGTCATGTCCACAAGATCTATCTCCTCCAAGCGTATGTCAGCTTGGTGAGCAGCATCCTTACCGGTGGCAATTTCATTGCCAAATCATGTACCTCACAATAGATTGGGAGGACACTGTATTCCTTCAAATACTTCCCTACGAGTTTCTGCAAAAATGTAATCCCAGCATGTTGAAAGTTAATGTATTTTCAAAAACAAGTGATACAACTCATGAAATAGTTATGAAATAAAAATGATATGATTGATGCCTGAAATGCAGACCAAACATGTTCTGCTCCATTGAACCTTGATGCTTTGGCATTCCACCCTAGCCCACTACACTTTTGAAGATCCACGTGTGCTTTAATTCTGGCCCTCCACACCTGGTAGTGGTTCTTCCATTGTTATGGCTCATATGATGTCATGAACTTTTCATTGACACAAGTTGTGATGTGCGCAAATTGAGGGGCCTTAAGGGCATTATCTCCACCTACCTCGCATCGATGATGCTGGATCAGGCACTCTAGAAAGTATAGTTACACAGAGGTAGTCCACTTGGCACTTGGCAGTATCCCTAGTCTTTGTTTGACATGGTTAAGTTTGTGTTTCTGCCATTTCTTGGTCTGATTTTGAACACATGAAATTATAAATGTTGTCCATATAAACAGCAGGGATCACAAATATATATAGAAGGCCAAAAAAACAGCACGTGGTCCAACTGTAAAGTCTGAATCCCAAACTGTTTCATGCTTTCAGCACACTTGACTTGAAGTCTTAAACATATCAAGGACATCTTAACAAACAACAAGGAATTAACTCTCAACAGCAAGCTAAGAAAGAGAAACTCTTAACAGCTAGCTAAGAATTAACAAATTTATACCTGAAAAGCAGTAATATCTTTACTGTAATTAACAAACTACAAAGAATTAACTCTCAACACCAAGCTAAGAACAAGGAACTGATTTCTGACAGCAAAAGCCCAATCGATTGAATTGGACGTATAAAGTCCACTTGATTTGAGTAGATTGGACAGATAACTTATTATAAGGAAATAAAGAAAGATGGAAAAACTTCAAGAACATAATGGATTCTTAATAAGCAATTTATCAAGTGTTAACAATTCCAAGTTCTTACTAATTGGGTTAGTGTCTGGCAGGGCAATCTTTCATCAGAGACCATTCCATGGTTCTCAGTCTTTTGCTTGAAAGAGAAGAAGAGGAGGATTTATTTTTTGGTCTGGAGCAGCAGTTCAGTTAATCCAGATAACAAAACCTGGAATTAATACCAGGCAAAATACCAAATTAGATTTCCATATAGAAAATACCAAATTTTCAAAAAACCTGGAATTCATATCCAACCAAATTAACAATGTCAAACTCGTGTAAGAATGTGTGCATGTGTGAGAGAGAGACCGGAAGGGGAAGAAACAATTGAACAACATCAACAAATTAAAGAGAAGTAAGTGCTCCCAACAACAGAGTAGTATGTTGTCTTCTAACCCTTCTTTTCACACATGCATGCACACACAGAGGACTAGCATGACTAAGAAACCCTTGGCATTATCAAAATTGCATGTAACGTAGTGTCGGGTTAAAAACTCAAGATTTTCATTCCAGAAAAGTCTTGGGGTTGTTTTCATTCAAAATAATATTGGAGTTTTAATTTTCCTACATTAAATATTACCAAAATTAACTGATTCAATGTAATGGAATGCATGGAATAAAAAAACAAACAGTTTTTCAGGATGAATCCACAAGTTTCATTCCATAGAATCAAGGTAACCAAACAGTTTTTCAGGATGACTCCACAAGATTCCTTCCACGGATTCAAGTAACCAAACAGCTTTTTTGGGGGGGGTTGTTTTTTTTTGGGGGGGGGGGGGGGGGGGGTGTTTTTTTTTTTTTTTTTTGATACATAAACGGGGTTAAAAAACCCAAATCAATTTAAAGAGAGCTGGTCAAACGATCCACCTGAAGGAACTCCTCTATACCTTGAGGGGGTTCCTAAAAGAAATGCGTAGGAGACTCCAATGTTGTTGTTCTCTTCGCCATCCAATCGGCAACCATATTTGCTTCTCTATTAGTATGAGTAATGATGATATTTCCATGCAAATCTACGAACTCTCGAATCACCACAATAATCCTTGTCATCCTTCCTTGATTTTGAGCACTCAGTTTCAAACAATCGATTGCTTGTGAAGAGTCAGACTCCACGTAAATAGGTAGCATATTTCTTTCTACTGCATAGCATATGCCTACACAAATAGCATGGAGCTCAGTTTCAAGAACACTTGTCTTGGGGATTCTATGCACAAAACCTCCCAAGTACACCCCTTCTGAGCTGCGAAAAACCCCTCCAATTTGATTGAAATCTTCTTTACCAACTGCAGCATCTACATTGCATTTTAGCCACCCTTCCGTTGGTCTTTTCCACTTTGCCTTTCTTCTAACACTTCGTGATAATGATTGTGGATTATTTTCCTGGGTCCAAGCTGCCTCCACATGTGAGTAGTATTCTTTTATCATTTCCACCCCTCCCGCTGGTCTAGTGAAGTCTTCTTCATGAGTATCACGATTTCTCCAACCCCACAGTAGATATAGTGTGATGGCGAAATTGGCTGACCATCATTTCTGTTGTTGTGATAGATTTCCACAAATGTTTAGGTAAAGCCAATCACGACGATCACAATTGAAGAACTGTCCTTGTTGATTCATTGGGATTAATCGTTTCCATACTCCACTCGCATATTGGCAATCTCTAAATACATGTAGACTAGTTTAGGCTTCATGAAGACATAAGTTACAGAATGAGTGGTTTATGAGTCCCATTTTCCACTTCCTATCATTAGTTAGCAGCCTGTTCAGACTTAGAACCCACATGAAACAAGAGATTCTTTGCGGCACCTTTAACTTCCAAATGGCCTCCCAATACCTGTTATCAAAAGAAATGTCCACACCAAGACTATTGGAATCTTCTAACACTTCATATGCAGATTTTATTGTAAAACATCCATTCTGTGATGGATTCCATAGCCATACATCCTTTCCTCCGCCTGTACTTGGCGGTGGGCATGCTTCAATTTTAATGCAACAGTCAGAAGGTAATATATTTTCGAATTTTTCCTTTCTCCAACCTCCATTTCCATCCACATATGATGATATTTTTTCCTTACTCATTCCACTGGGTATATCATATATAGCTTTTGACTTAAGGTTCTGCCCCATCTCCAGCCAATTATCTTCCAAAAAAAAAGCTGAAGTTCCATCGCCAACATCAACTTTGCTGTTGCTCAGCACTTTGGGAGCTACATTACAAATTACTTTCCAGATGGGAGAGTCACTCGACTAGCTTTGAATTTCTCTTTTCTTCTACTGCTTCCATATTTTGCCTGCAAAACTGATTTCCAGATAGTATTATAATTTAAGAACCCCCAAGCAAGCTTCATCTGGAAAGCTTCATTCACCTTGACGAGATTTCTAAAGCCCAATCCACATATCTCTTTTGGTTTACAGATAGTATCCCACCCAATGAGATGAGATCGCCTTTTGTTTTGAGTATCACCCATAAAAAACCTCTAGCTGATTTTTCAATATCTTGAAGTATTCCTTTTGGTAAGGGTCCTGACTGCATAGAGTAAACTGGAATAGCCATAATAACTGATTTAGCAAGGGTTATTCTGCCAGCCAAAGAAAGTGAATTAACCTTCCAATTCGACAATCTACTCTTCACTTTAGCTAAAATATGGTGGTAATTTTCCTTTTTAACCCGTCCATTCCAAATTTGGGTTCCTAGATATTTACCAATTTCTTTTGTTTCAGTGAACTTGCTGACATGGGTGATGTCTCTAGCTTGATTGCGACTGACATTTCTAGAAAAGAAAATTCTGGTTTTCGAAGTACTGACCTTGCTACTAGAAGCCATACAAAAATTGTTGAGACAATCATTGATTGTTGCTACCTGTTCAATCGTGGCTTCGGCAAAAAGAAGTACATCATCTGCAAACATTAGATGAGAAATGCATGGCCCGGTCCTCCCAATTTTGATAGGTTTCCATTGCCCATCACTTACAAAGATCCTCGTATACAATGTGATAACCTTTCTATGCACATCACAAAAATATAGGGTGACAAAGGATCTCCTTGCAGAATGCCCCTAGTGGGTTGGAAAAAAGTTGTATCTTCCCCATTCCAAAGAACACCCAGCTGTGCTGTGGTTATACACTTCATAATCACATCAATCAAACTACTCGGAAGATTGGCCAGTGTGAGGGTTTCTTGTATGAAGCTCCACCTAATCCGATCATAAGCTTTCTCAAGATCAATCTTGATGGCCATAGTGAGTTGTTTGTTGGATTTCTTGCGCATAGTATGAAATATTTCTTCTGCAGTAATGATATTTTCCTGTATATGTCTCCCTGGAACGAAGCTGACCTGATTTGGAGATATGAGGCTTGGCATATACTCTTTTAATCTAGCAGTAATAACCTTAGTAATTATTTTCATGCTCACATTACACAGAGAAATTGGCCTGAATTGAGAAATTAACTCAGGTTTGTCCACTTTAGGGATGAGGGCTAGATATGTTTCATTCAATTTGGCATCTATTTTTCCTTCAAAAGCATCTTTCACCATCCTAGTGACTGCTTGCCCTACCACTTCCCAAGATTTTTGGTAGAAGGCAGCTTGGAATCCATCAGGACCAGGTGCCTTCCATGGACTAATCTGTCTAACCGTCTTGTAGACCTCATCTTCATCAACCATTTTCCCAAGTGACAATAACCAATCATGATTTAATGTAGGAAAGCAATGAAGGGAGTGAAGTACCTGGCTATTTGATTGCTCCTCAGAAAATAGATTTTTATAAAATCCAGTGACATGTGCCTTTAGCTCAGCTGGATCGCGAATCCATTCACCTTCATCAGATTTTAGTTCTTCAATCTTATTCCGCCGTCTTCTGATGATGGTTGAAGTGTGAAAATATTTTGTGTTTCTGTCCCCATGTAACATCCACATTTTTCTAGCTTTTTGTGCCCACATAATCTCCTCTCTATCAAGAAGATTTTCCAATTCAGCTCGCAATTCTTTTTCAAGTTTCTTGAGGAAAGGGTTAAGTAATCCATCTGCTAGTCGTTTCTGAATACCCCCTAGCCGAGCATGCAGTCTTTTCTTTGCCACATTAATACTCCCAAAATTATTATAGTTCCAAGTAACCAAATGATTCTGTAAAAAATGAAAGGCTTATGGAATCTCTTTATTGCTTTCCCATCCATCTGCAATTACTTTAGGAAAATTTCTATGAGTCATCCACATAGCTTCAAACCGAAACACTTTATTTTTCCTTTTTTGAACTATAGGCTGCAAATCAATGACTAGTGGGTGGTGATCAGATTTAATTCTAGGCACAACCCGAACTACAACATCAGGATAAAGTACTCTCCAATCAGCATTGCACATACCTCTATCGAGTCTTCTATACGTTCTCTTGTAACCGTCCCATTTAGGTCCACGCCACGTGAATTTTGGACCTACTGCTCCCATATCAATAAGATTACACCTGTTAATATATTTGCTGAAGTTCTCACATCTTTTAATCTGAATTGCTCCTCCTCTCTTTACCTTTGATTCATCTAGGACATCATTCAAATCTCCAGCTAAAAGCCATGGTAGTTTAAACTGATCAGCTGCAGTTGCCAATTCTTCCCAACAAAATTGTCTATTGCCTTCCTGTGGACTAGCATATACAGCAGCAAAAATCCAAGGAATATTATGTTTATCCATAATTTCGAACAAAAGGAATTGGGGGTGTTCACGAAGTAACTTCACCTTCAATTCATTGTTTACAAAAATGCACCAAATTCCCCCTGCTAGATCTATTGCATCACTCCGATAACTAGCAACACCTTTCATTTTCTGTATAACTATTGCTACTCTTTCACCACTTATTCGGGGCTCCATAATTACTATGCAATCTGGATTATAAGTACTTTTGTAATGCTTAAGAGCAGAGGTGAAGGCTTTACTCCCTGCTCCTCTGCAGTTCCAACAGAAAACTATCATTAAAAATCAATTATTTCAGGGGATCTCCCCATCTATCATCATCTCTTCCCTAATAGCGGAATTATCTCCACTGCTATTTTCACAGAAATCATCCATCCTCTGATCCTTCAACCATGGTTCTTGGCAATGATCCGGTGGCTTCCCATGGTCCCTAAATATATTTTTTTTCCTTCCTTCCCGACTCCGCTCTAAGGCAGAATTGGTTAGTGTTGAATTTTGATTATTCGGATTTCGATTTTCCTGATTTGAAGGAGCTACCACTGGATTATTGCTTATCACTTGATCATTGCTGTCCTCATTTCCAATCCTGAATTTTGCATTCGCTAAAACTTCTGGTATCCTATAGGGGTGCTGTGTTTGAGGCTCTGTAATTTCTTTTTCTGGCACATGTCTCTAAAATTGATTACCATCCAATACCACATTATAATCCTTATTGTTTTGGCTTCTATTCTTCACATGTCTGTCATGATTCAAAGAATTTAGTTGCTGAGATGAGGCCACATCAACTTCCTTAACTACATTAGGATTTTCTCCCAATATATCTTGGTTATTCTCCGTACTAAGGGCCATGAATCTTGATCCAGATACCACTCTTCTAGCTGAGTTTCCTCCTGCCACAAAATTCTCTACCCTTCTATCACTCCCACCGACTTCCCCTCCTCCCATCATTTTCCTCTTGTAACGTGGTTTTTGGGCGATCATCCATGGTCCATAAGTATCAAGAGGAGGGAGATTGTTTCTACCTGTAGCATTGATCAGCTCTGCTTGGGCTTCCTCTCCTTCATTAGTAGTATGTTCTATTATATCCTCGTTTCTTGTAGATGGACACTGATCTTGATTATGACCGAACTTCCCGCACTTGAAGCACAACAGATGTAGCGATTCATAGAGGATTTGATGCACTGTTCCTTTCCTCCTAAATTTAGATAATAACGGTTTTTGCAAATCTATCTCCACACAAACCCTTGCAAACCTTCCTCGTGTGGCAGCCTCCGTAGTGGAATCAATTTTAATAACCTTCCCTATCCTTCCTGCAAGATTAGATAAGAAGTGTGTATCAAAGTATTCAATTGAAACTCCTGGAAACTGTACCCACACCACTAATTTTCGAACCTTTGCTTCTGCTGGGTTAAAATCAGGTTCCCACTTTCTAATGGAGAGATAATGGTCGCCAACAATCCAAGGACTCGTAGTTAGCACTTTCCTGTAGTCTTCCTGTGCTCCAAATTTTGTAATGAAAAATTCATTCCCTATATCAATTAGGTCTAGAGAGCCTACCGGTTTCCATAGGGCAGGCAAACGCTTAGATAAGAACAGGAATCCCGTTGATTGCCCTACTAATTTAATTATGAGCGATTGTTGCCAAGGAGCTCGTAGCCTCGCCTTTTCCTTTTTTGATAACACAATTGTCGGGCATAATTTCTCTTCCTCGTTAAGAATTTCTTCATCAATCTCCTCACTATCCGTCTCCCAATCCGAAAGCCCCTCATAGGAAAACCCATCGTTGTCATATCCTATCGTCTTCCATCTTCTGGTCATAAGACATCTTCTGGTCATCTTCTATTCGAGTGGTGGATCTTGAGCCTCTAACCATATCGACATAAGAACGAGAGGAAGGAGAACTCCATGCGTCTCTATCCGTGTCAACCTGCGAACAAGGAGGAGAAGAAGAATTTTTTGGATCATCCCCTTGGCAAGGTTGTCCACGTTTTATTTTCTTGCTACTTCTTTTCAATTGATCGAGTTCCTCCGTCGAAGCACCAATCACCGCTAAGCTCTCTTCCGATATCATCGCTAGGGTTTTTTTTCTTTCTTTCTTCTATCGGCGCTCCTATTAGGGTTTTTTTCGCCTTACTGTATATGTTTTTAATAAGAGATGGATCATAGATACTTTACAAAGCCATTGTACTTAGTTTCAACCTGACTAGTGGGCCTTAGTACTTGGTTTATCATAATGTATGCTCATACTTCATAGAAAACTTGACATTATTTAAAGTATGTGTTTCTGTCTGTTGTGATTAACCCCTTACTATGATTTAGGGCATTAATTAATGTGTTATCAGATTTCTCTTGTTGGCAAGATGGACAAACAATGCAGCTCTGGTCCAAAAACTGGTCCTTTTTTGGGTATCTATTTGGTAGGTGGGTTTAATTCTGTGTTTTATTTGTAATAGCTCTAATTATAAGGCCCAAAAGCAAGGTTCTAAATGGATGAATGAAGACTACCTATTTATTTGTGGGACCCCATCTGAGATCAGTTTAGAGTTTATCTAGTAATAGTTTTGGGGGATCTTGTGAGGTCTGTTCTTTAGTTTTCATAGGAAGAGTATTGTTAAGCAACTAAGTATAGAAAAGTCCTCCTAGAAGTTCTCAAGTTTACTTATTTTGGGGAATAAGATTATCTCACTTCTTCTCTCTCTTGGTCTAGTCTTCTTTTTCTTCTTCTCCTTCCCCATGGCTGCCACAATTTGTTCTTCTTTGGATGGCAGATTTTCTCTCCCTATCGACCATTCACTATCAAAAAATGTAATAGCCTTCCCTTTTCGTGGAAGTGGATAAAGAATGTTGGATTCAAATTGTGTAGCAGAGTCAAGGTTTTCCACTTTTTCTCTCTTCAACTCCCCCCCACCCAAAAAAAATAAAATAATAATAATAAAAAAATTAAAAAACCAAGAAAAAAAAAAGAAAGGAGAAGAATAAGAAAAATTAGAAGATAGATTTCACCTTGTCACTCTTTGATCATTTTTCTTCTCTTCTCTCTTTCTCTATGCCCCTTACGGCTGTCACCTTTTCAATATTTTTCTTATTTATTTCACCTGTTGGCTCTCCCCTATCAAATATCCACTTCTCCATGTGACTCTTTTCTCTGCTGAGGATATTAGAATACCAGCTAGTGTCTTGATCCTGGATTGTCTTGAAAAGTAATTTAGATTTGCATATGTGTAACAGTTGATTTGATCTTTAATTCCTAATTTGGAATGTAGGTTTGTTTGCTGCGTCAATGTTTTTGAGAAATATACACTGTTGTGTCTCCATGGCTGTATTTGATACTGATTGGCACCTACTATTTTCCCTGACTTTATGACTGGGGTATGTTGTTGCTTGTATCTAAAGATGTTACGCAAGTGCACATGTCGCAATCAAGTAATATATAGTAAGTAGAGTATCGATCCCACGGAGAATTTTATCTTCAAATATCAATGTAAAAGGAAGACTAATTTAAACAAAAATGATAAAGTGACTTTGTGATTAACAAACCAAATAGACAAAAGACAGGTGAAGTAAACTAGAGATACTAAATGGGAAATATGCAATAGAAGGAACTTTAATAAATGATATGAGTGTTGGGAATCAATTTCCCTTCCCCTAAATTTATAATGGTTATACTATAGCAACACTATAGCACAAAATATATCGAAGAACCTGGAACGAAATGACATAATGGCATTTTCCAATCCACATATGCATTAGCATCCTAAGTCAAAATTCCATATTCCTATGAAAAAATGAAATGAGAATGCAAATTATACCCAATTCCAATCATGGCAACATGAGGCAAGTGAGTATTCCTACCCAACCTACTAATTAGCTAAACCCAAATAAAGATTAAGCTAACCCACGCCATTCAGCAATTATCTAGACTCAATTAACTAAAATCACAGCATTCATTCATGGATGATCAATCAATAAATGAAATTGATGATAAACTAACATGCTGGATTCATTGATAATAGATTGTACTGTAGCAAAGCTAAATAACAATGGATAATTACTGCTCAAAACACAGGTTCAGGTATTCTTATCATCCCAACACATTAAGAACTTAGCTCATATCAGAATTCAAAGACAAAGAAAAATATACAATCATCAACATATTTCAGCTAGAAAATGAAAATTTAACAATTATAAAACTGAATAAAAAACTAGGAGATGCTTCCACACTGCTCCATCTTCCTATCTCAAGCAGGTCTCCTTCCTTCCACGAGGTCAACTCTCTTCTCTTATGGTCCTCCTCCTCTCCACGTTCTTCTCTTGCTGTTTTCTTCTTTATTTTCCCCCAAAGTGATAGGTTAAAAGTGGCTTGTAGGATTAGAACCTTTTCTTTTGATATCAACGACTGAGATCCTTCATGGAATGACAAGAAGAAAGTCTATTTAGTTAGCCCTTTTTAGTCATTTCACTTTATGATGCTACATGTGTCCAATCTGGGAATATTCTGCTCCGTGACGCTGCAGCATCTTTACAGAAAAGTGAGAAGACATGTTCTTCTTCTATGTTCCATGTTATGTCTTTATCCTTTATGGTTCTTCACCTACAATGCCAAGAGAAAGAGGGCTGATCAAATTCATCCATTAATTGAAGAGAAATTTATGCAAGAATGACATAAAGGATCTTTACAAGATTTAAAATGTTAAGACTCACTAAAACAACATCTAATGACAACTAATACTAAAACAAAGATAAAGTACTCTTAAATCAAGCTATCTTAAGTATATAATTACCAAACTTAACTCTATTTCATAGGGTTATCATATGTACACATAGGTCATCTTTGTCCGTGAAATATTGACATGTTCACATCCTGCAGCATAATTATGTCTCTATGGCTGTATTTAATGCTGATTGGTGCATACTATTTTTGCTAGACCTTATGAATTGGGTATGTACACATAGGTCATCTTTTTTCTGGGAGATATTGACATGTTCACACCCTGCAGCAAATTCTTCAAGCAGTAAACACGATACATGAAGAACGCATTGTGCACTCGGATTTGAAGCCAGCTAACTTCCTTCTTGTCAAAGGCTCACTAAAATTGATTGATTTTGGAATTGCTAAAGCCATCATGAGTGATACAACCAACATCCAACGAGATTCACAGGTTTTAAATGCTTTTTAAATGTTTAATCAGCCTCCCATAATACACCTTTGGAAAATAACATTCTTTGACAAGTTCATCATATTTGCTACTGCAGGTGGGTACTCTGAGTTACATGTCTCCAGAAGCATTCATGTGTAATGAGAATGATGCAGATGGAAATGCAATCAAGTGTGGTCGACCATCGGATATATGGTCTCTTGGCTGCATTCTTTACCAAATGGTATATGGGAAGACTCCATTTGCAGAATACAAGACATTCTGGGCTAAGTTTAAGGTGATTACAGATCGAAACCATAAGATCACTTATGCGCCAATCTCAAATCTCTGGCTGCTTGACCTTATGAAGAAGTGTCTTGCATGGGATCGCAGTGAAAGGTGGCGGATACCTCAACTACTTCTACACCCTTTCCTTGTTCCTCCTGTACCATCTCAATCACAAGTGCCTCAGTACCAAAACTGTAAATTGCTTCAGCTAATGGCTGAAGCCTATGAAAATGATAGTGAAACGTCCGGGGTACTTTCTCATCTCCAGCAGGTCCTGACTGACCCAATTCCTTTGTTGTCATCTCAATTGTCCACACCAAGAGACCAACACTGTGAGTTGCTCTCGCAAATATCAAGGCTTTGCTGTCAACTCCAGCAACACATAGCAAGTCATGGAAAAGAATAACGTTAAAGCATGTAGTCATGACCTGCTAAAGGTTAGTTTCTTGTAAGGTTGATGAGGTATTTGCATTGATCAATTCTCTGTTGTGTAAAATTTCTTGGAATCATTTCTGTTGTTAAGAATGTGTCTAAATGTGCCTGTGGTGTCTACCCATTAAAGTTGAGTTTGTTCGGGGTTTAAACAAGGTCCAAACAAGGAGTTCACTTTGGAGTTTGTATGCTGGACAGAAGTTTTGGATTCTAATGCTTCTGATGTTATTGACATTTCATTCTGCAGTGCAAGGAAAAGTAATAGCAAGAAAGAAATACTTATAGTGATCTGACAACCTTGCTCAACTACTCCAAGAAAATTTTCCTTGCGTATTCACCAACTCAATTCCTGGTTAGGAATCTTCTATAAGGGCGACCCGTGCCGGCTCCCACAATGGGGGCGGGGGACTTCGGCGCCTCCCCGCTGCGGGGCTGCGCCCGCGCCCCCCCTGGGCCCCTGCGCCGGCCGCCCTGGTTGGAATCTTCTATACTGAATGAAATTAGATACTATGAGTTTTCGTCTTTCATTTTCAAGGTCAAAATGTTTCTATTATTTTGGACTCAAAAGGATTTGACAAACAATGGTCCTCCATGGATCTATTGGAGTATTTTGGGACGACAACTCTTCTTCCTGGCACCATTGATGAGGTAAACTTGATCACTGTCTTTTTCACTTGGAAGAATTAGTTTCTCCTCCAACTTGCTAACCTTCTTCAGGAATTCTTCTAAATAATATAATTGCTTTTCAAAGATGAATGTTTTGTTAGTTTTCCAGCTAATAATGAAGAACATTTAGCTGTAATAGGTATAAACTATACACAACACGTTTGCCCAATTTTATTCTGTGAAAATTTATGCAAATTCTCCTAGTGTATGATGTATGATGGTGACTCTCTGATCATCTAACCATTCTAACACATTTGCTTCACGAAACTAAGCATAACTTTCATTAATAATCTAATTTATAATAGCTTAGTTTACATATTAAATTGTTGACTCCGATATTCTTTTTCATATTCGGACCATATGAACTTCCATATGGATCATACTATATTCTAATTCTTACTATAATGCAAATTCATTCTTTTATTGTTTTTATAGGAAACTCATTCATTCTATAGATAGTTAAATTGTGACATGTGAATAGTCCTATTCACTATATTCTTATTAAAATACTCTTTACTCCCTCGAATCTTTTTATTCTTTTTTTTTTTTTTTTGGGTTTCTAATAATTATAATTTAAAATTCCATGTGACAATTCATGGGCTAATCATAAATAATTAAGTGCATAGGTAGTTTAGAGCTAATAAATAAAGACTATAAAGAAATCTCTCCTTATATCATAAGCCATTATCATCTCTACCTAAGTTTCTTATGGATGAAGACAAATAGGTAGAGAAGAAAAGAGAAAGAATAACACCCAAAAAGAAAAGAATGCATGGCCCACGTTATCTATGAACATGGCTAGCAAGAAACAAGAAGATAGGTACATATCTCCATGAGAGATGGGTAGGTAAGAAAATAATCAGGGCAAGCAAATCAAGTCCCACCAAAGTTACCCCACATAAAGAAATAAAACAATAAATTGATGAACAAGAAATTTGCAGTAAAGAATTTAAATTTATGTGGCTTAAAAAATCAGAAGAGATGTGCTGTTTGGTACAAATAGTTTTCAGTGGGTTCTTGCCTGGCCTTCTAGAATAAAGTTTACTTTCCTTTTCTGAGTTAAATATCATTCAAAATAAGGGAGGTGATGATCATAGAGATGAAAATTGATAGAGGAGACCAAGACTCATAAATTTATGATGAGAGAAGACAGAGTTAGGTTGTAGTTGTCTCAGTGATGTCATCTTAGTTACCAACTACCAACCATTGCTTATCCTGTTCTTTCCAAATCACAATCAAACAAGTTTCTCTAGAACTGTATGTTAGTCTTCTGTGTGGCCCTTCCAAGTTGGTAGAGTTTTCTCTTTTTTAGGTTTTTCTTTCTGTGCTTTAATGGTTTACAGACAGTTAGGAAAACTTTTCTCCTTTAATTATTGTGGTTGTGAGAGAATATGAAAAGGAAGGGTGACTGAGAGAGCTCATCACTCAATGAGGGTGTTCTCACATAAGGATATGCTTCTGCTTCCTTTAAATTATTTTTGTAAATTGCTTGGTTGAAATTTTTTTTATGCTGTAGTGTTTTTTTTTCTTCTTTTGCACCAAAATGAAGTTTTACTTTTTCTTTGAACTAGATCTTCTATCCTGATTTCTGATTTTTTTTTTATTTTTTTCCAATTACATATTTAGAAGGTTTGGTCTATCTTATTGGGATTTAGAGCTCAACCTTCTTCGTCAATATGTGGTGAAAGGATGTGAAGTGAGCATAGTTGTGGGTAGAGGATTTTAGATTTTTTTTCAGTTGCTTATGATGAAAAAAACATCTTTATGGTTGAGGGTTCATTCTCTTTTTGATACGGAGTTTTATATTCAATTTGACATCAATCAATTCGGATATGATATAGACTTAATTAGATCGGAAACGATTTGATCTTTGATTATCGCGTGTTGGGCATCATTATTTAATTAAAATATGAAAAGTTGAATGAGACCACCAAAAGATATATCTAGTCTTCAAAATTGACTTGTTTTGTGCATTCTACTGTTTAAATTACTACATTGTTTAAGATTTCTTCTAGTAACATGTTTACCAAACTGGAAAATAGTTTATAAAAAGTGAAGGAGTTCTCATATCATGTTCAACTCCGTTAGATCATAATACCATATAAAAGAAATTTGAGAATTAAAAAGCCATTAAGCACACCTCTTTTTATATATATCTCTAATTTATCATAAATTTAATAATTAGTTTGAATTTTTCTTATCATTTCTTATCTTTTTTTAACAATATAATTATATTTAAGAAATGATATTCTAGTCTTATTCAAAATATATATCACATATATGGTATATATAAAAACATATACATTGTTGTAGACTACAAAGAAAAATCAATTTTAGAATTCTTTATGTATTAGGTTGGTGGAATGATTGATAAAATTGTAGCATGAGTTTAAGGCATTAAAATAGCTTCTCAGCAAAAATTATTAAGATGAAACTGCATAAGAAAATTAATTTTCCAGATTATGTAAAATAAGTTTTTTTTTGAAGATGATTTAAAGTTAATAAGTGTAAAATTGTGGTACCATATAGAAGTCAGAAAATGTTGTACAGAAAGTAACCCACCTGGTCCTTGCAGGAACCAAACCAACTGTGATCATAAGGGTTTTGTTTTGTATGAAAGAAAATGCATGAGATAGGAAATTGGGAGATTTTAAATTAATTCTTTTTTTTTTTGGTAATAGCTTTTAAACTAATTCAAATTTCAAACTAAACTAAACATCAAATAGTTTTTCTTTTTACCTTTTACTTCCTCATGGCTTTAGCAGGCTAATAACCACATTTCCCTATAAATAATCTATTTGGAAACTAGGAATCCATGGTTGATTGCACATGACCAATTCTGTCCTTAACCAGCAAATTGCTTTCCTCTCCCAAATCCAATTCATATCAAGCCATTCTTTAATCTTTTGGTTTTGGTAACTTACTACGAGTCTGGATCAGCTATCCGTCAGGGTAACACTTTGTGCTACCCGACGGGTTTACCACCATAAATACAGGGGACCCAAGAGTTGGGTGATGGGAGGGCTTTTTATTTTTTTATTTTATTATTTTTTACCGGTAGGTCCCACCAAGAGTGCTCACCTTCAGGGGTGATGATCCGGATTCACCTACTACTACCCCCACTCAGATGGGTATAATTGGTTGGGTCCACTAATGTTAAAATTTTCAATCTAACACTCACTCACCCTGATTTCTCGTGAGACCACGTTTTCTGGAGAAAAAAAAACCCCAATATTCTAATAATAAAGGAAAATTTCGTTTTTTTTGTTAATCTCTTAACTTATTCCAATAAAGGAAATGAGCTTGGTGCCAAAGGTTTTGCTTAAACATAATTTATGAGATAATTGTCAATACAGGGTTGGTAAAGTGGTAAGATCCATACTTTTCAGTGGAAAGGTTATGGGTTTGACTCTTACGAACAACAAAGTTCCCTCTGAGGATGTAATCAAGGTGCATGCAAGCTGGCCCTGATGAACCTAAGAAACAAAAACAAAAAATAAAAATTCATGAGACAATTTTTTTACGAAGCTTAGCCTTCGTAATTTTTGTTGAGGGATTGTTGCGATACTAACTTCAGTGAACTTGTCACGCAAAAGGGTGCTAAAGTGACATTTCACAAGTAAATCATATGGTAAACAATCTTAATGTCTATTTAATCAAACATTAAGATATGTGCAAGAAATGCACTCTTTAATGGTTAAGCTCTTAAAATAAGTGAATGTTCTTTTAGCACCCCAATAACAATCTTCTTCCTAAAGACGTTAAGATCTAAGGAGTTCTTGGGTTTAAACCTCCATCCCCATACCTTCCCTCACCTTCCCATGCCCCTCATCCATTCATCCTTATTACTAGTTTGATGGGAAAAAAAATCCCTTAACATTAAATTTAATCTCACTACCATTACTTCCTTGAGGTGTGTCACAATCATTGAATGCTACCAGCACCAGACCCCTTTCTATCAACTAATGTTGAATCAGTGGGCCAACCCATGAAATGGAGGATGGGGGGTTGGGTCTACCTTTCAAATCTGATTGAGTTTTTCTTTTCAGGGTACAAATTGGGTGAAAGTAACGGAAGAAAAGTAAAGATTGAATTTTGATAATGTTTTCAAAAATGAATAGTTAATTTTTCAATTTTGATTAGAAAGGAGGAGAGAAAAAGATGAATTACATGGAGGGGGAAAGAAAGGAGAAATCTGCAGAGAACAATCTATATAAATATATTTTTTATCACAACTGTAAATCTAATGGACTGTAATATCTATGGACACCATTGGCTATCATGGTGGTTTTGCAATTGCAACCTTTGCTACTTTGAAGCCCTAAACGACAACATAAACAGATGGCTTGAGAGATGACCGGAAGTGTTGATGATGCTGTGAAGAACTGGTAAGGAAATTGTTGTTGCTTCGATTCTGCTGTATTTGCTGACGGTGGTTCTGGTTGGTATGGAAGACTTATAGAGAGATCAAGGTTGAGTTCTGGGTATTGTCTTTCTCGTTGGTGGTGGCTCTGTTCTTGTTGGTGTTCTTCTGTGGTTCCGCTGCTGCTTTGTGTCTCTTCGGCCTTGATTTTATGGTTATTATTCATGATGATAATCTCCGACGGAAGCGTTGATGTTGGCGAAGAAGAGTTGAGTACTATATCGGAATAAGGGGTGGTGGGGTTGGTGTTGCTGGTGGTGCTGGTGGTAGTGGTGGTGCTATTGGTGGCGGCAGTGGTGGTGCCACCGAGAGGTCGATGGGTTTGAGGGTCAAGTCCACGGCTCAGGAGCTTGCGTTTGATGTGGGTATTCCAGTAGTTCTTGATCTCATTGTCTGTTCTTCCAGGTAATCTACCAGCAATGAGCGACCACCTATATGTTTGAAAAAAGTCCCAAATGAGTTAACACCATCCTTGGAAGTGTTTCCAAATCCTCAATAAGATAGATGAGATGAGATGAGATACAAGGAAAGGAAAGAGAAGCGCTTACTTGTTTCCAAGTAAACTATGGAGTTTTATGATGAGTTCGTCTTCTTCTTCAGTAAAATTGCCTCTTTTCAGATCAGGCCTTAGATAATTTATCCATCTCAGTCTGCAACTCTTTCCACAACGCAGCAAACCTGAAACCCACCACACATAAACAGAGACAAATTAGAATTAATGATGAAAACAGAGGAAATAAGTCAGTAAAGATCTGGGTTGTGTTTAGTTTGTCAGATTTTGTGTTGGGTTTCCAATACTTAGTCGGTTAGCTACCTGCTGCTTTGGGTAGAGACCTCCAGCAACCCTCTCCATGAGCTCTGATGTAGTTGATCAGGCGCTGGTCTTCTTCTTTGGTCCATGCACCTTTATTAGTATGGGCTTTCTCACAGCAAGGTGAACGACCCATCTCTGTTTCTCTTCTATCTGTTCTTCTGCTTCTGCTTGTCTTTGTGCTCTTGTGCCTTGGCAGTTATAGAGAGAGAGAAAGAGGTTTATTCTTGTGGAAATAGAGAGAAAGAGATGAGAGCAAGAGAGAGAGAGAGACTGGATTATTGAACCCAGAGGAACAAAGGGAGGGGAGGATTTATATGAGAAGAAGAGGAGGGGAAGGTGGAATTGGGGAGGAATTCGGAGTAGCCAATTGACTCGATCTCTTTTGTGGGGTATTTGACCGAGTTGGTGAGAAAGACGAGTGGTTACAAAATAAGAGAGAGATGCTCAATGCTGGATTTGGTAGGTAGCTCTACTTTTACGTGAGAGTTTTTTTTTTTTTTTTTTTTTTTTTTTGGGTAACCGAACTAGAGCAAACAGAACCAGACCAGACCCTGAAGGAGTTGAGTTAACCTTTCTGGATTTTTTTAACTCTGACACATAAATGAAACCAAACCAGAGCAACCAGAACCAGTCCCTGAAGAAGAGATTCTTCTTATCTTTCTCTGCTTTTCTTCTTTAATTTCTCTCTGTGACTCTGTTTCACCGACATTTTTTTTTACTCTATCCACACACTGTCCCCAACCTTTCCCACTCCCAAAAGGTTGTTCTAAAAGGAATTTCATCCCATGGAGCAAGTTTTATGCAGTTTTCATTTAAAACCATCAGAATATCAATTCAAATTGTCATGGTTGTCTATAGATTTCCAAAATAGATTTAAAAAACAAATACCCTGTACCAACACAGCACCAATGAAATCTTTTTAATCTCAAAAAGGTGGGAAGGTAGCTTTGTAGTTGCATTCTTGTTTCCCAAATGTATGTATACAAAAAAGTTTACTTTAGTATACTGCATCTGTTAGAATATTAATATAATATTTCACATAAGATGGATTTCATTGATTGTGTTACATATTTTTTTATTGGTTTGATATGGATAAAATATGGTTATTGAAATTCTTATATGGACTGGCTAGCATGAATTAATAAGGACCGTTAGATTATCTATGCTTAGACATAGAAAAGATGAAATGACTTAACTCCATCTCATGATATCTATACGGATCGTATTTATCTGGATCCTTGTCATATGGGTAGGTGTTAATAGCTCTGGATAATCTTATACCAAAATCTAGATTGTTTCAATTCTCTCTCTCTCTCAAAATTCAAGCAAGGGTGAACTAGTTATCCTGTTTTTGCTTGTGTGTGGTTGAGAGAGAATTCCGAGGGTAGGGAGAATGCTTTTTTTGATCGTCGAACATGATATTGTCCAAGGAGCCAAGTGTCATCTCCTCCACCCCAAACCACACCACAGTCCCAATCAAGGAGTTAGAAAAGAAAATTTCCACACTCAAATACAAATGGAATCATTTTTCTTTTTCTAGTGAAAACATAAAACACATTTGCTTTCAATATCAATCGGTAGGTTTGGCTTTTAACTTTTGGCTCTCAAATCTTTTGCTCTCCTTCACTGACGTGAAATGATAATGTTTCTAGAAACCCATTAGAGGCATTAAGTTGGTGACCCACCTTACTCTCTTGTGGGCCCATTTTGGGTTTGGTCCTCTCATGCTATTCTCATTCCCTGTTTGGTTCTTTTTAATGAAATTTTGAGTCTATATTCTATCTCAGATTCCTTTGACCCGAATGTCATTCTAATTCTTCTAACAATGTTCCAAACGGGAGTGTTTTAGCCATGCTCTCCTAAACCATGTTGGGGGTTAGAAAAGTGAACTCTATTAATGGTCGTCAAGCCTCATGCATAATCTTTATTTAATTTACTAATTATAATTACCTCACTAATCCTATCATAATCTTACTTTATTCTTATCATTTTGCTAATAAAGACAAATTATATATTCAAGCTTGTGGCATCCATACACGATCAGATGAGACGACACACGCCTTATGTGTATTAAGATTTGGGAGTCACTACTAAATCTTGATTACGTGATTATTAAGCTCATCAGAGATCTTACTTAATCTAATTTTCTATCCTAATTTAAGTGATTTAATGGTGTAATAAGACAGATTTTTCAAATTTAGGCTTGTGGCATCCACACACACCCTGGGTGGTACGACACACGCCTTTTAAGCATAATGGATTAAGACTTGTGATTATTAAATGGGTTCCACTGATAAATGATGATGATTATGGTTTCTAATCTTGTGATTAATTTTAATTACACCACTAGAAGAATATCTTTTGGGCATTTTTCGTCAAACATAGAGAGGGATTGGTGCCAACCTAATTTTATCTATCAATCCACTCAACTTATTCTATTGCTATCCAAACTTTATAAGAAATCTTCCTTCGCTGCTCTTGCAAAAATAAGAAAATTCCCATCTTTCTCCCTCTTTTGTTTAAACGTTTGGACTTTGGTGTTTTTTTATGTCAAATTCAATGGTGCTATAAGGAGTTTGACCTGGACATGAGCACTATCGGCTTCTATGGATTATATGATTTTCCGGTGAGGCTTCGCTGATGAGGCCAGTGCTTGCGTTTGTAGTGTACAGGGGTAATGCTTGTATAAGTTGCACTCGATAACAAAAACAGGTAAAGAGTGCTTATACCCAAGGTTTAAAGTATCCACAATACCATACAATACTGGCCGATACGTATCTATATTTGACACAACTGATACGGAACATCTCGATACACCTCTCTATTAAATTGCATTAAAATACATTAGTTAGCACAATACAAACATCGATACTGGACGATACGTCTCTTAAAATCACTTAACCGATACGATACTTGATACCGATACTTTAAACATTGCTTATAATGAACATTTACTAACAACAATGTCGAATCTATAATGAATTTGAATTTTCTACGCACAAGGATAGAGGATGTGCTTCCTTCACACTCCTCTACCACATGTTTAAGAATGGGGTCCATCTCTAAGCACTGAAGAGGAGGACAAGAGGTGGACCCCTTCCTTAACATGTGGTGGAGAAGTGTGGGAAAGCGTAATCCTTTACCCTTGTGAGTAAAGGATTCCAACTCATTTACAACGGATAGAATTTGGACTAAAGTTTTCAGCTATACAGATAAAATTGAAAATACAATTATCAAAATAAGATGATAGATGCTAAATTGATTTAAAAAATTATAATATTAGGCATTTTGAAAAAATGATTTATGTTTGAGTCCCCACCTATTACCTACCAACAAGTTCTCCAATTAGACTTTCGCCTTCACCCTAATCTGTGTGTACGTGCGCTGTTTGCGGCTCAAAGTAACCAAAATTAAATTGATGAATTGCATGAGGCACCAAACACGCTAAGTTTGTTGAGTGATTAGCTTCATATCTGGTCATTCTTGCACATAATAAACTCTAATATTGACATAATCAAATATTAATGCAATTTCAACCCCAAATATTATACAGTTTTTTTTTTCTTCTTTCATTTATTAGGTCTTAATTATATTTTTTGTTAGGGATAAACTATGGGTTAAATAGATTGGAAAGGAAGAAAAGAATGATTATTTCCTATTTAATAAATATTTTTTAAAATTTTATATGATTTTAAACCACTTTTAAGACTTCATTGAAAATACCCTTTTCTCAATTTTTTTTTCTTCTGTTGACCTAAACTTCATCTGGTCCCCAAACTTACATGGGGGTTAGAGGAAAATCTGTGTACATCTTTTTCAGATATTTATCATTTCTTCTTCTTCTTGTTATTATCTCTAGAATTGGGTTCAGTTGGACTCGTACAAGTTTCTTCTTCTTGAGTTTTGTCAGTTTTCTCAAGCAAGATTATTATAGTTTAATCTATAATGATTATGGTTTGAGAAATTGATATTGAACTAACCCAAATTTATTTGAACATTCATGGATATTGATATTGATTTTTGAACAACTCCATATTGGTGGATCAATGATTACAAAGTAAAAAGATAAAGTGAAAAACATAAGTAAATTTATCTAATCCTCATGAATGATTCAAATACTAATATCATTTACCAAAATGTTGGTGAAATAATATTTCACATTGTAATGTATGATAATCTACTATATAACAACTAATAACTAAAATGAATAATAATTAATATGATAACATCAAAAAATATGACAGCTAAATTACACTTGTAAGATGTATTTAAAATTTGACATCGAGGAAAAAATTATTTTTAAAATAATTTGAAAATGACTTATTATGTAGTTATCAAAAGATGTCATTTTCTTAGAAATTATTTGAAATTTTTTTTCCCCCTTTTACTAGTATTGAATTGAAAATTTAGTATATGTATTTTTTTTCATTTTTGACTCTAACATTTTCATTATTTCTTACATGACACAGAATTATGTTCATTATGATCTTTCCAAGACGCTAAAGGGTGGAATTCTTCTATGAAATCTTTTAAAAATTCATTAGAACATCCGCTCTTCTTCTAATCCTGACGATACTTAGATGATATCATGTCCAACGCATTCTAGAAACGTACATGGTAGTTAAAAAGGTGACACCAAACTCCATATAATACTTTACTTATGAAAATTTGTATATAGAAATAATAGTTTTGTCTTTATTATTCTCTCTTCTTCATGACTATCTTCTCTACGTTATTAGATCTTCCATGGTTGTCACCGTTGGCATTTTCTCTAGTTAAGTGAGTTGTTCTATTTTTGTTAGAATTAGAAGATAAGATTAGTTAAGAATCCTCCCCTGAATCCCCTCTACCTAAAAACGTACATGGTAGTTAAAAAGGTGACACCCAACTCCATATAATACTTTACTTATGAAGATTTGTATATGTAAATAATAATTTTGTCTTTATTGTTCTCTCTTCTCCATGACTATCTTCTCTATCGTCATTAGATCTTCCATCGTTGTCACCATTGGCATTTTCTCTAGTTAAGTGAGTTGTTCTATTTTTGTTAGAGTTAGAAGATAAGATCAGTTAAGAATCCTACCATCTACTTAACTACAAGTTTAATGAATATCAAAATCAATTTTTGGGGACCATCGAAATACAAGTATAAGTTGATGAAAATCAAAGTCAATTTTTGGGACCATTGAAATACAAGTAGAAAGCTGAAAAAGCATATCAAGTTGGTGCGACCTCAATGAAGAGTCCGAAAACTCCCTTTCTTCTCTATGTCGAAAACAAATTGACATTGCAACCAAACCCTCCCATATAAAGAGAGGCAAAATGATATTAAACTCGGATATTGAAGTATTGGTCTTTTAAGGAGATATAAACTCTTTACCTATTACTTATCAGGTATTTAAGTGATCTCTAGAAACAATATTGCTGACTTCCTAGCTAGGAAGGCATCCTTGGTTATGGGCCTGAAAAAATGGCCTACTCCCGCTCATTAATTATTAGAGCTTTGCTGGGTTGCCAAATAAATCAACCTTCTACCAAAAGAAAATATAAATGATCTCTACCAACCAACTTGTTATGACCACTCAAATATTTCATAGCCAGGAGTTCTTGTGGAGAAGGGGTGGTTGGATAAGGGGTGAAATGACCACTTCAACCCCATGAAATCAATTATTATCTTTTCTTTGGTCTTGGCCCCACTCACAGAAAATGTCAACTAGTAAATGTGGTTCCACTTGGTAAAAGGCAAAGCCATAGGGCATTTGGAGAGGAGCATCTTTACCTACCTATATATGAAAAATGGAATTTTTTTGGGGTAGATTATGAAAAATTTGATTATCTGTTACGATTAGGGTTTAAGCACAAGGTTGCTTAAAGCATTACACCTTGTGTATCTATATTGGAATACCCAGACCGTTGCTTGCAGCAGTATTTATAGACCAACACTAGGTTCTACGGTTAGTTGGACTCTCCCACAAGGCCCATTACACCGTCAGATAGTAAATGATCCGATGGATCTATATTAGAACATATGTTGGGTATAACTCAAATACATCAACTATATTTGAGTATGATTCAAATACCTCAACATTATCTACATGATAAACTCATAACTATATTCATAATATATATATTTTTCCCATATGAGAAGGACTCTTAAGAAGTATACAAATCCTTTGTGTCCAGTTTGTCTAATTGCTAGATGAAAGACATTTTGTGCCCCCCCCCTCCCTCCCCTCTTTTTCCTCCTCTTCTTTTTCCCCCTTTTTTTTCTTTTCTCCCGGAGTTTTCAAATATCTAGAGATTTCAAATCTATGGGTTATGGTTATAATGTTGGTGTGGATGGTGGCCAACTAGCCGTTTTGGCGCACCCCCCCCCCTGTGGGTGCTCGATCTCTTTCCCTGCCGGTTCATCTTGGATTCTGTACCAACGCCCTTAAATATTTGACGGTCCGTCGGATTCATAACGTACTTTAAATATTTGATGGTCCAGCTCTTTGTGCGTCTAAGTATCATTGAAACAACTAGATCGAGAAATAATCTAACAAATTTGATGAGTACAACACCCTCTAGATTGGTCATTTTGCATCAATGGATTTAGTCTGGGTAAGATTGGCATAGAATTTGATACACAAACGAAATATTTGTAATAAGAAAACTGAGAAAATGATAAAAGTAGGGGGGTATATGAATTTTTCTCAGTAGGAAAATGGACTTAATTGAAAATAGAAAAAAGCTCGGGGTCTAGTTAAAACACATGAGAATTTGGTCTCTAAAACGAGCTTCGTCGTTGAATGACCGTGGTCTAAAATTGGCTGCGTGAGAAATAGAATATTTCTGTGAAACAAATTCGAAAACGATAAGGCCTTTGACGTGCTGTAGAGCGAGTTGTAGAATCTTGGATAAACCGTTCTTCGCTTTTAGAAGGATTTCTCTCTGGTAAGGAACTAAACGAGATTAATGGGTACCACTCCGACAACTCTGTTTGTTCCTTGTAATTTTCATTTAATCTAGTATAGCAAAGAGTCATGGATATGCTTCATTTTAAGATGGTTTGTTGTCCAGTAATGGGCATTGCACCTAGGGTTTAGGGTTTCTGGGTCCTCCATTGTTCAAAACTTGAGCTGTTTTATGTTGAATGTGGAGATTAATGGAGTTTTTTTTACTAAATCCAATATATTTGTGAATATGAAGCTTTGCAAGCAAGTTTCTGTGAACTCTTTTTTTGTTTTTTGATATGTACTTCTGGGTCCGTTCTGGGTGATGTCTCTCGCTGTGATTTATGTTGGCTTAATTTGGTCCATTTTATGTGGGAATTCTGTGATTTTTTTTTCTTTCAGAGATTGTGTCATCATTGGTTGAGTTCTTCAGTTAACTGGACAAAATGAAAATTCCTGTTCTAGGTTACCGTTCTTTGATCAAGTTCACATTATCTTGTATGGTCATTCGTTATATATATCTCACTAACTGGCGTATTTGATGTTACCTTGTTTGTTCTTTTTGTGGATTTTGGGTGGTTAAAAAGGGAGCACAATGGCGTCCCAGACAATCCGTGAATGGACTGGTATTCAACAATTCCCTCCTGCCACTCAGACAAAGTTGCTTGAACTGTTGGGGAAATTGAAGCAAGAGGTTTGGTTCTTTTATTCTACGTGAGGAAATAATTCCCCCCCCCCCCTTCTTTTATTTCAAATATTCAATTGATAACTGCTGTTATTTTTATTCTCTCAATTGTGATATCTTTTAGAATGTGAGCACCTTAACAATCCTTGTAATGGGGAAAGGTGGTGTTGGGAAGTCTTCAACAGTGAACTCCATCATAGGAGAACGGGTTGTTACAGTGAGTGCATTTCAGGTCTGTCATGTGGATTCCTTTTGTAAAACTCTTATGTGATTTATCTTTATGAAAAAACCATAAAAAAATTACGGTGTTATTCAGATGTCTAGTTTTTTAATGGGTTTTCAATTGTCTTTGTAGTCAGAGGTACCAAGACCAGTAATGGTGTCACGCTCTAGGGCAGGGTTTACGCTGAACATCATTGACACTCCAGGCCTCGTCGAAGGGGGATACGTCAATGACCATGCTCTTGATATCATAAAACGGTTGGTGTCACCATAGAAATCAAACTTCAGTTGTGTTACTCTTTCAAGTCTTTTTTGCCCCATTTTTCATGTTTTTGCTTCAATAAGATGAATCATTAAATGGGAGATTGTGTTGTGGTGAGAAGGCATTTTTTTTATCCAGTCTCTCTTTGTTTTGTTGATTTTGACTTTGATTCATGTGTTGTTGATCAATGCAGGTTCCTTTTGAACAAGACAATTGATGTTCTGCTCTATGTGGATAGGCTGGATGCTTATAGAGTTGACAATTTGGACAGGCAGATTATTAAAGCAATCACTGATAGTTTTGGTAAAAGAATATGGAGTAGAGGTTTGATTGTCCTCACACATGCTCAGCTCACGCCACCAGATGGAATTAGTTATGATGACTTCTTCACTAGAAGATCAGAAGCTCTTCTAAAAGTTGTCCGTTTAGGTGCTCGTTTAAAAAAACAGGACGTCCAGGTACCATGTTTCTAAATCTTTAAAATTTTAGTTCATAATTCTTGGTTTTCAAAAAATACTCTTTCTCTGGGACAGCTGTGGCCCAGGTACTATTTCTTGTTTTTTCAAACTCTCTGATCTTTGGTGATAATGTGAAAGGTCACCTTGCCATTGAGTGATGTTTTGAAGAAGTGGAGAAATCGGATGCACAACAGTTTCCTACTTTTCTCTTGCTGAAAACCATTTATGCATGACATTTCCGGATTGTATCTATCAATGAAATGCTCAATCTTTGTTGCGCACAACTAAATATGTTTCTGATATTTCAGGTCCTACTTGGCTGATAAATATCAGACATTGAGGATAGAGTTTAACAGGACAGGACTGAGAACAATGCCTCAACTCTAACCCAGCCCAGCCCAGCCCAGCCCAGCCCAATTCCACCCTAGGATTTCAACTTCAGGGTAGCCCAGTGGCCTGGAATTCTAGCCTGGGCGTATAAACATTGTGCAGGTTTTGGTTGCATTTGAGTTTTCTTAATATAAGTATTGCCAAGTCAGGATCATCAGAGCTTTTCGTTTAGTTGCTTATTTTGTGTGCATAATTTATTGAAAAAGTTGGTTCTTCTAAGTTCTGAACTGTTATATCATTTATCCTGAACTCTAGTTGCACTGATACATTTTATTACCCATTTTCTGTTGATGTTTCAGGGGCTTGCGGTTCCAGTTGTTTTGGTTGAAAACAGTGGGAGGTGCAATACAAATGATGCCAATGAGAAGGTAGTCTTCTTCTCTACATTTGTTGTGTTGTATTGTGAATAATGACGATGATGGTGAGGTGGTTGTTAATGTTGTTGGTATTGGTCATGCTAACTTCTCACAAGGGGATGAAAATTTGATCCTTTTTATGTTCAGAGACACATGGCAAATGACTGATGGAAAACAGAGAAGTATAAACTCTACTTTTCTTTGCAAAATGAATTTCAGCTGCTGCTCATGAAGGGATTCCTGTGCCATACACACTTTTATTGTGCTACATGGACAAGGGTTGTGGCAATTCCAACTATTGACTAAGAATGGCATGGCTTGGATTTGCCACATATCAAATGTCAGAGCTTAGTTCAGTTACATATGCTTCATTTATTTGCATGCATCCCATGTATGTCTGTCCAAGTGTTCTAGTACTCTGCACTCTCCCATGCTTCCTGGTTTTTTAAAGCTCCATTTTGCCACTTTGCAAACTCCATTGTGCTGTTTAGTTATGTGAGCAGGGGACCTTGGGTTCTACCTTTTTACAACTGGGGGCCCAACTAAGTTGCCATGGTACATTTTCCTCCTTTTTTTTTTTTTTTTTGGGGGGGGGGGGGCACATGGAGGCCTTCCTAGGTGGGGGCTGCCCAGGAAACTAAGCTCAACAATCGTTATGTTGATCAAAATGATCTTACAATTACTCAGATTTCAAAAATTCAATTCACTCCACACTAGGAGGGAATGGTTCATAGTTTGTTTATTTTATCTTGTACCCTACATTGATCTAATGAGGAGATAGAAACTGAAATCTTGCTTTGATTTGGACCCAGGTTCTTCCAAATGGCACTGCTTGGATACCAAACTTGGTAAACACTATCACCGTAGTTGTTTCAAATGGGAGTGAAGCAGTTTTGGTGGACAAGAAGTTAATTGAAGGACCCAATCCTAATGATAGGGGAAAGCTGTGGATTCCATTGATTTTGGCTTTCCAAGTAAAACTTACCACTGACTTGATCTTCTCTTTTGTTTGTACATTTGGGGGTTGGGGATTGTGGTTCTGGTCTTGCTCTTGCTCTTGCTCTTGGTACTTTACTAGATTCAAGTATTGTTACAGTCTTGTCATTGCTTTGTTGCAGTATTTCTTTGTTGTTAAACGTATTCAACGGGCGATCAAGCAGGATATTGCAAAGGAGAGTAAGCCCTTGTGGGAGCTGCGGGATATGGGCAGGTCCAACCGCCAGTTTTGATTCTACAGTCATGTATATCCTCCTCAATGCTGTTGACTTGTTTGTCTTTTGATCCAGCAACTTTTTGTCCTTCAATTCTATTGTTTGTTCTTCAGGATTAGGATTTCTTACCTTATTACCATCAGCACACCTCTCCAGAATGGATTCTAGAATGAGATTTGAGATTAACCCAACGGAGTTCTTGACTTCAACTTGGTGTATTCTTTTCATTTGAATGATCGGTTGTCTTATTGATTGTGTTTTTCTCTTGTTGCTTGTCTCCACAGATCCTTTTCTGAAACAATATTTGGGGGAAAGACGAAAATCACTTGGTCTAAATTGCGTTAGATAAGAATGAGCAACTTGCTCGGGGAGATTTGAGTGGTTAATAACTTGTTACATCTTGCACATCTACATTGACCGTTTAGGCAGATCAAAGCCTTCCGATGAGATTGTTCTTTTGGTTGAGAAGAGGGCGATTTGAGTGGGTTAACTACTTGCCCCTCTACAACCCCCAAGTCTCATTCAACATACGCAAGTTTTAGGGTGGAAGCACCCAGACCGAGATGATCGAGCTCGGTACATATACGATCATAACATACATGGCTAGAACAACTGAGGTATGATTTGTCCTTTGCTATCATGGTCTGGATAGATGATGTTTGTGTTCGATTTCTTTACCCCTTCATACCTTTAAGGTCTGTATAGATCGATGTTTGAAATCTCTGGATTCACAAATGGGAGATTTTTACCCGTTTGGTTGTGTGAACCTCTAGATTCATGAAATCTAGAGATTCACATTTTTACACTAAAACGTGAGAGATTTATGGGGGAAATCACCCACCACTATCAAAGCGTAAAGATTTGAACCATAATTCAAAAAATATTTTTTTAGGATAAATCTAGAAATTTCATTCCAAAAATTCAAACTAACCAAACAGTTAATTTTACAAACCATGACTCTAGAGATTTGAAGTCTATAGATTTGAAATCTCTAAATTTTAAATCTACAGACTCAAGTAACCAACCAGGCCCTAAGATATTTATGATTAAAAACTATGAGGAAGCTTACCCAGAAAGAGCACCCCAGTGCACTAGGGTTTCGTTACTCTAGGATCTGTGCTTCAGCAGAGAGGCCTGTAGAGCCTGTTTCCGAGTATCAGATTAGAATTAAAGGAGTTGCGAGATCACAACTTCTTGTGTCAATTGATACTAGAGCAAATTGTTTAGGAACGCCAAAATAGAGGCCTTGAAGTATTTACATCTCACTTTATGTTTGAAAAAACACAGGAACCTTGAAATTGAATTTTCATTGGACACATTAATGTTTGTCATGAAAATCGTTAAATCATTTTTTTTTTCAATTTAAAAATATCCTTATCAAAATATGAGGGGAAAAAAAAAAAAGAAGGTAATTTAATGGTTTTTAGTGACAAATTAGATTAATGTGTTCAATGAAAATTTAATTTGAGGTATTTGTTTTTTTTAAACATAAAGTGGGGGTGTCGTCTTCAAGGCTTCTATTTTAGAGTGACAGTGCAATTTGCTCTTGATTATGTGGTTAAAGTGAATAATTCATTACAAGTTTCTTTTCTAGGCTTCATGCTTAAAGGAAATATTATCATACGGACAACGTTCAAAGTGGGGTCGATAGGTCTAATCCATTCCCCAAATTGATTCAAAGAAAATTTCTGCTATGTTAGCATTTTCATTGTGGAGCTTATGAGAAAATAATAGGGGAATGGAGTCTTTGATCATGGCAAGAAAAACAATGAAAAAAAGTTAGTTGGGATTTATTTGTTGGGGGTGTTAGGGAGAAAATGAAATGATCTTCAATTGAAAAGACAAGGATAAGGGACAATAAGGATGGTCTTCAACCGGTGGTGGTCGATGCAAGAGGATTACCGGGACACACCTTTGCCTAGTAGGAGCAGAGGGTTAGTCATAAGGTAGCATTGTCCAAAAGGAGGAAATGATATGGTTTTGACTATTTTTGTAAACCAAAACTTGATTTTATTCATTTTTGTCCATTGAAACATTGGGTGGCTAGGTTTGTAAGAGAGAACCTAAAAGTGGCTAATCAAGTAATTTTTTTTCGATATTTTTGGGTTAAAAGAAAAAATATATTGCTTGTTAAAGATGATAGTCCTAGGTGAGAACCCCAAAGAAAAACAAGTAATAATTTTATACCACTAATGGGCACCTTGATTAAATTCTAGGGGTAGATTTTACATAAAATTTAAATATAAGACATGATTCTGTGGTTCTTAGAATATTCAAACTCTTGATCTTATATTTTTGAGGCATTGATCTTTTGCTGACTAAGCAACCTTTTATGGTGATAAAACAAAATCTTCTAATTTTTATCATAAAAAGAAAAAAAAAAAAAAATCTTCTTTCCATCGACCTACCCTCATTGGTCTGGAAGAAGTCCAGCAGCCCTAAGGATGTTCAGGCCCAAGAGCCGGCTGGACCGGGAAAATGGGTTACTTCTCGGACCTAAGATGATCTAGGCGTTTCTTCGGATCACTACAACTCTGGTTATGAAAAAGAAGAAAAAAAAAGGTACACTTTTTATGATGTAGAAGTAGAACTGAGCCGGATTTGAGCATGTGAGTTCAACTTGCAGAACTCAACGTTATTTGTTGTTTAGGTATGGAGGATTTGCAGAGTGCCCTCTCGGTTCTGGGGTTAACTGTCACTAAACACCCAGAGAAAGGTCGTTGTCTCGTCTCTACTAGAGACTTCTCACCAGGTTATTTTCCCTTCCTTCCTCATTCTTGTTTGCTGATATCTGTTTATGCGAGTAATCAAACGGTGAACAAGCTTTGCTTCCATTGAAGAATATTGAACTGAGCATTGGTTCGGAGTTCAAATTGAAATCTTTTAGTATAAAATTTATTTTTTTCTAGCAACAGTAATCTGGATTCTCTAAATGCATAGTTTTCGAATAGCTTTGAGTCTCTGGTTACCAGTGTAGATTTCGAGCGTAATTGTAGTAGGGACGGCCATCCAAGCACACAGTTGTCATCCCTCAGCGCTTGTCTGTGCTGTTGTTCTTTTTTTCTTAATCACTGTGATTATTGCGACGAGTATAACCAAAGTGAAATTTGGTCTCATTGTTTCCCACTTTCTTGAGGAGAACATTGGGATATGGTATCTGGCTGGGATGAGAAGACGATAAATTATTAACGTTTCTTATTGTTGAAGACATGTGAAAGCTTGGTATGCTAAGTTGCTAACTATTGGCTGGGGTGAGAGTAGGATAAAATATCAACATTTGTTATAGCTGAAAAATAGCGAAAGCTTAGTATGCTTGCCCTATGAACTCGAAGGCTATGTTGTACATTTATGCGAATAGAAATTTTCCATATGTTGCATCTTACCTGGAACTACTTTTCGAGGGGTCTCTGTGTATTACTTAAGATGGATGCATGTGCACTGTGATGGATGTCTTACTGTATTTTGGCTATGAATTGCAACACTTGAGTAGAAGTCTTTTATGATAGAAGGATCAAAGAGCGAGAGAGAGGGAGGTTTTTGACAGTTGAAACATCTACGAGTAGGGATACCTTCATCTTGGAGAAACTAGAACTTGAATGATATAAGATATTTGACTATAGTTTTACTCAAAGAAGGCCAAGAAAAACTGGGGGTAACTGAAATACTTTCTGTCCCTCATTCCTGAAAATAAAGTAGGAAAGATGTGAAGGTCGTTGACTCTTTACCTCATTTAAGACTATTTTAACTCTTTTCACATGGTAGAGAGGGGTGAGGGTATTTAAATTGTTTTTAAAGTTGCATATAACATGAAATGCTTGATATATATTGAATCTCAATCATGGTAAACTGGGGAATCTCATGGCATCTTGTTCTAATATTGGGCACAAGTATTGTATGTTACTAAAATTTTTGAAACATTTTCAGTGGTTCCTTCATTTGTACATCTAATATTTCTTTTATTCTATAGGTGACGTGATAATAAGCCAAGAGCCTTATGTGTCTGTACCAAGTAACTCTTCAGGTGAAGTAAAATGTGATGGCTGCTTTACATCAAGCAACCTAAAAAAATGCTCAGCATGTCAGGTTGTCTGGTACTGTGGCAGCATGTGCCAGGTACATCAAGGACTCATGGGTGGTCATTTCATGAAATAATTTTGTCTATTTCCTTTTTACACTTGTCTACATATGTTTGTGCCTTTGGTTTATTATCAGGAATGATTTTTAAAATTTTTTTTATTGTTTACATGATTAATTCTTTGCTAGTCATTTTTGTAATTCATGTCAGAATTAAATTTTTTTATGCAAGGGAAGATATAATGTTGACTATTGGTTCTCTGATGTAAGCATGAAGTTGAAAGAGGAATTAGGTTAACATTTTGTTGGTGTAGCTTAGGGATGTGATGTGGTTAACATTTTTGTTGGTGTAGCTTAGGGATGTGATGTGGTAGCACTTGACTGGCTGGATCAGTATGACTGAGGTTGGAATCCTGTACCTAGGCAGAACTGGTCCAACCTGACTTTTTCTTTTGAATCCAACAAGGGTTGGGAAGTAGTTTAGTTATTCTTCATGTCTTTATCATTTTGTGTATTGGACGCTTACAAATATGCTAGTCTAGTTCTACATAATAATATCCTTGACTCCTCAATTCAGTATGTTCACCAAGGGTGCTCCCACTCCATGTAACAAATATTTTTATCTGCAGTGATCACTTGTCAGTATTTGATAACTAAATGTCCCTTTAGGGTGACTGGAGGTTTATCCAAACAATCCCTTGCATTCAGTTTGGAAGCTTATTTTGTTCTTGTTGCAAGATAAAACAGATGAAAGTGAAGCAACAAAGGAAGGCTGACAGAGAGAGGTTGTAATTTTAGGTTCGTTCCTTAAGGACCAGCAATTTTAGTAATTGCCATTTTAGAGAAATGGAATTGATTTGTACTGTTCTCTTTTGATTCAAGTGCTGTTAGTATACTGTGCTTATTTGAGTGGGTTTATTGGTGTGGTACTAAGCAGATTATTCTAATGCTAGCACACGATTAATTTCGAAGTCTCCATTTGGCCTTTTTTTGGCACATAGAACTTCTGAGCTTATGAAACTTCTCTTTTCAGATTTATTAGCTTGTTACATTCTATTGTTTGCAGAAATTGGAGTGGAGGTTGCACCGTCTTGAATGCCAAGCTATTTCAGGACTCAGTAAAAATAGACGAAAGTCTGTTACACCCTCCATACGTTTAATGATAAGACTCTACCTTAAGAGAAAATTGCAAAGTGAGCAGGTACTTTTTTCTTACACTGTGAAGCTATTGTGTCCTTACTTTAATTGTTCTTTGTAACAAGTACAAGGGGAAGAAATTCATGCATGGGAGTTTATGTCCCATCAACAATCCATAATTTGGGTTAGCATTTTTAAGGGGCGTGGCATGGCGCAATAGTGAGTGGACCACAGTTGTAGTGTGAGGTCAAGGCATCGAAACAGCCTCTCAGCATAAATTGCTGGGTTAAGTCATTGTTTTCATAGTTGCCCCTAAGCGAAGAAGCCATGATGCTTCAAGGTCCCAAGTCTGATAGAAATTGAGCTTCTATTTAAGTATGGGGTTCACATTTCGACTTCACTCTTCTGATTTTTTTCCCCTTAAATTATATTATGAGGTCTAGACTGGGTCCCAAATAGAAGTGTGGAAGATCTTATCTTGGCTAACTAAATTGTTTAATAAGAATATGAGCACAAAGAAACTTCCGGATGAATGAGAAGCACTGGACTACTGGAGTTCCCATGTACAAAAATGAATTTGAATATCTGTGATAAGTACACAGGCATAAAGCAAATGGGTCATATGATGTAAGTTATGGTTGAGAAGGGAAACTACTACTCAGAAAACAGACTTGTTTTTATGTTAGAAAGATCCAGTGGAAGATATTCTTCCTGCATAGGAGGCTCATGAAAGGATATAGAGAAAATCTTCATATGGTCTTTTGTTTACCTATAAAAAGCCTATGATAGAGCCCTTAGTGAGTTGATCTGGCAAATATTGAAGAGGAGAGAGCATCTTGTAAATATGCAGGCACACTATGATGTATGTCTGGAATGTTGGGCACTTAAGGAGAGTCATTTGAATGAAAAAAAAGGTCCACACCCAGTACACCAATCTCTTGCGTTTAGTAGGGTTTTGGGGAGGTTCATATAGATGAACTAAATGTTGCAAAGGTGAGGATTTTGTGATGGATGTGTGAGTAGAGGTAAGGAATGACCTATTGGAGCTGAGGTTTGTACTAGTCCTTATTCGTGATAAGTTATCGGAGAGTTGTGTGAGGTGGCATGATCATGTCTAATGGAAGGCCTTGGGATGCTGCATTATGGACGAGTGATTTGATTCAGACTGAAGGGACTAAAAGAGCCAGGTCAGGCCCTAGACTAACCAAGGGAAAGTGGTGAGGAGAGACATGCACAACTAAATTGTCGTATCATGTATGATGGGATGCCTAAGTCCAATGGAGGCCTTGTGATGCTTCATTGTGGATGAGTAATTTGCTTCAGCTTGAAGGGACCAAATAAGCTAGGGCAGGCCTAGACTAACCATGGGAGAAGTGGTGAGGAAAGACATGCACAACTAAATCCATGTATCACATAGGATTCTAAGTAGAGCCTGATTGGAAGGAAAGTATCCATGTGGCAGCCTCCATTTAGTTGGGATCAGGCTATGTTGTTTCTTGGGTTGTTGTTATTATGTATGTTTGTTGCGAGATCCTAGATGCAAGGTGTTCCATTTATTTTGTGTAGATTTTTATTTTTCTAAATTTCATTTACATTGATAGCTTTTGTAGCAATAACCTGTATTTTGCATAGTGAAGCATTTATGATTTTCTATACTTCAGGTTATTCCAGCGACTGCCACAGATAACTACAACTTGGTGGAGGCATTGGTGTCTCGTATCCTAGTTTGTTGGCTTAATTCATTTTCTTTTGGTCAATAATGTATTTGTTCTGTATTACTTTCTGGCCAATTTTTTACTTTTTGTGTTGAATGTTTGATTTGACGGTTGACTTTCTTCAAGACATCTCCGATATTGATGAGAATAAGCTAGTTCTGTATGCACAGATGGCTAACCTTGTCAACTTGATACTTCAGTTGCCAGATATCAACATAAAAGAGATTGCTGAAAATTTTTCCAGGGTACATTGTTGAAGTACATTTTAGAGCATATGTCCTTGGTGCAAGTATCCATTTTGTTTCTTCTGTACATATTTTCTTGCTTTATAAGTTAGCTGAGATATCTTTAATTAGGAATATCTCTACTTTAAATTCCAGTGCATATTTAACTCTCCTAACCAACACCAAAACACCCCTGAAAAAATTGCAGCTTGCATGTAATGCCCATACGATCTGTGACAGTGAACTAAGGCCAATGGGGACAGGATTGTATCCTGTAATTTCTATCATTAACCACAGGTAAATTTTTTCCCCCTTTAACATTGTCAATATCTCATTCTGATATTCATCCAAAAACAATATCTCATTATGAATCTTCGATTCTGTTGACTTTGTGAGTGGTTATTGTGTTGTAGCTGCTTGCCAAATTCGGTGTTGGTATTTGAAGGAAAGCAAGCAGTTATTCGTGCCATGGAGCCTATTCCCAAGGGCACAGAGGTACTATGTTCTCTCAGTTTTTATATAGCATTTCGAATTAACTCCCCCCCCCCCCCCTCCTCTTTTTTCTTTTATAAATTTTGAGAATTTCTTTGTTTTAAAGTAGGTTGTATTGTAGGTTTTGATAAGTTACATAGAAACTGCTGGAAGTACTGCAACTCGACTTACGGCTCTCAAAGAGCAATACCTTTTCACGTGCACATGTTCCCGTTGCATAAAAGTGGTACCATGTTGATTGGGTTTCTTAAGATCATTTTATTGTGATCCTGTAGTATCTTGTACTTAAGTATTTGCGCTGCTCTTAGACTATGATACCTGGGAACTAATTAGATTCTGATATATTGAAGGGCCTCGATGATGACATTCAAGAAAGTGCAATTCTGGAAGGATATAGATGCAAAGAGGATAAGTGCAATGGTTTCTTGCTTCGTGATTTAGGCATGTCATCAATAGTGTTGCAGTGCCTTGCTCATCTTCTTTTGTTTCTCTCTGTTGCTAAGTATTATATTATCTTCACCACCAATTATGCAGATGGAAATTCATTCAGATGTCAACAATGTGGACTAGTTAGAAAAAAGGAAGAGATAGAGCAGATCACAAGTGAAATAAAGTTACTTTCAGAAAAGGCTTCGACATCTCTATCCTCTGGTAGTATCCTTGATCAAATGATGCAGATAAATATTACAGCAAGCATATAATGGCAAGACTAGAAGAACTAGGCCCATACTGTGGTCCAGGCCAGACTGAGCTAGTGGTCTGGGTGTTTGCTGGTCTACTGAAGTTCAGGATTAGTTGGGGTTGTATGGAGTTTCTGTTTTGAATCTTTAGAAATAAAGATATCTTTCGTTTATTTTCTTTTGCACAATGGTCCTACTTTATGCAAGGATTCTTTTAGTTACTTTCCATCTTCTGTTGTGAGTGCTACAACCACCTATTACTTTTGAGGGTCCATTTCGCCTCTATCCACATAATTTTTTATGGATGAATAAGTTTGGTTTTTTGCATGCTTTTAGTGAGATGCAGTTGCAACGTGATTGCATGGTCAGTGTGATCTTCCTTATTTACCTAGAGAGCAGAATAAAAAGAAAATGACCTTTTCTTCGTGCTTCAATGATTCAGCATCCTTGGGCATCAAGTGAATTTAATTGTTATTATTAGAGTTTCAGGTCATGTAGAATTGTCATTCACATATCTGAACGTTTCAGGAACTTTTGCATCTGTAAAAAGTTAAGGCAAAATTTTATCTAACAATAAATGTTTGCATATGTAAAAGGTAAAAATAAAATTTATTCTTACAAAAAATGTCACGAGATATTGATCCTTGACAGAAAAATCAGATTATGAGGAAGCCTGTGCTTTGTATAAGATGATTGAGAAGCTCCAACTGAAATTGTGCAATTCACTTTCAATCAATTTGATGCGCACACGAGAAGCCCTCTTGAAGGTGCAACTTGTTACTTCTTCTCCCTCTATTCCCTCCCTCGTTCTTCTTCTTCTTTTTATTATTTTTTATTTTATTTTAATATGATTTTTTTCATGGCATTGAAATTCAATAGAAGGAAGCTAATGGATACTTTGCATGTTACTTTGTTTCATTCCTTCCTCCCCACCCTCTTTGACTATTAAACTGATTTTCTCTGTTAGCATTATAGTAAGGGAATCATGTTCTAATGTTGTTTCTCTTTGTATAGTATATATGACTTTAATGCTTATGTATTTCTCCTTTCAGATTTTGATGGAGCTGAAATATTGGAGAGAAGCACTAGCATATTGCAAACTGACCATTCCTGTATATCGAAGTATGCAAGCTTTTAACTTATTGCGAATAACTAAGCTATAACCTATTATTATTTTTATGGTTTCTCAATGGATTGGCAATTAAGATTCTGTGTTTTCTTCATTTCACATGTTCTTATGTACTCATTTTATTCAATTGCATTAGGCATACAATTTCCAAAAGTTGCATTAATACTGTTGAAGCCTTACTAGATGTACGTTAACCTTCCAAATCCATGTTATAGCAGACTGTTGAGTTTGTGGTGCAAACCACAGGAGCCCTTTGATAGGTTATTCAAGCAGGTTTTTAGTGGTGATGCATAGTAAGTTAAGTAATCTTTGTTTTAATGGGAGACGTTTTCCTGTTATCAATCATGATGATCCCATGTTTTCTGTTTGAGATATTTGAGATTTGTGAAGTCAGGTTTCACATTTTTGAAAGGTTCTGTGAAGATGATTCTTTTCATTCCTTATGTTCTAGAAGTGCATCTTGAATTTGAGATGGTTGATTTACGGGCAAAGCCAGCACCTGATGAATGCACCAGCAATTATAATGATGTGGTGTGATGCTCTTATTATGCTCTGTGACTTGATTTGATCGCCCACAATGGAAATGGCATTGACTATTGGTGTTGTAGTTGTTTTCCCAACCTGTTTGAAGTGCTATGACCAATTATGCACCATGGTGATTGATAATGGTAGCTACACTACTGTTGTTTCTGAAGAAGTTGTTTGTAAGTTGGGATTGCAAGCAAAGCTACATCTAACCCCACACAAAGTTTTATGGGTGAAAATGAACCTCAGGGCTATTGGAAGGTGTTTTGTCACCTTTTTGTTGGTGCATTCCATTACATAGTGCATTTTGACATCCTTCCTTTGAAGGTTTGTCATATTCTTCTTGGTCAATCGTGGCTATTTGATAAGAAGGCACAAAATTTTGGTTGTGCAAATACCTACTCTTTCAAGCATGGCAATTAAAGCATAAAGTTTATTCCTACTAAGACCTTTCCCAAGATTAATCTCAAGAACATAGTGGGATGGTACTCCTCTAACAAGTTGTTTCAGATGGCCTCCTTGGCCCTTCTTCAGACTTGACTTTTCACTTGGTCTCCTTGATCCTTTTGCAAGCTCAACTGAGTCGAGTTCTTTGTAAAAGAGAAGAGTTGATGTAAATGCACTTGACTAATTGGTCATGTATGATTGGTGTTTTGGAAACCCAAATCCAGACAAGACCAGTCCAACAAGGGCTGGAGTTTAGTTTTTTTATTTTGGGGAGATTACGTAGGATTATCTTGGTAGTTTTTGTCTTTTAGATATAGCCTAGTTTGTTAGGTTCTTTTTGGTTCCTTTTAGATAGGTTTCTATTCTTATGCAAGGCTGTTTCCTATTTATTCATTGTGACTAGAATTCTGATGTTTTTGATTGATGAACTTTAGTAGTGAAGTTCTAGGTGTGTGTGAATGTAAGTTCTCCTTCCCCCTTCATCTTCCTATTCTTCTATTGTTCTCTCTGTGAAGCCACCATTGCATATCACTCCTTGGGTCTGTATCACTTGGGCTTCTAGAAACCCATCAGACTCATGTCATGAGAGCTTGTTTTTATAGCAAGTTCATTCTGTGTAGGAGAAATAAAGGTCCACTGATATATTGGCATCATATCTGAAGCACTTCAAGAAACTTTTATTTTGACAGCCATATCTCTAGCCTTTAAAATCCTTATACTCCTGTTGGATAATCTATGTGAAGTGTTATGACCTGTGGAAGATGGCTGTCATTTTGCCGAACATTTTGAAGTCTAGAACCTTGTTTTCCTGCATATTTTATTTCTTTGTTGGTCAAATTTTGATAGTGAATTTCATCTATGTACGAATATGGATTGTTGCAGTAGGCTTCAAATTCTATTCAAGATATTCATGAAGGTGTGCAATGATACATTCAGGTGGTTTTATATTCTTATTAATTTCTGAATAAGTCAGCAAGGAGCAGTACTTCTTTTGGAGAGAAAACTTAGGGATTCTTTGCATACATGTAGATGATAATCATCCTCTCTCTCTCTTCTGCATAATTCTTCTTGTTTGTCCTCAGGAACTAACTTATTACACCAAAGATTTCATGTCTACTTGTTTTGTGTGATACCTGTTGGATGCCTTAAACAAAAGGGAAAATCTTCGCTATATGATATATATTATATATATAACCCATGATTTAATGTGTATATCCTCAAATCCCTTAGAGCTGAGCTGGGATTAGCTCCAATTGGTGATTTAAGTAAAGAGGAAGTCGTGAGGTGACATGGCTATGTTCAAAGGAGACCTTGGGATGCTTCAGTTGTAAGGAGTGATTTGACTCAGATTGGAAGACTTAAAGAATCAGCAGCAAGCTTAATATAACGCTTGGAGAGGTCAAGACGAAAGACATGCATAGCTTAGGCCTTGTACCAAGTATGATTTTGAATGTAGCTGATTGGAGGGCAAGGATCCATGTACATTAAGTGGGACAAGGCTACATCACTATATCGTCTATAAGGTCAGAACCCCTTAGATGCGACAAACAAAAGGATACATTTTTCTCTCCAATCATCAATTTTATTGACAAAATCAACTTATTTTCCTTTCATTTACAAAGGGTTTAATGTTGAAGCTCCTTTGCACTATTTGTTCTTCCTGGTTTTATAATTTTACTACAATTTACTGTCAATGTCACCATGTGGAGCCATATCATATGCAAGATCTCTCTCCCTCTCTCTCTCTGACTCTTACACTCTGTCAAACAACAACAACAACAACAACAACAATAAGCCTTGTCCCAACTAAATGGGGTCGACTACATGGATTCTTGCCCTCCAATCAATTCTGTTTGAGGCCATGCTAGATACAAGGCCTAAGCTATACATATCCTTTCTCACCACTTCTCCTAAGGTTATCTTAGGTCTACCCCTAGCTCTTCTAGTTCCTTCAATATGGATTATATCACTTCTCCGTACATGAGCATTTATAGGTCTCCGTTGAACGTGGCCGTGCCACCTCAACGACTTTCTCTAGCTTATCACTTATGGGAGCAACTCCCGGACCAACTCTAATATGATCGTTTCTTATCTTATCCATCCTAGTTTTGCCACTCATCCATCTTAGCATCCTCATTTCTGCTCGAGTTTATCTATATGATTCTTTTTAACAGCCCAACACTTTGCATCGTACATCATAGCTGATCGAACAACGGTCCTATAAAATTTTCCTTTAAGCTTTAATGGAATACACCGATCACATAAGACCCCGGACGCACCTCTCCACTTCATCCACCCTATTTTTATTCTTTGGGAAACCTCATCTTCTAAATCACCTCTTTTACTTATCATTGAACCTAGGTACCTAAAACAATCACTCTGAGGAATCTCTTTATCGTCAAGTATCACCACCTCATCATCTGCCCAATCATGACTAAAGTTACAAACTAAATATTCTTTCTTCGATCTACTAAGTTTAAAGCCTCTTGATTCCAAAGCTAATCTCCATGATTAATCCCCACTTGGGTCTCATCAATCAACACAATATCATCCACAAAAAACATACACCAGGGGACCTCATCTTGAATGTCTTTGGTTAATTCATCCATTACCAGTGCAAATAGATATGGGCTTAAAGTTGACCCTTGATGTAGCCCAACTGTTATCAGGAATTCATTACTTTGTCCCCCCACTGTTCTAACACTAGTCAGCGAACCATCATACATATCCTTAACTATATCTATATATTTACTTGCAACACTTCTTTTCTCTAGTACTTGCCAAATTAACGCTCTGGGACTCTATCATAGCTTTTTCTAGTCAATAAATACCATATGAAGATCTTTCCTACATTCTCTATACCTTTCCATAAGTCTCCTAATTAAGTAAATAGTCTCCGTTGTAGATCTTCCCGGTATAAACCCAAATTGGTTCTCCGTGTGTAGTTAAGTGTCTCAAACGGGTTTCAATTACTCTCTCCCATAATTTCATCGTATGGCTCATCAGTTTAATGCCCCTATGGTTATTACAACTTTGAATATCTCCTTTATTTTTGTAGATTGGAACCACAACACTTCTCCTCCAATCATTTGGCATTTTCCCTGTGCTCATAATCTTATTAAACAACTTAGTCAACCAAACTAGTCCATGGGTTCCTAAGCTCTTCCATACTTCAATTGAGATTTCATCAGGACCTTGTGTCTTGCCGAGTTTCATCCTCCTTAAAGCTTCTTTTACTTCGGACATCGAAATTCTACGTATATAAGTTCGGACATTGGTGCCTTGGTGAAAAGTGTAATCGTTCGAAACATAAGTGCTTGAAGAATGCTCATTTAGTAAACTAGAGAAATAGGTTTCCCATCTTTTCTTAATATCCTCCTCACAAACTAATACTTTACCATCTCCATTTTTAATACATCTAACATGGTCAAGATCTCTACTCTTCCTATCCCTCATCTTAGCTATCTTATAAATAGATTTTCCCCCTTCCTTTGTGCCCAACTTCTTGTATAACTCTTCATACTTCCTTTCCCTTGCTTTTCTCGCAATTTTCTTAGCTTCATTTCTATCCAACCTATACCTTTGAAGATCCTCAACATCCTTAGTTCTTTGCCATGTCTTAAAACTAGCTTTTTTTATTCCTAATGGCAGCTTGAACCTCACTATCCCACCACCACGTCTCTCTATAAGAATGGATCTTTCCTTTTGATTCACCTAGAACATCTTTAGCCACCTTCTTAATACACATAGCCATCTCATTCCACATTGCAATGGTATCCCCTTTAAAATCCCATTTTCCTTGTTTGACTACTTCATTAACAAAGGATTTAGAGTACTCTCCTTTCAAATTCCACCACCTTATTCTGGGAAAGTTTACCTTGGACCTTTTATGTGTTCTTGGGACTAAGCACATATCCAAGACCACAAGTCTATGTTGTGCAGTTAAGCTTTCCCCGGGTATCACCTTGCAATCCTTGCACAACAATCTATCATCCTTCTAGTTAGGAAGAAATCTATTTGGCTTCTATGCTGTCCACTTTTGAAAGTAATTAAATGTTCATCTCTCTTTTTGAAGTAAGTATTTATAATAGATAGATCAAAAGCAGTAGCAAAATCCAAAATTGAAATCCCCTCCTCATTCCTTTCTCCAAAACCATATCCTCCAAACACTCTCATATCCTCTTTGATCTTTTTCCAATATGTCCATTTAAATCACCTCCTATGATAATCTTTTCTCCTTGACGAATTCCTTGCATTAATCCATCCATATTTCCCCAAAATTCTAGCTTTAGACTTTCATCTAATCCTACTTGAGGTGCATATGCACAAATTATATTTATGAACTCTTTCTCCATTACAAGCTTGATAGTAATAATCCTATCACCCACTCTTTTAACATCCACCACATCATTTCTTAAATCTTTATCCACTATTATACCCACTCCATTTTTATTTTTTTATCCCAGATACCAAAGTTTAAAGTCATCCAACTCTTTGGCTTTTTACCCCTCCTTCTAGTCTCTTGGATGCAAGTTACATTAATCCTTCTTCTCCTCATAACATCTATCAATTCTAAGCTCTTACCAGTTAAAGATCCTATGTTCCAAGATGCCAATCTAATCCTACGCTTATGGACTAGCTTCTCTACCCGCACTCGTCCACGGCGCAGGAACCCTTGCCTACTTATCACATCATCCGGGCGCCGATGCGACACGTTGCTTACAGGGGACGCCCTAGCTAACCCTTGCCCACTTATCACTACACCCGGGCCATAGTGTAGCGCGTCGCTTCTTTTGTCGGGGAATGCCCTAGCATAGCTTTTATCATATAAGGTCGAATCCATGAAAAAATGTTTGGCTAGATTTTTTCCGGTGCCAGCTGCTGACCTGACGCACCAACCCTCCTCCTTTACCTGGGCTTGGGACCGGTAGCAAAACACTGGCGAAGTTTCTTACACTCTGTTAAAGGACATTAAAATTGTTTCACATTCGAAAGATCAAAACAGGACAATGTGTCTTGTATGAGAGTCCTATTATATTTTTGAATACTATTCCCCCCCCCCCCTTTTCCTTTGAATGTCTGAGTTGTCATTTTTTACTGCATTTATTTTTATTCCCTTCAATTTATCATTCTTCATCTCTTCCTTAGAAAGGAAATGTGGTCCAAACTTTGGTCCAGGCACTGGGTGGTATTTACTGTGTGCTTTGTGTATGTGACTTGAGCTTTGGACTTTTAACTACTTATTGGAGTCTCTCTAACCATGCTTTGCACATTTCAATGTCAAAACATCACTCTTACATCCTCGTTTATCTTTCACTTGAAGTTTAGACGTATTGACCATCAGTCACAAGCCAGAATATGCTCGGAAAACTCTTTCTTCTTGTCCTGTTTTAAACATGTTTTATATTTTTAGAAGTGGATAATTGGTTGATCATGATTGGTCCGATGTACCTATGAGCCTTTTGTTTTTTGGCATTGCGTTGTCAAATGTGTTTAATAGCACTGCATGTGTGCAAATTCACAGATACAAACAAATAAAGCAACATCTTTTTAATATCTATGATGCTGAAGCTAAATATTCATTCTTGGTGTCTTTTTCGATGTATTGACTTTTATTTACCCCATTTTTTTAATCTTTTTTTGCTGCAGGAATATATCCACCTGTTCATCCTTTGCTTGGATTGCAACATTATACCAATGGGAAACTGGAATGGTAAAGTGCTCCATTTCCTGGCTTTGCCTATTTTCTCAATTTCACTTCTGCAGCTTTCTATGGAGCCCCTTTTGGAACGTCCTGTTCAAGAATCTCAGCTGCTAGACTCCCTTCATGAATCTAGAAGTGATTCAAAGTTTCTTATTTGCAACTGACAGATAACCTCCTAAATGATAGATGTTTATACAGGAATCTATTATTAATGTTTATTGCTTAGTAGTAGGCAGTTACCCCTTTCTTGAGTGAATGATTTTGACTACAAATTTAACTGATACTCATTTGCCCCCTCTAGGTGATATATTGTTTTCTTCTCTTTCTTGTTCGATTCCCTGCCATTTGGACTTGAACCAGAGTCGCTGATCTTTTTATTTTTTTTAACAGGTTACTTGGAGACACACAAAATGCTGTCAAATCATTGACCAAGGCAGCTGATATATTGCGCATTACTCATGGCAGAAGTACACCTTTCATGAAGGATCTCCTGACCAAACTGGAAGAAGCTCGTGCAGAAGCTGCTCACAAAATTTCTCCCAGTGAGCGGCAGTAAATACCATGGTACTGCCAAAATCTGTCTGTCTGGTGGGCTGTGTTTGAGAAACTGTATGGTTGCAGTTGCATTTATCATGTCCGTTGCAGTTTCCCCCCATTGATCCTCCTTTTATAAAAGAGGGCCTTTTTGAGCCCCTCTTTCAATTGAGGTTGTCTTTGCCTGAAGGTGTGGATAACGTTACTGATGGAGTTTCATGCATTGCAATATATTATGAGCACGGAGATATTGTTATTGATGGAGCTTCAAACATTGGTAAACTCTTCCATTGTAATAGTTTATTTAAATTATTTATTGGTTCATGTTCGTGCTAATTTTTGTGACATGTTGTCCAAGAATTAGTCTTTCAGCTTTCCCACACAACTGATTCTCAGTCCCTCCCCTTGAATGAATAGGTAATTGGATGAGTTTTTAGTTATACAAAATAATTAGTTTGTGATTTCAAGAAAGAAATTGTGAAGTTGTTCTTAGATCAGCTATCGACATAAGCTACATATGATGATGGTTCAAAGTATCTACCATGTAGCAATAACTGTCTTGGGTCATGACTTCGTTGACGGATGCCCAAGGGCCCCCAGCTTGCATGTGAAGTTTCAGGCCTTTTAACCCCCCCTTTTTTTTTTTTTTTTTTTGGGGGGCCGAACCCCCGTTTCCCCTCTTCCTAATCTACAGATTTTTTTTTTTTTGTGTAAAAATGTCCCCCCTTTTTTTACGCCCCCCGGGTTCCCCCCGACCAAACAAGTTAAATTTCTCCAAGTGGCAATGAAGCTCTGAAAATCTGGGGAATTAGTTTATGACCTTGTAAGTAATGAAAATCAATGCCATGCATATTGATGTTTTTCAACTTTTGTGACATCTATACCTTGTTGGCACATAGTGAACTTTGCCTTGAACACGCTGACAAAAAATGCCTCAGTAATATGATATGACACAGCATGATGGATACCTTGGTGATGATAACCTTATCTATGGTCAAGATGGCCATTGATTTGTTGATTGTGAAAGGTTTACATATTCGCACAAGCTGAAAGAGAACCACCATTGAATTAACATTGATTTTGAGTTTGAGTTGGATGCACCATGCTAGCACTGTTAGAGAGTTCTGTTGAAGCTGGTCATCACAAGATAGAGGTTCGACGAATCACAACTATTCTGGAGCTACAAACAAGTAAAACATCTTCCTACAGATTGGAACATGGTTGAACACCTCTGCCATAGCTTTCCATTACACTATTTGCAATCAAATTTCAGAGTTATAAAATATTTTTGGACCTGTTTAGTTACTTGAGTTCGGAGATTGCAAAAAATTGGTTATTTCAAATCTATAGATTTCAAACCTATGGGGTAATGGTTCATAAAATTAACTGTTTGGTTATTCTAAATCTTTGGAATGAAATTTATAAATTCATCCTGAAAAAATATTTAATTGAGTCATAGTTTAAATGTTTAACACTTTTATAGTAAAGATGAAATCTTTTATAGTAAATGTGAAATCTTTTAAATTTCACCTCATACCCATAAATCTAGTGTAAAAATGTGAACCTCTAGATTTCATGAATCTAGGGATTCACACAATCAAACGGATATAAATCTCCCAAGAGATTTGAAATTTCTGAATTTATGTAACCAAACAGGCCCTTAGGGTTTTCTGCTGCATTTAGAAATTTACAAACAAGAAGTAAATGATCGTTGTAGTTACCAGTGGCAGGAAATCTGTCTGAATAGAAAATGAGGTAGTTTTTGTCAGTCTGAATAGAACATGTACTCATGAAAAAGGACCAAGTTTCGCTCTACCCATGGTGTTTGAAACACCATTCATCACAGGTAGCAGAAGGCAGGAGGGTACCTGGTTTGTTGGGATCATTTTATAATCCTACAATGAATTATGAACCTTAGAATGGGGAGTGTATTGTCCTTGCATCTTGGAGTCAAGTGTCCATGAAAAAGATTTAACATTGACAAAAGGCACTCTTGCAGTAATAGCAGTTTTATCACCCTAACAAGAGTATCTAAATATTTGCATATGCTCGCAGCTTGTTCACGATGGAAAAAACTTGTCTGTGCATCTACAGACGACAAATCCATCCACCCAAAAGTGAAACCCTAACGAAACAAAATCTCAGATAATCGTTCCTCAGCATCAGGTGGCATCTCTTTGCCAGGAACTTTGACCTTGATGAGGTTTAAGTACCTGTAAAAAAGGTGCTTGTTTTGTTAAATTTAGAAAATAAAAAATAAAAAGGAAAAAAAAAGAGAAAAAGAAAGAGAGAAAAAGCCTAGTTGGATTCAAGTAATCAAGGGCCTGCTTGAACCAACGTACTCTGCAGTGGTAAACACGTGGTCATGCTCTGCAATGAAGGCAAGCAAGGCCTACAAATATGATGAGGACTGTTATCTTCAAAAGTAAATCAAATAGGTAGAAACACTGAATGAACATAATGTACTCTCAATTTACTTACCTCAAATGGCATGTTTAGGAGTTCATAGTAAGTGCAGACTCGACCAAATCTCAATTGGACAGATTCACTGTCAGTTGAAGGAATATCTGCCAGGGCCTGCAGCATTGGTTGTGTGATTAGGAAAATAGCATTTTCATGATAAAGCTATACATATATATTATGCTATCTTCCCTTGTTGATATTCACATGCAATTTCTACCTTCCTTTTAGACTCACTAGGAAAATTTGTATTATTTTTGTCACCTCAAATATTGACCATCCGATTATAATGTCCAAGGTTCAGGATTTCATCTTGTCTTGAGGTTTTGGCTATCTCAAGACAACCGAAATCTTGCCGAAACATGGTACAGATTTGCAAGGTTTCGATGCTGATTTGGTTCTTTTTGTTCAACCTACTTTAGGGCCTATAAACACATATCCATGGAAACATCTTTCAACCACTCAAAGATCATTCTTGTTGTTATTAAGCTTGAAAAGTTGAATGGAAACATCATTCAAACACCACCAACAAGATGACTACCGTTGCAAGGGTTTAATGTACAATTGAGTGGTACTTTGTTCAAAAAGACGGCAGCAGACAGCAGCAAAATTTTGAGGAAGCACTGGAAAACAATTATCTGGTGAAGGATGCAATGATAAGAAAATTCTAGCAGATAATTTTATTCTTGGATGAATGGCATATTAATTGTTTTTATCTGCCAAAGAACTATTTAGAGAAGTGAGGAAAAAATCCCCGGGACTAGGAAAGCCATAGAAAAATTGAGGAGGAAGTTAAATGTTGTGAAGGAATGCATGGTTCTAAAGTTCTGATTTTGTAGGAAGGCCAAGGTTCCGAAGAGGATAGCAATCCTAAAAAGGGTAATAGGAAGAGAAAATGAAACTCAAATTCCAGTTCGACCAAGAACCACTACCATAATAAGAAAAAGGTCTGTCATTGTGTATGATGGGTTATTTCAAGTGCTAAAATATTTGATGGAAAAATAAAAAGTTTGTTACTATGATTTTTGAAAAGCCAACATTCTAGGAGATGACACAACATTGTGGATAGTCTCTGATGCAACCAGACATTTCTACAAAGACAAAGGGATGCTCATGAGGACAAAGGGATGCTCAACGAGTATATATACACACACCCACGCACAAACACACACACACAAAAAAAAGAAAAAAAAGAAGAGAGAAGATGGTAGCATCTCTACCAAAAAAGAAAAAAAAACGCTTGAACTGCTGTTGTGGAAGGAAAAGAGTATCTCGAGTACACTTCCAGAAAACCCTCACTTTGACTGTTGTTGATCATGTTCTGGCAATCGGGAAAAATCTTGTGTTTGGTAGTATTATAAAGAATTTGATAACAAATTTCAGCTCAAGACTGCATCAGAGTCAAGCAAGTTAATTATGACCAAGGGTGGCGCCTTTGTGTGAAAGAATACACACGTATGATGGTATGAGAGTATGTTTTAGCTGAAGATCGTTTCAGTTTTTATGAATGAAGTTGGTTGCTTTGTTTCTATGCCCAATCACTTTTCTTCATGGCATAGTAGATTCGATGTGTTAATTATCAAAAAATTGCATGCTATGGTTTATCTGGATCTAATTCTTAGAATTGTCAAGAATGTGCATATGTCAAAACATGTATGCTTCACTAACATTTTCTGAAGTTCAACAGAACTTTCAGAAAATGGAATGAGGAGTAAATCGATATACGCAACCTTCAAGGTTACCCCTTCTAGAGGAGTTAAGAAATATTTTGAAGCATAATTTTAACAGATCTTCTTTTAAAAAATTTAAGTTGAAAGTCATGAAAATATTTTGAAATTTATAACAGGAATCAGAGAATCTGTGTAAAACATTAAAAAAAAAAAGGATAGAAATTGTATAACATCCGACAGAGGAGGCAAATATTATAATCCAAAGATTGAAAGTGGGGGAATTATACACGAAGTTTGAGCACCTTAAAATAATTTACAGAAAATTTGTATAAGATCAGAAGATGTCTTAGATCCGATAAAGGATGTGAAAACTATCCAAATTATTCTGAAGGTGTAGGAAGTATACATGAAGCTTCAACACCTTATAAAACTTTATAGCAGAATGAAATAGCTGAAAGGGAAACAAAACTAACGGAAATGCTTGATGTTATGAAGCCCAACTTTGGACTTAATACTTGTTTTCAGGGATAGCAGCAAATCATATTTTAAATAGGGTACCTTCTAGTGGTTTTTGGGGTGAAACTTTATAAACAGAAAATCATATCTTAAATAGGGTACCTTCTGAGAACTAAGAAGAACTTTATTTATTTATTTTTGGTGAAAACTAGAAGAGCAATATAACTGCTTATCAACTTTGGAAAATATAATAAAAAAAAAAAAATTCTTAAGTAATGAGGCTGCAAGGCTATTAAAATTAAAGAAATTAAACCAAAAAGAAAGAAAATTAGTAGAAAGAGGTGCTGAATGTATTTTCCTACAATATGCTTTTCATAATTAGGCATTATAGGTTTATGGTGGTTGAACCTAATGATTAAACAGAATTAATTACAATTGTGAATTTTAACAAAAGAATCTAGTTTTCTGAAAGATGTCAACAAGGACTTTCCAGCAAAATCTAGTGAAGAACGTCAGAGGAGCGAAAGGAGAAGAATAGGAAAAATAGGAAAAGATTTTGTTCCAGATTTCTTTACGTACTAGTTGGAGGCACTAGAGAATGTCAAAGAAATCAGACCTTGGTGGCCTTAAACAAGAAATCAGATCTAAACTTAAGGATGTAATATCACTTTCTGGAAAAAGGCAATGAATGGAAAAAGAAAGGGCTTCCTCCTGAAAAATGAAACCTGAAAATTGGCCCCTGGTTCTAAAACTCTAGGGTTTAAATGAATTTTAAAAAGGAAAATGAGAGTTGAAGGAACTATAGGTAATTATAAGGCAAGGTTAGTAACTATAGGTTTTACATAAAAGGAAGGTCTTGACAGTTTTGACACTTATGCTGAGGTGGCTAGAAGCCTAGAATGGCTACAACTACAATTAGGATGCTTGTTGGATTCGCTTCTATGTACAAATTTAGAGTTCACCAAATGAACTCTAAACCAACCTTTTTAAATGATGAATTATACATATACATGGTGCAACCTGAAGGCTTTGTCATTAGGGGAGAAAGCAAGGGTACAATTGTGTACATCATGACCCTTTCTAGACCCTGCAATGGTGGGAGCCTTGTGCACCGGTATATTTACATTGACTGAGTTCTCATAATAAAGACAAAAGGATAAGTTATCATGATCTTGATAAGCATGCATTTACCATTATTTATTTGATTTAATTCCCCATACTTATTTAATTAAAGAGAGCTAATTGAGTATTTTTGTGTATTTTTCAGGAATAAGGTGATTTTGGATATTAGAGATAATATGGAGTAAAGTTAGCAAATATATTAGATATTGGTGGATTTTAAATCATGGCATTCAATCTTGCTGCCCAAGAAATCATGAAAAGTGAGATCTTAGTCAAATTGGAAACATGTGGAGGTCTAAGGAACAAAATTGGTAATAAATCTGAAAATCGGGTAAACAGACCTACCTTCAGTATTTTGGGCATATCTCTCTCGTATGAGCTTGGATTTCGATGATTCAAGATGCTATGGAACGATATTGAAAATATCTACAACTTTCCAGTTTTGAGTTTTTCCAAATTCCGAAAGAATAAAGGTCAAATTGATGGGTAAAGAGAAGGGATTCATTGTGTGCGGGAGACATAAAAGAGAAGCCAACCACAGAGAAAGAAGACGGCGAATGCGGCTCTCATCTCTCTCATTGCTGAAGAAGAAGACCACATCTCTCTCTCCCTATGTTTCATCTTTATTTTTTTTATGAACTTTGTGATAATGAGTAGCTAGTTCTTTTCTTTGGGATGTAGATGAACCATGCTTATTTCATTAATTTGATTGTTCTATCTCTTTTAGTTGATTGTGTTTGAGTTTGGCCAAAGATGTTCTATAGCTCAGCGAACTAAGCGTGCCAAGCTTCCGTGAAGGACGATAGTCTTGCGAAGATAGGGCATACCTAGGAAGACCATCCATAATTTACTTTGAAGTGTAGAGTTATATCGGTTAGGGAAAAGCATTGGGGATTTGAAATCCCAAAGATCTTCACATATTCATAGTTAACGTTTTTGCATTAATTAATAGATTTAGTTTAAATTTAGTTTTGTTAAATTCAATCTTAGTAACTTAGCCTTTTAGTTCCCCATAGTTCGACCCCATACTTTCTGCTTGCTAGATTAGTATAGGATTTTATTTTTGATTGGTTAACGACACGATCAGATCTTCATGTAATGGCAACAGTAATAGATCTAATCATAATCTATATAAGTCAAAGAGCTAACTTTAAGCCCATGAAAACCAAAACCAACCAGTTGCTTCTCTACAGCTATCCACTTACTCTACATGCTAGTAAACAGCACACATGCATTCACCCAAACGCACACACATGCAGCCTGCAATTCTTTTGCACCACCAAACTCTTTTTTTTTTTTTCCGATTGTTTTTCCAAGAGAAGACAGATATTTGTGAAGCTCATAGGCAGTAGATAAGATACATAAAATAAAAATGGGATAATTACTATAGCCCCCTTGTACTTTGGCTTTATTACTAATCAAACCTCTTTCTTTATGAAATTATTGTTGCCCCCCTCACTTCTAACGGTGTTAAGTAGCTGTTAACATCAAATATATAATGTCTATTTTGCCTTTCATTAAAATTAAGAAGTTAAAAATATGACATTACCCTCATTTATAGAAACTATATTGAATACCAATTATATCCTTAAAATCTTATATTTTAGAATCATTTTTGGCTTTGGTGGGACCACACACTTAAGGTTGTTGAAACTCTCATGTTCTACTTAAATTTTTCACACAATGATGGAAGTTTTACAAACAAATTAGCATATAAGATCCTAATTGATAGGAAATTTCCTAACATGTATAATGGTCAGCATATATTAGGTGATTTTCAATTTCTAACTTTGAATTACATTTGATATTTCCTAATATTTTAGTTTCTATTTTAAGTTTTATTTAATCACATATTTTCTTTATTCGGCGATTTCTTTTTTAGAGAAGAAAAATCAAATCTTTCCATTATTTGGTAGTTTCTTTTTAGAAAAGAAATGTTAATTTAAAGTTAATTTTTTTTCCCATAGTTAATTAAGGGTAGTGTCTAACTTAACAAAAGAGTAAATAAGTAAAGAGATAATTGCAGGGTTATTTTGGGATTTTGTAAAAATATATAGATGCCACATCATCAGTAAACTAACGGAGCTTAACGGTAGGGGGTATTAGTAATTTTAGACAAAGTTAAATGTTGGATTAGCAATTTTAAAAAGTACAAGTGATATAGTAGTAAGAAAATAAAAAAAACAAGGGGGCAACAGTAATTATCCCAATAAAAATATATGATTTTTCCCCCCATAGATGCCACCTACCTGTTCCAAGGCAACTGAATTCCGACATACTTGCTGGATTCCAAAAAGGTTGATTGATTTCATACCCGCCAAAGCCTAAAAAAGACATTCAGGTTTTCTCTTTATAATTAGTTAATGGGGAAAAATATAATAATTTTTCATTCATCATATAACAACACTGCAAAAACAACAGCAAGACAAGTTGTCATGGTCTAACCAAAAAAATAAATTAGAAATGCAGACATTCAAACCTTAATTGATGCGTTTGCTGCACTTCCACATATACCACCAAATATATAATTACGCTTTACTTCGGCAACAAAAGGTGCAATCTCTTCATCCCTGCGTGTTATCTAAAGACAAAGAAAAGACAATAACCAATGATGGAAGAAGAAACTGAATCCCTAGAAAGACTTGTGATAATTGGGATCATTATTAAGGAAGGCACCTATATGCCAAATTTGTAAAAACAGTTACGATAGAATTAGAAAGTACTGCATCTTGCCCAAAGAAAATGAATTCTGATGCAATTTTAAAACATGTCTCACTGCATCCATATTTTTGTTATGGTTAATAAGATCGGCTGTTGTTTACCAGTGAATAATAACTAAGGGATCTCACTAGTAAATATTGTTTTCCTTGGATTATTTTGCAGAAAGAGAAATCAGGAAGGGAAAAAATACATGTGCTGAAGATGAACAGGATTATAGATGGAGAATTTCTTCCCATTTGCTGCCATGAAGCAGATGCTTTTGTATATTCTAAATAGAAGAGTATTTCATAACTCTGTGGCAGGAGTTAAAGACCTTACTATTTCAGATTCCATGATTGGTAAGAGGACATCAACAAGTTGGGAATTAAACAAGATTCACATGATAGCAATACAAAGCAACCAGCTTTAACTGAAACATTGTCCTGAATTTAAAAATTAACGAGTGTAGAAAATTGTCTGACCTGTGCAGTGAGTGAAGTAATAAAATCATCTGGTTCTTCTGCATCTAGATCCTCCAAATATTCCCTATTGGTCATTTCCTGTTGGAATCATGATATCCAGTAATCTGTCATTCCTAAGGGAGACTACATCCTGATAATCCTATTGTGCACCCCAAAAAATAAAAATAAATGCACCGATTGTTAAGAAGTTTTACAGACCTGCAAATGGAAGATCGTCTCGAACTGCATCTCAATACGCAAAACCTTAAGGCAATCAATTGCCAGTTTCCTATATTCATCAGCAAATGAAGTCAGGTCCCGGCTAATGGCACTGTTATTGTGTTTATGGTGATGGCCATTATCCATATCATTCTCCTCTACTTGAGTTGACGGACTGATGGAAGTTTGTATAATCCTACATCAGTGCGCACAATGTGAATCATATAAATGATTGCAGAATAACATAATTTACGAGCTACAGACAAATTTAAGGGATCAAAAACTCCCATATGACATAAATTCTCATGGTTTTTATGGAGTTGGTAATTACAAAATGCATCCAGCCAATGGAATTTGAGCACATGCAACTAAAATATAACCATTTAAGGTTTTCTAATGACTGAATTACCAGAAAATTCAAGACTTTTAGCACAAGAAAATCACGTAAGGCTCCAGTATGCTGGGATCTGGCAAAAGGTTATACAATTTATATAGCCTTTATTTTGCTTTTGCAAAGAGACTGTTTTGAGACTGACCCAGACCAACTTGCTCATGATGGAACAATCTTTACTGCTGCACCATGCACATAATCAATTATATGCTGTTCTCCTTAAAATCCTACCCACCAAATTAAACAGTAATCCAATGTTGTTCTTTCCGTGGAACTCCAATAGAATTTTTAATCCAAAGGAAACTCTCTTCTTTTTCCTTGATTTTTTTCCCCACATTTTCTCCACAATACCAGAATTCAGCAGCTCAAAATATAGACCTCCCACTTGCTTCCCTAGTTCTACTGAAGCATTTCAAGAACTCCAACCTGTTCCTTCTTTTTCTTTTTGCCACAATATCAGTTCTGAGTTTCCTAAACCTTATTCCCAATCTACATTACATATCTATATTATTTATACTGACTACTTATCCCAGTGAACCCAGGACAACACTCGAATATATCATATCCTCGGTAGATAAGAAGTTATTGTGGTCAAATCCAGGATAACTACTTCATGTACGTTGACACCTAAAACACCTTGCAAGGTGGCTGTCTCCAAGAAAGCAAACAAAACCATTCCATTACCTTCATCTACATCCATTTTATTCATTTCCAACGCTTTGGAGAAAACAAAAGGTCATACATCAAAAAGGTTAACCGGTGGTCCGTGGCGCCAACATATTGAGATGAAAAACTACAACATAAAAGCACTGAGTTGAATGGAAAAATAAAATCGTCTCTTTTGGATATTTTGACTTCAAAAAGATAACTTTAAAAAGTCAAATAGATAATGAACAGGTAGGCGAGTTGGACTATGAGTCTATGCCCCAAGGAATTGACCTATTGCCAGCCAATCCAGTGTCCCTAACAGTCCAAAGGTTGAATTTAAAACATCCTATGCTCCGCATGACTCAGACAGCTGGATGCAGTGAAAAAAATAGATATCTCTAGTAGGAAAACTTAGGCATGAACAGTGTGAATGTTTGCCTTTCAATGGAGTCTGCCACATATTCCAATGAATCACTCAGAGATGCCAGTAAAACAATTTTGCTATCATCATGAATTAGATTCTCCTGCACAAAAGAGAGAACACAAGAAAAACCACAAGTAAACAACAATATTGATTTGTTGGTGAAGTTTACACTCAAATTGTGCAGACAGCAAGAAGATACAAAATCAATATGCATTCCGACTAATTTCAGATAATCTACCCAGTAATTATTGTCTCTGCAACTTTTGTGCATAGTAGTGCTGAAACAATAATTGTGAGTTATAATTTTCTGACTGATAAGCATGTACCTGCTTGATTGGCCGTAGACTCAGTAGCACATCACTAATTTCCATCTCAACTTCAAGAGCTTCAGCATCTGATGTATCGTTTTCCATAAGCTGCTGGCCAGATGAGTTTGGTAACAGCACACTGGCTGGATCATGTTGCATCAAGCTCTCAACATCATGCCTACCAATGAGCATATAACTCTGCTTCTCTAGGACTGCCTGGAACATTAAACAAGAAGAAATACATTGATACAATACAAAATCTAGAAGATAGTAGAACCTCTGCAGTTACAGATCCAGAAATTACAAGCAGTTCAAAAAGAAGACACAATCTCAGTATCGGATAAGGATGCTGATGGGGTTCGTAAACAAACTCCATTTAAATAATTTAAAGAAACGTTATCATTACCGTTTTTCTATCCTTGGGAATTTGATTTGAAGCCATACAAGTATCTCAGAGTTTCCTGATTATTTCAAACTAACATGAGCTAAAAATTCATACAAAGGACCAGCTTAGAAGCAAATGATAGCTTGTCATCAACTCAGCCTTTTCAGCACCCTACTGCTTGGTTTGGCATAATAGCTCAGTTAAGCAAACAGGACCAACGTTTTTGATGACTTGCAAATGAATTAATGGATATTAAAGCATGCCAATTGTTGTAGACTTTAAGAAAAAATCACCCAGAGGACGTTGATTTATTCATAGGCCTCTATGGGTTTGCTTAAAGTTTATGATCTGAGTAATTCCTACTCCAATTAGGAAACCTCTCGATCTAGCAATAGCTAATATTTTCCTCTCACATAACCTCCCCTCAAGTTGGGGCATAGATGCCACACATGCCCAAGTTGGTCAAAGTACGAGAAAACATCCATCCAGGTACACCTTTGGTGAAGACATCTGCTACTTGATCTTCAGAGTTCAAACTTCACAGATGGGATATAGATGTTGCTTCCAATTTCTCCTTTATAAAATGCATGTGAATTTCCATACACTTTGTCCTATCATAATGCACAGGATTATGGGCAATGCCTACAGTAGCTTTGTTGTCACAATAGAGCATCACGAGAAGGGGCATTGCCAACTCAGATCTTCTAGTAGATTACATAACCATAACAATTCACAAAAAATCCTTGAGCGGCTGAGCCATAGTTCGGCATTATGTTTCAGCAGATCTTGCAGCAACACTTTGCTTCTTGCTTTGCCAAGTAATCAGATTCCCACCAACAAAATTATAGTATCCCGAGGTGGATCTCCAATCATGTGAACTCCCTAGTCTGCATGGCTCAATGTAAGCTTCAATTCAAAGATGACCATGTTGGGATAGGGAGAACACCTTTTCCTGAAGCTGACTTCAGATAATGAAGAATTCGAAAGACAACAAACATATGACTGGTATGTGGATTGTACATAAACTGACAATGACAACAATGTCATGTTGTGTATGAGATAGGTGGATTAGCTTTCCCACTAGTCACTAATAATGGTCTTTATCAATAGGTTCCCCTTCATTTTCCTTGAGTTGGGTAGCAACTTTCAGGGAGTATCACTCGGATGACAACCTAGTAGGCCTGACAAGGCCAGGATATACTTTCTTCAGGATAAAGATACACATCACTGTCATTACCTGTCACAAGACTCACAACTATATCATCATCACAGAATTAGAATATTAAACTGGGGTTCTATTCTTTTGATGAAGAGGGTGTGATCAACATTACTTAATTTATACCCAATTGACACCATCGCCTTATGGAATCTATCAAACCACACCTGCGGAGACTACTTTAGCCCATATGGTGCATGTTAGAGACTACAAACTTTTCTTTGGGTCTTGTCATTAGAGAAACCAACAGGAATTTCCATGTAGACTTCTTCTTCTAGTTCTCCATATAATAAAGCAATCTTCATATTTAACTGCTGAAGATCCCATCGTAAGTTAACAACACATGGAAGTAATACTCAGTGTTCAACTTTGCAATAGGTGCAAATGTCTCTTGATAGCCAATCCCGAAGGTTTGGGTGAATGCTTCAGCAACAAGTTTATCCTTATATTGATCTACAAATCCATCACTGTTCTACTTCACAAACAAACATCCACCTGCAAGGCTGAAACTGATAGGTATCTTGTTCAATGGAAGAACGACAAGCTCTGAAGTCCCATTCTTGTCAGGTGCTTTCATTTCTTCCAAGTTCCAACATTGTCGCCTTCCACTTAGGATCTACATAAGCCTCCTGCTACTTCTATGGGATAGGTATAGAAGAAACGGAACACACAAAATTAAGATACAAAGGTGAAAGAGAGTCAAGGGAGATAACATAGATATCGGATAAATGCATTTCCTAACACCCTTTCGAATGGCTAGAGGTTGTTCAAGAGAAGGATCCTAACAGGGAGATGAAGCAGCTGGAGATCAAGAAATTGATTTTGGAGAGGATTCTTGTAATGTTTAAGTGCTTTGGTAGTTTATTGTCTTCTCAATGCTTGAGTACATATGACTTCAAGTTCAAAATGCTATTACCAGTTGTCTACTATTCATTTATCTTCAAGGTACCTCTTGATGTGAACCAAATCTAGGGCCACTCCAAGGGCTGAAAAAAAGCCTAGGGTGGCAGCCCAATATCCTACAGCCCTATAGGAAATTGCAAATTAAGAAAGGCATCTTGGTAATTTTGGTTTGCTCTAGTTAAGTCTAATTAGGGTTTATATTAGTGGCAAGGTTCAAGATCTTGCTCTCAAGGACCATCTCGCCCCAAGTAAAAGAGAGATCTCGCTCAAGTTGGCTTGATCTCAAGAGATCTTGCTCAAGTTGGCGAGATCTCACTTGAGATCTCGTATTTTCCTTGAGCCAACTTGAGTGAACTCGAGGGCCCATCTCGAGGGGTTTTAAGGGTCATCTTGTGCTCAAAGTTGGTATTTAGCCTATTTTAGGCCTTCTAAACACACTGATAGCCTCTGATTTGTGAGAAGACAATCCTAAGTATGACTGTATAAGTCTAACGTGACCTTAAGTTTGAGATCGAAATGCGAAGAATGAACATGCAAGGTTATAAACATGAAATATAAAACCATTAGAACTAATAAATGAAAATCAAGTGATAAGATACATCAAATAACTTAAAAACAAACATAATTCCATTTATATGAGTACAATAGAACATCACATTCTCGAGAATACAATAATACAACCATATCATAAATTCATAACAGAAGTGCTGGGAATGGCTCATGCTTCACTTTCTATTGCCGACAATCTTCACCCCCGACGCACACAAGGGTGCAGGGGGTAGCGCCATTGGGCCGGTAAAGGCCTTTTATCATTTTGGACTCAAGATTTCCTTTGCAGTTTTGTAGTTTGGGGTTGGAATATTGGACCCATGAAGTTGTTGTGGCCTTGTTTGAAGAAAACCTTCAAAATGCCTTTGTTTGATCTTCCTTCTTGATGTAGATGTGCTAAACCTTGATGCAAGTCAAGATCCAGTGTTAATCCAGCAAAAATTAGGTTTTTATGGTCTCGGCGAGTTGGGAGGCGAGAGGAAGCGAGAGAATGTGAGACAAGTCAAGATCTCATCTTGTCTCACTTGACTAAGATCTTGACCTTGGTCGAGATTTTGCACTTCGTGAGACTCGCCTTAGATCTCGTCTTGAGACCTCACAAAAGCGAGATCTCACGAGATCTTGAACCATGGTTAGTAGGATTCCAACTCTACTTTTGTTTTTGAAAGGTTTAATTTTGGACAAGTTATGGAAAAGTCCTAGTCAAGTTAGGAGTCCCAATTAAAGAGGGATTCCCTTAGTTGCATTCCAATTTCTATAAGGAATCTAGTCCTACTTATGTTAAGTCAGAATCCTTGTTAGAACAAGAGTCCTAAGTCCAATAAGAGTCCTAGTTTGAATCACCTTCTAATGTTGACTCCTAGATTTTGCTTAATGAATAAACTTGACATTGAAGGTGAAATAGTAGAGTTGTGGGTTTCTTGAGGAAGTAAGCTTGAGGCTGCTGTTGTGCTTTGGTTTTTGCTGCAAGTGATCAACCCCCTCTCTCCCTAACAAGTAGATACCCCTCACCCCAGCCCTTATTCTTCTATCCCTTTCTCCTTCCTCACAGCCTTCTTCTTTCCCTTCCCACTTGTCTGTGACACCCTCCCCCCCCCCCCCAAATTCCAAAACCTAATTCCCTTCAACCCAATTTCCCCCTTCCAATCACAACCTTTATTTCCCCTTCCCCTACCCCTGCGGCACTCCACTGACCTATCCCTAATCTCCCAATCTCTTCTCATTCCCCAAACCTTATACCCTATTACGTCCTCCACTTCTCCCCTTCCCCTCTCTCCTACCTTACTGCAGCATAGCTCTCCCTAACCTCTAAACCCTAGGTTTTCATTCACTTCCCCAATCACTAAATCCTGGTTCTCTCAATTCTCCTCCCTATTCCCTTTCTTTTTCACTGCAACATTCCCTTCTCTCCGATACCCTTCAACTCCAACTCTAACCTTAATCCCTTCACCCAACCCTAAAATTCTGCAACTCATCTTCTTTCCCAAAACCCTAACAACCTCCCAACATCTATTACCTATAGCTCCCTAACCCCTAAATCAAATCCAATTATTTCTTGGATTCATTATCCCCTCCCCCTTACTCTACCTTCGACCCTAACCTTAACCCTACCCATTCCTTAGAAACCCAAATTTCTAATAAACCCTTAATTTCCTAGACTAAATCTGAAATTCAGCTCTGAATTTTAATTTATAGCAAGATTTAGATTTGGAATTCATAAGCCCTAGACCTAACCATACTCAAACCCTATAGGCCTAAATCCCAAATGCTAAAACCCTTTAAGACAGCATTATACTAGAAATGCAGGGTTATAAAACCCTAAATTTACTGCTAGTTCACCTAAATTGATCTTGAAGACTAACCCTGGAATTGGGGTTTACATCAATTGGTATAAGATCTATGGACGAATCAGCAATAGCCAAACAATTTGAGACTACACAGAACACCTTAAATGATATAATAGCTGAGTTGTACGGACTGAACAACAGCGTGACTGTCTTAGAACAAAATCTCAGGGAAAAAGACTACCCACCCCCAAGGGTTCATTCTCGAATAGTATTTCCCCATTGTGGAGAGACTAGCAAACCCCATAGGTATACAGACGATCTTCAGTTGGTGGACACAGGGAAGACAGAGAAAGGAATGCCCGTACCGGTGAATCTAGGTATGACAATCAGATTTGAGACAGAAGAAAGACCACTGCGAGGGAGAGGCCACCAGTAGACACCAATTACTCTGGAGGAACACATTTCAGCAGAGGCCAGGACCATAGAAGGGGAGTAAACCACCACAAAGTCAAGCTCGAGCTAAAAGAATTCAATGGATCCTTACTTAGATGATTGGAGAGCTGCCCTCAATGATTACTTTGACTGGTATGACCTATTAGAGGACAAGAAGATGAGGCTAGCTAAGACCAAGTTAATAGGCATTGATAGAGACTGGTTGAACACCAAAGGAAGAGAGATATACTATGAGGGTAGGGAACTCACAACCTAGAATCAGATGAAACAGGAGTTGATAGAGAGGTTACTAGAACACTATGAAACCAGGCGACATGAAGAGTTCCACAGTTTGATGCAGGGTTCCGTGTCTGTCGCCAATTACATCTAGCAGTTTGACTCCTTATCCTCAAGGAAAGAGATTAGGAGAGTGAACTACAGACCATGACTAGATTCAGTCTTGGTCTGAGACTCTGAAGTATGACATCTAGGTGGCCCTAGGAGTGACTAACGTGCAAGACCTCATAAGATTTGTTTACCAAAGCCTTGTGAGCTGAACCTACTGGCACAAAAGAAACAAAGCAGTCAAGACTAGAAGAAGGACCCAACCACCAACAAGCCTTTCACTCCCTCTACTGTAGTTCCTCCAAGAGGGACTAATCCACCTAGAGTAGACTTCCAACCAAGAGGCCTTGACATCAACAGGTACCCCAGAGTGCTTTTACTATCATGAGAAAGGGCACTTTGCCAACGAGTGTCCTTAAGGAAGGGAGTTTCTGAAGGTAGTAGAAGTGCAGCTCCAATGTCCACATAGTAGATAAAAGTGTAGCTCCAATGGCCGCACATAAACTCTTCTACTCAACCAAAGGTAGAAATAGAGCCTCAAACAAAGGTCTCTATAATAATATAAGTTCCAATGAACCAAATAATCAGTATAGGTTATAGCCAAATAGGTAGTATAGGTTATTATAGACCAAGTAAGTAGTAATTGTTACTGTAGAACAAAGAAAAAAATTCGACGGAAACTCAAGTTTCGACTAGGTGAAAATGGGAAACCTAAGTGGGAAACTGGGAAATTTTGAAGAAACTTGGGATTTTTTCGTGCAAGTTTCGATATCAAGTTTGACAAGTTTTAGGGAGTATTTTAGGGTGGGACCTGCATTTAAGCTAATTAAAGTATAAAGGGCACATTGGCATATGCATTTTGCTAAAAAAAATCAATGTAGATACGTCATTCAATGTATATAACATCAATGCATAGTTGTTCGAGAAGTACACTATAAACTTAACTACTTAAGTACATAACATTCAATCTATAATTTTAACTTTAAAACATCAAATACAAAGTAACTGACAATAGAAGGAAAGTACAACTCAACGCTAAGAGGGGTGCCTCGGTGGATCCATCCTGTGAGCTGAGGAGTCCTATGCCTATAACAACTTATCTTTTCCTCCAACTAGCGAACGTAGACATTTTATGCATATGGTTGCTAAGGTAGTCGACAACTGCAACTTTATAATTCTGGTCATCAACATGCCTAAGATAATCAGTCTAAGGGAATACACAATTTGGATATAGAAGTCCCGATGGAGGGAGTATTTGTCGTGGTATTTGGGGAAACATAAAAGAAACAAAAAAAATTAAAAAAATTGGGAAAGCTATGAAACTTGCAGTAAAAGTCTCAGGTTTCCACGAAATTTCCCATGTTTCCCATGAAATTTGGGAATTTTTTTCTCATGAACCAACTGATCCATCTGGGTTGAACAAGGTTTCAACATGTTTCGAGATTTCGACAAGTTTCGAAAAAATTTCGACGGTTTCGATTGAAACTTGGGAGTTTTTTCAGTCCCCTAGTTTTTTCGTTTCAAGTTTCCCGAAATGGAAAATTTCGGTCAAAATTTCGCAAGTTTCGACCGAATTTTGTTTTATGCTGTTGAATACTGTCTTTAGGATAAAGTCTTGAGTAAATATTAGTCTCCAATCTCCACCCTCATGTGTAGCATTACACGTGGACAAATAGTGAAGACAAATAGTGACCAAAATCTCAAGATCAAGAGAACCAGCAAAGAAGCTTGATATATTTGGAAGGAAAAACTCGTAATGGCAAGAAGTAAATAATTTGAGAAGGAAGGGAAATAAATTAAATTCTAGTACCCAGCCTTTGAACCAGAAAATAACAAACCATAACAGCAACAGCAGCAGGAAAGAATCAGAAATTTATTGGCAGATTCAAGAATCTATTAAGCTAGAACACAAGAAGCAAGCCAGTAGAAGAATAGATCAACTTTGAGCAACCACCAAAAATATCAAATCCAGCATGAAATCATCACGTTTCTTGCAATTAGGAAGCAAAAAGGGTAAACAGAGGTGCTAAGCTAATACAGATTCAAATTTCGGCAGTCCAGAATCTACTTGGAAACCCTGGTTCATCTTCTTCTTAGAACCAGGTTTTCATTCTTCAAACTAAAAACCTGAAACCACTATCAAAACAGCAATGGATATTCCTCTGATAGCACGTAAGAGAACTAAAAGTAAAATAGCACATAAGAGAATAAAAAATAAAATAACTAAAGATAATAGATAACAAAAGGAAGAAAGAAGAAGTGGAGATGGAGGAGGGAATGGAGAGTTGTGCAAGTTGCAGCTCTCCCCCTCAACAGTGTATTTATTATTGAAAAGTTTCCAGAGTATAGAGATCTTCAAATATCCTCAAACCTGGTAACAAAAACCTTCAAATATTACTATCTTAAAATAGACTTGCTTGACACCCATGAAACTAGAAGGAAAGAAAATAAATCTCCTTAGTATTGTTGCTGGTCAAGCTACATAAAAAGCGAGAGTGCAGAGAGTAGAAAGTAGTATTCTAATCTAATAAATAGGAACTAAGGAAATAAAACAAAATATGGGTACTAGAGCAGTTGGCTCGAACTAGAGCAAAGAAAGAGAATCCTTGGCAGCAACTAAGCATTTGCAGCAACTTAAAATAACAGAAAATAATGGCAAATTGCAAGGTAACTCTTCTCCCATCCTCCATTATCTTCCTGTTTTTCTAGGTTTTCTTTCAATTTACTGGTTGTTGTTTTTTCAACGGTACTGAGTACCTATAGCCTAACTATTAAAAAGGTTTATTCAAAAAGGAAAACGCACTTCTGAACCCTTGTTACCAATTAAAAATAAGCTGAATAGATAGGATGAGATGCAACATTGACTTAAATCAATACTAAAAAGAACTATAAATAAAATACTATAACCCTTAACAAGTATAAAATTTGAACCATAGACCTTTTTCTAATTTGTATCTCAGCCACTAGCCTGGATACTCATTTATTTACTAAATCCATAATTGAATTTAAATAGACAAACTATTCTTCAATTTTTATGTATCTTAAATCCATTTATGCTAATCAATACCAGTTATAACTAAGATCAGATTCTACACCTAGCAATATTAAAGAAAGAATAATAAATAATTTACAGATTTGTCCCTGATGTACAAAATTATGCAAATTTCCCCAGGCATAGGTAATGATCATTTCTAAACACTTCCCGGATGTCAAACGAGGGCATTCTCTCAACTGCAACGTCTGGAGATCACAGTTGGAGGTGACCAACGACAGGCAAGGTTGATTTTTTTTCACATCAGAAAAGAACAGCATTGAACTCCTAAAGTGAGTGGAAAAGCTACAACTCTTAAATCCTAATAAAACGACTAAATAAATTGTCCTGCAAAATCCTAATGCTACTAAGGTAAGACAACTCTAAAATTAAATTTTTGCCCCCACTTCATCTTGATTTTTAGGACTTTCAACAGACCCAACACAGATACAATATTAGGAACTAAGGCCCATAGTAAATAAAAAAATTCAAAAGAATAACCATTTTTGTTCTGTGACTGCAATATTACAATATCAAGGTGATTACAAATCATATCATTAACAAACACACTGGAAAAAACTGAATGAAGCATATGTAACTAAGAAGGCTAAGATGCAATAGGACTTAGGGAGAAAACATGCCTCCATGTACGACGCTCGGCATCTTTCGTACGTTCGTTCAAGGAAAGTTTGCACATACTTTACAAGGTCACCAGAAAATTTGGGCATCGCTTGTGTCCAACAAAGCACCTGACATCAATTGTGGATATCAACTTGGAAGTTCATAAAATACCTTAATGATAAATGAAAAAGGAATGAGAAAGTCTAGGAGATCCTCATATCAACTCTGGTTTGCAGAAAATTAGAACAGCCAATTAAGGGAGAAATTGCATTATTCATGGAACTTCGAATCGGTTGCTAGAAGTATTCCCTACGAATCCGTCAGATGCTTGAAATCATACATTCTTTGAAAATGATCTTATCATATGGAATATTGCATCACCTCTTTCGCCAAAGAATCAACAGCCAGTAGACCTTGTAAGACGGGACGTCCCCTTTCAATCTGAGGAGTATAAGTAGAAGCAGAATGTACTCGCGGACGAAATGCAGCTGGACCTACAAAGTTCTCTAAATTAGCATTTGGAATACAGAAAAGCAAACAGAGTTACTATGATGTACAAATGTATCCACTCCAATATCCTCCAAACATTCCACTCCAATTCCAAGTTATATCATCCTAGCCATTCATGGAAATTGAACATGTTACCAATAATCTTCCTGAATTACTAACAAAAGAACAGTAAATATTCATGAACAAATAATATTTCAACCTAGTAGTGCTGTCACTTGATGGAAAAGGCATTTGATACTTGATAAGACAAAACTATGCAAGGCCCTTAACCTTGCTCTCCCCACCCAATCCTTCCTCATTGACCACCATATCCCCGTTAGCCCCAACTGCATCCTTTGTTGGAATAGTTTGGAAGACCTCGATCACCTCTTCTTCTCTTGCCCTTTCTCTAGATCTATCTGGGGAAAAGCCCTAGCATCTATTTGGCCCCATTCGAGGCAGTCCTTCGGGTTTACCCGTGATTGGACTTGGATTTTGAGAAACTTTGCAAGTACCTCCATTTGCGATCGGATTGGTAAGCTAGTGTATTGTGCCTCTATCCATCACCTTTGGTGAGAGTGCAATCTCCACAGATGGACTTCCAAATCCCGTTTTATTGATAGGATTTGAAATGCCATCTATTTTGATGTTTCTTCTAGACTGTTAGCTATTCCCCACCCCCCGTTGATGATACTCCAAGGAACATGCTTATTGTTGTCTCCTAGGGCCTTAGCTCTTCTTTTTGGTCTTCTACTTAAAGACCTTGTTTTCTTGCTTGTCTTTTAATATAATTATTTATTCATAAACGAAAAATAACTATGCAAGCCTTAAACAAAAAATAAAAGAAGAAGAAGATGATGATGATAGTTTATCATGTTTTTACGAGTTACTATTATACATATACAAAAAATTTGATTCTTGACTGAGCCATGATAGTTCAAAGGTACTTGCTTGATATAGCTTGCTGGACTCCTTTCCGATAATCCACATACATTGTAGGTAAGAAATGATCCTTCAAGAAGTTCTCCACAAAAGCTAACAGTCCGTCATTCCTGTAAAAGTTGTGGTATCACAAAAACTTGGATGACACTCTACAGAGTGTAGCCAGAAGAAATGTAGCATTATGTTAAAAGCATTCAGCAAAACACGAGCCACAAGACTTAAAATCAGGTATAATGTTCATCCCAAAAAAAAAAAAATTGGATATACACGCAAACCTATACAAATTTGACTCAAACAAGAGTAAAGATGATTATGATGTAAATAACCATAATGATCAGAAACACGAAATTCCAGTTGCCACAAATTATGATGCAAGCACAAAACAGATTAGAGCAACAAACAAATAAATTTCTAGGCCTCTCTCCCTTCCTGCTCCCTCCACTCTCTCTTCTTCTCAACCAAACAAGACTATCTAGATACCCTCCTCCAAAGGTCTTTTTAAATCTAGATCTCCCTAGGACTTTGTAAGGCCTCATGCTCACTGTCCCTTGATACTTAGTAGCATGGTGGGAGATCTCACGAGATATCTCATTTTTTCACCTTGGCGAGATGAGATGGAGGGCAAGAGCAGAGAGTTGGGATATCTCGCTCGAGATCTCACCATATCTCGCCATATCTCGCCCAGGATCTCGCTGGAACTCTCAATTTTTACCTTTTTTGTGGATTTTGGCTGAATTTTCACTTGCAACTACTCTTAGCACATCTACAACAAAGAAGATCAATCATTCTCTACTTGTCTTATGAATTTATGATTTAATGACTTATATAGAACTTCTAATGGTTGTATAATTATTTTATTCTTGAAAATTGAGATTGTGATACTCATATGGATGGAATTTTGATAACATTTAAGTTAGTTAATGCATTTGATATACTTGCTTTTCATTTATATGCCTTAAAGGTTCTATATTACATGTTGTATAACATTGCATTCCCTAATCCTACTACATTTTGGTTTCACACTATGGGTAGACTTAGAAATCATACATAGGGTTGTTTCTAACAAATCTAAAGCCACCAACGTGTTTAAAAGGCCTTAAATAAGCTAAATACCAAGTTTCAACCCAATTGGGACCCTAAAACCCACCGAGATGGGCCACCGACTGACACCAAAAAATTGTATATCTCGACCGAGATCTCACCGAGATGGTTGAGATCTCTCTTTTTCAAGGTGGCGAGATCTCTCTCAAGAGCAAGATCTTCTACCATGCTTAGTAGTACTTATTACATACTTGCAAAAAATTTTCCACCCTTGTTTATTTTCTCCAATAAACATTCAGTGCTAATAGAAATTAAAAGAAATTCTAGAAGCAATGCTCTTTGCTTGCAGACTTTAATCGACACGAACAGTGGAAACTGCAAAGAGTTTTACAAGCTTACCCAAGCTGGGAATACTTAGAAGGCAGTAATGAAGCGATCTTATCAGTAAACTGCAAATTACATTAGGTTAGTCAATTAAATGTATCATGCACAATATTATATGCCTACAAAGGCAGATCGACATGTTCCCGTACACAACCTGAAGTACAGGTCGATATATGGAAGCTGCTAGATAAATTCCTTGTTCAGGAAGAACAGCTGCAGTTCCGTAACCTTCTTGTAATACATTTGGACCCCTCTTGTTCCATCCCTGGCGAATGCGACCAACTCCTGGAAGGAAAGACACAAATCACAGTGACTCACATAAAAGTGTTCATATTACCCCCAAGGAAAAGCATACAAATCTTCAGAAGGAATACAGAAGTAGAAAGAGAACCACAAAGAGAAAATAATGCATTATGCACACAGACCTATCAATTCAGAGGGGCTTCTGGGAGAAAGAAATCTATGGTGGAGATTAATTAGGTCTCTTTTTATGAAGTGAATCAGTTTATAACAGTGAAAGTAAAGCTGAAGATTGAGAATAATAATAATGATACACATCAACAACATTACACTAAAATGATTCACAGTTCTTTTTCCTGTAAAGAATGGAGGGTAACCGATGAAGGAACAACTAAAAGACAAGCAAACAGAGTTTCCAATCCTAAGAAAGTGGTAACACTTTTTTCAACCAACAAACCCACTACAGTGTTCATAAACCTAGAACCATCATAAAATGATTGTAAGTTTTCCCACAGGCATGGCCAGCTTCAAATGGCAAGCTTTCTTGGCCATTTTCTACTCACCAGTAACTTCTCCTAAGTCCTACCAAGAAGCTGCTCCTAACTGTAATGTATGAGCAACTAGATTCACCTTCTTATCTTAGAAAGCATCCAATTATTTAAAGCAACCATACACTTCCATAAGCCAATAAGAAAATCTTTAATATACGGAAACCATTAAATACCGTCAAGTTGATTTACGAAATCAACATTTTGTTCCTGGTCAGTGCCCCCTACACCAGATCCATCACCGGAATCCTCTTCTTCGGTTTCCCTAATTCTTCACTTCCTTTCAGTGCATGGACAAACAAGAACTTATTGATGTTATTCTCGGTTTTGCTGTCTATGTTCAACAGCAGCAACTTCTGAACCATGCATTTCCAGCCTCCACAGTCTCCCCTCCTTGTGGTTTAATGAAACTTTTGGTCATCGTCTTGTAAAAGCCTGGATATACAGGTATGCACCTTCCATTGTAGTCTTTAAAGTATTCATTGTCTCCAGATTTCACTTCCGAAAAATCACCATGATGTTCATAGGGTCATTGTTGGTTAAACTGCCACAGAGTCGGCTTTATGGGCCACAATGGCTAATGGAAGACTTCAGCTCTGATATAATCAGGTAGGGAAAGAGGACTGAAAAATTCTGTTTTACAGAATACAGACCAGAAGACAGTAGAAAACACAGGGTGAAAAAAAGCAGCTTCTGTATTGTATCACATTTTAGAAGACACAGTAGGACAAGAAAATACTCCAGTCATTACAATCTTTTGAAAGAAACAAAACCTACTGAATGAAGACATAAACTGCTCTTCATAATAACACCAACTAACAAGGGCCATTAAAAACTTTTCACAAGTAAAACAAACTCAAAAAAATAAAATATGATGGGGAGGGGGGGGGGAGGAAAAAAACAAGTTAGTAGTACAGACCAGCTTATTAGACTGATTAGGACACAAACCAAAAAAAAAAACTCTACCCTTAGGAGCTCACTTGCATGGGTTTAAAACTTAGAACTTCTTTTCAGGATAGGAACATTCATACCAACCCAGTCGACTCATGCTCCCCATCAGAACAAGGTTAAAGCAGGTTTCCCCAGAACTACTCTTAGCTGTGTTCAGTATGGTATCCAAGAGCAGATGTAACTAGGTTGTGTTGACATACATTGATGTTTCACTTGCTTAACAGCTCAAGCATTTGCATTAGAGGTTGTGAGTTAACATGGTATCAAAGCAACAAGGTTGAATGTTTGATCCCTGGGAAGTGCAACAGGGTTCCCACTTCCCATACGCATTTCTCCATGTGCCATGTGATGGTGTTTTGACTTAAGTCTCTGTTACATGGAGGGCTGTGTGCATACAGATCTGCACTTGCAGTGAGACATTGTTTAAGGATGTTTAGTGGTATGGTTTTGTTACAGTACAGAAAATGAATACCCAAAACTGAAACCATTTCCTACCATTTTGTATCTATGTTTACAAAACCATTAGCATACCATGGTACAGTTGCAAAACAAAAATAGTGTATGTAAATGATACATATAAAGTATTAAATGGTAATAGTGGAGTTCTGGTATACAAACCATTTTAACGATTTTTGATGGTATAGTTTTGGTATATACCATTAGTACGCACCAAAAACCGTTACCATACTATATTGCAATAGGAACAACAACAACAACGAAAAGCCTTGTCCTAACTAAATGGGATCAGCTACATGGATCGTTATCTTCCATTCAACTCTATTTGAGGACATACTAAGATATAAGGCCTAAGCTACCACACCCTTTCTCACCACTTCTCCTAAGGTTATCAAGTATCCTAGTTCTTCTAATTCCTTCAATTTTGAATTAAATGATTTCTTCGTATAGGGGCGTTTAAAGGCCTCAATTGGTCATTGTCATGCCACCTCAATCAACTTTCTCGTAGCTTATCAATTATCACAGCTACTCCCAAGCCAGCTCTAACATGAGCATTCGCTACCTTATTCTTTCTAGTTTGTTACTCATCCATCTTAGCATCCTCATTTCTGCTACAAAGTTTATCTATATGATGCTTCTTACCAGCCCAACACTCTACACCATGCCACAATAGGTTTCAAAAACCGTAACATGTAGTTTTTGAAATACGGTTTTTGAAATGGTTTGGGACAATATGGTTTTACATGGACGGTTTCAATTTTGGACCTCCAGTATGCAGTTTCCATACCAAATTGACACCTTAGTGTTGTTTAATACACATTGTTGCCCTTACTTAACAGCTGAAGCTGTTGAGCTAAGGCTGCTGCAACACAGCAACAGTTTGATCCCAATTTCTAATGTCTCAGCGCGAAGGATATGCAAAACCAGAATCTGGATGGGCAGAGAAATCCAAGAGAAAAAATCTTGTTTATATTCAAAAGCTTACGGATGCTACGTGTTCCAACACATCCTGCTCTGTTTTTGAAATCTGCAACAACTGTTACCTGCAACAGATTCCACCGAACTGCAGGATTTCTCATGTTCTAACTGATCCTGCTAAACCTCTCTATGATTTTCTACACTTTCTGACCAATCACTCCACGTAGTTGCATAATTTGTTAAACTACATTAACAACCATGATAAGAGGACTAGATTAACAACAGGTTCAGAAATAAACCTCAATCAGGCAGTTGATTGAAGGGAAGATACTGTCAATTAGTGAGTGAAAGATAGATTCCCCCAAGGAACCTCAGTACTACACTCATTCTAGTCATAACCTTGTGCATTTATAGGTAATTTGTTTCAAAGTTCTCTTACGAGTACAAATGAGAGATGATGATTATGCAAAGTAATATCTACTTAAACCAAGGATTTCTTTCAGGAACGATGAGTCTTTTTGAGGAGTGAGTGGTTCTTTGTATTTCATACTTTCTCCACATTATTTTGATGTGGGGACCCTATGATGTGAACACGGTTGACCTCCCCCCCCTCCAAATAATTGGGCCCAATACTCAGACCAAAGAAGCCAACCCGAAGCTGGCCAAATCCCCCCAAGGGCATTTTGGTCATTTTCGAGGCCTTTTGGGGCTTAATATGGGTCTAGATTGAATCCCCTTGATCCAAGGGTTATGGATCTAACTTTAGTTTTTTAATTGGGTTAGTAAATTTTGAGTTAAAGTCCAAGTCCATTATAAGTTAGTTTTGGATAAGATAAGATTCTTTATCCTTGGGGGTTCTTATCTTTTAGGAGTTTGATTTCTTTTGAGAGTTCTATTTTGATTTTAAGTTGTTGCTTGAGTCCTAAGTTATCTTAATCAGTGTGTGCTTTTAAGATTAACTTAAAGTGTGTTTTAGTAAAATTCCAATTTAAGGGTTGAGATCTTGTAGTAACTAGATTCCCTTTTAGAGTATTTTGGTAAATTGTTCGGATCTCTATCTATTTGGGATTCTCAACCCTGTCAAAGTCTTTTGTTTTCAGGCTATAAATACCTTATTCATGCAATGTATTTTCAGTTTTGATGATTAATAAATTTGATTGAATTGAGGATCAGGATCTCCTTGTTGGGTAGACCCTAGTTGAGTGAAATTACTTAAGTTTCTTCATTATCTTCTTCAATCCAGCAACTTTCAAGTGATCATGAAGCAGCCATTCAAGCATACCAGCATTCAAGTAAAGAAGCCCTTCCCTACCCTCACCCACCTCCCTTAAGTCCATTGCACCTCTCCCCTACCCCTCTCCTATTCTGCACACACCATCCTGTTGGTTGAGTTCTACTAGGAGTCCAATTCTATTAGAGTTTTTATTCATGTAAATTTCTATTTCTTGTTACCCAAGTAGTAAAGGTATTTATGTAATAGGGTATTTTCCACTTAATTCTAAATAGAGGGCTTGAGATCACATTGATCAATAAGCCATTCTACCAAAATTGTGTTTCTCAACATGGCATCAGAGCCTAAGTTCGATTAGGAAGAGAAACCTACCTCCACTGCCGCTACAACTGCTCCGTTGCCAAACCATCCGCTGCATCCTCTTCTTTTAATTTATTTTTTCATTCCTTCTTCTTCTTCTTCTTCTTCTTCTTCTGAAACCATCACAGAATTTCTTTATTTCTTCTTCTTTTTTTTTTTCTGAAACCATCTCAGAAATTTTTTCCCTTCTAAAACCATCAACAGTTTTTTCTTTCTTTCTTCTGCAACCATAGCACCATCGCAGAATTTTTTCTTTCTTATTCTTCTGATACTGTCTTCTTCTTTTTCTGAAACCATCACAGAATTTTTTTTCTCTTCTGAAACCATCGACGGTTTTTTTTTTTTCTTTCTTTCTTTCTTCTGCAACCATTGCAGAAATTTTCTGCTTCTTCTGTAACCATCGCAAATCCATCCCAAGACTCATCGAAAACTCATCGCCCATCTCTCGACCCATCTTTGCTCTTCTCTTCCATCTTTTTTTTTTTTCTCTTTCTTTCCTGGTTCCACCTTCTTTTCTTCTTCTGAAACGGGACCTCAAAAACTGTTACAAACCCCTTTCAACCACCCTGAACCATTGAACCATCGAACCATTGATCCATATTTATCTCATATGAAAGTTGTTACCAAAATACTATAATATTTGAAGGGAACTCCTGGAAAATGAATACTTTTGTCACCCACTAATAATCTAAGAGTAGAAGAATAAACTGATGCTGACTAGGCGGGATCTCCAGACAGAAAGTCAATTTCAGGTTACTGTACCTTTGTTGGAGGTAATCTAGTTACTTGGAGAAGTAAGAAACAGAATGTGGTAGCTTTATCCAGTACCAAAGTTGAATATAGAACTATGGTTGAAAGGCTTGCTACAAGATATTGGAGTCCAAGTTTCAAACCTTATGATGCTATATTGTGACAAGGCTACTATTAGTATTGTTAATAATCCAGTACAACATGATCGAACTAAGCACATTGAAATTGACAAGTTTTTTGTCAAAGGAAAGTTGGAACAAAGGTTTATCTGCATGCCTTTTGTGAGGTCCAGAGACCAAGTGGCAGATGTTTTCTTTAAGGGTTTGAAAGAAGAAGATTTCCTTCCTATTGTAGGCAAGTTGGGCATGACTAATATCTATGCATCAACTTGAGGGGGAGTGTTGGTTGAGTTCTACTAGGAGTCAAATTCTATTAGAGTTTTTATTCATGTAAATTTCTATTTCTTGTTACCCAAGTAAGGGTATTTATGTAATAGTGTACTTTCCACTTAATTATAAATAGAGGGCTTGAGATCACATTGATCAATAAACCATTTACCAAAATTGTGTTTCTTAACAAACATCAAGTCACACGACACCAACAACTCCACCACTCCCAGAGGTTCACTGAGATTGATAGAAGAAATCAGGAGGAATGGTACAGAAGAGCACGAAACAGGGATATCCATATCAACCACATCAGTCAAAGTGCTGTTCATAGGGGGGACCCACCATACACCACTAGTTCTATTTTCTACAGTTCTTCCCTCCCCTCCTAGGACAGACCACAAGGGAACAAGCTACACCAACTACAGCAGCCCCAGCCACTACATCCAAGACTGCCTAGTCAGTAGTGCCCTCAAAGAAGGGGAGAAACAGTCTCCCAAAGTCACCACTCAACTCCTCAAGAAGAAGTACAGTGTCCACCTCTAGAAGCAGCCCTAGAAGATTTTTTTGACAATGAAGGACTCTTGGACAGCCCACAAGACAAAAGGATGTTAGTAACAAGTACAATGATGCTGCCCCTGATTTCTAGGGTAGTTACAGAGGAATCCCAAGAAGACCACGAGGTCCAAATCGTGGAAGACCCTGGAAAGATCAAAGCCCTTGAAGACAAAGCCTAACACACAAAAAAGATTGCCTCTAAGAAGTGCAGGGACATGATCAAGGCAACTACATCAGCAAAGGGCATGCCTCTGAGAATTGCTTTGAGTGAAGATCATCGTGGCCCCCCGAAATTGAAGTTCCAAAGTTGCTGCCCACAAGGTTTAGGTCAGCACCAGCCTCTCTCCTGTACTACACCGAACCCACTGTTAACCTTAAAGGGTATCTTAACAGACTCACCTCAGTAGCACACTACCTTGGATTTGGTATAGTCATCATGCCTTGTTGGTTTGTTAAAGAAGAGGCTACTAGACTCAAACATCACATCTATCAATCCATCATTCCTCTAGAGTTCTGTCAAGGAGCAGTATTGATTGTTTTGTACCTACTACTTCCTCCCCATTGCAAGATGCGAGGACAAGTTCACATGGAAGCCCTCCAAAGGATTGATCCTGAAATACATGACAAGCACATTCACAGGAGATAAATGTTTGCAAGAAGGGGAGAAGGGGAAAACTGATGTGAACACAGTTGACCCCCCTCCCCATAATTGGGCCCAATGCTCAAACAAAAGAAGCCAATGCAAAGCTGGCTGAATCCCCCTTAAGGGCATTTTGGTCATTTTCACGCCTTTTAGGGTTCAAGTCTTAAAGTCCATTATAAGTTAGTTATGGATAAGATTTCTTATCCAAGGGGTTCTTGGGGTTCTTATCTTTTAGGAGTTTTCTTTGTTTTGACAGTTCTATTTTGATTTAAAGTTGTTGCTTGAGTCCTAAGTTATCTTAATTAACATGTAAAACTTTTAAGATTAATTTAAAGTGTGTTTTAGTGAGATTCCAATCTTAGGGTTGAGACCTTGTAGTAATTAGATTCCCTTTTAAGAGTGTTTTGGTCAAGAGTCGGGATCTTTAACAACTAGGGATTCCCAACCCCAGTCAAAGCCTTTTGTTTTCAGGTTATTAATAGCATGTTCATGCAATGTAATTATCAGTTTTGATGATTAATAATTTTGATTGAGTTGAGGATCAGGGTGTCCTTGTTGAGTAGGCCCTGGTTGAGTGAAATTCCTTAAGCTTCTTCATTATCTTCTTCAATCTAGCAGCTTTTCAAGTGATCATCAAGCAGCCATTCAAGCATACCAGCATTCAAGTAAGTAAAGAAGCCCTTCCCTAAACTCCCCCACCTCCCCTAAGTCCATCGCACCTCTCCCCTGCCCCTCCCTTGTTCTGCGCACCCCTTGCCACCCCCTGCCATTTGTTGAAATCCCCCGGATTTCTACCCCTTTAACCCGTGGTTTCAAGACCGAAAACCCGAGCCTCGAGTCGGCGACAACTGTGGTCCATTCAAGTCAAGCCCGAAGGATTGGAAATGGAACCAATGTTGGTGGATGACCCTTATGATGACTCAACAACTCTCCTAAAGTTTAAGTGAAGAAAGAAGATTAATTATGATGGTGTAAAAAGGGTGATTTTGGAACATCCTTAGATCGGTATGGAGAATCCGAGTGACGCAAATAAGGTATCAAATCGAAGATCGTCGAAAGACCTTTCCAACGAGCCAAAAATCACCGAATTCGGAGTCCGTTTGAGGGTCCAACCATGGACGGTAAGTTGGGCCAGTTGGGTGAACCAAATCCCACCCCATTTTCTATTTAGGGGCAAAATTGGAATTTCGGGTTTTTAAGCCCTATTTTATGTTTTAACTCATCCATAACCGCATTTCTTTATGCAAGAACGAGCTTGAGGCTACGGGAAGAGGAGAAACCAAGAGGGAGAGCGGTTCCCATCCTTCCGAAGGTGTTTTGTGATCCAAATCTTCGCGAAATCACTAGGAAAGGTTAGTTTTCTTTAACCCTTCTCTTTAATTATAATTGGTGGGAGTTTTTCTCTTCTCTTCATTTGGGAGATATTGAAAATGAAGGTTGTTAGGTATCTTGGATGCTTTTCTTTTCTTATGTTAATGTCCCTTCCTAGTTTGTGGGAGTAATGGTAAGATCCCTTGCTTTGATTGATGCATTTTGACTCCCCGGGTCACCCACGGGTGATTTAGGAGAGTCAAATTTCGGACTTTTTGAGTTGGGTTAAATTTGATCAAATTGAAGGTACCCGTAGGATCCTTTTGCTGCCAATTAGCTTCCCCCAAAGTTTTGTTTTATTTAGACTTCGAATTGGTGGCGAATTAGAGACCATTCACTAGTAAGTTGAGAACTACCCTTTTGTAAACTAGTGGTAAGGATTCTGTTTTCGTGGGAAGATTTTGGGATATCCTTTGAAACCCAAATTGACTCTAATTGGTGATAATTATTTCTTTTGCATAAATAGGTTTATATATCTTGTATCTTTAGTCGCCAAACTTGTGGGAAGGAATTACTGAACTTTGGAGAAAGGAATCTAGTTGGAAGGTGAGGAATATACTTAACATTATCTTACATGTTTAATTATGTTAATTAATTTTTTTTATTAATATCTTTACTTGCTTTAGTATTATTTTGTGATTATGTCTTCTATTTTTCAATATCTTTGAATAGTGATATGAGAATGGATGAGATGGATGAGATGGATGAGATTGAATGGATTGAGTTTTTCTTGTTGAATCCTAAATTATTGATATGAAAATATATGGATGATGTTGAATTAAATTACTCCTTTTATTTTATGTTGCTTACTAGGGTTGTGGGTTCACTCATTGCCCTAGTGACATTATGTGATTGCTTAGATTGTGATTGGGAATGGGGAATGCCCTTTTGGCATTTCTGCCATAGGATACCTGAGAAGGCGGTATGGGACGCATTCCTATAGTGCCCTTGGCGCTTTCCCTGATTTTTGATTGACATACCTAGGGCATGTCTAGAAATGTTGGGTTAGGTGACCTCATGAGTACTACTACCCTTTCGGCAGGGGTTATCGAAGCCGGTTAACCCGTGATGTTAGTGGCTGGGTCCTGTGTGCCAAACAGACCCACTATCATCATAGAGAGGTGAGGTAGGGTTGCATATAATAGATAAGGGTTCATGAGCACTTAAGACCGGTAACCAACCCGTGAGAGGACATGGAGATCATCATGTTCATTATATGTGGATGACCATTGGGTTAAGGGATGGGATCCAACAGATGCCTCCCGTTAAGGATTCCATTCATAGGGGAAAAGTATCCAACCAACAAGGCACTAGGCATGAGGGGAGATATCGGATGCTGAACCAAGTTGGTTGGTGCCATAGGGGAAGTATCTATACCACATGTAGTACGAGACTATATGACTTTGCATTGAGCCTAGGATTATCCTTGACACGCGCCAGATCTTATACCAATGGTGATGTGAGAGAGTGGTGACCTAATCCCCAACCATGGCTTGGCAGGACTTTACCCAACAACCGCGGAGAACCCAACAGACGTGCTTGAGTGCCGTGAGGGAAGAGTGATGAGACCACCCAAAGAAGACTGGTGTATGACTTAATGCGTGTCTACCATAGAGACTTCATGATAGAGTTAGGAGCATAATCATTCATATATCATATCATTGTCATTAATTACACTATCAATATTTATGTTATATGTGTGGGGTGGAATCTTGAGAATGAATGCGGGATATGATGTTGAGTTGACCTCACTAGGTTCTGTTGAACTCATTCCTTTTATATGTTTTTTTCTATTAGATTATACTGCAGGTTATGAGGACTTCTTCCAAGTGGAGGATTCGTTGCCGACATATCTTCTTGAAGGAGTGACCAAAGAAGAAGTGTATGCACATGGAGCTTCATGCAAGTGTCAAGACTGTTCTTTTGGGTGGGATTCCATTAGAGAACTAGCCTAGTTTAGTTTTCCGCTGCGATGAAAATTACCCTCTTTTCTTTTCAAAACTCTGATGTTATACTTTTTGTTTTGAAGTAATGGATGATTGTAACTATTATTTCGATTTTGATAATTTATATTTGAAACTTGATTTATTCTTGTCCGTTTGATTTTACTATATCATGTTTTGTATGGATTTGTCACTAAACTTAGAACTTGCGGTGTATCATCCCCACGGGCATTCAGGTATGACCGGATCCGACTAGGTGGGGTGTGACACCCTTGCTGTCGCACCTGTGCAGCAGCAGCCCTAGGCCCTATGACTCCCTTGGCCACTTCCCCCGAGTCCCACGACCCTCCCAGCCCCACTTCCCTCCCCTGTAGTTTTCAAATCCCAGCCCATTAAATTCCCCTTTTCTTCTCCTTTGGATCACCCCACCCTTTAGAACTTAAACCTGCAGTTAATTTCTGAATTAAGCCTTTTCTAGGTTTCCAAATTCTGCACTTCCTCTTCTTCATTAACAAATTCTGCAGAATTTGAAACTTTTGAAATTCAGTCCCCTTACAGTTCAAACCTTCCCACAACCCAGAATACCTAAAACCTAGGTTCTGAAAGTGCAGAAAAGTCTCACAACCAGTCCTGAACTGCACAACAGCAAAACCCCTCCCCTTCCCTAACCCTAGCTGAAACTAATCTAACCCTAATTTTGACTGTTAGTTTAATTTCAGTTCTGCAACATCTATTACAGCAGTGTTTTGGAACCTCAGAAGACCTTAAAACCACCTGATTTAGCCTTCCCAGTCCCTTGAATTTCCTGGGCAAACCCTAAGTATATGGAAATTACTGAAATACCCCTAGCCCTAGACCTTTTCCATCACCCTACCTCAGTGGCAGAACCCTCATACCATTCTCTTTGTTCAGTAAGTTGTTCCAACTGGTCACAAAAAAAGAGAAGAGCATAACAAAATAAATAAATAAAGGAACGTAAAACAGAGGGGAAAAAAGATATCATCAAACTTCAAATTAAATAAGACCAGAGATAAATATGGCAGCAAACTTTTCAGTTTAAAACAATATATTGATGATGAATCACAAAATCTTCAAGCACACAACTGTGAGATCCTGAAGAACCTTCATGGGATATTGAAATTGTTGCATCTGTAAAGCGGAAGGCAAACGTAAAACCTTCTTCTGAGTTGTCATGCCTGAAACCAAAATACCAATTCAGTATCATATAACTACATAAGAATCATAAACCCAGGAAAACCTGAAGTCAGGTACCTGAGCTAATTGGTAGGAAGTCTAGGGACAAAGCTTAAAATGGTCATATATAAGACCGTTGAGCAAAGAATAAAGTTAAATAATACTTTGTCTAGTGGAATGGTGAAGTACAGCAACAAATATAAAAAATTCTTGTAGCATACGAACAACATGAACCATTTGAAAAGAAAAGGAATTTTAAACTTCAACAGTGTCCAAGATGGCTAAAAAATGGTAGTTATTGGGATGTATTGCTAAAAAAGGTAAATAATCTTAACAGAGGAACTACATTTGGAGTTACAACCAAAAGATTCTATATTCAAAGGTCAAGTACATGTTATCCAAATGGTGAATATTTGTGCTGTACTAGCTTATTTTGTTGATAAGAAATCTAGGTGGTAAATTGGCATCCTGTTGAGCATCAAGGAGTAGCATGAAAGCAAGCCCAAGGAAGTGAAAATATGTAGTCAAGCAAGCTTCTAAACTTGAAGATCCAGTTGGTTGACAGGTCTGGACAACTAGGCATGGAGTTGTTTAGCCTCAGGTGAAGCCAAGCTTTGGAAATTTTTACACCATTTGGTCATAACAGGAGAAAATTACCAACAGGAATTTGTGAAAGACTCTTGAATACTTAATTACTGGTCTTGTGTAAATGTCAACTATGGCATTTTTAAAGGAAAATTTTCCATCTAATAATAGTATAATAGTACATTATAATGCATCAAACTTGACTGCCATGTACTTGCCTCTTTTCCTTGGAGGACTTGCTTGCAAGTCTAGCTGTTTGTACAGCAGCATCTGCAGATGCTGCATCTGGAGTTGCCCGAAGAATCTCACATATCAATTGTTGGCATTCACTCTTCACAAAAAAGAAATACTATGAAAACAATTTCAGGAGAAGATCAAATAAGTAAAAATACACCGGTTACCTGTATGACCGTGAATGCAAAACCTATGCTGTAGCCTCCAGTAGCTTGTGACGCGTCAGGATCAGGGTTATTGTTGATATCTCCATTCATTAACCTTGGAGTGCTCATATCACTCTGTTGTGCAGATCTAGACTCCAGGAGCTCACCAACGATAACATGATTCTCTGGATGAATTAAAGTCATGAGGATTGACTCCAACAGAAGGACAAGCTTGTGTATGATACGATATCTCACCAAGGATTCGGATTACAGTGTCTAATATTGAGTCAAGAAGCTCTTTTACTGCAGCATGTGCTGCTCCCTTGGGAGCCAACAATGATGAGACAGGACTAACTGCCACAAGTGTTCCAGCCAGCATGCTCTCATCCTGGGGTTTCCGTTTCAGCAATCGATAGCTTCCCAACTGCCCATTCCAGTAATGCACACCAGAAGTAGCCGAAGTGGGGGCCTGTATGGTGCAGGGCCTCGATGAATTTACTGCAGCCGCATGAGCTTTTATTTTGGATGTGATAATTTCATGAATGGTCGGTCGCAACCTTTGGCTGTTCCACAACCAGATAAGAAATTTATGATCAAACATCAAATAAATAAATAAATAAATAAACCTTAAATGTAGAAACATGTGGAGGTCCAAAAAGCCCAGATTTATGGCACCAAGACTAACATGTATGTCAAGTGAAACCCTAGACTACCAATGAAGATATGGAAATGTAAGTTAGGAACCATACACATGGTTGCAACACATAGAACAATTATTTCTAGATTATTAGCAAATAAAAGCCCACTCAAGGATTTAAGAGTTGTATCTGGTAACAGAAAGGTGATTTTAAGATACATTCCTATCATATTGGAGAGATGCAAGACGAATCCGAGGGGTGATTTTAGGAGACTTTCCTATCATATTGGAGAAATGCAAGATGGACCAAAGATAAGCATGCACTATGGTGGACAGAATACAGTTTTAAAGCACGAAACACCTCATTATAAACCAGGTTCAAGATGTCATCTCGTCTCAGTATCTCAAACCTACTGAGACGACTGAGATACCAAGATTTCAGCTAAACTCTGGTAGAATTTCAGTGGGTTTTAGGCACTTTGGGTTTGATACTTCCTGGAAAGCCTATTTTTAAGGCCTATAAAAACATACCTATGATTAACATTATTTAAAAACAACCTAAAATTATCTTTTGGTTCACAATCATGCTTGCTTGTACACAGTCAAATCTGAATGTATTTTCACATATCTAGACATGCTTGAAGTATAAATTCACATAAATGATAAGCATTTTCAATTGATAATTAAGTAAAACACCTAACCTATAATAAAATATGCATAGCACAATGACACATAAGTATAAAATAAGCAAAATTCAAGTGCAAGTCATAACTATGCAAGAATAAGGATCTACGTGACAATTTTGGTAGAACCATAAGAAACAGAAATCCAAAAAATAAATAACTAAATAAACATTTACATAGTGTTTTTAACATATGCGTGCACTCCCATGGTATTCAACATATATTTATTCCCCCACAATACAATACATTTATCATAAATTTCTTTTACATTTATAATGTAGGAAACTAGATTTTTTTTTTAACCTGAAAGGTTTTAGAAAATGACATTGCAAAAAGAAGAAAAAAACATCACTGTGGGTTTGTAGATCGGCCCACAATGTTAACCATATATTAATTCCAACACCATTGAACAAGTATTGATCATACAATTTTTCAAAAAAGAAAAAGTTCAGAGAAAAAAATGTTACCTCAAACTGAAGAGAAAACACTGATCTTTGTGTGGGAGCTTCCACTTCTTATATGTGTTTGATGATTATTTTTGTCAAAAATATCTCATTTATTTGAGGTAAGAGTATGTTCAAATACTCAAACCCCCCTCTCATAAGGTTTCCTATCAAAACCAGAGCAAATATGGGTCTCAGTCAAAATCTATATTGAGATATTGACAGGCTTGCTTTTGTCTCTTCCCACTCCCATTTAAGCCTATCTTGACAGATATCTTGAGATTTCAGTCACAATCTAGTACAAAACAATATCGACCCCTCCCCATCTCATTTTGGTGCATCGAAATTCTCAAAATCTAAAAAATCTTGGCAAGATTTATGAGATTTCAGACAATGATAATAATTTATAAGAGCGTCCCAGTCACGGTATAAATTTTGAACAAACCTACTGAAATTTTGGTTTTTGGAAAAAATGAGATGAAACCTAGACCGAACCAAAAAAGTACCAGGTTTTGACCAGAAAGCGAGATGGACCTTGAAACCTGCAAAATTTTGCCCTTTGAGTTTTGACCCCCAAACCATTGTTTTGCTGATTTTCATGATTTCAACCTTTATTTCACCCTAAATAAGTAATTCCTATGCCTTCAAACCATTTGATCCTCCTTTGGGGATCTTGGAAGATACTTGGAAGGTTTGTTCCAAATTTCCCACTTTTTTATTTTTGCTTTGTTGATGGCTTGAATGGTCTTGATTTGTTTTGTTGATGGCTTGAATGTTTTTGACTTGTTTTGTTGATGGCTTGAATGTTTTTTTATTTTTGCTTTATTGATGGCTTGAGCAAGTGTCGTACGGAATGTTTTCCCTTATGACACATTTCCTAGGATGAGATATCTATATGATGATCCCACCTATGAGAACACATTGAATCAGTTCCTAGACAACTTTAAGCATAACATCGCATGGGAAGCTTTCATCCAATATTCACTATTCAAAGTACCTATAGACAAAGGATGACTCCACTAATTCCACGCTTCCAGCCAAGCACTCAACTTGGAACTAAAGCCTGAGACTTTGCTTCTTTTTTTTTTTTTTGGATGAATAAATAATATATTAAAAAGAATAAAAGGAAACAAGATACAAGGTCTTTAAGCAAAAGACTGAAAAGAAGAAGTGAGACCCCAACAAACAACAATAAGCCTGTTCCTTGGAGTATCATCAATAGGGGGATGGGGGATAGCTAACAGTCTAGAAGAGACATCGAAATAGATGGCATTCCAAATTCTGTCAATAGAGCAAGATTTGGAGGTCCATCTTCAAAGGTTGCACTCCCACCAAAGGTGATGGATCAAGGCACAAAACACTAGCTTACCAATCTAATCGCAGATGGAAGAGCCTTGAAAAGTTTCTCAAAATCCAAGACCAATCTCGATCAAACCCGTAGGAATGCCTCGAACGGGGCCAAATGGAGGTAAAGGCTTTTCCCCAGATAGATTTGGAGAAAGGGCACTAAAAGAAAAGGTGTTCAAGGTTCTCCAAGCCGGACCAATAGAGGATGCAGTTGGGGTTAACAGGGATGCGGCGGTTAGTTAGGAATGATTGGATGGGGAGGGCATGGTTAAGGGCTCTCCAAAGGGTAAGGGAGTGACGAGGGATAAAGCCTTTGAACCAAACCAAAGGGGGCTAGGGGGGCTTAGGGTTATGGGGTCTAAGAAGGTTCCAAGCCGATGAGGTGGAAAAGGATTTGGGGGAAAGGGGAACGGAGCCAAATGGAGAGGTCGTGGGAAGAGCTAGAGAGAGGAGGGAGAGATTCTCAAACCTGTGTGAGAATGGGTAGGGGGTACGGATCCAGGAACCATTTGAGATGAAGGCTAACAAGAGGGTGGATTTAGGGATGAGACTGTCATAGACAGTGCGGGGACCAAAGTGGTTATAGAGAATGCCCATCAGATGCCACGGATCAAGCCAGAAGGAAGTGGAGGAGCCAGTAGAGATGGAGATAGAAATAGCAAAGATAGCACGGGGGCGCAACAAGAGAATTTTCCTTCAAACCCATGAAGGGTTGGAGGGCAAAGGAACAGTCCAAAAGGATTTCAACCTGAGAAGATAAGAATAAACCCACTTAACCTAGATAGAATCATGCTTTGATGCAATTTTCCAAATAAGTTTGAGAAGGCAAGCGAGGTTAACATCAGTGATCAGACAAATTCCTAGGCCTCCTTTGGAGGTAGGGCGGCAGATGGAAGACCAGCTGACCGGGTGGATGAAGCACTTGGCTTCCTACCCTTTCCAAAGGGAATGAATCTCCGAAGGTATTTTGGATCTAAGGGAGCATAGCCAGCCATGATAATGGCACAATAATGAGGGCTTTTTGCTTCTTGGAATCCGTGCCTTAGAATGCCATAATGACCTCTATTTATAGCCAAAAGACTCATCAAAATGGGTCCCAACATATATAAAATGGTCAATTTTTTTTAAATTCACGATCAACCTTAGGCATCTCTCGGTCAACCGGCGTACTTTAGTCATTAGAAACTAGCCATTGTAAATACAGTTGTCTCTATGTTGATTGACAGTTGACCGTGACCATTGACTACGGGGCTTGTTGGTCTGACGATTAGTTAGGGCCTAGAGGGTCTCCACAATTCATACAATGAGCTCTCTAAAGCATAGAAAAAAATTCCAGGGAAACTCAAGTTTCAACTAGGTGAAAATGGGAAACCTAGGTGGGAAACTGGAAAATTTCGAAGAAACTTAGGACTTTTTTGTGCAAGTTTTGACACGAAGTTTTAATAGGTTTTAGGGAGTATTTTAGGGTGGGACTTTGCATTTAAGCTAAATAGAGTATAAAGAACATATTGGCTGTATTTTGCTAAAAAAGTCAATGTAGATATGTCATTTAATGTACATAACATCATTGTAGAGTTGTCCAAGAAATACACTATAAACTTAACTACTTAAGTACATAACATTCAATATATAATTTCTAACTTCAAAACATTAAATACAAAGTAACTGACAATAAAAGGAAAGTACAACTCAGTGCCAAGAGGAGTGCCTCGGTGGATCCATCTTATGAGCTGAGTAGTACTATGCCTATAACATTCTCTCCTCCAACCAACGAACATAGACATCCCATGACATTTTATGCCTATGGTTGTCAAGGTAATCGACAACTGTAACTTTTAAGTCTAGTCATTAACATGCCTAAGATAACCAGTCTGAGGGAATACGCAATTTGGATAGGAAAACCCTAATGGAGGGAGTATTTGGGGAAACATGAAAGAAACAAAAAAACTAAAAATATGGGAAAACTACAAAACTTGCATGAAAAAGTCTCAGGTTTCCACTAAATTTCCCAAGTTTAAATGAAAATTTCCATGTTTCCCATGAAATTTTGGATTTTTTTCCATGAACTAGCAGGTCTAGCTGGGTTGAACCAAGTTTCAACAAGTTTCGAGGTTTCGACAAGTTTCAACGGTTTCGATCGAAACTTTGGAATTTTTTGGGTCTCCTAGTTTTTTGTTTCGAGATTCCCAAAATGGTAAATTTCAATGGAAATTTTGTAAGTTTCAACGGAATTTTGTTCTATGCTTGAAAGATATGCAACCAAGCTTCTGGTACAGGCATTATAGCTTGTGATTCTAGCGTCTTCTTTAAATTGGTCCACTCTGTTGTCCAAAAACAGGTTGAAAGCCCATCTCCAATGTCAAATTTACAGCTTTCCACTACTCCCGGAGTGACCTTGCACATTGATTTCCAAAGGGGTGAATCTGTCACCTGGCAGAGAGCAAAACCTGCCGACGGTTGCTGCCATATCTAGCCTTGAGCACCATCGTCCACATGGACTCAAAGCCTACCTCGTTAACTATGGATAGGTTACGGAACCCCAAACCTCCTTCTTCTTTAGGTCTACAAAGTTTCTTCCAGGAAACCAGGTTTGTTTTTCTTTGCTCTGCATTGTCCCCTCTGTCTTTCTTCTTTACTATCAGCAATGAACTAGAAAATGGGCTGAGGCTAGGGCAAATAATCGCTGCAGACAGCATTTCCTTCACCAATCTTTCAGTTTCATTTTTCTGGTAGTGAGGTGTCGGTAGGGGCAAATGTGGAGCTGGCTCCCTTCAATCAATTGGATGATATGGTTGTGCCTTCATTCGGGGGAAGGTTTAGTGGGCTCCGTGAATAGCTGATGGAATTCCTCGAATAGGAACTGAAGTGGTGCAGCTGCCTCCATTCCATTGTCACTAGGTCTCTTGTTGCATCACAAGCAGCCAGCCAAAATCCCTCTCCACTATTCCTGACTGTCTTCTGAAGGCTCTTCATCGAGGTCTCCATACATAGCAATGTCGGGTCTCTGTTAAGCTTCATTTTCTGTCCCTACCACTCAAAATTCATCGTGTTGTCACCAGGTACTCTGAATCTCCCCCCAAAGACAAATGCCATTCCAGTCCCAAAATAAAATCTACGCTGCCCAGCCTGAACGGCAAACATGCTTTGCGTGAAAACGATGCCATAAAGCTCAATATCCACCACCGGGCAAAACCCCCTGACCTGGGATACACTGGTCATCACCGAGCATCACCTTGAAGTTTTGCCATTGGACGGGAAGTTCCAAGTTTTCTACCATCTTGTGGGTGATAAAATTGTGAGTTGCACCACTGTCCACGAGTATAACTACCCCTTGTCCCATGATCTTTCCTCTAATTTTCAGTGTTCTGGGTGAATCCAAGCCTTCTAGTGAATGAATTGATAGTTTGACTGCCAAGGGGGCTGTTTCTTCTCCCATCTCAGTCTCTGGCTCTTGGGTTGCTTGTTCCTCTTTGTCCACGTGCATGAGTAAGCACTGGAGTTGCTTCATGGAGCATCAGTGATTAGGGGAGTACCACTCATCATATCTGAAACATAAACCACGATCTAACTTGGACTGAAACTTCGCAGGAGTCAGTCATTAATACTTGGGAGTTCCGCCAAAAATGTTTGAGGGCTTCCAACTCCGTTGCCTTGTGGTTTTCCACCACTGCCGACGCCTTCTGGTTGCTATGTTTGCAGCCCAAGTTGTTGGGGGTGAAGAAGGAAGACAATGGCACAGTGCTTTTCCGAAAATACCCCTTCTCCAAGTGTCTTCCAATTGGGTCGGCAATTCTTTGGGCTGCTGCTTGCGGGTATAAACCCCCTGCTAGGCTGGGCCTGGCTATTTTACATAACTAATTTCTTTCCTCAATCAATTGGGCTAGGTTTATTACTTGGTCCAATGTGGTCGGTGCAAACAATCACACTTCAACCTGTATCTCCTCCTGCCAAGAGCAAACTCTTCAGCCATTTTGGATCTCTCGCTTGCACTGCCACAGTCAACTTCTCAAATCACTCCCTGTATTCAGCCACCGAACCTTGATGCTTCAAGGTAATCAACCCTCTTGGGAAGTCCATATTTGCTCCATCCCAAATTGTTGCAACAATGCCTCTTTCATGTCATCGCAGCTTTGGAAAGACTATCGTATTTCACAGTGCTGCAGCCAGCCAATGCTGCTCCTTCAAAGCAAACCATTACGGCAAAGTCCCTTTCTTCGCCTATGATTCCATTGAAGAGGAAGTAGCTTTCAGCCCTGGCCACCCAATCCATTGGATTGACACCAGTGAAAATGGGCAGTTCCAGCTACCTTTGCATCACTTCTCTCCTGGTTCCATCAATCACCATTTGCTACTCTTCTTGTAGTGGTGGTCCATGCGAAAAATGTTTTAACGGTTGTTTCTGAGTCACTGGTGGTGGCAGGGCTTCTGCCAGAAGTGATTCCCCCCAGCGGTCCTCACACACCCCGGCCCCACCCCACAGCAGCGTTCCTTCACCCCCCCTCTGCTAGGCCCCCCCCCCCCCCCCCCCCCCCCCCCCTCTCCCGTCGCGCCGAACAGTACATAGGCCGTTCGTGGGCCCCCGCCCAAGTCCCGAGGATTAGATGTCCACCGCATTGCAACGGTTACATGTAAACAGATTTCTAGTTAATACCACCCTAGTTATAAGAGGCCAGTATTCTCCAGCAAGTCTCCTTGCCCAAACCCAATACAACACTTTGATATCCCCCTTCTCTCTCCTCCCACCAAACAAAACCATCATGGATAACTAACTCCCTAACTGACTCCACAGTAAGACCACAAGTGACAAAACAACTAATTTCATCCATTGGATGGCCCTCTGCCCCTTTTTCAGTTCTACCTGATGTAGACTCAAGTCAGGGAATTGTATAGACCCTTGTCAGTCAAAACAAATCTTTTTTAATAGAAATATCTTATCAATAACCACTGATACTTAAATCTACTGGTAATACCAATATCAATGCATTGCCAAGCAATGAGAAAACCATCCAAGATATATTCATCATGTAAATACAGCTCTTCGAAAATGGGCAATCACTCCAAGTTTAACCAGTGCCCTCTTTTGACTCCAGTAGGAATCAATTATTGGACTCGGATAAACTCCAGACACCTAAGGTCAAACTTCAAAAAGTAGATGATGTGAAGAATAAGAATACTACCTTCTTTGTATCAAAGGAAATATGAGCCCAAGGCATGAAAACTCAAAAATACCCAACCATCAGGAAGGCTAGAGTTATAATTCAAATAGATAATTTATTTCCTAGTGTTTGCAGGCTTTCATAGGTAATAAGACAAAGCATCAATGCCTATTAGCTACATTGTAAACTGAAAACTAAAACAATCAATAATATTGAATTAAACTTTTAAGGACCAGTAACATCTTGGAACCACATCATAGGCAACCAAATATTCACAAGCTAAGAGACTACAACTAAGATCATCGGTGGGGGAAAAGTGATTGTATAGAGTTGCAGATTTACATCAACCTAAACACAATTGGAAATTGGGGGTGGATAGATTAAATGAAGGAAAAGGGATTAAGAGTTAGGTTAATAAGAAGGAGAAGAGGAGTATAGGAGAAATCGGAAATCATGGTTAATTGAATTGAACTCCATTCCCTTATTTACTTGTTAACAACTTCTTAAAATTGCATACGCTTCCGTAGGGAGGTAAAATGTAGAAAGAATAAAATATAAAATTACAACTTTACATGAATAACAATAAGCCAGAGACAAAAAAACCATTATAACATGAACTCTACAAATATAACATACCATAGTCAACCATTAAACAAAAAAAAAATACCATATCATAGCACCAGAAGCTGCAACCTTGCCTAGCATGCAAATGCACTCAACCATTGTGTGTAAATACTTCACATATACTGGAGCGTCACTTTTTTTTGTTGCTTCCTGTGAGGATGTTAAAATACAAAATTCAGCTCAAAACATAGGCAGAATGAATATAAATTAGCAAAAAAACAACAAAATGATGGTTATTTCAAGGCTATGAGGACGTACAATAAATTCATCTGGTGTGGAATTTGCTAGCCATGGCAAAACTTGATGAGAAACAAATTTAAGGTCTTCCAGTGTACCATCATCAGCAGTAGCACTCATTGATGAAACATACCCATCTATGGGAGCTCTATCATGCATTTCTAGAGCACTCTCTCCATCATGACCATCAAATGAGGAACTGAGTTGAAAATCCAAATAAAAAAATCAACAAAGAGATTCAAGAATGCACTAGTTACTAAAGTTCTACCCTGGTTAATTAATTAAAGCCCTAGTGGACAATTCTAGTAAGTTGAATTAGACCGAAGCTCTAGACTGTAGTGGATGTATATTACTGCAAACTTTTTTTTGGATGAATAAATAATTATATTCAAAAAAAAGGAAGGGACAAAAGAAAGCCAGCCTTCAAGAGGACAACCGGAAAGAAAAACTAAGACTCTAGGAGACAACAATGAGCCTGTTCCTTGGGGAATCAAAAACCGGGGGTGGGGAATGGAAGTGAGCCTAGCCGAAACATCAAAATAGGTGGCATTCCAAGTCGTGTTTAGAGAGCGGGATTTGGAATTCCATCTCTGAAGATTGCGCTCCTACCATAGATGATGGATAGTGGCACAAAAGACTAGCATACCAATTTGGTACAAATGGAAGAGCCAGAAAAGTTTCTTAGAATCCAAAACCAATCTCGAGCAAAACCGAAGGAGTGCCTTGACCGAGGCCAAATGGAAGTAAGGGCTTCTCTCCAGAGGGAACTAGAGAAAGGGCTAGAAAAGAATAAGTACTCTAGGTCCTCTAAACCATTCCAACAAAGGATGCAGTTGAGGCTAGTTGGGATGTGTCGGCCAATGAGGAAGGATTGGGTGGGGAGGGCAAGGTTGAGGGCCCTTCGAAGGGTTAGGGAATGATGGGGGAATGTGATTTTTTAACCAAACTAAGGGGCCAAGGGGGCTTGGGGGAGGGGGTACGATGGAGGTTCCAAGTTGATGATGTGGAAAAGGTTTTGAAAGGGGATGGGAGCCAAACAGTGAGATAGAGAGGGGAGTTAGAGAAAGGGGGGGAGGGAGTCCCAAACCTGTGTGAGACTAGGGTGGGGGGGAGGGAGGTCCCAAACCTGTGTGAGACTAGGGTGGGGGGGAGGGCCCCAAGAGCCAAAGTGATGAAGGCGGACAAAGGGGTGGATTTGGGGATGCGAGTGTCATAAACAGTATGGGGACCTAACAAGGTGAAAAGAATACCCATCGGATGCCACAAACCAAGCCAAAAGGAGATGGAAGAACCCATGGAGATAGAGGTAGAGATAATAGAAAGAGCCCGCGGTCTCAACAATAGAAGCTTTCTCCAAAGCCAAGAAGAATTGGAGGGCGTAGGGACGGTTCAAAACGAATCACAGCGAAGGTGATAAGAGTAGACCCAATTAACCCAGATGGACTTGCTTGGAAGCAATTTTCTAGATAAGTTTAAGGAGACAGGCCAAGTTGACATCGCGAATCCGACGGATACCCAATCCACCTTCAGAGATTGGACAACAAATGGCCAACCAACTGACAGGGTGGAAAAAGTGTGAGGCTTCCCGACCCTCCAAAGGAAAGTGGCAAAGAGGAACTGTTGAGAAACACAAAGTTGGTAGAATGACATGTATTGATCAATGTGATCTCAAGCCTTCTATTTATAATAAAGTGGAAAGAACACTATTACCTAAATACCCTAACTTGGGTAACAAGAAAATAGAAAATTACATGAATAAAAACTCTAATAGAGTTGGACTTCTAGTAGTACTCAACCAACACTGCCCCTCAAGTTGAGGCATAGATGTTAGCCATGCCCAACTTGCCTACAATCCATATGAAGTACTATAACTTCCCTAGATCTTTAATCTCAAACTCTTTGCCAAGAAAATCCTTTAAACTTTGAATTTCTTCACCATCATTCCATGTGATGACAATTTCGTCTACATAAACAATGAAAAGTGTGATGTTAGCACCTGACTTCTTGACAAATAGTGTATGATCAGCATTGTTTTGCTTGTACCCAATAGAAGTCATTGCCTTCAGGAGGCGTCTAAACCAGCATCTAGGAGATTGTTTTAACCCATAAATTGACCTTTTCAACCGACAAACTTTCCCTACAGTATTGTCATCAAAGAAACCATGTGGGATTTTCATATAGATTTCTTCCTCTAACTCCCCATATAAGAAGGCATTCTTTATGTCTAGTTGGTGCAAGTTCCAATCTTTGTTCACAACTACAAACAACAGAACTCTGACAGTGTTCAGTTTTGCAATAGGGGCAAAACTCTCCTAATAATCAATCCCATAGGTCTGGGTGAACCCCTTTGCAATTAGTCTAGCCTTCAACCTGTTAACTAATGCATCCATATTTTGTTTAACCACAAACACCCATTTGCAACCCACGGGTATTTTTTCCTGGAGGAAGTGTAACCAAGCTCCCAAGTATTATTTTTCTTCATTGCATGCATTTCCTCTACCATAGCTGCCTTCCATTTCTTATTAGCATAGGCTTCTTGCCAACTTTTAGGAATAGATATAGATAATAGAGAGGATATAAAAGCACGGTAAGAGTCAGACAAAGAGTCATAAGAAAAATATTTAGATATGGGATGCTGAGTACAAGATTTGACTCCTTTTCTAATAGTAATAGGAAGATCAGAAAAAGATACCTTAAGGGGAACAGTAGAATCCGATTACGGAGCAGGAGACTGAAGTGGTAAAGTGTCACCTTTCTCCACCTGCTTTAGCCGGTTGTAATTCTTCCTTTGATAAATATGCACCTCCTTATTATGGTCAATATTGTTTTGAAAGACCTCAATAGTGTGCCTCACAGGAGTAGTCTCCCCTGACCAGGTTCTTCACATGGTTCAAAAACGGAGGGGGAGAATTTGAGTCCTTAGGTATAGTGGCTAAAGTTTCCCCCTGGTCAGGAAACACTTCTTGAACTCCTAAGTTGTGTTGTGGTGGTGTGATAAAAAGGTCTAGAGTTGGAAAAAGCACCTCTCCTCTAGGACTTTCCCTCTAGAGAGGTGTATGGTAAAGCGCAAGACTCATTAAAAATTACATTCATGGAGACAATGGTTTTCCTGGAAGGAGGATGATAACATTTGCACCCTTTTTGAGTAACAGAATACCCTAGAAAAATTCAGCGTAGACCACGAGGAGCCAGCTTACTTTGATGGAATGTGATTATGGCATAACATACACATCCAAAAACCTTTGGGGGAATAACAAAAGAAGTAGTTCCCTAGAGAAGCTCATAGGACATTTATATCAAGTATCCTACTGAGCTATCTATTCAAAAGATAAGAGGCAGTGAGTATAGCATCACTCTTGTATTGGTCAAGGACATTCATAGCAATCATAAGTGAATGGGCTATCTCTAAAAGATGCCGATTCTTTCTTTCAGCAACCCCATTTTGGGCAGCTATACCAACACAACTGGTCTGGTGTATTATGCCAGAGGCAAAGAAATATCTCTAAAATTCACCATCAATATACTATGTGCCATTGTCACTATTAAGGATCTTCACAGTGGCATTGAACTGAGTTTTAATCATATTATGAAAATCACAAAAACATAAAAAACCTCATTTTTTTGTTTTAAAAAATAAATCCAAGTAAAACGAGTGTGACAATCAATAAAAGTAACAAAGTACCTATGGCTAGCAATAGACAACCATCGACAAGGGCCCCACACATCAGTATGAATTAGTTCAAAAGGAATAGATTTTCTATTATGATGAGAAGGTAAATAAGTAAAACGAGTCTGCTTTGCAAAAATGTAGGCTTCACAAAAAAATTCATCCTTTTTACAAGAAGAAACCAAATCAGGAAATACTATCTTAAGAGTTCATAGAAGGGCATGACCTAATCTACAGTGCCACTGTTAAAGGTCTGATATTACAAAATGGACCTAATTAGGAGATGCAATCAAAGAAGTAGATCCTCCAATTGGCTCCAACAGATAAAGTCCATTGTCTAGTTTACCACATCCAATCCCCTTCCTCATTAACGGATCCTAGAATACACAGTAAGATGGAAAAAAATCACTTTACAATTCAAATCATGTGTAAGACTGTTGACAGAGAGCAAGTTAGTAGAGAAAAAGGGAACGTGTAAACTTTAGACAAAGAAAATGATGGAGAATGCTAAATGGTCCCTTTCCAACAATGGAAGAATAGGAGCCATCAGCAATGCGAACTTTATATTTTCCGGAAGTTGGAACAAAATGTAAGAAAAAGGAGGATTAACCTGTCGTAAGATTTGTGGCTCCTGTATCAATGATCCAAGGAGCAGAAACTGAAGAAACATGGTAGCCAATAAGAGTTTTACCTAAAGTAGAAAGGTAGGAGTTGGTATGAGTAGTGGAGGAAGCAATAGTAGAGGCTATACCGAAAGTAGAAGACTGCCAAATACATCGCAGCGTAGCTAACTCCTCCTGTGAAAAACCAATGTCTGCAGGGGGTGTTGTGGAAATTGTCTCAGAAAGATTAGCCTTCGGTTTTCCCCTTCTTTGTGCTTTTTTTTCCTCAAAATAGCAAGTTTCCCATGGAGCTTCCAAAAATTGGCCTTGGTATGATATGGTTTGTGACAGTGTTCACACTTGATAATCTCCTTAGTCGAATCAGTTTTAGTGCTGACAGACCGTAAGACTGATTTCTCCACAATAAGAGCATAAAGCATGGTTAATCGATGGCTTTCCTCACACTGAACAAAGGCATAATATTGTTCTAGTGTGGGAAAGGGAGAACGACTTAATGTTTGCACTCTAATCTGATCGTACTCCACTCTCCACATTCAAACCTGCCAAGAAGTTATATTCCCGAATCTTACAACGTGCTTCCTATCAGTAGTCACATCATCTGGGTTAGTGGGGTGATAATCCCCATAATGATCCAACTCCTGCCTAAGAGATCGCAACTCAGCATAATATTGGACCATAGTCAGCTCCTTTTGAGTAGTCTCATAAAGCTTCTTTCATAGCTCATAAACATGTGCATCATTCCCCAACTGTCCATATATTTCAGTAGTAGCCTTCTAGATTTGGGCTTCAGTACTAAGTAATAGGTATCACAGGCAATATTTGGATGCATGGAATTCAAAATGAATGACATAATAAGAGAGTCATTTGAGATCCATTTATCCTGTGAAACACCTGTGGTAGTAGGTTTGATAGTCGTGCCCTTAATGTGTCCAACTAGTCATCTTCCGGTAATAGTCAAGTAAGTGATCGAGACTATATCAAATAATTTGTTCCATCAAATCTTACCGAAAAAGGATGAAGAATGGGGTAATGTTCTGATCCAGTGGGAAGCAGGTACCATCGGTAATTGCCATGTTGAAAAAATTGTCTGCAATTCTTCAGTCTTCACCCTTTCAAAGTAATGTATTGCAGCATCGGAGGAAGGTGGTGTTGCAGGAGCAGCGGTAGTGCAGCAAGACAGGAGCAGCGGTAGTGCAGCAAGGCAGGAGTAGCAGTAGTGCAGCAAGGCAGGAGCAGCCGTAGTGCAGCAAGGCAGGAGCAGCGGTAGTGCAGCGGTGATTGCTTCTTCTCTTCTACTTTCCTTTTTTCTGTTCTTGTTCCTCCCTAATCGTCTCAAGGCGGAACTGAAGAACTTCCAGAAAAGAAGGCAGAACTGAAGAATTATGATGGGTTTGAAAAAATCAAAGAATTGCAATGGGTTGCGATGGGATTTTTGAAAAAAATCAGAGAATTGCGATGGGTTTGAAGAACTGCAATGAGTTTGACAAAAAAAATCAGGAGGTAGGTCTTCGGCAGCGAGAGAGAGATTTTTACTTCTTTTTTTTTTCCTCTCTTCCTAATCGAACTTAGGCTTTGATGCCATGTTGAGAAACACAATGTTGGCAGAATGGCCTGTATTGATCAATGTGATCTCAATCCCTCAATTTATAATAAAGTGGAAAGAACACTATTACATAAATACCCTTACTTGGGTAACAAGAAAATAGAAAATTACATGAATAAATACTCTAATAGAGTTGTGACTCCAAAGAACACTATTACATAAATACCTTCACTTGGGTAACAAGAAAATAGAAAATTACATGAATAAATACTCTAATAGAGTTGGACTCCTAGTAGTATTCAACCAACAGGGACTCCATGGCATAGGTGGTAGATTTAGGAATGGAGAAGATTCCACACCAAAAGAGGTAGGACGATTGGAGAACAAAGCGAATGAGCACCACTTGACCAAAGAAAGAGAGAAGCATTCCTTTCCAAAGTTTGAGCTTCTTAAGGATGTGGTCAAGCATAGGGGAGCAGTGGAGACAGGTGAGTCTATTAAGGATGAGTGGGAGACATAGATAGACCACCGGGAAGGAACCAGGCTTGAAACCAGTGAGATGGAGGGAGGCTCGTAAGTGATCAAAGACCCTAGAAAGAAAGAGGGTAGACTTGTCAAAAATTGACCCTAAGACTAGAAAGGGAGTCAAAGAGGGTGAGGAGCGAGAGAATGGAGGAAATAAACATATGATCAGCTTTAGAGAAGATCATAAGGTCATCCGCAAAAGCAAGGTGGGTGATATTAAGGGATTTGCATTTAGGAATTGGGGAGATGAGAAGTTGGTCAGCTTTTATTTGGAGGGTGTGGGAAAGGACCTCCAGGGCCAAGGAGAAAAGGTAGGGGAGAGGGGGCATCCTTGGCGGATGCCAACCGAGAAGGGAAGAACCTAGCAGGGGAACCATTAGTAATGATGGAGAAGCGAGGGATGAAGATGCAAATCTCAATCCAATGGATGAAGGGAGGAGGGAAGCCCATAAAGGAGAGGACATCACTAATAAAGTCCCAACAAGGTGAAGGAATTGGGGGGGGGGGGGGGGAATATGACCTGAGAACCAAACCGACTCATGCCAAGGACAAAGCTGTGGGCAGAGAAAACAAGGTTCCAAGTAGAAAAATGTACAAAGGGTGAGGCAAGCCAAGTCACGAATTTAGCACGGGAAGGGTTGGAAGGGAGGGAGGAATAGAGGCCCAGATTTGAGTGAGAAACCCTGAGAAGAGGGGGGGGGGGAGGATACAAGGTGAATAAAGGAGTATAGGAGCAAGTCTATGGGTTTCCTACATTTGTAAACAGACCAAGCCCCGAATAGGTAAAGAACACCCAAGGGTGTCAAGGATCAAGCCAAAAGGAGACAGAAGAGCCATCAGAAATGCTCAAAGGATTAGCAGGAGCTAAGGGACGAAGAAGGAGAACGTTCCTCCAAAGTCGCGAGGCATCTTGACCATCTAAATGGGATCTTCTTTAAGGAGGCAAAAACAGACCTTGACCTAATCGAACTCTCTTTGGAGGTAATTTCCAAGATGAGCTTCATCAAATTAGCCTTGTTGTGATCCTGATCTTATGGATGCCAATAACTCCTTCGGGTTTAGGAAGACAAACAAAGGACCCGCTCAAAGAATGAGGAAATGGGAATTCTCTTAGCCTTTCCAAATGAAGGCATGTAAGAGGAACTTAACCTCCAAGACTAATCATGGGAATTAGTGTTTTAGCATCTCTTCATGGCATCTTTACCTTTTTATTCGCCCAAAACGGAAAACACTAATCCACATGAAGTATTAACAGAGAAGCCGACAAGATATACAAAAGGTCCATAGAAGGTGTTATAGGATTATAGTGACCCAAACTGTCACAAAAACATAAGAAGATTCCAAATTCAAGGATCAAGAGAAAGCCTTTTCCTCAAATACTGATGTGTTCATCGAAGGTTATAGTTGACCTGATCACAAGGTAATCGGGTGACCATAGTTTTGAGAATTCAAATTGTAGCAAGGAAGTAGATTGAATCTGAATCTATGTATACAGTTCAAATGAGGATTACTTCCAGGAATACATTAACCGATCTGTTTATTAAAAAGGGAAAGAAAAAAAACTCAACAAAGAAAACTTACTAAGAAAAGATGAAGAATTTTTGAAATAAAAGGTACCTATATTCACCCTTATCATATAGATGGCTGTGCAAATCCTCCAAAACTTTATAAAACAAAACTCCTCGCAACTTCGATAATTCAGAACGAACATCTTGAAGAGCACCGACCTGGATCACAGTACCAGCAAAGAAGAGAAACAATGGATAAAAGAAGAGGAACAAAGCAATTGAAAGAATAATCCCTTAAAGTACATGGTTGACTCAGAAAGCTAAATCATCCTTCCTGTGGATGAATGAAAAATTAAACGAAGAACAGAGTAGCTTCTCCTAACCCCCAACCCCCCTCCCAAAAGAGAGAGAGAGAGAGAGAGGGAGAACATGGAAAAAATTACAAGGAGAGAACTCCACAACATAATAACGTACTACCAGCCAAATCAAGGTGAACAAAAACAACACAAAGAGGAACTAAAGGACAAAATCAGCTACCCCTTGGATTCTTAGAAGCAACTGAAGGACTCCCAATCTAAATTGACATGTATGATAAAAGTCCTCCACCACTGACACCTAAGAACAGTGGCATCAAAGCTAGGATCCCCCTGCAGATTATCAATGGCATGATAATACCCTCCCCCCCCCCCCCCCCACCCACCCACTCCCAAAAAAAAAGTCTAAAAAATATAATCCATAGTTCCAAACTCATATCTCCATCACCAAAACCGTTCTGAACTGCAATGACAACATCACCATATTCTGGAATTTTCAAAACAGAATCAAAGATCCCCAAATTAATCAACTGAGAGGAGACTTTTACTTTGCCAAATTTTCTGGGGCTCCTGGATTTTGCTAGAAACCTTTTTTTTTTTTTTTTTGAAAGGTGGACAAAAATATCATTACCAAACTCCCAAAGAAAAGGAAGAGAGGACACATTAAGGAATACAAAAAGTTAAATACGTTATCTTATAATGCTAGAACTCAAAAACTTTCAATGACCATCTTCATAAAAATCACTGCACACAATCATGGTACAAATTTTGGCTGATTTGACTGAAATTTCGGTTTTTGAAAAGAACAAGACTAAACCTTGTGGAGTAAAAAAAGTATCAGGTTTCAATCAAAATGGTCGAAACATGTCAAAACTTGCGAGATTTCGGAGGTTTCAACAACTTCCGTCAAGTTTCACCCTTTGAGTTTCGACCCCCAAACCATTTTTTGGCTGGATTTTGTGATTTCAGCATCTGTTTCACCCTAAATCAATAACTCATTTGTCTAAACTTGGGGGTAAATGCTGGAAATTTGTCGAAACTTGGGGGGAAAACTTCATGTGATGGGATATCTACATTATGTGGATGATTCCACCTATAGAAACAAGTGTCTCAGTTCATGGATAACTTTGTAGGCAAAATGTCATGGCCAGCTTTAATCCAGTACTCGGAGTACTATTACAGACAAGGAATAGACCCACTGCTCTAGATAGGAACTAAAGTCTGGGATATTGTAGCTGTTAGTTGGCCATTGTATTTGTTAACTTGTTGTATGTGTAATCATTCTATCAAACAATTCATCTATGTTGATGATTCTATGCCTATATGCAATACAATTTGTACTTCTCAGAACCAGTCATTTGTTACTATACTTGAATGATAACTTTTCAGTGGTTTTTTTGGAAAACTACTAGTTCCATTATGTTTATTATTCTTCATATAGGTAGTGGCAAGAAATTAGACAAAATGGAGGCCACATAAGCCCCGAAACCTAGGAACCTTGCCCGAAAAGTACCAGGTTTCGACCAAAATTTCAGTCAAAACCTGGAAATTTTGATTTTTGGCCAGGTAGAAACTGGCCTCGAAACCAAAACTGTGATCCTTGCACACAATAGGCCATTATCAAACAAGAAACCTATACTTCTCAAATAACATGCTGGAAGATTATAGATTCAGCAAAAATATCCATAGTCACATTTGGGGAGGTTCAAATCTCTAAAGCCATTAGATCCAGCCAATCAGAACAGAGGAAGAAACAAGAGCAATAGTTCAAATTTGAAAAAACAATGACTGGAGGAAGCAGCAGTGTGTGGCAATGGCAGTGGCAGTGGCAGATCCATCATCCATGAACACATATGTCCCTGTTTCTCTCCCAAACCTTGATACCTGTACCCCTAGTAACCTCGATGCTAGCCTAGATATGGTAGATTTGATTGCAACAGCAACTTGTGAAGAGTATAAAGATGCACCTGCTCTGATAATCCAAATTCTGCAGATTGTCCAATAGAATTGTCACCTAAAAATGGTGCTAAGAGAAATCCAAAATCAGAGTTGGTTTCATCTATTTCTATTATTTCTGACACAATTTAAAAAATTGACCAGAACTCAACTCAATAGGACGTACAATTGCTGTCCTAGAAGTAAAGGATAGGTATCATTGGTGTTATGGTGTTAAAAGGATCTTAGTTGATCAACTTAGTTTTCCTCTGGATGAAGTGGAACTGTAATTCAAAAATTTAAGGATGAGTTCCTTCCATTTGGAGCAGCGTGTACCAGTAGCACCAGCAGATTCAACATACATATCTCTCATTTCTCTTCCTCACAATGTTTTCTGTCCTCTAAAATATTATACTATCATTTATGTGAGTACTTATTTGGTCAATCACAATAAAGGGTACCATTTTGAATCTACTTGTTCAAAATTATTTATATTTCTCACTCTCCAATCACTTTTAGTTGCTGACTGTTAATTCAACTATATCAATGGAAATTAGGAGAGAATTGTCCATGTTTGGTTACAAGGAGTTTAGCTCTTAATTAGTCCGAGTTATTTTTATGCATTGGACTATTAACTTTGCAATTCAAGTTATGACTTATGAGTTATGAGTAGGGAGAAAAGTTAACACAACAGGAAAGACCCTTTTCTTAAGCTGTAAACATTTTAAAGGTTTTCAATGAGGAAAACCCTAGATCAATAGTAATCCATTGCATTAATATGTGATCCTTGTATACAAGCAAAAAGCATTGGAAACCCTGTAAGGGTTTATTGACCGACAAGGCTGTTTAACAGGGTTATGAACAGCAGAAAGATGCCAGATTATTGGAAGAGAAGCATTGAGATCCAGCTTGAAAAACATAAGGGAGATTTCCCAGGAAAATTTTCACCTAATTAGTTGAAGCCGTCTGTCACTCTAAAGAAGGAGGTTTGGGGTTTAGAAGTTTGCCAAAGGTGAATGATGCTTTTATGATGAAACTAGTCTGGGGATGTCTACAACAGAAAAACTTATGGGCTGACCTTCGTAGAGCTATAAGGATGGCTTCCTCAAGGCAAAGTGCTCTGTTTTCCACAAGTGATCTGGACTCTCCTCTTTGGTAAGCAATGTGTAGAGTTGCTCTGGGGGATATGGCAAACTGCAGTATCTCTATTGGTGATGGACACAATATGATGTGACCAGAAGTTTGACCCCTGGCCGAAACCCTAGGTGGGGCCCCCTATATGGCTCCAAGCAGCCCCCATGAGCTGTCCAAACACCCTAGTAGGGGTATTTAGGGCTTTTTCAGCCCCCTTTTAGTGCTGGAATTAAATTCCTGATTTATTACTAGAGTTCTCTTTGGGTTTACTTCTTAACTTTTGAGTTAGTTATTGAGTCCTTGGTAATTTTAAACTCTAGCACATTTGCCATTAGCGTTTTAATTAAAATAGAATTTAGGCATGTGCTTATTAGAGTTTGAGATAACTCAAAGTTTCATTTCAAGCATGTCTTTAGATTTTTAGATTCTATTCCAAAGTCTAGATTATGTGGCGGGATCCTTGTCTTTTAAGAAATCCCAAGAGTCTTTTAGTATGCTATAAATAGCCTATTGTTCTTTGTAATTCCTTAAGTCTGATTGAATGAAATTAAAGTATTTTGGAGACACAGGGTCACGGTTCTCTTTAGGAGGGCCACGGCGGATTTTTGAAGGGTTCTTCCTCAACAATCAGCAATCAATCTCAAGTTCCAGCAGCCAGTAACAAATTCCAGCATCTTCTTCAAGCCTCCATCATCTTCTTCAACTACAGCAGCCTCCAAGTACAGTAGACCCCTTCCCCTTCCTACCCTCCCTACACCCATCGAACCCCTTCCCCAGCCCCTCCCCCACCTGCGCAAGACCATAATCCCCCACCCCCTTCTGTTGCACCCCTAGCAACCACCCACCACCCACCAACAACCCTTAAACCCCATCTCCAGCCCCTTACAACCCTCCTGGTCCCTCCCCTACCTCTCCCCTACCCTACTACCTCTTCTTTTCCTCTCTTCTCTTCATCACACCCTCCCCTCTCCTCTCTCTGACTTGCGGCAACAGTAGCAAAAGAAAGAAAAAGAAACAAGAAAAGAAAAGAAAGAATCAAGATTTGCCAAGATCTTTTAGAGATCCACCCATAGCCTTCCCAAGAGTCATTCCCAAACCCATCCAACCCCAACTGCAGGGTTCCTTTATCTTTCCTAATTTCCCTAATATTGTTTTGGCTATCCTACTACCTAGTAAAGGATCCCATCTTGGGTTATGACAAACACTAATTTTTCCTTTTTCTCCAAAAGCCTTTCCACATAATTTTGGATTGACCCATACCGTTGAATTCCCATAGGCATTCCATAACATTTTTACTTTATTTGCTGGAAGATTCTGGACAAATCCCAAATTCTAGGGAGATTCTCTGAGAAGCCCTAACCCTAGAATTGGATTTACATAACAATACTTTTTTTTGTGGAATAGTTGGCTAAAGTAGAGTAAGAAGTTGGCTCAGGTTGTAGTCTTGCCCATTCTGAGTAACATGCATATGGAAACAGTTAGCCGGTGCATGGACTATAATGGTGATTGGTAGCCAATGAGCCTATTAAGCCCAATTCACATCTAAAGGCCAAAAAAGAACCCATGGACAAGGCCAGCTACCGGCAGCTGGTAGGGGGACTCATATATTTGTCCCATACCAGAACCGAACATAGCCTTTGTAATGAGCCTAGTGAGCCAATATATGCATGATCCACATTCCCCCCTCCCCCCCCCCCCCCCCCATGCTATCTACAGAACTTTGAGGTACTTAAAGGCAGCCCTTGGAAAGGGAATCTTGATTTCTTCTCATGGACATTTAAGTATTAAAGCCGACACTGATGCAGACTAGGCAAGGTGTCCGAATGAAACATCTACTTCTAGGTATTGTACTCATGTGGGATGAAACTTGGTGACTTGGAGAAGTAAGAAACAAGCTGTTGTAGCTATGTCTAGTGCTGAAGCCGAGTTCAAAACAATGGCCCAGGGCATTTGTGAGGTGTTATTGTTGAAAAGGATGCTCCAAGATCCAAGTGCTGAAATGGCCCAGGGCATTTTCAGATAGCAATTAGCCATTAGTATAGCTCAAAACCCAGTTCAACATGATAGAACTAAGCATGTAAGAATTGACCGACCGACATTTTGTCAAGGAAAAATTTGAGTCTGGTCTTATCTGCATCTATTTTCTCTTCAGATGATCAAAAGGCTGAACTTACGAAGAGTCTGAACACCAAAGTTTTTTGTTATTTTATTAGCAAGTCGGGCATGGTAAACATCTATGCACCAATTTGAGGAGGGGCTGTTGTAATTCTGAGCATAAAGGGTAGAATTGTCTCTAGGATATTATTATAGAATATGAATATCCCACGTGGGGAGTTACCTTTTGTACTCTCTTATTAGTAGATATAATAATATAAAGACTGACTGTGTTTTCTTGACACAAGGCAGAAGCTCTTAGACCATTCAACAAATATCAATACCAAACACCCCTAACCACCACCCCCACCCCCACCAAATAGGGTGCAAGTGGCGAATCTCTTGGTTTCCACTTTTAACACAAAAAGGATCCAGTCGTAATTATCACATATTTGGGGGTCTCCAATGTATTGGAAGAGGCCAAAAGATTTTTCAATTATTTAACATATCAATTCATGGAGTTTCTGCTGAATGTAACTCAGGAACCTCTGTGGACAATATCCCTTGAATTTCTATATTATATTTCTGCCAAGTTAATCAAATATTTGGAGAAGGCGGATTTTGCTTCTATGCATTTAGTGAAGTAATATAAAGAAGTCGGAGAGAATACTCCAGCACACAACATTGCATTCCTCAACCTTCCATCTTCACCTTTCTTCTTTTCCTCTAGCACTCCAAAACATCTGCCGTCCAATCTAAAGACACTAAGATCATGACATTTGCATTAGTTTTATTTTTATTTTTTTTCCCTCAATAATCTGATTCAACTTTCAGTGCATTACAGTCAAATATAATTTAGAATATTATGACATGCTCATTGCCAGAATTTGTTAAGTTGATATCAATTTATATGAATTTAAAGATTCACATTTCTGTTATACAAGCTAGAACATAGAAGCGATCAAATGAAGTTAATCTTTCTTTTTAAAATGAGATAAATAATTTATCACTGTAAAAGTTTATCACAAGTAGAAACAAACCGCTTGAAGGCCCTCTCTCTCAAGCATCAGTGCTGACTGCAGATGCAATTGTACTGCAGCATAAAACTGCTTTTCAACTATAAGTTTCTCAATGCGAGATGGAACCTGCTAGATTTGGAACAGAAGCAAGGATATACCTTAAGAATTAATAGAATTTGTAGCACAGGAATACTCAACAAGGAGAAATCCATCTCATGATAAAAATTGATCAAATTAAGATGGAAGGAAATAGTATTGAAGATGTGTGGACCATTCTGTGGGCTGTGGTGACTATAGTAAATTTATTATAAACAACATTTTATTCAAAGATGTGCCAAAGGGGGGATGTATTGGAAATGCTAAGACTACAGAAACTACTAATGCAAGAGATTTTGAACCAAAAGGTACACAAGTAAAAAAGACAAGATATTTAGAATGACTTTGCCACTGTCTACAATCACAACCTAGGTTGTGCAGTATTTAGGCTTTCTTCTAGAGATTTGCTTTTCCCTGTGCTAATCAAACGTCACAGTCCCACTAGCCCATAGGTGGGGAACTACCTATTTTATCGAGCTCACAGCTATCAATTTCCAAACTCACTACTTATAATCTAGTAGTTTTCTGAGCTCACTACGTAAAAGAAACAACCCAGCAGTGTAATAAGCCTAACAACCAAATGTAATTGTTCTCTCGCACATAATAAAGAGTCACTGTGAGTTTCAGTAAGTCAAGATGACAAGCGTCTACTAGGCAAAATACAAATCAAAGTAACTTATGCACTGTTGGGTCCACACCAGATTGGACTATATCTGATTTTATTCTGCCCAGATTTTATTTTATTTCCTAAGTTCCCATTTATTAGATTAGGATATTACTTTATATTTTTATGTAGCTCGACTAGCAAGCAATGGTAGGGAGATTTGTTTCCTTTCCTTCTTGTTGCTTGGGTGTCAAGCAAGTTTATTTTAGGATAGTAATATTTAACTAGATTTGAGGATATTTGAATATCACTCTAATCTCAAACTTTTCAATCAAATACATTTCTGACGGGGAGAGCTGTATCTTGCACAACTCTCCATTCCCTCCTTCTTCTCCATGTCTTCTTCGTCTCCACCATTTCTTCTCTCTTCCTTCAAATCTCTGTTATTTCTAGTTATTTTAATTTGAATTCTGTTACATGGTATCAAAGCTGTGATTACAGATTCTGTTCTGAAATTTAAAAAATTGCTGGTTTGAGAGTCGTCTCTCAGGATATTCAGATCCTACCAATTTCTGCCTATCTGCTGCTCTTCTAAGAGATTAATTACCATACCAACTATGACATACCTGCTTATCATCACAACAAGGAGTATGAAGATTTAAGTGCTTTACTACCTCTTCCTATGGAAAATCTGCCTACAGTTGCTGAGAACTTGAAGATTATGCCTACGCTTCTTGCTTTTGGAAATCTTTTTCCAGAAATATATATATATATATATATATATATATTTTTATATACATATTTAAAGGCAGCTTCTAGAAAGGGAATCCTGATTTCTTCTCATCGACATCAAAATATTGGAGCCTACACTGATGCAAACTGTGCAAAGTGTCTTAATGACAAAAGGTCTACTTCTGGGTATTGTACTTATGTGGAAGGAAACTTGGTGGCTTGGTGGCTTGGAGGAGCAAGAAATAGAATGTTGTATCTAGGTCTAGTGTTGAAGCCAAGTTTAAAGCAATGGCCCAGTGCATTTGTGAGGCATCATGGTTGAAAGGGTTGCTTCAAGATCTAAGTGCAAAAATAATGGTTCCTATACAGCTATTTTCAGATAGCAAGTCAACAATTAGCATAGCTCACAACCCAGTTCAGCATGATAGAACTAAGAATATAGAAATCGACCGACACTTCATCAAGGGGAAAATTGAGTCTGGTCTCATCTAATTCTTCTGTCTCTTAACAAAACCAAAAGGCTGATGTGTTTATTAAGAGTCCCAGCGCTAATTTTTTGTTACACTATTAGCAAGTTTGGCAAGATAGGTATCTATAGAATTGTCAATAGGATTTTATTATGTAATATCCCACATCGGGAATTTCTATTATTTTTGTACTCTATTATTATAATTAAAGACTTACTATGTCTCCTTGACACAAGTTAGAAGTTCTTAGACCATTCAACAAAGGCATCAATGACTTGAGGTGGTCTGGTTCACCTCCCACCTAGCATGATAAAAGAGTTGCCAAAGAGTGTGGTGCTTGTAAAATTCGATTGCACCGAGTCTCTGACCAATGAAGCTTGGCTGTCTTCTTTCCCCCACTTCCATGCCAACTTACTTCTCCCCAGTGTTTCTAGCCATATCCTTTGCCTTCTTCTCATCCAACCATACTCCCCTATAGGCTAAAGCTACTAAGTCCAACTCTTTCTCATAGTTCAGAAATTCTTCACCCCATTACATGACTACTAAATGGTGGGATCACCACATAGTTATCAAGGTGGCAAGACAACTAAGGCGTAGAAGGGCCTTGCTTATACTCCTTGGAGATAGGGCAATCACAAAATGTCATCCTAGCAAACAAGGCATTTTATTGTTCTCTTTTGAGAAAACCATTCTATTTGGCACAAATAGCATATTAAAACTTTGTACCAATGCATGACATTCATCATTGAAAATACAAATAAACAAACTATAGTTGTCATAAGACTCATACTACTGTAGCAATATGGCATGTAAATACGTTCTTTTCTTTCTTTCTTTTTTCTTTTTTTTTTGGGTGGGGGGGTATTTGCTGACTAGTGAGGCATACAAATGTCCATCTCTAAGAAACTTGACTAATCAAATAATTTTGTTTTTCCATCAGACTTTTTTGTATACAATAATGGTGGATTATAGTAATCAAGGCATAGCCAACTTTTGAGGCCATTTTTTCAGGGCCTAGGTGACTGCCACCTTATCATAGGACGCCTTACCCTAGTTTTCATTGGTATAGAATCCTCACTAGGCCCTTAATTATGCCTAGTGTCATTTTTATTTAATCAAGATTAATTCACAAGTAAGCAAACACTGCTCTATTTGATTCCAATTAAAGATAGTTAACAAGAAAATTCAAAGGATATACACCTAAACCCTAACCCAAAGTCAAGAACACTGAATTTTTTACTTTCTAATGAGGTTTTTCTCAAATCTAAAAATTTGATGAATCTTAATGTGGTAAAATCGTAAAACATTGTTAAAAACTTATAACTCCATGAAATAGAGTTGGTCTAGTGCTTTTATGCTTGAGATAGCTTGATTTAGAAGTGATTTATGTCATTTTTAGTGAGTGTTCCTACTTAATTGTAGTTTAGAGAGTCTTAGTATTTTTAAGCCTTGTCTAGTTCTTTTTATTTTGTTTTTGCATGAACTTTCTTTAATTAATTGATGGAATTGCTCAATCATAATTTTCTTGGCACTGACGGAAGTAAAGAGTTATATTGGAGAAAGAAACAGCACAAGATAGAAGGTAAAGAGGGAACAAATCTTCTGAGTTTGCTACAGAGATGCTGCAGCATAATTTTTTAGATTTGGCTAATCTAAGCACACATGGCACACATCAAATGAGATCAGCAAAACTAGCTAGTTGATTAGATATAGCTTTTTGTCCCCACCTGGAAGACCTCACCCATTGATTTCAAGGAAAAAGGTTCTAATCCTACAGCTTCTATTTACCCTAGCACTTAAGGAAAGAAAGAGGGCAGCCAAGAAAACAAGAAGAGCACAAAAGAGGCAGGAGGCAGAAAATAGAGAAGAGGAAGCTATTGCTGGAGAGGGCTGGAGCACTGTGGAAGCATCTTTTGGCTCTTCATTTGGTTATATTTTTCCTATTTTTATCTATTCTAACTGTACTCCATTAATGGTTGTAATAATCTCTGTTCTTAATTTTCAATATGAACTGATTTCATTGTAATATTGGATGATAGAGTACCTAATCTTGTGATTTGAGCTTGAATGTTCAGTATGTTGTTAGCTTGCAATAACTTTGTTGTAGCAAGGTTCACTATTAGAGTGTTCAATACATATGTTTCTGTTTAATGTCATCTATTGGCTGGCCAACTTTGATTGAATGTTGTGGTTTCAACTTGCTAGAAAGTTAACGGGAACTAGAACAATGTTGAACAATGTGTGTTAGCTCGATCCTCATGTGGATTAAGTTAATTAGCAGGTAGGATAAGGATATTCACTTGCCTCATTTAACCTTCATTGGAACCCAAATGTCACTCGGCATCCTTAGTTTTACTCCCCATAGGAATATGATGGATTTAAAAGAGGAGATGAATGCATAAGAGGATCAGAAGATTCATGTGTATGATTTCATTCTAGGTTCTCTGATATGTTTTGTTGTACAGCTTTGCTGTATCATTCATAGCCCAAATTCAAGAGAAGGAAAATTGATTCCCAACATCCATACCATTGATTGAAGTTCTTTTTATTGTGTGCTTTCTGGTTAAGGATCTCTTGTTTATTTCACCTGTCTTTTCTATAATTAGTTTTGTAATCCAAGAAATTTTATCAATCTTGCTTAAATTAATATCTCCTTTACATTGAGATTCAAGGATAAATTTCTCTATGTGAACGATATTCTACTTACTATTTATTATTTGATTAGGACACGTGCCCTTGCATAGCATTTATCAAATACAAGCAAACAAAAACCAAAAAGTGTTCTAGATGAATTTTTTTTTTTATGGCATGATAAAGCCCTTCTATATAGAATCAGCCTCACTTGCTAGGCCTGCCAGCGCACTGTGGTTTTCCTACTTGTTGCCAATGGCAGGCCTAATTGCCCATTGAATTGTAGGGTTGGGTAAAAGACCTTTAAACACAAACATGGAAATTCCTACAGCATTAGCGCAACTTCAGAAGCACATCCCAGCTGAAAAACTACAACATGCTAAGTTAGCCACAATGGTGCTTTATGATCAAGCTTATTCTGCCCAAATGCTTGCCCCCAGCAAGATACAGCCAAAAAGCCACCTCAACATTCAATCACCCTTACCATCATAAAGTAAATAAAATAGCTTTCAAGCCCACAAGAAAACCAAAACTCTTAACACATTGATGTAGTCTCAATTGAACAAGGGGCAAATAACTAAGATCTGTAACAGAACCAGATCAGATACATCAAAAAATTAGGGTTTCAAGGCTACCCAGTAATGTGATATGGGATGGTAACGGGTATTAAGGTTAGGTTTAGGTTGAAACAGGGATGGTATGTGCTTAAGGGCTTTGGTAATCAAGAACAGATCCCAATGGGATGACAAGTAATGAGAGACAAACAGGTTTGGTTTCTGGTTTATTGAGAAGCTGAGATGGAATGAAATTATTGAGATGGAAAATTATAGGTTTTTAGAGATGGTATGGGGCTGACACTTGGATTCCGTCTAGTTGTGGTGTCTAGGAGATGTCCTAAAAGTAGGAGGGGTTTGGATGGGCATGTTAGGAGATATTTGTTTGTTTTTGTGTGATAAGGGTTTCAGGATTCTTGAAATTCAAGAATCTACTTGCTTTTAGGGTTAGGCTGTGAGAAAAGGGTAAGGGCTAGGATCGGAGGTGAGGAAGAGTCTATGGTTTTCCGGTTGATTTCTGATGGCTGGTTTAGAATATATGGAGTTTCTTGAAAATAAGGGTTTCGCAAGCTCAAAGGGTTTTGGGTTCAAGAAAAGGGAAAGAGGGGAAAAGATGGGGCTAGGGAAGAGTTGGGTCTTCATTTAACCTGCTGTAGAACCTGTTCTTCTGTGAGAAAGGTGGATTGGTGGAGATTTAGGCTGAATCCATGGCCAAATCAAGGATATTGGACTTGAACCACCTTGGATTTTAAGCACCAAGGATCCCAGGCCTCTTGGACCTTCATCCTTAAGTAACCAATCTAATCATGGATCCTCATATCAGAAATTGCAGAGAGAGCAGCAAAGCTGATAAACAATTTTCAGGATTCAAGTAGCATATTCGTCCCATCAAAAGTTTTTTTTTTTTTTTTTTTTGGGGGGGGAGCGAGGGGAAGGGGGCATTTTTTATATACAAGGGGCCAATCAGCATTACAATGGGAGTCCTTGGTTGGGGCATGTACAACTTAAAAGAATTCAAACACGACACTGACCTCTAAATCGTGGACATCTATAAAATAGCCTAGAAACTAACTAAAACACAATGAAAAGACTTGTGTGTCCTCATTTCTTAAATTGGATCAAAGTTGCATCAAAATGGACCAGATTGAACCACTAGATCCGGTCAATTCAAGCTAGGTTAAAAGATTGGAGAAAAAACTAAATGTAGGAGCTATAATACTACTACTATTCTACCATATGCAGGGCAGCAAGCAATGGTGCCCTTTTAGGCTTCTTGCAAATGCAGGTCTTTAGGCCTGCATCACACACAACCAGCAAGCAAGAAGCCCGATGCATATTCTGGGGAAACATTTTCATTCAGAGCGATTCAGACAGCATCCGATCACAGGCCAAATCAGATTTGACTGAAACATAACTCCATCATAAATCCAAGATTGCCTAAATCTGAGGGGGGGGGCAATTTAAAATTTTAAATTTAATAAGGGCCTGTTTGGTTACATGAATCCAGAGATTTAAATCTCTGGATTCATGAATCTGAGAATTATACCCGTTTGGTTGTAAAAATCTCTAGATTCATGAAATCTAGAGATCCACCTTTTTACACTAAAAACGTGAATCTGTAGATTTATGGGTAAAGGGTGAAATCCAGAGATTTCAAAAAAGCTATACATTTGCACATTCACAAAAATCACATCAATCAAATATTTTTTTACGATGAATCCACAAATTTCATTCCACAACCAAACATTTAATTTTATAAATTATGACTCCATAGATTTGAAATTTATAGATTTGAAATCTCTAGATATTTGAAATTTCTAGATTCATGTAACCAAACAGGCCCTAACATAGTTACCCATGTGTATCGCATTTGTGGCAGAAATTTCAGCACAGAATTAGATGTCACAAAAAATATATCAAGCATACACAATTTTTTTTTTCAGCATACACTCTAACTACTTATTAATCAGGAAAGTTCATCACAATGTGTTAACAATATGCTGGTGTATGACCCTGGTAGGACCAATATCAATACAAATTTCATTTATTCACATGATAAATGTCAGGACATATATTTCTCACATCCTTTAAAAAAAAGTCACTAATAAAAACTGAATTAGAAGTCATTCAAAAGGCAGGCTTTATACAGGTACGTGACTGAAACAACAAATGCACACACCTTAGCTATACCCTCGATCTGATCCAGCAGCGAGATGATGTGACGCAATGTAACTGACCGATACCATAACTGATGCAATTGCTTATTGCGGGAACCAAGAAGCTTATTTTTTGTAACAGTCAAATCAACCTTTAACGCGGCAATGCTTCCAGCAGATTCAGTAAAAAGTCGCAAAATCTGAAGGGGCGAAGGAAGGGAATAAGAAAATATTCAGAGATTTGTGGCCATCCATTACTCCAAAAAACAGCTTGTAAAATTCAGAAGGTTAATAGATTAATAGGAAACAGGACCCATAAACACTAACTTTCAGATGAATGAAAATGAAAAGAATATTTGGAGAGATGATACGTAAAGGCAGAGGAAATACAAAAAATTAGCCCCCTATGGGCTCAAGAGACAACTTCTCAAAAAAGCGGGGTTTCATGCTACTATATTTCAAAGGAAAGAAAATATTAGAGATGTATATACAGTGCTAGTTTAATATGCTTTAAGTAAATAGTTCATTTACTTCAGGTAGATGGTTAGCTGTGTTTAGGGTAAGTAGTTTCTAATGCTTTAAGTAAGGCTATCACTTATTTAACATACCAAATTCCAAATTACAGACTTACCCTCACTGAGTACTACTAAGTACTAACGACAGTCCTACGATTGCTCATCAATAACTCACACACAAGATGGCCAAGGTACAATTAATTTGTGAAACCAGCCAACCAAGATCCAAATTAATAATCAAGGCATATATTGGCTGCAACACAGGACCAGATCACAGATGGTTTTCTAATTGACCAGGGGTTAGAAGCTTGTCAGTTATGTACTTCAGCAGCATGGACAGAAAAAGCAAGGAAAATAAAGGTGGAAAGAAGGGACCAAAAAGTGAAGAGGGGAGACAGAGAGAAATAGAGAGAATTCAGTTCAATAGGGGAAGAAAAGGAGGGGTTTGCCCGACAAGAGAACCAGTCATGAAGGACTGAGGAAGAGAGAAGACTGGATCAATAGGGGGAGAGAGATCAATCTGTCTAAGTGAGTGACAGAGAGAGAAGCCTTCCTCGGCCAGCATACTTACACTAAGAATTTTTTTTCTTTTCATTTCTTTCTCAATTAAATATGTTGCAATTTGAGTTCAAGGATATTTTTGTGGTCTTTGTCCTTAGAAGCATTCATGCACGTGTACCTCTTCTCGAGTTTCATCTAATCTTATTATAAAAGAACCAGGCTGTGAACTTAACATCATAAGCCATTATTCCCTGACTTTTCTCGCTATTTCCTCATGCCGTTAAGCTAAGATCACTATGGGAATCTGAAGCCTGATGCACAAACCCTCAAACCTGCACTCCAATGTCCCCCTAATTTGTTTGTGGAAGTTGTGATAATAGTTTTGTGAACAATATGACACTTAGGATATCAACTTCGGGACATAGCAGATCTCATTATTCCTATCATAGAAAGAGCTAAACTCCTTTTCATGGTTTGATCATGGTTATTCACCAGATTGGGCTTCAAATGAACTGCCAAAAGGCAGCTATTGAAGGCTTCACAAGAGCTTGACATGCTCAGAACTCAAAACAGGAATCGCAGACCCTCCTTCTGATGATTACCAATGTAGCATCCTTCGCACAAAAAGCAAAGGATGAAGAATAATTTAGAAATGATTTGCAAAAACATAACATAGTCAAGTGAAAAACCCTTCATGGACCTGGGAATAATTTTGAATTGCTCTGTTGAAGCCAGTATGGTAAGCATGCACAACTTCATCCACAACATCTTCAACAATTTCGCTCTGCTCCTTCAAGTAACTTACTTCACTTTCACGATCCTTTGATGTCAAGATATGGACAACATGAGGTAAGGAATCAAAACGTGCAGCTGCCCAGCTTTCATCTACTTTTGAAAGATCTTCCTTCAAGTACTGAATGAAACAAAATCAACGATATTAATAACACTATAAACGAGATATGGTGGACCAAAAACCACAATGATAAAAATCATGATATGATAAGAGAGAAGCGCTGAACAAATTGGTTGAGGAATCCACCAATTGATGGGATCACTTCTTACTTTTAATGGTCACATATATTTAATCAATTTAACCAAGTTACTAGTATGCAAGCTTGAGGCATCTCAACTCTGCTGGGAACATTCTCTTCTCGACAACAGTAGAGCACGGCATTTTTAAAATTCAACTGCTAACAGAGGAAACATACCTAACCCATTGCATTTCGAGCAATTCCCGTAACATAGAATCCAACTTCTTAGCTATACCATCAAAAGAAGTCCTGTAGTAAAATAAAACTTACAGGTTTATCTGCCACAGCGGTTGGAAGCCCATCGAAAATGCCCATCTTTTAGCTGATTACCACACTCTGTAAATGAGACCAAAACTAAAATGATTATCATGCAATACACTCCAAAAAGTAAAGGAAGATAACTCCACACTCTTGTGAAATAAAAAAACAGATTTGACGGAAGATAAAACATTGAACAACTCAAATTGACAAACGTAACCTATGAAAATTGACGCAACAAAAATAAAAAACATACAAATTGTTACCTGGGATCCTCGCTAACTGTGGAAAATAGTACACAGCAGATAACGGGGGAAATTGATGAGATCTTGACGTGATATAGAAATGAAGAAATCTCCACTGATATCGGCTTGTCGCCATTGTTGTTAGTTCGAGGTTCTACAAAAGCGGTTGAATCACAACGGTAAGAGTCTCACTGCGATATTGCGGGACAAAGACCGTATCCGCTACTCACTGTGGCCCCCCGAGCAGACCTGTTTCCCAGATCCTTTTTACAGTCTGAGACTCTTGAGTTACAACATCCGGAGATTTTAATTAATAATAGCAAAGACGCACGTGCGTAATATATTAATCTGAAAAAAAATCAGGGGTTGAATTTTTTTATTTTTTTTCTATTTCTAATGCTTGTTCTTTAATTGCAGGCATTTCTTTCTTTTCTTTTCTTTTTTTCGATACAAAGACGGGGCTAAACAACCCCAAATGAACAAACAGAAAACTTAACTTAAACAAGACTCTCTGTCCACCATGAGAATTCCTTATAACCCAGCTAAAGGATCTGGGAATAAAGTCCATGGGTCTAAAGGACAAAGTTGCACCCTAGACATTCAATTAACAGCTTTGTTTACTTCTCTAGCAAGATGAACAAACCTCACCCTTTTATTGAGGAAATAAGAAGACATTTATTTCCTTTATAATACAAGAAAACAATATTTTTTTATTATAAATTACAAATCAATAAATGTTTAATTTTTATTTCCTCTTTAGTAGATGAAGTGTTCTTTTGTTGGCTTTTTTTTAGGGTTAATTCTATAGTCGTTGATTCGTGGTTATGATTATATGTCTCATTTACAGTCTATCTAAAAATGATTGATTATATAAACCATGTCTATGGTTAATCAACTGTTCAATCCAAATCACATTTTGATCTTAATCAGCTAAAGTTTATCTACGTTGATCTAAATCATTAAGATCTATAATTTTGATTTATAGATTTCTATGAAAACTTATTAAGACCGAACTCTATTCAATTATTCAAAAACTCCTAGATGATAAATTAAATAAGCTTATCAAGCATACAACAAGTAATATCAATCTTCACTAAATCAAAGTTTGCATAAGAAAAAAATAGTTTACTATCATTAAACTCAAGTGAGCTAGCATGCCTCAAAAAATTATGAGGCAACATTATGTTCTATTTATAATCAAATTGAAAGATATATGGATTATTTTGTGTTATGAGATACATAATAGAATATAAATAAAAACAGTTAAAGGTAATTTTCATCTTTTATTTTTACCAATTTTTCAAAAATCAAAAGACCATTTTGGGTCAAAATGCAAAAATCATTTGATAATCAATAGATAAAATATATTTTGTACTAAAAAATATGTTTGGGCATATAGTTTTTATGAAAATATAATTTTTTTCATAGGTTTAAAATTTTATATTAAAAAGAAGAATAAGAAAAATAGGGAGCACTTGGTGGCAATTCAAAACCGAGGCTAGTTTTTTGACTCTGTATTTTATAAAATAAAATAAAATAAAACAAAACAAAATAAAATAAACCTATGTTATCCCTCTCATCAATGTTTTTAAATGGTATAATTTCGTCCACAAGCTTTCGAGGGTGTCTATAAAATTGTACCAAACAACCAATAGTCAGGGTCTTTATGAAAGTTTACCTTTTCTCCTCCTTTTAAGGGTACTCCTTGACTTTGCCTTCCATCTCATCTCGTTCTCTTTCCTTTTCTAAACCTATATGTGTCATGGTGTCACGAGTCATCCTGCTGGAGTCGAACTTTCTATGACAATTGTTAAAGGCTTGAAGAAAGGAATAAGAAGGCTTAACAGTATGATAGTTATATTGACTCAATCTGGACTAACTGGGATCAAATTATGGAATTCTTACCAATTCCTCTCAAGCCATGACCAATGGAGCTACTTCCAGACCTTCTGATTTTAACACCAATAATCAAACGGATATCTATTAAAAAGTCCAAGCTAAAACAATTATCGGAGGTGGTACAACGAGATAGCTATTGTGGCACTAGGAAGGAAAAGTGCTAGGACATGGGATGAATGGAGTGCTTGGTTTTAGCCTTTGAGGCGTGGTTATGTTTGCGTCAGTGTCCGCCTGTTTGGTGTGTCTCCGCAGGCGGTGGTGGTGTGTTATGTTTATCATACCCATTAGGTTTTTCTTGATTTGAGGGTTGTCACAATCAGTATTTTGAGGGTTTATTGGGTTCGGCCCATCCCTTAGTCTTTGTTTTTTATTTTTATTCGGTGTTTGTGTTTGTGTTATTTTTCAATTATGAATGAACTGTTTGAACTTGTGGGACTAAGCCAGTTATGGTGTAATCTCTGTTTTTTCTTGTATTAAATAAAAATAATAATAATAAAAAAATTGTACCAAACACAACACCACCAGAAATATTTATATTTATGTGGATAAAAAATAGAAAGCAAAAACCATACCAAAGACCGCCTTAGTCTTAACGAATCAGACCATGAGTCATGATGCTGTGATGACAGTTCACCGACCTCACCCGACTCACACAGCGACAATGTATTTCTCCCTCCAAATATTAAATGTTTCAGTAGAATATAGAGAGCACCAAGGCAAGAGAGTGACGTTTAAGCAAAATATTTACGTCTTTCTGAACCAAAGCTGCGTCGGTGCTCTTGTTTAGGAGTTTAATCTCATCTGTTGAATGTGTTTCTCTCATCGCCATGGGTTTGGCAATTCTCAGATCCGCAATGTCTTTTCTATCACTTGTAGGTGTTCTTGTACTTATTTCAACAATTAGGGCTACTGAGGCATCGATCCATTTCTACGATACTGAAATCTTCAAAGAAGTCGGCAACGCTTATCTGCTCTCTGGTGGAAGTGAAGGAATTGTGGCTTCTCGTGTTGCTCCTCCAGATTCTACAGAGCGGCATTTCAGATTAGGGACCCACGATGGTCTTTCTTATATCCGGTATTCTTTTCACTAGTTGATTCAGTCCCTCTGTTTTTAAGTTCGAATTATGATGCTGCATTGTTACGTTGGAGAGAGATCTAGTTAGAAATCTGGATTGTAAGCTGAACAAGTAACAACGACTATATGAGATGGAAATGATGAATTATAACTTGAGTTCAGCTTCGAATGCTTTTAGGTGCTATCGATTCGATAACTTAGTGCTAAAGAATGAAAGGCTTCCATTTAAATCTCTCTAAACTGCTCGATACTTATTGAAATTTGTTTTCTTTTTCATTCTTATGAAAAAGGTACTTGGATCTTGGAATCCTCACTGTTCCGTGTTCTCTGGTTGTTTTTTTTTCTTCTTTCTTTTTGATGAAACTTTTAACTTCAGACTTAATTTTCTATAAAGTGGGAATTCCACGGGGAAGCCACTTGTGCGTGAGAATTGGCCTTCTCAGATCATACAGATGGGATCCCTTATATTATTAACGAAATTAATGATTTCTCTATGAATCTTTTCATTTCTACTTGAATTTCTTTTTCTGGGTCATTTATAAGAGGGCAGTTTAATATAGATATCTTTATGGTAATCTGTTTGATTTTCTGTCTTTTGTTTCTTCATTTTTTAAAGAACTTTTTTTTTTTTTTTTAAATTTTTTTTTTTAACTGAAGTGGGAACTCAATCAGCGGAACAGATGTGGGAGTTGGTATTGCAGTATTAGTCTTCGATCTTCAGATAGTGCATAGTTTGGACCCAAAGAAGGACGACACAAGTAGAAAGGAGGCATTCGTTATGCTCAGTTAATGGAGAGAACACCAATGTGGCTACTTGCTAGAAGTATGTCAGTAAATATACCTGGGTTCAGGACCTGATTTTAATGGCCAATAACCCACCTATCACCTATAGAAAAGAAAGAAAAAATTGCATACTTATCCAGATGGTACTTTTTTGTGGAGTAGTATGCGATTGATTTATTGTTCTTCCTGGTCTTGTGCTTATAATTGTTATGCAGCAGGTCATGCTTACCCACCTGGTTAATTTGTCAACTTTTATGGCATGTGGTACAATTTCTTGTCACATGATAGGTGGGGTTTTTGATTGATTGTATTGACAACAATAACAACATTACTGCAATGCGAGCTGTGCTCAACATCTAGGACTCCAAACACGTTTGTACTTAAGACACTATGAATATTAACCAGCTAATCATCTAAATCTCATATTCCCAGCCTCTACCATTATTTTACACCCACTAAATGGACCATCACAAAGAAAACCTTTGGATCAAAGGCCCAATCCATGTGTAAATCTTATTTACACTAAAATAAGTTTAGTTACATAAGTCCCTGCATTTCTCTCTCTGAGCCCTGATTTGGCTGGCTATCTTTAAGTCATTGTTATCTGTGTTTGGTTTGGTTACTATTTTTATTTTAGCAACATGTTTAGCTGTTTGATGATGTTCACAGGTTTGAGAATATCACCTTCCGGAGGAGTAAGGAAGCTGCTGACAAGCATTCAACTATGGAACATAGCACAGGCCTGGTTCAGGCTATTATTTTTGAGGCAGCTGATCGGGATAATATTGGTGGTTCTGCTTATGGTGGGCAAAGGGCAATATGTTGCACCCCTGATCTGGCAAAGCTTGAAGGTTGTAAGCAGGGTGAAGTTATTAGGAGACCTTCTGCTGGGGATCTTGACTGGCCTATTGTCTTAAATACACAGTTTAGCGCAAATTATTTGTTCACACGGATGGATTCTAAAGAGATTTACGTAAAAAAGAGTGGAATGTATAACTTGTTCTTTATATCCTGTGATCCAAGTCTCAAGGGGCTGGCAATGAGTGGGAAAACGGTGTGGAAGAATCCTGATGGTTATTTACCCGGGAGGATGTCACCGCTGATGAAATTCTATCAATTCATGTCAATTGCGTACTTAATACTCAGCATCATATGGATTTTTCAGTATGTCAGGTTTTGGAAGGATGTATTGCAGATTCAGAACTACATCAGCACTATTATTGTTCTTGGTTTGTTTGAAATGACTCTTTGGTATTTTGAGTATTTAAATTTTAATAATACTGGAATTAGGCCAATTGGGATCACAACTTGGGTTGTTACAATTGGAGCCATAAGGAAAACATTTTCACGCATTCTAATACTCTGTGTTTCTATGGGATACGGTGTCGTGAGGCCTACTCTTGGAGGTCTTACCTCAAAGGTTATTCTTCTTGGAGTGACCTGTTTCTTGGCAACAGAGTTGCTAGATATCACTGAGTATGTGGGAACTATCAATGACATAACAGGGAGAGCAAGACACCTCCTGGTCCTTCCTAGTGCATTCTTGGATGCCTTTTTAATATTATGGATTTTCACTTCTCTTTCAAGGACATTGGAACAGCTACAGGTATCTCAATCTTTCCATAAGCATGACATCTGTTGGTATGGCCGTATGGGCATACAACAGTTTACCAATGTTTCACGTTGTCTTGTAATTTTTGCATTTTTCAGGCAAAAAGAAGTGCTGCTAAGTTGGATATCTATAGAAAATTCTCAAATGCATTAGCAGTAGCTGTGATTGCTTCAGTTGCTTGGATTGGTTATGAGGTATGTCTTCAGTAGCTGCCTTGATTTTTGTTTTATAAAATGAATTACTGTCCCTGTAGGTTTCTATTAGCTCTTGCTTTATCATGGAGATGGTGGACAATTTTTCTTCCTTCCTTCCTTTGCACCATGCTTCAGTCTTTGATCTTTAGGGATCCTTCTTTGTCAATATCACTTCACATGGAAAATGAATGGGTTTGACTTTCCAGGGGTAAAATATGTCAACAGGTATCTTTGCCGCTGCCCAGTGTATCTACACCTTACACATTTATCCTTGGAAAGATTTATGATCTTTGTACTCTAGTGAAGGAGATATGACCTGATTATTGTTACCAAAAGATGGGGCAAAATGGTTGTCATGTTAGGCTTGGCACTGTGGTCCAGCTTATTGTTTCAGACGTATGGATAGGTAAGATCCACCTTGATTGGATAGCGGAGCTGTAACCCTAGCCTTAGATTAGGATTTGGGAATCTGATCGCTTTCATGGTTAAAACAGAAATGAAAATCGAAGACTGGCAAACAAGCTGATCTGAATAGGAAGGTACTCAGTAGCGAGGTTTTTCAGAAAATCTAAAACAACTGATGACTGGTGACTGAATCAATCATAAGAAAATTACATTCAGTTAGAAGACTGATCGAAAAAGGGCTGATTCTGATCATATGTATGGTAACAGATTGAAACTGAAAACCGATTATTGGGATACAGTTTTATGAGCCAGAATTATGATCTCAGTGGGACCTGGGAAATCAAGAAGAAAACTTTGAAGTTGATTTCAAGCCCGCAATTACGTTGGGAATCCACCCAAAGCCACTAAGGAATCCACCTTACGTTTTAGAGGAAATCTATCCTCATGTAGGACCATTTTGTATCCACATAAAATAGAAGACCAGAACTTGATTTCATTGAAAAAATGTTTAATCACATGAAGGGTGATCCTTATCTATGGTTGATCCACCTTGGGCTAGCAGTAACCCAGAAACCTCCAAATCTGACAATAGCTTCTAGTATAAATAAAAACTAACCTAGGTTTCAAATTCTCTAAACAAATATAGAAACCAAAGCTGGGTGAATGATTATTTCTGATGCAATTGCCTTAGCCTGGCTGGGTTGACATGTCCTAATTGGGAGGCCCAAACCAAGGACTGGCTCTAGACTGGTTTTCTGGATTAGCAAAGGCTGTCATTTTAATGTAGCGTCAAAATTAAGTTAAATTTAGCCCCAAAAATACTTGCAAACTCAAACTGAATGCTGGTAATATGATAGTAAAGCAGTCATGAAAATTTGACCAAAACTGATTGCTGGTTTGGGAGTTATGACTTCAAAATAAAAATAGTAACTAGGTGTTTATAGGTCAATATTCCAAGCAGAATGAACCCAAACTTGGATCAAATGGTGGTGTAATAGGTCTAAGCTGGTGCTGCATTTTTGAGAGAATTTTGATGATTAGAGCCCCAGTTATGGAGGTGGACTGAACTTAGGAACTCTGTGTTCAAGGGAAAATTAAGTAATGAATGGAGGGAAGGAGTGGGTCAGTTGAAGGGAGAAGAGATGGAATGGGGGTCTTTAAACCCAGCAGGGTTTGTGAAGGGGAGGACGGAGAAGAAGGTTCAGCAAGTTGCAGCAATAAATCAAAACCTCAGTCAACATGTCTGTTTGAATGGCAGTTTAGCAGCAGTTTAGAACAGCAGCTCGATGAAGGGATGACCACAAGCTGAAGGTCAGGACACCAATATCGAGGGGCTTACACCATAGGGGTAAAGTTCAAGGGTATTGCAAGGGATCAACTCCAAACATGGAAAGTAGTTTGTTAGAATTCTGTTGGGCTATGTTTAGGGGAATAGAGGGACTGTTAAAAGGGGGGAGGGGATTGAATAGTGTCTTTTGTGGCAAGCTTGCTTGCAGAGAGGGGAAGACCCTCAGTTAGGGGCAATCTGAGTTGGGCATTCTGGGGCTCGGGAGTTACTTGTATCACAGAGTGTTCATCCCTATTTCAAAGGAGAATCAATCATAGGATTCCCAGTTGTATTCCTGTTTATTCTCTCCAATTGCAGCTTGTGAGTGTGAAGGTGAGTAAATTATGGTGGGAGTGTGTGTGTATGTGCGCCATGGAGTGTGAAGGGACCTAAAGAGTGCTGCTGAGAGCTGGTTGCAGGGCTTTCTCCATTTATTCTAGGGATCTATTGGGAGTTCTTATCAGTTTTTCTTTCTATCAACAGCAGCAGCATGGTCTCAACACCAGTACGATTCAAACAAGAGAAGAATAGAAGAAAAAGGACAAAGAGAAAGTAAAAGGGATGAAGGTGTTCAGTTCTCTCAGCTAGGTTTGTCAACCCTAGGTGTTCGGCACTCACAGCAAAGCCCTAGCTCTTTGTATCACTCATTATGGTCAAGGGAATAAAGGACTCAAAACAAAGCTTCATTCAACAACTTCATAAATTGTCGAGGGATGTGAACAGGATGTTACCAATAAATAAGGGTTCATAGACTTGCTGAGTCCTTGCTGAGAAACTATCTCTTGCTGAGAAATAAAACTAATTATCTCGACATTTAAATAGAAACTCTAAGTTGCAAGGTTTCTAAAAAGGAAACAACCAACTTGATAGAAGTTAAAAGTCTCCATCCCAATCAATCTCTCTCTTTCTCTTCACTCCATTAAGTACTGCTGCGGTTCTGTAACCTATTGACTTCCTACATGGAAGTTTGGAAGGGTTTGGATGTCAATTGGTTAAGTTATAGTAGTTCCCTCTTTAATACCTTGCTCTTCCTGAGATTTAGTGTAAGATACCTTGGAGCTTGGCACACCCCAACATTATTCTTAGTATCCCCACCATGCTGACCCTGCAGTCCCCATGAAGTCTCTCCTTGTACCAAAGTTAAATTTTTCGAAGTCTATGCTTCATAGATAGACCGTGGATGATAGCTACATTTCCAAATAATTACTGAAGTTGTCGTGTTTTAGTGTGATATTTTGAGAAGTAAGACACGTTCTGTGACTTTTTTAGTTTTATTGCAGGTTAAAGCTTTAAACCAGTGTGGGGACGGTATTCTTACACAGATTTTTGTTTGCTGCTACATGTGGGAATGCAACACGTGGCAACTCTAGATTCAACTGCTGTGATTAAAAGGGCGGGGGAGATTACAGAAGTTGGATCTAGAGCTGCCGTGTGTTGCCTTCCAAGAGGCGCACGACAGCAAACAAAAGTTTCTTCTTACACTGGCTCCCCTCGACTCCGTCAAATTAGGAGTTAGGGGGTGTCAAATGTCATATGCATATCTTGTTGCATAATGCCAGTAATGCATGGCTGTGCATTAAACTTTTGACACAAGTATTGCCCTATTGCCCATATGCGACATCCTCCTTATACTGGAATCATCTTCCACTCGTGATTTTATCATTAAAAATATGCTTCCTGTCACAGGTTTTCTTTAAAGCTACAGATCCATTCAGTGAGAAGTGGCAGAGTGCTTGGATAATCACTGCTTTTTGGGATGTTCATGCTTTTGCGTTACTCTCTGTTATCTGCTATCTATGGGGACCATCTCAGAGCTCTCAAAGGTCAAACTTTTGTGAAATCACAGTTGAAAATTAAGATTTTCCCCCCATTTATCTCCCTTCCCCCTTGACAATTATTTTATTTTATTTTATTTGCAACCAGGTATGCATACTCAGAAGAAGTGGGAGAAGAGTTTGGTGATGAAGAAGCCCAATCTCTGACCAGAGGAACAACTGAAGGTGATCTTAGTTTAGTCAAGCAGGAAAGGAAAGAGAAGAATGTTGAAGATGATGACTCTGATCTAGAAAATGACAGAGAAGAAGACAAAAGGGAATGATCCATTAGAAGTCATCACAAAAGGCATCATGATCATGTTTTTTGCCGTAGGAACCTTTTTCTGAAAGCCATTGATATTTGATGGGGAAGTTGTCGGTAATTTCATCCCCATTTGTCATTGCTATTCTTGAATTTACTGGATATCTGAGAATCCACTCTCCACCAAAGAAATCTACTTGTATTAGAAACGTTAATGTTGTAAATAGTTTTTGAACAAGAATTCCCACTTTTGGGATGATCCATTGCCCCACACCCCACAAGATCATCCAAGAACCAAGATCTCCTAAAATATTTAATGAAGGTTTTTCATGGTTGGCCCCATTGTGTAATTCTTGTGAGCCATTTTTCCCTATGCTTTTTTCCCTTTTGATAGAATTTTCCCAATGCATACATGCAAAAGTTTTGTAACAAGTGAAGCTTTTGTTATATTGTAAGTGAAATAAATGATTGAAAGATTAAAAACAATTTGCCAAAAAAAAAAAATAAGAATGTTCTATACACCCACCTTTCACGATGTATATCCCAGAAAGAAAAAAACACGAAAAATAAATGTTTGCTAAAAACGTGGTTGATTTACAGATTAAATATCACCATGAATACGAAAATTATGATCCACCAGCTTCCAGCAAATGATCTTAAGCCGTTTGATCCACTGCAGATAAGCTTGTTATCATGATAGGTACACACCGTTGCATTCCTGTAATTGATTACAAAAACGTAAAAAGTGTTAGTGACAATTCTGACAGAAAATTTAAGATAATTAATCTCTAGTGAGTACCCTTAAACTGAAGTTAAGCGTGTCTTAAGCTCATACAAAATGGTTTATTACTTGTACGTCCAATCAGTGCATCCGACCATGGTTTAACCACCTAAAATATGGTTTTCATTGGATTGGTTTTCAACATTATTAGTAGAAAATTTTACTTTAGGGCCCTTAGAAGGGCTTAAACTCAGTTTGGGACCCTTTAGTTGCTAAAATTATGTCTAGGTCCAGCTGAAATAAAACTCGTCATTTAGATATGAAATGACTATAATAGCCTTATTTTAAATGAAAAGAAATAAAATTACAATTTTACCTTAAACAACACCCCCATAAATAAAATAACTGTAGCACCCTTATCTCAAATTAAAAGATGGTGTTTGAAAACAGCCTTAATAAAGTGGAGATCCTCTCCACCTAGACCAGCAATTTTCCTTCCTCCCACACTCACATATGACCTGACATAGGCCTGCCCATATACTATGGGCAGGCTCTATGTGAGTGTGGGAGAACTGGAGGACGACCTGCTTGGGTAGAGATGATTTGGACTTTCTTTCATAATTCTTACCTCGTTGCGCAGAAAGTGATGACGTAATCAGATGCTGTGCACGTAAGAATACTACTAGGATCATCATATGCATAGCTGTAAGCTGTTGGGCAAGCCTCCTTAAATTTTTTGGAATAAACGGTAGGTTGGCATGTTGATGGGTTCCCAAACGTACCCTTACAGCAATACCGATCAGTACCAAACTTGGCACAAGCACTTTGGCAACTAATAACTTTACCGTCATCCTTAATGGCGAGTTCTTTCGGACAAGTTTTTCTCAAGTCACCATCACAGCCTGCTTTGCTGCAATTTCCCCCAGTACCATTAATCGGTGTGACACTAATCGGCAAATTGAATCCATCAACAAGACTAACGTCGTAGAAATCCGGCGATGCAAGTGTGAATTCAGCAAGGGAGGCTGGTGGTTCGCCGGCGGCACCACACTTAAGGGTGTTACCACACCTACCAGTTTGGCACATTCCCTGACCATCTTTATCAAACTTGCAACCGGTTCGACCCCATATCCGACCAGACCATCCGACCGGTGCGGTGAAGATCCTAGATTGGCCTGATTTTAGTTCGAAGCCACCTCCATCAAATTTATCACCCGGTATGATTCCGGGCCAAACTGTTTCTGAGCAATTGTTTATTATGGTGAAAACTCTTGCTGAATCACTCATTTTTGCTCCTACCAAGTACCAACACAACAAAGTAAGGGGAGAAGAGATAAGTAAACGATCAACAAGATAAAAAAGAAAAATCTCAAGAGAAAAGAGTTTCATGTTTGCACGCACCTGAAGTTATGATGATCGCGACTAATGTGACTGTTAAAAGTCCTCTGAGAAGTAAAGCCATTCCTTCTGCTTCTTGGTACGTAGCTCTTGCTTTGGTTGAGATTTGATGATGAGGTATAAGAAGAGACGGAAGATTGCATGAAGAATGGATATGATTAAGAAGAAGGGAGAAGAAGAATACGTGATGGAGAGAGTGAATCTCAGAAACTGCACGTCTGTAAAGCCACCTTTGTAAGTTCAATTCTTTTCTTCCTTTGTTTCCCCAAAACAACGCTTTCGCTTGCTTGGAATACCTGAAAAGCATATCATACGTACTCATAGATAATTAGTACTTCATTACTTGATTCACATCACAAGTATCCCTTGAGAACAAAGCAATAGCAACAGTGACCGGTTCAACCACATCATTGAAAGAAATAATTTTAGACAATTTTTTGAAATTTCCTTTTCCTTTTTCCTCCCTTACTTTTGCTTATTACCATCGGAGTCCATATCGTTACAGTGTGCTTGGAAATTAAGACATGATCGCGTTTTTTTTAAAATATGGAATATTTAATGTGGGACCCATCTGACACGTGGCATATAAGCGAATCGTCAAGAACGATAATACCCGTCGAATAGCTCAACAGGCAAAACTGCCTCACTCATAATCTCGGAAATGCCATGTGAAATTTCATTAGTGACCTATTTCACTGGCTTCTAGCGAGAAGATAATCGAAGGATACTCTTGTAATCTCACATAAAGCTCAGAACCGTTGGGCGCTTCGGAATGAGACTAGTGGCAGGTGATGCTTCGGAATAGGAGAAAGATGGAATACTCACAAATTGTGGAGGGAGCTTTCCAGTCTCAGAATCTTTCTTCTCTTGCGTTATTTTCACTCTCTCTTGTTAATTAGGGTTTAGAAGTTTTGAGTTGTTGCAGAAGAAGCTCTAGTGGTTTAAGCTTTTTCAGTTGTGGTCAGTGATGATGGCACAAGAGAAGAGATCGACAGGGGTTGTGAAATGGTTCAATGGGCAGAAGGGGTATGGCTTCATATCCCCAAATGATGGGAGCGAAGATATATTTGTTCACCAATCGTCGATCCGTGCAGATGGGTTTCGGACTCTAGGGGAAGGCGAGCAGGTCGAATTCGAGGTCGGACAAGGTGATGATGGACGAATGAAGGCTGTAGATGTGACTGGACCTAATGGATCGAACGTTTCTGGTGTTGGTGTCGGTGGTGGTGGTGGTGGTGGACGTGGGTTTTCTCGTGGAAACGATAGGGATGGTGGTTATGGGAGTTTTGGCGGTGGGTTTGGAAGAGGATGGCGAAGCGGTGGAAGAGGAGGGAGATCAGGTGGAGGAGGCTTTGGAGGGAGGTCAGGGGGAGATGGCTATGGTGGTGGTGGTGGTGGTGCATGCTATACTTGTGGGAAAAGTGGTCACTTGGCAAGGGATTGTTATCAAAGCAGTCCTGGTGGGAGATACAGCGGCGATGGTGCTGGGAGATACGGCGGCGGCGGGGTGGGAGATACGGCGGAGATGGTGGCTTTGGCGGTGGGAGATACGGCGGCGATGGTGGCTTTGGTGGTGGTGGTCGTGGTTATACGGTTGGTGGCAGGGGTTGTTATAATTGTGGTGAGAAAGGGCATATTGCGAGGGAATGCCCAAATGACCAGAGATGAGTTTATAAGAATGAGATCGTTTTGTTGCTGAGTTGGTTTGGCTATTTGGTATTACCGCTCTCTATTTGGTTTTCTTTTGTGAATTTCCTATAAGATCTTCTGTGACGAGGGCAAAAATTTGCAGAGGAGGAGGTAGATCGTATCACAATGGCTGTTCTATTGTCAAGTTTCCCACTAATCTCTTTTGGGGGTTGATTCAATGCATTTGCTGAGTGTTGTGATTAAATTGTTTACAGAAGATATAATTTCTTGTTCTTCCTTAAAAGAATCTCTATTACTAGTTAATGAAATCCTTTTTTGTTGGCAGTGTTTTGGCTGCAACGCTTTACTCTTCATGGGTCTCTTTGATCTAATCCGTAAGATTCCTGAAAATTTGCTATGGTTCATTTCAATTTTAGGTAGCTTAGAAGTGCAGCACAGCCTGCCTTGTTTATGTGTTGTCATCAATGATACTCATTCGTCATGGGGAAGCTTCTGAACTTAATTTATTTTCTTACAAATAGAAAAGGCGTGACATTTAAGCACATGAGCATATTCTTTTGGTTGGGATTTATGTGGATGTTGAGATATAATGTTGTGTTGATCTTATCCTGACAAAGCAAGGATACAGTCAGTGACCAGGAGCCACTCTTGGTCCACTCATTATCTAAATCTTTGGGGCTCGGCTTCAGTGCTGTGTAATTAATACGTACCACTATTCAGTAACGGTTCGCTGCAGGTGATGCGCATTAATTATGGAACACCCAAACAATTTCCAAATCTTTGGGGCAGACATGAATGATGCGCATTAAATGTGCACATCTGCTGCCGACTCTTTGTCTCACAAGTGATTAAAAGCAAAATGGATACCCAAAATCAAAATCTTAGTCTGCACTGAAGTTGAACCCAAATCTTTGCAAGTGGATTAAATTGTCTTCTATTGTTTCAACATTTATTATTCGATGGTCTATCACTTGGGCTTCCTATTGAGCTGAGCTTACAGTTGTTCTTCATTGCCATTGCAAGGTCCAACTGTTTGAATCCTAACTAGTCTCTGTTGAAACTGAACTTTACCCTCTTCCTGTGCTCAATTTAACCGTCCGTAGACTCAACTAATAACTCCATATGTGCTCTTCATGTTTTGTTTTGAAATAACTACAGAAGCTTTATGGTACCTGGCAATGCAAGAAATGTCAATGCAAAGTTGTTGCTTTGCCTTGAAAGACTCTCCTACTTATATTTGCATGTTATTCAAACAAGCTAAATAATGAGTACAAATTTCAGGGGTTCCGTGTTTCCTGCAGATCTTTCTTTGCCTACCTCTTGTAGTTGTAGACCACATTTGTTTACTTATTCAAGCCTCTTTATTGTGGTATTAGTGTAAAGGGTGTATTAGTCATCGGGAGTTTTGCTTCTTAATTTGACTAAAGTTTAAGAGGTGGTCCATTGATCAAGGTATGGCGAACTTCGCCGCCGGTTCGCACCATGGAGAGCCGACGAATTTTACCAAGATTTCGGCCAAAATTGCCAAAAATTCTACCCATTATTTATAAACCCTACTTCTCAAACGTCAGACCCTAAAGCGGATGACCATCATTTTCCATCTACCTCTTGCTCTTTCTTGTAGGAAGAGAACCTACTCGATCTTTGTCAGTGAAGGTCGTCCTCTACTTTGAGTTTTCTCCTCTAAAGTCTATTATGAAGGTCGTCTTCTATAGATTTCCTCTCTGCCACAAGTTGAAAGACCAGATGCCCTGTGGTGGTTGCTTCGCTCACATTCGGGCTGCTATTGCTTTGAATTGAAGTTATATTTGTTTATTTTTCATATCATTTTCACCACCTCTTCCCTAGAACTCTATAACGGTGAGACTTGAGTTTGAGTGAGTTGGGTTCTCTCCTCCCCTACTCTATCCGAAGAACATTAATTTTTTCCATTTTTGAACAAAGGAAGAAAATCTCTCCGCAGAGATATAAGAGTTTGAATTTTTCGTTTATGTCGAACACAAGGACTAGTCGATCAAATTTGATTGTTTCAAACATCATAACCTTTGGTTTTTCTTTGATTTGCAGACAAAAGAAATAAAGAATATCCGGCGAATTTTGGCGATATTCGCTAGCATTTCGCCAGTTCGCCAATTGGCGATATTCCTACGAAGTTTGGAAAATCTTGTTTTTGGGCCATTTTTATAACGCTATGTGTTGAACCCATCGAATATCGGTCAAAATTCGCTGAAATGTCTTACTGTGCCACTGACCCCACCAGTTAGAACTTAGGCTGAACCTTGTGTATATTGTAGTTGAACTTGTTCTTAAAGGCACACTGTTAGAGCAGGCAAACCATAGGGATCGACAAACCGTCTCAAAAGTTCAAGTCAGATTAGATTCCTAGTTGGTTCTTAATCTAAGTAGTTTGATGGAGCGAGAGGCAGAAGGATCTCTGGGTGTAAGAAGACTTTATTTTATAATTGTAAAAGAGCCATCGATCTTCTGTGATTTTCCTTCATCTCCCAACATGAACAGAGAAGACCCAGAGGCGAGCAGATATTGGTTCCAAGATGAATATTAGGGGTGTCAATTTATAGCCCGAACCGTTAAAACCGAACCACACCGGCCCATTATAGCCCAAACCGGCCCGAACCGAACCTAAATGGGCTGTAATTGGGCTGAGGGTTGTGGAGCCCGCACCAACCCGAAACTAAACCGTAACCCGTTATAACCCGTTTTGTAATTTTACATTAAATAGTATTTGAATCATTATATTACCATTAGGTAGTTGGTATAAACAATTAAAAAATTAAGCATGAATTCCAAGATCAAATAGTCATTTTACTACTTAATATCTAGGTTCTTGATTTCTAAAGAATGGGTGAGGTTTTTTTTTTTAATGGAAATTGACCAATAGCAACTTTGCTTTCCATATAATTTTCGCTTTTGTTGTAGGATGCTCAATTGTTCTTCTTGTGCTTTTTTTTACTCACCATAAACTGTTAATCAATCCGAATTTAAACCGTTAGCCCAAACCATTAGTTAGCCCGAACCCAAACTGCACCAAACCAAAACCAGTCCGAAACCGTTATTTTGTTAAAGGGCCGTGTTTGGGCTAGGTGCTTTTCAGCCCAAAACCGTTAGGCTCAACCTGAAACCGCCCAAACCGCACAGTTGACACCCCTAAATTGAATATGCAGTTAGAAGTGTTTTCAAAACTTAACACCAGCCCAACCTTGAGCCTTCTTAGCTCAGCCCAGTCCGTCAATGAGGTTGGGCGATTGGGCCGGGTTGGGCCTAATTCACAATTGTTTCTGCACTAAGGAAGAAGGAAACATGTGTGAATGCAGGATTGCTTCGTAATTCCACCCGACGGTGAGATTTTGTTACTTTGCACCATAGTAGGGTTGGTCAACGCCTCGAGGCTGTAGGTTGATTCTGCTTGTAATATTTTGAAAGAAAAAAATTCTGTAGTGTGCACATATATACCAAATTACTGATTGAGATTTAAAAATTAATTTTAAATTTAAAAAGTTTAAAATAATCTTATAATTTCTTTGCTTTCTCAGCTAATTATTTAATATATATGTGCATTATTGTGTACAACAGAGGATGTTTTTCCTTAATATCCACTTCCCCTATATATTAAAAAGCACCATTCTTCCCCAAAAAAAAAAAAAAAGAGAGTTGGAAAATGATTTCCTTGATCTGCTGATTTTAAGAAGGATCTATTTCATGAGATCTTTAAATTTTGTCTTTTTTACTCTAATAGAGTGTATTTTCAAAAGAAAAAAAAGTCTAAACCTTATTTAAATAATTAAAATTATTATTTTTCTTTGGGAAAATGGCATCTTTTTATATATAGAGGGTGGAGATATATATATTTTTTTGGTTGCCAATCCCGATTTATAAACCGGTGTTCCACTCGCGTCGCACACCTGGCTGTGGTGGGTGAGTCTCCCAGCGAGAATTTTTTGCATCCATAAGGATTTAATACCAAAACCTTGCTTAAGCGGACCAAACTGCTTACCACTTGGACCAACCCCCGTTGGTTAGGGTGGAGATGTTATTACCAATTACGTAACTTGCGATGCTAAAATTTTCTTTTAATAACTTAGAAAATTAACTATTAATGATAATGTTATGAGTAAACGGTTCTCAGTACCAATGATTGGTGGTTCAACCGCAGGTCGACCCGAAGGTTGACCAAACGGTTTGACCACTTCCAACTCGGGAATATTCACATCAATTGTCAGCATCAAGGAAGGACAATGGGAGAGTTATCTTAAAACTCCTCAAATACAAAGATAAGGAGTCCATCCTAAGTAAGGAGTATACTATTAACGGATCAGCATTAACATTAGAGTTCCATTCGAACTCTAATACTTGAGAGAAAGAAAGAGATCCGGAAAGAACCTATAAATACTCCAGCATCCAAGACATGAAGGTAGGTATTCAAGGGTAAGAAGTTCAGGCTTCCGGAGTATTATCAATTCTTTTATTTTTTGGGATCTGATTCCTTGATGACTAGCTCGTCCGAGACGATACTCGACCAACACAGTCGAGCTCATTTTTGTAGGTTCATGTGTTCGACCAGGCCGAGTAGGATTCTGCAACAACCGACAATAATGATGATATGCTAAATAACTATAGTAATGGTGACAATAATTCTGGCAACAAGAACATAATTTCTTCCAAAGGATTTTTTGACCGAAGTTAGAGGACAAGATACCATACGACAAAATGTGATACAACCTCTTTGAGATCTGCACTCTGTTGCCAAGTCACTGATCAACTGAACAGCAAAACAATTATTCACAGAAAGATGAAATTGTTGCTCATCAAGATGGAGAATATAATTCCAAGGGCCCAACTTCTTTGACCAATCTCCCCCAGTACCCAGTTCGCTTTTCCTGTCTTTGTCCCTCTGGGTTTCAGTGTACTCTGAGAAGGAAAAAGACTAAAAGAGGAAGACTACTCTGTTTGGATCTGAATGGCTTCTTTACCTTGCCCTTTACTCCTCACTACTTAGTGGTAGCCATAGCATAAAGAAGGAACCTGACATATCACTTGCTAGTGACCAGAGGAGAGATTTTCAACCTGGTCCAAGCATGCAAAGACACATAAAAACCAAAATTATGGGTCAGATACATGCATGGAGTCACTCTCCAATGTGAAACTTATCCACATCATTGATTTCATGACCCTAATGAAAGATTAGATTCCCCATATCACCAGCTTACAACATAGATGAAGCCAAGGGTTCCTTGGCACCTTAAGGACTGATCAGTCTTGGAAGAAAATTTACATGTCCAAAGATCTCAACAGTAGATGCTAATGGTCCCATCTAGGCTTCCTCAGAACCTATATGATCTAGCTAGAGTTGCATAATTGGACTGAATAGAAGATAAAAAGCTACTGCAAATCACCGTAAATCAAGGCCTGCTACGTCCACGTCAAAAGTTTTTGACAATCTTATGGTAATTAGTATCCTCAAAGGCAGCTCTCAATGATTCTGAGACTATGCTCTTCTTTCTGAGCAGTTCATTCACATCACATTTCAGCACACCTTCTGGAAAGTAAATTTTATAGCTAATGCCCTTTAGCACATGCTATTGCCTCCACTCATGATCCTTCTCTTTTCCTAAACTCTTTACACCCCTTCTTTTATCTCCTAGACTTGTGTTTGACAGACAATGAGTTTCTTTTCCAAGAAATAGTAATAAATTTTCTTGAATATCTAGAATGAAAATAAGTAAAATTTAGAGATTTCCATTTGTATTTGAAAGAATGGAAATCCAATAACTAGTCAAAAAAGCAGTTTCTCAATCCATGGACAGTGACCATTCTGTCCGTAGGATCAAAATTCTAAACTAACCAGCTCCCACAAAACTGGCCCCATCAAAAAAAGCGAATTAGTTTGGGGATGACAAGCCCAGAAATTTGGTCAAAGTTAAATGAGTTAAGGGAATGCCCCACTCAGATCTTGCTCATATTCTACTGTTTTCCAACTCAGACATTTCCCTAGTTCTACTTTCCCATCTGGTTCTGTCCTGGGTTTGATCTTTCTGTCATGAAGGAGCCTTTGCTTACTTTAAAGATATGGTTGTTCAAAACAGTGAGAAGAAGGTGATACGGTAATTACCTTAGCAGCTTTTTATTATGCCTATCGCTCCTTTTTGAGTCTGAAAGCCACTTTAAATATCAAGGTAACAAAACTATTAAAGGCCACTTAAAGGAAAGGGCCCAAAGCCTTTTCCTTTCTTCTCTAACATTGGCACCATGGCAAATGGAACCAAGCCAGTCCTTTCACCCACCTGGCGCACTGTACCGAATCAATTTTAACTTCTTTCCTTCTTTTTTGGGGTCATCAAGCCATTTACTTACAATCAAAGCATCAGAGGGTCTGGCCCTCAGGATCTTTTGTTTTGTTTAACTTGGCATAAGGCCAAACATCACAATCCAAAAACATCCTCTGTGGTCCTTCTAGTAGGCTATAGTTGGATAACTGACCTCTTTGGATTAGTGTCTATCACATTTGGTTTTGTTTGGGATCAGTTGCAACTCATCCATGGAAGACCCATATGGGGGGAGTCTTGCCAATTATTGTTTGCAATCCCTTTCTCTAGCAAGACTTCATCTTCTGCTTTTGAGCTTAGGATTTAGTTTGGGTAAAGGAAATGAGATGCCTTGATTGAAAGTGTTTTGGTTCAAACATCATAGTGTTAGACATAATTAATTATTGGTGTGCTTGAGTCCCTCCTTAATGGGAATCTCAACATCAATAATTGCCATCTCAACTGATGAAAATGGTGCGGAAAATATAATTCATTCCACTGCCCTTTTTGTCTATCTATTTGGAGATTAGTCATCAATAAAAATTGTCCTACTCACATTCCTTTTCTATCTCATGGAAGAGAGTGGGAATGGATCAGACAGGTTTTCAAAGGGAAATTGATCTGCAAATTTGTTGTAAAGATAGTTTTCTGTTCTTCTATCTGCTATATTCGGCATATTTTAGCTTATTTTGATGTTTGTCCGTAGAGATTTTGCCTCCTGTTCCCCCTTTCAGCTTTATTTATAGTTTCTCTGTTTCTACAATACAGTTTACGGTAAACAAATCATCTCTGCTAAGAGCATTACATGAATGGAGATTGGAATGTAAAAAAAATGATATCGTATGGGCTCGGTTACAATCTTCAAGAACACAAGCAATCCCCCTTGGGATTTTTTAATATTTATGTTTAACTTCTCTAGAGAGAACTCGATCCATATGCCCCAATCCCTTTAAATGAAAGAACCCCACAAACAGAAAGAAACAGAGGAGTTAAAAAGTCACTTTAATGTACCAATGCAACACAACTTTCACAAGCCAATCCTTTACTACAATTGCTACAACCCCAGAAAAACAAAGGAGTAATATTTTCTTTTAAAGGTATAACTGACACCCAACTTACAAATTATAAGACCCAACCCTGTTACTTACTATCGATGTAATTCAACATCCATCCTTTCTTCTTTTCAAAAGAAGGAATCCCAAAAAGAAAGAAAGAAAGAAATAAAGAAACTTCTTTTGTCCATTGATGGAAATGAATTAGATGAATCTACTTTTCAACTCTTGTGAGTAGGAGGGCACTGGTAGCACTTTGTGAAGAGACCAAATGTATCAACTTGGTGTATGAAGTTGAGCATGCTTGCCCACCCTCCAAATCCAAATCCTACTATAAAGACCCAAGCAACCACAAAGACATTCATAGCATATGAGCCTGCCCAACCTCCTAGGAATGCTGGGGGTCTCTCCACTGCATTCTGTGAAAAAAGAATTAACAATAAAGACTATCAGAATAATCAAACTAAACCAAGACTCCCACATGAAGCTTATATATTTAATTAGTTTATCTAAAGTTAAAAATAATGACTAAGAGTTAAGAAAGTAAACCTCTCTTGCTGATGCACGAGCAAAGGTGATCATGTGCGCTAAGGCAGGGATTATATAGACAGTGAAGCTGACAAGGAGAGATCCAACAGTTGAGTTGATGGGCCCAAAGAATGGAAACATGATTGCTAGAAACCATATTGGGATAACTACTGGAAGTCTAGAAAGAGCCCTCTTGAATATGCTTTTTGTGTCATGCATATGAATGAACTTCTCCCAAACAAAATAAAGGGGGGTACATGCGAATCCGAAAGTTATGAACTGCACCAAACTCAAAAGGATCAGATGGATAATAGTTCTGTCATGAAACTTGAGAAATAAAAAGTTCTGGCAAATCAACATGTAATATACTCTTAAATCCAAAATTGAAAAGCCTTATTGATTTTGGCTATCAATAATATATTTTTAATTGAGGGAATGTTGAGACTTGGATGGAATCAATTCTCAAAAAGCTAGTCATTAAGCAGAGGGCACCTAAATCCTCAGAAGCCTCCATTTCGAGTCATAATGAGAGAGGAATCGTATATTGCTCACCTGATGAATGAGCATGAGAATAACAGCAGTATCTCTGAATCCAGATCTTGGAAGCAAAGCAAAAGCATTAGCATGGTTGAGAAGCATGTCACCAAAGGCCCAATAGACTGCAATGGCTGATGGTAGGGTTAAGGTTAGCACATAGAGTGTTGCCAACAAGTATATGATCTTGAACTTCTGTGGCTTCCACATTGCATGCATTATTTCCCTGTGGTCAGAAAAACCCAATAGAGATCAGTGATGACACATAGAATAATTGTTTCTACAGGCAATTCTTTTCGGTATTTTGCAGTACAGAAAATGACTGAATTTTCCTACACTGTAACAGCATGTCCACCAAATGTGTAGAGAATGTTGGTAGCTCCAGTGAAATACAGGACCATCTTGGTTGGAGCTGAGTGCTTCACCCCTTCAACCTACTCAAACAGAATTGATTCTAAGAAAGTCAATAACAATAAGATGGAACATTAATCGAAAGGGGAAAAAAATCTGATTGAGCTATAATTTTTCTTTTGAGAGTTCTACCTGTCCATGGAGTAAGGAAGCAATGGTGAGATACCATGCAGTGTAAGTAGTCATCAAGAGTCCTATGAATGACCACATTCTGTAATTATGGAAGGAAGGAATGAAAACAGTTGTTGCACAACAGGCACCAAAAATGTAAGTCCAGGTTCTCTTGTCCAAATTGTCATTTATGTAGTAGATGTTACTGTGTCATCATGGAAGATAGAAGGAGCATTAGCAGTTACCACAACATCACTTCCTTCTCAAGAAATAAAGAAACTTAAAATAATTTCATTCATATCATGTTTTAAGTATTACCTTGCGCAGGCAATTAATTGAATTACGGATCCAAAGAGAAGGAAAGTGCAATTGAAAAAGAGGCCTGCATTCCTCCAGTGTTTCCCTAGTAATCCATCAAGAACTTCAAACCACTGTAGCAAATAGAGACCAAAATATCAGGCAAATGGTCTAAAAACAACCAATTAAGGAGAAAGTGCCTTTAAGTCTTATGTGAGATTATTACTTTTGCAATAGAACCTGGTACAAAAAGGGATTAGGTGGGAAAGGAAACTATCTTTTTATAAGGTTCATACTTGATATATACCTGAATTACATGGTTTCTGAAGTCCACCTTTTCTCTCTCTTTCCTAGTTCGGTACTCAACATAAAGAATACTAATAAGGTAAGCAGTCCAGCTTCCCAGTAATCCATAGAACAGTTGGAAAATGATCCCAGAAACCATCCCCAGTTGTGAAAAAGAATAAGGCAATGTGAGCAATACTTGTGCCACCTGCATGTATCACCCTCAACCAATCAAGAAGTCACAACGGTAAAATAATAAAACAAAACCCATCACAAATGAATTAATAAAGATTGATGTTCCAAGTTAGTTACCTGGTTTGAAGAACAACTGAACCAAGCATCATAAGCTGAACCACCATGCCAGAAGAACCTTGATAGTTTGCTCTTAGTGGAGTTGGAGTTGCTTTCTTCAGCTTCCATCTCCATATAGTTGCCGGCGATAACCGTCTCAACCTTCTCCGACGTCATTGTTGATCACAAATGATACTGAGAAAGGAATGAGGACTAAGGTGCAGAGATTTATAAGCAATGAATAAGAGAAAGAGCTTCTGCTTCACATTCTCCTACTGCTACTTTCATGTATTTTTTTTGGGCTTGAGAGGTGGGGGTTTCTGTAGGGCCCTGCTAGCATGCACTGCACGAGCGGGGTGACCCACAAAAAAAGGACTTTTCAACTTAAGATGTCCATGAACATGGTTGATAACACAACTAAAGTCTAAAAGTGTAAAGTAAGAGAGAGAGGTATAAAGTTGGGGTTTGAGGGAGAGAGTGACTGAATGATTGCTTAGAGTTGGGTTTGCTAGCTTCACATGATTAAACCTCACGTTTGCCAACTGGCCTTCACACCTTAAAATGCCTCAACCCGCCGCCCCAGGCCCTCTCTAGTCCCTACTCTTGGGTTTCCATTTTCATTGATCATATATATTATCAGAATTTGGTTCTTAATTTAGCTGGGTGGTGATGATGGAAATTTTATGTCTGCTGTGAGATAAAAAATGTTCTGTAATTGATGAAGAACAAGACCCCTAAGTAGAATTCAATTGATTCTTTGTCTTCAGAGGTCCTTGTTATGTTATTATACAATTTGAATTTCGGTTGCTATCTCCCTCATACATCTATTACCCAGTTGAGGAAATATAAATATTATAACATATTTCAGATCAGAAAATATCCAGTGAGATTCTCCAACCTCTTCACAAAGCGAAATGAAGTTTGGTGAGGCAAAAGAGATTTAAGAATGGAAATACTAAATGGGCAACATCAATTATGAAACCAACCGAGAAAAGTGAGGTAGCCCACAAGACCATTTCGTTTCACCCTTCCACCATTTCTTGAGACTCCATTGCTTTGGTGTGATATGGCTTTCTTGAAACACTAAAGCCAGAGACACGAAATTTGCTCCCTTTGAAGCGTTTCTTGATGATAGCCCATATAATGATAAGCATGACACAACCAAATTAGGGGTTTTATGCAACAGCCCTCAACAATGGCTCGCTGTTATTGTTTGTCTTTTTTGCAGAAACGCAACCTCTGATTTATTTCCTACCATCTATGAGTAACGCAAGGAATCAAGACAGAATGATCAGAAATTTTGCAAGATCAGAGAACAAGGAATTCATTCTAATTCGGTAGAACACTTTCCAGCTTACACGCTCACGCACCAAAGAATGCTTTCCACCTTTCTCCAAGCAGTTGCTTCCTTATTAGCAAAAACAGCTTTTTAACAGTAGTATTGAGCCATTAATGGAAACTAAAAAATCCATCTATTCATTACTCCAGGGAATAACAGTTGAGACAAGTTTATTTGCAATATATAATATGTCCGCCCCTTCAAATTTGATACTCCAACACTCACCAAGAAAGATTCTCAGTAGAGAATAAAGATGGTAAAGAACAGTCTTCTCATCATTAACCAGTGAAGTCTGCTGCAAACATCACAAATTCACAATGTTTTCTTAATTGGTCACAATGAAACTATACTTTTTTTGGTCACATTCCAGTTGCATAAAGAATTGCACAAATAAGTACTTGTGAACTTTCAAGTAGTGAACGATGGTCAGCTAACTGATATTTTTTCAACGCAAATGCCACCACCATTTAGAAGGAATGTCATCTGTACATGAAACCCACACAAGGAAATAGCAATAATTTATTTACATGTTACATTACTTTTCCTACAATTGCTGGTAGGGAACCATCCACGTTCAAAGTGCCTTCATTACAACTCTGCCAGTTGCTGTAACACCCTTGGCAGCTACTTTCAGTATAGCACGATGTCTATACAACCTGTAATCCAACATTCATAAAACAACATTCAGGGTTATGAGAATCACAATGACTAAATTGTCATTTCTAAAAGGTAGAAGCTATCAAATATTCTCTCTTAAAATTGCTTTAAAGATACACTAATTAATAGGACCAAGTTTGATCTATGATATACACAGGTGCAGTAAGGCTAGGCTACTGTCGACACATATAAATGATGGAAAAAAAAAACCCAAAAGTAGGTATAGGGCACCAATGTTTTGGTCCAAGAGATAAACAACATTATATTTATAGTACACTTCTATATACTTTAAAGGCCACATATATTAACACTAATAAATGTTTCAGATTTAATAAATCACAATAAACAAACTATTCAGATATACCAACATAAAAGCGTTCTGTACATGCAAACATACATAAATATTTAGGGAAAACCTAGTTGTAAGCAAGGTTGGTTATAACAAGAACATACCTACCTTTTTTTTGGGCCCTTTTAGCATGACAAATCTTTTATTTGGGTGATGTTATTTCACAAAAAAATGAATTAGATAATTTTTGAGAATAACAAGGGGCAACTGACAGGTGGTTAAATCTATTTGGTAAAGAGCCATCGATATTGGAACATTGGATACTATGCCTTCTTCCTGGAGATGCGTGTCCATATAATAACAAGGCAACGGTTACCAAATACCAACATTGACTTCTAATGTTTCAAGTGTAATTCAGTGCTATTCATATTATCTAACAGGAACAATAAACAATAAACTAAGAACTCAAAACATATGCCAACACCTATATCATAGTCTCTGACCCAAAGGTTATCTGCAGAAACACCAGTAGGAAAAAAATTCATAATTTTGTATTACTTGGAAGATGACATTCTGGTTTAAGTCATCCCAGTATATACATGTATGTGAACCATTGATAACATACAGTAATGAAATTCACCCCAAAAAAAAAAAATAATACAGTAAGACACTTAATGAAATGGCACAATTAAAGAATAAAAAGGGCAAAAGCTCACCCGGACAGAGCAAGTCCCCAAGTTGATAAAGCATAAAACATCTTCCCAGCATGCCAGATGTTTAGCATCTTCTCCCATTTGTTCACGCCATCCAGGGCTTCTGCTACAGCTGCAAGCAAATTTCAAACATTGAGCATTAATACCTTATGGATTTAATTAGGCAGAAAATATGCTGAGCTCAATACTTTAACCAGTATCACAATGATGGAATAAGAAAGTCATAAAACAGTGAACAACAAGTAGACATCGACCTTAGCTTGACATGTACAAAACAATGCACAGACAACACCAAACATTACCATGAAAAACAATAAAACGGCTGAGATTTCATGAGCACAGCATAGCCAATCTGAGTAACAAGTAAAATTTCCACACACAAAAGGAAGGGAAAAAAGAAAAAGAAAGGACAACACACACACAAAAGGAAGGGAAAGAAAGGACAAAAAAGAGAACAGAGAATTTTGAGTGGATAGTGTATCCACAGGTAGGGTCAAGTAGGACTTATTTTGGTGCTCATCACATGGGAGGTGACTCTTCCACAAGAAGCTAATTTCCTCAGGCCAATTTGAAATGACCCCTCTCACAAGAGGCCGGAATTCTTGAGCCAATTCAAGACTTGTAGATGGAATTCGCTGATTTTGTGTCACAGGATGTACCAGTCGCATTACCACCTATGTGAGACATCCATCATGCCATTGAATTGGTCCCCCCCCCCCCCCCCCAAAAAAAAAAAAAAAAAAAAAAGGGAGAGAGGAGGTGGAGCATGTGTGTGGACAGAAGCCATCAACAAGACCACAGTCAAGTATCAATTTCATATTCCTAGACCTGATGATACTTGGATATTTTAGCAAGTATTGTTGTATTTTCAGAGATTGATACAAGTTAGTTATTACCGGATATGGATCTAGCTTGAGGAAGAATGGAAAACTGTATTCAAGACCAAGGTTTAAAGTATCACCATTGGGCATGGTCCATCTGACCCCATGGTGTTGGTCAGATGGACGTATCATACCATATCATGAAAATATGTAAACAGTTCTGTTAGTGCAATATGCCAACGCATGACCATGCAAGGAGGCTCCATATGAGGAGCTAAGCCAGACTCCTAATCATAGTACAAGATCTCAATTTTTCAAATTGGAAGTCAATAAGTCAAACACAACGGAGTAAAGAAAAATATACTGTTTCACTGATATCTTTTGTTGTGTATATTTCATCGCCCTAAATGGTACATTCCATGTTATATGAATAACCTATTTCGAACAGTTGGGTCAATATTTTGACCCTTCTAGCCTGATCTCGGCTGCTTCATCCTTGAAAGCTCCAAAAGTTCCAATTTCTTTAAAATTCTCCCAAGCCTTTCACACAGCTGTGTAAATACTTAAATGGTAGAGGAACACATGCGGGTGCAATTTGCTGGCGAACAGCAAAGTGTGTGCAGAATTCTGAATTGGAAGTCACCCAATTCTGCCTGAAAGTTATTGTTACAAAACAATATGATGAATACTTCATTGTATTCATTTCAATTTCTAATATGTTAGACACTGGCCAAATCAATTAGATTTCATGAAGCAAGGATTCATTTTCTGTTTTTAAATTATTTTTTAATTTTACTTTTCTGCCAGAAAAAGGGAAGAGATTTTCCAGCGACAGGAGGTCTGCTTATATATGTTGGATCTTATTGGACCATCGGCAGATCTATGGCCTTGTCATTGTTTTTCAGTCCAAAACGTACTATTTCAATTTCTGAAATCTTTTCCTGTCCAAAATATATTATTCAAATTTTTTAACATTATCTTTGAAAAACTATGTGAAGATTTTGTGTTGGTTTGCAATTTCTTTAACACTGGTGAAAGCATTGTTCTTGTATTTCAAACCATAAATCATGCTCATTCCTTAGTTGTTAAGGCATCACCTAAGTGATGCTTAGGCGGTGCCTGCTTGGCATCCAGGCACTGCCTTGTCGCCTGCTGTTGTTGCCTCAGAATTTATCCCCCCTTAACCGCCTTGCCTTGCGTACACTCCATGACAACTATGCTCACTATATTATTATTTTCAATAAAGAATGGTATTTAATTCCTTCAAAAATTATAAATATTATTAATTAAGAGAAAATACGAGTTTGGCAGAAAATAGGAAAAAGTATCTTATCCTTTTAGGAAATCACAATGACATATGGTAACTAATTTTTTAATGCAATAGGTTAAAGAATAACAAAGGCAAAAACACAAGCTGAGAATCGAGGTGGAGAAATAGCTTGATGCGAGGAGAACCAAAAGGAACAATAACAAAAAATCAGAGTCGGTAATGTAAACAAGGCACTAAATACTGGAGATGCCACTGGGCTACAGCAGTATCTGAATGGTTGGTACAGCAATGCGGCCATATAAAGAAGTTACGGAAAAATATGATATCACAACATCAAACCTCAAAGAAGAAAGAGACCTGACCTCAGGTTCAACAGATAGGAATGTAATCTGATCTAAGAAAATGAAAAAGAAACAAGTAAAAATAAAGAAATGGGGGAGGATAAGACTAAGAGGAGTAGAAGAAAGTCTGAACCTAGCTCTGATAACAATAAAGTAGGCTGGCACTCAAAAACTCTCAACTACAAAATGTTGGATTTCCATCTGCTACAAGCCTAAAATACAGGAAGAGTTACTCTTTTGAAAAAGCTGAAATGAGAATAAGGACTGCAAGAATGATTTAGATCTGGTTTCAGCACTAGAACAGCCAACTGAAAAGAAGAACCTAACTTTCTGCCAGAGAGTCAGAGAGGCTGAAGGCAATCTAGCTGCTGTCCTAGGGAGAAAACATATTGATAGAAGGGAGAAACAAGGCTGCAATCCATGGAAAACAAGAAGATATAGAATAAAGGTCCAAGAATAATCTCTAGGAGGAGAGAAGATTCTCACACTCTCAGCTTTTCAAATAAAACAAATCTTCTCATTAACTATCAATTAGATCTGTTTACAGCTTTTTACAGAAAACAGAAAAGAATCCCCCCTAACTTGAACTTCCTTAATAGTATTTACAATTATTAATAATTAAATAGAGCTCCATATGTAACTTAAGGGAGGGAAAATCCACTAGTGTAGACTATGCTTCTGAAGTGCACAAATGAAAGCAGAAAGAAGGCATTTCTGTCAGAATGGACCAAGGGTGGAGAAGAAAGGGAACAGGCAAAAACAGTCTGTGTCAGACGGTGTGGGCTAAACTGGTATATCATTTCCTATATCTTGAAGTTCTCTAAGCTAAACCCACAACCAAAATGGGCTTCAAAGATTTAAGGAACAAAAAAACACACACACACACTCACTAAGAATTTAAGACAACTCATCTACTGTCAGCAATGAATGACCAGACTTGGATGGTAAGTACCTAAGCCCCTAATATTTATTCAGCCAACCCAGCATAATGCTCAAAGAACAGAAAAATGTACCTGCAATATCAGACTACCAAAAGATACTTAAACATGATTTGGATGACGAAAACTATCACATATTTCACCAAGGAAAAGGGAGTGGAGAACTGACTCAATGAGTTAATGACAACTTAAAGGTGTCAAATCTAATATTTACTTGATAACAGAAGTTCATTTAACCATGAAGACTGAAAACAAGAAACATCTTTGTACTTAAAAATTCAATTAACAACTTACTTTTCCGCAGTTCCTCCGGCGATAATTTCTGCATAGTGGAGTGATCAATCCATGTTAGATACTGTGTTAAAAGCAAAAATTTCAGAAAAGATTTTGATACCTTCTATACCTGAGCTTTTGGGTTTGAAAGAATGCATCTGGCCATGAAATTTGCAACTCCCTCCACCACATGTTCCTCACCAACAACCACATAATTTTCATTATCTAATCCACTCCATTCTTCACTAATCTTTTCATCTGGGACCCACACCCACCAACTGGGTTCTTCACGATCAAGACTAACCAGAACTTCCACTGTTTTCAAATCAGCATCTACTTTGACAGCAAAAACCACCACACAGAATATTAAATGAACAAAACTATCCCCCCCAAATTATTTTTTTTATGAAATCTGAAATTAAGCAAAAGTTTCAAACTAAAAACACTAATGCTGCAAATACAATTAACAACATTAAGAGAAGCCAAATCACCTGTGACTTCTTTGAAAGGAAACTTGTTGAAAGTATCATCCAATGATTCTTGGTGGAGTGACTCAAGTTTGCTTAAGAAGTTTTTAGAATCCACAGTAGCTACAAGACGCTCGTACAGCTGAAAATTAAGAAAAAATGGTCATGTGCATTTTAGCTTTCATGGCTCTCGAGCTTGTAACTACATAAATCACTAAAACTCCATGAGTAAAGCCTTGGAGGAACAATTTGATGAAAGAAAAAGACAGATGCCAAGAAACCATCAGTTCTCCTAACTTAAAAAGAACAGAGATATAAAACTAGACAAAAACACGAGCGATTCTTCCTGCCACCAACCCCCCCTCTTAAAAAGAAAAAGAAAAGAAATGAAGAAGAAGATTCTAAAGTGTGTAAAAGGATTTTCTTCAAAATCTGAGTTGAGCACAAAATTACTGACATCTTTATCTCTGTCTACAACTATAGAAATTTTACATCTAGCAACAAATGAAGAAATGCAACTCAACCTCAAAGCAAGGAAAAACCAATGGATTATCAGCAGGATTAATAAAATAAGGAAGACCAAAAATGAATATAGGAACTTTTTGTTATTTTTATTTCTACTTTCTGTTTAGGGACTACCCAATCCAGGGTCTCTCACCATCACTGCATCTCACATCTTCAACCATAACTCTCTACACCCAAATCAGTTTAAAATATTCCTCCCCATCTCTCCATGCATTGGCCATGGAGCGCACCCATAATTTTGTTAATTATCTTCTCTAAACAGGTGCCCAGTAGTCCCCAAAAGCCAAATTACTTTCACACAAAAAGGCTTGGAATCTTCTAATTGTATTCACCAATGCAGGCTGGTTGACAGCTGTCCTACTAACTCCTGGTCAGTTAAGTCTCCTACAAAGCAACTAATCAGTAACTACTAACTCTGGAAAATAAGCTTCCTCCATGAACGGGAAGACGGTTGATGATTTTCCAACTAAGCCAGCTGACCAACCCCTATTTAGGTAGAATATTGGCGGCTGGGGGTGACAGACATTGGAAAAAAAAGATTGTACTGGTGCACAAGGCTCCAACATTTAGCAGGGTCTGATGAGGGTCAAACATATACAGCCTTACCCCTGTTTCCAGAGAGGCTGTTTCCAGGACATGATCCATGACCAACCATTCAGCAGGGGAGAAATTCACCAACGCACCAAGCACGACTTTCTTACTGGATCGGTTGAGGAAATTGGCTGGACAGATTCATGCTTTCTTCAACCACCGTCGAGGCATTGAGCACAATAACAAAGTTAAATAAGTAGGTGCCACCAACCAGTTAACATCTGAGATCAATAAATAATTGAGCATATTGCACTGGCACCCCAAAATGGAGGCTTTAAAGCACTGACACCCCACTTTATGTTTAAAAACCACCGAGACCCTAAAATTGAATTTTCATTGGATATATTTGTCCAATTTATCACTGAAAACAGTTAAATAACTGTTTTTTTTTTTTTTTAATTTTAAAATTCCAAAAATATCATTATAATAGATAGTGATTTAACTGTTTTCAGTGATAAATTAAACAAATATATCCAATGAAAATTTAATTTTGGGGTCTCTGTGTTTTTAAAAATAAAGTGGGGTGTCAGTGCTTTAAGGCCTCCATTTTGGGGAGCCAGTGCAATTTGCTCTAAATAATTTAGACAAAATCAATGTCTAAAACTAAGCTTCTTCTGAGGATCTTACTTCCTACCTATCCATGTGAATTTAAGCAACTGACATGTCAAGAAGAGAAAACAAAGGGTTGGGGGGGGGGGGGGGGGGGGTGACAGTTCCTTCTAGTAGGCTAAGCTAATACTAAACATGCCACAAGGAGTTTGGGATTTAAAAGCAATGATCTTATAGAGGGTCCCAGTCAACAAAAGAATCTCCAGTCTTTGAAATATTCTGGCCTCCCCAAACACAAGCCATCCAAATCTCCAAGTAGAGAGTCAAATGACTTGAATAAACCTCCTGCAACTTTTAATAAATGGCCATCCATCTCAACTCAGCCCTATCCGAATTAAATGGGATTAGTCACATGGAAGCCTTCCCTCCAATCAGCTCTATTCAAAGTCAGACATATAATAGGGCCTAAAATATGGATGCGATTCTTCACCACAGCTCCTACAACTGATTTAGGTCTACCCCTCTCTCTTTTAGCTCTTCTGATCTTACTTTAACCACTCCTCCACACTGGAACATCAAAAGGACTCTTTTTTACATGTACATGCTACCCTCAAATAATATTTTCACAACCATGTAGTGGAGCTACAGCTCAATCAGATCTAAGATCATCATTTCATATTTTATTATATACCGTCTGAAAACCAGCTTTGGTTGTGCACATTAATCAATCCTTCCAAGTTCTGAGTTCTGAGTCTTCTGACAAAAGAAACAGATAATAAAAAAGATCCAACTAAAATTAAAAGCAAAATTTTTTATCTTCAAAGTAAAAATAATTCAAATCTACGTTTACAGTTTGAATGTCACAAATCTAATATCTTTTGAGTGTTTTTTTTCTTTTCAATTCGTTGAAAAAAATACATAAGCCAAATTGGACTGGAACTAGACAATATAAATTAAAGTTAGCGACTCAAAAGGAGCACTCTTGAGTAAGGGGAACAAAAATTAAAGATCATCATCTAACTCTTCTGAAATTCTTTTTATGAAGCCAAAAAAAAAAAAAAAAAAAAAAAAAAAAAAAAGCTGTAAAAGCAAAAATTTATAACTCAACAAAAGATAAAGGAAAAACCTAGCTAGCAAGAGAGCAATTCCAAACTGACGGATTGTACGTACATCGGGAGGGCAATCTTTTAATAGAGAAGGAGATTGGGAAATCTCTTGGAGAAGGCCGATGTTCTGTTCAAGTAAGCTTCGAAGGCGTTGATTCTCGGAGCTGAGAGAAGCCAATTCACCATCCTTTGAGGATGGATAATTTAGGTCGTCACCAGCAGAGTGGTCTTCATGATGGTGGTGATGACGGTAACGCTCAAGAGCGCTCCAGGTGACATCTGCCACCTCCATGACTGTTCCCACCACTTCCAATTGGTGGCCGATGCCGCCATGGGCGAGGCTCATATCTCCGTCTGAACTCGGAGATTATAGGTAACGCCCGAAAAATGTAAGAAGCGAGATAGCAGCAAAAAAATGTAAACCTGTGGAAAGAAACAGCAATGAAATGATCGAAATCGCAGATAAATGTTGGATCCAGGATCTTTTAATCCATTATATGAGAGGGGAAAATAAAAAAGGAAATGCTAATCACCTTCCGTACCCTCTCAAGTGACAGAGTTTCAAAAATATGGGAATCGGATCTATGAATGGTACAGTTCAGATAAGAATCAACCGCAATCGATGCAATGAGTCGAATCAAACCCTGTAACTTTAGAAATTCTTTTGTTTTTTCATATAAAAACTGAATTTAGGGTTCTTGAGCACCTATTCAAATTGATTCCGATACGTTATCGACAGGTTCACTCCGATTCCGTATTTTGAAACTCTGCAAGAAGCCTTGCTCTGACCGTCTCCCGATTGCGTGTAAACTAGGGCTGCGTTTGGACGCAAGAAAACAAATCCCTCAAGCTGCGTTTGGATATCGAGAATAAAAAATAGTATAAATTGTATACCTAAAATATAAACTCCCGTGATAGAATCATAGAATCATAGAATCATAGAATCATAGAATTTCCATTTTTAGTTCGAAACGCCATGATTTTTGAGTTTATTAGATAATGCTTCTATATTTCAGCGGGTAAAATTTGAACCAAGCTCGTGTGTTATTCAGGTATTCCAAATGTTTCTATTACATTAATAGAAACCAATGAAACAGCATCTTCAAAGGTACTTTTAAAATAAAAAATATTTATGAACAATTATATTAAAATTATTGCTTTTCATTCGCTGCTAGCAGGGTAGCAGGAAATTTATTGCTACCCGGTTAGCACCGTAGCACCAAATTTATTTCGCAAAATTTGCCCAACCTCAATTACTACCGTTGCAGTAAGTCCGTGTTTTCACTCGGCAATACAGTACCCCCGAGTTCAAATTTCCAACTCACCGATCCTCAACAGAGAACATGAACAAGGAGAGCAAGAATGGAAACTAGGAGCAAAAACGCTTGATACATTTCCAATTTCGTCCCAAAGATTTTCTTTTTCTCTTCCCCTTCGTCTTTTCCGCAGAAATATGTTTCCCTTAGAGTGACTTTGGAAGCTGGGATCTTCATTGATTGCATGCGAAGATTCCTCAATGGCTGCAAAGGGCGAAAGTGAGGAACATTTTTCTGAGTTAAGCAAAACCCTAAAAGAAGGCGAGCGTTTATTGGCTCCTACAAGGAGACCTGACGGTTCTCTCAGAAAAGCTATTCGAATTAGGGCAGGATATACACCTCAAGAAGAAGTTGCGATTTACCAGCCCAAAGGTGCTCTGGTAGGAAGGAAAAAGAAGTCTTTTTTTCCCCTCTTTTGGCCAGTTCTTCGTTGTTGTTGTCTGATTTTTATTGTTTTGTGTAGTTGAGAAAAGGGTTGGAAGCTAATGAGGTTCCTCCGGGTTATGATCCTGTCTTGGATGCTAAGCCCAAGTCAAAGTCCGCAAAAAGGAATGAAAAAAGGAAGGAGAAGAAACAACAGGTGCTTGCTTAGTTTCTTTAAAATATTTAGTTTATAAAGAGAGCTCGCTCGTTTATTTTTCCAGTAGGTTTATTGCGAACTGTGCCTTGGTCAGTAACACGAGGTTTAGGGTAACCATTGAACAGTGGGATTACTTCTTATGGAGCTTTTGTTGATGAGTTCACTGGTGTAATTGTAAAATGATTGGTATTTATTATATCGTGTGGAAACTTGTAGTTACATTAAGAGTGATTATTGGTGCAAAGAAGCCAACTATGCTTATAGAACATGTATGTGGAGAATGTGTTTGTTTGTTGCGAAAATTCCGTAGGTTCTTATGGATGAGCTAGCCTTTTCTGTGCTTGAGTTCCCAACAATGGGAGCTTACATAACTTCTTTCTATATTTGCAGTTTCATTTGTTCAGGTCATGCCTGGAAGTTTTTATTCTCTCTCCTTTTTTCTTTTTTCTTTAGAAGTTAACTTGGAGAATAATATTTGATTGTGGGTATCACCTCCCTGATCTCTTCATGCTTTTATAAGTGTAAATGTACCACAGGCTTTACCTGACTTCTTAGAGGTGTGATGAGTCACGAGTACCAACCCAGAAAGATTCTATATGGACCTATGTTGTGTATGTATGGATTATGTGTATTTTGTTCTTTGGTAGAACTCTTAGCACCGTTTGTTTGCAGCAGTGTGGTGGGAAAAATAAATATGTGGGACCCATATGTAGTAGGATGGGGGTACAAGAAAGGAAAATAATGGATTTTGTGGAGAAGTTTCAAATGTGATGTTTTTCTCACTCTTCCACAAAGTCCAACTAAATATGTGGGACTTTGAAAAAGGGATGGGGTGGGGAAAGTAGCATGCCACATTAACGGACAATATGAGGAAGCTTGTCTGCCAACTTTTGCCAACTTTTTCACCCATTTGACCAAACAAGCCATACTTTGGGATTTCATGGACAAGTTGACTTTGTTTACAGGAATTCAGTGTATGTTATCTACCTTCCTGCCCACTGACACCTTTTAGGACAAGTAACAATCATTATATTAGCAGCTAAACAAGGCAAAGATGCTTCAAGCAGGTTCTTAATGTAAGGGGATACCAGGTGAGTTCTGATTGAAATTTTGGCAAAATGATGCAGTAATGCACAAGGTATCAAATCAGAAAAAAGGCTGAAAGTTTGACCAAAATTATGCCAATTTCTTAACTTGGCAACATTTTGTTTTGGTGGCATTGGAACCGGCAAAATGAGCAAAATTTTGCTGAGGTTTTTGGATTAACATTCTAGGTTGGAAGGCTTGTTTGCTTCTTCCACCTTCTCCTCTTTTTCTCTAAAACTCAGTGTTTTGTTTTCACTTTCATGATTTGATTGATATTTTCTTATTTTTCTTTTCTCGTATATGCTCATCTAAGTATGTGTGTGTTAATGGTCTTTCTTGGGAATAACGTACTTTTCAAGAATCGTTTTCTGATGTTTCCATAAAGGAACAGTGGTCTGAGCACAATTTTGATTGTTTTGGAAAACCTGTGCTCAGAACATTTGAGAACGACTATGGAACAAATTGAAAATTGTTAACTTTTGTTGTTAAGTACGAGAAAGTTGATTGAGATGACATGGTCACTTTTCACCGGAGGCCTTTAAATACCCATGTATGGAGAAGTGATTTAATCTAAATTGAAGGAAGTAGAAGAATTAGGGGCACACCTAAGATAACCTTAAGAGAAGTGAGAAAGGATATGCATTGCTTAGGTCTTGTATTTAGTATGGCCTCAAACAAAGTTGATTAGTAGGTAGGAGTCCATTTAGTTGATACAAGGGCTTACCGACTTCTTGTTGTTGTACAATTTTTATGACAAAAATGCCATAATACATATATGTAATAAACACAAAACCAAAAGCTTTTAAAATCTAGTTCACCAAAGCATACTTTGATATTTAAGATATGGAACTCAAAACATTGTAATTAGTGTCCATTTCTGTTCTGCTGGGATCACTTAACTAGGGACAGTCCATTGAACTCAAAGAAGAAATTAATCAAACCTTTATTCATCCTTTGGATGATTCTGCTTTAATGATCAAGTTCGCCTCCAGCTAGTGTGAAAATAAATAAATAAATAGATATTCAATTGTAGAGGCTGCATTCCAATTGAAGTCAATTCCTAGGCACCTAGGTTCATATATCCAATTTAATCTGAGGAAGTTATGAATGTTTGAGGAGCCTACTTTTGGATGAAAGCATTTTGAGTTGAGCCCTAACCTGGCTTTCAAATATCAATATATGAAAAAAAGACTAACAGTAACAAGATGAAGATTTTCATAAAATACTTTCATTCTTTGTGGCACTGCAAACTGCACAAAATTCTTGTAGAAGCTGATTCACTTCAGCATTGGACAATTGAAAATGAAGTGGAAGAAAGAAGTGTGAAACTTACTTGAACAATGAGCAGTGATGGAATTGGCAATGGGAGAGAGATGTGGGATGGATTCAGGAGGAGGAGCCTCAACTTCATCTTCCAACTTCATGCCATTGTTGAAGATGGAGTTTCAAATATTCTGATGTCTGGCCACTGTGGGAGATGGATTTCTAGGGTTTAGGACGTTTTAGATTAAAGAAGACGTCAATGCGGTTTATCTGCATTGGAACTCGCAAGTCTCAACTGAAAGAGAATGGTAGAAAGTGAGTATGTCTGTCATCACTTCTTTCTGTTCGTCTTACAGAGCAATTTAAGCTTCTTGCAGGCTAAGTTTAAATTTATGCCTTTTGTTTTCAGTCTATTTTAGTAAGCAAGTTTTTCTGACTGAGAAACATTTTGAATCTTTGATGTTATGAAATATGTATGGGTGGGACTGGCCCACTAACAGTTGGCGAAAGCCAAAAGGCATAAACTTTGATCTTGGGCTCATAGAGATGAGAGAGTGACAGAGAAAAGAGATCGCATAGGTGAGAGTGAGCAGAGAGGAAGATCAAAAGAAGAGAGAGCAAAAAGATATCAACTCTACGAAGTTGCATAATTTGATGGGCTTTGTGATAGGGGTGCAAGTTTGGCCCTAGTGGCCCTGACCGCCCTGAGCTTGCCCTGAGCCCGAATAAGGCTTGGGCTAAAAATTTTGGCCCTAAGGGCGGGTTAGGGCCAACATATTCTGGCCCTGAACTAGGACCAAGGGCGGGCCTGGGATTACTCTCTGGTCCGCCTAGCCCATCCCGGCTCGTCCTTCATTTTGGCCCTGATTCTGGCTCTAATTCCGGCCCTGATCTTGGCCCTGATTTTGACCTTTTGACCCGATCTTGGCCCTCATATTGGCCATAATTTAGGCCCATGATTTTGGCCTTCATTTGAGTCTGGACCCTCCACCCATATGGAGAGGAATTAATTATAATCCACATGAGTGAATATTTGACAAGTGTCAAATTTTAAAAACATGATCATGTTTTGTAAAAAATTAATAAAAATAAATTATATATTCATTACCAATGTAGTAAGCATCCACCTAATTTTGGCCCGATCCTGACCCTAATTTTGGCTCTAGTCTTAATGTTAATTTGACCCTGATCATGTATTAGATTTTTTACCCTAAATCTTCACATTAACATTGATATAACTATAAGTCTCAACTTTGACCTTCAGTCATTTTGATCATATTAGACTATGAGTTCACTTTTTATATTATTTTTATTTTTCGAACTAAGTCATTTTTAGTTCCAAAAAATCATTGATTTTTTTTTGGGGACTAAGGCAAGATAATATATTATAAATAATAGAAGCTAATATATAGAGAATTAATATCTAACAAATCTAGACCCCAACTTCTCATCATGACTTCTCATCATGAATATTGACATCTTTCTTTTGCCTCCAATGTGATATTTCAGAAGAAGGGGGAAAAAAAATATTAAGGACAGATAGTTATGTTTGTAACTAAAATATAATTTTCTTTAACTAGGAAAAAAATATCAATACTAAATTATCGTTGATTTACTTGTTAACAAAGTTTTGAATATGTTTTTTTTTTTTGTTTAATAAGGATATCAATGGGAGGGGTTTTCAATTTCAATCACCAAAGTAATGGGAGAGATTTTCAATTTCCATCGTCAAAGCAATGAGAGACTTTCAGAGATCAATATAGAATTACGGAGTATGAATTTATTTATGTTTAAAGCAACATTACCAACTTATTGATTATTTTATCATTTTGTATGAGCTTGAATCATCTTATATTTCTATGAATTTTATTTTTAGTTTACTTATGATACTTTTATTTTATTATTATTTTTTTATGAATTTACATTTGATATTTTAGGTCCAAGGATAGGACCAATTAAGGCTTGGGCCAAGATAGGGTCAATCAGGGACAAGGCTAATCAGGGTCGAGGCCAATCAGGGCCAATCAAGGCTAATCAGGCTCAGGGATAGGGCCAATCAGGGCTAATCAAGGCCAATCAGGGCCAACCCATCTTGACCTGGCCCAATTAGGGCCAATTAGGGCGGGAATGGGCTTGACTTGACCCTGTAGGGCTTAGGGCCAGGGACAATAATCCTTGGCCATGAACTAGGGTCGGGCGGGAATGGGCTCCAGATTAGAACATATAGGGCTGGGCTTGGGATTGCAAAAGCCTGGCCTAGCCCAGCCCAGTTGCAGCCCTACTTTGCGAGGGCACCTGAGTTGTGTGTTTTCCATTGATTTTTTCATTTGGAAACTTGTTTTTTGACTTTGAGAATGACAAAACAAGTCCACATGGTTTTGCGAAATGCCTTCTCAAGCGTGAAAGTAGACTGGATCGTGTCCTGAAACAAAAGAACGATCCAATTTGCCAAACGCATTTTGGTCGTTCTTCCATTCTCTAAGAACGGTAGAACACTCAAAACAGTTCCCTGGCCCATTAACAAATGTGTCCTTAATTTGTTTCTCAATTTCTATTTTCAGCTCCTTACTTTTTTATTTGATTTCATTTTCTTTTGCCTCCCTCTAGTTACAAAATCCAAGTTTCTTTTTTGAGCAATTTTAGTCCTGGCAACCTTTAGATTTATTCAAATCTGGTTCCTACTTGCTAGTTTCTTTTAGTTACTAAATTTGGTCTTTCTTTTGACATCTTGTTTTTTAGATTACCCATATCTTCGTATTTGACCATTGAGTCAGCAAAAGATTTCATAGACTTGCTGTCCTCGACAAAAAGACCATTCAGCAACAATGTCATGCATATCTGAGTTGTACCTCCTTCCTACACCTGTATTCCTCTCGCAAGCAATGTACAACCTTTCGTCGAAATTTCGCCGAATTTCAGCTGGTTTGGTGAAAGGCGAACCAAAACGGCCACCAAATTTTGAAATTGCAGAATATCGCCAAAATTTCGGCAATATTCATGATATATCATCAAATCAACTATATATCGCCAAAGTATCGATATTTTTCTGATTTCTCACGATGTTTGATTTCTCTCATGATTCTACAATGGAATCTTCAGGGTCAATGGATAATCTTACCAATTTTGTCCAATGATTCAAGACTCAAAAGACAATGTGCCAAATGTGACTAGGGTGGAAAATCTACATAGAATAATTTCTGGAAATAATTCAAATTAGGAAGGCATTTTATGGCAAAATCTTCAAGATTAATGAGCAATTTTACCAATTATATTCCATTGATTTTGGCCTCAAAAGTTAACGTGCTAAATGTGGTTAGTGAAGAGTATATACATAAAAGAATTTATGAAAATAATTTAAATTATGAAGGGATTCTGTAATGGAATCTTCAAGGTCAACAGGTAATCTTTCCAATTATGTCCGAATGATTTAGGCCTCAGAAGGTAACTATTGAATGTGGCTAGGAAGGAGAATTTAAATGGAAGAATTTATATGAAATAATTAAAATTTACCAAATATTGGCATCAAATTAGGGTAGACACCAAGTTTCAACCTAAAATGACCAAAAATACCCCCCGAAATGGGCGAAATCTCGCCAAAATTTCAGCAAGATTATGCTTGTTCGGCCTGTTCACTAGGTAGCGAACTGGTGAACTTTACTGAAATTTCGTCTTTGCTCGCAAGCTGGTGTCCCATCAGGCTTTGCTAGTTGGAGGTTTAGACTGCATCAGTGGTGCAGTTTCCCTAGCCTGGCTGTAGCAACATGACTCACTTTGGAGGCCCAAACAAGGGTTCGTCTAGTTTTATCGTCTGGCAAGGGCTGGTGGTTAGGATTAATATACAATATTTATTTTGTTTGAGATGGGTAGATTGCATAGGGATTTCTTAGGTAGAGTTCCTTTTCTTGCCATATATCTTTATAGTTTCCCTTTTGATTGCTGTCTATTTTATGTAAGGGTATTTTCCTTTCTATCTTTATACTAATGTAGAAGAGTTCGCATGTGAAGTTATAACAGAAATTGAAGTTCAAGTTTGTGTGGTCTGCCTGTGTGACTTGGTTTTGTTTGATTTTTCCCCTTCATCGTATGTGATTACTTCTCTTCCTCTTTAAGACCCATATCCCGTCTCAGATTTCTTCCCATCCTAACTGGCCTTCCACCATTAAGTTAGTACAGAATTTAGAAACAAAGGATAATATTGGAAGGTGGCCTAAGTGTAAAATGTGAAAAGTGGTCCATCACCTCACGACCAGAATACAAAGAGTGAAAAATGATGGTGGTTTGGATGGATAGGATTCTCGCCTGAAGATACAAATCAAATTAAAAATTTTGGAGATGATGAATAGCCCCTAGGACTAATGTACTGCCTGACTCCCAGATAACAAAGGAAAAGATAATGTTTAATCTGCAAGTAACCTTGGTAGTATGGTAGAACCTGGTCTGACCGTCCGAGTACCCGTTTGGTTCTCACAAATCTATGGGGTTTTAATTTTAGATTTAGCAGTCTGAATTGCCTAGGGATATGTGATCTACATGATTTCAGGTTGGGAAGTAGGGGGCTGCACTGTTGCTCATTACAGGTAGCAAAGAATTATACCTGTCAAGGCAACACCTTGGCATCTAGGCGCTCTGGTTGATCTGGGAACCTTGGATGCCTTGCTAGCCTAATTGGTGGCCCCTTGTATTTTATTCTTCTCCAACACCTTGGTTTGCCTAGCACCTTGGCAACTATGCATAGAATATAAATTTTTGTGGCAAAAAACCAGCAAAGAAGAATAATGATTGGATGAAATATGGAGGAAGGTGAGGGAAGAAGGGACAAGGAGGGAGGAGGGTATTATGAAAGAACTCACCTGGTAGGTAGAAAGACAGAATCAATGGGGAAGGAAAGTGGTCATGCCGCCATTTGTCAAGCACCAGTATTCACAAATTCAATCCCTTCCATCCTACTGAGTTTGTAAGATTACATCCATGTTACTAAGAGTGTTGGGCTGTTGAGAACTATCATATAGATAATCTCAGTTTAGTAGGAATGAGGATGCTAAGATGAATGAGTGACAAAACTAGGAAGAATAAGGTAAGAAGTGATCATGTTAGAGCTAAACGATAAACTATGAGTCAATTTAGGTGGTACTGTCACGTTCAACGGAGGCCTTTGAATGCCCTTGTATGGTGATTTAATCCAAATAGGAGGAACTAGAAGTAGCGCAAATCATGACACAATGTCAAAGTATCCAATTCAAGCACCAGTTGGGCTGGTTATAAGAACTCGAGCAAAGAAGTTCAAATAAGCGCTTAATGGGCTGATTCAAGCAACTTGGGTCAACCCAACTTGTGGAGGCCCGTTGAAGGTGTTTCTCAAGGATGGAATTCCATAATTCAAGCCTTTGAATTAATTTATGTGAAATCCACAATGATTGCTACATTAATTGGTGTCAGAGAAGGCAACAATCACTCCTTAATAAGAGAACAATAACTTGCCAATTGCCATATATTTACCTGATTATACAACCATATATGTACCAGATTTTTGGCCATTAATTAATGTGGAGTGGACCATTTTACTTACCTATTCAAGGCCATTAATTAAGTGTGAAGTTGAGGGACAAGCTGGCAGCACCTTGTTGCCCAAATATGCTCATCACTAAGTGTGTTCTTTTGGGCAATAACATTAATTGAAGCAATGGGAAACTTACCCTTTCTTTTTTGGGTCAATGTTGGCGTGAATAATGGATGATGCGAACCTTGTCACGGATAATGAGACCCGGTGGTCGTCTAAGGAACCCAAGACCCTATGCACAGGTGAGGATGTGAAACCTCAACTCGTTGCTTATAATGAAGCAATAATCTTGGTATGTGATGACACCACAATCAGTTGCAGAAGGCTGATTGATAAGTCTAGAATTAATGTCATGGAAATCCGATAAGTTCAATTAGTTGGTCAAAAACTAGAGAGAATAAGCTCTTAAACATTGCATAAAAACTGTTTTGTCTATTCATAAACATCCAATTACATTATAAAGACTGATTGCCAAAAAGAGGGAAAGAAACAAGAGCTTAAAGAAAGAGGAAACTAGAAATTACATGAAGTAAAATACCGAAAAAGAAGAAATTGTGTCATGATTTGCATCAATGGATGAATATTGATTGCGGTTGATGTGCATAAATGTGGCCATTTATTGCTGTTTGTTTCTTCTTCTTTTTTTGGGGTATTTTGCTTTATATAATTTTTAGTTTCCTTTTTCTTTTAAGATCTTGTTTCCTTTTGGACTATTGCCATTCCTTCTAACCCTTCTTAGGTTTGGTGAAAGCTCCTCCTTTTGAGACCACTTGTTCTTTCCGCCATCTCCATCCAAATCTCCAATGGCTCCTCTACTTCGTTCTGGCACGATCCGTGCCATCTGATGGGTATTCTTTTCACTATCCTTGGCCCCCGCACAGTTTATGAGACTCACATCCCTAAAGCAACCCCTCTCACCTATTTTATCACCGATGGCTCCTGGTTCCCTCCCCCCACCCCAGTCTCACACTGGTTTGGGACTCCCTTCCCCCTTCGCTTGACTCCCCTTATGACCTCATCGTTTGGCTCCCCTACCACTCCAAATCATTTTCCACCGCCTCAGCTTGGAATTTGATCCACTCACCCTCCCCCCTGGTTCCTTGGCCACCCTTGGTTTGGTTTAAAGATCACATTCCCCGCCACTCTCTCACCTTGTGGAGAGCTCTTAACCTTGCCCTCCCCACCCAATCATTCCTCATTAGCCGCCATATCCTAGTTAGCCTAAACTGCACCCTTTGTCGGAATGGTTTAGAGGACCTCGACCACCTCTTCTTCACTTGTCCCCTCTCCCGTTCCTTTTGGGATAAAGCCCTTGCCTCCATTTGGCCCCGTTCAAGGCGCTCTCTTGGTTTTGCTCAAGATTGGTCTTGGATTTTGAAAAAATTTGCAGGTTTCTCCATTTGTGGTCAGATTGGTAAGCTAGTTTTTAGTGCCACTATCCACCATCTGTGGTGGGAGCGCAATCTTAGACAATGGACCTCCAAATTCTGTTCCCTAGACATGTTATGGAAAACCATCTGTTTCGATGTTTCTACAAGAATTATTTCTACTTCCCATCCCCCGGTTGTTGATTCCCCAACGAACAATGCTCAATGTTGTCTCTTGGGGTCTTAGTTTTCCTATTCAGCCTCTTGCTTGAAGGCTGCTCTCTATTGTATTTGTCTTGTTTGCCTTTTAATATATTTATTTATTCATAAAAAGAAGGTTTTGTTTCCTTTTATTTTTCCGCAATCAATCTTTATAATGTAATTGGATTCTTATGAATAGATAGTTTAATTTTTATGCAAAGTTTAAGAGCTTATTCTCTTTGGTTATTGACCAACTAATTGAACTTATTAGATTTCCATGGAAATCATAGTTGTCAAAGTGTCCGCCTAGGCCACAAAGCGATTTTTCAACTACTTTGTTTTGAACCGCTTAATTGACATCCAATCTGCAAAGGAACTCCAAGGCCCAAAGTGACATATAACCTATTTTATGCTCCAAGGCGGCATCCCTGGACCCCCACCCGCTACTCATCAGCAACAAAATGTGAAGCATAAGCCATACTCTAACATCAAGTATTAATGAATCAGTTAATGCCTAGGCGAACGCTTTGACAACCATGGTTTGATGAGATGAACTTATTTGACAACCATGGTTTGATGAGATGAACTTATCTTTGTGTTATTTTTTTGAATAATTTTTTGTAATTATGATTCTTGAATGCTTTTTTTTTTTTGGATGAATGTGACTTGAATATTTGTTTAGCTTATTATAGAAAGTACTTATATTGAAAAGTAGTTTAAAAGTAGTTATATTGAACAAATTTGACCCAAACGCTTTGGTCGCCTTATTGCTACCTAAGCGCTGCTTTGTTGCCTACTTGCCTAGACGGAGCCCCAATCACTTTGGTCGCCTTGCCGCTTTGACAACTATGCATGACATTCAATTTAGACTTATCAATCAGCCTTCCACAATTGACTGTGGCATCATCTCATAGCAAGGTTATTACTTCACTATAAACAACAGGTCAAAGTCTCACATCCTAATCTATCCGCAGAATGGTCGTGGGTTCCTTAGTCAATCATCGGGTCTCGTTATCCTTGACAAGGTTTGCATCAAGAAGAGCTAGGGGCAGACCTCAAATAAGCTTAGGAGAAGTGGTGAAAAAAGATATGCATGGCTTAGGCCTTGTACCTGGTATGGCCTCAAATAGAGTTGAATGGAAGGTAAGGATCCATTTAGCCTGCCCTATTTAGATTCGATAAGTCTTGTTGTAAACTCCTTGCAAATAGAAACTAGTAAGATGACACTTCTCAAAAGGTGTTACGAGAGAACTCAGCTGGAAGATATGAGATGGTGGAATGGAAGGGAAGGCCACACACGGTAACATGTCCCTGTTGAGCTGGTGTCTCCAATTCCTGCCAACGTACTGAATTGGTAGGATTACATGCATATAAAAGAGATAAACTCCTTGAAAAATAGAAACTACTGAAAGGACACTTCTCAAACAAAGAAACTTGAAAACTGCTCTCCAGTATATCTAATATTCCATTGGAGCTGAAGATTGCATTATAACCCCATTTTAGTAAACAACATCCCTAAATATCTTTTTGGACTGTATCCAGATTTGGATTTGGCTCATCTTGGTTGTGGCATTCCAATTTGGCTGGTACACAGAAATGGAACTGCAATAATTACCCCAGTGTGTTGAGGAAAACTCACTCTCAAGTTGAAGGGAAGAGACAATAGAGCTGGGAATAAACTTTCATGCTTTGTACTACTTTCATTAACCAGGTTTATAAGACAAAACATTGATACTACATCCTCATCTTGAAATTTTTGGGTTAACAAACTCAATATGCAAAACATGCATTTCTCTGTTAGAGTCTTTAATGTAGAAGACTAACTGAACCTTTCAACAATATTGTTGTTGATTGTTGCCTTCCTCCTTGTTCCCCCTTTACATATTAAATAAGAAACCAGAAAATGATATGAAGAAGAAGAAGCAGAATAGGGATGGTAGTCTGTCTCAGCCTTGAGCCTCTCGCTTCAGGTATCTCAGGTGTTGAAACAAGTCTTTCTCAGAACAAACACTTGCACACAAGCAATGTAAGTTCCATTAGTCAAGTCTCTGTTTAAGACAACTCTTGGGGCCTACCTGTGTCTTGGCCGAAGCTTTGCTGAATAGGAGTCTCAAAGATAGAAGCCAATTGAAAATGGAAACTATATATAACTAACAGGCAATTAAGGACTGAAATAGAAATGTATGAAAATAGAAACTTCTAAATAAAGGCTAAGCATACTTTCTATATTTTAAACCTGTTACTAGTACTAACTTTCTAAAACTGAAAAACAGGAGCTAAACTAATAGCCGCTACTAATAGGGTATTCCACTAACACAGAAGCTGCTCTTACACCAGCTTCCCTAAGCACTGCCTGTGAACAACAATTTGGGTGCTGTTCATGTGAACAGTAATTTAAAATATAAAAATAATATAATTTCTTCCTTGGTCCCATTTTTTCCTCGTGCTGGACTGCCTTAATAAGTGCTCCATCAAACCAACAGGAACCTGCCACAGTAGCAGACCAGGCTGCCTCTCACAGCAGTCTCATCCCACAGCGTTGCTGGTCGCTTCACCCCATAATGTGACATTCTTTCTCAGGGAATTGAAAAGTTGCGGCTGTAATCATGGTAAAAAATTCGAGGGAAACTCAAGTTTCGACCAGGTGAAAATGGGAAACTTAGGTGGAAACTTGGGAAATTTCGAGGAAACTAAGGACTTTTCCGTACAAGTTTTGACATCAAGTTTCGACAGGTCTTAGAGATTATTTTGGGGTGGGATCCTGTATTTAAGCTAATTAGAGTATAAATAATACATTTGTTATATTTTGCTAAAAAAATCAATGTAAATATGTCATTCAATGTGCATAACATCAATGTAGAGTTGTCCAAACAGTACATTATAAACTTAACTACTTAAGCACATAACATTCAATATATAATTTCTAACTTCAAAATAGTTGACAATAAAAGGAAAATACAACTTAGTGTTAAGAGGAGTGCCAAGAGTGGATTCATCCTGTGAGCTGAGTAATACAAGGCCTGTAACATCCTCTCCTCCAACCAACGAACATAGACATCCCATGACATTTTATGCTAATGGTTGTCAAGTTAATCGACAACTGTAACTTTATGAGTCTGGTCATCAATATGCTTAAGATAACCAACCTGAGGGAATAAGCACTTTGGATAGGGAAGTCCTGATGGAGGGGGTATTTGGGGAAAATGAAATAAACAAAAAAATTGAAAATTTAGGAAAACTACAAAATTTACAGGAAAAAGTCCCAAGTTTTCACAAAATTTCCTAGGTTTCCACGAAATTTCCCAAGTTTCCCACGAAATTTGGGAATTTTTTTCCCTCATGAACCAGCTGGTCCAACTGGGTTGGACAAGTTTCGACAGGTTTCGAGGTTTCGACGAAATTTCGAAAGTTTCGATCTAAACTAAGGACATTTTTTCGGTCCCCATGAGTTTCATTTCGCATTTTCCAAAATGGGAAATTTCGGTGGAAATTTCGCAAGTTTTGATGGAATTTTGTTCTATGGCTGTAATCATGTCGTGAACTATAATATGTTCTTTCTTCATCTTATTTTCAGTTTTTCTTATAACTGGATTGCCCATGCTGCAGTTTTGGTTATGAGAATGGTTATTAACACCTGGAAAATTATATTTCTTTCGTATGAGAAAAGTCCTGAAGGTTTACAAATTTCTGTGATGACAAGCTACATTGTTCACTTTGCTTCCAGCCGTTGGTGACCAACTTGAATGATGCATCTGAAACAATCAGTTGGGACAACTCACTACAAGAAACATTATATAATACAGAAAAGTTGAAAATTTGTTTGTATCAGATAACATCTTCATCATGGTTGAAGTGTAAAAGGGGGGAGGGATACTTGGCTGTGGAAGAAACACCATGTTGGTTAGTTTTGCAAACTCAAAAGTCAATTTTGAGCAAATTTTTTAACTGATATAGCACGTATACTGTGTTATACAGGCCATGAGCTTAGCTTTTACTTTTGGTTTTCTATTATAACGGGCCAACTCTAGAAGCCTAAATATTGGGGATTTAGATCAAGGACTATGAAGTTAGTTTCTACTTTTTAAGATTGTTGGATAGCTTATCTTGAAGAGAAACTGAAAATTGAGCTGTTGTGAAATTGGGGGTTCCCTTCTTTTGGTCAGAGGTGGTTTTTGGTCCTTGGACTGTCGTGAATTGTGAGGATGCATCTCCTGTCCTATTGTAGTAAAGTGAAGAGGATTGGTGAAGTTCCTCTTATTCACAGGACTAGTGGTGATTCTAGGTCATATCCTTTTATGTCTTCTCATTTTCTTTTCTTAGTCTTGTTCTTTCATTGATTTATTGGTAATCTGACATTCTGACCATTAATGATTTGATAACCACAGTCAGTCTCTGGATTTCGGGAAAATTTGTTGCTTTTTTTATTGTTAAAACTCCACTTTTCTTTACTGTTCTTCCATGCAGCTGCAAGTTTTCATTCTCCTGAACTCCATTTTCTAAGCATGTATATGGATTGTTTTCTACTCGTCTGTTTGGCCAGTGGCTGCATTCTGTTTCAGTTGTGATCTTCCGTTTTCTCAAGTTGCTAATCTGATTTCCTGCTTTGGTTTCTGTTTCCCATTAGTTGCTAATTCTGTTCAAGCATTATTTTCTAATTATGGTTTTCATTCTACTTTCCTTTTTTTTTTTTTTGTCTCAGTTTCTATTCTGAACTCAGTTTTTATTTCAAAACCTAGCTTTACATTTGGAGAACCCTAAAATCTGGTTTTCAGTTCTGACTTTTTCGATCCGAATTGCTATTTTTTATGTTACTGTTTTGGAAGTTCCTGTTTAGCACTGCTAACCATATCAATCCATTGGATCTTGGCCAAACATGGATAATATTATTCCTCTCCTCTATAGTGCTACTCAATCAGAGGTTTTCAAGGTCATGACCAGTCCATGTCGAGTTATTATCCCACTATTCTGGTCCTAAGTTTGTGCCCCGTGATCCTTCCCGGTAATTTGCATGTGAACCTGCTTTTAGGTTAGCCCAGGTGATGTAGGGCAAATGAAGAAAAGAGGCCAAAACACTTCTCACGTTACTGGTTCATGTGAACAGTGTCACAGCCTCATATTTTGCCTGGGTGAGAATGTAACCAGGAGATTCTGTGGGGCCCAAGACCAGATCATGTGGAGACATTTTTGAAGGGTGAAAATTTTGTGCCTGTGCGAATTAGAGAGCTTAGTTTAGCTTCTAGTTTAGTAGTTGCTCCTGCAACAGGCTGAATTGTAGTTTCTAATTGTAGGTATTTTCTCCTTTTCATAATTAGGTTAATGGTTTCTATTTTTCATTGTAAGCTTGTATAAGCAATTAATTGGCTGACATTGCCAGGAATAAACAGATTATTGAAGAACAGAATTGGGCCATGCTTGCCATTTATTATGAGATCCTCCATGTTTCAACAGCTGAGATAGCTGTGGGCAGTGACCTGGCTGAGATACCATTCCCTTACCTGCACTTCTCTTCTATCTTTTTCTTACTTAGCAGTCAAATTTTCTTGTGGTGCTACTTTACTGTTGATCTATATGAGTTGCCATTGAGACTTGAGACCTGAGACCCTCTAGGAGATCAGAACAGAGCCTTCAATTAAGCCAATGGCTGCTGCTGCTGCTGCACTCAATCAGTTTAGTCATTCTACGCTCTGCGGACCTGCTCCTCCTACATTTTCTTCTGCAAATTTTGTTCTATGATTTCTCTGTAATAAGAACTCTGATCATCTGAGGTTTCAAGGACTGATTCTGATCACCAGGTGCTCCCTTTGATCCCTGATTTGAAGCCAATATACACACTTTTTGCAAGTTCTGACTAAACCTTCTATGTTGGGATTCCCTTCGGCACCATTTGTTTGCAAAGGTGGAGTGGGAAAAATAAACATGTAGGGACCCATACGTAATGGGGGTGGAGGAACAGGAAAGGATTTTGTGGGAAAGTTTCAAATGTGGGTCCCACTTTTGTTGTTTTTTACACTTTTCCACAAAACCCCACCTATTTAATGGAACTTTGAGAAGGGATGGGGTGGGAAAGCTATCTACCAACTTTCCCACTTTAGTGAGCCAAACAAGCCACACTTTGAGATCTCATGGAAAATTTTACTTTTTCAAACTTTTCCCTACCCCACCTCAGATTCAGCTAACAAACAGTGCCTTCATGACTCAGTCATTAGCCATCAGAATTGGTTTAGATTGAGCATAAGTGCCAGTCTTTCCCTGTTTCATTTGATCATGTTTGGCACCAAACTGCTGTCTGGTTAACTAGGATTGGATACCTTCTATTTGGTGTTACCCGTCTAATAATGATTTACTTGTAGTATTGATGATCTGCTGCTACTGTTATCGATCCTAACATAGATCGGTTCTTAATTGAACCTTTTTCTACATTATCTAGGTTCTAAAACTTGGTTTCAGACTTGTTTTGACCAGCCAGAAATTGAGATATGGTCTAAACCTGGGATTTTCCCCAGCCAATGCAAGTATGCTTTTTTTGCATTTGTTCTAAAAAAAGCCATACTGAATAAATGATACTGGTGTATGCACAATGTACTGACTGGTGACTGCTAAGCATCATTTTATGTCTAGGGCAATGCTTATTCACATCAAACAAATACTTTTTAAATGATATTTGGCATAAATAAGTGCCCGTCCTGGTTTTAAACCAGGTTTCCTCAAGTTTCAATGTGAATAAACGAATTTTTGTAGATTCTCGGGTCGAAACTTGTGAATGTGGCTGTTTTGTTTGAAATCTGCTTGAAACAGGTCGAAATGAATCTAAAGACTCTAAACCAGGGATATTTGGGGAGTTGTTGTCCATCTTGTCTAGTTAGCTGTTGGAACCTGATTTGCATTACCACTGCTTGGGCTCGCATTTGCTCAATGACAATTATAAGCGAGGTCCAAGCTAGTTGTAAAAAGCATATATTTACACAGAAATTTAGATTTCAAGTCTTGTCTGCAAGCCGAAAGCTTTTTTCATTGCCACAGCAACTCATTGATATTCTCATAGGGACTTTTAGTTTATGTTTTGTTAAGAGCCCCGCTTTTCAATAGATCTGATAGGTATTGCTTGTATTTCACTATTTCATGCGGCGATTTGATTATTTTTCTTGCGAACTTTATTTCCTTTTATATTGATTATCAATAGTAGAATGACTCCATCTCTGATGGTTATATCTAGCTGCTTGTTGAGGAGGATGGCTTGGAATTGAAGACCACCGGAAAGGTGCCTATTGTTGAAGATGCGGCTCAGAGATCTGAAACTGTTGAAGCAGTTAGAAATCAATTGAACGTGCTATCTGTTTCAGAAGATCATCCTGTTATTGTTCCTTCCCCCGAACCGACTGAGAGCTCTACTGCGGTTCCTGGTCCAGATCTTTCTAAGAGAATTAGAGCACTCAAGAAGAAGGTAACTTTTCTTAGATTTACGTCTTAACTTTTTGAATTATGAGATTATTCCGCTCACCCTCTCCAGGAAAAAGCTTGATTCCTTTGTTTTTGCCTTTATGTGGTGGAAAATTCATAGGAGAATTTTTTATTTTTTTATTTCTTTGGGTTTTATTAGACTTTAGGGTGGCTTAAAGAATTTAAAGGTATGACTTTCTGCATTGAGAGGTTGAAACATATTTGTACTTCATCTGTTGCATGTACCTTGAATTTGGGTGAAACTTCCGTATTTGTTTGTCTAATTTATTTTCCTTCGATGTAATCATTTTTTTGTAGATACTTGAATAAAATTTCAACCCCCAATTTATGTAGTGTTAGGAGTTTTTTTTGTCATTCTTTGAGAACTTATGCAATATTGCAATAGTTTTGGAAATATCAGAGGGATATCTGATATTGCTAAAGGTAAAGGATGCACTTCTCAATGGAGAGTATATCTTAATAGTTGCAGTCTTCTTACCTTATATGTTACTATACTTATTTGGTTTATATTTATCTAATCTAATACTGAAAATAATAATAATAATAAAGAAATAAAAAGATGTTGTACTCTGGATGCTTTGAACTTTGTGCAGTGTGGTGGAAAGCAACCTTTTATCATTAGTTAGCTCATATATACCTGTACACACTCAGAAAACGATAAAAAAGGCTGGCTAATGTCAGGTTGGGGAGGCCTTTAGAAGAGGCTATCCACGTCATTCTTCAGGGAAGAATATTTACTTTTTCATTTCTCGTCTACTTTTTCGTTTTGGGTGTTCAGTTGTCCGACATTATAAAATGATGCATGGGCATCATAAGGGGAGGTTATTCAGCAATTATTTTATTTTTGGGTGAATTTTCAGCAAATGTGTTGGCAAATGGCTAGATACAAAAAGAGAACTGCCCTTCATGGTAGCTCCGAGACATGATAAATGTGTGAGAGAGTCACTTGAGGTGCCATGACTATCTCCAATGGATACCTTTGGTGTCCTGCTTCAAAGAAGTGGCCAAGGTTGAAAGATTTGAGGGAACCTGAAGAGCTAGAGGCACGCCTGATATAAAGGTAGGAGAGGTCATGAAGAAAGACATGTTTAGCCTGGGCCTTGCTCCTTATATGACTTTAAATAGAGCTGATTGGAAAATAAAGATCCACGTGGCTGAACCTGTTTAGTTAGCTGTGATGTTGGGACACTGTTGTTGTAAACTTGTAGTACATGCCTTTACCTCATATGGAAGGTTGAGCATTGAAGTTGCAGTTCATATCTAAGTTAGGTGATGCCCCAGAGTTTGTGTCATTCTTGTGTTCTTTCATTGCTTATTAATTTTGTTCCTCTTGGGATCAATGTAGCATTGTGGCCATTCCTATATAGTTGGGATAAGGCTGAGTAATGTAGCTCTAGATTGGAAAGGATCCAACTAGTATAGCCAATAACCAGGATCCAATTTGAACAGGTTAGTTTGGTCAGAATAAGATTTTCAGTTCGAACCAGGGCTAAAGTTCGGTAATACCCAAGATCTGAGGGTAGGTTAGGTTAGATTGATGTAGAAGTCTATTAATGAAGGTAAAATTAAGTTGAATGATGGAAGAAAGTGCTAGAATTGAATTCAAAGCAAATTAGGGTTACATTTATGGGTTTTTAATAGGAGAAAAATGAAGGAATCTAGGGTTCGTAATGATCAGAATGGGCTGCAACTGCGTTGTTAGGGAAATAAATCAAATTGGTGGAAGGGGAGGGAAGAGACATGATATCAATCCCATGTGGGTTACTCAATGGCATAAAAATTCTTTAAAAAGCTATATTCATTATTCAAGTCAATTGATGGGTTAACTTGAATAATTAAATGACCGTAATCACTCTAAAGACAGAGTTGAGTAAATAAACCCAAAACGTAATTTATTCTAGCTATTAAGTATCCTATTGTAACTGAAACACTTAATTCAAGTAGTGATGCTGTGTCCCTTCATTACCCTTTTTTGGGGCTTGTAAATTAGCCCCATTAGATCAATACCTCAAAACTGAGAAGCCTAAGCCCTGTAGAACCCTACCATGGACGAATAAAGTCTTTTGAGGCACAGCTGACCCAGATGGACAATCTTGAGTGCATCTCTGAGCGGCTTTAGTCCTGTTGCCTTCTTGGTGAATGCTAGATTAATGGTTTCTGTGGATAAACATGTCATTGTAATGGAGGCTGTGGTCCATAGATTGCAGATGATTTGCGATGCAGATTACTTAAAGGAGAGAGAAGGATTTTTATGGTTTGGTCTAGTTAAGGGTTGAACCAGATTTTGACTAAAATCAGCCTCATGAAACGGGAATTTTTAATCATGGAAGGTTTATTTTCTCACTCTTCATGTTATTTTGTTATCGATGTAATAGTGGTTGTCTGGAACCAACGGGGGTTGGTCCAAGTGGTAAGCAGCGTGGTCCGCTTAAGCAAGGTTCCTGTATCGAAACCTTGTGGATGCAAAAAATCCTCGCTGGGAGACTCACCCACTACAGCCAGGTGTGCGACCCAGGTCGAACACCGAATTAGTCAAGGCAAAGCCTTGGAAACCAGGGTTGGCAAACCAAAAAAAATAATAGTGGTTGTCTGGATTGGATTTAGGGACTTTTGAGCCCTGCAGTATTTTAAGTTATTTATTTGTCAGGTTAGGACACCCATCCAAGCTGGCTGCAGGGAGGGTGTTTGATTTTTATGTTTAAAGTTTGCAGTTGTGCTTTAGACTTTTCGGTGATGGGAACCATATGAATCTGACAAGGCAACAATTGTGGTTGTCAAAAGTATCTGCCAATGCATCCAGGCACCTTGGTTGCCTTGCATTTGGACCACCTCCAACACCTTGGGTTGCCTGGATGCTGTGACAAAAAGGAAAATGAGTGAGTTGACTTAATATTTATAGTGACTTGGCTGAGGTTGTGTTCCTAGCTAATTGCATGTTGAGTTGTTTTTGGCTGTCAGTTTGGTCCCACCCCAACCACCCAAAAAAGAAAAAAGAAAGAAAAACATGCAGTCTTGGGTGTGGCTTTGCTGGTGCCTCTTGGAGGTTTGTATTCTTTTTTGTCTTTAATGAATTCCATTGTCCTCAAGGAGGTTTATAATGACAAAGTCCTTTTTCCAAATGACTTGGGCAAATAACCATTTGAAGGTTGCAAAATGGTGTAAAGTTTTTTCGCTGACAGCCATGGCTATTTTGATGTTGTTTATTGGGTAGACTGTCTGATGTGGTAGCCATCGTGTTGAACTGCAGCTCAGCTTCACTCCGTAGTGTTATGGTAACTTAAAGATGCCTCGTAAGTCTTTTCTGCATCTGAGTCCTTACTATTTTCTAAGGACCAGGAGAAATGTGATAACTTTCAAGTTTGAACATTGCATTTGAAGCGGTAAATCCACTAAACATGAGGTACCACTGCAATTTATTGGTGGAAACCATATATCATCAGATTTGGAGTAGAATGGTGGTACTTGAGTTTGCCCTCGTCTCTTTGTGAAAAGCTTGGGAGAATACCTAATGTCACAGGGACATTGGCTGTTCCAGCGCCACTTGATTTACATAGCTTAATTATTCAGGTGCTTTGAAGTTTGTCATAAATCAGTGCTCACAATCTTTGGGCAAAACTGGGATGTTAAACCACAGTTTGTTCATTCTACTACAATGCTTTTGATACCTTGAGCACTAAGTAGCGATTCAAGTAGCATCCGTACAAATGCAAGTGTTTTGCCTCAACTGATAGACATCATGGCCATTGTGTTTATTTGGTCTGATTCAGGTGGAGATTAAATTTTATTGTTTATGTATCTAATGGTCTGGGGATTTTAGTTCTAATTCAGCTAGATGTTGTTTACAGTATTTTCACATACTTGTGTTTAAATTTTGCAGATCCGTCTTGCAGAAGCTCAATTGCAGAAGCCTCAGAATGGTGATATGACACCAGAGCAAACGGAGAAAATGACTAAGTATGAAAGCTGGCTTCAGGAGCTGAAACTTCTGGAGGAGAAAAAGGCAGAGTCGGCAGCACTGTGACAGGGTTTGCATCAGTATGAAGAAATTGTGGAGTACTACTATTTCATGAAAGGGTCCCAATCCTTGATCATCATAGTGGGAAATACTTCTCTCTAGTCTATTTCTAACGAGGAGACCCTTAAGATCTGATTCAACAGAAGTTTCAATGCTTGTGGTTCACGCTGTTCTTTTTTTCTGTTGATATTTATGAATTCTGCTTCACCATCCAGGTTCCCTGTATTCATCCCATCCTCTGTTTTGGATGATTGCATTTTCATGTTTTCCAAAGCCGTCTGGTGCAGTTTATGTTAAAGAAACTGTGTGACCTGCTCCTTAGGCATGGCCGCATGAGAAAGTAAAATAACCCATAAAATAGAGGTTTGGAAAAATTTGTAGAAAACCTGGCATTTTTCATTGTTAAATTTTCCAACCCATTCATGATTTGCCTAACTCGATAAGAATTCGAGGTTTTGGGTTCTCTCTCAACTACCAAATAGTTCCCGTGGCCTTTTTTGCACTGTGGTCATGATTCTTTTGTTCTTTTCTTAGTTCATCTCGTCCATCCACCATCTCTTTCCTTCTTCTGCCCTGTTAGATAGACGAGTTGGGATCCTCTATCCATCGGCGTAGAAGATTTTGTTTTCATTACATCTTTTCATCATACATATATGAGGAGAGTTAAATCTCTGAGAGTTAGTAAACTGAATCATAAATGTTCAGAGTTGAGTCTTTCTCCTAAGTATGTGTGGAGAGGTGTGAAGGTAGCACAATCATTTACCTATTGGGGTAGAAAATATGGAATCGTACTTTGCCATCACCTGTGACCACCGAGGCCAAACGTCAATTAGACTCTTCCGGAAACAGCTTGATTAGGGCTAATCACTTTAGGCTTTGGTTGAGCTGGACACAACAAGATTTGCCGTAGGTTGTGTTTGTCAATCATGAGTCAAGGTTAGGGTGGGTTTAGATTGAACCAAGTATGAGAGTTTAAAAAAATCAGACCTAACCCAACCTTGTTTTACTCTAAATAGTATCATAGAAGCTGTTAGTTCCAAGTAAATGTTGTCTATCTTTATATTATATTGTACAATATTAGATACAATAGATACATATATCTATATCTCTCTATTGACCGGAACTAAAATATATTGGTCAATAAAATATAATATTTGATACAAACAACATGTCTGATATGATATTGGATGCCAACACTTCTACTATAGAAATAATGGAGGATAAAGGAAAGAATCAATACTTCAAGTACAGAAATAATAGAGAATAAAGGAAAGAATCAATGAAAATGTAATTGTAAAAAAAAATAAAAATAAACTTCAAAATAACTTTTTAGATGTTGGCCCATCAATTCATAAGAATACCATGATAATGAAATTTTGTTCTCCCTTTTAAGGCTTTTTTTTGGAATATTTCTTCCAACTTTAACAAGTAGGACACTATTGGGATCAAAGAGTTAGGGTTTTTAAATACTTTTCACAAGCAAAGGGCATGTCATTGTCCTTGGAAATGCGAAAGAAGAATTGACAGAAAAAAGACACTGAAATGAACTTTCTCTGGTAGGACCTGATTGCCTGCTCTGTCATCTAAATTATTCATCAAGTAAGAAATGCGTGATGGTCAGGATATTATGATAACTTGGAATGAGTTGTGTGAACCTTGGAACACTCCACTCCATGGTGCATTCATTTCTCTGGCATGGGTCCATCACCAAGGTCATTTTCATTGTAGGGCAGATTAGCACTAAGATCTTCCACATGGTTTGAGATCAGTGAAGCAGATGGTTTGTGATTCTACCTATAGTTTCAAACTTAAGGGAGATCTAATGTAATAGCTGATCTCTTAGCCAAGAAGGCCTTTTCGGTTTCGGGCCCAAAAGAATGGCCGTCTTCCACTTTGTGGTTGATGGAACTTTGTTCCTCCCCACTCCCTGTCCGGATGGAATAAATCTGTTGTTTACCAAAAAAAAAAAAAAATTAAAATTTAAGAACAAAGGGAAACATTTTTACAGTCTTTTTATTCCACAAACCCGAACAGAGAGTTACTTGACTTCTGTGTTTCCACATAGTTAAGGTTTTAAAGTCTAAATCCTCTACCTTTCGGGTAGAGATGTATAGTCCTCTCACACTTCTTTACTGTATATTAGGATATAATTCACCTCTAAATGATGATAAAACAAATTAGATATGAGTCCTTTAATAGGCTTGTTGGAACAAACACCATGAAATAACACATCAAAAAATAAACAAAAAAGAAAACTCAGAGAGATTTAACGTGGTTCACACACCGATGTGGTATGTTACGTTCGCAGATAAAGAAAAAGAGTTTTTCCACTATATAGAAGAAAAACAAAAGGAGATCTCACAATCAAGAACGATATTACAATAACTTTCACCCGAAACCCTAACCGAAAATCTCAAATCTCTCAATATTGTAATAGGCAAACATAAGATACCTATATATATATATATTCTAATTGTGTAAACGGGTCGATCCATCGGGTCGAGTTGATTGTACTACGGGGGCTCTGCCCTTGCACCTCTTACACAGATCTAGATCAGTGGTGAGCTCTAGGTCATTCAGATCACTTATCAAAATATATCGATGTAGGTCAATCTTCCAAATTAGGTATAAGAATTTGGATCAAAACATAATAGGGCCCTACGGAGGTCCAAAAATCCATTTGAATTTATGGTGAAGGTTGAGGGGAATATAAACCATTATCCTTACTGATAAAAAAGAAAATCCAAACTTGATAAAGTGAACCATAAATTAGCCATACACATGAAACACGTGATAGAAAAACCTTGAGGGAAGCACTATAAAAATATTCTTACTCAACATTGAGTCCGGATCAGCTACCCGTCGGTGGAGCACAGAGTGCTCCCCAACGGCTTTACCACCATGAATTCTGGGTGATGGGATATTTTCTTTATTTTTTACCTGTGAGTCCCACAGGATTTGTGATCCGGATTCCTCAAGATTTTGCCCGGTGGGTGACTCCCTGAGTCTGGAAATCTCCCGAGGGTTTGTACACTTGGCAGTGTTGTACTTGATAATCTTCCGAGGAGTTGTCCACTTGGCTGTGTTGTACTTGATTTTTTCCAACATAGATGACCTCCATGTCAGAGAGAGAGAGAGAGAGCTGTGAATTTGTGAAGTGATGACCACAACAACTGATGGGGGCAAGAAGTGGGGTGTGTGTGTGGGTGGATGGATGGGTGGGTGGGTGGGGGCAATGTTGGTAAGGTGGCTTTTGGTGAGCGATGGAGTCACCTTGGGTTTCTGGCACTGCTACTGGTATTCACTTCCCATGGTACCTTCATATTCCTTCTTCTCCACTTGCCCTTTCAAATCTAAATGGCCATTCAACCCTTCGAGGCGCCACTTCTCACAACACCTCTTCGATCCCCACCTTGACCTTCTCTCTCTCTTCTCTCTCTCTCCTCTCTCTCTCTCTCTCTCTCTCTCAGACAGACAAGCAAACACTCTCCCCCACTTTAAAATAAACCTGACTTCCTTAATCAACTTAATTAACACTCTTAATTAAAGGAATATTCTTCATTTAAATAGGTATCTTACAAAAAGAACAATTAAATTAAACAAAGAATAGATAGTGTTTTACACTCATTGGCTTCCTTACTTTTGATTCCCCAACATGGCCTGGGGTTTGCTTTTTAGGTAACCTCCTGGCATTTCATTTTCATATATATATTTTTGTTTTTCTTATGAATATAATACAACATCTTATTCTATTAATGCCAAACTATTTATAAATTGATTTGTGACATCGGGCACCTAAGAATTTTGCCAAGTTGAATTAGTTTGACCCAGCAAATCTAGGGGTGTTCGCTTACGGAACCCAATCTATGTGCTTCGCCAAAGCATGGTTTCAATGCAAGTTGCAAGCAATATTAATATCGTATCAATTAATGCATAATTCAAATAACGGGTAATAAAGTTAAAATTATGTATTTCAATATATTAACCTTAAGTAGTTTGCTTAATTGACAAAGATCAATATCTCATAATATCAAGTCAAGAGTTTGAATTATCCTAAACCCAAACTAGGGGGTTCTTTTGGTAATTCCACCCAATGTTTGTAACTAACAAATGTAATGCCACAGCCCTAAGTGGGTTATTTATTAAATAATTTATATTGCATAATATTTTACCTACAAGAATCTAAAGCTATATCTTAGTTGGTGGACATCACCTGCATGAATCTCTACATATAAAAGTTTTAATAATGCTTAAATGTTATCCTCAACAACAATAGACCAAACTTTATACTTAAATAATTATTCCATTACTTTGGGAAAGGAGATTGTTTTCATCAACTTCATTAAACACTTTCTAATCTAATCTCTCATGCTTTCGTTTGAAACCATTTGAGTATCGATCTCCTACGGTTCTACCTTTATGGAGAATTTTTTTTTAACTCACATTTAGATTCATGATGTATGTTTAATTTAAAAATAATTTTTTATTTTTTCTATTCTGAGGGAGAGAAAATATTAGAAACATGCATGAATCTAACCATTAATGATGACTTTGAATTTGTATCTACATGGAAAGAAAATTTTTTAATTCATCTTAACACGTTTTTAAATCTTCTTTCGAATTATCAAAAAGAAGATTGAATACGTATCATGAATCTATTCATGTAGATTGAAAAATTTTCACTACATAAAAAAAATAACAGTAATTTATTTGAAATAATGATCTAGATAGAAAGGGGGGAAAAATGACACCATTCTGTGCTGGTACTCCAAGTTTGGAACTAGTCCACCTCTTTATAATGGAAGGTGACAATTGACAACCACAAAGAATTTTCTTGTTATTTCTTTAAAAAAGAATGTTTGGCAAGAAGTTGTTATAGATTTTTGAGAGATGTAACTGATTCACATTCCTAAAATCAATTTTTAAAATTAGGGAAAATTAAAAAATCATTCCAATTTAATCCTTAAAATTACATCCAAGGCCAAGAGGTATTCTTTTAACCATCTTTTCTGCCATTTTTGGAAATGCTTTATCTTTTAGCTAGATTGTGATAACAAACAGTTTGGCAGCAAGACTTGATCAAGTACAACTTAACAAATTAGATTTTGTAGCATCCATTAGTTGTACCAATTGATCAATTTTATTTGGTCCCACAACTTCTAAAAAAAAAATTATGTCAACATCTTGGCTCATCTATGCACTCTCATACTATAATTTTTGTTTGTTGTTTTGTAAATACCTTTTGTATGGTTCTTAGAGCAAGAAAGAGAGCAAGAAAGGTGGTATTTTCGAGATCTAATGACTTTGACTTTCTCTTCTTGCAATTACAGAAATTAAATTATAAAAATATCATGTATTGTGAGTTACAAACTGCATCGAAAATACTAACAAAAAAAAAAAGACCCCACACCATAGAAGGGGAAGAGCCCAAAAGGTTGACTACGTTAATGCACACCGGCTTAAATGTTTTGAGTCCGAATTCTTTACCTGTCACGATAGGCAATTCTTTACCTGTCACGATAGGCCATTCTCTGCCCCACATTAGGTGTGGAGTCTACTATGAAGCCGACTTTTAATTTAGAGAAATGATTTTTCTTCTTGTAATTAATATATGATGAAGAAGTGTAAAGAAACCTTTATCCATATGGGTAGAGAAACCGGTTTCGGTTTGAGTCCGGACCTCTATTCTGCATTTGGCGGCGGCTCTGGTTATATTTTATGAATTTTTTTAAAAAATGTACGTGGCACCAAAACGGCCGTTGGATGTGCATCGGGGCTTCCTGCTACGACCACAGGAAGTCCAGTCCTCTCTCTCCTTACTTTCAAACATCACTCCTCAAACGTAGGTCCCACACTCTCCTTCTGACACGTTTCCCTATAAATAGATTCTCCCTTAACAGGAAAGTGAGTGTCTCTCACACCTCAGAAGGAATGAAGGAAGGAAAGAGAGAATAGCAGAAGCAGAGGAAGAAGAAGAAGAAAACTCTCCTTTCCTTCACCTTCACCGTCACCGTCACCTTCACCTTCACCTTCTTGTGTAGCTCTGCGTGTGTGTGTTTAGTCTCAAACATGGCCGCCTCAGTCGATAACCGGCAGTACGGCCTCGTCGATCCCAGCCGAAGCGCCGTCGTGCACGGCTACCGTAGCTCCCCCAACACCCGCTCCTACACCGACCATGTTTTCCCAAAAAAGCTGGTTCAGATGGACGACTCGTCCAGTGAAGATGAAAGCGAATATGATTGGTCGAATCATGTTGCTGCCAAAGAGGAGTCACTTGAACCGTCGATCCTCGATTCTCGTGATCAAGCAACTGCCGACAACTGGATCGAGCGAAACCCGTCATTGATTCGACTCACAGGGAAGCACCCATTTAACTGTGAACCGCCCTTGACTCAGTTGATGCATCATGGCTTCATCACACCAGTGCCACTCCACTACGTTCGCAACCACGGAGCAGTTCCAATGGCAACATGGGAAGAATGGACCGTGGAAGTAACCGGTCTGGTCAAACGACCAACCCGGTTCATCATGGACCAACTCGTCAAGGATTTCCCAAGCAGAGAATTTCCGGTCACCCTTGTCTGCGCTGGAAACCGGCGTAAGGAGCAGAACATGGTGAAGCATAGTATCGGGTTTAACTGGGGCGCAGCTGGAGTTTCTACTACGGTGTGGCGCGGTGTACGATTGAGAGATGTGCTCAAACGCTGCGGCATTTATAGCCGTCGGAAGGGAGCTATGAACGTGTGCTTTGAAGGTGCCGAAGACTTACCTGGTGGTGGTGGTGGGTCCAAGTATGGTACGAGCATCAAGATGGAGTTTGCGATGGATCCATCACGCGATATTATATTAGCTTATATGCAGAATGGAGAGATGTTAACGCCAGACCATGGATTCCCGATACGGATGATCATACCGGGTTTCATCGGAGGTCGAATGGTGAAATGGCTGAAACGTATAATTGTCACCACCAGAGAGTCGGAGAATTATTATCACTACAAGGATAATAGGGTTCTTCCGTCTCACGTAGACGCCGAGCTAGCCAACGCCGAAGGTGCTGTGCGCACCACTGCATCTTTCCTGAGCTTTCAATTTTTCAACTCAAAGATTCTGATTCTGGCTTCCTTTTTTTTGCCTTTTTCTAAAAGTTTCTGATTCTTTGACTTGATGCAGCTTGGTGGTACAAACCCGAGTACATCATCAACGAGTTAAACGTTAACTCGGTGATAACAACACCGTGTCATGAGGAAATGTTGCCGATTAACTCGTCGACAACTCAGACTTCTTATACCATGAAGGGCTATGCATATTCTGGTTAGTTCAGCTCTTCATTTTTCCCACCATAGGGTTACATGAAAACCCAAATGAAAAATCGCAAAATTCTTTTTTCCTTTTCTTTGAAGAAATTAATATTAGAAGAAAATTTTCCCCTTGAACAAAACACGTATATATAAAAGAAAAATGATTATATTGATTGAATTAAATGTCTTAAAAATCAAATTTATACATAAATTGATCTGAATTATATTGTGGTTTTTTTTTTCTTTTTTAAATAATAATCTGTATCGTGGTGGTTGCCACTGGGATATCCTTAAGTCTATGCAAAGCTGGAGGACATGAACATGTGAAGAATTGTCATCTCATACATGCTGGACCATCGAATATGTGGCCCTTTTTTCAGTTTGTTTGTATGTGTTGTAAATTTCTTTTTCTTTTTTGTTTTTTAATTTTTAATAATTATTTTAAAATTAAAAATATTCAAAGCCTGTTGTTTAGAATTCAAACTTCAAGAACATTTTTCATGCAAAGAGGGGCTTAAGAAAGAAAAAGAGACCATGTCCACTGCTGTCAAAGATTAATAAAATAAAAATTATTTTTCTTACTTGTACTTTTAATTAAAGGTACTTTTTTTTTCTCCTTCAATACATTGACTTTAAATAACTAATAAAAATAAGAAAAGAAAATTATGTTTAAGACAAAAAAAATTGTCAAAAGATTCTAGTTTTATGTATAAATTATCTTTATTAAAAAAATCAAACAATTAGAGTTTTCTTATATATTCTCTTGAATGGCTAATAAGGACGAAACATCTTCCTAAAAAGAAACAATTTCTTGAAACAAAACATTTCCGCTATTGTTAGGTCCGCCATGTTTGGAAGTGTTTTCTTTATTCTTTTTTTTCTTTCTTTGTTCTGTTTTTTCTATTGAGATGGAAGAATTTTATATGATAGTGTTATTATTGCTGACATTCACAACTGTCTTTGTCTTTATCTTCTTTGAATAATTGTTATATCTTTTGTGAAGGAAAGAGATGGAAAAAATAATCACGACTCTTAATAAATAATTAATCATGTATTTTTTTTTTTCAAGGTGGAGGGAGAAAAATAACACGTGTCGAGCTGACAATGGACGAGGGGGAATCGTGGATGGTCTGTAATCTTGACATTCAAGAAAAACCTAATAAATATGGAAAGTATTGGTGCTGGTGCTTCTGGTCCCTTGAAATAGAGGTGGTGGACCTAATTGGTGTCAAAGAGATTGCTGTTAGGGCTTGGGATGAGTCACTTAACACTCAACCTCATAAGCTTAACTGGAATGTTATGGTAAGTAACCCTACCACCCCCTGCTCCCCCACCCCAAAAAAAAAATCACTCCGGTTGTTGGATGAATGCCATGTGGATTAGTTAAATCTTTACACCGTTGGATCTCCTGTATACATAAAATTACAACTTAAAAGTCTGACGTTGTAGATTTAAGGATTTTAAGTTGTGATTTCATGTATATGGGATAAAGATAGTCTATGTGACTATCATCTAACGGTCAGAACAACGAAAAGAACAGAAAGAAATGATTCACATCCTTTCTAGCCACAAAAGCATTAGTCATCCATCAATCTCTTAAGAAGAGGGTCCATCACAAAAACAAGTTTTCCAAAGACAAGTAGCTGATTAAGAGAAAATGCGATAATACTTTCACCTTGTTTTTACGAAACATGCTCCATGGTTGGATCCATCAATATCATGTGGTAAACTCTTTTTAAAGAAGTGATAGGACGATTGATGCTCTCTTGTGGCTAAAAGAGAGATGAATCCAAGGTCATGAGTCCAGGAAACTCTAGAAGCCAATCAATCAACTTGTCTCTTCTTGCAACAAAAACAAGTTTCATGTTAACATCAAACATAACTACGTTGATGTGAACTGTCTTGGGATTTATGGGTTTGGAAACTAGTAGAGCTAAGTCAACCTCATTTAAACCCATAATACCTAATTCTGGTTTTAGTCTAATTCATATCTCATTCGTGTAGGGAATGATGAACAACTGCTGGTTCAGAGTGAAGATGAACGTTTGCAAGCCACAAAAGGGTGAGATTGGTATCATGTTTGAGCACCCGACCCAACCGGCAAACCAGCCGGGTGGGTGGATGACCCGACAAAAGCAACCCGAGACGTCTGAGAGCACTACAACTACTACTGCAACGAAGAAGAGCATATCCTCCCCTTCGAGTGGAATATCCATGTCCGAGGTGAATAAACATAACTCGGCCGAGTCAGCTTGGATCGTCGTGCATGGCCAAGTTTATGACTGCACTCGGTTCTTGAACGACCACCCTGGTGGTTCGGATAGTATTCTTATCAATGCAGGCACCGATTGCACTGAAGAGTTTGATGCAATCCACTCTGAGAGAGGAAAGAAAATGCTCGAAGATTATCGGATCGGAGAACTCGTTACCACCACCACTGGGTTGACTAACTCAGCTCCTCGTGTTTCTACCAGTGAGACGGTTACACCGAAGAAGAACGTTGCTCTGATACCAGGAGAAAAGATCAAATGCAAGATGATTTCCAAGACTCATCTTTCTCATGACACTCGTCTCTTTCGATTTGCATTGCCATCGGAAGAACAAGTTCTTGGGTTGCCAGTAGGGAAGCACATTTACGTTTGTGCTACCATAGATGACAAGTTATGCATGCGTGCTTATACTCCGTCTAGCTCTGTTGATGAAGTTGGATATTTTGATCTTGTTATCAAGGTCTACTTCAAGGGTGTAAACCCTAAATTCCCCAATGGAGGTTTGATGTCACAGTTCTTGGATAATATTCCCTTGGGTGCTACAGTAGACATCAAAGGTCCATTGGGACACATAGAGTATACTGGTCAAGGAAACTTCATGGTTCATGGGAAGAACAAGTCTGCAAAGAAGCTAGCTATGATTGCTGGAGGAACAGGAATCACTCCTATCTATCAGGTTATCCAAGCAATCTTGAAGGATCCAAAGGATGAAACAGAGATGTATCTGGTTTATGCAAATCGAACAGAAGATGATATATTGTTGAGAGATGAATTGGATTCATGGGCTGAGAAGCATGAGAGGTTGAAGGTGTGGTATGTGGTGGGGAAGTCAATAAGAGATGGATGGAAATACAGTGTAGGGATTGTTTCGGAAAGTATTCTCAGAGAACATCTACCAGAAGGATCAAGTGACGCGTTGGCTTTAGCATGTGGGCCACCACCTATGATTCAGTTTGCAGTGACTCCTAACTTGGAGAAGATGAACTATGATGTTAAGAACTCTCTGCTTGTGTTTTGAAGTGATGAAGGTGGCTAGCATTCTAGAATTGTTGTAAATACCACTAGTGGTTCACATGATCTATTCCACTTGTAGGCTTTTTATTTTGGTGAGAACTGAGAAGGTGAAGAATGAAAAGATCTCTAGTTTAGGTTATTTTAGGGTTGGAGAGGGGGTGTGCAGTTAAAAAAAAAAAAAAGTTAAGTTTGAGGTGGGTATAAAGAGTATTTTGTAATACAAGTCAATAGAAGTGAGAAAGTATTTACCTATTCTTGGAATGGTAATAAAACGAAGTTCATTGCACCATTTGGTCAGCAGGTGGTTGTGTGCTTTGTGCAATGCATGTATGTTATCTTCTTGGTTGAGTTGGGTATAGTAGATATACAATTGTGTTCCCTTTATACTATTCTATCATACATTTACAAAGGAAGATCTATCTCTGGTCCACCTTGTCAATGCTCAGAGCTGGCTTTAAAAACCTTCAAAATATGTACAGAAAGGATGTGAAGATAGCACAATCCTAATATCAGTTGACTGTCTATACAACTAGTTGAGCAAACCATGCAAATCTCAATGGCAATATTTACTTATCCTTGCAAATAAAATCCAAAGGGAAGAGAGAAGATCGTAAGCTACTTTTTGGTAATCTTTATTGAGCTGGCTATATACTAATGTTACTACCGAAGTGGTCTGATATACAAAGAATGTAATTACTAGTAGGAGAAATCCAAAGCCAACGGCGGAAACCATGAAAGCAAGCATAAGAAAATGGTTGGTTGGATGAGTTTTTTTGGTGAGCCATCATTCCATATTTTAATTATAAATTCTCCAATCAGCACTGATTTTCTTTTCTTGCCATGTAATAATATGTCAAAACCATGTCAGCAAACTAGTGAGACAGTGCCACGTGTAGGGAGGACTGAGTCACCATTCTCTAAACCGGCTCAGTGGACTCACTGGTTCGATCCCGTGAACCCTATATCTCAATGGCCTTTCTATCCATGGTAAGGATGTCAATCCAACACCTCTGATAAGAGCAGCCAATTGTGTCACCTAACAAGAAACCTTGAAGGCACAGGATGTTGTGGAACATGTATATAAGTATAATGACTGAATTGAAGAACATGAAGAAGAAAAAAAAAGAGATTTTGGAAATATTTCCTCCTGCAAGAACAAAGAGCAGAGAGAAAATAGTGAAGAAAATCAGTTTTGTCTTAATATAGGTTTAAATTGTGATCGTTGAATAACTTAAAAAAAAAAAAAAAAAAAAAAAAAAAAAAAAAGAAGAAGAAGAAGAAGTTGACACGTGTGATGTATCTGGTGAGGACTCCTTAAGTCTACTAGATTGAGATATCTTTGATGATTTTGCTTGGAGTCAAAGGCCAAATGTATTTTGGAGTCTAGAGTAACTCTAGGCGGTTGAGTGAAATGTTCATTCAACGGTTTAGATTTGCTCTGAAGCCAAAATGCATATGAACGTGTTGATGAGTCTGGTTCAGACTTCAGAGTTAGTGGTTCGGGCTTCTACTAGGCTAGATGAACCGGCCTAGCTAGGAAGGTGGTTTTAAAGCAGCAAGAGACACCCTTATAATCCACATATGTACCAACCACATTCATTTCTACTTCTAATTCTTTAACGCTGGCGGTAGAGATTAGAAGCCCATGCCCCAGAGTGTCTTAAGAGAGACTTGACCCAACTTCTAAGCCCTCTCTACTCACTTCCTCATCATTGCAACCAGATAAAACATGAATCTTTGCAGAGATGGCAGACAATGGCCACTTCTTAGAAGCAAACCAAATCGATGAGACCATGCTTCTCTAGAGTCTACACAGGCCCAACAAAACAGAAATACGAGTAGAGAGGGATTCTAAGGCATAGGCATGCAAGAGAATGTATCATCAATACTTTGCAACCCACGATCTGGAGCCAAGCAATCACCGTTCAAGAACCCTACCAGATCTTGACTTTCCTCCAAGGAGACAAACTGAGTCTTCCACAGGAGGAAATTATCAACAGTTAGACGAATCGTCACAAAATTGTAAACATTCAAGTTACTTGGATAGGGAAATGAAACTGGAATAGCAGAAATTGGAAGAGTTCCCGTCGAAGAAAGTGACGCCATGAATGCAAGAAAGGAAAGAAAACAGAGGAGAAAAATACTCTGAACAGAAAAGACTGCTGAGAAGTCAGTGGCTTTGATACCATATGAGAATACAAAATACTCTTTCTTTCCTTAACTTCAATACAAGATATACAAGAGTATTTATAAAAAAATACATTGAGAACACGTGGTCATAGTTCTCTTATAGAATACTAACAAACAGGGAGGAAGGAAGAACTCAAAAGAAGGAAGAACTCAAAACACTTCTAACACAAAGGAAGAACACATTTTTTCCTGCCTCCTCTGATATGGCAGATATGAAACAATAGGGTGGATTGTTGCTTAGACCATCAATTGAACTAAATTTGTGCTTTTTAGCTACACTAAAAAGGTTTTCTATAAAATTATTGAAAGAAAAAATATAAAAAAAGCGAGAATCATGACGACCATATGGGAACTTTAAGACTACACAGAACTGGGTTTAATTCTATCACAGCCCAAACGGTTGTACCTGTACAGAGAAGATTCCATAAGATCATAATTCATATCTAACCACTACAAAGAAAAATGTGAAAACAGTTTTAAGAACAGAGCCACCTTTGAGAATTTCCTAATTTTCACATAAACTGAAGATACAACCAGCGAGAATGATGAATACTTTTTTTTTCCCTCATCTTTTCTTTCCCTTTCACCTGAACCTCATTTGAACAGCAATATTGTAACATGACATTCCACAAATAAATGAGTCAACCATGCACCGATGAACAGGGGGACAAGACAGACCGATGCTTGATTTCTAACTAAGTAACCCTACACAATTCCCATCCCCCAACTAGTTCTTTCAGGTCACATTGTCCCCGTTCTCTGGCGACTTCTACGACTTAGCCTCCTATGTGACCTCCCCAGCTCCACCACTCCGCCTCTGTGGTGGCCAACAGGGGAACCATGATCATCATCGTCATCTCTAGCACTTGCTGCACCACCAGTTGCTGCAACACGAGAGATTCCACGACGAACATTTTCCTCCAATGCACGGTGCCGTTCCAATCTCCTCAGGCGTGTGTTTAGGTTGACACCAACCCCCACGCTGCGATGGAACATAACAAATAAATTAAGAAAATTCTCCCCTAAATCCACATCATACCCACCATCGTCGTCCTCATCCTCATAATCATCATCCCCCTCATTATCTGTACCAAAGCTACGTGGACGTCCCTCTATAACATAGTCCCCAAGGACCAATGCCCCTGGCATGGATGACCTTATCGTGCTCATCACATCGTCATGCTCTCTCTCATGCTCAAGCCGTCTCCACTTCTGTTCAAGCACAGGGTCCACCTCACGAGGTCGCGCAGACGGATGCTCTGCCTTCACATGCTTCCTGAGCTCCTTGTAATTTCCAACGAAGGAGCAGTCATCCTGCATGCAGCTTCTCTTCTTCTGATTCAAATATTCACGTGCAGGTTCCACCACCGTCCATCCTTTCACTTGTCCTCGGCAAAGTGGGCATGCTAAGTCCATTACTTCACATTTCTCATTAGGATCATCTCCCAACTCATGCAATGGTTGAACCGAAGGAGGTGATATTACTTTGGTGTATGCTTTCTTGAACTGGTCAAGGCAGTTGGAATAGCGATAGCTGGTCCCACACATATAAGGGACGGCATCCTTTGTCATGCGAGGAGCAGAGGAGGAGAACAGCACTATGAGGGTATTCCATGCACACTGAACAGTTAGCATCTTCCCAGTCTTTTTTCTCCAAAGCATTGGAACATCTCTTCTGGTGTGATTCCTTCTTTGAAATCATCCTACGGTAAGATGGTAATGGATATGGAGTTGACCTATACTTGGGCACTCCAAGTCTGCGTCTGCCCCTGCTACCTCTCGCCATTTCCAAGCAAAAAGCTGAAATTTCACTCTGGGAACACAAGAAGTCAGAAACAGCAGAAACTTTTAAAAATAAACAACGCAGGAAAATGAATGAAAAAGGAGGTTTTCAAACCAAATGTAGAAATAGCTAGATACGTGCATGTAGGACATTTTCCACAAATTTCACTTTCATAGTTCTATTCTCTAGTCAAATAAAACTATTCAATCCAAGCTACGAAGCCAAAGGCTATGTTTGGAAGGCAAGAAATGGATAGAACAAAAAAAAGAATGGAAACCTGATACAACAAATATATGATACAGGTAATGCAAAATATTATTCTCACAGTGATAATGATATTGTTTGGCTAAGAAATTCTCTTTTCTATTGGCAGAAACCCATGTATGTTCATGAATGTTACCAGTACCATAGGCATCACTTTGCGTGATTAAAATAACAAAAAAAAAAAGAAACATAAAATGGATGGCTCAGATTTCTCTTGTGAGTTTTAGAAGCATCACCCTCCATTGTTACATGGATGATTAGCATAGAAATGGTGAGGTGCTTATGTGTCTTTCTGCAAAAAAATTCCAAATACTTCTTCCGTCTGACACTCCAAACTATCCTTAACAAAAAGTATTAGATTACATAAGAATAGCATAAAGATACATTTTTTACTTCATAACACAACAAACACCAGGTTTGCAATAAGTCCATGAGAGTGCCTCAGCCCCCCATTAAAACAAAACAAAACAAAAAAATCTGTACTCAAGAGCTGAAACTCAATATGCTGTATTCAAGAAGACTTAGATACTTTAAAGATTCAAGTACTACAGCTGAAAAGAAAATTACTTACTCAGTTGCAACACCCTATTTATGTATCATACATTTCTTCAGACTAATGTTTTAAAAAAACTTCTTCAGACAATTGTATCCCTGTAAAAGAATCTGATAGTAGTAGTACTCACATGTGCATCCACTCAAGGGCTGAAGTAGCTGGCAATAATCCAATAAATTATTAACCATGCCAACAACCCTGATAGATGAACCTCCACATGAAAGGGCCTAAATTCATAATACACAATAGGGACTTAAAATTTTACTAGTAGGTAATTTAACAAGGTTTGGCAATTCATCAAGATTCTACATATCAAGACAACTACATGATTTGAGGTAGGGCTGCAACAGGATTTGATTCGGCCAGGCTTTTTAAAACCCTGAAATTGAACCTGAATACCATAGCTTGACCATGACCTTGGCCCTAATCCTAGTCCTAACCACAAAACAGTAAAACAATCCATAATTTCATATTGATGCCACATGTTAACCAAAAATATCTTGTAGGCTGGTATGGCTAGGCGAGGACAGGCCAGGTCAAACACTCAACCCTGACCTGCCCTCAAGGCCAGACTCTTGAGCTCAGACCATGTTCAGGTCCACGGTAATTTTGGTCCATCAGGGCCAAACTAGTGCCCCTACTTGGGGCCTTCATCGATTTTTTTAGGTGGCATGAATCAATGGCAAACACAGTAGAACAGCAATAAAAATACAACTACTAATAAACCAGAATAAGCAAGGGAACAAAGTCAAGGATAAGTATCAAAAAGTCTGCACATGCCCTTGTGCACTCAGGGACCACATTAACAATAGCTTTCAAAGAAATTACAAAAATTAATTGCCAGGAAAAACTATTAATACAGTACGTAGAAACACAAATCAAGTTTGAATTCTGTTGGTGGGATCATCAGAGAATAATTCTATATACTTTTTAACACAGGAAGGTTTGAACTGCTGTTGCTGGTGGAAGCTTACATTCTCAAAAGTTCCAATTCAGATGGTTATGCTTTGACACAGCAGAGAAAGCTACAAATTTGTAAAAGTTCTTAAATGCATACCAGATTAACAGTTGAAGAACATCTTTTTTCTTTATTGGTAATCAGAAACATTTTCAAATACAATACCTATTCAACAGGTTCATTAATCAATGCATGAATCTGAAGTCATCAAATGCCAATGATTACGAGGGGTTCAGCACAAAATTCAAGCATCTGGAATCCTAAACTATCTTTTCGGCAAATAGCACAAAGATGCATCCACAATCTAAAACCACTGGAAAATAATTATCTTTGTTGAAGATGCTGAAGGTCTGTACAAACCATTCTTTTAGGTATAACACAGAAATGTGAACCAAGAAAAAAATAGCACCCCTTCTCTCCTCACTCTGCTTCACAAACAGTACAACTGATACTGTACCATCCTAAAGAAACCCCATATCTCCTTGGTAGCATTGTCACGCTATCAGAAAATGGTATGCATCGAATTCTTCAGTAGAGTTTTAAACCTTGCAACACAACATCTAGTGCTTGGCTATGACTAGGAAACATCAAGATATCCTAGCTAGCTGTGACTAAATGACAGACTTGATTATATATGCATAAGCATAATGGAGCCCATGAAAATCAACCACATTGTTCGAAAGTAACACGCTGATGTGAGTTTGGCATTTATATTCACTGTTGTGTTTGCTAACTCATAAAGGAAACAGGAAATCAACCCAGACAAATTTAGTATCAAAAGCAGTAAGATATCTTTGAAATACATGTGAAACCAAAAGCTGCCACTCAATTACAGTTATCACCACATAACCAAGCATCCCAATATCAGGCATGGCACAAAAAGCAAATTGTTCAAAAAAAAAAAAAAAAGAGAGGCAAATTTCAAAATAAAATAAGAAAGGAAGAGGAAAAGGTTAAGTGCAAAGACGGACACAAACTCCTCACCTAACTTACCTAATCATGTCCAGGGCAACTTCATTCCTTAAAACAGCCAAAAGGATGCAATGGCTATAAATATAACTCCAGAACCATGTCCTTGTCATTCCAAGCACAATAACAAGTGTCCTGCTGGACATCATACCTCACCGTCCTTGTCACTATAAACCACTCCAAGACCCACCAAAAGAAAAACCACTCCAAAGTCCAAATGGGTAGTATTTTCACCAGAAAGATAACAGTGGTGAAATAAGGGCCTGTTTGGTTACATGAATCCAGAAATTTCAAATCTCTGGATTCATAAATGGGAAATTTATACCCATCCCTGGATTCATGAAATCTAGGGATTCACCTTTTTACACTAAAAAGGTGAATCTGTAGATTTATGGGTATGAGGTAAATCCAGAGATTTCACTCCTATAAAAACGATAAACATTTGCGCATTCACAAAATCATTTTGATGGAACTCTCCAAACTACTGATTCAGGTTAAACCAAGCAGTTAATTTTATGAACCATGACTCCATAGATTTGAAATCTCTAGATATTCGAAATCTCCAAACTCAAGTAACCAAACAGGCCATAAAGAAGTTAGAATTGGAAAACAACGAAGAAATAAAGCCAGTACCACAAAATGAAAATTCATATGTAAGGATTTCAAGTATAAGTAAACCCAATGATCAAATCTGACTAAAAGGAAGCAACTGCATTATAAAGGGAAGAAATACAAAATATCAAAGGGGAGGGAAGCAGATGAGAGCTATTTTCTTCAGAGGAAGAATAGAGGAGAAAGAAAAACAGAGAAGACAAAAAATAAAAATTGGTATACCAATCCCAAATGCACGGCTTAACAGCAAGAACTCTAAAAACGCTTATAGACACAGTTCCTCAGTAGGATACCTTACAGATTACCAATGCACCTAAAACACAGCAACCCAACACATCACATGACAGTTCTCAAAGCCAGACAAAAGTAAGACATCAAGGTTGAGATTCCAAAGTTTGACAACATGATCAAATTCGAAATGAATTTCAACTACAAATCCCCACCATAAATTGAGAAGTGTGAGCTCATCAACAGCAAGCTTACTATTTCTGGTTGCTTGTGGTGGCATGACATGCTATGGTTGAGCACCATTAGGCAACTGGGACCTGCAACTAAATGGGAGCAATGAAGCAAATTTTGAATAATATCTTAGACTTAGCTCCTCCCAAGTATAAGAAGTCTCTTTTGCACAAGCTAGTTAGGTCACACTAAGACACTAAAAATAGGGACACCAGCACCATAGAATTTTACAAATCATTCACCAGATGCAGATGAAACTACAACAGGTATTGAGGTATGTTAGTTGGCTGAATACCACTATCGGAGCTTGATAACAATGAGGCTGACCCTTGACATGAGAACTGCAAATGCCAGATGGAAGTAGAGTAGTACCTTGATATTCATCCCCCCCCCCCCCCCCCAAAAAAAAAAAAAAAGAGAGAGAGAGAGAGAAGAGAACAGTCACTTGGTAGATATGCTCAAGAACTCTCCAGCTTATAGACCTACATGCATAACTATTAAAAGGTAAAGTTGAGCCCCGCAAGGTTGAGGAGGTCAAAAGTCTCCTAGAACAACAGGAGGCTAAAGAACATTCTGTGTAGCAATTGTACAAGAAAATCCTTTATGTCTAAAGATTGACCCAGTGAAACCGGACCTCTTATGTCTTAACTATGACTGAGCAGCTGCTGGCAAATCTGAACAACAATGATGAGGATATTCTTGAGCCTCTTCTTCCTGATCCAGATGCCAACAGATGAAATAACTGTGCAAGTCTTGTTTCATCAAACTGTATTTTTGCTTTTCTGCTGGCAATTCTCAATATTTCCCCAATATACTCCATTTCAGAAATTATAAGAAGCTAGTGTACGATCTCTCACAATACCTTTTCTGTCTGTGAGGCAACTAAACCCCCTTAAATGTTAGATCTTACAGTTGCCTACAAAGTGATTTATGGATCCGAACAAATACAATACCCTTGTTCTGTCAATACCTAGGTGCATATCCAGGTTTTAACAAAGTGATTTTTAGATCCGAACAAATACAATACCCTTGTTCTGTCAATACCTAGGTGCATATCCAGGTTTTAAGGGTTTATATTTAAAATTTTTCACAGATATGAGTTGAACTGAGAAGTCTTTCATAGATGCCAATTCTGCACTTCTTTGGGTTACCCATCATTGTAGTTGAGAGGTTGAAGTTTGCTCTTCTGTGGCTTAACCATTATTGTGGTTGAAAGGTTGAAGTGTATTTTCACTTACAATTAAAATGCTATTGTGCACAATTAAATTAAGAGCCCTTCTTGAAATTTGGTTCTATTTTCCCCTACTTCAATTAATTTATCAAAAGCTCCCTCTTTCCAAAGGCTATTTACTGTTCTCTGTTCACCTGTTGACTTACAAGTAAGGTTCTGAATGGTTATATAAATTGTGAAGTTGCCACAACCTTTGTTGTTTGAGACCTTTCATTTGTTAAACATCGAGGTTAGTCCAATAGAAGCCCATAATCAAAGTTACTGAACCTAGGAGTGCATCAAGGTGCCAAGGCACCACCTTGGCAACCTTGCCCTTCTAGCCCTTGGATGCCCAGGTGATGCCTTAAAAACTATCTTTCATTTTTAAATAGATTTTAACCTACCTCAAAGCAAATATTTCAGCACCCAAAAAAAATACAATTCTAGCAAAGATCCAGAAAACTGGTAACTGATTTTGTTAGCAAGCATTTGAGTGGGCCCATGTAATTGAAGGAAATCTATTAGATTGAACATTTTGGGTGGCAGGGAATCCATCTTCCATCAACTCTCAAAGCAAATGGGAAGTAAGAGTCACCTAAGCAGTTCATACGTGAGCAGAATCCTAGAAAGAGAATGAACAAAAGAGAGCCTAACCTCTCACTACTGACCACAACCTATTTCACAGATACGCAACTTCTGCTGTTTAGCATGAACGTAGATCCTCAGATTATTTATCAGTCTAAATGTTACAATTCCACTTTCATTCAATCACCACCACCACAACCTTAACCCAACTAAATGCTGTCAGCCACATCGATCTAAAAGAGGCTGAGATAACAATAAATATAAGAGAAGTACCATCATCCATTCTTCTTGCTTCAATATACATTACAATACCACACAGATCCACTGAGATTGAACATTACATAGCAAGACACTGACCGAAACCCCCAAATTTTAAGCAATTCAACAAAATACAAAGTAGCATATATTCATGACACCTTCTCCAGGAGTGCTGAGCATCAATATAAAGCTGTAGGCATCACTTAAAATTATTGTTGAAACACATTAAGAAGGGGTCTTGAACATGAATGAATATGGCTCAACAGTAAGAAAATGTAACATAAGCAAGAAGACAAGATGATGCTTAATAACTGTCCAAGATAGACCGTCACTGCATATTTGCTACATGAAACATAATGACCACATATCTTTTCTCCCACAGCAAGCCACCACATGTATCTGTATAAAAAAGCGGCGCAGCTCAGACAAGCCACATAAAGACCAATTACCTCAAACTAGATAGTTCTTCTAGGAAATCTTGAATGTGCTTCCTAAACAATCTGAAAAATCAAAAGAAAAATCGATCAGTCCAATCAAAGGATTCAAGATGGCCATGCATTCCAAAAAGTTAACCGAAATAAACAAATTAAAAGAAAATAAAGCAAGATCTTTCCAGGTTCCCGAGAGGGTGGAATGGAACCAGTAAGTAGTTTTGAGAAAGATACACATGTTATCAACAGAGTAATGAACTAAAAACTGTGGTGAAGAAGAACACAGCCTTAATTTAACAGTAATTCGAAAATTAATAAACTTCCAGCAAGTTATCCAACACAGTTGTAAATGTCCATCCCTAGCCTAATTAACTAGGCAAGTGACCAATGCACAGGAATTCTCTACATTGGTTGTCAGACAATCAACCTCACATCAATTACCAGTAACAGCTAGTTTTCAACATACATGCAACATATTACATCAAATGGATGAGGAAAACAATTGGATATGTAAGCAGTTATGCAGAACATACAACTCCCAACTCCCAAGAAGAAATTGAACATTACAGAACTCATGACCTGAAAAACAAACAACTAAATGGTTACAAGTTTCAAGACCTTCTAGAAGCTAAATTTCCTGAACATTAAACCAGGTCACTGAGCAAAGAGAACGCCACATAATACACTTCCTTTGCTCCTTTTCTTGGGTAATAATCCGCAGATCATAGGTTGAAACCAGGAGAATAAGGTAAAATCTAGTGATAAATCAACAAAAACAACAACAGAGAGAACCATCCAGATCCTGATACCGCATTGGTGTCAAAGCAAAGATTCAGCATCCCTTAGATTGTAACAGAATATTTCTTAAAGTATGAGTTCAAAAAATAGCTCAAAAGGCTCCAAGTTGGCAGACTCTCTAAGTACCTGAAAATAGAAGATTCAACTAAAACCCCATAACGTCATTCAAGAAACACAAATACAAACTTCTCACACTGAATTACATTTCATTACAGATGAAAAGAAGAAAATAGGATCTCTCTGAGAGAAATAAATCCACAAGTGCAAAAGCTGATGGAGATAACTTTGCAAGCATACAGGACTTGAGATATCATTGCAAAGTCTCACCCTAGACATTATCCTTAATAATAGGTAGATCCACTTTTATACAATGGAATGACAATCCAAAAAAAAAAAAAAGACAACTCTAAACAGTGAGTCAACAAGCCACTGTCTACAAGATTGTGACAGTGCTAAAAATGGGTTTTCTAAGTGTTCATTGCAAATTCTGAGCATATTTCCCAAAAGAACATCCAAACTATCACCAAAAGCAATCAATCAAGTATGAGCAATGTCGAATGAGGAAAATAGTGTGTGAGATTCAACCACAGCTGAAGATAAACAATCCATAGATGTTATGCAGCACTTCATGATAAAGATCATTTAATTTTGTTTGCTCTAAAAGGAAATTTAGTCCTTCAACCACTACTTCGGCGAAGCAATTGTGTCAGGCAAACAGCAGCATTGAATGATCAACAATGGATTACACAGAAAAGAAGCCCCACATATTTTCTTTATAGTGTACGCCTACACGAATAAGAAAAAATTGGAATTGCCACCAGTAATCTTCTTTGTGCCCATATATTAATAAAAATTATCTAAATCAAGAATTAATGGCTGGTGTCCTCAATCTTAACGACTAGCATTAGGTTTTCATCAGCAGTTCTTATAAAGAGTTCCCTCAGAAACTTGCCACTAAAGAGATTAGACGGGGGAGAGAGAGAGAGAGAGAGAGATCCATAACTTTTGGGAAGTGCACAGAGCAAATCAATACTAGCGCATCTTTAACCATCCACGTAAATTCTAGGAGTGAGTACTTTTGTTTGAAAACAAAACAAAGATTCTACTGGATCTCCAATCCCTACTGTAAGGTTATGGAGAATTTACATGGTTTTGTTGGACATTCAAATGGCCCTGGAATTTCACGTTGAGATCCATGAAAATTTGGAATGACCATTACTTCATTTTTCCAATTCCTCAACACAGTTTCTTGAAACAGCAAGAAAAGATGCAATGATCGAGAATTTCATAACAAATTAACCAATGTATGTCCCTCTTAATATTTAAAGGGTGCGTCCAGGATATTCTTGCATAATGTTAGAGCAGAACACTCAAAATCAAGATGCACATCAAAAGAAAATTCAAGTTTTTTAAAACCAAACACAAGCTAAACCAATGACTTCCAGTAAATGACACCCCGGTTCTTCAATAAACTGCAGCCACTGACCCTCTCAAACACTGAGCCAGATATGAGAAATCCCAAAACAGCAACTCAAGAAGGGCGACACAAACTTCAACCCAAAAAAATTACCAGAATTGTAATTCTTCTGCAACTGAGTTTGAAATTAATTCAGCTAACCAGAAACCTCACCCACCACACAGTCCGAGCCAAATTCAGATCCAAAACAAAGCTATCTACAGGAAACCAAAATGCCCTCAGATTCCGCAAGTACCCGGATAACGTGAATGAAGAAAGCACAGCACCACAAGGAAAGAAAGTTGAAAAAGCAAAATTGCAATACTTAATTAGCAGGAAAGCAAGACGAAGAAGCAACTTAGAAATTAACCCGATGCCCCGGATTCCATGGGGGAAAAAAATAGATAGATAAACTAATAATAAAATGAAAGTCACATGCGAGCTAACTTTTTTCACTTTTTGCTACACACTACTGCCATTTCAGATTAAAAACCGAAAATTTTTCACATTGCCAAAGAAAAATATATAAGAGTCAAGAATAAAGTGGGAAGAAGTCACGAAGACGGGAATCAATCAACCAAACCTAGCAAAAAACCTAGAGCCCATAAAAGAGCGTCAGGTTCATCCTTGAGGTTTCAACGTTGATAGAATTCTTCGAGATTGTTATAAAACCCTAAAGAAGAAATAGGAAGAGAAAAAGCAAGAAAATGAAATTGAAGTACCTGGGTGTTGTTCATCACAGATTGAGCAGCTATGCCGATTGGTTTGGATTTGATAGATTTTTAGAGCGAGAGAAGGAAGGGTTTGAGACTTTGAGGTTCGGAAATTTCGGAGGTGAGGCGAAGGAGGGGAGTTATGGGCGGGAGCGAGTGCCTTCGATCTCTCGTTTTGCTTTGCGTAAAGGTTTCATGGTTACTGTTTGTGGATTAAAATAAAAATAAATAAAGGTCGAGTAATATTAACGCCATTGGTGCAGACGAATTAAGTATTGTAATTCCACGAGGTAGAGCTTACGTGAGGCTGTTAACTACAAGTGGTTCGATTGGTACCGTTTGAGAAACCTAGTTATGATCCAGTGGTTGATATTTGTTGGGTCTGAGATTTACTATTTTATACTCTGTGCTGTTTGTACCGTACCATGTAGTGCAGCGATCGGATCCGGAAACCCAATTTATATTATTTATTCTTATATGATTCATTGGTTGTTACTTGTTACACAAGTGTGGGACCAGTGGACACCAGGAATTTCATTTGGATCAGGTGGACCCACCATGTTCCACCGTTATTTATTCTAATCCGACGGACAAAAATGTTTTAATAAAGTATTCATTCCTCCCAGGTACCTTGGATTTACTTAATTCATATTTCATAACCATCCAAGCATTCCTATCGGACGGTTGATATATTGCCGACGATGACAGTGACAGGTCAAATGGTTGAAGTGCCTCATGATGTACTCGTAGTGAAATATTATGTGTATTTATTTATTTTTATACAAACAAAAAGAGAGAATAATGAAAATATATTATTTTTTTTGAATAAAATAAAATTATATACAAAAGCAAATAATTCTTTTTCAAAGTTAAAATAACTATCAATTCGTTTAGAATTATTTTTTCTTTTTTGAAAGCATAATAGCTAGTAAAAGTGGACCACCATGGCACCATGGGCCACAGAAAAGAGTCAACCAAAGATCTATGCTCCCCTCACATTACTTCATCATTCATTAGAATAAAACCCACATTTGAATGGTAATAAAATGAATTTGGGGCGGGATCCCTAGCAGGCCCCACAATGTGGGAGCTTCGGCACTGGGTACGCCCTTTTTATCCCTAGCAGGCCCCACCGGCTCTCTCTTGATTTTTTACCAATCCCCAACAATTCAAAGGATCTAGATAATTAATTTTTAATACAGGGATGGCATGTGAAGCAATCAGATTAGTCTGAAATTTAACATATGATTAGCTAAAGAAAGATGTGAGAAGCATGCCATCAGATTACATCACTTTCAAAGCAACCACATTACAGTTAATGACAGCTAATGACCACATGGAAGAAAACATAAACAATTAAGCTTCTGATGTAGATTACATATGGGGGAAAACTGCACATGAAGATCTCCTCTAGTTCCAATTTCAAAGTGACTTATGAAGCAGAGAGCATCTTCAGACCTCATTGCTCCTAATGAATGAATCATTGACTGTTCCAGCTTTTCCCTGACAGCTGAATTGAATAACTTTACTATCTGTGGATGACTCATTGCTCCTAATGAATGAATCATTGACTGTTCCAGCTTTTCCATGACTGCTGAATTGAATAACTTTACCATCTGTGTTTCATCCTTACATGTATGTGCTCTGTATTTCTATCTCTACTCTTGAAAACTCAATCTATCTCCAGGATAAACCTTATTGGTTCCGTCTCTCTTTCGTGTTTTCCTTGTCGAAAGCCCTGGAAAGTTTGTAATTAGAGTTTGTGTAGATGATACACTTGTTTCACCAAGTTTTCCTATACCACCTTTTCTCCTGTAATTTGAGTAAACAAACCATTACATATAAATCAATAAATGAAAATAATAATAATAATAATAAATAGATAAAAAGGGTAATGGCCATGCTTCATGTGGGTATAATAGAAAATGGGAAATAAATTCAAAGCCATTGTGGTAAGGGCTCCAGGTTTGGTAAAGGGCCACAAATAGAAAACCAGTAAACCTAATGTATAATTTCTATATCAAGGGTTGTAAAGAGCAGTTGTGGCAAGGGCTCCGTCTTTCAATGAGGACGAGAGGGGTGAGGGAAGGAAAAGAAAACCTTATCCATCAAACCTAATATATAATTTCTATATGCATCAGATTCTCCACAAGTATAATTTCACCTCATATCTCCCCCTCTTCATGCATTTGGTCAAACAGCACAAAATGACCACAATAGCCATCACTAAACCAGTAAAATTGGAAATCCTTTCTTTGTATATTCTTTAATAACATGCTACAACAACCAAAAGGGGAGGGAAGAGGCACAAGACCATGAGCTATGATTTTCTTTAGCACTTCAGTTATATAGTTTTAGTAATTCTGACCACCTACAATTTTCAAAATCTAAAGTGCTTTAAAGAAGAGTTATAAGATAGGCTTCTATTTTTTCTTGTCTATGGCTATAAATGTTAATAATCTGATGACAGATATACCTAAAGTGAAGATAGAGGAGAATTCCACCAAAAAGAGCAAATCCTCCACCAATTGATCTTAACAATAAATTTCTTCCTTGTTTGCCCCTCTTCACTTTGGGAGACTCAACTGTCCTGGAGTTCAAGTTTTCATGTTTCCCTTTGTCCTGTTGTACACCAGCAGACAGTCAAGTTTTATGCACAGGTACAGTAATGGATCAATTAAACATGGTGCCGATTATATACCAAATATCAAGTGAGAATAGGATCTGTGGAGAATAAAGCTGAAAGCAAAAGAATCATTCACCTCATCCATCTGTTTTGAGCAATAATCAGCTTCCTTCTCACATTCTATACATGATCCATGAGCCACTTGTGACATGGTCTGTAAAATATTTTCACTGTTTTCTTCTTTCCATGTTTCTTCCAAATATGTAACTGATGAATAAGGCTGGTATTCTATACTTGGCACAGATTGGCTCACAGGGACTTCTCTAGTATGAACAGCATGATTCTCCACGAGAGCTCTAATGCTGGTCTGTGTTTCTTGGTAACCAATATTTCTGATTCCTAGAACATCTGAAAATCTGGAGTACGCATTCCCAACTTTGACAGCAGAACTCAACCTTTCTGTCTTCAGCCTGTGGGTATCTGACTCTGCACTTTGGGCTTCACAACATGCAGCTTCAATGTGTTTATCCAAGTCCCCATCAGAATTCTGTTGATGTATCATCAGATCTGAAGTTGTATTGATGTCAAACAAGGAGTTTCTGTAGCAACATACTGCAGTGTTGATTGAATTCCTGTCATTCCACACATTGTTTTCCCCAAAAAAAATTCCTGATGGATTAACTTGTAGAAAACATGCTGTATCCAAGCTTGAAAGACTAGTTGGCTCCCATTCTTCACCTCCAGTCAAAGTAGAGAACCTATTCAGAACAATCTTTTCTTCCAAGGTATTTTTACAGGCTACGCCAAGTTGATGCATTTGCTTCAAGGAGCAGTATAAGTTATTTCTTACAAATGAATATTTACAACAGTTCTGTACCTCCAACACTTCTAGAAACAATTCATTTCTAGATAAACCATATATGGCACCTGAGGCTTCAGAGGTTTTCGACAGAGAGATTTTTAGGAGCTTTCTTGTGTCTGTGTCTGCACCCTTTTTGGAGGCAATAGAGATCTTGTCAGTGTCTACTACACCTAAGGAAGTGGAACTATCAAGCTGAAGGGCATCTCCTGAAGCTATGGTAGGAGAGCAGCGGAAGAAGTTTGGATATAAACCAAGTGGCACCGCAGGTCCAGAAGGAGCTGCATCATTGTTACCCTTTGATACCATGGCTGTCAAGCAGTGGTCCTTTTCACTCCATATGGCCTGAATACTGCAGGGGGAATCTGATTGGCTTCGTAAGACTTCTTCAAGTTGATTCCAGTTCACATCACTTGAGATATTTTCAGAATTTAAGGTAGCATTAGAATTATGTAGCACCTTATCATGAGCTTGTGCAACTGCTGAATCCCTGTCATACATGATGCCAGAATCATGTGCCCTGGCATGATTTTGACCGCCAATGGTGAAAAATCTTGTCCAATCTGCAGCTGGTTGGAAAGCATATCTGGAGTTCATATTATTCACAAATTTCATGTTTCCTTGCAGTGCTACTATATCCTCAGGGTTCTGGCATTTAACCGTATCATAAAATTTAAGCCCACTGATGTATCTCTTGTCCGTCTGATCAATTTCCAGATTCTCAAACTTAAAAGAATCAATTTTCTCATCAGTAAAATCAAGTTCAGCTCCAAAACCATTTTCATAATCTACGGTGATTGCTTGACTTGAAGCAGAGCCCAAACTAGCCATGGAGGACACCTCAGCATCTTCCATCTCATCATATAATCTTCTACCAAGTTCATCACTTGGAGCCCTGTGATGGGAACTTGATCCATTATCAATCATAGAAATCCTGCCCTTCCCTTCCTCATCAGACCAAACATAGTCACAACTGCAAGTGCTGTTACCATTTAGCTCCAAAATATCAGACCACCAACCAGGATATCTCCCTTCTGATGTTTTTGTCTCCATAGAATCCACTACAACAGAAGCAGGAGTTCTGACATGGCAAAAGCTCACTGAATTGTTTTCAGGGGTACACATATGATGCCATACCTCTTTCCGGTTTATGTAAAATTCCCTTGCATTTAGATCATTAGAAGGCTCAACGCATGGATGGTTTGATGTAGCATGCATGTGAGTATTGACGAACTCTGGATTAACAACCCTTTGGTGGTGTATGTTAGGAGAACCCGTTGATGCCATTACACAGTCATATTGACCATTATGGCCATCTACTTCTTGATCCTCAGCATCCAACAGGAGCACAGCTTTTGTTAAGAAACAGTTTTTCTCAACTTCCGACACTCCTAGTAATTCTTCTAAATCTGGAACCAGAGCTGTAGCATTTGAAGGTTTTGTATCTGGACTTTGAAATCCAAATATCCTTCGATCACTTTCTGCATCATCAGACTCATCTGAAGATGCATCATAAGACATGCCATAGTCTTCATTCTGGATCTGCTACAGTAAAAGAACAAGAATATTTCAAAATGTCGAGTTTATAAAAAGGAAAGAATGGATAACTGTCTCAAATCTACATATACCAACAGGGTTATTTAAAATATCACCTAGTAGGAAATGGTACGAAACCAATGATTGCAGTATGTTATAGCTTACCTGTCTGTACCTCAGCCTTGAGTTGATGGATGGATTGCTACTGCTAGAGCTTGAAGCACTATGCAGTGACCGCTCCAGGCTTCTACGAATGCATCCAACCATATCCGTAGGCATGGCTATGGTGTATGTAACAATATCAAAATCTGGAACCTATCACAAGAATATAACTCCTTACTATTTATTATGATTATTGATATAGATATCCAATTCATAGCAATAGCAGAATGAGCCAAAAAACAAGTAAAAGATAAAAAGTCATAAAAATTTTAAAGGATATTAATATTTCTTACAGTTAAATGCTTAGATCTTGCTTTCTTTGAAAGCGCTCGAATGCACATACAAACTCTTCGGATATCTCTTTTCTCTACCACATCTGATGGGGAGAAGAGATCAACACCAGTTAATCCCAGGATTTGGCAGATCTACAAACATAAAAAGGAAAAAGAAGTAAGAAACCATAAAGGCGCCATCCCAGTACACTTTTTCTTTCTTTTAGGGTGTAGAATTAGGTAAAACCTAATATGAAAGTTTGCAAAGTCAATCAATCACCTAGTTATCCAGGTAAGAAGGTCAGGAGAAGAGGCAAGACAGTAATTAACCTTATAAACTGTGGGAACTATTACATTATCAATCAGTGTCTCATTGGACTTTACTTTCAATATCCAAATAAGTTTTCAAAGAGGCTGATTTACTTAAAAAAAGAAGAAGCTCAAGAGCCGAAAGCAAGAGCTCTCAGCATTGCTTACTAGAAAATTCAAGAGTTGAGGAGCTTCCATTGATATCTCGACTTGAACTGAGGATGAAAAAATAGAACTACCACTGTGATATGTTACATTGGAATTTTTTTATTTAACTATTCTCATGCTTATTTCATTCTTTCCCATTAACAATATTTTTTGTATGTAGTAATTCTTTAGATGGAATTGTTTAAAAAAATATATCTTCTTGGTCTTTTTTTTTCCTGATTTTCATCACTGTAATGTGTCTTTCAGAAAGTGCCTTCTTTTCTCTATCTAACATGCGGATATGTATCCTTAAGATCCTCAATATCATGAGGATATCATATTTGACCACAATGCATCAACCTAACCCTTCTCCCTAAAAAGTAATCCCTTCAAAACCCATATCACAAAGGATCCCCATATCCCCTAAACCCCAAAACCCTAAATAGACCCTAATCCCACAGCCGCAGGGTTTGAAAAACCCTAATTTTATTGTTGATTCAATGAATTGGTCCTGAAGCCTGGCCCTCGATTTGGGGGTTACGTCACTCAGCCATAGCTATAGCCTGGCTTTCAGAGGACATATCCTGGAGATCTGCTCACAAACTTGGGCTGTTTCAGTTAAGTTGTATTCTCATATGTAGGCATGTCCTCCCATGTATGTCTATGAACCCACTGTAGTCCCTGACTTTCAAATATTACTATCTAATTGTCTGCCTACAATTCCATATCAGAATAAAAATTCATTTTCAGCACTAGCATTTCATCTTTGGATAGTATACTAGTTACGGCATTTCCTCCTCTGGAGGCTTGGTACATCCTTTCCATTCGAATATCACTGTAGTGTCACTCACCAGTCATAATAACCAAAAAATGCACAAATTGTTAAGTGAGGAAACTTCTACCAGTGGATCAATCTATACTCCATTGAATTTCAAAATGAATCAATATTTAAAACAATATACCACGAAATCATAAAATGGATCTCACCTTCAAAAACAAGTCAACATTGGAATACGGCATATACCTCCCACTGCCCTTTCCTGAAATTTTTGGTTCATATATATATGCTTTTGTATATCTTAGCTCCATACACTTTGTCAGAAGCATTCTTATTATTACTCTAGACACTTGAAACCTAGAAAAGGCCACAAGAGAAAAGTTATTCAACAAACAGAGAGTAGAAATTACAAAATATCCAACAATAAGCTTTACAAACATCAAGCCATCTGGCCTACATTTCAAGCTTAAACTCTAATACAGGCACTTCTTCACTCTCCAATTATGTACAATCCATTACATTCTTACATAATGGCATTACCCACTGCACAATACTACAGGATCTGAGGGGGCATATCCAGTGCAGGAATGGATACCTTTGTTCTGGTACTGCTACAAAACTCATATTTTATTAAAAAATAAACTGTTCTGCTCTTTATTTTTTAGCCTTGCCTTGTATTTCTTTTAAATCCAAAAACTGAGGCTGGTTAGTTCCTTGTTGAAGGATGTCGTAGACAATATATCCACAATTACTAACCCATACACAAAGAAAATTTCTGTGGATAATTGGATGGATAAAAGCTGAAGTAGATCCCGCCATTGCAGCAGAGAATATTTATACTGAGGCCTTCTTGTGATTAAATGGAGAAAACCCTTTTAATTTGTAATAATGCAAACCAATAACCTTTTTCTATACAATCTAAGTAAAATATATTTACTCTCATTTCAAAAGTGAAGCACAAGCATGTGTTCAAAAAGACATAATCGAATACAAATCTTCATAATTATTCATATGTAAACATAAAGAAAAGAGCAGAGAAAAATTGCGTGACATACAACAACTTCCCATCAGCAAGTAAATCAGCAATGGCTGCCTCCTCATCCAGTCTTGTATGCAGAACTTCTGCAAGCCATATTCGGGCTTGCGTCTGTACAGTTAATATAGTGATATCAGTCATATTGTATGACAAATGACTAGTCATCAAATATAATGGAATAAATCAAATACAAAGTCCCATTGTCTTGTTCTATCCAGTGGCAAAATTTAGTTGTTTTAAATTTGATGAATCATGTTTGCCTGAGTTATGGCTTCAAACAGAGAGGAAAAGTCAAACAGGATTCTGTAGCTGACCCAATTTAGTTGGGATAAGGTTCTGTGAAAATTTAATCCAATGTTGGATCAATATTCAAGGAACGCAAGGTCCCCCCACCCCGGCGGTTGATAGGTTATGATCAAGGCTACAAATCATGTTCAACAATTTATCAACTGAATACAATCTAAAATGCATTATTCTCTTTTCCCCCTTCCTCTCCACCACCCCCACTCCAACAAGGACAAAAAGTTCATGTCATGTTACAGCTGCATAGACAAGGAGAGCAAAAATATGTTGGAAATTCCCAATCAGATATTAACCATTTTTATTTCATTTTTGTCTCCTAATCCAAATGTTCTCATAATTAACAACTATATTTGAATTTTGAAATGATCTCTTTTGCATTTTTTTGACATGTCTCCTGTTGGACATATGAATAAAACATAGTTTTAGGTTTTAGCATGTGTTTCAAGTTAGAACTAAGTTTGAGAGTTATAGAAGAAAAGCTGGAGTGTTCAATTAGTAGGCTAGTCTGCATAATCTATGAGTTCTTTTGTTATAGCTAAGGCATATTGTATCTTTTCATTAGCTATTTCACCACATATAAAATAACAGCATAAGAAAACCAGAGTGGTTTCTATCCAATGGCCACTATAACATTAGTGAGCTGCAGTGTACTAATCATCTATGGGGGCAAGAAGAGATAGAATTAGGGTTAAGAGAGCAGATTTTCCTAAGATCTGTGCAGTAACATATCAACTTCAGAAGGCACAAAGTGATAGCTGTTAACAAAGTAATAGTTGCTTCCCCCTCCTCTTTTATTACTGTGGTAGCATAATTCCGTATACAAACTTCAACTCAATGGACAAGGTGGTCAAAAACTTCAAAATAATACCTGTATTTCTCTGAGATAGTCTTTACAAATCAGGAGGACTACAACGATAAAAGCCTGTTTTGCAAATATTATCTTCTACAGATTCTATATTATCTTCCACAGATTCTACACCTCCCCCATTCCTAAATTGTAAATTGTTTTTGATTTACTTGTGATTCTTGTAGGATCAGAGTTGGGGAATATATATTCCGCTATGATCCATATTAAAGAGAATATACACTGAATATATGACATTCAATCTACTCCATTGATGGTGATATAAAAACTCTTGGATGCCCATAAGGACCATAACCATCACACAGATTTCTGGTCTGCATCAAGTACAACTCCAGTTTAAGAAATAAGCACCCAAGTTAAGTTCCAATCCTTATTACAAAACCCAATCCTCGATTGCCTCGAAAGTAAATCAAATACAAGTTATACAACCAACAGTAGTTGCATGAACAGCTCTTACTTCTCTCACTCCAAACCCAGAAACACGAGTGCCAAAATAATAATATTCTAGCCAACCAATCCAAGAACACTAATATCAATGATCAAAACATCAAAACCCATATAAATAAAAGAAGAACAAAAATACTCAGATACCAAACCTGCAAGAACACATCATCTAGTTCCCGAAAATTCGACCCAGCTGAAGATAGAGAAGAATCACTCAACACTATTAGAACATCAGGAGAATGAGCTCTCTCAACTACTCGGGCCATCATCAGTCTTAACTCATTGCAGACTTCTCAGTTTCCCGCCAATTAATAACTGAAGAAACAAAATATATAAGATACCCAGATAAGAAAAGATTGGGTACCCTTCAAAACTGTGAGTACAAAAAAGAAGATAAACTTCCAGATTATGAAAACCCTTTTCTGTGGAAGACTTTTTAACTTCCAACTTTTTGTTAATACTTGCGACGAGGCCCTACCTGCGCCACTCTCTGCTCTCTCTCTCTCTCTCCTTAGAAAAATTTGCCTGTAATTCCACGCGGAAGATTTTAGCTGTCCTACTGTTCTTGTCGGGCATTGCTTCAAAGTCTGCATGAGAATGGGATTGAGGCTTACGTTGATGTGCCCTCGTACCCGTTCGATTGGCAGGAAATGGTGGGACCCAATGGACCATATGGGACTCTCAATCAATTTGACGGTCGGGATTTATGGAGGGGGACAGGAATTTTAATTAAAAACTTTAAAGAAGATTGTGCTGGTGGGACTATATGGGATATTTTTTTCCGGTTTAAAGACCATAGAGGATTGGGAAGGACGGTGGAGTGGTAACGTGGTATTATGAAAAAGTTGCTAAATTTCTGGCATTATTTCTGTTTTAACCTTATTGGATTTGGTGGTCAACGTTCATGTAAAAAAATAAATAAAATAAATAAAATAAATAAATAAATAAATATATATATATATATATATATATATATATTAATTAGTCTGCCCCATTAATGAATTAATTATTAGGCGATATGTCCGGGCTATCCATTCGTCTATTGAAAATTTTAAAAATAAAAAAGAAATAGCTTGAAGGTGTGTGATCTATTGTCTATACCGAGTGCAAGTTTAGTTCTGACCGCGCTAAGTCCGAAAAGGGTTTGGGTTCAAGATTTTGACTCTGACTATAAGCAAGGGCAGGCCTAAGATTACTTTTTGGCCCATCAGACCTATCTTAATCTATCCCTAATTTTTTACCTTGACCCTAGTCTTGATTTTGACTATGATTCTGACCTTTTTTTTATATTAATATTTGATCTCTATGAATTAGGAACATGGATAATGATAGGGCTAGTGATAGGACCAAGTATTGGGTCAATCAGACTAGGGCTAGGGATAAGGCCAATCAGGGTTAAGGACAAGATTAATCAGGGCAAGAATGAACTTGGCTTGGCCCTATAAGGCTTATTGTCAGACAATAATCATTGGCCTTGAATTACAGTCAAGGTGGGAATGGGCTTTAGATTAGAATACATAGTATTTGGTTTGACATTGCAAAAGCTCGGCCTAGCCCAACATTGTTGCAGCCCTAATGTTAAGCTCCAAATTAATTAACGAGTGATCATTTTTTTTTTTTTTAATTATTGAAGTAGTGTTAAAATGCATAAATACACTCGGAAATGAGTTCAGGTCTTTCACTTGTAGGTGTTGAGTACTCTACTCTTTTTATACTTTTTCATTACAAATTAAGAGAAAGGTTCACCTATGAATACGGACAAGATAGACTAAAAATGAACCGTTCTAAATATGTGGTGGAGATATGTGAGAGGAGTATAGTGATCCTAACTCCAAAAAAAAACAGTGGAATGCAAGAAAGTTTTCACACATATGAAATGAAAAAGGGCGTTTTAATCGTTTTTATTTTTTGACATGACTAGATAAGTATCACTCTTCCATTATAATAAGAAAGAACATTATTGCATTTAAGTACAATCACCAATGGCTATAATTGCGTAACCCTAAAAATAAAGGATTGAATAAATAAATATTAAATATTGACTTGACTTAAACAAAATTTGGCACTAATGTATTCTATTTCATTTCACAATTATCACGAGTTGGGCCAACTTTCTTCATGGATTTGACAAGATTTGAAGGCTATGAAATGTAAAGTAGACATTTACTTTGATTTGGCACTTTGCATTCGCATACTTGCAAAGAGGCATTTTTTTTTGTATCAAAAAAAAAAAAAAAAAAGAGGCATTTTTTTTTTTGGTAATTTGTAAAGAGGCATTTTACCTTTTAAGCAAATTGGAAAGGTAAAGCCGTAAAGGGAAAGCATTAACAACATGCCCAATACAATGAAACAAAGAAAAGACTCATACATTTCCTAGATCTTACTAAAATGCGAAAGCCTTATTTAGTGGGTAACACCATTTGTTTTTGGGGTTAAAGCCCTTCATTTAACAAATGCTGCCTTTAAAGCGAATCCATCCGCCTTTAGTGATCGTTGGGTTCTCTATCACCTAACAACAGATCCTGCCTTTAAAGTGAATACAATTCTGAACTCCTTGTGTATCCATTTAAATGCTCTTTTAGCTATTAAATATGGTTGAAAAGCCCTTCATTTGCTTCTAATTTGGTAGCAAAGAAGACCTCTGAGAGTATATTATGTAGATGTGAATCTCTTAAAATTTTCTGGATTATATCATGTAGATAGAACTACAAACAACTTGGCTGATTACTCAACTATACGAGCCCACAGAACTAAACTCAGCATGGGTACATGTTCTACTGGTGGTCACTGCATATTGCCAAAACAGGTACCCCTCTTCTCCCCACAGATAAATGTAGATTATTATTGTGTCTTAACCCTTCCCCCTGTTTTAGTAGGTCATTTCTCTGTATCTTGTAAAAAGCTGCTGCTTCAGCAAGGTTAAAACGGACACTCTACATTTCATGTGTAAATTTCTCTTTTCTGAAAAATGTATGCTGAGAAAGGTTCCGTATTACTTTTTCATATATAAAGAAACAAAGAGAAAATTTATACAAATATTAAATACAAGAAAATTTACACATGAAAATTTTAACAAAATTCCAATGCATAAGATTTTCAGCCAAATATTAAATACAAGAAAAATAATTACATTGGACTCTTGGAACCTATATACAAATACAAATACTAATTTTGAATTTTACAAAAGCCACCACAAATTTAGCGGATTGCACATTGGAAGAGAAAAATAGTGGGAGGGAAAAAATAGGGACTAACAGAAAAATACAGAATGCTCTCCAATGTAGAGGTTTCTCAACAGGTAAAATACAAACATCAGCAAATGCGTGACCTTCTGGTGCCCTTGACTCATGGCCAGATTGGACCTTTTGCATGCGGCATTAATGGTTCAAGGGTTTTCAACAGCATACTCGCCCCCATGTGAGCAAAGTTGAAACTGCAGATGGTTGCCAGCACTGAATCACAAGATTAGAGAATATCAATAGCAGAAGGAAACATATTTGCAGAATCTGTTCTATGGGTAAGGGTGGGGGGAAAAATATGAAAATGCTGTACCAAAGGCCATCTTGCCTCATTACAGTTGGGTTAACTGTTCGACCCATGTGATAGAAGAACCACAGAATCCTCTTGATTGTCAAATTTCAGCATGAAACAAATTATGGCTAAAAAGTAAGTCAATATTTTGATAATTACAACAATGCCATTTCACCGCAAATATACAATGAAATATAGCTTTTCTCCAAATTTTGGAACTCCAATATCACTTATCAAAGAATTATGTTCCTTGTGGTGACAACTTGAACAGTATCCAGGAGGTGCATAATTTTGACATAGTGGCCTAAGTTTAGCAGATGGCAGCACTCATTCATTCAGAAACGCATTGTAACATATAGGATGATATTTACCTCATTTCACTATGACCAAAATTTGAGACAAACTTCAAGACCGTCTGCTGTTATGGGGTGAAGGCGATCCTGGGACTGATATAACTGGCCGCTGCACAAACGAATGTTTTAAGAGCTGAGCAGCAGTTGGCCGGTCATCTGGGTTAACTTGTAAGCATTGTTGGATAAAATCCCGAGCATCTCTTGATAGAAAATCTGGAATAAGTGGTGGTGTTCCTTTACCAATCTTAAATAATGCTTGCATCTGCCATATCAGGGAGAAAAACAGCTGTGAAACTAGAACAAGTATCAGTCTAAACAATATACATTGATATAAAAAAATTACAATCAAAACAACAAGTCCTATCCCAACTAAATGGGGTCTGCCACATGGATAATTGCCTTCCAATCAGCTCCATTTTGTGGCCATACTAAATACAAAGCCTAAGCTATGCATATCCTACTCACCACTTCTCCTAACGTTATCTTAGTATTGCTTTGAACTGAATTAAACCACTTATCCGTACAGGGCACTTAAAGGCCTATATTGAATGTGATTGTGCCACCTCAATCGATTTTCTCCTAGTATGATCATTCCTTACCTTATCCTTAGCATCTAGTATGATCATTCCTTACCTTATCCTTCTTAGTTTTGCCACTCATCCAACTTAGCATCCTCATTTCCGCTACATTGAGTTATAGCTATATGATGCATCTTTACAGCCTAACACTCTGCACCAAGCAACATAGCTGGTCATCCAACTGTCCTACCACTGGTTTCTAACATTGTGCTGCTAGCTGCTACGAAGAGCAAATGGAGGGACCAAACTAAATTCCAGGATCACTGTTGGTCACTGCAGTAAGTTAATCATTTGACTGGTAACAAGGTTACCCAATGAGCATCCAAGATTGAGGTATGCAGAGAAATCATGAAATCTCTGAGGGATTGAAGAGAAATCAGATCTTTGTTCCCCACTTTGATGATGCCCATGTCAAACCCCTTTTCTCCATTTATAGAGAGTTTCATCAGATTAAAGTGGATGGAATGCCTGTTTAGCAAACAAGAGCTATAAAGTAATGAGCACACTTTCGGTATCAGGCCAAACTGGATTTGGGACCTATTGACAAATGATGCTTGGGTTTCTTTAATTCACCTGTAGCCAGGCTTTAGTTCAAGAATTGCATGACTCATATCAATTTCACTTAATCATTAACCAGTATGGTTATCAATCTAGTTGTAGACAGGCTCTGACACTGGAGATTTATTGCAAAGGTGGTTACCAATATGTCTTGGAGAATGAAAGTGGTATTTTTTTATCCATTAAAAAAAAAAAGGTGGACCTCATTTCTTTGAAGAACATGATATTTCACTGCATCCAAGAAGGAATGAGCAAGAAGCAGGCAAGATAAAGGTCCCCCACTTGACAATACTTTTCCTAGTTTGTCTTCCCTCTCTGTATCCAGCCTCTAACCGTGGTCAGTGACCATTGTGCCAAGGCCTGCCCTTACAAGGCCAACCCGGCGCTGAAGGCTTCCGCACAAGCAAAGTCCCACAGGAGAATTAGCAAGTCAAAAGCAGGGCAGGAAGAAAGGAAAGGAAATAAAACCAAAATTGTGTGAAATATGAAGATTAAAGAAATGCAATTAAAAGATGTTCTTGAATTACCCATTCTAATGGTGAATAAGGAACTTGACGTGTTAACATCTCGAGCACTGTACAACCAAGACTCCATATATCAGCTGGAGATCCATACCCATTTGTTTTCCGTTTAACCACCTGTATTCACACAACTTAATATAAGAACAGATTACATAAAATACCAACTTCAAGCACATATCAGTTTCTGTGTTTCCATCCATCAGGACAAATCATCAACCAAAAATTGGAAAGGGGACCGTCTGAGAGCATGACTCCTGAACCCAGACAAAAGATGAGGCGGACGACTGCTCCAACCCCATGAAAGGTGGATATCTAGCCCCCTGTTTATGCTTCCTCATATGATCCTATCGATGCCTCCACCCCCCCCCCCAAAAAAAAAAAAACCATGAACAGGTGCTACACGGGGGCCAAGCAACCAGGTACAAAACTCTATGCAACCATAGAATATACTACATCAACAGTTGTCCATCGTTACAAAATTATACCATTTTAGTCAACATTTAAAGCCAAGGATATAACTTTCCCAGCACATGGAATAATATAGCAGCTACAAAACAATGAATAATAGTCAACAGAAGAAAATGCAAACCTCAGGAGCCATCCAGTATGCAGTGCCTTTGCAGGATTTCACATCATTCAGTTTGCTTGCCTGTGAAGGTGCACAAACACCAAGGTAAGATAGGGAACTTGACACAAGTTTGATCTATAAAGATGGAGAAATAATGGAACTTGTGCAAGAAAGAAACCTTTGCCAATCCAAAATCTGCAAGTTTTACAGATCCACTTGTATGCACCAATATGTTAGCACATTTGATATCTCTGAAATTGGCCAGAAAAGAAAAGAAAGAAAACAATATGACTTAGCCTGAACCATAAATATTTAGTAAGAGGAAAACTAACACTATCCATCTCTTTTTTATTGATAAGCAACAACAGAACTTAGATTAGTATCACATAAATTTAATATCATAGTCTAATAAAATAGAGAAGACACCCTGAAACTGTAAAATATACAGTGATTATGCACTACAGTTAACCCCCAGCAAGAAATGATGGCTCCCTGATACCCATTAATATCTGCCCATCCATTCCCATGTCAACAACTCAGACTTGTCCCAACTTAATGTTAATGGAGTCAGCTACATGGAACCATGCCCCTCCAATCAGCCTGACACATCGAGATTTTTCCTTCTATTTTCCTACTTGTTGAACCACAGCTGAAATATTAATAGGAAATACACAAGTTGGTAAAGAAACCAAAGTCCCAAATTGCGCCAATGATATCCACTAAAATGGAAGTGAAGGCCTGCACTGAGCCTCAATCCTATCTATCCAACTCACTGCCCCAATGCCCTCATAAGAAGCCAACAAGGCAGGATCACATAGTTTTCAAAACTTATTAGCACACTTTGAAGAATAGAAACCGGAGTGGTGACAGAACACCAGCCAACAAAGTGATGGTTCTCTGAACTACATCAACTTCTCTGCTCATAAAAGGAGATCTTGTGTAACCAAGACCAAGCATCTAACAATAGCTCTCCAAGATCCTAAATACATTCCAAAGTAAAGCACTCTACATAATCAGGCAGTACATAAATTGTATGTGATACAAGCAACACAAGATTTTAGCAAATGAGTATTCAGATGCTGTCATTGTTAAAAGAGTACATATTAATTACTAGAAAAATAATTTATAACGCAAAAACTAGAAACACACCTGTGAACAACATTACGATCATGAAGATACTCCAAGCCACTAAGGATCTGTCGTGTGTAGGATGAGACTTGGGAATCCCCGAGATGATACTTCTGATAGACTTTTACAAGAGAACCTTGTGTGACAAGTTCAAGGAAGATATACAGTTTTCCTTCATGCTGCAAAATTCAGCATCGGAAGATTATAAAAGCTGCAGTACAGTACTCAAAATCCAATATTTTCAGAAGAGACAAAAGGAAATAATAATAAAGACATGCGAAAAACTAGGGGCCAAAAAAAAAATAACATGATCAAATAGATAATACGGACACAACAAAATCTACTGAGGCGTATGCTCAAATGTCCAAATAAAAGTGCCCATCAACTGTCAAGGAGCAGTAAGGACAATTGCTTAGTTTTGGCTTCTAGAACTCCAACTTTAAAATGCAGAAAATATGACAGAAATGCAGTAAAAAAAGCAATAAATATGGAATGAAGAACTCGTTATCTGATAGAATTACGATTTGGATGATCGAAAGACAATGCAAAAGCTTCACATTCTAGTAATGGGAACAGTCCACCTGTGCTAGCATATATCTCTTTAACGTATAAGGGTTAATGCCCTCACATTTCTGGTGTATTTTGTAAAACAAAACCACACAAGTCCCCAACCAATAAAATTTTCCTTTCATGGTAAACACACATATTTATGTATTTTTGCAGGGATGCACTGCAGTGCAGTGAGTTGTGAGCATTCTCATGCATGAAATTACATCGTTTCTTTCTGTATTACTAGTCCAATATCAGAGAAGGAGATCAAAGAAGATGCATTAGGTTGGCAAGCATTAACAAAGTAACAGGCAAAAATCCAGTTCTTGATCCTAAAATCCAATTTCAGAGAGCCTACAGCAGAGCAGGACTCCAGTAGACAATCCCCATTGAGTTGAACTTTAAGTTGTGCTTGTCAGTAGTAAAAATAGTCAGCTACCCTATATTTACAAAGTTACAAGTAACTGGGAAAAAAATTCAAAACACCATAAAAAAACCCAGTGGGAAACCAGGATCGATGTAGATAATCCAAGTTGAGTGTTGTGTTGGTGAGCGAGACAGTACCCAATCATAAATAGCTTTCGCAGCACTATATTTACAAAATGACAGCCCAATTAGTTTAAGATGTTTGCTGTCTACTTGTTTAATTCAGTTAACCACACGACATCAAGGACATTGAAAGTAGATGACTGAATGGAACTAGATAATCCAATCGTCCCGATAGAAAGCTGCTGATGCATCTCACTAGTGATTCCCCAAATTTAATGTACGACAACAGTAGCACTTGAGGAATGAAATCAACTATCCACAACCACAACCCAAAAGACTTAACTAGATGAAGAAGTATACGAAAATGCTGCTCAATTAACAAAATGAAGAGTTCATGAACACCAAGATAATTTGCACAGATTATGGACTGAACAAAAAACCTAATAATAACAGTGGAAGTTGAAAATACTTGTAAGGAGGTAAAACTAGTTCTAATTTTTAATCCCAGAAAACTTAATTCTAGAGATGAAAAGAAATAGCAGAACACATGTCACCTAAAAAGATAAGGAAGCAGTACCCTGTCTGTTCCGAGGTAATGAACAATATTTTCATGTTCAAACTCCCTTAAGAAAGCAATTTCCTGGAAATAAAAGAAAAAGAAAAATCAGAAAAGGGGGGGGGAAAGAATCTCAGTAGCAAAACCATGAGCACTGCAAGAGTGAGGGCAACTCTAATAAATGTTAGATCTTTTATAAGTGTGTGTGCGCATGTGTGTTCATGTGTGCGTATGTATGTGTGTGTTTGAGCGCACGCATGTGCACATGTGTGTTTTATTAATAGAAGATTCATTAGGATGAAACAGCCTCACCTGTTCAAGAGAATGAATGCTCTGGGGACTCTGGTCAACCAAAGAAATCTCTTTTACAGCAAAAAAGAATCCATCACTGAAGAAGAAACATGATAATGAGAACAAGGCAGAACAACCGAACGTAAGTTTGTTGAAAATAGTATAATAAGATCAAGAAAGTGCTCTTGTCTACTATGAAACAGAATCAAACATTAATTCAACCAAATCAGAGTGGTACAGCGTACAAGTGTCAAACCAATCAAGAAATGGTACACCTAGTCATTTCATGTAAATTCTTCATACTCCAGCCATCCACTTGTTCAACTGTTTATCCTCTACTGTTGAACAATTATCAAACTGCTTTTTCTTGGGTCATCTTAGCTGCCTACACTTCCTCTCCACAAACTCACCTCCAACCCCCCCCCCCCCCCAAAAATAAAGAATGCATTCAGGCTGCTCTTTTGCACTAAGAAAAGTTTGATTTAACTCAACCAAGTTTCAACATAAAATTACTGCTTCAGCAAATCCTTAGAAGAAGCCACTTGAAAGCATAATGTTAGCTACCATCCAAAGATAACATACTCTATTAGCCAGAGTGGTCAAAAGAAGTAGAAAGAGGATGAAGCTCTTCAACCATTCCTATTGCCTATTCAGTGAAACTTCATCTCTCCCCAGCCTCTTTATGGAGATTTAAATGGCATATAACAGAAAGAAGAGAGCGGAATTGACAGTTCAGAGATAGATATAGAGGTAGGAATTTCTCGAACAAACCGCACTCCTTCATACACGTCAAGAGTCCATTGATGAGAAGGGGCTGGGGAAAGCTTGAACCCAATTCCTACAGTGATGAATATAAGCGCAATTGAAATTCCTGGGGAGTTATACATTTGTGTATTGATAAGACTATTCACTATTTCTTGAAGCTCGATCTCTCCCCCGGATGAACCATATAGCCAAGAGAAACCATGAGTGGAATTGTGAAGAGAGTAAAGCAGTTAATAGACTTGCAGACAGCAGATACCAGATTATAGTACCACATTGAGGTACAACTTTACAACCCCAGCATAGCAACCAGGAATTGATAGAATGAGATCTAGGCTGATAATGAACCCACAAGGAGATAACTTTCTAGGCCTTACCATCCAGGGAATCATAAAGCACTGACACCCCACTTTATGTTTGAAAAACACAGAGACCCAAAATTGGATTTTCATTGGATACATTAATCTAATTTGTCACTGAAAACCGTTAAGTCACTGTTTATTATAGAGATATTTTTGGAATTGAAAGAAAATAAACAGTGATTTAGCGGTTTTTAGTGAATAATTGGACTAATATATTCAATGAAAAATCCAATTTTTGGGTCTTTGTGTTTTTCAAACATAAAGTGGGGTGCCAGTACTTTAAGACCTCCATTTTGGAGTGCCATGCAATTTGCTCAAGTATTTTTTAAGCATATGCACTTCAAAAAATTTTCTAACACCAAAAAACATCCACGTCAAGTTAAATTACTTGCGTTCAACAAGTGAAAAAAAGCTAACACAGTTTCTTTCTTCTTTCTGATCATTATTAGCGGCTTAGAAGTAGAACGCGAAATATGTGTGGCTCCAATACATATATTGATTGAAATAAATTAGTGGCCACACTAGAAAAGAAAGAATGAGAAATCAACGAAACGAAAGAAAGATCAGAGAGAACTCACTCTGTGAACGCTTCATAAACAGTTCCGAAGGATCCACATCCCAGAATATGACCTCGTTGCCAGGACGTTATGCTTCGTCTGAAGCTACCTTGAGGAGAAATTGTATACGTGGTTTCGGTTGTCGAGCTCGAAGAATCCTCATCGTTAGATGCTGAAAATGAAGGTGATTCCGGCGTAACATTGGTGTTCCGAAGTGTCACCCCATTTCCTTCTTCTCTCAAATCAACGTCCCCATTAACGTCCAGACCTTCTCCACTCACCCCATCCTCTTCATCATACGAGATGGAGTCCACTCTCATTACGGGACAAGAAGACGAAGCCTTGTCCTCCTGAGGGGCAAGGGACCCTATAAGTTCCCACGTCGTAGCCGAAAGCATGTGATCAACATACTGACGCCTTGAAGGCGGTGGAGCAAGCACGGGTGGACGAGTTCCCTTAATTCCCCCACCAAATTCGGGAGACCTAGCATCTGGTGAACTACAGAAGTTCTCCAAGTCGTTTGATGGAGCAAGCTCAAGTGACACTGGCGTCTCATCATCAACCCTAACGCCAACATCTGGTGCCTCCTCCCTGCTAGTAGGAACATCGGCCTCCTCCTCCCTGCTAGTAGGAACATCGGCCGCCTCCTCCCTGTTAGAAGGATTGTCAATCTCCTGCAATCGAGATGTAGGGAGTGACCGAGCTTTCCTCACCTCCCAAGCATCCGCCGGAATACCAAAATCCTCCGGGCAAGAAAGTCCTAGAGTTTCGTAGAGCCGATCCACAGACTCTATGCTATCAACTCGAAAGCTACTACCATCTAACGGTATAATATCAAGCGATCGAGTTCGGAAAGCTGAAGAAGAATCCTCAGATGATGAGGCAGATGAGTAAGAAGCCGAAGCGAAAGGATCGTAGCTGATGTTCTTGAGCGCGTTGCGTCGCTCGAGCCTCGGTGACTTGCCCTGCTTTGAATCGATCATGGAAGCAATTTCTTCTTCTTCTTCTTCCTTTCTACTTCCTCCTTTTCTATCACGATGAAGAAAAAACCGCCGGAGACTATGGTGACTCATGGAATCTGATTTTCTCCTGCAACAACGGAGCCTCTCGCGCCATTAACCATTGCCAGATCAGAGAGAAACAACAGAAAGCAATTTCGCCTCTTCGATTCCTCGGCGGCTGTGTGCCACAGTAGCGTACCTTATCGGCTTTTGTCTCAGAGATTGTAGCGTGGATTGTGAGAGAGAGATCGAGTGCAGCTGCGGTCGTCGTTTCAGTATGTTGGATTTGGAAACGTAGCTGACTTCTCTAAATTGGGTGCTAATCGGACGGGTGAAAATGGTCCTCTTAGTTACCTATTCCGTGTAGAAAATGTTGACCGAGATAATGTAAGAAGCGCGGGTTAGACCTTACTCCGTTCAAGTCAAGTCTACACCAAAGGGTTATGGTAAACATCGTCGCAGGCGATAGGAAAACGCGGTTGCTGATGAAATTTGGGATTTTTCTTGCAAAGCCGGACTACCGTTAGATGCTTGCCACGTCGTCAGTTTTAGATTTAACCGCTTAAATAAAAAATGAGGGGTATAATTGCAAATATGATTTTTTATTTTACAATTAAGGGTTTTAGAATTTGCAGATTTGTAAAATCATACCGTTCTATAAATCTCATTCCTGTACCCTGGATGGATGTTTGCCATACCTTATCCGGCGATGTTGGGCGTTCCTGTACCAGCTTTCGGTAAGTTCTTTTACAAACTGGAGTTGTGTTAGACTGTGTGAACTTGAGTTCTTCACTTTTCTATAGATTTGGTTTTATGAATTAATAATTTTTTGGTTAACTCGTAAAGCAAGAAAAAATGGATAAGAGTTGTGTTGAAAACGTTTTGGACATTCCAGTTCAGCTGTTCAATCTCGCTTTGCTTGTTTTCCTTAAATCTAAGGTGGGTTTTTGGATATTTAAGGGATTATTCGTCTACCATTCCAGCGAGAGGAACTCAGGTCTTTCTTCTTCTTGACGGAGTTAATTTTATTTGAGCTGTCGGAATTGTCCTGATTTTATTGTGGTATCCCACTATCTAATCTCAGATTACGAGTGTTTCAGGCAGGAATACTGATTTAAATCTTTTTAGATTTTGTGAGGGCTATGGTTTTTTTTGGGTTGGGGGGGGGGGGGGACTTTAGATTTTCATTTAAATCTAATCTCCTTGTTTGCCAGTATTGCTCTTCAAAACTCTGGAGTTAACTATCACCTGATGTTTTAGATGTTCAGATTCCAACTGGTCAAAATCTTTTACTTTACTAGGAAATTTTAAATATCAATTATTTCTGTTCGATGCTACCAGTTGTGAACGTGTTGGAAGTAATTGAGAAGGATTTCCTTTGAAATTTGTTGGAATTGCGGAGTTTGTGGTTGACCCGAAGCTTAGTATACACTAAGAATATTTGAGAACTCAACACCATGAGACAGATGAGAGTTTTCTGGAACATAGACTGGTAATTTCTATGATGATGGCCCTTGGTGGAAGTTCTTAATAAGTTTTACAGTTGAACTTACTGTTGATATTACTTGTCAACAAAAGAATTTGCAGCTGATACTGCAAGGTTAATATGCACATCCTCCACGTTCATGGATGCATAACCTTTGATGGATTACTAGATGTTTAAATGAACTCCTAATCTGATTATGTTTCTATCATTACCTCTATCATAAGCTGAGCTCAGATCTGTCTCTATTCTGGTAGCAGTGTAATTACGCTTATTGTTATAATTATGTTTATTGTTCTGTTTGTAGACAGAATTGAGAAATGACTTATTTGGTGGGGCTCTTGCGTGACATTAAGGACAGTAAGTTACGGTCCCATCCCTTTTGAAATACTAAGGGTTCTGTTGTATTGCACACCTTTTGATTGCAAAGGGAGGGAAGAACACTGGGGTGAGTGTAACATTATCGAGATCTGAATGGAATTCTGCCCAACTTGTGCTAACATGTTGCAGTACGAGACAGCTTATATGAACCGCAGAGCTAGGCTCTTCTGTCCGACATGTCCATTCATCTGTGAAATAGAAGATAAGGTTTTGTTTCAGCAACCATAACCGTAACATTCTCTATCTGAATGATGAGTAAATGATATATGTTTCTATCCTTTTTCATTGTATTTATCTGTTTCATTACAGATAAAGATAAAGAAAAGACAGCATCTGGTCAAGAAGGAAATTGATCCAATATTTAGTGGGGAAGATGCCATGAAGTTTGCCCCAAAAACAGAAGGTATTATCTTCAGCATCTGCTCAATTTTTATTTTTTTTTCAATATCATATTGTCTGTTTCTTTCTCAAATTAGAGTATTGGATGAAGAATGTAGTATATATGATCACCAAAGCAGAGAAAACTAGTTTGTTAGAAATTTTATAACTAGCATCTGAGTATTCAGGAGTGCGAACTTTCTCAGTAAACTAGTGTATCCAAGAAAATAGAGTAGCTGTTTTGAACAGACATTCAAGCAGTTCAGATCATGAATCAAATGAATAGATGTCTGGACACTTGCATGCAAACTTTCTTAGAAAACTAGCATTTCCAAGAAAATAGACGAGCTTTTTTTGAATGAACATTCAATCATGGATCAATTGAATAGATGTCTGGAAACTTGCATTTTAAATTTGAGTCAGATCCAATCAGTGAATAATGAGATCAGAAAACAGGGGTACCCCAAGTTTAGTAAGAGTAGAGAAACTGACTGTTGAATGGTGAACAGTAAGAGAGGAATTCAGAAGAAACAAATTTTGGCCCTCACTTGGAATCATAGGTGTCAGGTGTCATGGAAAAAGGAGAAAAAGGGTTGAAATAGTAGCTGCACTGCCCCAGGGAAAAAATTGCTTTAGTAGAAGGAGACGAAAATAGGAGTAGCACTAACCGTTAAAGATGGTGGTATGCAACCACCATTGTTGTTGTGACCAACACTGCTTCCTCTGGGGGAAGAATGAAGAGGAGAAGGTCCACACTTGTAAATGTACCTGTAATCGGCAGTGCAGCAACCCTGCTTGTCTGTCAACATGAAGGAGGAGGAACAAAAATGCCTTCTTGTGTTTTGTGTGTTATAATTATCTTCAGATAAAATTTTAATTAATTTTATCGCTGCCTGTCATATTATAAGTAAAACTTAGAATTTTTCATTTTTCATATGAGCCCCCCTCCAAATTATTTTATGTTAAATAGAAGAATTCTCATTCACATCTAAAAACCTCTTGGTATATGCATGCAAATGCCTAGGCCTCCTTGACATAAAGACTACTATGCTTGAATTTACTAAATATACCCTGAGAATTCCACTTAGATGACACTGGAAACCGAAAACCAAAAACCAGAACAAAAATAAAAATTCCATCCATCAAAACATAGTGTTGGCCCTGGCCAATACTTGTGTTCATCTATTCTAACCACTAAGTTGGATTCACTGATGCTGAATTCCAATACCAGAACTGCTTACTTAGACTTGTTGCCCAGTCATTGAGGACTCCAAGACCCTGGTCAAAATCTAATCTGGGGAAATACAAACTTAATTCCAGGCAGTTTTAGGATACTGACTTCAAGTATATTTTAACATCTAGAGTTGTTGTGCTGGTGATCCTGAGTTCAATTTCCTAGCCTATTGAATTGCTATAGACCTCTGTTCAACTGAATGGTAAAGTATTTTACTAAGTGAGAAAGTAAAACTTCAAATTATGAAAATGAAGATTACAAGTACAACAACGGTACATTGTAGTTTTTAATTTCTTGTTCCTAGCTGCTCAAGCTCCTCCATATGCCACATTAATTAGTGATTAATCCTATTTCAAAATAGTCACAGGCCCAATTGCTTAATCAAATGAAAAATACCCCAGATGAAGTAGAAAGTCTCCCAAGGCCAGTTGTAATGCCCCGTGATCAGCATGCTGCAGCAGCCGGTCTATCTCTTTCATGTTGGTCCAAACCTCTAAGTGCTTGCTTTCCTTCTGTGTTGCTCCAGAAATCCCTTGATGTCATCCGTGGATCTCTGCCTCTGATAGACTTTCTACATCACCATAGGCCATCATTACCAAAACCAAGTGATTGTTAAGCAAAATAACATCCACCCATCCCACCTTCTTAGTATGAGGATCAAGTCTGCCATCTATAATCAGGAGTGGTTTTCTTTTTATCATAAGGCGACTCTTTTGTCTTATCCAACATGTCACATGACTTTTTTTTATATCTTACTTGGCAGTTCGGTTCCTCAATTACTACAAATTTCATAGGGTAACACTAACTAGAAACATCCAACTCCTTATGGTACTACTGTACTACTACCACTGATTTCTATATTCAAACTATGAGATAAAAATGAGTATTTATCTTTTATGTCCAGGCCCTTGAAATGGTATAACCCATGTCAAAGTCCTGTATAGATCAGCTTGGCTTCATGATTTTATCGTCTGAGAAGCAGTCCCTTTTTCTTCAATAGTTCTTTTGATTATTCACTGCCTATGCAAATCTATTTCTATAGAAAGTTAAGATCTTCTAGTTATGTTTACCAAGAAGTCTTTGATGATCCATATAAAAGCTTCTTTTGTTGGTGCGAATCAATTTTGCGATGTCATCAAACCTAGATAGGCAGTACTAGCAGCAAGGACAAAAGAGAAAAAGGGTACTGCGACTGCCAAAGAAGAGCAGAATTGATTTACCTCGGCAGTCAACTCTTGCGTTTTAAATTGTAAAGTAATTGCAAAGTAGAAGCTTGCCTAGTATAAATCTAGCTGGGAAACAAACTAAGAATAGGAAGCAAACTGTTAAAGCAGAACTAACTAAATAAGATAGTTGTGCAACACAACAGGATGAGGACATTTATCTCATTGAGTTATATACATGCATACCCAATATTTACCCCAGTATAGATAGGCTACATTAGTTGACAAGTATATCAACAAAGTATTGTATCTTGAGGACTTCCTACTTCCTAGGGTACCTAATTGTATCTATTTGCACCACAGTTTTCAAACTGTAATATAGGCATCCAGGCTTTTTGTTCCATCCAACATGTCTTCTTGTCATATGCTTATACCATGTCCCCTGCTTTGTTATTATGTTTGGCTTTTGCACATTAGGCATTCTGTTTTTCAGTAAAACACATTCAGCCACATCTAGTATTCTCATGTCATATCCCATCGATATTGCTTCAATGTTGCAAAATTATCATTCAACTATAGAATGCCTAAGCACCGCTCTAACACCTATGGTCATGTAGTTGCCTACACAACTATGATTTGAGCATGTTATTTCTCTCAAATAGTTGATAGTTCTCCCAACTTACTTGATGTCCGTCGTCTTTTTCATGGTGATACTTGATCTTCATCTTCGTTTCATGCATTCACTTTATGTCCTCATTTTATGCATATTTACACATTTTTGTCAATCTCCAATCTTCCCTCCCCCAACCCCCCCCCCCCTCTTCCAAAAAAGAAAAAATTACCCAAAAAGCCAAAAACACAGAAATAAAAAATTACTGGACTTCAGCTTTTCATTGTGCTTTAAATTATGTATGCAGCGTCCTGTCCATATTGCAACCATGGAGAAGCATACTACAGGCAAATTCAGATAAGGTCTGCAGATGAACCCATGACAACTTTTTACCAGTGCTGCAATGAGAACTGCAAACGTCAATGGCGTGAAGACTAATCCGAATTATGCAATTAGTCAACCAATAATTTCTTGGTTGCTACCTTTCATTGAGGTTGAATGTGATTCTCTGGCAGTTCAAGGGCATTCAGACTTTGTAAGGAGGGGTTGGGAGGGGAATAATTTTGACCTTTTATCATAATTTCTCTTCAGTTTCTTCTTATCAGTCTCTTTGTATGTGCCACTAGCTAGCAATATTTGACCAAGAAAATCTTGCCTCCACATTTCTCAACTCAAAGAAATGTCAACTAAAGAGAAACAAAGTTTCTTAATTTGATCCTTCAGTTTGCTTGGATCCCTGACTTTCAAACCCCCTCACCCAAAATCCAAGTTGACAAGGAAACCTAGAACTGCTAAGGTATTCCACAAAAAGGGAGGGGGGAGATTTGAAAGTAACATTACATTTAGCTTAGTTGAAACAATCTAAAGATTGGGCAGACGCGTTTCTGGCATGATGGTGACAGCCTCTTACGTACTTTTTTTCAACTTCTTCCATGCCATGTGAAAATTAATTGACTTCTTTAACAATCAAAATCTATTTTTGTTTCAGTGGTTTTAGGTACTTCTGTTATAGGTCTACTTACAGAAATGGTAGGTGTATTGGAAGTTTGGAACCCCATTCAATCCATTGTTGAAAAATATGAAACGGTCACTCTGGATTCAAATTTAAGCAGTTCATTTCTGTTGGGCTTATCACACATGGTTAATCCATGGCCCATGTTCGTGCATACTGCTTGGATGGGCTGTTATGAGCCCATGTTTTTTTCTTCTTTTTCTTTGGTAGCATTTGTGGGCTTGTGAGAACTATGATCAATGTTATTAAATACATTGTTCTTACTTCAAAAACAGTTTTTAATAATATCCCCCATTATCAATAGGACCCACAATGTGTTAAATTAGCAATATGATGTGGAAGCTCAATCACTTGTCACATATGGTACTTACATGACTACATAAAATGGTCAATTTTTGTACATCCTCTTAATAATGTAATTGAAAAACCTAATACTTTTGTAAAATGGGAAAGGGGTGAAGAGTTGGAAATATCTCAAAATTCCATTAAAAAAATAAAACACTTAGTCATACTTTTTAAGGATATATTTTAGTTTATATGATTAGTAGATTGATGAAAGATACCAAAACCATAAAAATATTCAAATTTCAAAATAACATAAATTTTCAATTTTTTATATTATTATAATTATATTTGTCGACCTGTTTATAGGCAAAACTGTTGCAACATAATATTGGAATAGTGCATATAGTTATATGTATCCAATGGTTATTTACCAAAAAATATCTATCCAATGGTTGAAAATACAATTATTTATATAAATAGTCATATACGAAAGTCTTCCTAGTATTTATAATTGAAAATGAAAAAGTTTATTGGGGCCGGAGGGGCCATGGCCCCCCGGATTCTTTGAAAATTTAAGTATTCCTATTATTTTTCTCACTTTACATGTGAAATATTACTATTTGACCCCTCCAAAATTAAAAATAAAAATTTAACATAAAGATGATGGGCACAAATGTCATTCTTAATCATTGTCTAATGGTTATCATTAAATCCCTAGTTTTAAAGAATAAAATATTAAATTTTAATAAAAACTATCTCAAGATCCATGAATTTCTCTCTATATATTCTGTCAATTTTCATTTTTATTTTATTCTCTCACTAATCTCCTCTTTTATTTCTATTTTTTCTCTCTTTTTTTTTATTCTCACAGTCTCACAAAAGGAGTAGTTATTAGACATTGGAATTTTCCTAAATATTCTCCACAGTTATCAGGTATTCACTCTCTCTTTCTCAAGTTATTCATCTCTCTCTCTCACACTCACGATTTTTCTAGTATTATTTTTATAAAGCATAATTTTATTATTATTATTATTTTTTATTTCGTTGTTCGTAATCATTTAATTTTATTTTTGAATCCCTAAAATTTCTCATAAAGTTTCGAATCCTATTAATAGCAATTTAAATTTTAAGTTTTATTAGTTGGATGTTTAAATTTCTGCCATTATTATTATTATATCTAATAATAATCATTGATTTTGTTAATTAATTTATGATAAATTAAGTGTTTATCCCATATTTAGTTAATGGATTTCAAATCTATCTTTTTTTCTTATAACTTCTCCAACAATTTATTTTTCGCTTTTTTCTTTCATGATTTCTTCAAGTTTTTCTCCCACAATTTTAGCCCCTACTTTATTTTATTTTTATTTTTTATAATTTACTTATAATTGTGTTATTTATATTTTAGTGTTCCTATTAATTTATCTTAATTTTTACTGTAGACCCCATGTCAAAATATAATAAGAGATTCTAAGATGGGACCCACAGTGGGTCATGCATTGACCCACATATATTCGGCCCCCCAAGTTGACTAAAATTTTTAGCATTGAAGGATAAAATACCTCAAAAAAACAAAGGTAAACAATAAATGTTCACATTGGAAAATTTTTAAATAAATTTGAAGATATTTCTCTATTAGGTATAAAATCTAGCAACAAATATTTGTTAAAATATCTTTGTTATAGGGGAAAGAACCTTTCATAATCGCATATTATGCACATCGTTATCCTCATGGAATGACCGTTATGACCCCATGAAAATGTATAAGTCCTAAATACAGGGAGTGTGCTTTGGCTTTGATGTTGCAAATAATGTTACTTAGCGTTTAGTATATGGTCTTTACTATTAAGATCACGTGAGATAAGCACTCGTCTAAATTCTTTCACACAGTCTCATTAAGTGCACAGTTTGTGCTTTTAGCCCGAACATTGCATGGTCACATATAGCATATGGTCTTTAAAACTCGAGGCATGTGAGATGAATACTCAAACTCTATAATAAGCTCATGCATACTCCAAGCAAAATTGTGTCATTTTATTATTAGAGGCGAAAATCCTGAGTTCGAGTATCTCCAGGCCTCGATATTGCAGTGGTCACGTAATATAACACGTGGTCTTTGTATCTACACTCATGTGAGATGAGAATTATAACACCATAAAAGACTTATATTCTAGCTAGTGATTTGGATTAGTTTCATTTCACAAAAATAGACCAACAAAGTATAATGCATGGAGAATATTGGGCATGTGAATCAAGCAAGTTAGTTGGGGAGGTAGAGGGAATTTTTTTGAAGGTGAACACATGAGAGTTATATATAAGGAATAGTAGAAAGGAAAATAAAACCAAATGGGTTTTTATTAGTAGAGAGAAACCAAAGAGGCTGCTTCCCTTCATACGTTTTGTTTTAGAAAACCAAACAAAATAAACTGATACATATTCAAGACCTTCTCTCAATCTCTCCCTCTCTCTTTCTCTCTCTCTCTTGGATAAAACCCTCAGTCCTTCCCTCCACGGCGGCCACCAAAGTTCGTTCGTTCGTTCGCTCTCACCAATCGCTATCTTCAATTGTTCTCTGCAACCACACTACGTTTTACGGGGTTTGTCTGAGAGTCCAATTATATCTGAAACTCTTATCTTTCTGTGGTTTATTCTCGGAAGAGTTTGTATGGGTTTCAAACTCTTCGTTTAATCCTTCTTGTATTGGAATTGTCTCTGAAACCTACTACTCAGCATTGGAAAACACTTGCCGATTAATCGAACGGTTAGGGCTTCTATGGTTGGATCCTGCGGTTAAGATTACGGGCGTTCAAACAAACCTGTTTCGTCTGTTCATCATCTATATGTAAAGATACAAAGGGTTAGTTCGTTTCAATCTATGCTTCAAACCCTTCTGTGTTTTGCTCTGATTTCTGTTTGTTCGAACCCAGTTTCTAGTCTTATCTGTCAGGGCCTTCCCATTAATTTTCCATATATTCGACGCAGAGAATTCTTGTCGTGATCATTTTATTGGTGTCTAGGGTTTTTGTGATTCTAGGGTTTGGTTGTTCCTTGGGTTTATTTGAATGGGTTTGAATTGGTAGCGTAGTGGCGTTTTGGTTTTCTTCGTTTTCCTTCAAAGGAGAGAATTTCTCTCTGGGGAGTTCCGATTCGAGTGGTTGCAGAGATGAGGGTCTTCTGAAGGTTTCAATTGGAGACTGCAAATCCATCTGAAGCGTAGAGAAGCCCTTTTGGTTTTAACAAACACTCTCTTCGTTATTTCCATCTTCATTGTGTGGCCTACCCTGTCATTGTAAACATAAAGACTCGCTCTTTTTTTTACTGGGACACTCATATTGATTGAAATTATACAAAGAGAAGACATGACTGAGATTTCAAAATTTACATTCAACGTGAATTGCGAGTGAAGCAGCTTTCTCTTCTGCTTAATTGTTAGGCTGGATTAATTCGTGAAGGTATATTCTATTAGGATTTCCTTTTCAAATTGCCTCTTATCATGTTCAACGTCCGTTATGGAAAGAAGTGAGCCTACATTAGTTCCAGAATGGTTGAAGAGTACTGGATGTTTAACCGGGAGTGGCAGTGCAGCCCAAAATCTTTCGTCTTCCTCCCCTCATTCAGGTACAGTTCCTTTTATTTGTCCTCGTCATTATTCATCTTAGAAGTTTGAGTTTAGCTTCTATATATTTTCCATTGAATGTGTATTTAATTACTGTAGATCAGCATACTGTAACACTTCATGCGAGAAACAAATCTTCAGTAAGCAGTGTTGAATGTGACGTTTCTCGGTCTGCTTTTTTGGATCGCTCGTCTTCAAACTTTTATCGTCGGGGCTCTAGTAGTAATGGTTCTATATATGACAAGGACACATCTTCCTATTCAAGGTCTTACAGTGGCTTTGCAAGGAACCACCGTGATAGGGAGTGGGAGAAGGATCTGCCTGACTTCCATGATAAAGATAGGTCAGTTTTGGGAGATTACAGGGACCGAGACCATTTTGATCCTCTGGGAAAATTACATTGGGGCAGGATTGATAAGGATATACTGAAGCGTTCACAGCCAATATCAGGAAAACAAGGTGAGGGCTGGTCCAGAAGAGTAGCAGCTGACCCTAAGAATGGCAACAGTAACAGTAAAAATCACACCAACAGCAATGGTTTGTTGGGTGGGTCTGCTATTGTTAGCAGTATCCATAAGGCTGCATTTGAGAGGGACTTCCCCTCCCTTGGGGCTGAAGAAACAAAAACAGGACCAGAAATAGGAAGGGTCTCCTCCCCAGGTTTGAGCACAGCTGTTCAGAGCTTGCCAATGGGTGCTTCAGCTGTTATTGGAGGTGAGGGCTGGACCTCGGCATTAGTGGAGGTACCTGTGATCATTGGAAGCAATAGCGTGGGGCTCTCATCAGTTCAACAAAGTGTGCCTGCAACGACATCCTCTGTGGTATCTAACACATCAACTGGGCTCAACATGGCTGAAACATTGGCACAAGCTCCTTCACGAGCTCGTACTGTTCCCCAGGTAACTGAGTTGTTCCTGCTGATACTTCACTAAACATTTTAAGTTGCTCTATTGATAGTGCTGTCCTTTTTTGCTTTATTGTAGTTATCTGTTGAGACACAGAGGCAGGAGCTTGCCATAAAACAATCTAGGCAGTTAATTCCTATGATGCCGTCAATGCCTAAGGCTTCGGTAAGAGCTATTTCCCGCCTTCTTTGATTCTGTAAGTTGACCAGTGTTGTAAATGGTAGGAGGAGCACACTCTTGTTTGCTCAGTCTATTGCAAGGGAACTAGAGGGAAAGAAACTGAAATCAAATAAAGACTAAGATGGAAACTTTTGTTATCCATACTTAACATGATTGTGTAAAACTCCAGAACATTCAAATTTTAAATTTAGGTTTTAAGGATGAAATAAACCAAAACTCGTTATTAAACTTTAGTACATCTGTTCATTTTGCAACTAGATTTTTTAGTTTAAGAAGGAAATAAATATGCATCATGGAAAGTATTCTAAGTAAGCATATTGGCTAGGAACATTACTGCAAAAGGTTGCATTTTTTTGGAAGGGGATGATTTCCCTCAGGGGGGTGGCATATAATGAAATTTGGTGTGTGGGTCCCGGGATTCTGAGAGGGCTTAAAAGGAATCTGCTCGCCGGTGTTGTGCATTGTAATCCAGGTGCACTACCTTGGACAACTCAAGTTGATTCAGATATCCATTTGAAAATGAACAGGGCTATGGTTTTAGGTCCAATAGGATGTTTATAAATTGTTTTTTTGAGAAACGTACAATCTTTTACTTGGGTAGCAACATGGGTTTTATTTAGTCTATAACTTTATTACTTTGCATTTTAGGTAGTAATTAATTACAAAAGTGATTCTTATTATATTTCTGTTTTAGACGTTAATTAGGACGGTCACTCTTTTTTATATGAATATGCTTGTAACCCAATTTGTTGGGCAGATTGAATGAATGGAAGTTTAGTCTTCTGTTTATTGCTACGATGAAGCACTATGACTTTCCAAGGTTGTGCTACCTTCTCCTCTCCTCTCCTCCCTCGGATATTTTATTCTTCTTTCTGCCTTTGTTACTGATAGGACCCCCTGAATCCCGATCTTAACTCTTCCAACATCAAAGATAAACACAGCATTCTATCGATATCTACAGACTTCAAATAGGGAAAATAGCAACAGAATAATATTCATTTCATTGCAAACATTCTGATTATCAAGAGAATAGATACAACTCTATTTCTATTCACTGATAGTTCAGTTCTTGGAATAAGAAAATACACAACTAATCTGTAACAGATAGTCCTCATAGACTCACTGCTATCCCTGAGAGTTTCCCCTCTCCCCTCGCAAGCTCTGCTTGCAACTTCTCTGTTTTTCTCCTCCTCCTCCCTCTCTCTCCCTCCCCCTTCCCCCTTTCATACTGCCTCCTTCATGTAACAAACTCTAACTAATTTTTACTCTTCTATCCAATCTTCTTCTGCCAGCTGGGATGTCTGCTCTGCAGCTCTGGCTACAGCAGACTCGTGGTTATTGTCTAATAAAGAGTTGCCACCTGTCCCCTCCCCTGCTTCAGATGCTAGTGGTGCTATGTTCTCTCGTGGCCCTGCTGTAAGTGATGCTGCTTCCCTTGTTTGCCCTTCCATTTGTATACCTGAATAACAAGGGGCTTATCAGTTACTTTTACCTTTCCTTATTTCTTATTCTCTGCTGTTATTTTCCTGACAAATTTTACAGCCTGAAACATCAAAACAATTTCATCTTTGATTTTTAGTGGATTGCTTCAAGATTTTATGAGGTTTTTCTGGCTCAAAAAATGTTCACCTTGCCTGCTTTGGGGAATCCACATCTGGTCATCATCGAGGATGTCATCCAGATTACCATACCTGCTCTCTTCTGCAGCGTCAGGACCTCAATGAGAAGATCTTTTGGTTCCTCCATTTGATTTTTGAGCCAGTTACCAGTTGCATTCAAAGAGAGTTGGCTTTTAGTTTCCATCGTAGCCTCAAATTTGTACTTATTTATGCTTCCACGAAGAAATTGTGGAATTGTTTTCTATTCCAATGGTTTACACTATAATTGTCCAACTAACATGAGTTGAGTACGAAAATTGGTTATCTAATTAGTTTAATTTTGCTTTAGGGGTCATGTGAACACTTAAAGTCATAAGACTTATTAGAATATGTTGGGTCAATTTAAGTTGTGGGTAAAGAGGTTTTACATTTTAATCATCTATATGGATTTATCCTTTTCAAGTCAGGATTGGTCCATTCCAAGTGTGAATGAGGCTTTAGTTTGTAAGGATGATCAACCACTATTAGGACCCCCATTATGGGATGCTGAAATTAAACCTGAAGAATCAAATTTTTTGCATTGAGAAATCTTGGCTGCTGTTTACTTTCTGTGTAAGAGAGTGTTTTCTGGTGTTTCAAGTCCAGTTAACTGGTTGCGGCTGGTGTATAAAGTCCAAAAAAGTCCAATTGTTTTTTCTTGGTGTTTCACAGTCCAAGAGGATTGTGATGCTTGGTGTTGATAGTGGTAGATTCTTCTTTTACTGTGGAATCAGTCTGCTACAGATATTTACCCTACAAGGTGCTACCTTGGTAAAGGGGATCCAGCTCTCTAAAACCCTTTCTCCCCTACTGAAGTCCGATCCAAATTCCATCTATGAACCCTTGAACCGAAGTTTTGGATTTCAGTAAATCTAATCCTAATTTCCAGCATTTGAGTTTGGTTTTTATTGAGTGCTGATGAAAGGCTGCTAGCTGATCTCCTAGCATTCTAGGACTACATATCATAGCTTTCAGGTTTTATATCAATTGAGCTTCTCCCTCTCTTCTCTGGCCCTTTCTCCCCTTGGATGTATTATAAACATGCTAAGAAAAACCTATAGAGTGAAGGGTAGTGCAGCAATAACTACAGCAATGATAATAATACTGCCTCCATTTTGGGGTTGCTCTCCCCCTCGAAGAACTCATCCCCTGAGTGAGGTATATAATGTAAGTCACCTTTTGTGGGTATGGTTTGGTTATTCACTTTGCTGGACAATGTTTCGATGCATCCTTCATCAAATATCCATAGAACCAAAATGATTGGTGCTTAAGGGTTATTCAGTCAAGCTGTCGTGGTGCAAACCTGATTTGGAATTGCTCTTGTATCATAATTCGGACATTTAATAGCAGTGGCAGTTCTGTGGTTCACTAGATGAAGGTGCAAATGAGGTGGCTGTGATGATCAGAATATTGGAGAGTTAAATAACTAATTTCTATGGCTTAAGCTAAGTAAGTTTGTGGGAAGTTCAAGTTTTGTTTTGGAGCATTAGTGGGAGTTATTTAATATTGTAATCAAGTTAAAATATTTTGGGAAATAGAGGGTAGGTTAAAGAAAATTAAAAATCATCATTGGAGTTGGGTGCCCATATAGTTTGGGTTTTAGGCATGGAAGCAAATCTTGGTTTCTGATACTGAGGATGACTTACAGATATACTTTAAAAAATGCATGGTTTTGATAGTGCTTCACAAGTTTCGATCATATTATTAGATTCAAACCAGAATATATTTTCTGAACCCTGTTGAAACTTGTGAAAACCTAGCTGGAAAGTGTCACTCATCTTCGCAGGCACTTATTGATGCTTAATATCGTTCAAGTAAATGCTTTCATTTACACTCTGTCTCTCTCTCTCTCTCTCTCTCTCTCTTTTTCTCTCTCTAAAGTAAAGGTGACCAGATTACTGGTGACTTGGGAGTTGCTCTTATTCAGGATAAGCTCTATGGAAATCATTTTTGGTGGCATGGCCTTGTTCCAAGCCTTGGGGTGCACTGGGTGGTGGAAAAATGATTTGGTTCTAAATGAAGGAGCTAAAAGAGCTAGGAATAGGCCTAGAGTGGTAGTGAGGACTAAGGAAAGAAATGTTTAGTTTAGATCTCGTCTCAAGTTTGTCGTCAAATAGAACTATTTGGAGGGTTAACATCCAGTGTAGCCAGCTCAATTTAGATTTTTTTTTTAATATTTTTTTAATGATTGTGTAGATGCTGGATTTCTGCTGCACTCTTTCCTTTCTTTCTTCCTTCCTATTTTACTTTTATATAGTGTGTTAGGATATTATTATTCCATGAAAGGCATACATAATATGGGTAAAATAAGAAGGGGAAGATATGGGATCTATTCCATTTGTGGAAAGAGATCTCATTCTCACCTACATGGAAAGGAGTTGTTAGGATTGAGATTTGCTAGGATTGTGTTTAGGCTATAAGGTAAGAGAGATTTTTTTTTTTTGGGGGGGGGGGGGGGGTGTGATATTTCGTGTTAATGTTTGGGCAGCCCATTGGCTGAGGCAGTGAAGTGCTTTGGGGGTGACTGGTACCATTAAAACCTGTTGTTCTTCTTGTCTCTCCATTACAGTGGTATTAGAGCAGTTCCATCCTAGGGGAATGGCAAAGAGCAGGATCGAGAGCAGGGTAGAGGAGCTCAAGAGCATCGTAGGTAACTTACAGTCTCAGGGGTCTGCAGTGGATTTGAAGCTTGAATCTCTGGTTCAGCATGTGGAGAAGGAAGAGATAGCTAACCAGGAATTCTAAAATGAGATTTGAAATTAAGTGATGCGTGGGAAAGCTGTTGAAACAAACTCACAGTAGCTGAGGTCACCATGGATGGAGTGCGAGGGCAGTACGATCCGGAAGTGGCTGATGATATACAGATGGGGCACTAGCTTGTGGCCAAAACAGAGGGGGTTGCGATTTCATCCAAAAAAAGCTGGAGATGGTGAGGATCCGATTGGGTGGGCAGTGCGAGCAGAACAGTACTTCTTGATGCATGGACTTGGTGCTTTTAAAAGCTTGGAGCAGCCACCATCTGTTTCGATGGACAAGCGTCAGGGTGGCTTTAGTTCAGGGAGTTGCAAAACCCCATTGGCTCTTGGTCGGAGTTGAAAGCAGAGATAAGATGCAGGTTCAGCTCTTCACAAATGAAGACACCCCAGGAAGCTTTGAGAGGGCTTCGCCAAGAAGGCTTTGTCACCGAATATAGGAGCAACTTTGAAGCTTTGGTTGCTGTTGCCGGAGATGGAGAAACTTAGTTGAAGGGGGCCTTCTTATCAGGTTTGGCAGAGAATATTAGGGCAGAGGTGAAGCTGTTTGAACCAGGGGGTTTGACTCAAATCATGGACCTTGGCCCAATCCATTGAGGCTAAGAACCAAACCCTTCGTGGGCCCAAAAAATGCAGTACTAGTCAGCCCATGAACCATTTTAACTATTATACAGCTCAGCGTTCTTTGAATATAAATTCAGTCATTTCAAGTGGGCTACAGCCCATCCCAACGTCAGGTCAATTGAATGGGGCCCGATGCAACCTAGGAGGATCAACCAAACCAGCCCAGGTGCAACCAACCACATCAATAACTGACCCGTCGACCATGCCTTCATCATCTCAAGCGGCATTGACCCCTACTGGACGGGCTAATACTCTCGTTGGTTAAAACAGGAAGAAATTAAAAGTAAGATGGACAAAGGCTTATGTTTCTGTTGTGATGCACTGTATTTCAGGACCCATCAATGTCCAAACAAACAACTTCGGTTCTTGCTTCTACCTGAAAAGGGAGAGGAGGATCCAACGGCCACGGTAGGGGATGGGATGGTACACGGTGCGGGCCATGCTGGATGAAAGCTCGATGTCACCTTGAGGGCAAGGTGAAGCTGAAGGGGAGAAGTAGTTTTAGGATATTATTATTCCATAAAAGGCATACATAATAGGGGTAAAATGAGAAGGGGAAGGTATGGGATCAATTCCATTTGTGGAAAGAGACATTCCTACCTACATGAAAGTAGCTTGTTAGGATTGAGACTTACTAGGATCGTGTTTAGGGCCTTTAGGCTATATGAAGAATAGACGGATTTGTGAGGGGGAATACTTTGTGTTAATGTTTGGGCAGCCTATTGGGCTGAGGCAGCAAGGCACTGGGGGGGTGACTGGCATCATTAACACCAGTTATTGTTCTTCTTTCTTCATTACAGTTATTAAATATTATTACTTTTTAGAGTTGATTTGTGGGTTCTTAAAATTGTGATGTGGTATCACTTGGCTGCTTGACTGGCATGTTATGTGTTGGAGACCTAAACTAAAAAAAAAACCAATCCCCCTCCTTGACAGTCCAGTTTTCTCTGAGAAGACTTTAGGGTTAGTGTAACAACATTGGGTGACTGAAGGCTGGAGTATTAGAGCCCCCCCCCCCCCCCCCCCCCCCCCCAAAAAAAAAAAAAAAAACCCAAAAGGAAGAAGGAAGGAAAAAAACTTCTGCTGTGAGTTACTCACGTGAGTCCATACCTGAACCTGCATTTATTGCTGGCAGCCATTGGTTCATGGGATTGTGGATTGGAATCAAGAGGCCCTTGGGGTTGTCTTCCATTCTAAACTTTTGCTTGCTTTGAGGTCTGTGTGGAGGGCTGCAGCCATCCCAAGCTCCATTATTATGCCTTTTATTTTATTGAAGGTTGAAGAAGTAATATCGTTAACTTTTGCCACAAAAAATGCTCCTGCACTTTATTTATATTTTTTTGTAAGACCAATTTAATTCTTGCCAATTCGTTTTCTTTCAGCTCAAGGTCCAGTCAATTTGTTTGTGTTTTGCCAAAAGGAGTCCTGTTTTACTTGGAACTTACAAAATCAGCCTCATTGGTTTGGTTTCCATTTGAGTCGCTTGAACTTTATATCCGGATTCTCTTAAGCCTAGTCTCTAGTCTTTGAGTTCTTGTCTCTTTTTTCTGAATCTCATTTCTCTGTATTCTAATCTCTCTTTTTTCCTTCTTTTGTGTTAAGAGAATCGCTATAACCACCCAATGCCATATAGCACTGCCTTCTGAGTTGAAAAATGATTTCCAATGACTTGTTTTGATTACTCTTAGTTGGAGTTAGTGGTGTCAAAAGAACTGTAGTTTCTAATTGTGCAAGTTCGAGCAAGATTAAAGCTAAAGCCTACTGTCTTGAGTTCTCGTTTTCACTTTTTAGCACTCCCTCCCCATCATTAGTACGTAGTTTTTATCATATGTTAGTATCTGATGACTGGTGGTCACATCGAAGAATTGTGTAAAATGAATGCTCTGTCTGGTCATCAAACAAAATCGCAATGCTTGTGATTTGCTATTGTTTTTGCTCGGAATGTCTTGTCCTCAAGATCAGTCCTCTCAGTAGGACTGAGGTCAGCCTGCTTATTTGTGATAAGATTTTAGTGTCAGCAGTTCTCCACGTTTCGGTGTTGAGATTTTCTGCAGAATTCTTGATGAGATATTGTTGTTGGTGTATTTTATAAGATGGTGTTCCATGATCTTTTGCCTTTTTTTTTTTCATTCAATCCCCTCTGCTACTTTGGTTTCTTAGGGTCACATCCCATGTATGTGTGTGTGTGGTCATTCCTTGCGTAATTATATAATTGTATGATTTGTATCTCTCCTTTAGCTCAAGGTTTTGTCTAAGCTGGGAGCTAGAAAACTTTGGAGTGCCCTTTTAATTTATGAAGAGATAGAGTTTTGACTTCCCTTCTGCAGGCCCAAAATTGAAACCTGTTGTGACTTGAATCGAAACTGAACCTGGACACGTCTTACCGTCAAATGTGCCATATTGGGTAGCTGGGTAAAATTACTCTTTTGGTTTATGGGAGACTTGGGGGGACAATATTCAGCCAGCTCATTTGTTTCTTATGAGGAAGGAGATTGACCGTTTAGTTCTCTGCATGTTTGATGTACTCAGCATGTTCATATGGCTGTCCATTGTTTATCTGAGTTTTTTCATATTTGCATGTCATATTTGCATTTCTAGAACCGTCTAATGACAGGGTTAAACATGTCTCTTTGTAAGTCCACCATAGGAGTTTTGCTCTTCTTCATTTAGTAGTGATGCAAGAGACTTGTTTTGATTGTTGGTTGTTGCTACTTTTGCTGTAGTTAGATCAATCACCAAGAATGTTGGTTATTAAGGACATAGTTACACAATTATCATATCCCTCCTTTTGTTTGGATTCAATTCCATTATTGTCTTACGTTTCAAGTTGTTCGGCTTTTGTAGTTATATCAAGTTGATACATTGCTGATGTTCTTTTTCCCTTTCCAGGTGCTCAGTCCTTCAGAGAAACCAAAGCCCAAAACATCAACTGCAAGGACTGGGGAGTTGAGTATGGGAACAAAGACTGGGCAGCAGCAGGTCCCATCATCACACCTTGTTAATAACCCTCTACGTGGTGGAGCTGTGAGATCTGATGTTCCAAAGACATCTCATGGTGGAAAACTTCTTGTACTCAAAGCAACGCGAGAGAAGAATGGTGTGTCACCAACTACAAAGGATGGCTCAAGTCCAACAAATGCCAGCAGAGTAGTAAATAATAATCCACTTTCTATTGTCCCATCAGCTGGATTGGCTACACCATTGAGGAGTCCTAGGAACCAAAAACTTGGGACTGTTGAGCGAAAGGTTCCTTCTTTGCCTATTATTCAAGGACCTCCAGTGGAGAAGAGACATACAACTTCCCAAGCACAGAGCCGAATTGATTTCTTCAATCTCATGAGGAAGAAAACTTCAGCGAACCTTTCTTCTGCTGTCCCTGATCCAAACCATTCTGCTTCTCCACCCATCTTAGAGACGGTCACAGAGGCTGCTACTATTCCAGTTAGCCCTCAGTGTAGTGATGTGCCCTCATCGAATCTCTCTGCTCTTGAGTGGCCATCTGAGAATGGGGGAGATATAAACAACGGTGGTACTTCTGAGGATTCGCATACATCTTCTGGCGATGGAAACAAACATTCTGTTGTCGACGAGGTTTGTCATCCAGATGAGGAAGAGGCTGCATTTCTCCGTTCACTTGGATGGGAGGAAAATCCAGTCGAGAAGGGAGGCCTTACAGACGAGGAGATAAACTCTTTCTTCCAGTCAGACGCTTTCTACCAATTGGTAAACTAACCATGCCTTAGTTCGTATTTTCTTTCTTGTCAAACCTCATCATGATATGTTGCAACATTGAATCTTTTCTGGGTATGGAATTCTAATGTTGTCATCATTTTCTGGTCCTGTACAGTGTATGAGTATGACATGGAAGCCATCCTCAAGACTCTACCAGAGCCTGCAGCTAAGGGTTAGGTCTCATGTGGCCAGTTCAGGCGGTGCTTCTCCTGGCCTGGGTTCCTCTGAATCTGAAACTGAAGCCTGAGAAGCTGACTGTTCCTTCACATACTGGTAGAGACTTGAAAAAGCTTCATTTTGGGTGTTTTTGCGGGCACAGGTTTCATTCTCTCATTCTTTTTTCCGTATAGTTTTTCATTAATATTAAGGTGGAAAGCCAAGCAGCTGAAGAGGATTCGAAAGAAAAGATTAAGGGGCTATTAGGTGAGGTTTTTCCACCTTAGCCATTCTTGAAGAAAGTGGAAAGTGCAATAAGTTACATATGTTTCCATTGTTGAGGAAATCTTCCTGCTGTGCTTATGCCAAGAATAGGGTACTTTGAAGGAGCTTCTCATGGATGAAAAGGAAGGTGGTAGGGTAGGGATTTTGTTCTCTCTGTAAGAAGCGAGGAAAATTGCACAGATTGGGGAATCTTTTAATTTTTTTTCCTTTTCATTCTAAGTTTTTTTTTTTGGCCAGTGGGGGTGAGAAGTGGGGAGGGGAAGAGAGCCCAATTAAGTCGAAAGTTTATGGTATTTTAGTCAATTGAAAGAAAAGTAAAATGTTCATTTTTTTTAGCTTTTGAAGTTTCTAAATTTTTGGGTTCTTGTTGATATCTGTCATACGTACTAATCGCTCACAAATTACAGGGCAATGGAAATTTTTGATTTGGCCCATCCATGTAGAGAAGTTCTTCCTTTCATCCAATCAATTTCTTATGTCATCTATCTAATGGAAGTTTAGCGAATTTCTTTTTTAATATGTGGTGAAAATATGTGATAAATAAGGTTTGAAATGTCGGATGGTGTTACTGTGTCGGTGGCTGGTGACATCATCACTTAATCTAAAGTTTCTAATTGGCAAATGTCAGGTTACATGTGGCAAAATTGGAAGTTTGAAAAACTCATATAAATATGCAAAAAGAGCACAAATACATAATTGGTGAAGAGAAGTATTAAAATCTACAATTTATTATACAATAATGTTGAGAATGACTCATGCTTTGCATCCTATTGCAGACAAACACATAGAGGTCTTATGTCACTTTGGCAAAATTGAATGAAAAGTTGGTGAAAAACCAAATGAAATTCTGTTAAATATGGTGAAGCTAAAAATTTTGTGATTGATTTTTTGGCAATATTTAGCAGACACTTTGTAGAGACCGCAAAATTGAATTTTCATTGGATATATTTGTCCAATTTGTCATTATAAACTCCTTGTTATGGGAATTTTTTTTTTAAAATAAATAGTGATTTAACTGTTTTTAGTAATAAATTTGACAAATATATCCAAGGAAAATTCAATTTTAGGATCTTTGTGCTTTTTAAACATAAAGTAGAATGTTAGTGCGATTTGTTCTTAAGATTATGACCCTACGAGACATTTAGAGCTTAGTACAGATAAACTTTTGATGGTGGATGTGAAGTCTGGGGAATTAAAGAAAACTTGTGAACTACGCTTGCTTGTACACGAGGCATAGAAGTCTCCCAATACAATTATTAAAGAATTTAGGGATAACATAAATTAACATTTGTCAAACCAACAAAATATTAACATCATAGCATCACATCCTATTATTAAAGTATATCTAACTTTCTATTTTTTTTTCCTTTGGATGAACATTAAAATATATCTACTTGAGTGTCAAGGACTTCAAAAAAATATCATTCAAATAACTTTTTAGGTCATTTTATATTATTAAATCTCATGTGTTTATCTTTCTTTTCCTCAAAATAAACGGGTGAAAATATCTTTTCATATGATTAGATTAGAAGAGTCAAATGGGCTCAAGAGAGTGCTTGGAGAGTTTCAAGGGTGGATCATTTACTTTAAAGATTGTGTTCTTTTCACTTCTTTTCACCACACATTTAAAAGAATAATTTTCTCTAATAAATAAAGAATTCTAGTTAGTTCTATTTCCTTTGATTAAAATTTTTCTACCATGGAAGTAAATATTGATGAAACTGTTTTATTTCATCATTTTAACCTCCAAGAAACTATGTTTTATGTGAAAGTTAAGACCTATACATGTAAATAAGATGGATTTATTATCATATATGGTTTAGGGTATAAGAAGGTTGATCTATGTTAGATTTTTTTTTTTATAATTATTTAATGAGAAGAGTACATAAACGACAAAAATATGGTTGTATATTGTATTTAGAATTGCCACATTATTTTAAGTTTTAAAGGTTGTTTATTATTTTTAGAAAATTTTAAGAACCATGTATGTGCAACTATTATTAATTATTTATGTTCTCTTTTATCACCAGAATTTTTTTAAGACATAAGTTATAGAATTTTTTAAGATAAGTTGAAGGTCATGATACAGCATCATTATTTTTTTCACTGAAAGAATTATAAACATGCTTACAATAAGTAAGCTCTCTACTTCCACAATAGATATATGAGATCCTATTCTGTGTCAATGCGTTGCAGGTGCATCACATTAACATAGATGTGCTTTCATCATCTAATTTGGTGTGAGTATATGATAATAAATTTATTTGAATTTTTTTATATTTAATGAGAGGACTGAAGAGGGTGCATAAGCGACAACAACACAGCTGTATTTCGAAATTTACACATTCTTCTGATTGCCATTTTTCTTATTCATGAATGATTTGAATATGATGTCATATGAATGTAGAATAAGGTTAAAATTTGGCCCGAAAGATAATTTATTAATGATGATAAACATGCGAACAACTAATGAAGTTTCTCTATCGGAGATGTGCCTATCATGCACCCATGAATTGTGCATCCACCACATCAACATAGATACTGACCCGATAGTTACCGGATTATCATAATTTTTTAGCATAAAAATGTGAACTTTGAAATGAGAGTTAGTTACTGACTACTACATTGACATCTGCACTAAAGTAGTGAATCTACGATGGATGAACCAACAATGAGCTCACAAAACTAAGAAATTTGAGGAACTGAATTTAGTGTACAACTTAAGGCTTCAAACTCACAATGTATGTTGATCCACGGGATGGAAGTCTATTAGTCCGACACGTTGCCTTTGGAACTAGGGCATACATTAACACTGTTCATAAGCTTCGAGATATTCTTATAGATGAGATTACACAAAGCACCAGTTCTAATGAATCCTTCAAACCCAAATCATGATCTAGTTTTAGATGGTTTCCCCTTAATCTTAGTCATGTTAACATTCAAAACCATTTTTTTGCTTTCAAAATTGAGATTCACTGGAGCAAGGTTAGAACACACCTTGACTACATCTTAGAGGGATTACATCTTAACCCATTTGTGACCTAAGGATTAAGTATTGAAGTTAATCAAATCTCCACATTTTAATTCATAATTTAAGAAGATCACAGGTGCTTGAAGGGCCCAAAACAAGAGAAGAAGAACCATTGGTTCCAATGGTGGCGGCTTTTCACTCTTTCTGAAGTGGAATTTGTCTCTTGATTTTTTAAAACTAGTTGGAATACTCAACGGGAGAAGTGGCTGCGGCGACGCTTGCTCTCAAGTCCACCCTTCCCTAAACCATCTCTTGTATGAAATTATTATCTTAATTAACTTCTTATAATCAGATAATTAAAAACTAAAATCTCACTTATTAGTCACACATAAAGACAAGAAACTTCATAGTCATACATACCCATATCTCACTCTTTAGATAAATTCATATAACATTGAAGGTTTGATTAGTGTTTAACAACAAAATTCAACTCTAGCTAATCTGGATCAATGCTTGTACGGTTTGTTTAAAATTTCTTTCTACTTAATCTACTTGGTCTCCAGTCTCACCTCTTAGTGAAAGCAACAGTTTTTTTCACTACTTTAGCAAAAGTCAGCTATGATTCTGTAATCTTAGTTTATGAATCAAGTATTAGTAACTTAATATTCTTCAACTCTCCTAATTAAGAGTAAGTTAATGGTGAGATGATGGAGTGGATACTTAATTAGATTTTAATCAGAAAGAGTAGACTCACAACAGAAAGAGAGAAAGAGAGAGAAGGGTCGATCTTATAGTCTTATAGTTGACCTTTTCAAGATCTGATCCCAATGTTCTTCTTGTTTTGTGTGATTTCCTAGATTGAATAGAGTAATTCATTAGTATTTATATTTTTAATTATATGGTCAATAAATTTATCCTTAATTACAACTTTCCTAGTTCTTTATATTATTACCCTAAGCATAAAGTCTGTATTGGGATGGTTTTCTTGCCTTCCAAGAGGGCAAAATGGTCATTATTTTATCATTATGCACTTGAATCTTAATTTTAATATATATATATTTTATTCTTTGAATTTAGATTATAATTTAAGGAAGTTCAAATAAACTTCGTCCAACAAGATGGTTACTATGCTTAATACAAAATAAAAAAGATGACGACATTGCCCCTCAAAGGAGGGAAAATCCTTCTCATTGACGCTTTCGTATGGTGACGTGATTTCTTGAACGCTTGTATAATTACACTTCCCGACAAAGAACACGTCCCCTTGCAAGTAATATTTGAAAAAGAAGTTAAATCCAGCATAAATTTTTTTTTCTTAATATTTTAAAATTTTTAGGGTTACTACTAATGCTTTTATTTTCCATATCTTCCACTTAGAATTTGAATTTATGGGTATTTCTTAATAACTTCTATAAAACTAAATTTCTTTTCAGCAAAAAAATATATAAATTCAGGCATTGGCTGTTTTGATGAGCCAATGCTTTCATTTTTAATAAGAAGTACAGTTAATACATGAAATTATTTAAATTCTTATTTAAAGTCAAGACTTCAGATGCGTCCATATGTGTCTAATAATATGGCTTAGATTGGAGGGAATTGACTTTGGTGCCTCAAAAGCAGCATTAATATAGAAAGGCACACGAGAGAAAGAGAGAGAAACAGAGAGAGAGAGAGAGAGAGAGAGAGAGGTCGAGAAGAAGGTCGATCTGCAACTATTCTTCAATGGGAAGAGAAGGTAGAGCAAAGCAAATTGATCTTTCTCTAAGGCTAGAAGGTCTACAAAATCAAGAAGAGAAACGAGGAGAAGAAGAAAAAGAGTTAACAGAAGATCAAGAAAGTGAACCACGTGAGAAGGATCAAACGGGGACAACTACAGCAGAAGCAGATGAAGAATACTCATCACCACAAGAGAAGTCACCACAAGAAAATTTGAACCCAGAAGAGGTACAGTAGAAAAATCCATCTTTTCATTACCTTTATCTCTCTCTCTCTCTCTCTCTCTCTTTCGATCTCTCTTTCTCTTTCTCTCTATATGTATATATACAAACCTGACTCTTCTTTCATAATAGTTGAATGTGCTTCAGATGGAGATGAACCGCATGAAAGAAGAAAACAAAGTATTAAGGAAGGTGGTGGAGAAAACCATGAAAGATTACCATGAGCTTCAGATGAGATTTGCAGTTATCCAACAAAATAATGACCCAAAAAAGGTAATTAAATTCATTTCTTCATGAGTTTATATTCCTTTTTTTTGTTAAACATTGAGTTTATATTCAATATTGGATGGTTTGGGATCCTTTTCCTGTCATTTCAAAACTCAAATGTCTTAGTTTATTTATCATTATTTCCACCCCTACTTAATACAGGATGCACAAATCTTTCTCTCACTACACACTGAAGGCAGCACAATTCAAAAGCAAACACCTCTATTATTTCCTGAAGTCGATGATGCTAGAGAAGCTGCTGAATTGGGTTTGTCATTGAGAATACAAACCGGTGAACAGACACATCAAAGAGAAAAATCTAGAGAAGAAGAGCTCACAAATTGTGTTCCTGAACAGAATAAGTTCCAGAAGAGTGAATTGGCCGGAATTACAAATCATCCTGCAGCACCTCCCAATAGAAAAGCAAGAGTTTCAGTCAGAGCAAGATGTCAAACACCTACTGTAAGTTGAACCCGTCAAGAGAATTAGATAGAACTCATCCTTAAAAGCTAGCCTTTAATGAAAAAAATGTATAGTACATTTTTTAGTAATTATCTTTGAAATTGATGTAGATGAATGATGGATGCCAATGGAGAAAATATGGTCAGAAAATCGCGAAAGGAAATCCTTGCCCTCGCGCCTATTATCGATGCACAGTTGCTCCAGGATGTCCAGTAAGAAAACAGGTGATTTTAATCTAATCCATTTTTTTTTCTCCATTCTGATTATATTCTAGCCCATCAATGATCTGAATTCAATCTTATTAGATATGTTAATTAAACCTGATCAGGTGCAAAGATGCCTTGAAGACATGTCAATACTGATAACAACCTATGAAGGAACTCACAATCATCCATTACCAGTGGGTGCAACTGCAATGGCTTCAACAACATCAGCAGAATCTACTTACATGATCAACAACACTACCCAAGCAACCAATCCTTACCATATTAATTATCAGTCATCCAATGCTTTCAACAACATCATCAATTCTACTGATCCATCTAAAGGAATTGTTTTTGATCTCACAAACAGCGTTTTTGACTCGCAACAACATTTGATGAGCACTTCTAGTTCTTCACAGTATTCACTTCCAAAGACACAAGTGACTAATTATCCTTGGGCAGCAACTAGCAGCAGTTCAGGCTATCATCATAATGATAATGCTGCTACTGTTGTTAACATGGATCATTCTGCAAGTGATATAGCTTCCGATCCCAAGTTCAAGGTTGCTGTTGCAGCTGCCATTACTTCAATTATCAGTAAAGAAAGCCAACCTAAAGGACCTGCCATGGTTCTGTCAGATGGGGAGAGGGCTAGCTCTAGTAGCAATAAATGGATTCTTTAGTTTTTTCAATTTGCAGATGTGAATGGATTGGTTATATTTTTGTACAAATAGATCAGAGGAGTTATGTTTTCAGAATACACATGTTGGATTTCTCAAGCCCAGAATTGTACTGTTTTTGCCCAATGGCAGTCATATATAATATATTCAATTCGGATGCTTGCTGGGTTATGGTGTTCCTGACCTGGATTTACATTTTTTCCTTTTGAAAAGCTTTATAGACGTATGTAACTTGGAACTCAAGATCTACTTATTAGAATAAAATATTCTTTTCACCCAACTCATAAAACACTCTTCTAAATATTTTTATTTATTTTCTTTTCTTGAAGATATTTAATTTTGTGTAGAGAATAAGTTAAATTATTATTTAAAAAATATCATTCCATCGGCAATGGCAATGTTTGGGGATACAAAACCTTATATCCAATTTGCTACCAGATATAATTATTTCTTCTATATTTTTTTATTCATCTTCCCTCTTCTAATAAATGTATAAAATCGTCCTTAATTTACATTAGTTGACATAAATACATTTTCAATAATTTTTATGATCCAATGTTTAATTTGTCATAGCTAGTAGAACATGTATCTAAGTATCGATTCCTAAATCAATAATATGGTTAAATTTGTGTGGACAACCCATACACAATTTACTAGTTTGAGCTCAGGAATGGCAAAATATTTCCAGGTAAAATTTCATAAATTAAAAATTAACTAACATTTGAGGCAATCATTTTCCATTTAAATCCATAATATTTATCATACCTGAGAATTATACATAAAAAAAGCATATGCTTTTCTTCAAACTTTTTAGGTGAAAATTCTTTCTTTTAATTTAATAAATCTTCTTTGACGACTAATATGTTTGATATACCCATTAAAACATACTTATTTTTCCTCTCTTTTTCTTTTTTCTTTTTTCCATTATAAGTCGAAGCAGATTTGAAGTTAAAGAAGGCAATATGATTTTTCTCCCCTTTCTTTTTGGGTTGAAGTGTTTGATATATAATTTGAAACACAGAGTTGTAAGCGTAATAGAATAAATTCCAAGCAATAAATGTAAATGCAGTAGTTTTGCAAAATGAAATTGATCTTATTTGTAAGTATAATGAACCTTACATGGCATTATTTTTCAAGATCCAACAAAAAAACATTACGGCCAAAAGGAATATACAGGCTTCATATCAGGATAAAAGAAACCAAAGTTCTGCTCTATTCCAGCAGGTTTTTTATCTTCATTGAACATGGCAAAGAAGAATGTATCCAGCGTTGCATTTGGTCTCTTAGGAGTCTTTACATTTTTAGGATCTAGTAATCTGTCCCTAAGCCTTGTGTTGTACCTCATTGCATTCGAAGGAGATGTATAAGGTTCAGGAGTACCAGCACTTGGCCAACCACTCTCTGAAACAATGACATCAATATTAGCTCCACCAAGCCTATCCATGGCTGAGTAAAATGAATCCACTATAGCATCAAACAAGCTATAGTAGCCCAGATCTCCATCGTGCACCACAGCATGATCTGCGAACTGGGCATAGTCCAATGGAACTTCTTTAGGGTTTGAAGCATAAGCAAAATAAGGGTAGACATTAATCATGAGAGGTGATTTTGTCTTGGTTAAGAAAGCCAACACATATCCCATGACAGGAATCACTGCTTCTGTGAAGGCACCTTGAGATGGTGGATATGAAACACCCAAAACTGTTGCTGGAAGAACTGTAGTAACCTTGATATCACCACGGCCAACCTCTACTAAAGCATTATAGAGGTTTTGCATGGCATTTGGAACATGAAATGCAAGATCACCTGGAATCACTTCATTTCCTGCAGAAATCCATGTTATATTGACATCTGTGTATGGAACAAAGTTGGCTTTAATCCAGTCTCTGGCAACTTGTGGGTTTGTTGCCATGCTAGGCAAATCTTCATTTTTTGTGCCAACAGCTACTAAAATGCCGGAACCTCTCAGAGCATTTAGAACCGTAGGTTCAGGATCAAAGATCCTCATCATTCCAATGCCGGATTTCTTGAAGAGGTTGACTACTTGTTCTGGAGGTGGCAAGTTATCTCCGACTCTTCCGTAGCAGACTCCAATGCGTGTTGCACCTGCAAATTTCTTATGTTAGCCAAGATATAGATTTACAAATTTTCTCTGTTGTTGTGATGATGAAGAAGTTTACCTGTGCCACCCATTTGATGAGCAATAGCCAATGCCATTGCTATGATCCATGCACTCCATGTCGGTATCATATTCTCAGCTAATCACTGACCTGTGGAACAATAAATCTGCAATACCAGTATGCAAGGAGAAAGTATTATAGAACCCAGGAAATAGTTTTGCAGAAAACCACTCAATTTTTCAAACATCTGAAATCAAAGAAGAAGAAGAAGAACAAGAAAGCTGAAAGAGTTCTTACCAGTATAATGGTTTAGACTTCTCAATGCTCGAGACTGCACCGCTGACCCATCTTTCAAATAGAGGTTGATAGCAAGCACAATGATGATTAACGCCAAATATTTCTTTCCAACCAAGATGATTTTAGTTTATCCACATCTGAATCAGACACACATGATTTCGATGCTTTATCTATCCATTATTAATTGGTTTTGCTTGGGTTTAGCGCTGAACCATTCAACGAGACATTGTAGACCATTGAATCGAGATTTTAGTCAAGATTTCGATCTCCACTAATGAGAAATAAGTTGTTGAAATTGAAATCTCGACCAAGATGCGCGATCCGACAGCCTGAAATCTTCCTGAATGTTCAGTGCATTTAACCCAAGCAAAATCCATCTATTATATTGCTTGATCCAAATTGGGATTTCCTTCTTCTTTTGAGATTTAACTCATAGGGAATTCCATGAACAGAAAATTCTGTGAATATTTGGATTGTTTATTTCTTCTTCTACCTAACAGAATAGCAAAAAGACAGTAAGGGAGAGAGGTGAAATCAAATTATTATTAAAATATTTTTTTCTTTTCTATTGTAATGATTAATTTACATGATCGACGATGTACTTCAAAACATTCCCAAAAAAAAAAAGAGAAATCATTTGAGTGGTAAAATGAAAATTTAAGTCTTCCATTTTAAACTCCATTATTCACCGTTCTTATAAAGAAAAGTTGGTATCTGAAATCTGTATGAAAATGGTCAGATATATATACCTAATTCATTTCTATAATTATCCAAACATCTAGTCTTCAAAAATATAGTTCATGTTTTTTTTTAGTAGGTGAGTTGGAGAGTAGATTAAAGTTTAAAGTTGTATAAGTGTAGATAGATTTCAATCATGAAAGGACCTAAGTCCCATAGGTGGATCGCTTCCATGAAAGGTGGAATTCAGTTTTTACATGTGGATAGCCTAATCGAAAGTCCAAGCTCATTAAATTTGCATTCAGGTACTCATACATGGTTTTTAATATCAGCCAACAAATTTTAATTAGTTGCATTGGACATGGTTAATCAGAATATTAACCCATCTTATGAGCAGATAATAATAAATAGATTAAATTAAAATAAATACAAAATTTAAGAGCAAAAATGTCTTATTTATGTTAGGGCTTTCCAAATCAAACTCACATGCTAATGCTAATTAAGTTTACCAACTTTGCACTGATAGCCAATTTTAATTAGTTGCTTCGGATTATTTAGCTCGTGGAGCTATCATGTTTTGCTTTGTCCAATGTTTGGTGGTTGTATTCACTATTTTTTATTGTTGAGAACTTAGTTCATACCTCTAGGTACTTGTCCTTGGAGAGCTTAGTCTAAGTTACATTTTGACCTGGAGAAAAAAAAATCTTTGCTCTAATAAACACAATCATGTAGGCTACCAACTGCTTCATTGTTACTCTAGCGAGAATGCTCATGTTCACACCTATGTCTTCACTGTGGAGAGGGATATACAACACCTTATCATATTTTCATCCAATGCCCGGTTGCAAGAGCAGTTTGGCAAACTTTACGCTCCTCCACTATGGCCTCTGATGGAATTCTAGTGGATAAAGTAATGCAATTGGTCAATCAATGGCATGAAGGAATAGCAACAGAGTTCACACTCTCAATTTTAACAACTCTCTAGTTATTTTGGAAAGCCTACACCAAATTGATAGACTCAAATGATCATTCATCTACTGCTCAGGCAATCTTCCAAATCTAAAAAGAATTCAATTCTACTATCAACAAACTCAAACAGATCTTCCGCAAAGAAACTACAAACCCATTAAATGGGAAGCACTTATTCCTTCCCAGATAAAGTTAAATGTGGATGGATCTCTTTTCAAGGAACGAAGAGTTGCGGGATATGGGGGTATAGACAGAGGTCACCAAGGTCATATGATCTTCTGTTTCGAACACGGAATTGATCGAAGCCCAAGACATCCTGAAGGTTGAAGCCCTTGCCATTCATCAACAAGCATTAATCTGGGCGATTGACTTCAATGCCAAGTTGAGGGAGCGAATCGCTCCATTACCACAAACCCCGGCCCCGGGGTTCCCCCCGATCCTTCCCGGGTCTTCACCACGCCTGTCCGGGCCGGGCGGTCCTAGAGCGCTCTTACCCAGGAAGCCTTCTTAACTATCAACACCCCCCCCCCCCCCCCCCCCCTTTGGCTTTTACTTTATGATATGTTAGGCTTAGTTGTAATTGAGGTTTTTCCTTTCAATAAAGTAACTTACTTCCTACCAAAAAAAATGTAGGATTGTTAGAAATTAAATGGCCAAAGTAGGTTTGTTCAGGCTAAGTCAGACCCCCCAAGTTAGTATTGGACTTACTAGAATACCCATAGATGTGATCCAAAACACCTCAAGATCTTGATTTACAGCCAATCCATAACCACACACACACAATAGCATAATCAAAGATCCATGACTAAAAGGTATCAAATATAATGTTCTTACAGTCATTCAAAATAAAGTCAAAGTCAATTGTCAAAGTTAACAGAAGTCTAAAAGAGTTATCAAATCCATGAAAGGAGTTTAAGTGTGTGTTAGCAGTATTGCCTAATAACCTGATAGAAATTATAAATGGTCCCAATTAAGGCAACCACATTCCAATTAAGTTCCCCCGGCTCACAAATGGCTTGACTCTATATGAGCAGTCCATGTAGGGGCATGATTCTCCATGTGCCCCGATGTCCTCTCCTGCCGGTCCCTCATAGGGCTCTGCCAACGCCGGACTCCTTGGGAATACCTATCAAAGAATCTAAAGAAAAAGGTTTCCTCAAGGAATGAGTTCCATCAAACTCAATGAGATCAACAAGATTATGTACACGCATTTAACACATGTCAAACATGAGATATAAATGTTAATGAAATGACGTAATGCATATGTGCAAGTGTGCCCCTATAACTCTAGCTGATGCTCGTCTCTATGGTGGACACACATTAAGCCGTATACACCAGCCTTCTCTAGATTTTATAGTAATTTCTATCACATGTTTAATTATTGGTATCTAGTAGAAGATGAACCTAAATTTGGATTTCCAAAATTAATAATTAATATGGTAATTAAATTTGTGTGAACAAGGATTAAACTGCCAACGTAGGTTTTGTTCGATTGGTAAAACCAACACCTCTTATTGAAAATGCCGTGGTTCGACTCTTACTAATGACGTATATAATATCCCTCCCCTATAAAAAGCTCCTTGAACCCCCAAAAATAAGAGAGAGAGGATTAAACCGTACACAATTTATTAGTTTGAGCTCCACAATGACATGAACAAAGATATTTCTAGCTGTAGTTTCATCAATTTTTTTTTCCTTTTTGAGGTGAAAATTCTTTCTATTGATTTTTTAAATCTTCTTTGACGAACTAATATGTTGACAAACACGCTAAAACACTCATTTTAGTAATATAATTTTTTTTCTTTTGGGTGCTTATTCGTTATAAGTTGAAGAGGACGGCGAAAATTTAAAAATACAATACATGTTGAGTCATCACTTATCCCTATCATTTTATTAGTAGGGTTGCCACTTATATATAATTTGAAACACATAAGCAAAATAGAATAAATTCCAAGCGAAAAATATAAACACAGTAGTTTGCAAAATGAACCTTACATGGTATTATTTTTCAAGATCCAACAAACAACATTAATACAGTGACGGCCAAAAGGGATATACAGGCCTCATATCAGGATAAAAGAAACCAAAGTTCTGCTCTATTCCAGCAGGTTTTTGATCTTCATTGAAGAGGGCAAAGAAGAATGTATCCAGAGCTGCATTTGGTCTTTTAGGAGTCTTTGGAGTTTTAGCATTTAGTAATCTCTCCTTAAGCCTTGTGTTGTACTTCATTGCAGAAAGAGGAGTTGTATAATTTTCTATAGTACCAGCACTTGGCCAACCACTCTCTGAAACAACAACATCAACAGTACCTCCACCAAGCTTTTCCATGGCTGAGTAAAATGAATCCACTACAGCATCAAACAAGCTGAAGTACTCCAGCTTTCCATCGTGCACCACAGCACGATTTGCAAACTGGGCATAGTCCAATGGAATTTCTTTAGGGTTAGAAGCATAACCAAAATAAGGGTAGACATTAATCATGAGTGGTGATTTTGTCTTCTTCAAGAAATCCAACACAGGTTTCATATAAGGAATCGCTTCTGCTGAGAAGGCACCTTGAGATGGTGGAAATGAAACACCCAAAGCTGTTGCTGGAAGAACTGTAGTAACCTTGACATCGCCATAGCCAACATCTACTAAAGCATTATGGAGGTTTTGCATGGCATATGAAACATGTATTGAAAGAGCACCTGGAATCACTTCATTTCCTGCAGAAATCCATTCTATCCTGACATCTGTGTATGGAAGAAAGTTCTTTATAACCCAGTCTCTGGCAAATCGAGGGTCTGTTGCCAAGTCAGGCAAATCTTCATTTGTCGTGCCAACAGCTACTACAATGTCGGTAGCTCTCAGAGCATTGAGAACTGTAGGTTCAGGATCAAAGATCCTCACCATTCCAATGCCGTGTTTCTTGAAGAGCTCGACTACTGTTTCTGGAGTTGGCAAGTCATCTGCAACTCTTCCATAGCAGACTCCAATGCGTGTTGCACCTACAAATTTTTATGTTAGCCAAGATATAGATTTACAAATTTTCTCTGTCGTAGTGATGACGAAGAAATTTACCTGTGCCACCCATTTGGTGAGCAATAGCCAATGCCAGTGCTATGATCCACGCAGTCCATGTTGGTATCATCTTCACAGCTAATCACTTAACTGTGAATAATAAATCTGCAACACCAGTATGCAAGAAGAAAGTATTAGAGAACTCAGGAAGTAGTTTTGCTGGAAACCACTCAGAATTAAACATTTGAAATCAAAGAAGAAGAAGAAAGCTGAAAGAGTTCTTACCAGTTCGATGCTTTAGACTTCCCAATGCTTGAGACTGCTCTGCAGACCCTTTAAATAGAGGTTGATAGCAAGAACAATGATCAAGGCAAAATATTTCTTTCCATCCAAGATGATTTTTCAATGCTTATCTATTATATTAATTGATCCAAATTGGGATTTCCTTCTTTTTTTTAGATTTAAATTCCTAAGAATTGGATGAACAGAGAATTTTGTGAATATTTAGATTACATACAATACACAATGATAGTTTTTCGCCGTGGCACTATTTATTTACTGCCTAATAGACTACCAAAAGGACAAAGAGGGAGAAAGGTGAAATCAAATCATTACTAAAACAAGTTTATCTATTTTGTAATAACAATTTACATGATTGTGTGATTGACTTCAAAACATTCCAAAAAAGAAAAATGAAATCATTTCGGTACTGGAATGAAAATTTAAAACTTCCATTATTTGAAACTCCATTATTTACCGTTCTTATAAGGAAAAGTTGGTCTCTCAAATCTGTATGAAAATAGCAAGACAAAGCTGATCATTCAATTCTATAAATATCCAAACCTCTAGTCTTTAAAAATCAGTATTTAAGGTTTCTTAGTAGCTGAGTTGGCTAGTAGATAAGATCATGAGTCTAGAATTACTACCTATAGGAGTATAAGGGGAGATAGATTTGAATCATGCAAGGATGCAAGTCCACAAGTGAATCTTTGCTCCCTTGAAAAGTGGAATTTAGTCTCTACATGAAGATGGCTGATCCAAAATCATTAGATTGTCATTTTCTCTCTGATATATCAGCCAGCTAATTATTTTAATTAGTCAAGTCAGATCAATATCGACATGGTTAATCCTATTATTAATCAAATCTTATGTGCAGAAAATAATAAATAGATTAATATTAAAACAAATACAATAATATATATATATATATATCATACTATCATACTACTATTATAAAAGTACAAACTCATGGAAGATGCCTACATTTTTTCCCCTAAAATACTCCTAAATTTTTACGAAAATGATATAATTAATTATGTCTAAGATTGTAATTTAACACTCATAAATATAATTAATATAATATTTATTATTAACTGAATCTTCAAAAGTTTTTCTTGAGAATCCCAAACCTTTGAAACCTCTTAGTTGGCCAATTAAAAGGAAGAAAAAAAAATCCATCAAAACCAATGATATTCATTTAATTAAAATCATTGTATATAAAAAATATAAAAATTTTTACAATGATATTCATTTAATTAAAATCATTGTATATAAAAAATATAAATTTTTTTATTAATTGATATTTACTAATGGATCTTCAAAGGTTTTGCTTGAGAATCCCAAAGGTTTGAAGCCTCTTAGTTCACCCCTTAAAATAAAAAAAGGAAAAACTCATCAAAATCATTGATATTCATTTAATTAAAATCGTTATATATAGAAAAATGAAAACAAACATTTAACTTTCACTTGACACCCCTTGAGAGTTACAAAATCGAATAATTATTTGTGTATTTTTTTTTTATACAAAAATTATTTACGTCATTGCTATGGAAACATATAGGTTTTACACTTGAATTCAACTCAAAGAAAAAAATATAAAATTTATAAATTCTACCACACACACAAATATATATATTTTTTTTCCCACCAAATAATCATAATAATTATCTTATCCATCTTGTTTTATAGTTCCTTAGGGGGTAAAAAACACGACATGACATAAATGGGTAATGCAAAAGCAATTGCTTTTATAAGGATTTTCTTATCTGCAGGGGAGGGGATAATAATTTTTGCCCCCATCCCTTAAGCTTGGATTCCAATCTATCAAGAATGAAAGAAAATGTTTGATGTTTAGACCAACATAAAGAAAAAGGGAGTCAAAGATATATACCACATGTGGTGACTTGATAAGATGTCAATTTGGGTAGAGGAAAGGGTTCTTAAACTAGAATAGAACTGAGGATTTCTTTGTGTTACTATGTAGATGGTTGTGCTCTTGGCCAAATTTGATGAATCCAAATCCTTTATTGTATTCCAAATTTGATGAATCCAAATCCTCTATTGAATTTATTTTACATCTTTTTATTATACATTCTCTATTGTATTTCTTTTCACGTCTTTCCATCACACATTATACCTTCCTTTAAGCACTACTAAGGTGCGAGAAGAAGTGAGACCCTCTCCAAGACATTTGGTGGAGAGATGTGTTGGAACCATGCGTCTCTACCCTCGTGGGTTGAGGGGGTGTCAATTCAAACCTGATCTGCCCGACCCAATTAAGGTCACTTGGAACGGTCGAATTTTGAGAAACCTCAAGAGGCTTTTTTTTTTTTATTTTTTGGGGGTGGGGAAAAAAGGCTAGGGTTTGGTCCGGGGTTCTTGGTTTAGTGGGTTTAGGTTACACGCCTGTAAAGAGAGCAACCCAACTGTCTGTCTCGCGTCCAGAGTTTTCAGTTCTGTTTTGTTTTAGTGTTTCCAATCGGACGAAGTGGCTGCAGCTTCTTCGTCTTCCCTACTCCCCTTCTTGCAGGATCCAAACGGCAAAAATGGGCGTAGCAGTGGAAAAGACTGCAGAAGAGCTTCGAAAAGAGATCGACGAGCTTCATCGTCAACAGTGGGAGGTTAGGTTTCGGCCGCTCTCTCTTTGTCGTTTCTGTCCTAATCTGTGATATTACTTTCTCATCTTATGTTGTCTTCACAGATCACAGAACGGCTTAGGGATCCGAGGGGTCTCCGCCGAGGAGGCTTGGCTTCCAATGGGCCTAGAAACTTCGCTAGTGGTGGTCGTCAGCGAGGGTTTGTCAGAACAGTAATTGCTGCTTCTTATCTTTAAGCCATTTCACCCGATCACCCAATCTCTTTTTTGGGTTTCTTCTGATTTTGATTTTTGTAACTTGTTTGTTTCAGGCCGATAGGGTTGATTCTGAGGATCAACCCCCTGCTAAACGACGTCTTTCTTCGGCTGTTGTTAAGGTATTGGTATTGTTATTATTATTTTTTCACATAACTTGAGTGGAAAATCTAAGTTATTTTTCTAGAAGAATTTGCCTTCTCGGTCTGCTGCAAAGTCGTTTATTTTTCCTTGTTTTTACTGGATTCATGGTGTAGGTAGAGGATGGAGAGGTGGTTGAGGACGGTGAGGGAACCAAAGATGCAAAAGAGGCTGTGGATGACACCACTCTTACTGAGAAGGAGAATGAGAATGATCGGCGATCGTTAAATCCAGAGCTTCAGCGTGGTGGCTTTAGGAGAGATTGGAACAGGCCGGCAGCTAAGGTGGTAAATTGAGGTCCTAAATTGGCTGTCTTTTTATGGTAGAATAATCAATGAAACTTAGCTGTTTATGTTTGGGTTGTGTAGGATTTCGAGATTCCGACAGAGCAGGTTCCTAGGGTTTTGCCTAAAAATGAGGATCCGAGTTTGGTCAAGAGGAACAAGAGAATGCTGGGGCAGCTTCTAGGGACATTAGAGGTATGTTTGCGGGAATAACTGTCTCTAATGTGTATAGTTCACGATTTTAGTCACCCTTTTTTGTGTTACTGTGCATGCTATTATATGAGGTTTATCTCAGTGTTTGGCTGCACATTTGATTCCCGGCATTGGCTTCATATATTCTATCTTCTGTTGATGCATTATGTAGTGATTATGGCCTTTTAACTTCAAATAATAACAAGAAATAAATGCTATTATTCTTGTAACGAACTGTGACCATGATCAACAGAAGATTCTTACGCCCTAAAAACTGGTGCTTTATAACCTATACAGATCTACATTAATTCTGAAGTAAAGAATCCCAGCAGGAAGAGACTCTAATTCTTCCCTTCTGTTTTTGTGCGTTCAAATGATGATTTGAATGTGTTCATGGTTTTCAAATGTATTTTGTTATAGTGGTGAAACTGGGACAAGAATACCAGTTTTTTGTCTGGGTTTAGTTTTTCATAGATAACTTTTTTACAGCATCTGTTGATCCAATTTTTATGGTAGACTGATTAAGTGATGTAGTTTCTTTACAATTGGCATTACTGTTTCAATTGTTCTAGAATCCACCTGCAATTGTCCTAGATAGCTAGACTTGTAGTTTTTCCTCATTAGTTAAGAGCATCAGCCATGAAATACTTAATGTGTTGCTTGAAGGATGGGTATTTTCAGGAGATTTCAATGAGTGATAAATTATAGCATGAATGAGAAAGTCAAGTGTTGGTGGTTCCTGTTGATTTTGAGAGTTGATTTAAGTACTTTTATTTAGAAGCTGGGCCAACTGTATATAGTATACTCCCTAATGACTACGTTAGTCTCTGGATGTTGCTTCAGTCATTGTAGTCTGGGTCTAGGTTTGGATACCTGAACAACCAGATTGAATATGGTACAATACTCATCAGTACGCTGTAAACTCATATTCTTTTGTTTGATGAGTTATCTGGAATTCTTGTCCTTATAGTGGTCTGAACTCCGATGCTATTTTACTATTTAGGAATTCAGGATGAGGCAGTTTGTGTTTCTATTCACCTTCAAACTGGAGACGCTGGGGATGATGATGGAGCTGGGTTCAGGGATCCATAAGGCAAAATATCCCACCTTGAGTAATGGGATTTCTACCAGATCCATTTCGGTCATCTTCCATTTTCTTCTAGATTGCCAACCTGTGTCATGATACAAATCCTGAGGTTAAACTTAATTCCTAGTTCTCAATCTTAACCTGGGTTTCCTTCCTGTCTCCTCCCCTATTTGGTTTCTCTTCTTGCTCACCATTCTTGTATGGAGTTCTCATTTCCTTTCTTTTGTATTTCATTTGGACATTCAGATCCATTTCCCAACAGTTTATGTCCCTTCTTCACTCTTCTTGCTCTCTGCTATAACCCGCTGGTGTGCATTTCTTTCCCTCTTCTTGCTACCTTGAATTTTCTCTAGCCCCTCACTGCCTTTGCAACACGAAACCTGCTGCACTTCTCTTTCCAGACCCCATTATTGAGGTCTAGAACTAACCATCTTGGCTTTTATCAAGTCGAATCATGAGTGGCTATTGAATGATCATCATTGTAATCTCAGTTTGCCACCAAACGAGCTTTGTGGTCATCCTCTTTGTCTGAATGGAGGATCCATTGCAGGAGTTGTTCACTGTTCTGAACCCAACTCACGGGTAAAGATGGTCTCTCCCCTGTACTTGAATAACATATGATTGAGGTTTAGGTTTTTTTTTTTTCTTTTTCTGGGGGGGGGGGTTGTTGAAGGTTGGAAAGATCTCTCTCCCACTGAGTGTGCTAGCCCATGATGTATAGACTGGTATTCCGTGGCTTATTTGATTCAGAAACACCAAGAAATAGGGCCCAGAAGGCTGTCACTGGGTGGCTGCACTTTTTTACACATCTAGAGTACAACACAAAGACATTTCAGAGAAGGGAGAGAGCTGAGGGAATCGGGTTGAGGGAGGAGAGATTGGAAACCCAGGTTAAAAGTTGATTAAATTTTGACTGTAGGATTTGTGTCAGAACACATGCCAATGAGCTGGGAGAAGCTGGATGAAAATGGCTTGTCGTAAATGGATCTGATAATAAAAAAGGAAATAATTTTATTAAGTAAAACTGTGGGATCAAAAGTAAAGAGGAAATTTGGAGAACATAATCAAATTATTTAAGTCTATGCCTGAAGCTCAAAGGATGTTTAGGGAATTAAAAGGGTCTGTTTTGACTGAAACAGATCAAATATATGATACTATAGCAGATTGATTTGGGTGCTTGCCGTAGAATTTCAAGTATGACGGTGAAATGGAGACATTAAAGCCGTCATTACATTTATTTTTGAGGGGATGCTAAATTGATTTCAATTATATATGCAGATGCTACGTAAAATAGAAGGCAAGCTAGCAATGTTGGAAGTAAGAAAATGTAGGGTAGTGTCTTGCCTGTTAGCTGTTAAAGAAATATTCAGAATAATGACAAGTTCAACCCAGTGAGCATTAAAGAAGAAAGGTAAGCAATTTAGTAGATGAATCTACATGATTTAACCTAGCAATGTAACTCAAGTAAGTGAGAGATCCACCCTGACTGATTTTGAGATGATCCATCCCTTAAACATGAAACCACAGTAAGAATGCACATGGATGTGAACATGAATTTCATTCATCTATACATAATGCCGTGGTTTTATTTACCTACGTATAAAACTTTTGACTAAATAGTTTAATTGGCATCAAACCTCAATTACCAGTTAACTATTAACTTAGACAACCTTATCCTATAATAAGTTGCCATCGCTGAAAACATAAAACCTAAGAGATGTATGCTACTTTTATGGGGCTGAAGTTTTGCTCTTTGGCTTATGAATACAGTACCTTGGGGATGAATGCAGCTTTCTAAATTGATCTCGACCTAGTATTAAGTTATGCTGGTGTTCCTCCAAATCCAGCAGACTACTTGTGAGGGTTGAAACAGTTGCTTTTCATTTTTCCATCATCCAGGAATAAAAATAAAGAAGGGAAATAAATGAGTTTATTTGTAAACATCTACCACAGTAGACATGGACATGGATTTGAACAGAAGTTTCATTCCGTCAATACATATACCATTGTTGCATCTCCTTACATATAGAACTCTATGGTAAGTAGCTTAATTGGTTTCAAACGTCAATTACCAATGCCTGTTAACTTAGACAACCTAATTCTAAAGTAAGCCACCATCACTCAAAACATAATCTATAAAGGCATTAAACTAATTTAGGGGGCTGGAGTTTGGCTCTTTGGCTTTTGAGTGTGGTGCCTTGAGGATGAATGCGGTACTGAGTTATGCTGATGACCTGGTGTTCCTCCAAATCTAGCAGACTGGTGCTGAGGCTCGAACAGTTCTTTCCATTTTTCCATCCACCTAGGGATATAAATAATAAAGAAGGGGAAATAAGCAAAAAAAATTAGTTACCATAAATCCACAGTAAACATGTACATAGATCTGAACATAGATTTGATTCCATTCGTACATAAATACCATGGTTGCATTTCCTTACATATGGAACCCTCTGTTAAGTAGCTTAATTGCATTGAAACCTCAGTTACCAATTACTTGTTAACTTAGATGATCTAATCCTAACAATAAGTTGTCATCTCTCAAAAGATAGTCTCTAAAGGCAGTAACTTATTTATGGGGCTGGAGTTTGGCTCTTTGGCTTATGAATGCAGTGCCTTGGAGATGAATTCAGCTCCCTATATTGATCTCTACCTTCTACTAAGTTCTGCTGGTGTTCCTCCAAATCTAGCAGGCTACTTGGGAACCTTGAAACAGTTCGTTCTCTTTTCCATCTATCCAGAAGAAAAAGGGAAAACAAATGAAATTGATTAATTCAATTTTTAACCATGGATCCATAGTAAGCATGCATGCGAAATTTTAGAATTAATGGTAATTTTGGATGTAGATTTGTGACTTCCATTCCCTCTGTGCATAAATAGTATGTCTGTGCTTCCTTACATATAGAACTCCTGAGTAAATAGCTAAATTGGATTCTAACTTCAATTACCAGTTGCCTATTACCGATTAGCTTTTTTGGGTTAATGATTAATATTTCCTATTAACTTAGAAAAGCTAACCTTTCGTCTTTCAAAATGCATCTCCTAAAACAGCAAACAAATTTATGGCCTTATGGGGCTGGAGTTTGGCTCTTTGGCGTATGAATACAGTGCCTTGGAGATGAATGCAGCTCCCTATATTGATCTCTACCTTCTACTAGGTTCTGCTGGTGTTCTTCCAAATCTAGCAGATTATTTTGGAATCTTGAAACAGTTCTTTCTGTTTTCCATCCATTCAGAAAAAAGGGGAAAAAAGAAGTGAACTTGATTAATTCAATCTTAACCATGAATTCACAGTAAGCATTCATGCAGATTTGTAAAATTCATGGCAAGCATGCAATCGTGCATGTAGATTTGTAAATTTCATTCCATCTATGCATAAATACCGTGGTTGTGTTTTCTAACATAGTTTTATATAGCTTAATCGTTGTCCGGTGACGGGCGCGGCTGTGGGCGTGCGGCGCCCCCCTTTGGCGGGGGCGTGGTTTGTGCCCATCCTCTAACCTTAACCTTTGCCTCCCCCTCCCCGTGTGGCGGGCGGGAGTTTGGGGGGTTGGTTTTTCTTCGTTTGTTGTTTTTTTTTTCGGTCTTTGCTGTTCCTGTCTTCTCGGTCTAGTTTCTCTTGCCTTCTTTGGCCTCTGTGTTTGGCGCCCGGTTGGTCCGGCGCGGGTCTCTCCCGTCGCCCTCCTCGCCCTCGCCGCCCCGCCGCCTGGCTATTGGATTCAAACTTCAATTACCAATTACCTATTACCTATTGACTTTTTTTGGGGTGAATGAATTACTATTACCTCTTAACTTAGAAAAGCTAATCCTATAATAAAATTATTATCTTTCAAAATATAATATCAGAAAGCAGTAAACAAATTTATGGGGCTGAAGTTTGGCTCTTTGGCTTTTGAATACAGTGCCTTGGAGATGAATGCAGCTCCCTAAATTGATCTCTACCTTCTACTATGTTCTGCTGGTGTTCCACCAAATCAAGCAGACAATTCGGTAGGTTGAAACAGTTCCTTCTGTGTCCAGCTAACCAGAAAAAGGGGAACCACGAATCTGCAGTGAGCATGCACATAGATTTGAACATAAATGTCATTCCATATATACGTAAGTACTGTCGTTACAGTTCATTAACATATAGAAACTTTGGAGTAAATAGGTTGATCTCTACCTACTAACCCACACAACCTTATCGTATCATAAGTTATTATCTTTACAAAACATGATCTCTGAAATTAATAAACTAATTTTATGGGATTTGGCTCTTTGACATAGGAATAAGGTGCCTTGGAGATGAATGCAGCTCCCTATGTTGACCTCTATTTTCTACTAAGTTCTGCTGGCGTGCCTCCATATCTAGCAGACTATTTGGGAGTTTTGAAACAGTTCTTTCTGTTTTTCCACCCATCCAGGAAAGAAGAAGAAAAGAAAGAAATGATGTAAACTAATTCAAATGTATTTCTTTCAGATAAAGAGCATTCCTAATATTAAAAGGAAAAAGTTGAAAAATGTAGAATAACATAATTTACTCTTTAGGTCCTCTTTTTTAAGTTCTTATTCTTATTTTCACCGAAATATAACTTCAATAGGGTAATGGGTTATCAATGTAGATCTAGAGAGGTTACCCTTCCATCCTCTGTATATAAGGAGCTGCCTATAAGCATTTGGGATCAGAATTTGTGTTAACTTCCAACCTCTCTATTTCCACAATTCTGCTGTGAGAAACCCAGTTGCAGTGAGATTCTATTTTTGGTGAGAGGCTACAATGATTGGTGAGATACCAGTGAGGGCTTGGGTTTGAGTTGACACTTGGAGGTGTATCGTCCTTCTTCTATCTTACTTTCTTTGTTCTGTCAAGTGGGATATCAACTAAGTAATGTAGTTATTCAAAGGTTTGTTGAAGTATTCTCTTTTATACATCACCTTGTTTTAAGTCTGAAGTTTCTCTTAAATCGAATCACTTCTGGATGCTGTGAGCAGGTTTCATCAGACTAGTACTAAACTTGCTACAAGTGTAGATAGTCTCCGTTACCTATTCCCCCCCCCCTGCACGCACGCGCGCCGGGGTTGAATATTAGCTTATCCTAACACAGAATTGATTTGGCTTTGGATGAGCCATTCACAATTTTGCATATGTAGTCTTTTCTGTCAAACTCTGTTTTCTTCTTGCAATACTCTTGCTCGCTTGCTTTTTACAATGACAAAGATTATTATTAGATTTTCTTTCTTTGATTTTTTTCTGGTAAATGCTTCTTATTGAGTGCTTTCATCCCCGGTCCTTCGTCTCCCCGAGATGGGGTATGGTTTGACTCCATCACTGGCCTCTATCTTTTCCGCTACTTCTACACCATGTCCCTGTTCCGCCTTGACGGGCTTGCCTAGCCGTTCTCCACGCACTAACTAGGGTTTGCTTAGCTGTCCTCTCTGGCTATATCATTTAAAAATTTCTGGTGCCATACCACCAAAACTATGTTAGATGTCAATTCTATAATGAGGGATTCCATCTGAAAGAAAAACTAATTCTAAGCACCTTCATGACAAATCTCTACTCATCATATGCTTGGTAACATCCGGCTTGGGAGACTTGAGAACACATTCCTTGGCTACTTCTCAAATTCATTTATTTTGGTAAATGAAATTGCCTCCTCCACCCATGGCACCCTTCAGCCAACTAAAGAGTAGGCCGTTAAGGACATTAAACCCACACTTGTGTATTCCCTTGCACAAACCTTTTACTACCACTCATGGTAGCATTATGGTGATATTAGGCTTTTTATGTTGCGGGGTTTTGATTTAATTAGGTTTTGAATTTAGATGCTGTTTTTATAGTCTGCATTTTTCTCTTCAGGAAGGGATTCACATATTTTTGGATTTCTGAAATTGTATCTGGAATGTAATTGTATAGGTTGGAATGGGCAGTTAAGGAATTTCATATAGATAAACTCAAAGTAGCAGACAAGATGTTGAGATGGATGTATGGCAACACTATGAGGACAAAACAAGGAATGTCTATATTAGGGCTGATTTTGGAATAGCAGTGATTTATGATAAGCTACACTTGATTTATTTGAGGTGACAACCATATTAACTGAAGGCCTTGGGCTGCTACAATACAGGGGAATGACTTGCTAAAGGAGCCAATGGAAGGCTTAAAGTAACCATTGGGAATGTTGTGAGGAGAGACATGCATAGTTTAGGGCTTGTTGACAGCATATTTCATACAGCCGCATACCACTTCATTATGGCTAGAGCTGTTATATGCTCAATTTGCAAAGGAGTTATTGCTGTAGAAGCAGTTATTAGGGATTTAATTTCTACTCTATTTTTACCATTTTGAATTTAAAGAGAATGTATTGGGAGATGGAAAACAAGAAGGCAAGAAGGAAGCAAAAGAATGAAAGAAAGCTTGAGTTATTCTATGCAACCTTGGTGAAGCCAAGGTAGAGAATCCAAGATGATGTGATTTGAAGATCTAAGATTTTTTTGGGGGGGGGGTAGGGGTGGGGGCGGCTTTTTTCTATTTTATATATATATATATATATAGATAGATAGATAGATATAGATATATAGGGAGTATTCTTGAGATGTGGACTTAATGCATGGATCTTGAGGGTTTAATTTGGACACCACCTTTGGCTGCCACTGGTAGGAGTTATTTGAGTTACTGCTATGTTTGACACTTGGGTTTGATTGTTTATTTTGAATGTCTCCACATGATTGAAGCAATTCTCTGATCAACACCTGTGAGGGCTGAAGTTGCTGAATTCTTGGTGTGGATCATGAAATTTCTTTCTATTGTTTTCTTCTATTTACTTCTCACTTTCAAACTCTGCATCTAAAACTATCCTTATTTGATTCCTGAAATCTGTTCTTTTTTTTTTCATCAAGTTTCTTCCAAACTTTTTTTTTTCATTTTCTAAGAGTATACTATGTGTTTTTCCCAAATACACTTGTCCATTGGCCCCACAAACAAAAGAGAGGTTTCTATTGTAGTGTCTAAATACCATAGAAGAAATCTCGACAGAAATGCTTGCATTTTTTGAAAACCGAAATGAAAGTTCAGTTATTTCGGAAAAGTTATAGGTTTCGACAAAATTTCAGAGATTTCGACCGAAATTTCGGAGGTTTCGACCAAAATTTCGGAGATTTCGACAATTTCGGAGGTTTCAACCGAAATTTCGACCATTTCAACTTGTTTTTCCTCAATTTTGTAGATTTTTATCCCATTTTCACCTAATTTCCACAACTCCTTTGCCTTCAAGCACCCCTTTTGCTAATATGTTGCCTCCAAACACTTCCTAAGTCACAACAACTACAAAGGAAACTCCGGCAGCAATAGAATGTGAAGCATGAACCATACCCAACAGATCCGAACTTCCATTTTTTTTTTTTTTGTTTTGTTCAAGCCTTAAATGATCTTGTATTGGCTTGAAATTAATGTATGTTTAACCTATGACTATAATCTATGATTGTATTTTGTTAAACTTTTTCTTTCTTTTTTTATTTGCTACCATTTTTTTCATTTTTTAATTTTAATAGTTATTTTCTAAATTATGGGCTTCAACTTAATATATGTGAGACATCATCACTTGATCTAGTTGATCATTTATTTTATTGACTTGTTGTATATGACTATATGTAATCATTCTATTAAACAATTCATGTATGCTGATGATTCTATGCCTGTATGTAATACATTTTGTACTTGTTAGAATCAGTCATTTGTTAGTATACTTGAATGATAAATTTTCAGTGATTTTTTTATTTTTTTTTGGGCAAAATACTAGTTCTATTGTGTTTATTATGCTTTAAATAAGTAAGAGGCAATATATCAAATGAAATGGATGTCATATAAGGCCCGAAACCTAGGGTTGAATTTTTTTAAAAAAAAAAGATCATATGTTTTGACCAAAATTTTCTTAGGTTGAAATCCTAAAAATTTCGTCTTTCTTAGGTCCAAATCCTGGTTTCGACCAAAATTTGTTCTTTGATAAATTCAATGGTCCATTACCCCCCCCCCCTTCCTAGTACAGTTCAATTGCTTAGGAATTCCATGATTGTGAAGGAATTCCATGATTGTGAAATTCTTGTGGTTGGCATCTTTTAGCCATTGCTGTTAAATGCATTTTACTGTTTTTAAATGCTTATTTATTTGTTATGATTGAGATACCTACTTCAGCATTTAAGGATTTATTCCCAGTCTCTACCTTTATTCTGTTCCAATACTCCTTTTGGTTTTAATCCTGCTGTCCTTATAATGTTAACATAACTCCTGGTTCACTTTTTCAGAAATTCCAGAAAGAAGACAAACATCTCTCAGAAACAGAGGCTTACATGCGTAGGTCAAACTCTTTACAGAGAGTAAGTATGTCAATGGTTACCTTTTAAGGGGTATTAAAAATATTCTTAGAAATTATCAGAAATCAATTTAATGTGAGGAGTTAATTGTAGCTGAAATGAAAATTATGGTGCATATCACTGGAAGTAAATTTGATTCAATGAATTAAGCCCACTTCCTTGTAGATTTATGAATTTCTTTCACTTGATGGTTTCCAATTCATATAGAGTGGGAGCACTTGCTGTTTCCTTCAGTTTATTTTGTCTTCCCCCTTTTCTTTTCATTGTGTATGTGGTCTCTATTTGTTTCAATTATTTATATCTCTTTCTAACCATGGACAATAACCTCTCAAGTATTGTGATATTTGTGGGAATGAGCAGAAGGAAACTAACTTTAACCATGATGAGGGGTGACATTTTGAGGATCATGAAGTTGTATGGGGATACTGAGGAAAATGCTTTAGGTTCCTTCTTAAAATAAGCATGCTTGTAACAAATTCTGGGGTTACTCATCCAGATAAAGAAAAGGAATTCTGGGTCACATCTTCGATTGATAAGTGTAGATGATGTTGTTTTGACAATGATACAATCAGAATTATTAGAGGGAACCATCTAAATGTAACCTTGCTTTGACTGGTGCTGCTGCTTGTGTCATTCCTATTTTAAGATAGCTTTGAAAACGGCATGCCATCATGTTGATATTTAGGGTTTTTTTTTTTTTTTTTTTTTTTTTGTCTCAAATGTCTTCTATATACACATGAAATGACAGATTTTACCTCGCTGAAATTGAGAAACATGTCATGCTAAGTGTAATGTAGAGCTAACATTAGGAGTAACTTTGCCCCGAAATCCACAATAAACCCAATTAGAAACTTAGGACAGATTTGAAAGTTTAGGGTGTTTTTTCCAACCAGTTCGGAGGACTTAAACCAAATTTTTACCAAATGATGATAGGATGACAGTGATGTGGTACTGATAATTTGAGCCATTTCCAGTTGGCTGGTTTGGGAGTCATGGTCAAAAACACCAAATTACTGAGTAGATGGATGCATGCCAAAGCACCCAAAATATGAACCCGAATCTGGAAAGAATAGTTTATCCATATGAGATATGATTGGTGGTGCAAATTTAGATGATTTCTGTGGTGGAACATCCATTTATCCAGGTGGAAAGAAATTAGAAATTAAGTGGCTTATAGAAGAACCTAGCAATGGAGGGAATGGAAGATTGGTTGTATGAACGAAAGGCGAAATGGTGATGAAAATCCAATAGAAGGGGAAAAACCGAAAAGGTTCATCAGACAAACTCTTCAGTTTCATTCCTGTTCAAAGAAGAGGATCAGCAGCAGTCTTAGCTCAGCTACTTAGGGTGGAGATTATCTCAATTTGATGGACTTTTTCAATCAGCAGCACCAGTGGCACACATGATTTCAGTAGGGTTTGAACGAGGGGAAAACAGTAAGGAAACAAATAGAACGAAAGGGTATATAGGTGGTTCAGCTATCTTAGCCAGGTTCCTCAACCTTAGGTGCTTAGCTTCTGCAAGCCTCAGCTCTTCTAACATGGTACTAAATAATAGGAAAACTCAAAGCAAAATTTCATTAGTCAGTTTCTAATTAGTGGGAGGTTATGTGTGCCCTGTTAAATATACAGAACAAAGGCTTAATCATGTTAGGAGGCCACTAATTCTTGAATTAGAAGGAAAATGGGAACCATGAAAAGAACTTGATCTCGCAGACTTCTAACTCTCCAGTTTGTCATTAAAAAAATCTTCTAGAGGTCCAGCTGTGTCTTCTGGACCCTACCTTTTATGTGAAATATGGGCTTTAACACTGTAAACAGTGTTTTGATCCAGTGAAGCAAATATAAGGTGACCAAGATACCCCTGCGATTCAGACCCAGTAGCTCCTGGCCCAAGTGGCAGGTTGTTGTACTTGAGCCCAGCGGGTTATTCATCAATTGGAGAATTGAATCTGATGCAGCACAACCAGAAATTACTGTTCATGCTACAGTAGCGTGAACAGTAACCTAGATGATATTTTTCATATTTGGTGGGCCCCAAGTCTAGCTTGCATGGAAATATATTCAAATTTGGTGGGCCCAAACTCCAGCTTGCAAGGAGATAAAATAGGATCTGTTTTCGTGGGAGTTCTAGAGATAATTCAGAATTTTATTATTTATTATTGGGATAATCATGTAATCAAAGTTTTTTTATTTGGGTAGGATATCTAGGATAAGTTTTAGTTAGTTTTAAATTCCTAAGAGTCCTTGTAGGATCAGTCTTTTGTTAGTTTTAAATTACCAAAAGTCCTATTATAGTCTGTTTTCGTATCAAGTATGTTTGTTTTGTTATTTAAACACTTGTAATCAGCTTATTGAGTATGGAATAGAAAATATGAATTGAAGCTTTAGCTTTGTGCGTTTGCAGCACCCCCCCCCCCCCCCCTTCTCTCCTCTTTTCTTCTTCTTCTTTTTTTCTTATGAGCGTTCTTCTCCCTCTTCCCCTTCTTCAAGACTAATTCTTCTAAGATTTCCCTTCTTCCCCCTATCTTCTTTATCCTTCTTTCTGCTCTATTCTGTCCCCCATTATTTGGTATCAGAGCCCAAACCTGGATAGATCTCTTCTTTATCTCATCGTTTGTTCAACCTTCTTTTCTCTCTTCCTTGTTTTCTTCTCCTCCTTGAGATCTTTCTATTCTTCATCCTTTCTTTATTGCCCCTAATTTCTTTTCTCAATAATTGTGAACAATGCTACAACAACCTATCAAATCCTTTTTTGTGGTGCCAATCGTGAGATAGATTTTTTCTATGAAACTCGAGGACGAGTTTTTTTTAAGAGAGGGAGAAATTGATGCAGCACAACCAGAAATTACTGTTCACGCTACAGTAGCAGCGTGAACAGTAACCTAGATGATATTTTTCATATTTGGTGGGGCCCAAGTCTAGCTTGCATGGAAATAAATTCAAAGTTGATGGGCCCAAACTCCAGCTTGCAAGGAGATAAAATAGGATCTGTTTTCATGGGAGTTCTAGAGATAATTTAGAATTTTATTATTTATTATTAGGATAATCATGTAATCGAAGTTTTTTATTTGGGTAGGATATCTAGGATAAGTTTTAGTTAGTTTTAAATTCCTAAGAGTCCTTGTAGGATCAGTCTTTTGTTAGTTTTAAATTACCGAGAGTCCTATTATAGTCTTTTTTTTTGTATCAAGTATGTTTGTCTTGTTATTTAAACACTTGTAATCAGCTTATTGAGTATGGAATAGAAAAAAATGAATTGAAGCTTGAGCTTTGTGCGTTTGCAGCCCCCCCCCCTCTCTCCTATTTTCTTTTTTTCTTATGAGTGTTCTCTCTCTTCCTTTTCTTCAAGACTAATTCTTCTAAGATTTCCCTTCTTCCCCCCAATCTTCTTTATCCTTCTTTCTACTATATTCTGACCCCCATTAGAATCAGCCCTAGTTGTGTGACATTTCTTGCCGAGCAACTTGGTATCTGCATCAACGAGAGGCTATTAATGAATCTGCAAATTATTTGACACCTCAGGGGTGTCAATAATGAAATAATATCGGTAAGCTCGTTCCCGCTCAACAGTAGTTGATGGAATTGAAAGATACGCTGCAACAAAGAAAAATAGAGTCTGAATATACCTAGAATCCAGGCCTCCCCAGCAATAGCCTGCTACCAAACACCAGTCTCTTCTCCCTTGATACTCCCTCTGTCCCCTCTCAGCCCCAAAACAGCTTCCTTAGATCTCCCATATCCGATTGCATAACTGCCCAAGTTGCAGCCCTGCCCCTCTACTCCGTTTATTTTCTGTTATGTGATTTACACTTATTCAACTTGGTTGCTGGTGTTATAACTTTGCTGCAGGCCTCCCACAAGCAGAGACTAGTGTGACAAGAGGCCCATCATATATATACACACAAACAATTGTAAGGAACAGCTGGTTTCCATGTGAGATAACTAAGATGCTGTGTAACAGACATATTTTCACTTAGGACCCCCATTAGCCAGTTCAGTTGGTTCATGGATTTGGTGGATAGATCGTCTTTACTGTCATATATTTATGTTTAAATTTCAGACTAGATACTTTATAGAGGTTAGGAGTATATTTAAGATAATGACAACTGATTAAGAGATAACATAGACCCTTTTTGATTCAGTCATGGATTTGGTGGACATGTCTGCACTGTCGTAGATTCATTTTTCAATTTCAGACCATATATTTTATATAGGTTAGGAGTAGACCTAGCATAATGCAAACTAATTCAGAAAAGAGATACTGGATGCCATTTTCGTTTTTCTTCTTTTCTTTTCTTTTTCTTTTTTTTTTTTTTTTGGGGGGGGGGGGGAGGGGGGCTCCTTTCAGGATTCCAGTGTTACTGAATTGTCTAACTTATACAGATATTCTTGGAATTAACATGTTGTATTTGTAAAAAAATATGCACACCAATTATGTTAATTAATAAAGACAACTGCGCAAAAACCATCCAGTTTAGGGGTTCTGAACTGAATTGGAAGTATCTAGCTCCTCTCTGATGACCTGACCTCCCTCCCTTCAACCAGACAAACAGGAGAAAATGACCACTCTACGTCTTTCTGATGGTTGGAGTTCCACCCTTGTGTCTGGGTTGGATAGAGTAAGCATGTTAAGGGTGTTGGAGCCAGATATGTGGCTCATATTGCTTGTCAGAAGCTGATTGCGCATGTTTTGTTGATCAATTAGATGAACTATTTATTCCTCCTGGGAAATTTAAATAAAAAAATAATAAAAAAGAGAGTTTCATATCAAATATGTTAGACTCATGTTGGTTACTGGAGGATATATTTAATGATTAAATGATTGAAACGAGTTCTACTGTATATTTGATGATTAAATGATTGAAACTGTCTCTAGGCTGAGCAAAGGGCACGTGAAGAAAGTGAAAGGCTGCGGCAGCAGGAACGTGAACAACTTGCAGAAAAAAGGAAAAGAGATCTGGTATTATGCACGTTTCTTTCTCTGTGACTTCAGCTTGTGATTGAAGCAAACTTAAAAAATTGCTTATTGCTCATCTGATCACCCTTTTTTGCCCCCCCCCCCCCCTTCAGACTCTGCGAGCACGTGTTGCAGCCAAGGCCGAAGAAAAGAAATTGGAGTTGCTATTTCTTCAGTGGAGTGAGCACCACAAGAAGCTTTGCAATTTTTTAAGGTACATTGGATCAAAACAAAAATGAAAACTGTAGTACTGCTGGCTGTACTTGTCCATTTGTATGATTTCTTGGTTACTGTTTACATGTTCAGTTTCTTCTTTTGATGCAGGTTATTTTTAATTTTGGTACAAAGTATCCATATTCACAATTTTATTGAGACAAAGATAAGTTTCTGTTCGTGTGCATAATGCTGAAGAAACTGTACACTTCCTGCTTCGGTGCAGGATTATAGGTAGAGCCACAAAATTTATATTTTGATAATGTCTGACTCTTGTTTGATGTTTGTGTGTTTTCTTTATTAGGACTAAAGCAGAGCCACCAATATATTATATGCCTGTGAAACCGCTGGAGGAAGATGCAGCTCTCCTTGAGGAGCGTAGAGAAAAGGTATGCTGTAGTTTGGATCTCTATTGGATGCTACTGGTTATTCAATATTCTAAATTTCTAATGTAATATTAAGTTGTTTCAAGTTCATATCACTTCCTTGACGTATTAATCATTCCTTTAGGATTAAAATAATCCTGAGTATGAAGGTAGGAAAGAAATGTTGATTACTATCTGAAAATTATTACATGGCAGGCGTTTCTGGAATGGAAAGCTGCTAGAAGGGAGGAGTTGTCAGATTATCAGAAGCAGATTGCTGAACAGTATGTCGCCAATGTAGAAACAGAACTGGAGAGATGGCAGAATGGAAGGAATGCAAGAAAAGCAAACAACAATTTGAACCAGGAGACAATGGACAAAGAGCTTGAAACCCACAGGCTTGAGCATGGCCCCAAAACACGGAAGATACCTGATAGTGGCAACAATATTGATGAGGATGATGTAGAAGATATCAATGTAGGAGAAGATGATATGATGGATGATGTCCTTGGGGTCGATGAAAATAGCCGGAGAGCTGATGAAATAGTGAAGCCTGAAGAAGCCAATGCCAGCTTAGACGTGGACAATGTAGATAAGTAATAGTCAAGGGTAGTTTAGTGTTGTCTAGTTAATATAGCAATGTCCAACATTTATCATTCTGGGTTGGTATTTATTAGTTGTTTCCTAATGTAATATTTCATGGATGTTGTTTTAAGATGAGTGTATCTTCTTTTATTTGCAGTGGTACGTCTTTCATAACAAAACAAATTGGCCGGTGAACTCTTTGAGTCGCACAGAGTGATTTTTGAGTGATTTGTTTTCCCCTACTTACAGGTGGGGGAGGCACTATATCATGGTGATGCAATGTGTTTTTTTTTTTTTCTTCTATTTTTGATGGTTGGATATTACATGGTGTCATAGACCTGGATCCCGATCTTTGCAAATTACAAAAGAAGGTGATCACATGCCCATTCTGGGCTTTGCCATGCTTTAGCTTCCAAGTCTAAACCTGTTTGAGATCTTTAAAACCTTCTCAATAATGTCCTACATGGTGACTTTCTTCTTGTCAGTTTAGTCTTGGTAAGAGTTTTCTTTTCAAAGCTGGCCTAAGAAGTCAAAATTTTGAGTCCATATCATTTTCCAACTTAATTTTACGGTTTCCCAGATTTATACAACACCTTACGCAAGTTGTTGTCTACTCATTTGTAATAGTAAATTTTTTTTTTTTTTAATCAAATATGTGCTTCCTACTTAGGGAGCCATCCCTTCCTAGTCCTTCCCTTCTCCCTCACACTCCACCTACCTGGAATTGCAACTAACTAGGCTCCTTCATCTCTCATACGCATCTTAGCTAGCTGAAATGACATTCTAAAACCTGATATCTTTTCCTTGAGCACAAAGCTTTGATTAGATAATGCTTAATTAGCAAGCTTCCACATGGTTTCAAAAGGACAATGGACACTCTTAAAGTTGAGCTTCATTATTAGTAGACACCCATCTCAGAATACAATAATGTAGATAATTGTAAGCAACCCAGGTTTCTTTTTCTGGTATAAAGAAAATTGTACTTATGTTTTAGCACTAGCTAGAAGCCAAACTTTGATTGGAGACCAAGAATAAGTCCAGCTCATTGTTCTCCTATCAAAGCCTTGATGAATAATTTTCAATTTATTCATTAAATGTAAGAAGTATGAACTTCTCTAATATTGATTGGCTATACAAGTTTAATTCATTTTGAATCTATACCTCTTGGATTTTGTATATTAAACATAACTTTTATCTTCTTATACAATGATCATCAAGATTTCATACAAAAAAACCCCCTTGGGTTTTGGGATTTGTTTATGCAAATTTTCCTACCACAATCATCCCATTAGTCTAGTCAAAAAAGTAAAACAGTTTTGTATTCAACTCAGTCCTTCTTGATTTCTTGAGTTCTTGCCTTCTTGGTTTAAGTGTTTGAAAGACATGCCTGTCCTAGTGTAATCCACCATTTGCTGAATGTACAACTTTTGGACTCATGATGTTTAATCAAAACATCCTTTAACCAAAAAGAATTATTTTCTGGTAAGCAACAAATAAAAATGTAAGAATTCAAAAGAACGAAAATGGGAAAAGCAGTGGACAGCCAGAAGGGAAAGACTGTTCTAGTGTGGCTTCAAAAATAAAGGCCTCAACCATATCCATAAAGATACTAAATTAAATCAAATTTGCTCTATCCTGAAACTAAACCAGATGATGACTACCAAAAAAACACTAAACCAGAAGACAAATTTTCAACCATTTGATTTCGGTGTCACTCATTCTGACAGTGACATGCTTTTACTTTTTGAGGGAGTTGAGTTCATACTTCACACAACCACTTCTACAGGGACAAGATTTTTGCTTTCTATGCTACGAACATCACCCCAATCAGGAAAAAGACCCAGAACAATTCTGAAGTCTAGAATGTGTTCTTTAATTCAACATTTTACATGATATGGGACCCAATTTCCCTTGGATCCTGGGTTTTATTGGACAGGGAAACATATCAGGAGACCCAATTTTCAATCCTTATTTTAGAAGTGAAGCAAACCAATCTCTCTTTCTCTCTCATACTCATCAAAAGCATAAAAAAAGAAGAAAGGGAATGAAAAGGAGGGAAGAAAACTAGAAAAGACCAATGAAGAGAGAATCAGAGAAGGAAGGAAGGTGGTGGGGAAGGAGGGGTAAAGGAAAAAGAGGGAAGAAAGGAACAGAGATACATACATGCTCACCCAATGGGCAGTAGCAGGAAAATGACCACCGTGAACGGCGAGCAAACACGCCGGACCGGCCCATCACCACACCAACGCCAACAATACTACTACCCAGGTGACCAATACACTTCTGCAGCTTCCTTTAAGGGTTGTTGCTGTTGCCTCTTTCTCCTCCTAACCTTCCTTGTCCTCCTCGTTCTCGCCATTATACTCGTCATCTTTCTCGCAATCAAACCCAAGAAACCCCAATTTGATCTCCAACAAGTGTCGGTTCAGTACGTCGGAATCACCACCGCTTCTGCTAGTCAAACTTCGCCGGCGACGAGTGCATCTCTCTCGTTTAACATTCGAATGCTGTTCACCGCCGTGAACCCTAATAAGGTTGGGATCAAGTACAATGAATCGAAATTCTACGTGATGTATGGGGGAGTTCCTTTGGGTGTTGCGACGGTGCCGGGATTCTATCAGCCGTCGGAGAGTGTGAGGAAGGTGGAGACGACGGTGACGGTGGACAAGATCAATTTGCTTCAGACGGATGCGCAGGAGCTGGTGAAGGATGTTTTGTTGAATGATAGGGTTGAGCTCAAGGTTCTTGGCGACGTTGGAGCTGAAATCAGGCTTCTTCGGTTTACTATGCCCAGAGTTGAGGTTAGCACTCGTATTCTTCTTTCCCATGAATGGAGCGTTCTTTTTGTGCTAACGTGCGCTGCCGTTCTTGCTAACATACGCCATTTAAAAAGACTTCAAAATAGGTTAGATTTTAAGTGATTTGATTTTTTGATTTTTTTTTTTCATTCTTTTTTTTTTTTGGGTCAGTAAATGATTTCATTTCATTAGAAAAAAAAATAGAGGTTAACACTGGATCACGGTTACAGAGCTTCTAAATCGAGGAAGGAAGAGGATTCTGGCCAAGAGGTCCTAGCAAAAATAGAACCTAACCTCCTATGCTAGAGTATGGACAAGTCCATTTGAGAATCTAGAAATAAAAGATAAAAAGCAAGTAGAACAGCGCAAGGCTAATTCTGTACAATCTTGAAGTAATTCCATTACTTGGAAAGGCCCGGATAATTCATGACCTAACAACATCTTTTGGAGTCCTAGACAATCTGTTTTGATATCCACCTACAGAAAACCATTATCTAGTGCCCATCGAATTGCTTATCTGACTGCAATGGTCTACCCTTCCATTGCCGATAAGGCAAATTTAAGTTCCGACATTGCCATAAGGCCCATAACTACCATTCCCATCTGTACTCTGATGAAACTAATACCCCTAAGTTCGGTGATTTGATTTTAGGTTGATGGTTTGTGAAACTGAATTTATTTTTCAAATCTACCAAAAAATAATATAAAGGATTTGACTTAATAGCAAAAATAATTAGGATAAGATTATGTAAGAAAATTGTCTTCAGAGCTTTGTTTGTTCTTAAGCACCGAGTGCATCTTTTTAGATGCCTTGATTTAGTTTGCTTCATGTATATGGTGTTTTGATTTGTTTATCTAATGAGTCATGATCAGTTACTCTTAGGGCTTATCTCTAAGGTGTAAGATCCATGCCCAGTCTATAGTTTACTAGAACCTTTAAGGGGTAGCTACCCAGACTCTGAGTAATATCTAGTGCTTTGTAACAAAATCAAACACCATAAGACTTCATGCATAGCTATCTATTCTTGAATCATCAAAAGCAAATCCACTATAACATTCTAAATGAGGAAAGGTTAAACTCCAACTCTTCATCACGGATACACAATCCCATAAAACCCATTTGTTTTTTATTAAAAAAAAAAACCCTTTCTTTATTTGTTTTGGGTTCATAAAGATATCTAAGTTGTCAAAAATCAATCCTGTGTGGAAAGTCAATGTAAAGTATAAAACAAAAGATTGCTTGTCGATGTAAACAAACATCCATGCCAACTAGATTACCACAATCAGGATTAGTAATTGAAAAGAATAGGATTTGTCAGTTATAATATCAGCTTTTCTTCTTGGTTGATACCCACTAGCTTTTTCTTTCTTTTGAGTTCTGGTATCCTCTTTATTCTTTGATTAATATATATTTTCTCCTCTTCTATCAAGAAAGAAAGAAAAAAAGAAAGCTTTGCTGGGTACAGCTGAGTGATTTGAGTTAAAAAAAAATCAGCTTTCTTTATTAATTTCTGGGGCATTAGTTCTACGTTAATGGTTTTGTTTGTGGGTTTGCTAGAAACTGATACTTCTGGAGGTCGATGCAGGTAACATTGAACTGTATAGTGGTCATCAGTCCCAGGAAGCAGAAGCTGACTTACAAGCAATGTGGAGTTGACGGTGTGAACGTCTGATCATCAATATCAGAGAAAGGAATATTCAACCCATACAATGTGGGTGCTTCTGGTGGTGTTTTCTTTCTGAAAAGCATTTGTCAACCCTTTCTTGTTCAGCTCCAACCTTAACATATTTGAAAAGCTTCTTTTATTGGTAGTTTTGCGGTTATGCATCTTGACATGGGTGCAACACAACTAGTTAAGCCTTCCACTGCCCCCAACCCCATAAAGGAAAATTCAGAATCTCTTCTTTTGGCTGGAAAATCATTAGATTTCTTGTGCAAAATCATCCATTCCAACAGTTTATACCTGTTTCATCTTTGTTTCCACTGAACTGAACACAAGTATTTAGAGCTCGACCCAATTCGAGCTATGAACAGCAATGGCATTTGAACTTGGTGGGAGTGACTGATCATCCCTTATGAGTTTTTATCAGAGGGGTTTTACTTGGAAGTTGGTAGGCCCAAGAATAATTTTAACTCAACCCCACTCATCTGTGATCTAGGTCCATGGCACATTACTCTAGCCAACCTGTTAAGTTTGAGGCTCCACAGTACACTATCATGGACACCAAAACCAAGCACTTCAGTAGCTTCTTTGCTTTAGACTTCCGGAAGTAATCTCCCAAAATCCCAGTTTAAACGAGAAAAAAACAAACAAAACCTGAGTTAAAAAGCTTGGATAACCAAGGGGCAGAAACATGCCAGTCAGTCTTACTCGGCAAGGAGACCGCCTTCCTAGCGAGGGAGTCAGCATAGTTATTATTTTTCTCCCTATGACAAAAAGAAAAAACTATAGCCCACAAACTTAAAAGCTAGATGCTTAATGTCCCACACCGCGCTAATAATTGAACTGGGCACTTCAATACTTTCAAGAAGAGTTTACTGGGGGTTGACAATCGATAACAGCCTCGACCCAGTTAAGACCTTCACTCATACACTGCAGCAAGCCTTCCCTAAGCACAAGGGCCTCTCCCTCAATGGCCGTCAAGAACTGTGATGGAATGGATGTTGTTGCTAAAGGATGCCCTCTATTGTTTATGATAATCAAACCTAGCCCATACCCTGCCTTGGACTTAGAAGCATCCATATTCAATTTCGCAAATGAACCTATCGAAGGAGACCACTGCATCACTCCATCATTCACCTTACTCCCATCTACTCTCATGGGCCGAGAGCAAAGGGATTTGAAGTTGCACAAATCAATAAACGTTTGCATAGCTCTTTCAAAGACATGTTGAGGGGGTACAAAGGTTCCAGCATATTAAGGCTGCCAAGCTCACTCGATTGCCTTTTTTCTCACCTTAACAATCTAGTTTAAACCAATCCGCCACAAATAAATTAAAATCAGGATTACTCAATGGGGGAATATAAGAGAAAACTGACCTGAACCAAACTGATCTTGCAAACTCACAATCCATAAACAAGTGGTTCTTCGACTCCTTTGCATTACTACATCTCTAGCATAATGCATCTCCATCGATACCTCTTCTTTTCAGATTTAGACCTATGATAAGGGCTTGAGAACAAGCTCTCCAAATAAATGATCTTAACTTAGAAGGGGCATTGCATGCCCATACATTCTTCCAAAGCTTATCAGGCACAAGATTTATTGCATTGCTTTCTTCCTTATAGTCTATTTAGTTGGTGATATGATGGTACACTGACTTTGTAGTGTACAACCCATTATTAGAGGGACCCCAAACTTGATGATCCTCTAATTGAAACAATCCCAGCTTGACCTTTAGAATCTCCTTCGCATCATCGGGGTGGAAGATTTGTTGAATTAGTGGAGTCTTCCATTTTCTCAATTCTTGATCAATTAACTCATTAACCCGAGACATGCTAGATAGATTCTTAAATTCCTAATGCACTTTATAGTTCCAGGTAGTGCAAATCCACAAATCATCCCACACACTAACTTTTCCCCCGAGCCAATAGTCCACAAATCATCCCCCAAGAAATGCTAGATAGATTCTTAAATTCCTAATGTTGCACTTTATAGTTCCAAGTAGTGCGAATCCACAAATCATCCCCCAAGAGGGCTAATTATTGGTTGGAGCACTTAGGAAATCAACATTAGGAAGATAAAGAACTTTGAAGATCCTCGACCAATAACCTTCCGAATTTGCCCAAATTCTCCATGCCAACCTCCCTAATAAGGCTCTATCATGGATAGAGAGATCCCTAAAGCCCAAACCCCCCCCCCCCCCACAAATTGTCTTTAGCTTTGCACATCTTCTTCCAATGGACCCAGTACTCGGCTGATTTACCCTCTATTTCACCCCAATAAAACTGAGTAATTGCTTGCCTAACCTTTTTGTGATGTGCCTCCAAAAGTTTGAAGTAAGAGGTGGTATAATTTTGCATTAGACAAGGCCATTGATTTAGCTAATGTTTCCTTACCCGCTTTAGAGAGTAATTTCTTTCTCCAACCTTGCAACTTGCCTTCCACTTTCTCATTGACTTACTTGAATAATTGAAGCATAGAGATACCAAATTCAGTAGGGAGACCCAAGCACTTCATAGGACCCGAAGAAAGAGGAATTTTCGAGATCCTTGCAAACCATCTTCTAAACTTTGAAGGTGTACTCAGAGAAAAGGTGATACTAAATTTCTAGAAGTTGACACATTGTCTGCTTGCTTTGCAGTAGATATCCAAACATTCCTAAAGATTATGAACTTCCTTTACTTCACTTCCGAAAAAACAATGTTGTCATCTGCAAATAATAAGTGAGTGAGAGATTGAGTCATGTTTCTAATATTAACACCACAAATAGTACCCGCTTCCTTGGCCTCCATAAGCACTGCACTTAGAACTTATGAACAAAGTACAAAGATGGCTGGAGAAAGAGGGTCTCCCTGGCAAATGCCTCTGGTAGTTATGATAGGCTCTTGGGGGACTCCATTAAGTAATATATGATATGACATAAAACTCAAATGAGACATAATCATATTGTTCATAGAATCCAAATGCTCTAAGGTTCTTCTCTATAAAGTTCCACTCTCTTCAATCTTATGCTTTCATCATATCAAGCTTAATGACCATGGTATGCTTCTTCCTTTTCTTCTTATGATTGATGTAGTGAAAGGCCTCATGCACATTGTCTAAAATGAGTCTTCTTGGAATAAAAACAAACCGCATAGGGGAGATGAGGTCCTCCAAGTAACCCTTTAAGTCTGAAAGCCATAATTTTGCCAATCACCTTGCTAGAAATGTTGCATAAGCTAATCGGTCTAAAGTGATCGACTTTTTCCAGTTGATTCACATTAGGAATAAGGCAAATATAAGTCTCATTTGCATGGAATGATATGTATCCAGTGCTAAAGAACTTTTGAACAAAATTGCATAGATCCTTATACACTAGTATAATCTCTGATAAAAGATAAGAGGAAGATTGTTCGAGCTTGGAGCTTTCATTGGAGCCATGTCCCATAGAGTCATTTTTATCTCCTCCTCTTGAGATATCTTACAGAGAGTATGGTTCATCTCCTCTGTTACCACATTTGGAATAGCAAGTAAAACCATATTAAATGCATTTTATCAAAATCTTCAAGAGCAAAATTAGTAGAATATTTCTCTTATATTTCCTCCTTCACTTCTTCCATGTTATCAGTCCACTTGCCATTCTCTTTCTTCAATTTTATTATTATGTTTTGTCTTTTTCTTTGGATAGTGGAATGATGAAAGAACCTTGTGTTTCGGTTTCCTTCTAAAAGCCAATGCAACTTTGACCTTTGTAGCCAGAAGGCCTCTTCTCTTCTAAACAACTACTCAAGTTCCTGCTAAATTTCATTTTCTCTCTGTTGATTAAGAAAAAAAAGGAGGGTAGTCCTGCAGTTCTTCTAGTTCCCTTAGTATGCTTTCCATAGAAGCATTTAAATTATCAAATGTTGATTTATTCCATTTGGGAAATACTTGCTGACAATTTAGAGACTTCTGGCGTAGAATAGCTATTGTTGAACCACTACCTCAGATCTCCCAAGCCTTCTTTGCTACCTCTTCAAAGCCATCCATTGAAGGTTATAGAATACTCTGTCCAACTAAACCTTAATATTTTCTTTCCCTCTCCTCCTGTTGGACCATGTGTATTGTGGCCCATAAGTTTCCACTTCAATTAGCTCAACCCTCTAGCATATCCTTAAACTCCCTCATATCTCTACTCCTTGTACTACTTACACATGTCTTCTCTTTCCATTTTAGGTGAGAATTGAAGTCACCAATGCAAGCCCATTTCTCCAAATGGTTTTTTCCAATACTAGTTAACTGCTCCCGGACCAAATATCGAAGATGCTTTTGAGGTTCCCCATAAACAAAAGTAATGAACAACATGTTACCCCCTTCCAATTTAATTCTAGTATCAATAATTATGCAGTTTGCTGTCAAAACCTCCAGGTCAATCGACTTAGCCCAAAATAATACCAGACCACCTGACTTGCCTATTGGATCAACTGTACAACAACTGTAGAACTTCAATTTTTGTTTGACCCATTGCTTTAACCTTCTTCTGAGAACTTCTAGTCTCCGTAAGAAACAAGATATCCGGCCAAACCTTTTTGCTGAGGAACTTAAGATTATGGAATGTGAGGCTTCCTCCAATGCCCTACACATTTCAGTTTCAAGCACTTCATAAATTACTTTGGGCTGCGTTTAATTGCTGGAATAAAGGTGGGGTGGGAAAAAAGGGGTGGAAAAATTCTTGAAAATCGTGTAGATTTCTTACTTTTCCATTAAATCCCAAAATGGTAAATTGTTTGGTTGCTTGGGGGTGGGAAAGTGAGTGTGATGTAGCAGCCCAACTTTCCCACCCCAAGCCATTTTAAACCCCACATATTTGGTGGGACTTTGTGAAAAAGTTGGGAAAAGTAAAAAGTGGAACCACCACTATCATTTTTTTACAAAACCATTTACTTTCCTTTCTTTCTCCCTCACCCCACTACACATGGGGCCCACATATATATTTTTTTTCCACCCCACCTTTGCAAACAAACGCAGCCTTGGGGTTGTTTTCCCCCGCCACCAAGGAGATTGCAGATAAAAAATGACCATCCTAAATTTGAGAGTCATGCCCTATTGCAATGTTCTGATCATCGGTAGCCACTCCTTTCTGGAATATTGCAGGCTATGAGTGCGAGATGCACTCTTATCAATTTAACAGCAATAGTCTCAGACAAGGTCATGATTCTGAACTAGGAGAGGTTCAAACCAGAGTGTATGCAATCCCAAAGTTATTGGGGTTTAAGCCCAAACATGTGTTTAGGTTATCCAACTCTGTTCAACGGATCTCTTAGCTTCAAAGGAAGGCACTCACGGTTTGTGCATGCCAGGTGGCCATGTTCCTCTGAGTGGTTATTAGAGCATTGCTCGTCCACATCCTCAGCACTTCTTGAATAGATTCACCTTTTACCAAAAAAATAAACCAAGCTCCAAAGGAACGAGTAACCGTGTAGAGTCTCCATGCTACATACCTTAGTTCAATGATATCCGTGAATTGAAACCAAATGACCAACTGAATTAACTTCTCTCTAAATTTATCAGTTAAATACTGATATTAAATTCTAAAAGTTTTTGACAAACCAGAATTCTTCAGCATGAGCGGTTTTTAGTTGGTTCATAACCATTTGTACAATATTTGTAGTCAAGATTATCAAAATACACATTTACAACCAGATTCCACCCCCCCCCCCCCCCCCCAAAAAAAAAAAAACCCGTGCTCCCCAAAAAAAGAGAGAATTGTACAGCAAGAGCAACTCCTTTTTTTCCCCAAACCAAAAAGACAAATTAGAGTAGAGTTGCACTCATTTCCATGCAAAATCATCAGCATCCAGGTTCCCCATCTTAGTCTGAATGAGATGTCCAGTACATCAGCCCACTGCAAAGATTAATGTAATTACCAATCAGAATCATATAATCATGAAAATGGAGATCACAACCACGACCATTAATTATAATAATGAAGAACCAGGTTAGAAAATTGGTAAAAGAAGACCTAGGTTGGGAGCATCTTTTTACCACCAAGATGCAGTCAAGGCAAGAAAATAGAAAGGAGAGAGAGAGAGAGTCATTCAATTTGAACAGGTTGCTGAGAAATGCCAGTCAAGAGATGCCCTCCGGAATGTACAACAAGGAAACCTCTTCCAAGAAATAAAATAAAATAAAATACAGTATACAGAAACAAACAAGAAAAGCAACTGAAAGACAAGAACTAAACAAAAGCAAAGACATTGAGAAGAACTAGGACTTAGATTTAATCAGCATAAAAAACATGCATTAGCATGTGCATCTTTCAATTTCATTACATTGGAAAAGCCAAGGCACTAGCAGGGGCCTAGGCCCGTACTAAGCAAAAGATGCATAGAGTACGTTTAGTTCAGGTTATGTTAGTACTTGCTGCTTACTAATATCCTGAGCAAGTTACTTTAATATCTACTGGGGGTAATATATGAAGTATAAAACTGAGGAAACATGAAATGTTCACTTCTACCAAAAAAGACATGAAATGTTAACCGATCAATAAGTGTGTATTTAATTGAATGCAACAAATGGCAAAAGGGAACATTCTTTTTCTAATTTCCATGATTCTCAGGATTAGTTAATCTCAGTTTCTATGTTCCTTTCATTTTAAACCCCCCCCCCCCCACCAAGATGAACTACTACCAAACCCCTTGTCACGGAAGATAAGATGTGGAAAATTAGGCATAGAATCCAAATAGCAATGATTTCTTTCCCAGGGCAACTACCCTTAATCTTCAAAAGAAACAAGATCTCTGGGCATCCCATCCACAATTTGTTTGAGAGTGCAAATATGGTTTTCAATCAACAAAGATGGCAAGAAATCATGACTTAGCAAAACAACCCACTCATTGAGCTCCTTGATGGAACCCAAAACATGGACCATTCTTAGCCGATGAAAGCACTAAATCATAAATGAGTTCCAAAAAGCAAGTAAAACCTATAATGGCTTCTGCCTAGGACAACCAGCCAAGATGACCGAGGGAAAACCCGGGGGGGAAGGCTTTTGTGGCCAAGACAATACCTAGACAAGGCCCTGGTGACCAAGGCACGGAAAGTTGTAAAAACACTAGGTGAGCGCAGATCTCCAGCAACAATTAACAAAAAGGTATAATGCATCTGAAAACCAAACCAGTGAGGGCATAACAAAACATAAAGAGCTATTCATATCTGTGTTGGTCTGGTTTCAAATCCTGCATCTAGGCTTCTAACTGCCACTCCCAAAGAAAAAGGATCCATATCTGCGAATAATATGTCGAAGTAAAAACCATTAGAAACTGTGCCCCTAATCTGGGAAACACCCCTAATCAAAAGACAAGATGAATCTTTCCTGCAACCTCCAGTTCATAGTCACACCCCTACTGCATACTTAATCCTTTGAAATAGATACACAGAAACTAAATTTTGCCATATATTCTCTCACCACCTCTCCCTTCATATTTATTCCTCCCAACCCCATATCAGCACTAGGATTCTTGCTGAATCTTGCACTACATGCCCTTGAAAGCATCTCTTTAGTGTCATGGACTGTCTTTTTTGTTTTTTTTTTTGTGTGTGTGTTTGTGTGTGTGTGTGTGTGTGTGTGTGTGTGTGTGTGAGAGAGAGAGAGAGAGAGGAGCACAAAGAAGAAAACGATACACCCTATGGGGATCACAGTTTTAGCAGCATATATTTAGCTGGCGTATTGAGATTGAAGTCAACACAACTTTTGAGCCATTTATTATGGTAATAGCTATTTTGGTTCTATGTGATAATTAAGCTGTCTTTTACATGCACAAAAGAAAACTTTCTGAAGTTAGAAATGATCAACATCCTGGCTGTACTAACTTTAATAACTTAGAATGGAATGTACGCGGCAGGAATTATATGATGACTTTTGAATCTGCAGTTGAAAATGCCAGTTTATTTCTTCTTCAGAGCCAACTTCATAACCTGCTTTTTGCAATTTGAATTGAATTTGTCCAGGGTTCTCTCTACAGAGGTTCGGAACCAGGCTTACAACATCTGTATTACTCAACTTGCTCTTGCACCCTCATTTCACAGGGCATCCCAACTAAGTTAAGTTTTCACCCAGATGTTTATCAAGATATTATAATTACTAAAGACACATCTATACTTATAGGATCATTTCCAAAAATGTAAAACTCCAGGTTGATTTGAGGCAAAAGACCACATACCTGACTAACACAAATACACATTGCAGGACACCTGCAACCCCAGTCCACACCGAAGGACCAGATTTCACAAGCGAATCTTGTATTAATAAGCCAACAGATGCCGCTAGAGATACAAAGGATACAACGTAAGCAAAGAAAAGCCAAAGCTTCAATCTGCAGACCAGATGTTGTGTTAGTGAAGATGATCATTGACCGTAATTCAAGAAAATTGCTTAAGCATCTAAAAACAATCTCAGGATGGTCCACACCATCCTGGTGGTGTTTGGACAAGATGGAGCCAGTTGCATTTTTTGCTGGCCGCAAAGTCGAAAAAGTGGCTTTCAGTCCACAGGACAGTGGTGGCTGAGTTGACACACCCAGCATCATTTTTTTTCTTTGCCATTGCCCAGCCAATTTGCCAAGGAAAAGTGCTCAAGGACCACACTTCCATACATGTGAACAACCAAGAGTGTAGACACAAAAAGATAGAAAGTGCTAGCAGACATCATAACAGAGCATGCTATGTGTGTACATATGTGAAACAGACAGACAGACATAGAGAGAGAATCCAGCAGCATTACAAAAATAAACCTAAATAGTAGTAAGCGAGATTGAGAAGAAGTTTCCATGCATGATGAAGCTTAATTACAAAGAGTTTGTCATTTCTATGTAAGCTAAAGACAATAAATAAGACAAGACCAACTTTATTTAAACGACCGATATAGAAAATGTCACTGCATTTCAAGTGGTGAAAGATACATTAACTACAAAACCAAAACTAAGCCCCTAAACTTTCATGATAACATCATAGATAAGACCAGCAATCAATGGTGTCCTTGTCAGCCCTTACAAACATATTGATTCTAAAGATTACCAAACGCATCATATTCATCATAGTTCAACATTGGCAGCTACTATCTCCAAATGAAGTGGACAAGTGTGAAGAACTCCAGCAAAAGAAAGAAGGGGGAGAAGAAAGTGTGGCTCAGAGTTGTTTTTGACATAGTTGTCGAAGACTCACCCAGGCATACAGATTCTTTCTTGGATGCAAGGAAACAGAACAAGTTGTTGACACTTCATGAGTAAGACAAACAGTCTACGTTGATTATGCTTAATCCTTTGGTTTTTTATAAATGCATTTAGACTTCATCCTAAGATTGTTATAAGTTGACTTTCCCACACTAAGACATGACTAACATAATTATAATGTATGGCATCTCTATTGCATAAAAACGTAACTGTATAACATTATATAGCTATAACACATATGGTTATTAATAAATTCTCAACTGGTCCTCCAACGCCTCTGGTAACCTAATTGTTCTGATAGACTAAATTATAAGTCCCATTTATGGGCCATGATCCAAGTGTTTTGCAGTTGTCCATTGTTAACGTCCAACTCTATAGGCCCATGTATGAGGGATCTGATTCACATGCAGGGTTGGGCATTAGTTTCTAATTTAATTTTCAGTTTCCAGGAAAATTTGGGTTAGGTTAGGTGTGTCTATATTGAGTTGACCATATCAAATGTTTATGTTTCCTTAAAGAACCGTTGAAAATTGTTCGGTAACTCTAGAAGCTCAAAAAAGTTTCTATTTTCAGAATCCCTGGTTCTCCAGTTTAAAAGTTTCACCAAGTTTCTATTTGTGAGTACTGCTACAGGTAGTAGGTGGAAGTGTTAGTCTATAAACTAGTGATTTGATATGCCATGTAACGCAAAACTTGATTAGTGAAAACTTTGGCTTCAGCCTTTGGTTCTGTGGTAATTCAAGTGCTCCCAACAGTGATGGTTTCAGTATGTTCCTATTCGTGATTTCAGAAACCATTGGAGGTGATTCCAAGGTTGAGCCACCAGAAGATCTCACCCTTAGAGATCAGGTGGTGATTCATAATCATTTCCTTTGTTCCTTTTCTTTTGTAACTTCATGTACAGTTATAGTTCATCAGTTTATCTAGTCTCTTCCAATCTGGTTCTGTCCTGATATCCGTGATCCTGTCACAAGCTGATCTCTCACTGGCATTAACCAGTCTAGGTACAAAGTACAGTATTGAAAAACCACACTAAACAATGAACCCACGATGCATAGGTTCCAAAGACTGCTAGGACACAATCAAAGGAACTTGATGAACTATAGAAAAATCAACATACATGCCAAGAGTCAATAAGTTCTGGCCATAACTGCTATTGGTATAGTAAAGCAAGCCAATTTAACTAGCATAAGATTCAGATAAAGGTAAACGGACAACTGTGGAGGCTTGCCTTGGGCAGTTCATCTAACTGTGACACGCTGAAGAATGATATGGAATTCCAACAATTTCTATTGTGGGAAACTTGGATTGACCACATCACATGTCAGATACCAGCCTCAAATTCAATAATTTAACTTCCCGTCTACCTCATAGTAAGCATTCAAACATTTAGGACCGATGATCAATTGCGTCACCATACAGGCCTCTAGATGATACAAGCTGGAAAAGAATAGGGAATGAAAGAAACCTATCAGATTGTATCAATCCATACCAGGCTGATGCTCAACACAATCAGCAACAGCAGCCACCACCATTGCTACCAAATACCAGCATAGAAGATGATACATGAAGCCACAGCAAGGGAGGCAATTTTGAGTTCAATTGAAACTCAGTTTCCTTGACAAGCCAACAGGGGCCAACATTTGTAATCATCAATTCACGCAGTTGGTATCTCTTCTTAATGTATGTGTTTGCGAGAAAAATGAAGCACCAAAAACTTGTTCAGCAATTTTCCAATTTATTGGTGAACCCGTAATGATGCAAATAATGTAGCGAACCCCATTTTAAACTATAAATATACAGTAGTTACTCTGGAAGTAAGAGTGATTCAAATTCAAGTTGAGTAATAGAGTGAAGAGCCCAAGCCTTGAGATAGAATGCTAAACAAGCAACTGTGATAACGGATAAGCACCAAATCACACGCTTCAAGTCTTGGATCACACCTAAAGTATCATAAGTAAGCATATTTAAGTAATTAATAGTTTTTATCTCCTCTGCATCCCCCATATGATAATTTCTGGATGCCCTCGACGTGATTCAACAGATAAACAACAACAAAAGATGAAATTATACATAAAGAGAAGTCGAAATTTGGATAAAAGACTCACCTCCACTCTCCTTCGTCGTAGGGAGAGTAATCAATGTCTTCTTTTCTAACGCAATTGAACATCAAAGCCGCCAATGAGGCGAAGATCCCTGGGACAATTCAAATCAAAATTAAAAACGACTACATAAGATGAGGTTAAAAAATAATAAGAAGAAGAGAAAGGGAAAGGAACAAACCAGGAAGGTAATGCACGAAGGAGACCTTGACGGAACTGCAAACAACGGCGTCGACCCAGAACCACCAGCCGGCACCAAATACGGCACCGGCAAAACCGGGACCGAAAATCGCCCATAACTCACCCAGATCCATCTCTCTCTCTCTCTTACAAGTTCTTCGATCAACGCACAGGATCAAATTAAAGACGGAAGCTGAAAAGGGCAACTGCTACAGTGGTCAGTGAGAGAGAAGCTTCCTTCGCCGTCTCAACTCCCGAGTGAACGAGACACACGTGCGAAACAGCGCAAGGAAATTACTCTTACCACTTTCTCTCTTTTTCTTTTTCTTTTTCTTCTTCTTCTTTCGGTTTCGTTTTCCCACGTGTAGGCCAGCTCAGCGATTGTTCTTTAATATTAACCGTACCAACTACGTTACATGTCTTTTAAATGCTACCGTCGATCTGGCATCATAATCATTCTGACCGTTTACTATTTAATAGCTGCCTAACTATAATTAGCAGTAAGTGATATCCGGTTTAGGTTGGGTGGGTTTAATTTTACCTATTGTGACCCGTGAACCAACACATAAAAGTGACTCACGCTAATATAGGTGATGGAGAAATGTGTACACTTATGGGTGACTCTCTGAATGTTTTGTTCTTTACCCCAAAAAAAAAAACGCATGGCTCATTTGGGTAATCTTTGGATAGCTTTGTATGTAGTGGGGATATGATTTAGTGTATTTTATATATGGTGCTTTTTCTTGGCCTTAAAGGGATTTGAATTCTTAAGTATTTAACATGACATGCTGGTTTTTGCCAATTGAACCATTTTGGAGTGATTGTGTGTATATATTTTGTAATATAGGAATTCGTGTAAAACAACATTAGATGTGGGCCGACTCAGTGGTCGGAAAATCACCTCCGAATACTAAATCAATAAGTGAATCCCCCCCACTATAAGTGAATCCCCCACAGAGCTCTGGCTAATTGCATAGCTTAATTAAAAACGATAATGGAGATAAACGATTCAAATACCTATGATTTATGTCATACTCTAGTTTATAGATAATTAAACTCTTATTGTCGATCGTCAAATTCATTAATAGTTATCTTTCGTAGTCTTCCGATCATATGGATCATAGGGTTTTCCCCCCTTTCATCTGAATTAGTTACAATTTTCATGTAAGGCATGAAAGAATTATGATATTTGATTTTGAATGCTCAATACTTCACATTAGCTTGAGTATTGTATTTATAGTGTAATCAATTACATGAATAGAAAGTTGAGATATACAAGGAAATAAATTTAAATAGAATACCAACTATTAAGTAACCAAGTGAAATATAATTCAAATTTGAAATTAAAGAGTTTGTCTCTCACTCAAACTCTGCTTTATCAAAGCACGATCATCTATCTTGAATTTTACGGGAGCACGTTTATTTCTATAATCGTCGGGTTCTTTCACGCTTACGATACCTCTAGGTTCAGCTATCAAACGAGTTCGACCTGAATCACTGAACCAACAACGATTAGTCCCAGATGGCTATTATTTTACACTTATCACTTTCTATTTGATTATTTGAAGATTCTATTTGGTTATACTAAATCGATAATCTAAAGTAAACACCTTATAGATTGTTCTCAAGACACTTAGATAAATTACCTATTCTAGCAAAAAAACAAATAGATAAATTATCTATTGCGTTAAACTTGGAAATAGTAAACACAGTTGAGTATTTGGGTGGACCATGGATTGGTCACGGGGATTGAACTTGATTATATTCAAGAAAAGCAAACAATGAGAGTGAATTGACATTTTTTTTTTTTTTTTTTTTTTTGGTGAAGGGTGATTTTATTCATAAGAAGGAAACGGGGAAACAACATAGCCTGGCTCAAGAGCAATCAAGTCTTGCAACCAGGGGGCGTTCACAGGCCAGAAACACCTGGAACCAAGTGAGATGCCACGATGGGCCAAACAATCCGCTATAAAATTGGAAGAGCGGGGAATATAAGAGAAAACGATACAGGCTTTTGAAAGTGCAAGTTCTAGTATGTCTTCCACCACAGGAAAGGCAGCCAAGGGAGCATCAGCTTCAGCATTAAAAGCTTGAATAGCAGACAGGTAGTCTGATTCAATAATGATTCTCTGAAATCCAGCATCTATAGCCCATTGTAAACCAACCTTTATTGCTTCTAGCTCCCAATCAGTCATCAATTCCCCCCGAGAACACAAAGTATGTGGAGCAACATTTTTCTGATGGATTTTTATCTGATCCAATACTGACGTCCTCTTGTTAACTCTTGTTGGACGTTGGATTTTTGACATTTGGATCACCATAATCCAACAGTCAAAATCATTTTATTTGAAACAAATAATAATAATAATAATAATAATAATAATAATATTGTCAATGCAGGCTTGGTGGAATGGTAAAGATCCATACTTCTCAGTGGAGAGGTATTAGATTCAACCTTTGCGGCATTACATTTATAGTATTAAAAAAGCACCAATAAAAAAAAATATAATATATATATAATAATAATATAAATAATTTATGTAAAGAGGAGACTTAATCTTATTTTCAATTCCATTTCCTAACCCCATCGATCTGCAATACTTCGGGTACTTCATTTTATAGAAAAGGTTTGGAAAATACTGAATCCGTTTCACTTGAGGACAAGGATATCCAAACATTACCAAAGGTTTTGATTTTACAGGATTTTGACCATTAACAATGTGAAAAACATAGAGCCAGATGTTTTTTCATCAAAGGAATTTGTAATCCAAGGGATTTTTAGATCTTATGAGATGATAAAGATGCCAGCCATTTCCAAGTAGATTAGGCAAGTTTTACTAATCAACTTAGCTAAGCCTTGTGAGAGCTGGGAAGATTTTATCCATTTAAACTAATCAATTTAGTTTATAAATTCATATTTCATTTTGGGTGGAACAAATTATGTTTTGACTAAAGGTTGTAAAGCAAGTTTACATGGACAATTTGAATTTTTGGATTTTTATGTGGAGCTGAATGATGTGTTATTGGTTGGTAATATCGAAGAAGAATATATGATTTAACGATCAAAGCAAATTGGTTGGAGAGATTTTACAATAATGCAATGAAGCGTTCTATGACCTGCAATGAAGAATGTAGAAATTGAATGACGAACAAGTGCAAAAAACCAAAGGAAGTAGTCTCTCTTTGTTGGATAATATAAACTACGTGATTAGTAAAACGTGTAGAAACCAGTTTTTTTGTTTTTGTTTATGACTACAATATTAGGGTGATGGTTTATTTTTATTTTTATTTTTAAAATAAATATTTTGTTACTTGTGGGCCCCACATAAAGGGAGATGATCCACACTTTAGTTGTTACATTGAATTTGAATATAAAACATGACTTTGCCTTTGGTTTCAAGAATATTCAAACTATAACCTCATATGTAGAAACATTGACCACAAACATTTTAGGTCTACAATTTTATGTTAAGTGAAGAAGCATTTGCTGAACCCATGGTGACAAGTTGGTTAAACGGTTGCCCAATCTGGAGGAAAAATTGACTAAAAAAAAAAAATTCAAAGAGAAAAGAAAAATAATGTCGTAGGGCATCACTGTAAATACGTTGTTTTGGGTAACAAGTAACAACTAACAAAATACGGTTTGGTTGATTATGATTTACGCAGCAAACCTCATGCCTAAAAAAAAATTAAAAAACAAGGGAAAAAAAAAGAAAAGAAAAAAGAAAGAGACAGCAACGGTCTGAAGAGAGTGAAAGCAGTGCACGTGCCCTCACACAAGTTGTTACTCTCACTCACTTTTCTTTCCCTCCATTATTCGCCTCGCTTATGAGTTACGACATAATTACAACGCGCGGAGATATCAATTTGAAACGAAAACAAATTTATATTGTATCTTTATTTATTTATTTTTTCTAAATTTCGCCATTAGAACAAAACCTCCTTGTCTGTCTGCAGAAAACGCGAATCTTTTCCATCTCCCGGTTGACACTCTTCGATTGATCCGAAAAATTAACCTGGATGTAACTGAAACAATCCATAACCCTAGATTTCATTGGTAATCGGCTCATCGTTTTTCCCCCCTCTCATTTGTCTCCTCTGTCGTTGGATGCGAAGAACAAATCCAGGGCTAACTAGCTAGGGTTAGGGTAGGGTTTGAGAGAACGGAGAGTGGTGATGGTGGCTCTAGCTTTTCACGACCATGACTGGAAGCCGATGCAATCGGCGGAAGATGATGGGTAGGGGCGCAGAAGGAGGTTGCGGAACCGAGGAGAAACCTTGCCCTGTTGCTAGGGTTTCGTCCACCAAAATTGCCGGAAGTCGAGAGGAACTTGTTGGTATCGATTTCTACGAACAGGCGCGAAAGGCTTTGTCCGTGCGTTCACCTTTTGATACAGATGAGGCCGTACTCTCGAGGCTTCCTACTCTTCCGTTTGGGTTGTCTGATTTCTTGTGTAAGTATTCCGAGAGTCGAAAGAGGCATAAGAAATCTCATTCTGAATCAGCTGCAAAGTCTACGGGGAGCGAAATAACTGCACATACTCCAGTGCTGTCCAACATTTGGGCTGAGACTGAGGATTACTTCAGGCCGGTTACCTTGGCCGATATTGAGAATTTGGTTCCTGCTTCGTCTTTTGGTTCATGTGCCACTGAGGCTTGTTTATGGATTCCTTCGCTTTCGGATGCTACGGTTAGGACTTGTGATAATGCACTTGAAGTTAGTAATAGTTCACTGAAGAATGTGGAGGAAGACAAGTTAATTGAAATTCATGGTGGACAAGCTGATGTTTTATCTCAAAATGAAACGGGTTTACCCCAGAACGAAATGGTTTCTCCAGTTAGGCCTCCTACGCCTTCGGGAGTTGGTATCGTGTCTCAGCCAGAAGAAGGGTCCTCCGTGGCAGAATTGTCTTCGTTGGCATTGTCGTCTACTGGTTTGGAATGGTTGTTAGGTTGCAGGAATAAAATTCTACTCACTTCTGAGCGACCTTCCAAGAAAAGGAGACTTTTGGGCGGGGATGCAGGTTTAGAAAGACTGGTGTTCGTACAGCCATCAGAAAGACAAGAGTCACTGTTCTGTCATGTCTGTTGCCTGGTTGGCAATGGGGAAACATTGAAGAGAATGCTGGTTTGTAAATTATGTGAAGTTACAGTACATCAGAAATGCTATGGCGTGGAAGCTTTTCCAGATGTGCCATGGTTGTGCTCGTGGTGCAAACTGACTAGTAATGGTGAAAATTCTTTGGTGGGAGAAGTCTTTCTGAACAGTGGTTCTGAGGGTCGTTTGAGGCCTTGTGTTCTTTGTCCTAAACAGGGTGGTGCTTTAAAACCAATTGCCAAGGGCGCAGATGAAACCAAAGACGTTGGCTCTCTGAAGTTTGCCCACTTGGTTTGTTGTCAATGGTTGCCTGAGGTTTATGTAGAGAACTTGAAGAGGATGGAGCCAATCATGAATGTTGAAGGAATTAAGGAGACTAGGAGAAGATTACTTTGTTCTTTGTGCAGGGTGAAGTATGGTGCTTGTGTTCGGTGTAGCCATGGTATGGCGCTGTTCCTTCTTTTTGTATTAATTGTCACTAGTTCTTCCTAGTAGCATACAGTAATTAGTTGTTGCAAACTCCTAGTTGACCTGTTGCTGCACACAACTGAGTTAATTTATTATTTTCCGGATGAATTCTGAGTTTATTTATCAATTATCAAGTGTTGATTATAGTTCACAGATGAAAAGATATGATCGTGTGTTTGATTTCATTATCAAGTTCATTGGTTGTTGTTAATAGCAATAATCTTCTCCTATTTCTAGGTGGCATCCCTCCACTTCCCTCCCCCCCCCCCCCCCCCCGGCACGTGTTAAAAAGCAAGTGGGAGTTTTTTATGTTGTCTTTGACCTTTTATCCCTTCAATGTGCATTGTGAGGCTTCTATAGTTTAGTTTGTTTTGGTGATTTATTTATTTTTAACTCTTTTGCTGGTGCACTAATGGCAGGAGAAACAGTGTCCTTAGGATGCAAATAAAAAATATGTTGTTTAAACAGATAATCCCTAGAAGAGAAAGAAGACCAATCCAAAACCAAGTATGTCATTTGGTACTTTTTTCTGGATGAGACATTGTCTATTTGAAGAGAAGAATAAGTGTACCCAAACAACTCAACAAACATATTTTTATTTAATAAGGGTGCTCACATGGTGGTCTAAACAAAAACTTGAAAGTGTCCTGTTTTCATGTTACAAGCCTTACCCTCACTGATGCAGTATCCGAGCTTTTCAATTCCAAGATCTAGCCCAAGACCTAGTCGAGGGCCAAGGGGGCCCTGTAAGGTTTCTGTCCAGCACCTAGGGTTGTGCTCAGTCGCTCGGTTTAAATTTTATTGCAATCATTTAGTGTAATCGGTAAGTCAGTGGCAAACTTGTTGACTTGCAATCTGTCCATTTGAGGGGCATATTAGGTTTGTAGTTTTTTCTTTTTTAAAACGAGTGGTTGTTAATTACTTCAAGTCAGTTTTTGGACAGGTCTGATTACAAAGGCCTAATAGTATTAGAATTCAATCAGATTAAGGCTTGAATTCAAATCAGGCTAAGAATTCAAAGCCCCTAGAGACCACTCCACTTGATGGATAGATATTAGAATTGATTAATGAACACAAGCTTCCCTTCGAGCAATCCCTTGTACTCTTGTAGTTCTCCTTGGCTTGTGAGATGCTCTTGTCAGCTTGTTGATGCGGGTCCAACACTGAATTAGCCTGTTTTCCTTAGAAATCAACCTAGGTTTGAAGATGTTGGTGTTAGGCAATTGTGGTCATAGGTCTATTATATTGCTCCAAAATTTTGGCGTCTAGGCCAACTACAAAAATAGGTGAATTAATTAGTTTAACTTATTTGACAATGTATAATTTGCCCTACATGAGTTGTCTTTTCTTATGCTTTGTTTCAGCTTAAATGTGCTAGTCTAAATCTATAAGTTTCTAAGATTATATTATCTGCTGTCCAAATATATCAAAGGAACCACATACTGATGACTTATGAAATTGATAGGTTTATATTTTTTGAGAGTGTGGTGAACTTGTTTTGTCCTACTTAATCTTCCTTATGCGTGCATCATTTAGGAACATATACCATATGTAATATGATTAGGTATATGTGTCATAATCTAATTGTAGTTCTTTATGTTTGGAAAAATATCCTTAGTTATGTATCTTATCCTTAGTGCATTGTTTAAGAAAAGAACGCTTATAGGGCTTAGAACGTTGTTGCTCAATGTCCCTTAATGGGGGGAAAAATACTCTTAAGGCAAGTTCTATGGAAAAGACATTCCATGATAGTACTGGATACATGGTTAGGGATTAATTAAATCATTCTCTAAGATTGTATAATATCGCCCCTACGTATATATTAGTGGAACCACGAACCAATGACTTAAAAATTGACAGGTATATAGGGTTTGTGAGTGGAGACCTTGTTTTCTCCTAAGTAATCTTCTCTATTCATCTATCATTTAGAAACATATACCATATATGACATGATTAGGACGTGACATAATTGTCCTTCTTTGGCTCTCTTTGGTATAGTTTAAATTTATGATTATTGGACGTATAAACATGAATAGAAGTATTTGGTATGATTTATTGGCCTGATTTCTATTTAAAATAATACAAAATAATAGAAAATCATAATGAGGTGGAGAATTGTTTATGATTCATTGAGATAAAGAGCTTAATACTATTTATGTGGAAGACTTTAATTAGCATGTGTTTTAATGATACAAAATTGAGGGCAAAAACGTATTTTCTCATAATTTTATTACATTTGTTCAAAATTGTACGCAAAAGAGACGGAGATCTATCTCCTAATTTTTCTCAACTTACCAAAACGATAATTCTCCCATTTCTTGCTCCTGAATCTTTCTCATTCTTATTAAAGAAAAGAAAAATCTCTCTCTTTCGTGATTTAGTAACAAATTTAACATTATGAGTACCAAAAAACGAGTTAAACACCACAAAAAAACTTGCTTCCTAGCATCACTCTTATTTCTCATGTTTGTTTCTCTCTATGGAAATCCTTTAATTCAAATACTCCTACATGTTTCCTTCTATCTATAGTTCTTATCACTTTATGCAATTAGGAATTTAGGATCCACATGATATTGTATTTGATCGATTCTCTAATTCTATTTCTCCCTTTTCAGTATATTATTGCCTTTCTTCAAATATATATGTATTTTTTTTTTAAAAGATACATATATAACACAATTTGCATAATTAACATACCTGACCTTTTTTTCATTATTTAATCTATTATATCTACTAGTAACCAAACAAGTATTATTTATATTTCATAACCTATTTTCATAATCAATTATTCATAAATAAGTCATAAACATAAATATAAATTATGCCAAAGAGACCCTTCATGATTAGAAAAATTATCCTTAGTTAAATTGCTATAGAAAAGAAGGCTTATAAGCCTTTGAGCGCTGCTAGAATGTTCCTCAATGTCCCTTCATGGAAAAAAAAAAACTCTTAAGCCCACGAAAAAAGACAATCCATGAAGTATTGGATGCATGGTTAGGGATTAATTAGATCATTCTCTAAGATTGTATGGTCTACTCCCTGAGTTTATCAAAGGAAACACAAATTGATGACTCACGAGGTTATAAGTATATAGGTTTTGTGAGTGGTGACCTTGTTTTATCCTACTTAACCTTTCCTTATCCAAGCATGATTTAGGAACGTATTCAATATACCGTATGTTTAGGATGCGTTGTACACCAACTGTAGTCCTCCTTCATGCTTTGAATTATATCCTTATTTAGTGTATCTTATGCGAAAGGAAGGCTTAAAGGGCTTATAGAGTCTGTCAAATGTCCCTCAATGTTCCCTTAGTAGAAAAAAATTACTTTGAGCCGTGTCTTGCGGGAAAGATATTTCACAATAGCATTGGATACATGGTTAAGGATTTCAAGATTGTATGACCTATTTCTGAGTACATCATAGGAGCCATGTCCACTGATGACTTACGAAATTGACATGTATATAGGTTTTGTGAGTGGTGACCAAGGAACAATTTTTGATCGAAACTAAAGTTTCAACCCAGGGAAAATGCAAGATTTCTAGGTTTCGACCGAAATATTGAAACCAATGATTTTTTTTTGTTGAAATTTTGACCCTAGGTTTCGGGCCTTATATGACCTCCATTTCATCTATTATCTTGCCTCCTACCTATTTAAAGCATAATAAACACAATAAAACTAGTATTTTGCCCCAAAAAACCACTGAAAAATTTTCGTTCATATATACTAACAAATGATTGGTTCTGACAAGTACAAACTGTATTGCATACATACTGACATACATAGAATCAGTAGCATACATGAATTGTTTGATAGAATGGTTACATATACAACTAGTAAAAAAAAAATAAAATGACCAACTAGATCAAGTGATGGTGTGTCACATATATTAAGTTGAAGCCCATATATCATATATACATACGTATTTTTCAAAATACATAATTTAAAAATAGTTATTAAATTAGAAATTAAAAAAAGGTAGCAAATAATGAAAAAATAAGTTTAACAACACATAATCAGAGATCATAGTCTTAGACTAAACATATATTAATTTCAAGGCAAGACAAGATAATTTAAGGCGTAAACATAACAAAAATAAAAAATGGGAAGTTTGGAACTATTGGGTATGGCTCATGCTTCACATTCTATTGCTGCTGGAGTTTTCTTTGTAGCTATTGTGGTTTAAGAGGTCTTTGGAGGCAAAATATGAGCAACAGATGTGTTTGAAGGCAAAGGAGTCGTGGAAATTAGGTGAAAATGGGATAAAAATCAACAAAAACCCAGGAAAAATAAGTTGGACGTCGAAACTTGCGAAATTTAGGTGGAAACTTGCAAAATTTCGGTTGAAACTTGCGAAATTTTGGTTGAAACATATGATTTCGACAAAATATCTGAAGTTTTATTTCGATTTGAAAAAATGCAGGCATTTCGGTTGAAATTTCAACCATTTCGATCAAAATTTGGTCCATAGTGGTGACCTTGTTTTCTCCTACTGAATCTTCCTTATGTAGTCTTCATTCAGGAACATATTCCATATATGATATGATTAGGATGTGTTATTAACTAATTGTAGTCCTCGTACATGTTTAGAAAAATGTCTTCAATTATGTATCCTATCCTAATGGGGTTACATTATTAACAGTAGTCTTCTGCCCAAGAAAAGCCATTTAGCAAACCACTGGCCATTGCTTCATTTGTGGCATCTTCATACCTATTTAGACATATTCTTCACCTGGTGTGATTCTGTTAGGGCACCTTCTTGACCTACTCAATTATATTTTCTGCTTCGTTATGTTTTTGACAACTGTTCCATCATGCCAAAGGCTACCATTAAATGTTGTACATGCAAAGGGTACGGACATGTGTTCTGTGTCCCAAGCATTTGCTAGCTTATATTGATACAGGTTCTAAGCAAACCTTGGGGTTTAGGCAGTTGATCTACTGCCAGAGCATGCATTAAGTGAAGTCATTGTCAACGATGGTGATTTGGTGCGACATGCCTTTTATGTTCTCTCTCCTATTCTGAGCACTCACAAAGTCAATGAGGATGAAGATTGGCACTGCATCAGTATCTTTTAGACCCACGCAAAATGCAAAACCAATTATGTAGTCTGGTGATGGATGGAGGTGGTTGCATTAATTTGATCCATGAAGAAGCTATTTTGTAAATTGTGGTTGCAGACATACCCAAATCCGAATCCCCTACAAAATTTCATAGGTGGGAACACTAATATCAAGGTTACTGGAAAGTGCTTACTGACCTACTCTAGTGTTGGATTTGTCGATATATTGCACTTTGACGTCCCACCTCTGAAGGTATGTCATGTTCTTTTGGTTGACTGTTATTGTTTGATAAGAAAGCCAAACATTGTGGGAATGCAAATACTTACTCTAATCACGGGCATAAAAGATGAAGTTTTTTCCTGCTAAGGATCTCCTTGAGATTAAAAGAAAGTGTTGGAGTTGTTCCTCCTCCATCAGATATCTTCTTTGGTCCTTTTCCAAACTCGATGGAGCTGAGTTCTTTTCAGAGGAGTAGTGCAGTTACTGCAGTGCCACTTGCCATCATGTAAGAAAGGCAGGTTTGAAAATCCTGTAGTAGATTCTGAATTTCTGTACAAAAGTTATTGGTAGGTCGATACTCTTAATGCTGAACACCTAAAAAGGGAGAACAGGCTGTGGCTGGGTCATTAAATTTGGCAATTTGTAGAAAATTTGAAGGCTGTAGATATGGATAAATTGAGTGAGGACTAATAAAAGATCTGGAGGCATTGACGAGATTATTTTACTGATTGAGCTATTTAGGATGCCATTTGTTCAATTAAATGAATTTAAACGTTAAACGAAAACCTTGATTTGATGTACTTGCGATGCTGAACCAGCTATTGAGCACAGTCATGATGCTTCCGCTGATCTTTTGTTTTGTTTTTTGAATCAGGGTCTTGCAGAACTTCTTTTCATCCTATATGTGCAAGGGAGGCAAAACACAAGATGGAGATTTGGGGAAGGATTGAAACAGATAATGTAAGCGATCTCTTTCCCAACTTGAGAAGGTTCGTCACTGAGTCTTGCCCCGTTATGTATTATGATGGTGCCCCTTTATCTAACTTGCGTTGTATAAATCTTGTACAGGTTGAACTGAGGGTTTTCTGCTCTAAGCATTCACAGTGTCGGGACACTGCAGTTACTCAACATTTAAGTAGCCCTCTTTCTGTTGTTGATGGTTGTGATACTTCTGCATCTGATTCATCTCCTCTGACACTGGTAGAAGGTGAACCAAGCAATTCAAGGGTTGAAATCAAGAATGGGAAACAAAGCATGGTCAATTGTAAAACCACTGATACTAATTATGAAAAATCTGGGGATGCTGGGTGTACGAGACCAGGTTCTAAATGTAAGTCTGAATGTGGTGACGCACAGGTCATTACCATGGAGGCTATAGGAATGAACAGCAATGGGAATATTGGTTCGACATACTCTTTGGATTTTGTACAAATTCTGAAGAAGGTAACTGGGGTATTGTGTGCGTTTATTCTTCTGAACTCACCATGTGTTTGGAAGAAGTCATTGATGTATTTGTAATTTGTTGATGCCCTTGTTATTAACCATCAGCTGTTGCTGCAGATAATTGATCGGGGGAAGGCCTTAGTGAATGATGTAGCAATAGAGATTGGTGTTTCATCTGAATCGTTGACCGCAACACTTGCGGTATTTTTGAAAAAAAAAAAATGCTGTGACTTCTTATTTTTCATTTTCTATTGGTTGGTGAAATTAGTCATGGAAAACTTTTACTGTTTTTCTTGTTTTTTCTTCTGCTTGATTGGGTTACTTTTTCCTGTAGGGAGAGTGTCCATCCTTTCCCCCTGACTTGCAGTCCAAGATAGCCAAGTGGCTTGGAAGTCATGCTTATATGGGTACTGCACTGGAAAACTTGAAAACTAGGAGCAGCTCCACAATTTCATCAAAGGCTTTGAGTGCAGCACGTGATGTTCCTAATGGAGTTTCAGTAGCAGATTCCAGTTACCTAGATGCTGTTCCTCTCAAGTCAGTTCCACCAAGGCGGACAACAAAGAATAACATAAGGATCTTAAAGGATAAGCAAACTCTAGGCTCCTCAAAGGAAATACTCATCAAGCAAAACATCAATGTACTACTGGCAAGTGAAATTAATGAGAAACCGCTTGTTCTAAGTGAAGAGTTGAAAGATAGTTCTGGTGGTGAATCTGGTGCTGCTCTGAATGGAGATTGTTGCAATGATCCGTGTGTCTCTCGCAAGGTTATATACCAGCACTAGCAAATTCAGCATTCTTACTAAAATATTGGTTTAACCAAGGAACGAAAGTTCGCTCGGTTCGCCGGGTTCGCTACCGGGCGAACTGGCGAAATCTCGGCGAGATTTCGCCGATATTTACCTGAATTATATAATAATATATTATTAAATAACATGATGATATGATTGATGAGTGATGGCTCGCATGCGTTTAAAGTTTTGAAGTTCAAAAAATTAATAAACTATATCCTTGTTATTCTGCAAAAGCGTCAGTAGTTTCAGCCTCATGTTTATCTTTAATATTTTTTATTTCATTTTTTTAATAACTCCATTATTCTCCATCAACCACGTGTGCGTGCGGATCAAATTCACAACTTATAATCTCAAAAAAATCAGAATTCAATCTTCATCACTTCGTCTTCCTCAGTCCTCGTCTTCTCCGTCCGGCGACTCACTTCGTCTTCCTCAGTCCTCCTCGTCTTCCTCACTTCTCCGTCTTCTCCGTCCGGCGACTCACTTCGTCTTCCTCAGTCCTCGTCTTCCTCACTTCTCCGTCCGGCGACTCAGCAATCACTTCGTCTTCTTCAGTCCTCGTCTTCCTCACTTCTCCGTCCGGCAACTCAGCAGTTACAATCAGGGTGCAGCAGACTCTTTCTAACGGCTGGCTTTGCTGAAATCTGTTTTCTTTTTTAACCAAAATCACATAGCAATACCGAAGAACAGAGGCAATACCAGAAGACAGAGACGATGCTTCAATTGATCGAGGAAGACGCGGACTCCTTTGCACAACGAGCGAGCGACCGGAGTTGATATCCATGGTTGAAGATTTCTACCTTGCCCACTGTTCCTTGGCTGAGCGGTTTGATCTTCTAAAATCAGGCAATGGAAACCGACTGTTGGGTTCTCCTCTTCACCGGTTACAGATTTGGAGAAATATCGCCGACGTTCGGCGAGATATCGCCAGTTCGGCAAGAAAAGGCGAGATATCGCCGATTTCTCGGCGATATCCCGCAAATCTCGATTCGCTCCCTTGTTTCGTTTCGCCCCCTGGCGAAACTGGCGAATTTCGCCGAAATTTCTTTCCATGGGTTTAACCTTTCTTCTGTGATTAAAACCCTGAAACATAAAATTGGAGTTAATTCTATATTTTCAGTTAGGATTGTTGATTCAGATTTTTATTAATTTTAATTTTTTTTATCTTGTGGTAGAAAATTTTGGTTGATGTTTCCACTTTTCATTCTTTTTCAGTTGATAGATTTCTTGTAATTAGAATTTGGTGTGAATTTTATGCTAGGCTTGCTAATACAATTCAATACAATTTATTGGTTCCATTTATTTTTCAGTGCATTTCTTGCATGCTGTTCCAACCCGCCAACCCCAATAAAACCCGAAGTTTGAGAAACATTCTTGCTATCTTGTTATACGTCACATCTAATCTTTGAATGATATGTTCACATCTGTAGACTTTATAATTACCTATATTACTTGATTCATTTTTCCTTTGGAAAGTACGTTTCCTCCAGCTGTTCTTGATGAGTTATTGCTCTTCTAAGAAATCTGCTATGTAATGCTGCAGAATCTCCTCTCTTTCACCCTTACTGATAGCGCGAGTCATTGTTTTATACTACTGATAGCAGCATTACTTGTGCTATTAGGTTCCTTTTGCTGGTTTGTAGTTGAAAAGATTTGACTTCTTGACAGGATTTAGGGAAGAACAATCTGGTCAAATGACTGAACATGCTGTTTGTTGTTCTTAGTCTAAGATCTGGGGGATAAAATATCATGTCAACTATGACTTTTCTTCCTAACTTTGTACATTTCTTGGGTTGGGCTTGCTTGAATGTTTTTTGCTCTTGAAGGACAAAATGTTTCTTTCTCCACTTACTAGGCCGTTATCTGATTCATTGCTTTAATGGTCCCTGAGAAGGTGCAATTTGTTGACTTAATGATCCATCACCAACATTCTCCTTGTTTCCAGGAGCCTCTGCTATCCCTCTTGTTGTTTCTAATCTGTATTAATGCTAAATCTTAACTTTTATATCTGCCAATGACAGCTGCAAACTACCAAGACTTGAGGTCTTGGTAGTATGCTGTTCCATGCTATGCAGCATGGTGGCTGTGTGACTAAAAGCCTGGTAAAAGAAAAATTCAATCTGGTTTCCTTGAGGAGTTTAGCCTAGTGCTTGTCTGTAACTAACAGTGAGTTAGTACGGTCTAGAAAGTTCACCAAGGAACTTTATGATTTTCTTGGGAGCTGAAAATTGGGCAGTTACTATGAAAGCTTTCCTGCTCTATGCATCTCTTAGGCTTCCTTTTTGTTGACAACACTGAATTAGCTTCTATGCTGTGGGATTAGTGAAGCACTTAAAAGTTTGTGTATGACATGCTTCTTTATTCATTTTCTGTTAAAAAAAATCCATACACTTGGCCTAAAGTATACTGAATGATACCAACCCACCCATGTGGTCTTTTGCCTTGAATGCTGAAGCATGCAATTTAGATTTTGTTTGGCCTATCAAGTCACCCTTTCATCCAGGGAGTAGATCATCCTTTCACCTTTGATACCGTTGATTGATAGTGCAGTGATTGGTTGGGTTAGACTATTGGAGGACGGTTGGGATGTGGGAGTTTCTAATTGGGACATAAAGTTGGAAGATTATGGAGATCTAAGTACCTGCATCTGCAAGAAAACCACCAAGTAGTCCACGTAATTTAGTGGATTTCTGTGTTTATTAGATCTCCATAGTTGGTTTCTATTTTCGTGTTTTAAGTTGAACAGGTCCAAAATGGTTTTGGTTTTGGTTTTTTTTTTTTTAAATTTTTTTAAATTTTAATTATTTATTAAATTAATAATTGTCTAGGATTTATTCATGTATTTTGAACCCTATCCCTCCCCTCGATTTCTAAAGAGGGATGTGCTTTATGAAGCAGCTGGTAGAATCTTTCCTTCTCCTAGGCTGTTTAGAATGTGGAAATTTGGCCTTTGTACATAAGATAAATCATGGGGGGTTTTGGGTGGGTGGGGGAGGCCTTTTCTCAATCCACAGTTTTGGAATTCCTGCTTGTCAGCTACTGCTGCTGCGTATCTTCTCCACTAGAAGATTTGTCTTGTGTTTGATCAAGGCTGGTGGGACTGGTGTTTGATCCAACTGACACCTTGTGGCGTGAAGCTTGGGTGGTTCATTTTGAAGTTATTTACTTTCCATTATTGTTCTATATTCAACTTTGGTTCAAGCTTGATTCGGCTTTCCATTATTGTTCTATATTTAAGTTTTGGTTCAAGCATCATTGACTTCAACAGAGATTCTGGTCCAAACTGCCCATCAAAACAGTGCCATAACCAGATAGATTTCTTCTCTCACACATTGGGAAACTTGATCAAACCTTGTCACATTCTGCCTGCCAAAAGTAGCCTAATTTGGTGGTGGACCTCAGTGTATCCTGATTAGAGATCTGGATTTTCTTGGTTCCCAAACTTGTATGGTTCAACTTTAGTATAAATGCTGATGTGCAAAGATGTTCATACAGCTAGTTTTATTCTAGAATTCCGCGTATGCAAGTGATTGTGGCCTTGATTGTACTTTTCCCATTAATAGAGTTATTTGATATTTGTTTGGCAAATATGATTAGGAAAATTATTTTCCGCTGTTTACCCTAGCCTCTATTTAGTTTTACAGAGTGACGTGAGTTGGAAAATATTTTGGAGTAAGAAAAGTTGGCTGGGTGCTTGTTAAGATGAGCTGCAGTGGTCCTGTACCAGTGGAATACCTGCATGATATATGTCAGGAGAATCTTCCTAGTTGTTCAAATGCGTTTATTTGGATTTACCTTGTGCATTTGGAGTAAAAAGAATCTCTTAGCTACCTTAGCTACCAAGGTTTACTTACCTCATTCCTTTCCATGTTGGATGGATATTCTTGCACCAATTGTATCTGGTGACTAGAAGTTTGTATGGACTCTTCTGGTATCATAAGCTCTTCTTGACCATTTTGCATACTAATTGCTATGTACAAAAAAAAGTATTCAATGGGGGCACTATACTCAATTATGAACTTGACCATTTTTCTGTGGGTTGCAGTGCATTGATTGAATTTTTTATTATTATTATTTTTTATTATTTTTTATTTTTATTTTATTTTTATTTTTTTTGCATTTGCAACCTTCTCCTTTGTATACTTTCATTTTGGAAAGACAAAGGGAAAATATGTGTTTGAATGTATGGACTATTATTGTGCAAAGTAACACGTAGTGCAATAGTAACCATTGTGACCAGTTGATCATGGGCCCATACTTGGAAACAGCCTGTGTGCGAAGGTAGAGGGAAAAAGATTGCATATGTTATGATCCTCCCTAGATCCCACAGTGGGGAGAGCCTTGTATACTGGGTACTCCTTATGTTAAATGGCCCAAGATTTTATATGGCCTCATAAATATTCATAATACATCCTTATCCTATCCCTGTTGGCTTGTTCATATCAAGGTTTGTTTGCTTTATTTTTATTCTTTATTTTTTGTGGTTGTAATTCTGCATGTTTCAGCTAGCCATATTTTGGGTTGCAACTTCAGGAAAAACCTAATTAAGCATTTCTAAATAGATTGTAACCTTTTATAATTAATAAATAGATGTCCAAAATTATGGTTTGATTTTGTACCCTACGTTGGTAGTATACACCATATCCTGACACTTTGATGTATACTTTCTCAAATTTCACCATAATTAGTGAAAACACAGAATTCAATGAAAACCACGAAAATACAATCTCTAATTGTTACAGTTACAAGTATACAACCAAGGTAAAGCACTCCTACCAGATGGTTCTGAAATGGTTCCTCAATCTCGCTTGAAACATATGGGAAAAAATGATATACCTTTAAGTTTGGATCTTACACAAATCTTGCTCAAGTCATTGCCATAGCTGCGCTGCAGTGGTCCCCAGCAACTTCGTTTCACCTAGAAATGTTGGTGATTTTGGCCGAAAAGAAAAAGAATAAGCTAAATCTGTGTCTTTTAATTGTTTTTTTTTGGGGTGATTTTTGTTGAGTTTATCCACTCTTAACAAGTGAAACTAAATGATGAAATGGATTGAAGTTTTGATCCATGTCGAATTGTTGATGCTTTTATATGCACTGTTTTATACCAAAACCAAGTTGAAACCGAACTTTTGGCTGGTGCAGAAATCTCTGTTGAAACCTTACTTTTTACTGAGATACAGTCCCTTAGATCTTTGCTAAATCTGAAATATTTTTGCACCATCTTGGTGGTTTGGATTGCGATTTTGAACTTGATATTTTAAAGTTCTCACTAGTGGCATAAAAAGTTGTGTGGGGGTGACATTTTTTTTTAATTTATTTCTTAACAGTTCCATTTGTTTGCAAGATAACAAAAGGGTGAAAAAAATAAACAGATGGGACCCAATGGTAGTGGGTGCGGGAATAGGAGAGGAAAAGAAAGTATTTTGTGGAAATTGAAAATGTGGGTCCCGTGATAAATAAAATTACACTTTTTTTCTTCCATTTCCCTACCTTTCCCACAAAGTCCCACCTAAAAGTGTAGGACTTGGGTGTCACATTAGCAGACAAGCTTCCTTAATTCGCAGACAAACTTCCTTAAATTAAGGAAGCTTGTCTGCTCATTTCCCACCCTAGTGAACAAAAAAAGAAAAAAAAGAAAACCATGTTTCGGGATTTTGGAAACATTGAACTTTCCCCACCGCTCTTGTGCACCCCGTTTTATTCTATCAAACAAACACTTCCTAAATTCTTTTGATAGGTAATCTCTCCATTCTGTTTCTCTTGATAGGTAGTCTCCTCATTCTGTTTCTTTTGATGGGTAGTCTCCTCATTCTCTTTCATATGATAGGTAGTCTCACATCCAACCCAATGAGTTTAGTTGAAGTTTGAACATGCCTTTAATGTGCATTGCAGATTAGCATGGAGTCTTCAGGGAATCAGGAGGTCGGTTCTTCTGGTGATGAATCACTTAGATCTGAAGGTATGTTGAGATCACTGTCTGGCTAATTTGGGGTAATATGAGCATTGCAGCAGGTCTGATTATCTTTGATTCACTTTCAGATTTATTTATAAGTTTGATCATTTTATGAATGCTGGGTTAAGCATTATGTTGGAGATGATTGTGGTTTTCAAATTTAGTTTCAGATTGATCCTTTTTAATTTATCATTTCATGAATGTAAAGTAAAGCATTATGCTGGAGATGATCTTTATTTATTTATTATTATTTTTTAAAATTTCAAATGAATTAGAACTACTTTGGGGTATCTTCTAACTTACTCCATTTTTACCGCTAAGCTGGGCTTGTTTCAGTTTGTTGGGCTGTAGAGACACATTGATGGCTTCCCATGATTCACTAAGCTACTGTCCAACTCCCTTTATTGTTTATGACTTTGTGTAATTTATTTTATATGACTGCTTTTCCTATCCCCATAAAATTTTAATGTGCCCCGCACATTTTATATCAAAAGATCCTAGCCTTAAATTGTTTTATATTTGCATAATTATGAGTGGTTAGGAAGTTACTGGCATTGGTTGCGTGCAACTGATAAATGTATTATGATATTGTAATGATGTTAGCATTGTTTTCTATACCAGATCCCGAATGTTCTGTGTTTTTTTATGTAGTTGGGGAATTAACTAGGATCTGACAACAACCAAACCCAAATTTGGAAAATTAGGTTTAGGGTAGAAAACTGGGGATCTAGCGTTTCTAGTAGGAATTTGGGCATGTGATTTGACTGCAGGAGAAGTGGAAAGGGGTACTTCGATCCAAATATGGGCTGAAATTGATGGTTGGGTCATGAGATTTAAAAGTTAGGTCTTCCCGCTGAAAACTGGTAAAGTAAAATTCTTCTAGGATCTTTATTGTCAGATTAGAACCAGATTCAAATGGTTTTGGGGATGAATGTCCAATAGTTGGATTGGGCTGGGCAGATTGTTCTCAAAAGCTACCTTGTTTGTGTTCTTCTGGAAGATTAGGAGAGTGCAAAATTCAAAATTGACTCACTGTGGTGGTAGTCCTTCAATGGCAGCAGCTTCAAGTAGGCAATAACCTGAAACTGCTGATCACACAGACAAAATAGGAGCTTTAATTGAAACACCCGACACTGACACAGATTTCTAGGACTTCAAACACTGAGGAACCAGTGGCAACTTCAACTTGAAATAGGAGGCTGACGCGTGGACTTTAAACACCAAGGAATCAGTACTTGGACTGGAAACACCGAGGAGCTAGTTACTTTGAACTTCAAACACTAGAGAAAGTTCTCTTGCAGGGCAGGAAGACAGCAGCCGAGTTTGCAGCCAGCAATTTCAACAATCAAATTCGTGTTTAAAGAAGTACGCTATTACAACCTCACATAAAAGGCTCTAAAATAGATTCCTATACCATAAAGGAAAGGCCTAACCAATATTGAATCTATTAGGGAGCTTGAGTTGTCTGGGAAACTAAAATAGACTCAAAATACTGCTAATTGTTCATGTGCTAGTCAGATGCTAACTTAACTTGAACCCTCTGGAATGGAACTAAATTAAAACAACCTAAAAGCTAATTACTGAAGATATTTTTGTATTCAACTTAATTAGACCTGTTTTAGGTCCATTAAGGTGGCTGATACTAGTTAAACCCATGGGATCAAAGGCCTATAACATAGATAACCAAACCCTGTGTTATTTTGTAAGAACAGAGGTCCATCTTGGTTATGAATCTGCATCAGTTATAGTTCTTCTTTGATTCTAATACTGTGTTCTGGACTGGTAATCTGGCTGTAGGTGCCGAGTGTGACACATTGAAGAAAACTCAAGGTAATGAGGCTGATACTTCTGTACTGAATACTTCTGTGGATTCTGATGTTGAAGAACCTACTTGTACAGCTGATAGCATGACCCGATTTATGTGTAATCATGAGTAAGACCAAGTTTGCAAAGTCAAATTCCATCCTTAATCTTTGGAATATTAATCTGTGGTTAGATGAAGCCTTGATCATGTTATATTTATGTCATTTATGGTCCTGTTATGCAGTGTTAGAGAAGTATCTTCAACAAGTTATATTCATCTGCTTTCCAAAGAAAAAAACACAGCTGATGACAGTGTTGGTAAGGTCTTTCCCTTGGGTTAGTTGAGTGTAATATTTGGAATGGCTTAAATGATCTTTTATTTTGTACATTTGCAGGATCAATTGATAAAGACATCTCTTGCATTGAGGCATCCGATGGTTTAAAACTTGAACAGTTGGTTAAGGCCAGAATGACGGGAATCTTGGATTACTCTCCAGAGGATGAAGTAGAAGGAGAACTTATTTATTATCAGCATAAGTTAGTTCAGTTAGCAGTTTCGAGCAAGCAATGCTGTGGTAACACCTTTGATCATGAGTTTGTATCCACGTTATTTTGTTTTAATTTTTTTGGTAATTGTGTTGGATCTAAGGTTCTCAAATTGTAATCCTTTTGTTTATTGTTTTTATGTTATTTATCCAATCAGATATGTGACTGTACTGTGCATATTGTGTTTGAACTGTCCCTGCAGCTGATTTAATGTTTAGGGTTGTGAAAAATCTTCCAGAGGAGATGGATGCTGTCGGGGACCAAAAATGGGATGATGTACTTGTCTATCAGTATCTTTGTGAGCTTAGAGAAGCAAAGAAACGAGGAAGGAAAGAGAAACGCCATAAAGAAGCTCAGGCTGTGCTCGCTGCTGCGACTGCTGCAGCAGCAGCTTCTTCGAGGATTTCATCGTTTAGGAAAGATGGGCATGATGAATCTGGTCAACATGAGGTTTGAAGTTCTTTTTGCAGTCGTACATCATTAATGTTAATTGAAAGATGAAACTGACAATGCTGTTCTGCCTGCATAATCTTTGAAGGTCAATACCATTAGTGGGAGGACTAGGCTTCATTCTCATTTGTTGCCACGGCCAAAGGAAACCCTCTCAAGGTTGGATAAGTCAAGGGCTTCATCAGAAAATCAGTCTAATATCTTCCAGTTGACCTCTGATTTCTCGAAAGACAATCCAAGATCATGTGATGTATGCAGGCGGTCAGAAACAATGTCGAACCCTGTCTTAGTTTGTAGCAACTGCAAGGTTTCTATCTTTTCTTGTATATTAAGTCATATTTCTGATTTAGCTTTTGGATTTAATGATGAAATTATACTGACAGGTTGGGGTTCATTTGGGCTGTTATCGTAATGTGAAAGATCCTGTTGGTCCATGGTACTGTGAATTGTGTGAAGAGCTATTGGCATCAAGAAACCCTAGAGCCATACCTCCAAATTCTCGGGAGAACCCCTGTTTTGTTGTACACTGTGCTTTATGCGCTGGCTCGACTGGTGCCTTCAGAAAGGCAGCTAATGGTCAGTGGATACATGCTTTTTGTGCCGAGGTTAGTCTTCAATTGTTATTCAATTGGTTGAACTCCTCTTTCCTGTCTACTTTTAATGAATTACTTGAATAATGTTTCATTTCTACCTTGTGCTATGTAGTGGACGTTGGAATCAACATTTAGAAAGGGGCAAGTCAATGCTTTACAGGGGATGGTATGGGCACTATTTTAGGTGGTTAATTTGGCTGGCATTCAATGTATGTAATATATATGAACTCTGTTAATTGTGGCACGTTCAGGAGACCGTTATGAAGGAAAGGGATGTTTGCATTATCTGTCGTCGAAGAGTTGGTGTCTGCCTAAAGGTGAGGGTTGCGCTACTATTTTCTCCTATTCTCACTGTTTTTCTTCAACTTAAAGCATTGTGGAATTAATGAATTTTTGACCTGTAAATGTTGAATTCTTCTTGCAGTGTAACTATGGGAACTGTCAAAGAACATTTCATCCTTTTTGTGCAAGAAATGCTGGCCTCTATTTGCACGTGAAGATTAGTGGGGGCAAGGTTCAGCACAAGGGTTACTGTGATAGGCATAGTGTGGAACAGAAGGAGAAGGTGATGTTACAGTTGGTTTATGTCTAGCGTGGTTCTTTTGTTCTCTTCATCTCTCTCTCTCTCTCTCTTGCCCCCCTATTCACCTTAAGCACTTTCTACAGGCTGAGACCCAGCATCATGGGGCAGAGGAATTAAAAAGCATCAAACAAATTAGGGTAAGTGAACTATTTAATTTTGGGTAAATTTCTATTTCTCCCCTATAGTTGCTCTCCATTTACTCTTACTCCCCTCTCAAAGGTTTCACCTATGATCCCCCCAAAAAAGTGAACTATCTCTCCTTCTTCCCTAATATTTCAAAATGGCCAAATTATCCTTATCTTTATGAGTCAGTTTATATTATTTCTTATTTCTTTTTTTAATATTAGTTTTTTCTTCCCCCCCTTTCTTTCCTCTTCTTTTTTATAGGAATCTGTTAAATTGATACGATGTATTTTTATTTTTTATTATTAATTTTTTTACTTTCTTTTCTATGCTACCAAAAAAAATCACCTCTTTTATAGGAATCTGTTAAAACATAATAAGATCTAGATGTACTAAATTTGTATTTCTTTTATATTTTCCTTTCTCCCTCTCTTATGGTATCTATTGAAAGCGAAAGGGAAAAAAAGAAAAAGAAAAAAAAAGAAAGAAAGAAAATCCTGTAAAAGAAGGAAAGGGAAAAAAGATTAAATTTTTTTTATTTTTTATTTTAAAAAGCACCCAATCATGTTTAATGGATTCCATAAGAGAGGGATAAAGGAGAGAGAAGGAAGAAAAACTGATAAAAAGGGAAGAAATCACTTTAATCAATTAATAGAGTAAAATTATGGTAATTTGGCTATTTTGAAATATCAAGGAGAATGAGAGGTAATAGTTCACCTTTTTGGGGGGGAACTAGGGATGTAACTTTTGACAGGGGAATAAGAGTAAATCAAGAGTAAGTATAGGGTAGAGAGAGAAAAATTTCCTTTAATTTTTTGCCCCTCATTCAGTTATGGATGCCTTTTGTCTTGCTTGTAAATTGTTGCATTATTAATGATTAAATGCTTGTCTTTCCCTGCTTTTGCTAGTCAAAATGTGGAGTTGGAGTTAGGAATATGTTGTGGTTCCCTAAGGATACATTTCTTATGGAAAATTGTAATTGGGTTGCATAGTGGGAACTCCTGGCAATGTTAGTAAACTTTGATTGATGTTAAGAACTCAAGGTATCTTAAGGTATCTTAAGGGATACAACTACAACAAGCCTTGTCCCAGCTAAATAGGGGCTACATAGATCCTTGCCGTCTAATAAGCTCTATTTGAGGGCATACGAGGTAGAAGGTCCAAATTATGCATATCCTTTCTCACCACTTCTTTTAAGGTTATCTTAGTTCTGTCCCTAGTTCTTCTAATTCCTTCTAGTTGGATTAAATTGCTTCTTTGTAAAAGGGCATTTAAAGGTCTCCATTGAAGAGCTTGACTGTGCCACCTTAATTGACTTTCTCGTAGCTTATCATTTATTAGAGCTACTCCTAGTCCAACTCTAATATGCTTATTCCTTACCTTATCCTTCTTAGTTTCGTCACTCATCAATTTAGCATCCTCATTTTTGCTACATTGAGTTTATCTATATGATGCTTCTTAATAGCTCAACACTCTGCACCATACATCATAACTGATTGTACGATGGTCTTATAGAATTGTACTTTGGGTTTTAAAGGAATATATTGATGACCTTGGCCACACTTCTCCACTTCATCCACCCTATTTTAATTCCTTGGGAAAACATCATACTCTATATAATTTATTTGTTTATTTTTTGCCCTATTTTTGATTGAGAGAAGGTATCTAAAATAATCACTTTGTGGAATCTCCGTCTCATCAAGTTCTCCACCTCATCATTTGTTCGATCATGACCAAAGTTACATACTAGATATTTCATCTTCATTCTACTTAGTTCAAATCCTCGATTCCAAAGTTCCTCTCCATGATTCTAACTAAGCAACTTGGTACCAATCCCTACTTTTGTCTCATATACTAAAAATGGAACATCATCTTGAATGTCTTTGGATAAATCATCCATTATAATTGCAAATAATATTTGGCTAAAAGTTGATTGTTGATGTGGCCCAACTGTATTGGAAATCCGCCATCTTGTTCCCCAACATTCCCTTACTTGTAACTGAACAATCATACATATCTTTAACTATGTCCACGTATTTACAATCATACATATCTTTAGCTATGTCGGCGTATTTCCTTGCAACATTTATTTTCTCTAGTACTTGCCAAATTAACGCTCTAGTGCTCTATCATAAGTTTTACCTAGGTCAACAAGAACCATATGGAGAATTTGTTACATTCTTTGTACCTTTCCGTAAGTCTCCTAATAAGTTAAATAGCTTCCATTGTAGACTTCCCGGCATAAAAAAGGTTTATTCTTGGGCTAGGTGTGGTCTTGGGGGTCCTCGGGGCACAACAAGCGTAGATCATTTTCTTAGTTTTATTTTCTACGTACCGATCTAGGACTGTTATGCTTTGCATTTATGTTCTTTTAGTGAAGATCTGTTCATACTGATTGAGGATAAAATTCATTAGACACTGTTATTTTCTTTCTTGAAGTTGAGAGACAATGAAGTGCTGAGAGGCTTGGCTGGTGACAGCCAAAACCTCTAGGGCTGAGTCCTATCTGAGAGAGCCTAATCCACCTATCCTCTTTGCTTTCTATCCTCCTTTTCTCTTATTTGTTCTCCCAACCATATCCTACTTCTGCTGAAATATTGTGACTACTGTAACTACTGAGGATCCATCAAAAACTGCTCTCCACACCCACCAAAGCTTTTGTGTTCCCAATGCTGTTATTTCTCCTAATCAAATGGGCCTGCTTTTGTTCTGTGATTTAGCTGCTTGCTGCAACATCAGATCCACTGTAACAGTAATCTGAATGGCTTGATGATAAGTAAGAGTAATCTGAGATATTGAATGCTTTAACTCATTGGGGCCTGCTGCTGCTCTGTGATTTGGCTGGTATGCTGATACAACGTAAGATTTTGGATCAGGTAGCTACCAATTGGGGAAGAAAAGGACAATGAAGTAATAAGAAGGAAAGACAACCAGTCAATGACTGGATTGGTGTGGGGGAAGACAATTTTAATGCCTATTGTCTGAAGTCAGACTCTTCTTTGGACTTTATTTTTTACAAATTTGATGGTGCTACTATGTTTAAAAGGCATAAAACAGGTTATTTAGAAAACTCTTCCACCCCCACCCCCCCAAAAAAAAAAAGAACCACAGATTTGGCAGCAAAAAAATTTCCCCAACTCGGTGAGATCTTGGTCCAACTTGGATTTGTTAGGAGATTGAGTTGGTCACCGAGGCCCAGATCTTAAACCATGACTAGCAAATCAGTGGAAGAGGGGAGGCGGTCGACTAGAAATAAGAAATAAAAATAGAAAGACAAAAGAGTCCATAAAACAAGACTTGTATTGTGGGGATGTGTGAGAGAGACTGCAGGTGAAAGAAAGAAGGGAAACCATAATCATGGAGGAAGGGGTTTATTACATTTCTTATTTATAGAAACAGAAATCCCCTAAATTGACTTATATAGCAGCTGACGCAGCTCTGGAAGCCTCCGGCTTCAACGGGTATTTCTCTTTCTAGCCCCAGGTTAATCGACTCTGGGGTGGGAGTGAAAGCAAACCATGCTTGGGGGTTGCCTTCGTGCCTTGAAATCACCTTAAACGGACCGTAGGACGTCTAAGGTTCCATCTTCTTCTTGCTTGCTGGGCAGCGAAGCTTCGTAGACACTAACCGCATATCTGATTGATTGGGAGATCTAACGAAAAGTCAATCCGTTCCGGCTCCTTGCCACTAGTGATATAATTAATACTTTCTTAGTCATAATTATTTTTGGTGAATACCCAGGTAAACATCTCTGTGGCCTGACTGTGTCATATTGGTGTTGCAAGGTAGAGCATTCATGAAATTAGACATTATTCATCTGACGTGATCATAATTACTGATGGGAAGAGAAATTCTTTGCAAAAATCTTCAGTCATTTTTGGTTAGGTTGTTATTTTGTTTTTCCTGTTATGTTGTTGTGCTACTAGTATTTTAAGGTATTGCCATCAATAAAATGACTGACTAGTACTTTACGTGATGCAGGTTGAACTTGAGAAGTTGCGCCTTCTTTGTGAGAGAATTATCAGACGAGAGAAGTTGAAGGTACTTCATATTTATGTATAGATTGAAATTGCTAGTACTTAAGATCAACCGCATCTCTCTCTCTCTGTCTTATAAACTTTATTACAGACCTGTTTCAAATGATATGATCTTTTCCATTGCTTTGGCAGAATGTAGCTTTCATGTACTAATATTGCTGGTATTATTTTTGCAAAGTGACTCAACTCTTAATTTTTTTTTTCTGGCCATGCAAAATTTCACTTTTCTTGCATCCATAGAAACCATTGAGAATCCTCATCAGTGGATGGTTCCAAATTTCTGCTGCTTTTTGCAACAAACTATCCCGATTACAATCTTGCTTCCAAGAGGTTTCTGCAACAATTTTGAACCCAAGCGAGCTTTTCTCTTCAAATCATTTTTATTAGTTTAATATTCTAAATAATTGCTGGATTCGCCCTGTACCGCTTTCTTCAGTGTTTTGAAAATTATCACTTTTCTGGTCTATGCAATTTTTTTCTGGTCGGATGTACTCCTGGTCCATCTAATTTTTTTCTAGCCAGATGTACTTATTTTGTTTCTGTATTAAAATGCATTTCTTCAAGATAGTGACATCTTTTGTTAAGAGGTTGCGCTTCATTCAATGGTAATGCTTGTCCACTGTGACCAAGTGGGTCACTGGTTCAAGTCTTGGAAATAGCCTATCTGTGAAATCAGGGGTTAGGCTCTGTATTATGACATTCTTGAGATCCTATAGTGTTGAGAGCCTTGTGAACCAGGTACACCTTTTTTTAAGTGACATGTTTAGTTGCAAAATGAAAGTAAATTATTGTATTTTTTAATTGATATCTTTCTTCTCCTATTTCGACTGTCACTGTCTCCACCCACAATACCCCCTCCCAAAAAGAGGGGAAAAAAACTTGCAATGTATATGTATTAAACCTTGATTTATTGTTCATACTGTTCATTCACTTCTGTACTTGATGAGGCTAGTTACTGTTTCCTCAAGGTATGGTTCGTATAATATTATTGCATAATTAGGGATTTTTTTCTCTCTATATTATTGGATAATTAGGGATTCTTTTTTTCTGGTATAAAATTTTGGTTACAAGGGCGGTCAGCCGGTCACTATATAAAATCTAGGATAGATATCTCTATCATTGGTCTTCCCAAAATCTAACTCATCCTTTTTCTCGCAAGTTCCTCCTTTCTGATAACTAGTGATAGAACTTCATGATGATGTTCATACTTCACAGTTCTCCAGGACAGTTATGTTATGTGGTTTCTTATTGAACTTTCTTTCCCTCGATTTGAATGGTCTACATATGCTTTGGATAATGAAGATTGAATTATTCTCTGTTTTCACAAGTGCTCTTGTTGGTTAGTTTCATGATTCATTATTTAGTTTTGCTGAAGAAGTATGTCTGGTCTTAAATTTTCTGTAATTTTGGTAGTCTGTGTCCTGTAACTTGTTCAAATTTCAAGGGTCATCCAAGTATTATGTCCAATGTCTTTTTTTTGTCCTTTGGCAGCGGGAGTTGGTTGTTTGCTCACAAGACATCCTTGTGTCAAAGAGAGATGCTGTTACGTTCTCTGTTCTGGTTAACAGTCCATTCTTCCCACCTGATGTTAGTTCCGGGTCTGCTACCACATCCCTCAAAGAGCATGATGAACGTAAATCCTTCAGCGAAGCATTCCAAAGATCTGACGACATCTCTGTGGATAGCAAAGTATCTGGTAAGCACAGATTTACAATTCCTGTGCCAATGGATGTTGATCAACAGACTGATGAAAGTTAACATCCCAACGCCCTGCTGCATAATTGCCGACAGAAAGGCCATCATTCTATGGGATGCAACTCCCACAAAGACCTTTTTCATTTTCTTCATGGAATCTGACAGATGATGTGGAGAGGAAATGGAAGTTGAGGAAGGTATAGTACTACAGTTTAGTCATATCTGGGTGCGTAGTTTTATCATTTTTTAGGATCATCTGATGCTTATTCCAGTGATCAATAATGCAGCAAACTGAGAACCTTCCGAAAGAGCTGATTATGACCTCAGGTCAAGCATCTGTGCAGAATCAGCGATTACCTAAAGGATTTGTTTATGTTCCTACTGGCTGCCTTTCAAAGGAAAACCTAGTAGCCTGTGACACGGGTTCTCATGAACCATTGGAACACGATGATGGGTAGAGAGGTGGGCATCATTTTTAGGATCTGCAATTCCCTTCTAGGGGCCAAAACCCATCCGGTTTATTTTCTGCTCAGAGGCCTGAGAAGTTCCTTTGATTATAGTGGGTGGTCAAGAGGAGACACTGAATGATGCAGATAGGATATGGCTGTCATCTTCTTGTTAAATGCTGCATCAGTTGGAAGAAAATTTTGATTTCATTGTTGTACATTGATTCTGAGAGAAATTGTACAGAGGGTGACAGTTAATGTTAAATATATGTCAAGAGGTTTGAATCACTGTATTTGCTCCTTTGTTGCTGATTGAAGCTTTGCAGCTTTGCTGCTTCTTTGTAACTGTATATGAAGAATTAGAAGGTACACCTTTGGTGCTTGTTCTGTAGACATCGGTAAATTTTTTGCCCTTGAACCCATAGTTTCCATGTTCCAATTCAGATAACTGTAGATGGTATCATTGTTTGTCCATGATGTTAATGATCTCAGTGACTCACATTTGCATCAGTCATCATTGTGCAGGTTCTAGAATCATCCTATTGGTTTACAATTTATCCACTTTTTCAAGGTTTCTAGCAGGTGATCATCTGGAGGCTAGACTATCCAGGACTGAAGCTTTAGCGGTCACTTTAAATTATTATCCTAAGGGGTGGCTTCCATACAAAAACTGCTTTGTTGGATTGCGGTATGAAAAGTTTGTTTCATCCTTATAGTTGATATTACAGATATTCAGCATATTGTTTTTTCTTTGTGATGGTATTTTCCCCTCTCTCTCTCTCTCTCTCACACACACACACACACACACACACACACACATATTTAGGCTCCTGGAAATAATACAAATGTTTTATGGTACTGGTATTTTGTTATTCTAAATGATGCTGGAGTTTTGTCAGGGCAGCGCATGCAAGAAGGATGGTCATAACTTTTTGCTGGTGGCTGTGTGATATTGTGCTATTCAACCATTGAGCAGCTGATCCACGGGTGTAGCTTCTGACTAATTTGCATGGATGGCTTGGTGACTTTCAGTAAAGGTTTCTTTTTGCAGGATGTGGGTATGGTCTCAGTAGTACGAGCTATTACTGCTTGAAGAGCATATAGGATGATGCATTCTAGTTGCATGTGTTTGAATCACTTATCGGCTGACCTTCGGAGTAATTAATGAAATAGATTAAATGGTGCAAGGAGGACAATGGTGAAAAGTTTTGGGCCTTTGAGACTTCCACCTTTAATGCAGGAGTTTAATTTCAGAGAAATGTAGGCTGCTTTAGCTCATGTACCTTGGATGTTCAATAGGGATTCAAGTTCAACTTTAGATTCTGTTGTCAGTTTCATCTTTTACTCCTTTGGAAAATGTCAGTATCCATTTGTTGTACAAATAGTCCTGTCTGACATGCTATTGTGATGGGAAATTTGCAATGATTTTGTTCGCAGAATTGCATCGTGCAAACTAGGGAGTTCCAACTTGTAAAAGACATTGGCAGGGTGAAGTCACTAAAGTGATCTGTGGGTGTGGGTCTAAATGATTGTTTGTGTGATTGTCTGTTTGCTGTGCTAGAGAAACTCTTCAGTAAATCCACAGGTGACGTTTAACTCAATTGAGCATCATATCAGCTTTGTTTTCCTGTCTCGAATTAACATTTTCCCATTTGCAAACATAATAATCTAATGTTTTGCGTTGCTTTTAGTACAGATTACCTGGTGCGGTGCAGGCTTACTCGTGGGTTTTCTAAAGCATACAGAATTGAAGAGGAAATCACTGGATCATTACTTTCCAATGGATGATTAAGGAGTGTAAGAAAGTTTAGTGCATGTTAAGTAGTTACCATCATCTGAGTTTCTAATAATTAAATGTATGCAGATTTGGATTTAAAAAAAAGATTGGACTGAAAATGGTTGGTTAGAAAACATTAATATATGGGACTAATTTAACACTTGGTGAACAATTTATCAACCATAAGCCTGAATCTGAATTTTTCATATTGAGCTCCTGTTTCATTAATGATTCATGATCAAACACCATGGATCTAATACATTGATACATAGCTACAATGGTGTCAAAATCCATAATTCGCACTCACAAGTTAAAAAAAAAGTTATTGTGAATATTTCTTATCCACCGACACTGACAGTAAGAGATGCAAGAATAGTGATTTAGTTCCACGCCTGCACATAGAACAAAGTTCAGGACGGAGGGATTTGTTCTCTTTTTCCTTCAGTTTTATTTTATTCCAAAAGGTATTTCAATGTAGTGGCAGATTTTTGGCTAGGTGGGCCTTTTTCGATGAGGCTCTCATTATTTTCAAATTCCACCTGCTGGTTCCTGCAGCTTCGCCAAGAAGAAAGCCATCTGTTGTATTGATTACGTGAGTGTATGATCCATGCCATTAGAATAGCTGTTGCATTTGTTGAAATTCTAACCAAATGTTGACATGCATGCTTAACTTTGGCTTTCTTGAGTTTCTGCAATTTTAGTGATTTGGACACTTTTGAGCATTCATCGAGAGCTCGGCACTCCACTCTAGTAACCAATTGCGAAAATGGGAACGAAACTGAGCCAAATTACTGTCAAACCAAAATTCTTTTAAGAAAAAACACAATTTTTTATGTTTTTGAATCTGTTTTTTTTTGGGGGGTCATCCTTTCGAATTTTTTTTATATGATGAAAACGAAGACCTAACTAACAAGAATGCCATCACAAAAAAAAAAAAAAAAAAAAAAATGAAAAACTGACAAGAATGTCACCCTACACTGCGAACCGTGACTGGTCATGTTTTGGGTTCATTCATTTTTTACACCCTTAGCTTCGTTTTGTTTTGGGTTGATTTGTTAAGCAAAGGCAAGACATCCGGTGGAGTGTGCACGGAAGCACGCCTTGTCTGACCACAGTGGATCTGAACCCGGTTGGTTCAGCAGTTTGAGAGCTGTGCCAGTCTGGACAGGACCGAATAGTGACCAGAGCCGAGATGATTGTGTGCACGGCGATCTCCGACGCTTCAAAGTCTTCTCGAGTCTTTTCTCCACTCACCACGCCAGAAGGCCCAGAAAAAGCATCGACAATCCGTCTTTTCTTTTTTCTTTCTTCGTCTCCTTCTTATACTTCTGTCAAAAACTTGGAGGATCTGATCTTGGTTATTTCTTGATTTATACTTCACTCTTCATCACCTCCTCTGCTGCTTTGATGGAGAATGCAGACGTTTTTGGATCGTCAACAGCGCCGCTCACCTGGCATGATTTTCTGGAGCGGATGCGACAGCCTTCAGCAGCCGATTTCGTCAAATCCATCAAGAGGTTACACCAATCCTTTCCTTCCTGCTTTCACTTCTCTTTGGGTTGCTTAAGGTCTAGGGAAACTTAATCTAATTCTAATTATTTTCCCAAATTGAGTGGCAAATTGACGTCCATGGCAAAATATCTGGTAAGAAGTATTTGATGATTTGAACATGGAACAACTTCATTAGATACCGTACATATGGTGCGTTAAGGGTTTCGCTTGGTATGGATGTACAGTTTCTGGGTGTTAAAGAACTTCTGTGGCAGTCATTATAAATTGGGTGGCGAGAGAAAGTCCACGGTGTCGGAGCCATTTTAGTGCGTCGTCGTCTTGTATGGAGATTTCTTTATTTATACTCTGCTTATGATTTCTATTCGTGTCGTACAATTTTTTGTTTTTTTGTTTTGAGATCCGTTTGCATATGACTTGCCATTTAAGTTCTTCTTCCTGGATAAGTTAGAAATATCTATGCACTAAGCTTGGCTTTCTGGTGGTTGTTGACGATCTATACCTGAAAGAAAGAACTACAAGGACCGTGCAGAGCTGAGACAGTGACATGATTGGAATTCCATAGCCAAGTCACTGACTGGGGCTCCATTTGTTTCTGCATCGAATACTTTTCCACAATTGTTGAAGATTAATCCATAATTGCACAAGGATTAAAGGGAGAGGGGTTTTTGTTGATGTTTTGCTCAATCGTGATACACAGAGTTGGAAGCAAATTTTGACTAAATTTCAGGATGTGTTGTTCTAATATAATAGCAATATGTTGAGCATTAATATACTTGTCACCATTTGAAGACTCTGGTCCACATTGTATGGCTGCGTTGGTCTTTCACTGAGACAGGATCAAATGTGCTTGTGTTTGCTTGCCTCGCCCACCAACTCCAATCTTGAAAATGAGAAATGGAAGGAAATGTGAATAATTTTTTTTTCTTCTCTGGAAAGTATTTTATGTTGAAACAAACATTGCCCAAGGGATTCAAGTTAATTAGAAATCCTCATGTCACCATTATTGTTGTGGTTTCGTTACTACCTGTGCTCTCATTTTCTCCTGACCTTAATCTTCTTGGAAAGGATAAATGAGACTGGTCTCACTTGAGACTGCCTTGACTGATGTAAGTTAGTTTGCAATGTGTGGCTGGTGCCACTGATAAATTTATACCATCATGGGTACAGTAGTGGAAGGTACCAGATGAGTTCAGTCTCACGCAATATTTTTCTCCTACTGCTACTTATTAGTTTTATGTTTTGACGATGCCGATATAGTTTACATTTTCTATGCCTAATTTTTGTAACTTCAAAACTCTTTTTGTGTGTAGTTTTGAATCTAAAAATTGCATTCTTTGCAGCTTCATTGTGTCATTTTCAAACAATCCACCTGATCCAGAAAAGGATAGTGCTGCTGTGCAGCAGTTCCTTTTCAACATGGAAGGGGCTTTCAGGGCTCATTCGCTCTGGGCTGGTTGTTCAGAGGAGGAGCTGGAGAGTGCTGGTGAAGTAAGCTATTTTCCATTGTTTATTTCCTTTGCATCTCTTTCTATGAGGATCATGTTTTTATCCAGCTTGTCTCTGTCTGTATCAAAGGCTTGTCTAACCAGTACTATCAGGATGTGTCTTCTTTTATTAGGATGCAACTCCTTATCTATTTTACAATTTCTAATCACCATGTTATTAGTGAGTCCATGATTGTAATCCATCATCTAAACAACTAATCTAATATTTTTTTTTCCTGTCTTTTGGTGACTGAATGATGTCATGGGTATATGCATTGAGCTGAGGTATCAAATTTGATTGAAGTTGCCATGGACTTCTCAAGGTTGGGCATTTGAAACCATTTTGCTATTGGGTACTACTATATAGCAAACATTGGATGGATACAAAGGAACAAGTTATTTCTCTTGTTGGAGGTTAAGCATGAATACAATACAATGGACCTTCAAGTACCATTAAATTACCATGTGCTCGCCGCTTATAGAAGCATATGCCAATTAGCAGCAAATTTAATGAGTTTTGAATTGCAGTTTGAGTGTGGGACAACAGTTAGATTGTTTGGAAAATTACCTCCCTAGCCTGAATAACCGTGAAATGTTATAGTTGGTGCTGTAACCATGGTCAGAATAACAACCTGGTGTTTATTGCCCAGTACCCAGGCTGACACAATTCTACATGTGTTCAACTTCACAGTGGTTTTTGAAGGTCAAAGAAGAAAAAAAAACCGACTTAAATCTTTTCCTGGTCTGTTCTTGAACGAAGTAAAATTTGGATATAAGTCTATGAAGTTGCGGAATTTCTTCACCGCTTCAAGCTCTTACAGCAATGCAACTCCCATGCATTCCAAGTACTAAATCTCGATTTTGAGGCTGGTCAATTCTGAGCAAACGGAGATTTCCTAGGTGGTATTTTCTGCGCCAAATTTGAAATGTCATGGGCTGGTTGAAACTCCTTTTTTTTCAGTGGAAGTTACTGAAATATGATTGAAACCTGGTATAATCCAGTATCAACCTTTGGTTTTGTCCTGGAAAGTATTGGAACTGAGATGTCTCGGTTGAAACCACAAGTTTCAACCAAGGTTTAGTTCGATGCTGCAGATACCATTTCTGGAAGGCAAGCTAGTAAATATGCTTTCTGCTAAATGATGAGCCTCTGTCTTTTCCTCGAATAAAGATAATTTGTCATCCCTTCAAGGGAGGGGAATTTGGGGGGGGGGGGGGGGAGAGGTATTCATGTTGATTGTTGGACTAGAATCTTCTTGCATTAAACTGCGCACATGACTTAAAAGTCATGTTTGTTGTTTATTTAATCCATCCATATTGTTTCTTACCGCAGAATTACCAAACTCAGGAAAACTGACAACAGAACCTGAAGGATTGGGGAGAAAATATAGAACTTCAAAATCTAAACTCTTGGACCAGGACTTCAGGCTGGTGGTCCTATGGATCACTCTGTCTTACAGTTTAACAAGAATTGATTTCTTGGTCCTGGCAGGTACATTTAGACCATGGCATTCTCGTTTTTTTTTCTGGTTATAGAAAAAAGAATGGAAATATTTGCATAATAAAGAGATTTGAAACTCAATAGAAGCAGATTATGATGTACTAAGATCTATATGGAATCACAGAACACAATAATAATCAAAATGTTTTCCAATTTCAGATTCTAATCAGCAAGATAAAGTAGCAGCAAAAGCAGAGGATTAAATTTGAAAGAGAACATTAGAATAGATTGGGTTTTTTTTAAGGTGATGAATGGTGGCTAATGCCATTCTTAAATCCAGTACAAACGTCTTTGAGCAATGGGAATTCCTTCAAATTGCATAGATGGGGAGATTAATGCAAAACTTGACCTTGATCCGGGGAAACTAGCGGGATCAATTGCAGCATGATCCATCCCAAAATAGAATAAAACTGAGTTACTGAAACCCTTTTTTTTATTGCTATCTTCTGTCGGCATATAAAAGTTAGATATCGAAAAATACGAAAGAAGATGAAAAGGATATAGAAGAAAAGAGGGTGGAGGGGTGAAGGGTAGGATTAGCTATCTCAACCCACCTTCCTCTCATCCATTGTATCCATAGCATCTTACAGCTGCATCAATAGCTTTATTTTGCTACAATCTCTCTCTCTCTCTCTCTCTCTCTCTCTCTCTCTCTCTCTCTATGTAGGTATGTATATATGTCGTACCTATCTATCCTGTTGGCCACATACATGTACTTATAGTAAAAGCGTAAGACAACCCAATCGTAATATAACTAAGGAACTAACCAATAAAACTTATAATATAGAAAGAAGACTAACTAGGATTCTCAACAGATCTAGGCCTATCAGTTATGATTACAACTCAAAAAGAAAACTAAATAAGCGTCATTATGAAAATACCTCCAAAAATCGACTACTCTAAGCCAGCAGCATATTTGAGTCCCCAAATCACTATTCACGTGAACAGTGTTTTTTAAATTTTTTTGGATGAATAGTGTATATATGTGTACATACCCTGTTTGGTCTTCTACATGCTTCAATCTGCATCAGATTTATGAATTATTTTCCTCACAGCTGATTGCTCGACATGACATTTTGGGCATTGTTTATGCTAGCGTTTTCAGAATAGAGTATGCTGATCTGAAAAATGAATGGAACTGGATAGACAGAAGGATAGGAGATTGTAAAACTGGGAATCCACCCTAATGTTGAGATGTCCACCAGCCACCTCAAAGATCCCTGATTCCGCACAGATTGGAGAAAGAACAAGCTTTATTGCTTAGGTAATTTTTCTCTAGGAGCTTACAACCACCTCCATACGTATGTCAACATCCAAAACCACACTTGGAACAGAAGACAATGTTTGGGATTTTAAAAATATAAACTAGCTCTGAGGCATGTTTATAACCAAATAACCAGAAAATATAACATTTCTAAGGATAGGAAGTTCTAGTTACTATAGAAACTCGGAACTGTAAAAGAAGGTATCTGGAAAACTGGAAAAGTCGTAGCAACTCTTCCTAGCATATGTTGCTTTTTTTAACCATTTGAGTCTGCTGCATCACCTTATATTGGTTACACATATTTTTTAACCATGTGGGGCTGCTTCATCCCCTTGTATTGGTCACACATTTTGTTTATGTGATCTTGCTTTGCTACTCAGTATCCAGTTCCATAAAACATGGAATAACCACAGTTTCCATTGCAGACCCACATTTTTTTTAACCATGTGGGTCTGCTTCATCCCCATGTATTGGTCACACATTTTGTTTATGTGATCTTGCTTTGCTACTCAGTATCCAGTTCCATAAAACAGGGAATAACCACAGTTTCCATTGCAAACCGACACATCGTTTTGTCTTTTTAGAAGTGTGATGTGTAGTTTCTAATACATTATAAGCTAAGAGATAGTCATTTGAAGTGGCACAACCATGTTCAACAGAGGCCTACTAATGCTCCAGTACAAAAGAGTAGTTTTATTCAGATGGAAGGGACTTAAAGAGCCAGGGGCAGATCAATAATGATCTTGAGAGAAGTGGTGAGAAGGATCGCATAACTTAGGCCCTGTATCAAGCATGATCTCAAATAAAGATCCTTGTAAATTACCCCATTTAGTTGGAGTAGAGCTGAGTTGTTGGTGGTGTTGTCGATATATAGTTTCCAAAGCTTTTGATGGTATGTCCATTTCAGTCATAATGACATAGTTTTCAAGAAAACTCATGCGCTAAAAGGAAGTTCACTTTCCATTTAGGTATATGCTAAACTGGTAATGACTTAAAAAGAAAAAAATTACTAATATCTATTGGGTTTTAAACAGGTAGTTGAGGGAGGGGAAAAATGGAAACTAATTGTATTTAATGCCGTAACCATCCCCTAGCCCCTGCCTTCCAAACTTTGTGGTCCAAATTGGCAGTCATTGTGGGATAAGAAAGTATCTTTCTTAATGGAAATTGAAACTAATGTTTGGTAGTAGTTGTGGATGCATAATACTGGACCCAATTTGGCACCATTATATGATGCTTCTATGCATATTCCACAGAGATGAGTACTTAGCATTGTTGTTGATATTTCTCATTTCAGTCACTCAGGACTTTCCCATGTTGTTTTTATATTGTGTCAGATTTTAAAGTTTCAATGATATTCGGTGTTGGAATTTTTTGTCTTCAGTAATGATTTTTTCTTTCATTGTATGACGTGCATGCTTTGTTTTAATTGCAGGGACTGGAAAAGTATGTTATGACAAAATTATTTACCCGTGTATTTGCATCGCTTCCAGAAGATGTAAAGTGTGATGAACTACTTTCTGAGAAGATGGCTTTAGTACAACAGTTCATTCGACCAGAAAGTTTGGACATCAAGTCAACATTTCAAAATGAAACATCCTGGCTGGTGAGTTACGAAGAGTGCAGGGGTGAAAACTTTTTTTGATGAGTTTGTCTGAATGTCTATTGCTATTGGATGCAGTTCTAGTGCAAGAACAAATTTGCTTACAAGTGAAAGATTCTTTCATGATTGTAGTAACAATTTTTTTGGGTGAATAAATTAATATTACTATTACTACAATCCAAAGGAGGAACTGTACAAAGAGGGAGAAAGGAAGAGAAAAAGCCTCCCAGGTGGGGGGGGGGGTGGGACAGTCTACATCCTACTGTGGGGTTGCAAAGTAGAGCCAAGATGCCAGCTAACAACAGTGTGCCTGTTCCTTGGGTTGCAAAGAGTAGTAGCAACATTTTATTTGAGTCATATTCTGTGTTTTTCATAAACCAACTGTGGCCTTCAGGACAAGATAGACCCCTGTACCCCTCGCAGGACCATTGCTTTACCAATGGACCATCCAAATTTTGCACTATTCAGATTGTTCTTATCAAGCAGTCTGACTGTTGTGCTGGGGACGAGCTTTGAAACAAAGACACTTGAGAACTGATGCTGCAACCTTATCCGCTGTTGCAGGCTCCTTCCTAGTGGTTGTTTCCTTTAATTTATAGTATATATAATAGTAAAATGTAAGACACCTCTTATCATAGTCACACCAGATCATTTGGGCTGTTTTGACTTTTGGACCAGTGACTTGAGTGGCGGGTGAAGCAATCTGATAAAGTATATGCCTCCAAAAATAAATCCACCCAAGGATCTCGATCAACCCATAGACTAAAATATCAACTGAGGATTTATGGTTACGTAGAATATTGATGGGCATTTTCTTTGAAAGGAATGTAGCTTTTTAACACCAATGGCTGAATCCTAAGCTTGAAGAAGTCTTGATTTCTGTCTTCAACTTTCTCTTGTGTAGGGCAATTAGGAACCCATGGCTTCTCGTATTTAGACAAAGCATGGAGATTATAATTTAATAGAAAATCATGCCAAGGAGTGTGATCCTCAAGGTATCCTTAATTGCACCAAAGACCACACTACAAAAGTGGTATTGAAAACAGATAGTTATAGAAAGTTCTGTTACACTTTCTCCATAGAAGCTTCCATTATACTTTGTTCCTTGCATTTATAACATTCTCAATGGACTGTACCAGCACGCAATTAAATCTCCATCTGAAACATGATCTGTTGTTCATCAATGTAAATGTGTCAACACCAACTGGACTAAAATACATTTGAGTACTTTTCAAATGATATTTGTTTAATATTGCAACATAACCTGCAGTTTAGAAAGTCAACAGTAGAAACAATGAAGAGAAGAGTGGTGAAGGAGAAGAGAATGAGGAGAGGGGGGCATTCGCATGAACTGTCCTCCCTATACATGCTTTATTAATAGTCAAAGATTTAGTCTCAGTCTAGGAATACTTTGCTAAACTGAGTTACATAGAGAAAAAAAGGAAAGAGGATATTACATTCAGAAAATAAAAACTACGAAATTTTTTTCCATATTAAGGAGATCTTCAGATACCTTGAAATCTGTTTACTTTTAACTTCAAATATATATTCAGATATTACTATCCTAAAAAAGACTTGTTTGACAACCGAGCACAAGAAGGACAGGAAACTAAATAAGAGCAATATTAGAAACACTTATGACCCAACAATAGCAAATGTATTATAAAATTATTATTTGCGTGAACAGTACTCGTGAACACTGTTCAAAAGAATATTTTGCATGTATTCTATGTGTACTATTACATTTTGAAGTATTTCTATGCATATCTTTTGTGCGATATACATCTCTTTAAACTGCCCTTCTAATTTGATATCAGATTCTAGTATCAATATTGATACTTAAATCCTTGAAAGTATCTGAGTTTTAGCTAGCAGAGTGTTGTTATTACTTGGCAAGAATTCCAATTTTGACGAAGCTATGTGGTGAAATTTCAGAAACCATGTATTTTTGAACCTGCACTTTTGCTTCGGATTATTATTTCTTCTTTTATATTGATTAGGGTCTTCAGATTTTCAAAAAGGAACGTGTTAGTGTATATAGTTGTATTGAACTGTGAATTGTCCTTATTATCATCTCTCTCTCTCTCTCTCTCTCTCTACATGAATATATAGCCATCCTCATGAAGTTCTGTCGATCTATTTTTCTCAGCTTGCACAGAAAGAACTCCAAAAGATTAATATGTACAAGGCACCAAGGGACAAACTTGTTTGTATTCTCAATTGCTGCAGAGTCATCACCAATTTGTTGCTCAATGCTTCTATTGCTTCAAATGAGAATCCTCCTGGTGCTGATGAATTTCTTCCGGTGCTTATTTATGTTACTATTAAGGTACACTGAGCGATCCGCAGTCTCTGCTTTTTTTTTTTTGGGGGGGGGGGGTAGTGTTAATGGTAAGCTGTGTGGTGATACTCTTTTTATTTAATTTTTCTGTTTGAGGCATCATTGTTAAGAATTTAAAGATCCAATACTGGATATGAGATTGGGCTGCACCAATCCTGGTACAACCCAAATTCTGCCTAGTCTTTTGGCTGTTACAGTGAGGTATCAGGTAGGCGTTTGCTGATCCTGTGCTGGCTTATACTCGAACCTTCATCAATGTGGCAATCCTGGTATAATGGGAATATTGCCATTTATGTTATTGAATTGAATCACAAAATATCTTTTTAGAATGCTTACTTTTCAACGCATTGTGTCATTTAATTTGTCAGTATAATTGGAATATTGCTATTTATGTTATTGAATTGAATCACAAAATATCTTTTTAGAATGCTTACTTTTGAACGCATTGTGTCATTTAATTTGTCAGCATGTAGTTAAACAATGTCAAAGTTTATTCCTTTTTCCTATCATGTAGCTTTTACTTTTTTTCTGCTTATTTCATAGTTCTCTAGGTGCTAAGCAATCATGGGCATCCGAGGTCCCTCCTAAGTGCTTAGGCAGCACCTAAGCTGCCTAGATTGTATTACAGTGTTACTTAAATTTATCAGCTATATTACTTCTATCATAGAAATCAAACATTAAGCCATACCAAGTCATCCAAAAAAAGAAAAAAAAAAGAAAGAAGAAAAAGAAAAGTCATCAAAAGTCAATATCAAGTCACATCTAAATCTAATCATGAAAAATCAATATTCATTCTCATCTAGTGAAAAGGGAAGGGAAGAAGGACTCAAAAAAAAAAAAAAAAAAAAAAAAAAAGAAGAAGAAGAAGAAGAAGAAAGAAAGAAGAGAAAAAAGATCAACATAGATAGAAGCCAGCAGAACTGAAGAAGCAAGCTATTGGAAGTTGGAAACAATCAAAACATACATTATAGAAGCCAACAGAACTGAAGAAGCAAGCTATTGGAAGTCTGAAACAATCAAAACAGACATTGCTTTTTATGTTATTGGGTTTGTTTATTTCAGGAATATCTAGTCTCAGATTTGGTTTATACTGGGCTAGAAAGTATGATCTCATCAATAAGTAGTAAAATTCTTTTGATTTAGAGAATGTTCTTGTTGTTGAAGAAGTTTGTTTGATCAACTGATTTTATGTTTACATGAGATGTTTGTATTGGATAGAACACACAATAAGCTTTCTAACAAATTCAGATTGCTTACATCTGATTTATAGTGGAGGAGTTATGTTTTGGTCAGACTTATTTTATTTTATTAATTTTTTAATGAAATAAGCAAAACTTTATATAAGCAAACGAAGTACATCCAGATATACAAGCTAATCTAGAATCCGGTTGTATTACCAAGACAAGAAGACTTCACAGGCAGTTGGTAAAAACAGGGTGATTACAAAAATATATAGAGGCTGCCATATCAGTGATAGATAAAAGCTAGGGAGCTGCACATAAAGGCCGAGCCCAAACAGGTTTTGGTAACAAAAAAGGGGTAACTGAAGATAACAGAGTTAACCTCCATCTTCATTGTTGCAGCCTAGCGCCCTTGATAAAGTCCTACGACAAGGACTTCAAGTGGCTGAGTGAAAGGTGAGCTACCCATAACATTTGACACTTCTTATGTACTAGAGCAAAAACCGACTACCCTGCTGTTATACTCTACTGATCCACCTGCAAGGACAATTGTAGTTCCAGTTAATTGCTGCCATCCAGGAAGAAAAGAAAAGAGTTTCATACTCTTTCCCGTTGGTTCAGAGATTTAGAACCACCTACATTTAGACGGATATTCAATTGATCAATCCAAAATAAAATCTTTTTTGTAAGTCTTAAAGGATTCAGTTTAGCACCTGAAAATAATACTTTTTTTTTTGCATTTTCCAAACATAGTGGCATGTGACTAGTATCACATTGAAAACCCAAGTCAAAACAGTAGGATCTTGTTTACGTAGCGGGGTTATATATTGACAAAAATGTAAGACCAACATTTCAGTAAAATGATCAGTCCTCAAGCCAAGCGGACCACTAGCCTGAATGTGCTGAACCCAAGGATAAGAATAGATCTAATGCCAAATATTTTGGACAGCATTATCACAGAAACGGCAATTAGAATTCACATTAGCCCATTGGTCAAACCTTATTTGGTGTACTTGGATGTCAAAATTACTCTAAATGAAATCATTCTTTTAATACCAAAACAAGTGAATATTCAATTTTGATTTTTAACCATTTTTACAATGGTAAGATTTATGGAACTTTAGATTTGGGAAGGTTGAAATTTTCACCTACAGCCAAAAATCCAGTTTTTCTTCTTTAATTAGAGGGTTCACTTTTTATCCTTCTTGAAATTTTTATAACTATTTTTATTTGATTCAGATAGAAGGTAGTTGCTTGGTTATGAATGTTATCTTTGGTATGGGAAATAACAAATTTGAAAGCATTTACTTATTGGCATAAAATAGTGCCAGAGCTTGGTTTGATACCAATTAAACCAATGCGAGATACAATAAGGTGGTCGGTGGTAGCTGCCTAGGCCCTTATAATCCACCTGAACAATTTACACAGTACCTTGGTGACACCTGGACAGCTATGGCTTATTTTTGTTGCTTTACTTGAGTTGCATTATTGTGCTTATCTAATTCATAAAATTAATATTAGAGAGTATGTGAGTGTGTGTCTGTGCATGTGCCCGCACAATTTTAAAACCTTTCACATTCAAAATTACCTTATCTGCTGCAGTAATTTAAAGGTGGTATCATGAATGCTCTTGATTGTTGACATGTTTTAAATGTTCATACAATTCCTTGAAATGATAAATCTAATGCAGGCAAATCCTCCACAATTGCATTCAAATTTGCTGTATATACAAAGATACAGGCGTCAATCACGCTTGGTCTCAGAAACAGCCTATTTCTTTACAAACATGCTCTCTGCGGAGTCATTTATCTCAAACATAGATGCAAAATCTCTTTCTATGGATGAAACTGAGTTTGAAAAGAACATGGAAACTGCACGAGCACTTCTCTCAGGGCTTTCAACTGATTTAGAAGGTCTATCAAATCATAGCAGTAGAGATGGAGGGCATGTCCTGAGAATGGAATCCTTGGAGACCAAACCACAGACTTTGAGTTCTAGAAGGGAAAAAAGCAATTCGCTTCCTGCGTCACGACATCATCTTCCAACTCAACCATCTGCACACAAGTTTGAGAAAAAGGAAGAAATGAATGTGAAGAATCAGTCACTGGTAACAAAAAAATTATCCATCTCAGATTTGGAGAAGAAAGGTGCTACTGAACTTTTGAAGGAGGATAATTTGAGCAGAACATTTAGCGAATACCGATACTTGTATGCACAAGTTGGCGATTTAACAATCAATGATGTAGATGACCTTCTCAATAGTTACAAACAACTTGTTTTCAAGTATGTTTCTCTTTCGAAAGGTCTGGGTGCAGCTACTTCATCTTCTCCAGAACCTATTTTCCAAGCTCAAGCACTAACCCATGCTGAGACTAAAGAGGACGCAACAGCACAGGGGAAGGAGAAAGATAGAAAGAATGATGGCTTTGACAGAGGTTCACTTAGAGAAATTGACAAGTCTGGATTTGACCTACCACAAGATGAAACAGTGACAGATCAAGGAATTGATAAACCTGAATCAGACTTACCACAAGATGAAACACTGACAGATCAAGGGATGGATAAACCTAGATCAGAACTACCACAAAACAGAAGTCTCACAAATCAAGGAGGGGATAAACCTGATTCAGACCTACCACCAAATGAAAGATTCACAAATGAAGGAATGGATAGAGCTAAATCAGATGAAACTGTAGGGGATAAACCTGATTTAGACCTACCACCAAATGAAAGATTCACAAATGAAGGAATGGATAGAGCTAAATCAGATGAAACTGTAGCAGATCGAAGTGGAGAAAATGAGGAGAGTTCCGAACAATGATTGTAGCTTTAGTGGGGTGGTGGTATCATCAACTTCCACTGCAACGGATAGCCTTTACAATCCATTGTTTTGGCTTTACCTGCTGGAAGCTATTGCCGTTGGACTGCAACAACCATAATTTAGTAAATGGACATTGCCTGGAAGATGTATGAAAAGAGAGAGTTCATTGCCTGCTAACTTCCTTTGTGACTTCTTGAAGAGGGAATATCCGTTCCCAGCTCTCTCTCTCTCTCTCTCTTCTTTCTTTCTCTTTTAATTTTTTTTTTGAAAATTTTATATCTAATTGTTCATATCTTTCTGTCATTATTTATTCCTTGGATTTATTCATTTACTGTCTTTTTGAAGTAGGGGGATGATGAAGATGAGTAAGGTTGTAGAAGTTTTGTATCATTGGTACAAGTGAGAAAGGAATGTAGTTAGCTACTTCTCTTTTTTAGTGAAATAGACAGATTTCATGTGCATAGGCCCTTATGTTGTGTGGCAAATACTAGTTTTATTATTTGCAAAGAAATTTTATTCAACTAGTGTACACATTAGCAAGCAAAGACAGAGAGAACTGGACCAAGGAAGAGAGTAACGTTGTTTAGTTGGGCTTGGAATGAACCTTTCTGTTTTTGGTAAAAGTTGGGCTTGGAATGAATACTGCTGGAGAAACTTGGAGACTCAGTACGTAATCAAAACTTGAATAAATAGTTAATTTCTGATATTCTCTTTGTTCATTGGGTTAAAAGTAGTGTTGTCTTATTCCTCATGATGAAGGTACCTATGGTGGGTTTTGCCCTTTTCAGTGAAGAATTCCAGAGACAGAAAGAGAGAACAATTAGACTGGAAGAGCACGAAGGATGAGAAGGGATTGATTTGTTGGCCAGTACAGAAAACTGTGCTCATTCCTGCCACTTGAACTTGTGTTTCACATATGAGAAATTAGATTAATGCACTAAACACTGAAAATGTAAAACCATTATGGTAGATGTTAAGGGTTTAGAAGTGGCTTAAATGTCAAGGTCATTACATGTTGATTGATGTAGTTTAAATTATTAGTAGGAATCTTTAGCATGCATAAGTGATTCCTTGACTTGTTGAATGGATTAGCACTCGATGAGCAGGATCTTGAGCTGTATGCATGCCTGCACAAGATCTCAATGGATTAATGTTGAATGATGTGGTGAGATATGCACTGAGAGGAGATATATGGAAGGATGAGGAGTATGGTATATGGTGATTGAGAATCATGCATGATGAGATCTTTACCCCAAAGTTGAAGATGCAGATCTTTCAGAGGAACTAATATTTTTACACTGGTTTAACAGAATAGACAAGAGAGAGAACACCACAGATTTTAGGGCTTGAAATAAACCTAGATTTGGCATGGTAAATGGTGATTCCAAAGCCTGAAATTTTTCTTACAGAATCTCTACAATTTTTTTTTTTTCACAGGGAGGCATCTAGGGCTTGTAGAAATTCGGATCTGGCACTCCCAAAACCTGAAACATTTTTATTTTTTTGGTAGAACCTCAAATGTTTTATACCACCCATAAATGAATACACTAATAGGAAAGATTTATCCAAAAAAAAAAAAAAAAAAATCTCAGAATCATGATAAACATTGAAAAAACCCTAATACGGAAAGGGCAGAAAAGGCGAGCGCCCCCCAAAATTCTATACCAGGTGGCGCCCTTCCCCCACGTGACCTCTTTAAATTCAAACCTGGCTTACTTGTTTCCTTTTTTGATAACACTCAATGGAGAAATAAACCTCCCAACCCTGTTATTCTGTCTTTGAATATTAAACAACTGAAAGACATTGCGTTGTGTCCCTCGGTTCCCCTCGCTTTGCTTTAACCTTTTGCAGTTTGGTTCCATCAATTCGTTTCCATATTATGTCATCCCTGCACTATTTTGTTGTCGTTTTGCTGTTGGGCTTTCTGTCCCGTCTCTTCTGTCGTCCGGGTTTCCCTTTCTCTTGCCGCGCTGCCGAACCCCCTTCTACCTTGGCTCTCCCTCCCGCCTCTCCTGGCTCCGGTTTTCCGCCCTCCCTCCCCCTTGTGCCCCCCACTGCTGTCGTGGCCCTCCACCCCTTTTTTTTTTGTCCATCGTGGCTCCCCCTTGTCCGGGGGTTCCACTTGCCTGGCCTCGGGCTGCGGCCCTTTTCCCTGTCCGTGGGGGTATCTTCCCCGCCTCTCTGCCGTTGTCCATCTTTTCCGCTTGGTGTGTGTTTGCCCCTCCCCTGCGCCTTGCTTTGTTGTTGTGGGTTTCGGGACTAGTGGGAGTCTGCGTGGGTGGGTTTGTGGTGGTGTTGGTTGGTGTGTTTTATCCCTTGTGTTATCTTCTGGTCCGATCTTCTACCTATGTTGTAGTTTCTTTCTTGGTTGGATTTTTTCGTCTCTCTCCAGTCTTTTTTGTATTGGTTAGACTTAACGCCATTATCTTACTGTCTTGTTTGGACGGCATGCGTCATGTTCTGGGTTTGTTCGTGTTTGTATATGGATCTGCGTTCGAACAAGGGCTGGGTTGTCTCACAGCTGCCTTCATTTTCGATGATTTTCACTTTCATTTATGGGGTGTCGTTTCCTGGTTCTTTGGTGCATTGTCTCATCATGGTAGGCCTGGGGCTCTTCTTCCCTTATTTTTCACTGGTTCACAGACACGGGGCCCTTTTTTAGTGCTTGAACAAACCTGGACTTGGCATGGTAAATGGTGATTCCCAAAGCCTGAATTTTTTTTTTTCTTCCATAGAATCTCTACAGACTTGGTTTTTACATAGAGCCTTTTAGGGCTTGTAGAAATTGGGATCTGGTACTTCCAAAACCTGAAACATTTTTTTTAGGGGCAGAACCTGAAATTTATTTATATATACAACCCATAGATAAATACCCTAATCTGGGTAAGATTTACCAAAAAAATGTCAGAAAGATGATAAACTCATTGAAAATGAATACGTAAATAACAGAAAGGGGCAAGAAAATGGCTGAGCTGCTCTCCCTCTCAAAATTCTATTTCCATTGGTGGTCAGATGCTCTTCTTCCTCTCCTGAAGCCACCTTTTATTAAGATTACAAAAACCATGAGCTGTTACGTATAATATTTTCATTATATTTTAAAATAACACATCAAAATGCAGAAAAATGAACTATCCCAAACCCTAGCTAAGTTTACTAGTCCTATGAAAATATATACCTGATAAAAGAAAAAACTGAAACGACAATAACAAACCAGTTGAATCAGTGCCCTTCTCTACATGAGACTTCAGCTCACTAATTGCTTGTCAATCTTCCTGCTTTTGTCAAAAGAATTACAAGCTCCATCAAAATTGACCTTTCTATATGTAGTAACATACATTAGCAACATAATAAATTAAGTTTTGAAATCATAGTTTGTCCTTCAATATAGGAAATTAATTAAACATGTTGGAATGCATAGTTTTTATGTATCTAGAAAATGGAACTATTCTTCCCTAGTAAAGGGAAACTTTCTTCTAAAATATAAGGAATATTCAACATTATATTGTGAAAGTATAAATTAGGAATCAGCTTCTAATCAAGCATGGATGCTCAAATAGTTTTCAGCTTTACCTCCAAGAAATTTGTCCTTGATTAAATGTAGTTCCTTCACAACATCACTCATGTGCATGCGTTCTCTTGGCGATTCCATAGAGCACTGCAATGCAATTTCGATTATTACCATTGTGCAATCTTTCAATTCATCTGTCCGATGACTAAGACTATCAGTTATTTCAATTTCTTCATCATGTCCTTCCTCGGGTAAGAGTGTTGGATCTAATATTTGCATCCCTTGCATAGGTAAAGCTGCCTTTGCATAGTTATGGAGGTTCAAGTCATCTACAAACATTGGATCTGTTGGCCTTTTTCCAATGAACATCTCCAATAGAAGAATCCCATAGCTGAATACATCCCCTTGTGTAGTTGCATTTCCATTAATACCATATTCTGGATTTTTAGAGACATTTTTCTATTAGTGTAACAAAAGAGAGTTACCATGTTTTTCATATAATACACAAATGACATGTGAACTATGGAAATTGTGACCAAATTATTCAATAATAGAAACATAAATGGCCAAAATCTGAGAAATTTAATTCTTTTGAAATGGATAAAAATATGATCCACTCTAAATAAACATACAAAATTTATTTACATATAACAATCAAAAATGCATCTAGAGCATGATCATATTTTTATCCATTTAAAAAATAAAGCCCCTTTGTACCCAAAAAAAAAAAAAGAGCATCTAGAGCATGACCCAAATACATTATAATAGTTGGATTGAAGTTTAAACCTAGATATAGAAGATCTTTAGATCTTAAGTCCTCTTAAAAAGAAATTCATAATTTGGTCATATTGAACTCCCTATAGTTGATTTTTATTCAAATTGTACAACAACTTAGTAATGGCATCTAGAAAAGATATGAATTCAAGATATTATTAACTCAAAAATAAAAAATATTTATTACCTGGAGCAGTGTAGCCAATAGAACCCTTTATTCCAGTGGTACTAGCCTGAGCGTGGAATGAATTGTTTTCAACTTTTAAAAGTAATCTCGCCAAACCAAAGTCGCTGACATGCGCAGTCATAGCGCTATCAAGTAGAACATTGCTTGGCTTCAAATCACAATGAACAATTGGCACATAACAATGGCAATGAAGGTAATCCAATGCAGAAGCTACATCAATTGCAATATCTAATCTTTGAAGAAGGCTTAAATTCCTTGGATAATTCTGTGGCTCCATTGGCATATGCAACCAATCATCTAGGCTCCCATTGGGCATAAACTCATAAACAAGGGCTTTGAAATCTTGTCCTTTTGAATCAAGACTTGAACAACAAGTTAAAATCTTAACAAGATTTCGATGCCGAATGTTTCTTAATGCTTCACATTCAGCAATAAAGCTCTTGTAAGCTCGTGGATTTTGAAGGTCAAGTATTTTCACTGCAATAGTTGTTTGATCCTGGTCGATGACCCCTTTATACACGGAACCAAAACTACCAGAGCCTAAGAAATTGGCTGAAGAAAATCCTTCAGTGGCTTGGAAGAGATCTTTATAAGAAATCATTGGGAACTGATTTCCAATCAATTGCGTAGATGGAGTTTTACCCTTTGATTTTCTTATCCAAAGAACAGCAACGAAGATAGATATCAAAAGAAAACTGAGAACTACGCTGATTATTTTCAAAACTAATCTGAAAGCATGAAGTTTTTTTTGCTTTTGAGATCCATGGTTTTTGCATGTAGGCAGGTTGAACTCCAAGATTCCCCCACAAAGCTTGTCATTTCCCTTAACTGAAACCGCAATTACATTTCCAAAGATTCCTTTTGTTGGAATTTCACCTTCAAGATTATTGAATGATAAATTCAAACTCTGTAATACTGAAAGGTTTTCTAGATCCTTTGGGATTTGGTTTGACAAGTTGTTGTGTGAAAGATCTAGATCTTGAAGCCCCTTTACAAAAGCCAAAGACTGGGGAATGGTTCCTTCAAAGGAGTTATTGGCCATGTAAAGATGTTCCAAACTATTACATCCACCAATAGAGATGGGAATTTCTCCAGATAGTCTATTTTTGGAGATATCTAGTGTAGAAAGACTCTTCAAGTTACCAATTTCAATTGGTAGAGGACCTTCTAGTGAATTAGAAGATAGGTCGAGAAATATCAATGATATGGCAGGCTTTTGAAATAGTTGCTTAGGTATTGAACCTTGGAGATAATTGTGACAAAGGATTAGGCGCTGTAAATGTTCAAGTTTTCCAAGGCTGGGAGGAATCCTTCCATTCAAGTTGTTGGATTCTAAATGAAGTTCAAACAAAAGAGTGAGATTCCCTAGAGTTGATGGTATTTGTCCTGAAATTCCATTTTCACTCAACCACAAGCTTTCAAGTTTGGAAAGTTTCCCCAGTCCAGATGGAATATTACCCTTAAGAAAGTTTCGGTCTAGGGTCAAAAATGTTAAGTTCACAAGTTTCACTATTCCATAAGGGATGGTTCCTGATATTTGATTCCCACTGAAAATGAGTTCAGAGAGCTTCATGGAGAGATTGGCCTTAAAGTTGGGAAGGGGACCTTTAAAATCATTATTTTCTATGCTCAAACACTCTAAACTTGTACAGTTTAGCAAAGAATCTACAAACGATAAATCACTAGCAACTTCCCCTGTTCCAAAATGATTTCTATTAATTTGGAATATTTGGAGATTTTTTAAACTTCCCAACTTGCTATGGACTGGTCCAACAAAATTGTTACCTGAAATATCAAACATTTCGAGTGTTGAGATATTAGAGATGGAACTAGGAAAGCTTCCTGAGAAAAAGTTTCCTCCAATACATAGATTTTCTAGATTTGGAAGTGTGAGCCCAATCTCTCTTGGAAGGCTCCCATGTAGATGGTTCAATGGCAAAGAAATTGTCCGAAGAGATGAGAGGTTGAATATTAAGAGAGGGAACATACCAGATAACTTGTTTTCGTTGAGAGATAGATAGTCTAAGTTTATGAGTTGACCAAAAGGATTCTGGAATTCTCCCCTGTAGTTCATTTTCAGCCAAAGAAATGGATTGGAGAGTGGAAATGTTCCCAAGCTGTGGGGGTATTTCTCCAGATATGCCACCACAGTTAATAGAAATCACCTCCAACTTTGACAAAGCCATAATCATTTCAACAGGAATCTTCCCAGTGAGATTGTTGTAGCCAAAGCGTATTGTTCTTAGTTGAGTGCAATTGGCTAAGCTGACAGGAAGTTCTCCGCTGAGACTATTGTTTCCCAGAGAAATGTATTGAAGTCGAATCAAATTACCAACTTCTTGGGGGATTTTGCCGATGAATCTATTTCTTTTCATCTTGATAACACGTAAAAAACTGAGATTCCCTATGGAAGGAGATATGTTTCCTCCCAGTCCCTTCTCAACTAAATCCAAGAGAACAACCCGCCGATGACGACGGCCACATGTGACACCTAACCAGCTGCAGAAATGGTTGGAGTTGTTCCAAGATTGTAGTACTCCATAAGGATCATCAATGATTTGTTCCTTGAAGCTGAGCAAAGCAAGTCGATCAGTCTCATTCCCTGGAGTCCTTATACTGGTAGCGGATTCTAGCCACGATTTGCCCCCCAAAAGGAGAACAAGAAGTAGAAGCCAAAGTGCCATCATAATCAAAATTCGAGACTCACAGATGCAATGAAAACCATGCAATTCTGAGTTGAGGTAGCTACCAAGGCTAATCAATTTAAAGGATAGATTCGAAGTCAAGTCTTTCCGTTTTTCCTTCTGCTTTCATTTCTTGACCATTAGTCTAAGTCTTTTCTCCTTTTTTTGTTGTTGTCAGTCATCGAGTCTTTCCACTAGGTATCATCAACTTGCTTCCGTTTTCGCTTTCCCTTCATCACTTTCTAGTGTAAAACAGAAGAAAATTAAAATCCCTGTGCTAGCTGCCAATATTTTTGCTCATTTCCAATTTCAAAGCAAGATCGCTTTTTAGTAAGTTAGATAAAATAGAACTTAAAGCCATTAATCTTATTAAATAAGAAATAAGAACCTTGTTTTGAGATTGGACATGTGTCAAGAATTCAATCAAGGGGACTCGTTTTCTCTGCATTTATAATAACGATGTATGTCGGGCACCCACCGAGGCTGGATGTTTGGCTACAAAGGAGACTGACTGCTTGTTGGAAAAAGAGAAGCTGGAGAAAGTCGAACTATTATTTTTTTCGGATGAATTGTTACTTTTATTTAATGGAATGATGGATCAGTTTCCTTGCTTCAATTCTGAGAAAGCATTGATTTCATCATAGTAGAGCAACTGATGGAAAGACTGGTCACTTCCAAACGTTCCATACAAACTATGTGTTTCTGTTTTTCTTGCTTTCATTTCTTGACCATTAGTCTCTTATTTCATATTGTCAGTCATGGAGTCTTTCCATGAGGTGTCATCAACTTGCTTAATTTTGTTTTCCCTTTCTCTTCGTCACTTTCTAGTGCAAAACTGAAGAAAATTTAACTTCCTGTGCTGCCACTTTGATGCTTTTTTGCCTCTTTTTTCTTGTATTTGTTACTGCTTTATAATCTGTGGACCCTCTATGCCTGCCTGCCCTTGCCTCATGGCTTTTAATTCCAATAGCTAGATTCCTTTCTCACCAGAAAAAGGTTGATGGAGGAAATCATTGAGTCTAACATGGATTTCACGCTCTGTGAACCAGAAGTGAAGACAAATGTCCCTTAGAAATAAACGCTAGAAAATTTGGAATCCTAAGACAAGCAATGTTGAATATTTGAAATCTAGAAGGTTCATGAGAGTGTTAAATGAGCTTGCACTTGTTGCATCTCATATATAGTTTCCAAAGCTTTTCATGATATGTTTGTTTCAGTCATAATCACATAGTTTTCAAGAAAATTCATTCCCATAAAGGGAGTTCTACTGTAAAGCGTGATGAACTACTTCATGAGAAGATGGCTTTAGTACAACAGTTTTATTCAGACAGAAAATTTGGACATGAAGCCAACATTTCAAAATGAAACATCATGGATGGTGCCTGGTGAGCTAATGAGAGTCTTGTTGGGTGGAACTTTTCTGCACTCAGCAGTGAGGCTTTAGCATCCAATATATATGTGGTACATGCAAAGGAATTAAAGGAGGTCGTTAACAGTGAAGATGCCATTCTGTGATTATATATGGAAAACAACTAAAACTTTCATGAACCAATTGCTTTACATTCAATGTGGTCTGTATTCAACTTCAGATACTTACAAATTGAAAGAAAAAAATGGTTCTCCTCTCTGAAATCAAAAACATCAACCATACCAATCTGAAAAATCACTGATATCATTAGCACAAGATAAGAATTCACCAAACAAGGTTAAGATTTTGTTCAACTTTGACTAGTGAATAAGAATCAAATGGATCACAAACTACTGTTCAATAGATGAAGAGTTAAATGATTTAAAATTAGAATGGATTCTTCAAATGAGCTCAATAAATCAACATAACATCTTATTTTGATGAATCGATCAGTATAATATTAGTTGGGCTTTGAGATCATGGAATGTTATGGTTGCTTGGAAGTAAATCCTTGTTAACAGGTTCCTCAAGTTTAATTTCAAGATCAAAGGACTCCGTGAAGAATTCAAAAAACCTCATTAAAAATTAGAATAAATAACCTAATCCAAAACAGATTTTGTCGTTAACAAGATCCTAAAACCCCAAAATGCAAAACACAAGGGAAGCAATTGTATTTCTAACTACAACAACACGGAAGCAGATTCGGTGTAGCTCATGCCTTTTTAAAACTCAGATGATAATTACCTAGAGGCTTTTCATGGCAGAGAATTTAGAATCCCATATTGAAACAGCAGTAGAAAAGAAAATTTTTGTTTTAGCAGAAAAGTTCATGATAGCCTCAACATATTCCTACAGGAAGATTATAAGACAGAAACATCAAGATCCGAGTTTAGACAAAAACATTATTCGCTTATAAACAGAGGTTTATGGAAAGATTAGATGGTAGATATACAGTGGGAGAAATCAATGCTTCTTCCTCCCTTTCTCAATCGACAACCATTTTTTATTAAGATTACAACCATGAGCAGTTACATATAATGTTCTCACTATGTTTCAAAATAACACATCAAAATGCAGAAAAGCAAACCATCCCAAACCCTAGCTAACTTACTAATGCCAGACAATAACATACCAGTTGAATTAGTGCCCTTCTCTGCATCACTAATTGCTTGTCAATCTTCCTGCTTTTGTCAAAAGAGTTACAAGCTCCATCAAAATTCACCTTTATATATGTTGTAACATACATAAGCAACATAATAAATTTAATTTTGAAATCATAGTTTGCCCTCCAATATGGGAAATTAATTAAGCTTGTTGGAATGCATAGTTTTTATGTATCTAGAGAATAGAATGTTCTTCCCTAGTAAAGAGAAACCTTCTTCCAATATATAATGAATAGTCAACATTATATTGTGAAAGTATAAATTAGGAAACAACTTCTAATCAAGCATGGATGCTCAAATAGTTTTCAGCTTTACCTCCAAGAAATTTGTCCTTGATTAAATGTAGTTCCTTCACAACATCACTCATGTGCATGCGTTCTCTTGGCGATTCCATAGAGCACTGCAATGCAATTTTAATTATTGCCGTTGCGCATTCTTTCAATTCATCAGTCCAATGACTAACACCATCAATTGTGTCGATTTCTTCATCATGTCCTTCCTCGGGTAAGAGTGTTGGATCTAAAATTTGCATCCCTTGCATAGATAATGCTGCCTTTGCATAGTTATGGAGGTTTAAGTCATCTGCAAACATTGGATCTGTTGGCCTTTTTCCAATGAACATCTCCAATAGAAGAATCCCATAGCTAAACACATCCCCTTGTGTAGCTACATTTCCATTAATACCATATTCTGGAATTTTCAAGACATTTTGCTATATTAGTGTAACAAAAGAGAGTTACCATGTTTTTCCTTTAATACAAAAATGACATGTGAACTATGGAAATTACGAACAAATTATTCAATAATAGAAACTTAAATGGCCAAAATAGGGGAAACTTAATTCTTTCGAAATGGATTAAAATATGATCCACTCTAAATAAATATAAAAAATTTATTTACATTCAATCAAACATGCATCTAGAGCATGACCCAAATACACTATAATAGTTGTATTGAAGTTTAAACCTTGATATAGAAGATCTTTTTTTTTTTTGGTATGAGATAGAAGATCTTAAGATCTTAAGTTCTTTTAAACATAAATTCATAATTTGGTCATATTAAACACCCTAAAGTTGATTTTTATTCAAATTGTACAACAACTTGGTAATGGCATCTAGAAAAGATATGAATTCAAGATATTATTAACTCAAAAATAAAAATATTTGTTACCTGGAGTAGTGTAGCCAATAGAACCCTTTATTCCAATGGTACTAGTTTGAGCTTGGGATGAATTGTCTTCAACTTTTAAAAGTAACCTTGCCAAACCAAAGTCGCTGACATGCGCAATCATAGCGCTATCAAGTAGAACATTGCTTGGCTTCAAATCACAATGAACAATTGACACATAACAATGGCAATGAAGGTAATCCAATGCAGAAGCTATATCAATTGCAATATTTAATCTTTGAAGAAGGCTTAAATTCCTTGGATAATTATGTGGCTCCGTTGGCATATGCAACCAATCATCTAGGCTCCCATTGGGCATGAACTCATAAAGAAGGGCTTTGAAATCTTGTCCTTTAGAATCAAGACTTGAACAACAAGTTAAAATCTTGACAAGATTTCGATGCCGAATGTTTCGTAATGCTTCACATTCAGCAATAAAGCTCTTGTAAGCTCGTGGATTTTGAAGGTCAAGTATTTTCACTGCAACAGTTGTTTCATCCTGGTTGATGACCCCTTTATACACAGAACCAAAAGTACCAGAACCTAAGAAATTGGCTGAAGAAAATCCTTCAGTGGCTTGGAAGAGCTCTCTATAGGAAATCCTTGGGAACTGATTTTCAATTAGTTGCGTTGATGGAAATTTACCTTTTGATCTTCTTATCCAAAGAACAACAACAAAGACAGATATCAAAAGAAAACTAAGAACCACGCTGATTATTTTCAAAACTAATTTGAAAGCACGAAGTTTTTCTTGCTTTTGAGATCCATGGTTTCTACATGCAGGCAGGTTGAACTCCATGATTCCCCCACAAAGCTTGTCATTTCCCTTAACTGAAACCGCAGTTATATTTCCAAAGATTCCTTTTGTTGGTATTTCACCTTCAAGATTATTGAATGATAAATTCAAACTTTGTAATACTGAAAGGTTTCCTAGATCCTTTGGGATTTGATTTGATAAGTTGTTGTGTGAAAGATCCAGATCTTGAAGCCCCTTTATAGAAGCCAAAGACTGGGGAATGTTTCCTTCAAAGGAGTTACTGGCCATGTAAAGATGTTCCAAACTATTACATCCGCCAATAGAGATGGGAATTTTTCCAGATAGTCTATTTTTGGAGATATCCAATGTAGAAAGACTCTTCAAGTTACCAATTTCAATTGGTAGAGGACCTTCTAGTGAATTAGAAGATAGGTCGAGAAATATCAATGATATGGCAGGCTTTTGAAATAGTTGCTTAGGTATTGAACCTTTGAGATAATTGTGACGAAGGATTAGCTGCTGTAAATGTTCAAATTTTCCAAGGCTGGGAGGAATCCTTCCAATCAAGTTGTTGGCTTCCAATTGGAGATTATACAAAAGAGTGAGATTCCCTAAAGATGATGGTATTTGTCCTGAAAGCTCATTTTCACTCAACTGCAATCTTTGAAGATTTTGGAGCTTGCCAAGCTCTGATGGAATATTACCTTGAAGAAAGTTTTGATGTAGGTCCAAAAAGATTAAGTTAACAAGGTTCTCTATCCCAAAAGGGATGGTTCCTGACATTTGATTTTCATTGAAACCGAGTCGAGAGAGCTTTGTGGATAGATTGGCCTTAAATTTGGGAAGGGGACCCTTAAAACCGTTACTTCCTAGGGACAATACCTCTAGACTTGTACAGTTTGCCAAAGAATCTACAAAAGCTAAATCATTAGCAGATCCCCCTGTTCCAAATTGATTTACATTAATTTGGAATACTCGGAGATTTTGAAAACTTCCCAACTTGCCAGGGACTGGTCCAACAAAACTGTTATATCCAAGATCAAACATTTCGAGTCTTGAGATATTAGAAATGGAGCTAGGAATCCTTCCTGAGAAAAAGTTTCCACCAATAAATAGATCTTCGAGGTTTGGAAGTGTGAGCCCAATCTCTCTTGGAAGGCTCCCATGCAGATGGTTCACTGGCAAAGAAATAACCTGAAGAGATGAGAGGTTGAATATTGAGAGAGGGGGCATACCAGATAACTTGTTTTCATTAAGAGAGAGCCAAAGTAAGTTTTTGAGTTGACCAAGGGATTCTGGAATTCTCCCCTGTAGTTCATTTCCAGACAAAGAAATGATTTGGAGGGTGGAAATGTTCCCAAGCTGTGGTGGTATTTCTCCCGTTATGCCATTGTCATTAATAGAAATCCATTCCAACTTTGAAAAAGCCATAATTAGTTCATCAACAATCTCCCCAATGAGATTGTTATTGCTGAAGTGGATTTCTCTTAGATGAGTGCAGTTGGCTAAGCTTGTAGGAAGTTCTCCGGTGAGATTATTATTTGTAAAAGCAATGTACTGAAGCCGAATCAGATTACCAACTTCTTGAGGGATTTGGCCATGGAAATTATTGCTTGTCATGTTGATAGCACGCAGAAAACTGAGGTTTCCAATGGAAGGAGAAATGTTACCTCCCAAGCTTGACTCAATTAACTCCAAGCGAATAACCCGCTGATGACGCTGGCCACATGTGACACCTTTCCAGGTGCAGAAATGGTTGGAATTGTTCCAAGATTGTAGTACTCCATAAGGATCATCAGTTTGTTCCTTGAAGCTGAGCAAAGCAAGTCGATCAGTCTCATTCCCTAGAGTCCTTGTACTGGTAGCGGATTCTAACCACGATGTGCCCCCCAAAAGGAGAACGAGAAGTAGAAACCAAAGTGCCATCAGAATCAAAATTCAAGACTCAGCAGATGCAATGAAAACCATGCAATTCTGAGTTGCAGTAGCTACCAAGGCTAATAATTTTAAAGAATAGATTTGAAGCCAAGTCTTTCCGTTTTTCTTTCTGCTTTCATTTCTTGACCATTAGTCAAAGTCTTTTCTCTTTTTTTTTTTTTTTTTTTTTTGTTCTCAGTCATCCATCCAGTCTTTCCACTTGGTGTCATCAACTTGCTTCTGTTTCCCCTTTCTCTTCATCACTTTCTAGTGTAAAACAGAAGACAATAGATTCCTTTCTCACGAGCAAAGCTTGATGGAGACATGGAGTTGTGGAACGGTTCACATAGAAATCAAACTAGGCCTCGTCTAATTGGACGTGTTTAATGGGTGGAGGAAGTCACTTAGTTTAACTTGGATTTCACACTACTCTGTAAACCAGAAGTCAAGACAAATGTCCCCTTAGATTTGAATCCTAAGACAAGCAATGTTGAATATTTGAAATCTAAAAGGTTCATGAGAGTGTTAAATGGGTTTCGACTTGGAATTAGATTCTGATTTAACCATTCAAAATCCCTCAAGTAAACGGTCAATCATATTTCCCCCCTTCTGGAATGTTTTCCACCTCCTTTTTTTGTTCCTTTTTTTAGAATAAACTTCTTCGAATTTGCGGAGTTCTCCAGAGCACAACCACCTCTTCCTTGCGCAAGACCCCCCTGGTCGTTTTACTCAGCAGGGCTGACCGAGTAATCGGACGTTTCTGGTCGCCATGCTTTGGCTGTCTTTTTCCACACCTTCTGCGCGTACTGTTTCTTGCTTACTGCCTTCCTTTGGGGCCAGAGCCGGGCTTGGTGCTGTGCTGCGCTTGGCCTTGGGTCCTGCGTCCCCTTTGGCCGGCCGTGGGCTGAAGCTTTACATGGTATATCTGTTTCAGTCATAATCACATTGTTTTCAAGAAAACTCATTCCCATAAAGGGAGTTATACTGTAAAGCATGATGGACTACTTTATGAGAAGATGGTTCTAGTACTACAGTTTAATCAGCCAGAAAATTTGGACATCAAGCCAACATTTCAAAATGAAACATCATGGCTGGTGAGTTACAGAGAGTGCAGTGGCAGCAAAAACTTATTTTGATGAGTTTGTCTGAATGCTTATTGCTACTGGATGTAAATGTAGTGCAAGAACAAATCTACTAACAAGTACTGGAAAATTCTTTCATGATTGTAGTAACATTTAATGTCTTTGGTGACTAAATTAATATTACTAAAATCAAAAGTGGGGGAGCGAAGTAGAGCCAAGACACCAGGTAACAATAATGTGTCTGTTTCAATTGAGCTACAAATTAAGAGATTGCAGTAAAAGAACAGTTGAATCAACGCCCTCCTTTGCATGAGACTCCACCTCACTAATTGCTTATCAATCCTCCTGCTTCAAAGACTTACAAGCTCCAATTAACATCAGCTTTGTATATGTAATAACATACATATGCAACATAATAAATTATGTTTGATATCATAGTTTGTCCTCTATAATAGGAAATTAGCTAAGCATGTTGGAATGCATAGTTTTCATGTATCTAGAGATCAAATAAAAATATTCTTCCATGGTAAAGAGAAGCTTTCTTCCAATGTGTAAGGAAAATTCAACATAGTATTGTAAAAGTATGAATTAGGAATCAGCTTCTAATCAAGCATGGATGCTCAAATGGAATTAAGCTTTACCTCCAAGAAATTAGAGAAAGGCGCGTTCTGAGGTGTGAAGTGGGAGAGATCCAGATTTCTCCAAGGGGTTTTGAATAAGACGACCTTTTCATTTTTCATTGATTAAATGTGGTTCCTTGACAACATTGCTCATGTGCATGTGTTCTCTTGGCGATTCCCTAGAGCACTGGAATGCAATTTTAATTGTTGTTGCCATTTTGCAATCTTCCAATTCATCTCATGTCCAATGACTAAGACCATCAATTGTGTCAATTTCTTTCCTCTTCAATTTCTTCACCATGTCCTTCCTCAGGTAGGAGTGTTGGATCCAAAATTTGCATCCCTTGGATCAGTAAAGCTGCCTTTGCATGGTTATGGAGGTTTAAATCATTTGCAAACATTGGATTTGTTGGCCTTTATCCGATGAACATCTCCAATAGAAGGATCCCATCGCTAAATACATCCTCTTGTGTGTGGTTGCGTTTCCATTAATGTCATATTCTGAAAATTTAGAGACATTTCACTATTAATTTAACAAAATAGAGTAACCATCTTTTTCATATAATAAAAAAAATTACATGTGAACATGAAAATTGTTAACAAATTATTCTATAATAGCAACGTACATGGCTAAAATCTAGGAAATTTAAATATTTTGAAATGGATAAAAATATGATCCACTCTAAATAAAGATTCAAAATTTGTTTATATTCAATCAACCATGCATTTAGAGCATGATGTAAATACACTATTATAGTTGGCTTGAAGTTTAAATCTTGATAAAGAAGATCTTTAGATTTTAAGTCCTATTAAAAAAAAAAAACATAATTTGGTCATACTTAACACCCTACGGATGATTTTGATCGAAATTAAACAACAGCTTAGTAGTGGCTTCTAGAAAAGATAAGAAAATTCAAGATATTATTATCTCAAATTAAAAATAACTGTTACTTGGAGCAACGTTGCCAATAGAACCCTTTATTTCAATGGTGCTAGTTTGAGCTTGGGATGAATTGTCTTCAACTTTTAAAAGTAGCATTGCCAAACTGAAATCACTAACATGAGCACCAATAGCACTATCAAGTAGAACATTGCTTGACTTCAAGTCATAGTGAACAATTGGCACATAACAATCGCAATGTTGGTAGCCCAATGCAGAAACTATTTATTGAAGGGGAGGGGATTTTGGTTGTATGTAATAGTGATTTGATTTTTTGATATCTTACCAAATGTGTTAGTACTTATCAACCATCTACAAGCCTAAGCAGATTCAAACTCAGGATTTTTCTGAAGCTCAGTGGTTACAAAGATTTTTAGCTGTTTAGTAGTATAGAGTCTTGTTGGGTGGAACTTTTCTGAACGCAGCAGTGAGGCTTTACCATCCAATGTGGTACACTAAGGAAAGGAGGTCGTTAACAGTGAAGATGCCATTCTGTGATTATGGAAAACAACTAAAACTTTCATGAACCAATTGCTTTACATTCAATGTGGTCTGTATTCAACTTCAGATACTTACAAATTGAAAGAAAAAAAATGGTTCTCCTCTCTGAAACCTAAAACATCAACCATACCAATCTGAAAAATCACTGATATCATTGGCACAAGATAAAAATTCACCAAACAAGGTTAAGATTTTGTTCAACTTTGACTAGTGAAGAATCAAATGGATCACAAACTAGTGTTCAATAGATAAAGAGTCAAAAGATTTAACATTAGAATGGATTATTCAAATGAGCTCAATAAAACAACATAACATCTTCTTTTGATGAATCGATCAGTACAATATTAGTTGGGCTTTGAGATCATGGAATGTTATGGTTGCTTGGAAATAAATCCTTAAGTCACTTAAAAGTATTCGCTTTTGAATCGATCAACTCTAGTTCTATTGGACAAACTGAAAATTCCAATTCAGTAAATATCCTTGGAAACTCTTAGATCAACTTTCAGAAGTACATATCCTAGGTACTGTTTCTAATCATCTTCGACATTTCACCCTTCTGTTTTGATTTCCTTACTCCTAGTGTGCTGGTTAGGGTAGGTTCAATAACTGAAGATATCGACCCTTCATTAAATAAAATTTGTATAATCTTTTCATGGCTTCTGTGAGGATTTCTAGTGCATTTTGTCTTTGTAGTTGAATTGTTTTGTTGGATGGAACTTTCTCTCACATTTTGCTTGACTTCTTTTTGGGGTTAATTAGGAAGGAATACTATTGAAAATTAAGTTTTGAATCAATGAGAACTTCAGGATAATGCCATCTGTCTTTGTAGCTGCAGCGTTCAAGTTCTCCTTTATTGGGATGAGATTAATTGAGAGTGTCTGAATGTTCCTGCATTTTATTCTCCTTTCCCTGGAGCTTCTTCTGCCTGGCTGCTTCTGTTCAGTTTTTCTTTTCTCAATAATTACTTCTTCTCTCATTTCTACTCTCTCTGTTTCCCCCCATTTCCCTCTCTCAGCTTTGACTGTTACCTTGATAACAGATTCCCCAACATTTAATTTTAAGATCAAAGGCCTCCAAGAATTGACAACAAATAATACATAAACCAAAACTAAACCAAATAATAATCGATTTACGGGTTACAGTCAAAATATTTCTGTTTGAAATCAACCCCTGCTTTGACGGTTACCTTGTTAACAGGTTCCCCCAATTTAATTTCTAGATCAAAGGACTCCGAGAAGAATTAAAAAAAAAAAATAAAAAAAAAAACATCATTAAAAACTAGAACAAATAACCCAAGTCAAAACAGATTTGATCTGAAGCACCCCAGTCTCAAAACATGGAAATAACATATTATATCTTCCGTGACGTCAACAATAAAGATAGAAAATCCCTCTCCCTCACTCCTCCTTAGGTGTTCTTATGTTAGACAAGTATAAAACAAAATGAAAATCAAAGGGAATGCAAGCAGAAAGAAAGAAAGAAAGAAATGGATACCTAATTCTAAGCTTGAAATCTGCTCCATCATAAAAATCAAATATATGCAACCCTAAACCCTAAACCCTACACGAGAGGAGAAATAAACCTGATTGATTAAGCACCTCCTTTGAAAATCCATCTAGACGCCGTCGTTGAAGATTTGATGGAGAGGAACACTTGTTTCGAAGCTCGCTCTTAGTCGTGGGAGCTTTATTTTCAGTCGCTTGCAGAAACTCTTCTAGCTCTAGGTTGAAGGAAGACGAAAGGTTTGAGAAAAGGAAATTTTATCTTTTATTTGAAAGATTGTTGAAATCGGATCGGTTGATTCCTTTGGTCCGGTTCATCATTTGGGTTAGGTTTTTAAACCGCCCAGAATCAGAACCACTTAAGTGGATGGAATTTGCATGTGAGAGAATGACAACGGTTATGATTTAAGGATGATTTATAAGAGATTACATCCCGGCCGTTAGCTGCTTCATGATGATTACCAATACCCAGGGGGGGCTTTGATGACTTAAGAGTTCAGCATCCCATATTGATCGAAACAACAGTTGAAAAGAAGATTTTTGTTTTAGCAAAAAAAGTTCATGATAGCCCTCAACATGTTCCTATATATATATATATATATATAGGAAGATTATGATATAGAAAAAAATTAAGATCCGAGTTCAAACAAAAACAATATTTGCTTATAATATAATCAGTGCATCCTTACCAGCCTCAGAAAGACTGAGGTTTATGGAAAGATAAGACAGGTAGATATGCAATGGGAGAAATCAATCAATGCATCTTCCTCCCTTTCCCAAGCAGCGAAGCCATCTTTTATTTATTAAGATTACAACCATAAGCAATTACATATAATTAATGTTCTCACTCTATTTCAAAATAATACATCAAAATGCAGAAAAGTAAACCATCCCAAACCCTAGTTAACTTACTAATACCACGAAAATACTTACTTAAAAAAGACAATAACATAACATACCAGTTGAATTAGTGCCCTTCTCTACATGAGAGTATTGCACCTCACTAATTGCTTGTCAATCTTCCTGCTTTTGTCAAAAGAATTACAAGCTCCATCAAAATTCACCTTTCTATATGTAGTAACATACATATATAAGAAACATAATAAATTAAGTTTTGAAATCATAGTTTGTCCTCCAATATACGAAATTAATTAATTAAGCATGTTGGAATGCATAGTTTTTGTGTATCTAGAGAATAGAACTATTCTATCCTGGTAAAGAGAAATTTTCTTCTAATATATAAGGAATATTCAACATTATATTGTGAAAGTATAAATTAGGAATCAGCTTCTAATCAAGCATGGATACTCAAATAGATTTCAGCTTTACCTCCAAGAAATTTGTCCTTGATTAAATGTAGTTCCTTCACAACATCACTCATGTGCATGCGTTCTCTTGGCGATTCCATGGAGCACTGCAATGCAATTTTAAATATTGTCGTTGTGCAATCTTTCAATTCATCTGTCCAATGACTAAGACTATCAGTTGTTTCAATTTCTTCATCATGTCCTTCCTCGGGTAAGAGTGTTGGATCCAAAATTTGCATCCATTGCATAGGTAAAGCTGCCTTTGCATAGTTATGGATGTTCAAGTCATCTGCAAACATTTGATCTGTTGGCCTTTTTCCAGTGAGCATCTCCAATAGAAGAATCCCATAGCTGAATACATCCCCTTGTGTACTTACATTTTCATTAATACCATATTCTGGAATTTTAGAGACATTCTGCTATTAGTGTAACAAAAGAGTCACAATGTTTTTCATATATATAATACAAAAATGACATGTGAACAAATTATTCAATAATAGCAACTTACATGTCCAAAATATGGGAAAATTTATTCTTTTGAAATGGATAAAAATATGATTCACTCCAAATGAATATAAAAAATTTATTTATATTCACTCAAACATGCATCTAGGGCATAACCCAAATACGCTATAATAGTTGGGTTGAAATTTTAAAACTTGATATAGATGATCTTTAGATCTTAAGTCCTACCATAAACAAATTCATAATTTGGTCATATTAAACACCCTACATTTGATTTTATTCAAATTGTACAACAGCATAGTAATGGCATCTAGAGAAGATATGAATTCAAGATATTTTAACTCAAAAATAAAAAATATTTGTTACCTGGAGCAGTGTAGCCAATAGAACCCTTTATTCCAATGGTACTAGTTTGAGCTTGGGATGAATTGTCTTCAACTTTTAAAAGTAATCTTGCCAAACCAAAGTCGCTGACATGCGCAGTCATAGCGCTATCAAGTAGAACATTGCTTGGCTTCAAGTCACAATGAACAATTTGCACATAACAATGGCAGTGAAGGTAATCCAATGCAGAAGCTATATCAATTGCAATATTTAATCTTTGAAGAAGGCTTAAATTCCTTGGATAATTATGTGGCTCCGTTGGCATATGCAACCAATCATCTAGGCTCCCATTGGGCATGAACTCATAAACAAGGGCTTTGAAATCTTGTCCTTTTGAATCAAGACTTGAACAACAAGTTAAAATCTTCACAAGATTTCGATGCCGAATGTTTCTTAATGCTTCACATTCAGCAATAAAGCTCTTGTAAGCTCGTGGATTTTGAAGGTTGAGTATTTTCACTGCAATGGTTGTTTGATCCTGGTTGATGACCCCTTTATATACGGAACCAAAACTACCAGAACCTAAGAAATTGGCTGAAGAAAACCCTTCAGTGGCTTGAAAGAGCTCTCTGTAAGAAATCATTGGGAACTGATCTCCAATTAATTGCGTAGATGGAGATTTACCTTTTGATTTTCTCATCCAAAGAACAGCAACAAAGATAGATATCAAAAGAAAACTAAGAACCACGCTGATTATTTTCAAAACTAATTTCAAAGCATGAAGTTTTTTTTGCTTTTGTGATCCATGGTTTTTGCATGTAGGCAAGTTGAACTCCAAGATTCCCCCACAAAGCTTGTCATTTCCCTTAACTGAAACCGCAGTTACATTTCCAAAGATTCCTTTTGTTGGCATTTCACCTTCAAGATTATTGAATGATAAATTCAAACTTTGTAATACTGAAAGGTTTTCTAGATCCTTTGGGATTTGGTTTGACAAGTTGTTGTGTGAAAGATCTAGATCTTGAAGCCCCTTTACAGAAGCCAAAGACTTGGGAATGCTTCCTTCAAAGGAGTTATCGGCCATGTAAAGATGTTCCAAACTATTACATTCGCCAATAGAGATGGGAATTTCTCCAGATAGTCTATTTTTGGAGATATCCAATGTAGAAAGAGCCTTCAAGTTACCAATTTCAGTTGGTAGAGGACCTTCTAGTGAATTAGAAGATAGGTCGAGAAATATCAATGATATGGCAGGCTTTTGAAATAGTTGCTTAGGTATTGAACCTTGGAGATAATTGCGATGAAGGATTAGGTGCTGTAAATGTTCAAGTTTTCCAAGGTTGGGAGGAATCCTTCCACTCAAGTTGTTGGCTTCTAAATGAAGTTCATACAAAACAGTGAGATTCCCTAGAGTTGATGGTATTTGTCCTGAAATTTCATTTTCACTCAACCACAAGCTTTGAAGTTTGGGAAGTTTGCCTAGTCCATATGGAATATTACCTTGAAGAAAGTTTAGGTCTAGGCCCAAAAAGGTTAAGTTCACAAGGTTCTCTATCCAAGGAGGGATGGTTCCTAATATTTGATTCTCAGTAAAGGAAAGTTCAAAGAGCTTTGTGGAGAGATTGGCTTTAAATTTGGGAAGTGGACCCTTAAAACCATTTTGTTCTAGGGATAATACCACTAGACTTGTACAGTTTACCAAAGAATCTACGAAAGCTAAATCATTAGCAACTTCCCTTGTTCCAAATTGATTTTGTGATATTTGGAACACCTGGAGATTTTGAAAACTTCCCAACTTGCTTGGGACGGGTCCAACAAAATTATTTTCTGAAATATCTAACATTTCCAATGTTGAGATATTAGATATGGAACTTGGAAGGCTTCCTGAGAAAAAGTTTCCTCCAATAAATAGGTTTTCTAGATTTGGAAGTGAGAGCCCGATCTCTCTTGGAAGGCCCCCATGCAGTTGGTTGAACACCATAGAAATCGTCTGAAGAGATGAGAGGTTGAATAATGAGGGAGGGAACATACCAGATAACTTGTTTTCGTTGAGGGATAGAAAGTCTAAGTTTATGAGCTGACCAAAGGATTCTGGAATTCTCCCCTGTAGTTCATTTCCTCCCAAAGAAATGGATTGGAGAGTGGAAATGTTCCCAAGCTGTGGGGGTATTTCTCCGGTTATGCCACCATAGTTAATAGAAATCACCTCCAACTTTGACAAAGCCATAATCATTTCAGGAGGAATCTTCCCAGTGAGATTGTTGTAGCCAAAGCCTATTGTTCTTAGTTGAGTGCAGTTGGCTAAGCTGATAGGAAGCTCTCCGCTGAGACTATTGTTTGCCATAGAAATTTGCTGAAGTCGAATCAAATTACCCACTTCTTGGGGGATTTTGCCGATGAATCTATTTCTTTTTATCGTGAGAAAACGTAAAAAACTGAGATTCCCTATGGAAGGAGATATGTTTCCTCCCAATCCCTTCTCAAATAAATTCAAGAGAATAACCCGCCGATGACGACGACCACATGTGACACCTGCCCAGCTGCAGAAATGGTTGGAGTTGTTCCAAGATTGTAGTACTCCATAAGGATCATCAATGATTTGTTCCTTGAAGCTGAGCAAAGCGAGTCGATCAGTCTCGTTCCCTGGAGTCCTTGAACTAGTAGCGGATTCTAGCCACGAGGTGCCCCCCAAAGGAGGAGAAGGAGAAATAGAAGCCAAAGTGCCATCAGAATCAAAATTCGAGACTCGCAGATGCAATGAAAACCCTGCAATTTTGAGTTGTAGTAGCTGCCAAAGCTAATGAATTTAAAGGAAAGATTTGAAGTGAAGTACTCTTTCCGTTTTTCTTTCTGCGTTACATTTTTTGACCATTAGTCAAATCTTTTCTCCTTTTTAGTTGTCAGTCATCATCGAGTGTTTCCACTAGGCGTCATCAACTTGCTTCTATTTCCCCTTTCTCTTTTTCACTTTCTACTGTAAAAATTAACAGAAGAAAATTTAAGTGACTGTGCTGCCACTTCCGTGCTTCTTTGGGTTTCTCTCTTTCCTGTTTTTGTTTTCATTTATAATCTTAAGCCATGACTTTAATTTCAATAGATTCCTCTCTCCCCAGAAAACGATTGATCGAGTTCTTGGACGGTGCACACAGAAATCAAACAAGGCTGTCATTCTCTGTAAGCCAGAATCAAGACATGCAAATATCCCTCAGAAATAAATGGTCCATCATGTTTTCCCTTCTGGAATGCTTTCCACCGCCTCACATTTTCTTTTGCCTTCCTTTTTTTTCAATAAATCTCTTCAAATTTCATCATGATTCTTTGGAAGAATAGCTTAAAGTGGGGTTTAGAACCTTAATTTACATGCAAATCTGTAACAGAAAAAACTTAAATCAGAATTACCACGTACGCACATGAAACAATTGATTATTTCTCCACATAAATCACTAGCAAGGAGGGGATAAACCTGATTCAGATCAGACCTACCACCGAATGAAAAGAGTCACAAATGAAGGAATGGATAATGAACTAAATCAGATAAAACTGTAGAAGATCAAACTGAGAGTTCCAAACAGTGACTCTTGCTACAGTAGGGTTGTGGGCCGTATCACCAGCTTCCACTGCAATGGGTTGAAAAGACAGAAATTTATTGCATGCAACTTCCTTTGTCACTTTTGAAGTGGGTGTCTCCGTTCCTAGCTCTCTCCGTCTCTTGCTCTTCTTTAAATTATCCTTTTCAGTGAAAAATACACACAATTTCATGTGCATTAGGAACTGGACCAAGGAAGGGAGTAACCTTGTCTAGTTGGGCTTGGAATTAATGAATACTAGAAGAGAAACTTGGAGCCTCTGTACACAATCAAAACTTGAATTTTACCCCAAAAAAAAACAAAAATCAAAACTTGAATAAACAGTTAATTTCTGACATAATATTCTTACTTCTAGCTCGTTGTTCATTGGGTTTAAACTAGTGGTCTAATTGGCTGATTCTCCATCAATCCTTTCTCATCGTTAATGCCTTAACAGTCTAATTGTTTTCTCTTTCTGTCTCTCTGGAAGAGATAAACGGAAAGATGAATATGTATGGTAATGGTGTCCGAGAGAATCACAAGTGATAAGATCTTTATCCCGAAGTTACAGGAAGGAGATCTTCACTGATCTGGATCCTCTACCTACCTACATGGAGAGAATTTTTCAAACCACATGGTTGTTTAATTTTTTTACTCGTATACTAATTTCAAAGCAAGATCTTTTTCTAATAAGTTAATTTGATAAAATAGAACTTAAAGCCATTAATCTTACTAAAGAAGAAACAAGAACCTTGTTTTGAGATTGGACAAGTGTCAAGAGGACTCGTTTTCTCTACATTTATAGTAACAATGTATGGCGGGGGGTGGGCAGCCCCCGAGAGTGGAAATTTGGGTACAAAGGAGACTGACTGCTTGTTGGAAAAAGAGAAACTGGAAAAGACTCGTCACTTTCAAACATTCCATGCAAACTATGTCTTTCCGTTTTTCTTACTTTCATTTCATGACCATTATTCAAGTCTTTTCTCTTATTTTATTGTGAGTCATCGAGTCTTTCCAGTTTCCCCTTTCTCTTCATCACTTCCTGGTGTAAAACAGAAGAAAGTTTAACTTCCTGTGCTGCCACTTTGATGTTTTTTTTTTGGGTCTCTTTTTCTCGTATCTGTTTCTGTTTTTTTATTTTTGGTAATAATACCTATTTCTGCCATATAATCTAATTGGACGTGTTCAATGGGTGGAGGAAGTCATTGAGTCTAACTTGGATTTCACGCTCCGTAAACCACAAGTCAAGACAAATACTGTCCTCGAGCTTAGAAAAAAATGCTTTCTAGAAAGCAATGTGGAATATTTGAAATCTGAAAAGGTTCATGAGAGTGTTAAATGGGTTTGGACTTTGGAATTAGATTCAGATTTAACCATTCAAAATCCCTCAAGTAAACGGCCAATCATATTTTTCTTTTTGGAATATTTTCCACTTAATATTTTGTTTCCTTTTTTTTTTTTAATAAGTTTCTTCAAATTTTATTGCTAAGGTAATTGTTCTCCAGGAGCTTACAGGCTTACAGCCACCTCTATCTGTACGTCAAGATCCAAACCCAAACTTGGATTAAAAGACAAAAATGTTTGGAATTTTAAAAACATAAGCTAGCTCTGAGGCATGATAAGAACCAAGTAATCAGTAAATATATAGAACGTTTCTAAGGATACAAAGTCCTAGCTAGTTATGCTTTTTTAACCATTTGGGTTTATTTATCTAACCTTACTTTGCTACTGAGTATCCAACTCCATAACTGTTTCCACTGTAGACTTAATTGCCTTCTTTCCTGTTAGAAGAGTGCTCTGTAGCTTCTAAGATTCAATAAGTCAAGAGAAAGTCATTTGAAGTGGTATGATCATGTTCATCTGAAGTCTTTAGATGCTCCGGTATAAAAGTGTACAGTTTTATTTAGATGGAAGAGAGTTTAAGAGCCAGGCATAGACCGATAATGACCTTAGCACGGAGAAGTAGTAGTGAAAAGGACGTGCATATATAGCTTAGACACAACCTGTATCCTCAAAAAAAAACAGAATGGCTTAGGGCCTGTATCAAGTATGATCTCAAACAGAGCCAATTGGAAGGTAAAGATCGATGCAGATGACCCCATGCCATTTAATTGGAATAAAACTGAGTTGTTGTTGATATATAGTTTCCAAAGCTTTTCACGGTATGTCTGTTTCAGTTATAATCACATAGTTTTCTAGAAAACTCATTCCCATAAAGGGAGTTATACTGTAAAGCGTGATGAACTACTTTATGAGAAGATGCATTTAGTACAACAGTTTTTATTCAGCCAGAAAATTTGGACATCAAGCCAACATTTCAAAATGAAACATCATGGCTGGTGAGTTACAGAGACTGCAGTGGCAGTAAAAACTTATTTTGCTATTAGATGCAATTGTAGTGCAAGAACAAATCTACTAACAAGAGAAAGATTTTTTTCATGATTGTAGTAACATTTAATGTCTTTGGTGATTAATTAAATTAATATTACTAAAATCAAAAGTGGGAGAAAAAAAGGGGAGGGAATGAAGTAGAACCAAAACACCACGTAACAATAATGTGCCTGTTTCTTGGGCTGCAGATTAAGAGATTGCAGTAGAATTTTATCTGGGCCGTATCCAGTGTCTCTCATAAACCAAGTATACCCTCCAAGACAAGATAGTCCCCCTGCAGGAGCATTGCTTTACAAATGGATCATCCAAACTTTGCACCATTCAGATTGTTCTTCTCAAGCAGTCTGACTATTGTGCTTGCTGGGAACAAGCTTTGAAACAAAGATTCTTGAGAATTGATGCAGCAACCTTATCCACTGTTGTAGCCTCCTTCCTTGTGGGTACTGTTTCTAATCATCTACGAAATTTCACCCTTCTGTTTTGATTTCCTTATTCTCAGTATGCTGGTTAGGGTAGGTTCAATAACTGAAGATATTGACCTTTCATTGAATAAAATTGGTATCATCTTTTCATGGCTTCTGTGTTGATTTCTCGTGCCTTTTGTCTTTGTAGCTAGCTGAATTGTTCTGTTGGATGAAACTTTTTCTCACATTTTGCTCTTAAAGTTGACTTGTTTTTGGGTTAATTAGGAGGGAATAGTCTTGAAATTTAAGTTTTGAATCAATGAAATCTTCATCTTAGCACCCAGTCTCAAAACATGCAAATAAGATATCATATCTTCCGTGACATCAACAAAAAAGATAGAAAGATAGAAGGTCCCAAGCAAAATCCCTAAAAGCTCAATTACATTAGATGGTCAGTCAAATTTAATTTCCCTTCTAGAATGGTTCCACCTCAATTTTTTTATTTTTTATTTTCTTTTTAATTTCAATTGAATCTCTTATAATTTCATCATGATCTATTTGAAGAATAGCTTGTGAAAAAGTGGGGGTTCGGAGCCTTTATATGCAAAAATCAGTAACAGAAAATCACTTGCACATCAACAAAATGTACATTACCATCAGAATTTCATCACATGAAAGAATTGATTTCTCTATATAAATCACTAGCTAACAAGATCCTAAAACCCCAAAATGGAAAACATAGGGGAAGCAATTGTTTTTCTTACCACAAAAACAACAAAGCAGATTCAGTGTAGCTCATGCCTTTCGAAAACCAGATGATAATTACCGATCGAGAGGCTTTCCATGGCATAGAATTTAGAATCCCATATTGAAACATTAGTAGAAAAGAAGATTTTTGTTTTAACAGAAAAGTTCATGATAGCCCTCAACATGTTCCAACAAGAAGATTATGATCCAGCAACATTAAGATACGAGTTCAGACAAAAACGTTATTCACTTATTATCAGTGCATCCTTACCAGCCTTAGAAAGACTGAGGTTTATGGAAAGATATATGAGATGGTAGATATGCAGTGGAAGAATCAATCCTTCTTCCTCCCTTTCTCAAGAGAAGCCATCTTTTATTAAGATTAATTACAACCATGAGCAGTTACATATAATGTTCTTACTATGTTTCAAAAAGACACATCAAAATGCAGAAAAGTAAACCATCCCAAACCCTAGCTAACTTACTGATACCAGACAATAACAGATCGACCAGTTGAATTAGTGCCCTTCTCTGCCTGAGACTACACCTCACTAATTGCGTGTCAATCTTCCTGCTTTTGTCAAAAGAATTACAAGCTCCATCAAAATTCACCTTTCTATATGTAGTAACATACATAAGCAACATAATAATTAAGTTTTGAAATCATAGTTTGAAATTAATTAAGCATGTTGGAATGCATAGTTTTTATGTATCTAGAAAATGGAATTATTCTTCCCTAGTAAAGGGAAACTTTCTTCTAACATATAACGAATATTCAACATTATATTGTGAAAGTATAAATTAGGAATCAATTTCTAATCAAGCATGGATGCTCAAATAATTTTCAGCTTTACCTCCAAGAAATTTGTCTTTGATTAAATGTAGTTCCTTCACAACATCACTCATGTGCATGCGTTCTCTTGGCGATTCCATAGAGCACTGCAACGCAATTTTGATTATTACCATTGTGCAATCTTTCAATTCATCCGTCTGATGACTAAGACCATTAATTGTGTCAATTTCTTCATCATGTCCTTCCTCGGGTAAGAGTGTTGGATCTAAAATTTGCATCCATTGCATAGGTAAAGCTGCCTTTGCATAGTTATGGATGTTCAAGTCATCTGCAAACATTTGATCTGTTGGCCTTTTTCCAGTGAGCATCTCCAATAGAAGAATCCCATAGCTGAATACATCCCCTTGTGTACTTGCATTTCCATTAATACCATATTCTGGAATTTTAGAGACATTTTGCTATTAGTGTAACAAAAGAGAGTCACAATGTTTTTCATATAATACAAAAATGACACGTGAACAAATTATTCAATAATAGCAACTTACATGTCCAAAATATGGGAAAATTTATTCTTTTGAAATGGATAAAAATATGATCCACTCTAAATGAATATACAAAATTTATTTATATTCACTCAAACATGCATCTAGGGCATAACCCAAATACGCTATAATAGTTGGATTGAAGTTTAAACCGTGATATAGAAGATCTTTAGATTTTTTGTTTTGGTAAACAAGATCTTTAGATCTTAAATTCTTTTAAAAATAAATTCATAATTTGGTCACATTAAACACCCTATAGTTGATTTTTATTCAAATTATACAACAATTTGGTAATGGCATTTAGAAAATATATGAATTCAAGATATTATTAACTTGTTATAAAAAAAAAAATTTATTAACGCAAAAATAAAAAATATTTGTTACCTGGAGCAGTGTAGCCAATAGAACCCTTTATTCCAATGGTACTAGTTTGAGCTTGGGATGAATTGTCTTCAACTTTTAAAAGTACTCTTGCCAAACCAAAGTCGCTGACATGCGCAGTCATAGCGCTATCAAGTAGAACATTGCTTGGCTTCAAGTCACAATGAACAATTGACACATAACAATGGCAATGAAGGTAATCCAATGCAGAAGCTATATCAATTGCAATGTTTAATCTTTGAAGAAGGCTTAAAGTCCTTGGATAATTATGTGGCTCCGTTGGCATATGCAACCAATCATCTAGGCTCCCATTGGGCATGAACTCATAAACAAGGGCTTTGAAATCTTGTCCTTTTGAATCAAGACTTGAACAACAAGTTAAAATCTTCACAAGATTTCGATGCCGAATGTTTCTTAATGCTTCACATTCAGCAATAAAGCTTTTGTAAGCTCGTGGATTTTGAAGGTTGAGTATTTTCACTGCAATAGTTGTTTCATCCTGGTTGATGACCCCTTTATACACGGAACCAAAACTACCAGAACCTAAGAAATTGGCTGAAGAAAATCCTTCAGTGGCTTGGAAGAGCTCTCTATAAGAAATCATTGGGAACTGATTTCCAATTAATTGAGTAGATGGAGATTTACCTTTTGATTTTCTCATCCAAAGAACAACAACAAAGATAGATATCAAAAGAAAACTAAGAACCACGCTAATTATTTTCAAAACTAATTTGAAAGCATGAAGGTTTTTTTGCTTTTGCGATCCATGGTTTTTGCATGTAGGCAGGTTGAACTCCAAGATTCCCCCACAAAGCTTGTCATTTCCCTTAATTGAAACCGCAGTTACATTTCTAAAGATTCCTTTTGTTGGCATTTCACCTTCAAGATCGTTGAATGATAAATTCAAACTCTGTAATACTGAAAGGTTTTCTATATCCTTTGGGATTTGATTTGATAAGTTGTTGTGTGAAAGATCTAGATCTTGAAGCCCCTTTACAGAAGCCAAAGACTTGGGAATGCTTCCTTCAAAGGAGTTACCGGCCATGTAAAGATGTTCCAAACTATTACATCCGCCAATAGAGATGGGAATTTCTCCAGATAGTCTATTATTGGAGATATCCAATGTAGAAAGAGCCTTCAAGTTACCAATTTCAATTGGTAGAGGACCTTCTAGTGAATTAGAAGATAGGTCGAGAAATATCAATGATATGGCAGGCTTTTGAAATAGTTGCTTAGGTATTGAACCTTGGAGATAATTGCGATGAAGGATTAGGTGCTGTAAATGTTCAAGTTTTCCAAGGCTGGGAGGAATCCTTCCACTCAAGTTGTTGGCTTCTAAATGAAGTTCATACAAAACAGTGAGATTCCCTAGAGTTGATGGTATTTGTCCTGAAATTTCATTTTCACTCAACCACAATCTTTGAAGTTTGGGAAGTTTGCCTAGTCCAGATGGAATATTACCTTGAAGAAAGTTTAGGTCTAGGCCCAAAAAGTTTAAGTTCACAAGGTTCTCTATCCAAGGAGGGATGGTTCCTAATATTTGATTCTCAGTAAAGGAAAGTTCAGAGAGCTTTGTGGAGAGATTGGCTTTAAATTTGGGAAGTGGACCCTTAAAACCATTTTGTTCTAGGGATAATACCACTAGACTTGTACAGTTTACCAAAGAATCTACGAAAGCTAAATCATTAGCAACTTCCCTTGTTCCAAATTGATTTTGTGATATTTGGAACACCTGGAGATTTTGAAAACTTCCCAACTTGCTTGGGACGGGTCCAACAAAATTATTTTCTGAAATATCTAACATTTCCAATGTTGAGATATTAGATATGGAACTTGGAAGGCTTCCTGAGAAAAAGTTTCCTCCAATAAATAGACCTTCTAGATTTGGAAGTGTGAGCCCGATCTCTTTTGGAAGGCTCCCATGCAAATGGTTTAGTGGCAAAGAAATCGTCCGAAGAGATGAGAGGTTGAATAATGAGAGAGGGAACATACCAGATAACTTGTTTTCTTGGAGGGATAGAAAGTCTAAGTTTTTGAGCTGACCAAAGGATTCTGGAATTCTCCCTTGAAGTTCATTTCCAGCCAAAGAAATGGATTGGAGAGTGGAAATGTTCCCAAGCTGTGGGGGTATTTCTCCGGTTATGCCACCATAGTTAATAGAAATCACCTCCAACTTTGACAAAGCCATAATCATTTCAACAGGAATCTCCCCAGTGAGATTGTTGTAGCCAAAGCGTATTGTTCTTAGTTGAGTGCAGTTGGCTAAGCTGGCAGGAAGTTCTCCGCTGAGACTATTGTTTGCCATAGAAATGTACTGAAGTCGAATCAAATTACCAACTTCTTGGGGGATTTTGCCGATGAATCTATTTCTTTTCATCTTGATAACACGTAAAAAACTGAGATTCCCTATGGAAGGAGATATGTTTCCTCCCAATCCCTTCTCAACTAAATCCAAGAGAATAACCCGCCGATGACGACGGCCACATGTGACACCTGCCCAGCTGCAGAAATGGTTGGAGTTGTTCCAAGATTGTAGTACTCCATAAGGATCATTGATGATTTGTTCCTTGAAGCTGAGCAAAGCAAGTCGATCAGTCTCGTTCCCTAGAGTCCTTGTACTGGTAGCGGATTCTAGCCACGATGTGCCCCCCAAAAGGAGAACAAGAAGTGAAAGCCAGAGTGCCATCAGAATCAAAATTCAAGATTTGCAGATGCAATGAAAACCATGCAATTCTGAGTTGCAGTAGCTACCAAAGCTAATCAATTTAAAGGATAAATTTGAAGTGAAGTCTTGGATGGTGCACATAGAAATCAAACAAGGATGTCATTCTTTGTTATTGGCCGGTGCACCCAGAAGTCAAACAAGGCTGTGATTCTCTTAAACCAAAAATCAAGACAAATATCCTTCAGAAATAAATGGAAAGAAATTTAGAATAATCCTAAGACACTTAATGTTGAATATTTGAAATTTAAAGGTTCATGATTGTGTTTTTGGATTTGAATTAGATTTAGACTTAACACCATACGAGCACAAGTTAATGGTGAATCATATTTTCCCTTCTGGAATGCTTTTCACCTCACACTTTCTTTTTCCCCTTCCTTTTTTTTTCAATAAATAATTTCATCATGATGATCCCTTTAAGAAGATGAAACGGTAGGTAGAAGATGAAAGTGGAGAAAATGCGGGAATAAATAATTAATTTCTGACATAATATTCTTACTTGTAGCTCCTATGGGTGGGTTTATGCCCCCCATCAGGGAAGAATTCCAGAGAAACAGAAAGAATTAATAGAGAACAATTAGAGTACTGTTAAGGCGCACTAAGGATGAGAAAGGATTGATTTTTTCGTTCATTACAATGCTTGGCTGTGCTCATTCCGCCTGCAAGTTGAATTTGTGTTTCACAGATGATATATTTTTATAATATGCTCCAGAGACTGAAAATGTAAAACCATTCATTATATAAGGTGGATGTTAAGGCTTTAGAAGTGGCTTAAATTAAATGTGAAGACATTTTGTAGGAATCATTAGTCATTAATTACATGTGGATTGATATAAGTTTAAATTATTAGCACTCCTCGGGTGAGCTAAGGATCTTGAGCACAAGATCTCAATCGATTATGGTAGAATATGAAATGGACAGATATGCAATGGTGAGGTTTATGTAAGGATGAGGACATGCAGTGGGAGGAGATATAAGTATGGATATATATGGTGTCTCAGAATCACACTTGATAAGATCTTAATTTACCCCAAAGTTACAAGATGGAGATCTTCACTGGATCTGGATCCTCTACCTATATGGAGAGAATTTTTCAACCTACATGATTGGATTTTTTTACTCATATTCAATTTCAAAGCGAGATCTTTTTCTAGTAAGTTAATTAGATAAAATAAAACTTAAAGCCATTAATCTTATTAAAAAAGAAATAAGAACCTTGTTTTGAGATTAGGCATATGTCAAGAATCCAATCAAGGGGACTCGTTTTTCTACATTTATGGTAACAATGTATGGCGGGCACCCACCGAGACTGGATATTTGGGTACAAAGTAGACTGACTACTTGTTGGAAAAAGAGAAGGTGGAGAAAGTCGATCTCAACGGCATGTGTTCAGTTTTCTTATACGAAAGAGTATAATTTTTTTTCAGATGGAAGGGACTTAAAGAGCCAAGCACAGATCGATAATGATCTTTGGAGAAGTGATGAAAATGACATGCATAGCTTAGGCCTTGTAGATGACTCCACTTAATTGGAATAAAGTTTTGAGTTGTTGCTGTTGTTATCGATGTATAGTTTCCGATGCTTTTCATAGTTTTTAAGAAAACTTAAGCCCAAAAAGAGAGTTATACTGTAAAATGTGATGAACTACTTTCTGAGAAGATGGCATAAGTAAAAAACCGAACATTTCAAAATGAAACATCATGGCTGGTGAGTTACAGAGGGTGTGCATTGGCAAAAACTTATTTTGATGAATTTGTCTGAATGCTTGTGGTTATTAGATGAAGTTCTAGTGCAAGCAGAACAAATCTACTAACAAAGTGGAAGATTCTTTCATGATTGTAGGAATAGTTATTGTGTTTGGGTGACTAAATTAATATTACTAAAACCCAAAGAAGGAGAAAAAGAGAGAAGGAAGTGGGGACAGCAACAAAGTAGAGTCAAGACACTAGTTAGCAACAATGTATATGTTCCTTGGACTTCAAAGAGACTGTAGTAATGAACTAATGATTATAACCCAGCAATCAGAAAATGAAACATTTGTTAAGGACAGGGAGTCCTAGTATGATAGAAACTGTTAAAAGAAGGTATCAAGGTATCAAGAGACTAGTTAATTGATCAGTGGTAATAAGATGCTACTCAGTAAGTCAAATCAGTCATCAAGTCTCTCATTTTTTATTTTTTATTTTTTTAATCTCAGAACTTAAATGTAAAAGGATTGATGGTGTTCCTTGAAGGTGCACGTAGAAATCAAAGAAGGCCTCATTTAATTATTTAATAGAACGTGTTGAATGGGTGGAGGAAGTCATCATCATGTCTAATTTAGATATTACTCTCTGTAAAGTGTAAACCAAAAGACAAGACAAATGTCCCTCAGAAATAATAAATGGGAGAAACATTTGAAATTTAATGGGTACATAAGTATTAACGGCTTTGAACTTAGATTTAGATTTAGATTCAGATTCAACCATGGAAAGCATTTTCCACCTCAAATAGCAGTCTTGTCATTTTTTCAATAAATAAATTGATCATCAAATCTCCTTAAATTTCATCATAATCACTTACGAAAAGTTTTTTTTTTTTTTTGGGGCACGCCTTTATAGTGCAAATCTGGAAGCAAAAAAATTTTCATCATATGCACTGTTTGGCCAAAAAGAAAAATCATAATCACACATGGGTTTGAATATTTGAAATTTAAAAGATTCATGAGAGTGTTAATGGGTTTGGGTTTGGGTTTGAATTAGATTCAGATTTGAGCCATAAAAGCTCAAGCAGACGGTCAGTCAAATTTTTCCTTCTAGAATGTTTCCACCTCAAATTTATTTTTTTTTTTCAATTGAATTTCTTCAATTTTCATCATGATGCCCTTAAAAAATAACTTGTGAAAAAGTGGGGTTCAGAGACTTAATATGCAAGAACCAGTAACAGAAAATCACTGGTACATCAACAAAATGTACATTACAATCAGAATTTTTCCAAATGAGGGAATTGATTTCTCTATATAAATCATAAAACCCCAAAATGAAAACACAGGGGAAGCAATTGTATTTCTTACTACAACAACACGAAAGCAGATTTGGTGTAGCTCACACCTTTTGAAAACCCAGATGATAATTACCCAGAGGCTTTCCATGATAAAGATTTTAGCATCCTATATTGAAACAGCAGTAGAAAATCAGATTTTTTATTTAGCAGAAAAGTTCATGATAGCCCTCAAAATGTTCCTACAGGAAGATTACGATACAGCAACATTAAGATCCAAGTTCAGAAAAGAAAGAAAAAAACATTATTCGCTTATAAACAGTGCATCCTTACCAGCCTCAGAAAGTCACTATGTTGTTCCTCTTCCATATCAATAGCTCGATCTAAATTGCTGTTGGATGTTGCACTGTACCAATGAATTTAAGAATTAAAATATATGAGCCCCCATTTTAGTAGACTATTCTTCACAAGAACCAAAACCATCTCACGGGGAGAAGAAAAGCATAAGCAGAGTGATGATATTTATTTAAGAAAACTGCCAAAGAGTCACAATAAGCAGAAAAACCAATAACAAGCATCATAACGCAGATAACAATAAAATCTCCTAGAATACAGGTAACTCCATCTATTGTTGAACATTCTTAAGGTAATTAAAAATCTCTAAGGTAATTAACTTAGAAGTGGAATTGAAAGGGGATAAGTTGGAAGACAATTGAGGTTGCACTATTTAAAACAGAGGCCACTGAGTTCAACATTATGTGGCAACATGTTATAAACCATGAAACTATTTAGATGATCATAATATTATAAACAGGGGTTGAAGTGACCAATGATTATATATACTTGCTTTATTATCTCAACCACTCTTCATCATTGAGTAGTGATCAATTTAATGTTAGTGAAAATGGGAGAAAAATAAACTAAAGGGACCTTCCATGCATGGATGGGGGAAACTTCTAAATGCCATCACATTGCCTGCAATATAATAATTGAGAAGTCAAAAATATTTAACTAACTAGATGCTACTCAGTAAGAGGTTATGCCATTAAAAGATACAGAAAGAGACAGGACAGAGTCTATATAGGTGTGATCTTTAACTAACTAGATCTTCAAACTAACAGGACCTTGCCCTCAAACATTTGCGTTGAGACTTGAGAGAGACTAAGAAAATATATTGCATAAATCTCTTGCCTTTTTAATTTGAAGTATAGGAACTGATGGGGGTAATGTAAACTTCTTTCTGGAAACTAAAAATACTGATGTACCCAAACTAGTCATCTGAAGAAAGTTTCTTCCAATGCTTAATGGAGATGGAAGATTGCAGGATTCTCCAACCACTCCACAGGCAGATTGGGATCAAATGTTTCACAAGATAATTGAATAACTAGGAAATCCCTTCTTTCTTGACTTATGAGGATTATGGAAAGATGTACGATGGGCACATCGAGGTTGGATGTTTGGGTACAGAGGAGACCGCCCATTGAAAGAACAAAGAAGCTGGAGAAAGTAGAAACCAAGATTTTAGGGCTTGAAGACACCAAGATTGGGCATAAATGGTGATTCTGAAGCCTAAAAAATTCTCAAGAGTATCTATACAAACTTTGTATCTGAAAAGATGCGTTTAGGGCTTGTACAAATGGGATCTGGCATTGCCAAAACCTGAAGCATTTTATACAACCCATAAATGAATAACCTTAATCTCAGAAAGGTGATAAACTCATCGGAAATGAATACCCTAATATCTGAAAGGGGCCAGAAAATGGCCTGAGCTGCTCTCCCTCTAAATTCTGTTACCATTGGTGTTCAGAGTATCTAAATTCCTCTAGAAATCAAGGCTTCTTCCTCCCCTTTGCAAGCTAAGCCATATTTTATTAAGATTACATAACCATGAGCAGTTACATATAATGTTCTCACTATTTTTCAAATAACACATTAAAATGCAGAAAAGTAAACCATCCCTAACCCTACCTAACTTACTAATCCTACGAAAATCTTAAAAAGACTAGACTGAAACAACAATGACAAACTAGTCGAATCAGTGCCCTTCTCTGCATGAGACTCCACCTCACTGATTGCTTGTCAATCCTACTGCTTTTGTCAAATATTTAAAAGCTCCATCAAATTTCAGCTTTCTAATGTAGGAACATACTAAATTGTGTTTGAAATAATAGTTTGTCCTCTATTATAGGAAATTAGTTAAGCATGTTGGAAATCATAGTTTTCATGTACCCAGAGAATAAAAATATTCTTCCATGATATATAGAAACTTTCTTCTAATATATTCAATATAATATTGTAAAAATATAAATTAGGAATTACCCTCTAATCAAGCATGGATGCTCAAATAGTGTTAAGCTTTACCTCCAAGAAATTTGTCCTTGATTAAATGTAGTTCCTTCACAACATTGCTTATATGCATTCGTTCTCTTGGCGATTCCATAGAACACTGCAATGCAATTTTAATTATTGCTGTTGTGCAATCTTTCAATTCATCTGTCTGATGACTAAGACCATCAATTGTGTCAATTTCTTCATCATGTCCTTCCTCAGGTAAGAGTGTTGGATCTAAAATTTGCATCACTTGCATAGGTAAAGCTACCTTTGCATAGTTATGGAGGTTCAAGTCATCTGCAAACATTGGATCTGTTGGCCTTTTCCCAATGAACATCTCTAATAGAAGAATCCCATAGCTAAATACATCCCCTTGTGTAGTTGCATTTCCATTAATACCATATTCTGGAATTTTAGAGACATTTTGCTATTAGTGTCACAAAAGAGAGTTACCATGTTTTTCATATAATACAAAAATGACAAGTGAACTATGGAAATTGTGAACAAATTATTCAATAATACCAACTTACAAGGCCAAAATCTGGGAAATTTAATTCTTTTAAAATCGATAAAAAAAATATGACTCACTCTACATAAATATACAAAATTTATTTATATTCAATCAAATATGCATCTAGAGCATGACCCAAAAACACTATAATAGTTGGATTGAAGTATAAACCTTGACATAGAAGATCTTTAGAACTTAAGTCCTATTAAAAAGAAATTCATAATTTGGTCATATTTAACACCCTACAATTGATTTTAATTCAAATTGTATAAAAGCTTAGTAATGGCATCTAGAAAACATAAGAATTCAAGATATTATTAACTCAAAATTAAAAATATTTGTTACCTGGAGCAACATAGCCAATAGAACCCTTTATCCCAGTGGTACTAATTTGAGCTTGGAATGAAATTGTCTTCAACTTTTAAAAGTAGCCTTGCCAAACCAAAATCACTAACATGTGCAATCATAGCACTATCAAGTAGAACATTGCTTGGCTTCAAGTCACAATGAACAATTTGCACATAACAATGGGAATGAAGGTTATCCAATGCAGAAGCTACATCAATTGCAATATTCAATCTTTGAAGAAGGCTTAAATGCCCTGGATAATTATGTGCCTCCATTGGCATATGCAACCAATAATCTAGGCTTCCATTGGGCATGAACTCATAAACAAGGGCTTTGAAATCTTGTCCTTTTGAATCAAGACTCGAACAACAAGTTAAAATCTTGACAAGATTTTGATGCTGAATGTTTTTTAATGCTTCACATTCAGCAATAAAGCTCTTGTAAGCTCGTGGATTTTGAAGGTTGAGTATCTTCACTGCAACAACTGTTTCATCTTGGCCGATGACCCCTTTATACACGGAACCAAAACTACCAGAACCCAAGAAATTGGCTGAAGAAAATCCTTCAGTGGCTTGGAAGAGCTCTCTATAAGAAATCATTGGGAATTGATTTCCAATTAATTGTGTAGATGGAGTTTTACCTTTTGATTTTCTTGTCCAAAGAACAACAAAAAAGACAGATATCAAAAGAAAACTAAGAACCACACTGATTATTTTCAAAACTAATTTGAAAGCATGAAGTTTTTCTTGCTTCTGAGATCCATGGTTTCTACATGCAGGCAGTTTAACTCCATGATTCCCCCACAAAGCTTGTCATTTCCCTTCACTGAAACCGCAGTTACATTTCCAAAGATTCCGTTTGTTGGCATTTCACCTTCAAGATTATTGAATGATAAATTCAAACTCTGTAATATTGAAAGATCTCCTAGATCCTTTGGGATTTGATTTGATAAGTTGTTGTGTGAAAGATCCAAATCTTGAAGCCCCTTTATAGATGTCAAAGACTGGGGAATGGTTCCTTCAAAGGAGTTACTGGCCATGTAAAGATGTTCCAAACTATTACATCCACCAATAAAGATGGGAATTTCTCCAGATAGTCTATTTTTGGATATATCCAATGTAGAAAGAGTCTTCAAGTTACCAATTTCAATTGGTAGACAACCTTCTAGTGAATTATAAGATAGGTCAAGAAATATCAATGATATGGCAGGCTTTTGAAATAGTTGCTTAGGTATTGAACCTTTAAGATGATTGTGACGAAGGATTAGGCGCTGTAAATGTTCAAATTTTCCAAGGCTGGGAGGAATCCTTCCATTCAAGTTGTTGGCTTCTAAATGAAGTTCAAACAAAAGAGTGAGATTTCCTAAAGATGATGGTATTTGTCCTGAAAGCTCATTTTCACTCAACTGTAAGCTTTGAAGTTTTTGGAGCTTGCCAAGCCCTGATGGAATAATACCCTGAAGAAAGTTTCGATGTAGGTCCAAAAAGATTAAATTAACAAGGTTCTTTATCCCAGAAGGGATGGTTCCTGACATTTGATTTTCATTGAAACCAAGTCGAGAGAGCTTTGTGGATAGATTGGCCTTGAAGTTGGGAAGGGGACCCTTAAAACCATTATTTCCTAGGGACAATACCTCTAGACTTGTACAGTTTACCAAAGAATCTACAAAAGCTAAATCATTAGCAGATTCCCCCGTTCCAAATTGATTTTCATTAATTTGGAATACTCGGAGATTTTGAAAACTTCCCAACCTGTCGAGGGACTGGTCCAACAAAACTGTTATATCCAAGATCAAACATTTCGAGTGTTGAGATATTAGAGATGGAACTAGGAATCCTTCCAGAGAAAAAGTTTCTTCCAATAAATAGATGTTCAAGATTTGGAAGTGTGAGCCCAATCTCTTTTGGAAGGCTCCCATGTAGATGGTTCATTGCCAAAGAAATAATCCGAAGAGATGAGAGGTTGAATAATGAGAGAGGGAGCATACCAAATAACTTGTTTTCATTAAGAGAGAGCCAAAGTAAGTTTTTGAGTTGACCAAAGGATTCTGGAATTCTCCCATGTAGTTCATTTCCAGACAAAGAAATGATTTGGAGGGTGGAAATGTTCCCAAGCTGTGGGGGTATTTCTCCTGTTATGCGATTATGAATAATAGAAATGAGCTCCAACTTTGATAAAGCCATAATTAGTTCAACAGAAATCTCCCCAATGAGATTGTTATTGCTGAAGTGGATTTCTCTTAGATGAGTGCAGTTGGCTAAGCTGGTAGGAAGTACTCCGGTGAGATTATTCTTTCCAAAATCAATGTACTGAAGTCGAATCAGATTACCAACTTCTTGGGGGATTTGGCCATGGAAATTATTGCTTGTCATGTTGATAACACGCAGAAAACTGAGGTTCCCAATAAAAGTAGAAATGTTACCTCCCAATCCTGACTCAGTTAACTTCAACTGAGTAACCCGCTGGTGACGCTGGCCACATGTGATCCCTTCCCAGCTGCAGAAATGGTTGGAATCGTTCCAGGATTGTAGTACTCCATAAGGATCATCAGTTTGTTCCTTGAAGCTGAGCAAAGCAAGTCGATCAGTCTCGTTCCCTAGAGTCCTTGTACTGGTAGCGGATTCTAGCCACGATGTGCCCCCCAAAAGGAGAACGAGAAGTAGAAGCCAAAGTGCCATCAGAATCAAAATTCAAGACTCGCAGATGGAATGAAAACCATGCAATCCTGAGTTGCAGTAGCTACCAAGGCTAATCAATTTAAAAGATAGATTTGAGGCCAAGTCTTTCCGTTTTTATTTCTGCTTTCATTTCTGCTTTCATTTCTGACCATTAGTCAAGTCTTTTCTCTTTTTTCTTTTCTTTTTTTGTTGTTGTCAGTCATCCACTCTTTCCACTTGGTGTCATCAACTTGCTTCTGTTTCTCCTTTCTCTTTATCATTTCCTAGTGTAAAACGGAAGAAAATTGAACTTCCTGTGCTGCCACTTTGATGTTTTTTTTTTGTCTCTTTTCCCTGTATTTTTTACTCCTTTATAATCTATAGACCGCCTAAGCCTGAGCCTTTTCTCATGGCTTTTAATTCCAATAGATTCCTTTCTCACGAGAAAAGGTTGATGGAGTTCTTGAACGGTTCACATAGAAATCAAACTAGCCTCATCTAATTGGACGTGTTTAATGGGTGGAGGAAGTCATTAAGTCCGACTTGGATTTCACACTCTGTAAACCAGAAGTCAAGATAAACGTCCCTAAGAAATAAACGGGAGAAAATTTGGAATCCTCATCAGCAATGGGACAATCGGCACCCGCTAGGGCATCCACAATCATACGAATTTCAAGAAGATAAGCAGAGAGAGTAGAAGAACCTTTGTTTAGCTTCAAAAACGATCCTTAAGATCCATTATACGAGATCTAGACGCCGGAGCAAAAACTCTTTCAAGACGAACCCAGGCATCTGCAGAGTTCTTCGCATTGACGACAAGTGACGACATGAGGAAGCGTAGCCTCAGTCAAAACGAAACCAACGAAGAAAGTATGTGTTGATCTTGTCTTTCCCCCCCATCGATCGCCAGCACTAGCATCAGATTCATCAGGACATTCAACAGAACCAGTTACATAACCAAGGAGACCGTGACCGCGGAGCAGAGGAAGAAATTGAGCCTTCCACATCAGGTAATTTGTTGCAGACAGCTTGAGCGGCAGCGACGGAGCAACATTGAGAGAAATCACCGCCGGAAGAGCGGAGCCAGAGGCGTCAATATCAGAGGGAGCAGAAGAAGCCATTACAGGATCGAAAGAAAACTCAGTTAGAGAAAAAAACTCCGATGCCATGTTAACCAATGTAAAGTAAATGTATTGCTGTAGAGATTCGGTACAGTACTTATTACAACTTACAACTTACAACTTATAAATACAAGAATACAAGACTTAATAATGGTATATGTATATTCTACTTGATACACGTATGGTCAACAAAGCAATGTTGAATAATGTTGAATATTTGAAATCTAAAAGGTATTACCAAAAAAAAAAAAAAAATCTAAAAGGTTAATGAGAAATCCAGAGGAATGACTCAGCTGGCAAAAGACCAACTCTTTTACATAGGAGGTTAGGGTTTGAATCCTCTTGGGACCAGGGTGAAGCCTTTGCCTATATTAATTATATTAAGCTCCCCTAAGGATGTAATCGAGGTGTGCGTAAACAAACCCAGATGAACCTCAGATCCAAAAAAAAAGTCCATGAGAGTATTAAATGGGTTTGAAGTGGAATTAGATTCAGAACCATACAAGCTCAAGTACGGTCAATCATATTGTTCCTTCTCAAATAACCTAGATGAACCTCAGATCCAACAAAAAAAAATCCATAAAGAGTGTTCAATGGGTTTGGAGTTGTATTAGATTCAGAACCATACAAGCTCAAGTACGACCAATCATATTTTCCTTTCTGGAATGATTTCCACCTCACAATTTTTTCTTTCTTTTTTTCAATTGATAAATTTCTTCAAAGATTATTGGTCGATCACATTTTATTTATGCAATCTTATTTAGTTATTGAGAATCTAGCTGCATAATAGTTTCCATTGTAAGGGTTCATGAAAGTGTATGTGGTTTTGGATTTGAATTAGATTCAGATCTAACCCGACAAACTCATGTAAAAGGTCAATCATATTTTCCCTTCTGGAATGTTTTCTACCTCACATTTTTTTCCTTTTTTGGATAAATCTCTTCATATTTTATTGTTAAGGGAACTGTTCTCTAAGAACTTACAAGTTACAATCACCTCAATTTGTATGTCAAGATCCAAATCCAAACTTGGAATTTGAAAAATATAAACTAGCTCTGAGGCATGATAATAACCAAGTAGTCAGTAATTAGAACCTTTCTAAGGATAGAAAGTCCTAGTTATGACAGAAACTATAAAATTGTTAAAGAAGGTACCTGGGCAACTGAAAAAGCTGCAGCAGCAAAATGGCCAATGATGGATTAGTAAAGCGGTGTCCAGCCTCTCTAGGGGAGGTCTTAAGTTTGCGCCCGTTAAGCGGCATTAATTATATACAAGCTCCCTCGTAAGCAACTCTTATCATTACGTATGTTTTTTTAACCATATGAGTCGGCTGCATCACCTTTTATTGGTCAAGTCTTTTCTCTTATTTCATTGTCAATCATCAAGTCTTTTCAATTTTCATCAGGCATCCTCAACTTGCTTCCATTTCCCCTTTCTCTTCATCACTTTCTGGTGCTGCCACTTTGATATAGTCCACAGAGAAATCAAACAAAGCCTCGTCTAATTGAACGTGTTTCATGGGTGGAGGAAGTCATTAAGTCTAACTTGGATTTCATACTCTGTAAACCAAAAGTCAAGACAAATGTTCCTTAGAAGTCAACGGGAGAAAATATATATAATCCTAAGACACGCAATGTTGAATATTTGAAATTTAATGAGTTCATGAGTTTTTTTCTTTTTTCTTTTTTGGGTAAAGTTCATGAGAGTGAATAGGTATGGAATTGAATAAGATTCAGATTCAACCATACAAGCTCCAATAGACTGTCAATCATATTTTTCCTTCTGGAATGCTTTCTACCTCACTTTTTTTTTTTCAATAGATCTCTTCAAATTTCATGATGGTCGATCCTTCAAAGAAAAGCTTATGGAAAAGTGGGGGTTCAGAGCGTTTATATGCTGAATCAGTAACAGAAAATCACTTGTACATCAATAAAATGTACATTACAATCAGAATTTCCCCACATGAAAGAATTGATTTCTCTATATAAATCACTAACAAGATCCTAAAACCCCCAAAATGGAAAACACAGGGGAAGCAATTGTATTTCTTACAACAAGAAGAAAAAAGCAGATTCAGTGTAGCTCATGCCTTTCGAAAACCAGATGATAATTACCCAGAGGCTTTCCATGACATGTACTGCCGTGGTACCCAGATGAGCCATCTATATGTGCATTTGCCCTCTCAGCTGATTTGTCAAAACTACCAGCAGATACCTCTACATGAGGAAACTTTCTGAATCTGTGAAAGCCATGGACATCGTTGCCTATCTCCATCCCCAATAATTTTACAATAGAGCACTCCAAACAGCTCCATCTCCTTCACCACATCTTGTATGAACATCCAACATCCTCTCCACTGATTTGCAGATTCCACTGCAGGCCCAATCAAATGATGCAATGCATACATTGCCTGCCTGTGACTTCCACTCACAATCTGAACAATAGCCACCACCACCACCCCAACACCCCCCCCCCCAAAAAAAAAAAAGGAAAGAGAAAAGAAACAACAGTCAGAGATGGAAACCCTATCTACGAAGACCCGCATGATACAAAACTTGGAGAAACTGTACCTGGAGGAGTCCCGCAGCACATATTGCGTTCATCAATGTGCTCGACTTCGAGACCAATGAGCCAAGCACCAAGAGACACATCTTCATTAGCATATTTGTGCAGTATGACCCTACAGTCACAAACAGCAACACCTGATTTACAAGTTGTGACATGAGGTAGTACACATATACTCTCTGAGAGCATTACTTTTTAGCCAGTAAACTAAAAGAATATGAATCCTTTGCAATCCATGTCTGAAGCCTATACTAATCATTAGTACAGCAATACCCTGGATTGCAAGGTTCATGAAAATCTAAGAAACTCGGCTAGACAAAATTGGACAGAACTTTTACTTCTCATGACGGAATAATTCCTTGTTCTTACTGGTTAATTGAGATATATCTAGCGACGTCCTTCGAGATTGCATAAATCTGTCCAGTTGCATGCCGGAAATATTTGTTTCCCTCCTCCCCAAATTTCCAGTACTCTGGCTCATGGTACTTGACACTCCTGCAGAAGAGTAAAAAGGATATGTATCAGGCACATGTTACAGTACGTAAAATAGAAAGGCAATCTGAAGAAAACCAATCATAAAGCTGAATTCACAGACTATTACTTTTGAGAAAGTACAGGTCCCGATTTCATACAGCCCATGTAGACTCTAGGCTTAGAACGGTGACGAGCAAGAGTAGCAGCTAGCGTACCTGCATTACACAACAGATATAATAGCCAAACCTAATAACAATAATAAATCATAAGCATTAAAAAAAAGGATAATTATTGTTTCCCTCTTGTATTATAGCTTAATTACTACTTTATCCCCTAACTTTTTAGAATTTCTATCCAACCTTAGGCATTGCTTGTAATTGCTGATGTCCCCCTACCTTTAAGTTCCTTAGTTAAGTGATGACATGGCATTTTTGATTTACTTAAAAACCCCCCAAAGAACCCTGAAATTTTATATTACTTAAATACACTTCATATTAAATTACATTACCATCCAAAATAATTAGGGGAAAATTAACACTGAACCCAAAATGCTAAACGGTCTTCTTCTCTAATATATATTAATAAATAAAACAAAAAAAGAAAAAAGGAATGCAAATCTCATCTTCATTTTTTGGTAAACCCGGTTTCATCTCATCAGGATCCGACTTTTCGGAATCTAAGATGACAAGAATTTAAGGGTAAATTTGGTATTTCTATGGTATTGTTGTTTGGCTTCTTAATTCTAAAAGGGCAAAATAGACATTAATCCTCCAAACATAACGGTTTCTCAACAACGTTAGGAGTGAGGGGGAAAATAGTAATCTCATAAAGAACAGGGTCCCTTTAGTAATAAACTATAATATAGGGGGGCAAAAGTAATTATCCCTACAAAAAAAAGTTACCAAATTTGTCAACACAATACAGGTGAGAAAAAAAAAGAAGGTACATACCCACATTGACGTGGACATCATCATCCACCTTGACATAGAAGTCAGCATCCCATATTGAAACAGCAGTAGAAAAGAAGGTTTTTGTTTTAGCTGAAAGTTCATGATAGCCCTCGACATGTTCCTACAGGATGACACAGCAACATTAAGATCCAAGTTCAGACAAAAACATTATTCATTTGTAATGAGTGCATCCTTACCAGCCTCAGAAAGTCATTATGTTGTTCCTCTTCCATATCAATAGCTCGATCTAAAATGCTGTTGGATGTCGCACTGTCCCGATGAATTTAAGAACAAAAATAGATGAGGTCCCATTTTAGTAAACCATTCTTCACAAGAACCACAGCCATCTCACAGAGAGGAGAAATGCATAAGCAAAGTAATGACATATAAGAAATCTGTCAACAGAGTCATAATAAGCAGAAAAACCAATACCAATAACAAGTATCCTATGGCATATAATAATAAAGTTTCCTAGAATACACATTAATCCATTTATTTTTGGGCATTCTTCACCCTTTAGGTAATTAAATTATTTGGGTGACTTAGAAGTTAGAAGTGGAACAGATAGGAGATAAGTTAAAGCCATTTGAGGTTGTACACCGAGTAAACCAGTATGGGATAATTTGTTGTAGATTTAATGAGAAAATAAACCAAGAGTTAAGACTGGAAACAACTTGAGAAGAAACAGCATCATAGATCAATAACATCAAGTTGACACAAAACATACTCTAAATGGGAAAACAAGATCCACATAGCCTACCTCATTTAGTTGGGAATAGGCTTAAGTTTAGTCGAAAATCAAACTGAGCTGGGATAACTCAGCAGCTTCACAACTTTAGTACACACTTTAGTTTGTTCTCTCTACTTCCCACATCTCAAATGAGGGAACAGATCTTAGGGTGGATTTACAAGATTAGGTTTTGCATGGCAACTTTGGGAAAATAAAAATGTTTCATATTAGAACTGTACAAATTTCTCAAAATAAGTAAATGGCACAGAGCATCCAACATAGATAAACCCAGGAATTTGATATTATGAAATATCTTTTCTAAATAATTCAACCAATATGACATTAATCAGATAATCATAATATATAAACAGGGGTTCAAGTGACCAGTGATTAAAGCTACATGCTTTATTATCTCAACCACTCTTTCTCATTGTTAGTGGTCATGTTACTATAGGTGAAGAATGGGAGAAAACCAAAGGGATCTTCTGTAACTTCTAAATACTATCACTCTGCCTGCAATATAACTGAGAAGTTAAAAAAATATTTAACTGGACAAACGGTTATAAGATGCTACTAAGAGTCTGTATCGCATTTCAACTTCCTAGATCTTCACACTAATATGACCATTCCCTCAAAAATTTGCACAGGAAAAAAAAAAAAAACTATGAAAATATATTGCCTAAATCTCTTCCTTCGAAGTATCAGAATTTTAGGGGGGGCAACGTAACTTCTTGCAGGAAAAAGAAAATATGGATGGACCCAAATTAATAATCTGAAGAAAGTGTCCTCAAACGCTTAATTAACTCTCAATGGAGATGGAAGACTGCAGGATATACCATATATTCCACATGCAGAATTTTCATCAAAACTTTCACAAGACATCTAAATAATTCAAGAAAATCCCTTCTTTCTTGAATTAGTAGCACTGCTTCAGAATACAGTATACAAGAAAGAACTTAAAAAGTTGATTCTGAATCGAAAGTCTAAAGCCTAACTAGATATATCCCCAGGTCTGGTTTCAACTCCATAAACAAGTTTCTCCCTGATACATACCTATCTCTAATTATATGATAACAGAATCCCTCAAAATGGTTCTGACAATATGGACATATATATATTTATATATAGTTTCAACTCTCAAGCTGATGACAGTGATTTTGAATCTTATCATTCAACTTTGGAAGATGACTGCTGGGTAGAATCTAGAGCTCAACTAGATATCTCAGCTGAATCTTATTAATCCCTCAAGCTACTCCTGGAGTCATACATTGCCTCTATGGTACAGGGGAAAGCAATTCCCAGTAAAACAGAATTCTTCTTTCCAAAGTGTTCCCTTGACATTCAATCACTAGATCACAAAAGAGTATGTTTTCCCAAACACCAGCACATTATCATTCGAAGGAAATACAAGACAGTAGAAAACCTTTTACTGCATTCTGTGTGAATAAAATTTAAGGGAAGATCTAGAATAGATAGAGATATATAAAATTGACCAAGTGATACCAAACATGGCCTTGTAGCTCAAATCAGAAAACTGATGCTGAGTTATGTACTTGTCAAAAAACACTTGAGTTTGAAGCTAGTTCAAGAGGCTAACAAGTACACAACCTTCTGGGATTTTTATCATGAATTAATTGGGTTCCCTTTCGGTAAGTGGCAAAAGAAGAATCTGTTACTGTGTTCATTTATCTGGTACTTCATTTAGCATGAAGCATTATTAACATTTGTTTCCCAAAAAAAAAGTGAAAAGCATCTGGTTGCTTGCCTTTCATGTCTCCAATCATATAACCAAGTAACCTCCTAGTGGAACATGGCAGACTTTTACCTCAGAACTGGATGTATGGTCCTGTCGAAGTAATCAAGGTCCTCAAGGAAACAATTTGATTTTCACTATGCAGATGGAGCTTCAATGTCAAAAGTAAGTTGTCAATCCTAAGATGGCAAGATATATCTAACCACCACCTCAACATTTAGTTGAATAAGGCTGAGTTTTTTTGGTTGTATCAAGCATGTAATATCTGTATCAGTCTCCTATCGGACCATATTAACGCCTATCAATTAATACAAATTGTCCTTAACCAATAACTGAATGACTATTGTATTGAAACGCAATGTTACCAATACATATCAGCCAACACAATACACACAGATACTTGAGCTTTGCTTTAAACTACAGCAATATTGGACTCTGGATGTATAAGCTGTATATATCATTTGTATAACGAAAGATGATTAATGAACAAATTCAACTAAGCAGTATTCCCCTTGGAGGGTAATACCCTCACAACAACTGAAGGAGCCAAAGCTACATAATACATTGGACTTTTTTTTTTCCTTTCTTTTTTCTTTTGGGAGGGGGAATTGGGAGGGGTGGAATTTAAATGGAAGAGAAGGAGATGCAGCGGCCCACATAGATAGAAGTCAATCACTTCATTTAAGTCCAAACTGCATGTCCTTTGCAATGTTAGTTACTGGAATTAAATCCTACCCAGTGAACAAGTCTTTCACACATAGTGAATCTTGTGGGGCTTAAAAGCCCCATCTCTACCAATAGGTCTAAGGTTCAGGCTTCTGAGTTCATGTCTCCCCTCCCCCCCCCCCCCCCAAACAAACAAAAAAAAACAAAACTTACCTATCCCCAAAAACTAAAATAATAAATAAACCCTACCCTACTTTCTCGATCAAGTAGGTAATTATCACAACCCAGGTACCCATTTCTAAACATCAGATAGAGATCTCCAAGCTTGACTGATGCTAGGCTATTGAGAAACATTATGAACTTGCAAAGCTTGTTATAGATGCTATGGTGATGGTAGCTACTGTTTTCATGATGTTCATTTCGGTTAATTAGTTTGTTCCTTTGGCCCATTGGCACCGCCAACGCACCGAAAGATGCCATGGTTATGGCAGCCACCGTTTTCATGATGTTCATGCATGGTGTGAGAGAAAATAATTAATTTGGGGCCTGTCGTAACATCATTTTATGGCTTTTCATCAGCAATTTCAGCCAAGCAAATACTGATTCAAACAAACACCATGCATATTCTGCAATTTTCTCCTTGATAGACATTAACAAATTATATTTCTCCTTCATTTTAAGCAAAACCATACCAGATAAGAAGACTGACATCACTATCATGATTACAATGAAGGGGTTTTGATAGCTTGACAGAAAACTGCCCACTTAACAGATATGCCTACGCATGGTCAAATATCACTCATCATTGCCCCTTGATGCTTGTATTTTGTGGCATTCACTACTATTATTGGGCCATAGATTTAGTATCAATAAACATAACATCAAAACGATTTAGAGTGTGAATTACTTTTACCACTCCAACCCTAGACAAGAATGGCAAAACAGCTACTAGATCAACTTATTTTTTGACAGAGTTTATCTTCATTTTTTTATTATGTTGTTCAACAGGTTTCAAGTTGTCCAGCAAACTTTTCTATTTCCATTCCTAGTTTTGAGGAACACCTATTGTAGAATAACCTACCATTTCACCATCCATCAAATAACAATACAGAAAGGGAAAATAAGCCAGCTAGGAAGGAAAAAAAAATCCTGAGTATCCAAGTTCATTGCTTCCAAAATCATCTTTTATCTCACTGACTACCATATGTATGGATGGGTAAGAAGAACTACTGATAATATGTCTTGCGTTTTACAAAAAATGTAAAATAACCCAGGAAGCATATAAGATAATAGAAGTCATGCGAAATTCAATTAAATAACACAAGTTCTCAATCATAAACAGCACATTCAATAAGCAACACACAACTAGATAGAAATAAGCAAGGCCTAAATAAGAACAATAAATCTCAATCAAACAAAATTGGAAACTTGGAAGGAAACAGCCATGGAGAACATGCCAGCTTGACACAAGCTCAGAGTGACTAATGTAAGCAATGTACCTGTGACCAATCATGAAGCGAATTACAATACCCTTCTCTCGCTCCAGTCGAAGTAATTTCTCCCCTAAATTACAAAACCCAATTAGGTAACAACACACATCATAGGGTATATGTATAGATCCATAAAGTGTACAACGTGCAGAGTGAGAAAAAGGCACCTTGAGGCATCCAAGTCTGTCTGACTGAATCACGCCTCTTCCTGCTACTAAATGCAGTGTTAATTCCAATGACCACAAATGCCTTATTTGGTGGGCCATCATGAGCTGTATAAGAATCACCAGTCCTCGTCTCCTGAGCACCCCTTGCTGCAGCCAGCTCCATTTGAAGTGATGAAATAGTTTTATCTAAAGATCTACCAGCCCCCAAAAAATTCATCAGAAAATGAACCAAGAAACAGAAGAAAAGAAATACCCATCAAACTGGGCATTATTAGAATTTAAAACTATTGAATACTCACTGAATTGCTTCGTGTGTTTTATAAACTTCCCCCATTATATCCTTACCCTGTCCATGTTTCTGATACAGAGAAAATACAATTCAGCGGGAAAAAAATAAAACATTATAACAATAAAATGTCACAAACAAACCTCTTTTGTGGTACAATCCTCAGAAACAGCTTTCAACTCCTGTTCCTGCCGTTGACGAGTTATGATCTGAACATTGGATTCGGGAGATGACCATATCCTGCAATCACCCATTTTAGATCAGATTCAACAAAATTAAAAATAAAACCCCATTGAAGATTTACATCCGCAGCTGCAATCCAAATCCAATTAACTAGATTAACCAAGAAAGGGCAGGGATTTTAAAGACGAACACAACTTGTAACCAAGAAAGGGCAGGGATTTAAAGACGAACACAACATGTAACCAAGACCCACTAGAAACAAAAGCTAGATACCCAAAACCCATATCATATTCCAGGAAAAAGATTCAAAATCTTTTGGAAAAATGAACCTGTTTGTGAAGAACATTCCAAGAGTGAAGCTGGATATGCAAAGGATAAGAACCCATTTCACTGATACTTTCTCACTGCTTCGATTCTTCACCATTTGGATAAAGAAAGCAAATCTTTCTCTCAACAGTTGTGACTTGTGAGTCTCTGCTTTGCTTTGTTTAGAAAGAAAACAGAAAAGAATTGAATTTGTATTGAAACGAATCAAAGAAAGAATTTGAGCTGAAAAAGAGAGGACTCAGGGAGATGTCGAGGCAAACGGTTCCTTCGCTTCAGACCGTCAAGGTTGACGACAACAAATCTCAAAATGCTATTTAAACTGCTTTAAATCCTTCAATCGTGCCGTTAGTCCTGCTCGCCGTCATCTGCAGTGGGACCCATAAGATTAATCATTCTTCCAAAACACAATTCTCTGAAAGACGCACTAGTTCTTATCAAGTTTCTGAGTTCTAATACCAGATAGAAATTATAAAACTGATTAAGAAAAGAAAAAAAAACACATGATTTTCCGAATTTTAATAATAAAGAAATTCATACTACAGTAACGTTTGAATTTTAAAACCTTGAAATTGAAGGGCATGGTGCATGAATCCAAAGAGGCAGAAGAAGATGTTTCTTGGCTGCCATCATCATGAGGTCTGAACTTGGAAGTCATGTTTGGGTTTTCTCGGAAGTTACTAACAAAGACTAATCTCTGCTGAAGCAAATTAGAGGAGGAAGAAGAGTTCCTTGAAGCTGATAATTATGTTTAAGGGGTTTGATTAAGTTTATTAATCAACCATCAAACCGGTCATAAATCAAATCATAATATAATATTGAGTAGAGAGATTACCAAATTTGATCACATTGCAAATCCAATCACTAACTCAATCAAATCTTTTACCCAAAAAAAAAAAAACTCAATCAAATCAAAGCTTTAGTAGGTTTTGGTTATTGAATTAATTCCTCAAATGTATGTAAATAGAAAGTGGAATCTAGTAATTAGATTTGAATTTCAAAAAAAAAAAAGAGTAATTAGATTTGAAAATCATGACATGAGTAACAGAATTCCTTATAACCAAGTCAATCGGAGGATCATAAAACAGTTGACTTGTGAAAAATAATTTTCTCTTCCATGATTCATGGTTCTCTCAACTTATTTCAAAGGTAGGCATGAAAATTGAGAACACTTTGGTGAAATTTTAAGCAGAGGTAGGCATGAAGTGTTTTCATCAAAATTTGAAACCCGCAAGTCATGGTAATCGTGACTACTTGGAGAAATTCCACTTTTGAAATTTCCATAGCTCAACCTATCCATCATAAAGAAGAAATATTTTTTCCGTTTGGTCTCTGTTTTTGTCTTTTTTTCTACTTCATGAAGGATTGGATTTAGATGCTAAGATTCTTCTCGAGCATTTCTATTTATTTTTTGATTGGCAAGCTAGCTTTTGGAGCCACTTTTCATTGTTTTTGTGGGAGAAGAATCTTCGAAGATGGACCTGTTACTCATAATCTTATATATATAATTTGAAAAACCATTTGTTTTGATGTTTCTTTTAAACTGAAGTTACTAACTTACTCTCCCATCCCCCTGTTGTAGACTTCCCAAAGAACAAATTTATTGTTGTTACTTAGGGTTTAGGTCCCACCGTTAGGTATTCAGCTCCTCTGCTTTGAAGGAATCTCCCATGAATGTCCCATGAGTTATAAAATTCATTTACATATCATATTATAATCTATTGACACTTATTGGATTTATCCTTGATGTTCTATTATAATATTCCACGTGGTTAAATCCGACTTGTCCTCTCGCCCTTGTCCCTCCAGTTATACATTCTTGCCTTTTGTTTCTTGCACTCTTTCCTTTGGGGTTAGTAGTATGATAATTACTAATTCATCCAAAATAATTTTAATTTTAGGGATAAATACTATTACCTCCGTGTACTTTGGTTTTATTACTAATCAAACAATATTCTATACGAAATTGTTGTTGTCCCCTCTCATGTAAATATGTAATGGTGTTAAGTTGCTATTAAGTTTGAATACGTAACGTCTAATTTGCCCTTCATTAAAATTAATAAATCAAAAGGAGGATATTGAAATGGGGGTATAGATGATTTGTAGAATTTCAGAGGAAATTAGAGAAAAGAAGGAACAAGTGAAGTGAGTGAAGTTAATGATTTTCAATTTCCAATTTGAGTTACAATTCGATTTTCCCTCACCTTGCATTCTATTTTGAGTTTTATCAAATCACGTATTTCATTTATTTGATGGTTTCCCTTTAGAAAAGAAAACTGATTTATGGTTAATTAATCCCATAGTTAATTTAGTATAGTACTTTACAAATGGGTAAATAAGTAAAGAGATAATTGTAGGGTTGTTTTGGGATTTTTAAGGGTCTGTTTGGTTACATGAGTCTGGAGATTTCAAATCTATGGAGTCATAATTCATAAAATTAATTGTTTGGTTAACTTGAATCTGTGAAATGAAATATATTAATTCATCATAAAAAGCTGTTTGGTCGATGTGATTTTTATGAATGTGCAAATGTTTAACGCTTTTATAATCAGGGTGAAATCTCTGGATTTCATTCCATACCCATAAATCTATAGATTTACGTTTTTAGTGTAAAAATATGAATCTAGAGATTTCCACAACCAAACAAGCCCTATGAAAATATAAAAATGCTACATCAATAGTAAACTAACGGAACTTAACAGCAAGCGGCATTAGTAATTTGTAAACAAAAGTTAAAAATTAGATAAATAATTTTAACAACTATAAGATATAAATTAATAATAAAATCAAAGTACAACAAACAACACTAATTATTCCTTAATTTTATTATTTTTATTTTTATTTTTATTTTATAGCCTTGGGTCAGATCACGTTTGAAGTTTAAACTTCAATAATGCTTTCATTACAGCAAAGCAATGGAGCACGCAACTTCTTACATACATGAACACTTGATGAACCATACATGCATGGAGACAGCATATCAAGAGAAAAAGGCTTGAGTCTCAAACCAGTAAGGCACTGTTTGTTTACATAGGTAGGGTGAGAAAAAAGGGTGGGAAAATCAACCTATGGAATCCATATGTAATGGGGTGGGCTTAGAGGAAGAGCAAGAAAATAAATGAAAATATTTAATGAAAAAAATTTTAAATGTGGGTGCTATATTTTTTTGTGTTCTATATTTTTCTACAAAATATTATTTGTTAATTTATGAAAGCTTGTCTACCAATTTTTCCACTGCAATAAATCAAACAAGTCACACTTTTGCACCGTTTGTTTGCAAATATGGGGTGAAAAATATAAACATGTAGAACCCATATGTAATGGAGTGAAAGGAGAAGGAGGAGGAAATAAATGGATTTTTGTGAAAAAAAATTTAAATGTGAATTACATTTTGTTGTTTTTCTCACTTTTTTACAAAATCTCATATATTTTGTGAGATTTTGAAAATGCATGGGATGGAAAAATTACGAAGCTTGTCTGTCAACTCTCGCACTCCAATTATCCAAACAAGCTACATTTTGATAATGAAAATTTTTATTTTCCAAACTTTTCCCCACCCCATCCTACATTTATTTCAACAAACAAACGATGCCTTTGGGATTTCATGAAAAGTTTGATTTTTCCTTCTTTTCCCCCACCCCGCTTCAGATCAAGCAAGCAAATGGTGTTTAAGGCAAACTTATTTGAGTCTAAATATCTAATGTGAACTTTCAAATACAAAAAAAATGGAATACTAATAAATTATAATCGATAAGAGCATCCCTATATGCTAATAATAAGCTGCGTTTGTTTGTTGGAATAAAAGTGTGGTGGGAAAAAATGGGTGGGAAAATTCTTGAAAAAAATGTAGATTTCTTACTTTTCCCTTAAATCCCAAAATAGTAGATTGTTTGGTTGCTTCGGATGGAAAAGCAAGAGACAATAACTTGTCTGGTGATGTGACAACCCAACTTTCCCATCCCGAACCATTTTAAACTCTACATATTTGATGAGACTTTGTGAAAAAGTTGGAAAAAATAAAAAGTGAGACTTACCACTATCACTTTTTCACAAAACCCTTTCTTTTTTTTCTCCCTCACCCCACTACATATGGGGCCCACATGTTTTTTTTTTCACCCCACCTTTCCAAACAAACGTAGCAATGAAGCCCACAGAGAACCTTTAAATAGATGTTGAACCCAGTTGAGGAACATCTTTTACCATGGCTGCTTCATTTCACTCCCTTCTCCCAAAAGGAAACTATAACTTGATGAAGATGCAAAAATGATTATGTACATCGACTTCCAAGTATGCAACACAAATAAAAAAGAGAGTAAATAAATTATCACAGGATATGTTAGAAGATATAGGAGCTTGGATCAACCACCCCACATCTCAGTATAAAATGAAACAAATCTACACCTTCTATATATGGTGGTAGCATGTATTCATGTCTATGTGGGGTCCATAATCTATGTATGGTCTAAGACTCTAAATACATCTCCATCTATACCCATATGAGTAAAAGAATGAACTTAAAATATAATTAATGTATGTCATAATTAATTATTTGGTGAATGAAATTAAAAGCTGCGAAGATTACTAGGTTACCTAAAATTAGGTTTCACTTTACTTTACAAATCCACCTAATTTTTTTGATATATTAAAAATAAATAAAGATGGAATAAGGTACCCAAACTAGACCGGTACATTTATTTTTGTGGTAGAAATACTAGTGCACTGCACTTCCCGAACATCACATTCTTTTATTTACTTCATTCATAATGAGTCTGAATCACCTTTCTGTAAGGAGAGAGAAAAAAATGCTTATCTATCCTAAAAAAACGATGGGTCTATGTAAGACCTACTTCAAAGTTCTACCTTTGATTCACTGATATTTATACGTGATCCCCAGTACTACTGTGCGGTGAAAAAAATGTCAAAAGAGCATATTGTTCTCGTTGGAATATGCTCCCTGAGAGAGTGTTTCAAATTCACTCGTAAGTCGTAATAACACCTAAAACGCAGAAGTTGACAAATAAAAAGAGAAAACCGGTTTTACCCCTAAGAGTTAAATATCATACCGAGTAAATCCTTGAAGTGTGTTCATGGAACCAAAAGAGAAGAACAACCGCCTTTCATCCAAGATTTAAAGTATCCCATGATACCATACGATACTAGTTGATACATATCCATATTTGATCTAAGCGATATGATACATCTCGATACGTCTCTCTATTGAATAATAATAAAATACATTAATCAGAGCGAACAATACTTGATAGAGGACGATATGTCATTTAAAATCACCTGACTGATACGATACTCGATACCGATACTTTAAACATTGCTTTCATCTTCATCTTTTCATTAACGTACTCACAAAGCAAGGAGTCCTATGTCGGCTCATTTAGGGTTATATTCGTAATTTTATCCAATTCTAGAAACCCATTGATTGTCTTTCTAAGAGATGGTCATCAGTGACTCACCACAGAATGATAACGTTGGAGAAAAGTCTAAAATAATCCTTAAAAATTCAAACTTCGAAGAGATTTTCAAAGGAATCTTCCCGACAACTAGGGGTATTTCTGGAAGGTAGTAAAGAAATATCGCTTTCACATCAACTCTAATTGACCCAATGGAAAATGACTGAAAGCTCCTCAATTTTTATTGTAATTAAAAGAAAGTCAGACTACCGGCTCATCCTCGCCACAACAGTGATTCAACGAACAACCAAACAAGGTGGAATTCCTCGATCAAACAAGGCTGTTTCAGTAATTTGCATTTTCTAAACAATCCTAACCATTCTTTCGACAAAATCGTGCAGCTAATGCCAGCTCAAATCGTCAAAACAAATTCAAAACGAAAGGGTAATTTTGTCATACTAAAAAAGTGATAATAGTTGATTTTAGGAAAATTATAGGTAAATTCACTGCCGCCCTAGTCATATTAACGAATAGGGTTTTCTTGGGTTGTCGCTTCTTGGAAGCGATTATATAAAGCTCTCCTCAATTCCTCAATCCTCCAAACCTTCCCGTGAAGCCAAGGGGACTCGGAGAGGCTAGGGTTCATCGTTTCATGAACTGAAGGTAACTTTTTCTTCTTTTTTTATAGATCCCTAATTCGTTTTCATACAGATTTTGTATAGTTTGGTTCGTATGTAACATCTCAATCGTTTCATTCGATTGGTGTAGGTGTTTGCTTCTTTGAACCCTCTATCTGTAAAAATTTCTCTAATATCTACGATGCAGCTTGTTTTCTTCGTTCTTAATTCATGAAAATTAGTTCTTCGATGCTCCTTTGAATTTGACGACGGATTAGTTACATTGTTTGATTGTCGGTTTCTTTTGAAACCTTAAATAAATATGTTTATTTCTTATATCTTATTTTTCATTTCAATGTATTCTGTTGTTCACCTATTGATTCAGTTGTTACCTATATAAGTTTTTTAAAATTCGTCTGTGTCAGGATTTTCAGTGTTCGTATGGTTGATCTAGATTAGATATTAATTGAAGCTGATCTTGTATATCTAGATGTTAAAGAGCCTTGTATGGAATTTAATTTAGGATTGTGTGGATTAGTTTTATTGTAATCATAGTACATTCTGATATGGGCCTGGTTTTCTGGTCGGATCTTATTTTGATTATCAATCTCCCAAATAAGATTTTAAAACCTGAATACTACTGATTATCTTATTTTTCTCCAAGTTTGTTTTGTTCTTGTGGTTGAAGCTTTATCGAGGTCTTAGCCTTTCATGATTAGTTTGGCATTATTGACCGGTGAATTTGCTTTTCTGAGATTATATTCTAGTTGACTGAGCTGATGATAGATATAGCTTCCCTCCCTCCCCTCTCTTTCTTCTTTTATAGGTAAAGTTTTCATCAGTAGGTAGTAGAACTACTGTTTCGATGGGACCTGATGCAACAATAATTGTCCTGACACTGGGCATGGTTGCACATTTTGCTAGATGCTGAGTTATTTTTCTAGCTTGTCTTTTAGATATCATGTTTATTATCCCTTGGACTAGCTTGATAGTTATTGCATGGTGACTAATTTTGTTCAATTCAGTAGTGGGCTAGAATTTGTTAATGTAGGGAATTTATTAAGTCTCTTTTTTTGGTACATCCTTGGTAATGCTTATAGTTTCAGCTAATTCTAAGTACATTCTTAGTATTGGTTGCATTGTGTAGTTGACATTATATTCACCACATGTGTCTACTTAGTGACAGGAAATGATGAGACATGTCTTTGCTGCTTGTCATGCATTCCTTTTTTTGAAATCTTAGAAACAGTATTATTTTTGAAGGGGGGCAGCAAAAGAAGTCTTTGATGTCTTTATATAGTTTCGTAATAGTGGTAGACATTACTTCGTTTTTATGGTTGTTAAAAATCCTTGCACGTAAAATTTATGCCAGCTCTATTGTCATTAAGTAGAAGAATATGATATCTGCATTTTGTATTGAATGAACCTGTTTATATACAAATAGTTTGATATGTTTTACTATTTTAGGTTCTAAACTGGTTTGTTATCAACCTGCAGTTTGCTCTGCTATAGGTCTCGCCAAAGTGGAGCTTGTCAAGTTTGAACCATCTTTTATGTCTGAACGGGCCTCTCTCTATTTGGGATCGGTTGGGCTTCTCGGAGAGTACTGTCCTACTCCAGGGGAAAAGAACAGACACTGCATGCATCTCGGGCCATTTCAGGATTTAACTCATTATCAGGGTTGCTATTGGATGCAGCCTCACTCTTTCGGAAGGCATAGCGGCCTGCTTAAAAATAAAAACCCATCCATTCCAGAAAGTTTCAACTCTAGCTTCTGCTCTCTCTAATATATCTCTTGTAGCGTTGTGTTGTGAGTAACAAAGATGGCGTTGCAAAACATTGGTGCTTCAAACAGTGATGATGCATTTTACAGGTATAAGATGCCAAGAATGATAACTAAGATTGAAGGAAGGGGAAATGGCATCAAGACCAATGTTGTCAACATGGTAGATATTGCAAAAGCTTTGGCAAGACCTGCTTCATACACCACAAAGTATTTCGGTTGTGAACTAGGAGCCCAATCTAAATTCGATGACAAAACAGGCGTATCCCTAGTGAATGGCGCTCATGACACTGCAAAACTCGCAGGGCTTCTTGAGAACTTTATCAAGAAATATGTCCAGTGTTATGGGTGTGGGAACCCTGAGACAGAGATAGTTATTACTAAGACCCAGATGATCACCCTCAAATGTGCTGCCTGTGGTTATCTTTCTGATGTTGACATGAGGGACAAACTCACAACCTTCATAATCAAGAACCCCCCTGAATCAAAGAAGGGAGCCAAAGATAAGAAAGCAATGAGGAGGGCTGAGAAAGAACGACTCAAGGAAGGTGAGGCTGCTGATGAGGAGCAGAAGAAGCTTAAGAAAGACGTGAAGAAGAAGGTTTCCTCTAAGGATGTAGTCTCTAAAGCTTCAACCAAGAAGAAGGCAAATGTTTCGGATGAGGATCGGTCGCCTGCTCGCAGCCAAGCTGATGAAAATGAAGCTAATGATGATGATGGTGATGATGACATTCAGTGGCAGACTGACACATCAATTGAGGCAGCTCGTCAGCGTATTCAGGAGCAGTTGAGTTCAGCGACGGCAGAGATGGTTATGCTTTCGACCACTGAAGAAGAAAAGCCAAAACCAAAGAAAACCGAAGTTGTTAGCAAAACACCTGAAGCAGAAGTAAAACCTGACCACAATAAAGGGGAGAATGGGACTGTTGTAGAGAACTCCCAGGAAAGGCTGGTGAAGGATATTAAAGGGTGTCTGAAAAAAGGATGCACTGTGAGCCAGCTCCAGTCTACCTTGGGATCCTTGCCAGGCACACCCCAGGAAGTTATGAATGCTCTGTTTGAAGCTCTCTTTAGTGGTGTGGAGAAGGGATTTGCCAAAGAATTGGCCAAGAAGAAGAATTACCTAGCTGCTGCTGTAACTGGGGAAGATGAAGCACAAATGCGTCTTTTGGTGGCAATTGAGGAATTGTGTGGGAAAGCAGGCCCTGAAGTGGTGAAGGAGGTTGCCATTGCTCTAAAGACCCTGTACGATACTGATATTCTGGTGGAAGAAACCATCTTACGGTGGTATAAGCGAGGCCTAAGTGGAAGCAACAAGAGCTCCCCAATCTGGAAGAATGTGAAACCTTTCATTGAGTGGCTTCAGAGTGCAGAATCTGAATCGGAGGAGGAGTAATAATATAGCCTGAGAAAACATTGCGAAGATACTGGATTGGCATAAAAAGTATTATCCATGTTTCTTATTAGTAGGTGTAGATTTGTATGTTTGGGAATGGGGTATCAGTACTCAGTAGTTCGTTACTATCTCGTATGTGTCGTGCTGCTGGTTTGGCATCTCATGAGTTTTGTTGCTCTTTTTTGTTAGTAGTTATGGTCTCTGTCCTTAGGTTGTTGAGGCTTTAATAAGAAAAGTAAGTTTGTTATCTCTTACATGCATTGCATATCTTATTTTGAACACTTTCCCATGATTATTGGGACCGGCTTTTCGTTTTTCCAGATATTGATTTACGGTTTTGATTTAGTTTGTGTGTTCAGGTTTTTTCTATATGGTAGATAATGAGTTCGAATTTTCCTTTTTCGGATTCTCACTTGAATAGTGAATTTATGGTTTAACGGCAGAATTTGATTCTCTCTGTTTTATGATAAACCAAAATTTCAACACCATGGTTGTGATTGTGATGGGTGCAGGAAAAGAAACTGCATTTGCAAACGGCTATATCATCAAATTGATGGAGACCTCGTTGAATTTCATGTCTTTTGAAAAGAAGAAAAGTGTCCACAATAATAAAGACTTCAACCCATTAAAGAAACTTGCCTCTTTGAATCATAATATAAGCTTTTTTCTTTCTACCTTTTGGCTTAGGCTGCGTTTGTTTGCTGGAAAAATGTGGGGTGGGAAAAAAGGGGTAGGAAAATTCTTGAAAACAGTGTAGATTTTTTACTTTTCCTTTAAATCTTAAAATGGTAGATTGTTTGGTTGCTTGGGGTGGGAAAGTGGGAGACAAGTTTCCTTGATTCAAGGAAACTTGTCTGCTGATGTGGCAGCCTAACTTTTCCACTCCATGCCATTTTAAAACCTCACATATTTGGTGGGATTTTGTGGGAAAGTTGGGAAAAGTAAAAAGTGGGACCCACCCTATCACTTTTCCACAAATCCTTTTCCTTTCCTTCTCCCTCACCTCACTACACATGGGACCTACATGTTTATTTTTCCCACCCATTTTTTCCCACCCCACCTTGGCAAACAAACGCAACCTTAGTATTGTAGCTTCGTCTTTTGGCCAAATTTATCTTATTGGTTATTGCATAGCGCTTTCCATTTTATTTTGTTTTTTATTTTTCTGTCCTCAGCTCGTCTTTTTAGCTTTGTTGTAAGGCTTAGTGTCAGCTATTAATCCGGACTTTGCTTTAGTTCTGCATATTAAATGCGAAGGACGGTCAAGCTAAATATTTTGTACTATAAAATCGAAATCTCAATCTTGACCATTGAAATTCAATGATCGAGAACTCAATCTCCACGGAGATTGAATCCGACAGACCAAAATTTCGCTTGATGGTAAATGCACATGACTAATAAAGCAATTTTTTCTTTTTAGCCTCTGTTGCCTTCTTTGCTTTTGATTGCGTTTTGTGTGCTTTTCTCCCTTTGCTTTTCTTGCTTTTGGCTATGAATTTAATTATTTATCCAAAAGATGATTGACACTCGAATTCACAAATTCTAAATGTTAATATGTTCCGTTAAATTTTGTTCGTCCATAAGGCTTCAAGGGCAACAATATCAGGTTTTTCTGTTTGGAAATGTCTTTACAATTTAATAAGATATTCTTTTATAAGATCTACGATGGAGGTAATTTACCTAATTAAGAGACTTTTGTAAAGGTATATAGACTATAGGAAAGGCCTTTATATGGTATTTATTGACCTATAAAAGGCTTACGATAGAGTACCTAGAGCATTAATTTGACAAGTACAAAAGAAAACAAATGTTGCAAATAAATATGTAAATATATTTAAGAATATGTATGATGGTTTAGTGACATGTGTAAGAATAATAGAGGGATAAATTAATGAATTTTCAATTACAGTTGGTTTACATTAAAGATCAACTTTAAATCCATATTTATTTACACTTACAATTGATGAATTAACCAAAGACATTCAAGATGGGTTTTTTGGTACATGCTTTTTTCTAATAATATTGTGTTAATAGATAAGACTCAAGTGGAGATTAATGTCAAGTTAGAATCATGGAGAACAACTTTTTGAATCAAGATGCTTTAAATTAAGTAGAACAAAGACAAAATATCTACTTTGTAACTTCAGTCATGATCGGGCAGAAGATGAGGTGGTGAAATTTGACAATAAGGAGATTCCTCAAAGTGATTGTTTAAAATACCTAGATTTAATTAAAAAAAAAATGTGATATAGAGGATTGTGTTTCCCAAAGAATTAAAATATGAATGATGAAGTGAAGAGTTGCATTCAGGGCTTTGTGTGATCGACGTATTCCTTTAAAGCTTAAAGGAAAATTATATATGACCGTCGTTCGACCAATTATGATGTACAATGCAGAGTGTTGGGCTATTAAAAAAAATCATATAGATAAACTCAGTATAGCAGAAATAAAGATACTAAGATAGATGAGTGGTAAAACTATGAAAGATATATAAGGAATGATCATGAGAATTGTTTCCATTGATGATAAGCTTTGAGAAAGTCGTTTGAGTTGATACAGTCACGTTCAACAGAGACCTATAGATCCCCTCTGTACTGAAAAGTAATATAATCTAGATCGAATGAACTAGAAGAGTTACAAGTAAACTCTAGCATGACCTTGAACATAACTGATTGAAAAGCAAAAATCTATATAATCGATCACATTTAGTTGGGACAAGAGTTTTTTTTTTTTTTTTTTGTGGTTTAATAAATTATGAATAATTATTTATCAATCTTCTGTTACACACAATTGTAGACGTCAGCAAGAGCTCTTGCAAGTTTGTTAAAGTTGAATAAAAACATGACTTTTCTTTACATTACAGGGGTGTTTATGTAATTTACTCTTATTTTGTATATTTTTGGATTGTTCACAAATTGGGTTTGGTCCAGCTAAACCACCAGCAAACCAAAACCATCGACCACATTTGATTGCAATAAATTACTCCAATAGGGTAATTTAGGAAAATCAAACCATACATTAGAATAGTAGAAATACTGAACACATGTCGTAATATTCAGAAAAAACATTCTATTTAAATCTGAACCATTACACACACTTTGGTTTTTTTTGTAAGAAGTTAAAAGACTTTAAGGTCCAAAGGAAATTCCAAAGGAAATACAAGGTTCGATTCGAACCAAGGAATAGAAATTGACCGAGTTGTCGTAAATGCAATACATGCAATAGATAGGGTCATCCAAACTAAAAGATGGGTCACAATAAACCTTTAGAATAATGGTTATAACAACCACAATAACAATTAAGCACAATGGATACAATAAACACAATGGATACAATATACGTATCCTCCATTAACGCTCAAAGAGGCGGAAACACACCATATAGGTGGAGATCGGTATCCTCCATTAACGCCCAAAGAGGCGGAAACACACCATATAGGTGGAGATCGACACACCACAAGGGCGGAGACATAACACGCCACAAAGACGGAGACAAAACATGCCACAAGGGTCACGCCACAAGTGCGGAGACTCGTTGTCGCAGCAAGGTAAACACGCCACAAAGACAAAGACGGAGACAAAACACACCACAAGGGTGGAGACTCTGTTGTCGAAGCAGTGGTAATAGTATTGCACAGAACGTTGTAGCTGCTGTGGATCCGAAAGAGGATGAGTCCATCAAGCACATGGGGCTGGATCTCGATTCTGAAACTGCTATTTGTGGAAGTCGCAAAAACAAAAACCAGCAACAGAAGGTGAAGACCACCAGACGCTTGCCTCAGTAGAACTTTCAAATCCGCAGAATGCATAACCAAAGCTCACATCAACCATTTTTACTTTTTTTTTCTTTAAACGAAAACTTCAAAATGCACGAAAACGAAGACACAAGGAAGAAAGGAGAAAGAAACAGATGGAAAATCAACAGATAGGGGCGGTGAGAGACAAATACGAAGAAGACAGGAAAGAAAAGAGAAAACAAAGGGGGAAAAAAAAGAAAAGATAGCGGTGAGATGGGGATAGGAGAGATGAAGGAGGTGAAGGAGATGAAGATAGTGGAGAAAGACGGAGAGATGAGGAGGACAAAAAACAGCAGACGCGGAGAGCCTGCGGAGAGACAGAGGCTCTCCGCCTCAAGAAGCGGCAGCGCTTGTTCTTCAAAACTCGCTTAGGGTTTCGTTGCAGAGAGGAGAGAGATGAAGCTTAGGGTTTCGTTGCTTTGAGTTGTATCTTGAGTAAAGCTTGAACCATTACACCCACGCAACTACATTTTTTTTTTCTTGAAGAAAACAACGCCATATTTTCGGAGATGTAGCTGTTTGACCCGGTTTCGAGAAGCGCATACATCGAACCACCATGAAAGAGACTAACAGAAGACCTTTTGATTTGCGAAAAATGCGATCCGAATGTGTAATGTGAATCCCAAGTCCCAACCATAATTGCAACTTCGAGCATGTTTATTTTTTTAACTTTTAGCTCCTAACTGGTCGGGGTCAAAGAGTTAGAATCTCCTTGGGATCAAGGGGGAAGTCTCTCGTTATATATACAAAGTTGTCCACTGATGATATAGTCAATATACGCGTGAAGTGACTCGGATGAACGTTAGTTCTTTTAAAAAATCAAAAGACAAACAAAATTAGAATCTTGTTTTTGTGTTTTCGTTTGGGGAATAGGAAATGCAAGAATTACAACAGAGTATACAATTTACTTGATATGGAACTCCATAACTAAAATATTCATGTTCTTTGTTCAATTATACAGAAGATAAGATAATGTACTTATATCTCTAGTCATGAAAACTTTTGTTTTGGAAGTTGTTTGTTAGTTCCTCTCCTAAAAAATCATCGTCTTCAATGTTGAAAAAATCCAGTTCTTTAAGTTTTTTCTTAACAACCAAATGATGGAAAGACAATGATTTTTTTTGCCAATAAAACTGGGAGTAGAGTTCACATAAAACTTCTGTAATATTTTATATATGTTCAAATGAGCCATTTGTTGTAATGTTTTCTTCTCAGAATACAGGTTCAAATAAGCCCTGTAGAAACAATGTTCCCATCTAACACCTCCACATAACCACCAAACAATTATCAAGATGCTTACCTTGAATTAAGTTGTAATTACCAATAATATTTAGGCCACATCATAATTATGAGAATTTAAAATCTTCATTTTATTTATTAAATAAATAAATCTAACAGGATATCAAACCAATTTGTAAAGAAATTGACAGATATTACTTTTTTAAAAATTTATTTAATATTAAACTACAATAGAGTGTACACTTTATTTAATATTAAACTCCATAACCAAACTAGTCATGTTCTTTGTTCATTTATGTGGAAGACAGGATAATGTATTTATCTCTCCAGCCATGGAAACTTGTTTTTTAAAGTCGTTTGCTAGTTCCACACTTCCACTTCGAAATAGTCATCGTCTTCAATATAAAAAAATTAAGTTCTTTCAGTTTGTCCTTAGCAATCGAATGATGGAAAGACAATGAATGGAGATGATCACTTCTACCTTTCTCACCTACCTTGAACTCATCCAAAAGTTTTTGATAGATCCATGCCCTAAACCATTGTGACTAAATTCTTTCTCAATATGGAGGATCATCAATAAAGAACTTGTAGCCTTTGCCCTTCTTGTCACCCCTCCAAGTGAACTCGTGGGATCGACAAGAAAATGACTGAGGGAAACAAAATTGTTGCATGGAGACATGAAAACCCCTCCTACCTACTCTATCAATTCTTCATTTATTGTCAAACTAATTTTGCATAATGAATAAATATATCGAGGAATGCATTCTTACAATTAATTTCTCTATTCATGGTCTCGACAAGTATTGTCTTTCTTTTCAAGGTTTTTTTTCTTTCTAAGTTTAGGTTTTCTCATGATCAAAATCTTAGAGTGTGGATGTACTCGGGTGACTTTTGGTTGGGGTTCGATGAAAAATCGAACCCCTGTTTCGAAGGGTATTTCAGGTCATTTTGACATGAAATTTGATGTGTAGCCTAATTTGAGACCAATAAACACATTGGGAGCATTATTTTTAGCTTGAAGCATCACTTAATCTAAAGTTTTTGATTGGCATATATCTGGCAATATACGGGTAAAACTGAAAGTTTGGAAAATTCATATAAACTAATGTAAACAATGCAAAGAGAACACAATGTGCAACTAGTGAATAGATGTACTAAAGTTTACAATTCATTATACAATTATGTTGAGTATGGTTCATGTTTCACATTTTGTTGTTGACAGACATGGGGTTTTGCTCACTTTGGCAAAAATTGAACAAAAAATCGGTGAAAAACCGAATAAATCTTTATTAAATTTGTGAATTGGGCGATATATTGCCGAAATGTTGACATTATGTCGACTTTTCGGCAATATATCGCCAAAATGTCGACATTTCGGGGATATTTCACCAACTTTTTGCAGAATTCATGTCGCTGGGGGAGTCGTGTCGCCCCCGAGCGACTCGACGATATATCTCTCTGTGTCGGCGATATATCGCCAACACATTGTACCATGCTTTTGGCACAATGACAATAGTAGAGTCAATAAAACCAAGAAGCTTTTAGATTTGAGCTTCCATCTTTTTACACCTTTCCCACCCTTCTTCGTAACCCTAGGTTCATGACTCACATCCATTATGCCTAAGTTGATGATCACACCCAAAAAACATCTTTAAAAACCCTAAAAAAGAAAAGACAAATAACCTAAAACTTGATGTCAGCGCGAAAGATCTTTAATAGAAAAAGTCCAATTTATTTTACGCATACGTGGATTTTGTCCAGATTCTTGTTCTGACTAATTTTTTTTCTTCTCATCTTTTTGTGTTTTCTTTGACGAGAAGTTAGCTCTTCAAGACTTCATCCATGTATCCAAACCATATATGCCTTAAAGTGTGGATGTGTTTCTGGCACAATGACAATAGTAAAGTCAATAAAACCAAGAAGATTTTAGATTTGAGCTTCCATCTTTTTACACCTTTCCCACCCTTCTTCGTAACCCTAGGTTTATGATTCACATCCATTATGACAAAATTGATGATCACACCCAGAAAAAAATCTCTAAAAACCCTAAAAAAGAAAAGTCAAATAACCTAAAATTTGATGTCAGTTCGAAAGATCTTTTATAGAAAAAGTCCAATTTATTTTATGCATACGTGTATTTTGTCTAGATTCTTGGTCTTTGACTATTTTTTTTTCTTCTTTCTCATCTTTTGGTATTTTCTTTTACGAGAAGTTAGCTCTAAAAGACTTCAACCATGTATCCAAAACCATATATGCCTTTTGACACTTTCTTTATCCGAGAAAAAGGCCTATTTATTACTTACTCAAAAACGGGAAATATTTTAGATATTCCCAAGGTTATTTTATGTAATTAGATGTTTATAGTAATCGGGTCAGTGGTCCCTATTGGACCACTAGTAATTAAAACGGGTCTGAACTTTATACTCCGCGGCTGATTGTAATAAATTACCCCGAAGGGGTGTTTCCGGAAACTCACTTTTCAGATGAAAAGGAAAAACACGCTTTTGTCTTTTGGCATGCGACACTTATCTGACGTGTAATTAGTCATGACACGTTGCATAGCAAAAAAAATTGTTGATTTACCGTTAAAACTGATGACGTCACTATGATGTGATGTGACACAGTATGTCACACGAAGATTTAGTTCAAAGATCGAAAGTTACGAAGACCGTTGGATTAGAAAACAATGTGGGCCATAGAACAAATATGTTCGGAACTCCAATGACTTTTTGTGCCGTAAAACATGGATCTATTTCCTTCATAGAAGATGTCTCACGCGGACGTCGAGAAGAATAAGGCGACGGTTTCAGATTATTTTAAAATTTAAAATCAAATTTAAATGACTTTATATAAATTTCTGAAAACGAAAAAAAAAAAAAAAAAGAGGATTTTTTGTCCCCTTTTTTCGAACAAATTATACCCTTTCCCGCATTTTTCTCAGAATTAGGGCAAAACGGCAAACAAACCCTCGCCTCTCATATGTGCATCTTTGTCTCGATGATAGATCGATTCCCATCTGATGGTTGTACTTTGATTTCTTCAAAATCGTACTCTAATATCGAATGGGAGGAAGGGCAGTTTCGTCATTTGAAGACAAAGAAATCTAGTTCCGCGGAAAAGTCTCGTCGTAAACGTGAATGTCGGAGGCTCGGAGCCGTGTACGGGGGCAAAATTGTAATTGAACTAGCCTCTTCTCCGAACTCCGAAGTCCGACCCCAAGACGGCACACTGTCTATTTATTTCTCTCCTCGCCTTGTGTACGTTTCACTTTGTGTCTTCCTCAGCTTCTGGTCTCCTGTGAAATCTAAACAGAGAGGAGAGAAAGAAGCGAGACAAGCCATTACAGATCTGTCTCAATCGCTTCATTCTGTTCTTTTTTTTATTTTTTTAGCTTTTAAGAGAATCAACAATGGCGTTAACGATAGCGAGGCAGCCTCCAAGTGCGAATCCGAACATATGGAAAGCTTGTTCAGGTACCTCCGTTGAAATCCCGGCCGTTAAATCTAGGGTTTACTACTTTCCTCAAGGTCATGCTGAGCAATCCTCCGGTCGTCCAGTTTTCTCTTCTTCTGTATTTGAAGCACCCGTCGTGCATTGCCGAATCCGTTCTGTTCTCCTCTTGGCTAGTCCGGAGACTGACGAGGTTTTTGCTAAGATTTGTCTTCAACCTCAACCTTATGGGTTTTTGAGTCAACTAGGTTCAACGAGTGGTATGAAAAAATGTGAAGATGAAAATTTTCTTGGCCAACGTGAAGATGAAATTAAGTCATTCACTAAGATCCTCACTCCCAGCGATGCGAACAATGGTGGAGGTTTTTCGGTTCCTAGGGACTGTGCTGATACAATCTTCCCTCTTTTGAACTATGCAAAAGAACCACCAGTACAGACACTTGAATTGACTGACATTCATGGAAAAACGTGGGAGTTCCGACATATATTCCGTGGCACTCCCCGAAGGCACTTGTTAACCACTGGATGGAGTAAATTTGTGAATGAAAAGAAGCTTGTAGCAGGTGATTCAGTAGTTTTCATGAAGAAAATTTATGGGAATCTTTTCATTGGAATCAGACGTGGTACCAGGACTAATAGAATGGATTCTGAGCGATTTTACTCTCCAAATAAGCCGAGTAGTTCTGGGGTGCTGACATTGGAAGAGGTGTCGGACAATGGTGACGGGTTTTACAGTTCCTCCGGGGAAAAGGTTTCGGCTGATTCAGTGGTGAAAGCTGCTGAATTAGCAAGGGCAGGTAGCCCTTTTGAAATTGTTTATTATCCGGCAACCAGTTCGGATTTTATAGTGAAAGCAGAGATTGTGGAAGAATCTAGGAATATTATTTGGATGGTTGGAATGCGGGTGAAGATGGCTGTAGAGACAGAACGTCCACCTAAGGTGTCACACTATCAGGGTACTGTTTCATCTGTTACAATTCAAGATCCTCACTTATGGAGGTGGTCTCCATGGCGCATGCTTGAGGTGAATCTTAGTTGTATCTTCTGATTCATAGTGTTGTGTTCTTGTAGGTTTTCTGTGTAGGATTTATGTTTTGTACAGTTTCTTATAAGGAATATTAGTTTTTAATTATATGGTTAGAATTTCCCGGAGGAAATTTTCTTTTTTAGAATCTACTTTATTTGATTGCTAATGATGTTTGGTATTTAGAGTCTTTTTGGTATAAATTTTATTTCTCATGTTTTTGACAATATTTCATTTTTTAATTATATGGTTAGAATTTCCCGGAGGAAATTTTCTTTTTTAGAATCTACTTTATTTGATTGCTAATGATGTTTGGTATTTAGAGTCTTTTTGGTATAAATTTTATTTCTCATGTTTTTGACAATATTTCATTTGCGTGTATGTTTGGTATTTATTGTGAAATCTATTTTTATTTAAATGAATAGAAAAAAAAATCTCATAATCCATAATTGACTTTTGGATCTAGATCCTCTGTGTCCAACTCCATCCGTCTAGCTGTTGGATGGACGACAAAGAGCTAGATCGTCGGATATTTAAAGCATGTTATGGATCCGAAGGTCCAGGCTCTTTGTGCGTCTAGATGTCGGCCATAGATCTGTGTGCCTTTTACTCTCTTAATGGATTTTCGTATAATTTTTTGAGTAGCTTTAATGAACATATGCTCTTATGACTTGAAAGTTCAAAAAACAGGGACATGAATGTTATTTTTTTCTAAGATATTAGAAGAACGTATCCCTCTCCTCCTCCTACAACAACAACAACAATAAGCCTTGTCCCAACTAAATGGGGTCGGCTACATGGATTCTTGCCCTCCAATCAGTTCTGTTCAAGGCCATGCTATATACAAGGCCTAAGCTATACATATCCTTTCTCACCACTTCTCCTAAGGTTATCATTTCTCACCACTTCTCCTAACGTATCCCTCTCCTCCTATTTAGGAAAATACATTATAAAACTATTTATGGCTATTCACTTGCCGAACATATTTTTTATTCCATAAGTTGTTTGTGTCATTCTTACGATTATTTTTTCAGGTTACTTGGGATGAGCCTGAAGTTATGCAAAACCGAAAGAAAGTAAGCCCATGGCAAGTTGAATTAGTTGCACCCACGTCAACAGTTCAGACGCCATTTTCAACAATTCAGACACAATTCTCTCTTGTGGCTGGATTAACTGATTCTGGGATAAGGGACATGAGACAATCATTGTGTAGTTATGACCATCTTACTGTGGGCATGCAGGGAGCCAGGCAAGATTCACATTGTGTATCAGATTTATCAAATTCTTTATGTTATCAACATCAATCTGATCATTTGTATGGGAATGAAGCAACCAAAGCATCTACTAGTTTATATGGGAATGTGGCCACTAAAGCAACTGATGATTTGTATGGGAATGTTACAACCAAGTCCAGTTGTGTATCCACTGATTTGACCCTTGGTAGTACGTCACAATATGATGACTCAACGCCAAACAGTCAAAGTAGTGTGCATTTCTTTGGCAATGAACACAGTGGCAATCATAATTGTAGCCCAGCAGCAAAGTCTAGTAGCACCCCAGCAATATCTAGTGGCAAAACAGAAAAATCTGATGTGCATTCGTTTAAGTTGTTTGGTAAGATAATTCAGACAAACCAGCCGAGAGGTGATATCAGTCACCGACAAGATCCTTCATCTACATGCTCTTCCAAAAACATATCAGATACCCTTGATGTTCCAAATAAATGAGTGACAATGGTTGCTTGCTTTCATGTAGATGAAAGCTGAAAAGGTATGAGTAAAAATTTTGTTTCCTGGTACTTTGTTAAAAAATTGTCAGCTGTTGTTATTATTAGAAAATTGTAAAATTCATCAATATATGCTGAATTACGTGTTAGCTCTAGAGATCTAGTTCCACATTCTTGTTCTAGTACTTTGCAACCTACACTGTGTGGTGTGGCCTTTTTTGGGAGATTTGATATTAATGAGGGCTGAGGCTCTACATCTAATAGTTGTTGGGTCTATATTCCCGTCCATATTTCTTTTAACAATGATATGTTGCATGTTTTTGGATGACTAATTCCGGAGTTTAGTATTGAAATATATATTACTTTCATCACAGCAAATTCTTCTTCTTACTGTGACTCCTACCCTAGTTCAGATGTATTAGTGGTGGTTATTGGAGTTGCATTTTTTGTACTAATGGTGGTTTGTGAGTCTGTATTGTATTCTAAGTTTTGAGGAGTGAGTTTAAATCCAAAATTTTTGTTCTAAACCATCAAATCAGTATTGAAGGTGAAAAATGAGATGAGGATGGTAAGGTTTTGACCTTTCTTTGTCAGCTCGTGATTAAAGATGTTTTGTCTCCTTCACCTTGATAGATGTTCATCTGCTTGAAGTTTTAACACTATAACCAAGACTGAGTAATGACTTTAGAAAAATACAAGTCCCCATGACCTCCTAGAGGGTAATGATATTTTCTTGGTCTGGAATCTATGTGTTTCATTATATGGTTTTCAAGACACGTCATTAAAGTCCATTTGTGGTACTTATCAATGGAATTTTGATGGTTGGAACTTTTTGGGTTTTATGCTTACATCTGATGTGATGTAACCAGTCAATGTAAGCACTATGGATGGTGCTGAATGACAATTGAAACAACAGAACATCATCTTCAAATTTTACTTTTTCATGTTATCAATTTGTTTTTTCAATTTCATATTGTTTGTTTGGCTTGCTTTTAATGATGGATTATTTTGTAGAACACATGTTGAAGGCAGTACTGCCATTGGTGCATGTGTTATGAATCAAGCTTAATAGTTGCAAGATTTTCAGGTGCTAATGCAAATAGACGAGGTTTGTGGTTTATGTAGGCTTGTTTGTAGTTTCAATTATTTTGGGTTGCAACCTTGATAGGGAGGAGAGTGAAGCTCATGTGAGCCTGTAAATTATTTCAATATTTACATTCGTGCATGTAGTCTTGTTCATTGTTTCAGTCATGGAATCTCAGGTAAGCTTGTAACGTATTTCAATGGTTTTTGGTGCATAATCGACATGGAGAATGAAGTTCCATGTTTTTTGAACTTGTAACTGTGTATAGATGCGACTGTTTTCAGTCTCTTTAATATTCATTTTTATACTTTTGTAGGTACCAATTGCAGATAGGGCCGTAAGTTTACCATGCAGCTGATCCTTGGAGGAAATGAATAAGTTCTATTGTTGGAGAACTAGTAATTTTCTTTTGAATAAGTTCTATTGTTGGAGAACTAGTAATTCTCTTTTGATTTCATAAATCATTTGATTGACAGCAAAAGACAATTTGAGAGTATTGGATATTGTAGGTTGTGTGGGAGAAAGTCATCCTAAGTGTTTTGCTTGATGCGTACTCATCTAATTCATGATTTTCCCTCTGTTCTTCATTTTCTTATACCATTTTTACTCTTTTCTTGTCTATAATATTGAACTGGAAGGGGGTTTCCTGATTTAAATTTAAACAATTTGTGTTAGTGTTTTGTATCCATAATATTTGACTTGTATCACAATTTATTTAGATTCAAACAAGTTTTTAAAGAAAAATTATATGATCTGAATGATTTCGGGGAAACTGAATTGTTCAAATAATTTTCAAGGGTTTTGTATCCAACTAATTTTTGTAGTTAATGATTTTGAATAAATCCGAATCATGCAACTAAATCAACTGAGATATGGAATTCGTGAGTCATGTTTCCTGGAGGAAAGTGTCTCCATTCTGTTTGTTTCCATCTCAGATTAATAACTTTAATTTCTCTGTTCATACACTTTGTTGCTGCTGCTGAAAATAGATTTAAGATTTAGATCTCTTTTTAACTTGGTTTTCATTATGGCTTGGTTCTCCTTGTACATGGGTATCTGAGGTATCTGAGAGAACTGGAGAGAATTGGTAGACTGGTAGCATGAAACCTATTTTGAAACACAAAGTCATTTGGCTTAAAATTCCAACCATGATTTATATATTGTATAAAAACGTTTTTAGATGTTTTCTTAGTTTTCTAGAAGAACATGTTTTAGTTGTCAAACTTGTCATTAGAATACGTTATTTCAGATGTTGTGGATCTACTGGTATTGGTGGTTGACATAATATCTTTATATATTTGGAGACTAAATTCATGGTGGGTTAGTAAAGCGGTTAAAGGCCCAATTTCTCACGGGGAGGTCTTGGATTTGCACCCATTCGGTGGCATTAATATCCTCATTTCCATCTTGGTATATACGAAGCTCTTAATCCAAAAAAAAAAAACAAAAAAAAAAACCAAATCCGTGTTCTGACACGGATAATTTAGTAATGACTAATGATCAGATATCTCTCGGTTTAGGCATAAAAACCACACAAGATTGTCAAACCGTGTTGTTCTAATGGAAGCCAAAATGTTAGGTGATCAAGATATCCTGAGGGTTTATGCAATCTTTAAAACCAGATTTCCCAAACTATGCTTCTTTTTTCTTCAGTTCAAAGTTGTATTTTTTGGTTAGATTGTGTATTTCTCCAACAAAAATCATATTATTATTACAAAAGCATAAACTCAAAGGAAATGACTTAATTTCTAATGTCTTAAAAGTCTTTTAATCATTTTATTTGCATAGAATAATAAATAGTACTCAGGACTATAATTTTATTTCAAAATATAATAATAATCAATATTAATTGCAATTCCATGTTGAATCATACATAATTACTTGACAATAATTTTCTTTCTTTTATGTTAATTAAATTTTTGTAATACTTAAATATTTTTTTTAATTTCTTACCATTGTGTGTAGCATAATTAATTAATTATCTTCTTGTACCCAAAAGAAAAATTAGTTACTTTCTCCCCTCCTCTCCTCTCAATTACAAGAGATAAGACAAAGTCACTTACACTACTCTAGAAGAGAAAAAATAAATATCAATTTCAAGGGGTAGCTCAGTTGGCAAAAGACCAACATTTCTAAGAGGTCAAAGTTGAAATCCCCTCGGGATCGGGGGCAAAATCCTGCCTATATATTAATTATATAAAAATTCTCTTGAGGATATAGTCAAGCATAATTGTGAAATTGAATAAAATAGTAATACTTCAAACTTATAATTCATAATGAAAAGAACACGTTAAAACAAATAGTCTAATATTGTTATAAAATAAAAAATAAAAATTTTACCTGAGATTTTCTTTTTATAAGTTAATAGAACTTCAATTACCTCTATTGGGTAATGGTACTTCAATTGCCTCCAGTGTATCAAACTTATTCTTCAAAAAATATAAATTGAAAATCATTGGTGTTAAACTATAGATAAATGCATAGAATAACCATAGACAATAGCTACAAACATTCTAATAACTCATGAAGATTTTGTATGATTATTCATTAACAGCAATCATGCATAATGTATTTCTTAAAAAAAATATCCAGATGCACCTAAAACTATTGGCAAAAACACATCCCAAAGTATGTATCAATTTGGCAAAGATAACCTAAAATGTCTCTTAAATCTTCACAATAGTACATTCTTGTTAGAAAATTTCATCGAGTTATAGTTAGATAATTTTATAATTTCTATATCACCCTTAATCTCTGGTGACTTAAGGGCTTATTTGGTTACATGAATCCAGAGATTTGAAATCTCTGGATTCACAAATGAGAGATTTATACCTGTTTGGTTGTGTGAATCCCTGGATTCACAAATGGGAGATTTCAACTCTACTATGAAAGCATTAAATATTTGAACCATGACTCCATAAATGTTTTTTATGATGAATTTATAGATTTCATCCCAAAGATTCACGCTAACTAAACAGTTAATTTTATGAACTATGATTCCATAAATTTGAAATTTATGCATTTGAAATCTCTAAAATTTTGAAATCTCCAGACTAAAGTAACCAAACAGGCCCTAACATCATCACCCCTAAAAAAAATTGAATCCTATGTTTCATCTTATTGCTTCCTCTATGAAGTCCTTATTCTTCCTTAATTTGCCATTTTATATTATAAGATAAAACATAGAAAAATAAAAAAATTAATTAATTAATTAATGTTTCTAACAAAAAAAATGAGTAATTGCCAATCTGGCATAGTTTTGGAATAAACTTGCTTTTCATCAATTATCATGGGTTGTCGTGAAACTTTTCAAAAAAAAATAATCATGCTAATGTATGAACAAAGTAGTTCTAAATTAACAAGAAAAATAAAAAAAGAAATAAAGTACTCTTCATGCCTCACATGATTTGCATTTTCAATAAGTGTCGTATTTTTAAACATATATATATATAACTTATAATGCACTTTCAATACAACAAACAGGTTTGGGAGACCTCATTTTTTAAAGTAATGATCATCAAGGATTCTAGAAGATCAGTCAAAATGCATTTTCATTTGTGATTTTTGTGCATTTGCAAATGTTTTACGTTTTTATAGTTGAGATGAAATATTTGGATTTCACCTCATACCCATAAATCTACATATTCACGTTTTTAGTGTAGAAAGATGAATCTTTAGATTTCAAGAATTTAGAGATTTTCACAATCAAACGAGTATCAATCTCCCATTCATGAATCCAGATATTTCAAAATTTTGGATTCACGTAACCAAACAGGCCTTAAAGGCATGGAGGAAATAGAAAATCATATCTGTTGTTTGATGTGTTTCATTGTGATTTTTGTGAATACGCAAATGTTTAGCAATTTAATAATAGGGATGAGATCTCTGGATTTCACTCCTATACCCATAAATCTACAGATTCACGTTTTTAGTATAAAAAGATGATCTCTAGATTTCATGAATCTGAGATTTTTAAAACCAAACGAGTAGAAATCTCGCATTCATGAATCCAGAGATTTAAAATCTCTGGATTCATGTAATCAAACAGGCCCTAAAGGCATGGAGGAGAAAATAGAAAAAGATATCTATGAAGTCTTATCCGGCAATGGTTTAGGTTCAATCCACGGTGAGTAACGAAGGCAGTGGAAACTCAAACAACATTAAGGTAGTTTCTTATTTTTTGTTATAATAAGAAAAGAATAAAATTGGTATTAAGGTCAGTGTGGAGGGTAAATTAGGAAAAATGGCTCTGTCTACTAAATCGGCTGTTGCAAACGCTTTTCCGGAGTTCTAGCAGGATCTGGGATTGAAGGTTCACTTTACGTCTTCCCTTCCATGGCTTCTTCTGCTGCATTGTCCAGCCACTCTCTTTTTGTCTCCCCTCGCTTCTCTGCGTTTCAGGGGTCTTCAAAATCCCTGAAATTCAAAAATCCAAATCTTCCGGCTATTCGTTATTCTACTCTTTGTAAATTTACTTCTGATCTAGGGTTTCCTGGCTATGCTTCTTCTACAGTCTCCCAGCGTTCCATCAAGCCATTTCTCAGAGCAGATGATTCTGACTTCAGTGTAAGTTTCTCTTATTAATGTTATACTTTAATCTTGGTTTTATTTATTTTTCTAGTCTGTAGCTTAATTCATAAATGGTCTTAAACCTATCCAAAGTTGTGATTTTTAGTCGTACATGGATATAGATTCTCTAATTAATCGCAACTCCTCATGCGTTTTGCTTATTATTTTCAGTTGAGCGAATTATGTGATAATAGAAGCTTATGTAAAAGTCAGTTTTTTTCAAAATTTGCTCTCAAGGTCCATAGGTATATTAGATGTTTAACAAAATGGGCTTTTGGTAATCCACTGCGCCTCATGTCTACTATCCTCTTCGGCGATTTCAGAGTTTGGATACCGCCGTTTCATGGTTGATGATGGGTTCCCTGATGTCCTCGTTCGTCCTACCTTGTTCGAAGAGTAATCTTCTTATGAAGATTGGAGCACCTGTTATTGGTTTTTCATTCTATTCAAGGCCACTATGCCCTTCTCTTAAATTTCGAACACTTGGACCAAAATCTGGTTTGAATTCCCGGAGCTCAAATAACGAAGAGGACCAAGAGGCATCAGTTCAAGAACTGAGGATTCCGGAAAGTTGGCTTTTCCCCTCCAAGGCCCGCCAGGAATCTGAGTGGCTTAGAGTAACTCTTCACAAGTGGTTGGATGATGAATACTGCCCTGAGGCTACCAACATTGAGATTAGCAAGGTTGCAGCTCGCTCATACTATGAATCTTTGGTGGGAAAACAAGCTGACTTGGGGGAGATACTGTTGAAGATGGCTGGAGACTTGCAATCTATTTCCTACCAAGAAAGCTTCCATGGTGCATTCTCATCAGCAAATGCAGCAGTCCATTTAATTGCCTCACGGATAGAGCAGAAGTAAATGTTTCATTGTCGGAGTGAAATTTTGCTCACCTCTGTCAATTTATCATCAACCCGAAGTTTATCCCTCTTGGTTCTTGTAGTAATTGTCTTTGAGATATATTAGTCACAAAGTTTTAACTGTAAAATTATGGTTGGTAGTCCTCGGAAGAACATTGTGTTATTTGACCTGCATTGTAGCAAAACACAGAGTGCGTTACATAATGAAATACTTGCTCTTAGGAGTCCTGCATAGCTGTAACTTCTAATTATTAGTATGCTTCTCAAGGATAGATTGACTTAATGGAAGATTGACGAAGAAGACTTATCGTTTCATTGTGGACAAAGTCAAGGATAGATAGTCTCAATGGAAGGCTAATTCGCTTTCCTTGGCAGGATGGGTGACTTTGGCTAAGGAAGTTTTAGTGGCCATGGCTTAGTATCATATGCAGATGGTGGCCATCCCTAGAGGCATGGTGCCAGAGGTGGAGAAGGTGGTTTGAGGCTTTATTTGGGGGAGTTCTATTGAAAAGAAAAGAATACATTTAGTCAGATGGGGAAAGTTGTGTCTTCCTAAAGAGATGGGTGGTTTGGGGTTTAGAAATCTCTCTAAATCTAATGAGGCTTATTTAATGAAAGTGGCTTGGGGTTCTTTACATCAAGACAAGTTCTGTCTAGTGTGCTTTTGGCAAAGTATGGGAATGAGAGGAGAAAAGCTAGATTTCTTGTTAGTGCTTTGGATTCGGTCCTTTGGAAAGCTGTATGCAAGCAGCCCCTAAGGTGGTAATGAATGGTATGGTGTTGGTTGGTAGTGAAGATTTCACACATTTCTAGATGGATAGATGGCTATTTTCAGACTGCTCTCTTGAAGACTTAGTTTTGCAGCCTATTCCAACCGAAGTCCTAAGAAGTGTTTCCTCATACACTAGTGTGAATGGCAATTGGTTAATGGAGGATTTGCTTGAGTTTTTATCTATGCAGGGATGGCATCAACTAGAAGAGACGACCACACCCTCCTTCCATGTTGGTAGGGACACCTGAGTTTTGATGAATTCCACCGATGGAATTTTTTCGATTAAAACTGCAAATGAAAGCCGCTGCGTGTATTCGAAGGAGGAGCTGACAGGAGATATGGAAGGCTGTTTGGGGGTGAAGCTACCACCTAGGATCAATTCCTTTTTGTGGTTGGTGGGTTTTATGAGAGAATCCTCACAAATGTGAGAAAGAGGAGGATCCGTCTCTTAGATCATGATCAGTGCGAGATTTGTAGTAGTGGGCAAAAGGATATATTGCATGTAAGCAAGGAGCATCTGGTGTTGCATGGATCACCACGGCTAAGGAATTTATTGCCTTAGTGCTTGAATGGGATTCTATGAGAGCAGTGCATCTTCTAACTACCCCTGATGGGGGAGGAGGTAGGTGCGCCAGGATTATTGAGGTGGTCAAGGTGACAAGGTTTAAAGTATTCGTTATCGAGTATCGTATCGGTCAGGTGATTTTAAGAGACGTATCGTCTTGTATTGTGTATTGTGTCGCTTTGACTAATGTATTTTAGTGTAGTTCAATGGAGAAACGTATTGAGATGTATCGTATCAATTGGGTCAAATATGGATATGTATCGGCTATTATCGTATGGTATCGTGGGATACTTTAAACCTTGCAAGGTGAGGCTGAGATTGATTGATCATGGATGTGTTAACCATATCCATAGGGAAGGGAATAATGTCACTGATAGAATGTCCAGACTACAGATTCCTAGTACGGAGTAGATATTTTCTATCAGGATCCCCCAGATGCCATCATGGAGATCCTTCGGGTGGAGTTGCAGCAAGGCTTAATTCCTCCAGTTTCAGTTAGTTCATTCCTTTGGGCTGTTGGCCCTGTTAATGTACTGGAAAAAAAAATGCTTCTCTTTAATTTTTTTAAAAATAAATAATTTAAAAAAATATGTTTAACGGAAGGGTTTTTTCTTATTGACAGTTTGACCCTGGTATCATTTGAAACTCCCTTCCCTAGCCCCTACTCCCACAGTGTGTTTTCTTCTTTTATGATTTACAGTAGGGAGCCCAACGAAGTTTGATAGACTGATACCAATTCAATTGTTTACCATCTCCCTCACTCTCTTTTATTTTTCCACCACTCAGTAGAGCTGACATTTTGCATGTATCTGTCTCCGGCCAAATGCACCGGTGAGAGTCTGACAGTCTGCGGATTCTATTGTAGTTTCATTTCATTTTAGCCAATGGAAAACTCCTGGTGGAAACCAGATCGGTATAGTTACCCTATTTAGCTGTTCCTTTCCAACACTTTTTACAATATTACCCCAAAAAAAAATTCAGAAAACGTGAGGAAATTTTAATCGAATGTACATTTCAATGTATCCTTCCTATTAGAGCTACAAACTCCAATAGCATGACTGTATCCATCACTTATTTACAGAGGATGCAGTGTATAATCAGTTGGATTAATACTATTACTTTGCTTAAAGCATCAGCCAATTTGGCTGATGATGCCATGAACAACTTCTCCCCTTCCACCACCTACCCCAACTCATGATGTGAGCCCATACTATCCTCCTGGAAACCCTTTTTTATTAATATATGGTTGTTTCACTGGTCATAAGAATTCATTCTCGTCAGTTCCTAGTTGGTCTTTTGGAAATGGAACCATCAGGAAACTTGTCCTGTTTGCTGATCAATTCTAAATTGCAAATCCAGAGCCCGAACTATTACTTAATAAGTGGGTTGGTCACAGACTGGCTCTCAGTTTGACACCCTTAGCCCATCAAACTGAATGCATTTGGCTATAACAAGTTTATATTGAGTGTGTAGATAAGTGTCAGTATATTGATGACATTTAGCATACTTAGCTTGGTTGGTTACTCGAAATGACTTATTCATTTTGTCAAGGCATCAACCTTTTTAAGGTGCAGGGATGCTCTTTTGTGACAATATCAGTGATCTTGATTGATAGTGTTTTCAAAAACCCTGATTTTCCTAGTCCTTACTGTGGTATGAAAAGTTTGGATCTTGTATATATTTAAAAGAATGCTTGTTATTATTGTGTAACTAGTGGTGGAGTTGAGATCCAGATCTAATTCAAATTAGATTACTTCCTGGTCAATGCAATTTAGATACTGGAATTTCTGCCATTTGGCATTTAGTGAATATCATAATTAATGATCAATTGACAGTCTCTTAAATTTGAATTTGTTTTACAGTAAGGAATTTATGTTTTCTTTTCCTCTCCCGGGCTTTTTCTGATTTTTGCTTTCAAATTCTTGATTTCTCAGGTGATTAATGAAAAAGATGATAAAACTACGGAGAAGAAATCTGAAGGTGAAATTGCTTTGAAGAATACATCCAATCTGAAGTCTCTCATTAAAGTTTATAAGGCAGCTATTCTAGATGGGGATGAAAAAGCCATCTCCAAGATAGAGGCACTGGTACCTATCATAGAAAATGAGAAGAATGAGTATGGTCAGAAAGTTGCCACACTGTTGGCTGATATAACTTCTGGGAAAGACAAATACCTTAGATTAAAAGCTGATTTTGAAAATTTTAGAAAACGCGTTGATAAAGAACGCCTTACATTGAAATCTGATGCCCAGGAAGAAGTAATTAGTAGCCTTCTGCAAGTAGTGGATGATTTTGAAAGAGTCAAGCAACAGATAAGTCCACAAACGGAGAAGGAAAAAAAGATTGACACAAGCTATCAGGGTATATACAAGCAATTTGTAGAGATCATGAGAAGCAAGCAAGTGGCTGTTGTGCCAACAGTTGGAAAACCGTTTGATCCTTCAGTAAGTGAGACTTCAATTTGATTTTCCACTATTCTGAGAAACATCTTGTACTTTCTTTGTTCTTTACATGATTGTGATTGATGCCCTAGTTTTTGCTAATTGTTAAGTACATTTTTATCTATTATCTAGATATCTCTTTTTTGTGGTTTCACTGCAGGGAGGATAACTAAGTTGAAAAAAAAAAAAGGAAGAGGAAGAAGAAGTGATTCTTGCAATTTTCTCAAAGTACTTTTTTTTTCCTATGTATTTTCAGTTTTCTTGAGGGACTTTCGTAGGATTATGGTTATCTAGGCCCTATAATGTCTCTGCTGTTAGGTGCTAACTGATGGTCAGTGTGGAACACTTTCTTAACATGGAAAAGGTTTCTGCATTATGCAAAAGATGAAGTCACAGTATGTGCGGTTCTAAACCGCAAAGGTTTTCTCCCATATGAAATATTATTCGTTTAGGATGAAGTGTACAGACGATTTGAGTGGATCAACCAACTGATGTGGGAGCATCTCAAGCCCCAAAGTTTGTTAAGCCGTTGTTTGGGTACATTTTTGTCACTTAACTTGAGGATAGCTTTTGGATGGGGGGGGGGGTGAAAACCTGTCCAACTGATCTGGTTTAAGGCAACATTACTATAGAATCTTATCAGAGTTGTGAGAACAATCATATTTTAAGGAATGTTTCAGCAAGAAGTTCTAGTTTGCTTCCTATTTTCAGTACTCTAGGAACACTACAATGGAGTCGTTAAATTTGTATTTGCAGTATAAATAGCAAATTTATGTCAAGGGTTAGAAAATTAGCATCTTAAAGCTCGGATTTTCTGCAAGTTAGATAGTCTTGAAAGTTTCTAGTTGCCACAGCATTATAATATATATAAAGGGAAGATGATGCAACTTGTGGTTCAATCTCCATGGGCTGACCCAATGGCATGTGAGTTAAATGACAGTATGGGAGCAGTTCAGCAACTTGTACACAAGTAAATGAGTGGCGGGGTCAATAGTAAGTAAAACTTAAGTGCAGTGTTTTCTTGCACTAAAGTCAAGGTGGATATTAATTAGAAATATAAATTTATTTTTCATGGCCTGTCAGTTAATATAACAGGGTAAGGGGTTTAATTGCTAATAGTGAGGAAGATGGCTTCTTCTCTGCAGCTTGACACTACTTGTGAGTTGTGACAGACCAGCAGTTGTAGGGATTAAGATATATTCATGTAGAACCCAAATAAATCTGAATTTCCAGGGTGTGATTCCCAACTCAAAAATACCCCTTGAATGCTTCTAATAGTCTGCCAAAATAACAGGTACGAGAGACCAAATCTGAACTGCTGGCAGGTGCAGGTTTGATTTTCCAATTGGAAGGGATTTCCTTCAGACCAACTGGTCCTGCTGATTATAAGCATGTAGAGCATTAACTGTTAAAGTTCTGTTATACGGTCCTATAAGGAAATGCTTAATCATTTTTTAGGTTATCATTTTATGAGAGAGGAAATTGGTTAATGAATCGAACAACTTCCCTTTGAATTATTGCTTATCCTGCTTATCTCTGTATGATATTTTACATTTCTGAGCGATGATCTTCCACTTGGATTATTGCATATGTTGCTTATTTCTGAAAGATATATGTCTTCAAATTTGGTATAGACTTTGTTATGAATTATTTCTTAGGCTGTTGTTTCTCATGTATCATCTCTAAGTTATACCATCCTAAGTTTTGTTTCATTCTTTTCTTCCTATAGCTTCATGAGGCCATTGCTCGTGAAGAGTCACAAGAGTTCAAAGAAGGCATTATAACGCAAGAAGTTCGTCGAGGCTTTCTGATTAGTGGTAAACTTCTCAGACCAGCGAAAGTTAAAGTCTCTGCAGGCCGGGGTCATAAGAAAACATCCACCACAGCAGAGAGGTCCACAGAGCAACCCACAACAGCAGTTGATTAGTTGATTTTTCTATGTTCATCTGGTAAACTTCAATTTAAACTCTCATCTTGCTGTGCAGTTTACTAGATATGGCCCTCCATTTAGATAATTTGCAATTTAAAATATGTGAATCTATAGATGAATTGAGTCTTGGGGGAGCCAAGTCAAAACCTTACAACCCTGAAAGTTAATCATGGGCATCAGAGTCCTGAAAATATAATTCTTCATGTGAGTCAAGTCAAAAAAGTTAGCAGTGTTGATGCAATGCATTGGGAGATATTCAGAGCCATACAGCCCAAAAACACCCATTTTGCCAAATCCCATTCCACCTCACCCTATCTTCCTGTTCAATATTCTTGGACAAGATAACATTTATCCAATTTAAGAACTGCAGGTGCATACTGGTATATAGTTTTACCTACTGTATGCAATATGTTTCTTGATATGAACCTTCATCTATGTGAATATTTTCTGCTATAAACTGAAACACGTTAAGATGGGATTTGTTACCAAACTAAAGTTTCACTATGCTCTCCTTGGTATATGCGTTTCCTGAACTTTTTGTTCCTCGCTTCAGATGACATTTGTGCTGATGCTGCTGCTGCTGCGACTGCATGAACCAGGTACCTCCTTTCTTGTCGACACATTGTCCAGAAGGATTTGAATTGGTCACAGTTCCAGTGAAGTTAAGACCCATGTGTAGTAGGCATCACACCTCGTTTGTCCCAAGAGCTCTTATCTTTACTGCTCAGGTTTTCAGTGCATGTGGTTGGTGGTAGATGCAAGTGATGGAGTAAAAGCTATCACCCGGCTCTATGTAGACTAGGAGGAAGGGGGCCAACCCAATCGTTCACTTAGCCAGATATTTTGAGCTTCAGTCTTTTCTCCTAATTTAATGAGAGCCCTGTTAACCAGCCAGAATTTGTTTGGTTTCTCAGGGATCTGTGTATGCCTAAATATACGATGACTTACAGTTAGGATTGGACAAAAGAAAGCAGTACTGTAACTTTTATCTTTCATTATTAATGCAAGAGATTCTTGTGTTTAGGCCACTCATTCAACTAGTGTTTAACAGGAGGATACATGGTTTCTGACACTAAAAAGGGTATATAACCTGTGTATGAGGCTCCCACCATTTGGTGTTCTGGGGAGGGTCTTAACATATGAAGCTTGCCCTGCTTCTAGAGAATACCCCATTGCTCTCATTGGTTCTAGCATGAATCAATGTGTTTCTCTTCCTTAGTGGTTCATTACTACAGATCTAGCAACTAAGTGCCTCCAAAAGGTCTTTGGAATTGTGTTGGGCCTCTAAATCTAAATTGAAGACTTGGAGAAACAAAGCATTGGAAATGGTTTGGATTGTTAAATTGAAATCAAAGTTGAGTTAAATATTTAAAATGATTGTGGACAATTTGACAGTTGCTATTCAATATGAATTTAAAGAGCTCTATTTAATGGATAGAAATGAGCACTGTTTAATGAATAGAAAAATTGCACCATCTAATGATGGCCAGTGTATGACAATTGACACTTGAGGTCATGAGAAAAATGGGGAGTTCTCAGATCACTTTCTTATGATTAATGAATTATAAAGACACTATTAAAATGATGCATACACGTCAGTATTTAAATTTAATGATAACAGTTGGCTATTTAAAACACTTTAAGGTCTATAAATAATGCATATAAATAAGCAAATTAAATTTGTATATAGTTAGATAAATAATAGATCATAAAGAAAAATATGACAAAATTAAAGAAATGAAGTGAAACACAGAGGATCTACCTTCTGTATGAAAGGTTTTATTCCTAATTAGTTTTTATTATTATGTTACATTGTACCACTAGTAACCCTACTAAAACTTCTTTTCTCTGGTTTTCTTAATACTAAACAAAAAACAAACTTCTAGTGGAAGATCTAAAGCTCTCTGATTTCTGTTAAATTCATAATCAACAGCCACCACCATCATCATCATCATCATATCTTTCTTCTTCTTCCTTCAGTGCTAAACCTGAATCTTCCCTATCATAAGCTTGAGTAAATGGTCAGCCCTCTTTTGCCAGCATACTGTTCTAGTTGGTGATCTTGTGTGTTCTACTAAGCTCATGGACCTTCTTCTGGCCTTGTTGAAGCAGTATGTTGAAGTAGGGTTACAGATCTCCAGGCGACGCCTTGAACTTGAACCCTTGTCCCATAATCTATTACCATCATCTCCAAACTTGACTGGAATAAACACTTCTGCATGCAAAAACAAGAACTTCTTTATAACATCAGAAAATAATTCAAGGAATTAATCACTTCCCATAAACTTTAGTATCATATAGCTAACTATTCACACACTTAAAAGAAAAAAAATAAAAATAAAATTCTTATATAAAATAAATATTAAAAAAAAAAAAGAGAATTCTTTTTGGAAAGAGTTCTTTATATCTCCTCTCCTCTTGAGATATACACACTGTTGATGAAGCTCAATATAACCACACCTTTGATTTCTCAATCAATCTTCTTACACCAAGAACCTCTCTAGTTAGAGGTGAAGATAAATGCCTTGCCCAGAAAAGAAAACAGAGCAAGAATATGGATTTTGCATTTCTGGAAAATGACATTCTAAACTTCCAATCAAACAAAAGCCCAGTTATAAATTTTTATTAATCTTTCTGGGACTCACTTGAAGATCAAGACTTCTGTTCATGGAACGAAAAATAGATGAAAGAGAAGACTGACAAGAGAACAACTATCTACCTTTTATTGCACTTCAATTCTAGGCAAATGCAGCATAAAAAAAAAGGACTTTCAAAGTAAAGTTTATACTACCTTCAGTTCTGGAAAAAGCATTTCTCTGAGCACCAGCCGAGCTTTCGGTGATCAGCTTGATGTGGTTTTGAGGAAAGGAACTAAAGTTGAAACCTTCAGGCATACCTTTGTGAGCTCTCTGAATCCTCTTTATTAGGTTATGATGGGCTTGCTCTGATGCCAAGTTGAGAAGTCTTTCGTTTACACAAAGAGCACAAACCCCTACAATCACCTCTGTTGGATGGAAATTACAATGTGTGTTTGCTTCTCTGCGTGTACCCATACTGTTTGAGCAAAAGCCGAACAGAGTTTGAAGAGCAGAACAGAACAGAAGAGATTCTGTAAAGAGAAGATGAAAGAAGAAGTTCAGGAAACAAGTACAAGATCTAGGAGGTCATATAAAGCTATAGCATACATAGTATTGCTATGTAGAAGCATGCATGGATAACACCATTAATCTACCCAACTCACAATCCTGATGAATTTAATGAAAAAGGAAAATGATCGATCAAATCAGACATGCCAGCCACACTGTAAATTAAGGTTTGGCCAGTTCACCTCATGGGCAACGGTCCAACCGGTCCAACCGGTATCCGGTTCACTTCAAAGGAGAATTAGTTTGATCTTTATTCTGATGAAGTCCTGCAAATTTTGTGTTATACTGAATACATGGTTCTGGTTTGGTTTGATTTGGTTTTGGTTCTACCAACCGGACTATGTTGGGTGTAGGTAGTAACCAAACCACATTTCATAGTCATGGAATGAAGTTAACCAAACGGTTGGGTTCATTGATTCTTGAGTGTAATTCCATTTAACTACATGAGGCAAGTAATACAACGGTTGAAAGTATTAATGAAGAAGGCCTGGAATTTTATGAGTGTGTGTCCTCATAGCGTCGGCTACTTATCAACCATAGAAGTGGCATTTAGGGTTAAAACCGTGCATAGAAATAGAAGATCTTTACTAGACCTGTAGACAGATCGGATTAGGCTCGGAGTCACTACTATCCGGATATGAGTCCGGCAGAAATTTTCAGGTGGTATCCGAATTTGAATATGAAACTTTATTGAATATCTGATAAACTATCCGGTTATTGATTGTTGATTGTCATTTTTTTTTTAAATTTCTAGTTTTTGATTACTAATTTTTCGGTTATCCTTACCGGTTTTCGAATCCGATTATCAACACTTTTAGAGAAAAATGTTTAATACTTGACTCTAACAGGGTAATTTCCAAATTTCTGATTTTCCAGTTTCCAAATCTGATTTAGAAAAAAATTGTTTAATAATTTACTGTAATTGGATAAAATTTTATTTGGACACTCTTAAACGAATATGAATGCGAATTCGGAGACGAATTTCGACTATCCATTTACAAGTCTAATCATTACTCTCTTCCAGCATTTTCAGCCATTGATTATATTGGTTTGGTATTCAAGTTGTGGAACGTTATTGCATAGAATGTTCTTGTTAAGTTAATAAATAGAAACCTCAAAGGGTTGCCAAGATTAAAGCATCACAGTATGAAATCGTGAGTTCAAAGTTTGAATCTCTTCTATGCATGAAATAGTTTTCCCCTGTATAGAGGTATTAATTTAAAAACTATAAAGTTAATAAAAACATGAAAAAAAGAAAGGATACATGATTGTGTGTTAACTATGTCTAGACATATAACTTGCTTGGCACATAGAGAATAAAGCTGGAAAATTTTCAAATCCTCAGATGATAATGTGTTTTAGATGTAATTGCAAAAAACGGCTAGAATTAATCAGATGATTTCTTGTAAAGGGACTGAAATTTACATATTGGTTAAATTAACTTTTCATAAAATTTCAAGGCTTAGTTTTATTTAGTTTAGAGTAAATTACATATACCTCCCTTGTGTTTGTGAATTATTACGTTTATATCTGTTTGCGTTATTATATTATAAATGTCTTCTTGTGCTTAACACGGTTAGTTTTGTGTGTATATATATAAAAAAAGACAGATTCACTCTTGTTAACCCTGTTAATAAGTGAGAATAATAATAATTAAAGAAAATTAGAAATCATTTATTGAATGACCATACAACACAAAAGTATCCTAATTAATCTTTGAGTAAATGGCTTCTCTTTCTCAATCTTGGAAAAAATGATGCTTTTTTTCGCATTAATTGGCACCTTTTATTTATTTCTTTATTTCATCTACTAACATCCCATCATTTATTCATTTTGGTAAGAGAAGCAACTTGATTATATTATCCTCACATTAGTGTGACACCCAATAAACGATAAGAGTTCATAAAAGCTGTTAGTTTGGATGTAATTTTCAGTTTCAATACCTTCTGTAAGTACAGGAGGCACTGGTTCTAAGGAATAAGAACCATGGGATAAATTTATTATTAATGAAAAAAAAAAAATGAACTTCACCTAATCATGCATTTAGCATAGTTCTGTGATTCCATTGGACAAAAAGCAGAGTGGGTAATTGTGTTAATCTCTCAAGAGGCAAAGCAGAGGAAAATATAAGGGTTGCAGGAAGGGAAAGAGCTTTGATGGATAAATATAGAAGTATGGACAGATAGCCAGGAAACTTGTAAAGGATGACTGATGGAAAAAACTTCATTAATAAATTCAGAGAAGAACTTTTTTATCTAAGAAATCTAGATAGATCTGGATTTGAAAGTTGATTCATCTTTTTTCTATACAAGTTTTAGGTCATTCAACAGAAAATGGAAGCTGAAAGCTATGCAGACAAATAGCTACAAGCAAGTTAACTTAGTTTAAATTAAGATTCGGCGCACACAGTAGGGAAGAGAACAAATCTACGCACAAGAACCATCTGCTTCCATGTCCAGACGTTTTCTCTTTTCCTGAACCATCTTCAGCATGATACATGGTTCAGCACGACACAATGATTACTGATGATGACACCTCTGAATTTGTGGAACAAGCTCAAGATCTCCTTGCTCAGCAGTCAAATATACACAAGATCGGAAGTTCACAGGCCTCAGTTATTTTCTGCAATGGACATCAACCATTTCAACATTCACTATGTTTTTTGCATGGAAAAACAACATACATGGGGATAAAAGAGGGAGGGGGTGGGGTGGGGAGGAGGGGGTTGTATGCGTGTGGGGGGCAGCATCGGTTGAAATTATAACAAATGAAGGCATGCATGCCCTCATAATTTGCTGTTGTCTAGGTTGTGAATCATAAGTGTGCATGGCTGGTTGAATCATGGATAATTGAGTTTCCCCAGCATTCCTCCTTCATGTCAACTTGTGAGAGTTGAAAGGTGTGCCAGATTAATACGTGCATGCTTGCATTTGGTGAAAAAATGAGGATATAACTTGGGAATTTTGGGGGTAAAACTTGACATGTGATGGCCTGGTCAAAACTGGTAGAAACTGCCAAAACTACTTGAATGTTAAAACTTGCCAAATCTGATGAACTAGAGTTGGTTGAAATTGGACATAACTTGGCATTTATTGGTCAGCACTACCAAAATTTCCAAAATATTGTTGAAACTAGTTGAAACCTGTGACTTTTAGAACTAAAGCTGGTTTCTCAGGAGACTGAGATTTAACCAAAATTTCAGCCCATTTTGGTTGAAATTTGAACCATAATTGCAATTGCCTCTAGTTCTACCCATTATTCTAGTCTAGGCCTGTTACCTACTGGAGGGGTTTCTTTTTCTGTAGCCCTCTTCTTCTCCAGACTCTACGATTTTTGAGACTATTGGTTTCGGCAAACAAAGCCCCCCTTCCTCCAGCCAGTTAACTGAGTCACTGAGCAAAGTGCTTCCCCCCAGTCTCTCCCAAAGCAATCTTTCATCCTTCATAAGCAGCAATCTTCCACCTCTTCTTGTTGCCTATGTTGGATGCCCCTATGGACATTCCTCAAATGTTTCTTGCCTTTCCCTTCTGCTCAGAGATATGGGAAGGGTTGATCCATGACACTGTTCCAACTTTCACCAATACTTTGCTGAACTGTTAAGATTTCATTTCAGTGTTTGGCCGATATCTTTGATCGTATATTTTATTCCGCTGAGATGATTGCCAAAGTGGTACAATGCCTTTGTAGTGAAGGCATGGTTTCAAACAAAATGGCATGAAATTTTGACCAACTCCAGTCACTTCAACAGGTTTCACCTTAGAAAGGGGTTTTACCTGGTTTTGAGATTTCTTGGCCAAATCACTGTTGTACAAAGTTAAAATAAGTACTTGGGAAGTTCAAAGGCACCATCCAGTAATAATGCCAGTTCTAGTTCCACAAGCAGGATATATAAAGGGTTGATCCTTGACCATACATGTCAGGCTAGTCATACAAGCACCATTAATAGCAGTGATTCTTAATCAAGTTTCTCATATTCCAGAGATCTATACCCAAGGTTTCGGTACCTCCAGTGTGTTGATGATTGCATTCGTAGGACAGTTGTGGGGGGCTTTGAGCATTTCTATAGGCAATACTATGACACAACCACTTTTGTGATACAACGAGATGATAACTTAATTCAGCAACAATGGCAACATTCTAGAACTTTGATCTCATCCAAAACTCGATGTGGTACTAGGAATCTAGGACTACAGGATCTACATGTGGGTGATTCATTGCTAATATCATTGACTCTTGACTTATTTGCTTCTGTTACAAACTACACATGATTTATAAAATGGTTTATAATTTGATGTTTATTCATTCTTAATGGATATTTAAGTTGTTTTACTTAGATTAGACGTATATTCCTTCTTTATACATGATACTTACCTATTAGGAGAGGGGGGGGGGGGGGGGAGCTGGGTATACCATATTAGGCAATATATACAAAGTACACTATCAACCTAGCATCAAAAGTTGAACTGTCATTTTAGGTACATTTTTTACAACCTAAGCGTTTCACTACATTTAGATTTCTACAATAGGGTTTCCTATAAGTTTCTCTCCATAATTTGGCCACTTAAGTTAAATCCATAATTAGAACTTGTTAAAAAAAAAAGGAGTAGATGTTCTGATGGAAACTTCGATGTCGGTCAACAAATTCAGTTTCAGACCAAATTATTTGGTTTCAAGGCTAAAACTGAAACCTGGAGCATAGCTGGGAGAAAGATTCTTAATTTTGATGGGGGAATGAAATGGGTTATGAGGAGCTTCAATTTAAATCATGACTTGACTCTCTTCGGAAGCTAGTGTTGTGGAGTAATCCATCAAGAATGGATGGAGAAGAATCACAGAACACGAACAAGGAAATCTGGAACATCTAAACAAATTTGAGATTCTAAATTCCTTTAAGTTTGGTGCAAGCTTGATCTTTTTGCTGGAGTAAAAGCTCCACAAATTTGGAACTCTTCAATGAATTTCAGGGAAGGTTGAGATTTGTGTTTAATCTTCCTTGGATTTCCTTAGGAATTGGCATTTGGCTATGTTCTCAGATCTTCCATCAAAGTGCAATTAAAAGGAAAATAAAGAAAAGGAGGGGGAGAGAAGACAGTATCTGCAGTCAATTTGCAGTCAAAGTGTGGAACCTTGAACTCTATTTGAAAAGAAAGAACTATCTTAAAACCCACCCTGAACACACAAAGATCCAACCATCAATTCCTGAGCTAAAACCCTTAAGAAACCAAATCTATCTCACAAAGATCCCAAAGGAACGCAGAAGCAAACCCTATCAAGAGATTTCCACTTTCGATGTACATAATGGGAAATAACCAGCAGGCAAACATATCCTATGAACCAAACACCATGTGTATCCAACATCTATGTGCTGAAAGAATTTCGTTGGAGCCGATGGTGACAAATAATTCAGGGATTAAGGAAATAACATCCTTTTCGACATTTTATCTTATATTTAGCGCCCAACAAAAGGTGTAATTAGTCAACAAGATCCGCTAAGCAAACTAAGAATTGAATTGGAGACACCCATTGAGGCTTTCACATACACACTTGACAGATATCTCGAAAACTATTGCAAATTATAGATAGACTGATATATATTGAGAGAAGGAGTGTAATTACCACTCAGAAGCCAAATTTCGAGAATCAAGGCCACTGTAGATTCGAGAAAGCCTTCCGCGAGTTTCAGGCTTGTGCGTCACGGGCTTTTTGTTCAAACCAAAAATCTCCTGCACCAGCGGAACGTGTTTCAGGACCACTTTCCATGCCAAATACCACTCTACATCAATCAATCCAAAATATTGTCAGAATCAGTTCAAACATAAAAGCATAGTCGAAACCTACACACAAAATAACCCTAGCTTGAATTTTTTATCCAATTCTAGAAGCCCATATCAGTAAAGCAAAGATTTTAGGTTACCCAGAAATATGAAGAAGGAAACGAAAGCAACCGCAAGAAGAGGGCGGACAATATATAGTTCCAGATGATTAAAAAAAGGAGAATCTGGGAGCAAAAAGGACGACGCCATGAGCAACTACGCAAGTTCCAATTTTGAAATTCCAGAAACAGTTCGTGATTTTGTTGGAAGAGATACAACGAGAAAGCATCAAAAGTGAAGCCTGCACGTCAAACCATCCTCCGTTGCTGTTTTTATCGAAGCTTATTCATGTTTGCACATATCGTGTAGCGCCCTTCCTTATCGGATCGGATATCGGGCATCGGCCGAATTGGACAGATCCGGTATTAGTGAAAATTAATAGGCCTGAAAGGGTAATTGACACAACTCTACTCCAGCAAACGGTTTTTCCCGCCAAAACCATAAACAAATTCTAGAAAGAGCCTCATCTGGTTTCGTGACTCTCGTCAAGAAAATGGAGAATTAGAAGTGTTAGCAATCGTTCATCTCAGATCCGCAGCAAGGATCTTTTTAGTTTTCTTTTGAAATTTCCATGGCCGAAACGAGCAAAGACCAGCCACAGATTGAAGTTAAACCGCAAGAACCACCTCCTTTCGTCTCCTTTGATTTCTCAGATGAAGTATTGCTAGAACCGAGAACTCTGTTGTTCAGGTCTCGATCACAGAGTAAGGAGGACACCTGGGTGATTTCTCTCTTTGTGTTTCTCCAGATTGTTGCCTTCGCTGCAACTATGTTTGTCAATAATTGTTGGACCAATTCGAATGGCGATTGTGTGCTGAGATTTCTGGGACGGTTCTCGTTTCAACCTCTTTGGGAGAATCCTGCCCTTGGTCCATCCTCGTCCACGTGAGTCATCTCTTTTGCATCTTTCTCGATTCTCGTTGAAAACCATATGCAGATAATATCAAATAGGCTAATTTCAAGTCCAACCATTTATGTTTGGTTTACTCTGATCTTCATCTGATCTTCATCTATATATTCTCTATTCTATAATCTGTAGTCATTTCGAACAATCTGATTCTGATGGCCAGTTATGTTGTTAGTAAGGTCCGACCTAAGAGTTAAGGGAGAGCACTACACCGTACAGAACGGATATAAATTTTCTCCTCTTACGCAGATCTATTTTTCTTCAGATTCTTTTTACTCTTCTGGTCTACTTGGTTCTTAAATTTTGAAAAATCAGAGTTTGTAGGTTCCAGACAAATTGCTGTGTTTCTTTGGTAGTATCATGGGCATCTCCTCTCATGAATCAGCCGTAACTTCTGCGTTCACCCCCGCCCTCGTATTCACAAATCAGTTGAGGGGGTTGCTCAACAATTACATTTCTACAGTTGATTACAAGCTCGAAGTTAGCATATAATTCCTCAAAATCCTACTGCAGGTCAAGCATACAAGAGGTTTCCATGGGGTACTTAGTGAATATATATTCCTTACTCAAGCTTTGGAATTTTTATCTCTTTTTCCTATTCTGTTTTTGGATGGACGGGGTGGTGTGCTGGTTGTTTACTTGGTTAGTTGTAACAAAGATGGTGGGGGCTCATTATACTCATTAACTCGCACATTAACTTTTTCTACTTTGTTTTTGGTTTTCATTCCTAGTCTCCAATCATGATTTTGCAGAATTTTCTTCAAATCATTAATTAGTCTCTGAGCATGCATGGTACATCTTTATGCTGGAAAACTCTAGGTATGTCTTGTTATTAGACATTGGATAATTCTTAATTGTTTAGTATGGTGAGTAAGCCTATTTAAAAGTAGGCATCTGATGAGGAAATGGTTTTCACATATGGTGGTTCAAAGTTTTGGCAATTGAGTCAGATTTTATATTTTTCTTTTTTCCAGGTTGGATACAATGGGGGCTATTCGTCGGTCCCTGGTAATTCAATACCATCAAAAATGGCGTCTTGTTACATGCCTTTTGATACATGCAGGGGCTATTCATTTTATTATCAACCTTTCGTGTATTCTCTTAATTGGCCTTCGCTTAGAGCAGGAGTTTGGACCATGTGAGCTGCTGCTAGCATTCAAATAATGTTTATATTTTTTTCCCAGGGTGGATTGTGCTATTAACCATGTCTTTGCTTTTGTAGTGAGGACTGCGATGATCTATACATTCTCTGCTGTTCTTGGTGGTTTGGCTTCTGCACTTTTTGTCCAGAACATTCCAGCTGTTGCTTCCTCTTCCGCTCTCTTTGGATTACTTGGTGCGATGCTTTCTGGCTTTATTCAAAACTGGGAAGTTTACAATGATAAGGTTATCCTCTTGCATTTGGATTTCCATTTTCCTGTTGTTTTCTCATTTTAATTTAGCTTTTCTACGCTGATCACAGATTGCTGGACTGGTGGTACTTTTCATTATTGCAACTGGCAATCTCACTCTTGGTTTGCTACCACACATTGACAATTTCTCAAATATTGGAGGACTTCTATCTGGGTTTCTTCTTGGATTTGTGCTTCTATTCAATCCTCAGCTTGGGGAAGTGCCTCAAACTAAACAAGGCCTGTTTCAGTATAAAGTGAGAAGTTCTTTTAAATTCAGGGACAAAGTGGACAAACCTGTACAGAGGACCCTTTCTCTACTTCTCTTTTCTCTTCTGTGAGTTAATTTTCCACAAGCAATCTGAAATGTATTCCTATCATCCTTCCTGCATATACCAATAAATATAGTGGTATCTTACAAGAAGACCTCCTGTAGCTTCACAATAAGTCTCCTGCCAGTCCTTCATGGTGTGGATGCGAATAAGTACTGCAGTTGGTGTCATTATGTTGATTGTGTCCCCTCTAAAATGTGGAGCTGCAATGCAAAACCAAGCTTTTGTACGGTACATGTTTCTTACTACTTCTGTCAAGAATATGAAGCATTTTTCAATATTTTGTTCCAATCTCATGCATTAAACTGTATAAAGACAACCAAAAAAAGTAATAAAGTTTCAGGGATGCTTTGCAGCAGCTCCTAACTTGTTTGGGAACTTAATGAAAAAGAGCTAGCTGATTTTAATTCTGGAACCTAATAATTTCTCATTGCCATATATCAGAAAAGTATCTACCATTGTTTCTTACACCTTTCCTTGAAATGATTCCATGTCTTAGTCTAGTTCCAGGAATTTGTTTTGCTTCATGCCTTGAGAGAATTGAGAGTTGTTCTACCTAGAAAGGAAGAAGTCCATAACCTAATCTTTAATGTTAATGGTGGCTGCATGTGTGCAGGTCCTAGTAAGCTCAGCAAGGATGACATTCACCTGTAAAAGTAATCACCACTTTCGAGTTTACCCTTTCACAAACATCTCTCGAGAAAGAATGGAGGACTTATGCAGTCTGATCTGTGCCTAAGAAATTGTAAGAATATTCAAAATTTTCATGTGATCTATTTATCTTTCACTTGAACATGGATTTCTCTGTAACCAAAAAAGCATCTAGTAGTGATGTTATACTTGAATTGAACAAACACAATGCAAATTGTCTAGTTAGATGGGTGGTTATATATTATGAACTTACGGATGTGGCACCCACTGAGAGGATCTTCATCTTTGACCTTCATTGTTTGTTAATACTCTTGACAAAAAAATTTGAACTCTTTGGTGAGTGTTTTCTTGGGATTGTTCGCATTCTTTGGCAGTATACCCAAAGCACCCAGATCAAACTCAAAGTTTGAAGGGATCAATTTGATGTTTTTCTATAGACTGTTTTAGCTCAATAGAAGTGTCTTTAAGTGTAATTCATCAACTGTTTAAGTTGCAGTCTTGCAGACCATCTAGAGTATTTGATGCTGGACCATTTACTGCAGTCTAGCCTAGTATTTGATGTGCTTCTGAACAAGGGACCATGGCATTATTACTGCTTACTCCATATTTTTGGATTTGTAGTCAACGCATACATCAGTGTTTCTACTGATCTGGATGGACAATGTTTCCAATGGACATGTTAATCCCGGAATTATTCAGTGGCCCCCAGCCTCCTGCATTTTTAAGGAATGCATTGCCTATTTTGCATAACATACCAGTAGGTTCTGCTACATTTGATATGCAGTCTAGGACCTCTAGGTTCATAGTGCATTCCAAGAAGTCACACACAACCTTCATTTCAAAAGGTCCACTCTAAAAAATATGATTCCAGACGCTTTCATAGTATAGTTGTATAGTTTTTCTCTGACCATGATGTAGGGTTGAGATCTTAGGTGGAGGGAAGCCCAGGATGCATGATATGTTGACATTGAGAAGATGAGATGACAAATATACTATTGAATAGATAGTGGTTCAACATGTTTAACAGGTGGAAGTCTAAGGCTGGATTTGGTGTGCTCTGTTGGAAGATTGCATTAGACCTAAAATGCATGCCAAATGCAGAAACTCTCAATATTTATTTCATCACAGGATCCATTGCCAGTATGACCAAGGGAGCTATTTAGCCCTTGAATTGGACCAGTCACATGGTATCCTCTATCATTTTCTATATTCTTCGAACTTCTTATTCCATGAAGATGAAACCAATTTGGGGTTTCTGTACATGGTTAACCCTGTAATCCCCTTGTTAACATTTGCCTTGAACTTATGGCCTAGGCTGGCTTCCATTTGTTTATTATAGGCTGCATACATTTGCCCCTCCCAGACTCTTTAGTAGTGGACACCTAATGTACTGGTTGCTTCTTTGTTATCTTATTTGCTAATAGTATTTCTACATGCTGGAGATGTTTTACAGCGTTGCTTCTCTGATTTCACTCTTTCTTTGTTTATTTATAGTCTAGACAGTAAGATGCTAATTTTTTCTTTCGTTTGCATTATTGTCTTGTATCTTTTCAATGATATTCTCTTTAGATTGTTTGATCTTACTAATCAGGGTCCTTTTCTTCCATGAGTCCACTACTCTTTGACGATAACCTATCTTCCCCCTGGAAGAAATATTTCATATAAAAGAACTTGAAAAAAAGACAAAAAGAAAAAAGAAAAAGGGCTCACGAGTAGGTTATCCTTGTTTAACTAGGTTGCCCGTTGCCTACCAGCTAGAGCATATTACTGCATTATATCCTAACAAACAAAGCAGATCGCACTTCTAAAACTTGCTAGAGAGAGAAGCTTTTGGCACATGAACCCCCCCACATTTCCCTTCTTTTTCTTCAGTATTTCTCCAGTTAGTAAATTAGCTACAGGAAAGCCATTCCTACATCATGAGAACCCTGTCCTATCTGGTATTGCCACACCAGATAGGACATGCAACTAGACACGTTCAATTGCTCACCTTCATGGAAATGCCCACTCTGTGTCTATGTTTGTATCTATTTCCGAATCTTTTAACTGATGGTCAACTAAAGATAACTTTGCTACAGGAGCAAGAAGCCTCTTAGATCTATTTTCAATTATTGTTTTAGTGTTGTTCCTAATGGTGCTTATATGGATGCAGATGATGGTAAGTGTGCTGCAATTGGCATCTACATATGAAAGTACTAATCACTTTCAAGTTTTCCCTTTCATCAATACCTCAGAAATGGATAAACGACCTGTGCAGTCGGATCTGTGCCTAAACTTTCACAATTAATCTGTGAAGTTTTGTCAGAGAAACTTGATGAATGCTAAAATTTCACATCATTTGTGAAATAGTAATTTTGATCATGTGTAATAAGGACTTGGATACTGTGTTGTATTTGTTTCCCATGAGCACAATGTAAATCAAAGAAATGATTCTTGCATGCAAGATTATCCATTGATTGATTTTCTTAACCTGCACAAACTGCTTTTCATGATTGTTAACTTTCTCTTGTAGCTAACTCTTCAATAGCTGGGACCCGAGATTGAACTTGAAGTGAGGGGTATAATTCCACTTTTTTACTTAGTTCAGCTGGATAATAACACATTCAAGTGATACTAACTTCCTGAGCCATGTACAGAGTGACATAATTATACTCACTAGGACGAAAATGTTCTCTAAATGGCACATCTAGATAGTGTTATTCTATCCCTTTTCTCATTTAAGAAGAATGCATTGAATCTTCAAATAACCAAGTTGGTTTCACACCAGGAAGATCAACTGTAGAAGTTATTTGTTTGTTTGGGAGACTAATGGAAAGATTCAGAGAATGCAAGGGTGAGTTCTCCATACAATCTCCATCGATTTGGAAAATGCTTATGAATGTCCTTAAAGAGTTAATTTGACCAGTATTTAGAGATTTTTTTTTTGCAGGGGTAGGACAGTGAGTTACATTTACAATTGAGTTACATCAAGGATCAAATTTAAGCTCATATTTGTTTGTTTTATTCATATATGATGTGACCAGAAAATGTTCAAAGTCATATTCTTAAATTATGTCTTATATAAACTGATCACATGTTGCCTCTGGTCTCTCTCCATTTTATGTTATCAAAAGTTGCTGTTTTGCGGAATGGGGATGGAAATCATCCTACAGGTAGGGTTTGTCATTCAAAAAACTCAGCAACTTCCAACATGGGATCCAGGATATCTTAATGCTCATATGTGTATGCCTTTGCCTTTCGGCAAACGGTTTTTCCTACCACAGTAGTTTTTTCCTCCTTTGTTCCCCTTTCCCCCAGCCCCCTTGGTCCCCTTTGGTTTGGTTTAAATGTCATATCTCCCGTCACTTTCTCACCCTTTGGAGGGCCCTAAACCTTGCCCTCCCCACCCAATCCCTCCACAATAGCCGTCATATCCCAATTAACCCAAATTGCATCATCTGTTGGAATGGTTCAGAGGAGGTTGAACACCTTTTCTTCTCTTGCCCTTTCTCCAGTTTCTTTTGGAGAAAAGCCCTAGCTTCTATTTGGCCCTGTTCACGGCATTCCTTTGGCTTTGCTCAGGATTGGTCTTGGGTTTGAGAAAATTCTTAGGTTCCTCCATTTGTGACTAGATTGGCAAGCTTGTTTTCTGTGCCACTGTTCATCATCTGTGGTGGGAGCGCAATATTAGAAGATGGACTTCCAAATCCCACTCTATTAACATGATTTGGATTGTCATCTGTTTTTTATGTTTCAGCTAGGCTCTCCCCATCCCCCTGTTGATTATATCCCAAGGAACAAACTTATTGTTGTCTCTTGGGGTCTCTGCTCCTCTTTCCGATCTCTTGTTTGAACGTTGCCATGCCAAATCCCACTCTATTAACATATTTTGCTTAGCCATGCCAAATTGCCAATTCTGTATCAGATTCTTAAATGTGATATTTACTAACATGTACACCAACCAAAGTTGGTGTAACCAAAATACCCACATTTAGTAGATAATTACACTCTCTCACGAATTCACAATCCAATCTCGTGTAATAGTTTCTAGTCTAATGAATGTCATTTTAAACATTTTGCAGTTTCTATTTCAACCTTTTAAGAAATTTCAAGAATATTTCTGAAAATTAATAGAAGATATTTATTATTTTATTAAAATTTGCCAAAAAGATTTACCAAAATTCCAATGGTACATTATATTTGTCTAATGAATTACACACATACACTCTCTTTCATAATCTCGGCTAAGTGCAAATGATCCCATGTTGGCATCTTTATCCAACATAGTTCAACACCACGAATGTTTAATTCCTAACCACATTGATGAGGAAGGCCCCTAAGGGTCACGAGGCTTCTTTCTTTTCTCTTCTTTTCTTTTTTGGGTCAGAAAAGAGGCCGATCGAACATATGCTAACTCTATTCCAAATCAAATATGAATTTGGATACACAACTCAGTAATTATACCTCTATATTCAGGTTTTAAAACTGAAGGAAAAAAATCCACAACATTGGATTCCTAACACCAAGTCCTATTTCTGGGTAAAATAAAGTCATTATTTTATAGTCACAAAACTTGAGGTCTTTTTGTACTCAAAAAAAAAAAACCTAAAACTCATTCTATTCATTATTGTATAAGTCGTTTCAAATTCAAATGCAAATTAAAGGTATAATATACTAAACATAATCCATTTTCTATAAAAGGCCTATTGTCTTTTTCATTTTTTTACTCCCAAACAACTGATTTATTCTCAAATTTTTTAGTATTATTTTTTATTTTGACATATCAAATTTATTTTTCATTCTAGACAAATTACCAAATCATTTTTCATTTTTGACTAAAAATAAATTCTGATATTCATTTCTTTTGAATAGGCAAAATTGATGATGAGACACGAAAAGCTCCTTAGTAGAAAGAGAAAAGCCTTTGCAAAACATACTATCAGCCTTTAATTGACCCAAACGTTCTGACTTAATGGTTACTTCTTAATACAGTAATGCTCTGTGATGTAATTTTGGCAATTGCTAACATTTACAAGAGAAGCAAAGTGAAGCAAAGTGAAGCAAAATGAGGTGGTTTTTCCTTTTTTTCCCGAACCCAGAAACTAATAACCATGACAGTTCTTTGGTCATATTGAGTTTGGTGATGGAAATAATCTAAATTACCAAAGGAGAAAGCTCTTAATTTATTGCACCCTAAGCAAGGCTTCATACCATCAATGGATTTCTCTTTTAAGAGTAGTGATCAAGAAGAGTATCACAACTCTTGGCTAATATTACTTTGTTCCTTTTGGATTTGAGAAAAGAAATTGAGTATCAAAATTAAAAGCAAACCATGACATGATACACCTCTTTAATTATGAACCAGATTTAAGCACCTGTCAATCCATTGTTTCTTATGCAGCCTAGGGGAAGAGAGAGATCTGAAGGTGTTGGAAGAAAAAGGAAATATTGCCAGTTCAGGGAAGAACCAAATGACCAGGAATCCAATAAAATGTAAATGAAAAAGCATTTAGGGGAAGAATTGCATCTGGGTTTTTCCAAAAGCCATAATTGATGTAGAAATGCAAGAGGATTAACTTGCAAGTAACTGAACTCATTCTTTCTTGACTCCAGTTGCATGAAACAAGGTTGATGCTTGTAAGATTTGATGGGCGTTGAATGCTGATCGGTCTCCCTAATCCACTGAACCTTATCCATGAAGTTTCTTCATCCTGTTATGATCAGACGAAACCAACCATGAACTTGAGAGTTTAATTTCAACAAGGACTCACTAATAACAACAGAACCCAACATGTTCTTACAACTATTATGGACAAGAAAAATGATACAACATAAAAATAATTAATAAACAAGAGGAGAAGCTTTCTCCATTTAGTTTCAAAATTTGGCACACATGTTCAGGTAGATTTAGGATCTACTTGATACATTTTCTTAAAAATTTGACAAAACTTGCTTCTGGAAGTGAAAACACCATCAATAGGTTTGAGCAGAGTTTATACGTAAAAAATGTTAGATTCCATAAATATCTGTCTACACTCTCTCACTTAAACCTAGCTTGCGTCCAACTTTTGGTTTGAGAAACAAACACGACAACAAGCTCAACTTTCAAAACTGTTTCTTGAATTAGAAGTTTTCATATTTTCAATTTATGTTTCAAAAATCACCTGAAATAAAACAGCTTTATCAAGCAACTTTCGGCTAAAAATTTTTGTTTCTCAAAGCAAAAAATACTAGAAACTGTTTTTTGATGGGCTATATATGTTTGCCCAAAAAAGATTTTCATATTTTATGTGATGCCCACCACACAAAAAAAAAAAAAATCTTCCATCTCTGGGTCTTTTGTATCTCTTGATGTCCTTTTTCCCCTTTTTTCAGAGAATAATCCGAGACCCACATTCCAATTATGGAAGGCTTATTTACAAGCTGCGGTTAAATGCTACCCCCAACCCCAAGAACAATCGTCCTCATATTTTTATTTTTGGTAAATTTCAATATCAAAAGATGTACTCTTTTCCTCTCCATAACAACACATTCCATATAAATCCTATTCTGGTCTTATCACACTTCTCTTCATTCATTTCAGATTCTCTTTTACTCATTCCAAGAACCAACCTTCTTCCAATCTCATCATTCCTACTCTCATTCTTCGTTTTTGTATAGGAGAATACAACCATGGATTCAACGCCCCTTCAGTTGTATCCTCCTACTCCCTCTGAAACTCTAGATTTTGGAAGAATAGTCCATCAACCACCTTCATGTGTTCTTAAACCAAAAACTCCAGAAGAGATCTCTCTTTTGCTAAAATCCATAGCTTCATCTCCTAGCTACAACAATATAACAGTAGCTGCAAGAGGTGCAGGTCATTCTACCTATGGCCAAGCACAAGCACCAGATGGTATTGTTGTAGACATCACTAGTCTACCCAATTCCATGAAATTTGGTAGAAGTAAAGAGGAAAGTGAGTACCAGTTCTTCACAGATGTCAGTGGTGGAGCTCTTTGGATTGATGTTTTGAAGGAGACCCTGAAGCATGGTCTAACACCAAGATCATGGACAGATTATCTATTCCTTACTGTGGGTGGAACACTATCAGTTGGTGGCATTAGTGGTCAAACATTTAAATATGGACCTCAGATATGTAATGTCCTTGAAATGGATGTGATAACAGGTAAATTTACTTTCTCACATTTTCTGTTTGATTTATTCCCTGTTATTTGAAACTGGACATTTGACTTGTTTGCAGCTTTTTATGAGTGCAGGAACAGGAGATCTTGTGATTTGTTCAAGACACAGAAATTCTGAACTATTCTATGCAGTTCTAGGTGGACTAGGGCAGTTTGGTATTATCATAAGAGCAAGGATCATATTAGAGATTGCACCTAGCATGGTGGGTAATCAGATAAATATATATGATTAATAGAAACTGTATACATCAATGTCCATTATTTGAAGTGTTATTTTAATCTCTATCTGCAGGTAAGACATGTAAGATTGTACTACACCGACTTCAGTCTGTTTACCAGAGATCAGGAGACCCTAATTTCAATGAAAAAGGTAGATTATGTGGAAGGTTATATCAACCTAAACCATAACAGTGAACCCTTGGCTCATTTACAACTAAGTAATAAGCCTTCAAGCATCAACATTGTTGCTGCCAATTATATTATTGAAGTAGCATTGTACTATAATGAGGCAGCAGATGTTCAAGAGGTACTAAACATGTCACAGTTGATTTCAAATTTTCAGGACTAAACAAGGACAAACTTTTATTTGTTATTATTGTTTTTCAGGTTATGGATCAGGTTTTATCACAATTAAGCCTAATGCCATCATCAAGTACTGCAGTGATTACTGATATCTCCTACTTTGATTTCCTGAACCGGGTGGAGCAAGAGGAGAAAGAACTCAGAAATAAAGGACTTTGGGAATTGCCTCATCCATGGCTTAATGTTTTCATACCAAAATCACAGATAACATCATTTAAAGACCTTTTGCTCAGAACCATCTCTACCCCTCCTAATGGACCAGTACTGATATATCCATTCCTTAGACACAAGTAAGTTTACTAAAGCCATCTGAACATGAAATAGTGATGTATGTGTCTTCAATATTTATTTATCCTCATTCTTTTGATCAGGTGGGACCAAAAGATGTCTGTGGTATTGCCAAGAGAGGAAGAAGGGGAAGATGTCTTCTACATAGTAGCATTGCTTTGCTCAGCCATTCCATCTTCAAGTTTACCAGCCCTTCTTAGCCAAAACCAGGAGATCATAAATGCTGCAACTTCTCCAGAAGCTCCAATTTGTCTTTATAAAGAGACCATTGAGGGCGACAGTGGCAGTGCAAGGTCTGATCACGAAGAGAGAGAAGCAAGGAGGCAGGTAAAGATCTCAACAAGGGGTGGAAAACAGTACATCCCATACCTGAGAGATGAGGATGAATGGAAAATCCATTTTGGTGAAGATCAGTGGGTAAGATTTGAGGCATACAAGGTCAAATTTGATCCATTTCATATTTTGGCTCCTGGTCAGATGATTTTTAAAAGGAAGAACATCGATTAAACCTTAAAAGATTAAAACATGAGTCTCTTCAGTACAGTATCAAAATGTGGTAATAAAAGTATGCTTGATAGAAAGTTTTCAATGGTACTCTCATGGAAGCTTGTATTAGGTCAGACAAAAGATTAAAGAAGCCTCTATATTCTATCAGTGTCAACTCTTGAACAGGTATTCATTTTTGTAAAGATTATTTATAAATAGTTAGAAATGTACTAGAACAGCTGTTCTGAGATACAGTTTTTTCTTTTTTCCTACAAAAGTGGAGTCTGTCTTGATGGCTCACATGCATTCACATTAGTAAAGATTTACTGGACTCCCAACTAAAAATCTTACATTCTAACCCCTAAAGGTAACTTCCTAGGCCCCACTTATCGGCTGGAGGTTAGTTTAGCTGCAACTACATTGATAAAATCCTCCATGTGAACTTGTAAACTGGCTACAAAAGAGGTTGGAAGCTAAGATATTACTTTGCATGGATCTTATGACAACATAAATACTAATTATAGAACTCGAAACACAATACACATACCATGATCTTCTGTAGCCAGAAGATATGATAATTCAGCCACTGTAAAGGATTGCACTCTGGCATAGCAACACTAGTCCCACTGAAGTTTCATGGAGGTGCCTAAAACTTTCTTCTACTACTCCTGTTTCAAACAACTCAAGCATTGTAAAAGCTTATTGCTTCCATGGCAATACTGTTTCCAGTGGAAGTTTGATACGGGTGCTTGGACAGTTCCCTACTCCTACTCAAAGTGCCTCCTCTCCTCAAATGGTACAATCCTATTTTTATTTTTTGGGTTAGATCAATTGCTACAGTAGAGACTTCAAGACCTCTTAATCTTGTCAACATTATTTGACATTAGAACTGTCATCCAACCTTGACCGATTTGAAAATTTAGCTAAAGGAACTCATCTTCCATCTCAACTACCAGTCAAATGTTCTTTCATAAAACATAAGACAGACATGATAGAGCCATCAACTCAATAAAGATGGTTCCCTAACACCTGCAAACATGTTTATGAGAGAGATTTTCTCTATTTTCATTTGAAAAGTGTAACAAGTTTCGTATGAGAGAAAACTCCTACCTTTCAATCTCCATGATATAAACATTCTTGAGATATGTAACCATCCAAAGTTCAACTTTCAATGATCTATGATTTTGACAAAAATTATTCCAATAGCAGCTTTGAAAGCCAAAACAAAAGGAAAACGTCGTATAAGAACATATTTTGTACATCAAAACCATCAAACAGCTGCCACATACAGCACGTCTCTTCAAGTTGGGGAGGGGAGGATACTAAACAGAACATCACCGACCTAGTAGTAGTAGAAATAGTCATTCCAAACTTACAAGGACTAAGAATTCGATTTCACTGGGTCAGCTCGAGGTCTCCAGAGTCCCAGCTGATACTTGTGGGAGTATTTCAAGATTAGCTTCCTCTGCACCACCAAAGAAATTGTATATGGTTAAAATGATTACTTCAATGAAGTAGTCTCTCAAAAGCTAAGAAGCAAAAAACTACACTAGGATCAGCATACTTGTTGCAACCCCCATAATTATTCTTCTCGATTTATTTGGTGATAGCTAAAAAATTGCTAAACCTCATGTTGTTAATACCTATCTGCGTGAAAGAAGAATCTTACCACCAACTTAACCAAGTAATGATCCAAAATAGAAAAGGTGGGTGGGAGGGGTAAAGATATGGGAGGAGGGGGGAGAAAGAGTGAGGTGATGATAACAAGTCTTAGTCAACAGCTCCCTAGGGCCATGGTGGAATCTACTGAAAGCCAGAAATAGCTCCATGATGTCCAAGAACCTATTTAGCTGGCATGGCTACGCATCCAACTTGCCTGCAGCTAAGATTCTATTTCTTGCACCCTAAAAGGCTTTCATGAAGGGTTGAAAACAGGCACCAGGTAACGCACCTAAGAACCACATTGGACATATTGCTTTTATTATTTTAGAAACGGTTGAAGGGTAATTTAATCAAGGCAAATCCTTAATAGGAAAATTCATAGAAGTGCACATAAATGAAATATCAAGTATAAAATGTACATGCTACACCAGGAAGTGAAGTTAATAAAAAATTCAATATTTTATTTTATTAAAGAAAATGATTTGACTGAAAAGGAGTGACCTTTTATGTAATACCTATAAGATTATTGACATTATCAGTGGACAAATGTAAGCCAGCTATTTCTTTCTTGCAAAAGAGTATTCAGGTAAATAACATGGCCAAAATGTATTCTAAAACCCAAGACAACCCAGCAGCAGCAAGAACTATCCACATTGGACAGCTTGACAAAAAACAGAGCACCCAGTGTAACTGAAGCCAGATCGTTTTTACAGTAATTGAACACAAAGAAACCAAAATAAGTTCAATAAATGCTTGTTTCCTCCTTTACTTTTGAAAATTCATCCCTGAACATATTTGGCAGTAGCACAAAATGAAGAGGTTATTTGCTTTTTGAAACTAGACCAGCTTACTTCCATCTATAGCTCTCACCATCAAAAGGCAGATTTACACTTAAACCGTGAAGACGATATGCTAACTCTAAAGGTCACTCATATAATCACATTACAGACATGGTAGAAGATCTCGCTCTCGAGAGAGATCTCGCCACCTTGAAAAAGAGAAATCTCGACCATCTCGGTGAGATCTCGATCGAGATATACAATTTTTTGGCGTCAACTCGGTGGCCCATCTCGGTGGGTTTTAGGGTCCCAATTGGGTTGAAACTTGGTATTTAGCTTATTTAAGGCCTTTTGAACACGTTGGTGGCCTTGGATTTGTCAGAAACAGCCCTATGTATGATTTCTAAGTCTACCCATAGTGTGAAACCGAAATGTAGTAGGATTAGGGAATGTAATGTTATACAACATGTAATATAGATCCTTTAAAGCATATAAATGAAAAGCATGTATATCAAATGCATCAACTAACTTAAATGTTATCAAAATTCCATCCATATGAGTATCACAATCTCAATTTTCAAGAATAAAATAATTATACAACCATTAGAAGTTCTATATAAGTCATTAAATCATAAATTCATAAGACAAGTAGAGAATGATTGATCTTCCTTGTTGTAGATGTGCTAAGAGTAGTTGCAAGTGAAAATTCAGCCAAAATCCACAAAAAAATGCAAAAATTAAGAGTTTCAGCGAGATCCAGGCGAGATATGGCGAGATATGGCGAGATATAGCGAGATATAGCGAGATATGGCGAGATATGGCGAGATATGGCGAGATATAGCGAGATATGGCGAGATATGGCGAGATCTCGAGCGAGATATCCCAACTTGTAGATCTCGACCTCCATCTCGTCTCGCCAATGTGAAAAAACGAGATATCTCGCCGAGATCTCCCACCATGATTACAGAGTACCAATGGACTTGGAATTTTTTTTATCCACCCCCAACACTACCGCAACCCCCCCCCCCCCCCAAAGAAAAAATCATCCTTATTATTGTAACAATAATAGAGTTCTGCCACCAAAACCTTCTCCACCCTCTCAGCCTAGGACCTCCTTCGAGCCCATAACCCTAAGCCCCCCTGGGTCCCTTGGTCTGGTTCAAAGGTTTCATCCCGCACTATTCCCTTACCCTTTGGAGAGCCCTCAACCTTGCCCTCCCCACCCAATCCTTCCTTATTAGCTATCATATCCTAGTTAATCCCAACTGCACCCTTTTCTGGAACAATGCGAAACTTAAGCACCTTTTCTTCTCCTGTCCCTTCTCCAAATCTATTTGGAGAAAAGCCCTAGCTTCCATTTGGCCCCGTTCGAGGCGTTCTTTTGGGTTTGCTCGTGATTGGTCTTGGATTGTGCGAAAATTTTCAGGCTCTTCCACGTGTGATCGGATTCGTAAGCTAGTTTTTTGTGCCTCCGTTCATCATCTTTGGTGGGAGCACAATCTTTGGAGATAGACTTCCAAATCCCACTCCACAGACATGATTTGGAATGCCATCTATTTTGATATTTCTTTTAGATTGTTAGCTCTCCCCCACCCCCTGTTGATGATACCCCAAAGAACAGATTCATTGTTGTCTCCTAGGGACTCAGCTCTTTCTTTCGGTCTTCCTCTTAAAGACCTTGTAATTTTCTTTTTTCTTTTTCCTGTCCTTATAATTATTCATTCATTCAAAAAAAAAAAAAAAAAATTCAAAAAAAATAAAAATAAAAATTCAGACATATCAGTGAAGGCAGGCTACATGGATCCATTCCCTCCAATGAGCTCTATTCAAGGTCATATTTGATACAAGCCCTAAGCCGAGGATGTCTTTCCTCACCACTTCTCCTAAGGTCATTTAAGGTCTGCAGCGAGTTATTTTAGTTCCATCATTCTGAATCAAACCACTCCCTTCTACCAAGCATCCAAGGTTTGGGTTGGGTGCAGTTTTTTCTGCTCTATTTTGAGTATACTGTAATATGGCTTTCTCAACTACAGGTTACCCGAGCATCGTAACCAGCAACATAGTTCTGTTATCCAGTTGAACAGCACAGATTCAACCAAAACCAATGACTAGAAAATCAAATAGCACCACCAACACTACTCCTTGAGACAGAAAAAGAACCCCATGAAAGAAGGCAGAAATGGCAAGTTTGCAGAGTATACAAAATTCCGAAAGAAAAATTACATGTTTGCAAGGAATGCCAAGTTTCTTAAGCTTAAGAGTGCGGGTGACAAGTAACTTCTGGAAATCACCAATCTCATTTTCAAGCTTTGCTGCATGGGTTTCGACACCCCTCCCTACTCCATTTACAAACTCCGAAATTCCAACCTTCACTGCAACCAAAACTCTAGAAAATGACGATTGGAACCAAAATACAGTAAACCCAAGGAGACCCTTGAGCGTAAGAGAAGATTAAGAACGAAGACAAGATTCTCCTTTTACTTACCTCTGTACTGGCGGGATTTGGAGAAAAATCTTGGGAATCCACTAGGAACAAAATGTGCCACTGAGAGCCCATTGCGGCTGCTCGAATGGATTCGCTTCAAAATCATTGCCATTGGCGGGAGAATCAATGCGATTTCTAAGTGCTTTTCTCGCTTACTTATTCAAATTGAATTTCGAAGTTGAAGGTCCTGTAAGAAGAGACTGAAGCATATCGAAGAGATCAGGATCTTTGGCTTATGGAGATACTGTCGATTCTAGAGAGAAAGAGAAAGATTACGAAATATTTAAAGAGAGTTCGAGAGAGAAAGACATACCTAAAGGCCGGCAATTACAGCGACGATGGCGAGTGCCGCGGAGGTCGACCGGCGTTAGGCTTTAGAGTAACGCATAAACGATGGGTTTTCATTTGAACGTTAAAACGGTATCGATAATCATCATAAAATGCGGTTCGCGCGTTTAATACGTTTATCGCGTTTTTTTTTCTATTTACCGTTGCCTTCGAATTTTTTTTGAACAAGTTGTTTGATAAACGAACCCATTTTTTCTATTTCCCGTTGCCTTCGTAAATATCAGTTTTTATTTGCAACAGCAGTGTAGCCTACAGAACCGTCACGATGAGGCCACGTTGACAGAAAATGATCTAACAGTGGGAAATAAACTGATAGAAATATATGTGTAAATATAATTTTTTTCTTTTTATATATTCAGATGTTTAACATTTTGCAAATTTACAATCAGAAACCCTGGCTATACTTGATACCAACAAAGTCTTTAAGATTTAGTTTCCAATGCAAGGTAGAAGTGAAGTTCGAACCCAATAATCTGTCGCAGTCATCTTCATTCACATGAGAAGACAAATCCCCACTCTCTTGTTCCCTTTAGTTCTCTCACAAAACCCCTTTAAAATAAACTAATTTAACATTTTAGAACGCCATTGACACTAAGGATCCACACAAACCCTAAATTTTGAAAGACCAAAAAAATTCCTCAATTGAAACTTTACCAAGAAACGTAAACCCAGTTAGACCAATTTGGTCAAGCAATCATGAATTTGAGATTTTTGTACGATTACTTTAATTCATGAGATTTCAAATGCACCTTGCGGAATCTTCATGTACTTTCGGTTCTAATCAGTCACAAGAAATCTGAATTTTTTTGGTGAATCTAAAGGTTTCAAGAGGTAGAGTATGAGCAATCGTTGCAAGATGAAAATATCATCAAGCTGCACCTAAGAACATCCAAAGCTACATTGTATGAGTATGAAGTTCAAAGTCAATATGAGTTGGGGCCTTCTTTTGTAAATTTTAGAAATTTGAAAGCCTTAAATAAATTTAAAAAAGAAGAAGTTATACTTACTCACACAACCCTACATTTTAATTTAAACCATTCGATGCAAATTCATATACATGGCTCGATCACAACCTTTAACTGCTGCTGCTCCACTGCAACAAATAAAAATCCCAGTTACATGCCTTCCTAAGTCGGCACTCTTGCGACATTTCTATTTCTATGTTGCCCTAGGGACAAATCCAAGTCAAGTTACTGAATGAAACTGGCAAATTGATAACCACTCAGCACCAATCATACATTTTTCCAAAGTGACAAGACACTGGTGACTATCAATTCCACCTAGGGGGAGAGTGAGAGGCATTAATTTGTTGAGATAGTTACTTGATAGAATAATTTCATGCTAGGGACCCATTTCTTATATGTCGACCTCCATTAAAGTTGGACCATTTAGTCACAAGCGATCGAGAGGGAGAGGATGATTTCATATCACACAATGGGTTTATGAAATTTTAAAGATAAAATTAACCCACACTTTGCATCAGATGTGCAAATATAAGTACCCTCTTTCCCCGCTAGAGGATCTAAACTCGACTCAATTGAATTGAATAGGAAGATTATCTTTATGAGTCCCATGAACCAACCCCTCAGATAGGCTTCTTGGCTCAAGAGCTTGGTTCTTATGAACCCTGGTAACTGGTCTTTAATGGGCAAGAACAACCACACATATGTATAGATTTTTTTTTTTGGTCGACATATATATAGCTACAGAAGGATATAGAAGAAGACAAGTAACATTATTTGATGGGAAGGAATGATTTCTCTTCTGATCTTTAGCAGACAAAACCCATCAGCTCCCACCAACCAGAATTTCATAACAAGCCTTATCTGATATATGCAATCAATGCAACACGTATTTCTTCTACTGTAATCATTCCATTTTGGCTTTTCAGATTTATAGGTCACCATTAACATATTAGGACCACATCTTGCTCTCTTTCTATCTCTTTCTCACCAGTACATTTAATTGTGGTGTGTGTTGTGTTGTCTATATGCTTACAGAAATCAGTTCTGGAAAACTTAACAGCTTCTCTGAACTCTTCTTCTCAAAAAGCATGGAGGAAAAGATCTGTATCATATAACTCAAGCTCAAGCTCAAGCTCAAGCTCCAGCTCTCACATGAGGAAGATGGGTTTTCAGAAGAAGTACTATGGAAACTCAGAAATCCCACCACACCTATACACTCGAGGAGAAGATGCTGAACGCGATGAAGCCTCCGCGTCTCTCAACCTACGTGGCCTCTCTAAGCTCATCCTTCCTCCTTTGGGTAGATCCAGTTTTAATCAAACCCAAATCAAGCCTAAAGGGAGAATCATCTCTCCCATGACCTCCAAATACAGGTCTACTCTCTTTCTCTCTCTCTTGGTAGAATTCATGGCATGTCTCTCTAAATATATCTATGCATGCATGTGGAGCATCTTTATAAGTTAAGTTTTGATTGTAAAATAATTGGGAAGAACCATAATTTACTGTAGTATTATAGAAAGAGAAAAGCTAACTGTAACCTGTTTGTTACAAAACTCTCACAGAGAAAAAATGAAGTAGCTTCAGTGTCAGGAATATATGTAACATTTTAATTTAATACCATACCCTTTTGTATAATGCACTTCACTATAGGGAGAGCATGACATTATCAGAGGGGCCAATGTCAGCATGCATGTACAAAATTATATGATAACAGGTGAAATTTGATCTTTTACATGAGGCAGGACCCTCATTTCGCCCCACTGTGTTTTGAATGTAAGTGTTATATTCCTATTTGGCTCTTCTCCTTGGAGAAAATCTCCCAGTTAGTGCCCAATGAATTATACGATTCTGTCATGTGTAATATTCTAATTTAAGGGCTCTCATTGGATTTATTTTAGTCCTTGAATTAGAATATTATACATGGCTAAGTTCTACACTCTCCGACCTACTATACATAGCCTCATGCAACACTTTTTTATAGTCTTGAATTCTAATTTTAACTTGACAAAGCCTACCAGAGAGTTTTTAAATCATGATGGAAATATTAAAAATAATATAGTTTTATGTGGTTCCTTATTTGGTTTGAGACCAAATAGGTCGAATTGATTCAATGGTTTTAACCACAAAAGCTCAAATTGAACCCGAAAATTCTAACCTTTGAGAACCAAACCAAATCAATTTAATTCAATTTCTATTTTAATTCATCCTAAGCTCATGTATGTATAGTTTTCCTCAATACAAGTTGCACTTAAATTTATTTCTCCTGAAACTTAATATTCAGGTGTTGGGAGACATTCATGGCGGTTATGGTAGCTTACACTGTATGGGTTTACCCGTTTGAGATTGCATTCATGAAGTCCTCTCCAAGAGAAGGACTCTTCATATCTGACAATATTGTTAACATCTTCTTCATCATCGACATTGTGTTGACATTTTTTGTTGCACACATCGACCCAAGATCTCAGCTTCTTGTTCAAGATTCAAAGAAAATTGCCTTCAGGTTGGTTTGATTTCTTAATTTTCTTCTCCTACCCAATTCTTGATGAATACATTTTAGACCGGATCAGGGATCTGACCACTAAAGTGAGTGGTTCAAAACCGGTCCGGTTTACCTTCTTGTAGGCACATCTTGGTTGCTGGTAGAACAATTCATGGATGGATGCTATTCTGATCAGGTACCTCTCAACATGGTTTGTCATGGATTTGGTTTCCACAATCCCATTCGAGGCCATAGGATACTTGATTACAGGAAAAAACAGTGTTTCTTACTGTCTCCTTGGAATGCTGAGGTTTTGGCGTTTAAGAAGGGTGAAGCAACTATTCACAAGGTGACTGATTTCTCATTTATCAAGCTCAGTTTCAATTTCATTTGCTTCTTGGGCTTACATGTCTAAGTTGTTCAGGCTTGAAAAGGATATCAGATTCAGCTATTTCTGGATAAGATGTACTAGACTTCTGTGTGTAAGTTGTCTCCAACCAATCAGACCTGTTTAGTAGCTTTCAAACAGTCTAGAAACCATAACAAAAGCTTGATGCAGGTAACCATATTTCTGGTACATTGTGCTGGATGCCTCTATTACATGCTAGCTGATCGATACCCAGAAGAAGGGAAGACATGGATCGGAGCTGTGATTCCAAATTTTAGAGAAGCCAGTATTGGAATCAGATACATTTCTTCCCTTTATTGGGCTATGACTACCATGACAACAGTTGGCTATGGTGATATGCATGCTGTTAATTCTAGGGAGATGATCTTCAACATATTCTACATGCTCTTCAATCTTGGCCTCACTGCCTACTTGATTGGAAACATGACCAATTTGGTAGTTGAAGGAACCCGCCGGACAATGGAATTCGTAAGTGAAACATTTTGAATCACAGCATCTAAAGAATATCTACTTCCCTCTGTATTTGATTAACTCATTTAGCTATTGCAGAGGAATAGCATAGAAGCAGCTTCTGTCTTTGTATGCCGGAACCGCTTACCTCAGAGGTTGAAAGAACATATATTGGCTTACATGTGTTTAAGATTTAGAGCCGAGAGTCTGAACCAGCATAAACTGATTGAACAACTTCCAAACTCAATCTGTAAAAGTATCTGTGAGCACCTATTCTTACCAACAGTGGAGAGAGTTTATCTCTTCAAAGGAGTGTCAAGGGAAGTGCTCTTGGAGTTGGTGAGAATTTTGGATCTTACAGTACATATATCCCATCCCATCTCATCAATACCAACATCTAACTGTAAGTGTTTCAATGATCAATCAGGTTGCAAAGATGAAGGCTGAATATCTTCCACCAAAAGAGGATGTGATAATGCAAAACGAATCACCCGATGATGTTTATATTGTAGTATCAGGAGAAGTAGAAATCATTGATTGCGGTAGGGAAGAAGAATGGGTTATAGGTACACTAAGAACTGGAGATATATTCGGCGAAGTTGGAGCACTTTGCCTTAGACCTCAAAGTTTCACATTTAGAACAAAGACATTGTCTCAACTCTTGGGGATGAAGACAAGTACCTTGATGGAAGAAATGAAAAACAGAGAACTAGACTACATAGTCATGCATAAAAACTTCCTTCAGGTAAGTGATGACATAGAAGAGTTGATTGATCCATTTGCTATTACAGTAACTAAGAAATTGTGAAGTTGACTTACAAATTTCAAAATGATGGATTATTGCAGCACTACAGGGACCTAAAGGATCTGAACATCAATGATTCAATGGAAAAAAATGAAGAGTGTATTAGTGGAGATCCCAATATGGATGCCAATCTGTTGGCTGCTGCAAGTACTGGAAATGCTGCTTTCCTAGATGAGCTTCTGCAAGCAAATGTAGACCCCAATGTTGGAGACTCCAAAGGAAGAACTCCATTGGTAATTTTCTTTGAATTCTCAGAACTAGCAGTGATATGTGTTCCTCTATCATTGTCTTTGAAACAGATCTCCATATCACCCATCTATGCCATTTTACTGACATTTTGACTTCATCAGCACATAGCAGCATCAAAAGGTTATGAAGATTGTGTCCTGGTTCTCCTCAGGCATGGCTCCAACATTAACATACATGGTAAATAATAAAAGCGTCCACCAATTCAAGAATGATTTCTTTCCAAATCTTTGATGAGAAATTTCTTCCTTTCCCCATATGCCATGATAGCCTTGAGTTTTACTTTTGCTTATCTTAACATCTTGAGCCTCTCTCTTGCTTACCATCTTCATAAAAATGTGTAGATGTAAATGGGAATACTCCTATTTGGGATGCAATTTCCATGAAGCATCATTCCACTTTTGGGATCCTCTACCACTGGACATCCATTTCTGATCCTCACATTTCCGGTGATCTTCTATGCACGGCGGCCAAGAGAAACGATATTTCTACAATGAAGGAGCTACTGGAATACGGGTTGAATGTGGACTCAAAGAACCAATATGGATCCACTGCTCTTCAGATTGCTAAATCTGAAAATCATGTAGACATGGTGAACCTCTTAGTGATGAATGGTGCAAACCTGGATGGATTTCCAATGGATGCAATGGCGAAAAAGCAAGAGGTCGAGACTCTACCAGATAAGACTGTTGAGAGGTATTTAAGGAGAAAACAGAAAGAAGATGATGAGGGGAGCATATCAAATGGTAGAAGCTGTTTAAGGGTCAGCATATATAGAGGAGAAGCCATGTTAAGAAGGACCACTACAGGGAGACTCATAAAGTTGCCAACCTCCATAGGAAGAACTCAAAAATATTGCTGGTAAGACACCTTCCTTCATAGGCCCAAAGAGGACCAATTTTGACTTGAGGGCCCAAAATCAGTGGCCCTGGACCCTACAAAAGTTACCCAGTAGCTCTTATTTGGTCCAACCCACAGTGAAGAGATTCCCTGTCTCTTCACAGTTGGGTAGAGCCATTAATTTGTATTAGTCTTGGTCTATGGCAAAAGCCATATAAGGTATTGATAGATGAACTGTAATTTAATTTTAACTAATTTTTTTTTAACAGGAGAAAAGCTTGGTTTTGATGCAAGGAATGCAATGATAATGAATGAAGAAGGTGCAGTGGTTGACTCAATTGAAGTGATTAGGGATAACGACAAGCTCTTCATAGTTAATGATGAAAACTTTCACAGTTTAGCTTAACACGCTTGTTTTATTTAGTGAGATCCAGATCAGTACAGATGAAATTTTAAAAGTAATTAACCTGCTACCTTATAAGGAATTTTTGAATTTTTAATATTCACTTCTCCTCACACACCCTTAAATTACTATGATTATGTGTTTAATACATGTTATTTAAACACAGACGATGCTAACTTTGTATAATTCTACCTAATATTTTAGATTTACTTTTGTTTTATATTTTTATACTGAGTTTATTTTTTGTATTTTCTCTCAATCTATCTCATTTTAGAATACTTACAAATTTCATGTAAAAATTAAACCAAAACTCAAAAGTTGTTGCTGGTTCAATTTTGGATTGCCCAGGCCTTGCCCAACTAAGGATTTCAGTGAACAATCTGATCTCTAGTGGATCTTTCGTCAGGAGGACTCAAACCAAGATGAAGTTCTGACTATATATATAAGAGAAAAGAAAACCAATTGATCTTGTAGGATTCCCAAGAAATTCTTTAACTGCTTCAAGAAATAGATGAATTTGAAAAGATTGGGTTTTGAATTTATTAGAAGATGATTCTAGAGGCATTTTTTTTGCATATTCTAAATACTTGAACTTGTTATGAAACTATGCCTATTCTTTTCCAGAAAACGAAAATGAATATTGCCAATTTTGATAGAAGGAATCATTTCTTGGTGTGGATCCCACTAAACATAGATAAACTCTTCTCGCAACCTAGATCAAAATAAATTCATGTAATACCATTTTTCCTTAGATTTTAGGTAGACACTAAGGTGTTAAAAGAAAGAAAAGAAAAAAAAAAGATCTACTGTCTTATTATGGTTTAATTGCAAACTATATTTTAGTCATCTTACTTGTCCAATCAATAATATTATCAAAACTGCAAGAAAAAAACTCTATTGTAACCAAAAGAAGGAAGGAAAAAAACTCCATCTACCTTAAAGTACTCATAATTATCAAGATACCCTCTAGAATGATGACATAAGATCTCTACATATGTAATATATAATCACATTAAAAAAAAATTTAATCAAACTCTTTTTGGGCTAGGTGACTATAGGTTGGCTAACTTCCTATCCTATTCCCCTTCCACCCTACACACCCCTACCCCCTTTTCCCTTTTGTCAAGTCTGTCAGTTTCTTAGCAAGAAGCAGCTTATAGCTGATCGCTTAAACCAAATGGAGTTTTCATAACTTCACAAACCAATCAGAACCTTCAGATTATGCATGAAAGAATAGCTAGCTGATCAATTCAAACAAGTTTTTAAGTGGGCATCTTAATAATTCTCCAAGTCGGTATCAACAGATCATCCCTGGAGATCTCACTGTATTTGTCATCTATCTCCTCTAAAACATGATATGCCACCACCATTGTGACATTGGAATGCACAGTTGTGCACATTATAAGCAAAGACCCTCAGTATCTGGGTGAAACTTTCAATCACAAATTCACAATCATAACCATAAAAGACCATAAGTCAGGCTCCTCACACCACCTATTACCCTACCACTGCTATAATTTATCAAATTTACTATTAGTGCTCAACTGAGAAGCTAAGTGTTACCTTCTTCCCTCCCTCTTTAAGAGGAGAAGAAGGTATAGACTAGGGTAGTGGGTAACAAAAGTGATCTTCCTGTTGAATTGAATGAAAAAGCAAACCTCCTGACCATCAATGTTAGTCAAAAGAACAAGAGGGCTTAGGGCCCAAGATAATAATTGATCCTTTCTTCCTCTCATAGCATCATGTCCCATCTTCTTCTTCTTCTTTCTTCCTTTCTTTCCGATGACTAATGCTACCTAGTTGACCTTTTTTTCCTCAATATTCTTCTAGTTACACCTCATCACATATGTATATGGTTGATCCCTCCAACAATTCTATAATCCTTTAAAGATTTTCTTTCCTTCTTTTGGTTTCCTTCTTATCTAGTCCATCTGTCCTTGCTTTGTTAAATCTAGCAATTTTTAATCCTAAGACATAATAAATAGATCTTCATCAAGTTGGTTTTCTTAAAACCCATGTCAATAAACAGGTGGTCCTTTAGAAAATGTGAAAAGAGAAAGATAGGTAAGCGTGGGTGGGTGAGTAGGGAAAAGTGTTTTTAATGGGTGAGATGAGATGACCCATTCTTTTGCAGCTACAGAATCTTAAATATGTCTTCTTATTAGAGCTTCTGGCCTACATGCAACAACTCATCAAGTCATGGCCCCAGTTGATTTATACGTGGTAATCACACAGCATGAAATGACAGAAACACTTTGATGATCTATAACACTATTACAGAAAAAGCAGTCACTTAACTTCATTAAGGTTAAACTTGGATGAAACCCATTGGATTAATATCATAAAACAACTGGACAAGACTTGCCAAATCAAAATCCTGACATACTGATGAGCTGATTGGATATACTTTTCATAATTCCATTGTTAGTTTTCCCCTGTTCATAAACATTCATTCTCTTAGACTGGACCATGCATTGCAGCCAGTTGTTCTCATCTAGGATCATTAAAGGAGAAAAAGAATTATTTCCACTAGAAAAAAAAGATCTCTTAAGGTATAAACCACGCATATATAGGTGGGAAAAAGGCAAGCCATGATGAAACCAACTATTCGTTTATGTTGAGATCAATGGACCCAGTAGTTTAAATGATATAATTGCTCTCTTGTATCTCAGTGAGTAGATTTCAATCACTACTTACTGTAGCAACTTCACTTTACAGTTTATATGGAATGGGGGTACAAGTAAATACAGTTGTTTAATTTTTACCAAAGGAAAATACCCTTTTTGGGATTTTTAACAAACAGGTGGTGTGCGCATTCATTTTACCAGAAAGCTAGAGAACCCCTGTGACTACCATACATGTCCAAGCAAATATCTCAATACCATTTTACTAAATCTGTGGTTGGTCATTTCTCTCTTTCTGATGTTGAGATGTTGCCTGTTTGATTTTTGAAAAGGATTACCCTTTCTAAAGAAGGAAGATTCTTGCTCAAGTAGTAAATATACCTGTGGTCCATATCAACTAAGAAAGAGCTTCTTATTAGGCAATGCACATTCAAGGGACTTCGATTTCATTCATATACAACAAATACCATGTGGAATGTGTATATGTTTTTTCTATTTCCTTCTCTTTTTCCCCCCTTGCTAACATAATCTGCATTCTCATCTTATTCCCTTCATTCATAATTCATCGATTCACTAAAATCTTCCCTAGTGTCTTCACGTTTCTAATGTAAATTCCAAGTCTTCATCTTTCTTTATTTTTATTTTCTTTTCAAAGTTGGGTTGAACAGATATTCATTGGTTCTTCATTTTCCGATGAAATCTCAAAAGACCAACATACTCTCAAGCATTTAGTTCTTCAAAAACCCACGAGCACTCTACAAAAAACTAAGTAAAATAAAATACTAAGCTCTTCTCTTCCACCTAGAAACGCTATGAACACTTAGCACTAACATCACCTAAATTAAGGAGAGAAAATATATGGTGGTCTGCAAAAGAGCTAGAACAATGCTCCCTATAACTTGAATACAACCATAACCATCTGATGCATCTATCTGATCATCAAAACAGATATTGACAAAAAGACCCCAAGATCATAGTAAACCCAAGTATGTATCTTCTTCTAAATCTTTTTGCAAGCACCCAAGAACACTGTTTTGAGGATCAATGAATCTGTGGGCTTTGTGCAGTGTAAGGTTTGTAGGGAGCATCATGGGTTCTAGGAGAAACCAGAAAAGATATAATATCAAAACAGAATGTTTGGGAGGAGCCTAAAAAGAAGAATTTTCTGCCTAGTAGAAAGATATAAATCTCAATACAAGGAATCCCATCATGCATTCCCCTTTAATGAATCAAAAGTAAAATAAATTAGATTATTATCTAGGAGAAATAAACCACAAATTTCAATAGAGTACGATGGGGGAAATCAAAGAAGGAAAGTCAGTTGCTCGAGGAAGAAAAAGAGGATTGAAGGAAGAGCACTTAAATTCAAAAGGGGAAATAATGCTAGGAAAAAATCAAAATGGGAATTATGAAAGAATGAAGAGAACACAGTCAAACAGTCAAACTTAGATGACCCAAAATTTACATGCAAGTTGCAACTCACACACACATATCCTGATATCCCCCTCTAGAATGACAGCAAAGAATTTTCCCACATTTGTATATATAAGTGTAGTATACTTCTACCCATATGCATTCATTGCATCTCCCTCTCATTGTGTCTCTTTCTCTTCTCTTCCCTGGCCCGTATTTGCTACTGACCTCTTCAGAAAGAAGGTTTAAGGGGAAGGAAATATAGAGAGAGAGAGAGAGAGAGAGAGAGAGAGGTTTAACGTGGGAGAACCCACGAAGATTGTTACTATTAGGCTTGAATTTTGTTCTTTTCACTTTGGTTTTTAATTCTCCTTTATTTCTCTCCCTTTCACTCCATTAAACAATGAAAATGGCAGATTCCCAATCATCCTTTCTCCTCTATAGGAAACATTCATCATTGCTCCCAGCCACCCTTTTTTGTCATGGAAACCTGAGCTTTTAAGTAATTCTCTTCTTCTTCGCCTCTCCTTCTTCTTCTTCTTTGGATTTAAATATCTCCTTTATCACCTTCTTTCCTTACCTTATTCCCCAACTTTACGATGGATCCTTCATCCACCACGACCTCTGTCAATGGCTTTTACTCGTTCATCACTCGTGGTATTGACGATCTTGAACGCTCTTTCCTTTCCAACAACTTCATGTCAATTCAATTCCTTCAAAGGGTTCTCTACTTGCTTCGAACCTTCCATACCCAATTAACAATTCTAGTTCAGAAGCTTCATTTACCTGTGGGAGAAAAATGGTTAGACGAGTACATGGATGAAACTTCTAGGCTTTGGGAAGCCTGTCATGTCCTCAAGGCAGGAATTTCAGGCATGGAAAATTACTATTCTGCAGGAGCTGAGGTTGCTTCAACCCTCGAGGGTCATCGTAATCTGAGCCCACAGCTCTTTCGTCAGGTCAATTTTAATCCTCAAAGAATTCTCTGTTTTTTTTTTTTTCTCTTTGCTTTCTGATCAAAACCCATTCAGTTTTTTTTTTTTTTTCTTTAAATGTTTTGACGATACAGATTAGCAGGGCAATCTCAGGATGTCGCAGAGAAGTTGTGGGTTTGGAAGAAGAGAACAGGGCTTTGATGGAGAACAGAATCCAACCCCTGTCTCTCAGGTTGGATGAGAAGGTCTCGATTGAATCCAGACTCAATGGGTTTTATGGTTTCCGCGCCGTTCTGTATGCAATGAGGAACGTGAGTTCACTTCTTCTGATGATCTTGCTCTGTGGATTGGTTTTCTGTTGGCCAGAATCAAGCTTCAGACGAGGAGGTTATGAGGGTTGCTTGTTCTTTGGATCGGCTTTCATGGTGTCCATGTCAAGGTTACAGCAGAGAGTAGCAACTGAGATCAATCGGATCGATGGGAGACCAGGGATCCTTCTGTACGAGTTCAGAAGGGCAAGGGTAGCTATGGATGAGCTTAGAGCAGAACTCGAAAAGAGGGTTACTCAGGGAGGAGTAGCAGACTCTGAATCTGAAGTTGGAATACGAGAATGTGTAGAAAACTTAAAGGGCTCTTTTGGGGTTCTGAGATCTGGGATTGAAAGCTTCATTGGGCAGCTTGATGATTTCTTCGATGAGATTGTTGATGGAAGGAAGAAGCTTTCAGACATTTGCAGTCACAGGTAGAAAGAGAGAGAGAGGGGGGGGGGGGGGGGATGTTAAATGAAAAAAGGAGAAGAAGAAGAAGCAGTTGTTGGGGGTAGTTGATGTGTTTAGTGATACTTTACTTTTGCTTGTACTTTTTCTTGTGTTCTCTTTGTTTGCAGCTACTACAGTTGAAGATTCTGAAGATGTAGAAGGGAGCTTCTTTTCTTCTTCTTTTTGAAGTGTTCTGAAAGGAAGAAATTTCGGGAAGGAAGATATCAAATCAAAATGGGGTCTGAATTTCATGGAAGGTAACATCGTTGTCCAAGAGAAGCAAGAACAAGAAAGAATATCAGATAGAAGCTTCAACAGAAAGCCTAAGAAGTATCCCATGACCCTCTCAACTCTCTCACTCAAGCAAAACAACCGCTTTCCTCTACTTTGTGAAAGGGAATATAATATAATATTTTACATTTTAAAAAGAAAAGGAAACGAAGCTTCTTTCTTGACTTCTGATTACATTGTCACCAAAACCAGTCATTAGAGACAAATCCAATATTAGAATGTATGAATTTTGATAACAGAAAAGCAAGTTAGCAAAGAAAAAGAAAAAGAAAAAAAAAATCCTTTTCTTTCTTTTCTCTGTGGTCTTCTTTACCTTTCTTCACTTACTTTTCCTGTTGGTGTTTCCTTTTCTTTACTCAAAATCTTCTTTATTTCTGTTTCTCCTTTTTGGTGGGTTGGAGAACGGAGATTGGAGAGGGATGAAGCTTTCAAAATCTCTGCTTGTTCTAGTGAATTGCTAATCATTTCATTTGTGAAATAATGATGAAAGAAAGGGAACTGGTGATTCCTGGGTTTGCTTTAAACTAAAAAGCACTTCCTTTGAAAGCAATGGAATTGATTATGAAAGTTTCTCAACTCTCAGAACTCAATAACTTCCTATAAGCTACAAGCCTATAATTTGCCTTCTTCCCTTATTTGTCACTCTCACTCTGCAACTACCCCCTCTTGTAACAGGGAAGAAGAAAAACAAGTGTTTGTCTTTCTGTGTATGTCTATGAATGTGAGAGAGAGAGATAGAAAGAGAAAGGGAAAGAGAAAGTGAGAGAATCAGAGCACAGTAAAGTTTGAAACTTTTGAGGGATAGGAGCCATGGAAAAACTGAAACATGATAATAACTCATGATTACATACATAGCAAGTTGGCATTGTTTCCACCATCCAGACAAGGCTACCCTGTCTGTTCGGCTGTATATATTCAAACAATTGATTGTTCCTAACCGTACAATTACAGAGCTTGAAAGTCATCATTGTCGTCCATCAGTTTTGTTGACCATTCAGTCATTCTATGATGATCACCTGTCTCTGAGTATTGGCTACTTTTGGAGTAATTTCCTTGGCCATACCAGATCGTACTAAACCTTTTTCATTTTGGGTAGAACCAGATTCTACATAAACCACCACTTATACCCTAATGAATACATTTCTAGGAGATACAAGAGTATGTGTCATGCAATAATAAGAGAAACCTAATATATATTAATTTTGATTTACCAAAAAATTACATATCATTGATCTCAACTATCCTAGATTAAATTTTCTTTATTCTTTTTTTTTTTATTTTTTTTGAATTTTAAAACTGATTTCACGTAGATGAGCTTTTACTTTGTGCTATTTAACCTGGGCATTGGATTACTGTCTGCTTTTGTGGACTATACTAGGTCTCTGGTGGGACTATGCTGACAGGGCTAGTGGTTGCACTGGTTGTTTACAAAGCTAATGCTTGCAAATGTCGAACTCGAAAATCTGAACATTGTGTAGGGGAGGGCACAAGGTCACCCCTATTGCATCTTCTCTTTCTCTTACCAAAAAATTTATTTACAACCTTACTTTAGTGCATCAATGGTATATAAGGTATATAAGTTGAATCAGCTGATTCATATTAGTATTGCCGGAAGGTTGACGCCGATGTCCAACCAATCTTACATTTGCTGATCAATACTATGGATAAGAAAGATTCCAATTTGTTATGGTAAAAAACCAAGGGTTAATCCATCTGATTTGGACTCTGAACTAATACTACTTAACCCTTGCAATTCATCTCACTTTCTCATCGTAGATACTTTTTCAATTTTGTTTTGACAAAGATTGCAAAAGACCCCTTGGGGCACAATCAGGCAGGGCACCCCAACATAAAGCCAAGAGTATTAAGTTTTTGGTAGCTATTTGACCTTTGAGATGTTTCAATACCGGAAAACTGCAATGCCCAAAGAGGAGTTTGACTTCAGTGGTGCAAAATTAATGCACAATATTGTGCTGCAAAAGGTTGAGATCGAGATATTGACCGAGATTTCGATCCGAAAAAGCTTGTATCCTGCGCATTAAATGCGTAGGATCATCAAGCTAATTTCGGCCTTAGGATCCAAAATTTCGGTCGAGATTTCGATCTCGACCATTGAATTTCCACGGTCGAGATTGAAATTTCGACTGAAATTCCAATCCCACCGCCTAAAGTGTATGGCTTGATGGTCCTGCGCATTTATGGCGTAGGACCCAAGCAAGGTCCATTTCGATCTCAACTCTGTTTCTCACGATTTGATCGAATTCTCGATCTTTGTTGTAGGTGCTGAGCATTAATTACGTAGCACCCAAGCTATTTCCCCCAGAAAACTAGGATTATATACATAATGATGTGCAACCCAGCTATGAAGCTGGGCTCATACCCCAACCCAAAGGGAAGAAAAGTGCAAGAGAAGTGTAGAGCAAGACAAAACAAAGTGAGAAATTACCTAGTAGATGATCCTCGAAGGATAAGTGTAAGAGATTACTCAAGACTCAATGTGAAGAGTACAAAATCGGATTTGATTGTCCAAGTGCAAAAGAATATTCTTTCTTGTACCTCAAGAGAGACGGTGAAGTATGAAGGGGTTGAGAATTGCACTACAGAATACAGGGGGAAAAAATTTGAAATGAATTCAATTGTATTTGTATGTAACATCATCACTATACACCTCAAAAAATTCATCAAACAAGCGAACGCAATCACCGAACTAAGAAGGCATATCCAATTCACAAGACTCCCACTTTCCAGACGTGAAAGCCAATCTTCTCAACAGTTCATGTTACTGGATTTGGAAGTTGTACAAGGTGGCATAGCCTTTAATTAGGGTAACTTTCCTTGGAAGGTATTCTTCTCCTCAAGAATAAGGTATATGATCTTAATTTTGTAACTAGAGTGGATAGTTTGAAATGATCCAGGTACGAAATGTAGGGACAAGTTTCCCGGGATTCCAAGTTCCAAGTTCCACATATCTTGTTACGTTTCCAGAGAAAACTACTCCTCTTGTCATATTTTAGTGGTGATGAAATTTGGTCCCTTCAAATTCACGATTAGGAGTGTTGGGTAACGTTCTTCGTCAAAAAAACCCGGGAAAAAAAAATGATCCTTCAGATTCACTCTCAGCACTGGTATGACAAAATGCAATGTCCATACCCAGCAATGAATATTAGGGTTTTGTCTGCCTGTGGGAAAGAGATGAGAATTGAGAGTGTGAAGCAAGGAACAGATCCGTAGCCCTCAGTTCAGATTCTGGGGATGATAGTTGACAGGTTTGATAAAACAGTTCAAAACTTCAGTCTTGTGCATTTAATGCGAGACAGTCGATCGGTCGAGATTTCGATCATTGACTGTTGGCAGCAGGTGTTGCACATTTAATGCACAACATTCAAGCTTCGCCCTTGATATAGAGAGGTCAAAGAGGGTTCTGCGGCATTTGGTGTTGCAGTGAAGAGACCCAACTAGTACGATTTATAACCCGATTACTTGGGTACCTTGATGAGATCATACAAGCCTAAGAGGTGATTTGAATTGTCAGGAATCAAACAATTCACCTGATTGAGATTCGTAATATTGTCAATGGGCATCAAGGCAGCAATCATTTTCCCTTCAGCCTTGCTACAACAAAAACCGATTCCCTCCGGTTGGGTGTATATGCCACCATAGATACTTAAAAACGGCAAGAGTGTGATTGGAATTGCCAAATTACAAAGAAACAACACATGTAGACAGATCTTAATTCATGATAGGCTTTTTTGATGCACAGGATTCCCGCATTGAAGGTTCCATCTCTAGAATCAACAAAGAAAGTGAATGTGTTGACGGGGGTAGTAGGTTCAAAACCTCACAGATAAGCTTAAAACTGAAGACATACTATACATCACCATTTTCACCAAAGGATGGAGGAAGCAGTTCCCCTTCACCAACGGTAATCAGTAGGTAGGCCTTATCGACTACATACAACTGGGAACCTAAAAGGATTTACATTACCTTCGGTTGGCATATAGAGGATTTACTTTCTCCTTGAATGAAATCCTCTCCTTTGGATCTGTAAAAACTAGACAGCAAAACCGAACAAAAACCTATAGTTGCCCTCCCAAGGAGTCAGACGTCGAATCCTGGCATTGCAAACTGGGATGCAAAAGCTTCAACATGGCTCCGAAGCTCAATAATATCTTTGTTGTTCTGGAGACCCTTAAGAAAATCCTTCTGTAATTTCCCATATTCCCTCTGCACAATACTTGCTATTTGTGCAGCCCTAAGGAGAAAATCAGCAATTGTCTCAAAATCGGCTTCTAGACAACCTCTAGTTGTCATGGCAGGAGTACCTGTTTTAAGGTAAAGAAAAACTATGAACACAAGGGCAGTTATAATGGTAACAAGCTTGAAAAGCTTCACAGGTTGTAGCTGAATAGAATATGAATTAAACTTTTACATACCAATCCTCACACCAGCAGGAGATATCGCACCATTATCACCAAATATAGCATTTTTGTTGACGGTGATGTGGCACATCTCACAGACTTTTTCATAGCATTTACCTAAAAAAATAAAAAAATAAAACATGGTCAGGACAAATCTTTGGAAACATCAGTGCCAAACAACTACATTGCTGTGGAATGGTTGGACAAAGCAGGCTGTTAGACGTCATTCGTAGGTTCTGGAACATGGGTAGTTTTGAGGTAATGTAATAATTCATGTGGGAGGGTCACATGGAAAGGTAGTTCGTAGGGGTATATATAGCGTGAAATTGAATTAGAGAGGGAGGGTGAAATGAGTTAGGTGTTTAGGGCAAGCTTGCTTGCAGTAGTGAACTGGGGTGAGTTCCCTGGATAGGTAGCAGTAGGCACCATCATGGTGTTTGTAAGGGAGTTATCAGTTTGTTAATGAATTCAATTGCATTTGTTTGTTGATTGCCATTCCATTCCTGTTTTACCAATTCCGTGAGTAAGAGTGTTGTTGAGGTTGCAGCATGAGGGGTGAGCTTGTTGCCGGAATCCTTAAAGAAACTACCAGAGCTGCAGGAGGTTTCAGAGGAATTAATTAGGGTCTTATCACAAGCATACCCAAAAATTTCAAGTTTCCTCTGCTAGGTGTAAAAAAGCCATTATTGAACAATCTCTAATGTTCACTGTCAAAGCAGAGTTAGTACACTGGATATGTTAACCTCTGTTTCAAACCCATATCTCCACTCAGAGACTGGACTTTTAATAAGTGCAGATTTAGGTAATTCTGAAAACAGGTGAAAAGCCGCATTACCCCCCCCCACTTTATCTCCACTCAGAGACTGGACTTTTAATAAGAAGTGGAGATTTAGGTAATTCTGAAAACAGGTGAAAAGCCGCATTATCCCCCCCCCCCCCCCCTTTCTTCTTGCTTCTTGAGCTTTTGGATTCTCTAAAACCTCAAAAACATGATGGTCCATATCTTCCAATTTAGCCATCCAAATCCAACCAAACTTGGAGGGTCACATCCTTATATCATTACAAACCCTCCAAGTTTTGACCCATTCTCCTAACCTTAGAAACCAATGAAGTTCTTGACAATGATCTACATCTATCCCAACCTTACCTGTTACAACATCGACAAATTTTGGGGATTATCTCCCTTTATCATCACTTACATTTTCCCCAAATTTTCATCCCCACCCAACCATAGTATCTCTTGATTCAAGACTTCCACCTTACTTCACTCTAAAATATCTCTATGACAACTTTTCCATAGATATCTGTTTGACACCTCACTTGACATTTGACCTCTAATAGCCCTTTATTACCACACCATCCAAATCCCATACCCAAAAATTATCCCAAGGACCTTTTTTGAGGTCTCCCTATTTCTACCCTAGAGATGAACTTAAAATTCAAGAGACCCTTTGTTGGACCCATTTGAGTTGGCTTTCTTAAAAGATCATGGTTAACTATCACTCATTCATTTGAGGCTATGTCACTCCATTGCTACTGGTGAGGAACAATAGCAATGCATGGCTGTGTAACCATCTTCTTCTCCATCCCCCCCCTCCCCCCTCCCCCTCCCCTGCCCCCAAAAAAAAAAAATTTATTCTTCTGAAATTTGTTGCAAGATCAAGCCCCTGCCCCCCCAAAAAAAATATATTTTATTCTTCTGAAATTTGTTGCAAGATCAAGTCCTTCTTCTCAGCCGTTCAACCTTCTGGCCTTAACTGTTAGTTGAACCATCCCCATTCCCAATTCTTCCTAGGCCTCTAAATTTCCCAAACCGCAAGTTTTCCTTTGCCATTTTGTTTTTGAAAATCCTAAATAACCAAAACCCATCAACAGCCTAATTCCATCATTAAAATCCATTCTAAATCAACCAAAAGCCTTCATCCATCATCCCCTTCATGGGATCCAACATTACAACCCCACCCCCTCACTCAAAACCCCAAAAACGCCTCCTTTCTTGAAATTTCAATCTCATGAGGAACCTAACCCCTCTAATTTCATCATAGCCCCAATTTACCATCAGTTTTCTGCCAAGTTGCATCCACAGCATGCTCAAACCCCCCCCCCCCCATTTTTCACCCCCCAAATCCACACCCTAAGCACTAGGATTCATCTCCTTGTGGACATTCGCAAAAACCTTACTTTTCAAGAAACACGCTTCACACCATCAGAATTGCCCCAATTTCGGGTTGCACCATCTGTACCCCTTCCCCTTCATTTGATCCTAACCCAACAACCCATTCAAAACCCTAAAAAAGTCCTGACCATCCCATCTCACCAAGATCCCAAAGATCCTCACCCAACTGATAGACATCCTAACCTCTACCCCACGATCAATCATTGAATCCTTCACCTTAACCCTAATCTACCATATGCACTTGCATTGATCCATAAAACCTCTTATATCTTGGCTCCTTAGCTGAATCTTTTCAATCTAAGGCTACATCAATAGCTTCGCCCACTTCGTTTGTGTTTAGATTAAAATAAAGCTTACTCATATTTCTTATCCCTAGCCAATTGGATGATATGTAAAATTACAAAATAAGCATATAATATAAATGAAGACAGAGATACAGGGGGAAAAGAGAGGGAAAGCTACCTGTTAACCCTAAGGTTCTTAGATCCCAAAGTAACAAATGGTTGTCTGTTCCTCCAGTGACCAATCTGCATTTTCTTCTCAGCAAACAACACGCTAAAGCCTGTGCATTCTTTTTCACCTGTTTTATATATGCTTTGTACTCAGGAGTAGCCACCTGTTTTAAGGCTATTGCAAGTGCAGCTATGTGATTATTGTGAGGTCCACCTTGCATTGAAGGAAAAACAGCAAAGTTTATTCTTTCCTCAAAGTCATATTGGTCACTGTCATCTCCCTGACTCAGAAGACCCCCACGCTTTCTTGGCTTTTTTCCCTTTCTATAAAATATTATACCTCCCCGAGGACCCCTGAGATTTTTGTGAGTTGTCGAGGTAACAATATCACAATACTCAAAAGGGCTTATGCATTCCTGTAGAAGGCACATTTAGACACAATAACAAGAAAGGATGGTCATTGTGAAAGTTGAGAACATCTAGAACCCATATAACCATAGAAATCCAAGGCAAAAATAACTCAAAACATTTCCTGCACAATATAAGAGTGTAAGTGCAAAGACCATTCAGAGAAAATGAAATACCCGTCACAAATAGCAGCAAGAAGTATGGTAACTAAAAAAGCATTACAGAAAAAGTACTGACTAAACTAGATATCGTTGTAACGTCTTAAAGAACCTGATCAAAGAATCGCAAATAGCATGATGATAACTAAGCAGGCATTTGATAAAGCTCATAGAAAACTTTTTTTCCGTTTCATGTGCTGAGAACAAAAAAACAACTGAATTGCATTTAATAAATTGGTTCATTTTTTGTGCTTGAAAAATGAACCAAGTTTAAATCTCAATCAAAAAACAGTATTTACAAAACGCCTCAGAAATGTGCCCCCTTTTTTTTCCAAAAACAAATTGAACAAAAGTGTGCCCACAAAGGAAAAGCCCCAAACATTCGAGGACTCCAATATCTCTCTCAAAGTGGTCTGCAAATGGTAACCCTCCTCTCTAATATCTGGCTCTTCTTCGCGGTCATACTATCTCTGTTTCTCTCTACGCAACTCCAGCGTCTCCTCCATTGTTGATGGGCTGTTGATGCTCCAGTTTCAGGTGGCGGTGCCAGAGATGGCAATTTGATGATATTTGCAGGTGCAGATGAAGGCATCATTTGGTGGTGGTCTCCTCTGTTTGAGTTTATGATTGTCTCTGATCGGCTGCCAGTTCTGATTCAGAGTGGGAGAGATTCTTACCTTCTGATACCCACCAGATCTTATCCTCATCGGTTTCACCAGCGCCGCCCAATCTCTCGTCTAAGGAGGAGCATTTTCTCCATCTATCCAATGATCCCCTTCTCCATCTCTTCCCTCCCTCACCCACCCTAATCAGATATTCTGTAACTATTATCATTAAACAGATGACTACAAACTTCATAGCAAAAACCTAAAATTTCTATCTCAGATTATCATTAAGTGTTGTTCTACTTGTTGCCTGCTGAATTGTTCTCTCATACAGACCTAAAACCTTAAATATTTCAGGTTTCAAATTATTTCCTTGAGGTTCAAGAGCTCCTTTTCAATTGGTTATAAGATATTTTTCATTGTCATTTTTGTACTTGTTAAAGTGAAATTCCACCCAAAAAACAGTTTTTAGAACGTGTTTATCAAACGTATTAACTCCGCCAGCTTGTAATGGAGAAAGAGTTCGTAAATATAATTTGTGCATATGCACCTCAAATAGGATTGGATGAAAGTCTAAAGCTAGAATTTTGGAAAAATATGGATGGATTAATGCAAGGAATTCGTCAAGGAGAAAAGATTATCATAGGAGGTGATCTAAATGGACATATTGGAAAAGATCAAAGAGGCTATGAGTATGTACATGGAGGATATGGCTTTGGAGAGAGGAACGAGGAAGGGATCTCAATTTTAAATTTGTTGTTGCTTTTGATCTATCTACTATAAATACTTACTTCAAAAAGAGAGAGGAGCATTTAATTACCTTCAAAAGTGGACATCATGGAAGTCATATAGATTTCTTCCTAACTAGAAGGACTGATAGATTTTTGTGCAAGGATTGCAAGGTGATACCAGGGGAAAGCTTAACAACACAACATAGACTTGTAGTCTTGGATATATGCCTAACCCCAAAAACTCATAAAAGGTGCAATCCCAATATAAGATGGTGAAACTGAAAAGGAGAGTGCTCGAAATCCTTCGCTAATGAAGTAGTCAAACAAGGAAAGTGGGATTTTAAGGAGAATACTAATGCGATGAGAAATGAGATGGCTGTGTATCAAGAAGGTGACTAAAAATGTCTTAGGTGAATCAAACAGAAAGCTCCATTCTTATAGAGAGACTTGGTGGTGGGATAGTGGGGTTCAAGCTGCCATTAGGAATAAAAAAGTTAGTTTTAAGACATGACAAAGAACTAAGGATGTCAATGATCTTCAAAGGTATAGGTTCGATAGAAATGAAGCTAAGAAAATTGCGGGTAAAGCAAGGGGGAAAAAATATGAAGAGTTATACAATAAGTTGGACACGAAGGACGGGGGAAAATCTATTTATAAGATTTTTTTTTTTTTTTGGTAGAAATTTATAAGATAGTTAATATGAGGGATAGGAAGAGTAGAGATCTTGACCATGCTAGATGTATTAAAAATGGAGATGGTAAAGTACTAGTATGTGATAAGACCATTAAGAAGATATGGGAAGTTTATTACTTTATTTCTCTAGTCTACTAAACGAGCATACTTCAAGCATATATAATTCAGACGATTACACCATTCACCAATGCACTAATTTTCGAACTTATATACGGAGAATTTTGATGTCCAAAGTAAAAGAAGCACTACGGAGGATGAAACTCGGCAAAACACAAGCTCCTGATGAAATCCCAATAGAAGTATGAAAGAGCTTAGGAACCCATGGACTACTTTGGTTGACTACGTTGTTTAATAAGATTACGAGTATAAAGAAAATGACAGATGAATGGAGGAGAAGCATCATGGTTCCAATTTACAAAAATAAAGGAGATATTCAAAGTTGTAATAACTATAGGGGCATTAAACTGATAAATCATACTATGAAATTATGAGAGAGAGTAATTGAAACCCGTTTGAGGCACTTAACTACAATTACAAAGAACCAGTTTGGGTTTATGCCGGGAAGATCTACAATGGAGGCTATTTACCTAATTAGAAGACTTATGGAGAGATATAGAGAATGTAGGAAAGACCTTCATATGGTATTTATTGACCTAGAAAAAGCTAATGATAGAGTTCCTAGAGTGGTAATTTGGTAAGTACTAGAGAATAGAAGTGTTGCAAGTAAATATGTATACATAGTTAATGATATGTATGATGATTCGGAGACAAGTGTAAGAACCGTGGGCAGACAAAGTAATGAATTCCCAATTATAGTTGGGCTACATCAAGGATCAACTTTAAGCCTATATCTATTTGCATTTGTAATAGATGAATTAACCAAAGACATTCAAGATAAGGTCCCTTGGTGTATGGTTTTGCGATGATATGTGTTGATAGATGGACTCAGGGGTTAATCCAATTAGAATCATGGAGGCACTTTGGATAAGGGCTTTAACTGTGACAGCGATTCTTTTTCACTTTGTCCGTCGGGCAACTGGTGGTGCACTTGATGATATGGATATTCCTCGTGATTGTTTTAGGTCTTGGTTCATTATTCGGGTGATCGGGTGATGTTTCCTAGTTATTGGGTGATGAAGTGGAGGGGTGGGGGTTTGTGTTGACATATTCCATTAAAGTTATAAAAACTTCTATTGTTCACAGCTATGATAAACTTAGTGTAACAAAAATGAGGATGCTAAGATGGATGAGTGGCAAAACTAGGAAGGATAAGAAAATGAATGATCATATTAGAGTTGGTTTGTGAGTTGCTCCTATAAGTGATAAGCTTTGAGAAAGTCATTTGAAGTGGTACGGCAATGTTCAACGAAAACCTATAAATGCCTCTGTACGGAGAAATGATATAATCTAGATTGAAGGGACTAGAAGAGCTAGGGGTAGACTTAAGATAACCTTAAGAGAAGTGGTGACAAAGGATATGCATAACTTAGGCCTTGTATCTAGCATGGCCTCACACAGAACTGATTGGAAGTCATGAATCCATGTAGCCGACCCCATTTTGTTCGGACAAGGCTTATTGTTGTTGTTGTTGTTGTTGTTGTTGTTGTTGTTTATCAAACGTATTCTAGTTTTGAAAATGTTAAAGAAATCTTTTAGGGAAGTGTTTATCAAATGCTCAAAATAAATGTAAAAACATTTTTTTAAGCATAGAAACACCAAAAAATTGTTTTTCGCAAAGAACTATGCTTCTAGGCTAGAAACGTTATCAAACGCATACTAAGAGTGTCTGTATTCCAGAGAACAAGCAAGTAGACTAATAATTAATGACATAGAAAAATATCAATCTATTTGTTGAGGCCAATGATCAAATCAAGATCCAAAACAAATAAAGGTTTGTGCTTTTGTTCTGTTTTTTCATAAATTATCACTCCATAAAAAGGGACAAAAAACATTTACGGCAGATATTTTAGAGTATTTGAATTATAATTTGTGATAAAATGAGCTGCAATATATTTTGCACTGACCACCATACCTATGTCAACATGTCATTCACATAAAAAGCATATCTGCAAAACACCCAATTTCCAATCACTGAACTCTTCAGTACCTATAACTGTATATTTTCCTAACTATTTTCACATATATATATTAATAAGAAACGTAAAAAAAAAAAAGGGCACCATGAAGAAAATGAGTGAGAAACAGTGCAAGGAAAGCAACAAGAGTTCAGAAACTTTTCAGAAGTTGAAAACCACATAAAAATAGCATCCACACCTTAGCCGCCACAAGACCACTGATATGAGCCATATCACACATCAACACTGCTCCACACTTATCTGCAATCTGTCTGAACCTCGCATAATCCCACTCACGTGGATACGAACTCCCACCACAGATAAGGATCTTTGGGCGGAAATCAAGTGCCCTACCCTCAAGCTTGTCATAATCAATGTAACCCGTCTGTGGGTTCACCTTATATGGAAGACTTTCAAAGAAGATTGAAGCACCAGAGACCTTTTTCCCACTAGGCGTATAATAACCATGGCTCAGATGCCCACCTGATGGGGAATCCAAGCCCATGATTCGATCCTTAGGAAGAAGAAGACCGGTATAGACAGCAAAATTAGCTGATGTGCAGGAGTACGGTTGAACATTTACTCCCCAATGTTCAGGACTAAGATGAAAAGCAGCCAAAGCTCTCTCGCAACAAAGAGATTCGATTTGATCAATGTATTGGTTACCACCATAATACCTCGCACCAGGCATTCCTTCCGAATATTTGTTCGTCAGATGACTACCAAGAGCTTCCATCACAGCTCTGCAAACGAAATTCTCTGAAGCTATCAATTCAATTCCTTTAAATTGCCTCTGTTTCTCATTCTCCATAATCTCGTGAATTACAGGATCAGCAACAGAGAGTGCCTGATCGCCCCAAGCGCGTACCGCATTTCTCCTCGCCTCAAGGCCATGTTCAATCGATGTTCTCTTTGACGCATTCAAAGAAGACGAAGATGTAGAAGAATCTGAATCTCTCCTCCTCTTCAAACACATGGGATGACCCAGAAGACTAAACTGCTCGTCTTCTCTCTGTTCATCCTCTTCGAACTTCTCTTTATCAGTCCATACCTCAGTCTCTCGATTCTCCGGTTGTTGCTCGAGCAACTGTAACGGAATCGATGGAACCGAGTGAGAAGGATCACGAAAGCTCGTATCTATCTGTAACGTGATTGAATCGTCAGCAATTGGCGCCCGTGCATACACTGGCGAAGCATGAGACGGATGAAGCCCTAGCGAGAGACTCGATTGTGGTTGCGACAGATTCATAATTGAACTAAATTTCTAAGATTCCAAAATCAAACCATAAACTTCCGAAAACATTAGAGGGGAATTCAAGGACTGGAAAAACCGTAACAGCAGCAGAAACAGCGACAACAGCTGCAATAACGCCTGAAGCAGTAGCAAAAACGATAGCTGAAAGTTGATTGCCCGTTTGATGCAGGGGTATGTTCCATAGAAATCTCCCCAAATCCTAATCCTGACCTTCCGATCAAGAGCTTCCGATCAAGAGAGAGACACGAAGGGAATTGCAGAGAAGAAAAATGCAGTAGTTTTCGTTGATTTATAGGCGTAGCTTTCACGGACTCAACGAGGGCCTCGCAAGTCGCAAGGGTTGGGTTTCTTAAATGCCACTCTGCCAGCACCTTGGTGTCCATTTCGGGACCGGTTCGAATTGAACCAATTGGTCTGCCAACCTCAGGATCGGTTCGAATTGAACCAATTTTTCAGCCACAGACCGTTTCCGCCCTCGTAGGTGATCGATCACTAATTAGTCATCCTCAAAATCCGGGATCAGCTCCTAGGTGGTTTCCAACCACAAAAACAGTGGGGCCCACATGTGAAAATATGAATATTTCTTTTCTTTTCCCAAAATGTGTTTTTCACTTGATTCAAATAATTTTACTCTTCATTTTCCTTTAAAATATTGATTATTTTACTTATTCTACCCAAAAAAATAAAATTATTTTCTCCAATTTTGTGTATTTTTTCACAGATATATTATCAACATGATGTAGAGCGGTTAAAAGCCCAACCTCTCACGGAGAGGTCTTGGGTTCGTATCCATCCGGCGGCACTTATATTAGTATTACTCCCCCCACCCTATATATAAACTCTTCGGATTCAAAAAAAAGATGATGTAGATACAAGCCATCTTCAACCATGCACATAGAGTAAACTATGGACCTAGTAGGCTAGTAATCAATTCTTTTTGAGTATGTAGTGCTTAGGTTAAGTGAAATACTAAGATGAACAATTAGCTACTCACTTGTTACTTTATTTGGAGTATAACGAGCCGTGTTGACTTTGGTACTTATTCACTGGATCAGGTTTGGATCCTTAAGATGTTAATATGTAGATTTCTTAATTAAAATTATATCTCAGTTGTTCTAGAGAGGACAAGTCCTAATACTTGATTTCTTTTGGAGTCCCCTAACGTGTATCTATGACAAGGCTTTTCTTAGTTTAAACTCTCTACTTAAATATTTCAAGGTGTAATTCATAATAATATTACATTATCAATTGGTTTGGTTATTGCTTAAGCCTAAAACATGGGTAATTTCATCTGGACCCCTTGGACTTATGGTATTTTTCCGGGTGAATATTTTCCCATCATTAGCTTCAGATGGACAAACTCGTATCACTTTTTGGAGGTTAAAGATCAATTGTGCTATATTAACCTGAGGAGATTACAGATCAACCCATTATTCGTCTCCCAATCCTCCATCGCCCAAAATCCCCCACCAAATTTATTCGAAGGGCACAACCCCCCCCGAGGGGGGGGGGGGGGGGGGAGGGGGGGGGGGGGGGGGGGGGAAAAAGGGGGGGGGGGGGAGAGAGTAGGGATGGAGAGGAGGAAAGAGAAAAAAAAAACAACACACCACCCCCCCCCCCCCCACCACACCACAAACCCACTCTGCTTAAAAAAAAAAAAAGGATGGGGGGGGGTTTTTTTTTTCGAGAGAGTAAAAAAAAAAAAAAAAAAAAGGGGAAAAAGAAAAAAAAAGGGGGAGGAAAAATGTGTTTTCAAGTACCATGTCGATGAAATTAGTGGACAAATAAGTGATTATTCATCTTGGCGTGTCTCGCAAAAGTCTATCTGGCTTATAAACTTATTACTTGTTGTGTGAATATCATGAAGAAAACTAAATTTGTACACTTTAATCTTTGGGGGGGGGGGTTTGGACTACGGTAAATAAGGAGTTGTTTTGTAAATTAAAAAACTTTAAACTTAAAGTAAAAATAAAAAATGGCTTTGTAAGGGCCCCTTCTTGAGGCCCCATAGGTTTAATTATATTACATTATGGGGGGAACCAATTGGTTTGGTTATTGTCTTAAGGGGGGGGGGGTTTTTCCCGGGGGGGAAATCCCCTAAAACATTTAAGAACCGGTTAGACCAGTCTCAAGTTTCAACCTGCTCGTTTAAACACAAAAATATACTCTTTTCTTTATTTGCATAAACATAAGAGACCTGAGAAGTCAGTAGACCAAAAAAATTTATTAATTAAATAGAAAATAAAGGAAGAAAGCAAAATAGACGTTAACTATAGCTGTCAAAAAAGTAATGCGGCTGGAATTGCAGTTTTATTCAGTGGGGCCATGGGAACTTAGACACATTTTAAGACTACATTCATTTTGTGTTCTACGAAGACTTTTGGTGTTAGATGGATGGGATATGATTTCTTTTTAGATACGAGAAAGAATATAAAATTAGGCGGACTTTGAAATATTATTGCACTTTTACCAAAAAAAAAAAAAAAATATTATTGTACTATTCTCACATTTTTTCTTTATACGTTCACAAGAGAGTTTAGACTTTCTATGTGCAAGAGATGTGCTCCTCATACACTCTTCGACTTCACATTTAAAATGGGGTCCACTATTGAACATTACAAAGTAAAATAATTGTGAATTCATTATTGCTTGATACTAAAATACTTAAGAATTGATCACACAATTCTCGAGTTTCAACCTATTGGTCTAAACACATATAAAATATATATATATATATATATATATATATATATATATATATATATATATATATATATATATATATATATAAATTTTTTTCTTACTTATTTGCATGGACAAAGAAGACCTAAGAGGTCACAAATCCTGAAAATAGCATATATTAATTAAATATCAAAAAAGGAAGAAGCATTGTAGTTGTCAAAAGAAGGAATGTGGCTAGAGTTGCAGTTTTATTAGTGGGAACTGTGGGAACTTGGCCATATTTTTGGACTACATTCATGTTGTGTTCTAGAAAGTCTTTTTAGATAGGATATAATTTCTTTATTGGAAAAAGATAGAATAAAAAATTAAGTACAAAAGGAATATTAACGGAAAAGTCTTTTTTAAGTTTGAATTTGTTCATTTTGAATCTGGGTCCTTCACTCTTTCTTTCTTTGTATTTATTTATTTCTTTTCTTTTCTTATATTCTTTCTTTCTTTTATTGTTTATTCCTTTCCATCGTTTCTTAAGTCCCATAGGTTTGATCTAATCCTGTAAAAGCTGACTTATTTTCTCATTGAGTGAAGGGTACGAAATAAATAAGATTGATTTTTAATATACTATATGAAATCTTCGATTTTTCCTCTTCTTATGTCCTTATCCCATAGGTATAGTGTTTGGATCAATAGAGAACTCTTTCTTATGTATAAATTGATATTATTACATTCCAATTCTTTCTCATACTTTCTAAGGAAAATCTTGAATTGGTTCCCAAATTGATGGGTTAGTGTGAGCTTATCTATGCATTTATGCACTCTTCGAATAAGAATCAATTTTCTAAAAGATCTTGGCTTTCGTGCTTTGCAGGTGTCATTCAAGACCCTTTCAATGACCTATGTCATGTTGAAGGGATATCTATATGATACGATCAACTGTGGAAGGCCCACAATAGCAACGGAATCGAAAAAGTATAATGTATACAAAAAAGGCAGCTCTTTTCTATATACTTTATATTTTAGTATTAGTTAATGATATGGGCTTGGTGAATCCTTTCTTCTGTGATGAACTGTTGGCACTAATCCTACATCTTGTCTTTGTGGACCGAGGAAGGGGGGGCTCAACGGGAAGATGATTGTACCATGAGAGAAGTAAGGAAGTCATCATGTTTCAAACATACAATGTGGATTATGGCAATGCAATGTAGTTGGACTCTGATGTTGATCCGAATGAATCAACCTTTCCATGAAGGAAAATCTTTGCCTGCTAGGCAAGAGGATAGCAAGTTACAAATTCTATCTCGGTTGGACATGCATTTCTATTACTATTAAATTCATGAATGAAATAGTTAATGGTGGGATTACCATTCTCCTTTGTGTAGTGATCATATCAATGAATTTGTATTAGTATTATTATAATTGGTGACACGGGGATTTTCAATCCTCTACTCTACCAGTTGAGCTATCATGCCTATTCCTAACGCTCATTTAATTAGAGTTCTTAGGTCTATGTCAATTGAAGGACTAAAAAAACATTACAAAGTCTTACCCATGCCTTGAAAACTTTTGGATATTCAAAAAATAAAGCTTTGTAAGTTTCATTAAGATTAAGAATAGTTATATGGATGGTAAATGATTCAAATTCAAATGGGAATTTCTTGCTCATAAGATGTCCAGTCGTACGTATATCTTATATCTTATATATTACATACGACAAGACTTTTGGTAAGAGAGAAAGGTTTTTGCTTGCATTTGTTTGTGTAAGAAAAAAAAATGGTAGTGTGTGTGAAACATAACTAAATTTGAGAAGGAGAACGATGATTAAATTGGAATCACTGACGGGAAGAAGAAAAAAAGAATACGGAATAAACAAACCTTCCCCTTCTTCTTTTCTTTTCCCTTTTTTTTTTTTGGGGGGGGGGGGATAGGGGGAGTATTGAGGGACATAAACCCTCACAATTTATAAAGTTGACGATTTTCCTATTACTATAAAGTTTCATTGTTGTCAATATTGACATGTAGAACGAGAGTCAATCTTTATTTAGTCCGATTAATAAGTTCTTCAAAAGATCCATCAACCTGTGGAGTGAATTGTTCAATCATTGAATATTTGGTTCTTTGAAATCAATTCCAAGGAATTTTTTCCATTTTTCACATAAAAAATACAACACAGACACGACTAGTCATTAATCATTTGATATTCTATTTTAGGACATATACATCTATCTTCAATTCATTATAGATGTAGAATATAAGATTAAGTACAACAAGAATATTATTAAACTATTGTCACCTCTCTCCATTACACATTCACGAGGGAATTCGAACTTTTTACCCGCAAGTGATGTGCTCTTCTTATACATTTTCACTTTACATTTAAGATATGGACCTACTTTTGAACACTGACAAGGTGGACTATAGATAGGACTACCTCCTAAATATGTGGTGGAAAGGATATGAGGAATTGTATTATCTACCTCATGAAAAGTTCACTTTTCATCCACCTTATCAATGCTTGGAAATGAACCCATATTAAATTTAAAGTAAAGAGGTATAAGGATAATGATATTAAGGGTAGATGATCCCAACTCGTTAGGGTAACCTCCTGTAAAAATAATTAGAACTTGAATAGGAGTTCAAGTCCGAATCCTCTATCTCAATTGATGATGGATGTGTTTCACTCACACTCCTTCACCACACATTTAGGAGGAGGTCATCTACCTCAGTAAGGATCCCAACTTTAAGAGTTTAGTGTATGAGAATGTGACAAATGTGACACATGGAACATCTACAATCAGGCATTTACAGATTCAAATTTCATTTGGGAAAATTTGCAGCACTACCTCCCCCCCCCCCCCGCCCCCCCGTCTCCCGTAAACAATTTTTTTTATTAGTCAAACCCCTATAGGGCTGACCAAATATACCTCAAAGCCACCTTACTTTTAGTCAACCCAAGGGTCAAATCATACAGCACCCAGTGAGGAAATCATACTTAAGTGCCAATATAAGCAAGTTAAATATCTCAAAAGGACAAGAATAACTTTGAACGGAAAACCCACACTCGACTCATTTTTTCGTCTACCTCTACTTCCTCTTCTAATATCAAGCCCTCAACCCATGATTAGCAGTTCCGGGGATTCCTTGTCATCCATAACTCAATAACGGAGGTTGCTCTTGCGCTATGGCAGATAAGTTCAAATTTGATTAATAATGCCGGTAATTCAGTTGGGATTTCTTTTTCCGTTTCCCCTTACAAATTATTCTCCCGCGAAATTTTCAACCCAGAATCTAAACCATTTCCCGCCAGAATTCAAGTCCCTTAACACAACGGTTGAAAATGCCGGTAACAAGCACACGAGAGAACGACATCTGTCGAACCCTAAAGCCCTTGTCACTGGTTTTCGGGCAAATTCGGAAAACTCTAATGGAAGCGCCAGAAGCCATGATGAGATCAACCAATGTCTCAACCTCTTGAAACGCTGCAGTTTAGATAGAACTGGTAGTTATGATCCTAGGCAAATCCATGCCTGGGTTGTGAAGTTGGATGCTTTAGGTGGCAACAGATTAGTTATAAACAAGCTAGCAATCACGTATGCCAAGAATTTGAGCTTCTTAAGGGAAGCGCGCCAGTTGTTCGATCAAACTCCTGAAAGAACACCTCCTGCTTATGCTGCTTTGATTTGTTCATATTGCTTATCACAGCAATGGGAGGAAGCTGTTTTAGTATTTGGATTGATGGTTCAAGAGGGTCTACAACCTGATAGATATCTTGTACCAACTATTCTCAAAGCTATTACTGCGCTTCAGAGTTTGGAGATGGGCAGAATGATTCACGGGTATGTAACAAGGAAGAAGTTGGAGTTGGATGTTTTTGTTGGTAATGCTCTTATTGATATGTATGCCAAATGTGGGGACCTGAGATCGGCAAAGTGTGTATTTTATAGCATGCAAGAAAAAGATGTTGTTTCATGGACCACCCTTGTTTCTGCATTCATGGAGGAAGGACTTTTGGTTGAAGGCAGGGATACTTTTGATTCCATGCAATTGACTGGTGTAAAACCTGATTTAATCTCCTGGAACTCACTGGTTTCAGGCTTTGCACGGAACGGGGAAATAGATGTGGCTCTCCAATTATTAGAAGAGATTGAAGATAAAGGTTTGAAGCCTGGTGTCAGTTCTTGGAATGGAGTAATCTCAGGTTGCATTGAAAATGGGTACCATGAAGATGCCCTGAATGTATTTTACGAGATGATGTCATTCATGGAGCCAAATTCTGTAACAATTGCGAGTATACTGTCTGCTTGTGCAGGCTTGAGAGATTTGAATTTGGGAAGGGGAATGCATGCCTATGCTCTTAAAGGTGGAATATCTGGGAACATATTTATAGGGGGATCTCTAATTGGTATGTATTCAAAATGTGGGAAAACTAATTATGCTGAGAGAGTGTTTATGGAGATAAAGACCAAGAACACTGCTGTTTGGAATGAGATGATTGCAGCTCGTGTGAATGAGGGGAAAATGCAAGCTGCAATGAAACTTCTACACCTGATGCAAATTGAAGGCTTAAAGCCTGATTTGATTACTTATAACACAATACTGACTGGTTATGCAAGGAAAGGATCAAAGCTTGATGCCTATAAGTTTGTCTTAGAGATGGGTTTGAAGCCCAACATTACTTCATTTAACGTACTAGTCTCGGGTTTTCAGCAATCAGGTCTTAGTGGTGAAGCTTTGAAAATTTTTCGCATCATGCAACCTGGTTCAAAAATTACCAAGACCATAATAGACGGTTCATGTGGCCATTGTCCTCCTGAATTGCTGAGTATTTCAGCCAAACCAAACCCTGTGACTATTACTAGTGCTCTTGCAGCTTGTGCTGATATGAATTCTTGGTTACATGGGAAGGAAATCCATGGGTTCATTCTGAGGAATGACCTTCAGCCCAACATCTTTATCTCAAGTTCCTTGGTTGACATGTATGCAAAATGCCATGATATTGGTTCAGCAAGAAAGGTTTTTCAGCAGATTGGGGATAAAAATATAGTTTCTTGGAATGCTTTGTTATCCGGTCACAATTTCAATGGCGAGCCTAGGGAGTGTATAAAACTATTCTGGAAAATTCTGGATGATGGCCTCATTCCAAGCATGGTTACCCTTGTTATTCTCCTTTCAGCTATCAGTGATGTAGCATCTTTGACGTTAGGACAAGAATTACATGGTTATATTTTGAAGCTTTGCAAATTTGAGGAATCTACTGTTACACTTGCTAGTGCTTTGATAAACATGTATGTAAAATGTGGAAGCATTATAGCTGCCAGGTCAGTGTTTAAGTCTGAAGTTGAGAAAGATGTGGCTGTGTGGAATGCCATGATATCTGGTTATTCAGTTAATGGAATGGCAAAAGATGCAATTGCATTATTTGAAGAAATGGTACAGACTGGTATCCTGCCAGACCACATTACATTCACTGCACTTCTTTCATCTTGTATTCATCAGGGACTGGTGAAAGAAGGATGTGAATATTTCAATTCCATGGAAAGTACCTATGGAATTAAACCTGCGTTGGAGCATCATACATGCATTGTTGGTATCATGGGCAGCGCAGGTTTGCTAGAAGAGGCCTTGGACTTTATTGGAAGAATGCCATATAGACCTGATGCTTGTGTGTGGGGAAGTCTTCTACGAGCATGCAGGGTCCATTTAAATCCAGAGATAGGAGAAAGAGCAGCGAAGGCCCTCTTTGAGCTTGAACCAGGTAATGCTTCAAACTATATTCTCATTTCCAATATCTTTGCCACAGCTGGAATGTGGGAATCGGCTAGAGAAGTAGTTAATATGATGAGTGCCCATGGGTTGATGTCTATTAAGGAATGCAGCTCCATAGATGTCAGTAACACAACACACACCTTTAAAGCAGGGGAGAGTTCACATCCCAAGTTGGAGGAGACTTTGGAGATGTGGGATAAGTTGTCCAGTGAAATGGAAAATGCAGGATACTTTCCCATTGATCCCGTTTTAGAGAATGAAGAGATTGATGTATTTTCATGTACACACACTGAAAAGCTAGCTATTTGTTTTGGTGTCATTTCTATAGCTTCTCACCATCCAATCTCTGTCTCAAAGAATGTGAGGATGTGCATTGATTGCCACACATCAGCAAAACATATATCCAAGATTACTGAAAAGGAAATTTTTGTGAGGGATGGTTGTTTCTATCATCGTTTCAAAGATGGGATGTGCAATTGCCAGGATAAATGGTGAAGCATGGTGGGAATGGATGCATAATCAAGTGCCACACACCTTGTAATATGGTGATGTAATTAAGAGTGATTTGATACAACAATTATACATGTTTATAGCACAGGCTCTTATAAAAAGACTTAAATTAGCCATTGAGGTTTTAGCAGATTCCTCTCCTGTTGTGGCTTGAGGCTTTGAGATATAATTGACAACATCCTTCTTTTCCATAAGGCAGCTCGAGGGTTTCAAAGGCAGGATCATTCCCTTCTTGTTGCACTTGTGCTTGGCATCCATAATATGGATTCTGAACTTTTCAATACTAGTTAATGCTACCCTCTTGTTATTTTGAGTGTAAGGTGGGGATTAGATAAGACAGGTATACCTCCTTTGTTTTTATGATCCTTTGTATAAGGTGGGGAAGGGTTGTCCAAATCTTAGGTAATCTGACAACTTCGCGAGATCTAATCCAGCCAGTTTTTAAATGCAAGGCCTTGAAGATTACGCAGTGGGTTTTTGGTGACCTCACGAATTTCGTCAAGAGCTTCCTCCACCTCCATTTCTTCTGTTATGGAAGCTCTAGATATATGGATACCTCTTAACTAAAATATGTTTTGAATATTTCTAAGGGTTATTCCACAAATCAAATATTTAGGGTCCCATCAAAATCATTTGTCCACAAATGTTCACCGATTTTACATAGACATCCAGAGAAACTATAATTATGGTTTTTCCCTCGCCATCGATATTTCAAATCTTCTGGAGTTTTAATTACATAATCGTTACCAGTCATTATTACAAAAGCTCAACATCATCGACCTCGACCTTACCTTCAGTGGCCTGGACAGCAACCAGACAGCCTTGGTCCTTGGGATAACTTGTAGGTTATAGGCCCCACAACCGATCAATAGTGCCTGTAGGTTAACCTTTTATGGACCTTCCGATTGATTATAATGCACAGCATACTAACTTTTGGTGCCTCAGTGTCGAAGTCCACTATTCTGAGCTCAACCACAAGGGAACTGCACGGGTTATGGAACAAAATCTTGAACTTGATTCACCACTGTACATGAATAGCTGAGATGAACCCGGAGTCTCAGAATTCTGTTCCACTGATCCTTACAACTATACAGTACGACTCACCATGGGTATCTCTGACCATCACTAAGTATCTACTCTCATCACGCCAGCTGCCAGGGTTCCTCCATCACCTTAGATTCTCTCTCAGCCCCAAGAACATATGGTCCAATCTTGAATCCTCAAATCCAAACCCATGTCCCCAATTGGCTCAGATGTGACAGTTGGGACCGATGACAGGACCTTACAATCTAACACATATAGACATCATGCACGACGAGCTCTGCGCATATCACATCTGCTCCACAATCAATAAGAGTTACAAACTTCTCAGTGTATCCACTCTGTCAATGACATCCAGAGCCTTGATCCTGTCAATATCCAAATCAATTACAGGAAGGGCAGATGAATGAGTAACGGGGAAGAATTCCTTCTTGCTTTCATTCGTTGGTGAGTGACTACTACTCTTGCTCAGCCTATTGTACTTGCTTAACTTGCTCTTCACAGTATCAAATTCCTGACTTTTACTTATTCCTGGAGTCAGTTTCCTTTTATTGACATCACGCAGCATCTCCTGGTCTTCAACAGTAAGGGAAAGTGACAGAGCATTTGGATTGGGTGAGGACAGTGTATCTGATTTTTGTTTAGGAGAGCGGACTGGTGATTTAATAGGAGATCTTGTACCATGACTGAGCCCAACTCTTGACTGGGAAACGAGATGGTGAAGCCACACTACCAATTCAAGTATATAAGCTTCAGTCTTCTCCTTATCAGCATGGTGAAGTGTCTCCAGTCGAATTAAGTCAGTTTGCCCAGCTTGCTTTCGGTTAATCTCAGACCTGGAAAACACAGAAACCAGAGCATTTTGCATTTCATCTTGGTTAATCATGAAAGCTTTTACAGGAAAGGGGGAAAACAATAAAATAGTCAATGACCACTTACCCTGTATTCGCCCACTCGCCAACCCAACCAAAACCATGATGGGCTCTGACTTAAACAAAGTTTGCAGTAGGAGACAAAAGAATAATTACTAACAGAACAAGGAAATGAAGAAAGATGACATGATAGAGAATACACTAAATAAGAATTTTCAAGAGGCCAGCAACTTTACTTTGTTGTGTTGGTAGCAATTGGAACAAGCCACTGCAGACTTTTCTCCATCTCAGCTCTGATTTGTGTAACAGTGAGCTGCAAAATAGTCAGTGATGAATCAGTTAAACCAAATGAGCAATCTGAGGCAATAAGTCGAGAGTTCTTTAGTAATCAATTCTAGCTGGCACAAAAAGTCTACTAGAAACGTTAAAGTGGTATTGCATGAGCAAGCATAGATGAACTATTTAATCAATGAATACCTCTTCTTTGATTTGAAATGACTGCAATTTAGCACGTAAGGCCGATTTTATAGAAGGTGGCAGTCCTTGGTATAATGTATCCCTGGAATTTGAAGGCACAGAACTAGACCGGGAAACCTGATTAAATACAGATACTTACTCAGAAAAAATCCAGCCACATGAATTAACAGAAAGTGTATCCATTATCCTAGCCTATGGATATGAGAGTTTATGGTATTTTATGAAGCACACTGACAAATGCAGAAGAGAAACAAATTTGAAGTACAAAAAGACATAACAAAAGTTGAAAAATCATCAAAAGTGTCAAAGAAAGCAAAATGCATCTGCGGTGACTTGACCAATTCTTTATATTAGCTAAAGCAGTATACATCAGTGCACAGCTATTTGAAAATATAGAGGAAAACAAGATCCTAAGCTCAAGAGAAATATGCATAACATCAATCTAGAAGAAAGAATGATGGAAGATGATAGAAGTTCTACAATATCATGATGTGGCCACAATTGAATGACCAATAAACCAAGGCCACAATTGAATGACCAATAAACCAAGATCTGTAACAGAAACAGCTCATTGGGATAGAAAAATAAGGGCTTAGGACAATCAGGTTAGGGTATAAAGGATGCCTTATCGGATGATCTCAAATGGGAGCACAGGGTTTAAACTCGAGTAACAGAAGTGTGTTAGACAGGTTACGTAACAGACAATGAAACCAATAGAAGATTTATGTGTGGTTTCCCTGAGATGAGGTGATAAGGAGTGGATCCTTAATATGGGAAAGTAAGGTTTTTAGATTAAGGATTGGGGTTAATCTTTGATCGAGTCCAAGGGTTAGGGTTGTGGGCAGTGGGACAGGGTTTGGATTGATGGTCAACGGGGTTGGGTAAGGCTGTGTGAAGTTTTGTAGGTTTTGGAAGGCGGAATTAGGAAATCTGGGGCTTCTTGGGGTGGGGTTCTTATTGGTTTGGTCGGGTTGTCTTAGGGTTCAAGAAGGAGGTGAAAAAAAGGAAGGAGAGGACATGGAGGTGGGAAAGACTGGCCTTCAACTAATTTGCAGTAGAACTTTTTCTTCAATGGCGGGTGTAGATTTGATGAGGATGCAGACTGAATCCACAGCCACAGCTCTCATCTTGGACTTAAAACACCAAGAACCTACAAAACTACCTTGGACTTTAAGCCATAATTGTCAAGGCGTCACCTTGGTGTCCTGGCGGTATAAAGGAGTGTGAGGCGAGGGTGACTCAGAGGAAACACATAAGGCGGTCACCTCATACACTGAGGCGTCTCCTGAGCGTCCGAGGCGACGCCTTGGAAGCATTATACTGCTAGGCGACCGCCTTGTGGTTTTTAAAAAATCACAATTTTATTTATTCCAAATCAAAGGCCAAAACTGAATTGGAAACTAGATTCCAATTGGAAATCATCTAATGGCTGAATGGTTACATAAATGGTACTTGAGAAACATGGGATCATTTTGTAACATTAATTCAATAAAAAAATTAAAAAAAAAAAACAAAACATGAAAACAAAAGGGAAAATCGAACGAAATTCCAATCCAAATCCTTAATCTCTCGTTCTCTCTTGATTCTTCCTCTCTGCTACTCTTGCCCTCTGCTACTCCTCTCCCTGAGCATCGGCGACGCCACCGGCCACATCGACGACTCCACCGGCGACATCGACAATGCCACCAGTGACGACGAAATCCAGTTTTGTCTCGTCTTCTTCCTCCATGCTACTCTCGCCCTCTGCTACTCCTCTCCCTAAGCATCGACGACGCCACCGGCGACATTGACGACATCACCAGTGACACCGGCGATGACTCTCGAGTCTTCTTCCTCTCTGCTACTCCTCTCCCTTTGCTAATCCAGTTTCAGACCTCGACGACGCCACCAGTGACAGCCAGCGACACCGGCGCCAGTCAGAGACATCACCGATGACAGCCAGCGACGTCGGCGACAGCCCTAAACATCTTAGGCAACACCATTGTAGTACTATACTCTCTTTTTCAGTCCAAACTTGAATTAATTGATTGACTTTTGCAGTTTTCATGCTACTCTCTTACTTCTGCTTCCTTTTTTTCCCTCCCCTCATAGGCTCATACGAAAGCCACCGTAGTTGCAGTGGCTTCGGTCACCATCTCAGGCAATGGTATGTCGCCGGATTTTTTTTTTCTTTTTCCTTCGTTGTAACAATGTTATAAGTTGCTTTTTTTTTTCTTTTTTTTTTTGGTTTGGTTGTTGCATTCTTGATATACTGCTTGGTGTATGACTATATGCACTGTGTTGCTTTTTTTTTCTGGTTTGGTTTGCATTCTTGAGATATACTGCTTGGTGTATGCACTATGTGTTGCTTTTTTTTTCCTTCTTTTTTTCTGGTTTGGTTTACATTCTTGAGATATACTGCTTGAATTCCATCATTCAAAAACTTGGCAAATTTTCAGAAATCTTGGTGAATTCAAGGGGCATGAGACAACTGCTACACTAAATAAACAAACGCAAAAAAAAAAAAAAACTGTGGATCAAAATATCATATTGTTTCAGTAATATGCTCAAGAGGAAAATTATGTAATACAGTGCTTCAAATGTGCCCGATTGAAATTTCAACCAATTCAATCCCTTTCATCACCTTTCCCTATGGGAAGAAGGAAAACATATATCTAGGCTGAGTTTGCAATCTCACCTATACACAGTACACATAACTAGAATATGGTGTTCCTGGTTTGCCACATCAATCAAGGGACATTATCTGCTGCATTTTGGTGAATGCTTTACCACATTCAATGGTTCAACGTATGAACTTCTTCCCAAGCATGAATTTTTCACAAGCAAAAAAATTTTCTGGGGGTGGGGGAGTCTGATAAAATTTTATATGCCAGACACTGAGCCCAATCTATGGTCTCATGGTGTAAGACTCTTTTCTTCCTCTTTTGTTTATATAAATTTTTTATTTTCTGGTTTTTATTAAGGGACTTTCCTACAACAAAATTGCGAAAGAAAAAATTACATTAAATGTCGACTGGATGGGGCTTAAGTGTATATACGTCAGGCACTATTCTGGATATTAGAACTATAGCTAGTGAATATCATGAGGGGTATTTTTGGGTTTTCTCATTTCTCTTTTTTAGTTTTTTTTCTTCTTCTTTTCTTTTTTATCTTCATCTTATATTTTCTGATTTTTCAAAATAGAAGCTTGATTATCAATTTATCATGAAGTGAGATGATTAGATGAATGCATAGGATTTTTATTGTGGTGTGGTGCAAAATTAAAATTATAAGGTATCATTATCAACTTTATTATTTTTTTTAATTTTGTCTAATTATATGTGTATGTTTCATGTTTTTTTTATTGTAGATATTTACTAGTTATTTAAAATGACCTCAAGGCCCTCAAGTGATAATCAAGCGGTTGCTTCTAGTCAGCCTATTCCTAGTGGGGTGAAGCCTAAGATCCCTCAAAAGACCCAAAGAGAAAGGCCAAGTCAAATGACCCAGGGTGGAAATATGGGTATTGGCCAGATGTTGCTGATAGGAATACAATCAGATGCAGTTTGTGCAACAGAAACTTTAAAGGAGGAATTAAAAGATTGAAGCAACATCTAGCGGGTGGATATGGGGATGTTGTGAAGTGCACCAAGACCACTACAGCAATTGCCCAAGAGATGAATGCAATGTTGGTGAAAAATAAAAAGAGGGCTATTGTTACTGATTTGGATAATGAAGAGTATGATGACATTCAAATTGGAGAAGAACATCCTATTCCTGCCTCTAGGCCCTCTACTGGAGGAGGTACATTACCTAGTGTAGGGTCTGAGGTTGAGGTGTGCTCCAAGATACCAAGCTTTGGGACTGCATCAAAGAGACTAAAAAGTGCCCTTAATAAGGCACCAGTAAGGGGTCCCATGGATATGCATGTTAGACGCACTCCTGAAGAACTTGTTGAAGAAAGGAGAGCTAAGGGTGCTACTCAAACAACCATCTTGAATAGAATGAGATCTGCCGAAGAAAAGAAGCGAGTGGATAACCACATTGCTGATTGGATGTATCGGTGTGGCATTCCATTCAATGCAGTTAAAGCTAAAAGCTTTGAGGTGATGGTCGAGTTTATTGCACAATATGGTTCTGGGTATAAGCCCCCAAGTTACCATGAAGTCAGGGTGCCTTTGTTGAAGAGTGCAAAATAAAGAACAATAGAGATGAGGAAAAATTATGAAAAGTATTGGAGGACGTATGGATGCACCCTCATGTCTGATGGGTGGACTGACAAAAAGGGTAGGCATCTCATCAATTTTCTTGTCAATTGTGCAAAGGGAACATTCTTCCTTGGTTCTGTGGATGCATCTAGCCAGGTGCAAGATGCAAACATACTCTTTCAGTTATTGGATAGCAAAGTTGAAGAAATTGGGGAAGAGCATGTAATTCAAGTGGTGACTGATTACAAAGCAGCAGGGGCATTATTAATGGAGAAGAGGAATAGATTATATTGGACTCCTTGTGCAGCCCACTGTCTTGATTTGATGCTAGAGGACGTTGGGAATTTGAAACAATATAAGAAAGTGATAATTCAGGGGAAGAGAATTACCACTTTCATTTATAGGCACACAAGATTGCTGGAGGCCTTAAGACAGAAGACAAATGGCAGGGATCTTGTGAGGGCTGCAATGACTAGATTTGCCACTTCATTCTTGACATTGCAAAGCTTATTAAAACACAAGGATGATTTAAGGCACTTATTCATTTCTGAGGAATGGACAAATTCCAATTTGTCCAAGACAGATTTTGGCATGGTGTGGAGGATTGTATTAAATCATCACAACCTCTTATGATTGTATTGAGGACTATGGATGCTGATGAAAGACCCGCATTGCCTAAAGTGTTTGTAGCTATGCAAGAGGCTAAGAGAAGAATAAAGAACAATTTTGGAGGCAAAGAACGACTCTGAAAGAAAGTCATCCAAATAATTGATAGGCGATGGGAGTGTCAGATGGAGAGACCTCTATATGGTGCAGCCTATTTTTTGAATCCTAGGAAGTTCTACAACTTATATACATGGTGGGAGATCTCGCGAGATCTCGCCGAGATCTCGCGAGATATCTCGGTTTCTTCATAAACCGAGACGAGATCAAGGGCGAGATCTGCGAGATGGGATATCTCGCTCAAGATCTCGCCATATCTCGCCATATCTCGCTATATCTCGCCATATCTCGCTCCAAATCTCGCCATATCTCGTTGGAACTCTCAATTTTTACCAAATTTTTTTGTAGATTTCAACCAAAGTTTCACTTGCAACTCTCTTGCACATCTACAACATCAAAGAAAACTCAATCATCCTCTACTTGTCTTATGAACTTATGCATTAATGACTTATATAAAACTTCTAACGGTTGTATACTTTTATCATTCTATTCTTGAAAGTTAAGATTGTAATACTCATATGAATGTTATCTTGATGACATTTAAGTTATTTGATGTATTTGATACACATGATTTTCATTTATATGCCTTAAGGTTTTATATTACATGTTATATAACCTTGCATTCTCTAATCCTACAGCATTAATGGTTTTATATTATATATTATATAACCTTGCATTCTCAATCCTCCATTTCGGTTTCACAATATGGGTAGACTTAGAATCATACTTAAGGCTGTTTTCTCACAAATCCAGGCCCTAGTGTGTTCAAGGCATCAAATGGCTAAAACCAAGTTTTAGCCTAACTGGCCTTAACCCCCGAGATGGGCTACGTTGACGCCCAAAAAATGGCACATCTCACCAAGATCTCGCCGAGATGGTCGAGATCTCGGTTTTTCATGGTAGCGAGATCTCGCTCGAGAGCGAGATCTCCCACCATGCTTATATAGAAATCACACCTAGAAAAGAGAAGAGCTTGTGGGCCCAACCTTATACATTAATGAGAAGAGTGACCTTTGTAGGACCAGAATCTAAGTTATCTGAGCACTCGTTTCTGTCGTAATACTTCTACAACGATCTAAATTTCCATTGGCAACCAACAGCTTTGAATAGGAAGGCCCAATGATAGAGTTGCACCACAAGCCTTGGAGAAAGAGAGGGTGGGACTGTTTTTACCAAGTGAAGATGGGAAAGAGAGGGTGGGACTGTTTTTACCAAGTGAAGATGGGTATGTTATGACCTTGAAGAGAGTATTGAATGCAAGGTTTTATGTAGCAGATCCATTTAGCTGAGATTCTCAAGCAGTGCGTCTTTTCCTACTATTCTAATATTTTATTTTCCATTTCTCATCTCCATGGTTGTCAAGGCAACAGCCGACAAGGTGAGGCAAGGTGACAGAGGGCAACAAAAACCAAGGCGACACCAGGCTGCCTTGACCCAAAAATGGGCCTAGGCACCTAAGCACGTGTAGGTGAATGCTTTGATAACCATGCTCATTTCATGTCGCATCCTCTTCCAATCTTTCCATTCCCCTTCCTGTTGATGTATAGGTTATCTTGCCGTTCCATAAGAGTTTGACTTTTAGGCGATACAATAGTGAAAATGGTACCAAAGCACAAAGATTACATGTTTGATTAGCAGGCACATCAGAAGTTCCTCAACACCCCCCCCGGGTGGAACTTCTTCTACATAGGTGCCATGTGGCCATGGCCACACAGCAACCATGTGAACTTGGCCTGCATGTACAGTGAAGTGTTGATGTATACATTTATCCCTTCCCTAACAGTTTGAGCTTTTAGGTGAAACAGTGGCTAACGCTACAGCTAACACTATTCTGTTAAAGCTTCAGTTTTCCTTGCTTCATTTTGTTTGGATCCATTAAGCAAGTATAAGGTTGCATGGTGGTAGTTATGGGTGTGTCTAAATTTTCTCTTTAGAAGATCTGAAGTCAGCCAATAAAGTGCATACAAGGTGAAGAGATCATAACTAAATCATGTTCTATATCTTCATACCATGGATGGCTCCTACCTTGCAACCTGTTAGGTTGGATCAAATTTGGCAGCCTGATTCTTAAAATCACTGTCCCAATGGAGAACTTACCCAGCAAGCATTTGTTTTGCATGCATTTGTTTTTCTCTTTTAGGTTCACCACCAGTGGTCCTTTATGGATTAATATGAATTCTGCAGATGGCTGGTTTTGGGTTATTTTGGGGTTTTTTCATGTTCGGCTTTTCATACAGCAAGGGGTGGGATGTCTTTGGGTGGCATGGCTTGGTCTTGGACTGTGCCCCAGAAGATTTATCCTCTCTTTTCCACTTCTCCCCATTATATTGTATTATCCTCACCTTGATGCTGGAAAAGTAAATTTCTGGTGAATTACCCCAGCTCAAACCTTTTTAAATAGAATAATCACCACAGCAGGACGGATAACTACAAAATAAAAACAAAACCTGAACTACAAGAAATAAAATAGGACTTACGAGAGTATCGATTTGACATATTATATTTGCATAATGCAAAGCAAGACCAGCAGAACCCAATCTTTGATCTTTAGTCTGACATCCTTTTACTGATCTATCTCCATCTGCAAGTTGACAATGGGAAAAAAAATCAGGACTTCTCAAAAAGGTATATTTAAAAATCTGGGCATGAGAGAGATGCAAAAGTAGTATAAAAGCAGAAAGCTAAAAGCATAGGGCATAACACAAAATGCTACCACCGGTACACGACTACAAGAAAAAGGGATGCTCGTTAACCTAATCTGTGAACTAGTCTCTGAGCACCAATGAGCATATGGAGTGCCCAACTCCCTAGGGACTTCAACAACAACATACCCTTCCAGCAACAAGAAGTCAGTCTTATGCCAACTTAATGGGACTGGCTACAAGGTCCAAACAAAACAAAGTAGTAAAAACTGATGTCTAAACAAAAAGAAGAATGAGGAGACCGGGAAAAGAGATGAGAAATGACCAGAGAATGACAAGAAATAAGAAAAATGAAAGTAATAGAAATGACGCACAGCCCACTAAGTCAAGATAACATCAGCTAAATGGGGCCTGCAACATGGATCCTATGGAAATTTTAGGCCTGCCTTCTTAAAGCCATGAGAACCAAAACATGTGAGCATGATCTATTGAGTGCTGGTGCAGCAAGATCTGCAAACACATTCGAACACTTCAGAGCTTATTGAAGCACAATGATGGATGCCTTGGGATCTTTATTTATTTCTAGGATTGCAACAATTCCCTTTTCTCAAACACAATTTCAGAGAAGAGAGGAGAGGAAACAATTTTTTCTACAACATTTTGGAATGTAATACAAGATTGCTTTCAAGCAAAGCCTCTTATTATTGTTGTTGAGGATTGTAGATGGTCAGTGAAGCCTGCTTTGCCTGAAATTTATGCTGTTATGAGGCAAAAAAATTTAATAGAAAATTCCGGGGTTAAGAAAGATCAGGGAAGACAGTGGTACACACTGTTTACAAGTGTTGGGACAATCAGATGAAGCGTCCATTATATGTTGCTACTTTGTGTCTTAATCCTGGAAAGTATTTAATAAAGAAGCTGATGCGGATGGGATAGTCTTGTGATAACAGAGGTACAAATGGCTTTCAATGAAATCATGCAAAGACTAGTTCCTAATTCAGCCATCCAAGACAAGTACCCAAGCTAAAGCTCACAGAGAAGGTTGACTTGACTTATTTTTGGATTGATTATGGCGATTAGATAAAAGGACAATCTTGAGTCCTAGTAAGTACCAACCTAAGAATTATATTACTAAGTTGTTTTTTTTCTTTTTTTATCTGCTTTGTATGTCTATCAATCTGGTTTTTTTCTTATACATTTCTGAATTCTTATTTATTACTTTGTAGTTTCTTGGTGGAAATCACATTGAGGTCCCAACATTGAGCTTAAGAAGCTTACAATATGCATACTTTTTTTTTTTGTGAGCGTGTGTGGGTGGGGGTAACTATAAATATTAAGTAGTTACCATTTACAAAACTTACATTAGAGTTTCTTAGTACCAAGTTCTAACTACTAAGTACTAAAACTAATATTATTACGTCAAGGCTTACAAACTCAGATTTGCACCAAGAAGACAAACAGGTTGGAACACCAATGCTTGAATGACCTTGTCCATATTCAATACAATAGTCGGCTTAATGAAAGGTTTAGGCTTCGGCATGGAGACTAGAAATTATGATCCACTATTGCTAGATGAATTGGACAGAGTAGTGAGTGGATGGTAGGCAAGAGAAGGAAATGATAAAGTGCACCCCAATGGAGGTCTTAGGTGGAGGTGACGTTGATACCGCAATGTGGGCATCTACAATAGTTCAAGGCAACAACTGACCAACTAGAACGATGGAGCCAACATAACAGTAACAAATACATGTCTTTGTAGAGCAGTGGGTGTTGGAGTGGAACAGGATGCTAAAGATTTATCAGGATCAGGTGGAGGAGAACGGAGATGGAGGATCATGAAGATGTGTGCGATGATGAGGAAGTAGCTAAGGACTTTGCTGACAGTACAATAACTAGTTCTCCAAGACGACAGTGGCAGCAAGAAGGACTGCCACCTATGGATTACAATGATCTTTGTTTTTTATGACATGATTTTAACTAAAGGACATATGTACTTGAATGTTTGGAATCTGTTATATGTGGGGGGAAATTTTTTTGGCTTTCAAACTTCAAAACTTTGAACTCCAAAGATGTTTTTGCACCTTGATGTGGTTTAAATGTTCGATGTCAATAATTGTGTTTATGTTATGAATTTTATGATATGATGAACTTAATTATTGATAAGCATATTTTATGAAGATTGCAAATGTTTCATGCTTACACCCTAGGATTGTATAACTTTTAACATGATATTTGGACCAAATATAATAGTTACATTTGACAAAATAACCTTAAAACGCCTTGACCACCTAGGCAACACCTTACAGGCCGCCTAATCGCCTAAGTGCTTTGGATGGCTCTCAAACACCTGGTCACCTTGGCACTGTGACAACTATGGAATCAAATATAAAATGATAACATGTTGATCGCAGATTCTTGAAGTATTCACACCGGAAATGTTGTAAAGGATATGTTTTTAGATTAAATACAAAATGGTTACCATACAAGGCTACAAGCATAAATATTAATTTTATTTAAAGTTTAAAGTTCAAAGTAAGTACCAGCACTGCCGAAGACATCACGGATCTCTAGATACAAGAACTGCACAATATCTACAAGCTTCTCCATAATCTGCAATGAATAGGACATTAGATTTTCCTAAAGACCTTTTTTCCTTAAAAATAATTAATCCTGGCAGAAAGAAGAACTATCTACTTCTTCTAGGATCTTGGACCATAGTGATTTCTTCTTTAAATTTTTTACATGCTTCCGCTGGTTCTTTAACTCCTGTCTCAAAATTGCGAGGCTGTCGCCTACATCATGAAAGAAAGATAAATATGGTTATAAACTCTTACAAATACATATTAAGCCATCTCCTGAGGCAACCTTCAACATAAGCGCATAAAAGAAGAGCATAAATTCAAAAGCCTATAAAGTCAAGAGTAGGCACCACCAATAGTATGCTGAGACTATGTGCTTCAGCAGATAAGTAAGACTCACAAAGTTTATGAATTGTCTAAATTAAAAAATAATAAAATAAAAAGAAGAGAGAGAGAAAAGTCCAAGTGGCCAGATGTTCAAGTCACAGGAAACAGCATCTCAATGAGAAGGGGTCAAGGCTGCATATGAGTGACCATCCAGACCCAAGTGACTAAAGCCTTATACACTGGGTAGGCCATTTTACAAGAAAAGTTGATTCTATATATATATATATATATATACATATATACTCAAAGAGCTAATTCAACAGTGACCAAGGAAAATTAATTAGGCTATTGTTGATGAAAATGATCAGAAAAAAACACTAAAAATTGTTATTCAGCATAGCATGGTAACCTGGGAAATTGAAGCGTCAAAGAATAGCTCTATTATTTTGGATTTCTCAATCTGTCAAACTAAAGACAACTGTAACATTCAAAGTACAACCAGAAACACCATGCTGGAAGCCATTCGTAGCACACCTAGCAGACCAGATTTATGCACTTTTCCTTCCATGTTATTCCACTACATGCTGATTATAATCCAATGGGAGGGGGATATACTTGAGACAATGATACCCTTATATAGAGTCAAACCACTGGAACTGCCACATCCCGTCAGCTCTTAAAAGCAAATGAAATAGAAATAGCTAAATACTTCACATTTGGATGAAAACTACAGGAAGCTTACTGAGAACACCTTCTAAGTTCCTAAAGACATGTTGCCATATTAACTGTTCATCTCTAGGTCCTATGATTGGCAAGGACAAAGTCAACTCACCTCTTTGAGAAGCATTTGTGTTATCCTCTTCACGACGCTTACGCTGGTAATCTTGTTCAAATCTGTCCAAAGCATGCAATTCATGGTATAATTCCTGTGACAAAGGAAGAAGCAACATTATTTTCCGTCATTCAATTCATCAAATTACAATTATAATGAACAAAGTAACATCCAATACCGTCTTCTAAATACTGTTAAGGCATTTTATAGGCTTACAGCTGTTTCTTGAGTACAAGGCAACAATACACCTTGCTGACACTTCATGAGCTGATGTTGACCTTGTTTATTGTTCTGGTTTTTCATGAATATGCTTATATTGAACTCTATACTTCATTTATTATCGGTTGATTGATGTGAACCAGGATCTAGGGTTTGATTGATCGAGGTAAGGCCCTAGATCTAGGTCCACTCCAGAATCCTCTTCGTGAGAATCAGCAGTCTTCAAGGGTCGTAATTCCCTACGACTGAAGGTATTTGGGCTGGTTTATAGGTGCTAGGTTAGGCAAGGGTTAGGGTTAGGTCCTGCCAAGTTTAGAGTCAAGGGTTTTGTATTTTTCAAGCTTGAAACCTAGCTGTTTACTGATTACAGATCTAAATTTTCATGCAAGGGTTTGGAAATTTAGGGTTCTACGGGAATTAGCATTTCTAGGGCCTGAATCAATGCTAGGGTTAAGGGTGAGCGTTAATGGGTGTTAGAGAAGCTCAACCTAAAAGGATTCTAGGTTTGGATGAAGGATGAGAGAGATCTAAGGTTTTGAACATTCTAGGGTTAGGGTTTCCTAATAAGAAAACAAGTTGCAGAAACACTAGGGTTTAGATGTAGGATGGGGATGGAAGCTCTTAGCTACTCTACTATAAGGCTAAAAGGCTAAGGGGTATTACTTGACTGAACGAGTACTCATACTTTGGGGTGCTTTCCCTTCCAAAATCTGACATGAGGTTTACATGTTCGGTGAATCATGAATGCTAGGTTACAAATGGTAAGATATCACAAGCCGGTTGATCATCAATTCGGGGGGCGCCGGTCTTCAATCGAGAACCGGAATCACATAAAGGTAAAAGAGATAGCTCTCCCTGCACAAATCTTCAGTACTGGAATGGAAGCAGGATCAAACGGGAATAAGGGGATGGGGAAGCATGGTGAGAGATCTCGCGAGATCTCGGCGAGATCTCGCGAGATATCTCGTTTTTTTGGCTTGGCGAGACGAGATGGACGGCGAGAGCAGCGAGTTGGGATATCTCGCTCGAGATCTCGCCATATCTCGCCATATCTCGCCATATCTCACCATATCTCGCCCTGGATCTCGCTGGAACTCTCAATTTTTACATTTTTTTGTGTATTTTGGTTGAATTTTCACTTGCAACTACTCTTAACACGTCTACAACAAGGAAGATCAATCATTCTCTACTTGACTTATGAATTTATGATTTAATGACTTATATAGAACTTCTAATGTTGTATAATTATTTTTTTCTTGAAAATTGAGATTGTGATACTCATATGGATGGAATTTTATAACATTTAAGTTAGTTGATGCATTTGATATACTTGCTTTTCATTTATATGCCTTAAAGGTTCTATATTACATATTGTATAACATTGCATTCCCTAATCCTACTACATTTCGGTTTCACACTATGGGTAGACTTAGAAATCATACATAGGGTTGTTTCTAACAAATCCAAGGCCACCAACGTGTTCAAAAGGCCTTAAATAAGCTAAATACCAAGTTTCAACCCAATTGGAACCCTAAAACCCACCAAGATGGGCCACCGAGTTGACGCCAAAAAGTTGTATATCTCGACCGAGATCTCACCGAGATGGTCGAGATCTCTCGAGAGAGTGAGATCTTCTACCATGTGGGGAAGATGATCCTTAAAGGGTGGGGGAATCGGGGTTGGGGTTTAGAAGATATTTATAGCCTATTGAAGGAAATCTTACTTGGACTCTAACTTGCAAGACAATTCAAACTAAAACTCCTCATTAACCAAGACTTTTACTCACACAAGGAACCTTCATATCTCATCATATCTCACTCTAGAGGAATCCAATTTGAATTCTAAGGGTAGACATAGGATCCTCGCAAGAAGTAAGACAACTCTAGAGGACTCCTTCACAACTTAGAAATCCTATCCTAATCAGTACTCTTTATTAACTTGACAATTATGGACTCAAGCCCAAAAACAAAAATAGATCTAGGGTCCCACAAGAATAATGGACCCAACTAAACCCTAATTTGGACTCAACGAAAATGTGCCAAAATTACCAAAATACTCCTGCTGGTACTAGGGGCCATAGGGTTTGGAGAAATAACCCTAAGCCCTATTTCAGCCCTATTTCAGACCTGAATCTGGTTTACGTCATTGTTTTCCCATATTAGATCATCTAGAGTAATTACACAGTATTGCATTGGTATGGATTTCATGCTACACATAAGCATAATTTATAAGATTTCATTGTTAAATCATATATGATCATCTTTGGGTCACCCAGTTGCTGTGACTAAAGCTACTAATAAGTCTTAAGAACCATATCAATTCAATTTAAGGACTACTGTTACTTTATCAAAGACATGAGGCAGGTTCCAGCATGGATAGATCTGCCATTTAGCACGTCCTAAATATTTCATTTTGCATGGAAGCCTTTGGCACCAGGTAATGGCCAACCCCATTATGTTTGGAAAACACTACAATGTTGCTTTTGTGTTGTAAATACTTCGCATTATTCCTTTATACTGTACCACCATAGGTCTAAACACAACGCAGATGTGGGTCTTTTCAACAGTGAGCCCTGATGCCATGTGTTTTTGATTATGTTTTCTCTTTTCTTTTCTGGGGGGGGGTGCGAGGGGTAATAAATTAATTAGATTCATAAACTCTATTCAGCAGCAGATAGGAAGAAGAAATAGAAGCTAAGGAAGTAAACAGAGGGAGAAAGAGTGTGTGAAGTTATCCCCCTCATTCACAGAAATTAGAGAGGAAGAAGAATCCATAAGAAGAGACAATTGGCAAAAGACACCTGGGGACCAGGCATGCAGACGTGAGAGAGCCAAGTGTTCCGTTTTTCTTTTTCCATTTTTTTACTTTCCTTCTTTCGGGTGTTCTTCATTCAATCTGATTTTGGCCACCAAATTCTATAACCAAAAACAAGCAAATCCCATCTAATCTGTTGGATTCTATTAGGAGTCTAATAAGAGTTTGTATAGGAATTAAATTAGAGTTTGCATTCATGTAAACTTCTATTCCTTGTAATAGTCTACTTTCCACTTTATTATAAATAAAGGGCTTGAGATCATGGATCAATAGCCATTCGCCAAACATTGTTTTCACTGCCGAGCCTAAATTCGATTTGGGGTGACCTACCTTCTTCTTCTTCTGATTTTTTTCAAACCCATCGCCAATCTTCAGTTCTAGGCAGTTTTCAGTACCATCTTAGTCGCCAACTGAAACAGAAAAAAAGAAAAAAGAAAGAGGCGATTCTTTCTCTCGATTCAATGAATAAGAAAGAAACGAGGGAAAAGAAGAGAGAAGAGAAGAAGAAATCGAACTTCGCTTTGAACAACTTCGGCTTCAGCTCCTGAATTTTTTCTCGATTCTTCATCTGAAGCTGCGATTCTGGCTTGGTTGTCATCGAAACCTTTGATTGGGGTTCGCTATTAAGGTTCTTCGATGGGGCTGTTCTCCTTAAGCTGTAAAAGACCATAACGGATCTGTTATGGTTTGAATTTGATTTTTGAATTCAATTTTTGAATTTAAGTTTTGAATTCAAGTTTTTGAATTCAATTTTTGAATTTAAGTTCGATTCAAGTTTTGAATTCAATTTTTGAATTTAAGTTTGAATTCAAGTTTTGACTTATTTTGGTAAATTTGCTTTATAGGGACTTATATGTAAATTTGTATAAGTTCGAGATTTATTTGCAAATTCCGTTTTTTAAGGACATATTTGTCATTCTGGAAAAAAAAAAAAAAAAGAGAAAGAGAGGGGTGTCTGGCTATTGCATTCGCATTTCATTTCTTGAAAGAGTGAAGGAGAATGCAGATAATTTTGTCAACATGACAACTATTGATGATACTCTGCTCCCCGGATCCGAATATTTTTCCACTTTTCATTCTCTTTTGGTAAGATTTGAGGCACAAATTACTTGATCTGGTCTCGTCTTTGCGACTATTCTTTGGGAAGAGGACTAGTTGGATACATTACGGGCACTACTATCAAACCCACTACCGCGGTGTTTCGAGATAAATGGATATCAACGACTCTCTTATTATGTCATTCCTTTTGAATTCCATGCATCCAAATATTGCCGGGGTTACCTATTACTTGATCCGAGCCCAAATCTGGGCTACTCTTGAAACATATGGACGGTTGGGAATGATGCGGTTTATGAGCTCGAAAGAGCTTCATGAGACTACCAAAAGGACTACTGGGCCCACTATTATCTTGAGTTGCGATCTCTTTGGCAAGAGTTGGATCATTATGGGGATTATCACCCCACTAATCCGATGATGTGGTGACATATAAGAGTACATTGATAAGATTCGAGTATATGAATTCTTGGCAGGTTTGAGCGTGGAGTGATCGGATCGAGTGCAAGTCTTAAGTCATTCTCCTTTCCTACACTAGAGCAGTCTTATGCTCTTGTTCGGTGTGAGGAAAGTCGTCGATTAGTCATGCTTTATACTCCTATTATGGAGAAATCAGCTTACGATCTGTTCGCACTAAATCGATCCGGCTAAGGAGATTATTAAGTGTGAGCACTTGTCACAAACCATATCATACCAAGGAAAATTGTTGGAAACTGCATGGGAAGCCTGCTGATTTTGAGCAAAACGAGCACAAAGACGGGGAAAACAAAGGCTAATCTTTCTAAGCGGTTTCACCACCCCTCGGACGTTGGTTTTCGCGGAGGAGTTTGCTACTCTGCGCGTATTATGCGGTCTTCTCTTTTCACTACCATCTCCTACCTAGCTACTTCGGGATGGGGAAGGAGATTGGTCGTGGTAAATAGACTTTATTTGCTCGAGCGATTGGAGGATCTACTTATGCTTTGACTACATCTTCTAATCCGGTCCATTTGGTAATATCGGACCTTCATTAGTGGACCGTGGCTCTGGTCGGCCCCTTTCAAATTTTTTCTCTAGATTTGTTTTCCGATACTTTTATCTTACCATTACAATTTCTTCCTTTCCAAGTTTCCCCATTGGAATTTCCTTTGTTGTTATCTTCCCACGTGACGCTACCGTGAGGGGAGATTGAAGATGTCTACAATTCAAAGCCTTTCATGTAGACTTCCTTATGCAGTTTGATCTTTGTTACCTTTGAAAGTTTGTCCCTTACCTTCGCAATCTTCTACTCCTTTGAAAGTTTGTTCCTTACCTTCGCAATCTTCCACTTTGAAGATCTAACATTGCTATAGATCTATCTTTTGTTGTGGACTTGATCTCTGTTAACCCCGGAGATTTGCCCCTAACTTGACATCTTCCCTTGGAGATCTAACCTTGCAAAAGACTTGTCGTTTGACCTTTGCGGAACTTGATCTCTATTACCTTTGGAGATTGTCACTTATCTTGACAAATTTTCCCCTACCTTTGGAGATTGCCCCTTGGCAAACTTTCCCTTAAAGATCTAACATTGCTACAAATCAAAACTTTCACTTTGGCTGTTTACCCTAGCTATTGTTACCCCAAAATATGTTTTCCCTCGGTTTGTGCGAATTTAGTCTTCTCAACATTTGAAGATTCTACTTCTTTACTTGGGCGTTCTTCCTTGGAGATATAAAGTTGCGGTAAAGATGAGGACAAATCAAATGGAAGTCTATAAGGCAGACGTAATCTATAAGTTTGAAGATCAAATTGCTGATGTTTACCTGGATAGATGTTTTATACTTTTTTGGTCAAGTTGGACATGTGTGATATCCATGCCTCAACTTGAGGGGGAGTGTTGGATTCTATTAGGAGTCTAATAAGAGTTTGTATAGGAATTAAATTAGAGTTTGCATTCATGTAAACTTCTATTCCTTGTAATAGTCTACTTTCCACTTTATTATAAATAAAGGGCTTGAGATCATGGATCAATAAGCCATTCTGCCAAACATTGTATTTCAACATAATCTCTAAACTTGGAAATGAAGAAAGTCCCTAAACCAACTCAAGATAAGCACCAAGTAAAGATGAAATATCCCAATAATAAATAGAACCACAAATCCATGTGGGGCTCATGCAATTGCTTTAAAACCAGCACCTGAGATCCCTTGCTTGAACCAAAGAACAATCAAACCAATGAACCAGTTGAACTGCCAAGCCAAAGAAATAGAGGTATAAATGTAAATTGATTCAGATCAATATTTTTTTATGGAAACGGTTTAGGCAACTCAATTACTCTGCACAATCATCCACAACTGGGGTTGACCCCTATCACTCTATGTCATTGCCTTTGCCTCCCATACACTTTGAATTGTCGATCAACCATCATAGTCTAGGCACCAAGGCAAACCAGGGATTCAAGTGGGTGAAAAATTAAGTGAACACCAAAAAGGCAACCAAAGCGCCTACCAAGTCAATCAAGGTGCCTAGATGCCAACACGACACCTTGGCAACTATGCAATCAAGTGGACTGATGTTATCATCATATGATCAATGGCTTTAGCCTTCCAATGAACTTGAAGAGAGAAGCTCTAAAGACTACAATGAATACACTGAAGAGTGCAAAATTAAAAGTTCTTCCAAATACTTTTTAAGCTTTGGAGAGGGTGGAAACCTACCTTAAAACAATCACGTGTATGGGGCTATCAACAACAGTGATGTGCAGAATCCAAGGGTGGAAATTAGGCATAAGAATGGTCAGTGGATTTCTCGTGGGCTATATGGGAAAGTTCAAGGGCCACAAATTTTGTTATCCATCTCACATGGACTGCCATCATAGAATCTAAGGATGCCAAAATTTCTAGAGAATGGCAGAAGTAACTCAAGTTTATAGTAATAAGACTTATAGTAATAAGACTTATAGTAGATACAGTTTAATGAACAACACTTTCAAATTAACATACAGAAGTGAAGGCCCCCATTCCTTTACCATTGTTCATGAGGGTTCATCATCACATGAAGCATTATAACATGAGGATGAAGTTGTTGCTGAACATATTATTCAACATCTTGATACTTGTAGGCACCCCATTTCGATGTTGACAAAAAGAAGCTGATGGCCCATCTCAATCTCTCTCTCTATCTCGAGGAAGGTCTTGGATGTGGAAAAATGGCCGAAATTCCCTCACATACTTGGTATAAATACTAAATTTTGTTAACATAGAAGACCCTTTAACCATTATCCAAGTAGCTGGTATTCAGCTCCCTAACCAACCACAAACCCCACAACTCTCCCCCACCTGGTGACTGGTAACCTAGCATTCCACAGGGATGCAGACCTACTTGGTTCATAGCAGCAGTCTGAGGAACAAAGAGTTGGGGCAGCACAGAGAGGGAGAGAGAAGAAGACACATTTTAAAGGATTACATCCTTGCAGATTGTGAAAAGGTTCAGTTATTTCACAGATTGGGATGTATGTCTGCAAAAATTTGTAAATGATTCCAGGTTGGAAAACTGAACAGCTAATCAGTGACCAAGAAATAACAGTTGACGAGCATATGGAGGAGTAAGACGGAAACTAGATGAGAAAGAAGATGGGAAAAAACAACAGACGTTTTACCAAAATTTTCCATCAAATCCGTACAGAAATACCAGCTCACAGCCACAAGCAAACATCAACTAAGAACATTCACAAGATTCTTATCAAATTGGTGCAAGAAGCAGAACCAGATGACAGATTTCCAGCTACACTCGCATTGCAGTAATTCTGGTGATATATGAATTACTCACAGCTGTATACTGAACCAAGATCAACAGTTGCTGCATCACGGCCTCTACTTCTTCTTTCAACTGCTTATGTGGTGTAAGCTCTGCAGCCAGCCTGATAACAAAAGAATCACAAAGAAAAGCATGAACAATTTATGAAAAACACAGCAAGACACAAACATAGAAGCATCATGGGAACACATAGTTTACTTCTCAAAGTAACGGTCCAGATTGTGCCACTGAGGATCTTTACATCGATTTCCAAAACGGATCACTTCTCCTGAGAAAACTTTTAATTCTTCTCTGCAGATATGATACAAAATACCAGTAAGATCAAATTTTCAGGTATGAAGATAAGAAAAATAACAAACGCGACAAAAATTCACATTAAAACAAACTAGCAATATATCAAGTCATTACCCACCTTTTGTCAGCAGCGGCAATCCTTAAGAGTTCATCCATATCTTTTGATATTAGATTTTGAACACCTTCTGAGGGAAGTACCTCTTCTTTTAAATGCCTTATGTTTTCCTCTGAAAGTGATTGCATAAGATTCGCACCCTTAACAATTGTGTTTGCAACCTCAAAAGCCAAAATTGAGATCTTATTGCCTTTTGTCGCCACACCCGAGACAAATCCACTGTTTAGGTTCAAACTTGTCATGCTACTTCCAAGAGTGTCCAAGACCTCCACCGCTTTGCCAAGCCCCGCAGTACCAGCTCTACCCAAACGTGAGCCAACTTCTGAAACCTGTTACACCACAGCACTATTAAAACCACACACACAATAAGATTTCAGCAATACAGTCCAAATTATTTAACTGTATGGCACTTCCTGTTGCCAGAAAAAGAAAAGAAAAAAAAGACTCTCCACTCTATTGTAGGAAGTAGGAACCACTTCAAGCCATATCTCAAACACCCCTGCCAGATTCTGACAGCTTATTAATTAAAAATGCAGAAATATTAAAGAGAACAAGAAAAGCTGACAACCCTCCTTTCCCTGTTAGCATGTAAAACCATGCCAATATTACATCACACTAAACAAAAGTACGCATTTTATTTCTGTCATTATTTCAAGAATATTGCTGCCTTTCCTACAGAAGTCTACCTCTTCTGCCTTAGTTCCAGAACACCGTTGCGCTTCCTGCATCTCCTATGCGTCCAAAGACATTTCTATTTCATTGGATTAATGGTTCCCAACAATTGAGAAGTGCACCTAGGACAGCCTCCCAGTCTCTCACAATTCTCTTCCTCCTAACCTCCTACCCGATCTCTATTTCAACATTTTAGGTTGCTTAACAATCCCAACTCATAGAGATCCCAGTCCTTTCACAATTCATAAATCTACCTCCCTTTACACCATTGAACTAACAATGCAGACAAAAGGCTTAGCTAAAATAGCCACTCATTAAGGCTTGCAAGAGTGGGACCTAGGACGTCTCATCAACTTGGGACACAATTGCCCAGCTAAACATAAAGAACTAAGTCACTATATTTTATTTACTATTGTACCATTCATAACAAAGTTACAACTAAGATTAAATTCTGCACATAGTCGTATTAATGAGAGAATAATTGTAAATTTTACAAAATTGCTTTGTGTAAGATTACCAAAAAAACAACCCTGAGAAACATTTTATATATTTTTAACACTTTCAGGTCTTCAAATTCCAGGGCATTGATGTCTTTCTTTATCATTCCTCTAAAGTCATTAAGGTTCTAGGTTTCCCTCTAATCTTTCAATGGAGTACATTGATCACACAATATTGAATACATGACCCCACTTCATCCATTTTGTGTTAATTCTTGTATAAAATAGCATCCACTATATCCCCTTCTTCAGTTATGAATGAACCCAGAACTTGAAATAATAATTTTGCAGAATCTCCCTCTCCTCAAATTTCACCACCTAATGGTCGGCTAAACACCATCTTCTCATCCACCAAAACAATGTCATCAGCAAAAAGCATACACCAAAGAAACCATAGTTGTCAAGGTACCATGCAATATTAAGTGTTGGAGCCGGTCAAAATCAAGGTGACACCAACAAGGTGAGCAAGCCGTCCAAAGCATCCCCCCCCCCCCCAAAAAAAAAAAAACACACTTGCAACCAAAAAATGCCAAGTCGACTAGGGTGCTTGGATATCTAGGTGTTGCTTACCCTAACAACCACATTTTAAAAGTTCCTCATGTCTAAGGCACCTAGATAGGGTCAAGACAGCGAAGATACTGAGATTTCAACCAAAATCTTGCCAACACCTGGTACAAAATCTGCCAAGTTTCAGTGGGTTTTAAGCATTTTTTTTGGGTCTGGTTCTTCTTGGACAGCCTATCTTATGGCCTATAAACACATCTCCATTGATAATTTGAAGAGGAAGCAACCCACAATTGTCTCTTGGATTTAACATATGCATGGTTGTATACGGTTGAATCTGAATGTATTTTCACACATCTAAACATGCTTGAAGCATGAGTTGACATAAATGACAAACATTTCAATTATAATGAAGTGAAACATTAAAGCTACATTAAAATATGCATTACACATATTTTTATCATATATAAAATCAAATTTTAAATATTTTCCAAAATAAAATGATAGCTTAACTAATCCAACTATCAAATGACATGGAGCACTTGAAAAACATGGAGAAGGTCCTTGCACACTTCTCAATTCTCATAATTTTCAAAATCAAAATAGGTATATTGCCAAATTTCTAAAAGTTTTTACATAACTATTCTAATTTCAAAAATTAAAATAAATAATTTTGGAGTGAAAAAATGTTAACACTATGAAATCGTAGATCAACTCATGGAATCCAATATATTTTTTTCCCATCACCATACAATACATTATAAATATACTCTACAATTTTTACCTAGGAAAATAGGTTTTTTAAACCCCAAACAGGAAAAAAGAATAATACATATTGGGAAAAAAAATTCCAACATCGAGAGTTCATAAGTCGGCCCATGGTGTTCAACATATATTAATTTTAACATCATTGAACAACTACTAAACATACATTTTCCCAAATACTAGTTTAGCCAAAAATGGGTTACTCAAATTGAAGAAAAGACTTCAACCATAGTGGTGGGAGCTTTGATCCACTGCAATCACGAGTTTGCCGGGGTTTTTGTCGGGTTTTCCCCTTGATTTTAAGTATACTTTGTCTAAAGATCCACAATAATAAGCTGTTTGTGGTGTTCTCTAATAAAAAACAAATGAAACTAAGGCTTGCCCGACCGACCAAGATTCCAACCAAGACTTGAGTTACATTCTTCGTTTTTCCAAACAATGACCCCATTAAAATACCAAAATCTTGAAACAGGATCGAACAGTTGAAACATTGTACAAAATAGTTGACCCCCCATCTCATTCAATGGGATTGTAACATTAAAAATTTCAGTGAAAATCTTGCAAAATTTCATATCATGCTGATAACTGATGTAGAACCTCGCAAAACTGAATCAACTTCTTTCAGACCAATTGAGCCATGTCAAATGAGCCTAGCTGGTCTTCAAGGAAGACTAAAAAAAAGGCCAAAACACTATTCACATAAACAGTGTCACAGCCCCTTTTCTGTCTCATACTAAATACTGTAACAAGATTTAATGGGATCCACTTGCATCTACCACTTTGGAAAACTAAAGACTACTTTAGATTGTATTTAGTTTTTATTCAAGTTTTTTTTAAGTTTCTAAAAGTTAGTTCTTATTTTAGTATTCATGGATGTGGCTGAATATTAGCTAACTATTTCAGATTAGGAAGATTTTATTTCGTAATTCCAGAGAATATTAGCTAAAAAAACTCAGCAAAATCCAGTCTCTATTTTGCTAAGCAATCCTTTGCTCTATAAATATGTAATGGCTGCTCACAGCCAAGGAGAATAATGATTATGAAGTTAATGAAAGAAACCTTGCTGTGCTGCTATGATTCTCTTATACAACTTGAGTGACAAAAGGAGCTAGGGCTCGCTGTCAGAGCTAAACACCAATGACTGTAGAAGCCGTTTGAAACGAGCACCACCAAATCACGATTTAAAACAAAAAGAAAGCAAAAACACAGAGAGATTTAACATGGTTCACACAACAATGTGGTGTGCTATATCCACGGGCAAAGAGGAAGAGCTTTTTACCATGTGGAAGAAAAAAAAACAATGAAGATCTCACAATCAATCGCCAAGAATGGCATTAAAAGAACTCTCACCCAAAACCCTAAACCGAAAAATCACCAAATCTCGCAATAACCCCATAGTCGAACATAAGGTATATATATAGACTCCAATCGGGTAAATAGGTCAATCCATGAGGTTGGGTAGGCCCAAGCCCTCCGCTTCCATCATAGATCTCCAAAAACAGGTCATTTGAATCGCCCGTCAAACTATGTTGGTGCGGCTCCATCTTCGAAGATGGGTACAAGAATGCAGGTCCCAACAAAACAAAGCCTCGTTGTTAAGAGCTAATCCACCTATCTTTTTCTTATTCCCAAATTACTGCTACAGGCCCGTGGCTATTTGCTTATTCTTCCATTAAACTGAAACCTGCTATTTTCAATCCACCTTTATAACTCAGGTTCCAGCCATCAGAATAATCTCAAAGTTGCAGCATCAACTCACCATTTACAGTCCATCCTTCAATTCAAGCTTGCTGCCTATCTCAGTCTGCAGAATAAATCTTCTTGTTTTGGTGGCCAAGGTCATATCTCTCAAAACCATTGGAATCAAGTGAAAGTTTGAAACTTATACAAGCTTCACTCAGATCATGTCCAATCAAGACTCTAGCCATTGGTTTGTTTCCTACGCGTAGTTACTAATTTCTGATCATGTTTCTATTCTCTGTTATGTGTGTCAATTGGTGCTAAGTTACTCCTAGTCTTAGCTTTACATTAACAACTAAAGGGAAACTGATCTTGAGAGCCCCTGGTTAAACCATTTATTACAAGCACCAATAATTAAGAGTTTACAGCAGGTCTTTGTGTAGCAATATTGTTAAAACTACTGGGGAGGAAAACCTTTCCTCTACAAAATTTTGTAGGAAAAATATCCAACTTTTTTCGCTTAGAATTCTTAGAATTATCATAAGTCAAGAAAATCACCACTGCAGAACACTTCCCATCAATGTGCACAAAAATTCAAGCAACTGCCTAAAACAGAGTAAGGCTTTACGAATCTCTTTGCACATGATTGCTACAAGCTGCATTCTGATGCCTTCCCAAAGGTTGTGAGGTTTAGGCATGATAGTGTTATAAAGCAACATTCAGATCCCCTCTCAAAGGTTGAAAGGTTAGGGGTGCACATGTATCAAAGTGATGAAAAGCTCCAATTTGTGGGGAAAGAATGAAAGATCATCCAACTTTTTCTTGTAACCATTGCATACAAAAATTGTTTGGAGGAGAAGTCCAGGACAAGAATGAAAGATGTGACGGAAGAAAACAAATGCAACAAAAAATATATTTTTTCTTTTCTTTTTCTATTTTACCTTAAATATTAAGGGAAAGTGACCCTCCCTAAAATCTTTCCAAGCATGAAGCAAAAGGATTTGCCAAATATGAATTGAGAATCCCTACTGAGAGCCTGAAGAAGGACAAATGATAGATCATTATTTTCCAGTGTTTGATCCCTTCAAGGACTTGGAGAGGATAACTAAGAACCACATAAAGGGCTCAAAGACCAGATGAGGCGTGCAAACAAGTGGCAGGGAATTGGAAGAAGACAGGAAAGACAAATGTTTGTATCCAGTTGGAAGGTATTAGAACTGGCGTACGGTGGCGGCAGGTGTGGCGACTGGATGAAGCATGAAGGTTCCTTCTACAGTATTTTGTAATATAGGAAATTGAGATATAGAAGTCTGCTATCTGTTTTAGCTGCTATCTGTTTTGGCTGGTTTAGGGAATGAACCAATTTCTTTTTTCTGTTTATTTCCTTCTTTTCTGTTTCTGGATGTCTCTTTTCTTATCAAAGATTCTGAAATTGAAAATGTTTTCCCTTACCATTTAAAAAATGCACATAAGATTGCAACCTGGTCATATGGTCTCTGTGCCAGCATCTGTGCCAACAGGGGGAGCATAAACGCCATCTGCCTAGGGAAAAGAATCATCATTTCACAATGTCCTGCGAAAGGGCATAAGGGGCACCACCAAGTAAGGATCTTTTTCTCTTAAAACATAAATATTTGACTCCTGCCACTTTCAAGCCTAGGCCACCTCTTTTCTGATAAACTTGTTGCTGAAGCATTTATGAATCCTCCTCAAATGATAAGGTTGATGCTCTCTGCCCACAAAGAGCATTTGCAACAATACTAATACACTCTTATCTTTGGCCTACCCGCTGAATATTTGCCTCTCTTTCTAACCCCTCAATTTGTTGAAAGTCATTTGCAGCTCCAGACTCTTCACTTGTCAATGACATGTTAAAAGGTTGAGAATTGATTTTAAAAATGATCATTGAATCAGATAGCATAACAACAGTGAAAACAAGCCTTGGCCAACTAATGGGGTTGGCAACATGGATTTCTGCCTTCCAATCAGCTTTGTTTGAGGCCATACTATACATAAGGCCTGAGCCATGCATATCCTTTCTCACCACTTCTCTTAATGTTATCTTAGATCTACCCTAAGTTCTTATGATTCCTTCAATAAGGATCAAATCGCTTCTTTGTACAAGGGCACTTACAAGCCTCCACAGAACGTGTCTATGCCATCTCAAATGACTTACTCATAGCTTATCATTTACCAAAGTTACTCCTAGATCAGCTCTAATATGACCATTCATTATCTTATCCTTCTTAATTTTTTCATTCATCCATCTTAGCATCATCATTTCTGCTACATTGAATTTATCTATATGATGCTTCTTAACAACCCAACACTTGGCACCATGCATCACAGCTGGCCGTACGACACTCCTATAAAATCGTCTTTTGAGCTTTAAAGGAATGCGTTGATCACACAAGACTCCGGAAGTACCTTTCCACTTCATCCACCATATTTTATTTCTTTGGGAAACATTATCATCTATCTCACATTTTTTTATTTATGTTGAGCCAAGGTACCATAAACAATCGCTTCTTTATCATTGAATCAGATAGTTTCCTAAGAAATTCCTCCAACATCACCACAATTGGTTTACTCAACCTGCAGCAGTTTAACTTATTACTATTTTACTTGGGAGAAACTTAAAAGGAATTTCTTTTCTTCTATTCAGGTTCGATAGCAACTTTTTTTCATTGCACTAAAGTCAGTGGTCTAAGTAGAAATCTGTTCCTAAAATTACTTGTCTTGATAACATGAGTTTCACATAGAGTTCTTTTCTTTTCATTCTTTCTGGATAATACATATTTCAACCTAAGGTAAAATAACAGTAACAAGGATAATATAAGCAAAGCTCTATGGCAGTATTTGATGTCATTCTCAATACATTAAGTATTCTGTTTGGGAAAACCTTAGACGGATAGAAGTAGATGATTCGGCGATTGTAAGCTCTGTAAAACATCTGGCTTATGCAATAGAGGCTAGTAATACTATCACATTCATAAAAGTATAAAAAATAGCAGGAAGGGAGAAATCATAAATCTAAACCTGCCTACCTTTGCAACTGCCAGTTGCTTGGACTTTGTTGATCTACATTCCTGAGACAGAGACCTAGATAACCGGGGAATGCCATCATCAATAACATCATTCGAAGGATGAGGATTCGTCTTCAGGTCCGGAAACGAAAACTGTTGTAATTGCTTCTCCATGACTTCCCCACCGGGTGGTGGAATCAATTCATCACCCACCTTCAACTGCCACGCATGGAAGTCATGGGACTGATAAACCACACCAGACCCCCGATCAAGAAGCTGACCATTGACATGAGAGGAACTTCCATTGGGAGAATTATCTACAGTGGATCTCCTCGAGCAAAGCCCTCCCATGGCCTCGATAGCAACAAAAATAAATTCACTTCTTCGAGCTTCTCATACAAAAAAACAAATAAGACTATTAATAACAGCTAAAATTTGGGGACCAAGCCACTGGCACAGCTCAGACTGAGTGATTAGCAGCAAATGAAAGCTAGCCTTCCTAAATCAGTCAAGCACAATCCTGCTTCACTACAGAATCCGAATTTTTTTTAAGTCTACAATACCCGCCCAGCTCCACAAATCCGATCCCGAGCTCCACCAAGACGTTCCACAGCTTGGATTTCGTTCACTAGTCGGACTCCAGTCCATCAAAACTGCAAACGAGAAAAACACACCGGATTAACATAAAAAGACAGGCAAGGATGAAAAGAAATGCGTAATCAGAATCTACGCACCAATATCCCAGAAACCCAATTAGTAAAAAGAAAATTTGAACAGAAACACCTGAATCTACAAAACAAGAAATACCCAGATCATGATCAAGCCAAAAGGCGAAACTGAACTGCATGGCATTCGGTAAGACCAAAATAATTAACCCTTAAGAGATCATTCTCCACCGTCAAAGCATCAAACCCAGATAGAAGAAAGAGAAGAAAACAAGGAGAGAAACTCAACAGCAAGAGAGAGAGATGGCGAGGAGGATTGGATCCGTCAAAACGTCCAGCTCCGTTGTTTCTCCTCTTACCTATGATTGCTGCCCACGAGGGCATACGCAAAGTGAGAGGATCGAAGAAGATGCTTTAGAGGGTGTGTTTGGGGGAGGAGAAGTGCTACAGGAGCAGCAAGTCTACCACACCCACCAAAGCCGAAGACACACACACAATGACACAAACCCAATTCCACGGAAGGAAAAAACGGAATTGGTCAAACCCATATCTTCTCGAGCACGCCCCCCACCCCAAATCTAGCCTTGTTTTACTTAGAATCCTTTTGAAAGGTTTCTCAGATTTCAACCCTCAGCTTGCAAGTTTCAACCAACATCAAATGTAAAATGACTTCCAAGTTTCAACTTCCCAGTTTTTCAATCGATTCACATTCACATTCAATAGTTTTTAATTGAGGTGATACCTTGAAATTCCACTTGAGGCTATACAAGCTACTTTGAGTCTTCTTATAGTTGACTCCAACTTCACACTGAAATTCTGATTAGGAAAATTCCACTCAAATAAGTTGTTTTCGTTGGGTTTTTTTTTTCTTTCCTTTTCTTTTTCTTTTTTTTGGGTAAAGAAAAAATTTAGAACAAATTGGACTTACACTCCAAAATGGAGACCGTAAAACATTGACACTCCACTTTATGTTTAAAAAACACATAGACTCAAAAATTAGATTTTCATTAGATATATTTATCTAATTTATCACTGAAAACTTTTCAGATACTATTTATTTATAAAAATATCCCTATAATAAACAGTGTCTGAAAGATTTTCAGTGAAAAAATTTGACAAATGTATCCAATGAAAATTCAATTTTGAGGTCTCTGTTCTGAGGTGTCAGTGCTTTAAGGCCCTCATTTTGGGGTGCCAATGCAATTTGCTCGAAAATTTGTTCAAGCCACGAGCCTAGGAAAGAGAACAACATGTCTCCACCGACTAAAAAGAGGATCAAGACCAAATGGTTGTGATTGCAAGCTCTTTACAATTTTTTTTTCCTTTTGTGTTGGGACTGATGATTTTTCATATACTGAAAATTGGGTATTACATAATATACCATTAGATATAATCAAACTTACAAACTCTTCACTATGAAGTGTTGATTTTATCAACCGAGCAGCCCTACAATGATAACTCTTTACATATAATATAACAGGGACTAACCCTTGGGAAGCTTTTATTAGGGTTTCTTAGCAAGTTGATTAATAACATCTATGCTATCAGATTCCATCAAAGCTTTATCCATGCATTCTAAAATTGTAGAGAGACCCATGACAAATCGTTAAGATCTCATCCCTCAAGGGGTATTGGAAGGTCACAAACCCTAAAACAACATATATAATTTGGCATTCGTTTCTCGTGATGTCATATTTATGTGTAGGATCTACTCAATACTTGTATACTTAGTTCTACCCATGATTTTAATAATCAATATTCCAATTTTGTGATCTCAATCAGGACAGGCTAATTTGGAAACCTTTTAAACTAATTAGACTTTTTTTTTTTATTTCATTTATTAATATATTTTCTCAGTGACACTAAATCTATCCAAGGTTTATATTGCAGATATTATTATTATATTTTTAAAGGTATACTGGAAATATCATTTAATATTATATCAAACGGAACTGGCATCGGATACCATATCATATCATGGGACACTACGAGAGGTTATATGGACAATTTCACTTTTGACTTATTTTTTATTTTTTAAATAATTTTTGGTAAATTCTTTATTTTTGCATATGGGAACCCCTGGGGCCTTACTCCCATTTCCCCTCAAATAATTTTATTTAAAAGGTCATTTAAAAAGTTTTTACATTGTACATGTGGTCACTTGATAACAACCAACACTTCTTAGTGACGTCACATAGGTCTTAAATTTGATCTTTCTTGGTGGTATATGTTATAATTCATGTCCCTAATATAAAAACTTTCAATTTTAAAAATAAATAAATATTAACATTATACAAACTTTTTATTTATTTTTGGTATTGTAATTCTTCAATTACTAATAATAAATTGGAGTAATGGAACACATGATATGGACCACTTAGACTTGATTTTAAGTCCTAAATCATAAATGCCTTTAAATTAATTAAAGACTCTACATCATTTACGGTATTTAAGACTAAATGATAACGATTCTATGCTTGTTCCATTCTAAACTAGGCCGACGGCCCCGACCACAACCCAACCGCCACCCGCAGGAGGCCCACCGACTTCGCCCCGCCACCGTGTGTTGCCTTTTCTTTACTTTTCTTCCCCCTTCCGCCGCGGCGTCCTTCTCTTTTGAGTCCCTCCGGTATTCTTCCGCGTCCCCGGCCCGGCGGCGTGTCGCCAGCCGGGCGCCCCGGGCCCCCACATAGATTTTCTGTTTATCGTTCCTTTGATAGATTCTATATGATGGCTACCAGACAAAAAGACAGACTTCCCTTAAGGGTAAAAACGTTTGTATCAATACAGATCAAACTTTAAATCCTCAATTGTTGATATAACGTTCGTCAAACCTACCTCGATTTGTCATTGTAACCTTACTTAACACAAAACATTTGTCGATAATTTAATAAATTTTAAATCTAATTAATTATACACAAAGATGTTTCTCCTGTGGGTTATACAACTGCAAACCATTGTTTCCAGGTCTAGGATCTCTTGATTGGAAGTGCAACAGAAACATTGGATTTTTCATTCATGGTTTAAAGGAAAAAACTAAAGGGAAAATTTCTTTCTAGTGTTCAAAGAAGATATCTTAAGATCTGCCCACGCTTTAGACATAAATCCCAATAGAAATGTATACAGTTCCAAAGATGCAGATGGCAAAATCAAATAAAAGAACTATTGAAGTTTCAGTGTAGAAATTCATGTCGAAACAAAGTTCCCCTTTAGCAAGGCACCAATTAAAATGGAAGAACTAGGCATACTCAAAGGGTATTTCCCCTACAAGGCCATAAATAGGAAATTGGATGGCCAGGGTGTCATCAGAATAACCACCATGATTGTCACCTTATAGGCATCGTTACAGACTTCCAAAGTTCTACTTCTAATGCAGAGCAGGAGAGTGATCAGTCCTTCCTGAGTTCCATGAATTCACGTCGAATACCGTCTGGTTTAACGACAACTATCTCTAACCTGTCACCCTGCAACACATACACAGAAGGATAAGGTAACATAAGCCAAAAGATAAGGAGCATCAACTTGATTTTTCATGGATCTCCAGTAAAATCCCTATGAAAAGAAATAAACACAGGGATGAAGCATCACAAGAACTCCCCTGCCAGCATAATGAACTAGATCTATATGCATAATCTTCCTCCTCAGAGTTTCTGTCCATAAAATGAACCCAGCAATGCAAACGAACAAATCCCACTCGAAACCCCAGAAAAAAGAATTCCTGACATTTGATCTTACTAGGCTACAACTTCCAAGTGATGTTAATCACCCTGGCTCCCTCGTGGCATGGTATAGTCCACTTTGGCCCTGAGGCTTGAAAATGCATCATACCAAGTAATGATTGCTGCTTATTAATAGCTTAAGATCTTTCTCCATAGCTAATATGGGACTTTGTTTGCACTCCATTATCTCCCAGACCCCTTTATACCAAGTCATCTCTTGCTAGGGACCCCTCAACATCTCCCAGGCAGCCTGCTGCTATGCTGTCTCTTAGGAATCACACTCCTCGCCTGAACAACCCCCCCCCCCCTCCCCAAAAAAAAAAAAAAAAAAAAAAAAAAAAAGAAAGCCCAACCAACACAAAAACAAACACAACAATTCCCCTCTATTATGGGCTTAGCATCCTCATATTATGGCCCCACCACCAATGTCAGGTGACTCGGCCCCTCTTCTGGCATGATATTGTATACTTTGGCCCAATAGGCCCCACAGCTGAAAAATGCCATACAAAGTAATGGATATGACTGTTTACCAATAGCTCATGATCTCCTCTCTTAAGCAATATGCGGGAATAAATATGCACCCTTCCTCAGTGACGAACCCTCAAAGATCACCCATGCAAGCCAGTACTATGTTGTCTCCTAAGTGTCATGGTTACCACCTTACACACAGCATCCCTCTTGTGGCCCACCACCGCTCTTTGGAGTTTATCCTGATATCACTCTTAATGCCCCAGCCCCTCCTAGGCATGATATTGTCAGCTTTGGCCCATGCGCTTCATGGCTTTAAAATGCATCACACCTACTGGAGAGGACAACTTATTTATAGGCAAGGATCAACCTTCCTAACCAATGCACGGCTAAGTTTCCACTCCCACAACAGTCTCCAAAATCACCTGGTACAAAGCCATTTCTTGGTGGGGACCCTACAACAGTATCCTAGAATGGCTGGTATCCTGGTACTATGCCATCTCATGAGTGTTACACAACTTATGACTAAAAAATTTAACACAGGCAGAATCCTGATGTAGGAAACAGAGTACGAAACAGCATTGTCATTAGTTCAAAATACCACATGCTATTTACAAAAATTTTCAACTTGCTATCAGATATGTTGCACCATGTTCAACCTTTGATTATGTTGGATGAACTATCACCATCTGTCTGTTTTAATCTACTTCCCATGGACAATGAATCAGAGGGGAAAAAGATACAATATCCATGTTCAAAATATGCCTTCTCTTAAAGTTTGGATATTACACAACTTCCAATCTCTATTAACAGCGTTCAAAAAAGTCCAACCATTCCAAACCCCTGGACAAAGCAATGGGAGTTGACAATTTGGAAGCAAATTATCAGCCTACGTACATATTTAAATCTGTGGCCATCATCCCCGTGTCTTGCACTTATAAATCTCAGATCCCCATTCATTTTCTAATCTTTCTAGCATAGGAATTGCAATGCCACAAAATATCAGTGGTTACCATGATTTCTAATTAAAAATTCAATTATAAAATGACATGATGATGTATACCACTTATTTTAGATTTTCCAAGGGTGGGGGAGCAGAAGAAGAAAAGGAATGCCACAAGAACAGAATCTTACAGTATAAATATCTCGTTCAACAGCAGATGCAAAAACGTCTTTCACCAAGTCAACTGCTTCTGACTCTAGTAGTGGAGTCACAGCGTCCTGCAAAAATTAGGTATTGAGTTGGACAAGTGAAGAGCTAAAAACAGACTTTTTTAGCAAGAAAGTGAAGTAGGACATCACCCTGGCAGGTAATATGAGAGGACTAGGAGACTTCAGCTTATTGTCCAAAACAGGCATGATGAGAGTTGAACCAGAACCCTGGGTGCTGTATCCAACCCTTTCATAGGATCCAACAGCATCGTATGTGAAAACACAACCTTTTCCTGAAATATCATTTTCGAGCAATTATAAGTTCCCATGATAAATTAGGGACATAAATGTGTCTGCAGGAGATAGTAGTCCCACCCTTTTCATCCAGACCAGCCAAGACATTGAAGGCATAATAAGGGAAGAAACGCTTGTAGTACAGAGTGTTCGAGAGAAGTTGACCCATTGCAGGACAGCTCATCTGCTTGTTGTGCTGGTGCTGATAAATCTATTTCACAAGAGAAGGTTAAAAGATATCCTTCAAATCATCAAAACTGCAATCTTCACAAATCAAATGTGAACTCCCTAGTTTTGGGAACTTAAATCATTGCATTATGTTTAATTTCAAAAAATTAAAATCTCATCCTTCCCCACTTTAGTGTCAAGCATCCAACCAACCATCCATCCAAAAAGTGAAATGCAAATAATTTCTGGAAAACATTGGAGTAAACAAATCAGGACTTTAATTCCCAAGACACAGAGACCGTTGATACAATGTGGGTCTCTGGCCAAAAGGACACCTAACATGTAAGCTCTTTTATGAGAGAACAATAAAAACATGCCCTTCCATCCAGATACAAGCCAATCTAGTAAATCAGAGAAAAAGAACATTAAAGAATGTCTGAGAACACCAACAAATGAATACCAAAGAATCTGAATATATTGCACCGCCAACTTTGACTAAATCCAATGTATTTCTACCACAGATTGAGAAGACAAGTCTTTATGAATAACCACTCCCAGCAGTCCCCTTCATAGGTAAAAAGGGGATTCAACAGAAGAAAAAAACAGTAATAAAACAACTGGAAGAGAACTAATCTTTATTTTAATATTCATAGAAATCTTACAAAGAAAATGGTAGTTTAAAGTATAAACCCTTTTTCCAAATGTAAATCTCTGTTCTACATGCCTTGTATTCTCCGTGTAGAACTAGCATAAAAGTAATCTCCTAGTTTCATGCAGATCCAGAGGATTACATCCACAAGAGGTTCAAGAAGCCTCCAAAGCCTAGAAATCTCTTTATTTATTTCAGTTGGACCAGGCTAGTTGGTTTAGCAGGGTTAAATATAAGCAATCAACTAACTCACCTAAGTGGTCACGTGACTAGGCTACCATCAGCTTAAGTGTGGACACCTCCACAGACAGGGGGTTGCGAGATGCCCAAGTTAGTTGAGTAGTTTTCTACTGGTCTCCCAAGTCTAAGTAATGCCTGTTATTACCAGGACTCCTTTTGAAAGGCTGCTAGCCCTATGTATATCCACTTGCTGGAAGACTGCATAAAGTTCCAATTTAATTTTATTTGCACGAGCAATTGCTTGTGAGACCTCTCATTGAGTGTAGAAGCTGTTGGTGTTTAATCCAGTCACTGCCCAGTCTCAATTTTGATCTAACATTACAGGCAGGCAGCCTTGGAAAGGAGATTTAAACCACATCACCTCTCTCTCCCCTTTAATTTTCTTTTTATCTTCTCCATTAAAACCAGCCAAATAAAACCCTAATCCTAACCTGATCAACCCTCAGTCCCAGCAGATCCCACCATCAGAACCCTAGCCTTTGATCCAAAGTCCATCCTTTTCTGTCCATTAAAAACCTAGAATCCCCTCAGCCATAATTTCACCCAAAACCTAAACTTTCTGTGAGTTTTGGCTTAATCCTTTCCCACTATCAGAATTCGCTGATTGTTGGTGGAAACCATCACATTACTCTTACCAATCGATTCAAGTTTCAACCCTAAACCCTTTGTTATCTGAAAATACTCTCAAGCCCTAGTTGTTCCCAAAAACCGTTATTTCAGAAAACCCACATCCCACCTTCAGTTTTAACCCTGTAATGAGCTGTTAGATTCTACAATCACCCTAAGCACTAGAAGCTAATTTCATCCTCTTACTAGCTTAAAAAGAACTCTAAAAAGTAAAAACAGAAAATGCTAGTTTTTTCTTGATTCCCCTCATCAAATTGGTTCTTTTGAGTTCTCCTGGCACCTTTGGTACCTAGTTGAACCTTTTTATCCGTGGCTCAGTTATACAAAGGGTGGGTCACTGAGGCAATTAGACATTGCTGGACAATAACATGAACACAATGAGAAAGTTCTCGAGGCCAGATTGAGGGAAGTTTGCCATTACAAAGATGTGACATTTAACAAATGAGTCGCAGGTGAACAATTTTTAAGCCACCAACCAAATTAGCAAATCAGCTTTAATATAAGATGACCTACATGATAGGGTCCTGCAATGTAAAATATGTCCCAAATAGCACAAATTATTAAAGACAAATGCATCAGCCATCTTTCAGATTTTCATGGAGGAAACTATGACTTGAATCAATATACATTAGAATTTTCCACTACATACCAAATGCCTAGCTGTCAAAACCTTCTGCAGGGCTCTTATATCAGCCTGAAACCCGGAAGAGGCCAATAGACATTTGTCTGCTCTGCAAAGTCAAAAATATAGTCCACATGAAATCAAGTAACTTTTAACATAATGACATTAATTCTAAGCAAGGACTAGTGAAGCAACAAAGGTAATTGAATACCCCCCCCTTTAAATAGTTGCTATTAGTTTCAGTTTCAGCACTATGTTTCTTGTTCCTGCATCTTGGGTTGAGGGTGGTAAAACCTTATTGAGCCATGGTTTTACATGCAACTATTAATTCCACATCAATAAAGTGATATTTATCAAAAGAGGAATTATTATTATAACAAGAGCCTCTTATTTATCCAAATACAATATGACTGTAACCTTCAAAAACTAAAGTTGGGGATGCAACTCAGATGAAACTAACAAGGTTAATTGAGTAAAGCCGGTTTCACCATTGAAAAAGAAACGAAAAAGAAACTTTTAACTAATTTTTTCCAAAAAGAGCATGCATAATCAGACACAATTCAGTCTTCCACAAAACCATCTATTTCATCGCTCTAAGCTTTCAGGTGGAGCTACAGATTGCTCAACAAGCGGCAGAGCTAAAGATAGTTTCAATTTATCTGTGTAAAGTGATCAGTCATACTTGGAGCCCTCTTCTGTTATTCATGTGTAAAGTGATCAATCAGTTGCACCAATGTCAGGAATTTGGCTGCTCAACAAGACATAGTGGCTCTACTTTGTTTTTTAAATAGAGCTTTAGCATAGCTCCTATAGTCTTCTGCTTCTTATCAATGAACTAGTTGATCAATTTACATGCAAAGCTGGAAGAATTACTTAAGCTGAAATTGAAATACTCAAATAGTGACTAATAGAACAACTTGAAGCAGCACCACCACCAATGGGGTCTAGGGTAACCATAACACTTACTTTTCTTTGCTCAAATTGAGGAAGGACTAATGCATAGGATGAAGATGGTGGACATGGGCAGTAGTGGAGATGAGAAAAGAGAGAGACGGGGAGATGCAAGGTAGCCAGAACTCAAATAATCATCCTAAGAAATAAAAGTCAAACTCCAAAGCAGTTAGGGTATGCTTTTTCATTGGACCAAATTACCCTTACCATCAAAAGATGCAACCCTGAATAGTGCTTCCTCACAAGAGCTACAACTTTCCAAATGAATCATACCTTTTCAAACTTTTGCTGTCTTGTTTTGGTATACTCCTTCACCAGAAAAAATCCTCTTATACTCTTACTTGCCTTGAATAGATACAACCCTTAGAAATGCATCCTTCAAGAGCTACAACCTTCCAAATAAAGCATACCTTGTACTTACTCTCAAGAGCTACAACTTTCTAAATAAATCATACCTTCTCAAGCTTTGTTGTTTTCTTTTGGTATACTCTTCCACCAAACCAAAAAAACCTTTACTTGCCTCCAATAGATACAACCATTAATAATGCTTCCACCCAAGAGCTACAACCTTCCGAATAAAACAAACCTTTCCAAACTTTGTTGTACCAAAATAAAATGTCACGCGGAAGATGAAGCCAAATACAAAGCCATCGTTTCAAGTGTTTTCTATGAATGGGGGAGATGACCCTTACAGCTACGCCAATTACTCTACTTTCCAGGCCCGTATGCTCCAAACTCATCTTACTTCTGCTCAAATCTTAAAACTCTTCTTTAGTTTTCAATTGGGCTGATGATCTGATCACATACTCCAGCACATACTCCCTCCCACCCCTTCTCTCTGACCTCCAATCCAAACCCCCTGCCCATTCGCCACACAGCCTAAAACCTAAAACCTAAAAGCTGCCCTTTCTTGAATTTCAATTTCTCTAAACCCTAAAAATCAAGAACTCAAATATATTTGTGTCCACACATCATCCAACCAAACTCATGGGACAACACCCATAACCACCCATCGAGGTTCAATCCTAGCGGGAGCCACATCCCATTAGCAAGAGGCATATTTCTCCATCTCAAGAAGATTCTCCCTCTCAAGAAAACCAAAACATCTCAAGAAACATCCAAAACAACATATAATTCTCCCATTAGAAATCTAAGTCGACTTCCAATACCTTTAATCCTACCCATCACACCCAGAAACGCCCATCTGAACCAAAACCAAAGGATGCACCCCAACCAAAAATCCCAAATAAAACCCTAATTTGACCTATTCTGAGCTGGTTCAGTTACAAACCTTGGTTATTGGCCTTCACCTCTAGTGAGGCTACATTATGTGAAGTCCTTGATTCCTCTCTTACGCAACCAATGCTGGCTTTCTTCCAATAAAGGGTTCAAAAAGGATTAGCATATATTGCAGACTCCCTATTCTGAAGTACGGCTGCAGTTGAAGTCTTTACATCTTTTATCAAATAAGCACACAAGCAATTTGAATTTCAATAAAGGTGAATACAATCAACCAAAGACTCATAAGTACCCTTAAGTGAGTTAACGATTCACATTTGTATGATCCTCTATGCCGCTATCAATTTGAACGTGGTCAAAAATTGAATCAAGGACCCATGACTCATGCGCTTAAAAGAAACAAATGGAGAATCTGCTTCATCAGGTAACTCAAACGTTCGTTCCTAGCCAACAAGTTAACGAACAATTAACAGGTAATATCTACAAGTCAGCTCCGTGAGACGAAATCCCAATATGATTACGAACCAAAAGAGGACATTTACAAGCTCCGACAAGCATTTCATCAAAACAAGCATCCGACGATCATTGACTATCAAAAGAAACTAACCAAGCAAAAGCTCAGCATACATGCCAAAATATAGAATCCGAGAACTCCTACACCCCACCCATCGTAGGAATTTGAAAACCATCGACTACAACAACAAGAAGCGCAAATAAGGGCAGATCGAAAAGTCATGGATCGAATAACTTACAGTTTGCAGATTTTGGAGTAATCTCGAGTAAGGATATTGTAGCCGCTGGACATTCGAGTGTCGGCAGCTATAACACAGTAATCGGCTCCAGCAATCGCAACACATGTTCTGTAGAGGAAGAACAAAGTAACTGATGAGAGGATATATAATTAAACGAATGCCCCAAATAATTTGGACAACCTATCCATGAAATTTACCCTCCATTGTTGTCGTACGGAGACCAATTCGCGTTTTGCTTCGAAGCCATGGCGGAATCCACAGACAGTGAGGAAGATAAGAACTAGTGCAAGTGAGATACGACTGCAAGTCTTTTTGCCCGGTGCAGGTGCAGTGTTCTTTTTCCCCTAAATATTGTGTTTCGCTTCTGCTTTGCTTGGAGAAGAATCCTTCTCTCCTCAAGGCTACCCCGGTCGACCCTTCTGGTTTGGATGACTCGGATTTTTATAGATGAGCCGAATCAAAACCAGAAAGCCACCCCATTTCAAGTGGGCAAATGTTTTACGCTGTTCAGTCCACTACCAAGTGGACCACCAATCCTCTCCCGTGACGGCTGTTGACCACAAATTACAAGGGGGCCCATAGGATTAAGGTGATTGCAATTATTTTTTTAGTTGTGAGCCCCATATAATTTGTGGTTATAACGTTGTCGGGAGCATAGAATTCTTCTCATCAAATGAGATGATCTACACTCAATGTTTTACATGTTGTATTGTTCTCCCTGACGGAGAGCTTGATCTGGACTCGGTGGGTAATGGGTCCAACTGCAAACTTCCTTAGTAGACATTAGGATTTTGGGTTTGGATCTCGAGTGAGTGTCCAATGAGGTATATGATTCAACCATTGCATAATATTCTAACCCAAGGGTTGACCCAAAAAGCAAGTTCGTGCAAATGTTTTAGGCCACTTCTATCTCGCCACCAAGTGGGTAATGGATCTCCAATTAGTTACATGATTAATCATGTAAAATAGCCAAAGGGTTAGCCCAAGTGACAAAATCATATAACTCATTAGACACTCATTGGAGATTCTCTTCAAGTAGAATAGCCAAATACTATGATTCCGATTCCTCCTAAGTTCCGACTATAGATGTATAATTGTGCTTCTGACATAGTTGTGACAATATTCTATACTAAGACAATGAAATCAATGAAGTATTATGTTCAAACTTCCGCCCTCCAACTCCCCCCCCCCCTTCGGATACCTAAAGCCTTGACTATGATTCCGATTCCTCCTAAGTTTCGACTATAGATGTATAAATGTGCTTCTAACATAGTTGTGACAATGTTCCATACTGAGACAATGAAATCAATGAAGTATTAGGTTCAAACTTCCGCCCTCCAACTCCCCCCCCCCGTTCGGATACCTAAAGCCTTGACGAGCATCACATCCTGCGTTGGCATCTCCATGCTAAAACAGAAAAGCTTTTCTCCCTTATGATTTTGCACAACACCACCAAATCCTACACATCCCTCATCCTAAAGAGAGGAGCCATCTACATTGAGTTTTACCCAAGGTTCCTCCAGCACCATCCAACTGATGTAAGGATGTTCTATTGAATTGGAAGCAGGCGTAGATTGTATGCCACATTCTACTCAGGCCCTTTGAACTGTTTCTGCAAACTGCTCGTAGATGATAATGGTTCTTCCTCTGATCATGGTTGTATAGATAGTCCAGATATACCAGAGGGTAAAGAGCTCCCTAAGAATATCATTAACACCCGTCTGTTGAGCTGCCAAGTTATAAGTTATGGTTTGAAAAAAAATGGAAAAAACCCTAACAGCACAAGGAAGAAGAGTGAGTCATCAAGAAGAACCAGGATAGAAGAGTCGACACCATTAATCAAACATCAAATGCATGATGCAGCAGCTCCATACCATCCTGGTTAAGGCAAATTGAATAGAAATGAAGATACAGAACAATTTCTCCTTATCGTACATGAAGGTCAACTGCATTGTGATTTTTTTCATCCTCAAAAGTATATCATAGTCGGTGTGAATTAGAATCCATTCTGGAGAACAGAAGATAATATCATCCATATCTATCAATCAAGACTTCCCATACACCACGCCCTAAAAATACTGAATGATGGTTAAGATTCAATGTGCAGATCAACAATGAGATTTAAATCGGTTTTAACATTATGAAATGATTGCAGTTTCAGATTAACTGATCACTAAGAACCTCGCCATTCTGCTTTACACACAAAACAACAATCTTATCATCCATGGTTGAGACCACATCTAGAAATGCAAGACCAATCTTTTCCTTTCACTATACTGGGAGGGAGGATTAGATCCATCCCCATACTGGTTATTGAACTAATACAACAAAAAGAATCAAATTGATCTAACGTAAGATGTCAAAGAGAGCTGAAAGCCATCCCAGAAAATAAAGCTAAGGCTGCCACCTATGCTGCAAAAAGGAAACGGCTTTCAGTTGCACACCTGCCTGGATCCAGAACAAAAAATGAGCAAATAAATTTGGCCTGGACAAGCAAACAAAGCCCCTCGAGCTGTTAACAAAGAGTTGCTGAAGTGGATGCAGGGATGAGACTTCAAACCACCAGTTTCCATCTTCAAATATATACAATGATACCATTGGCTTTCAGCAACAACTTCTGTGCTTGTAAGAGCCACCATCTAGGTGTGTTCACAGAACTTGGAAGCTCAAAAAGATACATCTAAGTAAAGTAGTCCTGTTGAATGATGGTAACAAAATCTGGGGATAGCCCATCATCATCCTTCTGCTTCCATAATTCTCCATTTACCTGCCACGATATTTTGGGTGAAAGTGGAGAATATATATCTGCAGGTATCACAAATCAGATATCATGCTTTAGTGCAAGTGTAAGTCTAAGAAGGAAAAATAACAAAAACAAAACAAAACAAAACAGAACCCCTTCCCCCCCCCCCCCCCCCAAAAAAAAAAAAAAAGAAAAACCCCAAGAATAAATAAATAAACTCCATTGGGGTTTGCATGTATTTATATCAGAATATTTGAAAATAAGAACCAAGGTCCTTTCGCAAATTCTTTATTGAACCAGTACCAGTGACTTCTCAAACAAAGGACATGCTGGTAATTATTCCAATGGGCTGAATTAAAGCTTTGAGAAGAAACAATCAACAGTATGGAGTAGCTCCAATCGTCATCTCATTTCAAGTTTATGTATAGCTAATTAATCAGCAATTTCCCTTCTTAAGCACAAAAAAGATCTTTATATGTGTTCAAGTGATGGAAAGTAAATTTTTAAATGTGGTTGTCATGGTGCAATGACAAGCCAATGTGGTGGCCAGGTGCCTCGGCATATGCAATGTACTTGGCCACATTTCCAGGTATTTTTCATCACATAAATGTCTGAGGGGGAATAACTGGTAGAAATTTTAAGGACATAAATGAGAAATGACAAGAACTTTTTGGTGGAGGGCAATGTCTAGAAATTTTTTAGTCTAGCAGCCTTAGCACATACTGGCTTGGACCTCAAGTTATGCCTAGTTTCCAAGGCAGCACCCCTCGTCAGCTATGTTAATTTGAAATGACATGTTTTTCATCTCCTGGGTTTTTATGATTAAGGCAAGCAGTATGATGTAGATTCAAGTTATAATAGTGCTCTATCTATAGTGGAACAGACAGCCAGCAAAGCTCCATTTCTGCCCGAACCAGAATTTAGTAGTCTGACAAGCAAACAATCAGATGGAATTACAACCTGGCTAATGGGCTAAGTCTATTTTATTTTGGAGGGAACTATGCCTCATAATATCTCCTCAACCCCCAATTGGATCTGGTTTTATGACCAATTCCAGAATTATATCCCCATCAAATTCATTGCATAGTTGTCTAAGGCACTGCCTAGGCATCAAGTAAGGCGACTGCCTTGACAACTAGCATTACTATGCAAGTGTATAGGTGTCAACTTGGGCTTAGGGACCCTCCAGTGCCTTGGTTCACTTAGACACCATGAAAACTATGATTGATAGCATGTGAGACAACTAAGCCAACTAAATTTTGCTTTATTAAAGCAGAGGTGGACTAAGGCTTTGGTGGCTCCCCCCAACCCTCGGCAACCAAAAAAAAAGCGGTACACCACCTTCTACCTTCACATTATCACCATTATCTAATGAGACCTCCAAAATGGGTTATAGTCACACTTGTGCATATTACATACATCCACATATAGCATCCATGTTTTTGCAAGGTATGCTTTTCTGACATGTATGGTTATGCATACCTGTAAGAGGAGATGGTTCCGGTTCTCTTGTACTGTGCAATACACTGGTCCCAGAGAGCACAGTGATGAGTCCACAAAGTTCTGATACAATGCTACTTGCACTCTGACCTGACCAATCCTACAGAAAATAAACAAACAAACAAATAAACAAATCCAATTAGGAATGGAAAGGAATGAGGGCATGTTTCAATGGCACAGCGCACCCAAAACATAAATCGATACCTTAAACATTATGACACTTGCAAGAATAGTGAGAGAAGTGAATAGAGCATAATATACAGGGGAAACAACTGTAGTGTTGAAAGTATCCAACGCCTGCAAACATGTCAGACAAGACCATCAGTTGCATATATTTCATATCTAATACAGAAAAAATTTTTCAACCATGTTGCAAATTCAAAACAATAATAAGAACAACTAAGCCTTATTGCAACTAAAGGGGTTCGCAACATGGGATCCTTGCCCTCCAATCAGCTCTATTCAGGGTCATACTTGATAACAAGGTCTAATCTATGTATGTCTTTCCCCATCCATCACCACTTCTCCTCGGTAGGGGTGCAAGTTTGGCCCTGACCCGCCCTAAGCCCACCCTGAGCCCGAATGGGGCTTGGGCTAAAGACTTTGGCCCTAAGGGCGAATTAGGGCCAAAATATTCTGGCCTCGAACTATGGCCAAGGGCAGGCCTGGGATTACTCTCTGGCCCACCCAGCCCATCCCTAATTTTATACCCTGACTCAAGCCCTGATTCTAACCCTAATCTTGGCCCTGATTCTGGCACTAATCCTGGCCCTGATCTAGGCCCATGATTTTGGCCATGATCCTAACCCTGATTTGAGTTTAGACCCTCCACCCATATGGAGAGGAATTAATTATAATCCAAATGGGTGAATACTTGACACGTGTCAAATTTTAAAAACATAATCATGTTTTGTAGAAAATTAATAAAAATAAATTATATCTTCATAACCAACGTAGTAAGCATCCATTTGATTTTGGCCCTTGATCATGTACTAGATTTTTACCCTAATCTTCATATTAACATTGATATAACTATAAGTCTCGATTTTGACCTTCAATCATTTTGATCATATTAGACTATGAGTTCACTTTTTATATTATTTTCAAGGTCATTTTTATTTTTCAAACTAAGTCATTTTTAGTTCCCAAAAAACATTGACTTTTTTTTTTGGGGGGGACTAAGGCGAGATAATATATTATAAATAATAAAAACTAGTATATAGAGAATTAATATCTAACAAATCTACACCCCAACTTCTCATCATGACTATTGACATCTTTCTTTTGCCTCCAATGTCATATTTCAAAAAAACTTATTAAGGACAAATAGCTATGTTTGTAATTAAAATATCATTTCCTTTAACTACGAAAAAATACCAATATTAAATAGTATCGTTGATTTATTTGTTAACAAGGTTTTAAATATGGATTTTTTTGTTGAATAAGGATATCACTGGGAAAGGTTTTCAATTTCCATCACCAAAGTAATGGGAGAGGTTTTAAATTTCAATCACCAAAGCAATGGGAGACTTTCAGAGCTGCAATATAGAAATGTGGAGTGTGAATTTATTTATGTTTAAAGCAACACTATCAACTTATTGACTATTTTGTCATTTTGTAGGAGCTTAAATCATCTTATATTTCTATGAATTTTATTTTTAGTTTACTTGTGATACTTTTATGTTTTTTTTTAATTTTTTATTTTATGGATTTACATTTGATATTTTAGGTCCAAGGATCGGACCAGTTAAGGCTAGGGAAAAGGCCAAGATAGGGTCAATCAGGGCCAATCAGAGCCAATGGCTAAAGACAGGGCCAATCAGGGTCAAGGCCAATTAGGGCCAGGGACAGGGCCAATTAGGGCTAATCAGGGCCAACCCATCCCGACACGGCCCAATTAGGGCCAATCAAGGCGGGAATGGCTTGGCTTGGCCCTGTAGGGCTTAGGGCTAAGGACAATAATCATTGGCCCTGAACTAGGGTCAGGGCGGGAATGGGCTCAGATTAGAACATATAGGGCTGAGCTTGGGATTGCAAAAGCCCGGCCCTGTTGCAGCCCTAGATAAACTATTAAAACTGCATTATCTGCAGGGAAGTATAATTTAACAACACTTAAGAGGCTCTCAATATTCTGTCAGGTCACTTGCCCTTGTTACTTAAAACTGAAAAATAAATGAATAGTTAGAAGTATAGATTTTAGATCTAAAATTGAGGTAGACAATGGAAGAGAGCTTTGCATGAGAAGCCCAAAAGTTCAGCAGTAACCTGGCCTCAGAGGTGCCATAAGGAGATAAGGTAATTAGAATAAAAGGAACTTAGGAACAACAAAGAAAAAGACTAAAAAAAAGAGAAACAAATGGTTGCATACATTATCAAAGAGAAAAATATAAGGATGAAGTCAATAAGGAGCAAGGTCCCAGGTCTCGCAAGTTCCACGATATTTTTCTTGGTTTCCAAATGTCTCAAGTAGAAACGACATAGATACCAGAAAATTATATGGTTTCAGCAGAGATTTCACTATCTTGCTAAAATATCACAAAGCTAATTATAAAAATACCATGTTTTGATTTTTCTCGTCAAAATTTCAACGTATTCTTAGTAAACTCGACTTGTTTCACCATTTTACAAAGGAAACAGCTCCAAATCTTACCAAGGAAAACATTGACCACTTGGATTTCATGATCAAGAAAAAAATAGGTGGAATTTTGCTGCCAATAACCTTCCTTGGAAGAGATTTGAACTTTAGGCCCCACAAATGTTCAATATTAGGATGGGCATATATGAATGGGAGACTTGGTACCTGGTAATTGTTGGCTCATCTCGTTATTCGTTAAACGTTCAAAAAGCATTTGACTCTTTACAAAAAAACACTATCAGATGTATGATTTATAACATGGATACCCAATTTATAGCTAAAACATAATTAAAACAATCCTTCAGCTCCTGGATGAATCCACTGGGGGGATAAGAGCTTCAGGCCAAACCCCTTCAGGTTTTATTAAGGTCTTAAAACAGCTAAAAAGAGGCAGCTGCACATCCTTAAAAACATATACAGAGTGTAGTTGCACAAGTTAGAAGGTCTATGGGCAGATCTTTTGAATTTTGCACAGATGGGTCACAGTCCAACTATAATGAAAGCCAATGACCCTCAGAGAAACAATCAACTACTTCACTGGTTCTTTCACCCTTATTTTTACTTTTGAGTCAATTAGTACTTCTAAGCCACATCTGCAATGATATTTCATAAGTTGCACTAGTCCTTGAAAAGTTCATGGTTGCATCACTCAGCAACTGAGCTTTTCCCTTAAATCTTTCCTTGATGAGACATAAACACAGGAGTCCTAGAAGCAATTTAAGTCTGTTAATCTTCCTCTTCCAACAGAATCAACATGCTACTTCTCTGACTTCCATTAATTACAGAGCTTGTCAACCTTTCACGAAACTCAGGTCAACTTCAACTAGAACCATATATCAGTTCAAAAATCTATAAAACTTCAATTGAAATGTCAGTTGTGGAAATATTTTGAAACTTTTACCATATTTGTAATAAAAGACTCCATTTAAAACACACAAATTACAATTTTGTTTTCCTTTCACAATATCTGCTTGAATAGATTATAAAATACAATAAAATGACAGTAGTTGATATCTTGCTTTGAATCCAAAAGACGTACTTAGTGCATAAGTGTATAATCATGGAAAAAGAAGATATCTTGCTTTTTCACAAAGGTGAGACAAGATGTCAAGCTAAATCCTAATTTACCCCAACTCAATCAAGATCTCGGGTATCCCGATAATATCTCAATTACCTTGATCATATCTTGGATACATCTCATTCAAATCTTGGCGAGGTCTCGGTAACATCTCTCAGGAAGATCTCAGCAGATCTCAGAATTTTATTGCCATTTTTTACTTGCCACTCAAATCGAGCTTTGATTTCGACAAAACAATATTACCCTAACTCGGCATGACCTTGTCCCAACTTGCTTTTTTGAAGGAGCAAGTTGGGCATCGAGATTGAGATTTTGAACCATGGGTGTATTGAAGGTTGAACGTAGATAATATTTTGACCAAGGAAGAATTTGACAATGATAGGACATCAGTAAGACTACTAAATTCACAAAAATGATCAAAATGTCCCAAAAAATCAGTGATATGACGGAAATCAGAAAGTAATTTGAACATGGTCATGTTGGTCCCAGGACAGCGAGTATATGCTACTTCTGAGATGCACCAAAAAATCCTTAATACCTCCTAAATAAGCAAATTGCAGAAGTGGAAAGCTAGTCAATTCCCAAATTTTGCGAACAGTTGACATATATGTACCTAAGGCCAGACATTAAATCTTCGGTTAATGTGACATTTATTGTGCTTATCTTTCTCTAGAATGTAAATAACAATGAATTACATTGTTCTATACACTCCACCACAATTGCTTTTTCCAATATATTGGGGTTGTTAAATCACAAATTTTTTTTTTTTTTTTTTGGGGGGGGGGGGGGTTGATAAAGCGTTTCCTATGATTCATATAGAACTAATCACTTTCATGGATTTGGAATGGATTCCCACAAACTTTCATATATTATTCCAACCTAAAATGAGCCAAAAGATAATGATCAAGTAAAGTAATTGAAAGAAATTCAGATCTTAAATAGAAAAAAGGTCAGACATGAGAGTTTTTACGAAACCAGATCCTAAGGTCAGATCAACAATTTACCCCGGTCAATCCTCTTGGGTGACCCCAGATTTGGCCCATTACAATGAAACACATGCTATCAAAAGCCCAACACATATATAACCTAAACCAAGGCTTATATGCAATAAAATAAGTCCTTTAGGTGACTTAAACGGATCATTTCCTTGAACTAAGTAGAACAAAAATAGAATATCTAGTTTGTAACTTTAGTCATGATTGGGCAAACAATGAGGTGGTGGAACTTGACAATAAGGAAATTCCTCAAAGTGATTATTTTAAGTATCTTGGTTCAATCATAAATAAAAGAGGTGATATAGACAATGATGTTTTCCAAATAATCAAAATAGGGTGGATGAAGTGGAGAGGGGCTCCTGGGTCTTGTGTGATTGACGTATTTCATTAAAGTTTAAAGGAAAATGCTATAGGACCATTGTTCAACCAACTATGATGTATGGTGCAAAGTGTTAGGCTGTTAAAAAAAACCATGTAAACAAACTTAGTGTAGCAGAAATGAGGATACCAAGATGGATGAGTAGCAAAACTAGGATGGATAAGATAAGGAATGATCATATTAGAATTGGTCTGGGAGTCGCTCCCATAAGTGATAAGCTATAAGAAAGTCGTTTGAGGTGGTACGACCACATTCAACAAAGGACTATAAATGCCCATGTACGGAGAAGTGATATAATCTAAATTGAAGGAACTATGAGAGTTAGGAGCAAAGCTAAGATAACCTTAAGAGAAGTGGTGAGAAAAGACATGCAACTTAGGCCTTGAATCTAGCATGGCCTCAAACAAAAGTGATTGGAGGCAAGGAATTCATGTAGCCGACCCCATTTAGTTGGGAAAAGGCTTATTGTTGTTGTTGTATACAGATCATTTCTCTGTTATCATTTCATTCATTCAAACCAACCTGTTTAAACCATTCAAGTTCTGCTTATAAACAATCAAAACCAAAAATTGTAGAAGGGGTTGTGTTGGATTCTACTAGGAGTTCAATTAGAGTTTGTATAGAAGTTAAACTAGAGTTTGTATTCATGTAAAATTCTATTCCTTGTAATAGTGTATTTTCCACTTAATTCTAAATAGAGGGCTTGAGATCAATGATCAATAAGCCATTCTACCAATTCTGTGTTTATCAACATGGCATCAGAGCCTAAGTTCGATTAGGATTTTCTTATATTTTTTTCTTCTTCCCCTAATCCATGGCAGACCTATCATTCTTCAGTTTTGGACAAAAATCTGCCACTGAAAGAACAACAAAAACAGACGGAAAGGAGAGAGAGGACGAGAACCACTTACCGCTGCTTGTCGCTGTTTGTCACCACTGTTTTCTGCTACTTCAAGAAAAGCCAAACAGAATCGCATGCTTGTCGCTGCTCCGCTGCTTCTTGTTTTTGTAATTAGAAGAGTGCTTCCTGCTGCTTCTTGTGCTTAGAAGAGTAAGACGAACAAAATCGCTATGATTCTTGTGAATCTCAGAATTCTGCCATCAACTATTCTTTTGCAACTTCCCCATCACATGCATCTTCCACCATTGACCATCAACACTTCTTCCAGCGCCTTCTCTCTTTCACCAGACTGCATCACCCCATCGCCATCACCATCGCCATCGAAACTGCATCGCTCCTAAACCCAGGTAAACTCTCCATCGCTTGCAGTCTCCTTTACCAGTGCGCAATGCCGATGCTTCTCGAGGGTTCTATTAGTACCCTATTAGCCCATTGCATGGACTAAACCAGACCGAACCAATTTTTGTCTATTAGCCCAAAACCAGCTCTATTAGCCCATTACATGAACTAAAGCAAACCAAACCAAAAAGCCCTATTAGCCCATTGCATGAACTAAACCAGACCGAACGACTTTTTGTCTATTAGCAAAAAAAAAAAAAGGGGAGATATGTATTTTTTTGATCATATCAATCCTTAGAATTGTCTGGCTTGTTCGGCTATTGCATTCTGCAACATTTATGTTACTTCAAAAGGGTGAAGACTGAAGAACTAAAAATAATTTTGTCAACATGACAACTATTGATGGTACTCCTGCTCCCACTGGCTCCGAACATTACCCCACTCTTCCTCCTTTTTCGGTGAGATTTGATGGAACAAATTATTTGATCCGGTCTCGATCCGCTTACCTGACTATTGATGAAAGAGGACTTGTTGGACACATTACTAGAGCCACTATCAAACCTATTACCATATGTGTTTTACAGGATAAATGGATTTCGAATGACTCTCTTATTATGTCATTTCTTTTGAATTCCATGATTCCAAATATTGCCCGTAGATATTTATTACTTGATACTGCAGCCCAAATCTAAAAGGCTACTACTGAAACATATGGACAGTTGGGAAATGATGCACAGATTTATGAGCTCCGCAAAAAGCTTCATGAGACTACCCAAAAGGGCACTGTGGCCCACTATTATGCTGAGTTAAGACCTCTTTGGCAGGAGTTGGATCATTATGGGGATTATCACCCCACTAATCCAAATGATGTGGCTACTTATAAGAAGCACATTGATAAGATTCGACTATACGATTTCTTGGCCGGTTTCAATGTGGAGGTGCGATCAAATCGAGTGCAAGTGTTAAGTCATTCTCCCTTTCCTACACTTGAAAAGTCTTATACCCTTGTTCAGTGTGAGGAAAGCCGTCGTTTAGCCATGCTTCATGCTCCTATTGTAGAGAAATCAGCCTTATATAGATCTTTGTTGTAGCAATAATATTTGATTCAGTACTAAGGAGATTGTCAAAAGGGCTTAGAAACTTAACTACCTAACACATAACATCAATATCATTCTACCTATTTTTAAAGGCAAATTATTGTGTTAAGAGGAGTGCCAAAGGTGGTCATCTGGAAACCTATGCCCGTATTTTCCAACAAACGAACAAGCACCCATAACATATAAGGTTAAAAACCAAAGGCTAATCTTTTAAGATACAATTTCTACCACACCCTCTAGCGTGGATGTTGGTTTATTGAATTGGGAGAAATAGATCTATTTCCCGTTTCCACGAAATTTCCTGGTTTCGACGAATTTCGCAATCTTCTACTATTTCGGTATAGCCTCGACCACCCTTCTTGCTTCCTTTACTACCCATACCAACTCCTACCTTGCTACTTTCGATGGTTTTTTGACGCCGGTTTTCACGAGAAGTGGGCCACCCCCCCCACCCATACCAACTCCTACCTTGCTACTTGGGTAAAACTTTTACGGGGCTTTCAAGTTTCTTCAGTTTCTACTCCTTGGATCATTGATACGGGAGCCACAGATCATATGACAAGTTTATCCTCATCTTTCTTACAATATTCTCCAACTTCTAAAAAGGATAAAGTTTGAATTGTTGATGGCTCCTATTCTTCCATTGTCGGAGAAGGGACCATTCAACATTCTCCATCACTTTTTTGGTCTAAAGTTTTACATGTTCCCTCTTCATCTACTAACTTGCTCTTTATCAATAGTCTTACATATGACTTGAATTGTAAACTGATTTTTTTCCCATCTTGCTGTGTCTTTTAGGATCTGGTCACGGGGAAGGAGATTGGACATGGTAAACTAGACAATGGACTTTGTTTGCTCGAGCCGATTGGAGGATCTGCTTCTACTTTGACTACATCTTATAATCTAGTCCATTCGATAATATCAGACCCTCATCAGTGGCATTGTAGGCTAGGTCACCCCCTCTAAGAACTCTTAAGAAAATATTTCTTGATTTGGTTTCTTCTTGTAATGAGAAGAAATTTTTTTTGGAAGCCTGCATTTTTGCAAAGCAGACTCGTTCTACTTATTTACCTTCTCTTCATAATAGAAAACCTTTTCCTTTTATGCTAATTCATACTGATGTGTGGGGTCCCTGCCGACGTGTGTCTATTACAGGTCATAGGTACTTTGTTACTTTTATTGATTGTCACTCTCGTTTTATATGGATTTATCTTTTAAAACAAAAAAATGAGGTTTTTCGATGTTTTCATGATTTTCATAATATGATTAAAACTTAGTTCAATGCCACTGTGAAGATCCTTCACAGTGACAATGGCACAGAGTATATTGATAGTGAATTTCAAATATGTATTTCTGACTCTGGCATAATACACTAGACCAGTTGCGTTGATACGGCTGCCCAAAATAGGGTTGCCGAAAGGAAGAATCGGCATCTCTTAAAGATAGCCCATTCCATTATGATTGCTATAAATGTACCTGACCAATACTAAAGTGATGCTATATTCACTACTTCTTACCTTATGAATAGGATGCCCAATAAAATACTTGGTTTTAAATGTCCTAATGAGATTCTTCAGGGAGTCTCTTCTTTTGTTATTCCCCCCAAAGGTTTTTGGAGGTGTGTGTTATGCCAGAATCACAGCCCACCAGAGTAAGCTGGCTCCCCACGACCTACACTGCATACTTTTGGAGTATTCTGCTACTCAGAAAGGGTACAAATGTTATCATCCTCCTTTTAGGAAAACCATTGTATCTATGGATGTAATTTTTAATGAGTCTTGCCCTTACTATACACCTCTCCAGGGGGAGAGTCCTATAGGAGAGGTGTTCTTTCCGACTTTAAATCTTCCTATCACACACCAACACAACTTAAGAGTCCTAGAAGAGTTTCCTGACCAGGGGGAGACTTCAGCCAATATACCTGAGGACTCTAATCCTCCCCCTTCATTTTCTGAACCATGTGAAGAACCTAGCCAGGGGGAGACCACTCCTGTGAGACACACTGTTGGGGTCTTTCAAAACTATATTGACCAGAATAAAGCGGTGCAGACTTGTTAGAGGAAGAATTACAACCGACTAAAGCGGTGGAGAAAGGTGATATGTTACCACTTCAGTCTCCTGCTCCATAATTAGATTCTACTGTTCCCCTTAAAGTATCTTCTTCTGATATTCCTATTGCTATTAGAAAAGGGGTCAGATCTTGTACTCAACATCCCATGGCTAAATATGTTTCTTATAACTCTTTGACTGACTCCCACCGTGCTTTTATATCCTCTCTGTCATCTGTATCTGTTCCTAAAAGTTGGCAGGAAGCCTATGCTGATAAGAGATGGAAGGTAGCTATAGTAGAGGAAATGCAGGCAATGAAGAAAAATGACACTTGGGAGCTAGTTACACTTCCTCCAGGAAAAAAACTAATGGGCTACAAATAGATATTTGTGGTTAAACAAAATATGGATGGATCAGTCAACAAGTTGAAAGCTAGACTAGTTGCAAAGGGGTTTACCCAGACCTATGGGATTGATTATCAAGAGACCTTTGCCCATGTTGCAAAACTAAACATTGTAAGAGTTATGTTGTCTGTAATTGTGAACAAAGACTAGAACCTGCACCAACTAGACGTAAAGAATGCCTTCTTACATGGGGAGTTAGCAAAAGAAGTCTATATGGAAATCCCACATGGTTTCTCCGATGATAATACTGCAGGGAAAGCTTGTCGGTTGAAGAGGTCAATTTATGAGTTAAAACAGTCTCCTAGATGTTGGTTTGGACGCCTCCTGAAGGCAATGACTTCTATTGGGTACAAGCAAAGCAATGTTGATCATACACTATTTGTCAAGAAGTCAGGTACTAACATCACACTTCATATTGTCTATGTAGACGATATTGTCATTACAAGGAATGATCGTGAAGAAATTCAAAAGTTAAAGGACTTTCTTGGCAGAGAGTTTGAAATTAAAGATCTAAAGAAGTTACAGTATTTCTTAGGCATTGAGGTGGCTCGATCAAAGAAAGGTAAATTCCTATCCCAAAAAAAGTATGTCCTAGATCTATTATCAGAAGTGGGAATGTTGGGGTGTAAAGCAGTTATTACCCCTATTGAAGCTAGAGCTAAACTTAAAAGAAAAAGAGGAAGAACCAATGGACAAAGGAAAATACCAAAGGCTGGTAGGGAAGCTTATTTACTTGTCCCACACCATGCCAGACATCGCTTATGCTGTAGGGATAGTGAGTCAATTCATGCATGATCTATATTTAGCTCATATGAAGGCTGTTACTAGAATACTACATTATTTGAAGGAAACTCTTGGAAAAGGAATACTTTTGTCTCCCACTGATAATCTAAATGTAGAAGCATACACTGATGCAAATTGGGCTGGATTTCCAAATAGCAAGTCAATTTCAGATTATTGTACCTTTGTTGGAGATAATCTAGTTACTTGGAGAAGTAAGAAACAGAATGTGGTAGCTTTATCTAATACCGAAGCTGAATATAGAGCTATGGTTCGTGGAGTTTGTGAGCTACTATGGTTGAAAGGCTTGCTACAAGATATTGGAGTCCAAGTTCCAAACCCTATGACTATGATGTTATATTGTGAACAACGAGGCTGCTATTAGTATTGCTAATAATCCGGTGCAACATGATCGAACTAAGCATATTGAAATTGACAGGTTTTTGTCAAAGGAAAGTTGGAATAAGGGCTTATTTGCATGCCTTTTGTAAGATCTGGAGACCAAGTAGGAAATGTTTCACTAAGGGTTTGAAAGAAAGAGATTTCCTTCCTATTGTAGGCAAGTTGGGCATGACTAATATCTATGCCTCAACTTGAGGGGGAGTGTTGGATTCTACTAAGAGCTCAATAAGAGTTTGTCTAGGAGTTAAATTAGAGTTTGTATTCATGTAAAATTCTATTCCTTGTAATAGTGTACTTTCCACTTAAAAATAAATAAGCCATTCTACCAATTCTGTGTTTATCAACACAAACAGCATATCTACAAAATTTGAAATTTAGGTCATTACAGCAGGGTACGGCGGTACATTATTTTAATTTATGTGCTTATGTTGACCAAAAGATATAAGATATAAAACTAAACTCTCTTAGCCTTTATCCCAATAACATACTGTTGGTCATATGAATCCTGTTCTGCCAAACGGAAAAAACTGCAACACTGATAATTATTCAGAAGTTTGCACCCAAAAATCTTTATCCCCTACAAGTTGTGCCATGTTAACAGATAGATGTATATCAGGTTTATCTTTTAGATTTAAGAATTAATAAAAACCTAAATTGACATCTTCTTCATCCAATTTAATTATCAAACAGATCCTTTAAAGATTTCAAAGTAAAAAGCATGTTCTTTTTCATAAAATGAATAAAGATATTGTCACAAAATATGCAGCAAGTCTAAGAGGAAGTACTAACCATGTTTAGATAATTTAGCTGAGTTATGATACATGTTATTGCAACCATTGCAAATATCCATGTCTGGAAGTACACCGCCTGGTTATTGCCCTCCAATGTGAGTTTTATTGCAATCCCTATTGCTTTAATGCTCATTACCTGTAAAAGATAACGTTCAAATAGTAACTTTTGGCCCTATTGGATGAAATAATCTGAAGTACCTCTCCAGTCAGAAAATCAGAAAATTGAAGGTGTGAAGCACATCAAGATAAGCCTTAGGTTGAGAATGAATTTAAAGAACATAGTACTTTTGTAACTACAAAAACACGTGTATTAATAAACAATGTACATAATATGATATATAGTCCAATAGTTATCCATAAGGTTTTGCACAACATAATGTATCTAGCCCTCACCCCCACTCCCTTTTATCTTTTTTTGTTGGCAGCGGGGCAGGGTGCAGAGGAAGGGAAAGAAGATTCATGCTAGATTCTTGATTGTGTAACTAAAGACTCATAAGTTCAGTTCATGATCCTTCATGCAAAAAGAAAATACTTTTGGGTTAGAGGAAAGCACATATTGGTTTCTCCTTTATACAAGGGAACAACACTCATAAGTTATAAGAGACATGAAGTGGATAAAGCAACTCTTACAAGAACAAACCCACTTTACAAGTCTCAAGGTGAGGTGGTTAACCATACGGACCCAACATTATTATTTCAAATCTTATATAAAGAAACAAAACGGAAGGGAAGATTGTATGTATAAAACCATCAAGGGATGTCTTTTTGTCTCTAGCCTTTTTCTGCAAGAACTAATGAAGAGAAGGTGCTCTCCTTTGTGTTCCACATATTAGGTCGCTGATTGACAGTGCTCTCTCTCTCAAGGGAACAGGAGGAAGTATTTTGGCTTCATTGTAACTGTCATGTAAGTTTTTGAGGTGATTGTATTGTGATCTTTTAAATCCATCTTTCTTCCCTCTTGATGTTTTTATTAGCCTCTATACTGTTTAAAGGAGATCTTGTAGCTCCACTATTTATCCTGGACGAAGTTTATCAATATCAGGTCCTGGTTTTTCCGATTTATCTTAGAAGGGTTTTCCACATTAAAATTGGTGCTACTTCTGTAGTTGGATTGATTTTTTTTCTTTTCAGAGTCAAATTTTTATTACAATGCACATATTTGGTTTACTGTGGATCTTTCTTAAGGACTCTGACATGCAACATATGCAAAAAATCAATAATAATAAAAAATGGAAGGTTATTTTTGTCAAAACTTACAGTTAAAGACCCAATTATGGAGCATATACCGATGTAAACCATCATGTTACTCTGTCCATAACGAGGAGCACAATACAACATCAGTAATAACACAACCGCTACTGCCGATGCTGTATACAGAAGAAATGCTGCACAAAACAATCAAACCAATTAAAGGAAAACCTACAAAACAAGATAAAATTGGTATTAAGAGAACAAGGCAACGATAACTCTCATCAAACATACCAGGTTGGGTCGCCAATTCCCAAATTTCTTCTACCGAAGTCAATGTGCGTTCATCAGGCGCATGAAGAACAATCACCGTGGACCCCACAATGCAAAGAACACACCCTAGAATCCCCATCTTAGACAGCTTTTCCCTCAATAAGAAGTGTGCTAACACAGCACTGTCCACAAAATATAATCAAATCAGATCCTCCCACTAGTTTTAGCAAAAACTGAAAACCAACAGAGTGAAGAAAAAGATATAAATGACAAGATCAATCTGACCTAACAATTATACTCAACGCTCCAAGTGGTGTAACAAGAACAGCAGGGGCAAAGATGTAAGCAACAAAGTTGGCGATTTCTCCAACAATCACTGCCACAGTTATTCCAAATCTATACTAATTCAGCATTTAACTCAAAAAATAAAAATAAAACACCATTAATAAGAAGCAAGAAAAACTTCAATTTGGCTTTCCAAACTTACTAGTTATCATCCCCACCCACCAGAGCGGCTCTAACAAGTAACCGTATCCTCCAGAGCCTTAAATAAGATTTAAAACAGAGAGAAAATCATCACCACAAAAAGCTCAGAGAAATCAAATCAAGCTTGAACAAGTAGTTCCACTTACTGGCACGAGGACCCGAAGCACCAGCCCGCTTCAAACCTTTCTTCTTAATGATAAAGCTCGATCCAATGAAAGCACTAGAGACGACGGCAAGAATGAACCCTTTTAAATTATCAGAAGAAACAGCAGTTCCTACGTACGCGGCCGACGACGACATTTCTATCTCTCATCGAAGTTCGAAGAAAGCTCATCTACTCATAAATTAACTCACAAACATTATTGAAACAGACTAATGAAAGTTGAAACCCTAGAATTAATCGAAATCAACCAAAAAGGGCAAACAAAACTCGTGGATCTCTCTCAGCTCTCTTTGTTTTGTTGATTGATGTGAACATATCACGTTTAGAGAGGGAAAGTAGAGTTCCCACCTGCCAGTCCAAGAAGGGGGCGATGGTCGTTGTGAGAATTTAAATTTTTTATTTTTTATTTTTCTAAAGTAAAATTTCGAAAGAGCGAGCCTGTCTGGTTTTCTTTTTGTTTTCTTTTTCTCTCGTTAAAGCTTAAAAGCTTGTCTGGGTTGGAATCCCGATCGATAATAATAAGTAAACGCGCGTATAATCTTCCATTCTCGAATATCTTGAGACTAGTGCGGCTTTACCCAACGCTACACTCTCATTTTTGCTATAATTTTTATTTATTTATTATTATTATTTTAACTTTTTGCAACCGGCCATAAAAGACTAAAATTCTTATCGTGTTTAATTGTTTGTAAAGGTCAGGTGACAAGAAGAAAAAAAATGTGAACCCCATGTGTAGTGAGATGAGAGAAAAAGAAAGGAAATGAAAGAATTTTATGAAAAAGTATTAATTATAGGTCTTATTTTTTACTTTTTCACCATCATTTTTTACAAAGTCCCACACATTTTGTGGTATTTTGAAATGAGTCCGGATCATCGTCCGTCAGGGGAGCACAAATCATGTGGGGCCCATATGGGTTGGTGATGTTTTTTTTTTTCATGTTTTATTATTTTTACCTATGGACCCCACATGATTTTGTGATGGTAAAGTTATCATAGAGTGCTCCCATGATTGGGTAATGATTCGGACTCTTTGAAAAGGCTTGGGTGGGAAAGTTTGGTTGCAACATCACCAATTTTACCACTCCAAACAACCAAACAAACTACATTTTTATAATTTAAAGAAAAAGTTTGTTTTTTTAAGAATTTTCCCACCCCACCTTTATTCCAGCAAACAAAAGCAGTCATAGAGATTCAAATGTAAGACTTTCTTGATCTCTGAATATATGAATATAAAATTTTCACAACCAAAGGTATAAATTTTACATCTATGAATCCAGATATTTGAACATTATTTCATGAACTTAATTCCATAACAATAATGTATAAGAAATTGGACGAATACATAACATATGAATTAATTCAAACGCCCCAAATTCCAAATTCAGCTTCAATGTCTAGAGATCTCAGATATATGGTGGTCACAATTCAATAATTTATGTGTTATTGTTATTTCTTCATTTTCTTTTATGTTTTCTTTATTTCAATCTTTTATGTTTAAAACTCCCCCCGTGGTCATAATACGGTGTGTACCTTAGCATGATTCATTTTATACTCTTTATTTCCATTTTGCTATTTTCTTATGCTAGGATATTTTGTTTATTTTGACCAAGAATGACTCCAATCCCTATACCTCAATGTCTCCCAAACAAATGTTTAAAAATTTTCACAACCAGGTATCAATTTTACATCATGAATCGGTAATGAAATCGATTTATATAACCAACATTAAGAGACGTATCGTCCTGTATCGAGTATTGTATCGCTTTGACTAATGTATTTTAGTGTAATTCAATGAAGAGACATATCGAGATGTATCGTATTGGTTGGGTCAAATATGGATATGTATCGGCTAGTATCGTATGGTATCGTGGGACACTTTAAACTTTTGTCCCAAGTTCTTGTATGCATTTTTCTCCTAAAAAAAAAAATATATATATATATATATATATATATATATGTTTTACCATCTCGCTTTTTATATTATACAACAACACCGGCGTAATATAATATCAAATGCACTACATATTATCAGCATATCACGTATACCACGCATGGCTTGTATTTAGTTGTGTCTCAAGTATATTTTTCTTTATTTTCTAATTTAGATATTATTTATTCTAGAGTTTTTTATATGAGCCCCTTCCATTTCAATTGAAAACTCAGTGCACCCCCTTCAAAATTGAAACCTTACAAAACCCCCCTCCACATTTAACACCGTCAAGTTTCATTTTTCAAGCCCCCCTTTATTTCTATTGAAAACATGGCGCACCCTTTTCAAAATCAAAACCTAACAAGACACCTTCACACTTCAAACCATCAGTGAAGATAAATAGTAAATTTATTAAGGTCAAATTAATTTGTTTATATAACCACATTGGCCATATAGTGATAAAATGATAATGCAAGAGTTTTTTTAATTTGATAAAATTTTCAGTCATATAATTTGGGGTAATATGGTGGCATCAAAATATTGTTTAGTATTCTAAAATGAGTATTAAAAATATTATTTATGATTTTATATAAATTTATTAAGTGTGGGCGAAAAGTAAAATCATATTACGGTTAAAAGAAAACAAATGGTGTGAAGTGTCAACAAAGGCTTTGTAAAATTTTAATTGTGGCTTGGATAAATTTTTTTTTAGGATTTTAAATAAATTTTATTCAAATGAGAGTAAAATTGTCAATTTAAAGTTAAACTAACAAAAACATAACGGTGTCAAATATGGAGGGGGGCTTTTGTAAGATTTCAATTTTAAAAGGAGTGCACTGAATTTCCAATGTAAACGGAGGAGGCTTATGTCAAAAACTCTTTATTCTTCTTTGGATATTATTCTAAGATATGCAAAGGTAGTTTATGTAGTAACTGTCTAACTTAGAAAAGTAATAATAATAATAAAAGGACTAATTTACATAGATTAGAATGCCTAATTCCTCTCTCATATCATAACTTGTTCCATTTCTAGACAAAACAAGACCTCCTCATGGGGTTGGAACTTAGAAGAGGCTCTTCAGGCAGATTGGGATGCTCATCTCAGCTAATTTGGTTATCTGTTTTTTCGAGCCTTGATCCCATCTTTTACCCAAAAAAAAAGAAAGTCTATCAAACCTCAAAAGTGAAAATTGTGAAAGAGTTGTTACACCTACATTTGTAGATTTTACAGGTCATATTGAAGGTTTAAAGTATCCCACTATACCATACGATACTAACCGATACGTATCCATATTTGACTAAACCGATACGATACATCTCTCCATTGAATTATACTAAAATACATTAACCAGAGCAATACAATACTCGATACATGACAATACGTTTCTTAAAATCACTTGACCGATACGATACTCAATACTGATACTTTAAACCTTGGTTATACTTATATACATATAATTGTTTGTTTGGATTGTTCTTGGTGATTTCACTTTCACATTCATCCCTCACAAGTGGTGTTGTCAAGGTGTGACAGGCCAAAACTTTGGGACAAACCAATGGCTTGGCATTTGACAACCTACTGTAATCTCAGAGAATTATTTGGATTTGATACAGGAGTTAAAAAATAAACTCACATCAGATATAAATATTGAACGAGAGAAGAGTTTAGAGGTACTTAGAAACCCTAATTGATGGGTTAGCTTTCGGATTTGGCGTGGTTACCTAAGTTGATTATAACAGTATAGATAAGATATGTTAATCCATGCTTGTCCAACATGGCTTTCCACACTTAACCAATACCTAATCAATTTAAAATTGTTCAACCACCAAAACCACATGTTTAAAGCGATATGTAATGCCTAGAAAGAAACCCATTAGGGTGACCCAGATGAATTCTGGTGGCATGCCAAAGCCAGACATGTCTTTCAACTGGAAAACTCTTAACTAACAATATCAATAAGATCAGAATTAACAATGACAGTGATGGGAAAATTTCCATTTGTGGAATATGAAAGATATAAGCTGTAACAAATTAAGAAGTTGCTTTTGGTCCCTTTCTTGTGGTGGGAATATGGAGTTGGTATCTGATCAGTTTGGTTCCTGGTGATGTCCAACATCGATTCCCGACCGATCCCATATTGAAAAATCAGCATAAATAAAAGAGCAAATTGCACTGACACCCCAAAATAAAAGCCTTAAAGCACTGACACCCCACTTTATATTTAAAAAATACAAACACCCCAATTCAATAAACACACTAGTCCATTCTGTTAGTAAAACTGTTAACCAACCGTTTAAAAAAATTTAATTCCAAAAATACCCTTACTAAAATCGGAATTATGGATGGTTGGTGGGTTTCTCCCGCTCTTTGCTATGAAACTCTCTATAAATATGGCGATTTTGGAATGGTTATGTCGCCGGAACGATTTTCCGGGAATCACGTGGTGAAGGAGGAGAGAGGAGAGGGGAAGGCGAATGGTAGTGCAAATAAACCAAGACAAAGAGATGGAGAACAAAATTGATTGGAGACATCACTGCCAAATCGAAATGACTCGTAATCATTAATTGAAAACGCGAATCACGTATATGAATCTTGGATTTGTAAAGTTATCCAATGTAAATTTGATTAGCGGAATCTTGGATCTGTAAAGTCAAGGACACTCGTTGGGTGTTGATTTTCTTGAGGGGTTGGGGTTTGATTTATCATACGACAGATTGGATCCGTACTTGTTTTGGGAATGAGGGCTTTGGATGTTGGGGCGGTAGAGCGGTTCATGGAGAAGAGGGAGAGGTGATTTGGTTTGTTTTCTTTGGGTGCGTGGTTGGTCAATGAATTTCCTTCAGGCTTTGAACTTCTTTATGTTTTCTATTAATTTCTCTTCTGGTGTGAGACCGGATTTGAACCCTCTTTTCTCTATGGAATCGGACCGGTGAGCTCGGGAATTTACGGAGAGAGGACGAGGTAGTTGCGTATTTGGATCGTTGAAGGAGAGAGAGAGAGAGAAGAGAGAGAGAGAGAAAGAGAGAGAGAGCCGAAGACTATGTTCGTCATCTCTGTGAAGATTTTTACGATAGAGCTTAAGCCGTTAATTTGAAGCGACTAGCATCACGTTTTTTTTCTTGTTTAGAGTCCAAATCGGAAGATTTAAAATGAAACTTTTTAAGTTTTAGCGAATGAGACCGGAGGGAGATGAGGAGATGAAATGAGGGGTGATGAAAATGAGAATGAAAGTTCATGATTTGTTAAACCGTTAGTTCCTTTGCGACTATTTTATTCTTGGGAGAGTGGGTGAGACTCAAATGAACTTTTTCTTTAATGTTCCCTATTCTCTTCCATTTTCGTTACTTCTTCATTCTTCTTTCTTTTTCTTTTTCTTTTTTTTTTTCTTTTTTTTTTTTTTTTTTCAAATGAGAATAGATTTTTTGAAAAATAAGTAAGGGTATAATAGTCTTTGGAAAAATATGATTAACCAAGTAATAACCATTCTAAGGGAATAGGACCTAAGTGTTTTTAAACATAATGTGGAGTGTCAGTGCTTTAAGGCTTTCATTTTGGGGTGCCAGTGCAATTTGCTCTAAATAAAAAGAACAAATTGCATCGACACTTCAAAATGGATGCTTTAAGGGCCTGTTTGGTTACATGAATCTAGAGATTTCAAATCTCTGGATTCATGAATCTGAGAATTATACCCGTTTGGTTGTAAAAATCTCTAGATTCATGAAATTCTGATTCACGTTTTAGTGTAAAAAGGTGAATCGGATTTATGGGTAAGGGGTGAAATCCGAGATTTCAAAAAGCTATACAATTGTACATTCACAAAAATCACGTCGATCAAATAGTTTTTTAGGATGAATCCACAGATTTCATTCCACAACCAAACACTTAATTTTATAAATTATGACTCCATAGATTTGAAGTCTATAGATTTGAAATCTCTAGATATTTGAAATCTCCAGACTCATGTAACCAAACAGGCCCTAAAGCACTGACAATCCACTTTATATTTAAAAAACACAGACACTTCAAAATTGGATTTTCAATGGACACATTAGTCTAATTTGTCATTGAAAACTATTAAATTACTATTTATTTTGTTTCAATTCCAAAATATCTCTATCAAAATATTAAGGATCTCAATAGTGCTGTTTGAGACGGTTTCGGGCTGACCTGTTAGCAAAATAAAGGTTTCGAGCTGGTGTCGGTTTGGGTTCGGGCTAACTAAAGGTTTGGGCTAACAGTCTATACTCTGGTTGATTAACTGTTTTAGCTAATAATTTAAGGTATGCAAGAAAAACAAAAAAAAGAAATAGTTGAACATCCTACAACAAGAGCCGAAATTCTATAGAAAACAAAATTGTTATTAATCAATTTCCATTAAAAAAAATAAAAAGTCATTCCACATTATAGAAATCCCATCCACCTTAGAAATCAAGAAACCAAATAGTAAGTAGTAAAATAGAAATTGTAAAGTTCATTCCTTGGGCTCTACTTGAAGTATAAATCTTCAAACCAAAAATTCTTTTAAATTCCAACTTGTGCTGTGAATAAAATTATCTTGAAATTTGGTTTTTGTTTCGTGAGAATGTTGATTTTTTTCATTTTTATGAAATCCATATTTTATTGATATGCAAAACAAATATCTCTGGATTGGATAAATATTTATTTAATTTAAACAAACTTAGGTACATTTAATTGGACATTCATACATAATCCTTCTAATTGTCCTTTACAAGTAGTAGAATGACTATTTGATCTTTGAATTCATGCTCAATTTTTATGATAGTCTATACTAACTACGGAATGGTAATATGATTATTCAAACAATATTTAATGTAAAACTATAAAACAGGTTGTAAAATGGGCTTAGGTTGGTGCGGTGTATAGTCCATTAAAGTTTGGTTCGGACCAATTCAGGTTATAATAGGCCTGTGCAATTCGATTTTAACGATTCAGACTGCAAATTGACACCCCCACAAAATATGAAGAAAAAAAAAAACAAAAAAAAACAGTAATTTAATGGTTTTCAATGACAAATTGGACTAAATTGTCCAAATGAAAATCCAATTTTGAGGTGTCAGTGTTTTTTAAACAAAATAGGGTGTCAATACTTTAAAGCCTCCATTTTGGGGGGACAATGCAATTTGATCAAATAAAAATTTCACAATATATAAAGCGCCTTTGACAAATATATATATATATATATATATATATATATATATATATATATATACAAAGAAATACATATATAGTATAAATAATTCACAACACAATTACAAAGGAAACAAGTATGCTAACCATAGTTATGTGACTGCTTATGAAATGAAAATTCATGCTTCTTTGTGAAAAATCCTTGAAAGGAGATTTCATGAATATGGGCAACAGGAAAGGATTTTCTGGTTTGGTTGGTTTAAATCAAGTCTTACCAGAAGTTATAACCATTTACTCAATCTCCAAACAAGGAAAACTTTTGAACTTCAACAACAAAATCCAGCAACGAAGACCTTAAGTTTAGCAATGTCAACCACTTTTTTCACGACTTACCAGATGAAACATAAATTAATAGCTGCAATTACAAATTTGTATAGACAGCAGCAATCTTTAATCAAATTAATCATAAGTTACTCTCTTCCGTTAAGAAACAGGGTTATAAGTATAATTACAGCTGTTGTATTAGTCTCTGGTATCCTTGTCAGTTTGCAGCAATACCAATAAGACTATGTTGGGCTGGTATCGAGCAGTATTTGTCCAGGATCAGATGCAATTACAAAAATGATCCATGTACCAGCCAACACCACCAACAAGGGCCAATATGTACCAACGGGCACAAGTGAACAAGTTCTCGAGGAACATACTAGGCTCAGCATTGCTAATTCCAGAATTACATGAGCCACTCAAGGCTGCCACTGACCTTTTCATTGTTTGGCCTCCTTGAAAGATCACAAGTTGCAGTTATCCAGCTCATGATTAGATGGGTAGAAAGCAATTAATGGACAAACATCATGAAGAAGCACCACCAAATACCTGCAGACAGTGGTGGTTCCATTCCATCATCAAAAAGTCAAGAAACTCATGCTTGGGTTAAATGGAAATCGTAGATTAGAGGACACTTACCCCAGCCAGGACATCTTTGGAGATTCTAGTATGTGCTCCCTTATCTGCAACTGGTCGTGTCTGAGAGAATCGACGGATCGCCTTGACCTCTGCCTGAACAACTGGGGAAGCAGGGCTTGCGCCTGAATCTTGCTGGACCTTCTGCTTCTGCAAAGCAACACAGTATAACCAGGAAGCAATCAGTAATGTCTTCAGCAAAATTCAAGCTGAAGAGACTTATTTAATGGCCACAGCTATCCACTTTTGATCCCAAACCCTTGGGGTTCTAATGTCTGATGCTATAACTATCCATTTTTTTTTTGAACTGCTTCGAAGTATATTCCCCACCAACGCTTACTCTATAGGGGCGAATACACTTTAAAGGTTTTCCTCTTTCCCTTTCAACTTTAGCATGAAAATGTTGAAAAATCTCAAAGATATCGTCTTTGGGCATATGCACACCTTTTTGATGCAGGAGCATCGGTTGTTAGGGATATTTTAGTTTGAATAGGGGTATTTTTGTCTTTTATTGAATGAAGGGCCTAGATCTCGTAGCAAAACATGCAACGAGTCAAGACGCATCAAGAACCACTTAGATCTGAACTAAGCAATGATATTGAATCAGAAGGAGGATCTTATGCGGAATCAGAGAACTTGCAATGGGATGCGCTTAGGTATAGGCATGACAGGTAAACAAAGCATAAAATAGCAGTTCTGGGCTGGGTCGAGAGCCCATTTCAGATTCTCCAGTTCCAGATTGAGCGATCCAATTGATGTTTGACCGGGTAGGAAGCTGCACCAAAGCACAAAGTGCCCAGAGCGGGAGTAGAGCCTTCAGTTGGAGAACCCATTCCCGAGCTACCAGTTGGAGATCCAGGGTTGGTCTCTAGATCCTGTGCTAGTAGATTGGGGCAAACCCACACCAGTGGTCTAGGTACCAGCGAAAGCAAGGGCATTGGAAGCGGGAAACCTTTGGGGTTACCGTCATATATATATATATATATATATATATATCAGAAATAACAGATAAAAACCTACAGAGGATGTAACTACCCGGAGTATGATCTTTAAAGCCTTTAATTTATTTTGATAGTCAATTTAGGCAAAGCCCCTAGCTCTTCTAGTGCCTTCAATCTGAATCAGGTCACTCCAAATTCCAAACTAGATAAGTCCAAAGGCCTTAGTTGAACATGGTCATGTCTCCTCAAATGACTTTCTCATAGCTTTTAATGAACCAGTCTACTCCCAAATCAGCTCTAGTATGATCTTTCCTAGTCCTACGGCCAAATCCAACTCTTGGTGATAAACCTAACATGCATCATGATTCACTACAATATCAGAAGAACCAAATCTGAAGCTGTCTCTGAAGGATAAAAACTCCACACTTGGTCAATCACACTCCCCTATGCGCATAAAAAGACACCAAGAATAATCTCAGCAATATTCCCAACTACTCTCAACATTAGGGGATAAAAAAACTCACAAGGGAAACCAATTGAAATTTAGTTTAACATAATCCAACAGCTCAGGCTCTGTTTCTCCTCTCTTTCAAAGTCTGGGCTGATACCTGGCAAACAAGAGCTGATGAGGTTGTTTATAAAAATGGGATCATTCACCGTCCAATAAACAATTGTCTATAAAAATGGGATCATTCACCATCCAATAAACAATTATAGTCTAAGTAGAGCACTACCACAAACAAAAGATAAGGATCTGCAACTCTTCAACTCTAAAGTGCTCCTTCCAGTGGCTAAAGTCTTAAACTTATCATTTTAGAGTTTCAACATGAACTTTCCAAAGGACTGAAGTGCTATCATTTAGAACAGTGATTAATCTTGTTCTTTAAATTTGTTAGGATTGACCGACTATCGAAGGATACTGAAATAGTTGGAGGTAACATCAAGGTTTGCACAACTCATCAGGTTAATATATCTAAAGTCCAGATAGGTCTGTACTCTTCATTGGATCAAAGGACCATAATAAGATGGCTGATGAAATGGCAACATGGAAAAGTGTACCACTGTTTGTGATGGAAATTATATTACTCTGTGAGAGATTTCTGTTGTAAAGGTAGTTTTGTTTTATTATTATTGCTATCCTATGCTAGTTGTGGGCTTTCCCCCTCTTTGAAGAATTCTAGTGTTGAGAAAGGCAAAAACATGGACAGGGGAAGAAAGAGAATCAGTCACTTGAAAGAAAAAAAAGATGCAGTAAACAGTAATTGTACCTTTCTCAGCCGCTCTTGAATAGAAGACTGAGCACGGGACTTCTCAACATTCAAGAGATAAAAATCTCGCTCCCTCTTGGCAGCAGATACCTCTAAAGCTAGCTTCTGCTCCCGAGTAGCATTCTTGTAAGCTGCATTGCAATTATATTAACTTGACAAATAATTGAGCATTTAAGCTTCAGAATGTATCATAAAACACAACTCAAATAGTCGCATACCAATTTCTTCAGTAAGATCATCCCACTTGAATTTACTCAAATACTTGATGTTCCAAAGATCATAATAGAATGATGATCGCTTCCTCCCACCTAGTTATGGAAAAGTGGTAAGCCTGAGAATACTCATCCATAAAATGGGTGTCAAACAATTACTTAAGTTTTAAAAAATAAAGTAGGCGAATTTGCTGCCTTATCTACTAAGAAACTAAAAAGGACAGCACAATAAGAAAACCTAATGAAATTTTCAGATAGTAAATAAGGAAAATGAAAAACTAGATTATTGATATTACAAATAGATTTGCCCCAGACAGAAGCAAATACAAGAACCCCTGTGATGACCTACTTTTATTTCCTAAAGAAATGTATGACTATGAAATAAGGTGCAAAGTAATTTTGATGAAGCAACTACATAAGCTTAACATGATAAAGGATGAATTTCCGAAGAATAAAAATGCTAATGTTTTAGACGCACCTATCTGTTCACCATTTAACATAGTTGCAACCCGTTTTGCAACACGTTTCTTGGTAAATTCAACCCACCTACATATACAAGATTGTTGCATGAGCACATGCTGATGAGCACTACGTATTTGCCTATAATAACTAACATTCTTTTCAAGAACAAAATTCAGTTTGTCAATACCCCTCCGAAAACTGTTGGCCACGGAATCCACCTGCCCGCTTACGGTGTACTTGTGCTGCAGGGTCTGTCACAGAAATTAAGAAGAAGAACATGAGAACCAAACCTATGAGAAGAACCATACACAAGCAAATTTAAAAGACTTGAACATTTGAAATTTTACAGAGAGAGTAGCACAAAAACAATGATCATAAGAACAATAGAAACACGACGTTGTTTATAAATTGAACTACAATAACAGGTATACACTGAAGAGAAACAGCACCATTGACTACCTTCAGGCATAAGATAAATCCGTTGTATCTCTCCATACTGGGAAAGAATCTGACGAAGCTTCAAAGGATCCATGTGAGGAGGAATCCGACTCAGATAGCAAATTCCACGCTTGTCAGCTTGGGCAGCTTCCTTTAATAATCGCCTTTTCCTCTTGCTTTTGTTTTTTTGGGTCTTCTTATCATTGACTTCTGTCCCCAGTGAATCGCCTGCTCCTGAGGGATTGCTTCCATTTTGATCTTGTTCATCCTCAGCCATGTCAAAATCTAGGAGATACTACAGTTAGTAAGTTTCCGAATGGCAATCATGTGCTTCAAGGATGGAAATTAAATGGCTAGATGGCAATGATATTTTTCACAAATCCGATGCAATAACATACGTATGGTAATTTATTCATCCAAAAAAAAATGCATATGGTAATAATATATGCGTGCAACAATGTCTCACAAGACATGATACCAAGATATACATATGATGATTTGAACATTGTAAATAATAAAATTGAAATCTGATATCTCTCCCAATGGACAGGGCTGTGCAATTTTTGCTAGTGGGAGTCCATTAGGCTCTTTAAATATGATGGAAAGGTTTATGTACCTAGCCAGGTGCTAACATTATTCATTTGCTAGAATTTGGTTTCCCCCATAGATGGAAATTCTCTCCCTAATCTGACTGACTCATACTTTTGTCTTCGTGTTGGTTGTTTCAGTTAAAGAATGCAAGAATTTCCCTGCATTTGGCTTTGTTTTGCTAATTTTTGTTACACTCCATGTAAGTGATGAGATACCCAGAGCAGCCGGTAAGTAAACCAAAAGCTTGTTGTAAATTTGAGTGATTGCTAATGGCTAGAGTATACAGTTACTCTTTCCATGAAATGCAATACTATACTAGTTGAGTAAGTTACAGTTCCACTGTGTAGGATTTAAGTGTTGAATATTGGGAATGTTCAGGTATTTCTATTTGGATGAATAGGTGACACAGGAAAATATCGTGGAAGGCCTCATCTTTTGTCTATTTACAAATATCAAAAAGTAACTCTACAACATACTAGTTTCACTACAAGCCTTGATTTTCAGGTATACTCTACCGTGAGGCTGTGAACAGTAAAAACCTCAAATACTCAATCAATCCTGAGAGTTATTTAACTGACCTTCAGTTAACTGCTCGATACCTCCCAATATCACTACCAGGAGATGCGAGACTGAGAAGATGGAGAAGAGATGCACTGCTGCAAGCGAGACAGAGTGAGACAGAGAGGATGGACTGTGTCACCTCAGCAGAGACAGGGAAGATGAAGAAGAGGAGTTGCCTTTACAAAGAACAGCCATTAGGGTCGAAGCTTTTTCCGTTATTAATATTTTTCCTCCTCCTCTCAGGAGAATTATGAATGTGCGTTTAATTAGAGTTTCATATTAGGTTGTATACAAAACGCAGTTTAATACGATCCAGGTATTATATACGTCTTCTTGGGAATTATCAAGGTTCAAAGTATCGTTAATCGCTTAGATGAATTTAAGACACATGTTGCTTCTTATCGTATCATATCATAGCTACGTATCAATGGGTGTGGAATTGAATGAAATGATCAAAGTATGTAAAGATGAGGTCTAATTTAAACATAAAACAATAGCTATAGCTAATAAATAATCATTCTATCATGTCATTCATAGCCACCAATAAGACATGACACCTCTAGATCAGATTTTATTCAGTATACTTATGAAATATCTTATTCTACTCAAACACATCCATTCAAGTTCATCATAAGTAAAAGCAACCAAGATTGTAATAATGAAACTTCAGCTGTGTTTTTTGTTTATAAGAGGTAAAATACATAAAACAAAGACAGAAAGACATTACAATCATCCATAAGGTTCCTGGTGTATAGCAGTGTTTGTTGACTGGGCATATGGTTTGTTTTATTCATAACCGTAATGGAGCCTTCAAGTAATCAGCCATCTTTTAGGAGTTTTCCCCCTCTTGTAACATCTAGTAACTAAATGACAACTTTTCTGTAGATAGATGACACAAACCTGATTTAAACCATCAATCCCAAGTTCTGCGTTTGGAACCACAGTACTGTTTGAAAACCTGAACTCAAAATTCATGGAAACACTAACAAGGTAATCAAAAACAGTAACTAGTCCCCTGCAAATATAGTCCTTTGTATTCTCCACCACCCTATACATGGATAAACCAATCAACTATTGGTCCAATTGGTTTTTTCCTGTAGTTGATTTCTTTACTGGTCTACTATAATCAAATATCCCTTTGCTATTTGCTATCGGTTTTCAAAAACCAGTGAACTGACTATGCCAATTGATGGACTAAAAAACAGGGGGGGGGGGGAGGATCAACATTAAAAGGAAGAATTCGGATTGATCCCACAAATTGCTTAAAGAATATTATATTCTGAACAAGTGCTTACATGCAAGAATTTCCTCCTGTATTAAAAAAAATGGACCGATATCAAACCACAACATGAAAGCCATTGCATCTTAATTCCAAACCACATTTGAGACCGCAACCCACCAAACTGGAGAACAACAAATTACAACCGAAGTGACAAAACTCAGATTAATATTACTAATAATGCATAATATATGACTGCAATTTAAAGTTTCACCTGAAAATATATGGGAGGAAACCATGAGATGGGCTTCTGTCGTTGAACGCTGGAGATAGCTGTCGCAGCCTAGCAGGGAGAGTGGGCAATGCGGTAGCAAGAGGAGGAGGAAGAAAGAGCAGATGAGAGTGGGGGCGAAGAAGAAGAGAGGAGAAGAGTAGAAGGTGGCTACTACTTACTACGGTAAGAGAAGTCACCCGAACAGCAGCTGAAGAGAAAGAGGAGGAGGAGGAAGAGGCTGCTCTGCAACTCGTAGCGAGAGAGGTCGAGAGTTAAGACTTAAGAGTTCCGTCTCCGCAGAGAAACCCTTGTTTTCCCCTCCGTTCGTTATGTATTGATATGTATCGACACACATTGTTGTATCATATCATCCGTTCTATAACGCTTTATATCGCCTAATATTTTTGTACACTCACGCTTTTATATATGTGTATATATATGGGATAGAGATATTGCATATATCATCACGAAGAGCCGAACCCATTATTTCTTCACTAAAAGGTGTTGGTTTGGGTGTGGTCATACCAGCACTAATGCACCGGATCCCATCAAAACTCCGAAGTTAAGCGTGCTTGGGCAAGAGTAGTACTAGGATGGGTGACCTCCTGGGAAGTCCTTGTGTTGCACCCCTTTTAACACAGAAGCTGTTCTAGTGGTTGAAACCAACACTTCTTAGTGAAGAGGTTGTGGGTTCGAATCTCGCTGATGTTGTATGGCAACCATTCTATGCCAAAATTCTCAATTCAGCACAAAATCCACTTTTTATGCTTTTAAGCTGAAGTGGGCAAATTTGGCATAGAATCTGTAGTGAAATCTTGTATGGTTGGACATTGATGGGCACTTTTTTTGGCCCATCTTGGCATAGAATCTTGTATGGTATGTACAACTTCTGTGCCAAAATGGATACATTTTTTTAATAAAATATTTAAAAAGATAAATATAAAATAATTAAAAATATGTAAATATGCTGGTTCAATTCATACACAGGTGGTCACATACAATCAAGAATATTGAAGAAAACAAGTGACACTAGGCAAACCATCAAGAACATCCCACCCATTTAATAAAAATCCAAAAAGATACAGCATTAGAAATTCCATGACTGTCAAAAACAATAGTTCTTACTGACTATCATATTCTCACTTTTAAAAAAGAAATCTGACAAAATATCTAGAAAATACAACCAGAGTTAAAATATGTTAAAAGGAGATTTTGTTGACAGCAACAGTTGAACTCCAGTTCAGTATTATAAAGATTTTGCTACAATAAAAAGACCACTAACCATTAATGCCTTTGGCTTTGGAACATTTATACATGTTAATGGTTTCAATCTAACTAAAGGGTGTACTTTAGAATCCCACCCACAACTAGATCTTGAAGTGCATAATCAGGCAACCAGCAGGATTAAGCTCTGAGATAATCCCTCCCAATCCAGACATCCAATAGGCATCAAATTTATATGATTAAAAGGTGTCCTCAACTCCTTAAACTTTTTGAAGTGTGGGTTCAATCCAATCAACAGACTTGGAGATATTATAAAACAATTGAAACTAGTAACTATAAGATTAGAATTAGAAACTAACAGTATCCATGCATCAACATAGCAGTTCAAAATCCAAATGAGCAGCATATCCTCTACTCATTAGATGGAATACATGAAACCCATCCTAATCAGCGGCCATAACTCATAATTCAACACCCACAAGTAAATAGCAGCCAACACAAAAGGGATAGTAATGGAGGCACAGAAATAACAAGAAACGATCAAAAGTGCAAAGTAACAAGCAACATCAACTTAATTAAGTTAATCAAAGAACACGGAAAAATTCTAGCTTTCTACTGTCCAAATCACACTATTAAAGAGCCGTAGTAGCAGTAGGTACAAAAGCTTAACTCATAAACAGGTGATAGAAAGGAAATTGCATTTTAACCTCTCGATCGTAGTCTAAGCACAGAAGTCGTAACAGGATTAGCATACAATTCAAAAACAGGAACTGAAGATGGCCTTATCTGGGCAAAATTGGAGGTTACACTAGCTCAATAGTTGGGCTCGCACAGCAGAGTCATACACACCTTTGAGCGAGAGACGAGGTCTCTGACCTTGAGAGCAGAATCCACAAACAAAAGCTCTAACCTTGCTCGAACTACAGCGCAGAATCCACAACCAGAGGTCAGGGTAAGCCCTAATTTCACTCCAATCCGAACATAAATTATTTGGGGAAAAAAGGAGTAGAAAAAAACATACCACGGGCGATATTGCTGAGAGACAAAGGAGGATGGCAGTCACAGATGCAAGGGCTTCTCTTCTCGCGAAATCGGTTTGCCCGACTTGATGCTCTTCTTCAACCTCCAATACAAAGCAGGCACAGACAAACTCGAGAGAGTCCAGGAACCCAGATCCTTGAGCGAGACGACACAGAGCCAAAGAGAAACGATAGAGGGGCAGAAAGACGAGAGAGAGCAGAGAGAGACGAGACAGTTGAGAGAGTTGAGAGAGACGAGAGATGACCGTTGACAGAGACGATAACAGAGCGTCGAGAGAGTAGAGAGATACGAGAGTGAGCGTGAGAGTGATGAGGATGAGGAGCTTTTTAGGGTTATCGTGAAAATTACATCGATAACCTAAGTACCGTCACTTTGCCCCGCGTTTTCAAACAAAATTTTTCTGTGTGAAGCCCTAATTTGGCACAAGGAAAAACTGTGCCAAATGCCTTTTGCTGAACCAGAACAAAAAAATTGAACCGATCTACCATTTATATTTTTGCTAAACTTCTGTGCTGAAATAGCAAATGGCACAGAATAAATGTGCCAGAATCTTTACCATACAACCCTTAATATCCCCATTTAATAAAGCCCCTTTGTAAAAAAAAAAAAAAAAAAAAAAGTGTTGGTTTTATTAATCAAACAACTCATTGTGGCTATATCGCGTTATTGAAATCTTGAATAAATTAATATTTTAGAAAGAAAAATACTGATGAAAAATGATATGGAATATTTAAAACCCATATATGTATCGCACATAATATATTGTAGTTTCATGATGCCGATATGTATATACCAGATTGAAACCGACACATACCAATACTTTAAACCTTGAATACTATTCATATTATATATACATTTATCAAGTAGAACCCCACTACCCAAAAAAATGAAGTTCAATTACGAGGACCCCTCTTTTAATTTTGGCATTGTTAAAATCCATATAGCTATAACTCTTTAGTAGCTTACAAAGAAGATAAAAAAAATCTATAGAATTCAAACACCTTGGTTATCTTTTTTATTTGTTTTCTTTTGCACAAGCTTACTTCGCCACTCATTAAGGTGGGATTTTTTTGTAATCTCAAAAAGATTGGAACTATTAATCTAACACTAACTGGCATTGATTTTTTTGTCAATTTAACTAACCCCTTAGAGGCTAGTGCCTCTTTTCTTGCAATTTGCAATTTACTATAACATGCTCATGTTGAAATTCTCACCTATCAAGCTAAGTTGGGCAAGATAAAAGAGGTCAAATATTCGACATGACTCTAGTCACAAAATTATAATAAAAATAAAATCATAAATCCGTACTCTTGTGATACAATTATAAAAGAATCTTATATAGTGGTAGGATTAGATTGATTTAAGCAAAATTAAGCCAAGCCAATCACTCAACTTAATCCTTAATCCTAAATGTGGTTGAGCTTCTTAATGATGGATACTATAATTGAGAAAGGCAGAGGATTTAGGAAAGAGATCCTTATTTATAAATAATAATAATAAATAAATAAATTAAAAAATATCTACCTTTATTTATTTTATTAATATTTAAATTTGACCTCCAATAAAAAGATATTAAAAAAAACATACAAATGGATGATCTAGAGTCTAAGTACTTAAAGCTAAGTTCTTCAGAAATTCATGTTGGGGTAAGCAATGTCAATAACAATAAGTACAGCCTGTGATTTCCCTTCAGTTCTATGGAAGGAATAATAGAGAATACAACTCCTCATAAAAAAGACATTTTTGATGCTCCTGCCTCTGCTCATTTGTAAACCTCAAAATCAGTCCATCCACGCATCTATGTTCATGACTCAGAATCCTTGTGCCACTGCATGTTGCAAACTCTGGATAATACCTACTTGGCTTTTGATACCAATAAGTTCTGCAAGCAATGAGAAACAAGAGAAGCACAGTTATACAGGTAGGAAGGAGAGAGATGACGAGGCATGTTACAGCCTTATAGGTTGCTTCATGAGGTAAAGATGGTCGCTTCACGTGGATTCAAAAGAAGACGGAAATAGAAAGCGCGAGTAATTCGGGAATGGAGGGCATACGAGTCTTCAACCCCCTTAACTCCATGGCCATGAGTTGTCAGAAGCTCTCTTTCTTTCTCTTTTTGCCATCGATTCCTTCTTTTCTTTTTGCCCAAATCGATTCCTTCTTTTCCTGGTCTAAGTAAGACATCAATTTCTCACCAATATATCCAAATCCCGCTTCTCTAGGATTTTTCTTCCCTCTATTTCCCTCTTCATATTTTCCTTGTTCTTCGTTCTGGGTCTTTTTCTTTTGTTCTTGCCGTTGCGAGGGAGTGCTTGCCTGCGATGGAAGGAACTGCATTGGACCAACTGGTTGAAAGGCTATTGGAAGGGAGGAAAACCAAAGGAAAACGTGTTCAGCTAAACGAATCAGAGATTCGTCAGCTTTGCCTTACAGCCAAGGGGATTATCCTGCGTCAACCCAATTTATTGGAGTTAGAAGCACCCATGAATGTTTGTGGTATGTCTTGATCAGGATTCTAATACATGCCCTATATATATGACTAGGTGAATTCAGCTTTTCGATTTTTTTTGTATTGTTCGAATTTGAGTTTTCTACCAAATGTGTTTTTACCTTGCGGTTGCATGTTTGGGGTGAGAAGACAATTATTCAATTTTGATTCCTCATTCAAGCCTGTAGAGGCTCGTTTCCATCTGAAAAAGCTTTAGCCCCTCTAATTTGAATGGTTTATGATGTGCATTCTTGATCTTGCTTTATCATTGAAGATAGAAAGTATTCTTATTTTGATTGGTCTTCCATTTCCCATCAAACCTATAGGGGAGAAATCCTATGACAGGATTTTATTTTATTATTATTATTTTTTTTTGTGTGTGTGTGTGGGGGGTACTTATTCTTGATCTTAAATTTTCTTTGATGTTCACCAGTTTGATTCTAGAGGAATTATATAGAGCAGTAAGATGAGATCTGTTGGCAAATATAATACAGCCCTCTTTGAGATCTCTTCATAATATGTACTCAGATTCATGTCCCATGAATGGCATGATTTATTGAGGCATCTGGCAAGGATTCCAGAATTAATATTTAGGATCAGATTCTGGTGACTTGCCAATACTGGATCCTGCGAATAAGAGGGAGTTTGGAGTTGATTAATTCTAATTTAAGAAGCAGTAATCTAGAACAAATAACAATCCAGTCCAGTGTCTGGATACATTCTTATAACCAGGCAATCACCTATCACAATCTGAAACAGATGCACTGTAATTGGCTTTCCAAAATCATTGTCAAATGCCACATAGTTTATTATTGAAGAGAAGTTTATCATTGGGATGCAGTGCTTCATACTACAATTCTTAATACCTTATGTTCCATCACATTGATGGAGGATTCAAACAGTCAACAGCTCTTACCACCAGGAAGAGGTTGTACTGAAAATTGATAATTTTTTACCATCAGGTGACATACATGGACAGTTCCCGGACCTCCTACGCTTGTTTGAACGTGGAGGTTTCCCACCAGAAGCAAATTACCTATTCCTTGGGGACTACGTGGATAGAGGAAAACAGAGCATTGAGACCATATGCCTTCTCCTTTGTTACAAGATCAAGTACCAAGATAACTTCTTCCTCCTTCGAGGAAACCATGAATGTGCTTCCATCAACAGAATCTATGGATTCTATGATGAGTGTAAGCGTCGTTTCAGCGTTCGTCTCTGGAAGACCTTCACAGACTGTTTCAACTGTTTACCAGTTTCAGCAATCATTGATGACAAGATCTTATGCATGCATGGTGGGCTGTCTCCAGAAATGAGTAGCTTGGATCAGATAAGAGCAATTGAGAGGCCAATTGATGTGCCCGATCAGGGGCTGTTGTGTGATCTACTTTGGGCAGATCCAGACAGAGAAATGAAAGGATGGGGTGAAAATGATAGAGGGGTTTCCTATACTTTTGGTGCTGACAAGGTGACTGAGTTCTTGACAAAGCATGACCTTGATCTAGTTTGTCGAGCTCATCAGGTATTTCACCCCTTAAGCCAAAATATCTGTGTATGTTTTTCCTTTTTTCTTTTAAAGGTGGTCTTGTCTTTCTTTTGTCATATACTTGTCTGCCGCTTGTGGTTCCAACATGTGCTGCCGGACGATTAGAACCATTGGTAAACACATTTTCTGCTTACACACTGCTGCTCATTCCTGGAGTGAGGCAGAGTTAATCCTTCTTGTGTGGGTACTCAATATTTGCTGTTTTTGTTTTGTTTTTATCAAAAAAAAAAAAAAAAAAAAAAAAAAAAAACTGCTGCTTCTATCCCATAGAGTGAAATGGTTGCACGAGATTTCTCTAATAATAGACTGTCTAATAATGCAGACTACAACCCTCAATAAAATGAACTTCTGGATGAAGCCACTATTATTAACCTACATAGAGGATACCCTGATGTTGAAAACATATATTCCAATTGATTGACAGTTTATTTGTGTGGAACCCGATGAACAGGTTGTTGAAGATGGGTACGAGTTCTTTGCAGACAGGCAACTAGTTACGATATTCTCAGCTCCAAACTATTGTGGGGAATTCAACAATGCAGGTGCAATGATGAGTGTGGATGCAAGTTTGTTATGCTCATTTCAGATTATCAAACCCTGTAGGGGCAAATCAATTCAGGCAGAATAGGTTCCACCAATGAAGGGTAAGAGATGAATTTGATAAAGAATTGAAGTAGAACAAGCACATAACTTGATCTGCTGTGGACAACATTTATGATAACAGTGAGGTGGAACTATCTCTCCACTCCATTTTTCACTCTGGAAGGCCGTTCTGTTTCATTTGATGTGGATCATCCAAATACTAATGTAAGAATCATCAAGCTCAAGGTGATGTATATAATCCCTTCCAGAAAAAGGAAATTTAACACAGACAGGGGAACCAAGTTTTAGAGTTGAGAGTATAATCTGTATAGGTGCTTAACACCCCTAATGAATAAGAAGAGTGATTGAATTGAATTAACTTGATGAGAAACTCTGCATTTGCATTAACTGTTTTACAAACGAATTATATAATGCCTGTTTCTGGTATTTTGGCAACAGATGAACTGAGGATTTATTTCTTCTCTGATAACATTACATGTACACAAAAATCCAATTCAGAATATGCACAAGCAATACTCAAAAACATTTTTCCTCAACCCAGCAACTGCTAATCGCGGATGTGGATCATAGAGAAGCACACCCAGGTCCTGAGAAACGGTTGAGGCTGCTAAGTTTCTTACATTTGGCAACTCAAATTGCTTTATTTGTAGGTGACGATTTCCTTCTTGAAAAAAGATGAGATGACCTTCACCCATCTACTCAAATTCCATTTGATTGACACTCCTATTTGAGTATACTTAGATGCCTACTTAAGTTTTATAATCCAAAAGCAAGTCCATCGATTCTTCATGCACATGTATAGATGTGAAGTATTTGGAAAGAAGCCAACATTTAAGACCCATCTCTGATGATTCTGTATAGATGCCTCAAATATATTTATGAACTTCTACTCCCCTAAAAGAAATGTACTTGTGTACAGTGTAATAATGTCTCAAGAGAAGAAAATTATTAGAAGTTCATAACAATTCAAAGGGGTGTTAGTCTGGGTTTTATGGAGGATGCACCATACAATATTGAGAGAACTGATGTTTTACCAAAGTTTTTCAGACTTCTTTCTTTCCTTTGTACCTTACGGTAAGTATGAATAAGAAAAAAAATCAGACCACAGGAGCACACGGAGGCACCAAAGAGGGCTAGCTACAACTTCCACTGAAAAGTTTTGCTTCTACAGCGGCAACAATTTCTGTTTCCATAGATTTTATTAATCAATTGTGGAGGCTGCTCACATATTGATTCAACACCCAGCACTCCATTCCAGGTTATAATTTAAACCCAGTTTGCTCCCACACCCAATGATCAGGTATGGACCAAGAGAAGGTTGAATAGTAGCAGAGATGCAAGCCACAGGAAGAAGTGGCAGAATGGGTGGCAATATAAATAGCTCTGACGCTGCCAATTCAAGGAAAATCGAATGGCGAGCAAAGATGTTGCTATCCTCTTCATTTTCCTGGTGCAATGACAACAAAAACATCCTCATGGGACCATCTTCGTGGCAGTTCTTTATGTGGAGGGTTGATAATGGCACGTTCTTCTGTTGCTAGGCGATAACCAATCACAATCTCATGCTTTTGTCGACCTCTCTTCATTATATCATAGAAGCACAACTCTTCCTGCTCGAACAGATAGAATTCTGCTGGTCTGATAAACATCTCACTACCCTGTGGAGACAAAACATTCATACGTCAAATACAAGTATGTTCCACCATCATAGTACAAACCACCTCCACTACAGCAAACAGACCCCATTGGTAAAATCTGAGAATTCCCAAACAATCTCACACAAAAAACCTAAAGGGTTTCAGTTGTTCATGTGGAGAAGTTGTGGGCCTATTTCCAGTTTTTGTTAATTTCCAAGTCAAAGCATGGTGAACAGTTTTCCTGAAATTCTGGAAACAGACTCTCTGCTAAAGCTGAGGTAAGGCTTTGCACATTATGATCCTCCCCACACTCCCCAGCAGTGGTGGGAACCTTATGCACCGGGTATACCATTTTTCTCCATTGCATTTTAGGGAGAATGAACAAATAAATAAGAAACGGAAGTGCTACTTGAAATAATCTTTTTGAATAATAAACAGTCTGGCAATCCTTAAATTTAAGTCCTTTAAGTTGATCTGCCTAGAAAAGAAAAACACGAGACAAGTTTAGAGGCTGACCAGACTTTCAGCCGATAGAAATATATTGCATATTCTATCACCAAATTTGTTGCTAATTGCAATCACACTGGCAAAACTCTTTCAACTGGCAAGTTAAGTGCCTTCATCCCCCTCCGCGGGGGTGCCCAGTCCCTGTATGTGATTCATATATTTCATCATAAAGAAGGAAAAGATGTCCATCTCCCAGACAACCTACTGGGTCACAGTTGAGCTGTTCCTGGTTTACCACCATTCTTAGTGCAGATATTGAAACCCAAAACGGAGTAACCAGAAGCCTACTGTTTCTAGTAGCACCTTTCTTGACCCAACTGGTCCATCCAGGTGTTTAACTATGCTACATTCATCCCTGAAGCTAAATACATTATAGTACTAACTTGAATGCTTATAAAATAACTAGTTGCACGTTAATTTGGACATGCTCACCATTTCATTGGCATTGGTAGTACATGACTTACACCAGCATGGTGTAGGCAAAATGTTCTCCCCAGAGTAAATGTAGTAAAAGGGGTGGGCCTTGGTGCAATGGTTCGTAGACCACAATTGTAGCCTGAGGTCAAGGTAATGAAACAGCTTCTCAGCAAAAATTGCTGGGTTAAGGCTGCATAGAAAAGTCCCCCTTCTAGACTCCCCTTGTGCGGAAGCCTTCAGCACCAGATTCACCCTTTTTAAGCAACGACGTAATAAAAAATTTCTCCTTCTGTGTTCTTTTCTCATCTGTATTACTTTCCAAATTCCTTTTCAGTTCTTGTTTCTCTTTTGCCCTAGTCGGCAGTGGTTGACTGCCCAGGGAATTCGGGTATGTTTAACTAATTCAGGGTTGTGTCCTCTCCCAAAATTCATCACCAGTTCAGTAAATCCAAACCTAGATAGAAGTTTGCACATGGACATGAAATACCTTTGCAGAAAAGAGTTCCTCGAGTACCCGATTGATTTGCTTGTCTTCAGCGACCATTGCTAGTGCCATACTCACTATTTCATTTGACAACACATAATCACTAATTCTTGAGACAGAGACCAGGTTTCTAGTCCTTGAATCGAGGATCTCACTAATAATTATTGATGAGTTTGAAGCTTGCTGCACTTCGCAGATCCAAGAGCTGTAAGAGAATCCAGAATGATGCGGAGGAGGTGGTTTTGCAACACGATGTGGAAGACGCTTGGACTGAATGCATGAAAAGAAGTAGGCAATTAGCTGTTAATGATAAAATATTAGAAACAGATCATCAATGCCTAGATTTATCTGCCAGGATTAATTATTTATACAGCAAGCAACTGGTGGTGAATGTGGAAATCAAAATTTCCCCATTTTTGGAGGGGTGATCATTAGAATATCTGTGTTCCTTTAACCTCCATTTCCATTTCTCATCCAAAATCCAACAAGTAACTGCAAAATCATCTTAATTCAAATTCCTCATTTATGTTGCCAGGAGCAACTTCTATGATTCTTTTCACTAGTCGACAGCTTCTAGAATAAGAAGCAGGGTTAACTAACTTAGCTTTATATTTACAAGTTGACAACACAAGCAGCCGCTGAAGCATAGCACACTTATACCTTTATTGAAAGAAATGATCAAGGCTACAAAAATTTAAATTATACCCGCCAAAAATAATAATAATAAGAGAGGTTGAAACGATGAATGACTCCGTAGTAAGAAAATTATAAGAACACGAAACCACAAAACAAATTCCTGAATCAGATCAACATTGAACAATATAGAGTTACCTGAATATCACGAATCAGAAGAAGAGTGGACAGAGATCGTGAGTCAGAAAGCACATTTGAGTCCTCCAGAGATTCATCTGCGAGAATTAAAATCTGTCTACTTAGGGTTAGTATTCAATTGATGGGGGAAACATTTAATGGAGAACTCATCAAGAGAGCACTGCTTGACCCCCCCTCCCACCTACACACACAATCCCCAAAAAGGTTGTAACCCAGTGCACATTTAGGGGAAGAAATTTATTGACTTACTAGATGCTGTAGAGTTAGGATTAGTATAAAGAACTAGTTTCACCAGAAAATTATAGAGTCAATATGTACTGAAAAGTTAATCATGACTTACTGTAAAAGTTATTGATCGCCAAACAATTTAAAAAACAGTAAACTAGTAGAATTGGCCATGAAAACCAAAGAACAACATTACATGGAAATAAGGAATTAAAACAATAAACAGGGACAAAACTTCACCAGTTCACAATCGTCTACAAGAGGCAATGCATACTTACAGCATCAAATGTCTCTACTGGAAGACTCTCCAAATGCCGACGGATGACAGCATTTCCTTCCCTGTGCACGAGCTTGATGTTCTCCAATTCTTTAAGAACAAGACCATCATGAGTCAATTTGCGCTCCCTTTCCTTCTCTGGAACCTCATTAAACATCCATAGTTCTGAACCTGGAGCTGAGAATGACTCAAGGACCTAAGAAAAAAAAATTCAAAAGAAATTAAAAAAACTAAAATTCAACCAGCAACATAATCAAGAATATTTCAGTGTCTGAGGCACTTCACCACAGATATCAATGCAAAGACCAACCAAAAGAAAAAAAGGTACGACAATTTATGTAGTAAACCAAATAACAGAACCTGCAAATATAGAAGCTGCCAATTTTCTGTCAAAATCTTCTAAAGCAGGTAACGAGGCTAAGGTTACTGAACCAGTTCATGTCATACAAAAACCTTTCAAAGTTTGTCAAGCCAGTATATTCTCAATTCATTAGAAGCTTACTTAGAACACATGATATAACAAAGCCTCAACAATTAGGCAGTTTCCACAACTAATTACTTCAACTTAACTAAGCCTCCCCCTAATTACTTTGGTTGGCTAACTGATCCTATCCCACATTTTAACACTAGTTGGGGTACTTTTTTTTTTTTTTGGGTGGGGGGGGGGAATCAGATTGAAGGAAATAATCCCATAAACAATTCAACCTAGAGACATTTCCCTGGATCCATTCATTTTAATGTTCAATTCGTGAATCTTGAAGTGAAATAAAGAAGATATTACTAACTCTATATTATCTTATAGATGGAGGAGGCAGGCCTTGGAGCAATGGTAACGTCACTCAATTGACAGCTCACAAAAGTTCACAGGTTCAAGTTTGGAAACAACCTCCACAAAAACAGGGATAAGGCTGCATACATTATGACCCACCCAGATTCCGGAGTGGCAGAAGTGTTGGGCATTGGGTACTCCCTTTTTATATTATCTTTAAGAAAATGGACATATTATAGTGGGCTGTAAACATCTGTTTTTTCCTTTGATACATTCTAAGATACAAACCTTACAATAGATATTAACTTTCTTTATTAAGTACCCACTCATTTCACATCAAAATAAACAGTCTCCTAGCTGCAACATCCACAACTTTCTGATGGGAACAATGCTGAATACCATGAGGAGTACCATCAGCTCCAAGCATTTATGACAAGGGAAAAACTTAACAAGTTGAACTAGAATGCTTTTGTAAAGAAAAGTAGCTAACTACAAGTCTACAGTCACATTATGAAACAGGAAAATATCACAATGATTAGGAACCTAGAGTTTGAAAGATAATCATTCGTGGTGCACCAGATATTTATTGCAAACTTACATATGAGGAACAAAGATTTTGAAATTAAATTACCATTATCATATCATGAATGTCACGGCGCCATCCACAAAATAGTATCTTCTCCGGAAATTTTGAAGGACAGAACATGTTAGGGAAAAAGCCCCTATGTACCTGCAGCAGGAACATGGAGTGAAATGATAATAGATTGACCTATAGATCAGGGATTCTATAAGGTATTTCATAACCATAAAACATAATGAAAAGACATTTCGGTCCTCTTTTCTAGTTGTCAAGCTATCTAATGAAAAGTAGAACATCAACAAAGTGGAGACCCTGACTGTTTCAGGGATGCCAATTCAGTGGCAGACTTCTTAGCAGTTTCTGTGCAAAAGAACAAACATCAGCAAGGTGGAGAAATGGCCAAGATCAATTAAGTCAGAATTAGATAGGGATAAGGCTTGGAGCCTTGGATACCAATACGTAGATTTGTTTAAATTTTAGGTCATTCTTCTCATGCAATTGAAGACTATTGTTGCAGTATCCCTTATTTGTTGTCTAGCGTTCTTTTTCCCTTAATTTAATAAAACTGACTTTAGCAGAAAGAAAATAAAAAAAAATAATGTAATCAAGAAACCACCCCCTAGGAAAAACACAAAGTGGAATAGAATGAGTTTATCTGGTTCTCACAAGTGATGGCTGAAGCTCTTCTCTTCCACATTGGTTTTGGTTAAGGGATTTTCTTTCTTCCCCCTTACTTCTTGAGTTCTTGTCACTTTTACTCCTTTTTGTTCTTCTTTCTCTTATTCATTCCTTCTATTTTATTTTATTTTATTTCAAATCTCATTTCTCCTCTCAACCCCATGGGTGGCTCCTCCCTACCTTTTCTCATCTCATTGTTCTCTTTCTATTTACCTTTTCACTTTTTAGTAGATAGTGTCCTTTCCACAGTTTCAGATCCAATATATTTTCTAGGAAATAATTCACCTTCCTCTCATCAGTCCCCCATCAACCACTTACCTCCTTCTCAAGCACATGGAGGGGCATCAACCTAGACGTGGTTTTCTTTTCTTTTCTTTTTAGGCAGGAGTAGTGCTGTAACTTTAAGCTTTCCTGTGTTGGGCACAGGAGCTATGCAAATAGGCAGTATTCTATTTGCCTTCTATTCTAGTTATAATCTTACAATTGTATCTAATCATTTCTTCCGTTATTCTAGCCATTAAATATAGATTCAGATTCAGTCATATCAGACATTATATCTAAATCTAACCATCAAATCTGATCACAGATAGAATCTTCTTGCTAAAACCCATGAGTGCGCCCATAACTTGCAGACTCAATGATTGATCCCCATCACCTAGTACCACTCCAGATTCTATCCCTATTTTCTTCTTGCAGTAGTTCTTCAGCAACTGATTCCTGTACTGCTTTGACACTTTGATTTCTGACTTAAGAGTTCTTCTGTAATTGCTAGTGATATGCCTTCTGCTAATTAACCAAGTCTTGTCTTAGTTTTCTGCAAAGTTAACGTAATCCTACAATTCCCGAATTCTCTTCAACTCTAGTTCCACATTTAATATGCAGTTCCAACCAATCATTCCATCGACTGGACTCATATTTTGAGAGATTCAACTCTTTCAGGGGACATTCAATCAGTATCCACAAGTGGCTTTCATCTGATTATTGAATCAAGAGCTTTTGCTTTTATTGGTTGGTTACTGTTTTTGGTTCTTCATATGGTTGGTGCAGAACCAACCCTTTGCATCAATCTGAATCCTGGAGAAAATATTCAGCAGGATATAAGTCTTGTGCAACCTGATTTCAAGCTCTATCAGGAAGTTGGATACAAGGATTTCTCAGTCCCATCAAATTCTGTTTTGTTGTTCCCCAAGTATTCAATCAACGAAATTCTGTAAGGCATGTCTTTTTACATTTGATCTCTAGGTTGTAGAAACAAATCAGAGTCATGTACAATGATGTAGTATTTTACTGTGTTCCATGGCCATAACTACAAGTATTGATTATTTTAGCCTAAGGAAGTGGATGCAATTTTTGCAAATATAATATATTATCATGAACAACAGAACATAGACATCTTAAAAAAATTTTATAGTTTAGGCAGGGACAGGCAAGTGATTTTCATCAAAGAATTCTTTGCAGACAAAGAGACGTCAAAGGGGCTTATTACTTCTTGATTAAATCCTCCTGCATCAATTTATAAATGTTCTTCAAAAAAAGTACACAAGAAAAGCAGCCCTTATTCAAGTAGGGTGCTCACAATATGCGTGCTACTGCAGTCAGCAATCAAACTATTGCACCTGGTCTCTAATTTTCAGTGATAACTTTCATTAGACTCTGTTTGGTCTCTAAGCATAAGCATGTGTTTGTGCAAGCTTTTATTGCCGGGGCCTTTTGAATTTAAATTTGCATTGTTGCAGAAAACAACTTAATTGTTTGGGAAACTAAAATAATACTTATGCGACATATGATGACAGGAAAACAGACCTCTGGTAATGGGCCTGGTTCATAAGTATCATCATCTTCCGCTATAACAAGGACTTCATCTCCTTCTTCTAACACATAATCATCATCTGGATTTAAAATGATCTGGCCACCCATGGCAGCAACCTTCACTCCACAAGGTACAGCATCGGCAAATGACATCAGTATGTCTTCAAATCGGAGACCATCTAACTGAGGCCATCTTTTGATATAGAACTCAGCATTCTCAAATCCTAAGATATCTTCCCAAATCTGCACAGAGGTAATAAACTCATCAATCACTAAGCATTGCCAAGCAAAAACAAAAGTGCCTCAATAACTCTATAATTGCTGAATATTCATCCACCATCCTCATTGCTCTTGAGTAGGACTGCAAATAAGAAGCATCCAGATTGTGTTTTATTATAAATAGGGAATAAAATAAAGAAAGAAACAAAGAAAAAAAATACGCACGGCTCTCACCAATACATAGCGGAGGGCATAATGTACACAGCCTTACCTTGCTTTGCTAATTGGCTGCTTCTAGACTCAAACCTGGGACCACCAGGCCTCAATGGAGCAACCTCACCGTCGCACTAAGGCCAGCCCTCTAAATAGGTACTAAAATCTTGTAAATCATAAATTCCAGAAGAAAATATTGCAATTTACAAGAAGTTTGTATAAAATATGGATAAGGAAGTTGATATGGATGAGTGAGAGAAGATAAATTTACAAATTCAACTTAATTCGGGAGTACCACCTATAAATGATAAGTGCAAGACAATAGTTTGAGAAGGCAAGGATGAACGACAGAGGCCTTTGAAATGCTCCAACAGGGAGGAGTGGTTCAACTCAAGTTGAGGGATATAAATCAGCCAAGGGTAAAGACATTTAAAGCTTAAGACTAGTTAGTAACACTATGAATGGAGCTGATTTGAAAAAAAGGATGCATATAGCTGATATGGAGAAAATATAACCGAACTTGGTTCAACCTTGGTTTGATCCTCGACCCCAGTCGGGACGAAAGGAATCGACTCGCTTCCGAGCGAGCCGGGTCCAGGAGATAGCTTGCTGAGGAAGAAAACTAACTCAGTCACAAGCACGCCCTAATCCACTACGATCGGAATGGACTAATTGTCAAAGAGATGGGTAGCAGCATTTGCGGCTGTTGCTTATCGCTATTATATGGAGAACTACCATATAACGATCGTATTATCAAAGGAGTCATTTACTAGTCCAACCTAGTAGGGATCTATCACTCAACGGATCTATCCGTTAAGAACTGACGACTATTCGAAGAAGGCTCAAATACGTCCAACGAAGGAGATTCGAAGGTACACTCTGTATAAGACATCACCTACTCACAAGGTAGAAGGACACATACAATCTGAATCGTATTCTCGTTATTCATTCCTTAGCTCTGTGCTCAAGCAAAGCCGTTTGTGATTAAGTTCATCAACTGACTTAGCCTTCGGAGGTGGACTCCCGATCCCAGCGGTCGGGCGACATCTGATGTTCGTTTTTGCAGGTCATCCATAGGAGATCTAAGGGTTGAGCAGATTTTGGACGCATCATTTGGTGCCGTCTGTGGGAAACGCTTGAGAAAGCCATGGTTACTAGATCATCGGCAGCGGCGGCTGCTGCGGCCCAGCGAGATGCTGGCATTCAAATTCCCGGAGCAGATAATCCAGATATCCCTGAGGGGAGTCGACCTCTTGAAGTACGAGAAGATGGTGGACAAGGAGGTAATATTCTTCCAGATCCACTCCAACATCAACTAGATCAACTGAAACTCCAGTTATTGGAGGTGAGTCAGACGCTCCGTATGCTGACCAGACAAGTGGTGGCACCGCAAGCACCTGATCACCGTGATGCGGGAAGGCGCGCATTACAAAGGGAGCAAAGACTGATCGATGACCAAAATGTCGGTCAGAATTTCTGGGAAGGCGACCGGTGGCGAGAAAGAGAACCTAGGAGAACTGGAGAACTCCCTAGGCGAGACGATCGGTTCGAAGGACCGCAAGGAAGTACGACCGATTCAAATACGAGGTTAGGTGCAGGAGTACGAACTCACTCACCAACTATCAGGCGTGCAGCTTAGGAGAATGATTGTGTCGTCGGAGATCGGTCAGCGCATATTAGTCAAGAATTGGCCAATACCAATAAAAAACTCGGACAACTGGCAAGAGGGAGAATAACCGATGATATTTATTCAGTTATTCGAAAAACTCCGTTTGCCGGGCCTATAGCCGAATATCAGTTTCCTCACAATTTCCGTTTGCCAACCTTTTCCACGTTCGATGGTTCGGGAGATCCCACCACTCATATCATTTATTATCAGTAGACTATGGCTGTTGCGGGTAATTCCGATGAAATCCTTTGCAGGGTTTTCGGTTAATCCTTAACTGGAGCAGCACAGAAATGGTTTTCGAACCTCCCTTCGGGATGGGTCGTGGATTTTGAAGAATTGGCGCGCAAATTCATAGGACGATTCCAAAGCGGAATCTAGATAAAAAAGACCGAGAGGATACCTTGTTCACTATCAGACAAGGGAAATGTGAATCGATTCGGGAATACCTGAAAAGATTAACAAGGTCATGAAGGAGATAGAGAATCTAGATGAACAAGTGGCTAAAACTGCTTTGTTCACTGGACTCACTAACCGACGGCTTTTGGAGTTATTACTTCAAGACATGCCTACCACTTATGCTGAACTGGTGCAAAGGTGTCAGGAGCAGGCAGAGGTGACGGAGATCCTAGACGCGCGCCAGGGGGATAATAAAGCCTCTACTAAAGAACAGAAGGCCCCTGAGAACAAGCAAAGGCCGAAGCAGAATGTTCGTGATCGAGTTAGAAAGCCTCATCAGGTGTGGCGGCAAAGATCTCCCGGTAAAAGTGAGTATACTCCGTTAAATACTCCTCGGGCTGATATTTTAATTATTATCAAGAAGCAGAATATCTTGAAATGACCTCCAAAGCTTCCCACCAAACCTGGGGAGCAAGATAGAGAAAGATATTGCCGTTTCCACAAGGATTACGGTCACTACACCAACGATTGCAGACATTTAAAGGCGGATATTGAAAGATTGATATCTCAAGGGCACTTGTCCAATTTCGTCAAAGGGAGACTAGCGGAACCACGAGACACATGTAACAAGAGGGAACGTTCGGTTAGTCCAGAACAACCAATGGAGGCTCCTAAATCTAAGAAAGGTAAGGAAGTGATCGATGCCACTCGGTCACCCATACTAACAATATTTGGAGGTCCCAAACCTGAGTCGCTCCGGAAGCTGAAAGCCAAATCCAAGTTTGTTGGAACTGGAGAAACACAGAAGCGAAAGAGGCCGAATGGTGAGGGTTCGATCACCTTCTATGAAGAAGATGAAAGAAGCGTCTGTTTACCTCATGATGATGCATAGTCATCAAGGTAGAAATTGCACGCCGAGAAGTGTATAGGGTGTTAGTTGACACCGGGTCTGCTGCAGACCTCTTATCCTATACAACTTATCAAAAGCTTAAAGTGAATGAAGACTTGATGGAGCCATCATCCACACACCTATATGGCTTTGCGGGATCGTCCGCAATAGCAGAAGGATCTGTACAGCTAGATCTATCGATTGGAAGCTTCCCCAAAGAGGCTACCGTTCGGGTAAACTTCTTGGTGGTTCGAGAACTTCCGGCTTATAATTCATCCTCGGAAGGCCATCCCTATCGAAGTTAGGTGCTATAGTCTCAACAAAGCACCTGAAAATAAAATTCCCGACAGAAATGGGAATTGGTCAGGTTTCATCTGACCAAAGAATTTCTCGACAGTGTTATGTAGCATATCAAAAGGATAAGGAGGGCCCGAGAAAGGTAACTGCGTTACCAATAGAAGTACGAGATGATCGGGACGAGGCAGAGATGCAAAGGCCCGAGCCGGTAGAAAAGTTGGAACAAATTCAGTTGTATCTCGATGACGAAAAAAGGATTACTTATATCGGGTCTGAGCAGCTAGAAGAATTCAAGGAGTTGAAGTCTTTTCTTCAACAAAACAACAATGTGTTCACGTGGTCTGCGGACGATATGCCGGGAATTGATCAGCAAGTTGCAGAGCACAAACTTTGGATAGATCCGAAGGTGAAACCGATAATTCAAAAGAGGAGAAATTTCTCCATAGAAAAGTACGAAACCGTTCGGGGTGAGGTTGAAAAATTGAAGAACTCTGGTTTCATTGAACCCATTGAATGTCCGATCTGGTTGGCCAACGTGGAAATGGTCAAAAAGGCAAATGGAAAGTGGAGAATGTGTACAGATTACACAGATCTCAACAAGGCTTGCCCAAAAGACTGTTATCCGTTGCCTAGGATTGATCTGTTGATAGATGCAACAGCAGGATATGAAACATTGAGTTTCATGGATACTCAGGATACAACTAGATCCTCGTGAACAAAGAGGACGAAAAGTTTACGGCTTTCATGACTGATCGTGAGAGTTTTTATTACAAGGTCATGCCGTTTGGCTTGAAAAATGCAGGGGCTACTTATTAGAGGGCCGTCAACAAAATTTTTAAAGACTTGATCGGGAAGAACGTGGAAGCATATGTTGATGATATGTTGGTAAAGAGCACTGCGAGGACAAAGCACATTGAGGATTTAGCGGAGGTATTTTCAGTACTGCGGAAATATCAAATGAAGCTGAATCCGGAAAAGTGCGCCTTCGGAGTTTCGTCGAGCTAATTCTTGGGCTTTATGGTATCACAAAAAGGTATTGAGGCTAATCCGGCCAAAATACAAGCTTTGATTGATATGGAAGCCCCCAAGACTGTTCGAGATGTGCAATGCTTAACGGGGAGAGTAGCCGCGTTGAACCGTTTCATCTCACAGTCGAGAGAAAAGTGTCTACCTTTTTTCAAAGCACTCAAAGATTTGAGGAGCAGTAAGGAGGCCAAATGGATTGAAGAGTGTCAAAAGGCTTTCGAAGAGCTGAAGGAAACATTGGGAAGACCACCGCTATTGTCCCGACCCGAAAAGGAAGAAATTTTGCAACTGTATTTAGCATCATCCCCTTCGGCAGTAAGCGGTACTCGTTCGGGAAAAAGACAAAAAGCAGTGGCCAATCTATTATGTCAGCCACGTATTACTCGACGCAGAGACACAGTACTCTCAAATCGAAAAGCAGGCTTTGGCTCTTATGATAGCAGCTAGAAAACTACAACCATACTTTCAGGCTCATCCAATCGAGGTATTTACTACTTTTCCCCTTTGTAAAGTTGTTCGTAAACTTGATTTGTCTGGAAGAATGGTAGCTTGGTCGGTCGAACTCAGCAAGTTCCAAGTAAGCTTTAAGCCTCTAACAACAATTAAAGCCCAAGCATTGGCCGATTTGGTAGTAGAAACTACTACACCAGTGGAGGAGATTGTCGAACCCACTATTCCAACCGTTTGGGAGGTATATGTGGATGGTTCGAGTAATAAGCAAGGAGCAGGGGCTGGAATTCTTTTGAAGAGTCCAGCAGGTTTTATTATTCGGTATGCATTAAGATTCGCATTCGAAGTAAGTAACAATGAAGCAGAGTACGAGGCTCTAATAGCTGGACTTCGATTATCAAAAGCACTGGCGATAGTGGAGGTAATTATTTTTAGTGACTCACAGTTTATTGTCAATCAAGTACAAGGGGAGTATGGCGTCAAAGAACCCCGATTACAAAAATATCAAGAGATTGTGCAAGCATTGTAGAAAGAATTTAGGAATCTGACACTATGTTAGATCCCAAGAAAAGAAAATACGATGGCAGATGAGCTATCAAGATTAGCTAATGCCAAGGAAAAGAATTTAGACCCTTCGGTCTATATCGAGGAAGTAACATTCCCAAGTTATCACGAGAAGGAGATATCCTATATAGAAGCTGAACGGTGCTGGATGGATCCGATCGTGGAATATTTGAGAGATGATAAATTACCAGAAGATCCGAAAGAAGCAAGATTGATCAAGGTGCGATCGGCACGATTCACAATGCAGAACAGAAGGCTATACAGAAGATCCTATGTTGGACCCCTCTTAAGATGCTTGGGTCCTGAAGGATCGGAATTAGCTCTGGCCGAGGTACATGAAGGAATTTGTGGTGCTCATATGGGCGGTCGGGCCCTGGCACACAAAATTTTGAGGCTCGGTCTATATTGGCCTAAGCTTCAACAAGTTGCTATGGAATATGTTTGTCGGTGTAGCAATTGTCAAATCCATGCTACGGTATCTAAAAGCCCGGCTGAAACCTTGACTTCAATTCTAGACCCCATCCCTTTTGCGATGTGGAGAATCGATATCTTAGGAAAATTCACCAAGGCATTTGGCGGAAAAGAATATCTTATAGTAGCGATTGACTACTTCACCAAATGGGTCGAGGCTAGCGCCCTGGCAACTCTCATTGAACGAAAGGTGGAGAAGTTCGTGCTCAAGTCTATCATTTGCCGGTTTGGGATGCCAAAAATAATCGTGACCGATCATGGAACTTAGTTCGATAATCCACAATTTGAACAATTTTGCAGTACTTATCTGATCGAGCATCGTATGTCATCAGTGGCATACCCCCAAAGCAATGGCCAAGTGGAGGTTACAAACCGAACATTACTTGGGGGGATAAAGAAGAGACTCGAAGTTGATAAAGCCTTATGGGTCGAAGAATTGCACAACGTTCTGTGGGCCTATCGAACCACGGTTCAAACACCCACAGGAGAAACTCCTTTTAAACTGGCTTATGGATCTGAAGCATTGGCACCTGTTGAAGTAATGGCTGGAACACTACGGGAAAGAGAGTTCGAAGAAAAAGTGAACGAACAAGGACTGCTAGATAGCCTTAACTTGTTAGATGAAGTTCGTGCAAAGGCAATAGCACGAACTCAACATTATCAACGAAGGATAGCGTCACATTATAATTCCCGAGTGAAGAATCATCGATACATAACGGGAGACTTGGTATTAAGGAATACCTTAGCTTCAGATCCACGCCATCAGAGGAAATTGGACCCTTCATGGGAAGGCCCATATATGGTTATTAAACCAGTCGGTTCGGTAGCTTATAAGCTGAAGAACATGACAACACAAAAAGAGCTGGATCGTTCGTGGAATGCCAGACACTTGAAGAAATATTATCCTTGAGGAGATTATCATTTTCATTCATAATGTAACAAAATTCAACTCAATCAATACAATTCTCAGTTTTCAACATACTGTCTTTTGATTGGGGGCAACACACAACACTCAAGATCAGAGCCAGCGACAAAATCAAAAGGCATCGGTTTAAAACCCGTGTGGGACCTTCTACAAGGCATCGGTTTAAAACCCGAGTGAGTTCCTTCTCAAACTTACTGAATTTCTCCGGAAATCCTTAATTAAAGGCATCGGTTTAAAACCCGTGAGGGCGTGAGGGACCTTCTACAAGGCATCGGTTTAAAACCCGAGTGAGTTCCTTCTCAAACTTATTGAATTTCTCCGGAAATCCTTAAGTAAATGCATCGGTTTAAAACTCGTGTGGGACCTTCTACAAAGCATCGGTTTAAAACCCGAGTGAGTTCCTTCTCAAACTTATTGAATTTCTACGGAAATCTCTAAGTAAAGGCATTGTTTCAAAACAACTAAGACCTACTGCAACAAAGACTCAAGTGGCTGACAAAGTTCAAAGATGAAGTTAATTCTTGATTCCTTTAAATGACCAGAAGGGGCCAACCTTTACATCAAATATACATATGAGATAACAAATGTTGAGATACAATCTTCGTTTGGTCAAGAAGGAAAATCACCGCCGATGATCATCAAGAACTTTAAAACAAGATCGAAGCAGCTTTGTAGAAGCAACACAGACTCAAGAAGAACAGAGTCGGAAAAACATATGTTATCATTTGTTTATCTCCCTCGAGGATTGCGAAGCATTCTGTAAATTCCAACTTACAAAATCCTCCGCAATTCCATACTCTTTATCCAGCTTTTCCTGAAGAAGCCTGGCCTTTGATCAAACATGTATTCAAGGCAAGCTCTTCATAGCTGAATCCTTTAAGAGGAGACAAAGGAGGAGAGTCGTCAAGATGATGCATTATATCCGGATCTGGAGGTGGAAAGTCCATCACGTCCAACTTTGCAAACACTTCAGGATGACAATTGGCGCGGTGGGGAGTCGTGTTGAAATAAGGATTTCTCCTTAATATCGATTCCCATACCTCGTTCTCACCGTCCCGGTATGCCTGCAAGTTATAAGCGTTCAGCATGTCAACAAAAGGCTTACTCTGCAAATATTTGAAGATGCAAGCCTTGCGAACATCAGTCGGAAGGGACTCGGGCAAAAGGGTAACAGCTTGCCTTTCAGACCCTTTCGCCCCTGCTGAAAGCTTTCCAACTTCCCGCTCCAGCTGTCGGATCTTCTCCCTGACACCATCCAAATCCGAACGAAGACGCTCGTTCTCGGAGTTCTTCACTCGGGCAATCTCCCAAGCGTTGTTTCCAAGACGAGCAATCTCAAAATCTTTGGCTCTGGATTCTTCCCGAAGCCTGGAAAGCTCATCACTAAGGTCTACTGAGTCTAAAGGTTGCTTCCACTTGATTGTGGAAATTACCAGTAAGACTCCTGCAACAACTTAAGAGTTAGTCAAGAGCAAAGGAAAAATCTTCAGAATGAAAGATAAGCCCGAAGGCTCTGCTCTCGCCAAGGCATTTGAACGAAGTGCACCATTCTAGTGCTTTGTCAAAATCGCCTGTCACCAAGTCAGATCTCTTCAGCGACCAGGAAGGATGGAACACATCATCGGCCAACCGAGGGCGCTTCCTAGAAGCAGAATCCTCGGCCTCCTCGAAAACCTCCACAGTAGAAGGATTGAAGGAGGATGCCAAACAAGCACTAGAGTCAAGTTCGGAGGCCTGAACAACGACTGCAGGGACCACATCTTCCTTAGAAGCCCGAAGGGTCTTCATCATGGAAGAGGATTCCGGCGTAGTGCCAGCAGGAGTTTCAGCAGTGTGAACAGCGATGGAGGGAGCCACATCCTCCTTAGAAGACCGAACGGTCTCTCTAGGCAAAGGAGGCGTAGAAGAAGCATCAGCAGAAATTGTGGGAAACTGAACTGAAGATTCACCAACAGCAATCTCCCCACGTTTAAAAGATTCACCAACAACAATCACCTCAGAGGGAATAACCTTCATCAGCACTGGAGCAGTCTTCTTGCAAGATTTCGCCCTAATATTATCCAAGTTAATTCTTGGAGGCACTACAAATGAAAGGCAAGCATCGTCAATACGAGAAATCCACCAAAATATAGCAGAAAAGGGAAAACCCTAGATTTCTGACGAACAGATGAAGCAAGGAATATCCAACAGGGAGCTTCTGTAATGAGTAAACCCCAAGTATGAATACTGTGGAGATTACTCAGGGAGAAGAAGTTCGTGATAAAACTGAATGACAGAGGAGAAAACTTACTTGTTCAGGTTTTGATCGAAGATATTGTTGGAGGATAAGAGTACAGAGACGGCAAAGGAAGACAAAATACTACTTTGCAAATTTAGTAGAATAACTTGCAGATAGTGAGGATAAAGATGAAGCACCCTTGAGGAACTTAAATAGCCTCAGGGGGTGATGCGACAGTTGAAAGCCCAAGTTAATCAAGGGTAGGATGGAAGAGACGCTTCGAATACCGAAAAATGCAGGATCAACGGTCAAAAGATAACGGCGCTTCAAATTCGAAACCTAAAGGCTGTCCTAAGTTTCCACGTGGAGCAATGTGCACCTGATACGAGGATACTGCCAAATACCAACCATCACACCGGTATTAAATAAGAGAATATTCCCAATTCCTTGGGAAGAGCAACTTGTACGCGAATACAAGGAAACGTTTGGGCTTCATCATAAAGAAGGAGCAGTCGGGAGATAAAGTTGTCAAGAGCCATAAAGGGTTTGGTAAGAATCAAATCAATGCTCCCAAACGTATCCCTCTGATGTCCCAAGCATCATCTTCAATTAAGGTACAAGTTTATCTACACGATAACTTATCTCATTCTTAAATATCTCTTACGTGAGGGAATAGAGACAATTCCCTGGGTACGATATGAGAAAGTATTATGGCAATCATTGGAAGAGTTCGAGAAGGAGGCAAACCTCTATTTCATTATCAAAGGTCGTGGGGGGCCAACCTTTACAAAAAAAAGAAAAGAAAAGAGAGAGAGAGATAGCTTCCTATTGTTCTTTCTCATTTTCGGCAGAAGGATCTTTGTCTGAGGTAGGCTTTGGGGGTTCTTCGGGAAGAGGCAGCGAATCATCAAGATATTTCTCGATATCTCGATCTGCTGGAATGGGGTCCTCTTCCTCCCAAACCCAATTGGGGAAAGGCATCTCAAGCTTCTCAAAGATTTCCCGCCCCGGAAGGGAGTTGTGTCAAAGGAAGGGTTAGATTCAAGAATATCTTTCCAGACATCATTCTGCCCCTCTCGATAAGCTTGAAGGTTGAATGAAGCCATCAGATCGCTGAAGGGAACGTTGTTCAGATACTTCCGAATGCAGTCCCTCCGAAGATCTTGCGAAAGATGTTTAGGTTTGTTGGGAACGGCCATCTTCTTCAGACGTTCGTTATCAATGGCTTGAAGCTCGAGGCTCCCAACGCACGCGGTAGCAAGATTTTTCTGCTTCTTGGCTTCGTTTGGCAGTAGCAGCACGACTGATCAACAAGTCCAGATCTTTTTTCAAAGAGTTGATGACCTGGTCATTCTCCTCTTTTGACTCTTCGGCTGCTTTATTCAGCCGATCCACCTCAGAATTGGCCTTCGCCAAATTCTCTTCACGGGTCTGCAGCAAGGAGCCGCTACGACTAACTCGGCTCAAGGCCTCCATGTGTTGGTAGAAGCTCAACACGGCATTCCTAGGAATGCAGGAGAATTATCAGAAATCCCAGGAGAGATTACAAAGCAAGTAGCAAAAAACTCAAGAAAAATAATACGTCGTGGAAAGACGAACGAGAGCGTTGTCTTGCAGGGTTTCAAAGGCTTGTCGATCGGCAGGCATAAGGCTGAGAGAGCTCCACTTAGCAGCCTTCTCATGGTCCTACGTGACTCGGTCAATCACCGCCAATGACCATTGAGGGACGAAGATCTCCTCAGAATCTTTATTCTTCTTGGATTTCTTAGGGCAGAAGCATCGATCGAGTCATGCTTCCTATTGGTTCGGACGGGAGAGGGGACTTTGACCTCTTCCACCATTGGTTTTTTCCCTCTCCCCGAAGCCTCAACCACTGGCTTCAAGTTTCTTATACCCTTATAAGAAGGGTCTAGGGGAGGCATAGAGGCCACTGGCTCTGCAGTCAATGCTCGAGGAGACCGTTGCTCTGCAGTCACAACGGCCTCAGCAGCCTTCACCCGAAGGTTGTCTGGATTAATTCTTGGAGGCACTGCAAAGAAGGACAAAGATCAGAAAATTGAAATAAGTTTGCAGTACATTCAAGAAAGCGAAACGTGGCAGTTAGAAAGCTCACATTGAGCCAGTCCCCAATATTGAAGAATGGAGTTGTATTACATCTCATATCTATGTATCTCTTGATACCATGGAATTGACTTGATCTTCCTGACAGCAGCTCTGTCTTCCTTGGATAGTTGAGGGACTCGGTTGCCCTCAGAGTAGGAAGTGTACAGTTTCCAGGTGGTCAGGAAGTTAAGATCCGATTGAGGCGCTCGGCAGAAGAAATACCGTTTGTGCCATCCCTTATGATTGGAAGGGCAGGTTCCCCTGGCAAGAATGTTGCCCGACCAGTCAAGCTAAACTTTGTTGCGCTTGGAAAGAACAACCCAGCCAAGAGGATGGGAAAGAGAAATAACATGAAAATGTACAAAAAGAGGAAGAGAAGGTGTGATGCCAAGTTCAAAACATAAACCCAAAAAGCCGATGATGAGACGCCAGCTATTGGGAAGAAGCATGCCAGGACATATATCCCAGTGATTTTGAACGGCAGAAAACAAAGAATTGAAGAAAGGAAAGCGAACCCCGCTTTCCAAAGTATCTATATACAGGGAAAATTCGTCAGGAAGGATCGAATTAACCATCTCATTAGGAGTGGGGGCCTTAAGACGGTACGAGGAAGGAAAGTCGAAGCGTTCGATGGCTAAAGGAAGGTTCTCCTCGGTAAAGGAGGAAGCAATAGAACCAGGTCCATCAGTGGATTTGATAGGTTGTTTGGACTGCCCAGAGGATTCGGCAGTCGCCTTTGGAATTCTGGATGGTCCAGACTTAGGAAGCGCAGAAGGAGCCTTACCACTTTCTTCTGCTCTTTTCTGTTGGCTAACTTCTTTGAAGTCATGCCATATGGCAGTTAAGGTTTTTTGGTCACTATCTGATTGCTCAAAAGGGACTGAGGCAAAGGCCTCGTCACCAAAGTCGCCCTTACCAGCACTAAGTTCAGGAGGAATTTCATAAGAAACCCTACCGCCTTCCATTACTAAAAAAGTCTGGTTGTGGTTTTTAACAAGAAAAAAGAAACCTGGAGACGAAAGTAAAGATTGCAAAGGAGTCAGTAGACTTACTGAATCACAGAAGCATAATGCTCGAGAGTGAGAAGATCGTTAGAGTGCGAAGAAGACAATGAGGTTTCAAAGTTCCAGACAAAGAGAATGAAATCTCCGAAGACAACGAACCGCTTTTAAGCACTCGCATGAGTGATCGAGGACGTGTACGATCGAGATGGATTCAACATCAACGATCGAGATTTGGAGATGGTTCGAAAGTTTGAACTCACGAATCAAAAACAGGCGTTCAAAAACCATCGTTTCGATTTCGTGAGCAACGATAGTTTCAGCTGCAGAGGATGCGTGGCGTCACCCCCACAAAAAGTGAAAATATTCACGATGCTCGAGGAAAAAGCAATACAGCCGCATTAAATGTGATACGACATTTAATGGGTTGGGGATTACGCAAAACTATTGTTCGACAGAATACCCAGTTCAAAACCAAGCCCTAAAATCGTCCGAACGGTTGGTCTGGGGGGCTCGTGATATGGAGAAAAAATATAACCGAACCTGGTTCAACCTTGGTTCAATCCTCGACCCCGGTCGGGAAGAAAGGAATCGACTCGCTTTCGAGCAAGCCGGGTCCAGGAGATAGTTTGCTGAGGAAGAAAATAACTCAGTCACAAGCACGCCCTAATCCGCTACAATTGGAATGGACTAATCATCAAAGAGACGGGTAGCAGCATTTGCGGCTGTTGCTTATCGCTATTATATGGATAACTACCATATAACGATCGTATTATCAAAGGAGTCATCTACTAGTCCAACCTAGTAGGGATCTATCACTCAACGGATCTATCCGTTAAGATTTGACAACTATCCGAAGAAGGCTCAAATACATCCAACGAAGGAGATTCGAAGGTACACTATATAAGACATCACCTATTCACAAGGTAGAAGGACACATACAATCTGAATCGTATTCTCGTTATTCTTTCCTTAGCTCGTGTGCTCAAGTAGAGTCGTTTGTGATTAAGTGCATCAACTGACTTAGCCTTCGGAGGTGGACTCCCGATCCCAGCGGTCGGGCCACATCTGACGTTCGTTTTTGCAGGTCATCCACAGGAGATCTAAGGGCTGAGCAGATTTTGGACGCATCAATAGCTGATCCCATTTAGTTGGGAATATGGGAATAGAGTAAACCAAGTTTGAGTTCATTTACATACTCATTCAATAAAATTGTACAATTAATCTCAAAACACTTATCCTTTCCAAAGTGGCAAATCCTTTTTTTAAAAAAAATTAATAGTTGTTACCTTGATGAAATCCACAAATTTGAGTGGAACCACAAAATTATTAGTAAGACTAGGATGAACACGGCCAAGAACTCAAAACAAGAAAACAGAACATACACAAGAGAGTCATACAGTCAAGGAACAATAAGCAACCTTGAAATTTAGTTATCCCTCAATGACCACAATTTATGATATTTACCATTGAAGCTAGCTGTTTAACTAACCTGTGCAAGCCCAGGTTGGAGAGCACACTGGATCATCAGCCGTCCAATCACATCATGTGCAACAACTGTTTCAACGAGCTCCCCACCAACAAGCTTTACTAAAGGTTCATTATCAAGATCACTGATCTCTACAACAATATGACCCCTCAAACCTTCCTTTACTCCAGTCAGACTCAATACAACTCTCAAAGCACGTGAGTCACTCTGAAAAGAAAACATAGTAAAATTTAAGAATTATAACTTGTTAGAAATTCATTCTGAAAAGTCACATGGTGTTACGCTGTTAATGAAATTGCAACCTGATCTGCATTTTCATCAGATGCCAATACAATGATAGCACGTGCCTTCGAAACTGAAACCTATAAACAAGCCAAGAATAATCCATAAAAGTCAAGAGATTTGCACTAATCAAGTGAAGACAAAAATTAAGAGGGTAGAATATAAAATGGTAAACCATGGATAGCTATAGCATACCTTTTTCAAGTCAGCCAAAATGAGAGGACATCCACTTCTGCAAATGACAGAGGTCCCCATGAAATCAAATTCCAGCTTTGATATATCTGTTTCCATTTCTTCTTTTTCTCTTTCAGCAAGCACTACAACTACACCACCTCCTACACTTTTGTTAGCTATGGCAAGCTGCTTTAGAAGCGAACCCTGAAAAAGAATGCAAGTCAGCAGAAGGGGCCCAAGAATAAATAAATAAATAAAATACCCAGGAACTATGACAAATGAAATCAGTAAGAATGAGGAGCAAAGGAATAAAATCAAGGGCAAAAATGATTATTGGACTGTTTCTTTACAGAAGAGGAAAGCTTCTGCTAGTTTCTTCCACTTATTTATTGTGTGAACTTTTTTTTGAATCATATTTATGTAAATCTATTATGAATGAAGGGTTGTCCAGAAACTGGAAGAAAGGTGTAGATGTATCAAGGGGGAAAAGAATAAATGCAGTCTGCAAGATTGACCAAGATTTTGTTACCTCTATATGTTTGGTTCTTGTTCAACCTTAAAAATCATATAAAATGAAAAAAGGAGTGAAGGTGTGCAATGACACACTCTGTGTTCAAACCTAGACAATAATATAATTTGACAAAAAAATGGGGGGGGGGGGGGGTGAAAGTGTGCAGGGACACATCTTGCACAACCAAACAGAGATCGAAAATAACAGTATTTTCTTTCCTTACTGGTTTGTTACCTCTTGGCTAATTAGATACTACCAATGAAAATATCCACAAAGAACAAGCATCAAATTGGTGGATTAGCGAGATCAGCACTCAAGATTTTGTTTTAATGGAAATAGCAAAACAACGGTATCAGTCAATTACAATTACCATGATTCAAGAAGTTGTAATGATGGAGATTATGATAGTAAAAATATAACACAAATATGATTTTCCTTTTCTTCCTTTTCTTTTTCTCAGGTTCCTTTCTTATCTTGCAACAACCAAATCATCAATAGAAAATCTCTTAATGTCATCCACAATATGAAAATGGTTCACCAACTCCAAAGTAATATTGAATAATTTACCAACTTGTCACTCCATCCAAGAATCAGTATGTGGTTTCTCTCAATGACTTCGCTTTTCCCCTTCCGCAGTGAATCAACCTTGGCCGAGATTGCATCAGAAACTAGGCCGAGCATCATTGCAAAGACCAGCATGCCTCCAGAACTTATTGAAACTGAGACAATCCTTTGACCAATGCCAACCCTATCTGTATGAGTTCCTGAATCTGCGACAAAAGTCCATGAAAGCCATAAAGCGTCCGCAAAGGTGCAATCACCTACAGCGTACAATGCCAGTCCCCCAAATCCAATAAGCAGTACAGTCGCAAAAAATAGTGCGATCAACTTTGCATACGGATAGACAGAGAAAAACACGTCCACTCTATATGCAATTCTCTTCTTTAAGGAAACTTCCTCTTCATTATTCCTTGACCCCCTTGCAGTCTTGATTAGTCGAGGAAGATAGTCGAGATATTTGAACAAAACAAATGATGTGATAACCAGTAACACGACGGTATACAAAACAACAGTTCTACCGGCACCACCATCAGAATATGAAAATAAACTACTAACTTCAGGCGGCAAATTTTTTATGTTATCAAGACCAACATCCTTGTTCCCACTATAAAGTCGAGTAATCTCTCCCTGCAGAAAAACCCAAAAGCAAATCAAATCACACACGGTTCGCAACTTTAGCTTCTCAAAATGCAAATTTTAAAATAAAGATTGGTTATAGAGGCACGGGGTGTACCTGGAGGCCTGTGATTTGGGTTTGCAGAGAAATTGCATAGAGAACCGTCACTGTACAAATGGCTATGAGCTGCAGCATAAATTAACCCAAAAATGAATTAAAGAGGAGCTTAAAGTTTTTAAAAGAAATATCAAATGTACAAACCTCAGGTACCTACCCAAGGAGAGCTGCTATGTTGACGGGAGCTTCTACCAGGAGATGCAGTGAACGGTGAGTAAGATGTAGACGAAGAATATTTCGGAGACTGAATCAGCTTCGGTTTGGTCTCATCCATCTCGAGAGTTCCCGCATCTGAGACCCAATGAGAGAAACCTCGACGATGAGGCAAAGTATGTGAAGCAAGCTTAGCTCGACTTCGATCAAATATTCCGCCCTTTCGTTTACTTAACGAATCACCGTCAGTGGACCTTCGTAATTCAAAGGCTCGATTAGCCGAGGAAGACAACAGATTGGAGTTTGAATCTCCAGTACTGTTAGACATTGTGGCGAGACTGACACAGCGCCTGAACCTTGATCTGCAGCTAAATCTCTAGCTTCGAAGAAGCATCTGATTTGGAAACAAGGACGAAGAAGAAGAAACCATGAGAGTGATTCCAAGAAAAGGTTGTCAGGTTAGGGTTCAGATTTCAAGTTTCTAGCAGAAGAATCTGAAAGTGAAGTGAATTCGGTTTTTGCAGTTATCGATCGTTATTTGTTACAGCCTTACAGGGTATTCGAGCGAGTGAACTGTTCACAGTACACCCAAAGGAGAGAGATGCAAAAGAGATTCTCGGACAAAAGCGGAGAAAGATTAATTGGACTGTTAAAGTAAATGATGAGTGGGATCCAGCAATCTCTTTGATAAGTCCACGTGGGGTTATTGTCGTTGGGACTCGTGGCAGCTGGTGGGTAGCCATTAGCCATTCTATTTTGACTCAGACCCTGGAGGTCAAAGGTCAAATACTCGACTAACACGTATTCAGTCAACCGCTAACCGTTGGAATCCTTTACTCTCAGGGATAAAGGATTATGCTACCTTTTCATTCTTCAGTCGGAATCAACTCTCCTTTAAGGGCTTAAGGGACAACAATGAGCTACCATAAGTCTATAATATTTTTGAACCACATGTAAGGGGTGGGACCCATATAAAATCCATCGAAATTTTGAGATTTTTTAGGTGAGTTTCACAATTATTGTGTGGTGAAAAAGCGTCAAAAAAACATATCCTGATCGGAAAGTGATCCAAACTCCACATTCTATATCTGTCTCAAAATTTCCTTCCTTGTTGCTGGGACTTTGCTCATGTCTCCTAGAAAATTTCCTTCCTTGTCTCGATTACAACGGGCCGTTCCAGCTCTCCTTGACTAGCTTTTGGTTGTGACTATTTTGGCATGGGTGGCCTGGCATAGATTTGCACTGATCTTAATGCTGCATTGATTTGAGCCTGACTCTGGTAATACTTTAGGGGTGGGGGTGGGGCTTGGGTTCCTGGTGAGGGCCGAGTGGTGGCTTGGGTTGAAGTGGTCGAATTTCTTTTGATGGTGTACGAATGATGACTTGCGGTTAAGGTACTGGTGGTGGTTGGATGATTCTTGATGATGGGTAAAGTTAATGAGGGTATACCGCACATTTAAACGGGAGGCTCACATTTGAGCACAGGTAAGGTGTACTAGAGGTAGACTTCACCTACCCTTCTTAAACATATGATGGAGGAATGGGAGGGAAATATACTCTTCCACCCTCGTGAGTAGAGAATCCCAACTCGTAAATTGCTCAATGTCTGTACAAATATTGTGAGCACGGAGGTTAAATATAACATCAGACTTATTATGCAGGGATTGATAGGATTAGAAGGAGTTCCTAATTTTTCTTATAATCAAACGCATATTAGTTCATCAAAATACTTTATTGAGGCCCAGTTTTAATCTTCATGTTCTTCTTTTCAAGATAACTGACTCCTTTTGGTAGGAGGTAATCATCTTTTATGTTGGATTCAAAAGGAGCTTTTACAAGCATTTGCCCTACCACAAAGTAACCCTTATCATAAAGTTATTCTCACAGAAACTTGAACACGAAAATCATATTATACAGTGTGAAACATTTAAAGTATCTATCAAATATACAGAAAGTCATAGGAAGTCAGGTTAGTAGTATCCCATATTGGGACCACCAGATCATATATCATATACAACTATAAAAATGAAAAGACTTAACCTCTTCTCCCAAGTTCTGAACCAATCAGAATACGTTTACAAGTATCTTTTGGCTTTATTCTCCACCATGTGGCTCGTGGCTCAACCATGTGGTTCTATTGGAATCTTGTCAAGCTTGTTTTTGCTGTACAGGCAATATCTTGCTCAAACCAGCTTAGTGCTGTGGTTAATCCAACAGATCTGAGCTTTGAAGTTCATGGGTTGGATGCCAGAGTACGCGCTGCAGAACATACAGGGCAATGGTAGCAATTCTTCTGCTTTTGAAGCTGTAAAATCTAGGCTTTATCAAAAGGTCCCCACATAGAAGACAGTATATCTGAGTTAGATACTAGAGATCTTTATCATCTTACCAAAAAAAGAGATCTTTATCAGATGGGGAACTGTTTTGCAATAAGACAATGAAGATCATGGCTGGCCCTTTCAAGCTTTCTTCAATGAGTAGAGGTTTCATGGCTTTGCAGAGAGGGAAACCTGCAAAAGAGAAAACCCCTTCAACAAAAAAAACCCAACTCCACAAGATCTAGCCCCTCTTAAAGCACAACTCCTATGTTAGACTCAAGTTCATGTAGGCTCAAATATTGATTGAAAAGAGACTTAAGTTGATTAGATTTCCTTCTTTATCTCAACTTACTTCCTTAAAACCATTTTGAATATTGATGATGATATGGAGTCGTTCGTTCACCAATAAATTTCCAAATCAAACCATGTGGATCAATATCATGATTTTGATGTAAGATCACATCTTTCTCATAAAGGTCCCAACCCAATGGATATCATCTTAAGGGTTATGGCAAATAATAAATTGGAGACAGAGAACTGATCATCATAAAATACCAACAAGGATTTTAATTCAAATCACCTCACAGTAACCTACATGCCATGATGTTGTATAATCTGACCAAATCAGAATCAATTTTTGGATAAATATAATAAATCATATCAAACAGTTGAATTAACTAGACAGTTTAAATCTTGATAACAGGTTTTGATGGAGACACTTCCAACATACATGATCCTTGCTGCTCATTCTACTCATAATATAACCATGATCCATGCTGCTGCTTTCAATAAACCAAAGAAAATTCTACAAATGAATGGCTCAAACGTACACAATTTTTGGGGGAGATTTTGTTTTTAGATATGTCTCCCCGGTGACCTGTAGCTGTATTGGCATCGAAACCACTGGAATGTGCCAACATGGGTAGTCTTTCCTTTGTACCTGATGTGGATAAAACAGCACTGAACTGGGTTTAACCACAGTTGGGTCATAGATTCCGGTCGGGAGCGGCTCATTCGCAGTTGGGACTAGTTTTGGGTTGGAACCCATCAGTTACAAGAGAATGAAGGAACTCTACATTTATGGAGATAAACGCGATCCTAACAAATTCAGGATATGTGATTAAGTTATAACAAGTAACTACAACTGGCATGAGGTAGGCGATCATACTAATTAAGGTAACTGTCCTAATCAATGAAAAGATTGGTAAAACCCTAAGATAGAACCGCCACCAAGGGAAGATACAGATGAATCCAGCGGTTGGAAAGGAAAGATAAAGCCTATATAAATCATTGGTTCACGCACATTAATTGAGGTATCTAAATCGTTTCCTCATTATTTCATTCAACCTAAGCTCTGCAACTAGCTACATAAGTATGAATAAGAACAAAAATTAGACCACAGGTGCACAGGGAGGCACCAAAGAGGGCTAGCTACAACTTCCACTGAAAAGTTTTCTTCTACAGCGGCAACAATTTCTGTTTCCATAGATTTTATTAATCAATTGCAGAGGCTGCTCACGTATTGATTCAAAACCCAGCACTCCATTCCAGGTTATAATTTAAAACCAGTTTGCTCCCATACCCAATGAGCAGGTATGCACCAAGAGACGGTTGAATAGTAGCAGAGATGCAAGCCACAGGAAGAAGTGGCAGAATGGGTGGCAATATAAATAGCTCTGAAGCTGCCAATTCAAGGAAAATCGAATAGCGAGCAAAGATGTTGCTATCCTCTTCATTTTCCTGGTGCAATGACAACAATAACATCCTCATGGGACCATCTTCGCGGCAGTGATTTATGTGGAGGGTTGATAATGGCACGTTCTTCTGTTGCTAGGCGATAACCAATCACAATTTCATGCTTTTGTCGACCTCTCTTCATTATATCATAGAAGCACAACTCTTCCTGCTCAAACAGATAGAATTCTGCTGGTCTGATAAACATCTCATTACCCTGTGGAGACAAAACATTCATACATCAAATACAAGTATGTTCCACCATCATAGTACAAACCACCTCCAATACAGCAAATAGACCCATTGGTAAAATCTGAGAATTCCCAAGCAATCTCAAACAAAAACCTAAAGGGTTTCAGCTGTTCAGGTGGAGAGGTGTGGGCCTATTTCCAGTTTTTGTTATTTTTCAAGTCAAAGCATGGTGACCAGTTTTCCTGAAATTCTGGAAACAGACTCTCTGCTAAAGCTGAGGTAAGGTTTTTCACATTATGATCCTCCCCACACTCACCAGCAATGGTGGGAGCCTTATGCACCGGGTATACCATTTTTCCGTTGCATGTTAGGGAGAATGAACAAATAAATAACAAATTGAAGTGCTACTGGAAATAATCTTTTTGAATAATAAACAGTCTAGCAATCCTTAAATTCCATGTCCTTTCAGTTGATCTGCCTAGAAAAGACAAACACGAGACAAGTTTAGAGGTTGACCAGACTTTCAGCCGATAGAAATATATTCCATATTCTAACACCAAATTTTAGCGCTTTGTTGCGACTGGTTCAGAAAGCATAGAATTTATTGCTAATTGCAATCACACTGGCAAAACTCTTTCTACTGCCAGGGTAAGTGCCTTCATCCCCCCCCCCCTGCCCCGCGCAGTTCCCTGTATTTGATTCATATATTTCATCATAAGGAAGAGACGTCCATCTCCCAGACAACCTACTGGGTCACAGTTGAGTTGTTCCTGGTTTACCACCATTCTCAGTGCTGATATTGAAACCTAAAAAGGGGTAACCAGAAGCCTACCATTTCTAGTAGCACCTTTCTTGACCCAACTGGTCCATCCAGGTGTTTAACTATGCTATTTTCATCCCTGAAGCTAAATACATTATATTACTAATTTGAATGCTTACAAAATAACTAGTTGCACGCTAAGTTGGATACACCCACCATTTTATTGGCATTGGTAGTAGATGACTTACACCAGCATATGGTGTAGGTAAAATGTTCTCCCTAGAGTAAATATAGCAAAAGTGGCGGGCCTTGGTGCAATGGTTGCTAGACCACAATTGTAGCCTGAGGTCAAGGTAATGAAACAGCTTCTCAGCAAAAATTGCTGGGTTAAGGCTGCATAGAAAAGTCTCCCTTCCAGACTCCCCTTATGCGCCTTTAGCACCAGATTCGCCCTTTTAAGTAACGACGTAATAAAAATTTCTCCTTCTTTGTGTTCTTTTCTCATATGTATTTCTTTCCAAATTCCTTTTCAGTTCTTGTTTCTCTTTTGCCCTAGTCGGCAGTGGTTGACTGCCCAGGGAATTCGGGTATGTTTAACTGACTCAGGGTTGTGTCCTCTCCCAAAATCATCACCAATTCAGTATATTCATAACTTGATAGAAGTTTGCACATGGACATGAAGTACCTTTGCAGAAAAGAGTTCCTCGAGTACCCGATTGATTTGCTTGTCTTCAGTGACCATTGCTAGTGCCATACTCACTAGTTCATTCGACAACACATAATCACTAATTCTTGAGACAGAGACCAGGTTTCTAGTCCTTGAATCAAGGATCTCACTAATAATTATTGATGAGTCTGAAGCTTGCTGCACTTCGCTGATCCAAGAGCTGTAAGAGAATTCAGAATGACGTGGAGGAGGTGGTTTTGCATCTCGATCTGGAAGACGCTTGGACTGAATGCATGAAAAGAAGTAGGCAATTAGCTGTTATTGACAAAAGATTCAAAACAGATCATCAATGCCTAGATTTATCTGCAGGGTTAATCGTTTATACAGCAAGCAACTGGTGGTGAATGTGGAAATCAAACTTTCCCTATTTTTGGAGGGGTGATCATTAGAATATCTGTGTTTCTTTAACCTCCATTTCCATTTGTCGTCCAAAATCCAACAAGTAACTGCAAAATTATCTTAATTCAAATTCCAGATTTATGTTGCTAGGAGCAACTTCTAAGATTGTTTTCACTAGTCAACAGCTTCTGGAATAACAAGCAGGGTTCACTAACTTAGCTTCATATTTACAAGTCAACAACACAAATTCCTGAATCAGGTCAACATTGAACAATATAGAGTTACCTGAATATCACGGATCAGAAGAAGAGTAGACAGACATCGTGAGTCAGAAAGCACATTTGAGTCCTCCAGAGATTCATCTGCGAGAATTAAAATCTGTCTCCTTAGGGTTAGTATTCAATTGATGGGGGAAACATTTAATGGAAAACTCATCAAGAGAGCACTGCTTGACCCCCTTCCCACCTACACGCACAATCCCCGAAAAGGTTGTAACCCAGAGCACATATAGGGTAAAAAATTTATGACATACTAGATGCTGTAGAGTTAGGATTAGTATAAAAACTAGATTTCACTTTAAAATTAAAGAGTCAAAAAGTACTGAAAAGTAACCATGACTTACTGTAAAAGTAGATTATTGATCACCAAACAATTTACAAAAATAAAAAACTAGTAGAATTGGCCATTAAAACCAAATAACAACATTTCATGGAAATGAGGAGTTAAAACAATAAACAGGGAACAAAACTTCAACAGTTCACCATCGTCTACAAGAGGCAATGCATACTTACAGCGTCAAATGTCTCTACTGGAAGACTCTCCAAATGCCGCCGGATGACAGCATTTCCTATCCTGTGCACGAGCTTGATCTTCTCCAATTCTTTAAGATCAAACCCAGCATCAGAAAATTTGCGCAGCCTTTCCTTCTCTGGAACCTCATTAAACATCCATAGTTCTGAACCCGCAGCTGAGAATGACTCTAGGACCTAAGAAATTTTTTTTTTAAAAGAAATTAAAAAAACGAAAATTCAACCAGCAACATAATCAAGAATATTTCAGTGTCTGAGGCACTACACCACAGATATTAATGCAAAGACCAACCAAAAGAAAAAAGGTACGACAATTTATGTAGTAAACCAAATAACAGAACCTGCAAATATAGAAGCTGCCAATTTTCTCACTTTCTTCTGAAGCAGGTAATAAGGTTAAGGTTACTGAACTTCATGTCATACAAAAACCTTTCAAAGTTTGGCAAGCCAGTATATTCTTAATTCCTTAGAAGCTTACTTAGAACACAAGATATAACTAAGCTTCGACAATTAGGCAGTTTCCACAACTAATTACTTTGACTTAACTAAGCCTCCCCCTAATTACTTCGGTTGGCTAACTGTAACTAAGCCTCCCTCTAATTACTTTGGTTGGCTAACTGATCCTATCCCACATTTTAACACTAGTTAGGGTACTCTTTTATTTTTGTTTTTATTTATTTTTTTTTTTTTTTTTTGGGGGGGGGGGGGTGTTCAGATTGAAAGAAATAATCCCATAAAAAATTCAACCTAGAGATATTTCCCTGGATCCATTCATTTTGATGTTCAATTCGTGGACCTTGAAGTAAAATAAAGAGGATATTACTACCTCTATATTATCTTATAGATGGAGCAGGCAGGCCTTTTAGCAATGGTAACGTCACTCAATTGTGACCCACAGCTCACAAAAGTTCACAGGTTCAAATTTGGGAACAACCTCTACAAAAACAGGGGTAAGGCTGCATACAGTCATACATTATGACCCTCCCCAGATTCTGTAGTGGCAGGAGTCTTGGGCATTGGGTACTCCCTTTTTATATTGTCTTATAGAAAATGGACATAGTATAGTGGGCTCTGCTGTGAACATCTGTATTTTCTTTGATACATTCTAAGATACAAACCCTTCAACGGATATTATACTTTCTTTATTACGTACCCACTCATTTCACATCAAAATAAACAGTCTCCTAGTTGCAACATCCACAACTTTCTGATGAGAACAATGCTGAAGACCATGAAGAGTACCACCAAGTCCAAGCATTTATGAATAGGGAAAAACTTAGCAAGTTGAACTAGAATGCTTTGTACAAAAGTAGCTAACTACAAGTCCACAGTCACATTATGAAACTGGAAAATATCACAGTGATTAGGAACCTAGAGTTTGAAAGATAATCATTTGTGGTGCACCAGATATCTATTGCAAACTTACATATGAGGAACAAAATTTTTTAAATTAAATTACCATTATCATATCATGAATGTCACGGCGCCATCCACAAAATAGTATCTTCTCCGGAAATTTTGAAGGACAGAACGTGTTAGGGAAAAAGCCCCTGTGTACCTACAGCAGGAACATGGAGTGAATCATAATACATTGACCGATAGATCAGGGATTTTAAAAGGTATTTCATAACCATAAAACATAAAGAAAAGATATTTTGGTCCTCTTTTCTAGTGGACAAAGAGGGAACAAATGGCAACAAACTAAAGCTCATGTGTTTCAATGTATGGTGATGTAAAGTAGAACATCAGTGGAATCCCCAACTGTCAAGCTATCTAATGCAAAGTAGAACATCAACAAAGTGGAGACCCTGACTGTTTCAGGGATGCCAATTCAGTGGCAAACTTCTTAGCAGTTTCTGTGCAAAAGAACAAACATCAGCAAACATGGAGAAATGGCCAAGATCAATTAAGTCAGAGTTAGATAGGGATAAGGCTTGGATACCAGTACGAAGATTTGTTTAAATTTTAGGTCTAAGCAGTTTCTGAGAAAAAGAACAAACATCAGCAAACGTGGAGAAATGGCCAAGATCAATTAAGTCAAAGTTAGATAGGGATAAGGCTTGGATACCAATACGTAGATTTGTTTAAAGTTTAGGTCATTCTTCTCATGCAATTGAAGACTATTGTTGCAGTATCCCTTATTTGTTGTCCAGCGTTCTTTTTCCCTTAATTTAATAAAACTGACTTTGGCAGGAAGAAAAAAAAAGGAAGGCAATCAAGAAACCACCCCCTAGGGAAAACACAAAAATGGAATAGAATGAGTTTATCTGGCTCTCACAAGTGATGGCTGAAGCTCTTCTCTTCCCCATTGGTTTTGGTTAAGGGATTTTCTTTCTTCCCCCTTACTTATTGAGTTCTTGTCACTTCTACTCCTTTTTGTTCTTCTTTCTCTTATTCATTTTTTTTCTTTTTTTTTTAATCTCATTTCCCCTCTCAACCCCATGGATGGCTGCTCCCTACCTTTTCTCATCTACTTATTGTTCTCATCCTATTTACCTTTTCACTTTTTAGTTGATAGTGTCCTTTCCACAGTTTCAGATCCAATATATTTTCTAGGAAATAATTCTCCTTCCTCTCATCGGTTCCCCCATCAACTACTTACCTCCTTCTCAAGCACATGGAGGGGCATCAACCTAGATGTGCTTTTCTTTTTTCTTTTTCCTGTAGTTATTATTATTATTATTCAACAAGGGGTAGTGCTGTAACTTTAAGCTTTCCTGTGTGGGGCACAGGAGCTACGCAACAAGGCAGCATTCTATTTGCCTTCTATTCTAGTTATAATCTTACAATTGTAATGAATCATTCCTTCCATTATTCTAGCCATTAAGTATAGATTCAGAATCAGCCATATCAGACATTATATCTAGATCTAACCATTAGATCTAAGATCAGATCTGATCACAGATAGAATCTTCTTGCTAAAATCCATGAGTGCGATAATAACTTGCAGACTCAATGATTGAACCCCATCACCTAGTACCACTCCAGATTATACCCCTCTTTTCTTCTTGCAGTAGTTCTTCAGCAACTGAATCCTGTACTGCTTTGAAACTTTGATTTCTGACTTAGAGTGTTTCTGTTATTGCCAGTGATATGCCTTCTGCTAATTAACCAAGTCTTTTCTCAGTTTTCTGCAAAGTTAACGTAATCTTACATTTCCCGAATTCTCTTCAACTCTAGTTCCACATTTAATCTGCAGTTCCAACCAATCATTCCGTCGACCGGACTCATATTTTGAGAGATTCAACTCTTTCAGGGGGACATTCAATCAGAATTCACAAGTGGCTTTCATCTGATTATCGGATCAAGAGCTTTTGCTTTTATTGGTTGGTCACTGTTTTTGGTTCTTCATATGGATGGTGCAGATCCAACCCTTTGCCTCATTCTGAATCCTGGAGCAAATATTCAGCAGAATGTTAAGTCTTGTGCAACCTGATTTCAAGCTCTATCAGGAAGTTGGATACCAGGATTTCTTATTCCTATCAAATTCTGTTTTGTTGTTTTCCCTAGTATTCAATCACCGTAATTCTGTAAGTGTGTCTTTTTACATTTGATTTCTAGGTTGTAGAAACAAATCACAGAGTCATGTACAATGATGTAGTATTTTACTGTGTTCCATGGCCATAACTACAAGTATTGATTGTTTTAGCCTAAGGAAGTGGATGCAATTTTTGCAAATTAACACATATTACCATGAACAACAGAACATAGACATCTTAAAAAAAATTGTATAGTTTAGGCAGGGACAGGCAAATGATTTTCATCAAAGAATTCTTTGCAGACAAAGAGACGTCAAAGGGGCTTCTTACTTCTTGATTAAATCCTCCTGCATCAATTTATAAACGTTCTTAAAAAAAAGGACACAAGAAAAGCAGCCCTTATTCAAGTAGGGTGCTCACAAAATGCGTGCTACTGCAGTCAGCAATTAAACTACTGCACCTAGAAGCCAAAAGATAGTGCTCCCGATTTTCAGTGATAACTTTCATTAGACTCTGCTCGGTCTCTAAGAATAAGCATGTGTTTGTGCATGCTTTTATTGCCAGGGCCTTTTGAATTTAAATTTGCATTGTTGCAGAAAACAACTTAATTGTTTGGGAAACTAAAATGACACTTATGCGACATATGATGACAAGAAAAACAGACCTCTGGTAATGGGCCTGGTTTATAAGTATCATCATCTTCCGCTATAACAAGGACTTCATCTCCTTCTTCTAACACATAATCATCATCTGGATTTAAAATGATCTCGCCACCCATGGCAGCAACCTTCACTCCACAAGGTACAGCATCGGCAAATGACATCAGTATGTCTTCAAATCGGAGACCATCTAACTGAGGCCATCTTTTGATATAGAACTCAGCATTCTCAAATCCTAAGATATCTTCCCAAATCTGCGCAGAAGGAATAAACTCATCAATCACTAAGCATTGCCAAGCAAAAACAAAAGTGCCTCAATAACTCTATAATCTGATGAATATTCATCCACCATCCTCATTGCTCTTGAGTTGGACTGCATATAATAAGCATCCAGATTAAGTTTTATTATAAATAGGGACTAAAATAATGTAAGAAACGAAGAAAAAAATACGTACGGCTCCCGCCAATACACAGCGGAGGGCAATTGTACACAGCATTACCCCTACTTTGCTAAGAGGCTGCTTCTAGACTCAAATCTGGGACCACCAGGCCGCAATGGAACAACCTCACCATCGCACTAAGGCCAGCCCTCTAAATAGGTACTAAAATCTTGTAGATCATATATTCCATAAGAGAATGACACAATTTATAAGAAGTTTGTATAAAATATGGATAAGGAAGTTGATATGGATGAGTGAGAGAAGATAAATTTACAAATTCGAGTTAATTTGGGAATACCACCTATAAACGATATTGCAAGACAATAGTTTGAAAATGCAAGGATGTACGACAAAGGCCTTTGAAATGCTCCAACAGGGAGGAGTGGTTCAACTCAAGTTTGAGGGATATAAATCAGCCAAAGGTAGGCTAAAGATGTCCTTGGATTCTAGATATGTAGAGGAAAGACATTTAAAGATTAAGACTAGTTAGTAACACTATGAATGGAGCTGATTAGATAAAAATGATGCATATAGCTGATCCCATTTAGTTGGGAATATGGGATAAGAGTAAACTAAGTTTGAGTTCATTTACATACTTAAGTACAATTAATCTCAAAACCCTAATACTTTCCAAAGTGGGAAATCCTTTTTTTTTTTTTCCAAAGAATTTAATAGTTGTTACCTTGATGAAATCCTCAAATTTGAGTGGCACCACAAAATTAATAGTAAGACTAGGATGAACATGATCAAGAACTCAAAACGAGAAAACAGAACATACACAAGAGAGTCATACAGTCAAGGAACAATAAGCAATCATGACATTTAATTATCCCTCAATGACCACAATTTATGATATCTACCATTGAAGCTAGCTGTTTAACTAACCTGTGCAAGCCCAGGTTGGAGAGCGCACTGGATCATCAGCCGTCCAATCACATCATGTGCAACAACTGTTTCAACGAGTTCCCCACCAACAAGCTTTACTAAAGGTTCATTATCAAGATCACTGATCTCTACAACAATATGACCCCTCAAACCTTCCTTCACTCCAGTCAGACTCAATACAACTCTCAAAGCACGTGAGTCACTCTGACAAGAAAACATAGTAAAATTTAAGAATTATAACTTGTTAGAAATTCATTCTGAAAAGTCACATGGTGTTACGCTGTTGATGAAATTGCAACCTGCTCTGCATTTTCATCAGATGCCAATACAATTATAGCTCGTGCCTTTGAAACTGAAACCTATAGTCAAGAATAAACCACAAAAGTCAAGAGTTCTGCACTAATCAAGTGAAGACGAGAATTAAGAGAGTAGAATATAAAAATGGTAAACCATGGATAGCTCTAGCATACCTTTTTCAAGTCAGCCAAAATGAGAGGAGATCCACTTCTGCAAATGACAGAGGTCCCCATGAAATCAAATTCCAGCTTTGATATATCTGTTTCCATTTCTTCTTTTTCTCTTTCAGCAAGCACTACAACTACATCACCTCCTATACTTTTGTTAGCTATGGCAAGCTGCTTTAGAAGTGAATCCTGAAAAAGAATGCAAGTCAGCAGAAGGGACCCAAGAATAAATAAATAAATAAAATACCCAGGAACTATGACAAATGAAATCAGTTAGTCGAATGAGGACCAACAGAGGAATAAAATCAAGGGCAAAAATGATTATTGGACTGTTTCTTTACAGAAGTGGAAACCTAACTGCCCCAGAGCTTCTGCTAGTTTCCTCCACTTATTTATTGTGTGAACTTTTTTATGAATCATATTTATGTAAATCTATTATGAACGAAGGGTTGTCCAGAAACTGGAAGAAAGGTGCAGATGTATCAAGGGGGAAAAGAATATATGCAGTCGGCACAAAAGATTGAACAAGATTTGGTTTCCTCTATATGTTTGTGGTTCTCGTTCAACCTTAAAAAGAAGAAGAAGAAGAAGAAGCGCGAAGGAGTGAAGGTGTGCAAGGACACACTGTGTTCAAACCTAAACAATAATACAAATTGACAAAGAAAAAAGAGGGTTGAAAAATTGGGGCATTAGTGAGATCAGCACTCAAGAACTTTTTTTTTTTTGGAAATGCGGTTCATCCGAGCAGCTTGCCCGCATCACAACTATATCCTCAAGACGCACGCTTTTTATATAATTAATATAGACGGGATTCGCCGAGCTTCTAAGACCAAAACAATGGTGAGAGTGGGCCATCTCTGGGGATTGAAAGCCACCTCCAATGATTAAGTCAGTTCATGTAAGAAAATCAGATACTCCCCTTGAGGAATAAATGCCCAAGGGAATGAAGAAAATAATGTTCTTCATGAGTTAATGCAAGAGAATAATAGTTGGAGTATTCAAGTCATCTCACCGTTACTCGTGTATAGTGAGGTTATATATGCAGCTGGTCCATACCTAAACTGATGATCGATTCACCGTAGCCCTACGATGAAGATGACTAAGATGAATGGTGGAGATGGTCTGGTGGTGAGGCTTGCAAAACAAGTTGATACGCATGGTTCCCAAGACAACTGGTGATCTCACAGGTGAATCAAGAGATCAGTGGTAAGTTAATCTTGATGTGATGCCATTCCTCAGTTGTGTTTGTACTCTTTCTTCTTGTGAGGCTTTTTTTTTTTTTTTTTTTTTTTGTAGGTACCTTGGGGTTGCCGTCAATGAAAAACATTTTGATTCACCACTTCCTGACTCATTTCTTAGTAACTTTTGCATTCATGATGAGCTCACATCATTTTGTTTACAAAATATTATTAAGTATAGGCTCTCGAGAACTGTATATTCCAACAAAATTTCTCTGAAAATGGCTAAGTGTTGGTTCTCGGGAGGAGTTTCCAGCATAGGTGTTCTCCCCAATGAGTGTATACAACTGGCCCAAGAAATCACCAAAGAAATAACCAAGTACTTAGCTATTTGTACAAGTTGGTAACTCTTACTTGTGTAATGACATGTCTCATTCATTGGTAGAACTTCCTCAAATGTACAGCATTCCACGCGTGAGCAAGCTCTCTATCAGTCTCCATGTCCTTGAGTTTGTAAGTTTCAGGTTGGAGTTCACGCACCACAAGGTAGGGACCTTCCTATCTAGGGGACACTTATTCCTTTGTCTCGGAGTTGAGACATCAGCTTGTCGGAGGATCAGATCTCCTTGCCGAAAAGTATTACTTCTAACTCTGGAGTTATAATACTTTGCTACTTTCTTCTGATAAGCCACTTCTCGAACTTCATCAATGAATTCCAAATTTGCCTGTAGCCCTTCTTCATTTGCTACTTCATCAAAGTGTGTTGACCTCAGTGATCATGCTAACACTTCTACAGGAACTAGTGCTTCAGTGCCATAGGACAATTTGAAAGGAGTCTCCCCCACTGGTGTTCTTGATGATGTCCTATAAGCCCAAAGAACGTGATGCAGCTCCTCTACCCATTGTTTGTGACTTTCCTCCAACCGTCTTTTGATGCCATCTAGTAAAGTGCGATTGATAACCTCTACTTGGCCATTGCATTGGGGATACGCAACTGCAGCCCTTCTGAAGTCAATATGACAAGTCTAGCAAAACTCCTTGAATGCAAGGTTATCAAATTGAGTTCCATTGTCAGTCAGCAGTATCTTGGGCAAGCCAAATCTGTATATGATTTTGTTGAGGGTGAACTTTTCCATCTGCTTCTCTGTTATGGTTGCAACTGCTTCGGTTTCTACCCACTTGGTGAAGTAGTCAATGGCAACTATCAAGAATTTTCTTCCCCCTGATGCAGGTGGAAATGGTCCCAAGATATCCATTCCCCATCTGGCAAAAGGTATTCGACTAAGAATTGAGACCAAGGGAACTGCAGGGACCCTCTATACTGAAGAGTGAAGTTGACATGGTTCGCAATGGCGAACGTAGTCCTAAGCATCCTTCACCATAGTTGGCCAAAAGATCCCTTGTCTTAAGATTTTGAAAGCCAGCACTCTTGCACCCATGTGAGCTCCACAGATTCCTTCATGAACTTCTGCCAACGCATACTGGGCGTCTGTAGGACCTAAGCTCTTCAGTAGTGGCCCTTCCACAGAACGCTTGTATATTGTTCCTTCTATCAGAGTGAATTTTGATGCTCTCCTCTTAACGATGTGAGAGTGAGCTTGATCCTCTGGAAGTTGGTCATACTTTAAGTAAGCAATCAATTCATCCACCTAGGAAGGTTCTGCTTCCTCGATCTCAATTATTTCCCAAGCATCAATACTTGGTTCATGAAGGATCTCTTAATCAACTGAAGCTTCTATATCCTCAATGCCAGCAGAGGCTAGCTTGGCCAAGATGCCAGCATTCACATTTTCCTAGCTGGGGATTTGAATAAATTCACACTAATTGAAGTTGGCCTTTAACCCATTTGCCTTGGCAAGGTATTGGGCAATTTTTCCTTCTATGGCCTCATAGACACCCTTGACTTGGCTCACTATCAACTGAGAGTCATTGTGTATCTTCAAAAATTTTGACACACAGAGACGCCGCCAAGCGGAGTCCTGCCAATGATGCCTCATATTCAGCTACATTATTCGTCGTCGAGAAGGTGAGGCGCAAGGCATAGTTGATAACAAAGCCATTGGGACTTTCCAACACTAGACCCGTTCCACTTCCCGCGGTGTTGCTAGCTCCATCAACGAAGAGAATCCACATTTCAGTGGATGCCTCTTGATCTTCTCTGGTACTCCATCCAGCAGTAGACTCAACCACATAGTCTGCTAACGCCTACCCCTTTATTCCAATTCTCGGCTGAAAGTCAACCTGATGTTCACTCAGCTCAATAGCCCAAGTGACCATCCTTCCTGCCAAGTGGCTCTGATCTGTTCAGAGGAGGGGTTTTGCTGCGCCTTCTTGGCAAAGGTGAGGCCTCAAGACTGTGAGTGGCCTTCACATGCTGATTTAGATGCCCTCTGGCGATCAACTTTTCAATGTCCACTTTCAACATACGACATCATACCCTGTCTTTGTGGTATTGGCAGTACTCTACCATGTTAGCCCTATTGCATGCAGTCTTCCAGGGGTTTTCAATAACCCTAATTCTCCTGAGTCTCAGATTTGCATGAGAACTGCAAATCGTGATTTATTTAGAGGAGTGAATGCTTCCTCGTCGTCCTCTATCACTTGCTTGCCACGCCACTCTTACCTGGGTCTTGAGCCCATTTTTGAGAAGCGTGCTCTAGAGCTGGATTCAGGGGCCTTTCTGATGGCTGGCCTATCTTGCTCTTTGTAGTGGCTTCGGTTTGCTTCGAGAACTTCTTCTATCGTAGCCATCTCATACCCTAGGTTCAGCAGCTCCACTAGAGTCTTGGGCTTCTTTTCCACAATAGAGGTGTTCAGCTTTTCGCTAGTCACACCTCTCTTAAAGGCAGTGAAAGCTACCTTGTCATCAAGATCCTTGATCATGATGGAGATGTTATTGAAGCGAGAAATGAACTCTCTGATAGACTTTGAACGTCCCTGCTTAAGGGCTAGCATGTTGTCTTCCGTTTTGTCCTTCTTGATCCCACTTTTGAATCTGGCCACAAAGGCATATCCCAGCTCCGTAAAGTTGTGGATAGAATGTTTGGGTAGCCTAGAGAACCATGTGGTGGCTGGTCCAATTAACGACGCTGGAAAGCATCTGCACTTGATGGGGTCTCCTCCCCCGCACATAGTCATGATAGAAGTGAAGTGACTGATGTGTGCCATGGGATCTATAGTCCCTATAAGGTGTGAAGGTAGGGGTATGGAAACCAACTAGCAGGGGTTCCGCCATGATTTCTGGCACAAAAGGATCCTGGCTTAATATCAGTTGGACCTCGTCAGGGACCTTTTTGTCCAGTTGAAAGAGTCGTTCATTCATGTCCTGGACCTCTAGGTACATGCTTTCATCGCGTACAGATGCCAAAGTCTTAGAGACCCTGTCATTAGTAGGGGTCCCTTCGACTTAGCCACGCGTTCCTTCAATGGTTTCCTGGGTTTTGAAGCTTGAGGCAAGTTTGCTACAGCTCCAGGAAAGGAGAGTCTGTCTCCCTGGCTTCCTAGTCTATCAAAGACAAATCTATTTGCACCTCCCCCCGTGGCCTTGGCTTTGGCCTTGCCTTTGTCCTTACGCCTCATCCGTCGGGCGGGAAGCGGATTCACTTCATGCCCTATCATCGAGATTGACAGGGGAGGGATTCGCTATTCCGGGCACAGCAAGCGTAAGAGGAACAGAGGAAGGTTAGCCTTGACCCCATTGGCTCATCATTGAGTAGAGGGAACTGATCATCTCGAGCATTTTTTGATGTATGTCAACTTGTGGGACAGGATTTGGATTAGATGTATGAGTTGCCCCTTGGGGAGCGGGATCAATGGGTAACTTAAGGATAATTTTTTGATGCTCATGCCCCGAAAGGGCTTGCGTATCTCTTGAGGCTCCATCTCTTCGGTTGGCCCCCTTCCTCCTGGGACGGGGGTTTTCCTGAGACTTAGAAACTCCATCACCTGAGTTATCTTCAGCCATCCTTTGGTTATCCGAAAGATTCAGACAAGGGGAAAGTTACTGAACTTTTTTGTTAGCGTTTCCCACAAACAACCCTAAATGTTATTGTGAAAATGTGCTTGGGATTCCTTGGCTCGCTCCTGGTCCAAGTCTAGTTTCTGAGACCAAAACAATGGTGAGAGTGGGCCGCCTTTGAGGACGGGAAGCTACCTCCAATAATTAAGTCAGTTCAAGTAAGAAAACCAGAGACTCCCCTTGAAGAATAAATGCCCAAGGGAATGAAGAAGATAATGTCATTCAGGAGTTTATGCAGGAGAATAATGATTGGAGATCAATGTTAAGTTGATCTTGATGTGACGCCATTCTTCAATTGGGGGGACAAAACAGCAGTACACAGTACTCGAGGGAGACTTTCGGCGAATGAGAAACTTCTGGGCTATCCATGCACATTTAATGAAACTCAGTGTATTCAATGCTAAATTAAATGTTGGAATTTGACATATGCATCAAATCTCTGTCCGTCTCTGCTTCTTTCAAGAAGTCACATGATGACAGCTGTGTGTCACCGTGATGCACGATTCTGGACTCCTCAACTGGCATCTCCTCCGAGAAGCATCACGATTGAGTTGGACTATCTTGGACCAAGCTTGAGCCCTTGGTTCGGTTCAAGTGGTCTGCTTCGGTTCAGGGGTTTGACCGTAACACAAAACAATGGTATCAGTCAATAACAATTACCATGATTCAAGAAATTGTAATGACGGAGATTATGATAGTAAAAACGTAACACAAGTATGACTTTCCTTTTCTTCCTTTTTCTTTTTCTCAGTTCCTTTCTTATCTTGCAACAACAAAATCATCAATAGAAATTTTTTTAATGTTATCTACAATATGAAAATGCATGGTTCATCAACTCCAAAGTAATATTGATTAATTTACCAACTTGTCACTCCACCCAAGAATCAGTATGTGGTTTCTCTCAATGACTTCGCTTTTCCCCTTCCGCAGTGAATCAACCTTCTTTGAGATTGCATCAGATACTAGGCCGAGCATCATTGCAAAGACCAGCATTCCTCCAGAACTTATTGAAACGGAGACAATCCTTTGACCAATGGCAACGGTATCTGTATGAGTTCCTGAATCTGCGACAAAAGTCCATGAAAGCCATAAAGCCTCCCAGAAGGTGCAATCACCTACAGCATACAATGCCAGTCCCCCAAATGCAATAAGCAGTACAGTCGCAAAAAGAAATGCGATCAACTTTGCATATGGATAGACAGAGAAAAACACGTCCACTCTATATGCAATTCTCTTCTTCAAGGAAACTTCTTCTTCATTATTCCTTGACCCTCTTGCAATCCTGATTAGTTGAGGAAGATAGTCGAGATATTTGAACAAAACAAATGATGCGATAACCATTAACACCACAGTATACAAAACAAGAGTTCTAACGGCATCACCATTAGAATATGAAAATAAACTCGTAACTTCATGCGGCAAATTCTTTATGTTATCAAGACCAACATCCCTGTTCCCACTCCCACTATGAAGTCGAGTAATCTCTCCCTGGCGAACAAAGCAAATCAAACCTTAGCTTTCACACACCGTATGCAAATTTTAAAATAAAGATTGGTTATAGAGGCAAGGGGTGCACCTGGAGGCCTGTGATTTGGGTTCGCAGAGAAACTGCATAGATAAACGTCACTGAACAAATGGCTATGAGCTGCAGCACAAACCCAAAGATGAATTAAAAAGTGGAGCTCAAAGCTTTTACAAGAAATATCAAGCGGAAAAATCTCAGGTACTTACCGAACGAAATGCCAACGAGCTGCTGCTATGTTGACGGGAGCTTCTACGAGGAGATGCAGTGAACGGTGAGTAAGATCTAGGCGAAGAGTATCTCGGAGACTGAGTCAGCTTCGGTGGAGTTCCCGCATCTGAGACCGAACGACAGAAACCTCGACGATAAGGCAAGGTATGTGAAGCAAGCTTAGCTCGACTTTGATTAAATATTCCGCCCTTTCGTTTACTAAACGGATCGCGATCGCCGTCAGAGGACCTTCGTAAGTCAAAGGCTCGATTAGCCGAGGAAGACAACAGCTTGGAGCTTGAGGATTTGAGTTTGAATCTCCACTACTATTAGACATTGTGATTGTGGCGAGAGAGACACTGAGCCTGAACCTTGATCTGCAGCTAAATCTCTAGCTTCAAAGAATCATCTGATTTGGAAAAAAGGACGAAGAAGAAGATGAAACCATGAGTCCCAAGAAAATGTTTTTTTTTTGTCAAAAATGCAGTACACCCAGAGGAGAGAGAGATGCAGAGATACAAAAGAGATCCTCGGACAAAAGCGAAAACGGATACTAAAGTAGATGATGAGTGGGATCCAGCAATGTATTTGATTAGTCCACGTGGGTTATTCTCATTGGGACTTGTGGGAGCTGGTGGGCAGTCATGGGCCATCATATTTTGATTCAGACTCGGTCAAAGTCAAATACTCACACCAGGGTGTATACAGTCAACCAAATTAAAATCCTTTATCCGTATAGATAGAGGATTATGCTATCTTCACATTCTTCTTTCTAAATTGGCTCGTCCTTAAGTGACAACAATGGGCTACTATAATTAAGGGTGTTGATTCGGTACAATACCAGTAATTTGGTATGGTATAGTACGGTATTGAATTTGAAAATCTCATACCGAAACTTTATCATACATATTTTATACATTACGGTATGAAAACGGTATTTTAAAAAATGATATGGTATAAAAACGGTGTTAAAAAATGGCACGGTTTGGTATACGATTCGGTTTTGTTACGGTATGAAAGTATGAAACCAATTCTTTTTGTCATTAAACAAAGATCCATCTTACGAGAAGTGGTCTCCATGTTTCTTTTTGTGATTCAATAAATTGATCATTTAATCCATTCGACGGAGGTAGTGATTAGTTGCTTACGTTCCATGTATGACATCAAGGGATTCAAGGCTCATGTTTTCTATTTTGTAATTAAAGAATAAATATAAATTTGAAAAGAAACTTGTATATCATATAAACAATCTTTGGAAGAGCATGGTTGCAAGCAATTTGCAATGGAGTAAATTGTGTTGGTTAGGCAACTTGTTGGGAACTTGATCTGGTCAATGGATGCACCTATGTTATCGTGTTGTTTTTTGTGCCTTCGTGCTTGATCTTAATCAATAACTTGATGATCAACTTTTAAAGTTTAAATGGGTCAAGATAGAATGATACCATAGTAGGCTTCAATCAAATCTTTGAAGTTGTTCAACCAACCTAGATTCACTTCTAGAATTCAAATTCCTCGGAGCAAGCTCCTTCTTGTTGTGCATGATGTAGAAGACATATAAAGGGCAAAGGGCTGGACAAAGAGAAGTAATCTAGTGTCTTGTCATATTCTTATTGTAATAACTTAGTAGGGCCTAAACTTTAAAATAGAATTACAAAAGACTAACCTTCAAGACGGTACAAAAACAATATTCGGTACGGTATCGGAATTCAGTAATTTAGTACGGTATATGGTATATACCGATAGTATACCATTTAAAACCGAAACCGTACCGTACAAAATTCCAAAAAATGGTTTCGATACAAATCATACCGAATTTGAAATGGTGTGGTTTTAAGCGGCGCGGTTTGGTACGGTTAAACGGATTCGATACCATATTGACATCCTTAACTATAATATGCTAGGGAGTGGAACCCACATAAGACCCTTTCTCTTGTCAAGGAGTACCATGATTGGGAGGTGATCCACATGTCACGTTCTTATACCACACATTTAGAAGAGAGACTTGTACTTAAGAATTGGTAAAGTGTAGAGGAATGTGAGAAAAATACAATCTTTTACTCTTGTGAGTAGAGAATTCCAAACTTCTTATGCTGGGAGGGTAGGAGGGTAATCATTTTATGTTGGATTCAATTGATTAAAAAAGAGCTTTTACAAGCATTTGATTGCCCTACCGCAAGGTAACCCTTCTCATAAAGTCATTCCTATAGAAACTTGAAGAACACGAAAATCATATTATATTATACAGTGTGAAACATTTGAATTATCGGTCAAATCATATATTACTATAAAAATGAAAAGCCTTAAACTCTTCTCCCAAGTTCTGAACGAATCAAAATCCGTCCTAGGTATCTTTCATTTTATTCTCCACCATGTGGCTCGTAGCTCAAGGATGTGGTGGTTCTATTGGAATCTGGGGCAGGCGTTTTCCGGGCTTGTTTTTCCTGTACAGGCAATACCTTGCTCAAACCAGCATTGTGTTGTGGATAATCCAACATATCTGAGCTTTGAAATTCTTAGATACTAGAGATCTTTATCATCGTGCCAAAAAAATAATCGTGCTGAACTGGAATGGTCAGATCAAAAGTAGTGGTCCATCATCAGATTTGTTTTTCTATTTTATTTTTTTACTTTTTGAATTACACCTACTGAAACCTAAAAAAATTAAAAAATAAATAAAACAGGCTCTTGAGTCTTGACCACCACTTTAAATCACAACCGTAGGTATTGGACGAAAAAAAATCACAACCGTAGGCGGCACCAGCTCAGTGCACAGCACTGAAGTTGAGTCTCCAAAAAAAAGATGTTTATTAGATGGGGGTCTGTTTTACAATAAGACAACCAACATCATGGCTGGCCCTTTCAAGCTTTCCTCAATGCGTGGAGGTTTCATGGCTTTGCAGAGAGGGAAATCTGCAAAAGAGAAAACCCCTTAACAAAAGTAAAAAAACCCAACTCCTATGTTAGACTCAAGCTCATGTAGGCTCAAAATATTGATTGAAAAGAGACTAGGTTGATTAGATTTCCTTCATTATCTCAGATGATAAGGCGTCGGTCACCAATAAATTTCCAAATCATACCATCTGGATAAATATTATGATTTTGATGTAAGATCACCTCTCTCTCTCATAAAGGTCCCAGCCCAATGGATATCATCTAAAGGGTTATGGCAAATAATAAATTGGAGACAGAGAACTGATCATCATAAAATACCAACAAGGATTTTAATTCAAATCAACTTACAATAACCCACATGCCAAACTCTTGTATAGTCTGACCTAATCAGAATCAAATTTTGGATAAATATAATAAATTATATCAAACAATTGAATTAACTAAACAGTTTGAATCTTGGTAACAGGTTTTGGTGGAGACACTTCCAACATACATGATCCTTGCTGCTCATTCTACTTATAATATAACCATGATCCATGCTGCTGCTTCTTTCAATAAACCAAAGAAAATTCAACAAATGAAAATTTTAGGGGGAGATTTTGTTCTCAGATATGTCTCTCCGGTGACCTGTAGTTGTATTGGCATCGAACCACTGGAATGTGCCAACATGGGTAGTCTTTCATTTGTACCATACGGTAAGTATGAATAAGAACAAAAATCAGACCACAGGTGCACACGGAGGCACCAAAGAGGGCTAGCTACAACTTCCACTGAAAAGTTTTCTTCTACAGCGGCAATAATTTCTGTTTCCCTAGATTTTATTAATCAATTGCAGAGGCTGCTCACGTGATTCAAAACCCAGCACTCCATTCCAGGTTATAATTTAAAACCAGTTTGCTCCCACACCCAATGATCAGGTATGCGCCAAGAGAAGGTTGAATAGTAGCAGAGATGCAAGCCACAGGAAGAAGTGGCAGAATGGGTGGCAATATAAATAGCTCTGAAGCTGCCAATTCAAGGAAAATCGAATGGTGAGCAAAGATGTTGCTATCCTGTTCATTTTCCTGGTGCAATGACAACAAAAACATCCTCATGGGACCATCTTCGCGGCAGTTCTTTATGTGGAGGGTTGATAATGGCACTTTCTTCTGTTGCTAGGCGATAACCAATCACAATCTCATGCTTTTGCCGACCTCTCTTCATTAAATCATAGAAGCACAACTCTTCCTGCTCAAACAGATAGAATTCTGCTGGTCTGATGAACATCTCACTACCCTGTGGAAACAAAACATTCATATATCAAATACAAGTATGTTCCACAATCATAGTACAAACCACCTACAGCAAACAAACCCCATTGGTAAAATCTGAGAATTCCCAAACAATCTCACACAAAAAACCTAAAGAGTTTCAGCTGTTTAGGTGGAGTTGTGTGGGCCTATTTCCAGTTTTTGTTATTTCCCAAGTCAAAGCATGGTGAACAGTTTCCCTGAAATTCTGGAAACAGACTCTCTGCTAAAGCTGAGGTAAGGTTTTGCACATTACACTCCCCAGCAATGGTGGGAGCCTTATGCACCGGGTATACCATTTTTCCATTGCATGTTAGGGAGAATGAACAAATAAATAACAAATTGAAGTGCTACTGGAAATAATCGTTTTGAATAATAAACAGTCTGGCAATCCTTAAATTCCATGTCCTTTCAGTTGATCTGCCTAGAAAAGACAAACACAAGACAAGTTTAGAGGTTGACCAGACTTTCAGCTGATAGAAATATATTGCATATTCTAACACCAAATTTTAGCGCTTTGTCGTGACTGGTTCAGAAAGCATAAAATTTATTGCTAATTGCAATCACTGGCAAAACTCTTTCTACTGCCAGGGTAAGTGCCTTCATCCCACCCCCCCCCCGCCCCGCGCGGTTCCCTGTATGATTCATATATTTCATCATAAAGAAGGAAGAGATGTCCATCTCCCAGACAACCTACTGGGTCACAGTTGAGCTGTTCCTGGTTTACCACCATTCTCAGTGCTGATATTGAAACCTAAAAAGGGGTAACCAGAAGCCTACCATTTCTAGTAGCACTTTTCTTGACCCAACTGGTCCATCCAAGTGTTTAACTATGCTACATTCATCCCTGAAGCTAAATACATTATAGTACTAACTTGAATGCTTATAAAATAACTAGTTGCACATTAAGTTGGACACACTCACCATTTCATTGGCATTGGTAGTACATGACTTACACCAGCATGGTGTAAGTAAAATTTTCTCCCTAGGGTAAATGTAGTAAAAGTGGCGGGCCTTGGTGCAATGGTTGCTAGACCACAATTGTAGCCTGAGGTCAAGGTAATGAAACAGCTTCTCAGCAAAAATTGCTGGGTTAAGGCTGCATAGAAAAGTCTCCCTTCCAGACTCCCCTTATGCGCCTTTAGCACCAGATTCGCCCTTTTAAGTAACGACATAATAAAAAATTTCTCCTTCTTTGTGCTATTTTCTCATCTGTATTTCTTTCCAAATTCCTTTTCAGTTCTTGTATCTCTTTTTCCCTAGTCGGCAGTGCTTGACTGCCCAGGGAATTCGGGTATGTTTAACTGACTCAGAGTTGTGTCCTCTCCCAAAATTCATCACCAATTCAGTAAATTCATAACTTGATAGAAGTTTGCACAAATTCATAACTTGATAGAAGTTTGCACATGGACATGAAGTACCTTTGCAGAAAAGAGTTCCTCGAGTACCCGATTGATTTGCTTGTCTTCAGCGACCATTGCTAGTGCCATACTCACTAGTTCATTCGACAACACATAATCACTAATTCTTGAGACAGAGACCAGGTTTCTAGTCCTTGAATCGAGGATCTCACTAATAATTATTGATGAGTTTGAAGCTTGCTGCACTTCGCAGATCCAAGAGCTGTAAGAGAATTCAGAATCAAGTGTAGGAGGTGGTTTGGCATCTCGGTGTGGAAGACGCTTGGACTGAATGCATGAAAAGAAGTAGGCAATTAGCTGTTATTGACAAAAGATTCAAAACAGATCATCAATGCCTAGATTTATCTGCAGGATTAATCGTTTATACAGCAAGCAACTGGTGGTGAATGTGGAAATCAAAATTTCCCCATTTTTGGAGGGGTGATCATTAGAATATCTGTGTTCCTTTAACCTCCATTTCCATTTGTCGTCCAAAATCCAACAAGTAACTGCAAAATTATCTTAATTCAAATTCCAGATTTATGTTGCTAGGAGCAACTTCTAAGATTGTTTTCACTAGTCAACAGCTTCTGGAATAACAAGCAGGGTTCACTAACTTAGCTTCATATTTACAAGTCAACAACACAAAACCACAAAACAATTTCCTGAATCAGGTCAACATTGAACAATATAGTTACCTGAATATCACGGATCAGAAGAAGAGTAGTCAGACATCGTGAGTCAGAAAGCACATTTGAGTCCTCCAGAGATTCATCTGCGAGAATTAAAATCTGTCTCCTTAGGGTTAGTATTCAATTGATGAGGGAACATTTAATGGAAAACTCATCAAGAGAGCACTGCTTGACCTCCCCTCCCACCTACACACACAATCCCCGAAAAGGTTTGTAACCCAGTGCACATATAGGGTAAGAAATTTATGACTTACTAGATGCTGTAGAGTTAGGATTAGTATAAAAACTAGATTTCACTATAAAATTATAGAGTCAATATGTACTGAAAAGTTAACCATCACTTACTGTAAAAGTAGATTATTGATCACCAAACAATTTACAAAAACAAAAAACTAGTAGAATTGGCCATTAAAACCAAAGAACAACATTTCATGGAAATAAGGAGTTAAAACAATAAACAGGGAACAAACCGTCACCAGTTCACCATCGTCTACAAGAGGCAATGCATACTTACAGCATCAAATGTCTCTACGGGAAGACTCTCCAAATGCCGCCGGATGACAGCATTTCCTACCCTGTGCACGAGCTTGATCTTCTCCAAGTCTTTAAGATCAACCCCATCTTGAGTCAATTTGCGCTCCCTATCCTTCTCTGGAACCTCATTAAACAGCCATAGTTCTGAACCTGGAGCTGAGAATGACTCAAGGACCTAAGAAAAAAAAAGAAAACTAAAATTCTACCATCAACATAATCAAGATTACTTCAGTGTCTGAGGCACTTCACCACAGATATTAATGCAAAGACCAACCAAAAGAAAAAAGGTATGACAATTTATGTAGTAAACCAAATAACAGAACCTGCAAATGTAGAAGCTGCCAATTTTCTGTCACTTTCTTCTGAAGCAGGTAACGAGGCTAAGGTTACTGAACCAGTTCATGTCATACAAAAACCTTCAAAGTTTGGCAAGCCAGTATATTCTCAATTCCTTAGAAGCTTACTTAGAACAAAAGATATAACCAAGCCTCGACAATTAGGCAGTTTCCACAACTAATTACTTCGACTTAACTAAGCCTCCCCCTAATTACTTTGGTTGGCTAACTGTAACTAAGCCTCCCTCTAATTACTTTGGTAGGCTACCTGATCCTATCCCACATTTTACCACTAGTTAGGGTACTCTTTTTTTTTTTTTTTTTTTTTTTTTGGGGGGGGGGGGGGGGGGGGGGATGTTCAGATTGAAAGAAATAATCCCATAAGGAATTCAACCTAGAGATGTTTCACTGGATCCATTCATTTTGATGTTCAATTCGTGGACCTTGAAGTAAAATAAAGAGGATATTACTACCTCTATATTATCTTATAGATGGAGCAGGCAGGCCTTGTAGCAATGGAAACATCACTCAATTGTGACCCACAGCTCAGAAAAGTTCACAGGTTCAAGTTTGGAAACAACCTCTACAAAAAAGGGGTAAGGCCGCATACAGTCATACATTATGACCCTCCCCAGATTCTGTAGTGGCAGGAGTCTTGGGCATTGGGTACTCCCTTTTTATATTATCTTATAGACAATGGACATAGTATAGTGGGCTCTGCCGTGAACATCTGTTTTTTCTTTGATACATTCTAAGATACAAACCCTACAATAGATATTTTACTTTCTTTATTAAGTACCCACTCATTTCACATCAAAATAAACAGTCTCCTAACTGCAACATCCACAACTTTCTGATGAGAACAATGCTGAAGACCATGAAGAGTACCACCAAGTCCAAGCATTTATGACAAGGGAAAAACTTAACAAGTTGAACTAGAATGCTTTGTACAGAAAAGTAGCGAACTACAAGTCCACAGACACATTATGAAACAGGAAAATATCACAATGATTAGGAACCTAGAGTTTGAAAGATAATCATTCGGGGTGCACCAGATATTTATTGCAAACTTACATATGAGGAACGAAATTTTTTAAATTAAATTACCATTATCATATCTTGAATGTCACGGCGCCATCCACAAAATAGTATCTTCTCCGGAAATTTTGAAGGACAGAACATATTAGGGAAATAGCCCCTGTGTACCTACAGCAGGAACATGGAGTGAAATCATAATAGATTGACCAATAGATCAGGGATTCTAAAAGGTATTTCATAACCATAAAACATAAAGAAAAGATATTTTGGTCCTCTTTTCTAGTGGACAAAGAGGGAACAAATGGCAACAAACTAAAGCTCATATGTTTCAATGTATGGTGATGTAAAGTGATGTAAAGTAGAACATCAGTGGAATCCCCAACTGTCAAGCTATCTAATGCAAAGTAGAACATCAACAAAGTGGAGACCCTGACTGTTTCAGGGATGCCAATTCAGTGGCAGACTTATTAGCAGTTTCTGTGCAAAAGAACAAACATCAGCAAACGTGGAGAAATGGCCATGATCAATTAAGTCAGAGTTAGATAGGGATAAGGCTTGGATACCAGTACGCAGATTTGTTTAAATTTTAGGTCTAAGCAGTTTCTGTGCAAAAGAACAAACATCAGCAAATGTGGAGAAATGGCCAAGATCAATTAAGTCAGAGTTAGATAGGGATAAGGCTTGGATACCAGTACGTAGATTTGTTTAAATTTTTGGTCTAAGCAGTTTCTGTCCAAAAGAACAAACATCAGCAAACGTGGAGAAATGGCCAAGATATATTAGGTCAGAGTTAGATAGGGATAAGGCTTGGATACCAATACGTAGATTTGTTTAAAGTTTAGGTCGTTCTTCTCATGCAATTGAAGACTATTGTTTCAGTATCCCTTATTTGTTGTCTAGCGTTCTTTTTCCCTTATTTTAATAAAACTGACTTTAGCAGGAAAAAAAAAAAAAAGGAAGGTAATCAAGAAACCACCCCCAATGAAAAACACAAAGTGTAATAGAATGAGTTTATCTGATTCTCACAAGTGATGGCTGAAACTCTTCTCTTCCCCATTGGTTTGGGTTTAAGGGATTTTCTTTCTTCCCCCTTACTTCTTGAGTTCTTGTCATTTCTACTCCTTTTTGTTCTTCTTTCTCTTATTCATTTCTTTTCTTATTTTTTAAATCTCATTTCGCCTCTCAACCCCATGGATGGCTGCTCCCTACCTTTTCTCATCTACTTATTGTTCTCTTTCTATTTACCTTTTCACTTTTTAGTTGATAGTGTCCTTTCTACAGTTTCAGATCCAATATATTTTCTAGGAAATAATTCTCCTTCCTCTCATCGGTTCCCCCATCGACTACTTACCTCCTTCTCAAGCACACTGAGAGGCATCAACCTAGATGTGGTTTTCTTTTTTTCCCCAACAAGGGGTAGTGCTGTAACTTTAAGCTTTCCTGTGTGGGGCACAGGATCTATGCAACTAGGCAGCATTCTATTTGCCTTCTATTCTAGTTATAATGTTACAATTGTAATGAATCATTCCTTCCATTATTCTAGCCTTTTAAGTATAGATTCAGAATCAGCCATATCAGACATTATATCTAGATCTAACCATTAGATCTAAGATCAAATCTGATCACTTGCTAAAATCCATGAGTGCGCCCATAACTTGCAGACTCAATGATTGATCCCCATCACCTAGTACCACTCCAGATTATACCCCTCTTTTCTTCTTGCAGTAGTTCTTCAGCAACTGATTCCTGTACTGCTTTGAAACTTTGATATCTGACTTAAGAGTTCTTTGTAATTGCCAGTGATATGCCTTCTGCTAATTAACCAAGTATTGTCTCAGTTTTCTGCAAAGTTAACGTAATCTTACATTTCCCCAATTTCTTCAAGTCTAGTTTCACATTTAATCTGCAGTTCCAACCAATCATTCCATTGACCGGGCTCATATTTTGAGAGATTCCACTCTTTCAGGGGACATTCAATTAGAATTCACAAGTGGCTTTCATCTGATTATCGGATCAAGAGCTTTTGCTTTTATTGGTTGGTTACTGTTTTTGGTTCTTCATATGGTTGGTGCAGATCCAACCCTTTGCCTCATTCTGAATCCTGGAGCAAATATTCAGCAGGATATAAGTCTTGTGCAACCTGATTTCAAGCTCTATCAGGAAGTTGGATACCAGGATTTCTTATTCCTATCAAATTCTGTTTTGTTGTTACCCCTAGTATTAAAAAGGGCGTACCCAGTGCCGAAGCTCCCACACTGTGGGGTCTGGGGAAGGGACTTTCTAGGCAGCCTTACCCCTACTTTTTGCAGAGAGGCTGATTCGAACCCGCGACCTCCAGCGCACAATGGAGAGACTCCACCATTGCGCTAGGCCCGCCCTTCCTGTTTCCCCTAGTATTCAATCAAGGTAATTCTGTAAGGTGTGTCTTTTTACATTTGATCTCTAGGTTGTAGAAACAAATCACAGAGTCATGTACAATGATGTAGTATTTTACTGTGTTCCATGGCCATAACTACAAGTATTGATTGTTTTAGCCTAAGGAAGTGGATGCAATTTTTGCAAATTAACATATATTATCATGAACAACAGAACATAGACATCTTAAAAAAATTGTATAGTTTAGGCAGGGACAGGCAAGTGATTTTCATCAAAGAATTCTTTGCAGACAAAGAGACGTCAATGGGGCTTCTTACTTCTTGATTAAATCCTCCTGCATCAATTTATAAACATTCTTCAAAAAAAAGCAGCCCTTATTCGAGTAGGGTGCTCACAAAATGCGTGCTACTGCAGTCAGCAATCAAACTACTGCATTTAGAAGCCAAAACATAGTGCTCCTGATTTTCAGTGATAACTTTCATTAGACTCTGCTTGGTCTCTAAGCATAAGCATGTGTTTGTGCATGCTGTTACTGACAGGGCCTTTCGAATTTAAATTTGCATTGTTGCAGAAAACAACTTAATTGTTTGGGAAACTAAAGTAATACTTATGCTACATATGATGACAAGAAAAACAGACCTCTGGTAATGGGCCTGGTTCATAAGTATCATCATCTTCTGCTATAACAAGGACTTCATCTCCTTCTTCTAACACATAATCATCATCTGGATTTATAATGATCTCGCCACCCATGGCAGCAACCTTCACTCCACAAGGTACAGCATCGGCAAATGATATCAGTACGTCTTCAAATCGGAGACCATCTAACTGAGGCCATCTTTTGATATAGAACTCAGCATTCTCAAATCCTAAGATATTTTCCCAAATCTGCACAGAAGGAATAAACTCATCAATCACTAAGCATTGCCAAGCAAAAACAAATGTGTCTCAATAACTCTATAATTTGATGAATATTCATCCACCATCCTCATTGCTCTTGAGTTGGACTGCATATAAGAAGCATCCAGATTAAGTTTAACTATAAATAGGGACTAAAATAATGTACACAGCCTTACCCCTACTTTGCTAAGTGGCTGCTTCTAGACTCAAACCTGGGACCACCAGGCCGTAATGGAGCAACCCTCACCGTCGCACTAAGGCCAGCCCTCTAAATAGGTACTAAAATCTTGTAGATCATGAATTCCAGAAGAAAATGAAGCAATTTATAAGAAGTTTGTATAAAATATGGATAAGGAAGTTGATATGGATGAGTGAGAGAAGACAAATTTACAAATTCGACTTAATTTGGGAGTACCACCCATAAACAATAAGTGCAAGACAATAGTTTGAGAAGGCAAGGATGTACGACGAAGGCCTTTGAAATGCTCCAACAGGGAGGAGTGGTTCAACTCAAGTTGAGGGATATAAATTAGCCAAGGGTAGGCCTAAGATGTCCTTGGATTCTAGATATGTAGAGGAAAGACATTTAAAGCTTAAGACTAGTTAGTAACACTATGAATGGACCTGATAGATAAAAAGGATACATATAGCTGATCCCATTTAGTTGGGAATATGGGATAATAGTAAACCAAGTTTGAGTTCATTTACATACTTATGTACAATTAATCTCAAAACCCTTATACTTTCCAAAGTGGGAAATCCTTTTTTTTTTCAAAGAATTTAATAGTTGTTACCTTGATGAAATCCTCAAATTTGAGTGGAACCACAAAATTAATAGTATGACTAGGACGAACATGGTCAAGAACTCAAAACGAGAAAACAGAACATACACTAGAGAGTCATACAGTCAAGGAACAATAAGCTACCTAGACATTTACTTATCCCTCAATGACCACAATTTATGATATCTACCATTGAAGCTAGCTGACTAACCTGTGCAAGCCCAGGTTGGAGAGCGCACTGGATCATCAGCCGTCCAATCACATCATGTGCAACAACTGTTTCAACGAGTTCCCCACCAACAAGCTTTACTAAAGGTTCATTATCAAGATCACTGATCTCTACAACAATATGACCCCTCAAACCTTCCTTCACTCCAGTCAGACTCAATACAACTCTCAAAGCACGTGAGTCACTCTGACAAGAAAACATTGTAAAATTTAAGAATAATAACTTGGTAGAAATTCATTCTGAAAAGTCACATAGTGTTACGTTGTTAATGAAACTGCAACCTGATCTGCATTTTCATCAGATGCCAATACAATTATTGCACGTGCCTTTGAAACTGAAACCTATAAACAAGCCAAGAATAACCCATAAAAGTCAAGAGTTCAACACTAATCAAGTGAAGACGAGAATTAAGAGAGTAGAATATAAAAATGGTAAAGCATGGTTAGCTATAGCAAACCTTTTTCAAGTCAGCCAAAATGAGAGGAGATCCACTTCTGCAAATGACAGAGGTCCCCATGAAATCAAATTCCAGCTTTGATATATCTGTTTCCATTTCTTCTTTTTCTCTTTCAGCAAGCACTACAACTACACCACCTCCTACACTTTTGTTCGCTATGGCAAGCTGCTTAAGAAGTGAATCCTGAAAAAGAATGCAAGTCAGCAGAAGGGGCCCAAGAATAAATAAATAAATAAAATACCCAGGAACTATGACAAATGAAATCAGTAAGTTGGCCGAGGAGCAACAGAGGAATAAAGTCAAGGGCAAAAATGATTATTGGACTGTTTCTTTACAGAAGTGGAAACCTAACTGCCCCAGAGCTTCTGCTAGTTTCCTCCCCTTATTTATTGTGTGACCTTTTTTGTGAATCATATTTATGTAAATCTACTATGAATGAAGGGTTGTCCAGAAACTGGAAGAAAGGAGCAGATGTATATATGCAGTCTGCACAGAAGATTGACCAAGATTTAGGATTCCTCTATATGTTTGTGGTTCTGGTTCAACCTTAAAAATCTTATAAAATGAAAAAAAAAAATTTGAGAAAAGAAAGAAAAAGAAAAGGCGAAGGAGTGTAGGCGTGCAAGGACACACTGTGTTCAAACCTAAACAATAATATAAATTGATGAAGGAAAAGGGGGTGAAAGTGTGCTGGGACACACTCTTGCACAACCAAACAGAGATCGGAAATAACCGTATTTTCTTTCCTTACTGGCACCTCTTGGCTAATTAGATATGACCAAGGAAAATATCCACAAAGAACAAGCATCAAATTGGTGGATTAGTGAGATCAGCACTCAAGATTTTGTTTTAATGGAAATAGCAAAACAATGTTATCAGTCAATAACAATTAACATGATTCAAGAAGTTGTAATGATGGAGATTGTGATAGTAAAAATATAACACAAGTATGATTTTCTTTTTCTCAGGTTCCTTTCTTATCTTGCAACAATCAAATCAACAATAGAAAATCTCTTAATGTCATCTACAATATGAAAATGGTTCATCAACTCCAAAGTAATATTGAATAATTTACCAACTTGTCACTCCATCCAAGAATCAGTATGTGGTTTCTCTCAATGACTTCGCTTTTCCCCTTCCGCAGTGAATCAACCTTCTTTGAGATTGCATCAGAAACTAGGCCGAGCATCATTGCAAAGACCAGCATACCTCCAGAACTTATTGAAATGGAGACAATCCTTTGACCAATGGCAACGGTATCCGTATGAGTCCCTGAATCTGCGACAAAAGTCCATGAAAGCCATAAAGCCTCCGCAAAGGTGCAGTCACTCACAGCGTACAATGCCAGTCCCCCAAATGCAATAAGCAGTACAGTCGCAAAAAGAAACGCGATCAACTTTGCATACGGATAGACAGAGAAAAACACGTCCACTCTATAAGCAATTCTCTTCTTCAAGGAAACTTCCTCCTCATTATTCCTTGACCCCCTTGCAATCCTGATTAGTCGAGGAAGATAGTCGAGATATTGGAACAAAGCAAATGATGCGATAACCATTAACACCACAATATACAAAACAACAGTTCTACCGGCACCACCATCAGAATATGAAAATAAACTAGTAACTTCAGGCGGCAAATTCTTTATGTTATCAAGACCAACATCCCTGTTCCCACTATGAAGTCCAGTAATCTCTCCCTGGAGAAAAACCGAAAAGCAAATCAAATCACACACGGTCCGCAGCCTTAGCTTTCTCAAAATGCAAATTTTAAAATAAAGATTGGTTATAGAGGCAAGGGGTGCACCTGGAGGCCTGTGATTTGAATTCGCAGAGAAACTGCATAGAGAAACGTCACTGCACAAATGGCTATGAGCTGCAGCACAAACCCAAAGATGAATTAAAGAGGAGCTTAAAGCTTTTAAAAGAAATATCAAATGTACAAACCTCAGGTACTTACCGAATGAAACGCCAACGAGCTGCTGCTATGTTGACGGGAGCTTCTACGAGGAGATGCAGTGAACGGTGAGTAAGACCTAGGCGAAGAATATCTCGGAGACTGAGTCAGCTTCGGTTTGATCTCATCCATCTGAGTTCCCCCATCTGAGACCCAACGAGAGAAACCTAGACGATGAGGCAAGGTATGTGAAGCAAGCTTAGCTCGACTTCGATTAAATATTCCGCCGTTTCGTTTACTAAACGGATCACCGTCAGAGGACCTTCGCAAGTCAAAGGCTCGATTAGCCGAGGAAGACAACAGCTTGGAGCTTGAGTTTGAGGTTGAATCTCCACTACTAATTAGACATTATGGCGAGAGAGACAAGAGCCTGAACCTTGATCTGCAGCTAAATCTCTAGCTTCAAAGAATCATCTGATTTGAATACAAGGACTCGAAGAAGAAGACGAAACCATGATTCCCAAGAAAAGGTAGTTTGTCAACTGCAGTACACCCAGGGGAGTGAGAGAGAGATGCAGAGATGCAAAAGAGATCCTCGGACAAAAGCGAAAACGGATATTAAAGTAGATGATGAGTGGCATCCAGCAATGTCTTTGATTAGTCCACGTGGGGTTATTCTCATTGGGACTTGTGGCAGCTGGTTACTGGCTAGCCATTGGCTATCATCATATTTTCATTCAGACCTGGTCATAGGTCAAATACTCAGACCAGGATGCATGCGGTCAACCACGAGTTCGAATCCTTTACTCGCATGGATAGAGGATTGTGCTACCTTCACGTTCTTCAATCTAATCGGCTCTCCCTTAAGGGACAACGATGGGCTACTATGATACTTTTGAATCACATGATAGGGAGTGGGACCTACGTAAGACTATTTTTCTCTGTCAAAGGAGCACATTGTTCTGTCTTGATTGGGAGGTGATCCAAATTCCCTTTACATTCTTATACCTTATATTTAAAAGGTAAGCTCATATTTGAGCATTTGTCAAGTGTACTAAAGGTAAACTCTTATTCTTAAACATATCACAGAGAAATGTGAAAAAAACACAATCTTCAATGAGTAGAGAATCCCAACTAGTTTTGATAGGAGGGTAATCTTCTTTTATGTTGGATTCAATTGATGAAAAGGAGCTTTTACAAGGATTTGATTGCCTTACCACAAGGTAACCCTTATCATAAAGTCATTCCCATAGAAACTTGAGGATCACGAAAATCATATTATACAGTGTGAAACATTTAAAATATCGGTCAAATACAGAGAAAGTGATAGGAAATCAGGTCAGTTCAGTATAAACTCACCTGGTTAGAAACTATACCTTATATCGGGACCAGCAAATCATATACTTAGTATAAAAATCAAGAGCCTTAAAACCTCTTCTCGCCAAGTTCTGAAAGAATAAGAATACGTCTTAGGTATCTTTTTTTCCGCCACGTGGCTCAAGGATCAACGATGTGGTTCTATACTTCTATTGGAATCTGGAGCAGGTGTTTTCCAGGCTTGTTTTTCCTGTACAGACAATACCTTGCTCAAACCAGCATTGTGTTGTTGATAATCCAACAGACCTGAGCTTTGAAATCCTGAGATACTATACTGGAGATCTTTATCATCTTGCCCAAAAAATAATCGTGCTGAACTGGAATGGTGAGGATCAAAAGTAGTGGCCGACCATCCGTTTCGTTTTATTTTTTTTTTTTTTTTTAACTTTTTGGACTACATGACTGAAACCCAAAAAAAAAAAAAAAAACAGATTCTCGACCACCATTTTAAATCACAAACCTAGGCGGCAGCTCAGTGCAAAGTTAAGCCCCAAAAAAAAAAGATCTTTATCAGATGGGGGCCTGTTTTGCAATAAGACAACGAAGATCATGGCTGGCCCTTTCATGGCTTTGCAGAGAGGGAAAGGGAAACCTGCAAAAGTGAAAACCCCTCAACAAGAAAAAAAAGAAAAAAACACAACTCCACAAGATCTAGATTCTAGCCCCACCTAAAGCACAACTCCTATGTTAGACTCAAGCTCATGTAGGCTCAAATATTGATTGAAAAGAGACTAAGTTGATTAGATTTCCTTCTTTCTCTGAACTAACTTCCTTAAAACCCTTTTGAATATTGATGATGATACGGCGTTGGTCACCAATAAATCTCCAAATCATACCATGAGGATCAATATTATGATTTTGACCTAAGATCACATCTCTCTCATAAAGGTCCCAACCCAATGGATATCATCTGAAGGGTTATGGCAAATAGTAAAATGGAGACAGAGAACTGGTCATCATAAAATACCAAAAAGGATTTTAATTCAAATCAACTTACAATAACCCACATGCCAAACTCTTGTATACTCTGACCTAATCAGAATCAATTTTTGGATAAATATAAAAAATCATATCAATCAATTGAATTAACTAAACAGTTTAAATCTTGGTAACAGGTTTTGATGGAGACACTTCCAACATACATGATCCTTGCTGCTCATACTACTTATAATATAACCATGATCCATGCTGCTGCTTTTAATAAACCAAAGAAAATTCAACAAATGAATAGCACAAACGTGCACAATTTTAGGGGGAGATTTTGTTTTCAGATATGTCTCTCCAGTGACCTGTAGCTGTATTGGCATCTAAACCACTAATATAGGAAGATAACTACAGACAACTTGAACAAATTTGCCTTACTAATTTTGTTATGAATGGAACATAACAAGCATCCACTATTTAGACTGTCAATACCATCTTAGAAACTATACAAAAGAATAGAATGCACAAAGCAATGTAACCTTCCAAGGAGGAATGGAAATGGTGCTTCCAACCTTAAATCATATGGTCAGCTGGCAGCTTGACAAGTTGGATTGTCAAGAAATTGAGAAATTTACACATAAATATCCCAGACAAAAGGTTTCTGCAGCACATTAAAATCCCAGCAAGCCCTGCACAGAGTATGTGGCCAGCTAACGACTTGATAAGATGGAATACATTAACCTAGTTGGAATTACAGCGGCTAATTGATGTTCCACTACTCTTTTCTTGGTAATGGTTTTCCATTTACAACGACAAAAGATTGAATTAGCTGTTAGAGGCAGTGGAAATAGGAATTGATAATCCAAAATCCAATTTTAGAGAATGAATGAAACTGAACAGAGTGAGTAGCAGGTAACTGAACAGACTTTGTTTCAGACAACTTGCAAAACAGTACATCTAATGATGGCAATCTCTCAAACATTTAAAAACATAGCACTGTACAAATTACAAGAATTACAAGTAACTGTGACTACATCATAATATAACAACAAAAACATAACTATATTCATTTTCTTCAAGGGAGAAATGCTTCACAAAATTAGGGGCCAGAAGGCAGTTGTAGTATACAAATTACCAAAGTTAGGTCGGAAGATCAATTACTCTAGGGATGATGATGAGGTTCTATCAATATTCCTACCTTACAGAGATGAAGAAACACCCCCAACTTGAAATGATGAAGATGAGGAGGCAACTGGGACTGAATTTGCAAAAGTGGAGAGGCCACTGACAGTACTGCTGACGTTAACACTGGTCCCACTCACAGAGCCATCTGGTGTGGACTTTGGCGCAGGTGGTTTCTCAGTTGCTGCAATACCTTCCAGCATCTGCACTACTTTCCCCATTGCTGGCCTCTGAGCTGGCTGCTCCTGGATGCACCAAAAGCTAACCTGAATTGCTCTGGTCACTTGCTCCATGTCCATCCCATGTTCAACTAGCTTTTTGTCAACAATGTTCAATACATTCCCCCTATCGAATTCTTCATATGCCCACAAAGAAAATTTCTTCCAACCTGTGTCTTCAGAGACTTCGAAATTCCTCCGTCCACTCACCATCTCCAACAACACCATACCATAACTATAGACATCAGATTTAGAAGTAATTGGAAGGTTGGCAAGCCACTCTGGTGCCAAATATCCTCTTGTTCCTCTGACACTTTTTAAGGTTCGATGCCTATGGTCTTTAGGATTTATAAGCTTTGCAAGGCCAAAATCTGAGACCTTGGCATTGTAGTTATCATCCAAAAGAATATTTTCTGGCTTTATGTCACAATGGACAATGCAGTCACGGCACTCTTCATGAAGATACGTAATCCCCCTTGCAGTCCCTAGAGCAATGCTGAACCGAGCCCCCCAATCCAACAATCTCCCTGATGCCTCTTCTGAAGTGAAGAGAAAATTATCAAGGGATCCATTTTTCATGAATTCATAAACCAACAGCCGATGACGACCTTCAGAGCAGAACCCAATCAACCTCACCAAATTCAAATGGTGAGTACTACTTATAGTAGCAACCTCCATCCTGAACTGCCTTTCTCCTTGCTCAATCCCTTCAAGTTGTTTCACTGCAACCACCGTTTTATTGGCAAGAATCCCTTTGTATACAGCCCCAAACCCTCCTGCTCCAAGCTTCTCCTTGAACTCCTTAGTGTTATGCTGGAGTTCCTTATACGAAAACTGGACTGGTGCACCAGAAGCATATTCAAGAAGCGCATATTGAGCTGACAATCTGCCAAACTTGGGGCTGTTCCTACAGCACCACCACCACAATCCACCCTCCAAAAGGACCAAGCCCAGTAGAGTAACTACCACCACCACCAGGACTACCCATGTTGGCGCATTCCATGCCTTACTACCTTTTGCACCATCAGATGGAGGCGGGTTCGGCAATGGTGGGCCACAGATCTTTACAAAAGAAGTACTTGGAAGCGCTGGGGATACATACCCACTAATGAAATTTGAAACTTTAATGTAGCACTCGCCGGTTCCATCAGCCAGGGAGGTAGATGCCGTACATACTCCTCCTTGAAGACAGTTAGACTGACAAGCACTAACCGGAACGTAGTAGACCTCGTTATTGATCTCAGGAGGGTAAGTCAGGAACTGGGCATGGTCTAACGTCAACATGACAGCGCTACCAGGGCAAGTTGATAGTGCCACTTTCCTTTGACACCCCTTCCTGCTATCATTTGGATCGACAAGAGCAAAATTCTCAGATGGGCAACTACAAACAGGGTCTGTATCGTTATAGCCACAGATGCCCATGTTACCACAGTACCCAAAAACCATACACTGATCTGCAACAGCAGCCCATCTCTCAACATCCGTACCAGAACTCCTAGCAGAGCTATAAATCCTTAAATTCCCATCAGAATCCAACTTCAGAAACCTAAGAACATCAGTACCCTCTCCATAATCACTGCTATAAGCCATAATAGCAGGGCTAGAAAGCGAGGGATCACTAAGCGTAACAGTTCCAATAGATTGGATTGTCAAACTGGGAGAAGTCAAGTTTGAATAACTCGAATTCAAAGCATGGTTCCAGTAAACTATGCTGTTATTCCAGGTAAGAGTAATATTCCCCTTGCTACGAAGATGAAAAGAGTACACCCCAGAATTAAGAACCATCGCAGTAGTAAAATTCTGGGTGGGTAGAATCGTATCTGTTGGATTCTCAAAAGTGGACCAAACAGTAGCAGAGCCATTCGTCAGAGAAAGATTACCTAAATCGTCCAGTGCTGCAGTTGTAATGCCACGATTTGCAGTGCCAGATTGCCAGACAACGGTGCCGTTACCATTGAGAAGACGAAGATTGCCGTTTTGGAGGAACTGAAACACTCCATTAGAATCGACGGTGCCGGAATCGCCCCCCGCCTTCCAGACTGGAATGCCATAGTAGGAAATTGCAGCTGAGAAGGAGGGTGAACTTGCTGAGGCGGCAGAGATAAAACCCAGAGCGAAAGTTTTGTTGGGTGATTCCCAGCTGGTGCTGGAATTAGCGGTAAGGGTTGTTCCTGGTGAAATGTTTGCAAAGACAAGAGTAAAGAGAAATAGGAATAACGAGGAAATCAAAACCAAAATTGAAAAAATGGGTTTTCCCATCTCTCTATTCCTGTGCTGTGCTCCTCCTGCTCAGACCTCTGAGGAAGAGAGAAAGAAAAGCTTAGACAGAGAGATGGGAAAGAAGGGGTTTTGTAGTTCTGCTGGGAGAAGTCACGCTAGACAATAACAGAGGGGGGAGAGAGAAAGAGAGAGAAGTCAAAGGAAGAGACTGGCGGACAAGTATTTTTTCTGGTATTAAATTTTTTAAAAGAAAGAAAGTGAAAGAAATCCCTGTTAAGTGTTGGGATTTAATTCACATAAGATAAACAAACAGTGTGTTATCTTAATTTTCCATTTTTTTTTTCTTCCTTCCACTGATATTCCAATTTTTTTTTCAAAATAACTAGTGGTTTTGATTTGACTCACAACCGTAGGATCTGCAAATTGGGTTGGAGTGGACCATAAATCAATAGGTTGAAGGAGGCTATTTGGTTTTGATCTTAGAATTAATGTGCCAAATTACATCATTGCATTGGGCATTCTCAAAATATCCATTTCGTTCTCGATAAAAATTATGATTCTAGTGAAAATTATGGATCTATCTTAGCATGATAACCAGTATAACAAAATGGTGTTCTATTCTCTTAAATGATAATAAGAAATTTGATTCATGCCTTTGCCAAGGCTTATATGTCCATAGATGCAAGCGGGCTTATGAAACCATGCACGTAAATAACAAAAATAATATTGCCTTTGAATGACATCTCTACCTTTATTGTATATTTCTTATTCTATATACAGATAACTAATGTGATACATCAATACCAGTTAACTCTGATTAAGAAAACAAATGTCGAATTAAAGCTATGGGGAAGGGAGATGTGGTCAATCTACTAGTTACCTTAAACTATTGTCATTAACTTCACATATCAATGAAGTTGTGGATGGTGGATATTTGAGATGACAATACTGAAAAATCAAAATCATTATTCTATAATAAGATTAAGAACTTAATTACTCAATTAATTCAATGTTGTTTTCATTTATTTTCATATTTTAATAGTCAATTTTAAAGAGAAATGACATTATTTAGTTCTACAACTAGCATTCTAGCTTGGTTTTCACGTTTATGCATACATGATCTAGTCTATGTTCTTCTCTTTTTCTTATGTAAAAGATTGAAATTTCAAATATTTTAGAGTAATTTTTGTTTACAATATGATTCCATCTTTTTCAATGTCGTGTCCCTTGTGAATCCAATTGCCAGAAGAAAACAAAAAAGAAAATATAAAATTAAAATTTGAGATTAGTAAAGCCAAAAAATATTTATGGGAAGAGTTCCATGAATTGGGGTTAATGGTGACAATGAGGTGAAGCCTAAAAGTGGTTTAGCGAAAAATAATATTTTATTAAGAATTGTTTAATAAAAATGGTTTGATTCCCAGTTCTAGAAGGAAACTTAGAGAAGAACTTCTGAGACCTTGGTTTGCTTGGGTGCCTTTGAATTGGTCATATTGACAGATCAAGTTGGAGTCTTCTTTTGTTCAATTGATTGATTCAGGGAATGGAGAAAATTGAATTTTTAGGGTTGAAAATTCAAATGGGTCAAATCATTCACAAATTCAAGGTGTCTTATCTCTTGATTCCTCCTTCCAAGTTCCAACCCCAATTCTGACCAAGTCAAACTGGAAATTATGGTGTTATCTGGGTCATCTCAGGAGAGTTGATTTGATCCTTTCTTGATTCTGATATTCTAAATTTGGATGTGGTAATCAAATAGCTAGCAGTGACCCAACCTGAACTGGAAACGACTTGACTATTTTGCAAGTTTCCTATGATTCATAAATGTTACAGGAAGGTGACACCATTAATAACCATATGATTTCTACCCAGGATAATTTTAGAGAAAATAAAACAAAAATAAAATTCATATTCATCAGTCATGACTCTTGATTGGTTTCTTAGGTCAACCCATAAAGATAAACTTCTGCACCCAGAAATTTCTAGTCGTGTAAAGTCATTTTAATCACAGATTCATGCATTTCTACTTGAAAATTGGAAGTCATATAAAAAACTAGACTGTGAATCAACACTGAATGTTACATGTGATTGAGAATGGGCAAGTTAGATCAGGTGTTGACATGAGATTTTACAGAGACATTGCTGGTTGGGAATTAAGCAGCTTTGTCAAAATGAATCATAGGCAAATCTACTTCCACTTGTAATCAGAGAAACAACAACAATGAATGATCAAAGAAAGGTTGCAGCCATAATTGATGAATCAGTACCCATGAAGTTGCATGATGGTATGTGGGTAGCTTGGCCATTTCTGTAAGAGATCACCAAAAGCCTCCAAACTATGATGAGACCCCCTTGGCTTGAAAAGATGAAGATGAGGTGACTAGTACTGAAGTTGCAGGAATGGAGAGGGTACTGGCAGTACTTGCTGTGATATTCATGCTAGAGCCACTCACTGATCCTTCTACTGTGGGCTTTGGCTCTGGTGGTTTCTCGATGAATATAATACCTTCAAGCATTTGCACCACTTTCCCCATTGCCGGCCTCTGAGATGGCTGCTCTTGGATGCACCAGAAGCTAACCTGAATTGCTCTGATCACTTGCTCCATGTCCATCCCATGCTCAACCAGTCTTCTATCAACAATGCTCTCCACATTTCCTCGATCAAACTCCTCGTATGCCCATAAAGAAAATTTCTTCCAACCTGTGTTTTCAGAGACTTCAAAATTCCTCCGCCCACTCACCATCTCCAACAGCACCATACCATAACTGTAGACATCAGATTTTGAAGTAATTGGAAGGTTAGCAAGCCACTCTGGTGCCAAATATCCTCTGGTCCCCCTGATACTTTTTAAGGTTTGATGCCTATGGTCTTTTGGATTTACAAGCTTTGCAAGGCCAAAATCCGAAACCCTGGCATTGTAATTGTCATCCAAAAGAATATTTTCTGGCTTTATGTCACAATGGACAATGCAGTCACGGCACTCTTCATGGAGATAGGTGATCGCCCTTGCAGTCCCTAGAGCAATGTTGAACCGAGCCTCCCAGTTCAAGAATCTCTCTAATGCTTCTTCTGAAGTGAAGAGAAAATTATCAAGGGATCCATTTTTCATGAACTCATAAACCAAGAGCCGGTGTCGACCTTCAGAGCAGAACCCAATCAACCTCACCAGATTCAAATGGTGAGTACTACTTATAGTAGCAACCTCCATCCTGAACTGCTTTTCTCCTTGCTCAATCCCTTCAAGTTTTTTCACTGCAACCACTGCTTTATTGGCAAGAATCCCTTTGTATACAACCCCAAACCCTCCTTCTCCAAGCTTCTCCTTGAACTCCTTAGTGGCATGCTGGAGCTCCTTATATGAAAATTGGACTGGTGCACTAGAAGCATATTCAAGAGGTGCATACTGAGCTGACAATCTGCCAAACTTGGGGTTGTTCCTACAGCACCACCACCACAATCCACCCTCCAAAAAGATCAAGACTAGCAGAGTAACTGCAACCACCACGACGAATACCCAAATTTGCAAATTCGATGCTGTAATACTCCCACCATGAGAGGGAGGCGAATTTGGCAGTGCTGGACCACAAACCTTTACAAAAGAAGTACTTGGAAGTGCTGGGGATGCATACCCACTAATGAAATTTGAAACCTTAATGTAGCACTCGCCCGATCCATCAGCTAGGGAGGTGGATGCTGTACATAGTCCTCCTGAAAGACAATTAGTTTGACAAGCACTAATTGCGACATAGAAGACCTCGCTCTTGGTATCAGGAGGGTATGTCAAGAACTGGGCATGGTCCAATGGCAGCATGACAGTACTAGTAGGGCAAGTTGATAGCGCCACTTTCCTTTGACACCCCTTCCTGCTATCATTTGGATCCACAAGAGCAAAATTCTGAGATGGGCAACCACAAACAGGGGCTGTATCGTTATAGCTACAGATGCCCATGTTACCACAATACCCAAAAACCATACACTGATCTGCAACAGCAGCCCATGTCTCAACATCCACACCATTACTCCCACCAGAGCTATAAATCCTAAAATTCCCATCAGAATCCAACTTCAGAAACCTAAAAGCAACAGTGCTTTCTCCATAATCACTGCTGTAAGCCATAATAACAGGGCTAGAAAGCGAGGGATCACTAAGCGTAACAGATCCAACAGATTGGATTGTCAAACTGGGAGAAGTCAAGTTTGAAAAACTCGAATTTAAAGCATGGTTCCAATAAAGTATGCTGTTATTCCAGGTAAGAGTAAGATTACCCGTGCTGAGAAGATTAAAAGAATACAACCCAGATTGTAGAACCATCGCAGTAGTAAAATTCTGATTCGGTAGAATGGTATCTGTTGGGTTCTGAAACGTGGACCAAACAGTAATAGAACCATTCATCAAAGAAAGATTACCTGAATCATCGAGTGTTGCAGTCGTAATACCACGATTGCCGGTGCCGGAGTCCCAAACAACACTTCCATTACCGTTGAGGAGACGAAGATCACCATTTTGGAGGAACTGAAAAACTCCATTAGAGTCGACAGTAGCCGAACTGCCTCCAGCTTTCCAAACTGGAATGCCATTGTAGGAGATTGCGGCTATGAAAGAAGGTGAATTGGCAGAGGTAGCAGGGAGAAAGCCGAAAGAGAAAGTGCCGCTAGGAGATTTCCAATTGGAATTGGAGTTTGAGGGGCTTATGGTAGTTCCTGGTGAAATATTTGCAGAGACAAAAGTAAAGAGAAGATGAGACACAGAAGAGATCAAAGTTAGAAGTAAAATTATGGGTTTTCCCATTTCTCTCTGTTCCTGCCCTGTGCCTGTCTCTCCTCCTTCTACTCAAACATATAGAGATGGGAAAGAAGAGAGATTGTGACAAAATGATGTTCTATGGCTGCTGACAGGCATTAGGGGAAGGATGTATACGAAAGGAGAGGAGGCGAGGAAGGAGTTGTTTTATTACATAATATTCAAGGTGGCAATATGAGATTGCCTTTTTGTTCAAAGTTATTCAATGTTGTGTTCACATCTCCATTTATCCGTTTGGGAGGTCCATTAGTTAGCTTTTTTAATGTAATTTCCAGAAAGATCTTTCCACAAGAAAACTGTCCAGTTTCATGCTTGGAGAGGCATTATTAGAACATAAAAAGAAGGCATGATAATGGCCTTCTGTTTCATAAATAAGAGGAGAAATGCATCTCATTGACTAATGTCTAGGTAAGATTCTATCTTGTTGTTGATTCACATTTCAATAGAAGAAGAAAATTTGCAAATTTCATAGTTGAATGAAAGATGCTATTTTCAGTGCATGAGGAAATATTTAGATTTTCAATGAGCTCCAAAGCACTGATAGGTCCCAAGAGTTCTAAAATTATTTGTCCATTTTGAAGTTATATATCATTCAGAAGTGATAGATTAGTAATTACAGCTTACAACCCCTTGAAGATTATATATCATTCAGAAGTGATAGATTAGTAATTACAGCTTACAAACCCTTGAAGATTATATATCATTCAGAAGTGATAGATTAGCAATTACAGCTTACAACCTCTCTCTCTCTCTCTCTGTTTGATTATCAAATTGGCTTGCCTTGAGGAACAATATGATCTTTGAGCCGCATGTAACAAGTTATGTGAACATAATATAATGCTGCCATGAGCCCAACAAGAAAACGTATCAGGAAACGAAAATGACTCTTGCTCACATCCTCTACCTTCGGACCAAGCTGTAATGGAGAGTCTCCTGACACTGGCTTCACTGCTGTAACAGAACATCCAATGATCAAGCCATGTCTACGAACCCCTCTGAACCATTTTGGACCAATCCTCTTCAGTTGAATATCTCTAAATCCAGCCCTTTTAAACCATTCAATATAATCTTCTTCCTTTGGAAATAACATCCACAGATCTGCAACAAAACGAGAAAACCAATAGGTTGGATAAACAGGTCCAATTATACATGCCTTACCACCAGGTTTCAAAACCCTATAAGCTTCTGCAATGCCTCGTTGTGGGTCAGGCCAGTATTCAATACTTCCTGCAGATACATATCTATCAGCATAATCTGTAGGGAAAGGAAGATCTTCAGCATCACCTTCAATGATGGTGCAATCCTTCAGTTCTTCCTTCTGTTTTGCCTTAGCAAGCTGGTGAGGTGATTGATCAAGAATGGTAACATTCTTGGCATCTACATGCTTAACAACACCACAGGTAGTGAATCCAGTTCCACCACCGACGTCCACCACTGTTAGGTTTCGGTCATGGAGGTCTAAGGGCTCTAAGGCTTCCTCCCTCATCTCCTCTGTGTAATGTTGAGGGTTTGCAATGGTATCATAGAATATGGAGACAATTCTATAGAACCACAATGCCGCTTTTTTGTGTTGGATAGACCTTTGTTTGGAATCCATGTTTAGGGCTGAGGCTACTTGGAACTTGGAAGGAAGACCCAGTACTATGTAAATATAAATAGCAGCATTTTGTCGAACACTCGGGAAGTATTTCGTCAAACACTTGGACACCTGTCTCCATGAATTAATGAGGCCAACTGTCTCCATGAATGAGACCAACTGCTTGTGTATATCTGCATAGAGTGACCAGAATCTTCCTTCTTTTCAGACCTAGCCTAGCTAGCAGGACGTGTAATTCATTGAAATTAAAGCTCACTAGGTAAGCTACAGACAACACTATGGGTTCTGTAAGCATGAGCTCCTCTCTGTTATCAACACGTTTACAGCCTCAGTTGGAAGCAACCCATCAAAGAAAATGTAAGAAATTCCTTTTCCTTCATACATAGGAACATAGTGACTTCTATATTTGCCCTTTGGGGGATTTCTGGAATGAAACAAGGAAGCCTAAGCAACTCTCCTAAGTAATCTATCACATTCTTTCCATTAGAGAACCTTCCAATAGGGCCAAGAGGAAAATCAATCCCATTAAGTTGGGAAATCAGCCTTGAGCTCTCCACAAAGTTGTTATTTCCAATATTATCAACCAGAGAGTTTCCAAAAACAAACAACCCATTAATCTCATCTCCAAATTCTCTCTTATTAGTGACCCTAGAGGTAGGATCAGCACAACCACACAGAAGAAGCAAATGAAAAAAGGAAAACAGAGGAAAGACAAGAAAGTTTGAGAAAGCTTTCTTACCCATAAGAATGCTTATTTTCATGACTTGAGAGATGGGTTAGAGACTTGGGGTTGAATGGGTTGTGAGTTGATTCTCAGTTCTTAAACCATCAAACAGAAAATTAAAATTAAAGCCTACAAAATAGAATTTACGAACACACAATTAAACTGGGTTTAACCGATGGTCAAGATTAAAGCTTGGCTAATTCTCTAACATTTATGGGGTGAGCTTCATCCGAAGAATTGGAAGCATAAGCAATATTTGCTATCATCTTGTTTAAAGCTTCAGTTGGATGCAACCCATCAAAGAACACATGAGAATTCCTATCTTCACATGTATTCCCTCCTCTCTTGCATAGTATCTCCATCCCACCTTTTTCTAATTCACAGCAAGCATTGCTTGTATCCTTGAAACCTGTAATTTTGAAACCAGCAAATTAGATTATTACTTCATTATATATTAGGTAGAAATTAATGCCTATGAAAGTGATTAATTAGCTAATTAATGCTTACCTCTAGGGATGGGATCCTTGATAATATCATCAGTAACCTTGTAAGAATTTACAATAACCAGATTAGAATCTCGCAGTTGTGGCTTAATCATATCAACCAAGGATTTCAAGCGAGAATTGAATAGAATAGCAGCTTGATTTATTTTTGATATGCAACCCTGTCGGATTTTGCTCTTTATCTTAACAGTAGGAATGCATCCAAGTGGATATATCGACATCAGGACAAATTTTCGAGCTCCCAGCTGATACAACTTCTGCAAGAACAAGAATTAATTAAGATTAGGTTGATTTGGCCTGCTAATCTGTCTCTAAATCTCTTAAATCATAAACTGAAAATGGGGTTATAAGGTGAGAATTATTACCTTGATTATACTAGAGAGTGTTACAGCCAAAGTTTCAGTAAAAGCTTCAAGACTGGCAGATCGAGTGGAGTTTCTTACAAAGTAATTCAGTAGATAATCGTTTCCACCTGCACCAATCACAAATAAATACTTGGAGAGGGTACCAGAGATGATGAGTTTATCAGTGCTTCCATGCCCGAGCAGATGTGCTAATTGTGGCAATGCGATATCCTGATAGTTCTGAAGTTGCTTCGTCAAAGAGATCGCAGTTCCCTGAAAATGGTTAAAAGGAATGGATTCTTGTGATGTGATGTGATGTAAAATGGTATGTGTACACCAAGAAATCACAAAGATGGTTCATATATCAACGTGGTCAGCAGCCAAAACAGATTGACCTCTTGAAGAAGGAAAGGAAGGAGGTGGGTTGAACTCACTAAAATGGAGCCAGTGTCATCAAGTATCCCAGAACCACCAGAAGCAAAGTTGACACCATGAAGGATCTTATAACCATTTGTAGAAGGGTCATTAAATGATGGAATGGAAGAAGAAAGCTTCAGCAAGTCTCCTAACAGATCAATCACATTCTTTCCATTAGAGAATCTTCCAGTAGGCCCACCAGGAAAATCTATCCCATAAGGCAGGTAATCAGCCCTACTAGAAGCGTTCATCAAGAAGTTATTGTTTCCATTATCAACCAGAGAGCTCCCAAACACAAACAACCCTTTGGTCTCAGCTGATCCAGTCTTTACCTTATTATATAAAGCATCAAGAGGTTTTTTAAACGGATCAACGAACCCATGGATCTTGGTGTGATCAGCTTTATTATTAGGCAAGACGAAAGGAAAATCTTCACTGCTGCACAGAAGAAGCAAAGGAAGAAAGGAGAAGAGGAAGACAAGAAACTTTGAGAATGTTTTCTTTCCCATTTGAATCAATCATCTGTTTTCATGGTCTGTTGATATCCATGAGAAATGGATTGAAAGCCTTAAAGACCTGATTTGATGTTTTATCTGAAAAGCAGTCAAGCATACGTAGCGGCATGGATACCACTTGTATTAGTATCTGGTTGTGAGAGAGAGGTGGGAGATTAAATAGGAAAGCTTGTTGCGTAGTTGAATGGGTCAGACATGGTAGATTAAAATTAATGTCTCATTCTGGCAGGATCTTCGTTTTTTTTCGTTTTTTTATGTTGCATTCAAAATTATTTGGACCTTGGTTCAGTTCAGTCATACGGTCATATCACCTCAATTATATCCTCAAGGGAGTTTTATCGTCTGCAATGGTCGAACCCATGGCCTCTCTAGTGAGAAGTACGGATCTTACCACTCTATCAACCCTGCATTGACAATAACGGTGACATTTCATTGTGTAATGTGAATGTACTACTTTATGATTGGACAAGTGTACTCTTATACTCTACAAAATTCTTCAATCTTTAATCGTGTTGTTGATAGTATTATGAATTGATGGTCTTGATTGGGTGCATTAGGCTTTGAAATTACACACAAATATTATAAGTGTAGTCCTTTGACCTTTGCTTATACTTATGTATTAATCCAAAGCCCAAACTAGAGGAGAACTTGCCGGCACACACACATATATATAGAAGACAGGTCCCGGGTCTACAGGGATTCGAATTCAACATCTTACTTATGAGTTGTTGGGCTTTATCAACACAGCCTATCCAATGAGGTTTAAATCACATGATAATCGTTCCCTACAATTTGAAAAATCCGTACCATTGTAGTTAGGCATATTTGAAAAAGTTGGAATCCAAGGATCGTGCTTGCTTCACACTTTTTACTATCACATGTTTAAGGAGGGGTTCACTTATGATATGTTTTATTAATGATCAGATGTGGACATCCTCCTAAGTATGTGGAAGAATATATCTTTGAAAGATTTATCAATGTGATCTCACCTACCACTTCCCAAATTGAAGCAAGATATTTTGAATGAGAGATTCAATGCAACTTTATAAATATTTAAGCATCATAAATGGATCGACATCTTCTATAATTCATTTTTTTGCAATTCTATGTAATACACTACTAAGATTGTGACACCTAGCATTTTATCATTTCTGTGGTCACAATCAAAACCGATTTAATTACAGAGAATGTGAATCCATAAAAATAGAATATAGAGTAAGCATAATAAGAAAATTATGTTTTGGATTATCAAACCTACTAAAGATAATATTACTCCTAAAAATAGAAGGAAAAGAAAAAAACTAGCTAGCTAACTACAGGAGATAACAAGCAGATATTTCAAAACCTCTAGGAAAAAAAAACATGAACAAAGAACCTAGGCAAAAGAATCAATAGAGCATTTACAAACAATAATAATCACCAATATATGAACAATTGCCAATCCATTTTTCCTTAAAAGCACAACAATTTAATCTCCGATCCATCTGTCGCTTCTTCTTCTCCATTCCTCTCTTTCTCTCTCGATCTTACACTGCCTGGGTAACACCAGTTGCCAGTTGAGTTGGATGTGTAGTATCATCGCTGAGGTACCAACCATGTCTAGTTTGATCGTATTTCTCACCATCACCCCACAATGCATAAGCTTCTTCTCCGTGAACGGCGTCGTCTCCGATCAATAGTTGATCTTCCGGCATCCTCAATGGGATAAAAATCTTGATCACTATGCAGATGATAGATGTAACCACCACATTCCAACCTATGATGAACAGAGCTCCGACGATCTGTTTGCCTACTTGCTTTCCTCCTATTTGTCCATCATAGATTAAACCTTTGCTGTTTGCGACTGGTAAGAACATGGAACACAGCACTGGCTCTGCAAAGATGCCGGTGAGAATTCCTCCCAAACTTCCGGCAACGGCGTGCGTGTGGAAGACACCCAGAGTGTCGTCTACCTTCTGCAGCAATTTCGATCTCTTGTGGATCACCATCATGGTGAACCATGGAACACTTCCTGATAAAACTCCCATCACAATTGCTGCCCAACCTTGAACCAGACCTGCAACCATTAAATGTAGTTTATGATTAATGTCAACCACAACCAACACATCAAATAAAGAAATTCTCCCTTCACCCACTAGATTAGGTTTAGAGGTTATTAATATTTTTGGTAATCACCAAATAATTGCCTAAGTAGTTATAAAAGTTCGAAATTGGGATCTAGCTCTAAGCTATCTTCACATCTCTCCATCACACATTAAAATAAGGCTCAGCCATACCGTGAGCCTCTTACTCTTCTTAATATGTAATAAAGAATTGTTAGGGGAGGCAGGAAGTCTAGATCATGTACTTGTTAAGGTAGATATTTATTTTACTCTTCTACTTCTCCACCATATAATAGAAATAGGTTCATTTCTGATGTTGATAAAATGAATCAAAGTAGATCTCACATTTATTGTGTAGTGGAGAAGTGTGAAGAAAAGATGGACATCTACCGTAAACATTTAATCTTAACTTTTTATTTGGTATAAATAATGCACTGTTGTACACCGGTAAGAATTTTTTTCCTTTCAATAGAGTTTTGAGTTTTGGGGATTCAGGTCGCTAGAGTTGACTGACCAGACCCAAGCCAACCCGTTGACACCCCTAAGTCCCGACCCAACCCAACCTGTATGAAAAATGGGTGAGGTTTAGATTATCTAATTAGGTTTGAAGGCTATTTTTGGTAATGAACAATTAATTGCACACCCGGAACCCCGAACCCGGAACCCCGAACCCGGAACCCGGCAACCGGCCACCCGTTATGAAACTTCGTATTCAGTGCGTTCGCATGAAGGATGATCAACAACCACATGTTGTGGAATCTGAATTTCAATATTAAATGGTGATTCTAGTCTACTGTCTACGTAGGAAAGCAATCATCATTATTGAATCTACTGGTTTATTAAATGGTGGATTTGGATCAAGTGGAGTTACCTGCACCAGGAGTGATGCACACGAGCCCTGTGATCATACCCTGAACGGCCCCAATCACCGATGGTTTCTTAAACACCAACACATCAAGAACCGTCCATACCAACAAGCTAGTAGCCGCACAGATATTGGTATTCAACACGGCCATGGACGAATCCGTATTAGCCGAATACGGGTCACCACCATTGAACCCGGCCCAACCCATCCATAAAAGTCCAGCACCCGCTAACATCAGCAACACGTTGTTAGGAGGAAATCTCTCCCGATCCTTTGTAAGCCTGGGCCCCACCTGAAAAACAAACCAAAAACAAACAAAATCAGAATCCATTAAAGTCAACGATTCACGTATCCTTCCAATACTTATAGTGACCCGGCCACCGAGTTAAAAAAAAAACTCAGATACTAACCCAGTAAGCGGCAGTGAAGCCGGCGATTCCAGATGAAAGGTGGATGACATAGCCACCGGAATAGTCAATAACACCCCAATGGAACAAAAAACCACCGCCCCAGAGACTGAAAGCACCGACGGTGTAGGAAAAGGTGAGCCACAGAGGAACAAAAACCATCCAAGCTCTGAAATTCATTCTACCCAGAAGAGAACCAGCGATGAGAACCAGTGTGATTGCAGCGAACACAAATTGGAAATAAACCATCGTCGCCATCGGATAGTACGGTGTCACCATCGCCGCCTCCAGGCTTCCGTCGCTATAATACTCTGCGGATTCCGGCAATCTCGCTTGCCTGATCAGAAAATTCTGACCAAGAGCAGCCCCTGCTTTTCCCCAGAAAGGTAGAAGCTTATCTCCAAAGGACATTCTATAAGCCCAGGTGACCCAACAGATGAGAACAGCAGCGAACGCATAGAGAGCCATGAAAGCAGAGTTCACAGCCCATTTCTTCTTAACGATAGAGCCGTAGAGGATTACCAGTCCTGGAACGCTCTGAAGCCCCACAAGGGTGGCTGCTACCATCTGCCATGCGTTGTCGCCTTTGTTGAGCCACAAAGGCACCGACAGAGATGTGTTGCTGCCCTCATAAGCTCCTAGACTCGCCATGGTCGAGCGCCTCAGAAAGACAACCGAAACAGGGAAGCACAGAGGAGGAGGGTGAGGAACAGAGGAGGGAGAAAGGAATTATATATACACTAGTAGAGAGAAAGAGATCCTTTTACGTAATAAGTGAAATAGAGGAGCTATAATGACCTGGATCTTCCGCAACGTAATACAATGTTCGGCTCAAATCCGACGTCTCTCCTGGCTCTGGTACATATCTGTATAAACCTTGACTATTGACTCTAGGCTGGTTTTAAATGTGGGTGCACCGTTGGTTTCGGAATCAACGGTTAAGAAAACCGGATTCTGGAATATTCTGTTGGAGTGAGGGCATCATGGTCCGAACAGTGAAGAATTTGGAAGTCAATATAGTGGAATGAAAGTGGGTTAATGGCGAAGGGGAAAGAATGTAATGAATATTTTATTTTTGGTATGGAATTCAACCAATTTGAATAGAAAATCTCAGAAGATTCCATATCCACGTTTGGCATGGTATGCTACATTTGTACTGGAGTTATTGGAGGTGGACAAAATTGCACCTTGTTTTCACCAGAAAAGACATAAGGGTCCCAACTGCATGGACTATATATAGACTTTTCAACCCATGCCTTCCAAAACTATTAAAAGCAATGGAAGGAATCAAACAATTGAGTATCAAAATCCTTTGCACTTGATATTTGTATTATCAATAGAGCCATGAGTTCAATTCTTTGCACTTCATTATCATGGGTTTAGGTGTTACCATGGAATAGACTATACTGCATGATTCATTTGTTAATTTCATTAATCATCGAACTCTATGACAATACAGGCGAAACAATACAAGTGACCAGTATCTTTCTTCAGTAGAAAATACAAGTGATTAGTATTGCCTGTAGACTTTTCAGTAGTATCCAAATATAATTAAATTTTTAGTAATTTTCTTAATATCACCAGAAAGTGAGCGAGACTCTGTGTTAATCTATGGTCGAAGATGAAAGAGCATAGTGATAATAAATTAATAATATCAATAATGACTCTCTCTCTTTGTTACATATGTTACCAGATAAGATTTGTGTGATCAAGCTCTGTATTTTGACTTAGAGACACAATGTCTAAGATGACAGAAAGATAACCACGTTATTCATAACCACGTCATTCATCAAAATAAAATAACAATAATATATTTTTTTAATAATTATTAATCGGTTTAAACCATTGATTATCAAAAATATAACATTCGATGGCCTTAAAAGTCAGTCAATGGCACTTATCAGCAGCCTCGATCTTTAACCATCACGGAATTCCCATTTCTCACTCACTTTTTAGACTACTAGGCTTTTTTTTCTACTTTCTTTCTTTTTCTTTTTTTTTTTTCTTTTCTTTTATTTTGGGAGGTGGTGAAGACTAGTTATTGACTTTCGATTTGACGGCAAGTGTGAAAAGGTTTTAGAGAAAGGTTTAGAGGGTACTTTTGAATATTCGTATGGGCAATCCAGTCATTCTATATGGATATATAATATGAACTTCCATGCCAGCTCAGTAACAGCTAATGTTTGATTCAGATTCTACAGCTATGCTGTTTGTTGGGAACACTTTGACTTACTAAATTTTAGAGAACTGTTTTTAAAGATACATTTATGTGTTTTTGTCCCAAGTATTGTTCTCAAAAATATCACATTGGAATCCGGAAAACGAGGGAGTGAGAGAAAAAATGGAGACAAAGAAAAAGGCTACAGCGGTTCCTTGTGAGTTTTTTTCATTTTTTTTTCTTTCTAAAGATTTCTTGTGAGTGTTAACCAATACATGATTAAAAAAAACACGATTTAATAAAATATGAAAAAAACAAAATGTATTTGTCTTAGAGGGCTATCTTGATGAGTATGATTCTGTCATGTGTAATATTCTAATAAGTTGACATTCGTTTTTTTTGTCAATGCAAGATTGGTAGAGTGGTAAGATCCATACTTCTCAGTGGAGAGATCGGGTTTGATCCTTACTGACGATAAAGTTCTCTTTGAGGATGTGATCGAGTGCGCGCAAGCTGGCCGGATGAACTTTAGACACCCAAAAAAAAAAAAAAGACATCCATTCTTTTCGTGGCTAATAAAGTCATCACTACAAAGTGATATGTCCATGTTTAATGATATGATTGGCAATTCTAACTATAAGTCAATACAATTGTCTTAATTCTCCTCGGAAAGATTTTTCTCTTAATTCTCGTTGAGTTTGACAGGTACGTCTATACGGCATCGTTGGATGTGAGGTCCGAACCTTATCCGCATTTTCGTTGCTACCATCGCTACATCTGTAGGAGTTTTGGGTCCGCCTTTGAAGCGTGTAATATGTCCCCCTTTGAGGGTGTTGGTGTTTTTTTTGGTGTTCTTGTTCTAAGGGTTTTGTGGACGTGTTCCATTTTGGGCTTGACCCAACCTTACCCTGGCTGACCCTGTCTATTGCATGTACGACAATTTGGTCATTTGCCGCTCCTTGGTTCGATTTGAACCTTGTGTAGTCATGCAGGTGTGTTTGTACATTTTTTAGTTCTCTAAATGAAATGCTGTTTACCAAAAAAAAAAAAATTTGTTTTACAGAAGAAAGAAAAAATTTATATACAAGTTCATACACAAACCTATTCTTTTGTCAAGAAAAGAATACAAAAACATACCACTTGCCATTTCAACAAATCATGTGTAGACTCAAGTGGAAGTCAACATTTTCGGTCTCTATTTTTTTTGTTAATATGGGTGTTCAGCCCTTCAATACAATCATTTTCTACATGTTCATGCTAACCCCAATTGAAAGCATTAATCACTCTATGTGAGCATCTCCAAAGTTAAGGAATCAAACTCAGGATTTCAAACTTTCTTAAACAAATCATCTCTTATCAACTTGACTATTCGCATAGGATTTTATGAAAAGCAATGAAAAACATTAAACACCTCCGTGTGAGTGGCTTTAAGAATGAAAAGAGTTGACTATAAGACCTCGTGCCTACTAACTTGACTGCCTTCTTAAAGATACTTATTACATTTATGGTTTTGACTCGATCATATTCAACATAGTGCGCAAATAGGCCATTCTTTACTTTAATTAATTTATTGTTTTTGGTACCATCTTCTATTTATCTTACTTGTACCATATTTAATTAAATATTATATTATTTTTGAAAATCATTAGTTAAGCAGTTGAGCTTTTAAAGCGTGCATGTAAGACTTTGACCATAAGAGCAATGTAGTACCTTTCTGGCTTATATGTCTTAAAATCAAGAGCCTGTTCTCCAAAATTATTTCTCCTAAACCATTTCACTTTTTAGTTGTGATTTTTATTATAAAGAAGTCAATACGTCAATAAAAATTTTAAAAAAAATTAAATTCTTTCTAACTCCTTCTCTAGGCCATCAAACAAAGACATGGTTCACATGATTAACAACGGCTATAACATTAAAAAAAAATAATTGCTGCCTTTTGGATTCTTTTATTTAATTTTTTTTTCCTCTCTTCATTTGAAACAGATTTACCTTGGAAGTCTCTTCCATGTCTTCCTACATGTTCGATAGTTGACTATGGAGTACATAAGCTTCTTGGTCAAATTTTTAATTATTCTTATCTCATTTCTTTGTAAAATCTTAATAATTAATAATGAAACTACATATTTTTCTCCATTTTTTTTCTCGTTAGTTGGCCCATGAAGGTTTTCAGATACAAGGGATTGGGACAACTTTCTTCTTTTATATAGTTGTCATATTTTTTGTTATTGCATGTGGGGGTTGAAAAATGTTCAAGTTTTCACGTACGTATAGGGTTTAGTTTATTGTTCCACAAGAATAGTATATAATATCGTTATCTCGAGTCTCGATATATTTAAGAGATTCACTTTTTTTTCATCTTAAAAGAAAAATATATTATTAATTAAGTGTCATACATAATTCATCAGTTTTCATGGCTAACTTGGTTCCTCTTCTGTTGTCATTCAGCCAGATTTAATGGACTTGATCTGTGTTTGTTTTGATGTGTTCAATGCCATCCTTCATTGTTTGTATTAAAGCATCTAGCACGTTATTTTTTTCCAATGTCTCCGCCTCAGTATAGATAAACGATCATGCTTCACAAGTCCTACACTCCAACTTACTGTATTTAGAAATTCATTAAATACCCCAAAGATTCAAGAGATTCACTTGTTAGGTTTCGTAGTTGCCCTTTCCCTCCACATGAATGTATGGTGGCATGTATTCTTACAACACTTAGCCAAAATGATGAAAAAGAATTGGCTTCAATTATGTTCCTATTGTCTCGATCTATGCATTGATTTAGAATAGTTTTTTTTTTCTTCCATTCTTGAGTTCATGAATATCCGAGTTTGGATCCTCTCTTTGGAGAGGCTCTCCCAAGAAGTGCCTAATGAGTTATGAGATTTTGTCACGTGTAATACTCTAATCTAAGGACTCATTTGGCATTCACTAGAAGATTTTCCTTAAAGAGAGGTGCCGAATACCAAGGCTTTTGTATCAATGCATATAATTCGGGCAGCTCGTATCATTGTCTCATGTTGCTACAGGGGACTCTTTTGGACAAAGATGTCTCTTTCCTCTAGTTCTATCTTTTTACTCAAAATCTACTTTAAAAAAATGAAAATCTTTTTATTTAAAAAGATTATCAAAAACTATAGTCACACACAACACTCTCTCCCAAATGTATTAAAAATTCTGAAATTTATTTTTTTAAATAGTCGAATTTTGGGTTACTCAGTTTTTCAACTACAATGGAAGGCACATCTTGAGACTAAATGTGTCTTACTAATTAAGAAGAAGAGAAACAAAAAGGGTGGTCCTGTTCTACCAAAAAAACAGGGGTGTTCCTCCTTGCTAGACAAAGTGGGTACCAACTTAAATACAAAGTCAATGGTAAGATCGAATTCTGTTTTTGGCAAAAAGAAAATAATAAGAAAAATAAAAAAGTAGGATCAAAATCAGGTAATGTAGGACAGGACCGGCCGGTTCAAATAATTAATTTTGACCCAACCTAGGGGTGTCAATGGGCCGGGTTGGGCCAAGTCAGCCTTGAACCCTATCAGGGTTTAGGAATCACCAACCCAACATTGACAAGGCCTAATCCAACTGAGCCTGCCTTGGTTGACTCTGATAGGGTCGGATTGGCTTGACCAACCCAGACACTGATCCTATTTTTATTTTTGTAAAAAAGAATAAAGGTGCGATATGGTAGAATCGAACCTTCCTATTGAAAAATATGACTTTTAATAACATATAAGTGCTACACTTATTTTGCTTGCGCTTATATTAGATTTAATTACAAGCATAACTTTAACTAAATTACGCTAACATAGAGTTAGGTTGGCCCGAGGGTTAAACCCAAACCAGACCCGACCTTATTGTCAGGATTGATTATTTTGTATCCCAAGCATGTGCTTCGGGTTGAAAAAATCGAGCTGAGATCAGGCCAGGCCGGGCCGGGTCAACAGGATTTTTTTGGCACCCCTACCCAACCTTGGCCCTTGAGCCAGTTCTGTTTTGACTCACCCTTAGGAGTAGTAAAACTCGGCCTGTTCGGCTCAGGCGGGTTGGGCCGTATGGGCCAAATTGAACCCACCCGTGGGCCATAGCCCAACAATGCTCGTTTTGCATTTTTTCTTTTGTGGGAAAGATGCTCGTTTTGCATCGACTAGCAGTGAATCACAGTAACTCTCACCTTTGCCTTCGGAAGCATCAACACCGCCACGGTTCCTTCTCTAATGATTCGTACATTTACACGACAGCTCAATTCTGTAAGTGCTTCTCTGTTTCTCCAACTCTGTAAACCCTAGCAGTTAAGTGATCGATTCATTCTTGATGTCTGATGGATACTTTATTTGCTCCTAATCTCTAAGTTAGGGATAGAGGATTGTTCTCTATTGCTCTTGGTTGCAAGATTGTGTATTTAATGATCTGATATTTCGAAAAACAAATTTGGTTATCTTTGATTGGAATTCTGGTGATTGTTTCTTCAGTATTTATGCAGAAGGAATCATGAAATTGCGCCTGCTCGTAGGTTCTCATCCTTCAATGGAAGAGGTAAGCGAATTTGGTGGATTTTCTTCTTTTTTCGCTTTCGCAGTTTTCTTCTTTCTAAGCTTTGAATCGTTGTTGTACAAAAATAATTAGAGAACCTGATAAGGAACTGCTTCCCTGTTGTGAGACACATTCCTTTCAAACCATTGCCAGGGTTGGTGAAATCGGGTGACTTCATATGATGATCAATCAAGTGTACACTACATTATATGCAATCCAATGATTTTTAACCTATTAGGTTTAATAACTTCTGTAACTATGCCTTAACATTCACCAAGCATTCTACTAACATTATCTCATCTAAGTGCAAGATTTAATTTTTCTTTTTTTTCTTTCCCCTGCCCCCCCCCCCCCCCATGCCTTTTCCAGTGCCCCATGAAGGGGTACAGAAAGTGTTGGTGACCTTGTGCTACTTTGTCATCTATTCAGATGGAATGGGCTATACTAGCATAAGCTGGGTGGTAACGGTTATCTGTATCCAAATGCATTGGCAATACATTGAATGTAGATAAGACAATATTTGCTATTAATTTTTCTTGAGATTCTGTAGATATCACATTAGTTGATTAAAATTTGTAGTTGCTGCATTGTCTGTTGAGAGCTACTGGAGGCTTGATGTGCATATTACTTGGTTCCAGATGAGCTTTCACTTGAGGAGGATGCGGAAAGGAAAATAGGATGGCTGTTCAAACTTATTTTTGCTGGGACTGCTACAGTTGTTGCTTACCAGTTTTTCCCTTACATGGGTATGCATATTGGTTTACTAGAACAATGGTTGCCTTTTCATGCTGCTCAATTGCTCTGCTTCATACTTTCCAAGGTTTTAGATTGAAGAAAATTTATTCTCTTTGATGATTCAGGTGATAATTTGTTGCAACAGTCTGTGTCTCTCTTGCAAGTCAAGGATCCATTATTTAAAAGGATGGGAGCATCCAGATTATCCCGTTTTGCAATTGATGGTATTTTCCATTTATATTTTTTTGAGTTGTGAATAATGACATACCATCATATTGTGGTAAATGGTGTTTTTTCAACAAACGTGAGGAAATGCTTGTTGCTGATTAGTTACATTGCAGTGCATTGTTTGAATTTCTGATCAACATGTTTCTGTTATACATCATCTTTCTCTAGATGAGAGACGAATGAAAGTAGTAGAGATGGGTGGAGCACAGGAACTTTTGAATATGTTAGGGACTGCCAAGGATGACCGTACACGGAAAGAAGCTTTGAAGGCTCTTGTTAACCTTTCACACGCAGGTCAGGATCAGAATTGACACTTGCATGCCTTTACACTGCCAATGAATGTTAATGTTCAAATGTCTTTTCCCAATTCTCCAGCAACATACATATTCATATCTCTGAGCATTTCCCCACCTTGTGCTCTTTGAAATTTTTTTTACTAGCATTGTATCCCCATATCAAAATTTTAGCCTAAATGGTTACTCCTTGAACTAACTATTAATTGTGCATAATTGATCCAAATTGCAATTATATGCCAGAGAAAAAGGTATATTGGAGTTATGCGTGCTTATCGTTGTTCAATTCAAAACTAAGTGATTTTGTTTTTAAGATTTTAAACGACAAAAATACCATACATAGGTAGCATCTAGAGATTGTATATGAGTTGGTGATAATTTATATATCATTTATGCAGAATTGTATCTTGAGGTAGAATATCCTAAATTCTCAACCCTCTATTTGATGTTTTACTCATACCTGCTCAGAACATGGTAAAATCGTTAGCACAGCTAGATTTATCTTGACCAAACTGCATCCTCTGAGAAGGATCCTTGGTGGAACTTTCTTCTATTGCAAGTTACCACCCTTCCTAACGCCAACTAGATCACTTAGCAATCATTATAACCAACCTAATATAGGGCAGGGTTGAAGTTAGTATCCAAGAGTAATAGTTGAGTGTAGGGTTACATTAGGATACTTACAGCTGTTAAGAGTTTTGTTTTAGTGTTTATTTGCTTTACTGAGTTTGTGTGAGTGATCAGAGGCCTTTTTACGGATCAAGTTAAGAAAAACAAATGGAGAAAAAAGATTGTAAGGAAAATTTCCTGTCTGATGTCGGAAGACCAAACCCTTTTGTTCTCATGAGCAAATGACAATAGCATTCATTTTTCATAATATCCTAAATTCAATGGAGCAAATACTTAAAAGTTAATCTCTTAAGGATAGAAGCATAGAAGTTAATCTCATTGTAGCGAGTACCGATCTTGTCTCCAGTTGACTTTCCTAGTTCCATTCTTAAGACCTGAGATTGTCTGAAAGCTAGTGGCTTGCAAAATAGTTTTACCATGCAGGTGAATACTCAAAATAATTTTACCATGCAGGTGAACATCTCATTGCTTGGAGGTGCATATATGCTACTTAGTGATAACTGGCGTTTAAGGATCCTGTGGTTGATTTTGTGGACTTGGCTACTTCTATTTCCCTCTAGGAGCAACCTTGTTACTTAACTTGAATTAGAAACTGCAGTGATGCCAAGAAGCATGTGATTTTATCCTTGTTACCACTCATGAATTGGAAATGCAGTACCACCAAGAAAATAAGTGTTTTAACTCTCTTTATGCAAGGGTTTACCCAAAAAAGAAGAAAACCTCTCTTTATGCAAGAACTAAACTTTGTTCTAAAAATTTACAGATGAAGCTGTCAGAGCGCTGCACGTGGCTGGGGCAATCTCAGTTATTAAGTCAACTCCAGATTCTAATGAGGATTCTGAAATCGTGGTCCACAAGAGCGACTTGCTGAAGAGGTTCCAAGATATGGAATGCGATACATCTTGAGTTTTAGTAGGTTGACAATAGTGGAAAGCATTCTCTGTTATGTCTTGGGCATTTTTCTTTTTCTTTTTTTGGGGTGGGGGGGTGTTCCAGATCTTAGGGAAATTCTAACAATGTATAAGCAGAGGAGTTATCAGTACATCTTTTTGCAAAAATAATTGAATTGTAAATTATCTGTGAGATTTATGATGATTATGATGTTCTGCTTGATTCAGGTTCCCAGATTTATAAAGATTGACCATTCAAAAGGAAAGAGGGGGAAAAAAAGAAGGAAAAGAAAAAAGAAAAAAAAGGGAGAATGTCTCACGATTTTATAGTGATATTCTTGACGTTCAATATCCTTCTGTTGACATGTCTTAGGGTTCCTGCTTACCTACCCCAACCTCTTGTTGCAAAAACTTTGCTGGAATCCTTTGCTGTAGCGAGTTCTGAACTTGCAAACAACACTGAAGATCTGCATTCGGAAGGTTGTGTTGTAATTCAAATTATGTTAATGGAACGATTAAGGCACCCCATCCCTATGGAGAAGTAAAAATCCTTTCACAACTGGTAATGCGATCAAACACTTGTGCGCCGTATTAACTATTTAATCCCATCGTTACTGTATAGGGTTACAACTTGGACTTTGGATCTCTGGTGGGAGTTGTACCAAGAAGAACTCCAAGTTATGAACAATGTTAAATCAAATGTTTAAATAAACTAATAATTACTAAAGGAATCATCGCATATTATAATTGGCCTTTGGTTATGGTATCCTATTTGTATGAAAACGAACTTTCAGCATTTTATATAGAAACAAGCATGGCCATCAATCTCCATTTTGGCATTACTTTTGAGTAAGGCATCTATTCATTGAGAGGACTGTGAGCAACTTGGGTGGTCTAGAACAAGCCCAAGCCAATCCTGAATATCAATCCCAAACCAGCATATTCCATTATCAACTCTTGGCTTTTCTACTAAACTTGTTCTGATTCTGGTCCACTACTTTGTTTTACACAACTATTGATGTTTCTTTTAATAATGCTTTATACTTCCAAATGATATCTTCCGGTGGGCAAGAGTGTTTCTCAAACCAGATGGTTTATTGTCCTGTTATCTACAACTGGGAACTCAGAGAAGCAGCCAAAATCACTTCACTCATGTGACTTATCTTGACCATTCAAAAACCAACAAATAATATCTACCTCACATACACTATCTTACCTTGCCCTCAAATATGTAATTTCAACTCATAAGGCCATCTTTAACCTGTGCATCTTAAGAGCCTAGAGCTGAAGGCTTCAATCTTCATCATCTACCATGGCCTCCTCTACAATTCTCAGGACTTCTTTCCTTCCCAAAAGATCAGAATGGTTTGCAGCCAACTCACACCAGTCAACCTCTCACTTGCAGCCTACTTCTGTGGCTTTCACTGTCCGCGCTGGTGCTTACTCTGATGAGCTTATCAAAACTGCGGTACTCATTGCTTCTTATCTCTTTCTATCTGGATAGTTTTTTTTTTTTTTTTTTTTTTTTTCTTCTTGCTACCACTTCATTAAGAATCAGCAACTTTCATATCACATAAAGCTAAAGTTGACTAGAGTAAGAAAGGTTTCTTAGCCAGAGATGCAAATGAAATTAATGAAGCACAGGTTATGAATCTTAGACCCACACAGGGAATCTAGGTTAGTCCATGTTTAGGGATGCAGGATTTAACCAACTGAATATGTGTAGTAACCAAATTCAGAACTATCTAGACATGTTCCTTTCACTGTTGCCTGTTTCTCCTCCACAAGAGAACAAATTTTCTTGAGGACTATAAAGAATCACAAGCTCTCTAGAAGTAACAGTTGCCTTAGTCATGGCTGGCCGTGACAGCCTTACAAATTTAATTTTCTGATTCAATAAACCATTCTATTACCATCAAATCTGAGCCTAACTGTCATGTATTTACAGAAAAGCATTGCATCACCTGGCAGAGGTATATTGGCCATGGATGAATCAAATGCAACTTGTGGAAAGAGATTGGCCTCGATTGGCCTCGAAAACACAGAGGCTAACCGCCAAGCATACAGAACACTCCTTGTCTCAGTTCCGGGTTTGGGCCAGTACATTTCAGGAGCAATCCTGTTTGAGGAAACACTCTATCAGTCTACAGTAGATGGTAAGAAAATGGTGGATGTTCTCAAGGACCAGAACATAATGCCAGGAATCAAGGTTGACAAGGTAAGGAAATGTATGAAACAATGAACCGATGACAAACTGCTACATGAAAATGAACCATATGCATGATCATAACAAAAGGCATGCATAGAGACATAAATCTCTGTATTAAAGTTGTTGGCCCCTTTGTCATGTTTATGATTCTATACCATTTTCATACGTAGGGACTGGTGCCACTGGCTGGATCAAACGATGAATCATGGTGCCAAGGACTCGATGGTCTGGCATCTCGTTGTGCAGCATACTATGAGCAAGGGGCACGCTTTGCCAAATGGTGAATACACATAAAAGCTTTAGGAGTAACATCCTACTTTTTACTTCTACACTTCTATATGCAAATGCTGATTCTTGTTGTTGATCATATGCTAGGCGAACTGTTGTCAGTATTCCAAATGGGCCATCAGCGATTGCAGTGAAGGAAGCTGCCTGGGGGTTGGCAAGATATGCTGCTATTGCACAGGTAACTCAGACCCTTCAGTTCATTTCTGTTTCCACATTTTAGAGTCCAATGTAGCTAGACAAGGAATCTAGAAAGAAAAAAATAGCAACAGACTGATACACTGAACTGCTCTCACCTTCTGTTTTCTTTCTGGTCCACAAACAACTGGGGGTTGTGAACTTTGAACTTTGGCAACTGGCAAAGGTCATGGTGTTCACTGATGCACTATCAACCACACCTAGCATTTTAGTAGATAAACCACAGAATGAGGATGCAAAGATACAGAAACTTATCAGTCCATGATTTATCAAAATTTCAAAGACACTGAAAAAACATTCATTAGAAAAGTACCATATAATCCTCTTAATGGAAAATTCGATCCCAAAAAGGAAAAATGTGAATGTTAGACATCAAAAAAATCTGATGATTTCACTGGTTCAATAAACTAAACTTGCTTAAAAAGATGTCCAGCATAAAGAACAGAGCACTTCAGTTTACATGAACAAGGATATGCTAAACCGTGACTTGTAACTTTAACAAATCAAATAACTTTAGCTTAAGATAAGTTATTTTCTAAGAATGGAGACGAGGGAATCATGCATGGCGGTACTTTTGTTTAGAGGAAGATGTAGGACTAACTAGTTAGTTCCTCATTTTGTTGATGTAGGATAATGGTTTGGTTCCAATAGTTGAACCTGAGATTTTACTGGATGGAGAGCATGGAATTGACAGGACCTTTGAGGTTGCCTTGAAAGTGTGGGCAGAGGTTTTCTTCTACATGGCAGAGAACAATGTTATGTTTGAAGGGATTCTGCTCAAGCCCAGCATGGTGACACCCGGTGCTGAATGTAAGGAGAGAGCCACACCAGAGCAAGTTGCTGAATACACTCTGAAACTTCTTCATAGAAGGATTCCCCCTGCTGTCCCAGGAATTATGGTATGCTTATCTTGACATTCTTCATATTTTAATTGTTTCAAAATAGAGGGGGCAAAAACATTAAAAAAAAAAATGAAGAAAAAAGAACTTCTATTGAAAGTTTACCTTGTAACTGCTTTTCTTTTTTCTTTGGCAAAATAGTTCCTTTCAGGTGGCCAATCAGAAGTCGAAGCAACTTTGAACTTGAATGCTATGAACCAAGGAGCAAACCCATGGCATGTTTCATTTTCTTATGCAAGAGCACTTCAGAACACATGCCTGAAGACATGGGCAGGAAGGCCAGAGAATGTGAAGGCTGCACAAGAAACTCTCCTTGTACGAGCAAAGGCCAACTCCCTAGCACAACTTGGAAAGTACACAGGTGAAGGCGAGTCAGAGGATGCCAAGAAGGGGATGTTTGTCAAAGGATACACATACTGAGTTCCTGAACCTTGTAGCTCATGGGTTTTGATGCAACTGTTTTGTCATAACCAAAGAACATGATTGGGACATCTATAAACTAGCAATTTCCCTAAACCAAGGGCATGCTGATGCCATGTTAGCACTTGGCAGCACAAGTTCATGAACATTAATGTTGGAGAAGCAAGTTGCGAACCAATGTGAGTTGTTACCGTCATAGACAGTCATTACATGAGCTTTATATTAAAATCTGATAGAAGACTCTTCGAGTCAATTCTAAGTATCATCATTTTAGACCAAATTATATGCTGAAAATATTTGGCAATCAAACCATGAACAAGGATATTAAGTTATAATACAGCAGACATCATGAGTTCTAGAAGGGATGAGAGTGTAACTTTAAAAAGACTGCACCCTATATTACCTAATGAGTTGTTGGTTTTAAACCCAACTATTTTCATAGCTAACTAAGAATAAGGACAAAGTTGCAGAGGAGGGTGTGAATGAATTAGAAAAAAGAAGAAAAAAATGACTGGAACAAAAAGGAGGAAGTAAGAGCAGATTTTTCTTTTCTTTTTTTTTTTCGACAGAAATTTTTAAGATCCATGAGGGAACCAACGGAAGGTTCAACAAAATAGAATTTCTTTTTCTTTCGGTAAACAGAAAAATTCTAATTCTAACACTGCAACACTTGATAGTATATTCCATATGATGCAATTTTAGTATTTAGCACTCTAATTGCTTTTAATCCAACATTGGAGTTCTGTAGTAGAATTCATCTGTCTCTAATTGCAGAGTTTGATTAGGGTTTAAATTTCAGTTTCAGGTTCACTGAGGTTGGGTTGCTTCTTTTATTTGAATACTTCATTTAATTTGACAAGAGATCCTCTTGAAAACAGTGTTGTCCTTGTTATACAGTGATCAGAAAATAAACAACTTGAATGAACCAATGTTAGCCACTGGTCCCATCAAGAGAGCTTTTCATACTGAGCGGAATTAACTTAACTCTTGAAGAAGCTTAAGGTACTAGTAAGCCATTGAATTACATAGATGGCTTCAACGAACATTCTTAATGAGAAATTTAAAGAGTACAACAGTCTTAAGATCTTGCAAGTTCACACTTAATGCTCTAATTTAACTGCTGGAAACAGACTAAAAATTGTCTCAAATGATGACTCAACTTTGTCTTCGCAGGCTTTGAGGATCATTTGATGGCATGGTGTAGATGTAGTAGCCCTCAAGCGAGTCATAGAAGAGCTCGCCATTGCAAAATACATTAGTTTTCACTATATTCCATGACTTGAAACCAAAAAACAGAAACCTCTGCCACATCATGTAATGGGAATGGCACTAAATTGAGAATTGTGTTTTCAATTTTTCTCTTCAAAAGCAACAACAGATATAGTCTGGCACATTTTGAAATAATGAAGCAATCTAAAATTTATTGACCTATTCTCAGCAGTGATTATCAGAAGCCTCTTGCTTTTACACTAAATGATTTTCTTAGCACCCCAACACTTAATTCAAAAATACCAAGCAATAAAATCACCACTACCTACCTAAATCGGATGACTAACAGAAAAAGAAAAGACAGTAGGGAAAAAAAAATTCTTTACAGTTGTACCTAATTAAGCATGAGGAAGGGGGTGGCGATTTAAGGAAAATGCACCAAATCATGGGCAAAAGAACATCTTCCTGTGCCTCAATGGTTGGAAGTCCTCTATCTCCCACCACTCGTATAGCAGCAGTTGTTCAGTTACTAATGCCCAGCAGATGCCGTAAACGGCTAAGCTTCTCCGGTGCCGGCTCACTCTTCAGATATATGCCAAATAAATCGGCAAGTTCCTCCAGCACCTCCCATGATAGGGGTTCGGCAGGCACAGCTTTGTCACATGCTAACATGTCATTAAGAGAGGAGACCTGCACCCACAAGACAAAAGTCAAACTAAGCCTTAGATGTAGCTGGGTAAAAGCAAAACTCACTAAGAGCTAACAATGGTCATCTAACAGCAGCAGGCTACTCAGTTCATACCGCTTCTTGATGGTTCCTCTGCCGTAAGAATGCCACAGCCTGAATCAATGAGTTGGACAGCCTTGTCTGAGCAAGCTCATGAACAACTTTTTTCGCTTTCTCAGCATTTATACTAAGATCTATTGGAATCTTCTCATATACTTCCTCCGCATCAAACTCCCCAGTTCCCGATGAGAAAATCTCGTCAACAGTTTTTTTGAAGAGGTTCTCTCGTAAGCTTTCCAAGATCATATTTTCCAATTCCACATTAGCTTCTTTAAGTTCCCGAATTTGCTTTATATTAAGCCTTCCTTGACTGATAGCAGTTTCAATTGCAGCCGCCATCTTAGTTGTTGTAATACTCTTTATAATTTTTTGTGCATACTCTAGTGGCAAACCTACCTGCTTCTGTACATCACTAAGCTGCTCAATTCTGGACTTTGTAAGCTTCCCATCAGCTAAAATCACTTCTGCTTGTTGCCTGAAATCCTGCTCAGAAAGACTCCTATGAACTCCAACAATCTCCTTACCAGTCATACCTAATATCCCACTAAGCTGGTTTAGTAGCAGATACTCAGAGTTTTCCCGCTTTGTGGTGATTTGGACTCCAAATGGAATACTAGTGACCTCTCCAGTGTTGCAGAAAAACAAGTATGTCTTATAAAGATCAACCCTATCCCTTTCTGGTAGGTCATCCTTTAGAGTTATCTCTGTTTGACCAGGCTTCCCTAGCTTTGCTTCAAGCTCCTTACTGGGCCTTGTTTTCCTCAGACTCTGAAGGGATTCCCATTCCTCTTCTTCATCTACTTGTTTCTCTTCCTCCTTGACTGGCTCTTGTGGGGCAGTATCGGTGGGTTCTCCCCTGATATCTGCAACTAATTCAGTAACAACCAAGGTGTTAAATGCGATCATCTTCTTAAGCTCTTTACTGGCTGCAGTACGGCCACCAGCTGCTCGTGCTCGTTGTATGTAGTTCATAAAAATCTTTCGCACCTACATCCACATATGGAGTACAGAAAGCATAAGAATTGGATACATAATATTCTTTGGAGGTTCACATGCCTAACTACCATACAATCGTCTAGTCCAACAGGGTCATGCACTTGATGCCATAAATGGACAAATGAAGTCACAAAACTAATGTGAAAGTGAAACAAACCTAACTTGATACATGATTCTAATTATTAGATATAGTATATTGAGTTCAATGATTGAGGGCAACTCAATTATATAACACAGGACATGTCTCATCGCTTAGGAACAAAAGACAATAAACAAAGACACATACAAAGTAGTAAAAGATCCAAATAATAATCCATGGAAACAACATCTAGAGAAAGACTGATGATACTCACTGCTCGGCTAGCAATGGCCATGGCAAGTTCCCTTGTTAAGCGTAAACCATGTGCAGCCTTTCTTACAGAGGCTCTGACATCAGGATCATATCCATCAACACCAGAAGCAACTGCATCCCTCACAACCTGAAATAGGACATAATATTTTAGGGTCAAACCCAATAAAAGAAGCCAGCATTAGACTGGAAGGATTCCATCCAAATTCCAACTGATACAGAATTAAAATGAATCAAGAGGAAGGCTACAGACTCGAAGAAATGACAATAGTTAATGTCAGACACAACAAAAATAGGGAGCATTCTGCACACACACATAAAATAATCAACATAATAGTTCACCTTTTCAAACAGACTGCCACATATATCAGCTTGTGCTGCTTCCACAGTGGATTGAGAAATGCAGAGCATAACTCGTAACCGCAACAACATAGCAACATCCTCCTCGCTCAGTTCTCCATCAGCAACAGATTGCTGAAGCTTTTGTCGATAAATTTCTGAGATGAAATGAAAAAGAAAAAAAAATTCTTAGCAAGGAGATCGGATTTTGGTACTAAGAAATATAAGGACGCTACAGAAACAGCCAATGCCAAATGGTACTTTGCCTTTCCTACAGCAATAGCCCTATGCAAAATTTTATAATTGTTCCAATTACAAAAACAAAAGTATTAGTATAATTACTTGACAAGAACAATAGAATATTTTAAAAACACATTAGGCAACTTTTGTAAGATACAGGAAGAAATCTAAAAGCAAATAATATCTCTTGCCCATAAAGGGAGGCGCCCATACAGATAAAATAAATAGGATTTTCAATGGTTAACTTGAGATAATATAGCTCTGAGACACAAAATACCTTTGTGGATCTCACTGGCCTTCTGTGGATCAAAGTGTAATTCATCACAGAGGTTCTGAAGGAAGGCTGCTTTGCTGTCTGCAGCCTCCAAATCACCACCAGAAACAGACTGTGAAAGACGTCTACGGTAGACTTTTGAGGTAATTTCCTCCATAATCGCTTCCGCCTCACGTTTGCCAAGACCAAATACATTCTTCAAATGGCTCAAAGACACAAGCTACATAAACAAAAAAAGGGAGGAAAACAAGTGTTAAGATCCATGCCACAAAAAAGTTATGGTAAATTTAAAAGAGATTTTCAGGATGTGATTTAAGCAAACCAAGTACTATCAATAAAAGGCAAGTCTAACATCCACCTAGTTTGTGCATGGTGGAAGTAAGGGATTACCAAATTACTATAAATCTCTTTGTAGAAGGGTGTTGGGAAATTACTTGCAGGGAATTATCCATGACCTCATGCATCGAATCATCCACAAATCTATTTTAATAAATTATAATGTCAAAATTCAACAAGACAGATGACTATGACAATCAGTAACTCTCTCTAGCTTCCTTAATACTCCCCACTTCTTTCTCACATAATCCGCTCACTACCAAGACACAAGCAATGTAGAATTCTATAAATAGGATGATCTCTCAAACCCCAAACAAGTCAAGCTTTGAACAGACAGATCACCTAAGTGTTCAACAAGTCAAGTCAGTAAGAAAGTTATTTGCTCCTTCTCTTGCAGTTAAGGAACAATGACTTGTAAAGCAATACCAGGCATCCTAAATGCATCTGCCTCCAATACGTGGAAAAGGCAAAGCCTCTGAATCATTCCTTAATATTTTCTTTAGTACTTATGGCTTTGAAATGAAATGCTACAAAAGGATGGCATTAACAAGTCTAAACAGCAACTACACCAAAAGAAGAGGAGCTGGCAGACCATAGTTGTCAAGGTGTCGCCTAGGCGACGCCTTGGCGTCCTGGCGGAGTTTGAGGGGATGAGGCGAGAAGTGCCTCATGTGGAGTCCATAAGGATGTCGCCTCAAACGCCTCGGACCCTAGGCGACCGCCTTTGTGGATTTTAAAAACCACCATATTTTTATTCCAAATCAAAGGCCAAAAGAAATTAGATTCCAATTGGGGATCATCTAATGGTTGAGTGCTTATTATAAGTTTTACATGAAATACATGGGATCAAAGAAAAAAGAAACCCTGAGAATTTCACTCGAGACTCTTCACTCTTGCGAGCCCTAAGCCCCTAATCTCTCATCGTCTCTGCCTCTCCCTCTGCTACTCTCTTCAGCGTCCACTTGATCGACAACGAAATCAGCAACTCCGGCAACAGTCATCGACTTCGGTGACAGCCAAAAACATCACCAGCAACAGCCAGAGATGCTGTTACTCTCTCAGCTTTTCATTTCTTCTATCAATGCCTGCTACTATCTTCCAGAGTTCCACTCGATGGACGGCAACATCCAGCGACTCCGGCGACATCCAGCTACTCCAGCGACAGCCAGAAACATCACCGGCGACACCACTATACTCTCTTTTTCAGTTTGGGAGGTCCAAAATTGATCGACGCTTGCTGCTACTCTCTTACTTCTTCCCCCCCCCTCATAGGCTCATACGAAAGCCACCGTAGTTGCAGAGCTTGCAGTGACCAAGTTGCAACGGCTTCCGGTAACTTTGGTCACCATCTCAAGCGACGGTATGTCGCCGGAATGCTTTTTTTTTTCTTTTTGCATTGTAACAATGTTATAAGTTGCTACTTTTAATTTCTGTTTGGATATTGTTATCTGATTAGATAGTTACATGTCAAGTGTGCCCTATTTGACTTACTCCTCTGTTATTCTGGAATTTTGGTTTTGATTTCCTCTTGGTTTAAGTCTGCATTGGCTGTTTCCCGTTTTTGTTATTGTTTAGGCTTAAAGTTATTTGGGCAGTCTTTGGTAAGTGTTTCTTTCTGCTTTTCAGTGTTAGTATAGAGGATGTTGCAGCCATTATGTCTTCTTTGTCATGATTACTACTAATTTGGTAGATCTGTAATTCAATACAAATTCCTCTTATTCTCTTCATATTTTTACTGCAAGAGAATCTGGATTGCTGTTTTTTTATTGGACTACGCTTATACAATTGCTTGATTGATTGTTGGATCTAGGTGAGGTTTCAGCAATGATTGTATTCTCATAGAATGATAGAATGGCATTCAACCATAATTATTTGCTCATCTATTCCTTTGACCAAGTTCTATTTGTCTAGTGTCTATTTGTTTTGCTCATGCATCTATGTGTTTACTATTTAGTTACATTTTATCGTATCTTGATTCTTGTTAATGATAGTATGATACTTGGAATTTATTTAGGACTTACTATGTGTGGTTTGTAGTATGTTGGATGACTTGAGGTAGCTAAATGGCTAATATTAATTTTTTTTTATTATATATAAGATAGGTTTATAATGAATTAATGTATGAGATGTACACTAAAAAGTAAAAATTTCACTTAAAACGCCTCGACCACCTCAAAAGCGCCTCGGAGGGCGCCTCATCGACTCAACTAGCTAAACGCGCCTTGCATCGCCTCGTCGCCGTGACAACTATGCTGCAGACTATGGAGGTCTGACCAAATTGTTACAGGCTCAAAAATCAAAGTATGCTAAAAACATTGGATGATTGAGTGGCACCCAAAAATAGCTAACACAAATAAATTTCACCCCTTTATTCATGTTGCCATATTGGATAATCTCAATACTCCATAGTTTGGAGATATGTTAGTTGACAATAATTCATCAACACCTAGGGGATGTTTGGCAAATTGGACACCTTAGTGATGACCTATATCAGTAAGGATGGTTTTGGGAATACAAATGATCAGTTGTCAAGGCAGCAGGTGACCAAAGGCAGCAGAGGGGAGTCTAAGCACTTAGGCAACAAGGCGCCTCACCTAGGAATTCAAGGCACCTTCATGTTATTAGAGTTGGTCTAGGAGTTGCTCCCATAAGTGATAAGCTACCAGAAAGTCGTTTGAGGTGGCATGGCCACGTTCAAAGGAGGCCTTTAAATGCCCCCGTATAGAAAAGTGATATAATCCAAATTGAAAGAACTAGGAGAGCTAGAGGCAGACCTAAGATAACCTTAAGAGAAGTGGTGAAAAAGGATATGCATAGGCATAGCTTAGGCCTTCTATCTAGCATGACCTCAAACAGAATTGATTGGAGGGCAAAAATCCATATAGCCAACCCCATTTAGTTGGGAAAAGGCTTATTGTTGTTGTTTGTTTGTTTGTATTTCATATGCAACAATATGTATCCTATATCATCAAAAAACAGTACTTGACACATCAACTCATCATATATCAACATTAAGACTCATCCAAAAAAAGTAATCAAATATCAACATTTAGCCACACCAAGTCATCAACAACCAATATTAAACAACACAGTCATCAAAATCAACATAGAATTAGAAGAAATAAAAATTGAAGGAGCAACCTATTGGAAGTCTGAAACACAGACAGTGTACATTGGTTTATACAGTTCTTGGAAATGGTCATTGTCTTGGTACATTCAAATATGCAATCAGGCATAGGTTTAATTAAGAATAATAACGTTAATTTTTTCATTAATTTTTCCTCCAAAGAGTACTAAGAAGGTGAGAGTCCACAATTATTTGAAATTCATTAACATACAATTTAAAGTCTTTTACAGATTTAGTTTCACATTAGGAAAGACGATTTTCCTTTTAAACATCATTGATGGACAAATTTTGAATTGAAGATTTTAATAGAGAATGATGGCCGCCATAAGCTCCGTGTCTCCTGCTCTCCTCTTTGATTCCTTCTTCAATTTCTGTTTTTCATCTCAACCTAACTCTATTCCTAGTTTCCCTATTTTTCCTAAAATTGAATTTTGAGCGCCCCCCCCCCCCCCCCCCAAAAAAAAAACCCCATTTTCTGAGTTTCTGAGCGGTACAAACAGAGTAGAGAAAAGCTTGCTGTCAATTAAGCATTGAAGAATGGTTCTGAGAGTTAGAACAAAGGAAGCTCATCTAAGCACTTAGGCAACAAGGAACCTCACCTAGGCATTCAAGGCACCTTCATGTTAATTTTTCATTTCAGTTTTTCATCATATATCAACATTTAGCCACATCAAGTCACCAGAAACCAATATTAAACAACACAAAGTCATCAAAATCAACATAGAATTAGGAGACATAAAAAACTGAAGGAGCAACCTATTGGAAGTCTAAAACAGACAGAGTGTACATTGGTTTATACAGTTCCTGGAAATGGTCATTGTCTTGGTACATGCAAATATGCAATCAGGCATAGGATACTTAAGAATAATAATGTAAATTTTTTTCACTAATTTTTTCTCTGAACTCTGAAGAGTACTAAGAAGGTGAGTCCACAATTATTTGAAAGTCCTTTACATAGCATTTAAAGTCTGTTTCAGTTTTACTTTCACATTAGGAAGAGGATTTTCCTTTTAAAGGGGGAAATAACCCCATCATTGATGGACAAATTTTGAATGAAAGATTTTAATTGAGAATGATGAATGCCATAAGCTCCATGTCTTCTGCTCTCCTCTACATCCTTCTTTGATTTCTCTTTCTCATCTCAACCTAAGTCCATTCCTAGTTTTCCTGTATTTCCTAAAATTGAATTCTAAGCCCCCCAAATCCCCCTTTTCTCAGAGTTTCTGAGCTGTACTAACAGACTAGAGAAAAGCTTGCTGTCTGTTAAGCATTGAAGAATTGTTCTGAGAATTGGAACAAAGGACGTTTTCTCCAAACAACTCAACCCCCTGGAGCTCTTTGGCTTGAATTGCTCCTTTCACTGTGAGAATCAAAACCATAACCAGATTGACTTCCTCCTTCCTGACAGACCTGTGTTGCAGGAATTTTGCTCTAATCTTCCACCACTTTATGGATTTCTACTTGTGTGGAATCAGCAAAGCTAGGTTAGAGATACTACGCTTGAAGTTTTAGACTCGTCCGACTGCTGGAAGAGTTAATTCCACTGAAGCTTCCTCAACCATTTCTAAATTTCTGAATTACTCTTTAAGGTTGAAGAACAAATATGTTTATGAAATTACAAGAACACCATCGTTATTTATACAAAATCCTTTTATCTTCATTGATATTATTCTGTTTACCCCCACTATAAGTATTTCAGTTCCAAGATTCCACCTCTACCCTAACCCACGTTGAACCCCTTACTTTTAAGTTGTGATAAGTTACAATCTCCATTACATCATGTTAACTACAATTCTGCCATCCTTATTATAAGGTTTGCTTATTCAAAAACTCTGCCACTGGTTTGTAAAACTTCAAAATATTTTTTGTTGTGCCACTACTGCTTATGAATTGAGATTTCTAAAACTTGGGTAGGCCGGTGCAATTTGAGGAGTAACCTGACCCAGACCAGAATCAATATGCACTGTGTTGACCACCTCTCTACTTTGCACCGAGATATTTTATTTCTTTCACATCGTACATCTTACAAACCCAACACAAGTGAAGTGTATTTTGTCTGAGTGTGTCTCCAAAACTTGCATAGAGGGCAATAGAAGCACACACAAAAGAATCAACAGAGCGGTCATTTTGCATTTTATGGGGGAAATGTGTATGACAATGATACAAAATGCCGTTAAGGAAATTTGGTGCCATAATATTTGAAGTTCGAAAGAATCAATCTTACAACGAATATGTAAAATAAATTCGTAATACCAGAAGTCGGACTTTCAAGTTAACCCAAAAAAGAGAATAAAAAAAGTCAGACTTTCAAAGTTAACGAAAACTAAGTTATTTCTTTGTAACTAGAAGTTGGAACTTCACGGTTAAAGAAAACCCTCTATGTTAGAGCACAGTATAAATGTCATCAACACATAAGCAGATGGCAACCAAATCCACAGAGAAAGTTGAGAGAGTATACCTTATTTTCTTCCAACCGTCCACTTGACAAAGATTCTACCACATAAGCTCTATAGAGGAGCTTCAAGTCATCCATACTTCTGTCACCATCAAACACACCACCTATCCCAGAGAAACAAGGAAACCGTAACTTACTCTTAGTACGCATAAGTAACAGAAAGCTCCATTCAGTCAGAAGTAGCATGCCTCCTACCTATTAAAGAAACAGGTCCAACCCCAGGAGCAAAACATTCAGCTTCAGGATGTTGGCTTAATGACACAAGCAAATTATTAAATGCCAAAATGTCATCAACAGCTTCCACCAGCTCTGTTGCTCCCCTGCAGGAAACCATAACTGGATGATATCAATGTTTTGTACACTCAGTTAATCTTCATTATTTATTCAATAAGCTCATTATAAATGCTCCAAGGAGAATTAGGCTACTCCACTGAAATACTTCTATTTTGATAACATTCTCATGCATTACAATGAACAAGATATCTTCTACCACTTATAGAATGAGACAGGGGGCCGCCCCCCCCCCCCGCCCCCGCCCCCCCCCCCCCCCCTTTTTTGAAATAGAAAATCCTTGGTTTTCTCCATTCTCTATCTTTAAATGTGAGTACCCTATTCTCCAAAAATTAAAAATAAAAATTTAGATAAAGATGATGGGTAAAATGTCTTAATAATCTCTATCTAATGGTTTCATTCATCCCTGTTTTAAGGATAAAGGTTAATTCATAATCTAACGTAAAGACTAGTCGATCATTTTTTTTTTTTTTTAAAGGGCTCTACATTAAATATATTTATTATGAGTTTTGGTTGCAGGGGGTGCTATTCCCCCTCCCCCCCTTCACCCCCCCCCCCCCCCTTTCCACCCCCCCCCCCCCCCGGAAAAGAAAAAAAAAAAAAGGGGAAAGGGACTAGGATCAAAAGGGCAAGAGCTTGGAACATCAAAACTCAACAAAGAACAACTTTAAAATGATGAAGCCATTTTTCATTGGTGGCTCCAGGAGGGTGGATGTCTGCAGGTGGGAGGTCATGGTCCCCAAATTAGTGGATTGATCAATCATAAGGTCCCCAGCATTTTTGCCACTTTCCAGCTAGAATTCTAGCTGGCAAAGTGTTAAAATGAAGCTCAGAAACTCTAGGAACATGGGAAGGGTGAGTGCTGAGTGCACAGAGTAACATTCAGCTGTAAAGTACAATGATAAATGAACATAATGGAGGACATATGCTGAATTCAGAACTGAAATTTCACCCGCTGCTGATTGAGACCACTCAACAGATATTTAACAGTTTGAACTGCCAAATAAGCTTCAATGTGTCCCAAATGCAGTATGATGTCAAAAGAGAGATTCTTTTCAGTGGTGTGGCTGGAAGAGTTATTCCACCTTCATAGTTTTGCTCCTCCTAAGGAATGAAGATGCATACACGACTACACAACCTCAGGGTACGATTGAAACATGAATTAAAATAATAGGTGTCATACACTGCTCTTGTCCTGGACTTCGGAATATTGAGTGCCTTGGAAATGTTCTCCTCAACCAGTTTTCTTGCATGCTCCCGGAACATGTCTGCAGCAAGCTGTGAAAAAACAAAACCTACTGCATCTATAAAGGTTGATAAAAACTGAAATCTATAGAAAAAATTTCCAAGTCCTCATATTAACCAGCCTACAAGAATGCCTACCTCCTCAGAAAGTTGATATTGATGGAGTGCTTCCCTCAGGCTAACAAGCTGATGTTCATCAATTTCTATACCCCAAAAAAAAAATTCAAATTTTACATTTGAACAGCAAATGAAGATTGTCATGCACAGACAAATAAACAAGCTAAAAGATGCTTGCCAGAATTATAAACCAAAAATTACTGTTTTATGTACTACTTAAGCTAAAACAAACTAATCGAATAACAAAGTAATAAACAAAGGTACAGCCCAATAAAATATTTCTCTTTCATGGATTTCTCTTCTTTTCTTTTTGAAACAAGTAAAATTGAATGAATGAAGTAATTCTATTTCACTACAGCAACAGCCAATCAAATGAACCAAAAATCACTTTATTCATCACATTAAGGTTCCTTGAATCACCTCTGCTGACTGAATTTAGCTTCATCGCGTAGAGTCTTTGGGCATTGTCCCGGACAGCAACCTCAACCTGAATGATGAAAGAAATGAAAGAACTAGGCTTTTAGTAGCAATAAAAATATGAGCTCCAAGCAGCTTGCAACTAACTAAGTCAGTATACAAGACTTGCCAAACAAAAAAATTATCTGGAAAACTAGAAGATCACAGATTGGCCTTCTTAAGTGAATTTACATATTCCTTCGATTTCCATGTCAGAAAAATACAACAATTGAATACCAAATACAGCTCTAGCAAAGAATAAAGAGTTTGAAATATTATAAGAGAGTTAAGAATAACATCACTTGATGATGAATAATGCAATACCTGAGAATCAGTAACCTTGAACACACGCTTCCATGGTAAAAGGAATGTTGATGCTTCCCCAAACACGAGTGTGGAAACATAAATTAGCTTCTGAAATGCCTGCACTGGAGACTCACTAATAATGGTCAAACTTCATATCATCTCTCAAGTCCCAATGCAATAACAATCTTTTAAAAACCAATATAACAAGTCACAAAACCTACTCGAAGCTGCTCTATACTATCATCACGATCACCACTTTCCAGCCTTTGCCTGAAGATACGCCTCCCGATCTAAGCATTAAGCACATAAAACTCAACCAACGAAGGAATAAAATACGAGTACCATACAATGATGATAATGATAATAATAACCAAATATATATACGCTAGCTACCTCCATGTGCACAGCAGCTGCATCTGGATCATCAATGCCAAGAGCATTCTTAAATTTCACAATAGTATCTACTTCATTGCCTTTAAGATTCCCACTTCCAGGTGGAATAACAGAAGATACAAACCTAAACAGACAAAACACTAAGATCATATTAAGGATATCCACAGTAAAAAGCCAGACAGTTGGAGGAGTCCGAATACAAAATCATGCAGGATTGGAGAATGCAAGGAACTCAGGTCATTCAAAACAATATACTTGTTAATACTAGTATTAAAAGCTTGTTTTCATTTTTATATAAGAAAATAAATAAAAAATGATAAAAGCAAGAGAACAATAGGACACTGGGACTTCTCTTCTAGATACTAGATAATGATTACATAATCAAAAGTTAATATTGGTACTAATACATGAGGATTATAATAAACCTTGGTGAATCTTTCCTTAATAGCCTCTGAGATAGGCATGCTTACATAGCCCACCATTATGAGCCACAAGGAGATTGAGCTCTTCAGAGAAAGAGCCACAAAGGAAAGTATACACCTATGGATCAGCAATGTGTCCAACCAGAAACCCATCTCAAGTTCTCAACCACATGGCCTAAGAGAAAAGTAGAAAATTTTCAACCATCTAACAACCTTTACACATCCATACATGGAAAAAGTAGGTTGAGTCAAATTAGTAGATAGATAAGATGGAGGCATGGCATGTCTATAAAGTCTAAGGTCTTTAGACAATTAAGAGATGCTTCTCTTAACTAGGCATTGTGAAGGAACCCATTATATAACCTCTGATAAGAGAGTAAACTTATGGTGATCATGAAAGCAGATCAGCGTTCCAAAAACATTAGGTCATGGAAAATGCCTGACGTCTTAAGCAGCATTGGCCCTCCAACTAAGAAATATATACTTCATTTTTTACAAGTTGAAATAGGTTTATAACAGTATATCAACAAATACTGGGCATCTGCAGCTGATGAAATAATGAATGTCAGACTTACCGGCTATACAATTCACAAAGCTCCGCATTGAAGGCCTTGTCTTGTTTGCTAACCCCATATCTGAAAGGTCCGAAAAAGCAAACTGAAAAGGCAGAGAATGAAAGAAAAAAAAACAAAACCATTGGACTCAATTAACAAGCTAAGGGAACTCAAGGCAACGAAATTGCTGAAGAAAAGGCACAGAAGCAGGCTGAACGTGATGCCGAGAGAAAGGCGAGGAAGGCCGCAGAAAGAAAGGCGTCAGAGGTCAACCCTAAGGAGGTTGATGGCTGCGGAGAAAGAAACTGTGAAACCAGACGCTCAGGAGCAAACCATCCATGTGCATGATGCCAGTGGCGATGAACACATCAAGCCTACGCCAATAGCAATCAGCACTCCGGCCTTGGTCTTAGAGGAAATGGAATCCATTTTTCCGTAGAGGTTGGAAGGAGGCAGAATATTTTTCTCCATTCCCAAAATACAAAATAAAAAATCCATAATCTCATCACAGGCCCCGCAGAAAAAAAGGCTTGAATACCCAAAACTTCTTCACGGGGCTCTGACGAATCTGATAATGTTGGTTAATACAACCCATGAGTTCCCACAAGTATATAAACTAGAAACGATCAGCAGAAGACAATGTAATAAACTTACTTCTTGACTATCCCTTCAACATCTTCCCTCGCTAAAGCTCCAGGATCATCAGAACTAAACACAAAATTATGCAAATCCACGGCAGCAACCTCCGGTAAGCAAGCATTTAACGCATAGAAGACAGCACCACCAGCGGTGGCAAGAGCAATGGCACCACCCAATCCCGTATTTCGAGACCCTCCAATCCGATATCCAAGCCCATAACCAGCAGCAAGAACACCAGCACCAGCCACGACGATTACCGAACTCGCTATACCAACGGGTGACAACCCTCCAGCGAGTAACTGGAATCCTGTGAGCTCCTTCTTACCCCCAAAGATTTCCGAATTCACTTGATTGCTTTCTTGCGTTGCATCCTCGGCGGAACTTCGAATCACAGATACTCCATGTGGGCGTCTTCTGCTGGTTAAAGAGTTTCTGGGGTTTCTTATAGGTTTTATGAATTGAGAAGGAGAGAAGAACAATGAATGAGAGGAACTAAAAGAAGACGAAGAAGAATGAGTAGAAAGGAGAAGAGAATTTCTGGGGTTTCTTATAGGGTTTATGAATTGAGATGGAGAGAAGAACAATGAATGAGAGGAAATAGAAGAAGAAGAAGAAGAATGAGAATGAAGGAGAAGAGTGTGATTCATTTTTCCAAATTCTCCTCTGAAGAGGAAAACGAAAAGTAGGGTTTGGGAATGATGAACCGTGAAGACCTACAGCGACGGCTTCACCAGAAGAGAAGATGGAGATGATCAAATGGCGGCATTGAGCAGAAGCAAAACGAGAGGTTATTTTTTTGGTTGTTTAATTTTCCCTTTTTCGGAAAGACTCAAGTGCCTCTTTAATGACCCAAATGTCCTTCACAATATTTTAATTACGAGACCTTCCAAGAAAAGCGGAACCCGCCACAATTTGAGTCGATTTTCGCGGCAAATCTTTTCCAATTTTTCTTTGTTTTTAAAATATTTTTAATATTTTTACTTATTTTTTATTAAATATTTTTCTCACTTTTTATTACTTATTAATTACTCTTAAAAAAAACAATAAAAACCTTTTCCTAAATTCTATCTTTTCTTCAACGATTTATTTCCTTTTTCTCTATTAAAATTTTTGAGAGAAGTTAATCATACTATTATCTAAAAGTTAGTAATTTAAAAAATGGCAATCTTTAGTTAAATAAAATGATCATATTTTCTATTTATAATGACAAACCAGAAAGCTATTAAAAATTTTAATTATAATTTTTTATAAGGTTAAAATTGTCCATTTACTTTCATTTGTTCTTTAATTAGACAAAATGATCCTATTTTTATTTAAAAGGCTACCCACAAAGCTATATACATAAAGAATTTAATTTTCTTATAAGGTTAAAATTAGCCCATTCAATTTTAGTTGTATTTAATCATTATATTTATCAAAAAAAAATCATTATATTAAGAGCAAATTGTACTGACACTCCAAAATGGAGGCATTAAAGCATTGACACCCCCCACTTGTTTAAAAAGCATAAAGACTTTAAAATTGAATTTTTATTGAATATATTTGTCAAATTTATCAATGAAAACAGTTAAATCATTATTTATTTTAAAAAATATCCCTATAATAAAAAGTGTCTAAAATATTTTTAGTGATAAATTGGACAAATATATCTAATGAAAATTCAATTTTAGGATCTCTACGCTTTTTAAACATAATGTGGGATGTCAGTGCTTTAAAGCTCTCAGTGCAATTTGCTCTTATATTAACTATTAATTTGAAGTTAATAAACAATAATTATCTCATTTTCTAGATTTTTTTCAATCAAACAGTTATTTATGGAAAACCATGATTGCCCACTAAACCCTTAAATTCCTTTTATTCTCTCCTCAATTTGGAACTATTTAACCATTATACTAACCATTAATTTGAAGTTAAAAAAATATTAATTATCATAGATAATTATCTCATTCCCTTGATTCTCTCATTCAAACCATTATTTATGGAAAATTATTATTGTCCACTAAAGCTCTAAATTCCTTTATTATCTCTGTGGAAGAAACAAGATTTCTAAAACAATAAACTGTTATTTGTAGGAAGAAAAAAAAAATCCGAATTCCTTTGTTCCCAAGCCATTCTTCTAAAACCTATTCGTTCCTTTTTAAATATCAAAGATGATTAATTATCAAATCCAACCCCTAATGATTCTTCTAGAAATATAATCCGTCTTTAGATAATTATCTTCATTCTTGATTCTCTCCTTTATATGGTTTTTCTTTATAATATCAAACATAAAGAATTATCTCCATCTTTGATTCTCTCCATCATACTATTTTTTATGCAAACAAACTAGGAATGCCCTTCCTGTTGTCAACATTTTATGGTCACACTATGTGGTATTGGGTCCTAATTAATTCGAAGAGTTGGTATGGTTGACAGGAGCGGACCCATAGTGGGGCCAGGGCCATGGCCCCTGATTTTTTTTAAAATCATATTATTCGCTTGAATTTTTTTAGTTTTAAATTAATTCCCTTAATTTTTTTAGTTTATTCTCTTTCCACATTTGAAATAACATTATTTAGCACCCCCTCAATAAAAAAATTTTAAAGGTAAAATAATGGGTATAAATGTCATTCCTAATTAAAAAATAACTCTACAATGCCTATTTATTCTCCCATTTCTTCTCTCTTATATTTTATTCTTATTTATTCTCTCCGCTTTCTATAAACGTGGGTTAATGAAGTTTTTGAAGAAAAAAAATATTGTTTGGTATTCAAAAAATGTCATTTCTAATTAAAAACTAATTCCTCAATCCCTATTTATTCTCTCATATCTCCTCCATTTTCTCTCATTTATCATCTTTTCTTTTTATATGCGTGGATTAAGAAAATTTTGGGGAAAAAATATTCTCCACAATTAGGTATTCATTTTATTTCTCAATTTATTTATCATTTCCATTTTTTTCTTTTTTCTTTTTGTTATTCCTTTTATTTGATTTTAAATTCTCTATTTATTTATTTCTTCTGTAAATTTTGTTATTTGATTTTACATTGTGAATCAAATGTCTTTAGTTAGAAAGGTAGTTAACTACCATTGGTTTGCATCTCCTACATAAAATAATAAATTTTGATTTGTATTTTCTACCAAAGAAAATTTTGGTTTGCATCTAACTTTTTAGGGTTGATGTTATATATATATATATAGCCTTTGACAGGACCTTTGAAGTAGCCTTGAAAGTGTGGGCAGAGGTTTTCTTCTACATGGTAGAGAACGATGTTAGTTTGAAGGGATTCTGCTCAAGCCCAGCATGGTGACACCTGGTGCTGAAGAATGTAAGGAAAAAGCCACACTAGAGCAAGTTGCTGAAGACACTACAACTTCTTCATAGAAGGATTCCCCTCTAGTCCCAGGAATTATGGTATGCTTATTCATATTTCAATTGTTTCAGACAAGAAAAAAGGGGGGGGTTGGTTTGAAAGATAAAAAGGGGAAATGAAGAAAAAACATCTAATGAACTAAGGTTAGCCTCATTTAATTTGGGACAAATTACATATAGACCCTGTGTTTGCAATTAATTACATCTACTGCTACTAAAAAAAATCAATTACAAATGCCCAACTATTACTTCAGCTGAACTATCCACTAACGGAGCATTCACAATTGATTGCAAATACAGAGAATCAATATGTAATTTGCCCATTAATTTGACAAGAGACCTGGAAAACAGTGTAGTCCCTCTTAAACAGTGATCAGAAAATAAACAACTTCAATGAACCAATGTTAGCCTCTGGTTTTTCCCCTCGAGAGATGGCTTTTCATACTGAGCGGAATTAACATAACTCTTGAAGAAGCTTAAGGTACTAGTAAGCCATTGAATCACATGATGGCTTCAAGGAACATTCTTCATGGGAAATTTAAACAGTACAAGAGTCTTAAGATACATCACATCAGGTAATGGGAATGGCTCTAAGTTGAGAATTTTGTAAAGCAATAGTAGCTTAGTAGGTACAGTCAGGCACATTTGAAATAATGAAGCAATCTAAAATTTATTGACCTCTTCTCTGCAGTGAATTATCAGGAGCCTCTTGCTTCTACACTCATAAAATTTCTCAGCACCCCCAAACTAAAGCAATACAATCACCATTACCTACCTACCTAAATCGGATGACTAACAGAAAAAGAAAGACACAAGGGAAAAAAAATGCTTTACTGTTGTACCTAATTAAGCATGCAGAAGGGGGCGGGGATTTAACAAAAATGCATCAAATCTTGGGCAAAAGAAAGTCTTCCTCGGCCTCAATGGTTGGAAGTCCTCTATCTCCCATCTCTCGTATAGCAGCAGCCGTTGAGTCACTAATGCCCAGCAGATACTGTAAACGAGTAACCTTCTCTTGTGTCGGCTCACTCTTCAGGTATATACCAAATAAATCAGCAAGCTCGTCCGGCACCTCCCATGATAGGGGTTCAGAAGGCACAGCTTTGTCACATGCTAACATGTCATTAAGAGAGGAGACCTGCACCAAAAAAAGTCGAACTAAGCCATGCATGTAGTTGGGTAAAAGCAAAAGTTGCTAAAAGCTAACAGTGGTCATCCAATAGCAGCAGGCTACTTGGTTCATACCGCTCCTTGATGGTTCCTCTGCCGTAAGAGTGCCACAGCCTGAATTAATGAGTTGGACAGCCTTGTCCGAGCAAGCTCCTGAACAACTTTTTTCGCTTTCTCAGCATTTATACTAAGATCTATTGGAATCTTCTCATATACTTCCTCGCCATCAAACTCCCCAGTTCCTGCTGAGAAAATCTCATCAACGGTTTTTTTGAAGAGGTTCTCTCGTAAACTTTCCGAGATCATATTGTCCAATTCCACATTAGATTCTTTAAGTTCCCGAATTTGCTTTATATTAAGCCTTCCCTGACTGATAGCAGTTTCAATTGCAGCCGCCATCTTAGTTGTTGTAATACTTTTTATAATTTTTTGTGCGTACTCCCCTGGCAAACCTACCTGCTTCTGTACATCATTAAGCTGCTCAATTCTGGCCTTCGTAAGCTGCCCATCAGCTAAAATTACTTCTGCTTGTTGCCTGAAAGCCTGCTCAGCAAGACTCCTATGAACTTCAACAATCTCCTTACCAGTCATACCTAATATCCCACCAAGCTGGTTTAGTAGCAGATACTCAGAGCTGTCCCTCTTTGTGGTGATTTGGGCTCCAAATGGAATACTAGTGACCTCTCCAGTGATGCAGAAAAGCAAGTATGACTTATAAAGATCAGCCCTATCCCTTTCTGGTAGGTCATCCTTTAGAGTTATCTCCGTTTGACCAGGCTTCCCTAGCTTTGCTTCAAGCTCCTTACTGGGTCTTGTTTTCCTCAGAGTCTGAAGGGATTCCCATTCCTCTTCTTCATCTATTTGTTTCTCTTCCTCCTTGACTGGCTCTTGTGGGGCAGTATCAGTGGGTTCTCCCTTGATATCTGCAAGTAATTCAGTAACAACCAACGTGTTAAATGCGATCATCTTCTTAAGCTCTTTAGCGGCTGCAGTACGGCCACCAGCTGCTCGTGCTCGTTGTACGTAGTTCATAAAAATCTTCCGCACCTACATCCACAAAGAGATTATGGAAAGCATAGGAATCAGATAATATTCTTTTGAGGTTCACATGCCTAGCTACCATACAATCGTCTAGTCCAACAAGTTCATGCGCTTGATGCCATAAGTGGACAAATGATGGCACAGAACTATGTGAACCAAACCTAACTTGATACATGATTCTAATTATTAGATATATATTGAGTTCGACGATTGAAGGACAACTCAATTATTTAACACAGGACATGTCTCATAGCTCATGAACAAAAGACAATAAACAAAAACACATACAAAGCAGTAAAAGATCCAAATAATAAACCACTGAAAGAACATCTAGAGCAAGACTGATGATAATCACCGCTTTGCTAGCAATGGCAGTGGCAGCTTCCCTTGTTAAGCGTAAGCCGTGTGCAGCCTTTCTTACAGAGGCTCTGACATCAGGATCATATCCATCAACACCAGAAGCAACTGCATCCCTCACAACCTGAAATAGGACATTTTAGGGTCAAACCCAAGAAAAGAACTGATAGCATCGGACTGGAAGGATTCCATCCAACTGATACAGAAATAAAACGAACCAAGAGGGAGGCTACACACTCGAACAACTGACAATTAGTTATGTCACACACGCCAAAAATAGGGACATTCTTCACGCACAAATAAAATAATCAACATAATAGTTCACCTTTTCAAACAGACTGCCACATATATCAGCATGTGCTGCTTCCACGGTTGATTGAGGAATGCAGAGCATAACTCGAAACCGCAACAACATAGCAACATCCTCCTCGCTCAGTTCTCCATCAGCAACAGATTGCTGAAGCTTTTGTCGATAAATTTCTGAGATGAAATGAAAAAGAATAAAATTTTACTTCGCAAGGAGATTGGATTTTGGTACTGAGAAATATAAGGACATGACAGCAATAGCACTATGCAAAATTTTATAATTGCTCCAATTACAAAGGAAAGTTTTAGTAGAATCACTAGACTTGAACAATAGAATATTTTAAAAACACATCAGGCAACTTTGGCAAAACACACGCAGAAATCTAAAAGCAAATAATATATCTTGCCCTCAAAGGGAGGCGGCCATACAGATAAAATAAATAGGACTTCCAACAGTTAGCTTGAGATAATATAGCTCTGAGACACAATATACCTTTGTGGATCTCACTGGCCTTCTGTGGATCAAAGTGTAATTCATCACAGAGGTTCTGAAGGAAGGCTGCTTTGCTGTCTGCAGCCTCCAAATCACCACCAGAAACAGACTGAGAAAGACGTCTACGGTAGACTTTTGAGGTAACTTCCTCCATAATCATTTCTGCCTCACGTTTCCCAAGACCAAATATGTTCTTCAAATGGTTCAAAGACACAAGCTACATAAACAGTAAAGGGAGGAAAAGGAGTGTTAAGATCCACCCCACAAAAAAGTCATGGTTGATTAAAGGGAGATCCTCTGGATATGATTTAGCAAACCAAGTACCATCAATAAAAAGGCATGTCTGAGATTCACCTAATTTGTGCATGGTGGAAGTAAGGGATTACCAAATTACTAGAGATCTCTTTGCAGAAGGGTGTTGGGAAATTACCTGCAGGGAATTATCCATGCCCACATGCATTGAATCATCCATAAATCTATCTTAATAAATCATAATGTCAAAATTCAACCATACAGATGATGTTGACAATAAGCAACTCTCCCAAGCTTCCTTATTACTCCCCACTTCTTTCTCACATAACAGACTCACTACCAAGATACAAGCAATGAAGAATTCTATAGATAGGATGATTTCTCAAACCCCAAACAAGTTAAGCTTTCAACAGACAGATCACCTAAGAGTCCAATGAGTCAAAGTTGCGGAAAGAAAGTTCTTTGCTCCTTCTCTTGCGTTAGGAACAATGACTTGTAAAGTAATACCAGGCATCCTAAATGCATCTGTTTCCAATATGTGTAAAAGGCAAAGCTGTGACTCATTCACTAATATTTTCTTTAGTTCTTATGCCTTTGAAATGAAATGCTACAAAAGGACGGTATTACAAGTCTCGACAACCCCAACACCACACGAAGAGGAGCTGGTATACTATGGAGGTCTGACCAATTTATTACAGGCTCAAAAATCAAAATATGCCAACAACATTGGATGATTCAGTGGCACCCAGAAATAGCTAACATTTATCAATTTCACCCCTTTATTCATGTTGTCATATTGGACTAGTCCAATACTCCATAGTTTGGATATATGTTTAGTCAACCATAATTCAAGAACACCTAGGAGATAGTCTGGCAAATTGGACACCTTAGTGATGACCTACATCAGCCAACATGGTTTTGGGAATACAAATGCTCTATTGTCAAGGCGACCAAAGACAGTAGAGGTGTGCCTAAGCACTTAGGCAACAAGGAACCTCACCTAGGCATTCAAGGCACCTTCATGTTATTTTTTCATTTCAGTTTTTCATCATATATCAACATTAAGACACATCACGTAGTCAAATATCAACATTTAGCCACATCAAGTCACCAGAAACCAATATTAAACAACACAAAGTCATCAAAATCAACATAGAATTAGGAGACATAGAAAACTGAAGGAGCAACCTATTGGAAGTCTAAAACAGACAGAGTGTACATTGGTTTATACAGTTCCTGGAAATGGTCATTGTCTTGGTACGTGCAAATATGCAATCAGGCATAGGATACTTAAGAATAATAATGCAAATTTTTTTCGCTAATTTTTTCTCTGAAGAGTACTAAGAAGGTGAGTCCACAATTATTTGAAAGTCTTTTACATAGAATTTAAAGTCTGTTTCGGTTTTAGTTTCACATTAGGAAGAGGATTTTCCTTTTAAAGAGGGAAGTACCCCCATCATTGATGGACAAATTTTGACAAATTTTGAATCGAAGATTTTAATAGAGGATGATGCCTGCCATAAGCTCCGTGCCTCCTGCTCTCCTCTTTGATTCCTTCTTCAATTTCTGTTTTTCATCTCAACCTAACTCTATTCCTAGTTTCCCTATTTTTCCTAAAATTGAATCTGAGCCCCCCCCCCCCCCCCCCCAAAAAAAAAAAAAAAAAAAGAAAAAAGAAACACCCCATTTTCTGAGTTTCTGAGCTGTACAAACAGAGTAGAGAAAAGCTTGCTGTCAATTAAGCATTGAAGAATGGTTCTGAGAATAAGAACGAAGGAAGCTCATCTCCGAACAACTCAAACCCATGGAGCTTTGGCTTGAGTTTCTCCTTTCACTGTGAGAATCAAAACTAGAAACAGATTGACTTCCTCCTTCCTGACAGACCTGTGTTGCAGGAATTTTGCTTTAATCCTCCACCATTTTATGGATTTCTGCTTGTGAGGAATCAGCAAAACTGGGTTAGAGATCCTATGCTTGAAGTTTCAGACTCGTCCAGCTGTTGGAAGAGTTATTTTCATTGAAGGTTCCTTCAACATTTCTAAATTTCTGAATTTCTCTTTAAGGTTGAAGAAGATATAAGTTTATGAAATTACAAGAACACCATTGTTATTTATGCAAAATCCTTAATCTTCATTGATATTATTCTGTTTCCCTCACTATAGGTATTTGAGTTCCAAGATTCCACCTCTACCCCAACCCACCTTGAACCCCTACTTTAAGTTGTGATAAGTTACAAATTTACTGCTCTCCTTAACATCATGTTAATTACAATTCTGTCATTCCTATTATAAGGTCTGTTTATTCAAATCCCTGCCACTGGTTCGTAAAACTTCAAACGATATGTTATTTTGCCATCACTGCTTATGAATTGAGATTTCTAAATCTTGGGTAGGCCGGCACAATTTGAGAAGTAACCCGACCCAAACCAGCATCAATATGCGCTGTTTTGACCAACTCTCTACTTCGCACCAAAACATCTTATTTCTTTCACACATACATCTTACATACCCAACCCAAGGGAAGTGTATTCTGTCTGGGAGTGTGGCAAAACTTGCATAGAGGGCAATAGAAGCAAACACAAAAGAAACAACAGGTCATTTTGCATTTTACAGGGGTAGGGTGGTCATCTGACTCCCCCCCCCCCCCCACAAACAAAAAAACAAACAAACATTTGAAACCAAGGCCAGGTACATCTGTATCTGATCCCTTCCAATGCTAAATGCGAAGCCTTCTGCCCTAGGTATGACCTTGGCTGTCACTTTCCCTCCCACATATCTGGGCAAGGGGTAGACTGACCCCATAGGAAGTATTGCTCCACAAGGAAGGTCTATATCTTTCAGATGAAAAATTGCCAAATAGATGTACTCAACGGCAGCAACTAAAATAAGCATATCCAACCCTAGATACAGATTACCATCCACTACGTGTATGATGATGTTACAAAAAGCCATTAAAGAAATTTTGTGCCATAATATTTGAAGTTTGAAAGAATCAATCTTACAACGAATATGTAAAATAATTCGTACTACCAAAAGTCGGACTTTCAAGTTGACCCCAAAGAAAGAATAAAAAAAAGTTGGAATTTCAAGGTTAACGAAAACTAAGATATTTTTTTGTAAGAAGAGATCGGTACTTTAAAGAAAACCCTCTATCTTAGAGCACCGTATTAATGTCATTAAGACATAAGCATATGGTAACCAAATCCACAGAGAAAGTTGAGAAAGAGAGTACACCTTATTTTCTTCCAACCGTCCACTTGACAAAGATTCTACCACATAAGCTCTGTAAAGGAGCTTCAAGTCATCCATACTTCTGTCACCATCAAATGAACCACCTATCCCAGAGAAACAAGGAAACCAGTACTTGCTCTTAGTACACGTAAGGAACAAAAAGCTCCAGTTAGTCTAAAGTAGCATGTCTACCTATTAAAGAAACAGGTCCAACCCCAGGAGCAAAACATTCAGCTTCAGGATGTTTGCTTAATGACACAAGCAAATTATTAAATGCCACAATATCATCAAGCACTTCCACCACCTCTGTTGCTCCCCTGCTGGAAACCCAAGTATTGTTAGCCAAAAATGGATGATATGAATGTTTTGTATACTCAATTTTCATTATTTATTCAAAAAGCTCATTGTAAATTCTCCAACGAGAATTAGGACACTCCACTGAAATACTTCTATTTTGACAACATTCTAATGCATTGCTTTGAACAGGATATGTTCTACCACTTGTAGAATGGAGACAAAATAGAAAAGGAAAAGAGACCAAGATCAAGAGGGCAGTAGCTTAGAACATTATAGCTCAATGAAGAAGCCATTATTCATTGGTGGGTCTCCTAGAAAGCTCCAGGAGGGCAGATGTCTGTATGTGGGAGCTCAGGGTCTCCAAATTAGTAGACTGGTCAATCATAAGGTTCCCAGCATTTTTGTCACTTTCCAGCTTAAAAAAGCTCAGAAAATCTAGGAAAATGGGAAGTGTGAATGCTGAGTACACAGAGTCACATTCAGCTGAAAAGTACAGTGATAAATGAATATAATTGAGGACATTTACTGAATGCGGATATGAAATTTCACCCGCTGCTGATTTAGACCACACCACATATATTTAACAATTTGAACTGCCAAATAAGCTTCAATATGTCCCAAATGCGGTATGATACAAAAGAGATATTCTTTTCAGTGGTGTGGCTAGAAGAATTATTCCGCCTTCATAGTTTTGCTCCTCCTAAACAGGGAACAAAGATACATACACAACTACACAACCTCAAGGTACGATTGAAAACATGAATTAAAATAAAGGTGCCATACACTGCTCTTGTCCTGGTCTTCAGAATATTGAGTGCCTTGAAAATGTTCTCCTCAACCAATTTTCTTGCATGTTCCCGAAACATGTCTGCAGCAAGCTGTGAAGAAACAAAACCTATTGCATCTATAAAGGTTGATAAAAATTGAAATCTATAGAAAAAATCTCCAAGTCATTATGTTAACCAACATACAAGAATGCATACCTCCTCAGAAAGTTGATATTGACGGAGTGCTTCCCTCAGGCTAACAAGCTGATGTTCATCAATATCTACACCCACACCCCCGCCCCCCCAAAAAAAAATTTCAAATTTTACATTTGAACAATCAATGAAGATTGTCATGCAGAGACAAATACACAAGCTAAAAGGTGCTTACTAGAATTATAAACCAAAAATGACCATTGTACATACTACTGAAGCTGAAAAAACAAACTAATCGAATGACAGAATAATAAAACAAAGGTACAGCCAAATAAAATATTTCTCTTTCTTGGATTTCTTTTCTCTTCTTTCTAAAACAAGTAAATTGAATGAATTAAGTAATTCTATTTCGATACAGCAATAGCCAATAAAATAAACCAACAAGCACTTTATTCATCACATTAAAGTTCCTTGAATCACCTCTGCCAACTGAATTTAGCTTCACCGCATAGAGTCTCTGGGCATTGTCCCGGACAGCAACCTCAACCTTAACAATGAAAAAACTAAGGCTTTTAGTAGCAATAAAAATATGAGTTCGAAAGCAGCAAGCAACTAAGTTATAGTATAAAAGACTTATCAACCCCCAAAAAAAAAATAGATGGTAGACTAGAAGATCACTAATTGGCCTTGTTGAGTGAATTTACATATTCCTTTAGTTTCCATGTGAGAGAAATATGACTATTGAATACCAAATGTAGCTCTCAAAAAGAATAAAGAGTTTGAAATACTATAAGAGACTTACGAACAACATCATGTGAAGATGAAAAATGTAATACCTGAGAATCAGTAACCTTGAACACACGCTTCCATGGCAAAAGGAATGTTGATGCTTCCCCAAAGACAAGTGTGGAAACATAAATTAGCTTCTGAAATGCCTGCACTGGAGACTCACTAATAATGGTCAAGCTTCATAGAAACTCTCAAGTCCCAATGCAATAACAATCTTTTACAAACCACTATAACAAGTCACAATGGCAAAAGTTACAAGAATCCTACCCGACGCTGCTCTATATCATCATCACGGTCACCAGTTTCCAACCTTTGCCTGAAGATACGCCTCCCAATCTACGCATCAAGCACACAAAACTCAATCAATGAAGGAATAAAAGAACAACTACTATACAATGATGATAATGATAATAATACCCAAATATATATACACTAGCTACCTCCATGTGCACAGAAGCTGCATCTGGATCATCAATGCCAAGAGCATTCTTAAATTTCACGATGGTCTCTACTTCATTGCCTTTAAGATTCTCACTTCCAGGTGGAATAACAGAAGACACAAATCTAAACAGACAAAACACTAAGATCATATTAAGGAAGTCAACAGGTAGAAGCCAGACAGTTGATGAGTCAGAATGCAACATCATACAGGATTGGAGAATGCAAGGAACTCAGGTCATTCAAAACAACATACTTGACACTTGTAAATACTAGTACTAAAAGCTAGTTTTCTTTCTTATATAATAAAATAAATAAAAAATGATAGAAGCAAAAGAAAAATAGGACATTGGAACTTCTCTTCTAGATTCTAGATAATGATACCATAATCAGAAGTAAATATTGGTACTAAATTACTAATACATGAGGACTATAATAAACATGGGTGAATCTTTCCTTAATAGCCTCTGAGATAGGCATGCTAACATGGCCCACCATTATGAGCCACAAGGAGATTGAGCTCTTCCGAGAGAGCGCCACAAAGGAAAGTACACACCTATGGATCAGCCATGTGTCCAACCAGAAACCCATCTCAAGTTCTCAACCACATGGCCAGTATGACCTTAAGATAAAAGTAGAATTTTTCAACCATCTAACAATTGCCACATTCATATGTGGAAAAAGTAGGTTGGGTCAAATTAACAGATAGATAGACGGAGGCATGGGCATGTCTACAAAATCCAAGGTATTTAGACAACTAAGAGATGCTTCTCTAACTAGACATTGTAAAGGAGCCCATTATACAACCTCTGATAAGAAAGAGTAAATTTGTGGTGATCATGAAAGCGGACCAGCGTTCCAAAAACATTAGGTCATGGAAAATGCCTTATGTCTCTAGCACCATTGGCCCTCCAACTCATCAAATATTTACTCCATTATTTACATGTCGAAACTTGAAATAGGAATGCTATATACTTGTTTATAACAGTATATCTGCGTATCAACAAATACCATGCATCTGCAGCTGAGGAAATAATGAATGTCAGACTTACCGGCTATACAATTCACAAAGCTCCGCATTGAAGGCCTCGTCTTGTTTACTAACCCCATATCTGAAACGTCCAAAAACAAACACTGAAAGGCCCGAGAATGAAAGAAAATAACAAAACTATAGGACTCAATTAACAATCTAACAACCCTGACAGAATGTTTTTCTCCGTTCCCAAAATACACAAAAGAAGATAAAAAATCCATAATCTCATTACAGGCCCGGCAGAGAAAAATGCTTAAATACCCAAAGCTCTGACAAACTTGATAGTTATACTTAGATAATAATTGGTAAATGTTGGTTAACATAACCCATGAGTTCCCACCAAGTACATCAATTAGAATCGATCAGCAAATTCAGAAGTCAATGTAATTAGCTTACTTTTTGGCTATCCCTTCAACATCTTCCCTCACCAAAGCCCCTGGATCATCAGAACTTGACACAAAATTATGCAAATCCACAGCAGCAACGTCCGGTAAGCAAGCATTCAACGCATAGACAGCAGCACCACCAGCCGCACCAAGAGCAACAGCACCACCTAATCCCGTATTTCGAGACCCTCCAATTCGATAACCAAGTCCATACCCAGCAGCAAGAGCACCAGCCACGACTATTACCGAACTCGCTATCCTAACTGGGGGTGACAACCCTCCAGCAAGGAACTGCAATCCTGTCAGCTCCTTCTTACCCCCGAAGATCTCGGAATTCTCTTTAGTAGTTTCTTGTGTTGCATCTTCCGCAGAACTTCGAATCGCAGATACTTTACGGCGTCTTCTGGTTAAACAATTTCTGGGGTTTCTTATAGGGTTTATGAATTGAGACGGAGGTAAGAGTAATGAATGAGAGGACATAGAAGAAGACGAAGAATGAGAAGAAAGGAGAAGAGTGTGATTCATATTTCCAAATTCTCCTCTGAAGGGAGGAAAATGAAAAGTAGGGTTTGGGAATGGTGAACAGTGACTTCAACAGACGAGAAGAAGGAGATGATAAAATGGAACACAAGTAAATGACAGGTTGTCTTAAAATCATTTTTCGTTGTTTAATCTTCTTTTTTCGGAAAAACTTAAGAGCTTCTGTAATGACCCAAATGTCCTTCACAGATCACAATTCCCATTGAGACCTCTCACATTCCAACTACAAAATTTTTATTTTTTTTTTTTAAATCCCCTATCACCTTAATCTTATATGCCCCTATAATTTATGGTCAATAGTCGTTGAGGAGCACAGAGTGCTCTCCGTCAGAGAGATGATCCGAACTCAATAATTATAGTACCTACCATAGCACGTGGAGAAGTTGGAGGAGCTAGGATGATCACCCTTGTCCGAGAGCATAAAGTGCTCTCCTTACACTTCTCAACTGAAGTTCACTAATAAAAAATGCAATAAAAATTAAGGAGTAGAACCCATACGAATACCTGTGGCCCCATATTTTATGTCCAAAATTGTCTGGGGCGTCAAGGTCACAAATCGGGACTCAAGCTCAAGAGCAAGAGCAAACCCGCCATAATTTGGGCCTAGATCATCCATTCATACGGATAAAAAAATTTATGATTAGATGCTTAAGACAAGTCCAATTTAAAAACAAAACTACATGCTCCATCTCTGCAAATCTTTCATTTTAGGGAGCGTTCTCTGTCAAAGCTTCATGCTTCATCTTTGCAAATCTTTCATTTCAGCCCAATGGGTTGTTCGAATTTTTATAATAACCAGCTATTTTGTTTGTTACAACAAAATACTGAGAATTTCAATAGGATATCTCTTGACCCCAATAAAATCTTATTCAATGTATCCAAATGGATAAAAGACTTGCACTTAAACATGAGATGCGAGAGCACTAGTGACAGCCCCAAACAGACATTGAGCAACAATGAATGGTGTATTTACATTTTCCAACAAAAAAATGGCATATTTGAGTTTCTTTACAAGATTTGGATATTGTTCACTCCAACATTTTAATGTTTGCAGGGTTTATTAAGTTGCAAAGATAGAACAAAGGCTTTATTTTTTGAGAAATCTTTGCTCTGTTCTTTCTTTTTTTTATTATTATTTTTTTTTATTTTAGAATATTTCATTGGAGAAACTTGTGAGATCTGTAGTGTTTTAGGGTTTGTTTTTGTTCATCCATTCACATGTGATTCATTAAGTTTGATTTGAGCAGCTTTTGAAATTTACACAAATTTGATTTTCTGGGTGGATTTATTTCAAGGACAGCTATCTGGTTTTCACATTCAGTTGATTGTGAGTAATGGTATTAGATTTAGTCTATAAGCATCAGATCAAGCTAGCATGAGATAGGTTGAAGTTTGAATGAATTATGGACCATCTATTAGGGTTCAAAGTGGATCATCTTTCCTGACGGGGAGCACTATGCTCCCCCCACCGCGTTATAACTACAAATTAGTCGAGCTTGGTGAAGAAAATTATACAATATTGGCATTGGAAAGCATGTATACAATGTTGCTCATGGCTTTAAAGAGCTCATACGGTACAACTGCATAATTGTAATAGCACCCCAAAAAATGAATACTCAACAACCACCAACTAATTACATTCAAGCATTTCAATGTCCATTCAAACAAACAAACAAACAAATTTTAAATTAAAAAAAAAAATAAATAAATAAATAAAGTTGAGAACAGATTAGTGCATCATTACTAGTAATAGAAAACCAAAACCAAACCAGTTTGTTTCAATTTGGTTCAGTTTGTTACAATGGACAATCTTTTCTTGGATTTTCTGGCTTCAATTCCAAATTGACTCTTGGGAGCTTTTTTTTTTTCCTTTTTATTTTTTGGGTCAACTCTTGGGAGCTTCTCAATTGAGTGTAATTTGAAATTTTGTCCTAATATCCATTAAAAAAATACTTATGACTCCGCTTGTTAGCAATTGTTTCTACAATCTCTAAGGAGTTATCTATGGAGAACCACAAAACAGAGAAAAAGGCTTGAACAATGCATCTTTTAGATCATAACTCAAAGCTCTACAAACCATGTATGCTGCTAACAGTTACAATTCTATCATAAACACAGCAAAAGTATAAACATACAACTTCCAGTTATAACATTTACAACTATACAGACGATTAACACAGCATTCAAACACTACAATGAACATGGTAAACACAAGAAAAATGCTGAAGGGAAAGAAATCCCATTACAAATACCCAAAAGAATGATTCAGTCATTATTGTGGAGCTTCATCTGTCCGCATACTTATGCTGATTTGGAAGCCATTCACCAGGCGAGCGGAAGGAAAGAAAGACATACGATCCTCCTTCAATTGCCTCCAGCTGATAAAAGCATCAAATGGGTTATTGGAGCAAGAACACTATAATAAAAACTGCGTGGTAGAATGAAAAAGATACCAGCTTCTACATGATCTTCATTATCTTCTACACCACTGTAACTTAATTTGAAAGAATGCATCAATGGATTCAGTTATAAGAAACATAATAGCAGTTGTTGACCAGTACAAAGTTCATAAGCATGGTTAGCCATCTATGAATCTAATGTTTCATTCTCTTACGTAATATGGAAGGCTGATCTACCATCCAACCATCCAATCTAATCTATCTCACTAGAATGAAATAGAGAAGTGGAAAACAAATTCTACTGTGTGATGGTACTGGAAGCTACTGCATCATGAGAATATTACACATACATATGACAGAGAGAGAGCACACCTGTATCTGGTCACAAAGTAATGGAGAAAGAGAGCAATTTGAAGGTGAGCCAACTCAGCTCCTGGACAAAATCGAGCACCTCCTCCAAAGGGAGAATAGAAAGGGCTGGTTCTTGAGTTTCTCCTTGCCTTCACCACATCAGATATCATTATTCATAAGAGATACAGAAATAAATGAAAGGCGGAAGCAAGTGCATGGTCTATATAAATTGCTAAACCTTAAAAAGATCAAGGACACTTTTGATTCAACAACTCTTAATATCTCAAATGGTTAGTTCTAAGAGCTAACCTGGTTCTCAGGGTCTAGCCATCTCCAAGGATCAAACTTAAGAGCATCTTTGTAAAAGCTTTCATCCAAGTGAACTGCTGAAAGAAAGGGAACTACAAAACACCCTTTTGGAATTATGTAATCTGCAACACAGTTATGTGATTTAATATATAATGGATATAGTAAGGTAAATGGTTGATTTTGACTACTTGATTTAATATATATTTTATACAGCTTGATGTTTCTTAATTCACTACTTCTTTTCCATAAAAAAATTGGTTAGATTTTATCTATGAACTAGAGTTGATAACAGCTAGAACCCTGTTTAGGACACTAGTTTTTTAGAATCATCAAATGTAATTCACCTCAAATATGATGAGTCATACATTTGACTTGACAAACAGAGTTAACTTTGTTTTTCTTTTTCTTGACAATATATCAGTTCAAAAGAACAGAAAAAAAATTCACTAGAGAGTTAATGTCTGATTGCTTACGGAGGTTACTATATTATTAAACGTTGTATAACATGAAAACACCAGAGTTACACATGGTCCATCTCAATAGAATATCATTCCTTGAGATGGAATGGCATGTTTTAGTTCTAGGACAATGACAGAATACACAGAGCTAATGTAATGCTCCTTAGGTCCCAGGTAAGTTCTAATTTATCTTCCTTGCCCAAGCCATCCAGAAAAGCGACAAAGTGCATTCATTTTTTCATTCGTTGTCCTCTCAATGCATGTAATTCCAATATTTCAGATGAAAATTTTAATCTTGAAGATATTTGGGGTAGGAGCATGGATGTGTCTACACACCCACTTGAGAGAAAGAGAGGACACAATTATGAGAGAATTTACCTTGGTAGGAAATGTCTTCTTTTGCCTCTCTCATCAGCCATATCGCAATCCCACCCAACCGAAGTGTTTCATCAATAACCTGAATGTTTCAGTCCCACACAGAAAAGGTAAGTACAATCATAACTTTCAAAAGAGGAAAATCTAGAGTAAATAGTATTACAAATGGGAACTGATTATAACTACAACTCAGGGAATGCATATTGAAATAAAACGTTAGGATACCCAACTGGTGGTTTCAGTAATGAAGCTGCACACTTATGTACTACATGAAGATAGCTAAATAGACATGCATCAGCATATTGATCCTCCCCCCCCCCCCCCCTTTTGTGGGAGCCCTATCTGTGTTTGTGTGCATGTGTGATGGTGTTCTTAGGAAAGGGGATTCAATCAGACCTAAGTTGAATCCAAATCCTGCACAAACAACTATAGTGAATCCATGTCTGATATCTCAATGGATCATAAAATCGGTATGGGTTGTATGGCCAGGTGTAAACCCTCTTTCAGTGCAGAAACCAGGTCCAGATCTAGATGTGACCAAGAGACAAGTATACAACATGCATTAAATAAATAACACCGCTCCTCCTTTTTCTTAAGTGAATGAAAATATGTTACATTTTCCACTTTTGCCATCAATAATGCAAATTAGATGAGGCATGCAACTTACACATTGTGTGAATGGCATATTCTTGTAATCTTCCCAAGCAAGCATGTCTCCATTAGAAGTTCCTCGCAGGCTATCATGTTCGTCCTGAGAGAGAGAGAGAGAGAGAGAGATTATATGAATGGAGTTTACTCCTGTTGATTGGAAAGCAGAGAAAGATTTCAGAAAACCCTGTTGTGAATGTCAGAAGTCAACCCCAGCTCAATATTTAAGTTTTCAAAGAAGGCAGCTAGTCCAACATCAATGTTCCAATTTTCAAAGGTGGTCAGTATTTAGATGTCTCACTGACCACTAAAGATGTATATACGCTATGAGATCAGGTTCAGTTTGGAAAGTCAAAAAACCAAGCACACAACTTAAGGACAAAACATCTGAAATAGAAGTGGTTTCTAGCCTATGAAGGATGAGAAACATGCTTTACTTCATTTTGAGAATTCATCACTAACCAAAGAATGATTTATGCATAGGCAGTGACAATTCTACTAGATGAAGTATAGTGAGTTTCAAGCACAAAACTTGGGCTTGAGACCTGTCTTCATCTCCGAACCACTTAACTGCTGGCCCATTACCCAACCCTCCAAAAGCCGAACAAAATGAAGAATAAGTATAGCTCTAACCCTCCGAGTAAAGAAACGGCATAAAATATTCCTAAGGTCACCCTGTTCCCACATGCACAGAAAAATCAACGCAGCACATGGGAAGGGGCAGCTCTGTAACATTTTTACTTCATAAGGACCAAGTCATAAAAAAACCATGCAAGTATAGAACCAATGCAGCACTTGGAAGGGCCAGCCCTGGATCATTCTCACTTCTCAAGGACCAATTTGTAAAAGAAAAATACAAGAGTAAAATCAAATGACAAGACTGAGTGGATTAACATCTTACCATTAGCTGCTTCAGCGCCATGGGAGATTGGGTGAGATAATATACAGCAAAAAGCATAGTTTTTGCTGTTGTTTCATTCCCAGCAAATACTAAGTTGATAATGAAATCTGCAATAGCATCATCTGGTAGGTTTTCTTCCACTAGTAATCTCCCAAGAATGCAATTACCAACTTCTGATGTTGGTTGTTGCCTGATTTTCTCTATTTCCCTGTTGATCTTTTTAATGATATTCTCCCTTGCCTGAAAAGGGTAATACATACATTCTGTCAGAAACTTTCCGAATGACAGGCTACTGCTTTAAACGGGATATATTTAGACGTAAAGGTACAGAAATCGTTCCACTTGTATATGATAGGAATGGTTATCAGATGATGAAAGCTTTCAACCCATTTTACCTGCATTGCAGTATTATAAGCAAAACCAGGCAATTTGATGGGAATGGAAAGACAACCATCAACAAAGTCCGAGAAAAGTTGTGCCATCTCATTTATTTCTGATTCATCTGATACTCCCAGTAATTGATTAATCATCAGGTGAATAGCCACCTACACTCAGAAAATCATAGATAACATCAATTCATTTTTCTTTTTCTTTCCAAATTATTATCCATATCATCCCTAAGGACTCTGTTTGGCAGCAATGGAATAAATGGAAAAGAAGTAAAATCAAATCAATGCTAAAGGGGAATCATTACCTCACAAAATGGTGTAAATAACTTTAAACCCACCTAATTCAGGTATTAAATTTCACTTTATCTTGCAGTCAAATTTAATTTACATTGACAGGCATATTTATTTCTGTTCAAAAGAAAAAAGAAAAGCATATATATCAAACATGGTAACAGGTTTAGGTAGGTTACATGATCATGATTGCAAAACTTACCTCATCATTTTCAAAGGTGATTGCACTTCAGTTCTCTTTTAAGTGTTCAGATGCAAACAGCAGAACACTGAATTTAAGAAATTCATTTCTTGTTGGTCTATGGAACAACCAAGTATCACCCGTTCCCGAATCAAAGTTTATGCACATTCAGGAATAACGCCAACCACATACAAAGGTTCATCCAAGATTCCAACTAAGACAATGAAGAAGCAATAATACCATAGAATATGGGAAATTTTTACTTGCCTTTCTGCAAGTATCCTGAAGAAGAATGACTTGACCATCATGGAAATTCAAGGTCTGAAGCATAACCACCTGGATGTCCTTTAAGAAATGAGACTTGAGCCTCTCAAACCTCATCATGTTCACAGCCATCCCGTGTAGTTTCCTTTGCTGCTCTCCTTGTGTAATGATCACCCCATTTTTTCCAACCAAATCTCTAAAAGACTTGGGATAACCTGATTTGAAAAATCTCCCTTCATTCTGCATTATAAAGCGGTTGAACGTTGGATCAGCTGAGACAACAGCTAATCTACCAAACAGGCTACATGAGAATATCCTTCCAAACCTGCAGCAATCAATGTATAGCTTAAGATTGCCTACAGACTACTAAAAACAAAGAAAAGTAAACTAAAAATGCACATATTCAAGACTAGTCAATTTTACACTTTGCCAGATTGAGGAGTGAGCTTAACAAATCAGAAAAGGACTATTTTCTGAGCAGCAATTACTGGATAGGTACCTTATCAACATTTTTAGAGAGATTTACAGGCTCCATGAAATAAATTCAACTTTTAGTTCAGAAGAATGTGGCTTTAGAAAACAGAGTTTAGTAAAGAATAGACTGATTTGCAGGTCAACTTGAAGTTCATTTTTACCGAATTTTTTCTTTTCAGTTCCCAAGAGCACGGCCCTACACTCTGTGGACGCTTGTTTACTTGTCCTAAGTTTCATGCTTAGTAGGAATATAAAATGGTCAGTTTCTGCAAGGATTTTTTCCACACCTAAGAATCCCTAGTGACAACCCAAAAATTGCCCGTATCTGATCATTCAACTAGTGGTTGGCTCAAGAGGACCTGAATCAATCTGGATTAACACTGATCCCGCTGTTGATGACCTCCTTCAATGAGTTATATAGATATCAGTAACTTCTGTATTGTCATCAATACATCACTTTGTGACTCTGATGGACAAGCGCGAGATGAGAGTTCTTCCCCTCAATGGTGATTGTTTTTATTCTAAACAGAACCATCTTAATAATAGTGTATGTATATCATCCTCTTGTGAAGCACAAAAGAACATGCCTTTTGTCAGAAATTCTATTTTATTCTGAGCCCTTCTTTTGCATGATTTCAATGTGAACCTAGGCCTACATTCTGAACAATTAACTGCTTAGTTCTATATGCTTCACTCCCCCTTCCCCCCCCCCCCCCCCCAAAAAAAAAAAAAAAAAAAAGCCAATGATTTACTCACGCTATAACTAGATGAAACAAACAATAAAATCACTAAGAAGAACTGAGATGGAATTGCTTTTATAATTCTTTTTCACATCTGTTCATACCTTTTAACCTGTTCTTCAACAAAACGAGGTGGATGAGAACTTGCTACGGCACTATACCAGCCAAAACTGTCACCCAATAATGGCCAACCTCTTCTCCCAGGTGGCAATTTGGGAATGTCTCTAGCATTTCCCTTTACCATGTGCAGTAGACATTTAGTGAGTAAAACAGTAGAGAATATTATTGCAATAAAAGAAGACCATGCTACAAAATACTGTTCTCCCATCTTATGCCAAGTATTGAAGAACTTGAGAAATTCTGCAATCCAACTATAGTTTCTCGTCAATGAATGGGCAGACACCTGTAAGAATAGATCATCGAATCAGTTGAGCCTGCTAATGAATAATCAATTAGTTTTGTTTTTCCACTTTCATTTTGAAGAAAATTGCACATACTTCTTATAACACATTTTAGGAACTAGATTAACTACTGACATCATGCAATATAATAAATTATTCTGTGATCATTGTTCTGTCTTTATACACTTAGGGGACTCGAATAACAATCCATATCAGACAAACTGTAATGAAGTATCCCAAGAAGAAAAAAAATCTTGTAAGCCTTCATGAAGCTAATATAAAAGGCCAGTCAATCTCAATCTAAATTTCAAATGATTCCTACTACTAGGACTTTGCTGTTGAAGCACATGAAAATTTAAGCTCACATAAGTCATTACTTCTAGTTAGATAAACAGTACTTTCCTGGGATAGCCAGAATACATGTCATATCTTCAATTAGTTAAAAATAAGAAAGGGAAGAAGAAAAAAAACCCAAAAGCAGAAGTTATTGAATAGAAGATATCAACAAAACCTTATTATAATTAAAGCGGCTAAACAGTGTTTACTGCCATCTCTCCACCTCTTCCCTTATTAGAAGGTCTTCTCATCTTGTAAGACACTATGAAGCTTGTGTTGGAAAAATCTAAACGATGAAGTTAAGTTATTATTACAAGCAATTATAACTAACCCAGTAGCATATGATCCACAAAATACCCTTAGTCAATCATAATCAGTTATCTCGATTGATTCATAGGGAGAAGTGAAGGGAGGAAGGTGAAAGTGGTTTCCTCTTGGAGCTTCAAGGAGCATTCAAAAACGTTTTTCATTTAAAAAATTCTTCAGTAGCAACATTATTAACTAAAAAGGAACAATAAAGAAGAAAATCAAGCAAAATACCATAATCAACTCCAAGAATGAGGAAAGTTAGTACGTACCCAAACAAAAACACTGGAGAGCAGGGAGATTCTCTAATCTTCACTACCATGCATTGAAAAGTGGTGGCTTCATCATGAATTGTGTCCTTCAAGCTAGTTGTGTGAATTGTAGACTAAACAGAGAACTAAGCAATCAAACAAAAAAACCCACAAACCAAGATGCCAAGAAATATTAAAATCTTTGTAACTGGAAGAATACAGACTCTAAAACCAACATTTGGAATTAGAATGTTACTGAACAGTGAACACCCCTTCCAGTCGTTGATGAACCGTTAAAGAGTTCAGTGAAACAGAACTCAAATATAAGGTCCCATTAATACTCGCTTTTCGTTCCATCCCTGTAATGATTTGTCCGAAACTTGATCTTCGAATCTAACGTGGATATAGCACGAGCTATAACTCAATTTTTCTCTGGTCAACAAATATAAAATTAGAAAAAGAGTACTTGATAAAACGTGAGGACTCACCCTCTCAAGGAAATTGTGCACACTATTAAATTCCCATTCCATTCTGGCAATGAAGTCAGCTCTGAACTTGTCATGATTCCAAACCCCAACTTGGGTTATCTGCTTATTCAAGAAACAAAACAATCTCCAATGGCAAACCCTTGAATTAGTTAGATAATACTTACTTTTATAAATTATCAAAAAAGAGAATGTGCTAAAATACCCAAAAATTCTCACATTCGTTTATTGAAAAGTAATGGTGACTGTTCAAACTCCATTGGAGTGGACTCCTTCTAGAAATTCTGAATCCCATCATCCATGCTGGCAAAGAATGTCAACTTCGAACATGTCTTGGAACCAATAAGAGACAATAACCTTGCTTAAGTTAATATTTCCTTCTCAACCTACTTTCATGGTTGGAGCTAAGCAGACAGAGTTGATCTGTCCAATCAAATTAATTTGTTTTCATCTATTGTTCTTTGAAGTTTGAACTATGCAGCTATGCTTCCAGCTCCCAAATCTGCCCTTAATAGTGTTCAATAGTGTTATATAGATATTAGTCACCCGAGGATCATAAGAGTAGGAAAAATAAAAAAATAAAAAAATAAAAAGAAGAAAAGAAAGAAAGAGAGCAAAAAAAACACTTTGTTTAAATGATTTTTCGACCAACGCCTTATAGTATGAGCTGTCATTTCCCCCCATAATCTATAGTATAAGGTTGATGGTCCAAATTTCTTTGGGACTCCGGACGCGTTTAAGTAAGTTAATTATTTTTCATCCCCTCATGTACAATGCATCAAATATGTGGATTTGTTAGAATCAGAATACCATAAATACCATATAGATAGAACTACCCGACAATAAGGAACATAATCACAAAGTACTTGAGGGGCATTCAAATACCTTAAAGGAAAAGTATTGTACGTACGCCTCAACTTATCCTATTCAAGTTCGTGCTGTTCTAATTTTCTTGTCTTCTGTTTCATTCGAATAAGTGCTTTTGACATAAAATTATAGTACTTTGTGATTCTGTTTCTTATCGTCTGATATTGGTTTGTCTATACGGTGCTTCTGGGATTCTGATTCTAACAGGATGTACTTCTAGCATAGCAATAGTAGTTCTTTATGCAAAGATAATAAGAATAAGAAAGCCTATGGTTTCAACTCCCCATCTTCCTTGTATAAACCTATAGGCCATCAGACCTGATGACTAGTTTTGATGATGATACAAAGAAAATCTAAAAAATAAAAAATTAAGAGCAAAACTAATGTTATATTTATGAAGTGTTGGTCTTTACCAACTATATCCACCGCCTCAGATTCTCTGTTAATTGAAAAAAAAAAAAAAAGGAATATATTGAGCACGAAAATGGAAGTTTCTTATCCGGAAATTATTAAAAGAAAATAGTGTATTTAATGAGAATATGGTGACATTTTTATTAATTATCTTTCCACTAACTTAATTAAGGAATACATTAATGATAATTAACAATTATATGTCTTTAATCAAATTTCATTTACCTAATCGAGTGTAATTTTTAGTAACTAATGATTTAATTAATTTTGTTTACAAAGTCACATTGACCTATCGCTGATAACAAACTAGCAAAGTGAGCGCAAGGAGCATGCCTTAGCGTGTGGTTCGTTAATTATTAAGATCTTCAAATGGATTAAGTTAATTAAATTAATTAATTAATTGACTAACTAACTTCTTTTTTACTTACCACCTTTGACGTGCGAGGGTTTTTTCACATTCTCTTTCTAGAATTTGCCACGTGGCAATGAATTTCCTACGAATTTCAAATCCTGCTTAGACCGTTTCTTTGTCTTGTTCTGCCTGTAAGACTCAGTGGCGGGAAACCATGCGATACATAAGGGGTTTTAAAATAATAAAAAAGAAAAGAAAAAGAAATCTTTATTATTAATAAAAAAATTAAGAGTTAATTAAATAATTAGATAGATAATAAAACTTCAAATATTTATAAAATGACACTTGTGCATATCCCCATTGGCCACGTTCTAACAGCAAAAAACGTCTCCAAAATGAAAAAACTATTGATATATAATTCTCAACCAGCCAAGTTACAATAAGGGTTGGGTTCCAAAAAAAAAAAAAAAAAGGTTATGTTTTGATATTAAAGATACAAGAAAGTCGTTCTACACAAGGTCCGACATATCGAACAGTGTCACTGTGTCAGTGACTGGCGACACCATTGACACGACAACATTTCATTGATATGTCGATCGATGACTTTTGGCAGGGGTGTCAATGAAAATTCGACCTCCGGTTTCAGGGGGTATTTAAGGCCGTTTTTGCTTGAATTTTGTTGTGTTGCCTAATTTGAAGCCAATAAACACACTGGAAGCATTATTCTGATAGAAAACATCACTTAATCTAAAATTTCTGATTGGCACATGCCAGGCTATATACGGGCTGCAGCCAAAACTGGAAGTTTGGAAAACTCATATATACTAATGTAAACATGTAAAAAGAATACAAATATACAACTAGTGAAGAGAAATATTAAACTCTACAATTCATTATACAATTATGTTAAGTATGACTCATGCTTCACGTTTTGTTGCCGACAAGGGTGTGGGGGCAGCGCCCCTGGAGCCCTTAGAGGTCTTACATCACTTTGGCAAAAATCGAATTTCATACAAATTTGGTTTATTGAATTTCAATCAGTGAAAAACTGAATGAAATTCTTGTAAATATGGTGAATTTGACGATATATCGCCGAAAAATCAACTTTAAAAAGAACAAATCCAATTACACATATATGATTTGGAATATTTTCATTTAAACAATGTAAAAAAGAAAAGTACAAGAAACATGAACAGTACCATACAGCCCCTTAATTACTAGATTCGATGTTGCACAATCTGTAAGGTATGGGAACCATCCTTGATGGTATGAGAGGAACAATTCGTTTTTATTTTTCTTGTCAAAGATTGAATAGGAACACTTCATTTATGGTGGGAGATTGATTTTGATGATTAAATAAGATGTAGATGATACAATTTTTGGTAAGAATAAAAGGATAAGTTTTGATATAAAAAAAGAGAAGAAGGTAGCTCCATCTTTTCAAAAGAAAATCTTTTCCTTTTTGTATTTCTGAAGGGGTTCAAGTATCAAAGTCATAGTTTGTTTGAAAAATGCCGAGAAGGTGAAAAAAATGAGAAACAAACCAAATTACACATGCATGATTTGGAATGCTTTTGCTCATAAAATATGAAAAAGAAAAGAAGGAAAAAGAAAAAAAAAACCACAAGAAATACAAATATCACCATAAACCCCTTAATTATTAGACTCGATGCTGCACAATCCATGGGGGCATGAGAACTATCTTTGACAGAATGAGATGAACAATTCATTTTTATTTATTATTTTTTTTTGTCAAAGATTGAATATGAACACTTCATTGATGGTGAGAGATTGATTCCAATAATTAAAACAGATTATAGAGGATACAATTTTAGTAAGAACTAAGACTTGTAGAGAAATTCATTTTTCTTTTTTTTTGATAGTAAGAATTGTAGAAGATTCAGAACAGGCTTGTTTGGTTAATTGAGTCAGGAGATTTCAAATCTATGGAGTCATACTTCATAAAATTTACTGGTTGGGTAACCTTGACCTGTGGAATGAAAACCTTAGAGATATTTTCATTCTCGTTCGAAGTTGAAGTTCAGAGAGTTCCGTTAAAATGTAGCTCTTTTATAGTAGGGATGAAATCTTTGGATTTCATTCCATACCCATAAATCTACAGATTCTGGTTTTTAGTGTAAAAAGATGAATCTCTAGATTTCATGAATCTAGGAATTTTTACAATCAAACGAGTATAAATCTCGCATTGATGAATCCATAAATTTGAAATCTCTGGATTCATGTAGCCAAACAAGCCCTTATAGAATTCATAATACCTTGTTGTAAACTATAAATGTGCATAACATGGATGGAAAAAGATCCACATACTAAAGTGGGATGGAATCATGGAATCCATATGTATGGGCTGGGCTCCGGCCCAGGCTCTGGTCATTCTAACCCTCTAGTGCATATATTACTAACTAAGAACTGGTTTATGGTTAGCTTTTTCACCACTTTGTTGGCCCAAACATACCCATTCTAAAATGGGCCATTGAAGTAATGGGCTCAAAAAAAAAAGGCTTCAATTCATAATGAAGCTGAGGATGACAGCCACGTCACCTAGGCCTAAGGCTTTTGATCTTTCAATCTTTCCATCATCTGGATAAACAACAAATTCTTTTATCTATGGAATTGGAGGCTATTAGAGATGTTTTCCCCTCTACAAGTCTATTGGGCTGCATTTGTTTGCTAGAATAAAGGTGGAGTGGGAAAAAGGAGTGGGAAAATTCTTTAAAATAGTGTAGATTTCTTATTTTTTTCTTAAATCCCAAAATGGTAGATTGTTTGGTTGATTGGGGTGGGAAAAGTGAGAGACAAGTTTCATTAATTCAAGAAAACTTATTTGCTGATGTGGCAGTCCAACTTTCCCATCCCATGTCATTTTAAAACCCAACATATTTTGTGGGATTTTGTGGAAAAATTGAAAAAAGTAAAGAGTGAGATCCATCACTATCACTTTTCCACAAAATCCTTTTCTTTTCTTTTCTTTTCTTTTCCCTCACCCCACTACACATGGAATCCACATATTTTTTTTCCCATCCTTTTTTTCCACTCTACCTTTGCAAACAAATGCAGTCCGTTTATTGACAAGTGTTTATATTCGTCTAAGTTTCTAGCATTAATTATTTCTCTTAAAAAGCGATCTTAGATTTTGAAGAGAAAATCTACCCGACAAGTTCCATCACTAGATTTATTTGAAACATTAGAAGAGTTTATGTTGTTTTTGTAATCTATGTCGATTTTGCACACGTATTTATCTCTACCTACCATCAATCTAAAGGGGGTAAAAATGTCTTTTTCATATCTATAAGAAAGAGATAAACAAGTACCGCCACAATGCACAGCTAGGTCACAATCCTATTGTTGACCTTTAATCGTCCCTATGGGTGCAAGTTTGCAACCAAACAAGATATGATTACTTTTTCTTTTGGAGGGTTTCTATCATTGCATATATAAGTCAAATATCCACGAAGACTCTCTTGTTCCCACATAATGCGAATTTAAGAAGTTAGTAAAAGCAAGTAACTTATTGATTTACTTATGTAGAAATTTCACGCTAAATCATCACAAAAGGATATATAAATAACATTCCCTAAAGGGTTGGGTATCACGATTTTTTTTTGTTGAAACTTCCAAATTGCATCAAAAAACAATAAAGGTATCAAGTGGGAATCCTACCAAAATTTTCTATGAGTTACTTTCTAAAGTGGAGAATACTTTATAGGTGTAAAGTTGTGGAAATTACTTGTTAATTTACATGAGAAGAGCTAATGCCTAAGTGTACCATGGCTAGTTGGCTAGACCCCACTCTGTACTTGGGTGTATGAGATGCAATGTATGAAGTTTTACATCTTTGACTATTAATTTTTTATATTGTAGTTTTTTCAGTCAATTGTCTGATTTATAAGGTATTTTTTTTTGAAAAGCATTTCCACTGAATAATAGAGCTGTGAAAAAACACTGTTGAACACACAAAATAAATAATAGGACTTCTGTAAACAATAAATGTAAAAAATATGTCAATAATGAGAAAACCCATTAATTTGTTGAAGCAAACCTTAGGCTGCGTTTGTTTGCAAAGGTGGGGTGGGAAAAAAGGAGTGAAAAAAAACACATGTGGGTACTCACAGTAATGGATTGAAGTTAGGGAGAATTGAAAGGAAAGAGTTTTGTGGAAAAGTGATGGAGTGGGTCCCACTTTTTACTTTTTCCAACTTTCTCACAAAATCCCACCAAATATGTGGGGTTTTAAAATAGCATGGGGTGGGAAAGTTGAACTGTCACATCAGTAGACAAGGTTCCTTGAATCAAGACTTGTCTGCCCACTTTCCCACCCCAAGAACCAAACACTCTACCATTTTAGGATTTAAAGGAAAAGTAAAAAATCTACACATTTTTCAAGAATTTTCCCACCCCTTTTTTCCCACCCCACCTTTATTCCAGCAAACAAACACAGCCTAATTGTTTGATTCCAGCACAGCATTGCCAGAGTCCTCTTTAATTGCTTCAACAAAGATTGTAAATCTTTTATGCAGCATGTTAAAAATAAAATCAAACCCCCCACCAACTCACTCTGCTGGTAGAAGATATTAAAGAGCAAAGTTTTATTTTTCTATCTTGCTTATTTTGTTATATTTTAAGAATGGTTAACGTAGGTGCGGACGTTCTCACTAGTAAGGCCCTGTCGTTTTCGTGTGCAACAGTTTGGCCAAATTCTGATCCTATAGCCTCGGCTGTATCACGGTTTTCTTATGATTAGTGAACGACAATACCCCAAAAAAAATATAAAATGAAAACTTGCATGAACAGGTAAAGTTTTAATAACTAATGGTAAAAGTTACACCAAATTTTACTAGAAGTCATGAGTCTGAGCTGTTTCACTTCAGTGCTGTGCATTAAATGCGCAACTCTCAATCTTTTGCTTTTTACCCACTTATGAAACAGATTAAAGAGCAGATATTGCACATTTAATGCATAAATGCATAACATTCAAGTTGAACACGAGTTTGAGAATTAGGACAACTCTTTCACGTCTTCCGAAGTATAGGGTCACTGGCATGTATAACAACTTTAATTTTCTCATTGATGCTCGCTTACACAGACCTTAGCAAGGGCTCGTTTTTTCCCCAGCCACAGTAAAACTTGTTTTTTTTTTTTTTGGTAAACAGTACTTCATTCAGATAGCTAAAAAAAGTACAAACACATATGCATGAGTACACAAGGTTCGGACCGAACCAGGAGCGGCAAATGACCAAGCTGTCGTCATGCATGCGCCGCGGTGGTTGGGTCGCCCAAATGATCACGTCCACAAAACCCTTAAACAAACATACACCCACATGGGGACTTACATACACCCACTGGGGATACAAACGCCGCAGGGCGACAAAACTCCTCAGTTGTGGCAATGGTAGCAACGAAGTGCGGAGAAGGTTTGAACCTCCCATCCGGCTCGCGCATGGCGTACTGTCAAGCTCGACACAGAAGAACTTGTACCCAGTGTTGGAGTTGTTCTGTGTGTGTACCAAAGAAATGCTGCAACCAAAGGAGTTGTTATGTGAAGTACTGCAACGAAAACTACAAAAACAAACAAACAGAACTAAGGGGAAACCCTAGATCTGGTTATTGAAGCCAGACAGGAAAGATAGAAACAGCAAGCAAAAGAAAAAGAAAAAAAAAGTGAGTAGTGGAGGTAGGGAACCAGAAAAATAAAAAAGGAAAGGAAAACACCAGATCTGTGGAGACCGAATCTGGTGTGCGTCGGCAGATCTGGTGGAGAGACAAAGATTAACGGGAGAGGAGAAGCAGGAGAGATGGAGGGGTTTTTTTTTTTTTTTTTTCAAACCCGTCACGGGAGGAGAAGCGGCAGAAGAGGGGTGGGGGTGGTGATAGAGAAGGTAAAACAAGAGGCGGAGAGAGTAGACAGTGAAGAACTGCAGATCTGGTGTGCGAAACCAGAGAAAGAGAAAATAAAAAAGAAAAAAGTGCCGATCCGAAGTTCGGTGCGGCGAGGAGGGAGGGAAGAGGTGGGAAGAGGAGGAGAGGTGGAGAAAGAGAGGCGGGGCGGAGAGCGCCGGGCGGTCTCCCGCCTCAACGGCGGAGGCGGAGGGAGGCTAGGGCGTTCGCGTGGCGGGTTGGTTCGGCGGTGTTTGGGGGGGGGGCGGCTTTTCACCCAGTAAAACTTGTTCTATGTTTAAACATTTGCATGTGATTGTGAGTTTTTAGAAGATTCTAGTTGTTCCCTACGCAGCATGGGCACATGCGATATGGTTTTCCATTTTCTACAGCGCTTACAAATTTTAGGGTTTGATGCAGTTCTTAAAAAATTTTAGGGTTTGATCGATTAGGTAAAGCGGTGGTGTTTTTTTTTTGGGTAAACAAATTAAGAGCCGTTCTTTCAATGGGTAGAACAAGATTAAAACCCTAGCGTAGACGGCACGTTGCTGGCATTAAGTAGAAATTATTTAGACGATGTGATTAAAAACAAATTATTAATGTTTAGTGCTCAACCATTAACTTTCTACTTGTAAGTTTCTGGTTTGATTCAAGAAAAGAGAAGTTCCGTAAACCCCACTCACGGGTTTAGAATAATTTTCACGTGAAATTGTCAGATTTCCATTGGATCATATTCGAGCTTGCACTAGAAAAACGTATCAAGAAAGTTAGAAACCATTAAAGTCCTTTTCTTTGAACAGAAAGACCAGGAAAATTTGATGGGTGAGATGTAGGTGGGGGGAAATCTACAGGTATTAAAAATTTCTGAAAAACTGGTCATGGTGGTGGACCATAAACAGCAACAACTTTCTTTTTGGGCCGCAAAAAAGGGATAAGATACTTCATTTCGAGGTCTTGGTACCTCTGCAAATCCATGTGCAAGAGCCCCACTAGCTAGAATTGCTAGGGTTTCATAGCTTTACCCTTGTTCAAGTTTCAAGCTCAAAGAGGCTCTCTCTATAAATTCCGTTATGTTCTGAAGAAGAACCACTTACCCAAGATCTCAGTAGCTATGACTGATATACATGGCTGGGTCTCTTCCTCTGATTTCCCTGGAGATTTATGGGAAAAGCAAGAGAAGAACCCTTTGCTGTTACCAGTAGAAGTTGCAAATAGGTAACCAAGGCTTTATTTTTTTCGAATTCTTTTGCTCTCTTTTCTATTTCAGAAGATTTTAATCAAGAGACTTGTGAGATCTGTAGTGTTTTGTGATAAAAATATTTGCTGTTTTGGTTTTGCCATATTAAAAGACCAAGGGTTTGGTTTGTTATCATCCCTGGGCATGTGATTCATTAAATTTGATTAGAACAGCTTTCTGGGTTGCTTTATTTTAAGCATAGCTCTCTGGTTTCTGCAGCCAGTTGATTGTGAGTGAGTAATGGTTTTTGATTTAGTCTAGAAAAACTCGATTGGGTTTGCATCTAATTATGCTTTTATCTCTCAGTAACTAATACCCATTCAGAGCTTCTTTCATCTCTGAGCATGGATATTTTCTGAATTGAGATTTCAAACACTGAATTTCTCCAGACTAGTGATATCCTTATTTGATCTTTAGCCCTGGACTTGAATCTTGGTCATGATTGAAGCTGTTTAAGAAAATTGGGCATCTCTCTATCAAGACCAGTGTTATTGATTTTATGCTAGTTTTTGTTAGAAACACGAATTTTAACTTCTTTTTAGATTCAATATTTGGACTTAGTCTTATTAGTTATTCTTATGATTTCCTTTTTGCTTTACTATTTGCAGGGACAAATCAAAATTTGCTGAATTTGATGTTGGATGGGAAGACCTATTATATTTATTGCATTTGAATTTTATCTATATTTTTTATTGATGACCCTTTGGAGTGGGTAGACTCGGCAATAGAATTAATCGCTAAGGCTGTCTACAATAACATCATTGAGAATATTTGAAGGAAGTAGCTTGTTCATTATTCTTAGAGAAAGTGAAAAGAAATCCTTCTTATTCTTGATGATGTAGGCAGTTTAGTAGATTAAGTGTAATGGCGGATAAGTGAAATTGGTTTGGTCCAGGAAGTAGGATCATCATAACAACTAGAGATCATATCCGCCATATAATGATAAAAAGATGTTGAAAATAAGTTATGATGCATTAACATGCAGTTGGTTCTTGATACTGCATGTTTTTTCACATTATTTTTATCATTCTACAAATGTAATCATGTTTCCATGCACGATCAAATTCGAGACATGCGGAATTTTATAAGATAAGGATGCATGATCAAATTCGAGACATGAGAAGGATAATAAGGCATGGATGCATGATGTGCTTCGAGAAATGGGAAGGAATCATGTACGAATGCATAATCAATTTTAGAAGATGGATAAAGATGCATGATCAAATACGAGACATGAGAATGAATGTAAGTTAATGATGCATGATCAGATTCGAGACATGGGAAGGAGCATAAGTTAAAAATGCACGATTAGATTTGTGACATAGAAGGATCATAAAGATGCATGATCAGATTCGAGACATGGAAGGAACACAAGTTAGGGATGCATGATACATCGAAAGGAATATAAATTTTGAAGGCATGGAAAAGAATATAAAGATGCATGATTAGTTTTTGAGACATTAGCATGAACAAAGTACACATACATGATTAATTTTGCTATATCAAGGGCAACTACAGAATTTGGAGAAGCTTGATGAACGCATGGTAAGTGCTAGCATGGATTTACTAATTCATTAGTTAGCAGCCCCCCCCCCCCCCCCCTTTTTTTCTTCTTCTTCTTTGCCGTCTAATTTTTTGATTTCTCATTTTCTTATTTCAGTTAACCAAAGGAGACATTCAAGTGCTTTGAAGAAGACTATCCTATGGTGTTTACATGAAGTTAACCTCAATAGCAACTGTTGGGTTTTCATTGTTTCCATCTTCCAGTTAGTTTTCCTAGGTTGTACATACCCACTTTTGGCTAGGCTTTCAGTGTTTCATTCTTTGCTTGAATCTCTAGAGATTCGAGTTTGTAAGTGGTAACATAGAAAAAGTTCCTTATTTTGATTCTATTGACAAGGCATTTTGTTTGAATCTTTGGTTGTGTTTATGTTGTAAAGAGATAGGTTGAGAAATTATTAAGTGTTGTGGCCCTTGACCACCAGGGGTTGGGCAAGTTTCATTGGTTGTTTATGTCAATACATACATTTCCCAGAGCATTACAGAACTAATTACAAAAACTATAAAGCTATTTCTCATATTTCCTATGACCTACAGGTAGCAGGGTTTTGTTTGCCTGAAAGAAAAACATTAGCATGAGAACATATTGATCTGGCAGGTCCATTCCTTCCCTTGTACAACAAATTCATATCTCCGATGTGCACTTCACATGGCACAGCTTTGCTACCCACAATACTGACCACAACATTTGAAGCTGAGGTCCCCCTGATGTTCTTGAACTTAATGTTTTTCAGCTTAACAAGTGATGGTGAACTCTTGTCACACCTCAGATGTGGGCAATACTCTTGATCTATTGTCACTGGGTTGTAAACATTATTCACAAAAATGTTCTCAAAAGTGAGATCAGAAACCAGACCAGGTGGTGAAGAAGGCCAGGTCTTGATTCTTAAACCATTTGTTGTACCACTTAAGATACAAGACTTTACTTTGACCCTTACAATAGGCTTTTCATTTGGGTACTTACCTAAGCTTCCAATACTAATGCCATGTCCTGGTCCACAAAACACACGGGCGATGGTTATGTCCTGGCTCCCTGGACCGATGGAGATACAATCATCGCCGGTGCGGATGGTTGAATCAGTAATGGTGATGAAAGATGAGCTTCCTATATGAATTCCATCTGTGTTGGGGCTATTCTCTGGTGCAATAATCATGAGGCTTTGCATCCTCACACCATGGGATCCAAAAAGGCTCATGTGAAAATTTTTACTGTTCAAAGAGGTGATGCCTTCCACCCTTGAGTTGTTGACGAAATCAAATTTAAAATTCTGTTGGTCAGAGACGATGCATAAACAACATTAAAAAACAGAAGAGTATGAAAAAAGAGTGAAATGGAAACTCAAAAGCTTACATAAGGGAATTGCTGGCAATGGGAGTTCCAGTGACAATCATTTTTAGTCCAAGCAATCTTTCCTTTGCCATCAAATGTTCCTCTTCCAGAGACTATCAAGCCATTGATGTACTGAAAATTAATCCAATTAGTAGCTTTGAAGATGTCCGGATTCATCGGTGCTACCACCTTGCCTTCAACCCGAAACTCAATTGGTTTCCGGCAAGGTCCAACAAGAAGAACAGGACCCATGAAGTAAGTCCCCTTTGGGATCAGAACTGTAGAGTCTACATGTGAAGCACAAGCATCTTTCCAAGCATTTGTGAGAGCCTGACCCAAGCATTTAACACATAATCTTGTTATGATGACTCTAAACTAAGAAGAAGAATAACTAGAAAAGGGTTTTTAGGGTTCATAGACCTTACCCTTCTGATATCTGTTCTGCCATCAGCCTTTGCACCATACTTAATCACATTGAAGAAAGGTTTTGATAGAGCTTCTTCAGTAAACGCTGAAAAACAAAAGAGAAAAACAACCCAAGTGCTAGCTTTGAAACCCATTTTGTCTTTTGCCTTTCTGCTTCATTTTTTTCATTTCTACTTGTGATTTATAGCGTAAAAGAGAAGCAATGAAGGAATCTTAAGAATAACTAAGGTAGGAATAAAAGAAATTTATGGATTGGATTCCACTACCATAAGTAGATGAATCTACCAGTGAAAATGAGTAACTGATTCCAAGTCAACCCCATCTCTTTCCCTTTTTATTTCCATTTTCTTAGCGAGATCATATACCTTTTGTGTGGTTATGGTTTCCTGTTTTGTAATATTTCGAAGATATTACAGTTAGAGGTCTGCAGGAAAGAGGTTCCTAATGGAGATCCTGTTGAAAGAGGTTGGAGGAGCTCCTGTTTCTAATGGAGATCCTGATTTCTCCTAGAGTATATATCATTGAATAGATTAATATTGTTTGATCCTATTAGAAAGAGATCTCTGAAAGGAAAAAAACCATTGGCCTAATTGAGAGAATATTTGTTTGATTGGATATAATTTCAATTTGTACCATTTTGATAAATTATTTGTAAATTTTACAGAATTTAAACAGGAAAGTGATGATTGCTATTGTAATATATTGTAGGCTTGAATGATAAGTCTACTTTTATCCATGTGGGTAAAGGAGGAAAAACATCCTTTGCTTGCACATCTATCTGCTGTGCAGCAGTGCACCACCACGAAGCAACACGTGTAATATATCAAATAGAAAACTAAGATTAAAAGACTGATTTCAAATGGGAAAAACTCAGATTTGAGACCCATTTACCATATACCCACCCATTTTTGAAAAACCCAGTCCAAAGACTCCTCAACTCCTCCCACCAATTCTCGAGTCAACACTTCCCTTATGAGTAGAGTATTGTGCTTTCTTTATACCTCTCCCCCATATATTTAAGAGAGGATTTACCTCTAAACATTGACAAAGTGGATTAAAAATAAATACCCTCCTAAATATGTGGCCAGCCATCAAGAGATATGTGAAGAACACAATCCTCTACCCTTTTTCGTGGTGGAGGATTCAAACTCTTTTATTATCACTTATAAAAGATTTTGGTTGATATCATGGTAATATATGAGCAAAATATGGACATAAATTTCACAAAAATAATATGGACTTAAATTATTGACCGAATATTTTGATAAAAAAATATAGACTTAAATTATTGAGTGAATAATTTGACCAAAAAAAAATTTTTGCTCACTAAATATAACCTAGATATGGGTTTAGACTCCAAAATATCATAATGGGTGGGGCTAAACAATGAGGATGATTATGTTGTATGCCATTGGTGAACGGATAGATGTGGTTTACTTCGAATCCTGTTCTTAGAGAGATCAATGATGTTGCCGTAATGCTGTTCACTTAGCCTGGAAGGCCAAGTCACTGGTATGCACAATTACGTGGCCCATATCCACTCCTTCGTTATAATCTCTTTATTACTCTATTTTCTTGGCTTTACCGTCTCACTAATTTTTTTATTATAAATATTTGGCTGGACAAGAGAATAGTTTTAACATTTTTAGAATTAATTATATAAGGAACGTAATTGAAATGTAAATAAATTGGAGATCTATTCATGGTACACTGTGTCGGCGATATATCGCTGACACAGGGCGATATATTGTCATGTCGCTGGGGGGCGACACGACTCTCCCCAGCGACACGATATTTACAATATATCGGCGATATATCACCGAAAAATCGATGATATATTGCTACATTCGCATATATAACAGTATTTCATTCGTTTTTCGCCAATTTTTGCAAAAGTGACATATGACTTCTACAGTCTCGGGGGCACTACCCCCACACCCCCTCCGAAGCAGCCTCCCCGGACCCCCGCCCGCTCACCAGGGAGCGGGACCCCGTGTCTGTTGACAACAATATGTGAAGCATGAGCCATACTTAACATAATTGTATAATGAATTGTAAACTTTAGTACATCTATTTACTAGTTGTGTACTTGTGTTCTATTTACATATTTACATTAGTTTATATGAATTTTTCAAACTTCCAGTTTTGCCCACATATAGCCGGACATGTGCTAATTATAAACTTTAGATTAGGTGATGTTTTAGGTCAAAATAACACTCCCAATGTGTTTATTGGCCTCAAATTAGGCTACACGTCAAATTTCATGTCAAAATGACCTGAAATACCCTTCGAAACAGGGGTTCGATTTTTCATCAAACCCCTGCCAAAAGTCGGCCTACATCTGGCAACATGTCGCCCGAGTTACTGTGTTGCCATGGTCCGACACGGCGACATGGACCGACATGTTGGACCATGGATCTATTACATTCTAATCATTATCTTGTAGTTGAAAGAGCAAATAAATAAATAAAAAATTGCACAAATTAACAGCCAATTCTAGAATTATCCTCTGGCTTACCAAATTTGACAAAATATTCTTTAAGAGCTAATGGCTCAATGGCTTTATGGCCTGTTTGGTTACATGAGTCTGAAAATTTCAAATATCTAGAGATTTCAAATTTATGGAGTCATAATTTATAAAATTAATTGTTTGGTTAATTGGATATGTGGAATGAAATCTATGGATTCATCAGTGATTTTTGTGAATGTGCAAATGTTTAGCATTTTTATAGTAGGACACCCCATACTTATAAATCTACAGATTTACGTTTTTTGTGTAAAAATATGAATATCTAGATTTTATGAATCTAGATATTTTCACAACCAAACAGGTATAAATCTCGCATTATTGAATCCAGAGATTTCAAATCTTTGGATTCATGTAATCAAACGGCCTTAAAACATTCCAAAATATGAGCTTGTGAAAGAAAATAGTTGTCTAGGAAATTTCAATTTTCAAAGCTTGACTGATTTGAACTTTCCTTCTTTTCAAAGATAATAACAAATTTCTACCAAAAAAAACAAAAAACAAAGATAATAACAAATTTATAGTTTTTCTTACCAAAAAAAAAAACAAATTTATAGTTTTTAATACGTAATTGACTTGACTTGAGCTCTCATTTGCCATTGCAATACTTTTTCCTTTTTTGACAAAAAAAGAAATTTTTTTTTTTCCACTTCATTTTCAAGAGCTTCCTCACTACCATTTGAATTGACTTCCCCATGAAAGCGATGGGCAATCTATCACTCATCACTCATTAGTATCATTTAAATCCAATTATTAAGTTCTAACAATAAATTAAAACCGAAGCATGAATGATTAGATGAAGAATACATTAAAAGAATCGTATACCAAACCATATTATACATTTCTTTTACAATAATTGATACCATTTGTTTCCCATCTATTTATGCAAATTCGTCTCTCACCGTTGAACTTTCTCTGAAGACTTTCCAAGACTTGAAAACAGTTGCAGGGCAGTGAGGTATGTCTCCTCAGATCTCTCTTTTTTCCATCAAGCTGCAATTATTTTGAGATAAGTTCTTGATTCTTCTCGGTTTTCTTCCGTGGGAGTAAGATTCTACGGCTTCAACACCCGTAAAAGGAAAATGGGTAGTTACTGTGAGTCTCTGCTTGAACTGAAAGTTAATTTGCTAGGTCTCGTGCTTCCGAGATCTGTTTAAAATGATGGGAAATTTTTTCCTAGTTTTCTCTAATTAAATTGCGTTTGTTCGATGTGATCTTTTGATGGTTTGCTGAATCTTGTTGTTTAGTGTTGCGTATGAGCTTGAAGATTTGGTTGTTCTAAATTTGGGAAAGAAAGTTATATTCTTTCCCCCTTCCCCTCTAACCGATGGCTAACTTTCGAGTTTGATTTAATTAATTAATCTTGGTGCACGTTCAGGATAGGTGATTATTAGATGTATGCATATGGGTACCGGTCATTTTGCAGGTTTGGGAAGATCTGCAATGGAGAAAATCTGCTGGAAAGTTTTGATTTGCAACACACTTTCATGGTGCGGTCGCGTGTAAATGTGTATTAGCTTAGATCATTGGTAGTTGGAATAGAGGACATGGTGAAGATCATTAGTTGTGCTCGCATGTTTCTAGGGTCAGTCCTGATTTTAGGTTTTCTATGATGGTTGTTGCTGGGTGTTCTCGCCTTCTATATTTCTTCTATCAAAGTATATTTTTTTACAGTGTTTCTTGTCATTCATTTATTTTACTTCAATATAAATGGTGTAGTAGCAGGTACACCTTTTCCATTTTTCATGCTTTCTGCTAGTCTTGGTTTCTTTGTTCAGATGCTTCTACTAAATTGAAAGGGTGGATGCATGGTTGATACAACTCTTCCATCGTATTGGCACTTACACTGCTTATAAGTTTACTTATAAGTCAGAAGCTAGGTAACATAATTATGATTTTGGATTCATAGGGACTGAGTTGATTGACAAATCTCCTTCCACTGCAAAAGAAAATTTCTGGATGAGTTTTGTGTACACCCTTACCGGCTGTGTTTGAAAGACCAGCATGAATCACTGATCGATAGATTGAAGGGTTTAGTGCCTTGTGTGAGGAAATGGATATATCTATGTCTTTTTTGATATGTTTATTTCCTTTCTTGCTTTGTGGTTGGTTTTTTAGTTTTCATACACATATATGGGGAGGGTTCTTTTAGCAAGTGGCATAGACGAGAGCACCAAAAAGATGTGACAAAGCATTATCATAAATTGGAAGGGAGAGGTGAAAATCAGACTCAAAGCTGCTAGCCTACCCTGGCCCAATGGGGCAGAGAACCTTTTCCCTAACCTGTCACCAGAACATTGATACTTTCTTCACTTAGGAAATCAATTGGCTTTCTTAGGGATTCCTTGTTGCTCTACCTTGGAAGAGGAGGAGAATTGCTTTTGAGATATGTGGTCATGTGGTGTGTGGCAGGCATTTGGCTATTTCAGGGATAGCTGCCCTTGGATGTTCAGAGCATGGTCTGATTGATGATGTTGGAGCATCTTAAGGTTCAAAGATTATCAAGCCATGATTTTGGTGAATTTCTCACCCCTCTTTGGGTCGCATGTTTGAGGTTCAAACCAATTTGATGGTATGACTTTGGTGCCAGTTAGCAGGTTATTCTAGCTGTCCAGCAAGGCTAGGATTTCATAAATTAGGGCTGTTTTGGGAAACTTATGACCGGGTTACTGAGAGTATGTCATACTGTGGTGGTAACCCTAATTTGGAAACCTATTTATAGAAAGATCAGTTTTCTATTATCATTACTCGGGAGCTCTCTAAGGGGTTGATTATTTGTGGTTGGGAGTCAAAATACTAAGTTTGTCTCATGGGTCACAAGAGAAATAGTATGAGATTGGTTAAGTGAAACAGAGTGTTTCTATATTTCAAGGGTTATGTCCAAGCTAACTGCCATTTTGCTTCTTCCAAGAGTAGTAATTTCCTCCTTTTTTTTTTCTTTTCCAGATTCAACTTGCATGCAATACTCTAAACCCCTCCTCTCTGCTCTCTCTCTTTCCCAACTCCAAATATGAACATTGATGGCAGCTGTTCGAATAATCCAGGACCTGCAGGTATTGGAGGGGGTGATGGTAATTTTAGGTTGGTATTTTATGGTCCGATTGGGGTATATGATTATATCATGGCAAGCTGTAGGTTAAAGTGATCTATTTAATCGATGACAGAAGGATCTCAACATTGAAGGGGCTTAGATTTGCTCTTTAAGTGGTTAACTACCGATGATGGGGACCCATGGATGCACTCACACCTCATCAGAAAGGTAGAACCCTTAATTCTACTCATAACAAGTTCTGAAGTAGATGTCTGGAGTTGTCTAGCTGATGAATTTGCCAATGCTGGGGGTGTCTAGGCACCAATTGAGTTGGGGAACTTGTCCTACTTCTAGTCCATGCCACTTTCTATGGTCCTTCGTGCCTCTTCTTGCTGTTGATCTAGTACTATTTGTGCTTTTCTGGATTAGGTTCTTGTGCTTCTATTTCCTGACTTCTAAAAGCGTTCTGATGATTATTATTGTCATTATTATAGTTATTATCTTTTCTGGGGAAGGTTTTTTTTTTTTTTTTGGAGCAGAGTTTTTGGAAGCTCAAGACCCTTTCCCACCTTTTACAGATTGCGGTGCTTATTGCAGTAAAGATTGGAAGAAATGATCTTATAGGGCAACTAGCCCAATTGAAATGTCTCCGAAAATGAGTTGAATAGTGGTCTGGTTGTGTAACATTTTGGTTTAGTAGCTAGAATACAGTCGCAATGAAAGCATGCCCAGATGAAATTTGTCCAGTTTGAACCATTGTATCAGTGCAGTTACGGAAAAGTGGTTCAAACTAGTAGAAGATATCAAATTGAAATGCATGGTAGTTTCTAAGATCCTGGTTAGAAAGTACCCAAAGGAGCTTTTTTACAGGGCTGTCATGTGGAAATGTGCACAAAGCCAAGATTTCAACCGCTGCTCAGGCCATTAGCTAAAGATTTTGGCAACAGAAAAATTCATGTCTGTCACCCAAAGACTTGTTTTATGTCGTCTATATGAGGATTCCCCTTTGGTTGGAAAGCACGCTAACTGCTTATGTCTAAAATCAATTGCAGAACTAATCTGGGATCTTAAAGATTGGGGGTACAGTGTGTTATGCTGTGTTTCCTTTAGAGATTGGGATATAGTAGTGTGTTACGTAGTGTTTCTTCTCTATTTTGTGCTTTTCGTCAAGCCTTTTATACATTAATGGCGACATTAAGGTATGCCTTGTCATAGTGGCATGGCTTGTTTTCCTTCAACATGCAACAGCAAACAACGGTTACTTTCTTTTTTGCATTGCTGGCTTAGTTTAATCTCCTACTGATCTCTTATCTTCTCAAGGAGTCTATTCTCATTACAAACCCTCGCCAGCTAAGAGGGAAAACTGTTTGCTAATGGTATGTTTTCTTTCTTCTTTCTGTTCGCATTTTGATTGCAGAAAGCTAGCTTGCTGTTGGGATTAGCTCCAAATCTACAATGAGTCTAGCTTGTCTTGTTTGCCATAGTACTGAAAGTCCGTCCCAATCTTTTAGGAGTTACTCTGTTTCAAGTTCAGATAATGAGGGACGTTGTTCTATAATCATTAACTGTTTGATCAATAAGGCATCTATCGGAACAGAGGCACCCAGTAATGTGATCACATCAGCCAAGGTATACCCAATTATGGCCAACAGTCCGGGAGTTACAGGAACCCCAAGGCTAGTGCGGAGCCGTGCTATCAGGAGGGACTGGAACTTCGATGAATTAGCAATGCAGCTCTAATTGGCTTCTTTCAGGGTAAAAAGATTAGAGCTTTGTTCCCTTGGTAGACCTTAGAATGAAGCAGGAGTTAGAACTTAATTTTTCCTTAAAAAAACAAAGAAATTGAGCAGTTGTGCATATTTGCTTCATTCAAACTTGTGTAATGCATGGACAGAGTATTATCTCCTTGGTAGTAACTGTACAGGTACTGATGACTTGTCTAGCTTGATCTGTGAATCTCTCTCATGCACACACTCTCACTCATGCTATCTTTGCAAAAAGATGTTTCCTAGTTGATTTTTATGTTTCATAACATCAATCCACCTATCCAAACAGAATCTATAGCTTTGACATCGGAAATGAATACACATTAGTCACCATATTGATCTATTCCAAAAGGTAAAAAGATTCCTTGATCTTAGCAAGTCATGATCACACACAAGTGACAACCAATTAGTAATGTTGAAATTAGCATCCCACGACTAACCAAAGCAGAAAAACAACTTAACCAACCACTATGATCAGGTGAATAGGAAAAAGAGGCATTCTAAATGTGAAGGGAAGTTGCTGGAGAAATTATTTCACTGTCGACCATGCAATCATCAGATGTGGGGTTACCATTCTCTTGCTTTATAATGGGAAAGCCACAAGTAGACTTGTTTGTCAACCTACAAATTGATAACCCAAAGAGAATCACTTTAAAATTTCATTATGATTCCCTATTGTAGTGAATCAATTAAAGATGTTCGATGAAAAAAGAACCAATTCAAGATGCAATCAACTAAGTTTACCTAAATATACCAAGAATACAAGAGTCCATTGCTTAGCTAGCATTGCTTATTCAATTTAGTTGCAACTTTGGCTTTTTAACGTACCTTGCCCGACGTTTGTCAAGGAAACGCATAAGAGAATGCTTTCTTGCAACATCAATACCTGCAACCAGAATTTGCAACTAGTATATGTTACTGAAGAACAATCATTACTTATAAGGCTTTATTCAATGTTCATAGAATTTGAAGCTGTATAGGTCAAGGGTTGTAGGCATGAGATATGGGTGTGCTTAGTACACTGACCATGCTTAGACACAAAACTACCATGAAAAACCTAGTGTTAACCCCTAAACTCCCATGTAAAAATACAATTTCATGGAACCTTGAGACGGTTCAGTATATGACCATGGCCACCATGCAAGTTGTGCAATTAGGTAGCGTTCAACCCCCCACCCCTCCCCCCAGCCAAAAAGAACAACAATAATAATAAATCAATCATTCTATAGGATAGCAGATACTTTTATATAAATCTGGGTAGTTGCCTTTTGTTTGGGTGTTTGGGGAGTGAATTTTTTTAGGAGGTATGTAGTTCAGTCATGCATTCTGTGTGGTCTCTGGTTTTTTTTTTTTGGAAAGAAATTCAACAAAAACAGAACAAGAAACATTACCTCCTTCAAGCTTGCAAATCGATAATAAACTGGAATTAGGAACGGATGGTGTTGTCAAATGCATGCTCTGCATTTCTGTTGCTGAATTTGACACAGAGCTTTCTCTAGCAAGAAGCAGAATTTCCTTGGCCTGCAATGTAAACTATCAGCTTCCCAGCTAAGTAATAAATACCAAAAGAAGAAGAAGATAGTTTTAAGACATATGGATGGATGAAATAGGACTAAACCACAACACTGAAACACAGGACATGAATTACTCTTTAACGCTGGAAGTAGGAGATGAAAATTATCAAGTACCTTATCAGCAGGAACATTGTCATAAACATAAACCCTCCCTTGATAGAAAATGGTAAGCTGTGCCTTTGAGGAACTGTAGGATGATTTGGGTGGCATTATGCTTGGGCTGTGTAGATAAAATTGATATGAGATTACAAACATCAATGAATAGTTAAAACAAGTAAGAGATCTATAAGAAATGTTTACCTATCTGTGGGGAATGACCCTTGCTTCAAACAGTAAGCGTTTTGCAAAGTAGCAATGGCTTTAGATCCTGGAACATCTGTTCTTGTTGTATTACGTTGGGCTTTGTCAGTGAGGTATTCCCTAAACAAATAACTGCTCTGAGGCATGTTCCTAAAATAAATGTCATCCGGTAATCAAATGTGAGATGATTATTCATGTATTGCCTGAGGCTCAACAAAGTTGATTAGGGAGAAGGGAAAAAAAACTCATGAAAATGCTAGGGATTTCAGTCAATGAAGTCCCTTAATTAAGGTGTTAATATGCAAATTTTATGTATTTAATTTGTTACCAATAGGAACTGATCAGAATGAATGAAAAACCTAAATAATCTAATCACCTTTTATTGATGAGTAATGCAAGATCCAATGACAAAAAAGGCCTTGGTGGAATGATGTGGTTGCTACTGGGTGTTTGCTACAGTTTAATTTACTAAGTAGTCCTGAAACGCTGTACAGAACGAAATGAGAAATCCAACTCCATAGGGCCATAATGCTAATGTGTGTGCTCTTATTGCCCTCCATGCGCAGGGCTGTGCTCTGCCGCGGATTGAGCTCGAGCTTGGCTTTCTTTATCTCGGAGAAAATGAGCGAAATTATATTTATGGGATTCTATCAGAACAATGAGAGAGAAATTTAGTTTATGGGTATCTATCAAGAGAGAGAGAGAGAGCATGCATCGCAGGATAGTCAACTTTACTCTCAAATTACAGAGTTATAGAACTGTAGCAACAACAGCAGATCATGAACTAAGGAACTAAAAGGTTTCTGAAAGAAATTCGAGCTCGGTTCTCAGATACCAATATTATGTACGAATTTCTGCATGCGAGAGAAAGGAAACCATAAACATGCAAAGAGAGAGAGAGTAGACGACTTACTTGGAAACAAGAAGCAAGCAAAACACCAACTCAGGGCACTGCGAAGGGGAGCACTCACAGAAATGGAGGTCGAGAGACAGAGAGAGAGAGAGAGAGAGAGAGGGTGAAAGTGAAAGTTAACTGATGCGGTAGCGGCGATGGCGAAAGCCTAGATATGAACGAAGTGGACCAGCGGTGATCATCAAGAGGTGAAAACAAACGACGAGGGGAGGGGGGAGTTATTTCAAATAGGGCACGTGCACATTTCAAATGACTCTTCGGTTTCTCTTCTTTCATTCATGATTCATTCATGCAACCTTCGTGTCCGCTTTCAGGGGAAAAGCGAGAACTCCTTAAAAGAGACAGAGAAAATACGGATTTCCTACACTAACGCCTACTTATTGACTCACCTACTACCCATTAGTTTGCGTTACTACTCTACTCGCTATACACGAGTCAAGAGCCACTCCGCCATTCCTCCTCTCTTCCGTGCTCTCTATCAGATGGTGGGCCCTGCCCCGTACGTCATTTCCTTCTTCATACACGAGGTAACTGTGTGTAGTAATGGTAGTTTCAGCTTTCACTGACTTCTCAATTCTCACTTCGCTCAGGCTGATGTGGAAGTCCGCTGAGTTAAACTCTCCCCTCAAAGAATAAAGAATACTAAAGGTCTCCATCGATAGGGGTGTCTCATGTCTGGTCTTAATTGGTCCAGCCCCCACCTAAAATCTAGGACTTTACTTAATGCGCAAGACCGTCAAGCCATACACTATGAGCCGTCAGCTCAAAATTTTGGCCTGGACCATTGAAATTCTATGGTCGAGATTTAATTTCGACCGAGATTTTGAATCTGACGGTCTGAAATCTCAATTAATGAGCATGACTCAAGCAATTTCGCAAAACTTGGCTTTATATTTTTAACTTAAAAGTACAGGTTTGGATTACAAAGTAATTGACCCCGGTAGGGTCAGTTAGGGCTCAGGTTTAGCGCTCGAGCCCATTCAACCCGGCCTTAGCTGACGCTACGTTAATTCAATCAAATTACAATTATATAAAAATTAAATTTGAATAATTATTTAACCAAGTATCTAAGTAACAATTTCAATCGATGAGCTTAGCTGGTTAAAACGAACATTTCATAATTAAGATAAGAGATCAACAATTCAAATCTCCTTTATTTATGTCACTCAGGTTTTCCAGATCAAAACAATGGCTACTCGGGTAGGATTTGGGTTCAAAATTCCCAAATATTGACAGGATTGGGTAGGGTTTGGGTTTGGGATTTTCGGTCCCTAGGGTTTAGGGCCTTAGGCTAGCCCGACCCGATGACACAATGACACCCCTATGACAGTCAGTCAGTTGGATTGGGTTGAGTTGCTTTCACGATTGGTTTAATTGTGGGTCTGCTGTACACACATTAAATATGAGTTTTCACCTGTTATATTCTTGAATCACATCCCAAGATGGTTACTAGATATATTGTAAGAAATGTAAATTGATTTGGGTTTGATGGACGCACATATCCAACTCATTCACCTCTTCCCTCTGCTATACAATCTTTGTCTTTGAATCTCCCAGCTTGCTCACAGGTGAGCACACCATAATCATTGGCGGAGCGTATATTTATTGTTAGCCATAAACATCAATTTTATGGGGTGGTGCTCATGGACGGGTTGGTGAGTGAGGAATATTGTAACCCATACAACCTTCTCTGGTACTCAGAGATCTTGTTTCCTCCTTTATTTGGTTTCTGATTTGTATCTTCCCTACTTCAATCAGAGCATTAATTTTCTTATCTGACGAGAGAGTGAGAAAGAGAGGTAGCCCAGATTCTTATTTAATCATATTGTGTCATGTAATATCTCACTTTCTGATTTATTAAGGTTAAATTGGCAGATTTGAAATTGCCACAGCTACCTAATGTTGCAGAGCAGCCTGAAGCTGGAGAGAGAAACCAAATTGTTTTGCTTGTACACAAACTTACAATTCCCTCCATCACATATCACTCAAAAGTTGAATAAGAGCACCAATGAGAAAACAATTGCAGAGAAGATGATTTATTTGGCCAAGATGAAGATGGTGAGTTTAAGAAAGAACTGCAAAACTTCCTTCACACCTTCTAAACTTTAGGTACTATTCTGGAATCAGGAGGATCAATATATCTCCAAATTAATCCCAGACTGCTACCCATCATGTTCATAATCACAGCTGACATTGCAGCAGGCAAAGCAACCAGTGGAGAGGTGAAATGAGAGGTGGCGAGGACTACACCCAATGACGAATTCTGCATGCCAACCTGAGTACAAGTGTGTAACAATAAAAATAAAATCAACCTCAGACCAATATTCATTGTTCACACTAGCGACCACTGGTAATGTATACAATAATTTTCTAGGAAACTAAAAGATATTGAAGTAAATGTCATATTTCAGATGCTCTTCTCACTGTGTTCTTGAATGGAAATTGACATGATCTGTGTCAAATGAGTCACAAACCAGGCCAAGCTTAATGTTAGCTGTACACACCTCAATTGAAATTGCTCGACGTTGCGATTCTTTAAACCCACAAATATATGCCAAAATATATCTGCAGCATGAAATACATGATTAAATTGTTACTTTATATTATGAACCCAGCAATTAACCAATAGTCTAAAACCTTAAAAGTTGAAAACAAAGAACTGTAAATTCTTCACGGATTAAATTCATATCATATCAAAGCAGCATTACTTATCATCACCATGAGTGCACATTTAAGTTTACAAGATTTTCTTTCATGAGCATACACCAGGTTCATTGAGATGTGATGCATAGATTGTGCACAACAGAGCCATAGAGTGGGGAGACGGCAATAAAGTTCCAATGACAGAGAGTTAGAAACTATCAGTTAAACAGAACCAGGCGATGAGGAATGTAGAGACCAAAGTTCTGATTTTCTTTGTTGAGCATGCACATGGTTTATCAGGTGACATCAATTTAGCATTATCCTAACGAAATAGGGTTGGGTAAGCAGATCCTTTAACACAAATTTAACATGGTTTATCAGGATCAATCCTAAGTAATGCACATAAAAGCCATGGGTGGGGAATGAGATAAAATTTCCACAACTTGGAGATCAGAACTTGGTATTGTCAATTATACAGGATCCACAGGAAGAGGAACAGACACAGCAGTTCGCGTTTTGTGTTCCAGAGGCGGAATTCTATAGTAATTAACTAATTATGAGAGATTACCTTTGTCGTGTTGATGACATGTATGGGGGATTAGCATTTAGCAATAGCATTCCTCAACCATGATACCAACAGATACCATTTGGATATGTGCAACAAATTGAGCACTCACTAGGCTAGTTTATAAGGGTAACCTTCCAAAAATATCAACATTTTTTTTTCTCCTTTTGTTTTCTCTTCCAAATGATTTACATTTTTTGATAGGACAGAGACCCAAATATAAATTGAAGGGGTACAGCCCTCCTACTCACAAATTTAATTTAAGGCAATTATAGAAGGTGAAGTGTGCATAAACTACTCTTTTTTTTCCTATTGTCAATATAGGTGAAACTTCAACAGCTACAAGTAGCCCAATTGAGCAGCAACAGTGCAAGAATCTTTCAACAAGGTTGCAATGCCATATGGGGATCTACCTTGAGTCCTAAAGCTTGTCCACTTCCAGCAGTTCTTCCCTTTTGCTTGCAGGAGTGAAACTCCATGCATATTTTTCCAACAGAGACAAAGGATAATGGATGAGGGCCACAGTCAAGGAAAGTGGAAACTTACGGTTTCCAGTGTAACATTGCTGATCCTTCTCCATCCGATATATGAAGTGAATGGGTGTAGTGTGCACTTTACTCAGGAGCTCAATGAAGCAACTCTAGAGAGTGCAAGGACGCTATAATAAGCAAGCAATGAATGAGCTTCATAGCAGACTACATGAGACTGTATAATTAACACTTCCACAAATCGGAGATAAACTATGACTTCATATTTCAGATAAACAGTCTCAAATCTTTCTAATTAAATTCAGGGTCATCAATCATCACTTGTGCAAAATCAAGAGCTCTAGTTTTACCTGTGGTGAGTCCTGTACTGTGCCATGACTCAAATGTAAATCACAAAGCTGGTATTAACGGTTCAAATCATGGAAAGAAAAAGGTATATCTTACCCCACACAGAAGCCTCCAAAATGCAGTAGCAGCACAGAAAATATTACAACACCGAACTCTCCAGATAGTATTTCTTGAATGTAAAGCAGTGGAGACAGATCCGAGGGCCAAGAAGCAGTCAGTACGGTTGATTTGAGGTGAACAACATTTTCTGAAAATACACTGAGGAAGAGCAATCCCCAAAAAAATCATCTATAGTGTACTAAGAGTCATAATCATAAAAATTATGAAGCTAATTTTCTTTAACACAGACCTGCAAGCAAGCAACGATGAAGCTAAAACAGCAACGAGTGGTGCAAAAGGTGTAAGAAAATCTACAGCAGCTGGAAAGGAGCTCTGCATATAAGAACCTAGCAGAATTGGAGCAACAACAACCTGTAGAAGTAGGGGCAATTAGGAAAAAAAGTATAATGAATAAAATTGACAAGTTCTCAAAATTCAATTCACCTGCAGGGTGCTGATGGAAAGCTTGATGGCATCAACAGGAACATAAGTCCCTGCTAGAACCTTGGTCAAGAGAGGAGTGAGAACTACTGCTCCAAGTGTGGAACAAACAGTCATTACAATGGATAGTGGAACATCCCCTTGAGCAATTAATGTTACCTGTAACACTACAACAAAGAAAAAGAAAAAGAAATGTAAAACATAGCAAGAATAGCATCTCATCTTCAAGATTTTATACGTACAATTGATTTGCATTTTTCTTTAGGAAGACCTAAAAGAGAAAGATATACAAAGCAGATGCTAGATTTCAGTGAACTGTTCCCAGGAGCTTTGTCATCATAACAAACAAACATGTCTCTTCTTCAACACCCCACCCCCCCCCCCCCAAAAAAAAAAAACCCCACCAACACGAAAGAAAAAAAAAAAAAAAAAAAAATAAAGAGCATTGAGTACTAGAAGAAACGCAAACATACCTAATAAGATCAAGCGAATACCCCAAATTGTTATCACTTCATTCCCATCTTTCTAAACATAAACAAACAATTGAAAAGATACTTCAGAGTCTGAGGTCTCAAATGTCCTATATATGGTGTGGAGCATGGAAGGTTTTGATAATTTTGTTTCCAGAGGTGATGCAGCCTTGGAATGCAATCCAAGCAAGGCAGCAAACAACCAGGATCTTGGAAACAGAACCAGCTAATGGAAATTTTGAATGGCACTGTGAGTGATGCTTTAGGGTGCTCTAGGTGTATCTTGGCGCCGTGACTTGGGTAGGATTGATAAACAAGAGTCTAGAAATGACTGAAGTTCGGAAAGTTTTGGGTAAGATTGACTCCTGCAGGGTTGGTTTAGTGATTTCTAGGTCAATGGATCTGAGGGTTCCAACTGGACTGGGATTGAGATCAAGTGGAACAAAGATCCTGCTGCTATGTTTGACAGAAGGAAATAACTTTCCAAGGGCTAGATCTAGAGTTATTAGAGTTTGAAGTTTCAAGATAAAGTGGAATGTCGATGGTATACTCAATCAAGTACAATCAGGATGGCTCTATTGAATGTCTCAATACCTGGTTGGTAAATGTTAGAAAACAAGCTTTAAACAATCAAAATAGCAGTTGAACTTGAACAAAGAAAAGAGAGAAGAAGAAGAAGAAGAAGAAAGAAGAAAGATGAAGAACCAGTAGAAAAGACCTGTGATTTTTAGCTAAAGAGTCTAGAATCACAGAGCACTTTTATTTATAGCTTCTAATGAATCTAATAAATCTTAAGAGACAAGTAATTGTCCTCTAGAAAAAAAAAAACAAAATATTACAGCTTTAGTAACTTCCTAACTCCTAAAATAGAAAGTTCTGAAAATAGAAACTACCACCAAAATAGAAACTATGCTTTCTAAAAACTCCCAAAACTTATGTAGCAAGACTCCCACATTAGAAATAGAAAATATAATAAAAACAATAGCATAATATTGTTCACGTGAACAGTAAAACTCCCAAATTTACGTATACTTCAACACTCCCCCTTAAGTTGGAGCATACAAATCTCCCATGCCCAGCTTGCAACAGATAGACTGAAAACTTGGTCTGAACAGAGCTTTGGTGAACAAATCAGTTAGTTGGTCAGTAGAGCTCACAAAAGGAGTTGTTATAAGCTTCTTCTTCACTGCATCACGCACAAAGTGACAATCTACCTCTATATGCTTCGTTCTCTCATGGAACACTGGATTACTAGCAATGTAAATGGCTGCCTGATTATCACAAAACATTTTCATAGGGGTAGAAACTAGAAATCCTATTTCCTCTAACAATGAACGAAGCCACATCAATTCAGCAGCGGTGTGGGCCATAGCCCTATACTCAGCTTCAACACTAGATCGAGCAATGGTGGATTGTTTCTTACTCTTCCAAGTCACAAGATTTCCACCAAGAAAAGTACAATAACCTGTGGTTGACCGGCGATCAATGACGGATCCAGCCCAATCTGCATCAGAAAAGGCAACCAAGTCCATACTCCGATTTGGTCGATAGATGAGCCCTTTTCCGGGCGCACTGTTGAGGTACCGAAGCACTCTCATCGCTGCGTCCCAATGAGCCTTCCTAGGAGACTGCATAAACTGACTCAACAAACCAACAGAATAAGAAATATCAGGACGAGTAACAGTAAGATAAATAAGTTTCCCAATAAGACTCCTGTAACGATGGACATCATCTAACAAGTCACCATCATCACGTCCTACCTTCAACTGAGGATCCATGGGAATGTCGCTAGGTTTAGAAGCAAGCATGCCAATCTCAGGCAAAAGATCTTAACACATACTTTCTTTGTGACAAACTTACTCCTTGTTTACTGTGGATCACTTCAATCCCCAATAAATATTGTAGATCACCTAAATCTTTGGTTTGGAAAGATTTTTGTAAGTGTGCCTTAACTGTATGGATTGCATCAACATCATTGCCTGAAAGAACAATATCATCAACATAAACTGCCATAATGACAACACAATCACCCTGCCATCTAACAAACATAGAGTGATCAGAATAACACTGTACAAAACCAAAAGACTCCACAGTCTTGCTAAATTTCCCAAACCAAGCCCGTGGAGACTGTTTGAGTCCATAAATCACTTTATGAAGCCTGCAAACACGAACACTGTCCTCCCCCTGAGCAACATACCCTGGAGGTTGCTCCACGTAAACTTCTTCATGAAGATCACCATATAAGAATGCATTTTTTTATGTCAAGCTGAAAAAGAGTCCAATCATAATTCACAGCCAAAGATATCAAGACACGGACAGAATTAAGTCTTGCCACAGGAGAAAAAGTTTCAAAATAATCTACACCATATGTTTGTGTATAACCCTTAGCCACAAAGTGGGTCTTAAGCCTGTCAACCGTACCATCAGAATGGTACTTAATAGTATACACCCACCGACAGTGGACCACATCTTTCCCAGGAGGTAAGTTGACTAAAGACCATGTATGACGAGAATGTAAAGCATCCATTTCCACATCCATAGCGGCTTTTCAGCCATGAATTTTAAGAGCTTCGGTATGATGGGTTGGAATATGAACGGCAGACATAGACAAAGCAAGGCAACGAAAGCTAGGAGGGAGATGAGAGGTAGAAACAAAATTGGAAACAGGATAAACAATGTTAGAGTGTAAAGTGCCAGTATGAGTACCTTTCCTTAAAGCAATTGGTAAGTCATCTGAAAGCGGAGGGGGATCTCCATTAGAAGAATCCGCCGGTGGAGAGGATGAATAAGGAACATCCATACGGCCAGCTTCAGGCTCCACTAAAGGAGAGCCGCTAATATTGTTAAGAGGAACTCTACTATCCACAATATGTTCTAGCAACTTATGTCTTCGCTAATAAACCTGTAAAGGAACATTGCTAGTGGAAGGAACTAAAGAGGGAATAGGAGGAGTATCATCCAAAGCACAGTTTTCAACAAACACAGATGGACTAAGATAATAAGGAGTGTCTTCAAAAAAGGTCACATCCGCACTTGTAAATTGTTTGCGAGGAACCGGATCATAACAACGAAAACCTTTTTGAGTTCGTGAGTAACCAAGAAAAATACACTTAATAGAACGGGGGAAAAGTTTATCCAAAGGACGTGGTATGTGAACAAAACACACACAACCAAAAATTTTGGGTGGAAATGAAAACGGTTATCTATTGGGAAAAACAATTGAAAAAGGAGATTTTTCAGAAAGCAAAGGCATAGGCATGCGGTTAATTAAATGACCAGCAGTCAAAATTGCATCACACCAGTAACTCTTTGGAGCATTCATCTGAATCAAAATAGAGCGTGTAACCTCCAAGAGGTGACGATTTTTGCGTTCAGCCACTCCATTTTGTTGGGGAGTGAATGAACAACTGGTTTGATGAATCATTCCAAGAGAATCACACAAGTTAGATATATCATGTTGCACATATTCTAAAGCATTATCAGACCGAAAAATTTTAATAGGAAGAGAAAATTGAGTCCGAATTTAATGAATAAAACTTTTAAATGTAGTTAAGAACTCTGTCCGATCCTTTAAAAGATACAACCATGTAAGACGGGAGAAATCGTTCACAAAAGTAACAAAATATCGAAAACCATGCCTATTACTAATTCTACAAGGGCCCCAAATATCGGAATGAACAAGAGAAAATAAGGACTCACTACGAGAGATAGAGCGTGGAGGATAGGTGGCACGATGATGCTTCCCTAACTCACACGCTTCACAATTTAATCTAGACACTGATTTAAAAGAAGGAAATAAAATTTTTAATCTAGGTAAAGACAGATGGCCTAAACGATAGTGCCACTGGAGAGCATCTACACAATCATCAGAAAGAGCCGCAATAGGGGTTGCATAGTCCACATAGTAGAGTCCGTTCCTTTCACACCCTCCACCAATCGTCTTCCTCGTGTGAAGGTCCTGGAAAACACAATAAGTGGGAGTAAAAGTCACAGAGCATTTTAGTGCTTTAGTTAATTGACTAACAGATAATAAGTTAAAAGGAAAGTTAGCAACATGAAATACGGATGATAAAGTAAGAGAAGGTGTAGGAGAAACACTTCCAGAGCCTAGAATAGGTGTGGAAGTCCCATTAGCTATGACAACAGAATTTTTAGTGGTAGATTTAGAAAAAGAGCTAAAAAGTGATGACTTACTAGTCATATGGGAAGAGGTCCCTGAATCGATGATCCAATGGGTGGGAGTAGAAGTGAGAAGTGCTGTGTTACCTGCATGAGAAAGTGTGGCAGCAGAAGTACTAGTGGATGTGGAAGCGCCAGTTTCAATATTTTGCAATCGGCGAAGGATTTGGCTTACATCATCTCTTAGAGTCTTAGACAAGTCCCCTAAAGTAGATCCAGAACCACTATCGTTGTTTGCTACAGTATCCGTACCACCATCAGAAACGGCATGATTGGCAAGGGCTCGGCCCACTCTGGTTTTCCATCTTTGGCCCAACAAGCTTCCACTAAGTGCCCTGTTTTACCGCAATGAGTACAAAGTCGAGATGTCTTATCAGACAGTTGAACACCACGACCTCCAGAAGACCTACTAACTCCCCCTGAACCATGACCACGTCCCCTTCCATAAGAGGTAGTGAAGGCTGAATTTTCTCCTTTAGAATTTTTTTTAGAGAACTCCTTCAAGCAAGGCAATACGTTGAAGTCTATAATATGCTTCACTAAGATTAGGGACATGCTCACTAGCAAGAAGATGTCCTTTGACAGATTTCAGTTCAGGGTTCAATCCTACAAGAAACTTAGACACAAAAAATTCATTCCGTTGGGCCTTAAGCTTCTCTATATCAGTGGTGAGAGGTTGAAAGACATTCAACTCCTCCATCATGCCTTTAAAGGAGTTGTAATAATCCTGCAGAGACTTGTTAGCTTGCTGAAATTGAAATAGTTTTTCATAAATACTAAAAATCCGAGTCATATTTTTAGCTTGGGAATAAGTCTCTTGCAAATCATCCCATATTCCCTTTGCAGTCTTATGGAATATAACATTCGCTGCAATATCAGGTTCCATACTATTCCACTTCCAAATTTTGATGATTGCATCATCTTGGATCCAACTAAAATAAGATTTGTCAGTCTCACCATGAGGTTCATCCTCAATGAACTTAAGCTTACCTTTTGCAAGTATGTACACCCGAACCGCTTGTGACCACAACAAGTAATTAGAACTACCTTTGAGCTTGATAGATGTAATTTGAACGTTTACATGATCTCCTTGAGATCCTTTTGATTCAGCCGTACTCATGATTGAGTCACGTGTAAGTGAAGACATTAAACTGAGGTAGATATCACTCAAATCAATTTTCCAAAACTTGAAGTAGAAAGAACACAAAAAAAATTCTGCAACCTTAGGACAGAATAGGAAAAAAAAAAAAGGTAACAAAGGTATTCAAGTTCTGGAACGTGTAAGAGTAAGGTAATAGGTAGAGAAGATCAGTTCACATGAATATCTGATCTAATAGTCCATAATATACAGCATTAGGTGGCTGCACACCAAGGAAACAGAATAAAGAAAAAAAGAATTTCAGAAGAGAATATTGAGAACAACACTATTTTGATTCAAAAAAGTCTGATGCCATGTTAGAAAACAAGCTTTAAACAATCAAAATAGCAGTTGAACTTGAACAGAGAAAAGAGAGAAGAAGAAGAAGAGAAGAGAGATGAAGAACCAGTAGAAAAGACCTGTGATTCTTAGCTAAAGAGTCTAGAATCACAGAGCACTTTTATTTATAGCTTCTAATGAATCTAATACAACTTGAGAGACAAGTAATTATCCTCTAGAATAAGGAAACAAAATATTACAGCTTTAGTAATTTCCTGACTCCTAAAATAGAAAGTTCTGAAAATAGAAACTACCACCAAAATATAAACTATGCTTTCTAAAAACTCCCAAAACTTATGTAGCAAGATTCCCACATTAGAAATAGAAAATATAATCAAAACAATAGCATAATACTGTTCACGTGAACAGTAAAAGCTGTTTTTACTGTTCATGCGAACAATAACGTGAACAGTAAAACTCCCAAATTTACGTATACTTCAACACATATCAATTCAGCTGCAGTTTGAGCCATAAATCCCATGTTCAGCCCTGGAGCTGAACCTAGCCATAATTATTTACTTATAGCTTCTCTAGGTGACTAAATTACCACCAATAAGCATGCAGTACCCTGTGGTAGCAGCATCAAAAACAGCCCAGTCATTATTAGAAAAATATACCAAATAAAAACCATAATGCTGATGATAAATCAACGCTTTTCCTGGAGCGCCTGATAGCTATTTCAAGACACTATAAGCTGCTTCACAGTGAACCTTCATCAGTGATTGCATAAGCCTTCTTGCAACACCAACAATAAACACAATGTCTAGTCAAGTTATAGTGAGATGGATAAGCTTCACATCAGGTCTCCTATATGGGTGTTGATGTCACAAAGATGTAGATGCATATGAGTATCAACTGCCTTGGGTTTAAGTTTACATTTTTCAGTCAAAAGGACTCATACATACTTTCCTTTATGATAGATTCTTGTCTTACTCCATACAATTCAATGCCAAAAAATACTTGAGAGTCCCCAAGTCTTCCAACTGAAACTGCCTGTGAAAGTATGACTTTACTTACTGCAGTTCTGGATGCATCATGCATCATTTTTAGATATCACAATACCATCCACATAGACAAGAAGGACAATCATCCCTAAGCCTTGGCTCCGGACTCTGGATAACATTGGGAAAATGGAGCTGAATTTGTCAATCAATGCTCTAGGTGGCATTTAACCAGAAGATTTTTTTTGTAAAGCTTGCATTTTCCCAATGTTATCCAAAAACATTGTAAAGGATGCAAGCTTTACAAAAAAATCTTCCCAATCACAAGTTTGCTCCATAGGTAAAGGATGCAAGCTTTACAAAAAAATCACAAGTTTGCTCCATAGAGATGTTTGCCCCCCCCCCCCCAGCGAATAACATAATCACAAGTTTGCTCCATAGAGACCCTCCCCCTCCTGTAGGACACCATGGGAAAATATATTTCTGATGTCCATCTGATAGAAAAGCCAGTCTAGATTCATAGCCAATGATATTAGTACACAGACAACAAGAGATAATCTTTTAAAATATTCCAAAGTAAACGTTAAGAGTATCCCTTTTTTACTGTTGAAGTATACGTAAATTTGGGAGTTTTACTGTTCACGTTACTATTCACGTGAACATTATTATGCTATTGTTTTTATTATATTTTCTATTTTTAATGTGGGAGTCTTCCTACATAAGTTTTGGGAGTTTTTAGAAAGCATAATTTCTATTTTGGTGGTAGTTTCTATTTTCAGAACTTTCTATTTTAGGAGTCAGGAAATTACTAAAGCTGTAATATTTTGTTTCCTTCTTCTAGAGGATAATTACTTGTCTCTCAAGTTGTATTAGATTCATTAGAAGCTATAAATAAAAGTGCTCTGTGATTCTAGACTCTTTAACTAAGAATCACAGGTCTTTTCTACTGGTTCTTCATCTCTCTTTTCTTCTTCTTCTTCTCTCTTTTCTCTGTTCAAGTTCAACTGCTATTTTGATTGTTTAAAGCTTGTTTTCTAACATGTCATCAGACTTTTTTGAATCAAAATAGTGTTGTTCTCAATATTCTCTTCTGAAATTCTTTTTTTCTTTCTTCTGTTTCCTTGGTGTGCAGCCACCTAATGCTGTATATTATGGACTATTAGATCAGATATTCATGTGAACTGATCTTCTCTACCTATTACCTTACTCTTACACGTTCCAGAACTTAAATACCTTTGTTACCTATTTTTTTTCTCCTATTCTGTCCTAAGGTTGCAGAATTTTTTTTGTGTTATTTCTACTTCAAGTTTTGGAAAATTGATTTGAGTGATATCTACCTCAGTTTAATGTCTTCACTTACACGTGACTCAATCATGAGTACGGCTGAATCAAAAGGATCTCAAGGAGATCATGTAAACGTTCAAATTACATCTATCAAGCTCAAAGGTAGTTCTAATTACTTGTTGTGGTCACAAGCGGTTCGGGTGTACATACTTGCAAAAGGTAAGCTTAAGTTCATTGAGGATGAACCTCCTGATGAGACTGACAAATCTTATTTTAGTTGGATCCAAGATGATGCAATCATCAAAATTTGGAAGTGGAATAGTATGGAACCTGATATTGCAGCGAATGTTATGTTCCATAAGACTGCAAAGGGAATATGGGATGATTTGCAAGAGACTTATTCCCAAGCTAAAAATATGACTCGGATTTTTAGTATTTATGAAAAACTATTTCAATTTCAGCAAGCTAACAAGTCTCTGCAGGATTATTACAACTCCTTTAAAGGCATGATGGAGGAGTTGAATGTCTTTCAACCTCTCACCATTGATATAGAGAAGCTTAAGGCCCAACGGAATGAATTTTTTGTGTCTAAGTTTCTTGTAGGATTGAACCCTGAACTGAAATCTATCAAAGGACATCTTCTTGCTAATGAGCATGTCCCTAATCTTAGTGAAGCATATTCTAGAGTTCAACGTATTGCCTTGCCTGAAGGGAGTTCTCTAAAAATTCTAAAGGAGAAAATTCAGCCTTCACTACCTTTTATGGAAGGGGATGTGGTCGTGGTTCAAGGGGGAGTTAGTAGGTCTTCTAGAGGTCGTGGTGTTCAACTGTCTGATAAGACATCTCGACTTTGTACTCATTGCGGTAAAACATGGCACTTAGTGGAAGCTTGTTGGGCCAAAGATGGAAAACCAGAGTGGGCCAAGCACCTTGCCAATCATGCCGTTTCTGATGGTGGTACTGATACTGTAGCAAACAGCGATAGTGGTTCTAGATCTTCTTCAGGGGACTTGTCTAAGACTCTAAGAGATGATGTAAGCCAAATCCTTCGCCGATTGCAAAATATTGAAACTGGCGCTTCCACATCCACTAGTACTTCTGTTGCCACACTTTCTTATGTAGGTAACACAACACTTCTCACTTCTACTCCCACCCCTTGGATCATCGATTCAGGGGCCTCTTCCCATATGACTAGTAAGTCATCACTTTTTAGCTTTTTTTCTAAATCTACCACTAAAAATTCTGTTGTCATAGCTAATGGGACTTCCACACCTATTCTAGGCTCTGGAAGTGTTCCTCCTACACCTTCTCTTACTTTATCATCCGTACTTCATGTTGCTAACTTTCCGTTTAACTTATTATCTATTAGTCAATTAACTAAAGCACTAAAATGCTCTGTGACTTTTACTCCCACTTATTGTGTTTTCCAGGACCTTCACACAAGGAAGACGATTGGTGGAGGGTGTGAAAGGAACGGACTCTACTATGTGGACTATGCAACCCCTATTGCGGCTCTTTCTGATGATTGTGTAGATGCTCTCCAGTGGCACTATCGTTTAGGCCATCTGTCTTTACCTAGATTAAAAATTTATTTCCTTCTTTTAAATCAGTGTCTAGATTAAATTGTGAAGCGTGTGAGTTTGGGAAGCATCATCGTGCCACCTATCCTCCACGCTCTATCTCTCGTAGTGAGTCCTTATTTTCTCTTGTTCATTCCGATATTTGGAGCCCTTGTAGAATTAGTAATAGGTATGGTTTTCGATATTTTGTTACTTTTGTGAACGATTTCTCCCGTCTTACATGGTTGTATCTTTTAAAGGATCGGACAGAGTTCTTAACTACATTTAAAAGTTTTATTCATGAAATTCGGACTCAATTTTCTCTTCCTATTAAAATTTTTCGGTCTGATAATGCTTTAGAATATGTGCAACATGATATATCTAACTTGTGTGATTCTCTTGGAATGATTCATCAAACCAGTTGTTCATTCACTCCCCAACAAAATGGAGTGGTTGAACGCAAAAATCGTCACCTCCTGGAGGTTGTACGCGCTATTTTGATTCAGATGAATGTTCCAAAGAGTTACTGGTGTGATGCAATTTTGACTGCTGGTCATTTAATTAACCGCATGCCTATGCCTTTGCTTTCTGAAAAATCTCCTTTTTCAATTGTTTTTCCCAATAGAGAACCGTTTTCAGTTCCACCCAAAAATTTTGGTTGTGTGTGTTTTGTTCACATACCACATCCTTTGGATAAACTTTCCCCCCGTTCTATTAAGTGTATTTTTCTTGGGTACTCACGCACTCAAAAAGGTTTTCGCTGTTATGATCCGGTTCTTCGCAAACAATTTACAAGTGCGGATGTGACCTTTTTTGAAGACACTCCTTATTATCTAAGTCAATCTGTGTCTGTTGAAAACTGTGTTTTGGATGATACTCCTCCTATTCCCTCTTTAGTTCCTTCCACTAGCAATGTTCCTCTACAGGCTTATCAGCGAAGACATAAGTTGCCAGAACATATTGTGGATAGTAGAGTTCCTCCTACAAATATTAGCGGCTCTCCTTTAGTGGAGCCTGAAGCTGGCCCTAAAGATTTTCCTTCTTCATCCTCTCCACCGGCGGGTTCTTCTAGTGGAGATCCCATTATGCCTTCAGATGACTTACCAAATGCTTTAAGGAAAGGTACTCGTACTTGCACTTTACACTCTAACATTGTTTATTCTGTTTCCAATTTTGTTTCTACCTCTCATCTCCCTCCTAGCTTTCGTTGCCTTGCTTTGTCTATGTCTGCCGTTCCAACCCATCATACCGAAGCTCTTAAAATTCCTTGCTGGAAAGCCGCTATGGATGTGGAAATGGATGCTTTACATTCTCGTCATACATGGTCTTTAGTCAACTTACCTCCTGGGAAATATGTGGTCCGCTGTCGGTGGGTGTATACTATTAAGTACCATTCTGATGGTACGGTTGAAAGGCTTAAAGCCCGCTTGATGGCTAAGGGCTATACACAAATATATGGTGTAGATTATTTTGAGACTTTTTCTCCTGTGGCAAGACTTAATTCTGTTCGTGTCTTGATATCTTTGGCTGTGAATTATGATTGGACTCTTTTTCAGCTTGACATAAAAAATGCATTCTTATATGGTGATCTTCATAAAGAAGTTTACATGGAGCAACCCCCGGGGTATGTTGCTCAGGGGGAGGACAATGGTCATGTTTGCAGGCTTCATAAAGTGATTTATGGACTCAAACAGTCTCCACGGGCTTGGTTTGAGAAATTTAGCAAGACTATGGAGTCTTTTGGTTTTGTACAGTGTTATTCTGATCACTCTATGTTTGTTAGACGACAGGGTGATTGTGTTGTCATTATGGCAGTTTATGTTGATGATATTGTCCTTTCAGGCAATGATGTTGATGCAATCCATACAGTTAAGGCACACTTACAAAAATCTTTCCAAACCAAAGATTTAGGTGATGTACAATATTTCTTAGGGATTGAAGTGATCCGCAGTAAAAAAGGAGTAAGTTTGTCACAAAGAAAGTATGTGTTAGATCTTTTGACTGAGATTGGCATGCTTGCTTCTAAACCTAGTGACATTCCCATGGATCCTCAGTTGAAGTTAGGACGTGATGATGGTGATTTGTTAGATGATGTCCATCGTTACAGGAGTCTTATTTATCTTACTGTTACTCGTCCTGATATTTCTTATTCTGTTTGTGTGTTGAGTCAGTTTATGCAGTCTCCTAGGAAGGCTCATTGGGATGCAGCGATAAGAGTGCTTCGGTACCTTAAGAGTGCGCCCGAAAAAGGGTTCATCTATCGACCAAATCAGAGTATGGACTTGGTTGCCTTTTCTAATGCAGATTGGGCTGGATCCGTCATTGATCACCGGTCAACCACAGGTTATTGTACTTTTCTTGGTGGAAATCTTGTGACTTGGAAGAGTAAGAAACAGTCCACCATTGCTCAATCTAGTGCTGAAGCTGAGTATAGGGCTATGGCTCACACCGCTGCTGAATTGATATGGCTTCGTTCATTGTTAGAGGAAATAGGATTTCCAGTTTCTGCCCCTATGAAAATGTTTTGTGATAATCAGGCAGCCACTTACATTGCTAGTAATCCAGTGTTCCATGAAAGAACGAAGCATATAGAGGTAGATTGTCACTTTATGCATGATGCAGTGAAGAAGAAGCTTATAGCAACTCCTTTTGTGAGCTCTACTGACCAACTAGCTGATTTGTTCACCAAAGCTCTATTCAGACCAAGTTTTCAGTCTATCTGTTGCAAGCTGGGCATGGGAGATTGTATGCTCCAGCTTGAGGGGGAGTGTTGAAGTATACGTAAATTTGGGAGTTTTACTGTTCACGTGAACAGTATTATGCTATTGTTTTGATTATATTTTCTATTTCTAATGTGGGAATCTTGCTACATAAGTTTTGGGAGTTTTTAGAAAGCATAGTTTCTATTTTGGTGATAATTTCTATTTTCAGAACTTTTTATTTTAGGAATCAGGAAGTTACTAAAGCTGTAATATTTTGTTTCCTTCTTCTAGAGGACAATTACTTGTCTCTCAAGTTGTATTAGATTCATTAGAAGCTATAAATAAAAGTGCTATGTGATTCTAGACTCTTTAGCTAAGAATCACAGGTATTTTCTACTGGTTCTTCATCTCTCTTCTCTTCTTCTTCTTCTTCTCTCTTTTATCTGTTCATATTCAACTGCTATTTTGATTGTTTAAAGCTTGTTTTCTAACAATATCGTTGAAATCGTTGCTCCAAGAGTTGGTACTCCACTCATCATAGCTGTATGGCACATAGGCATCCCAAGGGGTGATAAAAACTAATGCGATACCAGCTAGGCAACAAGGCAACATTGGACACTAGGCGCCACTGTAGTCTGTAGCACATGAATGTCTAGTTGGTACCTTGACCACTTTGCTGGTCACTCCCCAAAAAAGATGATATGCGAGAACCAGGCAGCTGTAATCAGGTGCTTCATGAGAAAACCAAGCACATTGAAGTTAATTGTCATTTTGTATGTAATGTCATCATGAACAAGCTGATTGTTGCACCATTTGTTTTTTCTGCTGATCAACTTGGTGATGTCTTTACCATGCCTCTGATTGGGCCTGCCTTCTGTAAAGTTCTTTTATAAGCTGGCCATGGATGACTTGAATGCTCCAACTTAAAGAAGAGAGTTAAGTTTACCGTCAGGAGTACAGTTTGTATGTACCATAGTAAGCAGGATAACCCATCATGGGGAGAAGTCTTAGGATGGGGATTTTATTCTTGCAATATTTTGTTTCCTTCTCTAGATAGACAATGTTGTTTACTTTCCTAACAAGATACTTTCCCTGTTAGATTAGGTAACCATTTTCTCTTTATTTTTACTGCAAGGAGGAAGTCCTACTGTTTTGTACTCCTGGTCTCACATACAGGTATATCAACGTAAGGAGGGGACTGCTGCCTATCAACTATCAAGTCTGTTGATTCTCTAGGCAGTCCTCCTTCCTTAAGCTTTCATTTTCTCTGTCTTGGCTGCCAATACTTAGAAATTGATACTGTCACAAGGGTGAAGCTACTTTCATTACAATTCCCCCCCCCCTTTTTTTTGGGGTGTGTGGCAGAGCCTCCATCAATTTTTGCAACTACCATCACTCTCCTCAATTTCCTTCATGAATCAAGCAAGTCTTTTAAGTATTTCATCTTATCAGTAGAAGCTCATGTCATTTCCACACTTCTCCTTCTTTTTTTTTTGGGGGATCGCCATATGTCTTCTCATGTCCACAGAGAAACCAAGATACCAGATGGAAAGTGGACATCGTATTCTTGGCTTCAAATGAATAGTCATTTGATCCAATTAAAATATGCAGCATTTTCCAAAAGCAAATGGACATTTGGCACTTCACATTCTTGTAAATTCTAAGAGCTATATTTTATAAATCATTAATCAAGGAAAAAATATAGGGATGTGGAAATAAAAGTTACAAATCTTACCACATTGGATGCAGTACCTCCAGGGCAGCAAGCAAGCAAAATCAAGCCCACTGAAATAGAAGGAGGAAGCCCAAGGGATTTACTTATAATCATTCCCAATGATGGCATTATTGTGTACTGAGCAGCACATCCGACTAGTATCTAACCAAGGAATAAACCACAACTTTGTGAGCTAGAAAATGTTAGCATGTAAGGAAGCTTTCATAAGACAGAAATGCCTCCTTGATCTCCAAAGAAACAGACTGACTCACCAACAAAGATTAATGATATCGTCATTGTAATAATTGTAAACATTCCATACATGTCTTAATATTATAACAGGCAGCACATGAGTTTGGCACTTAATTGCTATAGCAGGCTATAGTACTGTGATACCGTCAAAAGTACTCTGGAATTTTATTACAAAGAATAACTTTGAGTTCCGTTCTATAATTATTCAATGATTAAATTGAATATAAAACATGGAATTTTGAGTGTTGATGTCTTGTATTCTGCGGTTTTGAATCGTAGGTTGCCTTCAAAGGGCTTCATCATGAGGAACTATTTTAGGGCCTGTTTGGTTACATGAATCTAGAGATTTCAAATCTCCGATTATCAAGGTAAAAATCTTCAGTCACGTTTTAGTGTAAAAGGTGAATCGTGATTTGGGGGGGTGAAATCCAGAGATTTCAAAAAAGCTATACAATTGTACATTCACAAAAATCATGTCGATCAAATAAATTTTTAGGATGAATTCACATATTTCATTCCACAACCAAACACTTAATTTTATAAATTATAACTCCATAGATTTGAAGTCAGATTTGAATCTCTGTTTTGAAATCCCGCCCAGTAACCCCCTTAGGGCTTGTATAGGGTAATATATTAATTGTATCTATTTAGTTTTCCATCTAAACATTTAGTAATAGAGGTTATTAGGTTACAGGAATTCTTTGTAATGTTTTTCTTCATTGCTAATGAAGACGGCTTTCATATCTCCATGGACATGGGAACATTGTCAAATTAAGTATATATTAGTGGTGTGATTGCTTTGGTTGTTAGGAAATCAAGTTCATCCTAAAGCTATTAATAGTAGGATACAGAAAACAACTTTTACTGTTTCATGCCATCACACCTATTAAAAATAATAATAATAATAAGGAAAACCACTTTCATGCCATTAGGAATTTGGTAAATACAGATCATGAGATAAGATAGACGAATATCTCAAACTGGACAATTCGGTCTTTCGATTCCCAAAAAATATACATCAACTCTTCACCACACAAGTCACAATAAACTGATGAAAGAACAAATTATATCAAACCCATTTCTGAACCCACAAAAGGAATTCAACCTAACTGCAATTCAAGGATTTATACATGAATTACAACAGAGATTCAATCAAAATCAGAAAGAATCCCAGCCAGAAAATACCCAAATAGAGTCGCTTGTGGTTGGAGACTTACTGAAAAGGGCCTCTGGATGAACAAACCGAAAAGGTCCTTCAGCTTCAGGGTGAGACCCATTGCCAGCATAATGAACCCAAGAGAGAAGCTGTAGGAAGCAGGGGCTCTCTCTACAAGCCATGAAAAAGCAGTAGGTTTCACACAAGCAACGATGCCTCCAACGGTCACGTAGACTGGATAAAGACTTGCTGCAGTGTCAAGAACCTTTACCCATCTTGGCTTCTCAGACACAACACAGGGGAGTTCATGTTTTGCATTAAGAGATTTAACAGGAGAGACCTTCCAAACCTTTGTCGGGACAGAGATTGAGAGCCTCCGGGGTGTGAAAATTGAAGGGCTGGGATGGGTTTCTGAGAAAGAAATGAGAGGACGACGGTAGACGGAAAAAGCCATGCTCGCGCCTCGCTCCTCGCTCGACGGAGTGGTGTGAGTGTGAGTGGGCAAGTTTCAGTGCATGATTTCCTCGGGTATATAATGTAATCAACAATCTTGTAGGATCCATAGCAGGTGGTAGTTAGCCAGACACTCTGTGACAACATATTGATATGAACCGTTCAATCTTCACAAGGACCCCACTTTTTGTTTTTTGTTTTTGTTTTTGTCGTTGTTTCATGATCATCATGGGACTGTTCAATCTTCTGCACTTGCTTCATGAGCCACGTGGTTTAGAACTTTAGAGTGTTGCAGTCCGTTAGATCAGAATCTAAAATTTGGCACTGACTGATCCATGCAGACGATGTTTAAAGACATGTAATCTTAAAAGATTTGGCCATAATACACCAATATTCGAATTCAATTTGCAAAACCATTTGAATCCAGCAGAAATTTAGAGAAGACATCCGAATTCAAACACCAAACTTTATTGGCCGATAATAATAATTATCCGATCTGATAAACTATCTTATTGATTAGTAATTACCATTTATTTTTTATATCTGATTTCCAATTTTCGATTACTCGTTTTGAAATGCAATTAAAAGTCATTCTTTTAAAGAAAAATATTTAATACTTTATTTTAACTAATAATTTCTGATTTTCGAATTAAAGAAAAAAAAATGTTGAATACTTTATTCTGATATTATTGTTCGATCCAATAAGTAATTATTTGAATCTTAATCCAATAGAGATACCCTTAAATGAATACGAATGCAAATGCGAATTCAACTATCTATTTACAGGTTTGAGTACCTACGGATTTGAGCCAAAACCAGAAACTGAGGGGATCTCAATTCCGCTTTCATAGACTTATCGTATCGTATTGTACCGAAACGATACAAACCGATACTTTAAACCGCCCGTGAGCGAAGGCTCTGCAATAACACAGCGGGCCACTGATGTAAATCCCGTTCGCTCGCTCTTGCTTTTCGTTTGCTTTTGAGTATTTTGTTATACAGCTCCATTGTAATTTGTAGGGTTTCTGGGTTTAACTAACACTGGACCTTAGAATTTTGAAAAAGGATTACAAGGGAAAAACCCTAAATATCTTTAGGTTGCAGTTCGTATCGCTTTGTTATATCATCGGAGGAGAAATTTTTTTAGGAGGTCTGTAATTTCTTCTACTTATAATTTGTTGTCGCCCCTTCTTGTATGAGATAAGTTGGGGATTCATATCTTAAGTTAGTGATAGTTTTGTGATGGTACTTTAGATTATTGTTTTAGAGTGTTTGTTTACTTATGTAGATGAAGGTAAAGAAGCAGAAGCGTCACCGCAGGAGTGTGAGGTTCTACACGACATGCTTTGGCTTCAGGGAGCCCTTCAAGATCCTCTGTGATGGAACATTCATTCATAACCTTGTAGCTAATAAAATCAAGTCTGCAGGCGATGCGCTTTCGGATATCCTTCGTGCCAAAACCAGACTCTTCACTACCAAGTTCGTTTATTTTCTCTTCGTTTTCCATTTTAAGATTGGTTGTCACTTCTTTCTTGAGAAAACCTACTAATACCACAAGAAACTAAGTTTGGTCTTTCTTTTGTAGATGTATTATTGCAGAGTTGAGAAGCCTAGGAGACGCTTATTCGGAATCTGTTCAGGCGGCTCAGTATCTTACTCCCGCAAGGTAAGCCTCTTTACCCCTCCCTCTCTGGGAAATTTAGACTTCTCCTTTTAGAGGAGACGATAGTGGATGGATTTGAGAATAAACCTACAACTCTCTACCCTCTCTGCTTCCTCCCCTAGGAAATTAAGACTTATGCTTTTGAAGGAGACGTTGATGCGTTTAAGAATGAAATCTAAACTCAAAATTGGGAAAGCTTGATTTTATTTACATTTTATTTGGTTCAATTGCTTAATTTTCAGATGTGACCATGAGAAGAGGAAGAGTGCGGTTGCATGCATTGAAGAGGTCATTGGAGAGCACAATCATGAGCACTTCTTTCTTGCTACCCAAGATACTGATCTCCGTGAGAAGTTTCGGGAGGTTTGTGTACTCTTTCAAATCCGATCACCAGTGATTGATTATGTACCATAAGAAGTCCATTTTTTGAAGCTTAAAATCCTGATCTTTTAAATATTCACCAGTTGGATTGCACATGCAAAGTGTGCCTACCGTGTGTGATGCAAAAATTAATATGAACCCATAAATGGTCTCCTTTTTTTAAATGTTTTAACAACAAGTGGGGAATGGAAACAGATGTTCCCAAGTTTGACGTTGGGGGTGGGAGGGGAGTAAGGTGTGAGTCAGTATCTACAAAAATTATCTGTGAAGGTTTTCCCCAACACCTAATTTACTTAGCTTTAGATATTAAAGTATCCAACCTGAAGCCAATAACTACTCTAAGTTGAACTAGTAACTTCAGTTAGGTCAAGATTGGGGTTTTAGTTCATATTAGTGGTAGAGCTTACTGGCACTTGGGGTTTGATGGTTGGGTTATGCGGTTATGCCAAGTGAATGTGGGATGGTCTATGTAAAGTGAATGTGTGGTGGTCTGAGAACCAGATTAGCACCCTTGATATTCCAACATAGATGTCAATATAGCAAACGAGCTGGAGCACAAGCACCTTTTCGACCTGGATATGAGAGAAGGTAATAGAACTCCCTGGTTTTCAGTTCAAGGTAAAAAATGTGGGCTAGTTTGGGTCTGAAACAACTGTATTAGTCCCCAATTGTTGGATGAAAGGCCACAGATGCTCTTAAATAGACACTCAAAAGTTCTCAAATATAGTTACTCCTCAAAACTTTAGATCTATGTCAGATCAGCACCCTAATCTGGTCAAATTATTCCCGTAGAATGGATAATAGCAACATACCCAAATATAAGCTAAATATGATGGCCAGATGTTGCAGATTCAAGACTTCAAACAGAATAGGATTATCAGAGAAAACAAGTTTAGGTGTCATAGACTCATAGCGAACATGCTTTTTGCATGGTGATGGCAGTCTCCTATACAGAGGCAATAAGACCAAGGAGGTCTCAGGTTCAAGCGTCTGTCCCTCCACACCTTCCTCCCCTCCCTCAGTCCTTGTGACTGGTTGATGATGAGCCAACAAGAAAAAAGTTTAGGGTGTTATAGGTACTGGTTGGGCATCATGAGAGTATTCTGAAACCAAGTTCTGTTGTGCTCCTTTTGAATATAAATTCTATGCCTTTAGACAGACACAGAAACTACAGTGGATAAGTCTAAATAGTTACATAAAAAACTGAGTAACAGAAGGGAGAATTAGGGTAGAAGAAAGAAAGAAATGACTGGAGTCTGTCACCTAAGCTTTGACCAGCGTCTTACTAGGTATTTTACTGTATCTTGCAGAACATCAGAGCAAAGCAAAATTCACACCAGTTTCAAATCATTAGAGAAATCTACCCCTTCTTATTTATAAACTTTTATTTTTTGCTGAGAAAGAAATTACCAATATATAAACATGTACATTAGTCAGATATAGATACAAGTCCTATGTGTTGCAGCATACCTGCTTTGGAGGGCAAGATTTGTGAACCATTTTAACAGAAAGTCATTCCTAAACTAATCTAGGGATATTTTCGAATTCTGTTAAGTAGAGACAGCAATATCCTAGTTCATTGAAGTGGCCAAGCCCTACTTCGAGGCTTTGGGAGGAGATCAAGGACTGCTCATTACACCAGATCTCAGAAACCTGGACTTGGGAAAGTAGGGCTTGGTTTGAAAAAAATTATCAGATTCAACGAAACCCATAGAAATGATCTAAAATGAACCATCACAAAAAAAGAGCATAAAGCCACCGGGTCCAGTTCAACCGTGTACTATGAACCCCTGCAGACAGTAAAATAGTAGAATTACTCATCATTGGATCTTGTGAGGAATAGCAGATGTATTCTTCAAAACTGCATAAACAGGGTTCAAAGCTTTCAAGCTTCGCAGCACCATGAGGATGAATTCCTTGGTCATTGATCCGTTTGGCCAGATATGATAACAACCTTTCACGGTCAGGTGGTTTCTTATTAAAAAACACATCATTACGTAAAGAGCAGACAGAGTAGCATGTAATCATAGATTCATAATAACAGAGTACATCCACTAAAGAGAAGGTTTATCCAAGATTGAAATTAGTCAATAGTGCATTGCAGAGATGAAGCAGTGGAGCTCTAAGAGAGAAACTCGGTTCTAAATCCCAAAGGTCCTGCCACCAAAACACGCGTAGTCCATTCACAAGAAATGAAAATGTGCCAAATGGACTTTGCACAATCTTAGAAATAACATAATGGAAATCTCTCGTGCGTAGGGAGTTTTTCTTACAACTCAAGCAAGTCTTCTCTGAAGCTGGAAATAAAAGGAGACCTGTTCAGCCTTCTATAAGCAGTAAAATAACAAAAATTCAAATTAATGAGACTTCCATAGTTTGATAAGATTTTTACATTTTTTAAGGAATTTAAAAGATATAGCAACCATAAACTTTATGATCTCCACATGGCCCCATCATTTGGGGATCTCAAGGAAAAGAACTACCATAAGCCCAAAATTGGTCCAAGAATAACCTTAGGCATTTCTTCTTCCATCTGTGCATATCAAAACTGAAAAATGATTGGATCAGAAGGTACTTAGATCAAGTCATTTAGGTTTGCTTACTTTGACCAACTTCTGTTGCCTGGGACAATGAATTAAGCTCAGGAACAGATTCCTCCTAAGAAATTTTGGACAACAAGCATATGAAATCATGTGGCATTTATTGATTTCTTAGTATATTCTCTCTCATGTGTCTGGAGGGAGAGTTTTGGAGATGAATTTATCACTTGTACCACTTATATTTCTATTGCACATTTTTTAAGGTGAGACTGCTATATAACAATAGGAGGAATGTGGCCACTACAAGTGTGCAGGGGCCAATGAGAGTATGCAGAAACATCATGGTGACGGGGCATTCATGTTGCTTCCCATTGTGTCCTGGTGTGGGTGTTCCACCCCCCCAAGAGTACTTTCTAACAATATAAACTTTATTTCCTCCATTACAGATACCTGGTGTCCCTATCATATTTGGTCTGCGAAACTCCTTGTTCCTTGAGCAACCTTCAGAATTTCAACAGCACTATGTTAAATCTGCCGAGGAGGAACGCTTGCATGTGACTGAATTGGAACGTGCGATGTTACAGAAAATGAAGAAGAATGATTCCAGTGCCAATTTAGAAACAGACTTTGCTGGGGCAGTTGAAGGTTCTGCAGACGACATCGTGGTGCAAAAAGTGGTGGCTGGGACCAAAGCACGGAGAAGGACTTTAGGTGTGAAAGACGAACCTCAGTTTAAGAGAAAGAAAGCTAAGGTTATGTCTACACACTTCTGTTCTTTCTTTTGGTGTTCTATTGTTTACTTTACATTGGACTATTATATGGTTAAAAAATATCAGCAACTTTACACATCTCGGTTACTGTAAATTGTATGCACTTCACAGCATTTAAAACTTCCTGTCATCTCATTTTTATTAGGCTTAGACTATCATTAAATCCAGAGTTACATTTGAAGTTGTTATGAATCTGATGTTGATGTTAACATTATTAAAGTGCCTAGTTACTTGGCTGGAAGGAATAAACCTTGATGACCTTGGTGTTGTTTGTAGCCCTCTTCTTTCTCCTCTGTTTTCTTGGTTCTCCCTTAATATATTTTATTCATCAGGGAAAGAAAGAAAAAAAAAAGCATGGGTAATCTTCATATTGCAAAAGCATTGCCTTTAAAAATTGAGAGTGGTACTACACTACTTATGGATATCGAAATCAATGCCATACCTGGAGGTTTTTCCCAAACAAACTGCATGATCCCCCCCCCCTCTCTCTTGGGTTGAGGTTGTCTTCTTTGGGGCAAAAAGAATCTCGATAGGAGTATGATAAATTTTCTCAAAAAAGAAAAAATTGCAAAGAAGGTTGTCAAGGCATCACTTAGATGTTTAGGGACATTTCTCTGGCTTTGTTAGCTGGTGTAACCTTAGATTTTTTGCCCTTTAAACAGCCTTGGTTCACCTAGAGACCTTGACAACTATGATCACAAATATCTGAAAAAGATGGGAGACCCAACTTCTCTGGAGCTTAGTGAATACTCGTATGATACACGGTATTATTCGTGTATCTGAACTTTTAATTGAAAACACATTTTTTTCCATTTAAGTAATAAAAATGATTTTCTTATGAGCCCATGCTAAACATGTATTGTAAGTGATTTAAGAGGGGGGAAATTCCATATAAAATTACAAGATTAACCCTTGGTAAAGAAAATTGTGTAATACTAAAAGGGGAAAAAGTAGGGTTACAACTCTATTGCCAATTTTGGTTACAAGAAGATATTACCATCATCATTTATCTGGTTGGTTGCATAGTCTATTTGCTTGATCTCTTGGCATCTCTCCTTTACTAAGTTACATATGGATGGGAAGAAGCAAAAGCCAAAAGGGGGTGGGACTGGAATTTCATGTTTCTATCAGTCGTTGACTAAGGTTTGGTAATTATATCATGGACATGACAGTATTAATGAATTGGGCACCAACTGGAGAATCAATTTTGTAGAAATGCTTAAATTTGTTCCAGCAAGTTTGATCTTTTAGCATTTTAAGCCTCAAAATTATATATTTAAGGTTGGTCATTGTACAACTGCTATTGATGTTGTCTACTCGCTTGAATTTTCCAGGCACCAAACCCACTTTCATGCAGAAAGAAGCAGAATCGGGGTGATAAATCACATGCTCCAAGTCAGGTAAATCTCTTTTTTATGGTTCTGATTTTCTATTTGGCTGTGCAATCCTCGTTTTCATTTGTGTGGGCCAATGATGTTCTCTTTATTAGAATGGTGTGTTACGTTGTGGCTAAAGGATGTTGGATTAGAGCTTATGATTCCATACTTCTACTGCTTTGTAACTTCAGGAAAAATTAGGCTGCATGTTGTATGCTAACACTTGCCCTCCCCCTTGATGGCCTGATGTAACCAAAATTCTAGGATTTGAGATTTTGAAATTAAACCCTAAAATTGGGTCACTCCAGGATCCTCTTTCTGTGAACCAGCAGTCTTATTGTAGAAGCTTGTAATTGAAGAGCACTTGAGGCTGGGAAAAGGTTAGGGTTAGGTCTTGGAGGTTTCGCTCAGGCTGAGTGTTGAAGGAGTGTGGGTTTTAGGGGTTAATGCCATGCTGAATTGGTTTTCGGACTTGGGAATTAAGTATAGGATTAGGTTTTGGGTTTAGGCCGAATAGAAGGGTCTTAGGGTTTTTATTGGTTGCTGTAATGTAATTCCGGAATTGAAATTCCAGGTTAGGGTTTAAGGGATTGCTGTTTCAGGTTCTGTTGGGTTAGGAAGGGGCTGTTGTTAGTGTTTTGTAATTTCAGGTCAAGTAGGATACATTGAGGTCAGGTCAAGTTGGGTTAGGATAGGTTTTAAAGAGTCCTAAGTGGTTTAGGATTCTTGGATTGGGCTAGGGTTTGGATCAAGTGTTAGGCAAGGGGTGGGAAGGCTAATCCTAAATGGGCAGGGTGATTGGAGTTGGGTTTAGGGAGTTATGGGAAAGGATCGGGTGGGGGTTCTAGGATTAGGACTAGGGCCTAGGGAGGGATGCAATCCTGTTAGGGGTGAGTGGAGGGGCTAAGGGATAGGTTTAATGGAGTTTCAAGGGAAGGGGGTGGGCTGTTATTGCTGGAAGGGGAAATGAGGCATGCTTGTGGAAGGGAAAGAGGGGGGGGGGGGGAGCTGCTGGGGTTGCTGTAAACTTGGCACTGCAGTTAGGGTTTAAGTGCTGCTGGACTTGAAGACTGGTTGCTGAAATTGAAGAAGATGGACATTCAAATCCGGGGTGGGCCGGGTGACCCTCCAAAGAATACCATGACCTTACTTGCCTCCAGCCTCATAATTTTATTCATCAGTTTCAACATACCTGATAATGGGAGGGGGTGGATTTTATAGCATTACAACTTAAGCAATTTGACTAAGACTCAAACTTGGAAACTTATCCATAAAAAATACCCTTTGCAAAGGACTCAACTTATTAATAACAGAAAAGACTCTTAACGAAACTCTAATTGGACTCATACATAAGACATCTTGAAGGAATCAAATTACTCTGTGAAGGAGCTGTTCTTGAAAAAACTCTAACTCAGCGTCTTACATGGAATAGGGCTCCATCATAACTCACAATATACTAATCCAAATAAGAAAATAAAGTTAGATCCATGAGCCTTGAATTGAAGGGGTTCCAATTTCCAACGAGACCCTTCTTGAGGCCCAAAGGGGCTGGAAAAATGACCAAGCTACCCCTGGGGTATTTGGCCAGCTTTGGATTGGGCCTTTTGAGTCTGTGTTTTGGGCCCCATTATAAGGGGGAGGGGGTCTCAACCCTGCTTACATCACCCCCTTCTTTTCTCTTGTCCCCCCCCCCCCCTAATTTCTTCTCCTTCTTTCCTATAAATTGATGTATCTGATTTTGGGAGGAGTGAAAGAGGCCTGCATATGCCACACAGCCTTTGAGTCTTCTCTTTCCCATGTGTGAAGCAGTAATGGCAAAGTGGCATATATTTCCAAATGTCAACATTAATGTGAGTTTTTCAAGTGAATAACGAGGTAGCTACTTTGTTGGCAACAGAAAGTACATTGACTGAATTTCTCTAAGATTTAGAGTTGACAGAAAATGTCTCCTTTTTTTCCCTTAAAAAAATACAACCGGTCAAAATGTCTATCGATTTTCTTTTCTTTCAAAAAGTATAATTACTTTCAAATCCAAGACAATCTTTAATTGTTTTCTTTGTTGGTCAATTCCTTTCTGCAACTATCACATATTTGGTATTTCCAATCTAGAACTCAACATAAGTAGGTACATCCTGTTATTTATTTTGTAGTTATCTTGGGAGTGGGGACTGGGGAGACTGTTCTCAGAGGCCTGGACAAATATTTTAGGCTTTCTCTTGGGACCTCTTTTCCTTGCTGCACTTTGCCTTGTGCAGTGTCAAAACCCTGTTTGATACAGCCATCACATTTTTTTGGGTAGAAATACAGCCATGACATTGTAGGGTTCTGAAATCTATCCCTGTAATATATATATGTAGCTGGTGCTTGGGAGCAAAAAATGTAATGTACTTCTTGCTTTGATCTTATTTCTCGATGCTATCAAACAATTGTTGTCTTAAAACTGATTTTTGCTTTTAGTAAATGTTTATTGAAGTTAAAAATTATGGGAGGGAGGAGGAAATCTTGTCTTAGAGATCCGGAGATGGAATACATATAAAGATCTTTTTGTTATGTGATTTGGTTGGGTTAGACCAGTATTGATGTGGTACTATGAAACCAAGACCAAGCCAACAAAGTGATAAGCGGTTTAGTTTGGGTTCAGTTTCTTATTGGGTTAGTTTTGAGATTATGAAGAAGTTCTTCATATTTGGGCAGTATCGTTGCACTGTGGTTGTTTGATTTTGATTCTTATTTTTCTCTTTTCCTCTTGGTTGTGGATTAAATCGATTTGGTTTAGTTTCTGATTATGCACTACAAATTATTCCAATAGGGATTGGTTCAATAGGTCTGGTTTATATTAGATTTACACAAGCTATGTTATTTTAAGACGATAATACAGAGCAGGCATGTTATCCAAATGATGAGGAATTCATATCATTCAAATGATAACAAATCATGAAATATGAGTTTTGGGAACTAACCTCTGTTTGATCTCCTTATCTTCATAAATCTGGGAATCAAAAGTGTATGATTGAATGAGTTTCAAAATGTCTTGAGACTGAAAAACTGAGAAGAATTTAGGTATGTAACATAGGAGATTAAAGCTTGATGTGTAATACGATTGAGGTTTAGATATTGGAGAAAATTGAAATACTATCAAGGCCATTATGGCATTCCAAAGGTTAGGGTCATACCCTTGTCATTGATATGAAAGTTTTTTCTGCCCATACATTCTGAAAGTGTTTCCCAAACACGTGACATAATAATAAATATCGTAATGATTCTTGTTTGCATGACATATTCTATTTAGGTGATTATCTCACTATTCCTGAAATTTGCTTTCAGGGGAATAAGGACGGTGAAAATGCCACTGGAAAGAGAAAAAGGAAAAGGAGAAGGTCGCACAAGGGGAATAATCATGCAGAGGCTGATTGAACAAAGGAATTCATAAGTTCAATCAAACCGTTCAGTCTTTAACAGACGAGCTTCTCAAAAAATGCCACAGAAAGGCAAGAGTTGGTAGCACTTTTTGAGTATGAAGATTAGATATTTGGATTTTTGCAGCCATAGAATTCAAGAACATATTGTCAAGAGGGAAAAGTAGAGTACCTGTATTTTTAGCATTTCTTCATTCTACAATGAAAGGAAAATGGGGTTTTCCAACAACTTTTGTTTTTATTATATTTAAGGAAAACATGTACAAAGAACACCGGTCAACAATTGCAACTGGAACGTCTCATATGTGAGCTTTACCAACTTATCCATTGTAGCATTATTTTTAATTTCCTTGGAAAATGCCTCTCTTACTTGTGTTTTTAGTGCATGGAATGAGCTTGGGATCATGTAGAAATTCAGCAATGGATTTGAATTAACAGAAAGGCACTTGTGTTTTTAGTGCATGGAATGAGCTTGGGATCATGTAGAAATTCAGCAATGGATTTGAATTAACAGAAAGGCAGTAGCAGGTTTGTTTTGGAGTGATTTGGAATGTTCAAAGATTAGGCTGCGTTTGGCATGCAGTTTAAGTTAACAAAAATAAACTATTTTTCTGATAAAAGTTAACATTTAAAGAACTGCGTAACTGAAAAGGATTCCCACAATTTATTCATATAAATTAAGCCTGAAGTTTTAATTCACGGAATAAGGTTGACAGGAAGGATCTCCCGTGGGTCAATCTCAGGAGTCCAGAATTGGGTCCTCTACTAAATGTGTGGTGAAGTATCTTCTATCTTTGAAGGTAGAAAATCCAAATTCAGGAATCCGGATCGTTTACTGGTTAGGGTAGAGGTCTGCCACAAATTAACTGGTGTTCATTCTGATTCATTTTATTAGCACTTAAAAACTGAATTCTACCTCTAATGTGTGGTGAAAAAATGTATGGAGGGCAGAGCTGGAGACTCTAAGATCCTTTACCCCGATGGTAGAGAATCCAAACGTTTATTCAAATACCGCCTGCACTTAGTTTGACCTATACACCAGCACAAGCATTGCCCCATCACCGGAGGCCTAGTATAATCTACAGAAGTCAATAGTGACCCCATGCCCAGGCTAAAGAGTACATAATTGCCCATATGAGAAACAAAGGAGTAGAGGAGATTTAAACCTAAGACATAAAAGAGCTATCAAACCGCTTAAGAGTGAGCTTGAGACCGCCACCTCTTGCGGTGCCTGTACTTATTATGGTTGGAACCGATACGACTTAGACACGTAAGAACATGTGAATGACGAAAATACCCTTCTCTCCGATCTCTCCCTCCGATCTCTCCCTGATAAAATAACACTAGCGGTGAAAGGAAACCGAGTGACTGAGAGAGCATGGCTCTAAAGTGGAACACTCTTCCTTGTACAGTCCCTTCCGTATTGCTCTTTTTGGCGATTCTCTTTGTCCTACCAATCTTCCTCTTCTTCCTCTTCCAAACAACCCATCAACAATCCTTTACTACACTTTCATCCGTCACTTCCTCTGATCAAATCCCCCCAAATTCCAACCCATCCATGAAAGTCTACGTTGCAGATCTCCCAAGGTCGTTTAATTATGGCTTGTTAGACAAATACTGGTCCTTGAAAGATGATTCCAGACTGGGCAGCGATGTCGACAACGATTTACGCTCTGAGCTTTCTTCGAAAGGGAAGCTTCCGTTTCCTCCATACCCAGAGAGTCCATTGATCAAGCAGTATAGTGCTGAGTACTGGATCTTGGGTGATCTGATGACACCAGAGGAATTGAGAGGTGGGTCGTTTGCGAGACGAGTTCTTAATGTGGAAGAAGCTGATGTCATATTTGTGCCGTTTTTTGCAACCCTTAGTGCAGAAATACAGTTGGGTATGGCGAAGGGCGTGTTCAGAAAGAAAACGGGAAATGAGGATTACGAGAGGCAGAGGCAAGTGGTGGATTTGATTCGTGGTACCGATGCTTGGAAAAGGTCTGGCGGCAGAGATCATGTCTTTGTCTTAACCGGTATGTCTTGTTCTAAAATTTAATTTTAGGCCTTCTACGAACTAGACACGTTCAGTGACTTGATGCGTTCATTCTGTTCTGGATTTATAAAATGTTTCTCTCTATCTATGAATTACAAGTTTATTAGTTAGTCTTGAGTGTTGCAACCTTGCTTTGTGTGAGCTGAATTGTAGATTTTATTTGGGTTTCGTGTTTCTGAAGGCTCTGTTGACGAAGGACGTATCCACTTGAACCATTGTTCAGTTCCCTCAAATTTGTGTATTCCTTGTTTTTTTGGTATTATCTGTTAGCTCGTTTCCGAGGTCCTAAGCTTGATTCATGTGATGAGGTTCGTTGTTTTGATCCGAGTTTTATGTTTTTAAAAGCTGACAAAAGATAGTTCTTTTTACTCATCTGTTGCTTCATAGTTCCACGGGAACTCCTTAGTTATGCTTTTGTCTTTCTTGTCTTTTTTCTATTTCACATGCATGACTTGCCTGCTATTAATGATGCTTCTAAAACATCAAATATAACTTCTCTGGATCCAGATTTCGCTGCTACTCCGTCCATAGATGGTACACTTACATGTGAGCTGTGTACATGGAACAGTACTTTATCAGAACTGTGGCAACTTGTAAAACGTAGAACATGAAAAGATTTTTTTCCTTCTTCTTTCAACTCTCCTTTCCCCTTCATAATTATTAATTAGTATTATTTTAGATTTGAGGTTGAATATATTTGCTTTGAAGTACATTGTGCCGGTATTACTTGTAAGTTGTAAGAGACTAGCTTCTTCTCTGGGACTTACATTTTTGTTGAGTCTATTGAGGGATGCTTGTTCTTCTCTTCAACCTTGCAAGTATTGATCCAGTGCAAAAAGATGTTCTTAAACTTTGAATTCCTTCACATGATGCTAAACTTGATTTCAAAAATCTTTGCCAGTGTTGGCTGCCGTAGTTGCCTGAAAATTTTGCTATTCTTAATGTATCAATTAAAGAAAAGGTTGCTACGTTGTTTTTTTTAATTTGGAGCAAAAATGTTTTATTGCTGATCATGTTTGTTTCATGGATAAAAGAAAAGTAGAGATACCACCAGGTGAAATTATGATCAATCAATCTTGGAATCAAAAGACTTAGGATAAGTAGAACAAAATAGAGTATATGGTGTGCAACTTTAGTTACACTAGGACAGAAGTGAGGCATTGGCAATTGATGAGAGGGAGATCCCAGAGTGATTATTTTTGGTATATGAGCTTAATCATTAACAAAGGAGGAGAAACAGAAGATGAAGATGCAAAGAGAACTAAAATAGGATAGATGAAGTAGAGAGATACAACCAGCTATGATGTATGGTAGAAATATGTTGGAGTTAAGAGATGTCATGTATATAAATTCAGTTAGCTGAGAAGAGGATGTTGAGGTGGATGTTTGGTAATACTAGTAGGAAATAATTAGAAATGATCATATCAAAGTTGATTTGGGAGTAGCTCCAGTACTTGATAAGCTGCAAGAAAAATTATGGTATGCCCAGCCCATGGTAATGATTGGTGAATGAGGACCGATTAGGCAACCACATTTAGTTGGGATAGCACTCAGTTTTATGTTTTTAATCCAGACTTGCTCTTATTCCCACTCCTTTCTCATGTGCAACAGTGTTGCTTTATGATGGTCTAAACTTTGTATAAACTGAACTTCCTATTATCTGTTTTAGCATTGATGTAGTTCATTTCTTATATATTTTGGTTCTGTGCTCTATTTTTCTCCCCAGACAGGAGGAAGCCTTTTTCTTTTATTTTTCTTTAAGGTCTTTTTTTGGTTTAGCCTACATCCATATTAGAAGAGGCTTCCATTGCTTTGAAATTGATAAATTTCCATCTTTTGAGGACTTGTAACTTATTTTTCTGTTTCCTTTTTAATTGCGATGGCAACTTCTTCTTCTTTTTGTCTTTAATATGTATATGAATACCTTGAGCATTTAGTCTGTTAGTCTTTGGTAATTAATCATGGATTATGATCTTCCTTATCAAGTGTGGTGTTTTATATTTTTCAATAGTTGATGAACATAAAAAAAATTCTGGCTTTATCAAGGCCAAAAATCAAGTAAATTTTAGTACCTTATGATTCAATCTCTGAATTGTCAGGTTGTGTTAAAACTTGAAGCATTCTTTGACAGACCCAGTTGCGATGTGGCATGTTAGAGCTGAGATAGCTCCAGCAGTTCTCTTGGTGGTCGATTTTGGTGGTTGGTACAGGCTTGATTCAAAGGCATCTAATGGGAACGTCTCTGATATGATACAACATACCCAAGTTTCGCTGCTTAAAGATGTCATTGTGCCCTACACTCACCTACTGCCTAGACTGTACTTGTCAGAAAATCAGGCTCGCCATACACTTCTTTACTTCAAAGGAGCCAAACATAGGCACCGGGTTAGTGTTCAATTCAACCATTTTGTTTTTTCTATTGCTAATATTTTCCTTGATCTTGGCATCAAATAGAGGTGAAAATTGTAAAGGTTGTTTGAGGAGAGTATCTCTGTTAAAGCAACCTAGTAGAATTCAATGCCACTTTTCTCTATTTTTTATTAAGTAATTTAGAAATATTTCCCATTTTTTATGAGTGATGGCAGCATTTTGCCAAGTAATACAAAAACAGTTTCCCATATTCATTGCTAGTGATTTTAAAACGAACATCAGATTCTATGAGCATCAAACTCTACTAACAGAGATTTCTGAATGAACATTGGATAACTATTTTCCCAAGAAGGAAAAAAGAAAGAAAAATTGGGTGCTACTATCATGATTCAACTGTTGATTGACCATTTATCTAGTATAGAGATAAATCACCACCTTTTCCTCTAAGCACCGTGCCTTTTTGTTTTGGATGTGGTATTTAATATCAGTCACAACCATCAGCACTAAGATGCCTTCTTGCTTTACTGCTTTCTTTAATAGTTTTCATAATAATGACATACTCTTTTTACAGGGAGGCCTGGTTCGTGAAAAATTGTGGGACTTGTTGGCTAATGAGCCTGGTATTGTCATGGAAGAAGGTTTCCCTAATGCCACTGGCAGGGAGCAGTCAATAAAGGGGATGAGGAATTCAGAGTTCTGCTTAAACCCAGCTGGTGATACACCCACTTCATGCCGACTTTTTGATGCCATCCAAAGTCTCTGTATTCCTGTGATTGTTAGTGACAATATTGAGCTCCCCTTTGAAGGCATGGTGGATTACATGGATTTTTCTATTTTTGTACCAGTCAATGAAGCATTGCAACCAAATTGGCTTGTGCGCCACCTAAAGAGTTTCTCTAAAGGACAGAGGGATACATTCCGCCGCAATATGGCTCGTGTTCAGCCTATATTTGAGTATGATAATGGCCATCTGGGTGGTGTTGGCCCAATCCCTGTGGATGGTGCAGTGAACCACATTTGGAAAATGATTCACAATAAAGTGCCAATGATTAAGGAAGCAATCATTCGAGAGAAGAGAAAACCTAAAGGTGTATCAGTCCCTCTTCGGTGTCATTGTACATGAGACATCAAGGGTAATGTCTTTCATTTTGATTCCTTGTAATGCAGAGAGAGAAATTAAGATGTATCATTAGGTCACAGATTTTCTTAGAACAATCAAATTTGAGTTTTTACAGTCTTCCTCGATTTTTTGTATGGATTGTTTGAAGTTGTTAACTGTTTGCAACCATGATAAAGTTTTTTGTTCTCTAGTTCCTTTGTTGCTTGTACTACTTTCATAAGAAAAATATAAGATGGGGAATCATATCTGAGATTCCTATCTTAGAAAGAATAATAGAAAGAATAAAAAGATTGCTATCGCAGGAAGTTCTATCTTCATCTGTAGATTCCTTGCAGAGAAGAGCTTTTAGTCATGTGCTACAGTATGGAATCCCATACCGCGTCGTCTTGTGGGGAAAACCATGAACAGAAGACTGCAGATGATCCCTACACCAACAGGTATTATATCCAGAACTTGCTGCATCTCATATTTCGGCTGTGGGTAGAAGCAGCCCAACACGTTCCTATCTCTCAAAGCAATGGAAATGAACACGAAGACCGTTAAGACCCCATGGATGAAGTCTGTGGCCCTCAGTTTATACTTGGAGAGATCTGGAACATTAGAATCCGTGGCTTCTGGGTAGTAGTCGAAGAGCCACATGCCTTTTGATGTAGCAATACCATAATAAACTTGCCCATCTAATGATTTGAAGCTGTCTGTGAAGCATGCGAGGAAGCAAGACATTGAGAGTAGAATTAACAACAACAATGTCAGACACCAGGTTACAGAAGAGTCACAGATGCCATTGTTGGTGAAGATTGGGATGAGAAGTTGAAAGGCCATGAGTGTGCCTGTAGGAAGGAGATTAGCTAACTTTGCAGTGCTTGCTAGAGTCACAGAGATGGTTCGTTGCAACCGCCTAGGGGAAGATGGGGAAGCATTTGAAGACTTTGGAGACTTAATCTCTTCACCATCCGATGAGTTGGCTGTTGCTGGAATTCCAGCAGTTGCTCTCCTGCTTCTTGTCTTCAGAGACATCTTTATCTGAATTCTGAGTTGATCTCAATATCTAAATACTAGATATCTGAATGCTGAGTTGATCAAAATAGCTAAATACTAGATAGAATTTGATGGAAGGGTTGGCTTTACTTGTTTTGGACACAAATGCCTTTGAATATTATATACGTTTTCCATACTTATAGTAGTAAACCTCCTACAGGTTGTCTAATGCGTCAAGAGAGAAAACTTCAAACTTTGAATTGCGTCATAGAACAGGTCAGTAAATCCATGTTTTTTAAATCTTTGTGGAAGGATCGGGAACCACGTAAGAAACCTTCATGAACAAGATTCACGTAACCTAGAATCTTCTTTGAAAATAAAATTGATTGAAAGAGAAAATTGACCAAAAAAATGGAAAACTTGTATGCAGCTCAAGGATTGAACGGCTGTTAACTGAAATCTGGTAAGCAATGACAGGGAATCAAGGGACTGAATTGGGTGGCAGGGGGCACTTTTCACAAACAAGCTTCTGAGATTTACACTAAATTGAAAAGTTGAGGATAAAGATAAGGATTATGCACCATGGTAGATTAACCCTACTGGAAATGGATTACAGAAAGCTTTTTCAGTCCTCAAACCAATTGAATTAAGGGAACCACCTTTTGTTGGTGGAACTACAACATCTTACCCCCAAATAAGCATGAATTTTTTGCTGCAACTTATTTTTGTTCTCCTGTAACAGATGAACATGGGGCTCTGTTTGTGTTACTTGACCAACCTTCCGGAGAAGCAAATACAACGGTAAGCTAATCAGTAAGATTAATGAAGTAGCAATTAATGCTGAGGTTTTAACCTTTTCATAGTACTACCCTTGCTGTAGCATTTGCTGCTGCATAATAAATCAATTTTAAAATGAAATAACATGCTCGATAAAGCATAAGTTTGAATATCATTAGTGTTTGTTTGTAGGAACACCCACTAGTCTGATCAATTACTCTTCGTATTAGATCTATCATCTATGGTCACTGGGGTCTCCTAAGAAGATCTACTAAATTCATTGAGTTGTGCCAAATGATCAACACGGCCAGTTATCAATGGAATTCCTTGTCGGCTCTCTGTAAAATACTCGTTTGGCCAAGTGCTTTCAAATACCACATAACCACAACAATAATACAATCTACAGGAACTGTTTACAGAAACACAGAACCAAAAAGAGAACAGAATGTATTTTTACTGTGACGCGAACCATGTATTACAAAACAAGTACCAAAAGAATCATCAGGACAAATCCACAACACCCCCCTCAAAAAAAAAAAAAGAAAGAAAGAAAGAAAAAAGAAAAAGAGGCACACTGCAGGGGTGTCCAAAATGTGTCATTCTCTCTCCCCTCTTTGGAAAGACACCCTTGTTCTTCTGTGTCCAGCCCTTAGATTGCTGTATACCACTGGCTTACCAAAAACAGGAGGCATGTCTAACCTTTTCCTAAGCTAATTAACTAAAGGCAAAAGGGTCTAAAATATGTGTGGGGGTTGAGAAAGTTTCCCCAAGAAAAGCAATGAAATACAATCTCTATGAATCGCAGGATAGCATTTCCTTGTAGTCTTCTACATAACAAGCTCTTCTGAGAAATTCCTTGAAACTTGAAAGTTGAAACGACACATTCTTTGAAATTGATTTGCCATAGCTGCTTAACAAGATTGCTGGATTCTCCACCAGGTGATTTATTCCACCCATTACCATGGTACAAATCCTGGTTTGCACCTTTGAGCTATTGATCCTTGCCAGATGGTTTCTTAAGGACCAAACAAGAGCAGAGAATGAGATCATGCCAATCTAACAAATGTACTAGCATGTCATACCTTTCATCAAGAAGAGGTTGTTGTGATTATTTTTGCAATTCATCCAGTGAGGCTTTATGAGGTTTGTAGTCTTAGCAGATAATTTTCTCTTCTTGAACTTACTAACCTTAGACAAGTCTGAACTCTATCCCACCATATGCTCTCATTCTAGAACCTGCTTTAATGCCAACCTTCTTCCCTACATGGTTGAGGCCAGGAAAAGTAGAAGTTCGAGAGAGAGACGAAAAATAAATATCACTAGAGGCATGAAACATTTTGTCATGAGGAAAAGAAGAAACTACTGCATTTGATTGCTTGGCTTTGCAAGATAAGAGGTATATGGAGCCAGTCTGGACTGAAGATCTAATTCTTGCTCTTACCTCAATTCTTTGCCCACAAATTTGCAAGAATAAATTGCAATAAAGGCTTTCAATTATACTTCATAACTGTTAATAGAAACGCAGACAAATAATAATTTTTATTATTTCACTTTCCAACATATTATGTTCATGTACCCTGAAGCTGTAGCCATTTCCAATTAGACAAAACTGCAAGATAAATCCACTCAAAGAACATATGTTGTCAAAAGATAAATACAAAACCATGAACTAAATAAAAAAGAAAAGATGCTGACCTATTTCCACATACTCACAGTATAATGTTTTAACAATCTTGGATGCAATCATGCAATACCATAAACCAAAACAAATTTCAGAGACAATACATTTAAGATCGACATAAATTTCTAGTAATAGCATGCAGTGACAAAATACAAAAAATGAAAATGCCACAAATGACAGTTTAATTGCCACCATATATTCCATATATTTTTTGGGATCCAGTTCTCCACGTAAAGCAAATAAATAAACCATATATTGACAATTAGAAAATTAAGCTCCACATAATGGCCTTCCAGCAAAATTTCACCCAGAAAATGAGACTGAAAACACCACTAATAAGCCAGCTCTTACATTAATGTATAAGTTCTAGAAATGGAAGTTCTGCCTGTGATGAGAATATGTCCAAATGCTTGCACAATTACCCTTGAGATATCCATTTAAGAAACAACTAATAAATATTACGCATGAATAGACTTCCAGCATAAGACTCCAACTGAAAATACAAAAGCAAATAACCATATTCATGACACAATAGATTGGTTTCAGTAGATAAAGGAAGTCACTAGCTATGTACCTGATGATCACTGAATGTAGGGCTTACACTAGTATCTAGAAGGTAATTTGTCATATCAACCTGAGCAAAATAAAGCAACATCTAATAAAAGATAAAATATCTCTGTCAACTTAGGATAAATTGTAAATATTACTAAAAAAACTTACAGATCACATAAAATACAGCTTGCATGTGAATAAACTCCGAAGTATACAAGCAGCTATCCAAAGTGTACAGCTTCTGTCTGAAGTGAACTCTGATGCTTCTCTTGTTCTGTGAAGGATACGGCTGGCAAAAATTGTGATACTTCTTGGTTCAGGTTGAACAGTGTGCCATACAAATGGGTGGGTACTTACCCACCCAAGCTGGAATGAGTCTGAATCCATAAGGGGCGTGTTTCCATGTCCGATCAGGTTTCCAAGCAACATCTTATTTCAAGCATGTTAGCCACTCAAAAGTATATTCATTAAGTACAAAACTACAAATAAGAATTCAACTACAAAAATCTTTGCCACATGAAAACCTCAAATTTCAAAAGAGATGAATACGACGCTAACACCAACTAATATTCCATGCCTTTCCATCACTTATCTTAGCACTCTTAAATACTCTCCTTATTTCTGTTCAAAATAAAATGCAGTAATGTGTTCAAGTGCTGGAAAACTTATTAAACCTGATTATTAAGCAATACAGACCTTGATATGCTATCCAAAAACATTACAAAATATACGAACACAATTGGACAAACAGGGTGAAGACTGAATTCGCACAACATGCACTAGGCCTAGTTTTAATTCAGATGTTATAAGATGGAATTCAGACACCATATTCTTGACTGGGCTTAGTTTTATTCACACCTGACAGTACCATTTGGATAGGGCAGTCAAAGATTTGGCAATTATGTTAAAATACTAGAATCTAATTGTTGGAAGTAATCATACAAAAAGTTCCTCTTGCAAAATAGAACCATACAAACAACAAGATCTGATACCTGCAATGAAACTAATAAATGTAACTTTCTAATGCTCATCTGTTACAAATGCAAACTAAGATTCCTACAAAAGCACTAAACAGTGACAACATAATGGAGGATTTCAACTGAAGTGACAGACATACTTTGGCAGAACAATAATTATCTAATATACCCCCAAACATCATGGATGGCTATAAAAACCTTTAAAAAAATGCAATTATTCAATTCAGTTGAAGGAAGAAGCATTTCAATTTTCAAAAACCAACCATCATCAAATATTAAGAATCCAGAAAAAGATTGCTACACTGTCCGTTTGCGGTTTCCCTAGCATTTATCTTTCATTACTTCAAAATTGTGGGTCCACATGTATAACTCCTTCGAGACAAGTACTCTGCAGATTTTTCCCCCACACTGTCCACGTGGCAAACCTTCCTTTATAATAAGGAACTGGACAAAAGAGCTACATGTCCATACATCTACAAGTACTGATGAGCACACAGAGCAAGAAAAGTGAATGAGAAGTATAGGAAGATGACCACCAAAACCTCAACCTGCATTAGTTGGTGCCAAAATTGGCCAAAAAATCATAATCTCATAAAGGAAAACGAAAACTCAATTTTGCATTGTTTCAGAAGACAAAAAACTTATCATTGATTTGCTTCATACTTTTTACAACCTTCTTCGAACAACTCTTAACATTTAGAAAGAAAGAATGACATTACTAAATAGATCTGAAAAGATGATACCAACCCCAGCTACTAGGAAATGATGTCCCCAGAAGAAAACAAGGGGGCATGGGGGGTATACAGCTGTAATAATCATATTTATGTACAGTTTCTAAAAACATTCAAAACAGAGAGGTGGACAGTCAAGAATGGGTAAATGACATGAGGTTGAATTATTTGATTTCTCCCTGCTCTGCATTTCTCAACTGAGAAGAATCACTGTTATTACCAGCAGAAACCTTGCAACTACATCCAGGTGTCCAGTGATATGGGAGACTCAAAAAGTGTGCACTCATGAACTTCCTGAATCTTTTCTTGTACTCTTTTGGGGAGATAACAGTAGGTGTCACATTCTTGGGTACGACGAGGGAAGTCTTGACCCAAGTCTCAAGATGTTTATCCCATGTATACTGTCTCAGGTAGTCAATAATCCCACATACAAGTTCATGACGCTCAGTATCCACTCCCACAAGTAAAGAATAGTCCATGACATTAATTGACTGTCAAAATCAGAGAAAAGTAGATCTTTCTGTTACTATCAAAAATAAATAAATAAACAAATAAACAAAAATCAAAACTAAATAATATTTGAAAAGAGGTGGTGAGCAACTTACAGTAAGGAAATTTGTATCATTCCAAATTGCACGTTGCAATAGATGCTTAGTCTCCCCGCTGACATATAAAGGAGATATTATCATGTCCTCAACAAAGTTCTGATCCAAAAGAACATTTCCTGAGGCCTCAGCAGCTGGAGTATGTCGAGAATGCAAAGCACCTTTAAGATCATAAAGGCGTGTTATGTTTCGACCAAAAGTAAGGTTCTCCATCACCATAAGATTATGTTTCAGCTCTTTCCCACTCTTAGGTTGTCGAATGATGACCTGTAATGGAATTCAGAGCTTTATAAAGAGAAGGACAACCAACACAAACCAAAGATTTGTTCATAAAACTATCTAGAATAGATGTAAAAGAAAATTTACCTGATAAATACCCAGAATTTTGGCAAGGCAAGTCTGGTTCCCTGAACTGAAAGATTGATTAACGTAATTAAAGTAATCAGGCGCAAACTTTAAAAACGAATCGAATTCAGTCTTTTTTATCTCCTTCACAATAAATCTATCATCCAGTGTCTTAGCAAAGAATGATTTACTCTTTCCACCTTTGGCATCCCACTTCTTACAACGGCTGAGAGAAGCAATATAATCAAGCTCACATGGGCAGCAACGTCTTCGGAGAGAACGGAAATGATTTGCATACAAGCAAACAACCGAATATTTACCCTTCCCAGGTAGTTTCCCAACCCCAACAGGGATCTCTGGATGAAGCCCCTCAGAACTTGACAAAGGATCCACAACATTCAACCCATCAGAACTAGAGTTATATGATTCTTCTGATGAAAAACTTCTATTGAGTCCCTCTAGATCCAATGAACTGGTTGGAATAACTGAGACCTCAAAATCCAGGCTGTGCATATTCTCAGCTATTTTACCAGCATCTTCTTGCTCCTTTTTTGTATCCTCAGCTAATTCTTCAGCTGAACTATTTCGATCATGCAAGAAAGCAAGACTGTAGGCAATTATGCTGGTGAGCTCACCCTCATAGACTGACACAATATTATCATCAGTACCAAGAGGAATTTGGCACCTGAATTCTTCTTGGGAAATAATTTCTCTAACTGAGGGTAAGAGTTCCGGGGTGTAGTTATTGATGAACCCAAATTTCTGTGAGTTACCTCTGTGTATATCCTTCCGAAATGCCTTGCGAGTTTCTGAAAAAGGATTCCAGACCCATTCATCAGAATCAGCGAAGTATGACAACCCTGAATTCTCAGACAAAGAACGAAACCCAGACTTCGCAGATATTTCACCCATTGTGCCATTAGGAACCACATTGGGAGCAGACTGTCTAGGAACCATATTGGGAGCAGACTCACTATGTCTTAATATATCTGGCTTAGCTAGAATAGTTTGATCCACCTGTAGATGATCAGCAATGGGGCAGTTTAACTCTCGAGGATTATCACCAGCTGGAGGAAGAGGAGAAGAGGAATAAGATGGTACAGTGGAACAGTCTTGACCTAGAAAAGAGTCGCTCAACTTTCTGCCTGCTGTGGACGCATTTAAATCATCACTTGATGAACCAAAAGGATTTGAACTCCCATCAGCTGGTGTTCCATTACCCTCAATATTAACAGATCTATTAACTGTACTGTTTTGGATCCCAGGACCATCTACCAAACCTTCACTAAGTGGTTCAGATACTGAGGCTTCTGCAACTGGAATTTCATGTACCATGGTACAACTTTCCTCAAATTTGGTTTCCAGCTTGGCTTCAAGGTCACTACCATAGTTTCTGGCATTTTTGGAGTCAGAGAACATATGAATATTGACTGGAGCAACACAAGCTGCAGCAGCATCTAAGCCTTCCTCAACAACGGGTGAAGCATTATTTTCCATGATTCTTTCTCCAGAGGTGTCATCTATTTGCAGATTTTGTCTTTCATCGCATGCTATTTTATCCTTTGTATAACTGTTAACTACCCGAGAAGGTAATGTAAGAGAACGCAAACGTTGATCCCATACATATGATTCAAGCTGAAGTTCAGAGAGTAAACAATTCAAGCTGAGAAGCTTATGTGCAGCCTGCCCCAGGTTGATACCCTTATCAAGCGCCTTCTGAACTAGTTCCTGATTTTATTACAAAAAACAAGAGCAATGGCAAGCATTATTTAATCCATATTTGATATGACCAAAAATAAAGAGTTGATGACTTTATGCATTTAGAACTATTAAAGTAACAAGTACAGACAAAAGTTCAAGACACCAACATGAGCGTGAGCATCAAGTGTAGCATCTTGGGTTCCAAAACAAAAGGTTCATGTGATGCAAATCTAAGTCAAATGGGTCCCACCTAAAATACCACATGAAAAAGATGGCTCAAAGATATGATTTTTAGAAACATTACATTCATTTACTCTGCAGTATGACCTGAGAGTTTGGAGATTGTTGAACAAAAATTGAATCCTTCTTGATGCTTATACTCGAACACAAATACTTGATGGGGTTATTGTTTTCATGTAACTTTTGGTAAAACTAATTATCTAATTGGGATCCATGCTGACGTCGGTCTCAATACCTACCCAAGGGAAAGACCAAGGCCCAAGGGAAACCCTAGGGTTGCTGCACAGCAGTACAAAGAGTAATTTCTGCTGGGCAGGGGTAGTACGGTAGTTCAGCCTTTCTAAGCAGTCAGGGTTATGATTAGTACCCCACGACGGGCTCCTTGTTAGGGTTTAATTATAAAATCTCAGGCCAATTAGGACTAATAATTTCAATCCAAGTTAGTTTCTAATTTCAGTTCAACTCAGCTAGAGTTAGCTTCAAATTTCAGTTCAAGTCAGTCAGAGTTAGTTTATGATTAAGTCAATTTAGTTAGAGTCCACTTAGGATTTCTAGTTGTATAAGGATTTCTTTATTGTATTACTATAGAAGCCGCCATTGTGGATCATCATCCGCCAGTATAAGATTAATAATATTTGTTAGAAAACAAGCATTAAATAATCAAAACAGCAGCTGAACTTGAACAAAGAAAAGAGAGAAGAAGAAGAAGAAGAGAAGAGAGATGAAGAACTAGTAGAAGAGGCTTGTGATTCTTGCTTGAAAGTCTAGAATCACAGAGCACTTTTATATATAGTTCTAATGAATCTAATACAACTTGAGAGACAAGTAATTGTCCTCTAGAAAAAGGAAACAAAATATTATAGCTTTAGTAACTTCCTAACTCCTAAAATAGAAAGTTCTGAAAATAGAAACTACCACCAAAATAGAAACAATACTTTCTAAAAACTCCCAAAACTTATGTAGCAAGACTCCCACATTAAAAATAGAAACTATAATAAAAACAATAGTATAATACTATTCACGTGAACAGTAACATGAACAGTAAAACTACCAAATTTACATATACTTCAACACTCCCCCTCAAGCTGAAGTGTACACAAAGAAAACTTCAGCTTGCACAATAAGAATAAACTTGAAAAGTAGCACCAATCTTGAATCGTGTAGCAATGGCAGATGTCGATAAACATTGAGAAAACTTCACCCAGGAGATAATCAACACCGACTTAAAAAAAAATCTTCAAAATTGTAACTCCAAAGTCCATATAAATGCTTCACAAGAAGGCAAGTAACAGGCAAAGTATGGGTAGGTAAAAGACAATATTGATTACTATGGACCAAATTGGTAAGGTAGTATGGGATACTACGAACCAAATAGGTAGGTAAATGACAGTATGAGTTACTGTGAACCAAGTAGGTAAAGTAAAAGACAGTATAGGTTACTGCGAACCAAGAGGTAAGGTAAAAGACAGTATGGGTTACTGCGGTCCAAGTAGGTAAGGTAAAAGACAGTATGGGTTACTGCGGACCAAGTAGGTAAGGTAGTATCGGTTACTACGGACCAAGTAGGTAGGTAAAATACAGTATGGGTTACTGCGGATCAAGTAGGTAAGGTAAAAGACAATATTGGTTATTGCGGACCAAGTAGGCAAGGTAAAAGACAGTATAGGTTACTGCATACCAAGTAGGTAAGGTAGTATGGATTACTACAAATCAAGTAGGTAGGTAAAAGGGGAATATAGGTAAAGATAGGTAATGATATTGTTGTAGAATGCCATAAGTTGAGGGCAAAGATCTTCACAAATAATATCCATCAGCACATCTTGAGTAGATATAGAATAAAGTACCATTCTCCCCCCTCACGTGTAGCATTACACGTGGACAATTAATGATGACCAGTGACAAGCATCTTAAGTATGAACACAAAAGAAACCCAAGAAGGAAAAGTAGCAGCCACAGAGCAGTGTATTATTCACCAATAAAGCTGATCAAGCAGTAGAAAATCGTCTCATAGGACAAAGTCTTGTTCACCAAGGGGGGGGGAATTATGGACCACCACTAACCCTTTAATAGGGTAGGAGCAAATTAGATCAAGAGAAAATTACTGAACCAGCTTGGAATCTCAAAATTGCAGTAGTCGATGCAGCAATCCACTCAGAAGAAGTGCAATAACAGTAGTTGCAGTAGCAGATAATATCAGATCTTGGACCATAGTAACAAACTTCTGCTAGATGTGAAACTCTAACAAATCTTGATATGAAGGAAAAGTAGTTCTTTAGGTCTTTGTAGAAGTATTAGATAAAAAGAAAGCTAAACTTGATTCTGAAATAAACAACGGAAGTAGGAGTAAAGCATGACGGTAGCAGCAGAATTTTTTCAGAAGAGAGAAATTCAATGAAATAGGGTACTAGTATACGACTTGCAACTAAACTTATAGCACAAACAATGGAAGACAATACTTAGGTCTTGCAATCCGAATTATGGGCATATCTTTGCAAGAATCAAGAGGAATCCCAAGACATCAGTATAGTGCAGATTGAACTTCAGATTTGCACACAAAAAAAAAAAGGTAGTAGTAACCTCAGTTGAATCAAATAGGTAGACATATCCCCAGAAAGCTTAGGGCCTTTTTGTAGTATTAATACATAGATACTTGGTGCTTTAAAAGTTAAAGAAGGACAGCCATGCACAATTATTGCAGCGAAGGTTGGGGCTACCCTAGATAAGAAAAAGGGAAAAAAGAAGAAGAAAAAAAACTGGGCAGCCAAGAGAGAGAAAACGGTCCCTAAGTTGATTAAACTTGCTCTGATGCCATGTTAGAAAACAAGCATTAAATAATCAAAACAGCAGCTGAACTTGAACAAAGAAAAGAGAGAAGAAGAAGAAGAGAAGAGAGATGAAGAACTAGTAGAAGAGGCTTGTGATTCTTGCTTGAAAGTCTAGAATCACAGAGCACTTTTATTTATAGCTTCTAATGAATCTAATACAACTTGAGAGACAAGTAATTGTCCTCTAGAAAAAGGAAACAAAATATTACAGCTTTAGTAACTTCCTAACTCCTAAAATAGAAAGTTCTGAAAATAGAAACTACCACCAAAATAAAAACTATGCTTTCTAAAAACTCCCAAAACTTATGTAGCAAGACTCTCACATTAAAAATAGAAACTATAATAAAAACAATAGTATAATACTGTTCACGTGAACAGTAACGTGAACAGTAAAAGCTGTTTTTACTGTTCACGTGAACAGTAAAACTACCAAATTTACATATACATCAACAATATTCAAGCTATTTCAGATCAGTTTCGCATATGCTTTGCTGTTCCTTCAAGAACAGTGCTCCAACTTTGGTAAAGAACCTGGAATTTGGGTCCATTATGAAGACAAACAAGGGTACCCTAAGGCTGTGGATTTCAGCCTGAATTCAAGCCATTCTAGCTCCTCCACAGCATCTTTCAGCACTCCAGTGTCCCAAGTGGCAACAAGCTACTCCAATCTCCTCTTCCTCTTCCCTATTTGAAAACTTACCCCATTGAATCCCTTCTCCACCATCACAAACCCTAAATTCCATCTCTCCCAATAACACCATCAAAACCTCCCAACTACAGATCCACAATCACATAACCTCCATAAGCCCCTCAATCCTAAGTGCAGCCCTTTCCGTCCAGCCTAAACCTTACTTTCATATGCACTAATCCCAAAACCCTAACGCTAGAATTCAGAATTCCATGTCTCCCTACTCAACCATTAGAAAGCCCCAAAACTTGGTAAGCATATCCTAGGCACAACCCTAGGATTGATCTGATTCTGAGCCCAAACAGAAACCATAGAAGCCTCAGCCAATCCTCTTTGGAAACCCTAGTTTTGCCCAAAGGTGGTTACATCCACAAATCTTGGTTTATTGGCCCTTACATCTGTAAGGCTACATTATATGCTACATTTAGTCCGAATATCTCTATCAAGAATCAGATACAAAAATCAGAACCCTAGACCATTCTACCATCCTATAGCCACAGAGAAGATATTGCAATATAGGCTACCACGAGAACCAATCAGGCCAATGATCTCCCAACAGACCACTTCCTATTGTTGCAGCACACAAGAAAAGTCACAACGGATTCAAGTAGGAAACACCCCCTCCCCCAAAAAAAAAAATAATAATAAAATTGCTAAATCTCTCTGGCTCTCCTCTAAGAATGGCTTAATCTCTACCTTTTTCAGGTTGGCATCATATCAGATTCCCTTCCCCAAAAGTCTTATGGGCCAAACTTTTTTGGTTCAAAGGCCATGATCCTAGGTAATCCTTCACTATCTGGAGAGCTCTCCCAGTGGATCCCCACCCAGTCCCTCATTCATCACCAAATCCAACCCCCTCTTGCATCTTCTACTCTCTCAGACGAAAGTATGCCCCATCTGTTCATCTGCTCTCTTTACTAAGCTCCTCTAACTTCTCACCCTTGCTACCATTTGGTCTTGAAATAGACGTCCTCTACCCTTTGACCCTGAGTTCGATGGCAGTGGTTCCTTGATGGTGGACAACTGGACATACTTCAACATAGTCGATAGATTAGTTTTTGGTGCCTGTATCTTCCATATTCGGATGGAACAGAATCTTCTCAAATCCAGATCTTCTAACCAGATATGGAAGGCCATCTCAAGGATGTATTCTCCAAGGTTTTCTTCTCATCTTGGAAACCTTTAGTGGACACTCCAAGGAACAGGCTCAAAGGCAAAATTCAGCCCAGTTAGGATTGGAGAACTTAATAGGATAATAATCCCAATGTTTTCAATCAGTTAAAATAAATTTCCATCACTTAAAATAATCCTTCATGATCAACCAACAATTTCTTCAAAATGATCGTTGTCATCTATAATGTAGTTATAGATTGATAGAAGACCAACTAGAAGCCAATAACCAGGATTTGCCATGAATAGTTAATTTGGCTAGGTCAGCATAGGAGTTTCAACGGAGACTCATAACCAAATAGGCTTCTCTTCTTAGTAAATAAAATAGGGTTGGGTTATATATGTTATAGGACTTTGATCCCATGGGTTTAACTTGTAACGGCTAACTTAATAGGCCTAAAACATTGGTAATTAAGTAGACTACAAAAATAGCTTTAATGTTAGCCTTTTTAAAAGTTGTATTAACTTAGTTCTGTTTAACTGGTGAATTAGTGGTTCAAACCCACCCCAACCCCACCCCACAGCCACCTCTTTTCCCCACCTCAGTAAATCCTCCTTCTCAATGTTTTAAGGTCTTTTCAAGCGATACAATAAGTGCTTACAATGTCAGAAACTGGCTCAATATACCATATAATCACATCATTTTACCAGAAATCAGAAGTTTAGTCTTCTAAATTGATAAAAGCCAGTAAAACCACACAGTCAAATGCAAGCATGTCTTCACTTTTGCTGCCATGCTTTTGTCTCAGGAAGGACAAAGAGACACCTACTAATTTGTCCAGTATATCTACTAAGTCTCAGCAAATCTATTTACCAGATGACAATAATCTCTGTTAAATTTGAAATCACTTGCGCTAAAATAATGTCAAGAAAGGAAACTCAAAGAATCAAGAAGCCCAATTGGCAGTCTCGAATTGCTATAAAACAAAATGTGTCAAAATTTGCAATGAATACAGCAACTGACCTCAAAATCAGATTTTTCTTGCATCAACATCTTTTCGACTTCAGAAAGGTCCTTCACTGAACCTCCAAGGTTGAAAGATTGGTTTGAAAGTGAGGAAGAAAATTCAGGTCTTATCTTCTTTAACAAGTTTGTGACTTCCATAAACAGTGCCTCTCCTTTCCTAAGAACCTACATGACAATATTAGGAGGAGAAGGGGGATACTTTTAATAAGTTTCAAAAGAGAAGCTTAGAAAACAGGAGTTCGTAAAATAACAAATAAAATTAAGCTGCTCTTGTTAGACAGTAGCATACATCCTCAGCTACTTTCTGAAGCCATTCCTGTCCAACTGGGTTGTTGAACTCCAGAGTTTGTGGTGGCATATGTGCAGCATAAATATCAATTGAAGAGTATCTAAACATCGCAACCCTGGATCCCAAACTGCACATTTCCAACAGACAACATAGTTATAAACAGCCAAAAAAAGTATAGGATGTAATATTATTATGAAGCTATTGTTGTACCCGTAGAAAAACAAGGAGTCATTGTGCAACGAATGCCCACAGCTGGACAGCATATTAGGAGCAGAGTCATTTGAAAAGCAGAGCTCCAGAAACTTCCCAAAAGATAGCCTACGGGATGCAGTGGACATCACCACTCGCTGTGTAGGTTTTAGGATTCCATTCTCAGGTTTACATTTTAAGCAGCGGGTCCACATCCAAAGTTTGCCTTCTGACTCTCCAGGCAGCTGCAATCCCCCAGAAAGCTGTCTTACCCGTACTGTGAGCTTCCCATTATGATGAGCATAACACAAAACATGATTTTCTGGTGGTTCACCACATTTTGAGCATTGATTCCTCTGAAATGATACAACAGTTCACTCAGTAACTATCTCAAAGTAGATATTACAATGTAACAGTGCATTTGAAAACCAGTTCCAAGTGTGGTTTATAAACCTGACTGAGTATTTTATTGCGCAAAAATTGCCCAAGGGACATATCAGAACCCTTGTAGAAGCTGATACGAAAAAGTTGGCTGTGCTGACAAACAGTTCCTTTTAAAATATTCCTACTGGACATCAAAAATAAGATGCTCCGACCATCTAAAACTGTTATCGCTCCATTCTGTTGCTTTTGTCCTTCATCATTTGCATCATTTTTTGGTTGAACCAAAGCGTCTTCATAGCGGGCTGAAAAGGACTCAACTTTTTCACCATCAGGTAGCATTACTTCACTGGCACTACTTTTTTCTTCCATCTGATAGAACTCTAGTTGTTCAGGAGATGTCACCTTAGGCAAGATGGTTGCATCCTGAGTGTCTTGCTGTCTTGCATTCAACCCAAGGTAAGTGGGGATGGATGGGTCAGAAGAGGAGGAAACAGGAGGATATCCACCCCCAGTAACTTTCTTGAGAGAGGCTGAGAGTGACGGCAATAATGGCCCAGGAAGAATTGTTGGAGAAAATGACCCATAACATGTCTCAGGATGATGGAGATCACTATCAGATTTAGTATGACTAGTCAACCCATTTTCCTCACTACCATGATTGTACATGACGATGCTAGGACTAGGGACAGGTGAAGTATCATTGTGTTGCAAAACCACCTGTGGATCCGTAGTCAAACTTTCATGCACAAAATTTTCTTGGAATTCACCCAATAGGGGACCATTAGTCATACAGCGCTGACCAACTTTGGCCTCGCAATTCTCAGACCCAACAACAGCTTGTTGATTTGTCAAGCATTCATTTTCCAGGCCTTTATGGTGAAAAACAGGAAACATGGCACTTTGATCCACACGGAAAGAAGTCTCCAAGATTAGATGATATGCTGCAAGAACTGCACACTGGACCACAGATTTTATCTTCTTTAGTTCATCACTAGCAGCTCCCTTAAGCAAAATCTGCAATGTCAAATTACAAATGTAATTAATTAGTCCAGAAGCAGTAGGTTGCAATCAGAAATAATATATGAGATTCCACCAAGGAAAAAAAAGACACAAGATAACATATTAACAGGAACATGATTGCTCAGAATGTTTTTAATTCCAACGAAGGGTATTTGCAGAATGTGAACTTCATTTAAACGAGAAAAAGATCTAAGGAAGCAAGAAACGAAGGTCATCTATTATCAGGTAAAGGGCTACTCAAGTTCCCAAAAAGCAAATTAAAAAAAGTGAGATCCAGATAGAGCAAAACAGGTTACTTATTGATGATGACAAATCCAAGAGCCTTAACTTCAGGAAGAGGACTTCCAAGGTCATAAGCCCGGTCCACACACTCCTCTAACAATGTTGGACTACCACTCCTCCCCCTACCCCCCCCCCCCTCAAAAAAAAAATTACACAAAATAACAAAGCATGGCCATGGTGGTGCAGATCCAGGCCCAAATTAAGGCACTTTGACTTGCTGCTCTGCTCTCAGAAGCCCAAGTGAAACCCCAAGGCTTGCTGCCAAGCAGCACTTCAAATCATTAATTTTTCCCACACTTAGTTTGTACTTCAGTATCAGTAATTTCAGTTGCAGTTTTGTAATTCTGCCCAATCCAAGGGGTACTTCACTAATCTGTCAATTAAGTAATTAAAAGGCCCATGAACTAGGGTCCTCCTACAACTCCATCTCCATTCAATCCAAGCATCTACAAGGCCCACATCCAGGTACCTTCAGCCTACAACTCATCCCCCTTCCATATCTTATTTGGACTTCCCAAGACACCCAAAATTCAAGGTCAGATCTATACCAATCTAACCATTAAATATGACTCACCATTTAGGCACATCATCCCCAAGCCTTAGTGACCTTAGATCCCAATATGACCCATTTTGATCATCCAACTTCAGGATACAAATACTTTCTTGAATTTTCATACTCCTTAAAACTCCCCAAGACAAGAACCTTTTCATATCTTCTAATATAACCATCAAAACCCAACCAAACTTCGGGAATCCTATTCCTAAATTGTTACCTACATTCCTTCCAACTTTCAACGCATTCTAACAGCTAAAGACCCCAGTTCCCCGTCTGATGAGGACATGAGTGAGCAGTTCCGAGTTTACCGGCGATGCCAACTTAGAGATCATCTCACAACAGCATCTGTGTGGATGGATGATGAGTTCGGAGGTTATCGGATTGCTAGGATCCTATGGTTCGATGAGAAACACTGCTCATAGGCAGTTTGTCATGTTATTTTCCTTAGTCTTAGTGGGTTGAGTAGTAGTTTACTATTGAAATATTTTAATTTCATGTTTGAGTCTTTATGGGCTGGGCCTAGAGTCTATTTTGGCCCAATTTTGAATTATTTTGAGTTTGGGTTATATATACAACTTAAGTTGGGGTTATTTTGGGAATTAAACATGTAGGGTTGTGAGGGATCAACTTTTTTATTTAAACCTTGTATGGAATTCGTTTTTGGCAATCAATGAATGAAAAAAAAAAAAGAATTAGAAAAGAAGCTCACGCTGCTCTCTCTCTCTCTCCAAGTAAGCTCTATTTCCTCCTTTCACCCTTGTTTCCCACTAGAAAAATTCCCCTCGCTCTCTTCTACAAAGATCTACTCTCTTTTTTTCAAAAAAAATACCTTAGTTTCTTTCCTGGAAATCTTCTTCTTCTTCTCCAAACCCACGGTTGTTATAATTTTCTTGCAGAAAAAAAAACCTTTGCTTTTTTTCTTCCCTCTTTCCCTTATACGGCAGTCTAGTTTTCTTTTGTTAGTCTCCCTTCCCTTCTCTTTGTTTCTTTTCTTTCCCTCCCTCTATCTTATCACCTACTCTCTTTCCTCAGATACACCATTACTTCAAAATATTCTTTTCTCCTTTCCTTGGATTCACCACTACTTCAAAATATTTTTTTCTCTCTCTTATTTCTGTTCCTAGATGCTTTCCAACCCCTATTTTGCAGCCAGGATTAGTAGGTAACATTATCTCTCCCAAAATATTTCTCATTTATTCTTTGGCAGTAGTTTTGTTTAAAACAAAAACTTCCCAAGACTCCTTTTACATTGAATTCCTTGTTAGAAATCTGATATTGATTAGGACAGCTCTATTTTTCTTTAAGTTTCTTAATATCCTTGCATTCAATTTAGTGTTATGGTGCCAAGATCCCCATCCCCTTGTTTCCCTATTGATTCAAGTGCTGCAAATTCCTTTCTTTACTATTTGTCAAAAATAGGTGTTTAATTCTAAGAGTCTAGCAGCCCACTTTGTAGGTCCCCTAGTTTCTAGGGTTTCTCCTACATCACCGTCTCTCAAATATTCATTTCATATTACTAAGTTCCATTTGAGGCTAATATCCTTGGAACCCAGCCATCATTTAAGAGCACACCACTTTTACCCATATGGCTCTAACCTAACTTTCTTCCTCTAAACCAAAACCTACTTATCCTGTATGAGTTGGTTCTCTTAAAAGATCATGGAAGAATTGGCCTTGTTCATTTAAAGCTACATCTCATGGAGCACATTGACTCTTCCCAGCTTCGACCCACAGGCCCACATATTGCCAGTGCATATGAACAACTCATCTTGATAATATTTGGCAGTGTCCAAACCAAAAGCCTATCTAGCTGAAATCCTACCCATGGAACACACTCAATCCACCACTCATACACGCATAGACAATGAAATGACAAAAGGAAAATGAGCAATTCAAGCATGAATCAATTTCCAAACAACAATAACACAGGAGCCAAGTTCCACCCCAAATGGAAGGTTAAGGCTAGGAAAAGCAACTCATATTGATACTATTCGGCAGTGTCCAACCCAGAAGCCTGTCTAGCTGAAATCCTACCCATGGAGCACACTCACTCCACCATTCATTCATGCATAGCAATGCAATGACAAAAAGAAAGTGTGCAGTTCTAGTGCATGGATTAATTTCCAAACAAGAGTAACATAGGAGCAAAGTTCCACCCCAAGTGGAAGGTTAAAGCTACAAAAAGCAACTTGTTCCATACTAAGCATTTTATCATTAGTATCTAACTTCGATTGTGCCAGCAAGTTTAACCTTTAGCCAACCATAAGGGCAATTTAGTCATTTTAGTAGGCTTATTTAAGTCTGTCTTTCATTTCAATAGGGAGTAATGTAGATACCAATTTGATTGATCAAAACAGTACCCAAATAGGACCTTTTCACAGGGAGACAATTGCAAATTTGATGGACTTAAAGTGAAACGAGGTTTAGATGGGAAAGAGGGCTGAAACTAGAATGGTATTATAACGGGCTGAATAGATCTTCAAATAGGGGCAAAACTGTAATGAAGAAAGTGACAATAACAATGTAACATGTAACATGTAACACCCGGGATTCACACCGCAAGGTGGATCGACTGGATCGAACACCAACCTACCTTGATCAAACACAAGGGTTCTCCAAAGAGGAGGAATGCTAGCAAGCAATTTGATTTCAATTCATAAGTTGTGTCTTCACCTCTTACATAAGTCTCTTTATATAGCATTCTAAAGAGACATAAACACTAATGGTAACATCCAACCACTAGCTAACACCACCTACCTATTAATAACTCAACTACACAACACCACTAGTCAAAACAATAATGGAAACATCCACCCACTACACCCCACTACTAGCTCCTTTTATTGACTTTTCAAAGCTAGACTTGGGCTTAGTTCAAAACATGTGGGCTGGTCTTCTTCCACTAAAGTAATCCAAGCCCATGAAACCATAGGCTCATTTTAACCCACTACAATAGTCCTAGCCCATGCAAGCAATGGGTTGTTTTGGATCATATCTTTAGGCTTTGATGGGCTTGACCATTGGGCTTTTCTCTTCCTTGTATATCTGCCAATTCTGCATCAGGGAGCCCATGACTTTGGGCCTGCAAGTCCTTGTACAGGTCTAACTATAAAGACCTCTCAGCTGCTGTTTTTCATTCCTAGTCTAAGCCTGTTTTATAAGTCCTAACCCAACTAGAAATCCTCCATGATATAATATGTAGAACCCCCAAATTCAATGGGAGGTTCTGCAGTTCAGATTAATAAATAATTCTCTCTCTCTTTGAACTTCTGAGTGCTTTATATGGCATTTTTCTGCTGCAAGTTGGTTTTGTTCAATTTGGTTGGAGAAGGTCCAAGAGTGAAGAAAAATTAAGGTTCCATGATGAGATCAAGCCTGGATTTTTGCTGTGGCTGAACTCACAGCCTACAAACTCCATCATCATTCAATCCAAAGATTCACAAGGCTCCCCCGTCCAGGTAACTTACAGCACCTGTTCCCCATCATAATCACCTTAATTCTGTTCTCAATCCCCAATCCCCAGGCACCATACCATCCTTTCTTTCCATCCATGATCAAGGACCTATATCTCTGCCAATCTACCCATCAAGATTCTGCCAACCTTCTCCACCATATGCCTTAACTTTGGATCTAATTGCAGCCAAAACTGACCAGCCAAACCCTAGTTATTGCAGTCCTTGATTTGAACCCACATCTCGAAACACCAAAATCAAGAGACTTCATAACTTTCAATGCAACCATCCAAAGTCCTTCCAAACTAGGAGGATATTACCTACCCAGTGAACCTTAGACTCAAAGTCCCTTTGTACATTCCTTTTTCTTGTTTCAGTAAAGTTTTTCTTCATCCCAAAAAAAAAGGAGAAAAAAAGAGGGTTTCACCCAATTCTAATCCTATTTCACCAGGTAACAGAAGCAATTAGAGTTTCCTCCCCCATTTCATCCCATCAAGGATTTACCCTATTTTCTTGAAACCTATCCTAAAATCTTCGAACTCAACCCAACCATCCAATACATGTTATTACAACACTTGAATCAAACCCTCAGCGCCGGCCGTCACAAGTTCAAACCCCTTACCTCAAAGCCTACCCCATAGGCCATAACCAAACCTACCCTAACGACCTAACTCATTCTTTTTGGAGCCTGGAGTTAACTCTGACCAAAGGTCTTGGCAGTTTTGGCCTCATTTCATTGAGGCTACATCAAAAGGTGCAATAGCCACAATAAAAGTAACAAACATTCTTATATTCAAGATGGTTCATCAAGACTACAGAAGTCGGACTGAGAGATGTGATCTCAGCAAGCAGGTGTACTTGTTCTTTATTGAAATCTGTAAATTATGGCATAAAAAGTAAAGAGAGAAAGGTCGAGATGAAGAAGACGGAGGAGAAGAGTTGCAGAAAAACAGAGGAAAGAATGGAAGAAGATTGAGATTGAGAGGAGCCTCAATAAAGTGAGAGTCTCCAACAAAACATCTCTAATATTTATAAATAGGTGCAGACTTACAATTGAACTCAAAAACAAGGGAGGAAGAGTCCATTATGGACTCTTCAACTAAAGATCCCAGCTCAAGATTTAGTGCCTGTTGCTAAATCTCGACTCTTTTCTGTTGCCCAAAATGCCCTCCAACAAAATCAAAGCTAGGTTTTGGTGGGAGCACACAATTGCAGCAAGTACTAAGACATGGCCAAGATAATGAGATATTACAGAGATCTCAAGTTGAACCCATCTTCTTAATTCATATCTGATGCAATAAATAAAAAACCAATAGTCCTGAGATCTCTGCAAATTCTCAAACCATGATGTGAATACTGGGTGGTTCATTGATGTTTAAGCCAGTAACCATAATGTGGTGTGAAGCCTAAAAGGTTCTAATTGAAGCTTGCATCTTCAAAGATATCTTTCAAGTTCCTGACATAAGCTGGTTTTATTCAAATTTCTCAACTAAACGAGCTGTTGCCAAAGGTTCTTCTGCACAGCAACAGTAACTTTCCCGTCCTTCAATTTTTCATAGTTAAATAGTTTCTTTTATTATTTTATTGTAATTTTTTCTTCTTTTTTCCTGAATTAAAGAATTCATTACCAAAGAACAAGAGGCTACGGAGATCCCCTCCTCCTGGGGGAAAACAGAACCAAAAAGAGAACAAAGCCTAAGCCTCAAACAAGTGACACATCGGCTAGAAGAAAGACAGAGAAGACACCATGAGACAACAATATGCCTGGTATATTGTTTCTGTTAAGGATGAATTTCAGGGTAGAGATTAACAGATTATTGAGGTTTTCTTGGAGTCACTTTCAAAGCATGTGCAAACAAGGTACTCAATTTTGCGAAATCTCTGCGAAATTTCACCAAGATTTTGCCATTTCAATAACCAGCGAAACGAAATAGCTGGCGAAGTTTGAAATCTAGTGAGATTTTCTCCGAGATTTCAACCATTGGACGAAATCTTCGCAAGAAGTTTCAACTCTCAATCTTCGCAAGATGTTTCAAATCTAGAGAGATTTTGGTCAAAATCTCACCAATAAAAGCAAATTCCACTCCTTTTGAGCTTTGGTGAGTAATTTTTGCCCTATTTGAGTCGATCTTCAACATCTACCAGTTGTTCTTGTGTGTTTCTTGCCGGTAAACACATGCATCGCATGTATCTAGCAGCATTTTACTCAGATCTCATTGTTTTTCATCTCAAAGGTAACCATTCTTCTCCAAACTAGATTTTTACAACATGCATGATAGAATGTTGTCAGATGGGTATGGATTTAACATAAGCCAAAACCTGGCTATAAGAATCATTTCCTTATGACACTTTCTTTATGATGGGTTGATCTTTCATGTGGATGATAATACTTACAGAAGGGCAGTGGGCAACTACATGGACCACTATATGAGTTCAATGACATGGGTTGAGTATGCCCACTATTCGTAGAGCTCCCAGGGTCAGGGATGGAGCCACCACAGCACAACAGCTACTAATAGTTTATTCTTAGTCATAGGTGTGATGTGATTGTAAATTTGTAATTTGTAATTCATTCGAACATAACTTATAAATTTATACTATTCAAGTACAGTACTACTTACTACTAACTTCTACACTTGACTACTTGTATATTAAATTTTAGTTGTTGTCTTTTTTGTTGCATTTTACTAAAGATCTTAGTGTTCTCTTGCATCATATATATATTTACAATGGTTAAAATTCATGTTATGGACTTCCAGTTCGCCCGCATACAGCTGGGCATGTGCCGATCAAGAATACCACTTTGGGTTAGGTTTTAGGCAAAAATAATACTCCCATGGTGTTTATCGGCGTCAAATTGGGCTAAACACTAAAGGGTCAAAATCTCAAAAAGGAAATCTTTTGGGATTTCGCCAAGATGACCGATGTGGGCGAAATTTGACATCGTGTGCAAATACCCCCTGCCCCAAACCCAAAAAGATTACAGTAAAAACTTCTTTCCTACTCTATCTTATTGATAGCAGTTCCATGCAAAGCCAGCATCAATTCTTGTTTCCCTCCTTCGGATGACCAAATCCCTACAAACCTTGTTTGGCCAAACCCCTTCAATTAAGATATATAAACTGAAATCAAAGCAGACTTTGCATTACCCTAAAATTAAATTGCAAAGATGACTAATACAATGGTAATTCAAAAATGTTTTCTCCTACGGTCCAGCTTGAAAATTTAATAGTTTCATGCTGATCCATGGCTACATGAGTGAGTTCTCTTCCCAGAAGTGGTCTGATTTCTACCTCCCTTTAAGTTTCTGCCAATAGGTATCCTTTATCCCCCCCCCCCCCAAACAAAAAAAAGAACCCTCCTCTCCCTCCTTTTCACCTATTTGTCTATCTTCAAGAACCCTCTTTTTCTTTAGTTTCCAAATATCCATTTCCTTTTGTCTAAGCCTACACATCCATTCAACTAATTTATTTCCAAGAATCCTAGTCTATCCTCCATCTATGATTTTAGTCCCCTTCTATGTCCTCCTGATTACTACCAACTAGCCTTTTAAGTTTTGGTATTTCTGGTCCTGCTGCTTGCCCCCTTGTAAACTCTAATATATTCGCAGAACTGACTTTATTTACCATATTTTAGCCATCCAACACCTGAGTGGGTCCATAGCATATCCAAACATGGTTTCCAAACCATTGGATTGCTCAGAGAGTGAAGTAAAGGTCACCATTTCACTGTTTCTCCATCACTCAGCATTCTGATTCTACAAAGTCAATTTGAATCAGAGAGACTAAAAGATTGAGGGGGGAAAAAAAGGATTTTAGTTCACATTGAACATGATAAAATCTTAGAAATGAGTAGGATGTGCAAGCTCACAAACATGAGCCTCAATTGCACTTGCCAGTCAAATGAGGTTCAACAGCACTTCTCCCAAAAATTTTATTTAAAAAAATAAAAAAGCATGTCAGGCAGTTCTGGATCAGGCCAAAATAAAGATTATAAGTGCAGAGGGTTATAGGGCATTAACACAGTGTCAATAATAAGGTTTACAACAAGTGTCAAGAACAGGGTTTACATGGGAGCATCAACATCTGGCTGAAAATTATAATTTGATTGTTCAATAAATGTCACTCAGGCTCCTTTGATCAGATGTGAAGAAACAGTTTTCACTGGTGAAGCAAAATGATAAAGTTAATGACCGTCTTACTCTTATGTTGATCTAGTGCAAATGTTTGTGGCATCCACATTCTTATCTATGTGGATCATATTTCACACCATATGACCTTTTTCATTTTTTGCAAAAATATAGCATTTCGTTTTCACAACACTCTTGTATAAATTGCACACCAGACCGAAAAATCTATAAAAATTATAAACCCAAATATCATCATAACCTAAAACTTTTAAAGGGAGAGGACCGCTGCCAGTCTGCTTCACCCAGCACCAGCATGGGGACCAATGAGAGCATCCACAGGTCCAACAATGGTGATACATTCATCTTGCTGCTGGGCACAAGCTGCAAGCATCCTGGCAGCCTTCTTTTTCCAGATAATTTATTTTCTGACATAACAAGAATATTCTGCTTAAATAAATTATTAGTGTATACTAGAAAATGCCTTGTCTCATATATAGAATCTTCAACCATTTGTATTTATCATAGAACCCCAAATTTCACAATTTCCAAATTCAGAGAAGAATGACCCCAGAACAAATGAATCGATGCTTGCATTGAAACCATACTCACCGTGCAGCCCAAAGGCCTCGGACAGCCCTCTAGAAACATTAAAGTATTCCTTGGCTTTTTCCCGCCTTCACCATAGCTACCATATTCCTCCACAAACTTTTCAAAATGGAAAAAGTCACATTGTCTCAGTTTTAGGTTCATCAAGTTGTCAGTACAAGAGACAATCTGGGAACCAGTATATTGGGCAATTCTCTCCAAACGATGAAGCTTCATATCATAAACCAATGTGATTCCTCTAGCAAGAAGAGATTCTTGCACATCACGAGGAACAGATTTCTCCACTAAGACCACATTTGGATGACACATCTCTAGCATATCAAGGAAAGACTTGAGATTACCTGTCTCCTGTTTGCAATAAAATAATTAGATGGAGAAAAAACACACACACACACACAACCATCCTCAAGACAAGGCTTGAAACACAATTGGAAACCAAGTTACCTGCTCCATTGAATTAAATGATGATAACCCACTTGAAGTCTGTCCAAGCATGCCCTGGATCAGCAACAATCTAGGATTCCTATAACTGGTTGGCATGTGCTTATGTGCAGCATGCTTTTTAAATACCAAGCCTTTAATCACTTGACTGCAGAAACAATGTTACTTCCAAAGTTTAGACATTCAAAAAGGGAGGGAAGTTGAGGGAAAAAGACATGCTAGCATCAGAAAATTGACATCCAACAATAAACATATCATTTAAGAAAGAGATACGAGATCAGTGAATTTATTTCTCGCATTATCTAAGAGATCACTTCCCATGAATATTTAAAAGATTTTACTTAAAACACTGGATACAGTTGGCTACCTTTGACTCCGAGAACCAGTTGCCAGACATTTCACCTTCACAAAGCATTCAGGATCCATGGTTTTTGCCTCAATAGCCTCAGGTTTCACAAGCGATGCAGCTTCCCAAGATAAAGAGGTAACTATGTCAACCCAACTTTCACCAGGATCCTCAGAGAGGTTAATGCCCTCGGATATAATAAGCCGCTCAATGAAGTCCTTGAAATCTCTGTTCAACATCTCTATCAGTGCCTTCTTCTGCTCTTCCTTGAATTTGAAGCTGTCACTGCCTTCTTTGCCAAAGCTACTTAGAGTACTCGGCTGGCTCCATTTTGTGCCATAACATTCATCATCATCATCATCATTGTTAGCCACACTGCCCTCCACTTCATCCTCAAGATCTTCTGGTTCGGGGGGCTCCCAGATACCTGCATCTGATTCAATATCAACAGATTGAGATGACTCATTTCCTACCTCTGATATTGTAAATGATTGGGATGAGCCCTCACTAACATCCTCTATTCTTTCTCTATTAACATCAGCTCCAATAATTTGGACGTCATTTGTTGGTCCTCGGTCAAGGCTACATGTATTAGTGTTATTGTTGCTTCCCTCATGGTTTTCTGACATTCTTACACTGTGTCCATCAATTTCGTTTGATGTAATTGAAAAGCTCAAATTCTCCATATTCTTGGTTAGCCTCAAGTAGTGATTGCCCTGGGAAGCACAAGCATCTCCTTCCTCCCTATCAAAGGAAATACAAAGTAAAACAACAAAATGTCAAAGTAGGCAATTCAGGAAATATCTCTTGAACCATGAACAGAACAACAGATTGGCAAGCAAAAAGAGAAAAGCAAAGTACCTTCTGTTCATATTCATATCAACAGAAAACTCACCTGAACAGATAGAAGATGGAAAGAAATATTAGAAGATAATGATATATGAAAATAATGCCACAACAAACATTACGGGAAATAGGAATTACTGCAGCTTGAGACCAAACTATCAGTCCTTGACATCAAAGTTGTTGGATTGATTACTGGTATTTCATAAGGACTGCACACATTTGCCATTGACGAGTCTTTCACATTCTTCTCACAATGAAATTCACAATAACGGGCAGGGTTTCCATTGTCTATTACAGATGAATTCACTACTTTACTTTCCGTATCATCTGCTCTGTTATCCAAATCTGTCAGTTCCTCGTCACAAACATGGCACATTTTGTGCATTTGATTCCAGCAGCGTGCAGCAAATCAATCTCACCCAATTAAGGTCCAGCTTTGACGCCTGATCAGCTCATGCAAAACTAAAAGTTAATAAAAAATGTAAAAATCACAGCTCCTTTTCAATTATCTAACCAACCAACAAGCCCACAAACAGCAATGGAGAACCACATATTCAACTTCAGAAATGAAACTAAGATAACAATCTATTCATAAACTTCTAAAAATAAAACTAAATAAAATAGATGCAACATAGACAAGAGCTAGTTGCCTATTGTATAAAGTCGTGAACCTGAACAGAAGGTACAGTAACAAAAATGGGAGGGCTTTGAAATTATTTTCAGAATAAAATCACGAGCAGAAGCCAAAATCAATACCAAAATAGAAGCAGGAAGAAAAGGGATTCAAGGTGGATCATAACAGGACAAGGAAACATAGTAATAAAAAACTATTCTCTGAAATTCAAATTTAAAACTAAGAACTGCAGCAGCATACTGAATATGACAGTAGAAAAGAGAACATTCATATAAAGAATTAGTGTTCTCCCAGTTCAAATTCAAAATTGCAAACAAGAAATCCAAACTCAAAAGATGTTAAATCAAATCTACTTCCCAGATTCAAAAATTCAAAACCTGAAAATATATCACAAAACTAGACACAACTCAAATTCAAAACCAGAATGAAAAAAATAATAGGCCTCTCAAAAATCAAAATAAAGAGATAAGTGTAAAACTTCAGAAATTAACAATTCTTTTTTTTCTTCTTTTGGTGTGTGTGTTGTGGGGGGGGGGGCGCTCCTGAAATTTAACAAGGATGATCCTTATCCGTTAATGAAGAAAATCATCCAAAAATCCAATCCAATTAAAATATTTGGTTCATAACCTAAATCTCATCAGATTTTAACTTAGAAGCTTAGAGTTCTGTACCCTATAAAATATATATCTATAAATTTTTTAAAATAATTACTAACCAATTGGCACCCAACAATTCGTGAAAACCAGTATACTCTATGCTTTTCTCCGAAGCAAGAAATATAAGAAAGCACTGCCCACCAATCAACCAACCACCAAACTCACAGAAAGTCCCATCATTTAAAAAACTAAAGACCCAGAAAAATCTGCTAGATTCATATCAAACTACGTATAAACACCTTCATCAAATGGGATAAAACGTTCCATGCAGAAACTTAATTCCCAACAGGAGATCCACAAACCCATACCCAGATCAGTTCTTAAACACTAAGACAGAATGTAACACAAGAAACCCAAAACAAAATCTTCTTAAAAAAAAGGAGAAATCTTAAAATGGAAGTAAAGAAACAAACATTTACCTCTACTACAAGCATGCCAAAAACATAAACCGATCAACAGTTAAACAACTATCTGTAGTCTTCAGCGATACAAGCTCTAAGTGGTCGTTACCCGAAAATAAAGGAAATCCAAATTCGTCGCCGTGTCTACAAAGAATGACCAGGTAGACAAAATCACGAGCTTAGGGGAGAATGAAAGAAAGAATGAAGAAAAAGGCGAAAACATCGACCGTAGAAGTAGAAGAAGAAAAGAAAAGAAAAGAAAATTGAAAATTAAGTAGACCCCACTGGTAGGTCCCACTAGCATTTACAATTTCTACTATCCCTCATGAATAGTCATTGGCTGCGAGCCTGCGCTGCTTTCCACGAACGCGTCTCTGGATTTATTTACCAGAAAAAGAGGTTTCTGGATTTATTTATCTACGCGTATCTATTTACACATGTGTACGTATTTCATTTGTATCGGCGTGTGTATAACACATACCGTACAAAGCTGTCGTTGTTACACTGGATAGCGTATGCAGACCGACATGTGTAAGCGGTGCAATCTGGACCGTTGATACGAAGTGGAGATCTCGAAGCGACCGTTCCCTTGTCACTTTCGGAAAGGATTTGATAGCCTTCCGAAATGTTGGAATTTTTAAATTCTGTCGTTTTCTGGTTTCCCTAGGAGCAGGTATGTTTGCGCCTTTGATGGGCCGCTATGGGCCTCCTGGGCCGAGGAGATGACGTCATAAACAAATATGGCGGCAGTAAATCAGTTTGTCAAAATTTTGGTTAAAGAAGTTTAAGATATTTAATCCCAAGGTGGCCCACTTCGTGGGCAACTAACAACTCGAAATAAGAGATCAGAGTTCAAACCCTTTTAGGGCTTTATATTAGACATCAGCATTACCTCCATCTCCAATATATAAAAAAAATTATTCTCCAAAAACAAAATTTACATGTTTGCACAAAGAAAAACATATATTATCCCGACATCACTATTGGAATTGGGTTGGTATCAAATCTATATCTTATCTTACGTGTGATTCGGGAGAATATTGATCACTATCTTGTGGGCATGTATCATGATCAATTTAGTTTCGACCGTTAGATCTGTTTCTCATTTCCTTAAACATAATTATTTCTTCTTTTTTTTTGGTAAAATTAAACATAATTATTTTACAAATATATGTAGCTTTGAATGGGAAGAAATAAAAGGAATGGGTCCTAAATGTTGGATGTGTTACATCATTGAAGGTTATTGGTCAAGGATCAAATTTATTAATATCCATATTTAAGACTTAAATTAAATAGAATTTTATGGTGCTTAAAGACCATAATTTTTTTTTTGGTAAGCTTAAAGACCATAATTACTTCAAACGATAATGGACAAATATTTCCCACATTTAATTTTTCACCATTCAAGAAAAGTAGGGAAAATATGCTTGAGCATATAGAAAATTTATTGAGAATTAATTAAATTAATAAAAAAATATTAGATGATATTTAAAACAAGTATTAGTTAAGTGCGAGCAAACATTATTTTCATTTCTAAAGGCAATTATCAGGGAAAATTTCTCACGTGGTCAAATTAAAAAAAAAAAAATTAAATATATATATATAGATAAATTATATGTTTTTTTAAATTATCAAATTTCAAATATTATGGTAATTTTTTTGCCTAAATAAAATTCTACCATGAATTATCCATATTACCTTCAAGTCATTTGTATAAAAAACTTGTGAGAGACGGTTACAAATTTCTTCAGTCTCTTGACAATTCTAGGGCTGATAACATATTATCTTTTATGGCTCTAAGCTTTCCTATCTTTATTGGTTTCATTGTCTGTAATGAAATACTCAAAGATAATTTAGGTAGTTAATACTTAATAGTGAAATATTAGTTGGGCAAAAAATTTATCACAAAATTTGAGATTTAATAATTAATTTAATAAATATAATTAATTTGAGTAAAACAAAAAAATTAAAACAATTTTATTAAATAAATTATTTTTAAAAATTTGACCATTTAAAAAAAAATTCTTTTATTAAGGAGAGTGAAATTACTTATGAAGAGAAAATTGTCTATGCGATGTTGCTTTCTTTTATTTCTATACGAAAAGAAATAAGATTTAAATAAAACTAACATGCAAATATAGGAAGAAACGAAAGACAAAATAGGAGATCAAATACTTACGGATCTCAATAAAGTATGAAATATTTTATAAACAGTTTCACGGTTGGGCAATGTATGCCTTAAACAAATAGAGTTTTTTTTTTTATTTTTTTATTTGAATCATCACAATCGAGATTAGATGAAGTTAAGAAAAATAAGTAACTATTAACCTTCTATGGATTTTCTTTACTTGTTGGAGCATTGGATACTATATTATATTTTGATGACAACCATCTATGATGGATTTGGTTGTGTAGTCAAACATGTCACGTGACTAGTGAAATTTCAATGGAATCTTGTTCGTATAATATTAATGATATGCTACATTTTTTTTTTTTTAAATATTCAAACATCATTGGGAAGGAAGAGAAAGTGAGATCATTGAACATTTATCGATCCGGCAAGCAATCTCTGCTAACGTTTAGTATAGTTTTGTTTTTCAATTTCTTATATGTTGTCGGGTACTTTGGTCAAAATGCTCGTGTTTACCTTATCAAAAAACCGTCATGAAAACCATAAGGGGTGGTGGTCTAGTGGTCCCAAACTCACTCTCAAGTGGTTTGGTAAACTTTATATCTCATATTCGAATCCCCTCTGCTCCTCTGTTCTTGCATTGAACAGTTGTGTGCTCGTTGGCCTGGGCATGAGTCATACCGGCCTCTATGAACTATATTAGGCCTCCGGTGGGGCACCGTTGACGGGGTCAGTGCTTGCGTTGGTAGTGCATAGGGCTAATGTTTGCATAGTTTGCACTCAATAAAAAGTCTGAATATTGCATAGTGGGAGGACGCTAGGTTGTTGCTACTGCATCCCCTCTTTTTAATTACCAACAAAAGACAAAAACAAAAACCATCATGAAACAGTCTCAAGCGCAGAATCGTCAAGCAAAACACTTTGGTCCATTAGCAAAATCTTGATCGAGATTTCAAATCTGATAGACCGAAATCTCGCTCGACCATCAAGTGAATTTAATGTGCATGACTGAAGTTTTTTTTGCTAAATAAGCAATATATTATATTAGTTAAAGCAACAACTACATATTTTGGTTGTATCTATTACAACCACTCTGTTGTGATAGTCTAGTGCAGAAGATTCATATGCTATATGGTTAAACCATTGTTGGAGCATTGGCTGGCTACACCCACTAAGGTGAGAGTCTTTAATATTACATACTATGTTAACCAAAATGGGGACATATGCTATTGGCCAAATGTTGTGATTCCGTGATGAGAGAAGATGTAGCACATTCTTGTCATCACACCAAATTTCATCCAGTAAGATATTCCTTTTCTGTGCTTGATCCAACCCATCCTTGATCCCAACTAGTATGGCCTTGTCTACCTTTCTTTCCCCTATTCTTCCAGTACTAGCATAACTTAGTCTTCCTTTCGCAAAAAGGCCAGTGCTCCATCCCACGCTATTTAGATATGTGTTATGTACCCCTGCACATATCAAGAAAGACAACTGACTCATATTAGTTAAAATTCTACAAATACAAGTGTTTGGTTTATCACTTATGACACTGGTCTCACTATTTGAGGCATCTTGGTAATCAGGAAGAAATAAATTTAAGTCTTGGGTCCATCTAGTTGTGTTGTGTAACACTCTGCTTGGATTGGGACTGACTTTATTAAAGATTTGATTATTCCTTTCTTTCCATACAAAATAATATGTTATTATGAAAACCGATGCCATCCATTGCTGTGTGTCTTTTCCAAACCTAGGGTTTAGAATAAAAGAGCTACAGAAATCCATAATAGACCCCTGTGTCAATCTTTCAGTCCTTAAACCTAAGGGTCCAGCAGCCCATATTCTTTTTGTCCAGTCACAGGACATGAAAATATGCCCTAAAGACTCCACATTTTTTTCACACATCTCACATATCGAATTCATTGGTATCCATTTAGAGAGAATTTCTTTCACTGGAAGCCCTGTATTTAACAGGAGCCAAAAAAACAATTTAAATTTGGGATGAAGGGGGAGTTTCCAAAAAAAGAACCACCATTTTGTAAGAGAGTGGGCTGCTGGCAATTCTCTTCTTTGTAATGGGGATTTCCTTGCCAATTTGACAGAGAACTCCCCATTACTAGAAATAAGAGCCCCCACTCATCATGTTCGTTATTCAAAACTAGATTGGAAATGCTATAAACTTGGGAAGGTTGAGGAAAGATTAACTCCCTGTTTTGATGGTTGACTGCCACTTGTTCAACTGACGCATTTCTTGCCCACAGATCGGTATTTGGTGTTAGATATGATTGATCCATTGGTTATTTTATCCATGGATCAAACCAAAATGATGTAGTCCTTCCATTTCCAACTTTCCTCCAGACCATTTTTTCGAGGGTAGGTAAGATTTCACGGATGCTGTTCCAAGTCCAAGAGCCCTTTTTCTTCAAAACCTTGGGATCGAAAGGTGTGGTATTTGGGAAATATCTCGCCTTCAGTATCTACACCCATAATGCGTCAGAGTTTTTGAGAATTCTCCATCCTTGTTTTAGGAGCAATGCATTATTGATATCTTCCATTTTCTGAAAACCCAAACCACCCTGCTCTTTTTGTTGACAGCATCGATCCCATGAGATTAGCGTTAGTTGCTTCTCCTTTGCTGTATTCCCTAACCAAAATTTATGGCAGAGGGAATCAATTTCTTTGCACAACGTCCTTGGGAACTTAAAGCATTGCATGTGATACAATGATTGCGCTTGAAGGACATACTGTAGTAGTACCCCCCTCCCTGCAAAGGAAAGGCTCGCCGCCGCCTTCCACAGTGCCAATTTTTTCTTCATTTTGTTGGTTACGAACCTCAGGTTTTTCATTTTGGATCGACCATGTACCAACTGAGAGCCTATTTGATTCACCCATTGAGTAGTTGCTATCCGGTCAAAATTTTTCCTTTTTTTTTTGGTAAGTATGTTTACATTAATTTACTGGGAATAGGGAATGTAGATTATACAATATACCATTATAGAGGATTAAATCCTGACCTTCCCACTAGGATGCAATAGTCATTGCCAACTGAGTTAATTTTTTATGGTCAAATAACTATTTTCTCATTGTATCAAGACAGTGTTTTTTTCAATTGTCAGACATGCACCATAATTTACCAAGTTTATCTATCACGGTAGATCTATGCTTCATCTTTTCTGTGATTTTCAGTTTATTTCAATGACTTCCAAATCAATGTTGGATTTCTTTTGAGTTGCTTATGGGTTGGCATGTTAAGGGATAATTAACATTCTTTCATGTACTATAATTTATAATGATCAATCGAACCATACTCTTTATAAAATTACCATCACCCCCTCCCCCGACGGCTCTTTTAATAGTTTTAAGAGACTGTTAAGCTTAGATATGTAATATCCACTTTGCCTTTCATTAGAATTATGGATGACTTTGTACTATAGCTTAATTACGACCTTATTCCCTATACTTTATGAATTTACTAACTGAACCATAAACTTTACCTTAAATGGCTTTACATTAGTTAGTTGTTACTTAGCTTCCCATTTTTGACTTCCCCTATGTTGAATATTCTAAGCTTGGAAAATCATGAAATGGTATTGTGGTATGTACATCATCTAAAACTATGTAACTCTTCTGTACAGAAGAAAGGCATTTTTTCCTGGAAGAAGAAAAGAAGGCACTTATGTGTTATGAATGGATAATAGTCTTCAAGCATACATGCGTGTTGAAGGGAAATTTTGCAATTTTACATGGTCGGCAAGAAAGTAGAATCTACGTTATCTAGACTCAATAAATGGGTCACGTAAGAAAAGGTCTAGTTTGTCAAAGAAAGTTAGTTAATGACAGGCACAATTAATAACTAATTAGAGATTTAAGATAATAGAAAAAATAACTAAAAATAGAATGTTTCTTGGTCCTCTTGTTTATTGCTTGTGCTTCAAGGTAATACATTTCGAAGACAGTAACGTATAATAGTATTTTTTCATTTATAACTAATTAATATTTTTTTTCTTCATTATATATGATGTGAAAAGGTGACCATATCCATAAGTTTGACTATAAGAATAAGTCCATATATCAATAGGTTTTGTTTTTGCATTTTATTGGGGGTACGATTCCATAATGAGAAAAGATGACCACGGCAAAAAATAGCTAAAAGTCAACAAAGTGGATTACAAAATATTGGTGGATGAACAAATTAAAGTCAGATCAATTTCTCTTAGTGTGAGGTCGAGATTTTTTTTTTTTTTTTTTAACAAATAATAATTTATATTAAACTCTCTAGGCTAATGCTAGAGGGAAGGAAATTAGTGTTTACAAAACAAGGTGAGGGCTGCCACCAAATTTGATTAAGCTGAAATTATTTAGAGCCACGGGCTAAGAAATTAGCAAGATAGTTATAAGATCTATGGACAAAGCGAAATCTTACATAAACCAAACTAGCAGAGAGCCTCATAATTTCCTGGACTAAGCCTGTGACTTGGCCAGTCTAGAGACTGGACCTGGCCATTTAAGGCCTTTATAGCTATGAGGCAATCTGAAAAGATTACAACCTAGTTAATACGCAAATTACATATAAGTAAAACAATGTCTCTAACTCCTTACATGGTTGCACTAGAATCCAATTACTGTGATCTCCTATACCCTTATAGTTACAGTTGTTGGATCCTAACAGATCTACATGTCACCTTCTAAGAGTTGTGCAGCATCTTCCGCATAACGACGAGGTGGTTCGTAATGTGAGGTCAAGAGTTCGGATTCTCTTATAGTCAAGGGCGAATCTCCATCATAGATATACATAGCATATAAAACTACTTCCTTGGGTGTAGTTGAAAAAGGAGATGAGGTGGTTCGTAATGTGACTTTTCTTTTTGTTGTCGCATAAGAGAAATACCCACACGGCTTTGGGAAGGTGATATATAGTTGCACTAGAATCCAATTAGTGTGATCTCCTACACCCTTATAGTTACAACTGTTGGATCCTAACAGATCTACATGTCACCTTCTAAGAGTTGTGCGGCATCTTCCGCATAACGACCAGAAACAAAGACTCTCAGTTACAATCACTGGGCTACTTAAAATGAGGCCCACCTGAGTTTATCTTGATTTGCTTGTTTTGATGTCGATACCTCACTACCTTTTGTTCCCAATAATTTATGGGCCACTATCATGGACTAGCCCAAGCCCACCAAGAATGCGTAGATGTTTTTTTTTTTTTTTTTTCTTTTCTATGCTTCTGTGGTAATGCAAGAATGCGTATGTGAATATTTGAGAGTGGATCATCTCCCCTAATGGGAGCACTCTGTACTCTTTTGACAAAGGTTTAAAGTATCCCACGATACCATATGATACTACCAATACGTATCCATATTTGACTCAACCGATACGATACGTCTCTCCATTGAATTACACTAAAATACATTAGTCAGAGCGATACAATACTCAATACAGGACGATACGTCCCTTAAAATCACATGACCGATACGATACTCGATATCGATACTTTAAACCTTGCTTTTTGACAGCTTTACAACCACAAACTATGTGGGGCCCAAAAAAAAAAAAAAAAACACGTCACCTAATCCTATGGGCCACTATAATTTGTAATCAATAGCTTGTGCCTCCCTAACAGGAAGATGATATAGTTCAATGTTGTGGAGTTTATACAAAAAAATAAATAAAAATTTGTGGGGTCCTTGATTAAATTAGCCGTTGGATTGGGATCCTATAGACCTGAATGGACGTAACTAAAGCCTTCTAGTAAACGAATTGGCACCATCCGGATGGTGGATGATTTCTAGAAATATGTAAAACTTTGGTGGGTGTCCCATCTGATCACATGGAGGACACCAATATTAAGTCCATTTTCCTGTAGATGTGTACTATGTGTCCCAACATCACATCATATGGTTGAAATTTATTTATAAATCACGTTAAATAGTTGATTGATTTGACTGATAAATGAATTTCAACCATTTGATGTGATATTGGAACACATGACATATATCTACAAGGAAATGGAATAAATTTATTAGGTTCATTTATTTGTCATCAATTTATTTAGGTTGCGTTTGTTTGTTATAATAAAGGTGGGATGGGAAAATTCTTTAAGGGGCTGTTTGGTTACATGAGTATGGAGATTTCAAATATCTAGAGATTTTAAATCTATAAATTTCAAATCTATGGAGTTATAATTTATAAAATTAGATGTTTGGTTGTGGAATGAAATGTGTGGATTTATCCTAAAAAACTATTTGATCGACGTGATTTTTGTGAATGTGCAAATGTATAGCTTTTTTGAAATATTTGGATTTCACCCTTACCCATAAATCTACAGATTCACGTTTTTAGTGTAAAAAAGTGAATCTCTAGATTTCATGAATCTGTAGATTTTTACAACCAAATGGGTATAATTCTCAGATTCATGAATCCAGAGATTTCAAATCTCTGGATTCATGTAACCAAACAGGCCCTAAAAAAGTGTTTTTTTTTTTTTTCCTTCTATTTTTTCTAAATATGTATATTGTTTAGTTGCTTGGGGTGAGAAAGTGAGAGACAAATTTTTTTGAATCAAATAAACTTGTTTGGTGAGGTGGTCGCCCAACTTTACAACCCCAAGGCCTTTTAAAACCCAAATTTTGTGATATTTTGTAGTAAAGTTTGAAAAAGTAAAAAGTGGGACCCACCACTATCACTTTTCCACAAAACCATTTCTTTTCTTTTCTTTCTCCTTCACCCCACTACACATGGGACGCCCATATGTTTTTTTAACTTTACAACCCCAAGGCCTTTTAAAACCCCAATTTGGTGATATTTTGTGGTAAAGTTTGAAAAAGTAAGAAGTGAGACCCACGACTATCACTTTTCCACAAAACCATTTCTTATCTTTTCTTTTCTTTCTCCTTCACCCCATTACACATGGGACGCCCATATGTTTTTTTGTTCTCACCCCATGTTTGCAAACAAACGCAGCCTTATAGATATATGACATGTGTTCCAACATCATATCAAATGGTTGAAATCTATTTATAAGTTAAATCAAAGAGTTGATTGATGTGATCTGAAAATTGATTTTTATCATTTCATTTGATGTTCGGATACATGTCACACATCTATAGGATGAAGAAATGGACCTGATATTAGGCAAAAAAATGGATGATAAATTTCCATCACATGGAACGTTTTTAGGGAACCGTTCTACTCGGTTATGAGACCCACCGCTGAAGTGTGGGTCCTCATGCCTTCAGGTATGAGATTTATGCTTTTTAGACGGTTGAGATCTATCTATGTCGACAGCCAATCTGAACTCGAATTGTGTGGTCTACACAGTGACGGCTGGTCCTGCAAGCCCGGGAAAGTCGAGATTCCGTCAGTTGGTTCTGTGGTTCTTCACAATCACAAGGCCTCTCCTTCATTTCAATACTCAATAGTTCGTAGATAACGACACATTTCAAATCAAACAAACATTTTTCACATTTTTTTTCTTCCCTTATAATTGACGCTCCACATATTCTCTTCTTCGCTCATCCGTTTGGTCCGTTTTTCAATTTTCAATAGATAGAGAGGAAGAGAGAAAAATGGTGTACTAAGAATCTAGCAATCCAGCTCTTCTGGTATTTGGTTTTGTCGATTTCTAGTCACGGCCATGGATTCCTTGAACACAGGAGAGACCTCTTTTTCGGTGCTGGAGCATCTTTTTAGAGCAGCTTCGCTGATACCTACTTCGAATTATGTGTACGGGTGCATTTTAGTGTTCTTTATCTTTCTCTATAATTTCTTGGAGTTTCATCTGATTAGTGATATACTGAAAGGATTTAAAGGACATCCTGTGTCTTTGACGTTCAATCCGAGCTCGGAGATCTACGAGGGTGTAGTCTCCAAGTGCAAGACTCTTCATGGAAGGTGACTTTATGAATAAATGAAACTGAATCAATTTAATTAGTCTGTTCCTAAAAATGTTAAGAGGTTTTATTACTTCTAGGTAATTATTCTGAGTTGAATTTGATGTATTTGTTTGTAATTTCGGTTTTGCAGGTATTTGGCTACTCCATGGCTTTCAAGTCCGCATGTTCAGACTGTCTTTCTAAACTTCCATGGCAGGCCTCCAGTTTTTACCTACCGAAGGTGACCAATCGAATTGTATATTGAACTTTGAAACAACCAAACCAGGAAAAAAAAAGTACATTAAAACTCTATTTTGTTCTCAGCCTGTGCGGGCTTCGTATATATTTGATATAGTAAAGCTAGTTGCTTTTATTATCCCATCTTCCGTGATATTTAGTTTTCCGTAACTTTGTTCTTTCTTCTAATGGAATTGTAGTTCGTAGACTGGCTGTTTGCAACATTTGGTGATTGATGCATTCTGGTGTGATTCTTATTGTGGTTTACTAATTTATTTTGCTTGGATGAATAAAAGTTCTTGGAAGTTTCTCTAGGCTTCTTGTATTTTCAGTCAAAGCTAGAAATTGTGGGACATTTTTCCTTGGAGTTGGCAGTCTTCTAGTTCATACATTAAGTTGGACTATTATTGTTAGGATTCAAGTCTTTATAGAGGATTTTAAGTAGGCCGATCATTGACATGGGTGTAGAACAGATGACTTTGCTAAAAGCTCACATCGAAAAGAGGAGCTATATGAACCCATTGCATGTTTTGCTAATGCGTACACCAAAACATGAAGAAAACCAATAAAAGACCATAGAGGACACAAATGTTTAACGTAGTTCACATATCAAATATGATGTGCTACATCCATCAGCAAAACTTTAATTGATTCACTACGTGATGGTATAAATGATGATGCACTGGCTCCTAGAATCACACTGGCAGTGCTGCCCTTATGCAGTGGAGATCTCTGAAGAATACCCATGGTTCATTGCAAGAACCCTCCCTATAGACCCTAAATTGGAAAAAAAAACCCCAAATCTTGCTTGTTTCACCTGCTTACATAACAAGATGATAAAACAGAAATACTCCTCCTAATTGATTTGTCTAGCTGTATTGGCAAAGGAAGGCCCTTGCACTCCCCCCCCCCCCCCCCAAAAAAAAAAAAAAAAAAAAAAAAAAAAAAAAAAAAAAAAAAGAAAAAAAGGAATGTGTTCCATGTCACCATAAAAAAATGATGGAGCAGGTCAATTATTTAAGTGAGTGCAAGAATTTGGGACATACATAACATGTTTAAATGGACTTTAGCATCCAAACTTGCAACAAAATTTACAAATGAACTTTCAGGATAGCAAGGCAATTGAATCAGAGTGCTTTGATTTTTAATGGTCATATTCTCTATACAATGCTCATCAGAAAATCGGGTTTTTCTCACTCCTTCCCAAGTTGAGCAATTGAGCATGCTGCAAGAGGGAGCATGTTGCAGTTTTCCACATCCAAACATCAAGAAAAGGAAAACCAATCCTCTGTATATTTGGCCCAGTCAAGTAGCTTTAGAAACAAAAACATCAAAAAGAAAAAAAAAAAACTCCTACACTAAGTTGGAATGGCCATTTGATAATAGTTACATATTTATCTCTAGAAAGGAATAATTATGAGGAAAAACAAGTAGTATTGCTTTTTAAGAGTTCTTTGTGCTTGATAAAAAGTGGTCATGAGTTGCTCGTCATCATAGATAGCATTTGAACAACCTGAAAGTGTCAAAAGTGCATTGACAGTTGAAACAGGGTCCACTGGGTGCTTTTCACTTTCAGCTAACTAATTGCATCTCTCAAATGGGGAGTCAGATAAGAATATCTGGCATCATAGACAAATCTCTGGTGGTCAATATTTTCCATAGAGATGCTTGTTTGTGATGTGACTTCTAGTCAACAGATGTTATTACCTTGGGATTTGATATTTTTCTCTTCAGATCTGCAATTTTTGGTTCCTATGTAACACGTAATGTTGATTTCAGGCAGATTTTCCATACATCTGATGGCGGAACTATCGCTCTGGACTGGCTGCTGCATTCTGATGGTACGTCATGAAAGTTTCTTCTGTTTTAAATTAAGTGAGTCAGTCTATGTTTGACTGTACAACTGAATTGGTATTGCAAAGGCCTTTCTGTTCCCCAATGAGAATCACTGTTATCCAACTGAAATATTATGCTTATGCAAAACCTGGACTTTCTTTGGTTGTTCATGGTTGCATTTGACCTTTATAAGATGTTAATCCTTTTTGGTGATTTTAAAATTTAAGCAAATGGATTAACTATGATATTCTTTCTTAAGCTGTTCCTGGGATTTTATCATTATTATCCCTTTCCAGTTCTCTTTACTATTGGTGGCTGCTATTCCATGCATTTATTTTCGATGGTTTAATTGTATAGTCTAATCCTAAAAAATTGGAAACTTTACGTTGAATCTACACTTATGTCTAGATATTAGCTTCCAATATATGTGGTGCCTTCACAAAGGACATTGCCTATGTGATGCAACCCCCTGTTAATTTTTTTCTTCCAATTATGGGTAGCACTTTACTATTTAGTCCAATTCAAGTATTTGGTTAAATTACTTGCGGTGAAGAGTTTAGCTGTGAAGTTGAGACATGGAGAACAAACTCAAGATATATAGAAGAAGTAACTTGCACAGTTTCTTTACAAGAGACAGAGTGAACCTTCAAGAACTCTAACCTTATCCTACTGGAGGAAGACAAAATATGAGACATACCACTCACGTGACCAGTAACCCTAGAGTGAATGAACCAAGAGGAGGAAGGTACTGAGGTGGTAGCCTGCAAAGCTGAGGCCAAATAATCGGACAAGGTCATATGGAGGAATCACCTGATTGTGAGGTAACTCACCGACAACTGAAAGATCTTCCTTGAGGGGGAGCAGCTGTCCAGCTGTATGTGAAGAGAGGTTTTCCTTGGACTATGTTACAATAATCACAGTATGTGCCCTTAATCCCACTCTTTGGCACCTTATATACCTACCGACAAGGTAAGTCTAGAGGGACAGCTATGGAGGTTCAACAAGCAAGTTTCCCTAGTGTGTACGGGTTTGCCATGGTGGTCACATCTAAGTCTGTCTTTGTCATCTCCATGGCCTGTTCCACCACCATGCTAACTCCTCTTTGAACCAGAGGCAAGAGCAAATCTCTCAAGACATGCTGCAGCCTCCATGGCCACTCTTCTGGTTTCTTCAATTTGCAAGTAGCCAACAAACTTCATGTAAGGATGGCAGAGGTGACCGGTCCAAAATTTGGACCCAGATTGGTTCATTTTCCAGGTCCAGCTTCCCAAGGTGAGCCAAGAAACATTCAATTTCAAATGTTCTATAGATGTTCGCCTAATCCTGAGGACTGGCAGCTAGAGGTCCTATGGTGATCATACTCCTAGAGGACCAGCAATTATGTTATAATACTCAAGATAGTCTAGTCTCTCTACATAATGGTGATAATCCTTTGGAGGAGTTGGTGGACCTTAATGAGTTACCAACTTGGTCAAAAATCTTAGAAACTGTCCCAGATATCCTTGGCTGTCTTCTTCCGCATCCTGCCATCATTCCTGAGCTTTTCCAAATAAATAAGGCAGGTGGGTTCTTAGGAACAAGACTTTATATCTTTATTACATTAGGAGAAGCTTAATTGTTCCTGCTGGTTCCTTTCACAAAATTCAAAACAAGATGGACTTTGCCTAGGATGAAGATTGATTAACTATTAAACCTTGGATGTAGCTTCTGTTCCCTTCGTCTGGGCTGGCGTGGGGGGGGGGTTTTTTTTTTTTTTTCCTTCTTTTTTTTTTTTTTTTTTTTTTTTTTTCCCCCCTTCCCCCCCTCCCCCTCCCTCTCGTGGCAGGTTCTTATGTTGTGCTCACTCTTCTGCTATTGGCAACATCACTTCCCATCTGACTTGCATGTCTTAAGCATAGTTGCATTACTTATAGCTTCCTTATTGGTAGATGAAGCAGATTCTGAATTGTTTTTCATTCCAAGGCATAACTTGTATCCATGCCCTTAATATTTGCTTGGAATTCGCTTCTAGAAAGATAGCCATCCCTCACCCTCATTTCAATCCCACAAGCCTCCTATATGTTCACATTTGATCATGGCAGGGGAAAAAGTCAAAGTAACTTAAATTTGGTATAGGGGTATTAAGGTTCTCAGGCTTTATAGAAAAACTCAACCAGGTCACAGTATTGAGGTCTCGATCAGCTATTTCTGATTGTTTGAGTTCCTTGAAGGAGGAGTATTTGCGGTATTGTTGATGTATCCCAACTCCCAAGTTCCCCCAACTTTGTAGAGAGTATCACAGAGTAAGCCCAGTCCTGCCAGTAGTATTGTCAAACTTAAAGATGGAGAGACCTGGGCTGGGGCTTTCAAAGGCAATGAGACTGAGATTGGCACTACTTGGATTACCAACTGAGGGTTCCATGGATCCACTGACTTCTGACATTATGTGAGAACACACTTAGAAAGCTAGTTGGATACTCGGGGGAGTACACACTCCCCGTACACTCCTTCCAGTACTCAGAAGAAAATTCCAGTAGGTAAACAAGCATAAAGCTTGGAGAAACTTGAACTGGAGGAACCTTTCCAGGTGTCAGCATATGATGGCTCTTAGTTGCTTGACTCTTCAAGACAGTGATCCATTTTGTTTTTCATGAGACAGTTCATGATGCATGTGTTACTAGGATTATCACAACCAGTAAGTATGTCATGATGAGTTTATTATCCATTTGGCTTTTATGTAACATTATTATTGCTGAGATGTTAATTATATTCTCCTAAGATGTTTGGTTATCTTCCATCTTTGAGGGATGTGATGATTGAATTTCCATTGCAAATATCTCTATGCTGATATTCAAAACAAAATTAATTTATCTAAAGATCTGTTGCGATGTTTTCTTTGACCAATTTGAGGATGGAATTTCATGATTCATGTCCTTATCTTGGGGTTTATCATAAACTTGATTGACACCATATTTTCCAAATTTCTTTACTGATAAGTGATAATTAGAACTTCTATTTGTGGGTTAGCAGCTTTTCCAGGTATGCAGGAATGAACAGGAGCATGTTATTTTGCAAATTTGAAATGATGCCTTTGATTTGTGTTTCTCTCTCTTTCTTTTTCTTTTCAAAATACAACTATTTAAGTATTTTAGTTTCTCTTTGTCTGTGCTTGTTATTTTATGTCATGCTTGATTTAGAATAATGGAGTATCCGTGAATTTACCCGTCTTCCATTTTGATACCAAACTCTCTTTCAGAAGCTTCATAGCATTGGTATTGTGAATGCAACCGAGTTAAATATGCTTTAATATTGTTTCTTCGTACTTCACAGTTTCAACAGAAGTTTTCCATGCAAATAATCCCATCCCAAAGGATGATGCAACTCCTATTGTTGTAGTGATCCCTGGCTTAACAAGCGATTCTTCGTCTCCTGTAAGTCTTGTATTTCACATTATTAGCCATTTCCATGATTTTGTCACCCATATGGTTTTAAGTTTGCATTTTGTGGATAACTTGTTACATGAGCAGATTAAGAAACTGTTTTACTCAACCATATCAAGGGATGGTTTTCTTAGCTGTATGACCTAATATTTTTAGAAAATATGGAGAATCATCTTGTGGTTTGTTTAATTTATGGAATACCACTACAGCTCTTTAAGCTCTTTAAAACATTATCTTGTACAGTTGTATTAAAGATCCGATTTGAACTCTACAAGGTGGCCAAGGGAAGAAAATAAGGGGTGACAAGCTCTTATGCAGTTGAATTTTGTAGTACTTGAGGTTTCTAGTCTGTGACGTTGATATTCACCTAGTTTTGTTTGAGAATGTTGAATTAAGCATTTGTTTTCTTGAACTTTACGAACTTTTCTATTTGATTCATAATCCTACAAATTGTATTATACAATAACAAAATAGACCAGATTCTTAACATGCAAGACCAAGATGAAAAAGGAAGTCAGATTAGAGTAGAATGTTGTGGTTTGTCCTTAATGAAAGAGGTCCACTTTATTTATAATGTTAACTAATGACAAAAGAATAAAGAGGGACAAGTAACAAAACCTTAGAGTCACCTAAGGTAAATGATTATATTCCAATCCCGTGGTGCTCAACTGTCCCCCTCAAGTTGGTGCAAATATATCAAACATGCCCAACTTGAAGATCAGTGGAGGGACACCTTGGTGAATGGGTAAGCTAATTGATTAGTAAAACTCACCAAGGAATGCAGATGACCCCCTTGGTTAAACTTCTCTTTGATGAACTCTTTCTCAATCTCAACATGCTTTGTCCGGTAATGCTGACAAGGATTGTGAGCAATACTGATGACAGCAATGTTGTCACTTGTCACAGTAAAGGCACATCAATCCTCAAAAATGATGCCCAAATCACTCTATATTTCTGAGAACCATACAAGCTCACAATTCTTTTGTGCCATGGCACAGAACTGGCTCCCACTCATGAGCGGGAGATGATTGTCTTTTTCTTGCTATGCCATGTTTGGAGATTTTCCCCAAGGAACAATATGCACTCCCTGGGTGGATGCTTGCAAGGAGATCAAAACTTAAAGGAATAAAGATATGAAAACCTTAACAAATGTAGACTGAATGACTTATTCATGAATTTTTTGGAATAGCAACACTTTCTTTTTCAACTATTCTGCCTTTCTTTTCATTTTTTGGTAGGTAAAGTTCAGCCATGACTCTCAGATGAAAGCTCATGTCTCCCTCACTATTTTATTGCATTTAACTAGTCATTTGAACTTTAAAGACTATTCGTTCTAGGTTGGTTGCCAACTGTTTTAACATTGTGATAAATACTGCAGTATCTAAAGCACCTTGTTTTCAAGATGGCGAAAGCTGGACGGAATGTTGTTGTTGGAAACCATCGTGGACTTGGTGGCATCTCTATCACTGTAAGCTTCTTTATGTTTGAAACAACACTAAAATTTAATTTTTTGGGGTCAAATTTCCCTGAAGTGCTTCAAGTTGGCCTCCACTGTTATAAATTGCTGAGTATTTTCTAACTGAGGGATTACTTTAGAACATTACCAACCTTGTAAATGATGTATCCTTTTTTTTTTTTTTTGGGTATCATCAGTTAATTGTACCCCAAGAATGTTTTTTTGTGTCCATTTGAAAATAAATATTGATTTGTCAATCTGATAAACTTTTGCAGCAAATTATGCCCTTTATTTTTATTTTGGTTATTTTTACCCGCTTTGGGGGTTGTTGGGGGCGGGGCAACAGTCTGATACATGAATATCAGTGAATTTGAATATTGGTTCTGGTTCAGTTACTATTGTTATTTTTAAATGTTAACATTACCACTGCCATTAGGATTATTCTTATAGTTAACTAACAAAGTGTCTTGTAGTCTTGACTGATATGAAGTCTATGTAAATTTCTTGGGCAGTCTGATTGCTTCTACAACGCGGGGTGGACGGAGGATGCGCGCAAAATTATTGACTATCTTCATCGAGAATATCCGAAAGCTCCTCTATTTGTTGTTGGAACAAGTATTGGTGCCAATATTTTAGTATGTAACTTCTATTGATTTTTTGGTGGGCTAGTTCTATGTTGAACGGAAATCTTGGCTATATATTTACAATATTGACAAGAAACTGAGTGATATACTTAGAAACTCCTAAAAACTCTATTCTGGAACTCCAGATGGTGCTTGCTGACCTCAACTTGAATTCTACAGTTGGAGACCTTCTTGGCCTTTTATATGCTCCACGAATTATCTTCCTAGCAGTGTTCAAGTTGTGATGTTGAAACACTGCTGCTCTTCACTTATGAGACTCTGAACACTTACTAAATAATGTCTGGAAACCTCACAATCTGTGTTTGTGAGGCGCAGCAGTTCCAGTCCAAATAGGCTGGCCCAATGGCCCAAGGAGTTGGTTCACTAATGTCTCCGCAGTTTAATGGACCCTAATATACTTCTTGCCAAAAAACTTGGTATCTGCATCAGTACCATGTCATTCAAATTATGTGATTCTTGTTAGCTATATCTTCATTTGTATGTGTTGATGCCTTGCTGGATATTCATATCTGGGTCTCAGATAAAGCTTTGGCATCAGACTTTCTTCCTTATTGATGGATTGAGGATGATAATTTTCTGAGATATCTATCCTGATTTATGACTCACTTATCTCCGAGTATAGATTATGCATTCTAACTTTTGACCATTTGTAAACTGTATTAAACATGCACTTAATTGATATATGGAACTGTTAACTTTTCTCTGAACTATTGCATGTGTGTCCCTTGCACCTGTTGCAGCTCTTAGATTCTAAGTCTGGCTGGAAAATTGAATTGGATTACTACTTTCAGGTAAAATATCTTGGAGAAGATGGGGACAATATTCCCATTGCAGGGGCCGTGGCCATTTGTTCTCCTTGGGATCTCCTGGTTAGTGGAAATATGTAGCTTATCAATTAACTGAAGGAATTTCACTCTTTTTATTTGGAGAAAAGGATTTCACTTTTCAATGGTTTTTTCTTTAATTAGTTGCAAACTTTCTTTTACCTCCCCAAATTCTACATATTGGTATCCGAAAACCTCCCCTCTTTCTTGTTGTTTTTTGAATTCTATAATTTATCCCATCCACATTTTGGGCAATAGAGTCTACCTAAGCCCAAGGGATGGAACCTGTGATTGAATATGATTTGGTTTAGTATGTTGACGAAAATGTATAAGGAGTGAAATGAAACTAGAAGTACGTGTATATATAGGTCTGAGGGTTGCAACATCAACCCAACTATTGAGAAACCGATATTGGTAGAATGGCTTATTGATCAATGATCTCAAGCCCTCTATTTATAATTAAGTGGAAAGTACACTATTACAAGGAATATAATTTTACATGAATACAAACTCTAATTTAACTCCTATACAAATTCTAATTGAACTCTTAATAGAATCCAACACTTCCCCTCAAGTTGAGGCATAGATATTAGTCATGCCCAACTTGCCTACAATAGGGAGGAAATCTCTTTCTTTCAAACCCTTAATGAAAACATTTGCTACTTGGTCTCCAGATCTTACAAAAGGCATGTAGATAAGCCCTTGTTCTAACTTTCTTTTGACAAAAAATCTGTTTCAATGTGCTTAGTTCGATCATGTTGCACTAAATTATTAGCAATACTAATAGCAGCCTTGTTGTCACAATATAACATCATAGGGTTTGGAACTTGTACTCCAATATCTTGTAGCAAGCCTTTCATCCATAGTAGCTCACAAACTCTACAAACCATAGCTTTATATTCAGCTTTGGTACTAGATAAAGCTACCACATTTTTTTTACTTCTCCAAGTAACTAGATTACCTCCAACAAAGGTACAATAACCTGAAATTGACTTCCTGTTTGGAGATCCAGCCCAGTCTGCATCAATCTATGCTTCTACTTTTAGATTATCAGTGGGTGACAAAAGTATTCCTTTTCCAAGAGTTTCCTTCAAATGTTGTAGTATTCTAATAACAGCCTTCATATGAGCTAAATATGGATTATGCATGAATTGGCTCACTATACCTACAGCATAAGCAATGTCTGGCCTGATGTGGGACAAGTAAATAAGCTTCCCTATTAGCCTTTGGTATCTTCCTTTGTCCACTGGTTCTCCCTCTTTTTCTTTAAGTTTAGCTCCAGCTTCAATAGGGGTATCAACTGCTTTACACCCCAACATTCCCACTTCTGATAATAAATCTAGGACATACTTTCTTTGGGATAGGAATATACCTTTCTTTGATCGAGCCACCTCAATCCCTAAGAAATACTGTAACTTTCCTAGATCTTTAATTTCAAACTCTCTGCCAAGAAAGTCCTTCAATTTTTGAATTTCTTCACCATCATTCCTTGTGATGACAATATCGTCTACATAGACAATGAGAAGTGTGATGTTAGTACCTGACTTCTTGAAAAATAGTGTATGATCAGCATTGCTTTGCTTGTACCCAATAGAAGTCATTGCCTCCAGGAGGCGTCCAAACCAACATCTAGGAGATTGTTTTAACCCATAAATTGACCTCTTCAACCGACAAACTTTCCTTGCAGTATTGTTATTAGAGAAACCATGTGGGATTTCCATATAGACCTCTTCTGCTAACTCCCCATGTAAGAAGGCATTTTTTACGTTTAGTTGGTGCAAGTTCCAGTCTTTGTTCACAGCTACAAACAACAAAACTTTGACAATGTTTAGTTTCATAACAGGGGCAAAGGTCTCTTGATAATCAATCCCATAGGTCTGGGTAAACCCCTTTGCAACTAGTCTAGCTTTCAACTTGTTGACTGATCCATCCATATTTTGTTTAACCACAAATACCCATTTGCAGCCCATTGGTTTTTTCCTGGAGGAAGTGTAACCAACTCCCAAGTGTCATTTTTTTTTCATTTCCTGCATTTCCTCTACCATAGCTGCCTTCCATCTCTTATTAGCATAGGCTTCCTGCCAACTTTTAGGAACAAATACAGATGACAGAGAGGATATAAAAGCATTGTAGGAGTTAGACAAAGAGTTATAAGAAACATATTTAGCTATGGGATGTTGAGTACAAGATTTGACCCCTTTTCTAACAGCAATAGGAAGATCAGAAGAAGATACCTTAAAGGGAACAATATAATGTGATTCTGGAGCAGGAGACTGAAGTGGTAACGTATCACCTTTCTCCACTTGCTTTAGCCGATTGTATTTCTTCCTTTGATAAGTCTGTACCTCCTTATTTTGGTCAATCTGGTTTTGAAAGACCCCAACAATGTGTCTCATAGGAGTGGTCTCCCCCTGGCTAGGTTCTTCAAATGGTTCAGAAATCGAAGGGGGAGGATTAGAGTCCTCAGTTATACTGGCTGAAGTTTCCCCCTGGTCAGGAAACTCTTCTAGGACTCTTAAGTTGTGTTGGTGTGTGATAGGAAGATCTAGAGTCGGAAAGAACACCTCTCCTCTAGGACTCTCCCCCTGAGAGAGGTGTATAGTGAGGGCACAACTCATGAAAAATTATATCCATGGATACAATGGTTTTCCTGGAAGGAGGATGATAACATTTGTACCCTTTCTGAGTAACAGAATACCCCAAAAATATGCAGCGTAGGTCGCGGGTAGCCGCCGACTTACTCGGTGTGGGTTGTGATTACGGCATAACATACGCATCCAAAAACCTTTGGGGGAATAACAAAAGAAGAGGCTCCCTAAAGAATCTCATTAGGACATTTAAAACCAAGTATTCTACTGGGCATCCTATTCATAAGGTAAGAAGCAGTGAGTATAGCTTTACTCCAATATTGGTCAGGTACATTCATAGCAATCATAATGGAACGGGCTATCTTTAAGAGATGTCGATTCTAACTTTCGGCAACCCCATTTTGGGCAGCCGTATCAACGCAACTGGTTTGATGTATTATGCCAGAGTTAATGAGATATCTTTGAAATTCACCATCAATATACTTTGTGTATTGTCACTGCGAAGGATCTTCACAGTGGCATTGAACTAATCATATTATAAAAGTCACGAAAACATCGGAAAACCTCATTTTTTTGTTTTAAAAGATAAATCCATGTAGAACGAGAGTGTCAATCAATAAAAGTAACAAAGTACTTATGACCAGTAATAGACATGTCGGCAAGGACCCCACACATCAGTATGAATTAGCATAAAAGGAATAGGTTTTCTATTATGAAGAGAAGGTAAATAAGTAGAATGAGTCTGCTTTGCAAAAATGCAGGCTTCACAAAAAAAAATTATCCTCATTATAAGAAGAAACCAAATCAGGAAATATTTTCTTAAGAGTTCCTAGAGGGGGTGACCTAGCCTACGGTGAGGGATATTAGCAAATGGACTGGATTAGAAGATGTAGTCAAAGAAGATGCAGATTCTCCAATCAGCTTGAGCAAATAAAGTCCATTATCTAGTTTACCACGTCCAATCTCCTTCCCCGTGACCAAATCCTGGAAGACACAGTAAGATGGGAAAAAAATCACTTTACAATTCAAGTCATGTTACTAATAGAGAGCAAGTTAGTAGAGAAAGAGGGAACATGTAAAACTTTAGACAAAGAAAGTAAGGGAGAATGTTGAATGGTCCCTTTTCCAGCGATGGAAGAATAGGAGCCATCAATAATTCGAACTTTATCCTTTCCAGAAGTTGGAGAATATTGAAAGAAAGAGGTGGATAAACCTGTCATATGATTTGTGGCTCCTGTATCAATTATCCAAGGAGTAGAAACTGAAGAAGCTTAAAAGCTTGTAAAAGTTTTGCCTGAAGTAGCAAGGTAGGAGTTGGTATGGGTAGTAGAGGAAGCAGTGGTCGAGGCTGTACCGGCAGTAGAAGACTGCAGAATACGTCGTAGAGTAGCAAACTCCTCCTGTGAAAAACCAACGTTCGCAAAGGGTGTGGTGGAAATTGTTTCAGAAAGATTAGCCTTTGGTTTTTCCTTTCTTTGTGCTCGTTTTTGCTCAAAATCAGCAGGCTTCCCATGCAGTTTCCAACAATTTGCCTTGGTATGATATGGTTTGTGACAGTGTTCACACTTGACAATCTCCTTAGCCGGATCAGATTTAGTGTGAACAGATTGTAAAGCTGATTTCTCCATAATAGGAGTAGGAAGCATGGCTAATGGATGACTTTCCTCACACTGAACAAGAGCATAAGACTATTATAGTGTAGGAAAGGGAGAACGACTTAAGACTTGCACTCTGATTTGATCGTACTCCACATTCAAACCTGCTAAGAAGTCATATACTCGAATCTTATCAATGTGCTTCCTATAAGTAGTCACATCATCTTGGTTAGTGGGATGATAATCCCCATAATGATCCAACTCTGCCAAAGAGATTGCAACTCAGCATAATATTAGGCCATAGTCAGTTTCTTTTGGGTATTCTCATGAAGTTTCTTTCGTAGCTCATAAACCTGTGCATCATTCCCCAACTATCCATAGGTTTTAGTAGTAGCCTTCTAGATTTGGGCTGCAGTATCAAGTAATAGATATCCACGGACAATATTTGGAATCATGAAATTCAAAAGAAATGACATAATAAGAGTCATTCGAAATCCATTTATCCTATGGAACGCCTGTGGTAGTAGGTTTGATAGTGGTGCCCGTAATGTGTCCAACAAGTCCTCTTCAGGCAATAGTCAGGTAAGCAGATCGGGACCAAATCAAATAATTTGTCCCATCAAAGCTTACCGAAAGAGGATGAAGAGTGGGGTAATGTTTGGAGCTAGTGAGAGCAGGAGTACCATCAATAGTTGTCATGTTGACAAAATTATCTACAGTTCTTCAGTCTTCAACCTTTCAAAGTAACATAAATGTTGCAAAATGCAATAGCCAAACAACCCAAAACAATTCTAAGTAATGATAACACGTGAAAAGTATCTCCTTAGGTCACCTCCAATTAGTATATTGTTGAACCAAAGTACACCAGGAAAGTTTCCAGGAAAGACTGGAGGGACACAACCGGTCCGCTTAAATACCAGACTCCTTAGACAAAATTTTCCTAGACATGCACTTAATCACCCAATATACATTTCTAGGATACCCGAAAAGAAAACAAACACGGTCAAAAGAGCAATGGGTCCGAACACTTTTTTTTTCTTTCTCTCTCTTTCTCTCTCTCTCTCTCTCTAACAGAATAGTAGATTAGAAGAAAAAAAAATAATAATATGGTTCGGCCAAATATGCAATGGTCTGGTTAAATTTGGAGAGAACAAAAAATATGGTCTAAATTTGGTTTGGTAATTTGGAAAAAACCAAAATATGGTTTGGCCAAAGAGAACCAAATTATGGTCTAAATTTGGTTTGGGAATTTGGAAAAAAACCAAAATCTGGTTCGGCCAAAGGGCTGGTCTGGTTTAGTCAGGCAATGGGCTTAAAGGGATTTCAGAATCATCGTCCCTTGCTTAAAACAAATTGCAAATCACAGAGAGAGGCAGAGGTGATGGTGTACCTAGGACGATGATGGTGATGGCAAAGGCGATGGAGATGGCGATGGATCGATGGTGAAAGCCAATCGCAGTCTCGCTGGAAAACAACTTGCAGTCGTTGGAAGCTGGAAGCTGGAAGCATATCGATGTTGATGGCGATGGAGCGATGCAATTTTGGTAGTGAAAGAAGTGATGGAACGATGCATTCTCACTGGAAGAAGTATCGCAGTCAATGGACTTTCTTTTTTTCTTCCCCTTTTGTTTCTTTGGTCGATGGCGGAAGCAAGGTTGAAGTGCGATGGGATGTTGCAGATAAAGAAGAAGATGTTCGGTTGTTCGGTTGCAGCTACAATAGCTTCTGGAGAGATTTGGTTTGATAGGGGAAGCACATGCGATGGCTTCTGGAGAGATGATAATGGAGGTAGGTTTTCCTCCGCGAGAATTTTTTTCTCTTCTCTTCCCTAATCGAACTTAGGCTCTGATGCTATGTTGAGAAACCGATATTGGTAGAGTGGCTTATTGATCAATGATCTCAAGCCCTTTATTTATATTTAAGTGGAAAGTACACTATTACAAGGAATATAATTTTACATGAATACAAACTCTAATTTAACTCCTATACAAACTCTAATTGAACTCCTAATAGAATCCAACACCAACTTAGCTCAGTCTTATTCTAGCCAGTCAAGATATGAGGCAAAATAATAAATAAAAACTATTTTAATTGACAACATCCTGGTACGTGACATTATTATAAGGGAAAGTGACTTCAGATTAGCTTATCAGGGTGGCCTACCAATTTTAGCCTGGTCACTGGATGATTTGACAATCCTGATCACTGGATAAAAGGATCTAGTATTGGACTAGCCACATGTAGTATTTGAGGACATAATCTAAGTATCAACTGAATAGCCTTCCGCGTTTAGCATGCATCCTTCTGTTTTTTAGCTGTCCATATGGATCCATCCCCCCTTCGTGTCGTCCCTTTTAGTCTTCTACTTAATAGATTATTTTTGGGTAGAAACTCAACACTTAGGCTGAAAATTCATGAACTGCATGTCCACACAATTTGGGCCTTATCCAATCTACTATGTGGCAGAAACTTGGGCTGTCCTAATAAGCTTATCCAGACATACCTCCCTCTTTGGCTTTTCCCTTTTATATTTTCGATAGAACTTCAGAAAATGTTCATTTTGATTAAATTTCAAAAAGCAATTATTTGTATTAATGGTGGTCTGGTGAAAAATTTATCTTCCCTATTTTGAACTGTGATGTGTTTCTGTGAAGAGAAATACAACACCAAAACCAGTTTTATATAATTGTGTTTATTGTCTTTTTTTTTTTTTGAGTTTGTTTGTTTGTGTGGATGAATTAAGGAGAATTTGTTTGCTTTAAAGCAGCCACAAGGGCCAGACTGGCGTTCCATCACCTTAGTGTCCCCGCTTGGATCACAAGCTCAACAATTGTGCTTATTTTCTTTCTTTCAGTTCTCATAGTTTTATTTATTGCTTGTTTCACTAGCATTTGCCATCCTACAATGGACGTAGGAATGAGAAACTTCCATTACTGTTTCTGTTGATTTGTCATTTGTGCTAATTATTTGTTTCCACCATAGTGCTGACGGCACCTAGGTGAACCAAGGTGTTGGAGAGGCCTTATTGGTGTGCCATTAGCACAGCCAACTGAGGACCCCAAAGTTGACCATGGGACCTGGACGCTTAGGCTTCCCTACGTGACACCACAGCATGTGTAATAGCTGCTGAATACTATCTATTTTATGTAGGTGGTTGAGCATAGAAATAGACACTCGTCATCCTAGACTGGACACAGAGAACGAGAAAATTTAATGTTTGTTTCTGTTGATATGTTCATTGGTCTCCGCAGCATGCATATGAACAGCTGAATACTATTTTGTTTATGTAGGTGGTTAGGAAAGAAATTTATTCATGACAAGTCTTCCATTTAGGAACTTATGTTATAAATCTCTGGTTATTAGTTCTTTAGCTGCTTTTTGTTGTAGCTGGTTGCTAAAAATTGAAGGATTTTGAGACCCTTCTAAGTTGTACATTTTTTATGGAATGCTGTTGTTTGATTTGCCTGCAGATTTGTGATAGATTCATTTGCCGCAGGCTTGTTCAAAGATTTTATGACAGAGCACTTACCATTGGACTTCAAGGTTATGCCCAATTGTATGTGCATATGGCCTTTTTACTTGAGCCTTTTGATATGAGATCTATTATCCATTAGAAGGCTGTGACTCAATTCAAGTTTATAACATATCTACCATTCAATCTTTTATCCTCAGTGAATTATTTAGTTTAAGTTGTTGGTTTAATTCAAAACTGTTTATGGTCCAGCTTTTTGGTGTTTGCATTTGTATAACTATGGTTGAATGTTTCCTGCAGACATCAGCCTCTCTATACTCGGCTTGGCAATTGGGAAGGCATAGAAAAGGTTGCTTGCTTCTATTTTATGGTTTTTGGGGATTGGTTGATACTCTACTGACAACTAAAAAATGGGCAGGACCAAAACAGGAAATTACCATTTTAGTAGCAAATATTGTTTAATCTGTCAATTTATTCTAGAGAGCTGATGGATATATTATATGATAGATAATGAATATATTATATATAAATAAATTTACAGTTTCAAACTAAAATATTTTCATGGTGGCTGAGAAAGCAAAATGAAAGAAAATTGGGTTCTTGATTTATTTCTGATGTATTTGGATGGCAAAGATTTACCCTTTTTTTTCCCAGGGGGGGGGGTGTTTGGTTTTGTGTAGTGGGAGAAGGCTGGAAAGGTTTTACCTAGTTATGATCCTCTAAAAATTAGGAATTTATTCCACACTTAATATTTTTATCTTGAAGATATGTCTTAGTGAAGGTGTATTTCTCTTGACCAAAAGAAAAGAAGGTGTATTTCTCATTGGGGCCATGAGAACACAGCTCTGTGAAAACAGAAACTCTAACTCACCTTCACCTGCTGGAAAATAGAAATTGCCAGTTTCATTTAATTTCTGATCCACAAAAAATATGAGCCCTTCTGTTACAAAGTTAGCAGTTCTTCATTGCACATGCCATTCAAATTGCATTGTAAAGAAGGAACGATTACCTGGGGCTGAACTGAGATATTTTTGTTTAATCCCACTGGTGAGATCCTGGCATTTATTTGGATACTCTATGTTTCTTTCCTTCCTGCCTTTTGTTCTGTACAAGTTTAAAGTTTTAGAGAAGTGTTACTAGTTCAAGCTTAGTGTGGAGTATTTGCTTGGTCACTGAAAATGGTGGTGAAATGGAATATTTATAGATTTATTAGGTTTTAAGTACTTTACTTTTGTTTTATGTCCATGGGTCATCTCATATGTGCATTGTGGGCTTCTATGTTGATTGCTGAAAACTATCATCATTTACCTTTTTTTGGGGATCTTTTTTACTTTTTCTGAAGCTGACTGAAGTTCACTGAATTTTACACTTCTTTTACACGACTTCCTGTTGCTAGGTGTCATATCTTCACAAGATCTTTTCTTCTAGGTTATGTGGACCTGATTACTGGGATAGGAAGGGCATACTGTTTAGTGTTAAATGATAGGGACCAGATCTTCTGTTTGTTATGAAAATCAGTAGTCATGGTAACCCATGTAAAATTGCCGCTGATTTCAAAGTTTTGCATGAAGCTTGCGTGTCAGGGCATCACAGTTTTTGAACTCAGTGTACTATCTCATTTGGAAACTGAGGGGGGAATCAGTTCTAAATGTGACCTTGTTTTTGATAATCTTCAAACAGTAAGCTACTTAAAATGGATGGTTTAGTTCTGGTCAGCCTCTCCAGATATTGCAAGTTTCTAGAAGTCGTTAGATACTGTGTGAATTGTTTGAAGCACCTTAGTCATAGTAGTGGTAGTTCTTTTTTTGTGGGGTTGGGGAGGGGGGGGGGGTAGGTTTATTATTCCATCTTACAAGATTTTCCACATCAGGAAAACTGGTTACTCCGTGGTTGGATTCCCAGAAAACGTGAGGCAGGTTGTGGCCTGAACTGGATAGAAGGGCAACTGTTTAGTGTAAATGATGGGACCAGATCTTCGTTTGTGAAATCAGTAGTCTGGTAACCCATGAATTGCCGCTGTTCGTTTTGCGGCGCGGTCGGCTCCGTTTGACCGTGTCTCTCTTTGGAACTGAGGGGGAATCGTTCTTGTGCCTGTTTTGATAATCTTCAAACAGTGCTCTATGGGGTTTGTTCTGGTCGCCTCTCCAGTTTGCGTTTCTGGTCGTTGTCGTGTGTGTTTGGCCCTTGTCTGTGTGGTGTTCTTTTGTGGGGTTGGGGGGGGGGGGGGGGGTGGTTTATTATTCCATCTTATCAAGATTTTCCATTCATTTCATGTTGAATAAATCTTGGTTACTTCCTGTGGTTATTGGATAAATTGCCTCTAGATAAACGTGGGATGGATGTCTTAAGATTATGGTGGGGAGGAGGGGAAAACCTGGTTTAGTATAGAAATGGAGAATTATTTATTGAAACTCATTAATGCCTGCTTTCCTTCATTACTTATGATGGTATCCTTTTATGATTTTAACAGGCTCGCTCTATTCGAGACTTTGACCACCATGCAACATGTCGTGTTGCCAAATATGAGGTATCAAATACTTCACCTTCCAACAAGCTGTTACAATGACTTGACTGAAAATTGGACCTTGGTTCCTCAGACTGTGGATACATACTATAGACGATGTAGCAGTGCTAGTTATGTGGAAAATGTCTCTGTACCACTTCTCTGCATCAGTGCATTAGATGATCCACTTTGCACAAGCGAAGCTATTCCGTGGGATGAATGCAGGTATAGCAGTTTCCTAATTTGTTGTTTGAGCGTTTGCTGTCTTTGACTTGAGATCCTGAGCATTCTTAACCTTTCTTTTTCTTAGGGCAAACAAAAATATTGTTTTGGCTACTGCACAACATGGAGGACACCTAGCTTTTTTTGAGGGACTGACTGGAGATGGCCTTTGGTACTAACACAAACCCTTTTTTTGCAACGTGTTCCATTCCCAAGTATTTGTTGATTTTTCCTACTGATGTGTTTCTTCAAGATTGAGGTAATCATCAAACGGTGAGCAAATAAGAGTAAAATCTCCTCCTGATTGGTGGGGGGAGGAGAATTAATAGCAAGTTCAAGCTTTTGTTCTTTATATGATTTTATATTAATCTATTTGTGCGTGTAATGCATTCATGTATGAAGCTGTTACCTCAAGACTCTTGCAGGAGTTACTATTTTAAGTAATCCTTCACGGCTGCTGCAGACTTGAATTGTGTATTAAATTGACAGCTATATTATAAGAATACTTTCTTTAACATTTATGTTGGTTTTCTCTTTTTCAGGTGGGTAAGGGCTACTGATGAATTCCTCAGCGTCCTACATGCAAGCCCTTTTATGCATAGACAAAACAAGGTGTGAATCCTGTTTAATATTCCGTTCGTTGTAGAATAAATAGTAGTACTATATTAGTAAAAGGAGAGTAGAATTTTAAGCATCGGATTCTACCACGCTGCTTAAGAACGAATCTTTGATGAGGTTACTTCGGTGTCTTTATCTTATCCTATTTATTGATTTCAAGGTGATTTGACAACATCTTTCATGATATGCAGACACACATGGCTCCCCAGCATTCTGTTTTGGAATCTTCAATTGATCAGGGTCCATACCTGAATGTTAAGGAAGATGGTATGGTGGCTGCAATGGGCAATGAACAAACAAATAAAATTGCAGGATTCTTGTCTGATGAGCAGCATATGATGCATGGAAATAAGAGTGAGGACATAGTTCCTGATATAGAGGAGATTGCACCTGACGAAACAGTAGCCAAGACAGATACAGAGCAGAGCACAACCCAACCCTCTAGACAAGATACAGAAAGCAACCTGGATGTAAGGTATGCTCATGATATTCCTGCTTCTATAAGGAGAACAATAGATCAACTTTCGCGACATAATAGGAGATCAATGTGGCTGCTTGCTTATATTGCAATCCTATCCACTTGGCCATTGGTGGGTTCAGCTCTTCTCATTGTCTTCAAGAAAAAGCTTAAAAACGTCTTACCAGCAACATGGCTTAAAAGGTAGAATCATTTTTTGGTAATCGTTGGCAGACTGTAGACTTTATATGATCCTATACTCCTGTTGTTTGTAATGAGACTTCTCAAACTCGTGTAACAACCAATAATATTGATGTCATGGGTTTGTGACATCGCAAGCCCTGAATCAGCGTTCAAACAAAGCTTTAGACAGTTGAAACTAATATCCTGATATGGCACATAGATATTTCAACAAATCAAAGGCAACCTATACAGATCTTTTCACTTAATTCAAATCTCACACACACAAAGCACGGAGTGAGCCGTTCCCTATTATTAGATTCCATCTGTCTCCATTTCCAACGTAGATGCATCCATTGCTTACCGACATGCCACCATTTACAGAGACACCAGTGTCATATGACCACAATATTTTCCCTTTTGCAGCACTCATTGCATGTACTGTCCCTTGTGAATTTGTAGAACCAGCGAACAAAACACCATTAGACACAGTAACGGGCCCAAGGGAAGTGGCATTGCTTGGGTTTGCCATGGAGTCATGGACCATATTACCTCACCTATTGAAGCATTCATTGCCACCCACAAACCTGCTGTTGTGCTTCTCTTAGATGGTGTAAGGGTGAAACTCTCTCCATTAGCATTGTTAATGTTTGTGTATACCCTAAAACAATCTGTGGCAGCTCCCCACATTCCTCCTCCAAAAGTGCTACCAGGTCCAGCAAACTGCATAAAAAATAGAGCAAATTGCCTTGATACCCCAAAATGGGGTCTTAAAGCACTGACACCCCACTTTATGTTTAAAAAGCATAGAGACTTCAATTTATTGGATATATTTGTCAAATTTATCAGTGAAAACAGTTAAATTACTGTTTATCACTGGTTATATCTCTATAATAAACAGCGTCTGAAAGGTTTTCAGTGAAAATTTTGAAAAATTTATCCAATGAAAATCCAATTTTGGGGTCTCTGCGCTTTTTAAACATAAAGGGGGGAAGGCCCAGCAATTTGCTCTAAAAAATATGTAAAAACCATGCTTTGTAAGAACCCAGATTTCATGGTTACCAAAAATAAATAAAAAGGTTAAGAACGCAGATTTCATATAAATATAACAATTGAATAAATGGAAGAAACTTTCTGTAACCCAGACGATGTCACCAATAGTATCGCGATCCAAAGCCCAAGCATAACCACTTTTCTGCACAGCAGCTACAATGTCACGTTTGGTTCCATTGATAAATATGGTGAGCATCATGGGTGCTTCGCCAAAATCAGCATCTGGGTTTGGACCAGGAGGGCAGTTAGGTGTTGAAAGATTGTTGCAAGCAAGATACCATATGTCATAACCCCCTAGTTGCTTATACCAGGTGATGTTTCCTGTATCCATATCAAAGGCCAAGAAGGAATTCTCATGGTTCTCTGGTTCAATGCACTTGTCTGGCTGAGTTGGGGTTGTTTGGTTATTCTCCTTTGCTTGGCAATCCTTCACATATTGTGGAGCAGAGTAGAGATTTCCAGTCGCAACATAAACATGGGGTTCCTGATTACATCAATGGATGGACTGCTTCCCCATAGAGCAGCTCCTGCATAGCCACCCAATTTAGCACCATTGTCTGGAAGAGTATAGGTTTGCCATAACATTGCCCCAGTTTGAATGTCTAGTTTGGCAAAGCTACCCCGGAAAGTGCAGCATTGACTGGTATCTGGGAGTTCTTCGAACGAAGATGTTCCAACATAGAAAGCTCTGTAGAAGAAAAATCAGTCCATCTATCTTTGTTCAAGCTTACAGGGAGCCATGGACAGAAAGGAGAAAAAGAAAATTGACTAACCCATTATATGTAGTCCTAGACATGGTAATGAAGCCTCCTGTATGGTTATCAAGCTTAGTCGACCAGACTAAATCTCCTGTTGCTCGTTCAACTGCAATTACAACACAAGGCCCATAAATTCCGATTATCAGAAGGTCTCCGGCGACCGTCGGGGTAGCTCTAGCCAACGGCACGTCCACTCCAGTAAAATTGGGTGATCCATTAAGCCCAGTGAGTAGTGTCAAATTTCTCTCCCACACCAGAGATCCATCACACTTCTTAATCGCATATATATTCCCATTCCAAGCTGGGAAATAAAGTATCCCATCAGAGATGGATGGAGTTGCAGTAATGGTACTGTTTATAAAATATTTCCGTTTCAGTTCCATTTTCTTGACACTTACTGGGCTTATCAGAAACTCTTCCGAAGCGAATCTGTTGTTCTAGATATCTCTGCCATGGTTTAGCCACTGTAACAGAAACATTCAATCACATTGGCCATCATTCATGGGTGATATGTGAAAAAGAATTAATGAAAGTTGGAAATCAAACACTTACTTCTGAAGCTGCTGCATTGGGTAAACGAGATAGGCACAGTGAAGCGAGAACAACCAGTAGCACGAAAAACCCACCATGGTTTCTGTGGCAGCTTCTTGCAGGTGCCATTGATGAAGACATAGCCAGAAACTCACAATGCAAATTAAGGTGCAGCTAGCATCCGTATTATATAACATGGAGCTGTGTTTGACTTTAACTTGATGTTAGGTAATAGATGATAAGCATAACCCAGAGATTCATGGCTTTGATTCTTATTTATTTTTGTGAAATTTGCTCGGAAATTTTGGCTTATATGTAAATTTCAACAGAAATAGATCACACCCGCTACCTGAGTAAGAAATCAACTCTCAACAGGTCTTTGATAGTTTAAATAAATGTTCATGGCACGATTACCATATCATATTCAGTTTATTTGACTTCAATTATAATAAAGTCTTTGTCAACCCAAATAGTATGATATTTAGAAAAATCTTTCATTGGTTTGAGCCTTGTAAATTCATACATAAAATTGGACTTGCTACAAAATTGGCGATTGTAATTATCATTCATAATCAACAAACTTGGAATTTTTATTATTATTTATATTATTTGAAAATAATAAGCATAAGGACACATTATATTAGGCTTTGTTATGATCCAAATTTTTGTTATGATCCAAATTCTTGTACCTAGCTTTTAGATTGACCTGCAGCGATATATTTTGATGAAAAGTCTTTTTGCCTCTGTTCATGGCTTGTATTTTAGCTAGCAGAATTCCTCAAAAGGATCAAGACAAATCAGAACTTTTTTTTTGCACTCTTGTTTCCCTGAACGTCTAACTCAACAGCATTCGACCCATCATACCCTTATCCTTGAAATCAAGGTAAGGCCTCAACTTTTGTTTCAATAAAGTTTTTCAGGGTATTTCTCAAATACTTGTCATTCAGAGATTTGTGATGAAAATAGAGGGCTAGAGCCGATAAATTCATGTGTCTTATTTTTTCTCACCAATTTTCAAAAAGTATAAACATAAAAAAATAATATAAGCTTGTAATTTATCCATGGATTATCTATTTATAGTTTGGGATATTCAAATCATAGATATGACCACTCCCAATTGTATACTTTATTTTAGTCTACGGTTAGTAGCATGGCTTAAACATTTTTCCATGAAAAACATCACCATCCAAAGATATAAAGGAGTCATTGGATTCACCGCTTGTCCATATATTTTTAAGTAGCTTTCAGGTTGATTTGAGTGGAGTGCACATCTCAATACTCAATTTTTATTTATCTTTTTGTACAACGGTACTCTTTGTATATACAGAATGAGAATATTATCAGTAAGGGTTGAACCTACAATCTCTTTACTAAAAGGTGTAGGTCTTATCAACCAAAAAATCCGACTTTCGCAATAGTAAAAATTTCAGAAGCTATGAGAGAGCCTGTCACTTTTAAAAGAATGGCTTGTTTTAGTTTAGAGGAGTTGATTTAATTTAAATCTGTTTATGGTAGGTTCAGCTATTGGTGTTTACAGATCTGTAACAATCAAAGCTTGATACAACTGAAAATAATAAACTGCATAGGCCTGAATGCTAACAAATCAAAGGCAATCTAACAGATTATTCCACTTGAACTCAAACATCAAGAACACAGAAAGCATAGAGTGAGCCGTTCCCTGTTAAGGACGCTCTGTAGCCATTTCCAACGTAGATGCATCCATTGCTAACCGACATGCCACCATTTACAGAGACACCAGTGTTGTAAGACCACAATATTGTCCCTTTTGCAGCACTCATTGCATATATAGTCCCTTGTGAATTTGTAGAACCAGCAAACAAAACACCATTAGCCACACTAACAGGTCCTTGTGAAGTAACATTGCTTGGGTTTGCAGTTGACCACAGGACCTTGCCTGTTGAAGCATCCATTGCCACCCACAAACCTGCTGTTGTGTTTTTCTTAGATGGTGTAAGGGTGAAACTCTCATGAAGTCCATTGTTGATATTTGTGTATACCCTCAAACCATCTGTTGCAGCTCCCCATATTCCTCCACCAAGATAGCTACCAGGTCCTGCAAACTGCACTAACCATGCTTGTAAGAGCCCAGATTTCACTTGGGCATTATGAGACAGTATTTTCAGACTTCATATAAACATAACAGAGAAATAAATAGAAACAAACTTACTGTAACCCAGATGATATCACCAGTATCACGATCCAAAGCCCAAGCATAACCACTTTTCTGCACAGCAGCTAGAACATCACGTTTGGTTCCATTGACAAATATGGTGAGCATCATGGGTGCTTCACCAAAATCAGCATCTGGGTTTGGACCAGGAGGGCAGTTGGGTGTTGAAAGATTGTTGCAAGCAATATACCATAGGTCATAACCCCCTAGTTGCTTATACCAGGTGATGTTTCCTGTATCCATATCAAAGGCCAAGAAGGAATTCTCATGGTTCTCTGGTTCAATGCACTTGTCTGGCTGAGTTGGGGTTGTTTGGTTATTCTCCTTTGCTTGGCAATCCTTCACATATTGTGGAGCAGAGTAAAGATTTCCAGTCGCAACATAAACATGGTTTCTGATTACATCAATGGAGGGACTACTTCCCCATATCGCAGCTCCTGCATAGGCTCCTAATTGACCACCATTGTCTGGAAGAGTGTAGGTTTGCCATAGAATTTTGCCTGTTTGGATATCTAATTTCGAAAAACTACCCCGGAAAGTGCAGCATTGGCTGGTATCTAAGATTTCTTCTAATGAAGATGTTCCGACATAGAAAGCTCTGTAGAAAGCTGTCAAAATACATGAATAAATGGCTCCAGATACTAATACTAATAATAACAATGATGATATTGATGATGACTAACCCATTATATGCAGTCCCAGACATGGTAATAAGAGCTCCAGGGTGGCTATCAAGCTCAGTTAACCAGACTAAATCACCGGTCGATCGTTCAACTGCAATGACAACACAAGGTCCATAAATTCCGATGATCAGAAGTTCTCCGGCGACCGTCGGGGTGGATCTAGATAATGGCACATTCAACCCAGTAAATTCAGCTGATCCATTAAGCCCAGTTAGTGCACTTAAATTTCTCTCCCACACCAGAGATCCATCATACTCCTTAATAGCATAAATATTCCCATCCCAAGTTGGGAAATAAAGTATCCCATTAGAGATGGAAGGTGTAGCAGTTATACTACTATTTGCCAAGAATTTCCATTTCAGTTCCAATTTCTTGACACTTTCTGGGCTTATCAGAAACTCTTCAGAAGCATATCTGCTGTTATATATGTCTCTGCCATGGTTTAGCCACTGTAACAAAAGATGGCTAATTAGTTAGTGACCATGCAAAATGTGACAAAAAGAATAAAGCCAGAACTATAAAACACTTACTTCAGAAGCAGCTGCATTTGGCAAACGAGATAGGCACAGTGAAGAGAGAAGAACCAACAACACAAGAAGCCCACCGTGGTTTCTGAAGGAGCTTCTTGCAATCGCCATTGATGAAGGCATATCTAGCAGCCCACAATGGGAAGGGGCTGCTAATCTCCCTGTTATAACATGGAGTTGTTTGACTTTATTTTGGTGTTAAATAATAGAAGATAAGCATTAATGCAGGGAGTACTAATCTGGGTTTTTTGAATAATAAAAGATGGATACTTGTGTCACACAAACTCTGATGGAATAATTTTTGTATGATCAAATATCATTTGTGGATTATTTATTTATATGCTAAATTCAAATCATTAATATGGTCCATCACAATTATATATCTCAAGGTCTCGAAGGTACCAATTCTTGATCCTTGGACTCCAAGAAGAACAATTAATTCTTGACCATCGAATCATTAATCACTCTATTCACTTAATCCAATAAAAAGAAGGGAAAAAAAAAAATGGAATGATAAGAGTCATAGGATTAACAACTTCTTCATGTTCTTTTTATAGTTTTCAGTGGAATGCACGTTGCAACAGTTGAATTTCTTAGACGGTATGAGCAACCGAATTGAAAGCCACAATTACAGAGCAAAGCTCAAACCATGAAAATAATCTCCCAGTATAGTTTATATATTTGATTTATATTCATAAATGAGACACACAGAAGGCATGAAGTGATGTTTTAGCTCCACCAATCTGTAGCCGTTTCCAACATATATGCATCCATTGCTTACTGAAACTCCAGCATTCACATAGACACTAGTCTCATATACTCATATGACCATAAAATTTTCCCTTTGGCAGTACTCATTGCAATCACAGTTCCTTGTGAATTTGTAGACCCAGCAAACAGAACACCATTAGCTACAGTTACAGGTCCATAACTAGTAGCATTGCTTGGGTTTGCTATCAACCATAGCACATTGCCTGTGGAAATTAACCATCCATGGCTACCCATCCACCTGCTGTTGTGTTCTCTTTAGATGGTGTTAGGGTGAAATTCTTTTGAGCACCATTTTTTATGTTTGTGTACACCCTCAAACCATCTGTTGCAGCTCCCCATATCCCTCATCCAATAAAGCTACCTGGTCCAGCAAACTGCACAAAAAAAGTTACTCTTCCAGCAGAGAGATTGTTTCTAGATTTTCATATAATCAAAGTAAGATTTTTTTTTTTATTTTACTTAAAGTAGCCCAGATTATGTCACCATTATCACGATCCAAGTCCCAAGCATAGCCACTTTTCTGCACAGGAACTAGGATATCACGTTTAGTTCCATTAACAACAACAGTGAGAATCATGGGTGCTTCACCAAAATCAGCATAGAACCATATGTCATACCCTCCTAGTTGCCTATACCAGGTGACGTTTCCTGTGTCCATATCAAAGGCCAAGAAGGAAATTTTGAAGTATATGAAATCATATTTTATATGGGGTATTGTGGAAATTTGAATGATAAAATATGTTTCAAGTAATTAATGAAGTCAGACTCTTAATAACCCCACCCCCAATATCCTGAAATAATTTATTTATTTATTTTTTTCATTTGGATAATTTTCAACGGACCCTGATGTTTAGCTCTACAAATAGTTTTTGGTCCAGTAGCATTGAGAATTTTTCTCTGAAAGTTTCTATAATTTCTTAAAATTTTCATTAAGAATTTCTTTTTTTTTTTTTTGGTTGCCAACCCCGGTTCCAAGGCTTTGCCCTGACTAATCCGGTGTTTGACCCCGGTCGTACACCTGGCTGTGGTGGGTGAGTCTCCCAGTGGGAATTTTTTGCATCCACAAGGTTTCGATATCGGAACCTTGCTTAAGTAGACCAAGTTACTTGCCACTTGGACCAACCCCCATTGGTTCATTAAGAATTTCTAAAAGAGCTTACTTTCTTATGGTGTGTACGACTGTACTCGAATAGATAGTTCTTCGATGGTAAGCTATCCAAAAGTTAACCATGAATTGCAAGAGAATACTTATAATAAAAATTTTCTAGAAAAAAAATGTCATTATTATTATCATCATCAACATTATCATGGTTGTTCTTCACCCTAAATGCTCAACCACCATGCGAAAAACCTACTGGTATTCATATATGATAATTTTAAAATTATTTTTATTGTTTTTATTCTTAGGAATAACAAGGACAAGGACAAATTAAATTAATTTGACTTATAGTCGTCACTTTTGAAGATTTTAAACCCAAAAAAAAAAAAAAGTCAAATGACTACTAGTCCATATTTTAGAGTCCCCCAAGTTGCAAACTCTGCACAATGGAAACTTCAAAGTTTTGGGCTGAAATCCCAACTGAACATCTAACTTATATCCCTTATAACTGATACTCAAATGCAACACAGAACCATGCCAGAATTGTTAAATCTGAAGAGAAATCTTTATTTCATTTATTTGAATATTCTCTGCATTTCAGTTCTTCTTATCCAACCCTAGGGAGGTACATTAATTACAAGGGCTTCAGGATCAGGGTGATCAGAATCAACAATCACAATCACACGGTTGCAGCAAACGTAAGGAACAATATCCCCTCTACCCACAAGCCAAGGTGTCACATATGGGTTCTCTTTCTTGATTACCTCCACAGCTTCTTTTCCTTTCACACCTATGAGCTTCGGCCATTCAACTATGGTTACTGCAAAACAAAGAATCCAAGGTATGTAATGGAATTTGTAAGTTAATCAGCTTTGAGAATTTGAATGGTTGTTATTGACATGAATTGTCAAACATTCACTTGCTAAATGCTTGATCATGGGTGCAAGTTATGAAAAATAACATTTGAAAATAGAGAGGAAGACCACACCACATACCTGGTGGAAAATGATCAGCACAAGAAGGTTCAAAACAAACGCAGGAGTCACAGGGTGGGTAAGGATCGGCCATTGCTTGAGGGCACAAGCTACCTAGCCACCAAGAGTTTCTTCATGGGCAAGAAATTTAAAGATCTCTATTAAATAAAGATTAATTTAGAGTAGATTTTATTTAGTTGGGATCGCGGGTAGAGGATTGCACTATCTTCACACTTCTCAACCACATAATCAGGTAGGGGTCTACCTTTGATCTACTTCATCAATGCTCAGTGGTAAGTCCCCTCTCAAATGTATGGTGAAAATGTGGAAGAGTAGCACAATCCTCTGCACTCGCAGATAGGCAATTCAAACTCGATGTCATTGTTCTTTTGGAAATAGCATTCAATTTCATTTATGGTAGGGGCTGGAAATAGCATTCAATTTCATTTATGATAGTGGCTGGAAATGGCATTCAATAATTACAATTGATTTATCCAAAAAGAAATTTACTGGTTTGAAATGACCATTCATTGAATTTGGATCCTCTCCACCCAGCTGACATACAACCATACACTGATGCTCACATGAGAATCAGAGTACGGCAGTGTGGGTCCCACACTCACACTCATGTGAATGAATCGATGTATGGATAGGCTAGGTGGAGAGGATCTGGACTCGATCCCATCCATCGGGCTAAATCGGTATATTCACTTATTCTAATAAAAAAAATAAACATACACTAAATGATAACAGTCACAGGATTAACAACTTATTCATATATTTTTTTTCGTAGTTTTCATTAGATTTGAGTGGAATACATTTGAATTTCTTAGATGCTATGAGCAATTAAAGCATAGTTATAGAACAAGCTTCAAACCAAGAAAATAATCTCCTGATATAGTTCACATATTTGAATATTCATAAATCAGAAACACAGAAGGCATGAAGTGATGTGTTAGCTCCACGCAATCTGTATCCATTTCCAACATAGATGCATCCATTGCTCACTGAAACTCCAGAATATACAGAGACATTAGTGTTATACGACCATAATATTTTCCCTTTGGCAGTACTCATTGCATATACAGTTCCTTGTGAATTTGTAGATCCAGCAAACAAAACACCATTAGCCACAGTTACAGGTCCATAACAGGCAGCATTGCTAGGGTTTGCAGTCGACCATAGCACCTTGCCTGTGGAACCATCCATGGCTACCCACCCACCTTGGGACCGGAGGGGCCCTTTAGATGGCCCTAGGGGATTTTTTTCGAGCACCATTGTAACTATCATTGTTTTTTTCCTTATTTCTCTATCTTTAAATGTGAAATACCACTATTTGGCCTCCCTCCAAAAATTAAAAATAACAATTTAAGATAAAAATGATGGGTACAAATGTCATTTATAATCTCTATCTAATGATTATTATTAAATCCCTAGTTTTAAGGAATAAAAGGTTAAATTCTAATTAAAAACTAACTCACGATCCCTGAATTTCTCCTTATATATTCTCTCTTATTTTAATTTCTATTTATTCTCTCATGAATCTCCTCTTTTATTCCTATTTTTCCATTATCACGGTCCAAAGCCCAAGCATAGCCACTTTTCTGCACAGCAACTAGAATCATCACGTTTAGTTCCATTAACAACAACAGTGAGCATCATGGGTGCTTCACCAAAATCAGCATCTGGGTTTGGACCAGGAGGGCAGTTTGGTGTGGAGAGATTGTTGCAAGCAGTGAACCAAATGTCATACCCTCCCAGTTGCTTATACCAGGTGATGTTTCCTGTATCCATATCAAAGGCCAAGAAGGAATTTTCATGGTTGCCTGGTTCAATGCACTTGTCTGGCTGAGTTGGGGTTGTTTGGTTATTCTCCTTAGCTTGGCAACCCTTTACATATTGTGGAGCAGAGTAGAGATTTCCAGTTGTGACATAAACATGGTTTCTGAATACATCAATGGAGGGACTGCTTCCCCATAGAGCAGCTCCTGCATAGCCACCCAGTTCACCACCGTTGTCTGGAAGAACGTAGGTTTTCCACAATATTGTGCCTGTTTGAATGTCTAATTTTGATAAGCTACCTCGAAAGGTGCAGCACTGGCTGACATTCACGCCTTTCTTCTAGTGAAGATGTTCCAATATGAAGGCTCTGTAGAAAGACATTGATCATTAGCTTGGCAAAGTCTGAAGGGGGGACACTTGCCCACATCTCTGGGGTGGTTCTCCCTGAGCCCTTGGTGTGTCCTTTGGTGGTCGTTGCCCCCTTTTTTTTTGTTTATTTTTTTTCTTTTCTCCTCTGCGCCCCAAGGGAGGTTCCAATATAAAAGGCTCTGTAGAAAGACATTGATTATTAGCTGGGCAATGTCACAATAAGAAGGGAAAAAAAGAAAGAAAATTAATGTTGCACCACATCTACTGGGTAAGTTTGAATCTGACTCAAATCCTCGAGAACCTTCTATGTATGCGGAGTTGCTTCAGCGCACTGAGCTACCATTTGTAAGGATCACTTTTGGTGATCGAGATTGACCACCCATTTTGATTTTTTTTAAGGGAAGATTCATCTTACGACTTGAGTAACCTTCCCTTCAAGTTCGGGTTATCTTCCACTTTCGATATATGACAAAGGTTACTAGTTCTTTTTAGCTAGCTACATGGTATTCACTTTTATACATGTAAGTGTTGAAGAACACAAGCAAAATGCACTCAAAGAATTGATCATGGTTCGACAAAACTGTTTATGTCCACTAGAGAGATTCCATGAGAAGTTCATCATTTTCACACCTTACAAAGTATTGTCGTTTGCCTACGTTATTTTCTTGGGTTATTTCATACCGATTATTTTTAAGAAAACCCCAAATCCTAATCCCTATGACCTATAAAATTACAATTATAGTCCTAATAATTGATTGAAAATCCATTCCAATTACAAATACATCCAAGACCCAAGTCACATCTATCACTCCACACACAAAAGAATAAAAAAAATAATAATGTTAATAAATAGGTAAATAAGACAAATTAATCTTACTAACCCATTGAATGCAGTACCAGACATGGTAACAACAGCTCGAGGATGACTATCAAGTGTAGTTGACCAGACCAAATCGCCGGTAGCTCTTTCCACCGCAAAAACAACACCAGGCCCATAAAGTCCGACGATCAGAAGTTCTCCGGCGACTGTTGGTGTAGCTCTTGCCAACAACACGTTCGCCGGAACTCCACCAACAAAACCTGTTGCATTAATCCCTGTGAGCTCACTCACATTTCTCTCCCAAACCACAGATCCATCACACTCCTTGATCGCATACAAACTTCCATTCCAGCTTGGGAAATAGAGTGTCCCATCAAAGATGGAAGGCGTTGCTGTTATACTTTTTGCAAAGAATGGCCATTTGAACTCCATCTTCTTAACACTTTCTGGGTTTATCAGAAACTCGTCCGAAGCATGTCTGCTGTTGAATATATCTCTGCCGTGGTTTAGCCACTGTGAACAAAAAATGAATCATTAACAGCCCAGGCCAGGCCAGGCTAGCCATCATCATGCATATGTGAAATACATAGAGAATGAGAAATTCTTACTTGTGAAGCTGCTGTACTGGGTAAACGAGATAGGCATAGTGAAGAGAGAAGAGCCAGTAGCACAAGAAGCCCACCATGGCTCCTGTAAGAGCTTCTTGTGAACTCCATTGACGAAGACATAACTGGAAAACTCACAATGGAATGGAGCTTCTTGTGTTCTTAAATATCAATCGTAATAATGGATCTGTTTGACTTATTTTTTGTTTTTGGTGTTAATGACAAAGGATAAGAATGCAGAGATAAGAAGTTACATGATTTAATAAGTGAATTGCTAGGAAATTTGGGTTTTCTTCAATAAAAGTACTGAATTAAACAGTTGTCATCCAAAATCAACTCCACTTATAATTTTCTCTTATGACAAAAAATATTGTTTCATCAATATGTTGAATGCCACTCACGTTGATGAATTTGAAAATACGTTTTCTGCTCATTACTCAATGGTAGTACTACAAGGAAGTGAGTTTTCAACCAAAATAATGAAGGAAAACTTTTACTTACATCAATATTTCTATAGTAGTATGAATCTTGATGAGATAGATATTGTTACATCACAAAGAATATAGATTTGAGCATAAATGTGAAGTTGTTTCGTTGCAACTTAGAAGAGCTTACTTTTTCATAGAGTATACTCGATAGTTCATGAATTGTAATTGTATTACAAATTCTTCAAACACACAAAAAATGAAATTGCAATACAATTGAGAGATGAAGATCTTTAGCCAATCCGGAGAGCTTGAAGTTGCAACTGAACGAACCACTAATCAATGAGATTGAGTCACACCTTGAGTGCTATCTTTAAGGTAATTGATGCACCCTACTATCAAGGGTTCTTCGCACCACCACCTCCAAATTAAAACAACCTCCAACTAGAAGATGAGGTAGTTCTTCTAGTCCCTTCAAGGAGCCAAAAGCTAGAGCACAACACTTAGACAACTCAAAGAAAACAATGAACTTTGTAAAACAAATAATGTGAATATGAGGAGTGTCTCTATTGCACACCACATGCAAGGAAGAATTGGGTTTATATAGGCCCAAACCATACCTTACACCCCTTATGATTCTTAAGGCAATGAATCGGATTTAATCCATTCAATAACCTTAACCTCACTCATGGTAATGGCCATATATGAATGGTCATTAAGTTGAAATGAGAATTGATGGTCAAGAGCTTCAAGTAAGCCCACCACACTACCATGATCAAGACCTTTAAGACCTATAACCAATGTCATGAAGAGCCTCATAACCAAGGTCATAAAAGACCTCATTTATTCATGGTGTCTCATTACAACACAATTAAATAAAAGAAATTTTATAAAAAAACCTAACATATTTATATTTTTTATTCAAATTATAAATATGGTCAACCACAATTTTTTTGGTCTATGGTTAGAATGGCCACTTGAAGATTTTAAACCAAAAGATAAATAATTACATGATTACTAATTGTTTTACAGTTTTTTCTCACAAGTGGCACACTCTCCACAAGACCAGTCGATTTTATTACTATTAAAAAAATTGTTAAACGTGAGAATTCATAACTAATTTAAGTATTGAACTAACCACTTGTCATCCAAAATCAGATACACTAGTATTTTTTTAAAAAAAATTTATAAACAATTCAAAACAGAGAAAAGAATACAAGAGGGAAAAGGGAGTGATCTAATCCCTAGGTAATAACTATGAACATGTTCTTGACAACAATAGAAAACTTAGAGCTGACATATTTGCAAATGGATTTTCAGATCAGCGCTAGAAGAGTGAGATTAATCTTGGTTTGACTAATATGGCTATAAGACATTTAATTATCTAAAACGTATGAAGTGTCTCACCTAAGGTGAATAAAGATTTTCTTGTCGATATATACCATTTGGTATCATCGAATGATCATGGAAAAAAGTACTTTCAAATTCATCAACATGGACGATATCAAACTTATTAATGAAACAAGAATTGTATTTTATGATCACATCATAACCATGCAAGGGTACATTTAGTATTCTTAAAAAGTAAATTTAAGTTTGAATCACTTTGAAATTTTTATAAAATCACTTTAGTACCAAATGTAAAATGCAAAAACCAGAAAATACATGAAAACTAAAATAGCAAATCGAAGAACAACCAAATAATAGGATTGAGATGCATGAACTCAACAATAATAATAATAAAAAAGTAAGTCATTAAACAACAAATTGAAGAACAACCAAATAGTGCGATTGAACTGCAAGATTCGACTATGATAAAATAAAACAAAGTAGGTCATTTCATTATCTTCTGTTGGAGAGAAGAAGTGAAAAATAAATTGAACTTCTACAAGTATTTCAATCAATGTGTAGAGACAATATTTTTGTTAAAATGAATGCCAAGAAACACAAGGGTTGAAGTGTAATCTATCGAAACAGTAAAGATGTCGGATTCCATCTAAATCCATCTTGAATGATCTAGACTCCATCGAAATGGGTCTCTAAACTTATAGGTCTAAATAGTAAAATTTGAAAAGAACTGTTTATTTCATTATTTCATTGTTTCATCAACAACCCACTTGCATACATAAGAACCCTTATCCAACTTTGGGAATCAACATAAGAATGCATGGCTTTGGGAACCTCTTACAACATACCATTGTAGAGTTGGTCCGTTGGTAAGACTAACGTACACTTTTTAGTGAAGAGGTCGTGGGTTTGATCGGTTTAATGATATATTATGTAATACCCTGATCCTCAATATATAGAAAATTGATTAGATGCGTAGAAATGTGACCTATCTGCATGGTAACGATGTCGGATTCCATCCAAATAATGATCTGGCCTGACTCCATCAAAATGGGTCTTTAAACTTATAGGTCTAAATAGTAAAATTTGAAGCAGAAGAAAAGAAAAGAAAAAAAAAAAAAACTGTTTTATTTCATCAACATCTTTATTTCATAATATCATTATTTCATCGACATCTGACTTACATGCATAAGAAAGATTATGGGAGCAAGGGGAAGGATAGGGACAGTGTCTTTCCCAGTTTCCCTTACCAAACTTTGGGAATGAACAAAACCTTAGCTTCAGGATCCACATGGTGAGAATCAACGATTAATAAAACGCGATTGCAGCAAAACACCTGAGGAAAATATCCAGGTTTTGGCACAATCCAAGGCCACACCATGTTGTTTTCTTTCCTGACCACCTCTGCAGCTATTCTCCCTTTCACACCCACTAGCTCTGGCCATTCAACTTTGGTCCCTGCAAAAAATGAAACCCAGAAACCAAAAATCAAAATTTGCTTTGAACCCAGAAGTACTAGAATTAGAATTGTGAGTGAGCAAGGGAGGTAGGTAGATAGGTTACCTGGTGGAAAATGTTCAGCACAGCCCTGCTTCTCACAATCGCAATACACACAATCAGGGTATTCCATTGCTCCCTAGCTAGCTCTTCTCACTTTGACCATGCAAGCAATTTTCTGTGCTATATATATAGACCTAAAGAATCCATTGCCAAAGTTTACCTACCACAAAAGGTGAATTAATTGCTTATCCTTTTGTTTTTTTTTTTTGGTAAATTAATTAATTACTTGCTTATCTTAGAGGCGAATTAAATGTAATTATTGTTCTACCAAAAAAAAAAAAAATGTAATTATTGTTGTATTTATTTCATTCTTTTTTACTGCCATTTGAGACATTTCCATTCCTAAGCTTATCAGAAACTTGTCCGAATTAAGACTTGGAGATGTATTCTCCAACCTAAAAATCACTAGTAATTAATCTGATTGGATTTGGAAGTTTCTCAATCAAGGATTCACTTGGATTACTAGCTAGTGGTTTTCAAAGGGATGAGCATTCTCGCTGATTCTCTATTTTCCAATGATAAACCAACAAATCAAGTTTAGTAAATGGAATATCATCTATCTTAAAGAGAACCTATTTACTTAGGGCCTATTTGGTTACATGAATCTAGAGATTTCAAATCTCTAGATTAATGAATATGAGAATTATACTCGTTTGGTTGTAAAAATCTCTAGATTCATGAAATCTAGAGATTCACATTTTTACACTAAAAACGTGAATCTGTAGATTTATGGGTAAGGGTTGAAATCCATAGATTTCAAAAAAGTTATACATTTACACATTCACAAAAATCAAGTCGATCAAATAGTTTTTTAGGATGAATCCACAGATTTCATTCCACAACCAAACATCTAATTTTATAAATTATAACTCCACACATTTGAAATCTATAGATTTGAAATTTCTAGATATTTGAAATCTCCAGACTCATATAACCAAACAGGCCCTAAAAAAATGTATAACTATCAAGGTTTAAAGTATCGGTATCGAGTATCGAATCGGTTAGTTGATTTTAAGAAACGTATCGTCCCGTATCGAGTACTGTATCGCTTTGGCTAATGTATTTTAGTGTAATTCAATGGAGAGACGTATCGAGATGTATCGTATCGATTGGGTTAAATATGGATATGTATCTGCTAGTATGATATGGTATCGTGGGATACTTTAAACCTTGATAACTATTTCAAAAGTCTTATCAAAACCTTTTATGCTAAAGAAAAACTATTTACTTTTTTTTTTTATTTTTTTTTATTGGGGCCGCCCCGGGCCCCCGGGGGGCCCTTTTTTTTCTTCCTCGGGGGCTTTTATATAATTTGTTGGGGTTCATCTAGTAATTTGTACTTTTTCCGCCGGTTTGGTTCTTATGGTTCATACCTAATTATATTAGGGGTTGGGGTTGGCTCCGTATGCAACATTTTCTCATTTTGGTTTCCTCTCATTACATCAGGACTTCCATGGTAGCATCTTGGTCCCGTATCTCGGTTTTAGTTGGTTCTTGGTGAAGATAATAGAGGGCTTTTGATCGCTGGGTGGGCGACCATGGTCTTTTGGAGACGAGGTTACTATCGGTTTGTATTCCTCTTTCTTCTCTAGGTCTCGATCTCCAAACTTTGGGTTGGTCCGATCCCGAGGGGCCGACCCGTATCATGTCTTCGCTTCTCTTGTCTTGATCCCGTCGGCCCAGAGAGGGCATGAGGTTTAGATTCTGATCACATAATTAATATAGAACGGACCTCGAAATGATAAGAACTCGGACCTCCTATGTGGAAGCGTTGGCCTTTTGCCAATAAAGCCACCCCTCGGGGTTAAAAAAAAAAACTATTTACTTAAAAGAGGCACGTTCAAATGGAATCCAGATTTGCAATCCGTCGGGGAAGCACTCTATGCTCCACAACAGCTTAATCACCACAAAAATGTGTGGGGCCTAAAGGGATTGGTGATTTTTTTTTTTTAATTTTTATTTTATTCTTGTGTTTTACAAAAATCTCTATGGGCTCCACACATTTTTGTGGTGGTTAAGCCGTCGGGAGCACAGAGTGCTTCCCCGACGGGATGCAGATCTTGGCTCGTTCAAATGCAAGTCTTTGATATATTTCATGCATCAATTTTAAATTTAAATTATTTTAAAATTTTTATAAAATCATTCTAATGCTAAATTTAAAATGTAAGAACTAAAATATACTTGAATACTGAAATTATAACATAAAATAAAAAAATATGGATACATAAGATCATTTATTATTCTTCAAATAGAAATTTCAAATTTGGATTACTTAGAAAATTTTATAAAACTACTTGATATCAAATGTGAAATGGACAAAACAGAATATACATGAAAACTAAAGTCATATATCAAATGAAAAATATGAAAAATATAAATCATCTTTTATATTTGATATTCTTTAAATATAAATTTGATTATTTTGAAAATTTTGGAAAGTTGTTCTGATATCAAATGTAAAACAACAAATGGAAGTTCAATCAAATAATAGAATCTAGCAACATGAACTCTACTGATCGAAAATAAAGTAGGGGATTTCGTTTTCTTCAGTTGCAAGAGTGCATATTGATGGCCATCAATTGCAGCAGGCGAGTGAAAAGTAAAATGAACTTTTATTCAAATCAGATGAAATTGCTGTTCACGAAAGTGGCTATCTTTGTTAATCTTTTGGTGAGATGAGTAGCCGATCAGAGTTCACACTTTTTTTTGGTGGAAACAGTTCATACTTTGTAAATGAATCTATACCCATACATGGGGAAGCAGTTCTGGTTCCTATTTGATACAAAGTCAAGGAAGCTAGGGACTGAAAGAGAAGCTTGGAACTCTTCTGCTCGTTTGATATGAAAAACCAACAAACCTTCCACATGAAGATGACAATCATCAAAGCCCCTGAAATAAAATCCACTAGATTCAAAATGAAAAAAATGATCCTGAACGTGGTCAAACAGTTTTCATCAGTCTTTGGATTTGAATGCACTTGAGTCTTCATTCAAATCGGACTACTCTTAATATTACAACAAAAGTACATGGTTTAGGGTTTTCCTTGAGTCAATCTATTAATCACCCAAAATCTTTCAATGCTTACATTTTGACTTAAATATGGGAAGAATGACTAAAATTCATCGTTGGATGAGAAGGGACCAACTTGTTATTAGCATCAAATATTTAGCCCAACAACCCCTGGATGAGCAAACTGAGAGAACCAACAGATTTGCAATGTTGCGAGCAATCACGAAATTAAGCTCTAGTGAGCACGCTTCACTTTCGGCATTGCCTTCCGTGCACGCTCTTTCGCTTCTTTCTTGCGAAGTGCTTCTGCACTGAGCTTTGCCTCAGCCTCCTCCATCATCTTTCTCTTCTCTGCCTTCCTCTTCTGCAAAGCTTCCTGCCTAGCATTTAGAAGCTCTTTGTATGCCTCTTGGGCAGCCTTAGTCCTTGCTGCTTCAGTTTTGGAGCGAACCTGGAGTCACAAAGAATTGAAATAAAGATAAGAAATAGAACCTACATGGTGATCAGACTAAAGCACTCAGAGTAGAAGGGTAAACAATCCAAACCTGTGAACTGACTTTATATCGCCCAATCAAGTCAATGTAGTATGGTACAAGAGCCACCAATCGGGTCATGTCTGCCATGTGGTTGGCATCTGGAAGAGCAAACTTGAATGACAGAATTTTCCTGTGTGTGCCCGAGAATTGATCAGAAAAATGCATTGAGATGAACCCTTTCCCAAAATTCTCAAATGCTTTTGCACCAAAGACCTGCAGATGAAGATTAATGCACATAAAGGTCCATATTCTAATATTCTAGTAACAAATGATATTGTATGATGGTCAAAAAAGAAACAAGCATAGATAAAGGGTCCTTGTGTTTTCAGACAACTCAACAAGGTTACATAATGAAATGAATCAACTGTCCAGCCACTAAAAACTGCTGTTATTCTGGAAAACCAGCATGAAGTCAAGGCAACACTTTCTATTAGATACTCATCCGAACCTAAAATGAAAAATTCAATGCAGACAACAAATTTATCCGAAACTAATAACAAGAAATCACCATGTTACAATATCAACAAAAATACACAAAATAAAGGGGAGCATTTAAAGTTATCAGGCCACCTACCAAGCTTGGCTCAGTGGCTTTCTTTCTGCTATTAGACAAGCTTAGCAGATGCTTACACATTTTGGACAAATCTAAGTTACTGTTCATCCATGCAACAATATCAGCCAAAATAAGTTTCACTAAAATCAAAATCAAGCTCCAGAAAATATTTCTAATATATAAAGCAAATGTTTTTCATAATTGGAATCCAAGTAATGCAATCTTTGGATTGTCATGCCTCATTCTGCCATGTTAAAGAGTGGACTGGCCAAAAGTCAAATTTTGGACCCAGAATTCAATCGTATACTTTCCTTGTATAGGAAATATCATCCCATATGTCCATTCACGATCTTGGCAGTTAAGCATTTCTCAATGGTATATATTTTATCATCTGGCCAACTCCAATACAACTGAAACATGGCGTGTGAGCCGGAGAATCCAGGGTTAATCTGTTCAGAAAAATCCAGCCCCACCTGAATTGGTTCAAATGTTCCCAAGTTTAGGCCACTATTTCACCCATATATAAACCAATAAAATGAAATTATTGGAGTTTCCCCAGGTAGTGGGGTTTGGTCATGTTATAGGTGTAACCAAATGGTAACTTGAGAAATCAGACGAGTATATGACACTAACATGGAGGACGGGTAAGGACTAGCTAAATCCTACACACAAGCTCAGACTAGCAAATTATCATATTTCAAGTACCCAGTTTTCCTGGTCTAAGTACTTACTTTACAATCTTGATTTGAAACAAACATCTCAATGTTTTAGAACACTGAGCATAATAGTTGGATAATCAAATTGAGTTCAACGTGCAGACCACAAACCCTGGTCAGTTAAGCTTGAATGAAAATGAAAAGCCATCACTTCTGAATGTTACCAAAATTACTCCATATCATTTGTGTGAGTGTGTGTGTGTTTTTCGGTTGTGTGTGTGTGGGGGGGGGGGGGGGGAAGATCCATGTGCTATCCTCGCTGGACATGCACAGTTTTTCCAAAGCAGAGAAGTTAATAAAATTAACACTGGAAAGTGAAGGATACAGAAAAAAGACATTCATAAAAGAATTAAAGAAAAATTCTCATCTTGTTGTATGATAACATAGAGCAGAAAGCTCATCAAGTTTCTAGAAAGAACCAGATAACCAACACAACAGATTCAATTGCAAATTACACAAATACGAAAAGCACGACTTGATAGCACTGATCCGTGACAGGTCAAACTGATCTATGGAGACTGCTGAGCCACAAACCATAATGTATGTTGTTACTGAGATCAGTTAATGTACTGAGGCTCTGCTAATAAATTTGCACCTCTCCCATGAGTCCTTCAATACTAACGGTGTGAAAAAAGCTTAAAACCTTTCAGGTCACTTGATTTCCGTGCTAGGGCATGAAGACCTATGAAGGGTGGAAAGATAAATGAAGCCTCGATCTTGCAAGCACATATTTCAAATTTTATCTCTATATCCAACTCATAGAAATTACCTGTAGAACAAAGAGAAGCAGGTCTGTGTTTTTGGTATCTTCTCAATCATCAAAACAATGTTTATGACCACATCAAAAGAATAAGAGGAGAAAGAGGGGGGGGGGGGGGGGGAGAAGTGGCAAGAGTCAAAAGTCAGATAGGCTATTTGTTGAGCAGAAAATGAGGTCAGCATTTTCATTACGACTTCTATTCCATTACTAAGCCCAAAGAAAGTATGTACAGGCAGATTGAATTAGGCACCACTTGTTTGGGTGGGTCATCCTGTAAACCACTTCAACAGTTTTGGTGCCTAAGGCCTTCAAAAAGATGTTACATTGTCATGTTTGGCATAGAGGATATAGAAAACAGCAACTTCACCATAAAAAGTAAAATCGGGGAAAGATTAAAAAAAATATATATGGAAACCGCTGCATATAAACCTCCACATCCACCCCCAACACCCCCCCCCCCCCCAAAAAAAAAAAAACACACACACACACACACACGCATGCACTCACCAAGACCCACAAAAGATATGTTTTAGCACAGAGACACTCATTGAAGTCAGTGGATTCACATGCAGGAACCCAAGCATTGGAATGTTACACTTACCATTGAAATAGTTACTCGGGGAGTTGTTTTATACATACTCAACAAGCAAGAACAAAACCAAGATGGCTTTATCAACTGTATGTGATCATCCCTTACTAGGTCAGCCAGGGGACTTTATCCGACAATATATCACCTGATGCCCAAAGCTACAGTTGACCTAAAAATCCGTCGTTTCAAACACTGAGGCAAATGATGGAAAAAGATGCCATTGTAGATAAATGGGATTACTCTTATGACAATATATCCTTTATACTCTTGACAAACAAATTCCAATTCGGTAATGAAAAACAATTTTAAGTTCATATGGCAGATCTAAATTTCATCTGCACTGTTAAGACTTAAACATTGTAATCATCAATTTTTTGGGGAGTTTATTTCACCTATATTTTCTAAATTGTGAAAACATCCAGCATACCCCAAAAAAAAAAAATCACATGCATGAGGACCCATCATAATTTGATACTACTTCCTCATAGTCGTTTAAGTTTCTCACAAACATTTTGGAGCTATTTCTTTCTTTCAAAGATGGAAAGATTGGAACTCATCTCATTTGAGGCTGGATGCCAAATAATTTAAGATAGAATTTAGTTTTGACAGTCAGACTAGATTCCATCAAGGATAGAAATTCCCATAGAACTTCATAGATTTGGGTTAGTTTGTAGGCTCTCCTTTTTCATTGGAGATGGTCTGAGAACAAACAAGCTAACTCTTTGACACTAATCACTTTAACCTGATCCAGGACATCCACCATAAAATGAGAAATCCTATCATTGCAGATACTCAAGGATTCAGACAGCACCTTAATTCCTCTAAAATTACTGGTTTTTATTCTCTGAATGGTATGCATCTCTGTAAGTTCTTTTAGTTGATCCAGATGCCTCCATTGTAGAACCAACTTTGTAGGCCAACAGTCGGAACCTGTCAAAGGAATGACACAGAGAAAGGAGATTCAATACCTTCTGTGTGTCCCCAGTTACACATCACATGAAAGGGTACAGCCAAGGAAAACAACTCTTCCTTCTGTCCACAAACATTTTGCCAAATATCAAGCAAGTAATAGAACAGTGATGACCCTGTTTTCCCCTTCCTGCCCATGACTTTCACAATGTCTAAACAGTCAAAAACCCAGGCTAGAACACAGAGAAACCAAAGACAAGTGGATCGTGAGAGGAAAGAGTACTACTATTCCTTATTGCAAGATTCATCTGAGATGGGACTGGACTACTATTAAGCTACTTAAGGTATCGACTTCAGAACCCCATAGAATAACGGAAGCATTCATCTCCTATTAATTTGTTCAATTGTGCCCTTTTTTTCTGACAACCTAGTCTCAGGAAAGACTATCACAAAAATGGGAATAAAAGAATTTCACCTGATCGATAACGGTATCGTTGATCAGATCACCAGCTACCTCCCTGGACTCTGATATAACAGCCAAATCCTCAACAACCCATTTCCTATTACTCGATGGTGAAACCAAATTTGCAAACACCTGAAGATCCCTATACTCCTTGTGCATCACCTTGGCAGCCTTCTTCTTCGCAAGCGCAAAAACAACATGATCCATGGCATCATCATTCATAAAAACCTGAAAAGAAATCTCATCCTTACTTCGCACAATCAAATCATAAACTCGAGATATTAAATCATGTCGATTCTTAAGCTCCATGGTGGCGACCAAGCCCTGACAGTACCTCCTCCCACTAGCATAAAACTTAAATGCATTATGCCCTTCTTTCAACAACAATGGCGTATCCTTCCCATCACCAGTACCCAATAAACTAAAATTCTTATCGAAGATCGTATTCTTAGTGGCAAACACAGTAGCCCAAGCCAACGCAATCTTCTCATTCTCTTTCTTCCCAATAAAGTAATTGATCACGAAACAGATCAAGAAACTGATGCAAGCTATCTCGATACTGTAAGACCTGGGTTTCGCCGGCGGTTTAGTGGGTTTCAAATCTTCCTCCGGAGAAGATTGGGTCGCAGTTTCCGGCGACGTTTGTGGTGGTTCAGTGATCGGAATACCTTCGAATTCATCCTCGTCCCAGTAATCGTAGGCTGATAGTTTGGGAGAGGCATCAGAAGGCGGCGACGGAGCTGAAGTGGCCGGCTCTGGCGGGCCGTGATGAGTTTCGAAATCGGATTGGGTGATGGGAGGAGGAGGGACCAAAGACTGAAAGGGTAGATCAGTACTTTGGGAGGAATCAAGGGGCTCTTCTTCTGCTTCGTCTCCGAAGCCTTCAAAGTCAGCTGCAGCAACAAGGGCTGAGCAGCGGCCGAGTTCTTGGCCAACGACGGAGAAGACGGAGATAACGGCGAGGAAATACCAGAGGGTCTCACCTCGTGGTGCTAAGAGTGAGGATATTGGCCCGAACCAAAACGGAAGGATTGGCTTCGCCATGGCTCGATGGGTCTGCGAAAGAGTGACGAGTGAAGAAGAACGGAGGTGGAAGGGTGCGATCAGAGTCCAAATGAAATAGATTAAAACGACTTAGGAGCCGTTTGGATACTGGGAAATTCTCCATTTTACATTTATTCTTTCACTATCAAAAATGATTTTTTTACATTTATTTTCAAGCTGCATGCCAAAGCATAGAGTTCTGCAATGGTATTTTTCTTTTTCTTCTTTCTTTCATAAATTGACTTGCTTACATTAATATATAATTTTAATTTCTTAACAACAGATGGTGTCACTAATATATTTTCAATCTATAGAGGTCTACTAATAAATTGAATAACTCAAGTGGTGAAATTAATTTTAATGATAGTTTAAGGGATGGTACTTAAAATTTCTCTAATTTTTTTCCTAATGAAACAATTCTAGTCACCTTTAAAAATTTTACATATAAAATAATGATAAGTTCTACTCTATATATCCACTTACCAAGTTTCAGCATGAACATAAATGAAACATATAATTTGTTTTGTTCGAAAAAAGAGAGCAAATAATTGCTTAAAATATTTAAAAGATGTGTGAAACATATGGTCGAAAGTCTTACTAACAAGGAATCTTTTTGTGCATGTGTGTGGGAGTAAGGAAGTATTTTAGCGATGAAAATAATGGGACTCAATTCCTTGGAAGTTTTAAATGAACCCATATTTTGACATAGTATGATAAATGTTGGGTGTATATATAAGGGAGAATTTCTAGGTTTTTTTTTTAATGAAAAATCTCTAGTTCTAAGGATATTTAAACTCTTAAGCTCTAATTTATGAGGTGTTGATATTTACTAATTGATTCACTTGCTAGGATTTCTACTTTGTTTTTGACTTAGACCACAACCAAAATATTCCATTACAAAACACCTAAATGTGTTTTGTTTTTGTGAGACATACCAGAACCTTAGAACAAAGGCTAGGTTAGGCTAGTTTTCTAAGCCCAAGTCTTTTTAGCTAGGTTTGCAGCCCAAGCCCAACTTGGCTTTGTGGTCAAGTTACGATACTTCGGTCGAATCTAGCTTGATCCTAATTGACCTTGATTAGGCTAGCAGGGGCAGAGCTCCCCAGGGTCAGGGGGTCTGTGGCCCCCCCTCCCCTGTATTTTTTTAGAATTATGAATAAAAGCCCTTTCGGCCCTTTTTCTTTTTAATCCTTTGGTCATCTAGACCTCTTTCCAGTGTGAAATATTAGCACCTATCCTCCATGGTTATGTGAAAAAACTTTTTAAGAATAAAAACAATGGGTAGAAAAAGGTAAAAAGGTCATTGTAGCCCTTTTCCATGTTGAATCTTGACTCCTCCCCTACATACTAGACAAAATTTTATTTTTCTAAGCCTTAGAAAAACCTTTGAATACCTTTGAATCCAACATAACTTTGATTGATTGGGCAATGCTACTAGGTTAACCATTATTGACCATGATTTTATGCATTCAAATAAAAAAAAGAAGAATTAAATAATTTGTTTAATTGATAAAGATCAATAACTTATGGAATGACGTCAAGAATTTGAATTTTTCTGGAAACAAGCTTGAAACCTAAAATATACAAAATATCTTGCTTTATACAAAGCTACTAGCTTCAAGAAAAGAAAAAAAAAGCCATGACGTTACATTTTTTTATAACATCTTGAGCTATTACAAAAAGTAGTGTGATTTCAATGTTGAGCATGTGAAGCCGACCATCTATTTTGGTGTGTTCATAAATTGAAATGGACGGTTGAGATCGAAATTTCGGTCGAGATTTCAATCTTGATCGTTGGTTTTACGGTGCTGCCCATTTAATGCGCATCACTGAAGTGAAGCTCTACAAAAAACAACCTCTATTTATTATTTACCCAAAAAAAAGAAAAAAAAAAAAAGCCAGACTCCATTTGGAAATTGAAAATGGGCTAAGCCGGTCCAAACTTGAGCCACTAATCCTGCATTTTCCTACGTGTCCATTCCATACTAAAAAAAAAAAAAAAAAAGGAAAAAAGGAAATTCCACACTGCTCTTTTCTTTTCTTTTTTTTTTTGTTCATTTTAAAGCCGTACGACATGCTTGGCGGTAGAGCATTCTCTCCGGCTCTGGATCCTTGGTACACTCGAAACCCACTGTAACTTATTCAACTCTGCATCTGCACTTCCTTTCCCAAACTAGAAAAGGAGCAGTAAACTGTTCGAGATAGTTGTTCGTTGGAAAACTCATTCTCTCTGATTTCATCGTTTTCCAACATGGAAGACCTAAAATCTGTAATGAACGAGCATTTAGATCAGATGCAAGTACTCATGGAGAAATTCACTGCCGAACTCAAAACTGGATTCCAGCCTGCTTATGAGAATTTCATGGGGTTTTTCCATGCAATCGATTGGAAGGTACATTTGTTTCCTTATCTTCCCCTAGATTTCTTTTTGTATCTCAATTTCCATAATCTTGTCTGGTTTTATCTGATCTGACCTTTAGCTTTGAATATCCCTCGGATTACTATTATAGTTGGATCTATAAGGTTGTTTGATGGATGTGCTAAACACTTGAATGGATGAGGTCAATTGATAGAATTGAATGTCACCTTTCTAGAGAATCAGACGGGTTTGCTTATTTTTCAGTTCTTGTTTTTGCATCTGATGAGATGGTGTATAGGTTCCTCATATAAACGTTTTTCTCAGTTCTTGATTTATTTCAATTTTTCGTTTCATTAAATCTTTTTAAGTTGCTTATAGTTAAACAACAATCAGTAGGGTTGTAAAGTGTGATATTCACCCGAGGAAGAAAGAATTCCATTGCCTTGTCCGTTACAGAGAGAAATTGCATAAGAATCGAGCATCTTCTTTACAAGTGTTTTGAAGTTGCAAGTTGGCCTAGCTCTAGCTGCCTGCTATCTGAATGATAATGTTCACGTAGTAAGGGTTCCTGCATCCTAGACATGGTTTCTTTCTTTTTGCAAACAATATCTTCTCGTCAATTGTTGACTGTTGATCACTCCTATTTTATAGAAGATTCGTATTTCTATTTTGTTCCCTAATGCCTTCAGATAAAGCATTGTTTGGTTATGATGTCAGCTGTTGGTCTTTCAAAGCAATTATTATATTATTATTTCTTGGTTCTTTGCTGGAAACTAACCTGGCATTCTTTTCCAAAAGTGACACATTCATTTGAGGTTGGATGGTATAAACATGATTATTTTGGCTTTAAATTATTCCACGTCAAATGAAAAGCCATATATTGTACTTTTTTTTTGGGTTGGGGGTGTGTGGAACTTAAGTCATGCTAATCTCAGTTGGTCACGCAATCATGTTGGGAAATTTGTTGTTTTTATTTTATTTAATTTAATTCTTCATGGTAAACTATAAGTCCCTGCCTTGGTGCAGATACTTGGGTGCCGGCAGATCCCATAATGGATTCATCTATGCTGTCATTCATGGTTCTTTTTTGGTCTATGATACATGGATACCTACATGCAGTCATGCTATCAGTATGAGATATTGCTCGTACTTAATGGTTTAAAGAAATAAAAGTATTGATCTGGCAGATGATCTACCATGTGGTTTTTGTGTCTTGCACTTCTGTGTTGTCTCTACCAAATACTATCTGTTGGCGAAACATAAAATTTATATGAACTAGTAAGCCATGCAATCACGCTGAGGTAATAATTTAAGTTTACTTCTAATATTACCTGACATTTGCTTTTGCACATTTCTGTTATGCTTTGTATTTTATCAATGCAGTATCGTATGCTACTGAAATACTAATTGATCCTGTAGATTTCAGCTGGGGTGGGTTTGGGGGAGCGGGAAAGTCTGAACAGAGTGTGTTTGTCCACAATTTTTGCCTGTGATTTACGAAATGGAAATAGCATCCCTGTTCTCTACATTTGTCTCTGTAATCCTATCCTGTGTCTAGCCATTTTAGGTTTGCTTGTTCTTGATAGGAGTTATGCATCTGCAATTTTTTTTCCTCCCATGCCCATTTTGGCAGCTTGGTTCTTCCTTTCACCATTTCAGTAGTTTTTTCCCCCTTAAATTTTAGGATGGGGATTTGGGGATGGGTTTCCCCATATATGAGTTGAATTCTAATTTTCATAAGACACACAAAAGCTAAACAGAAAAACTAGGAGGAGGAAAAATGAAGAACAAACTTGGTTCAGAATGTACTATATGAAGTGGAAGTTGTTGTAAGTAATTTTTTTGGGAACTACAAGCCCAATGATTTGCTTCATTTTTGTAAATTTCTTGAGAATTTTATGTTTGGGTCCTCTTAGTCAAGCCTAAAATCTTGTTGGGTTCCTCTTAGTGGGAACTCTTACATTTAGATATAGGGGTCTCTAACACCGTGAGTAACTATAAGTTCAAGCCATCAAATTTTGAAAGTTAAAGGAACAAAATGCCTCCTTACCTGTTAAATAGAAGTAATTTTACAAAAATACTCCCATACCCTATTTTACTAAACCATATAGGTGGGTGAAGCAGGAACCCCTTCCCCCATCTTCTTGCTTCACCCTGCCAAAAATTACCCACCACTGGCCGATCGCTGGACCACCCACCAAACCCTCCTCCCCCCCAAAAGAAAAAGAAAATTACACCGCTGGAAACCACCCTGGTTCTGCCAACAGATGTGACGAATCCTATGCCCTCTCACCAATGCAAGTAAGAACCCAGTCCTGGGAGATCATTGCTATTGGTTGTTGACCCTGTTTCCTGTCAACGTCTGGGTTGAACAAGTGAGCGAATGGGAAGGGTTGCTTTGCAGGAGCATGAATACAAGAAATATCACAAAAAGCCCAAAAGAATATGAAAATCTTGGATTTTGAATGGATACACACAAGCTTCCTAATTTATTCATCTGCTTTTTCTAGTGGAAAATTCCTAATTTTAGCTCAGGAATAGTTAAATCTAGCAACCAATTGGGTGCTGACAGATTCATCTGGTGTCAACTGCGAAGCACGGGGAATAAGGACTTTATTTAGTTGCTTACCAAGGCTTTTAACACATTTCAACCCACCATCTAATCATAGCTTCCTGTAAAATGGCAGACATTGGTGGGCTCTTTTTTTCTTTCTTGTAAAAGACATTGGTGGGTTCCATTGGGAAATCCAGCACATCTTATGAAGCAGAATCATAACCCACCATTCTGATCTAACTGAAATTTTCGTTCAAGGTTGCTGGGTTGGACGAACAGGCTGGTCGCTGGAGTTATTGAACATAAAAGAAGATGGGGGTATTAGAGTTGAATCAGTGGGGTTTTTTTTTTTTTTTTTAGGTTGGTTTTGGGGGGGGGGGGGGTGTTGCTGGTGGTGGGTGATAAAACAGTGACAGTAAGATGTGTACCGGAGGGTGGGTATTTTAGTCATTAACTAGTAAGGGGGCATTTTTGTCCTTTTAACATTAAAATTTGAATTGAACTAACGATTACTCACAGTATTTGAGACCCCTATACCTAGATGTAAGGTTTCCCACTAAGAGGACCCAACATGTAATTTAGGCTTGACTAAGAGGACCCACATGTAAAATTCTCCATTTTTTTTGGGGTGGGGGGGGACTTCATAGTTTCATCAAACAAGTTCATGAATGGAAAGTTGGAAATTTATTTATTTTCCCTCAGCGGCAGAATTGCGGTATTGGTAAAGGAGAAATTAGTTATATTTGGAGATTAGTATAATGCTGTTGGTTTTATGGAAGTTAAAATGAAAGCTTTTCAGTATCTTTGGGTATCCAATCCAATACTGGCCTCCTACTTTTCCTTTGAGCTGGAAGTGATACTTCATGTTACTACGCGTGTTATTCTTTGTATAAGTTTATTTCCCAAGTGGATCATGCTATCTGATTCTGGAGGCATCATATAGTGTACGTCTCCTACTTTTCCTTCAGGTTGGGAAGTGATACGTCATGTTGTTCTTTGTATAACTTTATCTTTATTGCTAAGCTGGTCCATACTATTTTTTTGTCAGTGTAGGCCTAGTAACTGTTCTGCGTGGCTGGTTCATCTCCTCTGATGCTTGTGTAATATAATCACATATGAGGAGGATATTATGGCTGCTATGGTTGAATTTTAGATAGCAAGCCTTGGTGCGTCAGTATTGTTTGCTTCATTGTGACCAAGAGGCCTTGGGTTTGAGTTTAAAACAGCCTCTTGGTGAAAGCAGGGGGTAGACCTGCATTTTTTTTTTTTACTTCCCCAGACCCCCGATATTAGGAGCCTTACACTTCCTCTTTTTCTGGTTGAATTATCAAGAACTGTGTATTTGCAACCATGGTGAAGGTTACTTAATGAGATTAACAGAGATTTCCTATCAAAGATCTCTCTAGCCCTTGGATTGACTAGGAACTGTAATGTTGGCTGTTGCCACCATGATATTCACTAAAGATAAAGAGAACACTTTTATTTGTTGATGTGAACACAAGGACCCCCTGGCTGAAAGCTTAAGTGGCGCCCTAATATGGCTCCAAAAAGCCTCCATAGGCTTCTGAACCCTATGGGAGGGGTATTTAGGGCATTTTGGCCTTCAATTTACTCCTGAAATTAAATTAGGATTCATTACAGATTTTATTTTAGTTAGTTTGAGTCCAAGTTGTAGTTATTTAGAGTATTTTTATCTTGAGTCAAAGTTGTATTTGATTGTAATTTGGTTACTTAGGTGTTAAGTTATTTAATTAGCATGTGCTTAATTAATGACTTAAACTATGAGAGTGAGAATCTCAGATCCAAGGGCTGAGGTCACGTAGTAATTTGATTCTCTTTTAGATTAGATAAGAGTCCAATTTGATAAGTAGGCTCCCACCAGTTAAGGGAATCCCAAAGTCAGTTAGAGTCCCTTGTTTCAGGCTATAAAAGGCCTCATCATTGTAATTTATTTTCAGTTTTGATGACTAATTGAATTGTTGAGTAAGGACCAGGGTCTCCTTTGTTGGGTGGGCCTTGGTTGAGTGTTTGTGTTTAAAATTCTTCTGTTCATCGTCATCTTTTTCAACTACAGCAGCTTCAAGAGATCATCAAGGCATTCCAGTGCATAGTCCAGTCTCATCTCACCTTCTGAAGTAAGTTACAGATCATCCCACCCCACCTATCCTGTCCGCAGCCTTCCCATCCCCTTCATTGCCTTGTGCAAACTCCCCAGCCCCTACTCCCCCTTGTTTGACCTAGGCTACCACCCCAACCCCATCGCAACTCCCTACCGCCCCCTTCCTCTCCTAGTTCTGCAACTCCAGCCCCTTTCCAAGCAACCGTAGGCCTTCCCCTATGCCCCTGCTTTTGCGCAAGCAGCAGCTTCAATCCTTGAGTAAACCTACTTCCCCAGCCCCTCTTGAACCCTCTCCCCCCTCCTAGAGTCGCAATCATCCCTGGAACAGAAACCCTAAGCCAGTTGTCCCATTCAACCTTGTTTTCCTTAAATCTGAAAATTTTCTGCAAGTCTACTTCAACCTTGGACTTCTGCAGAATTTTTAGAAACTTCATAAAACCCTAAAGTCTAAACCAAAACTTCCTGACCCTATTAACCTCTCCAAAACCCTAAGTTCTAAATCTGAAACATAAAACCAGCAAAATCGGAGCCCAAAACCCACTGGCCGAAACTTCTGTATACCCTAAACTCAGTCCTACTTGGTCTAGGATTTGACTTTTCAAATGTGAATTTTAACTTCTATATTAATTCAGATTGGAAACTTCAGTTACAACATGCCTTGAGCAGTATTAAAACCCCACAAGACCCTCAATCTATTGCTGGAATAGACCTGGGCAGCCATCTAATATAGGAAATACATCCTAAACCCTGACCCTAGGTTCTGGTTTGCATCATTTATTTATTTATTGGCAGAAAAAGTTAGAATGTTTCCTAAGAATTATCAATTATCAAAATGTAGGGAGTCTAAGTGAGGTTGTTGGTTAAAATATGAGTTGAATCCACTCTAACATAGATAAATATTTGAAACTTCTCTTTCTTTTGCACACAGGGAAAGTAGGAAATTGATTCCATGGGAAATTGGGTGTAATGGCTTGTCACTTGAGTAGTTATTATAATGGTATTACTGTATTAGCCGGGGAGTAGTTTATCATGATGAGAAGTTACGCAGGTTGTAGTTATTCCGGGAGTATGGGAGTAGTGTGAGTTGTTATTCAGGTGTTTTGTAAGATTTAATTTCTTATTTAAATACGAGGCAACTGATGAGGATGAATTTCTTTTTTGACGCTAGGCCTGGCTTCCTCAGTTTGGCCAATCATGTCCTAATGTGTCTCTGCTTGCCCTTCCTTTTTCTTCCTTATCTTTTTCCATTTTCTGTTCCAATCCTCTCCTATTCATCATATTAAGTGGCCAAGTTTTGCTCAAAACACCTCCATGATATCAGGTTTGTATCACTTTGTTTGTATTGGTTTTGCATCACTTCTCTCAACTTGGTCCATCATAAAGGAATATATAATCTGAGACAGATCAAATAAATAAGGATTATGAGGTCTTAATAGAGCTCGTTTGTCATTCCTCCCCTAAGAGTTATGAACTTGGAGCTCTTGCGTACTGTGGATACTGAAGAAATTTTTAAGCTTGACATGATTATGATTATGAGTGATTCAACATGGAGATCATATGCTTTGAATTTCTGTGCCATAAAAAGCTTAGTTGATGCTAGATCTTGCCATTATGGGATATTTAGATCCTTTTTTTTTTAGTAATCTTCTGCAATTCAATTTCCACGAACTCAATCCTTGCGATGGTTCCTTTGGTAGATCTGTCTTTTCCTTGAAGTAGTTAATGTCCTAATGAAAAACTTAGTATTAATGCTACGGTGCTAACTTTGGTGACACCGTAAGTACCATAGAATATATTTCTTGATGTCTTTCCTGCTACCACCTGCATTCTTGCTGCTATAAATTGATTAGTTTAATTAAGTTGGTTTGCATTTAATTGCAATACATTGTGACAAATTGATGATGAGTACCTGTATTGGGTGTTCTTCATATTTTTCTGTGAATGGGCATCTCTACCATGAGCACGACCCATCAGTGACATCATACTGTATATGCCATGCTGATATTTTTGCTTTTCCCAAATTTACAGGAGCCTTGGTTAATAAGCTTGTTGTCATTTCACGTTGCCTTGCTTTTGGCAGTCTTCTTCTCACGGAAGAATGTCAACTTTCAAATGTTCCTGTTCCTTATGGCATGTAAGATTCTATTACAAACAATTATTCCCCCAACCCCTCAACGAGAATAATATTCTCCAGTCAAATTTATTGCCTCTCTATGCCAAATTGCTTTTAGTCTTACGAGGCCTTATGCGTGTTTATCCAAATTCTGCAATGATTATTCATGTTGTGTTTTTCTTTTTGGCTTCTTCCCCACCACTACTCATTTGTATTCCCTCTCTCACACCCCCACCCCCCCCCCCCCCAAAGAAGAAGAAGAAAAAAAGATGTTCTGAGATTGTCATTATAGGTCTTGAGTAGCAAGTCAATGACATGATTATGCGGGTGATTACTGGAGTAAGCTACAGAGTAAATGGATGGTTAATTTTCGTCAGCCTTCAGTTAGCTTTACAGTTTGTTATTTACAGAACTTGTTCAAAGGCCACTAATGGGTGTTCCGCCCGTGTCTTTTAACTTCGCACATATATTGAGTTTTAATGGTTTCTATGTTTTGCAGTGGGTGGTGTATATTTTGCTGAGAGAATCAATAGTTTACTGGCTGAAAACTGGAAAAGCTTTGCTGGTCAGAACTACTTTGATCCACAGGGCATTTTCATTTCAGTGCTTTGGTCTGGTCCTCTTCTTGTCATATCAATTTTAATATTGGTTAGTGATCCTGCCGTTATCTATTTCGTTCCATTTTTTTGCAGTACATGGCCATATCCATTGAACTTTTAAGTCATTCTTTCTTTTGCAGGTAAGCACCCTCTTCAATTTATGTTTGTTGATCGTTAAGTGGAAGAAGGCTGAGCTTAGACACCGTGCAAGGCTAGCTCGAAACAAGCAGGAGTGATTTCCTCTAGGTATTGCTGGTTGTTTCACAAGAACGTCATCTTACTTGATTGAAGTTGAGGCATCGTTTTGTACCACTGGGTCAACAAAATATTACTCAATCACAATGTGTATCTTCTTCATTTTTGTATTGGAGTTGGAGGAAGGTTGTTTTGGTGCTTCTAGGATTGTTTTTTTCTTTCTTTATTGAGCTAGGCTTGCATATTGATTAAAACCTTAAGGTTAGGCTTGCAAGGCAGTTAGTGCTTCTGATATAGTTTGTCTCATTAAAAATCTTTCATAATTTCATAAAAAGATAGTGTAGCTCTTTGGTTTTTTGTGTCTCTCCAGATATTTTTTTTGAGGCTCTCCCAATAGTTCTTTGTGACTTATTCTTTCGAAGTATCACTTCGAATCCACAAGTAAATACACTTTGTGGATGCATATAATCAAAATTGATGCACCACCTGGTGTATTGGGTTCATCAGGCTCAACTTATACATATTTTGAGTATATTTTCAGGATAGTGAAGTTTCTTCCTTTGAGCTTAAAGACATTTAAACTCTTGAACTCATAATATGAGATGTTGGTTTTTATTTGCTTTTGTGGATTGGACAGTAACTCCTCAATGTCTAAGTGCGGTAATTTTGGCTCTAACCAATTAGTTACACGTTCAACTTTATCCCATGGTATCTTGGCCTTCGTATGAATTTGACTTTAAGGGTTGTTCCGTTGAGTTCCACACTGTAAATTTTTGTTCTACCCAGTGTATCCCAGGGTATCTCGGCCTTAGTATGAATTCAACAGTACCACCATCAAAAGGGTTGTTCGCCCTCCTTGATGGTATATATAATCATCCTGCCCTCTAATATAAAAAACTCCAAAGGGTCATGGGTTCAATGCTGTGTATGGTACATGTAATCGTCTCGGCCTAAGGGTGTTAGTTGTGTACCAAAACCGTTTAACCTTACCGAATCGTGCCGTCTAAAATTGTACTGTACCGCGCCGTTTAAAATTCGGTACGGTATGTATTAAAATTGAATTTCTTTGGTACGGTTTCAGTTTTAGGTACTCATACCGTCGGTATGTACCGAAACCGTACGAATTGGTACCATACCAAATTAAGGGACATAAATGTAATTTACAATTAAAACACTTTACTTTTACCTTATCCCTAATTCCCTGTTTTAGTTTTTCATTTTGTCCTTCACTTTTCTTTTTAGATTTACTTGTTGTCTCTGTTATATTAGATTATATCGATTGTTTGATCGCAATTTCATTAGGATCTTAATGAACTAATAACAAAAGTGGCTTGGGTTCATTCGTACAAAATTTTTACCACACTAGATACCGTATTTAAACTATTTTCTTGCACTGATTTAATACCGAATCGTTTTTGGAAATACCGAAACCGTACTGTACCGTGTAAATTTGATACACTATTCTGATTACGGAACCGTACCGATAGGCCCTTAATAAAAAACTACCAGTTTAAAAAAAATGTACGTTTGGAAGATGAAACGTCTGGTGCTATCCTCAATGGAAACTAGCCGTTATAAACAAATAAACGGTCATTTTCTTGGGGGTAGAACGGTCATCTTATGCCTATAGCAAATCAAATAATCAATTAATCAAAACCCGTTCCATCTTGCAATTCAAATTGTACCCTGAGAAGGAAAAATAAGATCCGACTCAATTTCCCCGGTATTAATTCAAATCCCCAGCGTCATTTGTTCAACTCTGCTCTCATCGAAATCGAAGAAGGAAAGCCAAGACCCACATAGATAAACCCCACAAAAAGGGTAAACGGGAAGAAAAGCTCTGTCCCCAGCCACTTCGATCATGGCAGACAAGAAGAAGAAGAGCAACCTAGTGAAAGAAGAAGATAAGAAGATCCCTGTCTTCACAGTGCTAAAAAATGGTTGCATTTTCAAGAACATCTTTCTGATTGACTCCCCTCCTTCAATCTCTAAAGAAACCCACTCGTTCGACTCCAGTGAAAATAGTCAGAAATGTCGCGAAGAGATCTTGATCGTGGGACGGCACCCAGATTGCAATATCATGCTGGAACATCCGAGCATTAGTCGTTTCCATCTTCAGATCTGCTCGAAACCCTCGTTGCAGAAACTTTCAGTGATGGACTTATCATCTGGTAGTGTTCTCCATCTCTTATCCCCTACATTCTTGTTCTCCTTGCCCTTCTTGCGCTCGCAATTTGCTCTTCGTGGTTTTTCGGCAAGATTAAAATGTTCTTATTGCTAGGGTTCTGCTTTCTTTTGTTCTTGGTTCTGTTTAGCCCATGGGACATGGATTTCTGGGCGAAAGATGGAACCACAAGTTATGGTTGAACTAAATGAGGGTGATACGCTGAGGTTGGGTGCTTCAACGAGGATTTACAGACTGCATTGGATGCTTCTGAGTCAAGCATTTAAGTTTGAAAACCCTTCTCTTTCTCCGTCGGATGCGTTACCTCAGGAAGAAGAAGAAGAAGAAGAAGAAGAAGAAGAAGAAGAAGAAGAGGAAAAACCGCATCAGGTTAGGCCGGTTTTGCTTAGTTAAGCTTACAGTGGAGAAATGTGTCGATATTTTAATTTTCTTGAGTTTTTTCTTTAATTTATTTCAGGATGAGAAATCAACTCCAGTAACAGAGGGAATGTCACCATCAGCACTTCCTCCTCCTCCAGAAACCTTGAATTTTCCATTCCCTGAAGAAAATTTAACCAAAACCCCATTTGTTTCTGCGTCTGATGCTACAAGTCATGAAGAAGAAGATGATGCGTATCAGGTAAGACTGGTCTTGCACTCTTGAGTTAAGAATGCAGAGATTCAGAATGTCTGTGGTTCTAATTCTCTGGATTTTACCCTTCAGGATGAAAATTTAGCACCAGTTGTAGGAGCAGTGTCACCATGGACATCTCCACCTCAAAAAACTGAGAATTCTTTCTTCCCTTCGGCACCTCCCATGCCAGAGTCCTTGAATTCATCCTCTCCTGCCGAAGGGAAAGGAGTGGAAGAAGAGGAGGTCATGTCTGCCGGTGAAAGGCTTGAAGGAGAAAACCAGAGTCCACTACGGAGAATTCTTGACAAGCGAGATCTCTCGACCTGCTGGTCAGAAACTGTTGTCACAGAATCCTTGAATTCATCTTTGCCCACAACTCTACAACTCAACAAAGAGAACCAGAGCCCACTAGTCCTTCGTTCAACTGAAGTGCTGTTTGAAAGAGAAAATCAGGAAACGCCATTGAAAATATCAGAGAAAAAGAACGAAACACCAAATCTTTGGTCACGAAGAGGCAAACCGGCTAGTGTTCTGCAAATTCAAACAGGAAAGAGCAAGGGAAAGAGTGTGGGAACTGGTCTTCAAATAGGAATAGAAAATCAGAGAGGTGGAAAAGAGAACCACCCGACTTCTAAGGTTCTTTTCCCTGACTTGAGTGGGGAAGAAGTTTTCACTCCAGACAAGGAGAATTTCAGCCCAAATACTTTGCTTCTCAAATCCATGAAGAAAGTTAGGGTAAATGAAAACATGCCTTTGAAGTTACCAAAGTCATCCTCATCTAAGGTTATTGCTGGCTCCAGCATAGACCCAGAAGAAGAGCTTTTCTCTTCAGATAAGGAGAATCAGACACCTACGATTTTCAAAGACAGAAAATTAAAGGGTACTGAACCACAAACTCAAGCAAGGCTGGAAACTAGGGTCACAGATACAGAGAGAGTGCCATTTCAGTCCTTACGATTAAACTCGATCAGTAAAAGCGGGATAAAAGGTTCAGCGTCTAGTGTTACTACTACAAGGAGCAGCCATTCTGTCAACTGTATCCCATCCATGCAGAAAAACAGTGATCCATCTTCTGTAAGTCTCATTAATTTTCTTCTCTTTGTTCAAACGTTTCATGGATACATTTTTATTGAGGATATATGTTTTATCTATGGAAGAATGTAACTTTTTACTGTATGCTGCAGATTAAGTCTCATAATGAGGCCAATAAGAAGTGGAACATGGTTGTGGACACAACTTGTCTTCTAAACAAGGATTCTGTGAGGTCTCTGAAACTCCTACAGGGCATCAAGGGAACACAACTCATCATTCCAAGAATGGGTAAGTTGGGTGCAATTTCATTCAGTAACTTTTTTCTGAGTCAAATTCTGTATTTGTTTGAATTTCAAGCTTTTCATTCCCCCTTCTCTCCTTACCTTTCTGTATTTTCAACAAAAGGAACAAATCCACCTATCTTTCTTCTCCAAACAGAATGTGTGATCCTTGTTTATTCGATCTTCAGTCATTAGGGAACTGGATTGTCTGAAACGACGTGGAACCCTCTTTAGAAGGGAATCAGATGTTTCTTCTGTACTGAAATGGATAGAAGAATGTATGGTGAAAACAAAGTGGTGGATTCATGTTCAGAGTTCAGTGGAGGAGACCAGGCCAATTGCACCAACCCCTCCTGCTTCTCCAGGCTTGAGTGAAGCGAGCACCAGTGGATTTGCTGGAGGATGTACTAGTTCAGCTCCATTTTCTTCCTTTAGGAGTTTGACAGAGATTGTTTCCCCAACAGCAGAAGACCATATCCTTGAATGTGCTCTCTTATTCAAGAGAATTAAGATAGATGAACATCTCATTCTTCTTACAAATGATGTTACTACGAAGATCAAAGCCATGGCAGAAGTAAATTTTATTCACTAAACTTCTTGAAGTTCTTCCTTTTTCTTTTATGGATTGCTTAGCATGTTAAATGCGGGTTTATTGTGTTTACTTGCAGGGCTTACTCTGTGAAACTGCTGAGGAATTCCGTGAAAGTCTGACAAGCCCATACTCACAGAGGTTCTTGTGGGCAGAGAGCACTCCAAGAGGGCCTACTTGGTCTTGTATGGACGACATAGTTCTTAGGGAGAATTATTACAAGCGTCCTTTCAAGAAGAGCACTCCAAGGGGCTTGAAGCTTATTTTGCTCCATAATTCTCAATATGGGCAGACCAATCTAGTCAATTGAAGAACTGTTATTCCAAGAGGCATGAAGATTAATATGGGCAGGATAATTCAGTCATTTGAATAACTGCAATCTGTACTTCATCTTCGGAAAACTCTTATTAAGTAAGTGATTTGTGAGGATTGAGTTCCTCTTTTGTTTAGTTTTTCTATAAAATGATTCTTTACTTTCTGTTTAAACAGTCTTGTTTTGTTCTTTCTGAGAACCAACGGGTCCATTCAGTTCGCTCTGTCAAACCTCAATAAACCTACAAGTGTCCATTATCTTCTCTTCATTCTTTTTCTTAAACCTCCATTCATCGAAGGTTCTTCATTCCTGTTTAGGATTGGTTGCTGCTAATTCAAGATTAATCCAAACAATTCAATGGAAATTTCTGTTGCTGCTTCTGACATTCCTGCTTGTTGGCAACTGCTATGCAAAAAAGAAAATAAACAATAAAAAGAGAAGCTGCTAACAAGTAAAAAGTAGAAGAAGAATCTTGTACACTACTATATAACAACAGTGCTTGGCACTTTGATGTCTTGGTTAAATGTTCAAAGGGTGGGAAATGAAATCAGCCGAGAGACTGAAATTTTACAATCTTGACACACCTTCTATCGATACAGAACAGTAGCAAGCAGTTTCGATTACATTACTTTACTTCTATTCATTGATATAAATCCATGATTATGTGGATGACTTGGTCTTCGTGTAGTACTTTTGTTGTTGGTCAGAAAAATATCATTCAAGAAAGAAAGTAAATGAAATTATTTTTAATTATAAGCAAATAATGTATTTCTGTCCTGAAGATCAAAATTAATCAATTCAAACCAGTATAAGCTCAAAATAAGTAATATGAAAATCAGAATCAGATTAGTCAGGATTAATCAACCTACCGACGCTAACCGGGAACAATCCCTAGCAGCAAGCTTCTTGCCTTCTTCGTTGAACAGCTTGTGCCTTGTCATTAGTTTGTATTTTGTCCGAATTATTAAGACAAAGATTAGCTGGCCTTCATGTCTTATTCGTGAAGGAATGCTAATTTGATCCGTAACTAGTACGCAACATATCTAGTTTATTACTGGGGCTCACCTGGAAATGTGAACACATATGTTTGTACGCATTCATCTCCCCCCAACCCATTGCAATAAGCACTACGTTTTCAGTTAGAAGTTGATATCTTTACCAGAATTGACACTGAAAACACAAATTTCGATACCTGACATGAATAATAGAGTTGGGTAGCAAGTCTGGGTCACTCAATCGAGCCTTGGAAACCATTTACTGCTAACTGAAATACTGGGTGGAAACTGGAAACTGGAAACTCAATGCTTTCAGGTATCTCAGAAACTTTGAAGAGATTCTACTATAACACTAGTAAACTGTACTGCAATAGAGGAAAGAAATCATGCACATAGTAAGACAATTCCAACATGGGCATGCATTAATATACAAAGATCATCTCTGATTTTGATTGAATCCAACTCTTCATCTGTTAGTCATGAACACGGAATCATCCAGAGAAGAAAGTTTAATTTGTGTACATGACATGAGCAATAACGGAAAGCATCAATATCAACTCCAGAATATAAAAGTTACAAGATGTTATAGTACAGATTTCATTCAACAAAGAGCTTGGAAGAACTGCCACAACAGAAAATTGAATACCATCGGTATCAGTTAAGGGCATCAGAACCTGATGCCCCTTCAGACTTTTGAATATAATTACAAGACCCTGAAAGAAGGAATGAGAAAGAACTCTCTGGAACATCAAATGGCGGTCGGGGGAACTCATGAAACCCACCAAAGTTACATGTGTCAAAGTTCATTGATGGGAAATAACTGGTGGGGTCCTGAATATTGCTTTTCACATCCACAACATTCTGGGCACCAGTTCCACTGGAGGCACTGGAGCTGAAGTTAAATCCTGTATTCCCTTCCCTTGAAGTTTCTGTGGTTGCTTCAATGCTTTCCCCTTGTTCAACTGCCCCAGATGTTCCTTTGTTTTCATCAAAGGGAAGGACAGGAGTATGGCCTTGGAAGAGCGCGACATGGCCAAACAACTTGTCCTTCCTTGAGAATGTTGTGCCACAGGAACATATCCATTTGTCTCGCCCACAATGCTTCTCATGAGTCTTCAGATCAGCAATGACAGAGAACTTCTTGCTGTTGCATCTGCTGCAAGTGTAGCTTTTGTCACAATGTGTACGCTTATAATGGTTCTTCACGCACAATATGGTCTTCAGTGGCTGGAACTTCTTATGGTCTTTATTCCGCTTGCATCCAGCAAAGGGACAGGAATACCTCCTGATCAGTGTGGCCTCTGAACTCAACTCCTTATTAGGCTTGGCAAGAGCAGCTGGGGTCTTGTATTCATCCCCATGACCTCTCATGTGCATCCGTAGATTTGCATCCCTCTTGAATCCTTTACCACAAATCAAGCAGAAGTGAGTATGCGGAGCAAGTATCTCTTCCTTCTCTAGTTGTAAGACTTCATAGGATCCAGGAGGGAGGTTCTCCCCTTCTCCACCATCTTCATCATCCTTTGAGTCATGCTCTTCAATAGGGGAAACAGAGTGGTGGGATTGACCAGCATGGGTTACTTCAGGGCTCTCATATCCCATCGAGTCAGTCTGCTCAGAATGATCAAAAACCTTTGTTCCAACATTAGACTTTGGTACAACATCATCATTGATGCCCAAACTACGAGGGCATCCAACACCAGAGTTATCCCCATGCTGCCCAAGAAAAGGATTTGCAGCCAACATGTTATTCTTTGCAGATGGGAGAAGACTACCTGCAGTTGAGATCAACTGAACTATGATGGAAGTAAGATCAGCTGTTACAAGCTGCTTCTGCTGAGCCATAATTTCATCTGGGTGAGCCAACACTCGACCTCCTCGGCCAACAATCAGATGAACCAGATCCTGGAGCTGGTGGATCTTTTGCTCGAGAAAGGAGAGATTGGTTAACATGGCTCGGGGATCCCAACCTTGAAGTTTATCAGCATCCATGACCATCTCGGCAGTCTGTCCATTCACTTGATCCAGGGTTTTGATTGGACTTGACGAGGGCTCTGAAGGTAGATCAAATTGAGAGAACCGCTGCTGCATCCCAACTCCATAATCAAGACTGGAAGGATCATTCCACTTCCGCTGCTGTTGCTGAGAACTGAAGGCAGTGAAGGACTGTGGATCTGAGGGAAAAGTTTTGGTTGATTTATCATCCAAACAAGGCTTTGTCCAGGCTTCTGAACGAAGCCTTTCTTTGGGATCCATTGCAAATCAGAACCTGAAACAAAAAAGCAGAGAAGTAATCCATCATCAGAATTCTCATTTCAATAGGTGGATTAAAACCCTTGTTCTACTCATTTTTGTCAACAAAATACCGATGAATTCAATGTCAACATAGAACAGTAATCCTTCCACATAAATCAGAATTACTCAAAAAAGTCACCCAGAAACCCTAAATCCACCCATCATTTATTTCTCACCTAGGAAAGTCGACAACCGTTTCTTTTCCGAGGAAAGAAAACTACACAGTGAATTACATTATCTTCTCAAAACCAGCCATCAATTTGTTGGACAAAATTAGTAATTAGTCAAAACAAATACAGACCTCATGACCACATAAATAAAATCACCGAGAAAACTTCTCTTGAAGAACAAAAGTAGAGAAAAAGAAAAAACAGAAAGGGATAATCTTTCACTAGAAAGAAGCCTCAATATCCCATGAACTACTCTGCAAAATTTCCCAAAATTTCTCTTTTTTCTCCTTTTTCCACCATAAGAAATAATCCTCATCTCTAGCTCAAGAAAAGTCTAATCTGGCATCAATCTTAAAGATCAGACGAGAACTCAACACTCATTTCCCACAAAAAAAGAAAAAAAAGAAAACCCACAATTGAAAAAACTCAGCATCACAAGATCTCCTTCAACATCTCACTTATGAATAACCCATAAATCAAGAGCACAACAATTCCAACATGGGCAGGTCTGATTTTATCAAAGGGCAAATTTTGATTCCTAAAAACACTATCAGAAGAATCAATCAACACAAAAAGATTTGAGAAGAGGAGAAAAAAACTCACCAGATTCAAAACTGCAGATGCTCTTGGTCGGTCCCCTTATTGTCTCTTACACGTAGGAACGAAGGCATGAAAAGGGAATGGCAAGCACAAGCTCGTCAATAAATAGATACCACAGAGCATCAGCGTCACAGACACCTCAGGGAAACACACTGAAAATCAGATTCATCATCTTCAATAGACCCCATCAATTTCAGCTAATGGGTCTGAAGATTTCGAATAAAAAAGCTTGACCCACTAATCCAATGGCTTCGATTGATCAAAAGCGGTCTTCGATCTCCACTTTCTCCCTATGTCTTTCTCTGATACTTCCCTTCCCTTCGTTTGACCTGCTCTCTCCTCATCTTTTCTTAAATCAAATTTTTAATGGGTTTTGTTTAACATTTAATCGAGACAGCAAAGCTGGCCTCAGTTACCAAGAAGCCACGCACCGCCACTCCAGGGCTGCATGGCTCAACCGATAATGGTGAGTACTGGGCATCTTCTCCAAAGCAACATTAATTAGTAGTAAATCTGAAATTATTGAACTGTGCTTATCTTTTCTAATGTATAAGGAAACCCCTTTGGATCAAAGTCACCTGACCTGACCCTCTGGTTGGCTGCTTGGAGATGGTGGAGTGGGAATCATCCACATTAAATAAAAGTCTCCAAATTTTTAATTCTTTTTAACTAAATCTTTTTACATGCAACCACCACCAGACTAGTTAGGTTTCTTTTCCTATTTTGTTTAAATTTTTTTTTTTGTCTAAAAGTTCCAAAGTCCAAAGTTGAGGAAGGATTCTTCTTCTTTCTCCTTACTTGATTTTATGAGATTTTAGAAAGGGAGGAGAAAACAAGAAAAATTGCCAAATTTCTAACCTAGTCACCTCAAAAACCAACTAAAGATGTCAAAAAAAATAAAAAATAATAATAAAAAAAACCTTTTTTTTTCAGATAGCAAAAAAATTTCTTCATGTGAGGTGTGCTTACCTCAAAACTCTTAAGCATATGGTATCGGATATTATACTTCTTGAAGTATTACTTTTTAAATAAAAAACATTATATGCTTGAATTAGATTGAATTATACATTGACTATAGTGTGAATAGAGTTTGGATCTAGATAACATTACCCTCAACCCCATGGAAACTCCACTCCTTATTTAGAAGAAAAGTTCATTTCTCGACACTAATAAGATAGATCCCCTTTATGGATATACGGTGGAAGGGTGTGTGAGTAATGATATTGAGGGTAGAGGGATTGGACTCGTGAAAAATGGAGGGAAGATAGATGCTTGATTGTGTCTATCCTAGGCATAACGATAGATAATGCTTTACCGTTTACTGTTTCCTAGTATAAAGATAAGTCTTGATCGAAAAAAGAAGAAAAAAGATAGAGAACCCCTAATATATAGTGGCAACATTCCAAACATCCAAAATTGGACATGGGCAGAGCTCTTCAGGGCCAAGGGGGGCCATGGGCTCATCTGATTTTTAAAATTTTTATTTATAAAAGTATTTTGAATTTTTTTTTTTAAAATTTAATAGTCATTTGGCATTATCTCCAATGTGAAATATTAGTACTTGACCCCTTCTTTTAGAGAAAATTTGTAAGACAATGGGTACAAAGGTCATTGTGGCCCTCCTAATGTTGAATCTTAATTCCGCCTCCCATGGAATTTCCCAATCCACCCAAAATTAAAACCAAAAAAAAAAATAATAATAAAATAAAATAAAATTAGTGTTTGGACATGGGAGGTGAAGATTTAAATACAAAATTTAAGGCCCTTATATCACAGGGGGCCCATAAAATGAAGCTTAAAGGCCCATTTCCTCCTTTCCAGCTCACCTATGTGATGACAGCTTCTATGACGAAAGAGGTGACGAGATTCTGATTGTGACCGAGATGGAAGAAAAGAATCTCTTCCCCCATTAAAGCAAAAGTCTGAGAAGCTTTCACCCATAAAATGTTAAAAGTGGTAGAGAAGTTCTTTCAAGTCGGCGGCTAGTGGCCATGTAGATATGGGTCACCACTCCCCACCACTCATTTTATACTTTACTTCTTACATGTTTGTATTCAAATTGGATTTTTGGGTTAGGGTGGTTGGGTGGGGTTGGGTTGGGTTGGGTTGAGGTGGTTTAATTGGTCACCTTAAATACAAGTTCTATAAATATTGAGAGACAGAGAGAGGGGGATTTTCCGATAGGGACGTTGAGGGCAGTGGTCGCCAGTAGAGTAAGGTTTGGGTAGCTTCAAGCATTGGTGGTCCGGTGAGGTGTATGTAGAAGATGGGTGAAGCGGAGAATCCCTTCCCCTTCACCCACCTAAATGTTGATCGTGAAAGAATCATTTTGAATGTTTTAAATAAAAATAAAGGCATTTAGAAAATTTTATAATTTACTTTAATAGCAATGTTAAGTGTGGATAACTTGTAATTTACATGTGGGTGTCATGTAATTTATTAGGCAATAATGGATGGTCAAGAGTTTTGCCCCAAATATAGCGGGTGCTGTGTAATTTATTTAAAATAATACACATAATTTAGACTATATATAATATGATCACGAACCAAACTTATGGGAGAGAATAATTGAAACCCGTTTGAGACACTTAACTACAGTTACAAAGAACTAATTTGGGTTTATGCCGGGAAGATCTACAACGGAGGCTATTTACCTAATTAGGAGACTTATGGAAATGTAGGAAAGACTTTCATATGGTATTTATTGACCTAGAAAAAACTTATGATAGAGTCGTTAGAGCGTTAATTTGGCAAGTACTAGAGAAAATAAGTTTTGCAAGTAAATATATAGATATAGTTAAGGATATATATGATGGTTTGGTGACTAGTGTTAGAACAGTGGGGGGACAAAGTAATGAATTCCCGATAACAGTTGGGCTACATCAAGGGCCAGCTTTAAGCTCATATCTATTTGCACTGGTAATTGATGAATTAACCAAAGACATTCAAGATGAGGTCCCCTGGTGTATGCTTTTTGCAAATGATATTGTGTTAATTGATGAGACCCAAGTGGGGATTAATACCAAATTAGAATCATGGAGAGTAGCTTTAAAGTCCAAAGGCTTTAAACTTAGTAGATCAAAGACAGAATATCTAGTTTGTAACTTTAGTCATGATCGGGCAGATGATGAGGTGGTGATACTTGACGATAAAGAGATTCCTCAGAGTGATTGTTTTAAGTACTTAGGTTCAATCATAAGTAAAAGAGGTGATTTAGAGGAGGATGTTTCCTAAAGAATTAAAATATGGTGGATGAAGTGGAGAGGTGCGTCCGGGGTCTTATGTGATCGGCGTATTCCATTAAAGCTTAAAGGAAAATTTTATAGGACCGTTGTTCGACCAGCTATGATGTACGATGCAGAGTGTTGGGCTGTTAAAAAGAATCATATAGATAAACTCAGTGTAACAGAAATGAGGATGCTAAGATGAATGAGTGGCAAAACTATGATGGATAAGATAATAAATGATCATATTAGAGTTGGTCTTGGAGTTGCTCCTATAAGTGATAAGTTTTGAAAAAGTCGTTTGAGGTGGTACGACCACGTTCAACGGAGACCTATAAATGCCCCTGTACGGAGAAGTGATATAATCCATATTGAATGAACTAGAAGAGCTAGGGGTAGACCTAAGATAACCTTAAGAGAAGTGGTGATAAATGATATGTATAGCTTAGGCCTTGTATCTAGCATGACCTCGAACAGAACTGATTGGAAGGCAAGAAATCATGTAGCCGACCCCATTTAGTTGGGACAAGGCTTATTGTTGTTGTTGATCACGAACCAAACTAATTGGAAAGTAAAAATCCAAATAACCGACCTCATTTAGTCGGAACAAAAGTTACTGTTGTGGCTTTTGTAGATTGAGGTGGGGTTGGTTTGGTTTTCCTTTTTAACCCTGAACCTGGTTGGATCAGACCATACATAGGTTTATAAAATGATAATAATAATATGGAAAAATTACATTGAAATTTTCATTTATTATCTTTCCTTTCTAGGAATTTTCAATTGGTTGGTCTGATTTCATCTGCTATTCTAAGAGATTTGAGGTCTGAAAAATTAATTTCTCCACTAACTTTTGTTTCCTTGCATCCAATTTCATCATTTTCTCTCCAATAACATCAAGCCCATATTAATATCTACTGTCTTTGGTTCTCTGTTGCTCTTTCTTCATCTGTAATTAACTCACGTGAAGATTTATGTTTCTTTATTGTTTTGAAACAATAATGGCTTTGATAGTTGAGTTCTTTCATTTCATTGGGTGATAGTGATAATCTTTAAACGTTTTTCTCATCACAATCCAACATTATTATATTTCAAAATTTCTATTTGTCTAATCATGCTTTATAAATTAATATGATATATACTATAGAGTACAAAAAAAGTTAAGGAAGACTTGTTGATTGAATGAACAACTATGATTTAAAAAAAAATGATGTGATTGAAGTGTCTTATGTTTTTTTAATGTTCAAGATTTACTTTATTCATAAGATTCTTTGCATATCTTTAACTTTTACTCATTATACATTTTGATTTTGATAATTATATTTTCTATCAATAAGGCGTCAATGGCCCTAGTCGAGTCGGTCTTTCTTTTAGGCCAATTTGGATTGATAGGATTTTTTTTGACTCGTCTACCTATGAGTCTAAGATGATGGAGAAATTTAACCCATACACACAAAAAAGAAAGAAATAAAAAAGAAAAAAGAAGGCAATGTGAAAACATGCTATTTGATCCACATTCCATTGCTTACATAATAGATTCATAAGAAAAATAAAACATTTAGAATATTATGTTTTTTATTTCTCATTTTGACCGTTATAGACATTATTTATTAATAATAAAAATATATAATTGATTGAATACAAAAGAGTATTGGAGGGAACAAAATGTAGCCGTATCCCTTGAATTCATACTTTTATAATAATAGTATATAGTATAATAATAAAGAAAAATTTTCCACAAATGTAAGTAAGAGGTTAAAAGCGATACTATAAAATCACAAGAAATTAAAACCAATTTAGAAATTATAAGATTGTCTAACCATAGCTTAATGAAATTTGTATCAATGTGCAAAGTTAAGAGATATTTGGGAGTCTCTCTGCTTATTTTTTGGTGTCTCTAAAATTTTTCTTTTTTCTGGATAAGAAATAAAGTGACCATTTTACAATATGGTCTATTTTATTTATTTATCTTTTATGTTTTTTATTTTCATAACTCGCTATAACATAGGGGTAATTTTGAAATTAAATTGTTTAACCATGACTTAACTGAAAATACAAATAGTTTGTACGAATATGCAATTTGAAGTAATATATATATCTTTGGGTGTTTATCAGTCTATGTCAATTTGACATAATTTTGATGTGTGAATGCTTTTTGCAGGATGTCAATAATATTTTTCTTATTTTAATATTTCCCACAAAATTACAAATTAACATTTGATATGAAAACATCTAACAAAATGCTTGACTTGAAGCTGAAGGGTTTGATCCCAAGGATAATTTTTTTTGGATTGAAAGTAAATTAATTAACTTTATTAGGAGACAAAAGCTTTCAAACCTGCAGGAGATTACAAAGTGCTGGTTTACAATAATGTTTTGAACTCATATATAAATTAAAGAGATGGTGAGGATAGGAAAAATTTCCTTCCTTTTAAGGTTACCCATCATTCATTTCTAGTAAACAAATTTGTTCTATCGATGGCAAATCTCAAACACTTGAAGATGACTTTGATTTTGAAATATTCTCTCATTTATGATGGTCAATATCCTCTTCCCCATGCAACTGATTGAATCCAACTGTTACATTCATGAAGAAAGACTCTTCACCTAACCTGTATTTTCTCTTACAGAAGAAGAAAAACTTTTTAGTTTCTAATGTGTCAAAAAAGCAAAGAATGAAGATCTCTCAACATAATATGTATGGTGGAAAGATATATTAGTGCTTGTCCGACGGAGAGGTGATCCAAACTCATTATTCGGCTCCCCCAATATTCAATCCTGACTCTGCTCCTGCTAGCACACAAAGCCCTAGTCGAAGAATTATAAATCTTTCGATGACCTCATAGACGAATATGAGTTATAGATGTCAATCGGATAAACCAGTCAATCAATGAGCCCCGAACTATACATCTATTAAAATTTATGGGTGCGGGTTCATCTTCAAAATTAGGTACAAGGATCATTAGGGTCACAATAAAAACATAAATGAAACTTATTAGGGTATAATATAATTGAGTAGATTCTTGTAAGCCAAACCAGATTGGTGAGCATGGAGGAGCCTTTGAGACATGCAACGGTAACACCGGGTCTATGAACCGCTTCAGACAGTGATATTCAAAGATAATGAAACGGCAAGACAATGGTGCCCGGGGAATGAAACGCGTGAAGAGGAAAACTAGGAAGGAGTGATGCCAATAGCTAGCGAACTTCAAATCTGGAGATGATTTTCCTCTTTTGGAGACTCCAACAGCTCACTCTTATTCATTTCCCATTTAATTTCTCTATTTATTATGGGTTTCCTTTTTTCTCTTTGTTTTCGACGAGATTTTAGAAAGAGAGAGAGAGAGAGAGAGAAAAGATTTATTGTATTTTGTTTATCTTCCCCTTCATCTTCATCGGCATCTCTCTCGGATTCTCCTGAGTCAAGCACTGTACAACATAACCCACTAATATCACTGCGGGTAGAGAAAGAGAGAGCTGAACCAGAGATTCAGAAATACCGAGAGACAAAATGGTGAGAAGGATGTCTGGTCATTCTGAAAAACCCATTTTTCTACGTTTAATGTACATGGGTTTGTTCTCCAAATCCTTCCATTTTGGTTTGATCTCCAGTTCCACCCGTCTGTTGTTTCTCTTGACCTTTATACTCTGCACAGGTTAGATCACTCTCTTTCTTTCTTTCTTTTTCATTTTTGTTTTTCGTGAAATCTTTCTTTCTTTCTTTCTCCAGTGATATTTTAATGAAATAATCTTGATTATTGAGCAGATGGGTATAATCCATTGGACCCAGAAGGAAACGTCACGATCAAATGGGACATTCTACAATGGAATCAGGACAAGTACGAGGTATCTTTATTCATCATTTTCAATATTTTCATTAGTTATAAAAAAATAATTCAAGTTGAGAAGAAGAGTAGAGAGAAGGCTGTGTAATTTGTATGACTAGATTTTTCTAAAGACTTTCTTTTGTCAATTTAAAGAGCAAGTTTCAGATCCCTACAGGCTTTATTTTTTTTCAACACCCTGAAAATTTGATAGCAGAAGAAAGAACTAGGTTAATCTTGATCAGGTCATTCTGTTAGATTTACATGCAAAAAACCCATAAAATTTCTGAGTTCCTGTTTCGCCTGAAGAGAGAATGAAGGATCTTTATTCCTCTTTCTTTATTTCTTATTTATTTTTGGGTAAATTATGAAGCTTTTCTCTTGTGGCTCTAACCTCCCGATACATAAGGCTAAAATAACATCCTTTGAATTGATCAAACCCAGAATACTTTTAAGAGACAGGTTTCACAAAATATAATATTTCAGTGAAAGACTTCTGATCTGGGTGCACCCATTTTAATCTAGCAGCCCTGGGCTTCCGTGGCTTAGCTACCCAACATTTGAAAAAAATTATATAATAAACATTCTTTTTCTTATTTTGTTTTGAAATCTGCAGGCAAGAGTGTCCATTTACAATTACCAATTGTTCAGAAACATTGAAGCTCCTGGTTGGAAGTTAAGTTGGTCATGGTTAAAGGACGAGATAATATGGCACATGAATGGTGCTGAAGCTGTTGATCAAGGGAACTGTACAAGGGTGAAAGGTGCAGACACCCTACCTCACTCGTGCATGAAGACACCCACCATTATAGACCTTCTTCCAGGGGTACCTTACAACATGCAAACTACAAACTGCTGCAAGGGAGGTGTTTTATCTTCTCCGCTAGTCGAACCTTCTACCTATGGAGCTTCTTTCCAAATGACTGTTGGTATGGTCGCTTACAACAATTTAGATGAAGCAAAGCCTGAGAACTTCACCCTCGGCATTCCGGGTTATACTTGTTCTAATGCTATTGATGTCCCTGCAACCAGATTCACTACAAATGGCCGTCGGGTCACGCGTGCTCTCTGTAAGTGATGAACTAAGTAATTTCTGTTATTGCTCTTTTCTTAGTTCATTTCCCTGACTTTAATATAACAGCAAGAAGTCTTGTCTTAACCAAATAGGGCTAGTTACATGGATTATTGCCTACAAATCAGTTCTGTTTGAGGCCATGCTGTTAGAACATCTAGGGTAGGAAAACCGTAATCAATTAAAAACCATGCAAGAAGTGGAATACAATATGATATTTAGCAAGTATTGAACGTACCTTACACCAGATGTATGTTTAAAAAGATTAATTCAAACCTTGAATGCCAAATCTGCAGAGTAACAAAGTCTTCTCCAATCTTCTCGTCTTTTCTATTATACCTCTTTGTTGTCAAGAGAGAAGATAACAAAAGGACTTGAGTATTTGGAGGGACTTCATCATAGTTTTTTACTCCCAAACCCTAGTCTACTTCTACAATGGATCGGTTTGGCTTCATCATAGTTATTTATAATAGTAGTCCCAAACCCTAGTCCACTTCTACAATATGGATCGGTTTGGCCCATCTCAAACCTAATGGCATTGCATTGGTCCAATGTGTTGAAGCTCACATATTGCTTAGAATAAACCTAATATATAGTCACATACTTGATACAAGATCTAAGCTATACATTTTCCAGACATCTAGTATTATTGTTAAATAGTCCCTGCTGGGTTATATTATAAAGCTCCATTCAAAAAATTCCAACTGCAGAATCTTCAACACATTGATTTTCAGTTAATTCTATCTTGGGGAACTGTTTTTAGGTGTTCTGATAATTTGGAAATGTGTACTGCAGCAACATGGAATGTAACATGTACCTATTCTGCGTTCAGGGCATCATTGAGTCCAACCTGCTGTGTATCTTTATCTGCTTTCTACCAGGAGAGCATTACTGCCTGTCCCAGGTGTAGCTGTGGTTGCAGGGGAATCCAAGCCTCAAAATGCTTCGAGTAAATACACTCATCTCATCCTTATTTCCTAAATGCATTCCTTCTTCTTTTTCTTCTTATGTTTTTTCCACTTTCGATCCATTGGTAAATTACAGCAACAGAGAGTCATTCTTGAGCCTGCCTTCAACAAATAAAGAGATTAATGGATCAGTAGTGAGATGTACAAGACATATGTGTCCAGTTAGGATTCACTGGCATGTGAAACAAAGTTACAAAAAATACTGGAGAGTTAAGATGACAATAGAGAACTTCAGCTTTCTTAAAAACTACAGCATGTGGACCATGGCCCTTCAGCACCCCAATTTGAGAAGCATAAATCAGATTTTCAGCTTTGAATATCAAGATCTGAATCAGTTCCCAGTCAGTAAGTTCACTATCACTGTAATTACTAGCTTTGCTTTCTATTCTGTCAGGGTTCCTTCTGTTACTTTAAATTTACATTTTTATACCCTTCATGGTTCCATGTTCTAAGGATAATGGAGAAGTCATAGTTTCCAGAGCAACTTACTGATCTGGTTTATATTGTTTGCAGATGACACAGGAGTGTTTTGGGGTGTCAAATACTATAATGAAATGTTAATACAAGAAGGAAATGTTCAAAGTGAGATGCTAATGACCAAGGAACGAGGAATTTTCACATTTGATGAAGGGTGGGCCTTCCCTAGGAAAATCCTTTTTAATGGTGATGAATGCGTAATGCCTCTACCTGATGAGTTCCCTAGACTTCCCGGTAATGCTGCAAACACACAGTACTCATCTCAACTGATGATGGTTTCTTTGTTAGCCTTGCTCACATCGATCATTCTGGGTTAAGACTTAAGTGTAGCTTCTTGGGTTGTTGCCTCCAATTTTAATCCATATGCACATATGATTCTATACAAGAAATTCACCCCATAATTTTTTTTAGATTTTCTTCTTTTTTGGGATTTAAAAAAAAAAAAAAAACCCTACATGTACAGAAAATTCTTTCCAGCGAAAGGCATGATTTTAACATTTTAATTTTTATGCCCAGTAACGTATCCTCGAAAGATCTCTTGTATATTCTTCTTCTCTCATATAGTAAATCATCTTCAGCTCTGCATGGTGCATCAAATTGATGGAAAAGTGAACCAAATTAAATCTTTGTGGCATCCCTATTAAAGCTAAAGCTGATTCTCATTCGTATTTCCTTTTTTTTTTTTTTTTTTGGGTGGTTGCCTTGACACTTGTAGTAAGCTTACAGAATCACACATTCTAAGGAAAATGTAACAGTGATTCTACATATGTTAATGCATCATTTGTTTGTTAGATAAAAAGGACAGAAAAAATAAACAAGTGTGACCCACATATAGTGAGGCCTGAAAATAAGAAAAGAGAAAGAAAATAATTTTGTAAAAAAGTTACAAATGTAGATCTCAGTCTTATTATATCCTTTACTGTCTCATGAAGTCTCATTAAATATGTAAGACTTTTAAAATGGGGGTGGTAAAATTAATATGCTACATCAATTAACATGCTTGTTTAATTTAATGAAACTTTTCTGCCCGCATTCTCACCCCACTAAACCAACCAAATAAACTATGATTTGAAATTTTACGAAAAAATTTACTGTTTCTCATCCATTTTTCCCTATCTTACTTCAAATTTAGCAAACAAACGATGCTTTTTAGGGAAAAAACAAAAGTGGATTATGTTAAAATAATTGGAGGATCTCTTTTGTTTTTGTTTTATGTTAAAGAACTTTAATCATCTGTTTGATGCCATTGGAACCACTCCCTGAAAATTGTGGTCAATCCTTTTACCACACCCCACAAACGTACATGATTAACCGCTCTTATGTATATCCATGGGCTAGTGGACTGTAACCCACCAGCAGGGTTAGCCTAAGTTTTCTAACCATGCTTGTCCTGGGTCAAAATTGAAGTCGGGGGCCCACGGAGGCAGCGGACTCATATCAGGTCCATTTCCTTGTAGATGTGTGCCATGTGTCCTAACATCACATCAAATGGTTAAAATTCATTTTGTAAATCACATCAATCACTCATTTGATGCGACTTATAAATAGATGACCAAATCATGATATTGCATTTGCAGCTAGCTCCTACCCCAGACCATTTTGCAACATCTCATGAGATCTCATAATCTTGAGCAGGGTCATAGGAAATCAGGCACAACGTGAGACCAATTCAATTTTTTAGGAATGAAACGAGTTAACTGAATCCTGACAAAAACTTGCAAATTTTACCAAAATCTCGAAATTTCAATTGAATTATAATTGAGATTTGACTACTTCATATTTGTTCGTTTATTTCAATGAATATTTTCATCCACATCCATGTTTATATTAGTGAAATACATGTTCTAGCTTCCTCAGCATACAACCAGGCGTGTGTGAATTAACAAGACCAATTTGTGTCGAATTTTAGTAAAAAATAACACTGCCTTCGTATTTATTAACTATAAATTAAACTGTACACTGGAAAAAAAAAAGAAAAAAAAAAAGAAAAAGAAAAACACTTTTTTTTTTGGGTAAATAAAGAAAAACACTTAAAAACCCACCAAAACAGGCTTTCAAAACATGATACAAGATCTTGGTAAGCCCTCTCGAGGAGTTTTTGATCTTGAATATTAGTTCTCTTCTTGCCGAATTCTGCAGTTGAAGAGTGGCAACCATATCTTGTCATCATCTTGAAACATCTGAACTTCACTGTTACTCCAAGATATAGTCCGCATAAAAGTCTTGTCTGGACCTTCATCTGCATTTACCAGCTCGTTTTACTACTACACATCAAAGAGATACTATCATTGTATGCAAGATGCATAAGCATTGTGATGCAGGGAATTTCTACCTAATAAAAAAAGCTGCTCAAATTGAATCACTCGTTTGCAGGAAGAATTAACTATTCGAAAGATCTCTTTGCTACACCCTTTTCTATTCATAACAAAATAAATGGAAAAAAATAAATAAAATTCATGCTACATGGTTTTCTTGGTTCCAATATAATGAGAAGAAGCATATATTAAATTCAACAAAGCAATGGAAATTGCCAACCTACCCAACATACTGCATTCTATCTCTACAAAGGTGAAAAATTAAGCACATGGCAGGCAACAAGCTTGAGGGGGGACACAAAATGTGTGGTTTCTTGATTGCTGAACAATTTTGTTAACTACACTATGACTGGTCCTTAGCAATATTGTGAATTTGCCGAATCAGTGGTATAATTTTAGACATAGAACAAACTCGAAGCCAACTCAATTTGTTCTGCCTTCTGCAACTCCATGGAAACAATCTCTCAATCTTTCATGCATGTATCATAAGTTGTGATAAAACATTGCCTGTCTTCACAATATCAAAAATATAATGGGAGCTGGGTTCAAGCATGCCTATACCTGGAACCCATTCCATCAAGCCCTTAATAATACCACAGGGCAGTTTGCCTAGGCCCTTAGCGAACTTGTTGTCCATATCATCATCCTCCAATGTCAAAATCTCAGGCCAACGGAAATAGAGAAGTTCAAAAAGAGTTTGAAAGTATAGGTAATGAACTAACAAGACCAATTAAAATGAATGGCAAAGACTCATACTTGGTAGGACACAGGGTTGTAATAGGCCGTGAAAATTTAACATATATGGGATCCCAACTTTATCCTGTGGTCAGCCTAAAAAAGCATCAGTCGGTGAATGAATGAAAGTGGCAAGCCTAACTGAAAGGGTCAAGAGTACGAGCGTGATGGAAACATTTTCCATAAAGTATTTCTTAAGATGAGAATCAACAAGAAGAAGAAGCCTTGTCCCAACTAAATGGGGTCATTATATGGATTCTTGCCTACCAATCAGCTCTGCTTAAGGCCATTCTAGATATAAGGCCTAAGCTATGCATGTCCTTTCTCACCACTTCTCGTAAGGTCATCTTAGGTCTGCCCTTAGCTCTTCTAATTCTTTCAATCTGGATTAAATCACTTCTTCGTATAGGGGCATTTATGGGCCTCCATTGAACGTGACCATGCCACCTCAAACGTCTTTCTCGAAGCTTATCAACTATCAGAACTACTCCCATACCAGCTCGAATATGATCATTCCTTATCTTATCCTTCCTACTTTTGCCACTCATCCCTTTTAGCATCCTCATTTTAGCTACATTGAGTTTATCCATATGATGCTTCTTAAAAGCTCAACACTCGGCACCATACATTATAGCTGGTCGTACCACGGTCCTACGGAATTTTCCTTTGAGCTTTAAAGGAATATGTCGATTGCATAAGACCCTGGACGCACCTCTCCACTTCATCCATCATATTTTTAATTCTTTGAGAAACATCATCCTAAGTATCATCTTTTTTATTTATGATATGATTGAGCTAAGATACCTAAAACAATCACTTCGGGCGATCTCCTTTTAATCAGGTTTCACCACTTCATCATCAACTCGATTAGGACAAAAGTTACAAACTAGATACTCTATTTTCGTTCTACTTAGTTTGAAACCTTTTGATTCCAAAGTTGCTCCTTATGATTCTAAGTTGGTATTAATATCTACTTACGTCTCATCTATAAAAACAATGTCATCAACCAAAAGCATACACTAAGGAAACTCATCTTGAATGCCTTTGGTTAATCCATCCATTATAAATACAGGCTTAAAGCTGGTCCTTGATGTAGTCCAGCTGTAATTGGAAATACACTACCTAGTCCTCCCACCATTCTTACATTTGTCACTGAACCATCATACATATCCTTAACTAAGTTAATATATTTACTCGCAACATTTCTTTTCTCTAGTACTTGCCAAATTAACGCTCTAGGGATTCTATCATAAGTTTTTTCTAGGTTAATAAAAACCGTATGAAGATCTTTCCTGTACTCTCTATACCTTTTCATAAGGCTCCTAATAAGGTAAATAGCTTCCAGTGTAGATCTTTCCGGCAAAAAGCCAAATTGCTTCTTCATAATTGTGGTTACTTGTCTTAAACTAGTTTCAATTATTCTCTCATAATTTTATAGAGTGACTCATCATTTTGATGCCTCTATAGTCATCTAGATATTTGAAGGAAAAACAGATATCACATTATCACCACAAACTGGCTACAATATTTTTGGGCAATTAATGTCTTGCGATCCACTTGTTTTTGGATTTTCCAGAAATCTTACATCACTAATAATTTCCTAACTATGATAAGTCTTCACGAGTCCAAGTAAAATATGTAGAATGTTACTTTTTCAGAAGTAACAAAGGATTAAAAATGTCCAATTGTTCGACTTAATGTGTACAGTCAAGCATAGTAAACGAAGTGTCAAATAGGTGCCCAGACTCCTTGGTGGCCTTAGGCACCATGGGCACCTAGGTGGTCGGATCACCTCTTAGTTTTTGCACCCTCTCTACCATCATGGTTGTCTTGCCGCCTTAATAACTACACAAAGAAAATAGAACCAAAAAAAAAAAAAAAAAAAAAAAAAACTACACAAACAACTGCAGTTTTGGAAAGTCTGAAATTCTTTTAATTGCCTCCGTTTTAAATTATTATTGTTGAAGTATATGCAAGTTTGGACTATTTTACTGTTCATGTTTTTTTTTTGGATGAATAAATAATCTATTAAAGAGACGAAAAAAAAAATACAAAATTCACGAGCAAACATCAGCTGGAAGGGGAGGTTTGGGAGTTAAGACCCCAGGACACAACAATGAGCCTGTTCCTTGGGGAATCAACAACCGGGGGGAGGGGAGAGGATGGAATCCTAGCTGAAACATCAAAATAAATAGCATTCCAAATGGTATCAATAAAGCGGGATTTGGAGTTCCAACGCCTGAGATTACGCTCCCACCATAGATGATGGACTGTGGCACCAAAGACTAGCTTACCAATACGATCGCAAATAGAGGTACCTGCGAATTTGCTCAGAATCCAAGACCAGTCACGTGTAAACCCAAATGAATGACTGGAACGGGGCCAAATGTAACTAAGGGCTTTTCTCCACAGGGCACTAGATAAAGGGCAAGAAAAGAACAAATGCTCAGTGTCCTCAAAACCATTCCAACAAAGGATACAATTTGGGTTCACCGGGATTTGGCGGGAAATAAGGAAAGACTGTGTTGGCAGGGCTAGGTTTAAAGCTCTCCAGAGGGTGAGGGAATGACGGGGAATATGACCTTTAAACCATACTAGAGGAGGCCATGGAGGGGCTGGGGAGGGGGAGCGAAGGAGGTTCCAGGCCGAAGCCGTAGTAAAGGATTTGGAAGTGGGGGACCAGATAATAGTATCATGAGGGAGGGGGTAAATAGGGGGGGGAGGGAATTCCAAACTTGCGTGAGACTATAGTGCGGGGGAGGGACCCAAGAACCATTGGAGATAAACTCCGAGAGCAAAGTGGATTTGGGGATTCGGGATTCATAGACTGTGCGGGCGGGAAAGAGAGAGAGGAGGATACCCATCGGATGCCACGGATCTTGCCAGAAAGAAGTGGAGGAGCCAGAGGAGATGTGGGTGGTGATGGCCGAAAGAGCACGGGGACGGAGAAGGAGGAGCTTCCTCCAAGTCCATGAAGGATTAGGGGGGATAGAGACAGTCATAAGGAGTTGGATTTGAGAAAATATGAGTGGACCCAATTGACCCAAATAGAATCATCCTTGGTGATGATTTTCCAAATGAGTTTGAGCAAAGCAGTGGCGTTAACCTCTTGAATCCTACGGATTCCTAGGCCTCCCTCAAATTTGGGCTGACAAACCTTGGACCAGCTTATGAGACGAAGGAATCGAGAGGATTCCTGGCCCTTCCATAGAAAGGCACAAAAGAGTGATTCCATTGCAGATGAGATGGCTTTAGGGATCGGGAAAATGCCACACCAGTAAAGGTAGGAAGATTGGAGCACAGAACGGATGAGCTCAACCCTACCAGCATATGAGAGAAGCCGGCTTTTCCAAAGTTGGAGGCTTTTCCGAATGTTATCCAACATAGGGGAGCAATGATGACGAGTGAGCCTACTCGGAATGAGAGGAAGCCCAAGGTAGTTAATAGGGAAAGAACCAGGCTTGAACCCCGAAAGATTCAGGAGACTAGAACGAAGGGGCTCCGAGACTCCACACAGGAAGAGAGTAGATTTATCAAGGTTAACTTTAAGGCCAGATAAAGACTTGAAGAAGGAGAGAGTGGAGGTGATGGAGGAAATGGATCTGGGGTCAGCTTTAGAGAAGATCATGAGATCATCGGCAAAGGCGAGATGAGTCAAATTGATGGCTTTACACTTAGGGATGGGAGAAATCAAGAGTTGATCAGTCTTGGCTTGAAGGAGACGGGATAGGACCTCCAAAGCCAGAGAAAAGAGGAAGGGAGAGAGGGGACAGCCTTGGTGGATACCGACACTAGAGGGAAAAAAGCCCACCGGCGAGCCATTAGTAATGACAGAAAAGAAGGGGGTGGAGATGCAAACTTCAATCCAGTGGATAAAATGAGGGAATTTCATGGCTAAAAGGACATCACTAATAAAATCCCAGCTGAATAGAGTCAAAAGCTTTGTGGAGATCCACTTTGAGGAGAGCAACAGGGGAGTGGGAAGCTCTATCAAACCCCCTGACAATCTCTGCACAAAGAAGGATATTATCTGCGATACTACGACCGGAAATGAAAGCTGATTGGTTTGGGCTAACCAGGTTAGGCATAACCTTTTTTAGCCGATTCGCTAGGATTTTAGAAATGAACTTATATAAGAGATTACAGAGGGAAATAGGGCGAAAATCAGAAAGGGAGGAGGCGCCTGCCTTTTTGGGGATGAGGCAAAGAAAAGTTTGATTGATGGAAGAGAGCTGGGAAGGATTGAGGAAGAAGCTTCTGATAGCCTTAATGAGATCATCCTTAATGAGGCTCCAAGCACTAGAGAAAAACCCCATACTAAATCCATCCGGGCCAGGGGCACGATTTGATTTATGGGAGCGGATGGCATGGAGGATTTCATCATGGGAAGGAATGGAGAAAAGAGAGGGGAGAGATTGATGACTAACAACTTTGTTAATCAAGCCTGGGGGCAAAGGGGGGCGCGGAGGGAGAGAGGACCGAGGAGGAGAAAGGAGATTGGAGAAGAAAGAGACAACCTCAGCTTTGATACCCGGAGGGTCGAGAATCCAAGATCCATTGCTAGAAAGAATAGCTGGAATAGAATTGTGGTTATTTCTCGCTTGAGGGAACGGTGGAAAAAAGCAGAGTTGGAATCCTTAAGTTGGAGCCATTTTATCCTTGCTTTTTGGCAGAGAAAGTTTTCTTCAAGGGAGACCAAAGAAGAAAGCTCAGAAGAGAGAAGTCTCTCATTGACCGCAAGTGAAGGATTAAGGGGGTCAATTTGAAGATTGGCCTAGATTTGCAAGAGGTGGGAGCGGCAATCAGAGACCCTAGAGGAGATGTTTCCAAACGTGGAGATGTTCCAACGCCGGAGAGCTTCCTTAGTATTCCTAAGCCGACGGGCAAAACTAATGAGAGGAAGGGAGTGGCAATGAACAGGCTTCTCCCAAGCTTCCTTGACAGTATCAAGGAAGGATGGGTTGGAGGTCCACATATCGAAGAATTTGAATGGTTTGGGACCGAAGGAAGATAGGGGAAAGAAATGGACAAGGCAAGGGGAATGATCCGAGAGGCCCGGAGGGGAGAAGGTGGCATGGGAGTCAGGGAAGGAGGAGAGCCAATGATGGTTGACAAGGAAGCGGTCAAGCTTCGAAGCAATCCTATCCTCACCAATACGCCGGTTATGCCAAGAGAGAGAGTGGCCAAACCAACGAAGATCAGTGAGACAAGAATCTTCAAGACAGGAGTTGAAATCCTCAATCGCTAAATGATTAAGATGACTACCACCCACTCGCTCATTGGAATAACGAACAATATTAAAATCCCCACCCACACCCCATGGTTGATTTACATGAGCAAGGAACTGAATGGGGGAGAGAGGGATGTGGGGGGGGGGGGCCACCACTCTGGAACAAGGAGGAAAGGGCGAATGGCACAATCCCATGGGACTCAACGGACTGGGCTCAGGCGTGGTCTGGATTGAAACCATAGACAATGGTGAGAAAGATGATGGAGTTGGAATTAGAAGGGGACAAGGAGATATGCATGAATTGGGGAGAAGAGTCCCCATCAACTTGTCCAGCCCTCCCCATTGTCCAGCCCTCCCCATCAACTTGCCTCCTGACCCCATCCCCTTTATTTGCTCTCCCCCCCCCCCTCTTTGTTTTTATGTCTGATTGTATTGTGTGGAATGTTAGAGGCTTAAATAATATTGCAAAGCAGAGTGAAGCAGGTAAGGGAGCAGTTTTATTTCTTCTTCTTCTTCGGTAAGTATTTGTTGCCGAAGTTGAGTGTCCGGCAGCCGGCGGCAGATTCACAACAGAGGAGGTAGCGACGGCTGTAGTAGGAATCGAAACCAACTCAAGAGCATCAATTGTGTTCATTTTTAGAAGGGCTTCGGTAGAGAACCTTGAATCTTCTGTTGGCGGAGGGTGAGCCGGGGCGGTGGACTTTGCAAATGGATGAGTCGCAAAGGAGCAATCAATTGAGGCATGACCAAAGGTGGAACAGTGGTCACAACGAGGAGGGATCCAATCGAAAACAATGATTTGGCTGTATTTGAGCCCAAGATCATCAGCAATGGTGACATTCGACGGGAGATCTTTTGCAGCGGAAAATTCAACACAAATCCTTGCGTATGAGAGGCGAGACGAGTTCAATGTTTTTGCATCAGTACGCAATGGCTTACCAAGGGCCGAACCTATTTCGCTCAGACAATCGGAGTTCCAAAACTCGAGCGTAAGACTTGGCAGATTGATCCACAGGGGAAGAGAGCTGAAGTCGACCCTGTGGAGTGGGAGCGACGGGGTCCAAGGTTTAAGGAATAATGGTGATTTTCCTACAAACCATGGGGAGCCTCAAGAGCACGAGAGCGACAGTCAGGGGAGTCGATTTTAAATAAGAAAATACCGGAGCCGATTTGGTGAATGTCCAGCATTCCTTGGGCTTTCCATTGTTTAGAGGGTGAAGCTTTTAGAATGGCGAACGGGGGAGGGGGGCCAAGAAACTGGCCAAGAAAAGCAGAGGACCATCTCTGGATACTAACAGCGGTGGAGGCGGAGGGACAATGAGCAACCAGACAGGGTTCAGAAGAGGTGGAGGGGATGAAGGTAAGGTCAAGATCAATAGAGGGAGGATTGTGATGGTTGGAGAAAAGGGAGTTCCAAGGCTTGGGAGAGTGGTGGGCGGGGAGGAGGGGAGGGGGAGGAGAGGGAGAAACAAGGGGATCACCGGAAGAAACAGGGGCGGCCATGATCACAGGGGGGGATCACCGGCAGAAAGCATCGGGAGCGTATCGCTCATCCCCCTGTTCACGTGAACAGTAAAAACTGCATAGTTTCTATTTCTAATGTAGGAGTCTTGCTACATAAGTTTTGGGAGTTTTTAGAAAGCATAGTTTCTATTTTGGTGGTAGTTTCTATTTTCAGAATTTTCTATTTTAGGAGCTAGGAAGTTACTAAAGTTGTAATTTTTTGTTTCCTAACAAGGCATCAGAGCAAGTTTAATCAACCTAGGGACTGTTTTCTCTCTCTTGGCTGCCCAGTTTTTTTTCCTTTTTCTTATCTAGGGTAGCCCCAACCTTCCCTGCAGTAATTGTGCATGGTTGTCCTTCTTTAACTTTTGAAGCACCAAGTATCTATGTATTAATACTACAAAAAGGCCCTAAGCTTTTTGGGGATATGTCTACCTATTTGATTCAACTAAGGCTGCTACTACCCTTTTTTGTGTGTGCAAATATGAAGTTCAATCTGCACTATACTGATGTCTTGGGATTCCTCTTGATTCTTGCAAAGATATGCCCATAATTCGGATTGCAAGACCTAAGTATTGTCTTCCATTGTTTGTGCTAAAAGTTTAGTCGCAAGTCATATACTAGTACCCCTGTTTCGTTGAGTTTCTCTTTTCTGAAAAATTCTGCTGCTACCTTCTTTGCTTTACTACTTCTTCCGTTGTTTATTTCAGAATCAAGTTTAGCCTTCTTTTTATCTAATACTTCTACAAAGACCTAGAGAACTATTTTTCCTTCATATCGAGATCTGTTAGAGTTTGCTATAGTCCGAGATCTGATATTATCTACTACTGCAGCAATTGTTATTGCACTTCTTCCGAGTGGATTACTGCAACGACTACTGCAATTTTGAGATTCCAAGCTGATTCAATATATATTTTTTTCCTGATCTAATTTGCTCCTGCCTAAGGGTAAGCGGTGGTCCAGAATTTTTTTCCCTTGGTGCACAAGACTTTGTCCTGTGAGATGATTTTCTGCTGCTTGATCAACTTTATTGGTGAATAATACACTGTTCATCATTAATTGTCCACATGTAATGCTACACGTGAGGGGGAGAATGGTACCTTATTCTATATCTACTCAAGATGTGCTGATGGATATTATTTGTGAAGATCTTTGTCCTCAACTTATGGTATTATACAACGATATCATTACATGTCTTTACCTATATTGTCTTTTACCTTACCTATTTGGTCTGCAGTAACCCATACTGTCTTTTACCTTACCTACTTGGTCCGCAGTAACCCATACTGTCTTTTACCTTACCTACTTGGTCCACAGTAACCCATACTGTCTTTTACCTTAACTACTTGGTCCACAGTAACCCATACTGTCTTTTACCTTACCTACTTGGTCCACAGTAACCTATACTGTCTTTTACCTACCTACTTGGTCCATAATAATCAATATTGCCTTTTACCTACCCATACTTTACATGTTACTTGCCTTCTTGTGAAGCATTTATATGGACATTGGAATTGCAATTTTGAAGATTTAGCGTGGATATTTCTCCCTACTACCGGCATTACGTGGATAATGCCTTTTGCCTACCTACTACTTGCCTTCTTATGAAGCATTTATATGGACTTTGAAGTTACAATTTTGAAGATTTAGTGTGGAAATTGCTCCCTACTATCGGAGTTATGTGGATAGTGTCTTTGATCCTACTATACTTGTGGACTTTGTTCGTCTTCAACATCGTCGATTGTTCTCATTATTGGATGGTTCTTTGGACATGAAGAATTAGAGTTTTTTTTAAGGTGGTGTTGATTATCTTCTTGGTGAAGTTTTTCAATGTTTATCGATGTCTACTATTGCTACACGATTCAAGATTGGTGCCACCTTTCAAGTTTATTCTTATTATGCAAGCTGAAGTTTTCTTTGTGTACACTCCAGCTTGAGGGGGAGTGTTGAAGTATATGCACTTTGAAATATTTACTGTTCATGGTATTGTTTACGTGAACAGTAAAATATGATATTTACTGTTCACGGTACTGTTCACGTGATTAGTAAAAATATTTTTACTGTTCACGTGAACAGTAAAATCTGTTTGTATGATGTTAGTGATGCTACTCTACTTTCTATTTCTAATGTAGGAGTCTTTCTACATAAGTTTTGGTAGTTTCTAAAAAGCATAGTTTCTATTTTTGTGTTGGTTTCTATTTCCATAACTTTCTATTTTAGGAGCTAGGAAGTTACTAAAGCTGTAATTTTTTGTTTCCTTTTTTCGAGAGGACAATTACTTGTCTCTCAAGTTGTATTAGATTCATTAGAAGCTATAAATAAAAGGGCTCTGTGATTCTAGACTCTTAAGCAAGAATCACAGGCCTCTTCTATTGGTTCCTCATCTCTCTTCTCTTCTCTTCTTCTTCTTCTCTCTTTTCTTCCATTGTTTGTGCTATAAGTTTAGTTGCAAGTCGTATACTAGTACCCCTGTTTCATTGAATTTCTCTCTTTTGAAAAATTCTGCTGCTACCTTCTTGCTTTACTACTTCTTCCGTTGTTCATTTCAGAATCAAGTTTAGCCTTCTTTTTATCTAATACTTCTACAAAGACCTAGAGGACTATTTTTCTTTCATATCGAGATATGTTAGAGTTTCAAATCTAGCAGAAGTTTGTTGCTATGGTCTGAGATCTGATTTTATCTGCTACTGCAGCAACTATTATTGCACTTCTTCCGAGTGGATTGTTGCAACGACTACTGCAATTTTGAGATTCCAAGCTGGTTTAATATATTTTTTTTTTCTGATCTAATTTGCTTCTGCTTAAGGGTTAGCGGTGGTCCAGAATTTTTTTCCCCTTGGTGCACAAAACTTTGTCTTGTGAGACGATTTTCTGCTGCTTGATCAACTTTATTGGTGAATAATACACTGCTCTGTGGCTGCTACGTTTCCTTCTTGGGTTTCTTTTGTGTTCATACTTTAAGATGCTTGTCACTGGTCATCATTAATTGTCCACGTGTAATGCTACACGTGAGGGGGAGAATGGTACCTTATACTATATTTACTCAAGATGTGCTGATGGATATTATTTGTGAAGATCTTTGTCCTCAACTTATGGCATTCTACAACGATATCCTTACATGTCTTTACCTATATTGTCCTTTACCTAACTACTTGGTCTGCAGTAACCCATACTGTCTTTTACCTTACCTATTTGGTCCGCAGTAACCCATACTGTCTTTTACCTTATCTATTTGGTTCACAGTAACTTATACTGTCTTTTACCTTACCTATTTGGTCTGCAGTAACCCATACTATCTTTTACCTTACCTACTTGGTCCACAGTAACCCATATTGTCTTTTACCTTATCTATTTGGTCCATAGTAACCCATACTACCTTACGTACTTGGTCCACAGTAACATATACTGTCTTTTACCTACCTACTTGGTCCAAAGTAATCAATATTGCCTTTTACCTACCTATACTTTGCCTATTACTTGCCTTCTTGTGAACATTTATATGGACATTGGAGTTGTAATTTTGAAGATTTAGTATGGATATTTCTCCCTACTACCGGCATTATGTGGATGGTGTCTTTGATTTTGTTATACTTATGGACATTGGAGTTGCAATTTTGAAGATTTAGTGTGGATATTTCTCCCACTACCGGCATTATATGGACAGTATCTTTGATCCTGTTATACTTATGGACTTTGTTCGTCTTCAACATCGTCGATTGTTCTTATTATTGGATGGTTCTATTGACATGAATTATTAAAGTTTTTTTTAAGTTTGTGTTGATTATCTCCTGGGTGAAGTTTTCTCAGTGTTTATTGACGTCTGCCATTGCTACACGATTCAAGATTGGTGCTACCTTTCAAGTTTATTCTTATTGTGCAAGCTGAAGTTTTCTTTGTGTACACTCCAGCTTGAGGGGGAGTGTTGAAGTATATGCAAGTCTGGACTATTTTACTGTTCATGTTACTGTTCACGTGAACAGTAAAAACTGCATAGTTTTTATTTCTAATGTAGGAGTCTTGCTACATAAGTTTTGGGAGTTTTTAGAAAGCATAGTTTCTATTTTGGTGGTAGTTTCTATTTTCAGAATTTTCTATTTTAGGAGCTATGAAGTTACTAAAGTTGTAATTTTTTGTTTCTTAACAATTATGATAGACTTCCTTTTCTTATTTTCTTTCCAAACAAAATATTTTCATTGGGGTGGCTAAGCTGGATTTGACCATACAACAGATATTTTAAATAGTGCAGAATAGACAACAGCCTGTTCAACAAAAACAAGTACATGGAATGCCAAAAATGTTTATGTAGCTATTTTGCAAAGGGGAGCCAGTTTTGTTTATCATGGGAATGGAAAAATGAAGCCATACCTTGTTGCTCAGTAAGAGATACTTGAGGGATTGTTTTCTTCCAACAACAGATGAATTATGGATCTGACAACTTCATTGTCAACCACAGTTGCTGTCTGGAGAGAAAGAGAGTGTGCCCAATCATGTTTAGATTGAAGGAAAGAGAAAGGAACAGCAAAAACTAATATCGGTAAAATATCAGACAAGCCTAGATAAAAGTGCCATAGAAGGTTGATTTAGCCATAATTCTGTCTTGTTTTGGACTCAGAAATTTCACCCTGAGAGTGCATAATTTGCTGTGAATTACAATTGGCTATTTTGGTAGGCCAAAGATTGAAATAACTGATAATTTTTCAAAACAGTGCACTTTGATATTACCGAAATTTTGATTGAAACAGTGTTGATTCCTTCATTTGCCTGTTAATTCATCATAGCCTCATTGATGTCACAGAAATTTCAGCTAGTTTTTGAAATATGGTTGTCATGCTAAAGTAGGTAAGACCTAAAACAAACATGATTTCCACCCATAATGATCAATCATCATTTCAAGTTGTGGCAAGTGGATATTATAAAATAACTTCAAATTATTTATACATGCTACAACAGAATAAAGAGAAAAGGGGGGGGGGGGTTGGGGGTTGGGAAGGATAATGGAAAAAAAAAACCTGTGACAAGTGATGATTCCAATCCCCATTTATGAACAATGCAATACTTTTGCAGTCAAATTTCCATCATCATAAGTTCCATCGTGATGACTTTTTTTTTTAAACAGATAATTTGAGGATTTTAACAGAAAGGAAACAACAGATGGTACTCAGTGGTGTATGGACAACAGCAGTGGCAGCAAAGTTTGAAGGCTAGACAAAGGCTATGCATAAGCTACCATAAGCTCCCCCGTTAGCCATCTCATTGGCCAGAGGATTGGCATGCCACAGCCCTCAAGAGTGCAAAAATAAACTTGCTAACTCAACAATCTAGTCCCTTCTGATCAGGTGCACTACTTCCAAGTTCCAAGTACCAACTGTGGAATCACCCAACCACCTAGAAAATGTAAATAGAAGTAAATGTCACACACCTCGGGCTTTCTGATCAGCTCTTTCAGAACAGAATGCAGTGTTGACCTTAGTTCCTTGAACAGAACAGCAATTTGGGCTGGTGCTGTTAGTTTTAGCCAACCATCAATAACAACCAGTCCGCTCTGCAACAATCATCAGCGCATTTTGTCATCAAATAGAAGATGGGTTTTTACTAGAGTTACATCTCTACATAAGTTCCATATTACAATTCATTTTTACAATAAAATACTAGTATAGCTGTGAAGGATAATAGAGATTCAACTGAATTACAAATCTTCAGTATGGAGTTCTGAGAAATATATACTAGTACCTGGAATTGCAAACATTTTATATGTTTTGGATCACAAAGTACTAGAACAGAACAATCTGACAGCCAGTCCCATTTTTCAAACATTATTTGACAGGACTTGACTACTATAATGAGGGTCAACCAATACAACTAAGAGACACCGGACTAACATATGGGCAAATTCCTTGCCCTGTAACTTTGTATGATCAAAGACTGAAGCACGAGAAGTCTAAAACCATAAGAGGCAGTAAAATCTTCATTGGGTATTGTGCAAATACAATTTCCAAGGGGGTAGTTCTCTGTGGATGTAAGATGGCCGAACCATGAAATGGTGTTGTGGATCAGAATTTGGTTGTATGGTGGTGCATTTCTCTGTCCCTGGTAATCCCAAGCAATCTTGGTCGCAAGGCAGAAGTGCAAACAAATTTGTAACTGATAAATTGGGATCTTCCCAGCCAGTGGTTATAAATTTTTCAGAATGCACATAAACCTCCTCAAGGTTGAGGTCAGTTAAACCCCACCAATACTACCACTTCTGTGGGGGGATTCTCCATCAAGTATCTGTTTATAATCAGATACTCATATATTTCCAGGGTTTCGAGTCATCCGATGCATAGTTGTTAAGGAGTCCGGGCGCCCTCCAGGGTCGTAAGGCGACCGTCGCCTTATTTTTAGGTCATAAGAGGGTCTGAGTCTCCTTGGACCCCAAGGTGACAGCCTCTCTGAAAATTTAATTTATTTTTTTAAAAACCAAATCAATGATGCCAAATTGAAGGCAGAGAATCAATTGGCAATTAGAACCTAATGATCCATAATTAGTAACCTATTCCAATCTAAAAAATAGCATGTTGAAGCCTAATGATCTCTACCTAGGACCTTGTTTGCTGAAAAACCAATTTTCTTCATTACTGTTTCGTCTTTTTTCAGAATAGAAGCTTCATTTTCTACCCAAAAAGAAAAGAAAAGGATAGAAGCTAAATTATCATCAAGACAGATGAATGCATCAATATATGCCATATAGGATGACTAGAGTATGATCTTTTTCTTTTCCATAATACATGTTCATTAAAAATCATAGCCAAAACTTAAAATGCCTTGAAACACCTCAACCAGCTCAAAAGCACCTTGGAGCGTGCCTCGTCTACTCATCGCCTCAACTAACCTAAACCGCCTTGCATCGCCTCATCGCCGTGACAACTATAATCAAGATAGGTTTGTCAAGTGGCTCAAATCAAAAGCAAAGGGTTATACTTTGAGAGCTTCAAACCTGTTGATCGACTCAATTCTATCCATTTTCCAATTTCTTTAACTGTGAATGATGATTGAATACTGTGAACAATCATTGGCTATTATACTCAAAAGGATTACCTCGAGACCTTCTCACCTGCTGATCACTCAACTGGTGTCTTATTTCTTACATGGTGATTTACGAGTGAAACTACACATAAAGAAATCTCCTGAGTACATTGTTGAAGAGGAGAATGCTTGATGTAAACCATTTCCAGGGTCAGCATGGGGCCTAGGGTTGCTCCCCTAAACTCGACGGCCCGGCAGGGGTATTTTGGTCATTTTGAAAAGATTTCATTGAGTCCAAGTTAGGGTGTCATCGGTCCATCATGTTGGGACCCTAGATCTACTTTTTATTTTTGAATTTGAGCCCTTATTTTGCAAGTACTAGAGAGTCTTGGTTAGGATTCCTAATTTGTGAAGGAATCCATTAGGTTTGTTCCAGTCCTTGCAAGAAACCAAGATCTACTCCTAGTTCAGTATTAGTTACAGCCCCTCCCCCTCACCTGCTCCTGTTCTTTTCTTCTTCTCTAATCTGTGGCAGCTTAGTAAACCCAGAATACTTCCCAACCCTAGAACACCTACATCTTCCAAACCCTAACCCCAATCTCTTAACCCTCCCAGGATCAGGTTCCCCATCCCCTTGGTAACCCCACCCCTTTCCTTCACCTAAAACCCAAGACATTTCTGCAAATCCATCATCTTCATTAGAAACCCTAACCCTATAATTTTCAATCTTTTAAATCTCTTCAACCTTTCACCCAAGCCTTAAACCCTCTAAGAATTAGATTCATTAAAACCTAAGTGACAGTCGACCTTAACCCTAACTTGATCCAAACCCTAGGAACCCTGATTCCTAACAAAGCCGTAGAATTCAAAACCCTAAACTATAAAATTCAGTTCTGAAATCTCAATTACAGCAAGCAATGAAGCTTGAAACCTTGAAGTGCCACAATGCTAAGCCTGGCCGAGACCTACTCTAACCCTAACCTAGCCCTAGCACCTATTTACTGTTACAAAAACCCTATGCAGAAGGTATTTTTAGCCCTATAAGACTGCTGATTCTCAGGGAAGAGGATCCAGGAGTGAGCTTGGTTCTAGGGCAATTTCCAATCGACTATACCTTAGATGCTGGTTCACATCAATGCTAATAGAACTTATATTTCAAAAGGCAACTTATGATTCAAACAGTCAACTTAACCCTAGACTGATATGTTAAGGTTTAAAATATCGGTATCAGATATCGTAGTGCAAGGATAATTTGAGGAGACATGTTATTGTATCAAACGTATGATACATGGTTTCTTACTTAATGATACCACAATTTTCAGGTAACATATTGGTAACTTTAGAATTAAGAAACATATCAGTTATTTGTGTCGGCAAATATGGTAGGTTACTTTGAACCATGAGTTCAGTCTGGTTTCAATTGGTCAGGGTTCCCATAGTTTTATTTTGACCATTCAGTTTTTAATTGTTCTCAGGATTCTAAGGTGATTACTTTGGCCGTGTATTAGGTTTTTTGGTCGGTAGGTAGTCACAATGCATCTGAGATTATAGAGGTAAAACCCTAACATCATCCATCCAATTACCCCCAACCCACTTAGGTTTTGTTGATTGAGCTTTCCGCAAACCCTAAACTTCCCAAATATCACCGTCAGACCCATCCCATCTAGACTCTTTACAACCCTGAATTCCCAAACACTAATTCTTTATTTGCTGGTTCAAAAGGAGAGAATCCTGGAGTAACCCTAATTTTAAGGAGATGATTGCACCTCAAACCCTAAAATCTAGGTCACGTCAAGTTGGATACTCTGATTCAGGCTGGGCAAGAGTGGATGGCAATAGGAGTTCTATCACGCATTAACGTACTTATATTGGTGGCGATCTTGTCACATGTAAAAGCAAGAAACAAACGAATTGCTAGGTTGAGTGTTGAGGTCAAGTATAAAGGCAGAACTCATGTGGTTGAAATCCTCTCTTAAATAGTTGGGGTTTTCAGTTACTAAGCAAATAGAGGGTGTTTTATGAGAACTAAGCTGCCATCACTATTGCCAATGCCAATCATGGTTTGAGAACTCGCCGAGATTTCAGTAGTATCTCAGAATTTTGAGATATCAAGATGAGATGAAGGTCAAAACTCTAGCTCACTCGAACTTGACCGGGATCTCAGATATCTTGCTGAGATGTCATTATATCTCGGTTTTTTGGACAGCTGTATGCCTCCAAGATTGAGTTCTCGAACCCTTTTATTAACATAATGTTTCAAAGAAGGTCCAAACACACTGAGGATGATCATCATTTTGTCAAAAATGCAATAAAGAAAATTTTGTTTTGACATTCGGTTAGTGTCTATTGCAGATCCGTTGAGACTTGAGAGACATGTTGAGTATGTTCAGTCCTGCTTTCTGTAAAAGTTGTTTCAAGCTGGACATGGGTGACTATGTGCTCCAGAAGTGAGGAGTGATTAGCACCACTTACGAGTGTTTAGGGTACTTTGTTATTATTTACAGTTTGTTTATACGTATGTTCTCTCTCACTCTCTCTCTCTCTCTCTCTCTCTCTCTCTCTCTCACACACACACACACACACACACCCCCACCCCCTTTCTGAAGTCTGAACTGATTTCTCTTCTTCAATATGATGTAGCCTCAATAGGATTGAGGACTGATAGCCAAGATCTAGCTAAGAACCAAGGGGTAAAAAGGGTTTGACAAATTGTTAGTGTTTGCTATGGCATAGCTCTTCAAATGTTATGGGATGAATTCTCTGGCTGAGGGAGGGTGTGCAGGGAATGGGTCAACAAAAGACTGCTCCAAGTTCGAAACAAATCTAGTGGTTTGACATATGTTTCTTAAGTCAACAGGGTTTAGGGAGATGGCAGGGCAACCAAGAAACAGGGTTGCTGTGGTATGATTCCTCCACAAGTTGGAGCTTACATCGGGAATGATAAATGAAGATGACACTCCAAATCTGGAACAGACGGAAGGATCCTCGTAGAACTAGGTTCTCGATTTTGGGGTTGCATAATCTACTTGAATTCAACAAGTGCTGATTTAGGTTTTGGACAACAGGAATGGACTCCAATTTTGATCAAATGTAGGCTTCAATAAGGGGAATCTAGGGCTGTAACTTGGACAACAACTGACAAAAAAAGAATGCAGAAATTAAGGAGTTGAAGGTTTCGGATAAGGTTTCGGATAAGGTTTCTTGTGATCAAGAAAACCTAAGGAAAAAAAAATAAAAAAAAGAGGGAAAGAAGGCGGTTGGGTTGTTGATCTCCTTTTTAGGTTGCAGTTCTCCAATGGCAGCAACTTGTACAGGAGGTCCATAAACAGAAGGCTGATTCCACAGCCAATACTGAAGTTATGAATTTAACCAATAACACCACTCCCCTCTTGGCTTTTATAAACCACGTACGCCATCAGCTCAGCAATCTAGGTTTTAAACACTAGAAGCATTCCTCACACAGAAAGACGCCAAATTGTACTCCGCAAAACTGATAAGTCCAATTATAACTTATACCCTCAAATAAGGCTTTGATTAGCGCATTACAAAGTCCTAAATAACAAATGAAAGCTAACTCTTATGACAACAAAATCCACCTTGAGTTAACCTACATACTAATTAAGTCAATTGACTTTTAAGTGACCACTACAACACGATAGGGCTGCAACTGGGCCGGGCTGGGCCGGGCTTTTGCAATCCCAAGCCCAGCCCTATATGGTATAATTTGAGCCCATTCCCGCCCTAGTTCAGGGCCAATGATTATTGTCCTTGGCCCAGCCCCGGCCGCCGCCCATTCCCGCCCTAATTGGCCCTAATTGGGCCGGGTCGGGATAGGTTGGCCCTAATTGGCCCTGATTAGCCCTAATTGGCCCTGTCCCTGGCCCTGATTGGCCCTGTCCCTGGCCCTAATTGGCCCTGTCCCTGATTGGCCCTATCTCTGGCCCTGATTGGCCCTGTCCCTGGCCCTGATTGGCCTTGTCCCTGGCCCAAATTGGCCCTGTCCCAGGCCCTAATTGGCCCTGTCCCTGGCCCTGATTGGCCCAGTCCCTAATTGGCCTAGGCCCTAATTGGCCCAGGCCCTAAATGGCCTTGTCCCTAGCTTTAATTGGCCATATCTTTGGTCGTAAATATCAAATGTAAGATAGGTAGTAATTAAAATACATATTAAAGTAATTAAATTCTTAAATTCCAAACTCAGTTCTGGAAAATAAAATAGTAAAGATGTCAACAAATAATCCAAAACTTATATTCAATATGTATTTAACTATTTATACCCATTTAGATTTTAGAGAAATAGAGAAATCCAAATTTCTAGGGTTTTTTAATTTGCTATTCGATGAAAATTATGGTTATTATATGTAAGCTCGAAGGGAAAAAGAAAAAGATTTATCTCAATTCTCAATTAATTTCTAACTTCTAAGACAATGGTCAAACTTCATTCCAAATTTCCAATTTGTCTTTCACTCAAGTTTATCTCTCTCTTTTATTCTGTTTTTTCCTTTGGTTTTTCTCCAGTAGCAAAGAGTTAAAATTATTCATGAAATAGAATAAGTAGAGAGAAGAATTGTAATTAAATTTAGGCATATTTGAAAGTCAAGTAAATTATAGAGAATGTCACACAAACTCTTTTTGTAAACTTAGAAACATCAGAGATTCAGAATTCAAAAGAAATCTGATAAATGAAAATTTTATCTTCAAAGTCAAGAACTTAAGCCGTAGGTAGGTATGTTTTCATTCACAACTGTTCAATAAATTGATATCTTTATTCAATACAAAAAAAATCATATTCAAAACCTTGTTAACAAGTAAATCAACGATAATTTAGTATTACAAAAAAAAGTATTTTTTTCATAGTTAAAGAAAATGATGTTTTAGTTACAAACATAGCTATATGTTTTTAATAAAAAATTTTGAAATATCACGATGGTGGAGTCCCTCCATTGTGCGCCGGAGGTCCGGGTCGAATCGCCTCTAAAAAGGGGTAAGGCTGCCGGAAGTCCCTTCCCGGCCCCCAGGGGGAGCCGGTTCCCTTTTGAAATATCACAGTAGATTTGTTAGATATTCATGATGAGAAGTTGGGGTATAGATTTGTTAGATATTAATTCCTTTTGTAATAGTTTTTATTATTTATAATATATTATCTCGCCTTAGTCAAAAAACAAAATCAATATTTTATTGAACTAAAAATGACTTTGTTGGAAAAATAAAAATTACCTTAAAATAATATAAAAAGTGAATTATTAGTCTAATATGATCAAAGTGACTAAATGTCAAAATCAAGATTCATATCAATGTTACTATAAAGATCAGGGTAAAAATCTAGTACTGTAGTACATGATCATCGTCAAATTAATATTAAGATTAGAGCCAAAATTAAGGTCAGGATCAGGGCCAAAATCAAATAGATGCTTATTACATTGGTAATGAGGTTATAATTTATTTTTATTAATTTTCTACAAAACATGATCATGTTTTTAAAATTTGACACGTGTCAAGTATCCACCCATATGTATTACAATTAATTCCTCTCCATGTGGGTGGAGGGTCCAGAGTCTTTAGACTCAAATCAAGGCCAGGATCAGGATTAGGGCTAATATCAGGGCCAAGATCAGGGCCAAAATTAGGGCAAGATCGGGGCCAAAAAATCAGGGCTAGGATCGGGGCCAAAATTGGGCCGGGTCGGGGCCAAGATCGAGGGCCAAAATCGGGGCCAAAATTAGGGCCTGGGTCAGGGCCAAAAATTAGGGACAGGCCGGGATGGGCTGGGCGGGCCAGAGAGTAATCCCAGGCCCGCCCTTGGCCCTAGTTCAGGGCCAGAATATTTTGGCCCTAACCCGCCCTTAGGGCCAAAATCTTTAGCCCAAGCCCTATTCGGGCTCAGGGCGGGCATAGGGCGGGTCAGGGCCGCCAGGGCCAAACTTGCACCCCTACAACACGACCTCTAAAATAAACTAATTAACCAAAAAAAAAAAAATTTACATTAAATCATGGCTGAACTGGTTCAATCTCTAAAAGAGAAACTAAAATAATTAATGGACCCACATTTGAACAGAACGTTGATACTCATATTTTAAGCTCAGGGTGGTCCATTACCAAATAAACCTTGCATCAAAGGGTCCAAACCCAAATGATGCAACCCAAGGCTTATTCCTATGGACAAGGGCCCAATTTAGTGCTGGATCTGCATAATGATCGCTACAGGTTGTAATTGAAACATCACAAGTTTCAGTCCTGCAACAGTTATATCAACCCACCTCCAGTCCTCTTTTAACCAAAGCTACACCGTTTACACTCCATTTTTCTACAACTTATCCTAAAGTCTTTGCCATAAAGTTAATATCCAAGATTGTTTTTTTTTTGGCAGCAAGTTTCTTATGACAGCGTTTTCCAACAGTACTATAGTGGACATTTTTCTTATTCAACATTAAATTTAATTCTAATTTCTGGGTATTTACACGCTTCCCCTTTAGTTTATAATGGATGTAAGATTAATTAAAAGCATATTTATTTGAAAGAAATAGCAAATAATATCAATTGCACACAATAGAGTAGCATTTTTGGTTTTCTGTTTTGGCATTTTTTGTATGTCCCTCGAATGTTTCTTTCCATAATATGAATTAAATAAAACCAGGATTTAAATCATATTTCAAGATTTTGCTTTTCACTAAGCACCTAAGAGTAGAAAGAATATGTACCTAAAAGGACATGTGATGTGCGTGTGTTTTGCATTAAGGGAATGGAATAAATACCATTTCCAAATAAGATTGGGGGGGTGCCCACTGTTTGAAATCCCACCCCCTATAAAGTAGGCAGGATTTGTCTTGTGGTTTGCAACATATACACCCCACAAAGTTGGTGCCCTTCTTTTTGTTGAAACCAAGGATCGGAATCTTGGTTTTTAGGCTGATTTCGACAAGGTCAAAAGTGAGATATGCTGGCTTTAAACAAAACTTTTGTCAAAACTTGGAATATTTTGACCCAAGTTTTGATAGAAGGTTTTGATCCTTATATGATATGTTTTTCATTCAATTTTTTGCCTCCTACCTATTTAAAGCATAATGAACACAACATAACTGGTATTGTGCTTTTGAAAAAAAAAATATTAACACATGAGAGGTTCTGAAAAATACAAACTTTGCAAAATCGAACAAACTGTATTGCATATATAAATTAATTGATAGAAAATTACAAGTACAAAAAAATACAATAACCAAAACGAGTTGAGTGCCTGGCTTCAATCACTGTATTCACCCTGTCTATAGTAGTAATCTGAATATTGGATGAAAGGTTCTATGACATCTTATGCCTAAAGTTGTCCAAGAACTAATTCACTGTGTTTCTATAGGTGGATCTGGATCATCAACATAATATAGAAATCTCATCCTAGGAAATATGTTATAAGGGAAAATACATTGTATGACACCCGCTCAAGCCATCAACAAAGCAAAAATAAAAGAAAATCAAAAGTTTTGGTCAAAACCTAATACTTTTTCTACTCCACCCAGGTCTCATCCTCTTTTTATTTATTTATTTTATTTTTAAAATTGGGGTTGAAAGTGCAAAATTACAGTCAAATCCCAAGATGTACCATGGGGTGACTGGGATATCCAAAATATTAACTCATAGGACATTTCATCTCAGATTCCCAACCACCCAAAGAGAAATAAAAAAGGAAAAAAAAAAAAAAAAAAGCAAAAAAATAGTAGTGAGATTTGGACTAGTTCTTAAACAGTAATTAATGAAAATTGACAGACCTACTTAAAATGTTCCCCTAGATAAGATTAACCCATTATGTGAAAGAGAGTTTGCTTTTCAATATTGCTGATCCAACACTTGTTTCTCTCAAATTCTTCTACTCTACTGCTTCCCAGTATGTATGGATGACCTCCTTTGATCCCAAGTGTATAGGTGAAGAACATTAATAAAATACTTAATATGTCATGTAACACTTATTTTTAGCAATTCCAGAAAATATGCACTACTTGACAATTGACATGCAAAGAATCTAGGAACATGGTACCTGATGTTGAATGTTAATAGAACCACCAAACAGCAAAATAGAGTAGGGAGAAACGATGCTGGTATCTCGTAGAAATACTCTGTTTGTTTCAACCTGAAGATTGTAATAAGATTATCATTTTCTTTATCAACAATCAATATAGAAAGTTCAAAGCTACATATAAAGAATGAGGTTGTTCTTGTATGAAACTTCACAACAAGGCAATATTATATCTCGCTAGGTGGTAGAGACCAAAAATATGGAAGTGAAACATAACTTACATCTATGTTAAACGAAATCTAATTTATTATTCTAGTTAAAAGACAAATTAATATTGACCAAAGTGGTATACCCAAACTTTTCACTGATAACTGTCAGCCCCATTACCCAATCAATTGGAGCATTGATAAAAGAGAGGTGATATGACATCATAGGAAGGAAAAAGGGAGTATGATCTTCAGTGGGCTCTTGCTGAGGCTTCAAATAGGAAAGAAAAGAAAGTTGTAATAACAATAGCAAGACCCATAAATCGCCAAAATGAATAAAAATGCCCACCCTATACAAAAGAGTACCATAGGCAAAACATACATCAAGAAAAGCAATGAAATCAATAGGAACAGCCATAGAATAGAGATTTTCAAATGCGAAACAGCGGGGGAACCCCCTATGATTATCCTGTGAGTGACACTTGCAACAGACTACAATAGAGGACGTAGCTATACTTGGTACATGATCATATTCATACCAATGGGATGACTATTGTTCAACATGAAAAGAAACATGAGGCATGCAAATTCAGCCACAGAAAGCTTGGAAGATGCAAGCATTATAAGGAAAACATTTGGTGGCTAGGGGCCACGTGAGGGAGTTCAAGCATGTTTGGAGGGAACAAAATGCAGATTTATGACTCGGGTACAGCTGGGTGAACCTCAAGTCCAACGGAAGCCTGCAGTTTACTGGTGAGCCGAAGGATCTAATTCAGAAGGATGTGGAGGGTCATGTCTACTAAAGATTGTAATTAGGTTTTCTTCCATATATGGGATAGTGGTTAGGAAGGAACAGCTTTCTTGGTTAGAATTCCCTCTCCATTTGGTTCTAGGAGATTGCCTATCCTACCGAGTACGGAGTACTCTTGTTGTATCTTATATGGATCGCCTTTTCGCCTTCGTCTTTGTGATAATTGTCATGGTGTCTAGGTGACCGAAGGTGTTGAAGAGTGCAAAACCAACGTGCTGAAGGTGCCCAACCAGGCCAACGTGCTTGGATGCCTAGATAACTATGGTAATTGCATCCTTCATCTATTTTCATATTCTTCATGTAAAATAAAATTTTCTGTCATCCATCAATAGCACAAAGACAAGCATGAGACCAACTTGTAAAAGTGGTTCATGATGAAGTTAACCAAAGGTGCTCTATGGACAGACAAAAGGGCTTTCCAGCTTCAAAGGCTAGCACAACAAACAACAACAAGAATAAGCCTTTTTCCAAACTAAATGGTGTCCGCTAAATGAATACTAGCCTTCCAATCAGCTTTATTTGAGGACATACTAGATACAAGGCCCAAGCTTTGCATATCCTTTCTCACCACTTCTCTTAAGGTTATTTTAGGTATGCTCCTAGTTCTTTTAATTTTTTCTATTTAGATTAAATCGTTACTCTGCATAGGGGCATTTAAAGGCCTCTTTTGAGCGTGCTCGTGCACCTCAATCGACTTTCACATATCTTATCATTTATAGGAGATACTCCTAGTCCAACTCTAATATGACCATTCCTTACCTTATCCATCCCAGTTTTGCCACCCATCTCAACATCCTCATTTCTGCTACATTGAGTATGCATTTGGTAATGGTCTTATTCGAGAATGCGTTCTTTCCAAGAATCATTGTTTAGCGTTCTCATCAAAGAACAATGGTCTGAGACTCTGACCACAATTTTGGCCATTTGATAAAATCTGTGCTGAGAATGTTTAAGAACGATTGTGGAACAAATTGGCGTTTGGCAAGTTCTATTCGTAAGAACGATTTTTATGACAAAAAACATCATTGATGCATATGTGAAATAAACCCAAAAAACAAAAGTTTTTCAAAGTCTAAAACACCCGATCATACTTTCATTTTTAAAATACAAAAATACAATGATCTATTTGATATATTTCAATCTCAAAGGATAACTTTTTCCCCTAAAAATGAATAAATTTCAAAGGATAACTAACAACCTGCTTGATTTAAAACAATTGACGTTTTCATACCCTTCTTTGTTTCCTTTAGATCTTCCAAGAAAACCGATGGAAATTCGCAGTTTCCATATCTATCAACCTCAGGGAAGACCATATCTGCATACTACTGACTAACTTAGTCCAAGACTCCACCCTCACACATGAGAGTGGTCAACGATTTCAGCTTCCAATGTTGGGTCTACTCAAATGATCATAAGTTACTTTCACAAGAGGACAGCAACAGTTTCTTCACCCTCTTCAATTCCTCCATTCTATAAGCATATCTCTGGATCATGCCACCCTCCCATGTAATTCCCTCAAGAATTTCTCATGGTCTTCAATTTTAATTGTTAAATCTTCTCCATACTCCATTTGGTTTGAATTTGACATGAGAGGGTGACAACAAGAAACCTTCAGGGTTCAGTTGTCTACGAAATTCCAGCCCACAAGTATCACTAGCATAGAGAACCAACCCATGTTTGCCCTTTGCATGCAATAACATTTTTTATTCGAATCTAAGTTCATCTTGTAAACTGCCTTACAAACCTTCCAAGCCCCTGTTCCAGTCTCCTTTCTATACTCTTGCTTTGTGCTAGCATACTTGTACAGCCACGTGTATAATAAACTCTCGTCTATGTTATTTCCAACAGCTGTAAACATTCTACATAAAATCTCTCTGATTCTCATTGAATACCAGTTTCAAAGTTTCAAGTTACTTTCCTGTGTTATTTTTTATGAGTTCATGTCTGTTTCATTTTTTGCTTTTTCTTCTAGTTTTTGTTGGCACTCTATCTTCTGCTCCTTCTCACCCTCCTATTTCAAACTTTCACTATTTTCCCAATGCAAAGCTCACTCAGACAAACTATATAAAGCTTTCTTGAGCAGATAGAATCAACAATTATAAGAACAAGAAAAAGCCCTTATGGAAGATTTACCAGCCAGAATCAGTCGTCAGCAGTGCTGAAGTAGCCCACTCACACCTGAGAGGGATTTGCGGCAATCTGAATAAAGCTTCAAGCCTTAATTCAGTTTATTTTATTTTATTTTATTTTATTAATTATTATTATAATTATTATTCGCTAAACTAATTATGACCACTTAAAGCAATCCTAACAAACTACTGTTGGTGGTAGCTTTGATCGGAAGGGAAAACAGTGAGAGTCTTCACTTTCATCTGCAGAAGCCGGCGACAAATGGAATGCAAGTTGTGGAGGTGGTGCACCAGCTGCTGAAGCACCTCTTGCTTAGGAGAAGAAAGAAGAGAGAGAGGACAGCGATGACAATATGGGGTTCTCACTATTCAATTAGTAGCTTTGTGTTTGTTTTATTTATAATGTCATGAAACAAGGTTTATGTGGTAAGCTGTTTTTTGTGTCATTTCTCTAAGGATGCAAATTTTGTTTATGAAAAAAAGAAAGCAAGTTGCTGCAAATCAACTGATTTATAACAATGAGAATCAATTAACCAATATACCTGGTTCAAAATCTGCTGAAAAAAAGAGCATGAAAGAGAGCAGAGATCATGAAGACTGGATTTCAGAGGGGAGAGAGAGAGAGAGAGAGTATTTCAATCCCAGAAAGCAAGGTGAAACAGGCCTTGGCAAGAAGACGTTTCTTTTATTTTTATTTTTAAGTATGAAGGCGGCAAGGAGTTAGATGTTGTGTGTGAAAGAAATTTGGGTCGTGTCTCCCTCTTTATGCTTAACTTTGAGATGTGCTTTTTGTTTTTGAGAACGATGACACAAGTCAAAGTTGTTTCGCAAAAAACTCTCTAAGACAAGAAAATTGGACCGGTTTGTTTCCTAAAAATGATAGAACAACCCATTTTACCAAACTTTGGCATCTTGAGAACGATGGTACGCTATAAACTATTCCTTGGCCTGTTACCAAACACGCCTTGAGTTTATCCATATGAAGCTTCTTAGCAGCCCTACACCGTACATCATTTGGTCTCTCACGAGCACTATCTACCACAAAAAGGCTGTTATCTCTCAGGAGCACCCAACACTCAAATCCCAAAATTTTTGGATATTTCACCTGAGCTAAGACAAGATGATACTTCAAATGAAAATGCGGTATCTTGAAACATGTGGTACCAAGCGAAACTCATAGGAAAAGTACAATATTTTGGCAAAGTTTTGTTCTCATAGACTGAAACTGCCATTCAAAATGGGATCTAATACCATCTTTCTGCAGTAGATGTACAGGGAAAGGAGTGGTTTGTGACATTGCCAATGATAGCGGTTGAAGCTAATTTTGTGACATTGCTACTCAACAAGCTTAAATTATCTGCTCTGGACAGTTTTAATAGGAGAAACTCTTGAGAGTCTGGTGGGGTTGAGCTCATCCAATCTGTGCTCCAATCTTCTTATCTTTATTGGTGTGGCATTTTCCCGATCCCTAAAGCCATCTCATCTGCTATGGAATCTCCTTCTATGCCTTTCTCTGGAAGGGCCAGGATTCTTCTTGATTCCTTCGTCCCATAAGCTGGTCCAAGGTGTGTCGGCCCAAATCTGAGGGAGGCCTAGGAATCCGTAGGATTCAAGATGTTAACGCCGCTGCTTTGCTCAAACTCATTTGGAAAATCATCACCAAGGATGATTCTATTTGGGTCAATTGGGTCCACTCATACCTTCTCAAATCCAACTCTTTCTGGATTGCCTCTATCCCCCCTAACCCCTCTTGGACTTGGAGGAAGCTCCTCCTTCTCCATCTCGGAGCTCTTTCGGCCATCACCACCCACATCTCCTCTGGCTCCTCCACTTCTTTCTAGCAAGATCCGTGGCATCCTCCTCTCTCTTTCCCGCCCCCGCACAATCTATGAAACCCAAATTCCCAAATCCACCTTGCTTTCGGAGTTTATCTCCAATGGTTCTTGGGTCCCTCCCCCGCACCATAGTCTCACACAAGTTTGGAATTCCCTCCCCCCTATTTACCCCCTCCCTCATGATACTGTTATTTGGTCTCCCACTACCAAATCCTTTACTACGGTTTCAGCCTGGAACCTCCTTCACTCCCCCTCCCCAGCCCCTCCATAGCCTCCTCTGGTATGGTTTAAAGTTCATATTCCTCGTCATTCCCTCACCCTCTGGAGAGCCCTAAACCTAGCCCTACCAACCCAGTCTTTCCTTATTTCCCGCCAAATCCCAGTGAACCCAAATTGTATCCTTTGTTGGAATGGTATTGAGGACACTGAGCATTTGTTCTTTACTTGCTCTTTATCTAGTGCCCTGTGGAGAAAAAGGCCTTAGTAACATTTGGCCCCGTTCCCGTCGGTCATTTGGGTTTACCCGTGACTGGTCTTGGATTCCTGAGCAAATTCGCAGTACCTCTATTTGTGATCATATTGGTAAGCTAGTCTTCGGTGCCACAGTCCACCATCTATGGTGGGAGCGTAATCTCAGGCGTTGGAACTCCAAATCCCGCACTATCGATACCATCTGGAATGCTATTTATTTTGATGTTTCAGCTAGGATTTCATCCTCTCCCCTCCCCCGGTTGTTGATTCCCCAAGGAACAGGCTCATTGTTGTCTCCTGGGGGCTCAACTCCCAAATCTCCCATTCTAGCTGACTTTTGCCCGTGACTTTTTGTATTTTGTTTTCGTCTCTTTAATAGATTATTTATTCATCCAAAAAAAAAAAAAAACTCTTGAGAGTCAGTTCATTAGCAAGGAGAGAGCCTAACAGGCTGGAAACGATCTTCCAGCGCTCCTCCATCTGTGGCCTTATCAGAAAATTAGCCTTTGCTGCCACTATCAATTACATTGGATGGAGAAAAAAACTCAGGAAATGGGCCTTCAACTCCAGACCACCATCAAATTCGTGACTTTCTCCTTTGATGTAAGAGAAAAATGCTCCTCTATAGCTGCTTCTTGTGATGATTCCCCCAGGAATAGGGATATTTTAGCCTTCTGGGGCATCTCACCCCCCTTCCCTCCTCCCTGTCGTGCTCCTCCTTTCTAAAGCTTTTCTTCCTTTAACTGAATTATTCATTTACCACTCCCCCCCAACCCAAAAAATAAAAAAGTAGTGTAAACAACAGTGCAGATGAAGAGATGGTGCACTATGTGTTTTGCATTTTTTACATCATACATAAACATTGTTAAGTTCCAGCTTCACTATAGGATGGTTGCACTTATTCAAACAGTAAATGTATGAAATGCCAAATGATTAATCTGTTGAGGCTGTGCTTATGCAAACCTTTTCAAGGAAGACAAGAAATGGATATTGAAAAGTTTTTGCATTAGAATTGATAGAAGATGGGTGTATCCGAACTTCTCTTCTCCCATCATACCACGATGGACGAGGTTTTGCAAGACTGCCAGAGGGCTTCAAGTTGCTAACAAGTGCTGCAACAATGATGCCTTCTTCCATTGCAGCTACATTGGGATAAAGACCTGCACATAATATTGACTGCAACAATCTCTTCAGCATTATTCTCAGGCAAGTAAACAGATAGTAATGAGTATATAGCTTAACATCTACCCAAGATCTATTTCACCATGGTAATAGTACCATTTAGTAACTTGCAACTAAATAACATGAGACAGTTAAATAATGGTTTATGAGATATATGAATCTAGTTTGTGAGCTATGTTAAATTTGTCAGAACTGAACCACCACTGCAATTATAGAAGAGCAGAAAGGCTGTCCATATGGCTAGACTGCTTTAGTCTAACAATTAGGGCACTATGTTTATTTACATGCTGGACGTTGTTGTCACTGAATCAGTGATCCAAGAAGTAGTAATCCGTTTCATAAACCCAAAAGCTAGTTGATGCAGGATTTCTGTGAACTGACTGGATTTACCCTACAACTTCTTAGACCACCCCTTTGGTCACGGTATGACTTTCTTTACTAATATAAACTTTGCCTACTTGCTGTGGTAACTAAGACAATAACCTTAGTGGCAACTATGGACAGTACAAAAGTTAAAAACAACCCATGGACTGGAAAACTATCATTATAAAATATCTCAACACTCCACCTCAAGCCAAATCATACATTTCATAGGCTTGTATTGGCGTTAAGTGTAACCACTAATCTGTTCATGTTTTTCTACTCGCTGTACCCTGAGTTTGACATAGAAAATCTTTAATGTATACACACATATAAAAGGATAAAAGTTACCATACTTAAGAGTAAATACATGGTTTACCTTCACAATGGAAGAATGATGTGAATACATGTTAAAAGGCTGTGACATATCATCCAGCCAGCGGTCAAGTTTGTCTTTCATTTTTTCATTAGTCTGATCCACGGAAACAAACCTCATCAGAATACCAAATGAAACATTAGGGAGGAGTCAAAATAGGATAGAGAAATTTTGAAGTTCAGAAATACAGATGACCATAGCAGAAACAGAGTCATTAGATGAAAATCTGAAATACATGAATCCTTGTTTCAAACACTCAGAGATACCACCGGGAGGTCTCAGGTTCCAAACATAAGTCCTCCACAAACAAATAAGTCCTACACTGTGCTTATCCCTATTGTCAGCACAACTAGAAGTAAAGAGTAAACAAGAGGACAACTTTACCTTAGATTGAATTGTTAATGGGACCGGTAAATGTGAAAGTGTTATTAAGGAACCAAATCAACATTCCTCTAGAACAGTCAAAATATCCAGAACTAAGGTAAGATACACTTATATTGACTAGTCTATCTCCAGAGAAGATTAATTAACTGCTAATAGGTACCAGAAATTTTAGAAGGTACTTGATAACTATTTTTTTTATTTGCAAACCAGTAAATGACCAACTCGAAAGAAGACCTTCACCAAAAGACAAATTTTGCAATTTATTGGACCTCATTCTAGATACTAATAACCTAAGCCTTATCCCAACCAAAGGAAATGGGCTACAAGAATACTCTTTTTGCCATTCTGTCTATTGAAAGTTGTTAGGAATGTGACATAACCAGGGGCACCGCCCCCTCCAGAGGAGCCCCAAGAGCTTAGACAAAAGAAAGAACAGCAGCCCAAAATCATGTGGCCAGAAGGCCAAACCTCATGGGGGGCAATTTGGTCGTTAACCACCCCTTCAGTCATGTCTGGTCATGTTAAGTTCATCTTAATTATAAGGAGTCGAAATCTACTTTTTGTTTTGAGTTCAGGTCCTTGGTTAGCAAGTTATGACAGAGTCCTTTTCCAATTAGGAGTCCTAGTTGGAATCCTATTTTCAAGTTGGATTTTATTCTTAAAGTAGGATGTTTAATTTTACAGCTTTATTTGTTTTTTTTTTTTTTGGGTGAATAAATAATATATTAAAAGCAATAGGCAACACAACAAGAGAAGATTACAAAGGGACTAAAAGAAAAAGGAAGCGGGGGGGGGGGGAGGAGCAAGAAGCTCAAGAGGGGGAGATGAGAGAGCAGCTAAGGCCCCAGAAACTAACAATTAACCTATTTCTGGGGGTGTCGGCAACAGGGGGATGGGGGAGGGATAGCAATCTAGAAGAAACATCAAAGTAGATGGCTTTCCAAGTCAAGTGTAAGGAACGAGATTTGGGAGTCCATCTTCTAAGGTTGCGCTCCCACCAAATGTGATGGATGGCGGCACTGAAGACTAGCTTGCCAAGGTGATCGTAAATGGAGTGACCGGCGAAGTTCCTTGAGATCTGGGACCAATCACAAATAAACCCGTGTGAGCGTCTCGAGCGGGGCCAAATGGATGCAAGGACTCTATCCCAAAGGGGACAGAAGAAGGGACAAGAGAAGAAAAGGTGGTCAATGCCCCTGAACCACTCCAGAAAAGGGTACAACTAGGGTTTGCGGGGACCAAGAAGGGTGAAGAGAATGCCCAACGGATGCCAAGGGTCTAGCCGAAACCAAGTGAGACTTGGATAGATATGGCGGAGAGAGCACAGGACCGAAGGAGAAGTATCTTCCTCCAAATTCAAGAAGGATTAGGGGGGCAAGAAGCAATCCAAATAGAGTCCTATTTGAGAATGTAAGAATAGACCCAGGAGACCCAGATGGAGTCATGCTTGGTAAAAATGTTCCAAATGAGCTTGAGGAGGCAAACCAAGTTAACGTCAAGGATGCGAGGGATGCCAAGGCCACCCTTAACTTTGGGACGACAGACCACCGCCTAGGAGATGGGATGAAGGAATCTGGAAGCTTCTTGGCCTTTCTAGAGGAAAGCACAAAGAGGGACTCCATAGACTGGATAATGGATTTGGGGAAAGAAAAGATACCACTCCAATAAAGATAAGAAGATTGGAGGATAGATTGAATGAGCACCACTCTCCCAGCAAAGGATAAAGCTTTCCTTTCCAGAGTTGAAGCTTTTTCCTAATATGATCAAGCATAGGGGAGTAGTGGTGGCGGGTGAGCCTTCTGGGGATGAGAGGGAGACCAAGGTAGGTCACAGGGAAGGAGCTAGGACTGAACCCTGAGAGCTGCAGAAGAGAGGCTCGGGTAGAATCCAAGACATCGGAGAGAGAGTGTGGATTTGTTGAGTTTGACACGGAGGCCGAAAAGATATTCAAAGGAGGAGAGGGAGGAAAGAATGGTGGAGATGGATTGATGGTCAGCTTTGGAGAGGATTTAGGAGCACAACTTTATTTGTTTAGGAGTTCTTTAATAGAATTCCTTTTCTAAGTTGTTTGAGTAGAGCCTTTAGTGTGAGAAGGAATTCCAATCCAAATAGAATTCCCTGTTGAGTCCTAGTCCAAGTAGTCATCTTTACTCTGTTGAGTCTTATCATAATATCCTTCATTGTAAAAGGCTATAAATATAGCCCTACACACATGTAGTGGGACATTTTTTTATGAATGTTGAATAATGCATGCATTTAAGGAAGACTTTGGGAGTTGTGGGTTCCTAGGAGGAAGCCCACAGCCTTCATGTTTTGAAGTTTCTGCAAGTCCAGCTTTGTCTACAACAGTCCCTTCCATCATCATGTAAGTACATTCCCAAACCCCCCCCCCCACAAATTCCTTTCCCCTCCCTTGTGAAAACCCCTTTCTCTTCCTTGCGGCAACATCAGCCCCCATCCCCAACATTAAAGCCCTAGGTTCCCCTGCCCTTCCAACCCATTCACTTCCATTTTGAATTGCATAGCTCCCCTCCCTTCAACAGTTCCTTCACTAAATTCTCAAAAAACCTGCACTTCACCTTCAAACTCCAAAACCTAGAACCCGGGAACCAATAAGACATCATATCTCCCGAACCACCTCTCCAAACCCTAGCCCCCCCCCCCCCCCCCAAAAAAAAAAAAAAACCACCATATCTCGGTTTCTTGGCTGGCCGAAACTGGCATCGAAACAAAGAATACAATCCTTGGTTGCTAGTTATTTTATCTTCATCGTTATGGTTGCCATCCTGCATCCAAATCACCTCTATCAAAGTGGTGATTCAAATGATTTTCTCTGTGCACAGGTCATTATGGAATAGATGAATGCAACAAGAAAGATTAATTTTTGCCTTCTCCTTCACCATCAGCACACTCAAGGGACCATAAAGAAAAGATATATGAGAATGATAAACTACTGCCTTGGTGATGGCTGCTAATGGCGTGTTTCAACTACAACAAGTGTGTACAGGATGATCTAAAGGAGCGTCATTCTTGAAACAGAAGTGTGTCAAGAGCATATGATCTTTGTGAAAACTAATTCCCCTTCAAGCAGAAGGGTAAGTCTATTTGTGATTGCCATAATCCACTCAGGGGAATTTGCCAGGAACTTAATGTTAACTGTCCCTCTAAAAGTTTAAACTGACATTGAAGTTCTTAAATCATGGATGATGCCTAAAGTATCAAGATGCATTCATAGAAAAATTTAGAACCTGAGAACTCTTCAGGAGATTGATTAAGCCAATGTCTGCCAACAAGTTTCCAAACTGAATGCGCATGTCCCTAGCAGATCAGCATGCCAGTAAAATTGAATGACAACAAAGTCCAGTCAATTATCAAATTAACTAGACAATTTACATTAAAAAAAATGTGTATCATTGTTAAGCAAACTGTGTGAGTGCGACAAACTGAATACTCTTTTAAGTCAAAAACAAAAACACAAGAAGAGGGCTCTCCTAGAAAATTAAGAATCAAAATCCTCGATGGAAATGATAGTTTAATAGAACAATAATTAATCTAACACAGGCACATGAGAGAAGAAAGAAACAGTAACTAGAACTAAAAGAAAAAGATTAAATCATATCCAACTTCTAACCATATCCACAAAATTCATGAAGCTACATCAGCCCATGTAGAAGACCAAAATCAAATAAAAGAAAACCTGCCCTGGAAAAATAGCACCATTGGCAAAGAAACTCAATGGATGTGGGCCTATGTGGCTATGCTAGGGTGTGGTTGGCATTTGTAGATTGGTCATAAGGATTTTAGGCCTGGACCAATATAAATTACTGGCGTACAGTGGAGCAGGTCAGAGGCCCAGCAGACCATGTCCACATGTAACCGTTAAGATTCTTTAAAGGAGGAATCCAACAAAGCAATAGTTTGTCAACAAAGAAACCACCAATATTAAACAGAGGCTGGGATGGAACTATGACAAATAGAATCTAGAAGAATGTTCCACAATACGTCCTTAGAACAGGAAACAAACCTTATCACATATAAAACTGAACTGCTTAGGAAAAAGGAACTGCAAAAGTTCTGTGCAGCCTTTGATCCTTTCTGCAAGGAAAAAATATACGTTGGAGTATACAATTCTTTTTATTTTTAAGAAAAAGGAAGCATTATTGCTTATGGCAGAGAATTGTCACCTCCCGCAGAATCTTAGCCCATTTCTTGTACGCAACAGCCATTATAACGTGGTCAGATTGCCGATCGGTGTTGTTTGAATCACTTTCTCCATCTAGCTTTTCAGACAATAGGGCAAGTTTTGCTCTTTCTACATTTTGTTTCTAGAATAAGAACAGTTTAATATTAATCCAAACCATAACTTCCTAAAACATAATCTAAGAATGGTAAAATAAAAATTTAGCTTAAAATATGGACCTCATCTTTCGGAAATATGAAGGGTGACTTGTGACTCAAACATGCAGAGATGGAGAGAATTGGAGATAAGCAGCCAAATATGCAACCATATAACATCATCTGCAGTTCAGAAGAAGAGATTACAGTTTATAGATGAAGGTCAGAGAAAGCAAAAGGTAAGTCATATTTTACGCTAAAGAATTCATGATCCAAAATGCAAAGCCAATTGGCAGGAAGAAAATAAATGATGCTAACAATGATAGATAGTTTCAAGCAGATTTTTATAAACTCCCCCCCCCCTCCTATTTTTCTAATTTCTAGGATATCTAGAAAGGGTTGTTTAAAATTGCTTTTCTGTACATTATTCCTTTTTAATACATGAAACTTACCCGTCAAAAACAAAAAAAAAAGAAGATAAGAAAAATTACAAAGAACACGTGCACTCAAAGACAAACACTGGCCACCTCAAACCAAGGGCACGACTAACAAAAATATGAACTCCAAATGAATTAAATGTAATGGTGTAGACCTTTCCGATTAAAACATCAACTGGAAGTTTCGCCAAATGGTATCCAAGGGGCGTCAAAGCTTCATCCCCTTCAAGTGCACCAACCTGAATTACATCCCAACAGCACATTACATGAATCCAAGTAACTGAAAGTAGACATGACAGTTGTAACAGAAGAAATTTACGAGGAACTATAAGATTATGTTATGAAATCTGTAAGATCAGAAAAGTAGTAGAAATGAAATAAAAAGATGTATTACAAATATCTCAAGATTACAAATTGAACAAGGCCAATCTGTCATTTCTCTGATGCACTATAACAGTCAATCTGTCATTTCTTTGATGCACTATAACAGTCTATGAAGTGTCAACAGTAGTCAGTTATGTAAAATAAACGTGAATGAAAAAAGATATTCCTGATATCAATAAGGGTCGAGATATGGATAGATTGTTCGTAAGAGCTTCTCTGCTTTTGACACTTGACAGCCCCTAACCCCCCCCCCAACCCCCTCAAAAAAAAAAAAAAAGAACCCAAAAAATGATGCCCATCTGATACACCTGCAAGAGAGCAAGGCTCCTCAGTACTACAATGAAAAATTATTATTATTCATTACTATTTCTTACCTAGGTTTCCCATTTTCACCTGGTCAAAACTTGAGTTTCCCTCAAATTTTTTTCTATGATCTCAACAGAACACAAAACAAGCACAGAACCTACTAATTTATTATGTACAATTTTGAAAAATCAAATCAGTAACTGCTGCAACTATTTGAAACATTTGTCATTTAGTACTATGTATCCAAAATAAAAAATAAAAAAGAGGAAACCAAAATTGATAACTGTGTTCATTTGCTTAATCTTAACTATTCTGGATCCACAAATCCACAACATAAATCATTTTCTGAAATGATACTACTAAATTTGTACCTCATACAATGTTGCAATTGCTGAAGACATTGCTTCTTCTCGTGGAGGTTCGATAGCCTGGAATCGGAATGAAATTATTTAAAATTTGATGATAGTATAGAATCTTGGTTATGTTTTCAATATACATTTAACGTTAAAATAAATAATAAATAGTGACTAAGTCAATGGGATGCCTTAATTCTGTTAGTAAATTTACTCACCTTAAGTAAAAATGGCTTTATGTCACCAAGGGAGAGCGACTTTATTTGTAAAGACAACTCTACTAATGGCATTCGCAGCATCTCAGGCACCTTGGCATCGAAAAACATGTAATAAGTGAAATGCAAATCATAAATCTCAAAGGTGAAATGTCAGATTAGGAGACATGAGTATGCCTTAAACCCATCTTAACTACAAAGCTTATGTATTGGAGAAAATACCTGATACGGGCGCAAAAGCTTTTCAAACCTGTTGCACGTGTACAAGCAAAAGCAAATTCCAGGTTTTACACGTCCAGCTCTTCCACGCCGTTGCCTTGCATTTGCCCGAGATATCCAATCTTCAACCATGCTAGATAATTTCTAATGGGACAAAGTAAAGGCATTCAGATTCTAGCATTAACAGCACGGTACAAATGATTTATATTGAAGTGTAGCATGAGGGGGAGTGTCTTTATTGTTGAGTCCCGGGATTCGTCTTAAAACCTGTATACTGCCAGCAATAACAATTAAATTACTTCTGTTTGTTACTCTTTGGGGCTAGGGTTGTTCTAATCTATTGTTACATGCAGTTGAGTTCATAAGAATGTACTGATTTGCAAGTCTGAAACCAGTGCCTTTTTGGGCTACACTCGTGATGCTCCCTAAGGTTAAGATAGTTGTTCCTAGCTTTACATTAATTAGTGGAGGCATGCACGAATAAATTGTGGCAATATATTTACTGCCTTCAGACTATGCAGATTGATCAAAAAACCTGATTTCCTTGCCAGTACTCCTATGCCTTTCCTCCAATTAATCTTCCTATCATTCCTAGTACTTACAAATTAATATGGATGTATGTTAGAACAGGGATTGCGTTGTGCAACAAAGAACATCAAGAAAAAGGGTAAGACATCATTTTCATATTACTCTCATTAATAGCATAAATGATCATTGTGTATTTGTTCACATGGGAAGGTACCAATGAATTGGCATCACTTTAAGGAGTTATTGTGACATATTGTTAGGCAATGATAATACAGTCCTTTTGAGTGAGAAAACTTGTTGAATATCTATCAATTTGCACACCATATCACCTTGATCAATACAAAAATAAAAAATACAGACTGACTTGAACATTTTCTGCATGGAATGTTCCAATGATGCTAATAAGATAAACACAAGACAAAAGATTAACCCTGTTTTCACAATTTCAAATAAAGCTTTAAAGATAACTGAAGCAATTGTTAGACTAATTTTATTGAAGAAGCACTTGCTAGTAAGGTATCATCCATTTTATATTTTCAGATAGACCTGGATATCATAAGTCGGACTCTTTTAGTCAATGCAGTATCACTCTTAAAGAAACCACTGAAAAAAGGGAACTGGGGCCATCAGAATTCCAACTTGCAGTAACTTGCACAAAAATAGGGTGCGGCTTGTGCCTTATAGGTCTAATAAGAAAATAGTATTTCAGGTATACCAAAAAAAAGTCATGCAACATACAACGGAATGAAGGATCAAACAACAATAATATATCATCACATAATATTGCACCTCTGCTGTAGAAATCAGAAAAATTTTGTTATGTCAAAAAAGAATATCATATTCTGTAGCAAGAGTCTGTATTCTTTGACATACAAATATGGAGAGAAGTGATATAACCCAAGGGCAGAGGCCAGTCCTCAGGAACCTCTTCCAGGGAACCAGCGGTAATTTAGGGTTTAAACCCTGCCGTTCTAGGTCAACCTGTAGGTAATCTCAGTGTACAGCAGTTGATAACACTTCGATACACACTGCAGTTTAGGGCGTTTAACTAAATTAGGGTTTGATATCCTGCAACTAAGTCTTCTGATACAGGCAGCAGCAAATAAAGGTGGACAGCAGCTTGTTTTGATAAATTATGCACTGCAGTTGTGACTTGTGAGTGAATGCCTTTAAACTCTTGCAGCTAGGGTTTAGAGGGATCTAGGGTTAATTTAGGAATACCAAGATTCAGCTGGACTGACTTAAGGTTAGAGTTTGAAGTAAATAATTCTGGCTTTATCAGATTTCAATTTCAGAATTTTCCCAAAGCAAGGGTTTATGGAGGATCGGGGTTTCTATGGTTTAGGGCTGCTACTAGGGTTGTGGGAAATGTGACACAGGTTCTGCCAGGCTTATAGAATCAGTTTTTGAGTACTTTAACTTAAGTTTCAGTCCTAGGGTTAGGGGTTATTGGAGAAGATGAGTGAAGGGACTTCTAGGGCTTAGGGTTATGAAGCTATGGTTCAGTCAACGGATCTGTAATTTCAGACGTAAATTTCCCAAGCTAGGGTTTCTGGAATTAAGTTTCCTAATTTTCCAGGATTTCCAAGGGTTGGCTAGGATTAGTATAGTGAGTCAAAGGTCAAAGGTAGTCTCTCTTTTTCTTTTTCTTTTTCTTTTTCTTTTTTGTTGGGGGCGGGGGGGAGGAAAGGGTAGGTGATGCCACAAGGATATGAGATTCGGTGGGTGGTTGTGGAGATCTAGAAGAAATAGGGCTTTGGATAGGGGAAGAGGTGCCGCAAGAAGAAAGAGAGGAAAGGGAGGGGTTCTAGGCCTGTGAAAGGGAGGGCAGAGGGAATTAGGGTAGGGTAGGAGGAGGTTGGGGATGGACTTACTCAACGAAGGAAGGGATTGTAGACAATTGCAGAAACTGATGCTCTTCAATGGTTGCTGAAAGCTTCTAGAGGAAAGGAGAAAGCTGGAACTGCAGAAACTTCAAAACACCCAGGCCGTGGGCTCTCTCCTCGGAACCCACGACTCCCAGGTCTTCCTTCAATATATTCTTTATTAAATAACTAACCATCAACTAATTTGTTTACACAGCGGTGGCTCTGTTTATAGCCTTACAACTGAAGGAAATCATACTAGGACTGAACAAATAAAAGAAGACTACTTGGAAAAGAACTCAACAAGGAATGCTATTTGGACTGGAATTCCTTGTCACACTAACACTCAACTCAAACTACTAGACGAGGAATTCTAATTAAGAGCTCCTAACAAATAAAGACCTGCAAAATCAAACTTCCTACTTTACGAAGGAATCCAACTTGAAAATAGGATTCCAACTAGGACACCCAATGGGACAAGGACTGTATCATAACTTGCTAAACAAGGACTCAAACTCAAAATAAAATGCAGATATGGACTCCTTGTAGAAAGTGGAGTGCAACTAAGGAGATCCTTCTCTAACTGGGACTCCTAACCTGACAAGGACTCTTCCGTAACTAATCAAAGACTACCTCAAATTCAGAAATAAAAGTAGATACCAGCTCCTAAAAGTACTCTGCATCCAATAAGACCCAAGAGAGGTGGTAAAATGACCAATTTGCCACTGGTCAGATTCTGCCTTCCTGAAGGGCGACAGGATAAAAGGGCAGGGTCCTCTTCCCCTGCTGTTACCATCATGGGGAAGGCAAACTCTCCCAGTATATATATGAATTATTTCAATTAAAAGGCATTCCTGTACATGCATCATTTCCCTTGGATCTTTGAATATAAAAGGAAAATTATTACATGTTAGTTTCAATTTACTTTGTGAGAATCTACCCTCTCATAAGCAACATTTTAAACTCAGAAAGGAAATGGTCCAAACCTTCTGTGGATTATAACGATTCTCTTTGTGTTTTCCACAGTCAACCACATATACTACATCATCTATTGTTATACTGGTCTCTGCAATGTCTGTGGCTACAATAACCTGGAATATGGAGCCATAAAAAGAGGAGAAAAAAATTATATTCATTGACATAAGTGATCAAAAAATGTTATAATTGAACAATATGTTGGCAGCCAATTTATCATTTATTCCCAGTTAAAGATGAATTAACCAATCCAGCTGAAGGAGTTACCTTCCGTATATTTTCAGGTGGGGATAGAAACACCTTTCTTTGATCAGTTGATGCCACGGAAGAGTGTAGTGGAAGAAGCCAGTCAGACGACTGGCCACTAAAGCGGTATGAAGCAAAGAGTTTGTCAAGTAACCTGTAAATTTCTGAAATTCCCTAAAAACAAGGCATTTATAGTAACTAAGCCTTCAGTATCTATTAAAACAAAGTTAAATTTATGCACACTGACAATAGAATAAAATTAAAATTCAACATAAACCACCAGCAAGGGTCTTACAGGCAAAAATACAAGTATTGCACCAGCAGGATAATGTTCATCAATATGGCATACCAAGTCTTCTAGAAGGTCATAATCAATTACATCTTCATTCAAATTTTTCTGCAGAAAAATTGTTAGACACCATCATCACATGTGATGATACCAAAGGAAAAATAAACGTTGGATCAAAATATCACTTACTAGGTTATTGCGAGTCCGTTCACTATACAATTGATAAGAACTTGGGTCATAATATGGATTGACATAATCTTCAGAGAGTAAAGAATCATCTCCCCAAGCAGAGAGCACAAGGTTTTTCTTCCCCCTGTGGTTGTTGACAGCATTGCTTCTATACTGTCACCAAACAATGTACATGATTTAGAGAATAGCATATAATAATGATTCATTGAGCAACTAAATAAAAAAAGACAATAAAGTAGCAATCTGTTATTCTATGCTTTAACAAAGAAAGCATAATAAATATGACATTGAATAGAAATAGGTACACTGTCATACTTCACATAGAAGTGTGTACTCTGATGCATTGTTTAAGATTATTTTGAGACATTTTCAGCTGCTACTTAATTAAATTCTGTTTGTCTGCCAATTTCCTGGCTGTTAAACCAGGACACTCAAATAAGAGGAGGGGGAAGGGGAGCTACTTGAGGTGTTTATGGAGCAAACACTCAGTATGTTGCTTAGGAGTTAAGAGGAGAGTGCCCGTAATGAAGCGAACTCGATAAAGTAATTATGGTTTGAGGCTTCTCCAAGAGCCTGCTGGTATGATAAACTTAGTGTGGTTACTACTCAGGATTTACAAAATGTTACTCAAATGATTCAGCACTTGTTTCATGTTGTAATTCTATAGCAGTAGTGATGCTTGTATATATTGATGGTATTATTATTTGTTGTAATGATTCTTCAAGGATTGATGAAATTAAATCATATTTAAGATAAAATTCTTCGATGAAAGACTCGCATCTTATGGAATGTCCTCGGGAACAAAGTTATGAGTGGCATAGTTACAAAGGTGACAAGGTGACCAAGGCGGCATGGTGGGAGATCTCGCCGAGATCGCCATGGAGGTGCCAAAGCATTGAGGGGACCAAGGAGCCCAAGTGTTATTTTGTCCGATCCCTCTTTTCAGACATCATTTGGAATCAATAAATAAAATGCTAAAATAGAAGGCAAGGGTAATGCAATTATGGATCCCACACTCTCAGTAGAGAGGAAATGCAGGAAGCAATCGACTGACTTAACAATCTACCAGTGCTCTTGGGTGTGGGGAAGAGGCTGAGACGGTCTGATACGGAAAGGGGGGGAGGGTTCCCAGATATTGTGCGAGGAAGAAAAGGGGGTGGAGGAAGGCAGCGGGAGAGAGACGCGGCGGGGGAAAGGGGGTGGGGGTTGCTGGACTTGTTTACTCCTGTATCTCTTGAAGAAGGTTGCTTGATTGCTTTTAAGTGCCGGAATGTGGAAGAAGAAACTGAAATTGACAAGATACATGCTGATCCTTGAACAAATTCTTCTCAACCATGGCCCCTCCACTAGGAAAACATGATCCTCAAACACAGCCAATTTTATTCAATAAACAGAACTGAAACTTACAAGAAATAATAGGCTTATTTATAGCCTACTAAAAAGACTCTAGGACTAAAATGCGATCCCTAAATAGATGAGGATCCCATCACTTAATATGGACTCTTGATTTGGAATCTAAACAACTAAAGATACATGACTTTAAGTTATCTCAAACTCTATTAAGCACATGCGTTAATTCAATTTTAATTAAAATTCTGATGGCCATGTGCTAGAATTTAAGATCACCAAGGATTGACTCAAGACAACTCTTCAAACCAACTCAAACACAACTTCAATTTAAGGAATAGAACTCAAATAGGACTCTAGGTTTGAAGCTAGAACTAATTCCAGCAAGTAAAGAGGGCTGGAGATGCCTAATTACCCCTACTAGGGGGTTTGGCCAGCTATGGGGGCTTCCTAGAGCCATCCAGGGGGGCCCACTTAAGGCTTCAGACAAGGAAGATCTTTTAGTTCACATTACTTCCACATTAATTAAAAAAATAAAATAAAATAAAAAGAGGCTCCAAATATAAGAAAATCAAACCAATAAAAAGTAGCCAATAAATCTAGCAGCAAGAGCAATATGAGGATATATAAATGACAACCTCTTTAGTGGACGCGATGAATTTTAAAGACGCTGGAGAATCTGATGCAAGTGCATAATTGAGATTTTCATAAAGATCCTCAAGGAAGTAAGTTGACACAGGATGTGTACGCCCCTGTGCTGTGATTACAGGGCAGTTTCCAAAATATCGTGCAAACAAATCTGAGTCAACTGTTGCAGACCTAAGCATCATAATCATGGATTAGATTTCAAAAATCAAGAAAATGAGAGGTCAGATACAAGAAAAGTGAATAAACAATTGCAGAACAAAACATGAAAAGAATGAATTACCTTCCAAAACCAAAAAGCATGAGATGTCAGAATATATGATACTTGAAAGATAAAAAATAAACAAAAAAGAATTGTTAGTAAGAGCGTACATCAGAATAACTTTTAATTTAGGCAAGCCAAGAGTTGATTGCTTCTCAATCAGATTCTTCAAAACAATGAGCAGAAAATCACCCTGTCATGAAAAAGAACCATCGAGTTTCACATTGAGTGAGTTCTCCAATTGAGATAACAATCCTACTTATCGTGACAGAAAAAAATAACTAGACTATAAATTATCACCAAAATCTACCATTCCATTCACAAATCAACAACCACAGAGAAACACATGAAGGTAAATCCCTTATAAGATTTGGTAAAACAACAGAAACAAAGAAAGGTATTCACTGCATTGGGAATAGAAGTCAGTTCTACAAAGAGACAACTTCAAAATATATATGATATACACAGGGAGACTCAAGTTATTCTCGCAGATGGATCCTGTATACTGGTCATTGTGTCATTCCTCTGTTTTCATCTCTTTTGTTATCTATAGAACCTTATACTCCTAAGTTACCTGTGAATATTTTATCTGTTAGTCAGTCATCAGTTTAAATAATACTTAACTGCTCCATCACCTTTTACCCTTTCCATTGTGTTTTTTTAAGGTCATGGTAAAAAGATCAATGATTTAAGGCATGAAAAGGATGGCAATACCAGTTTGGCATTGCCTCATCATCTATAACAAGCGTCTATTAGCTCTACTATAACCTTACAAGAGTGAACTCACAATAGGACTCTGATGTAAATCCAACTTTAGGATTAGGGTTTCATGAGAAGATTCCCTAGAATTTAGGATTTGCCTAGAATCTTCCAGCAAATAAAGTAAAAATATTGTGGAATGCCTATGGGTATCCAAGAAAGTTGTTGAATCCTAAATTATGTGGAAAGACCATTGGAGAAAAGGGAAACATTAGGAAAACTTTGGATGGAAAGCAATTCAAGGAATTGAAGATCTTAGGCAACTTGTCTTCTTTCTATCTTCTTCTTCTTCTTCATTTTTTCCCCCTCTCTCCTGTTGCCACAAGTCAAAGAACAAGGTGGGAGGGCTGCAATAGGTAGAGGGGAGGGAATGGGAAGGCTACAGGGTTAGGGAGAGGTAGGGGAGTGACTGGAAGGTGTTGTAGGGGTTCCGAGTTTCCAGACACATTGCACTTCTGCTTGGGTCGAGGCAGCTACTCAGCCCAAGGCCAGATCAAAGAAGACTGGAGAACCTCTCACTGGTTTTTGGAATTTGAGAATGTTGACAAAGTCTCTCACCCTATTAGGTAGGGGGGCTAAAAGGGAAGATGAACTTGCTAAGCCAGGTGGCATAGAAAGCTATCTGGAGGGAAAGTGGATCTCCTGTGACTTTTGTAACTACGTGTGGATGCAGCTATTGAGATGCCAGTGGTGTGGCTCAGGGGAACAGTACCTTTAGGGTTGCACAAGCTGTGGGAGAGGGGAGAAGAAGGAAGAATAGAAGAAGTGGGGCAGGGCTTGGGGAGAGGTTTTACTAACTGGTTTGCTTAAATCTCTTGAAGGATGCTTGCTGGATCTGTTAAATGGCTGCTGTTGAAGATGATTAACTGCTGGAAGTATTGATAGATGCTGACCCTTGAACAAATTCTTACTCAACTATGGGCCCCTCAACAGGAAACCATGATCCTGAATTCAAACAAATTTTATTCAATAATCAGACTTTAGATTACAAAGAAACAACAGGCTTAATTTATAGCCTACTAAAAGACTCAAACACTAAGTGGGATTCCTTAACTAACTAGGATCCCACCACATAGTATGGACTCTTGACTTGGAATCTAACAAACACACATGCTGGAAATAAAACTTTATCTCAAACTTTAATATGCGCATGCCTAAGTTTTATTTTAATTAAAACTCTAATGGCACATGTGCTAGAGTTAAAATAACCAAGGACCCAATAACTAACTCAAATAAAAAGATAGCTCCTTAAAGATAAGAACTCTCTTTGTAAAATAGTCTTACTTATCCACAACTTAACTAATTCAAACACACTAAAACTACGAAGTAAAATCCAAAGTTAACTCTAGAATATAATATGAAAATAATTCCAGCAACAAAAGAGGGCTGAAAAAAGTTAACCCTACTAAGGGGTTTGGCCAGCTCAATGTGGCTTCTTGGAGCCATCTAGTGGGCCCCACTTAGGGTTTTGGCCGGCCAAGGGGGGTCACCATGGTCACATCAGTTCTCCCTTTCTTGAAAGCATTCATTTCCTGATGAATGTGTTGATCGAAAGCTCCTAGTTTGAAGCACTAGAAATCTTGAGTAGACTTGTCCTTGCATCTTGCAGTGGGGAGGTAGTAGTAGATATGTGGTATGCAGTACTACTCTAGTATAGAAATTTGGAAAAGTGATGGGGCAAAGGATGTAATCTTCTAGTTTAGGAGCCTTCTTTTCAAAGAACCAAGGGAGTACGATGATGACATCAATTCCAAGGTAAGAGTAAAGTTGTTGGTGATGCTTCTGTAGTTCTCTGGTCCGCCATGATTCTGCAGTGCTTTATTGATGTGCTTCCATCAAGATACCCTTTGAAATTAAGGGTGGGTCCAGTGTAGTTTGGACTAGAGGCCAGTGCTTCTCTGAAATTCGTGGGCAGCAACTCTTTGACTTCAGTGTCAATGATGTGGTGGTCTTCTAGTAGAAAACTTGCCTTCTTAGACATGCATTCAGCAGGTGTGGTTGCTTTGAGCATGTCCCTGTACTTCTTGGAGGTACTCTCTGTATCTGGTATAAAAAGTCTTCAGCGGCTAGGGTCACCTCCTGGTTTTCCACAATTTGGACCTCGTGGTCTCTTTGAAACTCCTCTGTAATTACCTTAGGAAGTATGAGCAGCATCACTGTACTTGCTACTATCTCATCATGATCCTGTTGGTGATCCAAGTGTCCTCTTTTGTCAAGAGGTTCTTATAGGGCTGCTTCTAGAGGTGGACATTATACTTCTTTTGAAGGAATTGGTTGGTGGATTTGGGAGACTGCATCTCCCCTTCTTTGAGGAAACTTACTGGCTAGGTAATCCTTGCTGTAGAAGGTAGAGTTGCTTTAGCTGGTGTAGCATGCCTTGTGGTCTATCCTAGGAGAGTAGGGAGAAATTGTGGAGGCATTGGATGGTGGATCCCTCATGAAAAGAATGAGATCCAATACGTTCTTCCAAAGGGGTTAGGGAGTGATGATGGGGTCTCTCAAACCCTTCAAACAATGGATTCCCATACCTGATGTGGTTGATATGGTTATCCCTGTTTCTTGCTTCTCTATGCCAGTCCTGATTTCTTCTATAAGATTTAGTGAAACTTCTGTGGGTGATGTTGTTGGGGATAATAGAGTTGTTGGTCTCGCCTAGGTTGATGTTCTTGTGGGAAGAATAATTGACTCAACATCTCTAGCATCTGTTCCCAAGTGTTGGGTTCAGTGCCTTCATGCATCTTCTGTCTCCCTAATCCCTATATGGTTCCACTGTTCATGAGCGTGTCCCACCAACTGATCACAGCTAGCCTCATCTTACCAAAATCTGATCTGTAGTGTGTCCGTCAAAATACCTATCAAGAGGGTAAAGCCACTCCTAGAAAATCTAGAGATTATAGATGATATTATATGTTCCTAATGAATCTCTGGAGGTCTAGGTGGTTGCCTTATCCCTTTGTACATACAACGAGGGAAGCAATTCCTGGTTGGTTCCTCCATGCGTATTGCTTCATCTATGAGGGGTCTTGGGTAGGGCCAAAACTGGGACAGGAGGATAGTGGGGTTATAGGGATGATGTTCCTCCAGTTTGGGACGGATCTAATTGTTAGATTTCCATAGATCTGACCTAGAATTTTAGGTCTTGAACAGGTCCAAAAATTGCAGAAAAATCCAAAAAAATAGAAAAGGGGTGATAAGGCACTAGGGTTGCTGGAAACTGCAACTCTAATACCAATTGATGTAAATCCAGTTCTAGGGTTAGGGTTTCTTGAGAAGATTCCATAGAATTTAGGATTTTCCCAGAATCATCTTGCAAATAAAGTAAAAGAGGGCTGAAAATGCCCAAAATACCCCTACTAAGGGGTTCGGCCAGCTTAAGGGGGTTTCTTAAAGCCATCTAGTGGGACCCCCTTAGGGTTTCGACTAAGGAGTCATGGTATTCACATTCGACTCTATATTAGGTGATTCAGACTAGGACTCTTATTGGACTTAGGACCATGGTAAAACATATCACTGAAATTCGACCGAAATTCGCCATTTTTAAGTCATTTCGGCAAGTAGCAATTTTTTTAACCCACCGAACCCGAAACATGCAGAATTTCGGCGAGATTTCATCGATATTATCGCCAAAATCGAAGATACCTTCACAAGTTCACGTGAAATATCATGTTATTTAAAAAAAATTTAAATGCACTTCATGTCACCATTGCTGTCAATTTCAAATTTTTATTTTAACTTTTTCAAACAGTAATTATTAATACTTTTTGAAAACCTAACCTAGCTTTTCACCTACTCTATTTCAAATTTTGAATGAAAATGTATTTTGATGGACCTGGTAATGGAGACTTTGATTCATTATATATATATATAAGGACACAATTATCCATGTTTTGAATTGGACAGAGTGGAAGACTATAGAACAAAGGGGCGAACCAGGCGAAATTACATGGGAATATTGGCCGTTATTTAGGCAAAATTTGCCAGTTCAGCAGTTTCTCCAAGTGGCAAACCAACGAATTTCACCGAAAGTTCTCACCTTGCTTAGGACTCATATTCTAAAAAGGACTTTGACTTCACTCATCATAGGATAATCCAAATTACAAAACATAAGTAGGGCTAGACTCCTTGAAGAAGCTGGACTACAACTACGGGAATCCCTCTCTAATTGGGACTCCTAAATTGACTGGGACTCTTCAACTTGACTAAAAAAATTGAAACTTCAAACAGAAGGAGAGTTGGAATCCTACTAACATACCGGATCCAACAAACCCTAATTTGAATCAACTAAAACATGCAAAAAATTACCCAATTGCCCCTTTTCATGCGCAAGCTTCTATAGGGCCTTATGGTGTTGGGCTACAACCCCAACCCTGTTTTAGCCTTCAATGTGTCCCCAAATCTCGTTCACATCAACCTGCCATAAGGGCAATCACTTGGAAATGGACCTGAACAGTTAAATAGTGATTTTGCAGATGGGATGGCACTAGATATTATGACAGCAACCCTATGGATCTTAATGTATCAAAGTATAAATGTGCCCATCAGATGGTGCATAGATAATGATCAAGCTAAAAATAAGGACATACTATGAAACGCACAGAACATAATGTTATAGGTAGAAGCCACACAATGTCACGAAACTTACCAAGAGAGACCGCTCATGCACTTCATCAACTATAACATGTGTGATGCCTGCTAAGTTTTTATCTCCCTGGAACATAGAAGTTTCACAAAAAAGATATATTCAGGATCAACATGTACTTCATGCACAAGTCATCAGTAAAAACGTAAAATTTATCTAAGATGCTGGTAACATGGTTGAAGGCTTGAAGCAGAGTATTTTCCAAGAATAGCATCCACCATGTAGTCATACTACTAACACTAGGCAAACTATGCAATGCTGCACAACTGAATCATATTGGATAGGCTAAATGCTTTTTCTGTATATCATACTGTCACAGCACCAAAAGATGCAGAAAGTAGCAGCTAGGATGCCTTATGTATTTCTTTCAATTTTCATAACTTTCTTAAGATTAACTTTTGAAGCTCAAACTCAAACTTTTACACTTCATTCAATTTCATAACTTTATTAAAAAATAAATTTTAAAGGTCAAAACTTGCCTGTTTCATTTAATTTAACGGTGCTGGAAAGGTTTTGAAGCTACCTATCTAATAAGACAAAACCATGTGGTTTCCAAGTAATAATGGGATCTGGTCCAACTTTCAACCAATTTACCAAATTGGTGCAATGTGGAATTCTATTATTGTAAGTTCAATTTAGCTAAGTTATTTTGGTTCATCATATTAGCAGGGTTGATTAGGAAATAGTAGTCCATAAATCATCATACTAGAGATTGTATTGCACCCTTTATGAGACCCACCTCACCCCTTGGGAGGTATTATGTTTGAGGGACACACCAACACAACTTAACACTGTCTTTCAGAGTGTCCAAATCCCGCATAGTTCTGCTGTGTTACACATATACAATCTATAATCTCTGTTACTGTATACAAAAGCATTTGGGCGAGTGGGAATCCAAACAGGAGGAACTCTTCATCAATTTAAAAAGATAGGATGTACACCATGAAGATACTTCCATGAATGTAGCTGGAACTGAAATTAATAATTGACAAAGGATTACCCACTTAATCAGCAATCACCAAGACGGAATGGATCCACAGGCATAGTGCTACTCAGCTTATAGGATGGATCCACCGAAGCAATCATGGGATGTCTATGTTCGTTGGTTGGAGGAGAAGATGTTATAGGCATAGTGCTACTCAGCTCATAGGATGGATCCACCGAAGCACTCCTCTTAGCACTGAGTTGTACTTCCCTTCTATAGTCAAATAATTTGTATTTGATGTCTTGAAGTTAGAAATTATATATTGAATGTTATGTACTAAAGTAGTTAAGTTTATAGTGTACTTCTCGGACAACTCTACATTGATGTATGTACATTGAATGGCATTATCTACATTGACTTTTTTTTTTATTAAAATGCATGTGTCAATGTGTTTTTTATACTCTAATTAGCTTAAATGCAGAGTCCCACCCTAAAATACTCCCTAAAACCTGTTGAAACTTGCTATTGAAACTGACACGAAAAAGTACTAAGTTTCCTCAAAATTTTCCAATTTCCCACCTAGGTTTCCCATTTTCACTTGGTCGAAACTTGAGTTTCCCTTGAATTTTTTTCTATGATCATGACAAACACAAAACAAGTTCCATCACTTCTCCTTAGGAACGTCCAAATTTCTCTGTATCAAATGATCTTAGTGTCATTTCATAGGTTATCAAGTTATCTAATACGACGAGTCCAAGGAATCTTGATTCTAAGATGTATGGGAGAAGTATATATTAGGCTTAATCTAGGCAATATGTGGGTTAAATTATTTACTAGGGTTAGTTATTGACAAGGGTCTCAATAATTTGGGCCAATGCACTGCAGTTTAGGATGGGCCAAACCAGTCTATCGTGGAAACAGACAAGGTTTGGCATTATTGTTATGGATAATTATGATGAGGTCCCTCCAACCAATCAGTCTCGTAATTCTCTTTTCTCGACAAGAAAGAAGCATGGAAAGAAAAACAAGGAGGTTGGAGAAGGCTTCATCCCTCTGTAGAATTGGGTAGTTAGGGATTGGATTAATTGTCTTCACCATACATGGTGTAAGGTACATATAATATTTCCAGTTTTTTTTTATTATCATATACTAGTTTCTTGTATGGCCTTGTAACTAAGGTTTGGAGAAAAAAACCTAGAACATTCTAACAATTGGCATCAAAGCTTTCCTCCATCTCTGATGGACTTCCGACACCTTCATCCACTAGATCTATACTTGAATGTCCACCCCCTCCTAATCTATCCTAATAAATGGCTACCTTGCAGGATTTTTCTCCTCTTATGAAGGTATCCATTAGGGTTGTCCCCTCTCCGCCCTTCCTCTTCTCTCTCACCCTTTAGGTGTTTTCTTGTAGCATCCAAACCAAGACTTACTAGCGTCTCATCTCCCCCATCCGCAAATGCAAAGCCATTAACCTTTCCCATCTTGCCTTCACTATGATATGACGATCTTCTACAATGCTAATCATTCTTTTATTTCAGCCATCCACCTCTTTAACTCCCTTTCTGGATTGGATGTCAACCTCCTTAAATCCAAAATTTTCCTCTTAGGCCAACATAATAACCTCTCCTCTAGTCTATAAGGTTCTCTCTTGGCTCCTCCTAGTCAAATATCCTGGACTCCCTCTCATCATCTACCAAGCTCACTGCCCACCATTGCACCCCCATGCTAGATCTCATCCATAAGAAGCTCCAACTTTAAAAGGCAAGTTTCTATCATATACCGTAGGCTCACCTCCGATTCGATTAGACCTCCAATCTTCATTTATCGATTGGTGTGGTATCATCGCTCTCCCCAAGAGCAAAATTGATGTGAACACTAGTCTTACCCCTAGCCAAAACCATAAGTGGGACCTATTTCATAGTTTCAAGAAGCCTCCCTAGGCTGGCCAAACTGGTAGTTTGGGCGTTTTCAGCCCTAATTTATTGCCGGAATTTAATTCCAGTTTAATTACAGAGTCCAGTTTGGTTAGGAAGTTTGTTTGGAGTAGTAGTTGAGTTGGTCTTGAGTCCTTGGTCGTTTAGCACGTGGCATTAGAATTTTAATTAAAATAGAAGTTAAGCAATGCTTGTTAGAGTTTAAGTTAATTTGAAGTTTTATTTCAGCATGTGGTCCATTAGATGTTTTGATATTATTTCATGGGTTGAGATTATGTGGGTGTGATCCTAATCTATAAAGGAATCCCACTAAGTGTTAGCGCCTTTTAGTAGGTTATAAATAAGAGCATATTCTTTCTTTGTAAGTAGAAGTTTGACTATTCAAGGATCATGGTTCCTTGTTGAGGGGGCCATGGTTGAGTAATTAAGATTTTTTCCCCAACAAATAGCTTCTCTATCATTATTTCCAGCATCTACAAGCGATCAGATTCTTGCAAGTTCCAGCAGTAAACAAGTCAGTCCAGCAGCCCCCATCCCCTTCCCCCTCCTCCTCTCTTATCCACAGCCTTCCCCCAACCCTTCTCTTTCTTGCGCAACCCTAGAAGCCCCACTGCACCCCATTGCAGACCCTCCCCACCCCTTCCCCACCCCCTGAAAGCAGCCTAACTCCCCTCCCCTAATCCCTGCAACATCCCTCAGCCCCTCCCCCACCTCTCCCCTAGCACCCACAAGCTCCCCACCCCTTCTTCCTCTCTGCGGCAGCACCAAACCTCACACCCTGCAATTCCCTATTTCCCACCCCCACTTCTTCTTCCCTTAGGATCGAACAATTCGCTAGGCATCAGTCTTACTGTTAGTTTCCTAAATAAGTGTCATTTCCCTAGGTCTGAAAATAACCTGCCTTCATCTTCTTCCATCTGAATTTTCTGCAAATCATCTTCATCTTCTGAAGCCTAACCCTAATTTAACTTAAACTAACCCTACACTCTAAAACCTTTAGAATAGGGTCTGAAAATACAAGACAGCAACTACAGTCCCTTCTCCCACATAGCCGAAACACCCAAACCCTAGTTTTCAAATCTTTTTGTTAAGGTTCAGACCTGGTATTAGCATTACAACAGGGATTCAAGTGCATAAACCCACACTATACAACCTTTAAAATCAGTTCTTTCCCGGAAGATTCAGGGCAGCCCTTAGATTTAGGAAAAATTCATCAAAACCCCAACCCTAAATTGGGTTTACATCAACCATCCATGTGGCGGAAGCCCTCTTCTCTAGCTACCATAGGAAGGGTGAGGAAACAACAGCTCATCCTCCATCTGCCACCCCAAAGATGAAGGTGGTCCAGGCATCCATAGGATCAAAGACTACAACATAGTGGACCTCCTCAAGCTTATCTACAAAGTAGCCTCCCAGCAAGACTCCTGGGTCAATCATGTGTACTCTTCCTTTCTAAAAGACAAACTCCCTTTAGACTATCCCTCTGCTTTCTAGCCCCTCTTGGGTTTGGAAAAAGCTCATCTAGCTATGCCCTCTACCATGGTTTGAGCAAGGTACGAAATGTCGCCAACATAAGGGATGTCGGTGGCTCACAAAACCACCAAAACCCCGAAATGTCGGTGACATTACACCGATATTTGGAATGGTTTCACTGAAAATCGAACCCCAGTTTAGGGGGGTATTTAGGGTCATTTTGGCACGAATTTTGTTGTCTAGCCCAATTTGAGGCCAATAAACACACAGGGAGTGTTATTTTAGCCTAAGACATTATCTAAACTAATGTTCCTGCTCACCACATTCCCGGCTGTATGCAAGCATAACTGGAAGTCTGGAAAACTCATATAAACCAATGTAAACATGCAAACAGAACACGAGTACACAACCAGTGAAGAGAACTACTAAGGTCTACAATTCACGAATCTACAATTAGTGAAGTCATGCGTGCAGATACGAGATACAACATAACTACAGAAATACAATAGTGTAGACAAGTACATAGAGTCATCCAATCATCTCAAGTACTAGAGAAGAGAGAGAAAATGGCAAAAATCGACCGAAAGTCGCTTAAATGTCACCGAATTTCTTGCGATATAAAGAAAAATCACGACACTTATTGGCGATACATTGCCTACTTATCGACGATACACTGCCTACTTATCGGCGATATATCATCGATATTTGGGAACGCATGTCATTTGATGTTGTTGTGTCGGTACCTATCGACATGGCAATATATCGCCTAGTTTCGATAATATATCTCCGACTTTTCGTACCATGGGTTTGAGATCTTATGAGATCTCGCCAAGATCTAGTGACATATCTCCCTTTTTTAAGAAGGTGAGACGAGATAAAGGGCAAGATTCCCACATCTCACTTGAGATATCGCCTATCTTGCCATATCACGCCAAATCTCTCACCATATCTCATTAAAACTCTCAATTTTTGCAAGATTTTTGCGGATTTCAGCTAGATTTCACTTGCAACTACTCTTAGCACATCCACAACACCAAAGGAAGATCAATCATTCTATGTTTGTCTTATAAACTTATGAGTTATGACTTATATAGAACTTCTAATGTATAATTTTATTATTCTATTCTCGAAAGTTCAAATTGTGATACTCATATGGATGGAATTTTAATGACATTTAAGTTATTTGACGTATTTGATACACTTGCATTTCATTTATATGCCTTAAAGGTTCTATATTACATGTTGCATAACATTGCATTCCCCAATCCTACAGTATTTCGTTTTCACACTTAGGGCTGACTTAGAATTCCTACTTAGGGTTGTTTTCTCACAAATCCAAGTCCCCCAGTGTGTTCATAAGGATTAAATTAGGCTAACTACCAAGTTTGAGCCCAATTTGGACCCTCAAACCCACCGAGATGGGCCAGGATTAGTGAGATAGGATTATGACTCAGTTTTGAGTCAATTTCAGCTTCATAGTCAGTTTAAGTTACATAAAAGGTTAATTAGCTATGGATTAGACCTTCCCCTTTAAAAGTAAGAGATATTTTGAGTATTTTACATAAGCTTCCCAAAAGGATAGGGATTGTATAAATATGGTTAATGAAAAGCCTTTGAAACTCTTCTCTTCTTCTGCAGTGAAGATTGACTTGTATTTGGTCAAGGCTGGTGGAGTTGGTATTTGATCAAACGATACCTTCAAATGTGAGGCTTGGTGATGCGAACACAAGGACCCCCTGCATCAAAAACCAAAGCGGGGCCCCAAGATGGCTCCAAGAAGCCACCCAAACCTGGCTGAAACCCTTTAGAGGGTATCTTGGCAATTTAGCCCTTATATTTATTCCGGATTTAATTCCATAATTTTTCAGAATTTTATTTGAGTCCAATTTTGCAATTTGAATTGAGTTTGGTCTTGTTTGGAAAATTTTATTTGGAGTTAAAGTTGTTTTGAATGAGCATGGTGGGAGATGTCGCGAGATCTCATTTTTTCAATTAGGTGAGACAAGATGGACGTCGAGAGCAAAGAGTTGGGATATCTCGCCATATCTCGGTATATCTCGCCCTGGATCTCGCAATTTTTGCTTCTTTTTTTGTGAATTTCGGCTGGATTTTCACTTGCAACTTCTCTTAGCACATCTACAACATCAAAGGAAGATCAATAATTCTATGCATGACTTATGAACTTATGATTTAATGACTTATATAGAACAACTAATGGTTGTATAATTTTATTATTTTATTCTTGAAAATTGAGATTGTGATACTCATATGGATGGAATTTTGATAACATTTAGGTTACTTAATGCATTTGATACACTTGCTTTTCATTTATATGCCTTAACGGTTCTATATTACATGTTGTATAACCTTGCATTCCTTAATCCTACAACATTTCGGTTTCACACTATGGGTAGAATTAGAAATCATATTTAGGGTTGTTTTTTGACAAATCCAAGGCCACCAATTTGTTCAAAAGGCCTTAAATAGGCTGAATACCAAGTTTTAACCCAATTGGGACCCTAAAACCCACCAAGATGGGCCACCGAGTTGTCGACAAAAAATTGTAAATCTCAACCGAGATCTCGCCGAGATGGTCGAGATCTCGGTTTTTCAAGGTGGCAAGATCTCGCTTTCTACCATGTGAATGAGTCCAAAGTGAGTAGGAATTAGTTAGTTGAGATAAGATTCCTTATTGTGAAGTTGCTTATTTATTAAGAGTTCAATCCAAGATGAAATTGGATCCTCATCTATGAAGGAGTCAAAAGTTGAGTCAAAGTCTTTTATTTTCAGGTTATAAATAGCCACTTCATGTAATGTTATTTTCCGATTGGATTAATTAATGAATTGAGTGATTTGCCAAGAGGTGGCAAGGTTCCTTTGAGAGGGACCCTGCAGTTGTTTATTGAGCATTCTAGTCTTCAAAACATTCAAGCCCCCAATATCTAATTTCAGTTAAGCAGTTCCAGCAATCGACTTCAACCTTCAACCAACAAATCCAGCAAGCAACCTCATCTGCAACCTACAAGGCTGCAAATACCTTACGAGATTCCCCCCAGGTAAGCCTCACCCCTTTCCAACCCATCAAAGCCCTTACCCCCCCCCCCCCCGGTTCTGTTTCTGCCCAACCCATCCCCACCCCCTGCCTTGCCGCCGCACCAGACGAGGAGGCCCCCCCAATCCCTTCTATAGCCCCCCATGATCCTGTAGAGCCCCTCCCCCACCCTATCCCTGCCCTACAACCCTTTCCCTCCCGACCCTCTCTCTCTTTCTTTCTTGCAGCAGAAAAAAGAAAAGAAAAACAGAAAAGAAAAGATGAAAAAGAAAGGAAAGAACAAAGAAAGAAAAGAGGTCGCAAGAAGGATCTTTCCCATCAAGATCCAAATCCTAAGCATTACATCTTCATTCAATTGGGTTCGTTAAAATCCTAAAATCTTTCCCACACCCAACCGTTGGTTTCCTTTCCATTCCCTTCTCCTCCTTTTGCCCAAGAATTATCCCTTAACCCCTCCACACCCCAACCGCAGGTTTCTTTTACCTTTCGTAGTTTCCCTAATATTATTTTGGCTACCCTACTACCTAGTAAACTATCCCATCTTGGGTTTGATCAAACCCTAACCTTTCCCTTGTCTCCAAAAGCCTTTCTACATAAATTTTGGGTTGACCTGTAGCCATCCTTTCAACCATCCAAAATTAGTTAGTTTGTTTCCTACCAACCCTAGGCAACCCATGGCGAAGCCCAAGTCTAGCAAAATTACCAATTTACCCCTTAGCCCTAGACCTGGTTTCCATCAATTGGCTGGTTCAGTGATGGGGTTGGTGTTTCATCCAATCAAGTCCTTGATGGTGTGAGGCCTTGGGGTTCTAAATTAAAGCTCTCCTTCAAGGTTCAAGATTCAATCTCAAGTTCAAAGTCAATGATTAGGAACTTCTGCCATGGAGAACCCAAGTCAAGAAGTATGTCACATGCATCCCAATCTCCTAATCCATCCCAGAACAAAATAATATTCTTCTAGACCTCAAGATTACCAAATTCATCTGAAGCATCTCCTAGTACTATTCCTAAATTCTTGAAACTTTCATGGTTCCATCCAAGTCCAACCATCACAACCCTAACATTTTACTTACTCTTAAGAAAAACTTTCAACACCCATCTCAAAAAGCATCAACCCATCAACCAAACGTTGAGAAAGATTCACTAATGGAGATCATCCAGGAAACACCTACCTAGCATAACCAACATAACCAACCCTAAACCTCACAAAATCTTAACCCGACTGCTGTTGAAACTTCAGATCCAGTATTCAAATCTCATCTGCAAAGCCCTGAACCTTCACTTGAAATGCTAATGCTAACCTAAGCCTTAACCTAGCATCAAGTCACAACCCTAAATTAGCTTCTTTGGATTGCTTGTTCATTAACTTTCCTAGAAGAATTGACTCCTGGTAGATCTCCTATCAATCCAGGACAACATCAGGATGCCTTAAAAACTGTGTATTTTTGTAAGAGTACATTAGTCATTATCTCTTCTATTAATGCTCCATGTTGCTGTCAAGGTTTCGAGTGTCCTTGTGAATCCTCCAATTACTAACCAATATGTGTTGTATTCTTTAAAATACCTATATGTTGCACGTTGCAGTACCAGTAGGATACATTATTTTTGGCAGAACCAGTAGGATACATTGACACCTAATAAAGACTTGGTATTAGTTTTTGGTACATTTATGAAAACTCATCTTTAAATATAATAAAATTGAATGCACTTGTCTCGTTGTAATTTAGTCTCTTTTTTCATACATGGTTTACTTTATTAATTACTTATTTATAGTGATTGATACGTCAAAATTACATCCTGCATAGCCTAGGCCTTTATTAACTATTCCTATATCTTTAGCATATCTTGTGTCTCTCTAGTATGACAACATACATCCCTTTAAAACAGCATTCAAAAACTTTAGTTTAACCATGGCTGCCCATGATCAGTAGTACTCAGGAGAATTATTTCAGGCCATTGCTTAGTACAGTTTTGAGTCTAAAAAATTGATGTACTCTTCTGCACTTTAGAGCTCTCCTCTTCTATTGGTTAATACATTTTTTGGGAGCTGTTGCAACCATTTTCAGATCTCCTTACGAGTATCAATCACATGTTTCCTGCACTATACAAGAGAAGCATATGCTGTCACTCCCCTAGTTGTATAACCAGACTAGGAGACCCCCTCAAAACAAACAGTAAGAACCATAGCTAAACTAAACCACATTTTAATAAAAAAGCAGGTCATACCACAAGTTTCCTTAAAAGAATGCCCGTTGTACAAAACAGAAGCTTTGTCTTGTCATTCCTAATATCCAGAGATATCATCAAAAAATACAATTAGAATTTAAGGAACGTAGAGAAATGGACAATTACAAATCTGAGCCTAACAGGCTATCACTGAAAACTCAAAAGAACAGAGATCAGAAAACAATTTTAGATATACAAACTCATAGTATAGTTGTAGCAAATTATGTTCACTCTTAAATAACAAGCAAGCAACTGGAATTGGTAAAACGAAAACAAACCCTTTTACAACGAATGAGCATGCGTACCAAGTTATGACAATTTAAACCACGTAGGTCCAATAGATTGGATTTGATCCAGACTTCAGCTCTAATCTAATCTGATTTATGACCAAAAAAGGTATTGATTCAACCAAACCATGGTCCACACTGATAAGGATGATTTGATAACACAACCACTAAATGTAGACTTACCCTCTATCTTTTCCAGTTGGCATTACATATGCATAGTATCCATAATTATATAGGTAAATTTTTTAAATTTATAAAATCAACAATCCATACTTGTTTTCTCTTTTTGTTGCAATGGATACATAATATTAATAATAATTTTCCTTCCATTGTATTTCAACAACATAATTTATCTTATGATTCTTCTCCTAAGAAATAGACCAATAATTAATATTACATCCAAAACAATCATCAGAATGGGATTTTTTAATTGAACTCAGAAAGGACCAATGGCGGTTAGACTTAAACCTGAGCAAGAAGATATGTTATAAAGGTATTGCCCATATTGTATTCAAGAATGCACAAGGGGTAATATATTGATCTAGTGATGTGGAGGGGTCTAATTACCACCATCCTCCAAAATGGTTTTCTATCCTTCTCATTCTCATTCCAAGCTGTTCCACGGTTCCATCTTGTCAATTCTTCATTACGTCTTGGTTAAAAACTAAAGTTGTACAAACCCAAAAATATTTGAAGCCCAGTACTTTCACAACCCTAGTTTTCACAGGGTGGGGCCCACATTACGGACATTCAACTAGGGCACGTGATAGTTCCTCTCTTTATCAATATAACCACTAAAAAATAAACAATGCTAAACTAAACATTTCCAATGACCAAAACCGATAACTTGTTTGACAGTTTGACTCATAAGCATATGTATACAGTCCGAAGTCCTGTTATGTTTTCATTCAAATTTCAACAGTACCTAGTTAAGTACATACAATATCAAAGGAAATATATACATCCACAGTACAGCTAAGCAAACATCAGATGCAACAAAAAGAAAAAGAGTTTCCATCTTCAACTTTAAAGGTGTTGTTGGGTAGCAACACCCTTGCCATTGTCATGTATTTGAGGACTTGTCAACATTTACAATAGCGAGCTTTGCGGCCTAGTAAGCAAATATAGACAAACATGTAAGTAAGTCAGGCAATTCATTCCCGCTATCCCAAATTGTACCCTATGTTGGAATATTTCAGAGGACCTTGACCACCTTTTTTTCTGTTGCCCGCTATCCCGCTCAGTTTGGTCCCTCGCTATGGCTTCCATTTGGCCCAGATCGCGACGCTCTCTTGGGTTTGCCCGAGATTGGAAATGGATCATGCGCAGTTTTGCCAAGAGCTCAATATGCGACCTAGTGGGTAAGATTGTCTTTGCCGCCTCTATGCATCATCTTTGGTGGGAGCGCAACTTGCGCAGATGGACTTCCAAATCCAGATCTCGAGATAGGATTTGGAATGCCATCTACTTTGACGTTTCTTCCAGGCTTTTATCTATACCCCACCCCCTTGTTGTTGACTCTCCAAGAAATAGGATTATTGTTAGTTCTTGGAGTCTCAATTCTTCTTTTTTGCCCCTTTGTACTTGTGCTTTCAGTAATTTAATTTTATTATTCATCCAAAAAAAAAAGTCAGGCCATTCATCATGCATCAATTATCACATCAAAGTCATATAGCATTTTCCATTCCAATTTTCTTTTCATTTTCCTTTTTCTTTTTATTTATTAAACCAGACCTAAGCGCTACCTGTAGTGAGGACACGTTTAGTCTAAACCACACAAGTGGCATCAGCCTTAGTCTCAGAGGTTCTTATTAAGAGATTCTCTTTTCAATCTTTTGGCACAAGGCCAGGTGTTCTCTACAAGAGGCCATCATCAGTCTAGTCTATCTTTCCACTTTTCAGTCTTGCTTCATGCCCTCCCATTTGGGTACACTAAGTACCAGGACTTACAAAAGCTAATTCATGCCCTCCCATTTGGGTACGCTAAGTACCAAGACTTACAGAAGCCATTAACATTTTATTTCTTTTTCTTTTACTCTTTTTATATTCAATTTCAGTATTGCATTACTATACCCTGTCCATTTCAATGCACCTCTTGCATTTCAATTATCACTTAGCCTTATCTAAATAAGACTTAACACAATTCATACAATCCCATCATTTAAATAAGAAAGCATGATAATTCTAAATTTAACGAACAGGAACATCATTTCAAATTCATAATTTAACAGTTCAAGCATACTATCAGCATTTCAATTCAAACATTTCAATAAAGTTCTTAAGCTGTCATTCGATCCCATGCATTTCTATTATATTTACAAAGCAATATATCATGCACTTTTCATAGACTGCATCAATGAATAAAAAAAATAGATTTTATATTAACATGTGAATGCTACATGTCTACTAAGTGGAATCACCCACTTATAACATACATGGGTTGGTCAATATCACTTACCTGTTCCTGTTCCATGTTCGTCTCTCGATCTTGCCTCAGTTAAAAGTCTGTCCTTAATCCTATATTCCAAATAATCCTTGGCAATTTCAGTTCATGCGGAACTAAGGTTTCCCCTTTACTTTCTATCTCTTCTCTCTCTCTTTCTCCTCTTTGCATTCTCTCTCTCCTCTCTCCTCTCCACTTCTTTATACGTTCTCTCTCCTCTTCACTTCTCTCTCTGTACTTTTCTCCTTCCACTTCTCCTCTCTCTTCTCTCTCCTCCTTAATTCTTCTGCACAATTATGTACCTGAAGTCTTTCTCTTCTCTCTCCTCTCTTTAATCCTTTTCTCCTCTCTCTCCTCTTCTATCTCTGTTTACATGCATATACCACCTCCTCCTTCTCTTTCTCTTATTCACCTTTTAACACCTCACACTTCTTCTCTCTCTCTCTCTTTCCATTATTAAGGTGACACCTCTCTCTTTTAATACCCATGTTAGGTGGAAGAGAGAGAGAGAGAGGGAGGTGTCACCTCCTTCCTCTCTCTCCTCTTACTCTCTTACGTATAATACAATATATATAACAAAATAGTTGGCTTCTTTATGAGCTTGTGGGCCCATTCTATTTCCTTACATAGAGCACACATAGGGATGCAAATATTAATACCTCCGGGTTCAAAAAATTATGCTGATCATTTTCTTGTTTTCAGTTCAGTCTAATTCTACCATTGTGGGACCCACAAATGATGTCGGATCTCAACCAAAATATTAATTGGAATCCAGTTCCATTTAAACTATTATTTAATTACACTTGAACCAATTGGTTGAACCATTAAACCAACCATCTTGACATATAATCCAATCACCATGATCTTTAAATAATCTTAAAGATAAAAAAACATTCCAACACAATGATAAAATAATAATATAAAAAGATGCAGGGCATCACAAGTACAGTCCTTGTAACAACCTCTTTCTTGTGACCATGACTTCGGAGAAAAGAAGTGTATATTGCTTTTACTGGGTTGAATCAATTGATAATAGGAGATATACCACTGAATATTGAGCTTTTTATATGAAAACTCCATTAATTGGACAAGCAACTAGGAAATCGATTGTGCCAAATTAAATTCTGAAACCAAGTTTAGAACTATGGCCCATAAACATTGTGAGCAATTGTGGCTAAGCAAGTTCATTCAGAAGTTGGGATTACAAGCATGGTACAATGTTTAGACAAAGATTCAAGAAAGTGACCAAAATCCTTTTGGTTCGACAAGCCATCTAATGAACAGCACATGAAACTGAAGAATTTTGATGTTTGTCCACATTTCCCAAATTTGCAAATTTTGACCATCTATTGGATTTTGGTATCTTTTCAAAAAACTTTTTATAAAATGCATTTCTTAAATCAAAGTTTTGACCATGTTTCAAGTTTTAGTATCATTTCACTCGTATAGACTCTAAAAGTGGGAGACTACCTAGAAAACCTCAGTTTCTGGCCAAACCACTCCCATACATCTGAAATAAAACATGAATAATATTCAAAAATTATGAAATGGTTTCTAATTTTGTGGTTATTCATAGTTATTCACATCCAAAACATATTTTTGTTATTTTCATTGGATGTTATGTCTTGAAGTACTAAGGTACTAAATTTTGTGTAAACACACATCAACTGTTAGTGAAATTAAAAGTAACTGCAAGTGCACGGTATCATTTACCTAACGGGTCCATCCCAAGGAGATACACCACCTAGTTTTAATATTCTTCAAGTAACGTGAGAGTGAGAAGTTAACGTCATCGTCGTAGTAGTAGTCATAATAATAATAGCAATAGTAGTACTACTACGATAACAATAATAATAACAATAATAATAACAATAATAATAATAATAATAATAATAATAATAATAATAATAATAATAATAATAATAATAATAATAACAACAACAACAACAATAATAATAATAATAATAATAATAATAATAAAATAATCAAGTAAAATAAATAAATAAAATAGAAACTAACATAGAGAGGTGTCTGGAATTGGAAGTGAAAGGAGAGAGAATAAAAGAACAAAAATGGATAGAGAGAGAGAATCAATGGAGAAAAAAAATAGAGATATTGATACATTGGGAAGAGAGTCGAATGGAAGGGAGAGAAAAAAATAAAAATCAAAATAAATCTACAGATTGGAATGAGAGTGGGAAAGGAAAGAAAAAGAATGGAAAGAGGAAAAATAAAATATTTAGAGGATTTATAAAATCTTGGATGGTATTGAAAAATTCGAAATGGGGGAAGAAAATCCTAATCTTTGACTGCTTTGTGGGCTCCATAATACACTTGGATTTTTCTTTTCTAAAAAAAAATAATAATAATAATAGAATTCTACTTTTTCTCAGCCACTAATCACAGTTTCCTTTTTTGATGTCTAAGATATTTTGGAGTGAAACGATCTAGCCCAAAATTGTATACCGATCCACTTCCAGCCCATCATGCTTGGAATTGGGCCCTCTTTGCAATTGAGAAATTGAATTGAACCTCTCTTACTTGTAAAACAGCATGTATCGTACCCCAGAATTTAAAATATTCTCTGAGCTCCCAAATATCCTAAAATATGCAAAAACAACAAAAAGCCCAAGGTAACTCCACTCTTAAGTGTGTAAAATGCATGCTTTATGCCCTAAGATTTCACACATAAACGTGCTCATCATCAACCTAAGGTATAAAGGCAAAGGACCATTTTGATATGTTTTCTTATAATCTAGGTCTCATTATGATAAAAAAAATTACTAAAAGCAGATTATACACACACTCATGCTGCTCTTTAACACAAACCATTGACAATGTCAATCCAAGTGAACACCATGTCAGCTATAGTATGACCTTCAAAAATCTCTTAAAATGGCAGGAAATTGTGAATTTTAGCCTTTTGCAGAAGAAAGAAAGCAGATCTTAAAGAGACATGTAAAACCAGCTTTATGTGGCATGGAAATCCTCAAAGAAATTTTAATATGGACCTGCTTATGCACAGAACTAGTTTGATGGCATAAGCTCTTAAGGATTTTATTAGCATTCCACTGAGTGTATGTAACACAATGACAACAAAAAGCTTTACCCAAACTAGATGGGGTCAGCTACATGGATCCTTGACTTCCAATAAGCTATTTGAGGCCATACTAGATACATTCCTTTCAATGTACACATTGACAATAAAACCCTGGGGGGAAAGCCATACAACCCTTGTAAAGGGTTCCTCTCTCTCACACAACTATTAAATTTTTGACTAAAAGCATGAAAAAGTAACCAATTTCAAAGCTAACAAAAAACATAAAACTGATAATAGAGAAAGAGATCATACTTCACATAAGCATGTGTTTGATTCAACATCTTCATCAGTCCAACCATGTAATAAAAGAAGCATAATGCAATTAACAAGTTTTGATTACACAAACAGTTTTTGCACAACAAACCCGGTAAAAAGGGCTAAAATACCTTGCACTCTCAAGACGAACTTGAAAACCAACCAAAGACCCATCTGAACCTGGTGAAGGTTCACATCTCTCATCTGCTACTCTTTCTGCAACAGAAATTGCCTAAAAAGAAAGGTGAAAGAAGCAGAATTACAATGTAGCCTAACACTTGTGAAATATTAGGGAGAAAGGGGTAAACAGCAGATGAACTCAATCAAAGAAATAAAGTTAGATATGGAGACCAAATGACTGGACTAAAATAACCATCAAAAGTAGGCAAATGACCAAAATACCCGTGTTGTAAGGCAGTAGTAATCAGTTATTTTATTAAGGGTAGAATTGTCTTATAGAACCTTTTATCATTCTCTTTATAATATTCCCACAATGGGAAGATTTGTTCTTTTTTTAGCAAGCTACTAGTATAAATAAAGGACCTACTGTGTCTCTCTGACACAAGTTAGGATATTCTCAAATCTTACAACATGGTATAAGAGCCATCTCTATATCTGAGAACCCTAGCACCACCATCGTAGAACAGCAGCCTCCCACCACTGCCACTTCTATCTCCTCTTCTTTCCTATCACAAGACCCTGGAGACGCCACCACAGCCGTCACACCACCCAAGCAATAACACCACCACCATCGCACTATCCTAGCACCTCCCAAACACCATTGCTGCTGACTCTACAACCCTCAACAAAGCTTCCGCCACCCTATCTCCCTTCCTTTCTTCCATCGCAGCACCTACCAGCACACTGCAATCCATCAAGGGTCACTGCGACATCCATATCCACCCTACGACAGGTCCTAGAAGGATCACCACCCATCTGTGATCCTTTTAGACCTTTCACAACTTACTGCCGGCAGCCATAAAACCCTGTGACAGCCTCTAGGGCCATCGCCACTTCCTGCGGAGGCTCCAAGAGGTTGTCTCCCTCTTTTACCCCTTTTAACACCATCACCTCCTTGTTCTACCTTTTCTTCACCTTTTGAAAACCTTTTCCGAAATCTATGCCCTTCTCCTGTGGTGGTGAGCACTTTTCTCCTACCAAGGGAATTTTTTTTTTCCATTGATGTTGAGGATCTGATTTTTTAGATTAGATTTTTTTTTTTTTTTTTTTTGGGGGGGGGGGAGCAACTCAGTCACCTCCACCTCTTTTGGCACACCTGGTATGGAGGACACTCTTGTTTCTTCAATTTCTCGGGATCATGATTCTTCCATTTCAAATGACCACTATTAAACTTAATGGGACCAATTATCTTCGCCGGTCTTGATTTGTTTCTCTTATGGTTGGTGCTTATGGTCTTACTGGCCATCTTCATAGGATTTCAATTAAGTTGTCTTCTCCTAGTGCGATGCAAGAAAGTGGGATACAAATGAGTGCTTGGTTATAGGATTTTTTCTCAATTCCATTGTACCAAATATTGCAGAAAACTATCTTCTTCTTCTTGATGCCACTACAATATGGAAAGTTATAAGGAGACTTATTCTAAGGTAGGGAACGATGCACAATGTTTTGAAATGAGAGCTCTAAAAAAATGTGGGAACTGGTGTCTGCCTACAGGAAAACAATTGTTCGGTACAAATGGGTATTTGTCATCAAACAAAGCGCAGATGGGACCATGGAGCGATACAAAGCAAGTTTTTGGTGGCCAAAGGCTTCCCTCAAACTTATGGGGTAGATTATCTAGAGAAATTTGCCCGAGTTGCTAAGATTAACACAGTTGGGGCTGCTCTTTCATGTGCAGTTAATAAAGGGTGGAGCCTACAACAGTTAGATATGAAAAATGATTTCCTAAATGGAGAGATTCAAGAGGTGTACATGGATGTACCGCTTGGTTATGCTACTAATGAGACTCGTGGGAAGTGTGCAAGTTGAAGAGAGCATTATATCGGCTGGAGCAATTTCCAAGAGCTTGGTTTGGAAGGTTTCATAAAGCTATGATTTCGAATTGGCTACAACCAAAGCAATGCAAACCATACCAAGTTTATCAAAAAGGTTGGTTCCCACACTATTGTACAGTTTGTACTTCTAGTATATGTGAATGACATTGTGAATTTGTGATCACAAGCAGCAATGAAAAGGAGATTTCAGCCTAGAAGACGTTTTTGTGCGCTGAATTTGAGATAAAAAATATGGGGAAGCTCAGATACTTCCTAGAATTGAAGACAGCATATTTGGCCAGTGGTCTTTCTCTCTCTCAAAGGAAACTCTATATCTACTAAAGTACACTGGTATGTTAGGATGTAAGCCAGCAGAGATCCCTATTAAGCACAATCTACCCTTAAAGGTAAAAGAAGGAAAACCTGTTGATAAAACAAGCTATCAAAAAGTGGTTGAGAAGTTGATCTATCTATCTCAGGCTAGACCAGATATCACATTTGTTGTTAGTCTTATTAGCCAGTGACATTCATAATCCCTATTCCTCACATTTAGAGGCAATGTACAGGGTCTTGATATACTTAAAGGCTACTCAAAAAAAAGGTGTTTTGATTTCAGCTCATGGACACTTAAAAGTTGAGGCATACACAAATGCAGATTAGGCAGGGTGTCCGGATGATTGAGGTCTACCCCCAGTTACCATACATAAGTTGGAGGTAACTTGGTGGTTTGAAGGAGCAAAATTCAAGTGGTGGTTGCAAGGTCCCGTGCTAAAACCAAGTTCAGGGCATTTGGGTAGGGAATTCAAAGTACTGTAGTTGAAAGGGCTACTTCAAGAGCTTGGATCAAAATCAAGGAAACCTACACAACTGTACTCAGATAGCAAATCATTTATCAGCATAGATCACAATCCAGTACAGACATGACAGGACCAAGCATGAGGAGATTGACAGGCACTTCATCAAAGAGAAGATTGAGGCTGGGTTGATTCATATTACTTTTGTTACCTTTAACAATCAGCAGGCTGATGTGCTTACAAAGAGCTTAAGTACCAAGGCTTTCAGTAATATCCTTGGCAAATTGGGCATGATCAATATCTATGCACCAACTTGCGGGGGAATGTTGTAAGGCAATAATAGTAACTAGTTATTTTCTTAAGAGTAGAATTGTCTTGTTAGGATATTTTATTATTCTATTTATAATATTCCAACATTAGGAAAATCTGTTCTATTTTTGGCAAGTTACCACTTACTAGCATAAGTAAAGGACCTGCTATATCTCTCTGACTTAAGTCAGGATTTTCCCAGATCTGACATCCTACTAGGGTTCGGCCAACCTAATAGTTGCGCCAAGTGGGCTTGGGCATTGGGTGCAAGATGCACGGCTGAGTTTACTAGAGGCCCATCACAATATAGGGCCATTAATGTGGTTGGAACCAAGAACATGTTCTAGCCTCTAGGTACCATGCTTTTCCTATTAATTTAGATGTTCCACTTTCCAACTAGAGTAGCCTTTTGGCCTCCACACAAGCAACAAACTCCACTCCACTTCACTTTTGGTGATGCTGTATCAGACCCATTCAATTAGTTCCCGTCCGACCCTAATCCCTCCCCCATCCCCTATCACTTCTCGATCTCTCCCAACCTCCCTTTCCACCTCGCAGCACGCCAGCACCACAAGATAGCTCCCTTCACCGAAACTCTGCACCACCATAATTCCCCCTCTAAACCCATTCCATCTTGCATACAACCCCATCATACCCTCCCCCCTTTCCCCCCCCCCCCCCCCCCCCCCCCCCCCCCCCCCCCCCACCCCCCCACCCTCTACTCCACTCCCCCCCTCCCCCCCCCCCCCCCCCCCCCCCCTTTTTTTTTTTTTTGGCCCACAACCCCCCCACGGGGGGGGGGGGGCCAATGCCCCCCCGCTGATGACCTAATGTCGGGATTCCATTTTATGGACATTGATGATGCTGCTCCTTCCTTGAGCACATTACCAGTGTTAAGTTAGAATCTACGCACTGATGAAGAGCGAGACAGTTGAAATAGCAAACGGACTCCGGTGCATAATCCGAAGGTACTCCCTGAAACTAGACCTCTTGAGTGAGCCGTAGGAGAAAACCCCATGCAATTTGACCTTGTATAGCCCTCCAAGTCCGCACCTAAAGTTGCTGTACTATTCTGTAAAATTCTGCGAGTTTGTTTTGGTCGATACTATTGGTCGATACCATCGACCAAAGGTATCGACCAACAAGTCTCTTGAGCCCAGATTTAAAGATTCTTAGAATATTCTTTTCTATTTATTTATTCCTCGAGGCTGGAGCCCTATCCTCGCGTCTTTAACATCCGGGAACGTGAGAGAGCCTCCCAAGAACTCCTCCTTGGTAGTGGTGAAGCATCTTCTTCATCAATCATTGCCAACCACTTATTCCTACCTTCTTGTTCCACTTTAAAGGTATGACTCTCTCTCCTAATCACTTTCTCACTCATCTTTTCTCTATTTTACTGTTGGGACCATGGTCAAGGTGCTGCAACCTTGCATACACCTTGCCATGAACCTTCTAAACCCCACACAATGATGTTTTCACCGATGTGACTATGATTGATTCACCTCATGATCATTGACTACACATTTCCATGATTTATTGCTTACCAACTTGCTTTATTTACCAAAGCTGAGATGGAGCTCGTGTTTTACTTAATCTATACCTTGCATATGTGCTCCATATTGCTTCTAAACGATTCCCTACCTAATCCCCCATGTTTTCCCCTAATTTGCATTGAGTTGTAGCCAATGCTATGATCTACAACTCTTAACCTTAATATGTCAATTTGGGGATTTCCAAATGGACCATTGGATTATGAAAGTTTCTTGATAATTAGTGTCCCCATGTTGTGCCTAGACTATCCTCCAAGTTTCATGTCAATCCAAGACCAGGAAGACCAAATCTGGGCAAGAATCCAAAAGCCAGCTTGCTGTCCCGGAATTGAATTGGTCGATACTATTGGTCGATACTATCGACCAAATGTATCGACCAATAGAGTTCTTGTCAACAACTTTTGCCAATTCGATTCGTTTGATCTCCGATTGTTCGATTTCTTCTCTAACTTTTCATATATGCTTGTTTAGGACTTTAAGACTATTTGGGCCACTTGCTTGTGATCTTGGACCATTCTCTTCTCCGATTCAAGGTAAGGATAGTTATCGATGTAATTACCTAGGATATGGAAATCTTGACTTGGTATTCCTATCCTAGTAAATATAGTTTCTAATTCATATCCTTATCATGTTAGACTTGCTACATATGTATTTTAACGGTAGCTTTGTGTTTACATTATATTACTTCAATGTTGTATCATGTTTATCAATTTCAATATATGATGACTTATGTCAATGTCATGAATCGAATGTTTATTATGACGTTGTATCTTGTGAACTGATATGATGAACTTGGGCATGTGATTGCTTAAGTATAACTTGGGATTGAGGGGTACCCTCGGTGCTTCGTCCTTGGACATCGAGGGAATAGTATGGGATATTCTCCGAAGGTGTCCATTGGCGCTTTCCCGGTTATTGAATGACATGCATAGGATTTGTCTAGATGTATGGCTAGGATGTCCCTATCATATCGGACCCGATTCGGAAGGGCATTGAGACCGAACAACCCGTGGTAGTAGTGTGGATTTGTGGGCGCTCAAGACCGTATCCACTCCGTGAGAGGACATAAATTGCATTACGTTACCCGAAAGGGGCCATTTATTGGTAGGGTTACAAATGGCTAGACTTGGGCTCACGGGCACTCAGACCGGTGAAATGATCCGTGAGAGGGCGTGAGAGCTTCCCGTTTACCATTTGTGGATGACCAATAGGGTTGATGAGTCCGGTGAGTAATATCCGTGACTCTAGTGTGAAGGATACCGGAAAGGATCCCGAGAGGGGGGAATGGAGTATCTGGCGGCATGATATGATTAAGTAGATGACTTGCATTGGGCTAGGCTATACCCTGACATGCGCCAATACTTAGACCAAACGGTGATGTGAGAGGCGGTGGCCAAACCCCCAACCATGGATTTTGTCCGAGAGGTATGCGGGACCCAATTCACCCGGGTGATGGTGGCGGACTACCTAAAGAGTATGGTGCTATGACTTAAAGCATGTCTACCATAGATGACCAGCATACTTAGAATAAAGTCATATTGCATTATATGCCTCATATCATCTGCATCATTTTATGATTATCTTGTGGTTTATATGTGGAGGGATAACTTCCTTGCGAGTTCTTTTGAACTCATTCCTTTCGTTGCAATATTTTGTTGGCTACTCTCGGGTGATTACTCCGATGGTGCCCTCCCGAGACGGACCCGGATACCTCATACTACTATCCGGGGCTGGCTCAAGACTTCGGTGACCATACCGAGAAGATCACCCGCGTCCGGTTGCCCGGTTGTTGGGAGCTCTGTTGGATCTCCATGGTCCTCACTTTGAGGAGGACATATCCATTGTGGAGGAGACTTATGGTGTTACTACTTCTTTTGTGACTTAAACTTAGAAGAATTGTAATACTTTAATTTATCTTCATAACTTGAGACTTGTACTTAACTTAATTTTGCCTCACTTCCGTTTGGTGAAGGGTGGATTCCCCCCTTCTTAAGTTATCTTTGATATTTATTTCCGCCTCGTTATGTCCATCTTATTTTTGGATTCCATGATCATTCATTGTTAGTCTGTTATTATCTGTTCTTTGTATTATCGTTGTGTGGTTTGTGTCCCGAACTTGGTCTGGGGGGGGGGGGGGGGGGGGGGGGGGGGGGGGGGGGGGCCGGGGGGGGCGGCCCCCCCCCCCCCCCCGCCCCCCCCCCCCCCCTCCCCCCCCCCCCCCAACCCCCGGGGCCCCCCCCCCCCCCCCCCAACCGGGTTTTTTCAGTTCTGAATTCAAAACCAAAGCAAGGTTTTGAACTGAACCCTATAATCCTAACCGTACCCTAAACCTTGCCCCACCCATCCTAAAACTCTAGAATCACCTAAACAGCCCTAGGCCTACAACCACAGGGTATATTTAACCCTTGACTGCTGCTGTCCATTAAAATTGACTAAGATCAGACCTGAAACAGTGATACTAAACCCTAAAGGACCGCTGGTTCTATTAGACAGGATTCTGAAGACTGGCAAAAACCCTGGGTTACATCAGGGACTCCTCCTTCAGTCCTTTGAATGACCTATGGCACCAGAAGAGTGCAAAAGCAATTAATAACCAGAACTTCAAAGTTGAAACAACAATTACTTCAGTGACAAGGAAGAAGAACAGGAAAGCAAGGAGAATGATAAGCCCCTGATATCAAGAGTCTATATTCGACAAGGAAAGCACTCCCAAGGAAACGATTGACAGTTTGAAGAGTGAAGAGAGTCCTGTCGTTTTCAGCAGTCCTAGTGCATTCAGCGAGGCAAATTTGAAGCATGAAGAGTCCTTCTGCGTTAAGGTTATTAGAATTAGATTTAGAGAGTCAAGAGTCATAATACATCTAGGTTAGAGTTACATTACAGTTAGGTTTCTTTTGAAGAGTCCTACTCGAAGTAGGCTGATTTTGTTAATTAATTCGATAGGAATGTAATTGCTATAAATAGGGGGAGGATGAGTAGAAAGGATATAGAGAGAGAATTTATGTGAGAGCCATTGCTCTTGGGTAGCCGTAGGATTCACCTCTGCTAGTAGTTGTTTTTTTCTCGCTCAACTTTTATTCAAAGTCCGTTATTGCTATTATCTTCTTGAGTTATTCCACCTTGTTAAGTAGCCTCATTCGTACCTAACAAATTGGTATCGAGCCATCGATTCTGGGGAATGGTCGAGTCAATGGAGCGAGGGTAGGTTGAAAGTATCGTGAAGATTCAGTCAGTGGGACTCCTAGCACAAACATAAAGGAAAGGCCTATAGTTCAGATGAATTAAGGTTCATGTTATCCAAGAAATCACGTCTACCTTAATACCGGAGGTGACTACAACCTGGATTCGTTACCACTACTCGAACCAGAGAAACCAAGACTTCCTTCCTAGACATCTTAGATGCCAATTTTCACTGGGAAGATCCTGGGATGGATCGCCGAGCTGAAAGTACTTTATCCTACAAACTCAGCGATGAAGAGAAACTCGAACTGCAACCCTTTGTTTTGAGGTGCAGCACTAGGATGGATACGCTTCAACCGCGCCCATTGTCATCATGGAGAAACTTGGATCGATGATCTATCATTTAACTCCCTAAGACTCCCGCATTGATTAATCACAAGCGTGAACTTTCACTATAAGAAGTTTGGATTAGCCGCCCACTGTGGAGATGTTAAGGGGTGTTTTTTGCTTTTAAATAAAAGTAGGGCTGAAGTTCGATTATTTGGGCTCACCAATTTGGGCCAAATAATGGACCTGGCCCGCCGTGGAGGACAAAATGGAGTGGGGAAATACCTTTTTTGGCCCACCCACTCAATCAGCCCAAAATCTACCTCCTTTTATTAACTTCCCCACCCAACACCAATATTAGGAACCAATACGTTCGGAACCGAATAACCAGCTTAACGGTTCGTTCGCCAACCATAACCCGCTCTTCCTCTTCCAATCTCACCCTCACTACCTGCACGCTCGGCGCTCCTTTTTCCCAAATCGATATGGACAAGGGTTGTTTCTTGACGGCCCTACTCGGCCATCATGCCCTCAGCAACTGGTTCTTTTACTCCCCTGTCCGTTGCACCAGGTTCTTGACTTGGCCTCTTCAACTCTCCTACCTCTTTGTGGGATCGTTCACCACACACCCAACTAACGGACAATAATGCTATGTCATCATTCTCTTTGCCCACATTTTTCCTCGTTGTGGAGCCTTTTGATCCCTTTCATTCTTTCTGACGTTCGGTACGGGTTTTCCTTCCTTCTCCCATCTTTTCATTTTTACCCTTTCATTTGGGTAGCATTGATATAATCTTCTAGAATGGTTCCCTGGAAGTCCATTGCCTTAAACCATGAGCTTTGTGCGACACCCGTGAACTAAATGATCCAACCTTCTCTTGACAACATTAGGTGTGCTACTCGTTCCCTGTGATACGCTCACCTCTCCCTCGGACGATTGTCGTCCTTCCTTTTTACCCTTTGCTCTTATTTCTAACCAACTCGCCCGGAGCACCACCATCTTCCTCCCACCTAATATTCGCCCTATCTTACCCACTTCTCAACTCGAGATTGTCATGTTACCTTTCACCTGTGTGAGTCCTTACTCCTCCATCGTTGTTCAGAGATTGATGCTTTCTACTATCGTCCCATAAACTCCGTTCTCAGTTTCCCATTCCTTTCTTGTTGGATGAGCTCAGCCCTGTTTCCGCTTGATCGCAGATACCACCTTGATGACGAGGTATGAAAACCTTTTCTCCTATGCTTACTTCCTTGATCCTTTGCTCTCTGCTCCCCCTTTCTCCTTCTTTTTCACACTTCTTTTTTTGTTTCTTTACGTTTTTGGTGTATAGCAGACCATGAGGAACATGTGGCCCATTTCAACCACCTTTATACTTCTCCCCCACCTCGTAGTCACCATGCTTTTGGTTCTCCTTATTTGGACATATCATATCTAAAGACATCACCACCCACGAGATTAGTCTGGTGGGTCCCCCCTGCCAATCTTAAAGCCTTCGGTTTTTGGATTACCGTTTACCCAGTTCGTCCATTATGGTAATTCCCTCCACTCCAAACTTATTAAAGATGCATTTCGTGGTGGTCGGGCAACCCTTTTGCCCTCACCCTCCCTTCCTTTTGCCTTTCCATTTTTGGTCTTCTTCTTTTCTGTCTTTTTGCGCCTCCCTTCCTCTTGCCGTGTTGTCCCCTCCCCCCGTCCCTAGACTTGCTTACTTGCCTTCTCTCTTCTTTGAGACATTTTGTCCTCTCTTATTTCTCCTTTCTTATCCGTGGGTCTTCTTTTGTTTGTTTTAGATATTTATCTCCTCCGCCCCTGCTCTCTCCGTCTCTGTCCTTTTTCTCCCTCTGGGACTTCTCCCCTCCCTTCGTCTTCCCTTCTTTCCCCTCCCCACTCCCTTCGGCCCTTACTCTTTCGTTGTCTCCCCTGTCCCTTTTCCCTTACTTTCGTTCTTCTCCCATTCTGCTTCTTTTCTTCCTCTGTTCTTTTCTTTTCCTCTTTTCTTTTTCTTTCCTGTTATCCCTAACCCCTGACTCCTTCCCCTCCTTCCTCCTTTGGCTTGCTGGTTTTATTGGTGGTTCCCGACTTGGGATCCTCTTTTTGTTGACCCTTCCTCCCTTTCTCCTCTTTCCCCCTTATTCCCCTGTGGCTATCTCTTCCGGTTTCCCTTCTGGGTTCCTCCCATCTCTCCTCGTCTTCTTCCTTGTATTTTTGATGCTTTTCTTCGTCCACCTCTTCCTCCTCCTCCTCCATTCCTGGTATCCCCTTGAATTTACCTCTCTTTCCTCCCCTTTATTTTCCTGCCTTTGGTTCTCCTTTCTTCCCCTGACTCCCTTTCTTTTTCCCCCCTCTCTTCGTTTGTTCTCTGGATTTTGTTTCCTCCCTCTTGTCTCCCTCTGTTCTTCCCTTCCTGTGCTTTCTTGTTTTTCTTGCTCCCTTATCCTCCTCCCCTTACTCCCTCCTCTTGCCTCCTCTCCTCCTCCTTCTCCTTTCTTTCCTTCCCTTTTCCTTTCCTCCCCTTGCCCCCTACTTTTCTGGCTTCCTCCCCGCCTTCTTCTTCTTTCTCTCTCTCTTTTTTCTCCCTTTTCTTTCTTTCTTCTCCCTTTTTTTCCTCTCTTTTGGGGGTTTTCCCCCATATCGAGTCTTATTCCAGCACTCCCGCTTCTTTTTCCTTTTCCTCCTTGCTTCCCTTTGCTTCCTTCTGCGTTAAGGTTATTAAATTAGATTTAGAGAGTCAAGAGTCATAATACATCTAGGTTAGAGTTACATTACAGTTAGGTTTCTTTTGAAGAGTCCTACTCGAAGTAGGCTGATTTTGTTAATTAATTCGATAGGAATGTAATTGCTATAAATAGGGGGGAGGATGAGTAGAAAGGATATAGAGAGAGAAGTTTATGTGAGAGCCATTGCTCTTGGGTAGCCGTAGGATTCACCTACTGCTAGTAGTGTGTTTTGTTTCTCGTTCAACTTTTATTCAAAGTCCGTTATTGCTATTATCTTCTTGAGTTATTCCACCTTGTTAAGTAGCCTCATTCAGGTACCTAACAGAGAACACCATGATATAACAAAGTGAAGCAGCAGCCATGTTATACCCATATATAATATTGCATACCGCTATTCTCCTTGGTTGAGTGCAGATAATGCTACATTGCCCACCAAGTCCAGCTTCAATCATGTCATCCAAAATGAATTGTGGGACCTGCAAAATCTCTTTGTGAGCATTATCCAGGAACATTCTGGAATGTGAGGACAAAGTTTTCACACAAACTAGGAAGAATCACATTTACTAAAAGTTTCAAAACTGAGGCATCCTTAACATGCAGTAAATGTAAAAGAGGGTAAATGATGCACAGAAAGAAAAACAGACTATAGTACCTGAGTTGTCTTTCCACAACCTGTTTCCCCACAGACAACCAGAACATCATTCTCCTTCAATAGATGCAGTATATTTTCTTTTAGTTCAGCAATGGGAAGAGCAGCTCTAGCTTTTAACATTTCCTGAGAAGGAAAGCATAGCACATGTCAAGGAAAAGCTGAATGGAAAATCCTGAATCTTGTAATAAGGGAAAATGCAGTCCCGAGGCATATTAATGGTCACACCCCCCCCCCCCACATACACACCCACACCAAAAAAGAAAATTAATGTATGATAGCCGTCACAGCTCTTTTTGCTATCTTGGAAACAGTTGACTTGGATCTTTCCAAAGTCTAATCAAGTAGCAGAGAAAGCCATACAGATTAAGGGCTGTAGAAGAACTCCTGTTCTCAAAAGATTTTTGGCTTGGAATATCCATTGCTTTGGTGATTCCCTTTGCAATACTATTTGCAAAATGTTAGGACATAATATGGTTTTGATGGTATACTTACCCAGTAGTGAGGCTGAAGAGATATATCTGGTGATTTCCGGAAAAAGGAAGGTCAAATTTGAATGCTCTTTTATGTGGGTAGGTTCTAGTCCAACCTTACAGTTAATACTCTTACAACCCACCACCACCACCCCCCCCCCAAAAAAAAAATTCAAGATATGGTGAAACAAACTGAAGAAGGTTTGAACATTGAACAAGTCCAGTCTCCCCTTAATATCATCATTTGTTAATGACCTGACCATCTTAGGCACAGGACTCTGGATCTAATTGAGAAAAATGGGATGCTAGGGTGTAAGCCTGTTGAAACTCTTACTGAGCCAAACATACACTTGAAGGCAAAAGAATGAGAACTAGACAAGAAGAGGTATCAAAAGTTGGTGGAAAAGTTAATCTATTTTTTCCCATACCAGACCAAACATGACATTTGCAGTCAGTCTTGTCAGCCAGTATATGCATGAACCCTACTCCTCACACTTGGATGCAGTGTACCGTATCTTGAGATACTTGGAAGTCACTCCAGGAAAAGATATTTTGTTTTCAACTCATGGAAACTTGAAGATTGAAGCATATACAAATGTAAGAGGTAATTTGATAACTTGGAGATCTACCTCTAGGTATTGTGTGCATGTAAGAGGTAACTTGGTAACTTGGAGAAGCAAGAAACAGGCTATGGTCACAAGGTCCAATGTCAGACCAAATTTAGGGCAATTGCTCAAAGCATTTCTGAGGTACTATAGCTGAGAGGGCTACTACAGGAGATTGAGGTAGATTCAAAGGTTCTTATATTGTTGTACTCAAATAGTAAGACAGCAATCAATATAGCTCACAATCCAATGCAGCATGACAAAACCAAGTATGTGGAGATTGATAGTTATTTTATCAAACAAAACATTAAGTCTGGATTGATTTGTATCACCTTTGTTACCTAAGATAATCATCTAGTGGTGTGATTACAAAGAGCTTAAGCACCAAAATGTTCAATAGTATCATTGATGAGTTGGGCATGATAAATATCTATACTCCAGCTTGAGCGGGAGTGTTGTGAGACAGAATTGAGTAGATTTGGGGGTGAGATTGTGATTTGGTTTTTAGTAGATTTATTTACTATTTTTGTGTTTACCTTATAGAGGGTAGATCTGCTAGAATCTTTAGGATCTTTTAGGATCTCTTAGAATCTTAGGATCTCTTATTTTTATTGTAAGAATCCCATAATGAGAAGATTTGATTTGTTCTGTATTTGCTAAGTTAGAGTATAAATAAAGCTCCTGTTGTGTCTTTTAGACACATGTCAGGATTCATTTACTTCTTTCAACAGAAATTTTTCTCTACCCTATACTTGGTCCCTATTTACTCTTACTCCCCTCTCAAAAGTTCCACATCTGATTCCCCTACAAAAGTGAACTATTACATCTCACCCCTGATATTTTAAAATGGCCGAATTACCTTTATTTGTATCCTTTGAATGGATTAGGATGATTTCTTCTCTATTGTATCTAATATTATTTTCTTTTCTTTTCTTTTCTTTTTGTCCTTTTCTACTTCTTTTTTAGGAAGCCATTATAAATGACATTTTTTTTTTGTCCTTTTCCTTTTACAGGAATCTACTAAATTGATTAGTTGTATTTTTTATTTCCACTTTCATACTCTTCTATAGAAATCTATTAAAGATAATGAGATGTATTCTTTTCTTTTTTTCCCCTTCATTTTTTCTTTTCTCCCTCTCTTACCAGAATCTGATAAAAGAGAAAGGAAAAATGAAAAATAAATCTATAAAAAAGAAGAGAGAAAAAATTGAATAAAAACACCTAATCACGTATAATAGGTTCTATAAAAAAGGAATAAAATAAAGGGGAAAATAAAGAAAAAGTAAAACAGATAAAAAGAGAAGAAATCAATTAATCAATTACAAAATGTAAAATAAATGGTGATTTGGCCATTCTGAAAGACCAAGGGATAAGGAGAGGTACTCGTAAGAGAAATACTGTCATTAGTACTTTGAGGAAATGGGTGTCAACCTTGTATCTCGGTACTTTCATTTTGTTTTCTTGTTCTTGCCTCAAGTAGGCACTCTCAGCTTCTTTGTAATAATCCATTCCTGTTAAAAATAAAAATAAAAATTATAAACACATACAAAAGAAGAGATGCCAAAAAAAACAAGAAGACTGAATTTAATTGTGCACATAATACGATAGATATACCTTAATTGTTAGAAGAAGAAATCCATCTAAAAGGATAATTGAGATCATACTGAAGGCATAGAATGAAAAGACAGTGATAGAGGATCTAATTAGAACCTATGCATTAGTAATCATCACCATTCAAGTAACATTAGAAGAAAAAGCAAAACCCATGAATAATTTGTAGGATAGGTGCAGCCTGCAGAGAAAAAAGAAAGAAAAAGAGAGGGGCTCAAGAAAAGTAAAGCAACAGCTTTGGTCACTACATTCCTAAGTATGTATCTTTCAAGGGCATTGACAACAAGGCTATTCATTCTACTCTTTATCTTTTCACATCTGAGAGAAGTACCATGTAATTGAAGGTTGTACCAAAAATTCGGTTGAAACCAAATTTAACTTGAAACATATACATTTCACCAGCAAGTTTCAATGAAGTGTTTAAGGGCCAAATTAGGTTCCAAAACTTTCAGAAGAATCTATTTTGGGCTCTCTAAACATAGTTGAACCCTTTAAAAAATTTCAAACCAATGCAGATTATTTTTTTCCATATTTTTCCTGAACTTCTAGTATTTTTCAAAATATTTACTAATTCCAGGAATTAAAGAATTTACTTCTCAAAAAAGGGGAAAAGAAAAAGGATTATGTCAGGATTTAATTTGACTAACAGTGTCTAATACACATAAAATTGAGGTCCAAATACCAAGTAAACTACCCTACTTCTCAAAAATTTGTTACAAAAAAAGAAAAAATCAATTTTTCCTAGAAAATAAGTTCCTGCTCTATCATAGATAAGGCTATGTTGTTTGACATTTTTAAAAACTGAAGGTCAACCCATAGTCAGGAAAAAGGGGAATGGCAAAGAAAAACACAATTTTATTACAAGGTACAAAATAACAACTGACAGTATTTTCTCCCTTCCCAAATCCATCATCCATTCTTTGGAGTCCTTATTCTGTGCCTTCCTCTGGAAAGGACAGGAAGTTTCCCGTTTCCTGCACCCTATCGGTTGGAAGGACATTTGCCGTCCAAAATCTGAAGGAGGTCTTGGAATTCGCCGTATTCTTGACATGAATCTGGCCTGTCTCATGAAGCTCATCTGGAAGATTGCCTCCAAGCATGACTCTATTTGGGTTTCCTGGGTCTATTCCTACCTCCTTAAGTCTGATTCTCTTTGGACTGTCCCTTCCCCCTCTAACCCCTCCTGGATCTGGAGGAAGCTTCTTTTCCTCCGTGGTCGTGCTCTCTCGGCTAATTCTGTCCGCATTTCCACTGGCTCCACTACTTTCTTTTGGCTTGATCCCTGGCATCCTATTGGGTATTTTGTTCTCCCTCCTTGGCCCTAGAACTGTGTATGATACCCGCATCCCTAAGACCACACTCCTATCTGCCTTTATCTCTGATGGCTCTTGGTCTCCTTGCCCCCACCCTAATCTCACACAGTGACACAGGTTTGGAATTCCCTCCCCCCCCCCCCACTTTCTTCTACCGTCGTCGATCGCATCACCTGGCTTTACCCTTCTACCACACCCTTCACCACTGCCTCGGCCTGGAACCTCCTTCGAACCCCATCCCCCCTGTCCCTTGGACCCCCCTTGTTTGGGTCAAAGGTCATATCCCCCGCCACTCCCTCACCCTTTGGAGAGCCCTCAAACTTGCTCTCCCAACCCAAGCATTTCTCATTAGCCGTCACATTCCCGCTATCTCCAATTGTACCCTATGTTGGAATAATTCAGAGGACCTTAACCACCTTTTTTTCTGTTGCCCGCTTTCCCGCTCAGTTTGGTCCCTCGCTATGGCTTCCATTTGGCCCAGATTGCGACGTTCTCTTGGTTTTGCTCGAGATTGGAAATGGATCATGCGCATTTTGCCGAGAACTCAATATGCGACCAAGTGGGTAAGCTTGTCTTTGCCGCCTCTGTCCATCATCTTTGGTGGGAGCGCAACTTGCACAGATGGACTTCCAAATCCAGATCTCGAGATACGATTTGGAATGCCATCTACTTTGACGTTTCTTCCCGACTTTTATCTATCCCCCACCCCCTTGTTGTTGAGTCTCCAAGAAATAGGATTATTTTTAGTTCTTGGAGTCTCACTTTTTCTTTTTTGCCCCTTTGATTGGGCTCCCCTTTGTATTTGTGCTTGCAGTAATTTAATTTTATTATTCATCCAAAAAAAAAACTGACAGTAAATAAAACAGTCACAAAGAGCACAGTAAAGAATGGAAAACATTCAGGATGGGTTTTCTGTTTTCCAACACAATTTCAATTTAGTTCTGTTTCGCATAAGAGAAACACAAGTAACTTTGGCGGCATACTTTCAGCTTTTGTGGCAGCAGCTGCATGTGAGCTCTCTGGAACATAAGGTCTTACAAGCTCTTCATTATGTATAACCTCCTTTGTAGTTGGTAATCCTAAATTGTCAGCATTTAACAATGAATCCACAAAATCAGCTCTACGGACTTCCTCACTTTCTTCTATCTTCGTCGCAGATTCTCCTGTAGTTTCCAAAAAATAAAGGCAAACATTAAGTAATACAGACAACCGTTTCTCTTATGATATATCATAAATATGCGAGAAAGATCACCTTCCCACAACTTTATAATGAATGAAGAGTATGGCTCAACAATTAGTTGGTGAACAGGAAGATCTGGAAATAGACGATAAAGAGCAAAAGCTGCAACTTTATTCTGTGCATCCTGCAAAATCAATCAACTAGAACTTCACAATTATTGAAGCAACATTCACGAGCATGGAAGTATCTAAGTCTGCAAGCAGTACAGAAAAGTCTAAAAAATTAGAACTAATTCTTCACTGTTCAAACCAATACAGATGTTGCATGATAACAAGATGTAACTTCCAACTGGTGGGTAGGTACCTCAGCAGATTCAGAGGCTTCATCTTGGAAAGGAAGCTGGAGCGTAATCAATCCCCCAGGTTTTCTACTCTTACCCCTCCCACTGGCTGTACGTAATACACTGACAGCATAACAAAACCTGCTAACTTTGCCAGGCAATTTATTAAACTTGGGGGCCTCCCATCCAAATTTCTGGCACAGCTGATGAAGAACAGCCTTCGGAATCTTTGGTGGGTCACCCTGTCATTTTGAATTCACATGAAGAAATAACTAATATACAAATGGGGAAAGACAGCAACAAGATTCTCAACGAGTTAGAGACAAAAAAAATATGAAGAGCTGAAAGACAGACCATTAAACAAGCAAGCCACATGAAAGGGTTGCCATAGCCGATACAAAACAAGAAAAAGAAAAACTAGCATATTTAACTGGTTTACGATATAGTTATGAGCATATCCAATTGGTTAATACAGGGACAAGGAGTTCCTAGACACAAAAATTGAAGTGATTACCTTTTTCCAAATGCCTTCAATTTTTTCCAAATTCCATGTACGTTCTTTCTTTTGCAATTCAATAACTCCAGAAGGTACAGCTCCGGAAGAGGCATCTTCAGAGAACAAACCAATGAGTTCAGCATCTCCAGACTCCAAATTGTCCACGAGAACTCCCTCCTTGACTTGATAATTCACCGAATCAGGAGGATCACAGAAAACCTCAGAGCTGTTACTTTCTACAACATTTCCATCAACTGAGGCATCAATCTGAGAAGCCTCAGAGCTGTTACTTCCTACAACATTTCCATCAACTGAGGCATCAATCTGAGAAGCCTCAGAGCTGTTACTTCCTGCAACATTTCCATCAACTGAGGCATCAATCTGAGGAGCTATGATATCAGTACCACTTGACTTCATTGCCACAGCACAACTGGAAGCCATAGTATCAGATAATACGTTAACAGAACTATGATGATCGCCCAACCCAGACGCCAAGATCTCATCCGATAGCCCTGTTTAATTAACTCATGCATCAAATTTAATATATTGAACAAACAATAGCTGACAGAGCAGATAGCAGAAGAAAGTTTAACCTAGAGCAGACATCTCTTGCTTGAGTTTGCGAATTAGATGGCCTGCATGTTCCTGTCCTTTTTTATCTCCTCTTTCTTTGGCCTTAATTGCCTCTATTCTTGCAATTTGATATTCTTTAGCAATAGAGACAACACGTATACTTGGATCACAAATCTGTAAGAAACAAAAAACATACCCAACATCAGAACCAATAGAAAACCCATCACATCATAAAAGTTGAAAGGGAAGAAAACCTTTGGCATAGACACAAAGCTCCAGAAGCTGCACGGAATAATAAGAGTCAGAAGAGCATGCAGGTCAAGAATTCCTGGTCATACTGGAAAAAAAATTTCATGTTCTTCAGAAAGGGGAACTTGAGCAGTTCTATTTTTTATTTCTAATTTTTAGTAGTTAGTATTATTCAGGATGGAATAAGTTCTGTCAGTTCCATTCCCCTCAGTTTCAGCTCACTGATCTGCGCAACTAGTACGTATTTCAAGCAATCAGTGCCAATTGGTGCCAGTTGAGCTTAATCAGGTAAACCAGTCCTCAGTAAGAATGGGGCCAATTACGGGATCTCTAAACAGAACCAGCTCAAATTGATACAGAGATAGGTTAGCCAAAATCAATCAGGGTATGTAGAATCTTGAACTCAATTAAGTGAGGTCTGTGATGCTTGGTTAGTATGTATTATTGGACCAGTTTTTCATGACTATGTAGATTGGTTGTATCCATGGTTCAAAATTTCATGAAACTTCACCAGTCATCTCAAGCCTACTGAAACGAAACCTAGAACTGAGATTAATTGAACCAATTTTTGATGAGATTCCGTGCATTTCAATGTATCAATGAAATAAAGGTATTCTGAGGCAGGATTCTGTAATTTCAACACTTGACCAAATTTCAACGAAATTTCTCACCAAAAGGAGCTGAGAACAGTCTGTTTCAACTCAGTGTGTGTTTAACAAATTCCTTCACCTATTCCAGTGATTCTTTGCCCTAGGTTGTCTAAGCTTGATCCAAGACCTCTTAAGTGCATGTTCGTTCAGTACTTCCGCACTCACTTTTTTTTTTATTTGGGATGAATAAAAGGAATACTGTTGTTATTTAAAATTTGGAATATTTTATTATTGTTCCATTCTTTGAGTCCATTCCTTATTCTTTTGAGCCTATCACTCTCTCCTCTATGGATGAGGATCTCCCCGTTATTATTTCTCCACCTTTTACAGACTTACAGTTGGGCCTCTGCTTTTGCCTGTCTAGAGGGAGATCTATTGTATATCATGACATCGAACATCTTTGGCCCCTCCTACTCATACAGCTCCTCCAACATCACCCCCTCAATCCATTATCCAATGGTAAGTCCCCTGACTTCTGACCTTGATGTTACAATTGCTCTTTGCAAAGGCAGTACAAGTTATATCCAAAATCTTACATCTAACTTTGTTTCATATACTAGTATTTCTCCCACATTTCATGCTTGTTTATCTACCATTGAGATTCACCCTCTTCCTAAGTCTATATTTGAAGCCTTGTTGAGTCCTGCGTGGACCGTGGATAGCTACAATGACGAAGGAGTTGGCAACCCTAGAGGAAAATCATACTCGAGAACTTATTCCCTCGCCTCTTGGAAAGACTGCTATTGGATGTCCCTAAGTCTTTGTAGTGAAAGTAAATACGAATCATTATTTTGCTAGATTAGAAGCTAGACTTGTCAAGAAGGGATATGCTTAGGTATATGGTGTGGGCTATTTAGATACTGTTAGGACCCTAGGATGAGAGGCCATGTGGAATGAGGGTTAGTTAGGGTTATTTGAAATTATAAATAGAGGGATAATTGAGGGTTATAAAAGGAGGGACAAGTGAGTGGAGAGGATATGGAATGTTTTATGAGAGTTGTTGGGACACCACTGTGAGGTGTGGGGGTGACTGGCACCATAAAAACCAGTGTTATCTTGTTATTTCTTGCATTCTTGTACGAATTTTTGGGAAATATTATTAGGGTTTTATCAGATACCTTCTCTCCTATACTGAAGCTAGCCTCTATTCGGATTTTGATTTCCATGGCTGCTATCTATCATTAGCCTCCATTTCAGCCGAATATGAAGAATGCTTTCCTCAATGGGGATCTCCACTAAAAAGTCTATATGAAGCAACCTCCTAGGTTTGTCACTCGAGGAGAAACGTTTGGTATGTTGTCTAGAGAAGTCATTGCATGATTTGAAAAAGTCACCATGTGCATGGTTTGGCCAATTTACTTTAATTGGGACAGATTTTGGTTTGACTCAAAGTGAGAGATCACTCGGTGCTCTTCCGTTAGTCGAGTATAAGAAAGATTTTTCTGGATGTGTATGTGAACGACATTGTCATTACTGGAGATGATTCAGCTGTTAGTGATGCATTGAAGATTTATTTCCAGAAACAATTTCAAACCAATATTTAGGTAGACTCAAGTATTTCTTGGGCATAGAAATGGCACAACCCAAGAAAGGAATCTATTTATCCCAACGTAGGTATGTGATTGATCTACTATCTGAAACAAGGATGCTTGGTTCAAAGCCTTTGAATATTCTAATGGATCCAAATACAAATCTTAAACCTGAAGACGGAGAAGCTTTTGATGATCCAAAGAAGTATCAAGGGCTGGTTGATAAAACTGAACTATTTGGTTGTGACTCGACCAGATATTGCCTCTCTAGTCAGTGTTGGGAGTCGGTATTTGTCTAGTCCCAAAATCACTCATTGGGATGCAGTTGTACACATTGAGATGAGATATCTTAAAGAGCTCCTGCCCATTGCTCCTTGACAAAGATTATGGTCACAGGAGAATCAAGGAGTTTTATGATTCAGATTGGGCTAGTTCACCGAATGATAGGAGATCTACCACAAGCTATTGTACTCTAGTTGAAGGAAATCTTATGTACTACAAGAGTAAGAAGTAGACAGTAGTTGCTCAATCCAGTGCTTCGTCAAAGTATTGACCCAAAGCACTTGTCACTGATGAGTTTACGTGGATTAAGCAGTTCAGTTTCTGGAGGAACTTGGCTTTGGTCATGAGTCACCTATAACCCTATGCTGCGATAACCAGGCTGCTATTCACTTAGCATCAAATCCTGTATTTCATGAGCATGAAGCAAATTGAAGTGGACTGTCAATTTGCCTGTTAGGCACTAGGACTAATCTCCAGTTGTCATGTTCAAACCAGAGAACAACTAGCTAATTTATTTACCAAATCTTTGAGACTGAAGAGTGATGTTTAATGTCTATTCTCTAGCATGGGGGAATTGTCGTTGGGTTTTAGAGTCCTTTTAGGACTTTGCTCTATGAATTTAAGCTCTGATTTGTAATCACTGGCTCTCCATAAATTAAATACAGCACACTGGAGTCTCTCACAGTGATAGTGAGAACTCTTGCAAACTTATTTCTGCCTCCCTTCTCTCTCTCTCTCTCTCTCAAGTTTTTCTCTGTCACCTATCTTCTTATTATTGACATATTCCAAACAAGGAAAAGGTCACAATTACAATCTGTAATAGACATATGCCTCCACATCCTTTTGAATTAGATACTTGTACTCTTTAATAGATTTTGTCAGTTCCCATTGGATAAGAAAATCTCCCAATTGAACCCGTATAGTATAATTTAATTGGCCGGCTTTGTTCCCACCAAACATGCCTGATCCTTTTCATTAAGCCTTGCTATCTCATGCAGAACTTTTCCTCTTTAAGCTTGAATATTCCATCACCCTTACTATCACATTACTTAAATTAAACACCAACTTGAGATCGAAAAGAGTCCTCTCTCCGTGTAAATCAGAACACTCCTATGGATCGCATGCATTTCCATGCTAGAACAAACTCCTTCTCCCCTCCCTACATAACAGGATAAGAATCTCTATAGCCCTTTTGTTTACCACCTCCAATGATGTAACCCAATTCTAGGGTTAGGGTTTAATGAAATATTATCCTAGAACTTAGGGTCAGCCCAGAATCAATCCTCTTGAGAACCAGCAAAGTAATTATCAAACCTGGATGGTATGGATAATATTGTTAAATTTGGGTTTGGATAAGGATAGGTGTTAACAAAACCTAAATGGGTTGCATGGGTTGAGATGGTAATGGGTTAGGATTTACGGGGACCATTAGGAATATTTTAGGGAAGGGTAGATTTGTTACGGGTAGGTTTTGGGATGTCTAAAGTTTTAACAAATCCCTATGGGATGGGTTTAAGGTAACTAGGATTCTAGAGATCAAGATGGGAGTGAACTTGGGATACCAAGACTTACCCTAGGATGATAAGGTAAGCCTGCAGTTGGATATGGGAGGGGTTTTCAGATGGCTTGGAAAGATTTTAAGGTTGTAACAAACGTTATAATGGGTAGGGGGTTTGATACAAATTAAGGTTATAAGCAATCCCTAAAAGTGAAAACTTTGGAGGGAAAACAAATCAACTCATGCGAGGGGGATAAGAGGGTAACAATTAGGAATGGGGGAATATGGAAACTAGCGGTTGGCTAGGTGATGGATTCTTGAAAATCTTCAAGAATATTCGTTCTTGATCAAGTTACAGGGGAGGGGCTGTAGTTGCTATACTTACTTGGAGTCTTGGATTAGGTTATGGAGCTTTTGTAGTTGAAGAAGACTGCTAGATTTAGAAGAAGAACTCTTTCAAAATCCGCCATGGCCCTCCCAAGAAGGCCACAACTCTGGTTGCCTCCAAACAGAAATGTTTATTCATCAAATCAGCTCCCTTTACAATGAGGCAGGGAGGGCTACATATAAGTATATAACCTTACAATGGGAGGGAAAAGACTTGGACTCACATAAGAAAATCTATCTTGACTCAACTAGGAAGTCCCTTATAGACTAGGATCCCCTTTATAACTCAATAAATAACAACCACAAATAAAAAGAAACCATCTTGGCAAATAACAACTAATTATCCAAAAGGAGTCTTAATTTAAAATAGATTCCAACTAGGATTCCAACTCTAATTAGTATTCTCAATTCTAACTCAATCAAAGAAATAAAGTGACATGGACTCACAAAAATAAAACTAAATTTACTGGACTAAAATAACCATCAAAAGTAAGCAAATGACCAAAATACCACTGGTAGGTTCATCCAGTCTACTAGTTCCACCAAGTGGGCTCGGGTTTTGGGCCCAAGATGCTGATTCCGAGAGGAGGGTGGGCTTCCTTACATTACCAAAGGTTGTGGCTCAGTTTACAGAGGCCCATCACAATATAGGGCCATTATTTGGGAAGGTGGTTGGAACCATGAACATGTTTTAGCCTCTAGGTACCATGCTTCTCCAGTTAATTTGGACGTCCCACTTTCCAGCTTTAGGGTAGCCTTTTGGCCTCTCACACGAGCAACAGGCCCCACTTCACTTTCAGTGATGACGTATCAGACCAATTCAATTGGTTCCAGTCCAACCCCAAAAAGAACTGATCCAATGGGATTGGTCCAACAAGAGTTGGACTTAGTTAAATTTTATTTTTTTTTTTCCAGTTTAGTTTTAGCCTTCTATGTTTTTAGTATTCCTACGTGAGGTTTTAAACTTTGTTTTAGATTCGTTTTGGATTTTGATTTAAAAAAGGATTTGTATTTTGCTTCCTTTAAAGAGATTGCATTAGGATAAAATTTTCAGATTGAATAGATTAAAGAGTTTTGTTTCTTATTGAGAGATTTCCTTCCCCCTGTTCTACTCCCCTCCCCCCCCCCCTTCTCCTCATTCTCCTCCCATTGACGCCCACTACAGCAAGTGTATATTACGCCTGCATCATTTGGGCTTCACATTTTCCGCAATAGCAATCACAACCTACTTCTGACCAAGACTTCACAACCCTGACCAATCTTTCCACTTGAGGTAGAGGTCTCTAGACTTCCACCAAAAGATCGACCTAAACAATTCCTCTAGTTGCCATTTTTGAGAAAGATGTCCACATACTCCATCCAGAGAGAACCTACATCAAAATCCATCCTTTCCCCATAATTTTTTATTAAACTCCTGTAGAGTGCCAGTTGTCTAGTTACATGTGAATTCCCTTCCCATTTAAAACCACATTTTGAACGCTCACCTTGTCCAGTGCCGATCTCCATGTTTGAACTGCCACTGTGTCTCACCCAGCAACTCTCCTCTCATAGATATAGCCTTGGTTTCTATTAGACTGCTTCTGAATTAATGACAGCATTGCCACTCTCATAAGATAGGCCTTGGAAACAGGATGACAGAGAGGGGGAGCAAAAGCTGGGGATCAGGGTCGCACCTTTGAGGGAAGAAACCAAGGGCAAAGAGGTTCTGTAGTCGAAGGTTTGTCATGTGGCAACTGGCAGGCATTTTACGGTGTATAGAAATGAGAAATGATTATTTGGCTCTGTAAGGTAACAATCCTATTTTTTATTCCATGTTTATAGGTCAGGTACATATATTTTGTTTCTCGTGTTTTTTGCACGTGTACAACCTGCGCCACCGCATTTAAAAAAGAAAGCATTCCCTACGCCTGGGTTGCCCGTCCCGGTCCTCCCCCGCTTTAAAAGAAAGTATTTTTTCACTGAAGAAACACCGAATTGATGTTTCTATAATGAGACTCAAGCATGTGCTGAACAGCCAGTTCATACCACACACACACACACACACCCCCCCAAAAAAAAAAATCGAAAGAAAGAAAAAAAAACATACCAGAACAGAATGCCCATACACAACTTGGCATGTTTCTGTTCCAAAAACACTGTAGGGAAAACCCAGAAACGTGTTTTTTGAACGTTATCATATAAAGCCCTAATATCCCATTTGATGGTCAACAACATGAACTATGAAGATGATGAAAGATATGATAGTGATGTGAATTTACATTTTGTTATGTTATATATGAAACTATGGAAAGATGAACAACATGATCTATCTATAATTTAATGTACAAAGGAGATTAATGATGCTAATGTACGTTTATGGACTTTTGTCGGTATATTCTGCCATCATGGACTGGATATTATTGATTTTAATCGTTAGCAATTAAGCCCAGGATATTTATCAATAGGTCATACCAACTTTGATTTTGAAAAGTTGCAAACATGGTCAGCCTGAATCTCATTGCTGCCAATAATGCCATATCTTGTGAACAAGGCATCAAAATATCCGAAGCACACACTATGGCGGCTAAGTTAGTTGAAATGCGCCAGCAAGCGCTGAAGAAGGATGGTAAGAATTGCAAAATGAATCAGAAGGATGCATTGAACAGAGGTTATCTTCTGCTGTTCTTTTGGATCATGGGCTTAAAAAGGATTCAGATATTCCGGGGCTTGCAGAGTTCCAGCAATGCTTCACACCAGGATGTTGATTCAGCTTGACCCTTCCAGCCCAGAAGATACGTACCTGAAGAAAATCATACTATGCTAGAGAGAGAGAGAGTGTGTGTGTGTGTGAGGTTTTATGGTTAAGACAACAATTTTGAGTGATGTGCACCGTAGGCGTAGAGTACTAGGGTGTTGTAGGGGATCAACTCCAAATAAGGGAATTAATTGGCTGTATGAGAATTGTGCTGAGGCCTGAGGGTATAAAAAGGGAAAGACTGTATTTGTATAGAGGAGGAGAATTTTGTGTCAGTGTTGGGACGAGCTTGTCTTGTAGTCGTAGGAGAGGGTTTTGGGTCAATTTGGGTGATGATTCAAGATCGGAAGACAGAATCTATTACAGCCTTGTGTTAACAGTTAACCATTCTGATGTTTATCAAGCACTCTTGCTGTAGTTGTCTTCAAGTCCTGAGTTATCCTTCAATTGCAGAGTGTGTGCAAGTGGTAAAGTGACATCATTTTTTTTTTTTGGGGTAGGTGGGGGGGGGATTATTGGATTGATTCCATGGCATTACAGAGGGTCTTATCAACCAGTATCAGAGCACGTTGATCTAAGGATGGCTAGAAGTCGTATGGAATCCAGGATTGATGATCTGAAACTATGAGTGCCGAATTTGCAGGGTCAAATATCAGTCATGCGCTTCAAAATTGAATCCATAATCCAGTGCAAGGAGGAAGAAAATAGAACCAAGTTTCAAGGAGGAATTTAGAGCTTACCTGATGAAGGGGAAAACACTGTAGATTGAATTGCACGCTACTGAAGTTACAGTGGAGGCAGCGGCTACATGTCAATCTCAGATGGGAGAAAGCACACCAGGCCTCTTTGAAGGAAGAATTCAGTAAGGAAGAGCAGAGGTGCCGCTGGGAAGAGTTTTATTCAGGTAAGGTGTAGGATCGTTATTTCATAGTTGAATTGATGCATTGAAGTATGGACCTAATGAACTGAACTGAGTAGTGTTGCTGCATTGTTCTTTTTGAATCAATTAACTGATGAATGAATAGATGGATGAATGCTTCGGTTCTTTCTCTGTTCAATTGTCTATTGCATGATCATGTTGTCAGTGAAAGCTTGAGTGATTCAGCTGAGTAAAGGTCAGGGGGCTCTGATACCAGATGATAAGACCATTCGTAATGCCTTGGAATCAATCCAATGATTCACACACACACCAACAATGTCACAAAACCACATGCACACACTCTGCAATTGAAGGATAACTCAGGACTTGAAGAGAACTGTAGCAAGAGCACTCGACTAACATCAGAATGGTTAACACAAGGCTGCAATACATTCCATCTCCCTATCTTGAATCATCACCCAAATTGCCCCAAGCCAGAGGGTCTTTCCCTCTCCTACATTCAAGCTTGCCCCAACACTAACACAATTCTCCTCCCCTATACAAACACACTCTTTCCCTTTTTATACCCTCAACACAATCCTCACACATAACCAATTAATTCCCTTATTTGGAGTTGATCCCCTACAAGATCCTAGTACTGATGTAATCCCAGAATTAGGGTTCACTTTCAGGACCTTGTATACAAGTTGCAGCAGCTAATTGTTTCGGCTAGGGCTGGTAGTTGGTCTAGGGTTGCTGATTTGGTAATTCAAGGATATACTAATAAGGGTTAATTAAGGGTCAAGATAGGTCCAGGAAGTTAGGACAGAAATAGGTAACTTTTAGAAACATCTGGAAAATCTAATTTTCTGCAACTTTAATGAAGAAGTTGAATCGCAGAAAAGTTTCAGATTAGGGTTTAATGGTTTAAAGGGCTGAGAGCTTGGGGAATGTAATCCTAAGCTTGGTGCGATTCTAGAAAAAGGTTTTGGGAGTCTAAGGGGCTGGGGAATGATGATCTCCTAGAAGGAATAGGACCTGCTGCCGCTGGAAGAAGAAGATGGGGAAAAACAAAAGGGGATAGGGGAGGTTTGGAAAATGGCTGAAACTAAAGGGAAGGGGTGGGTAATGACTTTCGATGGGATGAGGGGTAACTCTAGGTCTTAACGAGAGGGGAAGGGGGCAGGGATGAGGGAATCCTAGTTGGGGTGGGAGCTGAAAATGTGGGAAGGAATAGGAGATGGGAGATGGCTTCTAGGGTTTGGGAAAGGGGCTATACTTGGTTGAAGATGAACTGCAAGAACTTCAGTGGAATGCTTGTGAACAATGAATGAAAGTCTTGAAGTTGAAGAAACAAAACTCTTAACCAGCCGCAGGTTCTCCTCCCAGGATCCCCACGACTTTACCAGTTTGTATTCTCAAAACTTTTTTTCATTCAATCAACTCTGGAAGAAAAAAATTACGCTAGAAAGGCTATTTATAGCCTAAACAAAAAACTCAGACTCCTACTGGGTTTCCCTGACTGCTAGGACCTCACCACAACTTAAATTAGACTTGACAAAGGAATCTAATTACTACGCAATCTCAGCCCTTGGATCTGAGATTGCAATTAAGTTACCTAATACTAATTAGATAACAGACAAGCTAGACCCAAAAGGAAATACAGTTTCCTATTTTAAGTTATCCTAAAAAGTAGGACTTCTTAATAGGAAACATTGCTTTACAACTCTATGACTCTCTTCAAAATCAACTAAACTACAGGAATTTGGTCTCCAATATAACTTGATCCAGGGGTAGGAATTGACCATTCTACCCCTGGGATGGATTTAGCCTCCCTGGCTCACAGTTGGGCTTGGGCCCCTTTTTTTTCTTTTCTTTTCTTTTTTTTGGGGGAGGGGGGATCCAACCCTGGATACATCAAGTACTCTACACCTACGGCTCATGTCCCTCAAAGTTTGTGTCTTAACAGTCACACCAAGTTTGATTTTGATAAGTTGATCTACGTTGGCCGAGCCAGTGAGTGGGGAATGCAATTGGCATCCCCAACCAATACCACAGGATATTGGCTGCACTTGCAAGGGAGTGTAGATGTATACATAAATGCTGCCCTTCCCTAATAGTTCGAGCTTTAAGGTGAAATGTCAGTAACAGTTTAGAAATTGGATAAATTTGACATTGCAACTTTAGCACTGACATAGAAATAAAGTAAAGAAGGATAAATAGCTAGAATCCATCTAAACCTACTTGCAAATTGGAGCCCACCTAGTACACATCAAATCTACAGCAGCAAAACTCCAGAAAAATTGGAAGTTGTATATTATAAAATGGAATTTCAGACCATAAAACTTGATGCTACTAAAACAGATTTGGACTCAAACTACTACATGGAATAGTCAAAGCAAACCAATATACAACACTCCTCGCACTAGAACTCCAAAACAGAACATAGACCTGGAACGAAATTTGGATTCAAATTCCTAATCTTCCAAAGATTTGATTTAGCTAAATTATAAAAATGATCTTACACTTATTCTGCTTTGACTAATCTGGTAGTAATTACAATACTTGTGATAAACAGTTTTTAGGCATTATAACATATAGTTGGTTCATGCAAGGATTGGAGACTTGTTTTTTTCAACCACATCTGTTTTGATCCATGATTTAGCATCAGAAGTCCTCAAAAATTGTGCAAATTGGGAAGGTTATGGTTCATAAGATGATTTCTACCAATTCACATCAAATGTTAGATGATTTCTCGCAACTCATGTCAAAGTGAATAACAGGTTTCAAGGCCTTCAGTTTCTCCCACTCCCAGTTTGATATCTCAACCATAATTTCTGCTTTGCATGTTGAAAGTAGGCTTATTAAATGCATTTGACTTGTATCGGACCCCTAATGCTACTACATCAGGTGATACAATTTTTTTTAAGAATAACTGTCATACTAGTAAGTATCATATCAGTACCACCAACACCAATATGTATCAGCCGACACAAAATCATACCTACAGGTGCTTAAAACCCTGCTATCAATAATGCATAGGTGTTGCTTAAAATCTAAGTTGGTAATGAAGGGTACCTCTGTCGTTGAATCCTGGACCAGTTTATCATCTATAGCAGCCTCCCAGTCATCCTGTATATGATGTAGAATTTCTGTCAGTCGACTGAAAACATGTGCTTTTCCGCTTTCATAGTGTGCACATAATATGATAGCTAAGGATACAATTTGGTGAGTATGAGATCAACAAGAGGACAAAAGTAAGCAATTTGGAAAATTTTAAACAACTGGATTGTTCAAATATTTATATACCACAACTCTAACATATCCAAATGCTATTTAAAATACATATAGAGCAAAACTAGTGCATGTGTGTATATATATTATGAATGTGTGTACACATGAATGACTCTGCGTCTCTGATCCTAGCCATATGTACTTATGTATGGGGTCTTCTTTTGCATATGGAGAAGCATCTATCTAATCGGAATCCAAATTAATGTGTGACATTTAAAGAAAAGGTTGCTGGGCTGTGGAGGATGCAACACTTAAAGAGTTCAACTATTCACCCACTTGAGAAACTTCATGGGTATTAGCTTCAGACTTCAGCATGTTTGGAGGAATCCATACCAACCAGCAGATCAAAATTGTTCCCTTAGTTACTGGATGTATGAAATCATTGTAGGTTTGAGTTATAGTTCTGCCCCGACTATGCATAACAAATACATAACGAAACAGTGATTTTTGTCCTGATATGTGTATGTGATAGTTCTGCCACAAACTGTGCAGATAGTCACCCTATACAGGGGTCTTGTTTGTGTATGGGGAAGCATCTATCTAAGACATGATGGGAGAGGAAACTTAGAAGATGGACCTCAAAACTCTAGATCACTAAACATGATTTAGAAAGCTATCCGTTTTGATGTTTCTTCCAGGCTTCAGTCCTCCATTCCCCTGTTAGACACCCCAAGCAACAAGCTTATTGTTGTTACCTGGTGTTTAGTATCCATTTTTTGTGTTTTCCCCCTAAAGACTCCCCCTGCCCCCACACACACACCCACCAAAAAAAAACCTCAATGATGGACTCTAAAATCAAGCCCAATTGGTGCACCAAAGGCTGGCAGAATTCTGTCCAGGGGTATTTTGGTCATTTTGACAAATTTCAGGTATCTTAGGTCTGGGTCCCATTGAGTCTAGTGTGCTATCTGGACCCTGAATCTAATATTATTTACTTTTTCTGATTATTATTTTGCAAGATATTTGAGAGTCCTTCATTAGGTGAGTTCCCAGTTAGATTGTGGGATCAAGTCCCACAATCTAAGTCCACTTTAATCTCCTTAATCTTAGGACTCCATATCTACTCTTAGAATTTGGATTGGAGTCCTCTAGAGTTAGTTATAGAGTTTATTTATGCCAAAGTAGTCCAGTAGTAGTTGAGTTTGTTGGATAAGCCAATTAGAGCTCTAGTTGGTTTTCCAACATATCATCCCTTTCTGTTTCTAATTTAAGGCTATAAATAAAGCCCTTCAGCTATGTAATTTTGAGATGAATTGAACACAAATCTGAGTTCAGAGGAAATCCAGATTGTGTTCTTTCTAAGAGGGCCACAGTGGAATAATTAGATCATCTTCTTCAGTCTCCAGCATTGCTCTTCAAGCTCCAACAGCAATTCAACAACCATAGCAACCTCCCACCATTCTCCAAGTACAGCCCTCCCCTCCCCACTGCTAGACTTCCCTCCTCTTCCCTCATCCATCGCACCTTTCTTTTTTATTTTCTTGAATTTTGTACTTTTCTTGATATCCAAATTTCAAGGTCAGATCTACACCAATTTAACCATTAGATCTCTCCCAAACTTTACGAGTCTCATCCTCCCAAACCTACTGACCTTAGATCCCAATTTTATCCCATTTTGACCTTCCAATTTCTAGATATAATTATTTTCTTGAATTTTCGTAGTTCCCAAGACCCCAAAAACAAAAACCTTCATATCTTTTAATTTAGCCATCCAAACCCCCACAAGACTTAGGGGATCATATCCCCAAATTATTACCTATATCCACTCAACATTTCAACCCATTCCAACACCTATAGACCCTAATTTCCATCTCAAGGAATTTATCCCATATCTCCCATTGGTTAGGCTTTCATATCTTTTGATACAATTGACCATAAAACATTAACCTAACCTTTCCCCTAGGAAATAATTTCTTCACAACCCTTATCAGAATGGGACCCCCCTTTTACCCACCCCATCTAGGATATTGGTGAGCCCTAATTTTTCCTAATTCAATCCCAAACTGTAACTCACCACAATCCCATCCCATCTTGAGCATTGTTGAAACCCTAATTTTCCCCAAATCCCATCCCACACAATTTACATATTACTGATATTGGTTATTCAATTGTTGGTTCATAAGGAGAGGATCCAGGATTGAACCCAATTTTAGGGTAAATGATTGTTCTAGGTACATAGGTTCAATCATAAAAAAAAGAAGTGATATAGAGGATGATGTTTCTCAAAGAATTAAAATAGGGCGGATGAAGTGGAGAGGTGCATTCAAGGTCTTGTGTGATCGACGTATTCCATTAAAGTTTAAAGAAAAATTCTATAAGACCGTCGTTTGACCAGCTATGATGTACGGTGCAAAGTATTGGGCTATTAAAAAAAATCATATAGATAAACTCAGTGTAGCAAAAATGAGGATGCTAAGAAAGATAAGTGGCAAAACGAGGAAGGATAAGATAAGGAATGATCATATCAGAGTTGGTCTAGGAGCCGCTCCCATAAGTGATAACCTTCATGAAAGTTGTTTGAGGTGGCCATGTTCAATGAAGACCTATAAATGCCCTTGTAAGGCGAAGTGATATAATCCAAATTGAAGGACTAGAAGAGTCAGGGATAAACCTAAGATATCATTAAGAGAAGTGGTGAGAAAGGATATGCATAGCTTAGGCCTTGTATCTAGCATGGCCTCAAACAGAATTGATTGGAACGCAAGATGTAGCCAACCCAATTTAATTGGGACAAGGTTTGTTGTTGTTGTTGTTGTTGTTGTATACAGAATTCCTAAACAATAGAACCTAGGTTACATCACACATTACCCAACAGTTTCTCACTCTCAAGTGAAATATGAAATAGCACTTGGTGAACTAACTTAATTAACAAGATAAAAGCACATAAGAACCAGTTGACTCCCTAGTATACATGGGCTTTACCTTAAATCTTAATGTAATCAAGAAGGTCTAAGCCATTAAATTGCTTGTCATTGCTTAGGACCAAATGTAGTATAGTAAGGGATCTGTGATGCAACAAAGATTGGCAACTAACGAGCACTTCATACTTTGGGCGCAAATCCAGCCCACAATCATACATGATCAAGAGCTGGCCGAATTACCCTAGGGGTATTTTGATCATTGTACCACTTCCCCTTCAGGTCAAAGTGGTCTAGTTTAATTTTCCTAGTCCACATCTATTATTGTTTCGTCCTAAGATTCCAAGGTTAGCGAGTTATGAAAGAATCCTTGTTCCATTATGAGTCTTAGTGGAATCCATTTTCAAGTAGGATTCCTTAAAGTTGATTTGCAAATTGTATTTGTTTACAAACTCTTACTTAAGAGTACTTTTCATAGTTCAAAAGTTGAGTCTAGTTGCACCAAGGAATTCTAATCCAAATAGGACTCCCCAGTTGAGTCCAAGTAGGTCCCACAGATTGCGAGTTGGATTGGCAAGAAAATGGAAGGAAATGATCGTTGATTGCTTTTTGATGGAGTGGGGTTTGGTGGTGAGGAAAAAATATGGAGATGGGGCAGGATTTTGTTGGAATGGGAGGAGATGAGAAGAGAGAGATAGACACAACATAGCTAATCCGTGAAAACAAATACGGGGGAAAAACTTGAGATGCCACAGCACCAGACAAGGATAAGTGCATTTAAGGTGGTTGTCAATTAGTGAGAGATTGTGGGAAACAAGTCCCCCCCACCCCCCACCCCCTCAAAAAAAATCAGAAATCAGAAATAAGCCAAAACAAAAATAGCAGGCAAGTAATAAGTTCATGACTGACCTCACACTCAACAATGATAAATGCAGAAATAAAGAGGAATCAACCTGATAACTTCTGGCACCCACTAAACAACTCAAAATCTACCCAAGTAAAGGTCTGAAATCAATAAACTATGAAGCTGAAAAACTTCCTCATTAAACAAATTGTGGTTATAAAGATCCCTACAAACTTATCATTGGAAACACTAAGGCTGATCACAACTGTTTCAGACAGACGAGCCCAATCGTTATCAAATCAGGAAAATAAATAAAATAAAGATTAACAGGAAACTCCTCATGCACAGCCTAGAAGGAGGATCCCTGACAACATCGGACTATAATAAGCGAATCTAAACAGGGGTGGAGACTAACAAGAGGTGCCTCATCAAACAACATAACAAAAAAGAAAAAACGAAAAAAGAACTAGAGAACTTGAACTGAAAGGTTTGGCTCAACAACTCGAAAATTTCATGGCTGGGCTGGTATAGTGTGACTAAATCACTTGTTGATCCCTTCTTTCTGTCTGTAATAATCACCTTTGCAGCATGTTTTTCTACAACTCTACCCTGATTTTCACAATGACAACTGTCTTTCACTACCAAAACAAGACGTACAATAGGTGCATAATGAGATTTTGAGAAATCTGCCAGTATCTAACATATTTCTTTTTATTCCGCAATTCCTTTCCCCCACCACCAACCCCCCCCCCCACCCAAAAAAAAAAATTGATTGCAGAGGATGGGGATACCAAAGCTTCAACCCTGTTGCCACTGAAGTGCTTCTTCTTTTTTCCCCCAAGCAGATTGCTAGATGATGTGATGCTCCCCAGCTCATTCTTATTTCAGCTGCTTATATTCTTCTAGTACAATCGGCAGGCACATTTCATTCAGGTAAATGTTTCTTTTGTAAGTATAATTGGAGTTCAATATTTCACAACAACCCCCCCCCCCAAAAAAAAAAAAAAAAAGTTCAGTACAGAAAGGCAGAAAGCATTTCAAACAAGTACCTCTTCCTGTTGTTCGACATACTGTCGAATCCAATCAGACTGAGACGGCTGTCTAGAATCCAAAATGTCATCTTCCCAATGCCCTTTGACTCTAACGGCAACTCCAGGGGTTTGTTCCTCAATTTTAGTGGACGGATGTGGCGAAGGTACCCAGTCATCCTTGGCCGCAGCTAATATACCAACTGAACCTACTGACACAATTCGAACGTAAGAACCAGTATTTCGAATTTGAACTCCAAACCATTTCAACAACGAATACTAAACATCCCATATACCTTCGTTCGTACGTGAATAAGTCCCACTCGAAAATTTTAAGGGAAGCTCGTTTCCAGACAAGTTAAAGCACAGCCAGTCAAGAGCAGTCTCAAATGTAGCCCCTTCCTATAAGATAAGAACACATATACACCTCAATAGAAAAATTAAAGATAATCAATAAACCAAAATCTTGAGTAAGGATTCAATACATTGAGAGCCGAAAGAACGCGTTCAATCTGATCGTCCGTGAAGCCTTCGCAAGATAGCTTCTCGTAAATAGTTCTGAGTTTCTTGGCTTTCTGAGATTTGGTAAGAACTTCACCGGCAGAAGTAGTCGAAGGAGTAGGCTCAGGCTTATTGGAATTTAGCAAAAGACGGCGTAAACGCTGCTCGTTTTCTGCTGATATTTGGAGTTTCGGGCCTGTAGATGCTTGCTGTTTGCTCTTGGCAGTCGAAGAAGATGATGAGGCACCTCCCGCCTTCGCCTTCTGCTTTTGCTGTTGCGGTTGCTGCTTCTTTCTTGGAGGCATTGTTTCGGTTCCTCGCTGAAATGGAAAGACGAAGCGTTTCTTGTTGCCTCCGAATCTAGTGAGGCTAATATAGGTGAGCGTGGGCCCGGACTAGAATTGTCGAGACTGTATATGGGCTAACCCGATAAATCGCTGGTTCGGTTTCAACCGGCATTTTAAATTTGCTGGTGGTAATCCCAATAAACTATTTTTTAGGATTTTTAAAATCATCAGACAAAGTATAGTTACATATGAAGAAAAACAATTTTTTTATAAAAATACGTTTCTAAACTAAATTTAGTATAGCATATCTTACTGGAGTTGAGGCATTTATGATCTAAATGACTAGATCCCCTCCCTCAAGTAAATCATTTGACAAGAAGTAGTCAACAAAGAGTTGGAGACCATCACTGAGTGTTGATGTTATTCAAGAAGATATCGTATTGTAGACTCATTAAATCACTGATTTGTGAAACAATCCAAGAAGAGATCAAATTAAATAGATTTATTATTACTATTATCATTTTTTTTTAATAGAATATTTAATTGTCTCATTGAATTAGCTCCTTATTTAAGATACATGTAAGCGGTTGTACTTGTAATATAATGATAATGTCTTAAGGTTTCTAAATACCCTTAGCAAGTGGCAGTGATTTCCTAGGGTTAGGAAGTGAAACCCATAATCAACACTACTTCACCCATATTTTGATTATTCAAGTCACAAAATTTTGTTATTTCATCGAAATTTCAGTCATTTGGGCCATTCGCCTCCCACCGGTTGCATGAAATGACTACTTGAAACTCACAGGGAAAAAATACACAGTTCCACCAAAATTTCACCGACACGTCGGTATTTCACTTCTTACAGTTGGTGACCAAAGAGGCAAAACCAAAATTGGATTTTGAACTATGGAACATATAACCTCATGTCGCCTACAAGTTACAAGGGAAATTCCTATCACAAGTGAATTTACCAAAACAATCTAAGATACAAGGATCCACTTCTCTTACCTCTTTTTGATAGCTCATCTGCCACCTTACAAATTGTCCTGAGTCTTTGTTAAATAGCTCAAATGCTACCCAAGTTGGCTTTACTTTCCACAGGATTTAAATATACCCGCACATTGATAACCATGTGGAAAAGCCGGAGATCCAGCAGCAGCCATCCAATTCTGACTAAACCTCTGCAAGAAGATATGTAGTTTTATGAATTGAATGATGGGAATCAGGCAAATATATGAATATGGTTAAATCTTCATCTGTTACACTCAAAGAATCAGCATTTGCCAATGCTTTAGTTACATGTGCCAATTTTCTTTGATTATGCAAACAGCATTATCTTTCATAATGTGAAGGTAAAACCATAATAGCATTAAAGAAGTAAAGAGTGATCTGTAGTATGCTGTAGTTAATGGAGACAAGAACATAAATTGAGAAGGGTTAAGCATAGAGGAAAATAAGCAGATTACCAAGTCAGGGTGCAACAAAGAACCCTAAAACAGCCAGAAGAGAAATTGGCATGTGAGAGGTTCCAATGGGCTAAAACTTGATAAATGAGAGGAAGGCAATGTGGGGGACTCATGGACAATAATGGCTTCACTGGTTAGGACAAAATTAAGTGAATTAAATTATCATCATCAAAATAATAATAAATAAAAAAAGTAAAAAAATCCAGAAAGGAGTTTCCATGATGGGGCAAGGCTGGAGGGGTTTCCTGTAGGGGGCTATATTTCGAATGGGGCGGAAATTTTTTGAACTGGATAACCTCAATGTCCTGTGATGACCTGTCAAGTTTCAGTATAAACAGAACTTGCCATGTAGCAAAATGAAGCATTGAAAATCAGGGACTGTGAAAAGAGTACATGACATAGATGGGGGGTAATATATGATTGAATTTTAATCTGAATTTGGGTCTATGCCTAAACCAAACAATTTACTCTATATTGACAAGCTTCACTTACAACCAAATCACCTAATATAAGACCACAGTTACAATGGAAAGCTTTCCCCAAAATATAGCAAATGTATAACCACCCCCTACCTTGCCAAATCATCAACTTCTTCTCAGCATTGAAGAGATCAATCGATTCATCCAACATGCAGTAAGATCAAATGAACCATCCTATGAGAGAAATGCCAAGACTCCAAGCCAAGCCCTTCTATCCCATTAACAATGTTGGCAGTAGGCTGGCCACAATTTGTCTGCTTACGTTGGAAGTGTCCATCAATTGGTCTACATGGACTCGAGGGCAAAGACTTAGTATGAGAATGCTTGGGCTTGGGTTACACAATGCAGCTTCTGGCTCAAGTTAATATGTAAGATATTTAAAAAAAAAAAAAAGGCCCTTAAGCATCACCAATAGTCCATGCAAGAGCACTGCCCATTCTTGAAATGATGAAAGCACTTTGGATCACTCAAATAAATTTCACGCCCATATACCGAGGAGAAAAGTTTTGCCGTCTTATGGCAATCTCTACACATCCGAATGTTCTTGACAATTCTGATACTTTTTGCTGAATAAGGAGAACCAATGAGGGCAAATGCAATTGCAAGTTTTTCACTGTGTATCCCAGCAACCTTTTCATTCTCTTCCTCCTCAATGCAAAGTTGTTTGTCATGAGAATCTGGAGCTGCTACCTTGATTTTTTCTGCTATACAACTTAACTGAGAATACAAAGAATCTGAATTTGGCATAGATTGGTCACCTGTGATAAAAATATGCATTGTGTTCTTGATTTCAATCCAACTACAGCCAAGATATCCAGTTGTCCCATTTATCATTTTAGGCCTTCTCACCTTTAAAGTATCTTCAGACTTTCCAACTAAAGGATATACCTGTGATGCTAATCTATAATTCAATGAATTCTCAGGTTCCAATTCCATTAGCTGTTCTGCTGCATGTACTGCCAATCCAATATTGCCATGAACCCTACAAGCCGTAAGCAAGGCATCCCAAACAGTGGAGTCAGGTTCAAGGTCCATCCCCTCGATGAACTTACTTGCTTCACCAAGTCTACCTGAACGACCAAATAGAGTTACCACAGCTGCAAAATGTTCTAAGGTTGGTGAAATCTGATAATCATCAATCATTCTAGAGAATAGTTGCATCCCTTCATCCACCATGCCTTTCAAACCATACGCTAGAATAATATTCTTAACAGTTCCCTTGCTTGGATTGAGCCCAACCTGTCTCATCCGACCAAAGAGATCAACTGCAATATCAGGATTACCATGTAAAACATAACCGGAGATTATTGAGTTCCATGAGACAACATCTTTGGATGACAGGCCCTCAAAGATGGCCCTTGCATAGACTATTTCCCCCGACTTAGCATAAACATCTATCACAGAATTAGCAAGTGAAAGCTCAGAATTCAGACTTCTACGCAAGATGCAACAGTGGATCTCTTTTACCTTTTTCAGTGATACTAAATTTGCAAAAGCTGATAAGATGCTCAACAAGGTCACTGAGTTAGGTGGAACTTGGAAAGATTGCATTTGCCGGAATATTCCCAGAGCCTTATTTATGTGCCCATTTTGGAGTGAACCTGAAATAAGCAAGTTCCATGTCACTGTATTCTGCTTGACCATTCCATCTTTTTCCATCCTCTGAAAGAACTCCATAGCCCGGTCCTCATCTCCTTTTTGTATATAACCTGAGATCATAACATTCCATGTGACCACATTAGGCTGTACTCCAGAATCCTGCATCATGACAAAGAGATCGTGGGCTTTGCCACAGTACCCAGATTGAGTGTACCCTCCAATCATTGAGTTCCACGTGAAAATATCTTTTTCGGATATATTATCAAAGACCTGCTGAGCAGCCACAATTTTCGAACATTTGGAGTACAAGTCAATCAGTGAATTTCCAAGAAGTACATCTCTCATGTATCCTGTCTTAATTCCAATACAGTGGAGCTGCTTCCCTTTCTCTAGAGCTTTCAAAGTAGCACAAACTGAAACTGCACTAGCAACAGTAACTGCATTTGGTTCAGTGCCAACCAAAATCATTTCTCTAAACAATTCTAAGGCCAACTTTTTCCTGTTGTTTTGTGCATAACCTGAAATCATGGATGTCCAAGTGAAAACATCAGGAGTTGTCCCCAGAATTTCCATCTTCCTCATCAGTTCCATTGCAAGGTCACAGTCTCCAGACTGGTTATAACTGGCAATCAATATGTTCCAAGTCACTAGACCTGGCTCTACACCCTCAACTTGCATCCTATCAAACAACTGGAGGGCTTTTTCATTTTGGCCACTCTGGCAGTACCCAGATATAATGGAATTCCAGCTCACTATGTCCTTCTTATCAATCTTATCAAAAAAGTTTCTGGCAGAAATCAATCTTCCACATTTTGCATACATTGATAGTAGCGCGTTGTTCACATGGAGGCACAAATTCAACCCACTTCGAATTACAATGGAATGAATCAATTCCCCTGACTCAGCGTCCCCTGAGTTTGCACAAGCTTGTAGGATCTTCGGCAACAAAAACTCATCCGGGAAAATCCCATCTGCAGTCATCCAGAAGAAAAGGCCTATAATTTCCCGCCACCTCCGTTCTCTTGCATATGCACCTATTATGGTGGACCAAGTAAATAGATTTCTCACCTGCATTTGATCAAATACGTGGCGGGCATCTTCCAAACTCCCACACTTAGCATACATACCAACAAGTTTGGTCTCAATGAAGGGGTTCAACTCCCTAACCAACTCGATTCTGGCATGGAGCTTACGGCCTTGGTCAATAGAATCCAAATCAATGCAGCACTGAAGTAGAGAGATATAAGTTTCAGGTTTCACCTTTAACCCAATTTTAGCAAAGGAATCGAGAGCAGCTACTGCTTCTTTAAGCTTCCCAGTTCTGCATAGATGATTCACATGATGTTCTGTGATTTTCTGAGTCGATTGTGGTGCAGCTATGGAGATTTTGGCGAATGAAATGGAAGATTTTATGGGTTTTGAAGAGAATTCGATGGAGATTTCATGTTTGAAGAGATTAGCACTCGGAAGCTTCGATTTGCAGGGGAGGATGGACTTCTCCATTGGCAAAGTTGATTTCATTTCTTCACTTCTTTATCTTTTTTATTTTTCTTATGTTTTGAGTTGGGAAGATAATTGAAGTCGACATTATCCATTGGGTGAGATGATGACTGTAATTGTCTGGGGTAGAAAGTGGGGACCCTTGCCAAGAAAATAATAGTTGAGACACAACGGACGATTGCATCCAACCGAGTTAACGGTGGAAGAGGCATACTTGCATGGTTGATAATTCATTGAATTTCATTTTGTAGCCCTAAAAAAAAAAAATTGTCCTTCAGATGATCTATGTCTCAATTTAAACCAGTTAATCCCTCGTCTGTAAATGAAGCTTCCATAGATGGATAAGCACAAAGCTTCTCACCAACTAGGGGTTGGGACTTGGGAGTCATATTGGCCTCCTCTAATGATTTGTATCTTGTACACGTTTGTTTATAGGGTTGAAAAAAAAGAAGGGAATTTAAGATTATGGAAGATTAGGCACTGAAACAATGATACATTTTTTAATTTATTATCAAATATTTGGGTTGTTAAAAAGAATCATATAGATAAATTCAATGTAACATAAATGAGGATGCTAAGATTGATGAATGGCAAAACTATGATGGATAAAAGATAAGAAATGATCATATTAGAGTTGGTCTGGAAGTTGCTCTCCATAAGTGATAAGTTTCGAGAAAGTCATTTGAGGTGGCACGGCCATGTTTAACTAATACCTATAAATGATTAAATGCTCATATATAGAGAAATGATATAATCCATATTAAAGAAACTAGAAGAGCTAGGGGTAGACATAAGATAACTTTAAAATAAGTGGTGAGAAATGATATGTATAGCTAAGGCTTTATATCTAACATGGCCTCAAACATAACTGATTGGAGGGCAAGAATCCATGTGGCCGACTCCATCTAGTTGAGACAAGGCTTATTGTTGTTGTTGTAGCGTTGAAGTTAGCATCCCTACTCCAGGTGATGCAACCTCTCCATAGTGTCTAATGTTTGGATATATAATTGGTTTTTGCAATTATGTTGTCATCGCAAAGACAAAAGAATGTAAAGTATCCCGTGTGAATAGGAAATATCTCACTCAAGACATAATGATGTAAAACAATATGTAGGTGAATTAATAATTGTTAGCTTAAAGAGATTATATCAATCTGTTGTGCACAGTAGTGCATTTTTGTACTGAATGATTTGTTGAGATTAAAAATTAAATTTTAAATTAAAAAAATACTAAATAGTCTTGTATTTATTTTGTTTTATCACAATCATTTGATATATATGTGTTGTGCTCCAAAAAGACATGTGCACAATAAATGATGTTTTTCTATGAATCATCTACTAAAGTGGACCAGAAGCCATTAGGTCATGACACAAATCAAATTGATGGACTCCCTATGTTTGTCACAGGTATACCCATAATTATATGAAAAGGGTAAAAAAAAGGTCATCCTATTATTTATTTATTTATTTTTTTTCGTAGAAAGTTTTTTTTTTTTTGATAAAAGGTAGAAAGTGTAATTGGTATCTCAAATTATGATATGTAATTTTGTCATTATCAATTGTAATTATAAAGAGATATATATATATATATATAGTCTTTTTTTATGTTGGAAGAAATGACTTTATTAAGAAAGATTAGAAGCATGTACAAAAATGTTTTTCATATCATAATTGTTGAATTTAAATTACGAGGATTTATTCACTTGATAAGGACCAACGCTTCCATGTAAGAGGTCATAATTTATCGGACGAGAACATACTACTACTTGTAAGAGGAGATGATAAAAAAAAAAAAAAAAAACTAAATAAAAGAGTGGAGAGAAAATTATACATTTAGCCAGCGTATTTGGAAATGGCAGCAGCATTGATGGAAATTAGGAGTGGTCCGCGGTCAATTCACTGATCCCATTCCCGATCGTCGAGTCACATATGCAATGGCAGTACTTGGACTAGAGAAAACCGCTACACCAAGTGGACGAGCTGATCTTCATCTCTCCTATCACATCTCTCGGATTTCTAACAAGGACAAAAGCGAAAACCATTATCCCGTCCTTGCCTCTTGGTGGATTCCCTTATCTTCTCTATCGCTCACCCATACTCACGAAACCCTAAATCTTGGTTGAAGACCCAACTCGTTGATTCGAATCTCGACTGAAACACCAAATCTTTCTGTCTTCTAATTGTTTGTTCATTTCTCATCTAAATTCTCTTGTCCCATGTTCTTCCGTTGGCTTTTATCTGCAACGTATTTGGAGGATTTGTTAGCTTCCTACATTGCACTTGTCCACCTTAAATTCAGGGCATAACTTTTACAAGCTCATCCATGATAGGCGATTCATTCTTCAAAATTCAATCAAGGTATGCGTCACAGCCTCTTTTTTATCTGGTTCTTGGTTTTAGCAAATGAATTCTTCAACGTATTGGACATTTATAGCTGTGATTCTTTGAATTGCCAGTGCTAATTTTTTTAATTTGAGCACCTCTATGTTTTTCACTCACCAAAATGATCTCAACTGATTAGATTTTGGTCCTTGCGATTATCCCCGATAATCTATTCTGGATGCTGACCATTGTGTTCCCTGCATAAAGAATGAAGGGTATGAAGGATTGGACATCCCAGTTTGTATCCAAGTCATTGCTCTTGTCAAGACCACCATCATGCAATGGCAGTTTAGTTGTTCAGGAACATTTGGGTGAAGAGTTTGATGCTCGAGGTAAGATTTTTTTACTTGTGTCCTTTTCCTTTTTGTTTAACCATTATTAGAATACTAAGCATGTAAATTTATCCTTTTTGGATTTTTTGCTGGATTTAAGGATCTGTTTATCTAGTTTACAAGGCTAACTAGTTTTCAAGGATTTACTTCTTCACACTATACCAGTGTTTTGGCTTCAGAATTATTTTATTACCATTACTATTTCTGTTTTCAAATTCTTGACATTAGGATACATGGCCTCCCAGGCTCCCACCACTATAACCTTCACAGATTATGCATGTGTCCCCAGCAGGCTGTTTGCGCACATAATAAAACCTATAAACCACTTGAGGAGTTTTATCCTTCCTTTGCAATTCTGTGCAGATTCTGTTAAAATCACTTCATTTATTTCAATTACTAGGTTTTCTCCTTTTCTTCTACAATGTTCCCTCTAATCCTTGTTTGAAATTTGAATTCCCTTTTCAACCCTTATGTGATTAGCACCTGACCTGATTGCTTGAAGTCGCTTCCTATTTTTTCTGTACATCACATTTATGAAGGCTTCTTTTCTCCCATGTTAGTCTTGCACTATTATCCCCGTCAAATGGGCCTTGAGGTGTATTGAAGTTTGTCAACTGGGATATATGTTCAATAGTGGTTTCCTGTCTGACTCCTAACAACTTATATCATTTGACACATATTTCAACATGGTTTATTGATAATAATCCAATCATGGTATGTGGGTTTTATCTTCCGGTGTTATCCAATTGTATGGTTGATTAAGATAACAGCACCATTTCTTTTTGTGCATTTAAAAAGTTAGAGTGAATTATATTTTCCTGTACCTAGGGTTTGTTTTAATAAAACATTATTTGTTGGAACAAATGGAGCCTTAATTAATGACTTTAAAATGGTCTGTTCACCTCTCTGGGTGTATGTTCTCATGGAGAAGTTTGGAGGATCTTCAGATACGCTTTGGGTTGTTTTTGTTAAAAATGTGAAAGAATAAAAATAGTTGTTTTCCTCTGAAAACAGAAACTTACTCAAACAGCCTTGGGTTGAAATTGGTCTTGTGAAAATAATAAAGCACTTTCTTTTGCTGACTCTAATTTAGTTTGTTAAGTAATCACTTACACAAACTGAGAATTACTCTCAACAAGCAGCTACAATGTCAAGCGATTCAAGCCTGAACAAGAATTAAAAAGAGGGGGGGGGGGGCATTGTTCTGATGATCTTTCTACCATAAAAAGATGTAATTTCGAGGACTACGGACGGGTTAAGATAGCAAAGCAACAATGGACTTGTTGGATGTACTACTCCCCACTGTTGGAGCTCTAAACCTAACAATATGTAATTTTTCTCATTTTAACTGCTATCAAAGATAGTGGTAGAAATCCAAAGCTCTTACAGAGGGGGGCAAAGAATCTCTATTCTTTGCTGGATTGAATTGCTAGTGGATAACCATTTTAGGGCTCCAGATGCATCTGAATTGAATGTTGCAGAGTGTGTTAACTGTTGAAACTGAATTTTTTTATCCATTTGTTTTCTTCTAATGAAAGCATTCTATCCATAATTTAGGTTCAACTTCTACTGCCAGTTTGTCGGCACCATCAGTCTCGACAGATTCTTCTCCTCGTCCTTCCAGTACTAACGAGGAAGCTGAGATTCCTTCCCTGCAGCAACATGATGAGGTCAGGGATTCATGTCATCCTCATCATAACACAGACAGTAGAAAGTTGGATCCATTGGCTAATATTGAAGCACTGCAAATCAAATTCTTGCGCCTTTGCCGTCGGTTTGCACTATCATCAGACAACCTGATGATTGGACAGGTCTTGTATCGGCTACATGTAGCAACTTTGATACGGGCAGGAGAATCAGATTTGAAAACAGCTAGTCGTCTGAGTGATAGGGCTAGAGTGATTGCAGCAAAGCAAGAGGCAACTGGCCAACCTGATTTGGATTTTTCTTTTAGGATACTTGTACTGGGCAAGACAGGGGTTGGCAAGAGTGCAACCATAAATTCCTTTTTTAATCAAGAGAAGGCCATGACAAATGCTTTTCAACCTGCTACTGATTGCATCCAAGAAGTTTCAGGGGTTATCAATGGGATGAAAGTAACATTCATTGATACCCCAGGTTTTTTCCCTTTCTCTACTAGTAATGTATGCAGGAACAGGAAGATCATGCTTTCTGTGAAGAGGTTTATCAGAAAATCCCCACCAGACATTGTTTTATATTTTGAACGCCTAGACCTCATCAACATGGGTTACAGTGATTTTCCTCTCTTGAAGCTTATAACTGATGTTTTTGGTCGTGCAATCTGGTTTAATACCATCCTAGTGATGACGCATGCTTCTGCAGCTCTTCCTGAAGGACCTAATGGGTATCCGGTCAGCTATGATTCATTTGTTGATCAGTGCACGGATTTGGTGCAACACTATATCCACCAGGCGGTGTCTGATTCAAAGCTTGATAATCCTGTCCTATTGGTGGAGAACCATCCACACTGTAAAACAAATGTATTAGGGGAGAAAGTTCTACCAAATGGACAAGTTTGGAGGTCTCAGTTCTTGCTGTTATGCATATGTACCAAAGTGCTTGGAGATGCTAATACCATATTGAAACTTCAGAATGACATTGAAATTGGACCAGTAAGTAGTACACGGTTGCCGTCTCTCCCCCACCTACTCTCATCTCTTCTTCGACCCCGCACAGTTGTCATGGATGAGGAGATGGACAATGTTCTGGAGGATGAAGATGAATATGATCAACTACCACCAATCCGCATCCTGACAAAATCTCAGTTTGAGAGATTAACCAAAACTCAGAAGGATGATTATCTTGATGAGTTGTATTTTCGTGAAACCCTTTATCTGAAGAAGCAATGGAAAGCTGAAATCCGAAGACGGAGAGAGAGCATGCTTTCGAAAGATGAAACTTCTGTCGGTGATGATAATTTTGATCCTCAGGAGCCATCTTCCGAGGCTGTGCTGCTGCAAGATATGGCGATCACTCCTAGCTTTGATTCTGATTGCCCTGTGCATAGATACCGTTACCTTGTGACCAGTGAGCAGTTGCTTGTGAGACCTGTCCTGGATCCTGATGGTTGGGATCATGATGTGGGTTTCGATGGTATTAACTTAGAGACTGCTGTTGGCATAAGAAGGAATGTCCAGGCCTCCCTTTTGGGACAGCTGAGCAAGGACAAGAAGGATTTCAGTATTCAGACCGAGTGTGCTGTGGCATACAAAGATCCGAAGGGGCACACCGTTGATGCAGGTTTGGATATTCAAACCGCTGGTAAAGAGCTGGTTTGTGCAATTCGCGGAGATACAAAGTTGAGGAACTTGGGGCACAATATGACTGGTTGTGGGTTTTCATTGACATCTTTTAGGAAAAAATATTATCTTGGTGCCAAGTTTGAAGACAGTGTTTCAGTAGGTAACAGGGTGAATTTCGTACTGGGTGCTGGCGGTGTAGGAGGTGCTGGTCAAGTAGCTTATGGGGGAAGCTTTGAAGCAACTTTAAAAGGGGCAGATTACCCAGTCAGGAATGACAAACTAAGCCTTGGGATGTCAGTTCTCTCTTTTGAGAAGGAGATGGTTTTAGGGGGTAATATTCAGTCTGATTTCCGCATTGGCCGTTGTACAAAAATGTCAGTCAATGGAAATTTGAACAGCCGGAATATGGGGCAGGTTTGTATAAAAACAAGTAGCTCTGACCAGGTTGGGGTACCTCTAGTTGCTGTTTTTTCAATTGTCAGATACCTATTACGGAGAAGGGCAGCTGATGAGAACAATTAGAAGGTGAATGATGGATATGAAATCATTTTGCTTCCTGCGAAATGGAATTTCCTGCTTTTAGGCAGTCATTGGAGCTTTCTTTTTATATCATTTAGCAAGAGAGATCAGCTCGGGAGAAGCATTTTTGGGTGGTTTAGATGATGTCACTCGAGAAAGCAAGGTCTTAGCATTTTCTGGTTTGGCAGCCATGCTCAATGACCTTGAGAATAATGAGAACTCACTGATCGATTGAGATTCAGGCCAGGCCCAAGGGTTAATTACGTTTTGTGGTAGTCCTGAAATAAGTGGGTGGAACAGGTATTGCTTGCCTGCTTTTTTCTCTCTTCGAAGTTAATATTTGCTCTTATGCCCAAATCAATTCCAGAAAAAGGATAGCTTGACCCTTCAAAGTCTTTTATCCTTATTTTCTTGGGGTCATTAGTTTCATATTAGACTATTTTCATCTCTTCATAAACCCAGTCAAACCACAGGGCAAAGGCCCTTTTGAAGTGAATGCTACTTTCATAATCTGTACAAACATAAATGTTGCGTTCAGCAAAAGTGATATTCTGTTCCCTCAACCCCTGCACTCAAATTCCTTTTTATTTGTTTATTGAAAAATGATATATAAATTTGCAGCAGGTAATGGGTTCTCGCGTGTTTGTACCACCCACTTAACCGACACCCATGTTTCTCCTTTTCCTTGAAAAGAAGCTGCTCGGTACATTTTCTATTCTGTATCCACAAACCTCACTTCCCCACTCCCTTTTCCTTTCTTTCTATCATCTACTTTGTATCTTCTAAAATCACGTTTTCAATATGATATTCAATAAAGATGCTTGTATGCTTATTTACAATGACTCTCTAATATATGTAATTTTAATATTGAGGGATGATAATATTATATACCATCAAGGAGATTTGAATTCGTGATCTCTTCACTTAAGGGGTGTTGATCATTACCAACCGAGCAATCCATAGTAGGGCTCATTATCTTACCCTCCAACACAAGAAGTGGATTCAAAATTAGCGGTTTGATTTTATTATCTACTTTATTTTTAAAAAAATAGAAAATCGAATTTTTTTTTACAAAGAAACGGTAAAGTTTACAAATTATCTTGGTGTGCAATCGATGTAGCTAGTATCTTATTGTATGATGAAGATAACTTGGTATTCTACAAAATGCAGAGTTCCTTGAAGTAGGTTTAGAGTTGATGATATAAGGTAGTAAACAAGTGTATCAACAACTCCACATGTTCCAAAGGTCATGGGTGATGTTTCTTATTTTTTTCATATTGCATATACAGTTAAACATAGGTACATTGTTTTGCACATTCTTCAAAATGCCATGACTATAGTGGCCCTATTAGCGAAATAGACAACAAAGGAACTTATATTATGTCTATTTTTGACAAGGAAATGGATTTCTGAAAAGGCTGAGAAAATGAAAAACTTGTGTTCTTTCATTGTATAGAAGCTGTGGAAGGCAAGAAATAATCGAATTAATGATGAGAAATCATGAAACCTGAAGAAGTAATTGAAGCAACATCCCAAACTGTAGCAGAATTTTGGCTAAATCAGAGGCAGACAAAATTACCTCCTACTCCTATCGATTTATTGGAGGAAGAACAGACTAGCCATTGGGAACCCCCACCGTTAGGCATGGTGAAAGTGAATACGGATGCTTCTTGGAAAGTAGAAATAAAACATGTTCGAAGGGAAACTACTGTGGTTTATTTCTTACCCACCGTTAGGCATGGTGAAAGTGAATACGGATGCTTCTTGGAAAGTAGAAAGTCAAAACAGGGGGGGGTGTTACATAGAAAGCCTGTGGAAAGCTCCTTCCTTGGTCAAGCATCGCTCTAATTTCTTACCTGCGTGTGGAGTTGGTCCAATTTGGCGTGAGGGAGAAGAAAAGGAAGGGAAAGGACAAATGGGGTTCATTATCTCCCGACTCTTCCAGGAATCCAATTCAAATAGAAAGTGATTATTTGTAAGCATCAAAGCATCTAACATAAGGAGGGGGTGTATACATTTAAGAAAGCACCTTTTTCAGAATTCTCCTTCCTTTGTCAAAGCATCCACTTTACTCCAAATTAGTTTCCTTAAGCACATGTGTAAAAGAGATATATTCAAAATTAGCAGCTATTCTTCCATCAAGAAGTTTTGACCCTTCGTCAAAAAAAGAAGATTAATGATGAAATTTAAAGTTTTAATAACAAGACCAATGTTAGTATTGTCCCTTGAAGTAGTGGTGTGGTGAAACCATCATGGGTTTGACTCTTGTTGAGGCATATTAATATCCCAAAAAAAAAAAAAAAAAGAAAAGAAAGAAAAAAAAAAAAAAAAAGAAGGAGGGGAAAAAGAAGAAAAAGGAAGAAAGAAAAGAAAGAAGAAGAGAGTGTGGCTGCATTTTTCCGGGATTGAAAAAACCGAGTCCTCAGCAAAAAAATAAAAAAATATATAAATCGAGTCATCCGATTTAATTGACTCGGAAAACCTAGTTTTCTTACCGCTCGTTTCAAATTGGAGAGGAGGAATAACCGTCCACCTGCTATCACTGGCGTCGTAGCACTTTCTACTATTTCCCTTGCAGATCTCCAACAAGTAGTAGAGACGAGAAGACGAGAGCAGAGGAACTCACCAACAGGTTAGTATTTTGGAATTTTAATTTCCTGGTTCGCTTTCGATGTATATTTAGTGAAGGTTTGACTCTTCAAATATCTGATTGTCAATGAAGTAGTTATTTTTCTTTCTTTCTTTGAGAAGCGGTAGCTTGTATTAATAATTTGAAGAAGGAAATTACAATCTATGGTGCATTATTCCTGAAGCATCTTTCGAATGATTCGGGCAATGGCTTCAGGTAAATTGTCAGAAGAAAAAAGAGAACCTCATTTACAGAATCCAGCAAACCGGCAAGGTAATCAGCGCCTGCGTTGAGTTGCCGGACATGGTGATAGCTATCTCTCTAATGTTCTCAACAATGTCATCTGCAAACCAAGGAATTTGAAACTTGCCCCAGATCGTCGCACGGCCGCTACCGAGTCCCAGCGAACTTGCACTTCCATGAGAGCTCTATGGAGACTTTTAGAATCGCATCCATTTAATAAAGTAGTTATTCACTTTATTATGACATTGGAGTTAGTACTCTGTTGGAAAACACAGGGATTTATGGTAACTTGATTGAATTCGCTTTGGATTTAAAAGAAAGGGAATATTACGTCCATCAGCAGATTCACTGTTAGTAATCTAGGGTCAGTAAGGATATGCTTTTCAGGTTTTTATTAGTGTGATGTGCAATCTTTAGAGCTGTTCAACTGTTTCTGATGTTTTGCTGGTAGAAGAGCAATTTCTTGTTGAAACTCCTCGCAAGAAGTCGCGTCAAAGTATAAATACTAATGTGTATGCAAGCCTAAATATGTTTTTGGGCATTTTAAATCTCTTTGAAGTAGACTCAAATTTTGTTTGTTTTTTTGGGACCCTGGTGCTTTTGTTTATGTAGAGACCATAGTGAATATCCTTCAACTTTTCTTGTATTGAATTTTTGTTAGTTTGTACTTTGTTACCTTGGTGTTGCTCTAAAAAAGTTTGGTCTTCCAGGAGGGATAGATGCTGCCCAAGAACAGCATTGATATACAAAGGATAAGACTTTTGGCTAAGTTAATGGTCTGAGATCTTCGACCTTAACCAGAAGGTTTCAACTCCAGGATTAGAAGACTTCTATCATAGGTATCATGTCTCAAAATAACAGGCCAAATCCAAAGGTCAGCAGCTCAAGTCGCCTTCCTCAGAAGCGTTTCTACCGAGCACGAGCGCACAGCAACCCTCTGAGTGATTCTCACTTTCCAGTCCCCATCTCACCTGCTCATGTAGATTACTCCCTCCATTATCCATATTTCTTCCCATCAAATGAAATCGGTGACAACAATGATAATATGACCAGCACAGACCAGGCACCATCCGCTGATGTTCGTTCAAAAAAGATTCAGTTTGCAGATATTGGTTGTGGCTTTGGAGGCTTACTTGTCAACCTTGCGACACTGTTTCCGGACACACTAATGATTGGGATGGAGCTTAGGGATAAAGTAACTGAATATGTCCGAGATCGGATCTTGGCTTTGAGGGAAGGAAACCCGGGACAGTACCAGAATATCTCCGTGGTCCGGACCAATTCAATGAAATATATTCCAAACTATTTTGAGAAAGGGCAACTGTTGAAGATGTTCTTCTTGTTCCCAGATCCTCATTTCAAGGAGAAGAATCATCGTCGTCGGGTTATAAGTCCACACCTGCTTGATGAGTATGCTTACACACTTGAAGCGGGTGGCATAATATATACAATAACTGATGTGGAAGAGCTCGGAGTGTGGATGAAGGCTTGTTTGGAGGATCACCCTCTCTTTGAAGCAGTCGCAGAAGAAGAGCTTAAAGCGGACCCAGTTGTGAAGCTCTTGACTTCTGCTACTGAGGAAGGGCAGAAAGTGGCTCGAAATGAAGGTCAAACATTTCAAGCAGTTTATAGACGCATTGCAGCCCCTGAGGAGGAAGCAGATTAATTAAAGAAGCTTGGTGAATTTTGGTCCTCCGTAAGAACTTAGAGATGGCATGCTGGACAGTTCCAGATTGATTGTGATTGCTTAGCATGTGATAGCTACACTGGGGTACTAATATGCACTATATTGTAGTCTAGATATGCATCTATCTGCAGTGTCTACTTTTTCCGTCCCCTGTTTTACATATTGCTAATTTGGTTTGATCAGTTAGAATTGTAATGGATAGATAATTCATATTTATTCTCTCTCAATCTGGGCTGCCTACATTTTTCATCTTGTGTTTTACATATTCTGAATTTGATCAATTGGAACTGTTAGGAATGGGATATTCATATCTATGGTGTTTTTCCTTACTATCTTTGTGATAAAGCTTTTGTGATTATGCCATCTTTCCCTCTCTAAACCATTAGCTGAGTGGAAACCTAAGAGTTGTAGAGAGTATGCAGCACAGAAATTGTAGACATGAACAGCAAAGAGGGAGAGGAGGAAGAAGCAATGGTAGATGATTTGAGAGTCCATCAAGGATCTCATGATCAGTTTCCTGTTGCCTGCTGGGGCTTTAGTCATAAGCTATATCATGCCTAACCTCCTCTGTCATTGAACTGTGATTGAGAAAATCATTGTGGTACTTCCAAGATGGAGAGAAAGATTCCTATATCAAGATAGACCGATACAGTGAAAAACCAATTTCATTGGTATTTTGAATAGAATAGAAGAGTAGATCATAATGGTTCTTCTTCCCTTGAGATGATGGTTGTCCCAACTGACTGGATCTCTAGGGTGGAATTTTGCTTAGTGTAAACCTAGGAATAAACGTGCAGCTAAAACTGAAAATGAAATTGCTCTAGCTGGAAAGGGTTGCTTGTCTTATGTGGATTTCCTCTGTTGATAGGTTCCTAGACCTGCTTTCCTTTATTTTATTACCTCCTCTGATATTTTACCTCACTCTTCAGTAGAATTAGCTGATCCTTCAGGGGTTACTGACCCATGGGCATGTCTTGAAAGTGCTATGTTTGCTGTGCTTAACATGGTTCTTGGGTATTTTGAAAATGAATTAAAATATTAAATCAGCCAAAGAGACTCTTTTTGACACATTTCTTAGGAGACGGGGGTTGCTCTTTCTTTTCTTTTTCTTTCTTATTTTTCTGGGGGAAGTTAAAGAACCCCGGGGGGGGGGGTGTTTGTGTGGGTGTTAGGGAGGAGTGGTGTGCTGGAGAGGTGGCCAATGCTCAACCTGAGAATTGACAGCCCTAGCCTGTGCTCACCCAGCATTGGGCTTGAGCTTGCCCAGCCCAAGCACCGGCAGCAGTAAGGCTGGCTTTTGGCTTGGAAGTTTCTGGATTGTACTTGGGCAGGTTATTCTGTCATGCACTTCATTCATTGTTGTTGAGTTCAAAAGCTTCTAAAATTGTTGAATCGATAGAGGTGTTAATAAGTAATTAGTGGATAAGATTCAAAGTGCAGTTCATATGAAACTTAGAACAGCTGACATGAAGCAACCTGATAAGTGAGAACCATAACGAAAACATTCTTCTTTTTCTTTTTTGGGTAGAAAGAACGAAAGCATGACGAACTATAATTATTCTTTTAAAGTGTTATAACAATGTTGATCATGAAGAACATATCTAGTTCATCCCTGCAGCATTTTGATTTGATCTCCAGAGTTTAACTTGCCTCCAAAACAAAAGCCAGTTTCAGTTCAAACAGTATCAGTAGTGGGGATCATGCAAGTTCAACATTATACTAAAGAGGATAGTATCATGTCGGACCATGCTTGTGGTGCAGTGTGAAGTGATGGTGCTCATTGAATCCTTGGTAGGGAGAAGAGGTGGTAAATTTAGGAAATGGCCATGGAAGAAGGATTTAGAGCTTTGTTGGTGTGATGGACTAACTTCCTAGTTGGTATTAGGTCTGAAAACTCGTGAGAGTTGTAACAACAGCAATGACAAATAAGGCAGTTAATATATAATGCATCACCAAACACTCGCGCTTGCTCTCACTGTTAATACTTTCTTTGTATATTCCGAACATTTTTCCATTTTCCTTCTTCTTTTTATTTCTTATTTTTATTAATTAATTAATTAATTAATTTATTTTTCAGTCAACACCACATTTCATTCATTAGTTAGATGAAACACTCCAGGACAGCAGACCTGGAGGAAACAAGAGTGTCTATAATAAAAGATGGGGGAACACCCCACCAATACCTCAACAACTGGTGAACCAGACAATACTTCCTCTTCCACCCGTAAGAGTGGACTTGTTCCAAGCACTGCCCACAATGATCTTGAATGCATCATTTTTCCTGCAAATCATTCTGCATTGTAGTAGTTTGCACCCTCTCCTAATTGAGCACCAAAGGCATTTCTGTTGTATTTCTGTAAACAAAGCAGAATGTGTATTTAAAGTGCTCATAACCGAAGGAAAGACTCCTTTGTGAATGGAAGCGTTGAAGGTTTTCCAGATGCACCAAATCAAAACACTCCACGTTTGATCACCAACATTAGATTGTCAAAATTCTAGAATTTAGAATGTATAAAATTCATCTAATCATGAAAAGATGCACTTACAAAATCAGATATATCAATGCACAGAGGTTAGCATTCCTTAGCATGATCACAGAAAAATAATCTTCACATCCCCCCACCCCGGTCAAAAAGAGAATCCAGTAACTAAAATCTCTTGCGAAGCTCTCCAAAGAAACTGTTAAGTTTTAGGAGAGGGGGAATACTACAGATTTAAAAAGAATAGAACTTGACCCTAACCCAAGTTGTGTTCCTGCTTGCTTCCCCCCATAGGGCCGACGCCAACCGAGCCTTGAGTCTGGCCCAAGCTTGACTTAACTTTTCAACTCAAAGGGCGGGTTTGGATTTCGATTACAAAATAACAAACCCTAGCAAGGTGGGGTAGGGTTCGGCTTTAGCCGTCGGGCCAACTCAACTTGGTCCAACCTAACCCTTTGTTAATTTAGTTAAATTAGAATTATATATAATGTCCACTAACAACTCTAAAGGACAGACGAATACTTTATAAGTAAGATGTCAAGAGTTTAAATCTAAGTTGGAGGCATCAACTCATACTTGTAGTTTTGTTTTTAGTGGATTAAAAAAATAAAGCTGGGTCAACATGAATCGGGGCTAACCCTAGAGTACTTATAATATATGTTCAAATGTGTATTTAAAAAAGCTCATGCATATTTAATAGCAACTTACAATGCTAAGTATGGTGGTCACACGCAAACTTTCTTTCCTTACACAAAATGGAGAAAGGAAGTTTTTAATAGAAAATCTTTTCATACATCACAATAGAGAGAATGACTTCGAAATAAATTCAATAATACCATTGGCAGGAATATCTTAGAATGAAACAAAAATCTCTTTTATATAAAGATAAGGAAAAGGGTAGATATATTTGTAAATTCTAATTTGTGGTTGGAGTTTTGAGTTGTACAAAGTAGATCGAGTCTTTTTTTCTTTTTAATGCATGAACAAATCAACATGATTCTCAATCAAGTTTTTTTTTTTTTTTCACTAGATTTGGGTGATTTTTTCTGATTCAAATTTGGTTTTTTCTGCTATATGTTTTAATGATTGTCTTTTTTATTTAATTTATATTCTAACATGTATCCATGCTGATATTGACAAAGACCATAGCGATTGGGAGCACCTGGGCATGCTAGAGAGGCTTATGCATTGAATAGAAAGAAGAACCCTGTTCCCAACTTCTCTTGACTAGTAAGGAATTTAAAAATAAAAATTAGAAGTCAACGATATGTTCTTCATTTTGGGTTTTGGGAAGCATTAATCACCAGTGGCTCCTTACTGCTATTACTACAACGACAGAATGACTGCACAAGAAATGCCATTTACTTTAAATCTGTTCTTCCTTGTGTTTTTTTGTAAGCATTATTCATGTCTTCACTTAGTACATGATCTCCAATGGTCTTTTATTGTTACGGTTACCACAATCATAGCTCCACAAGTATATAGGAAACCCATCTATGTAGTGCCAACCTCCATAGCTACACAATATATTTTTCTTCTATTTGCTTTCTCTTCCACTCTCTCTGATTCCTGTCTTGTGATCTTCAAGTCTGGAAATCAAGTCTGGAAACTTAAGCACCACAGGAGTAAGCAGTAACCTAAGCATGTTGAGTAGGTACATGAAAGCACCCATTAAACTCATGGCAACCGCCAAGAGCTTCTACAATCAAACCATGAATGAAGATCTCAAGTACGTTGGTAACATGGAAGACATAGCCTCACCACATGGCTACTTCGAATCCTTCATGCCCAGGAGCAGTAGCAGTAGCTCTTCAATGTCATCCTGTTCTAGTGATAGCAGTACTGTTGATTCTGAAGAGCTACTTCCTTACACTTTCAAGCCTTCCAAGGCTACCATGGCACGAGCTAGTTCCGAAAGTGAGGTTATGAGGAGGAAGAAGGCAGAGAAAGAGAAAGAGTTACTTGTGCAACTGCAGCAGAAGCAACCCAAGAAGAGGAGTACTTTCCAAAAGAGTTCTAATAATAAGCTTGTGAAGAAAGTGGAGATAGAAATCCAGAATCTCCTGCAGCAGAAAGAGCAGAAGAAAGAACAGAAGAAACAACAGAAGATGGCACTGAAGGTATTGGCTTTGAAGAGCCAAAGTGAGAGGATTGAGACAATTCATGAAGGTGAAGAGCTTTGTGAGTTGGGACATGATGGCTGTGATCTCAGGGAGAATGGTGGAGTGCTTCTTTATCCAAGAAGCAAGACAATTGCCACCATTCCAGTGTTTGAGAAGTCTATGATTTGAATAACAATGGATACTTCCACCCAAAAAAAAAAAAAAACCCCGATTAGATACACTGTGACCATAACTCTCTCTACTCTTGTTTAGGTCAAGAGAGGGAAGGGGGGGTGTAGTATTTCTTTATTTTATGGGCTATAAAATGGATTGATTTGTCGTATAGAGTCCATTTTATGGCTTCATGATTTTGTGCACCAAGTCGAAATCATTGGCCCCTTTCTTTTTGAGGAAATATTTTTTCATATGAAACATTATCAATATTATTATTATTATTATTATTAATTCATACCCTGAATTTTTGTGAAAATAACTAATTTTTTCTTGTATTTTCCTAAATTCGTCATATATCTTGGTTGCATAAGTTCGTTGTGATTGGGTCACATTTAGATTACAAAGATATTCACCAATAACAATTTTGTCATTGACCCAAGTGATTGCGATTTGTGGCACATATTTTTTCCACCCAAATGTCTGTCATACTTAGCTAGGCTGTTGTTGTGTCCTCCCCTTGTGTGACGGACCAAGGGGGCTGGGGGCATCGGGGACAGCCCGCCTAAGTAGAGAGGATCTAGAAGACTAGATCTAGGAATTGCTAAGCTGAAAAAAAGAACATCTTATAGTATGAGGTCAAAAGTAAAGTATAAAATATAGGAAACAAACCTCAAATCTAAAAAAAAATTGTCATTTCCGCCAATGGGTTGGCTTGCTTAGTAACGACTATTCACATACATACATACATACATACATATATATATATATATATATATATAATTGTGGGTTAAAAAAAAAACATTTTTTTTTTATTTTTTGGAGGATTGGAAAATGACAAACAGATGGATCATTCTAGAAATTGTTGCATCTATGATCAAAATGTAAATCATATAAAGTTAAAACCTTCAATTGAATCTAATACATCCATTAATTAGATTCTTCTTTTGGTACAACTATAACGTTAACCTGCACGTCACGTCACTTCAGTACAACTAAAGTTCTTATCTTTATCCACGATTAATGATATCAATCTTCACTTAACACCGAAATCGCAAATCTAGGTGCTTTGCTTGCGCCACTGGTTTGTCTCTCTCTCTCTCTCTCTTTCTACTCTTGATTACGAAAGAGCTATAACGCCCACAGACCAGAAAACCAGCAAAGCAAAATCCGATGATCTCATTCATTCTCACTTGTATTTGTCTTTCTTATAAGAAACAAATCACCCAATAAACATGTTTATCTTTGCTCAATTTCATTTCATCAACCATATATTTGTTCCTTCCCACCCGACTTCTCTGCTCCTTTAATTCTTCTCAAAACAGATTCCTCTGTTTTTCAATTCCCAGCTAAGTGAGATATGAGTAACAAACCAAGCAATCAAAGCAAGGTAAGGCGCTGGATTAAGGAACCCTTCAGGTTCTTTGGAAAGGTAAGAAATTTCTACGTCCGATTCATGTATGATTTTTCCAAGTGGACTGGCCATGGCCACAGCTTGGGATTCCCTTCTGCCTACTTCTCCTCTCTGCCCATGAGGACTTTTCCTTCAAGTGATGCAGATGATTTCCAAGATCTGATCAGGGCTAATGCAGAATCCAAATTAAGGAATAGGGTTGGTTCCAAGATTGAAATGGGTTACAACAACAGTGAGCCAACGAAGAACAAGAAGCAGAGGAGGAAGTGCTGTGATTTGATTGAGACTATTGATGAAGACAAGCCTTGTGAATTTGGTGATCATTTGAAGGAGAGAACTGATTTTCTACAACAACCAAGGAGTAGAAGAAGTGCTGTCACAAGCAGAGCTAGTTTTGTTTCCTAGAAGTTTCTTGCTCTGCTGCTTCTTTACCAGAGGTTTTCATTCATGTGTGTTGTGTAATTTTTTTTAATATTTGAAATTAATTCTGTAGTTTTTTCTTGAAAAATTTGTCCTTGGTTTGTTCAATTTATATTTAAGAAAAATAAAAGCCTCATATCATACCAAACAATTGTAAAAACTAAAAAATTAGAACAATTTACCATGATGTAAATTAATGGCATTCTTTTACCCAAAATTAAAATATATGTATTTACTAAAAAAGGTATGAGAAGCATGTCGATATGGTGGTAGTCTTTTTATATAAAGACAGTTCAAGAAAGTCTACATTAACACTTTTTTATATATTTTAGAAATTTGAGCAAATATATTATATATTAAATATAAAAAAATTACAAACTATAAATGGTAAAACTTCCTTTTCCATCTCTTTCCAACATGGAAGCTTGAAGAGCATGTCTTTGTTCACCTTTCAACACCCCTTTATCTTTCTTCACATTGTTATTTCACAACCAGATGGCTCATACACGACCGTTTGATATTTTTATAATTTTCATAAGTCCAATCATTTGTACATGTATCTCTCAATTGAATAATCTTATGATTACTGCATTAAAGATTAAAAAGGAACTTAAATAAAATTTATAAAGCTTTCCTTGACAGAAATATACACGCTGTACCAACTGTTATCTTGTAGGAAAAGATATATAAAATGAAAACTATATGGTATGAAAGTACACTTGACAAGTTGGGAATATTTTTTTCCTCCTAAATACCTTTTAATATCTCAACCTAAAACTTGAGTCCCTTTTGCTATGCTTGTAATTGACTAAGAAAATTCCAACTAATCCATTTTTTAACTTCCCTTCAAGGGTGGATTGGAACTACCCTGACTGAAACTACCAGATTGGAAAATGAAATTCTCAATTCAGGGCTTATTCAAGCTTCAAATGGATCAAAATAAGCTTGGACCATTAATACCAAACTTACACCCCTTAATGGAAATATTGGTGCCAAAAGGTTTTATCCAGATCCCTCAATTTCTTTTTTTGGATAAAATCCAGAACCCTCTATTGATAACCTTTCATTGACGCCTAAATTGCTAAATCTATGTGCTATACGCCAATCCTGGGCCACTGGTTTGACTATTCTCTGTTTTTCTTTCTTAACTACAATAGTAATCCAACGCCCACAGACAAACCCATCCAGCAAAGCAACCCATTCTTGTCTCTCACCTCACCTTCTTCTCTCTACTTTCTTTCACTCTCAGGCTTTCTCTTTCCTATAAGAAACACATCACCAAGTTAATCTCTGCTTATTCTTATCTCAACAACCATAAGTACCATCTTTCACAGCCAGCTTCTCTAATCTCCATTCCTCTGATTTTCTCAAAACAGAGTCCTCTGTTTTCTGCTCCTGTTAAGTGCGATATGAGAAACAAACCAAGCAATCGAAGCAAGGCAAGGCGTTGGTTCAGGGCACCCTTTAGGTTTCTGGAAAAGGCAAAGAACCTTTATATCGGATGCATGTACGGTTGTGCCAAGTGGGTTGGCCATGGCCATGGCGATGGCTTAGGCTCGTCTGCTACCTACTTCTCCCCTATTCGCAGTAGGACATTTCCTTCAAGGGATGCTGATGACCTCCAAGATCTGATCAGGGCTAACTTAAGATCCAATTCAATCAATAGGGTTGGTTTCAGGGTTGAGGTTGATTCTAAGAGTGATCTAATTAAGAAGAAGAAGCAGCAGAGCAGGAAGTGCTGTAATTTGATTGCGACTATCGATGAAGACAAGCCTTGTGAGTTCGGTGATGATTTGAAGGTGAAAACCCATTTTGTGCCACAGCCAACAAGTAGAAAAAATACTCTCACAACAAGAGGACGTTTTTTTGGTTAAGAGTTTGATTCTCCTTCTTCTTTACCCTCTTCAGGTCCTCTGAGAATTTGATTATTGTACAGATTAATGTGTATAATTTGAAAATTAAAATTAGTTTTCCATTGTTAATTTGTTTCTTTCCCTTTCTCTGTATAGACTATTTTCCTATTTAAGAACTGTGTTGAAAACCAAAGCTTTGTTTGGAATGCATTTTTGTTAAGGGACTATTGAAGACATTTTATCATCTAAAGAAAGCAAAACCAACCAGAATACATTCGAATGTGTCTAAAAGTCCATAATTTTTCTGTCACCACTTTTCTTAATTATGATAAAAGTCAAGGTTTGGTCATCAAAGTGGAGGTTTGGTAATGGGAAGTTGTGTACTCATTGTCAAACCCTTAAGAAGGGATTCCGTGTCAGGGTTTTCTTGTAAGGGTTCAGAAGAAAAGACAATTCAAGACATTTTCTTTTGATGATCAAGAAAAAGAATTCTAGAATGCAAAAATGATCACATTGAAAAGTCTAATATAATCAGATTTTAGGCCAAAACAAAGATCATATTTGAGCACCTTTTTTTTTGCTGGTTGTCACACTTCATTAGGTGTCCAGCATGTCTCTCTCCCTCTCCCCTTCACTTTAGAGAAAGGAACAGCCTACCTTTTCCATTAAGTAAGTTTGGTTGTCTATTTAGTTTGAGTGGATAAGTATCCAATTTTATATTTTAATTTATATGTTTTATTCTTTAAATATATTATATTATTAATTGTTTAAATAAAAGTATTATATGATGTTACATACGTAAAAAATATAGTTGAAACTCATCATTTTTGATAACGATATAATTATTTATAAGTCCCATTCAAATTATTTTGGAAAACCCTCCTAAATGTTTGATTAGAAGATGCAAAGAAGATTCAACTCTTGCAATCGGTTGGCTCTTGTTTAATTTTAGGAGCAGACAAGAATGTTTTTAGTTTGTCTTTTGTTCTAACTCTTCTACTTTTCTCTACTACCAACTCCTAATCTATTACATTCCCCACATCATATGCACACATAACAATCATCCCTTCTACAGATTTTCCTGGTTCTACACTTCAAAAGCAAGCCCATGAAAAGGGTGGGCCCAATCCAGTTGATACTCCTACCAGACGTATTAAGAACTTGATTACATGATCTCCACAAGCTACACTCCAAGGGTGTCTGTAGGTAAGCTGTCTTCTTCTTCTAACCTCCAAATCTGACTGATTTCACCTTCAACCATTCTCCCTCACCTCCCTCTAGGCTCCAGCTCTTGAAGCTTTGAAGTGTAAGCAAAGAAACCCATCATACATCAAACATTCCCATTTCTTGTTTCATCTAAATTCCACATTGAAAACCTCACTCTTCAAGTCCCAAAACACTCCCAACCTTCCATCCATGGATCCTCCATCCTCTCCTATTGAGAAGACAATCACTACCGACCACTTCGGCACCGTCGACACTTCTCGCCCTTTCCGGTCTGTCAAAGAGGCAGTCGCGATATTCGGTGAGAGGTTTCTTGCCGGTGACTTATACTCTCAACAAGCCTACACCAATATTCCAAGGAAAGAAGTGACACAAAAACCAGTGTTGCAGGTTCAAGTGTTCACTCCTTCAACCCTATCGAATCCCAAACAGGCTAGAGATGATCAACAGGCACTGACAAATGCATTCAAGAAGCTAGAGATGGAACTGGAGGAGACCAAGCGAGAGTTGAATCTACTGAAGGAGAAGGAATCAGAGACAGAGATAGCATTGGCTTCATTAAATGCCCAGGTTCACAAGAACATGTCTAAGATGGCTCTGGCAGAAGCAGATGCAGCTGCAAAGGCCGTTTCTACAAGAGCTGAAGTTGTTAGAGAGATCAGGGAAGATGACATCGTTGAGGTGGAAGATGAAGTGAAGAAAAAAGACTCCATAATGAAGATGGAGAGCTCTCTATCTATGGCTACAATACTGAGTCTCGTGGAGAAAGAAGATTACAAGTACTATGAAATCACAAAGAAGCAAAAGAAGATGATGAAGAAGAAGCCTATAATTCCCCTTGTAGGAGACCTTCTGTTCTCAAGGAAGAAAGGATCCCCCACTACCCTCCATAACCCACTCTATTCATCCTCCATCATATAGTGTGTCTGTGTGTGCTTGTGTGAGGAAGAGAGAGATCTAGAGTTAAGCCTGGTGTCATTACCTTGCAATAAATGAAGTTTTCATGAAGTTGAGTTTGTAGTGAATCTGTACCCAACTTTCCAGGATTCTTTTTTCAATTTAAGGGGTGACCAATTGATATATCTTCTTTTCATATGCTTAATCAAGTCTTGGCCTTCCGAAGCTGAGAAGATAAGAAAGGCACCCCTGTTCTTTTATGAGATTAATATGTTTGGATGGCTGGCCAGATACAAGGAAAGGGGATTCAGTTGCATGCTATATTGAGGACAAGAAAGTATCATCAACCTATGAAAAGAATAATCTCATTTGAAAATTCTTTATCAGATTTAGTCAAGATGGCTCAATTAAACCACTCACCTCTGGTGACTTGATACAAGCATACTCTACATTTCAAGTTGTCAAAATGATATCACAGTCCTCTTAGAATGTTGTGTTGGGTATGGCGTCCGTTAATAAGAATACATAGTTTATTTAATCAATTGCAATTGCTATTGTATGTGGAATTAAATGCCCAGGTGCGTTTAACCCATTGGAGGTGCTTGGCTTGCAAGATTCAAAGAGGTAGCTCTGCATCCGTAGTGAGTTGTTTGTTTCAAATACCCAATATTGAGGAAAGCTGAAAGCAGGGGTCTCACAGGGGTTCTTTTCTAACCCCTAATCATGTTGAGTTGTGATGGTGCACTACTGTGCACGGCAGATGATTATTTTCCACAATTAACATGTGATCATATATAATTTGTGGCCCACCCTGGCTGCGTTGAACATATTTCTGACAAGGGAGGGTTTATCAAGCCGTTCCAGCACTTGATGTGATCAATGCTAACCCGTAGTTACACTTGAATTTCCCCAATGTTAACAAGAATGTCTTTTTTTACAATATTACAGACAACTGAAACAACCCAGGAACGAGAGCTAATGACTTGGAAACAAGTTAACTGAACAAAATACAGGTGACACCAAATAATGAAATCCAGGTCAATCGCCACAATCCACCCCTAGAAGCAATACAGAAAATTTAAAATGGAAGCTAAAACCACAAAGGTTAAACACCAAACAATAGGAAACTCGAATTGACAAATCCTCAAATAAAACACGCTTTGACTATTCAGTGGATTACATATTAAAACCTATCCACTGACATGTATAAACATTAATTATGACCAGAAAACAATGAACAAACTAGGCTCGAGATACATGATCTCATTAATACAAACAACTGGCCAAAGAAATATCTTCAGAAGCACTTTCAAAGCCACATACTTGATCTGCGTACCACCTTAGTCAGTCAGTTCAATTCAGCTTCTTCTGTTTCCTAAATGTTACCAGCACTTCTTAAATAAATGGTGTTTTGACGAGGCCAGTCTATAGCTTCAGGCTTGCTGGAGGACCGTGAGTTCAACTTCCATCTTTAATTCAAACTGTAGCACCCCTCAACTATAATGGACTAACCTATCACTGGACCAAGAGCTCCATCCCAAGATGCAGAAACGACTCAAAAGTAAATAGGTACAGAGATCTGAAGAAGTAGACTGGTAACTAGCACCAGCAGAAAAACATGCCATCCTTCGATCGGGTATCATCATACAAGATACTTTAACAACCGGTCCTTCACTGGAGGCTCCAAAGCAGAAATGCACTGTTCCCATGCTCCATTGCCAAGCATCTGTTAAATATTGGTGATATAATGTTGCATCACTTAACCATTCATTTTGGTAGAATCACTATTATTATAATCATAGGTCATTTTTCAGAACAAGTCAGGGGGAGGAGGAAATTGAAGTCAACTAATAATTAGCAACAAAATTTTACTGACTTCAGGAAGGAAAGTAAACTAGATAATAGTAAGTAGGATGGATACTCTCCAGCCTAGGCAGCCAAATTGGGCACATCTGTAACCTCGCAAATTCAACAAGCATCTTCTAGCTGAATACTCTTATCCCACCAAGTGATCTATATATAAATGCTACACAATGTAAACCACCCCACAACGCATAGTCTATCAAATCCATCACTTATTACAATCAACAGAAATTCCAACCTCATAAACAATCTAGGACAAAACAGTTCAGTCTGGCCAAGGACACTTGATCCAAGTCACAGATAGATGAGACCAGGTTTTAATTCAAAGGTGTAAACAGATATAAAGGTAAACCCCCAGGGTAGTTAGGCTGAGCCTATGATTATCTCAGCCTGGCCAAAACAAACTAAGAAACCAAGTCAGATTTGGAATTTTAGATCTAAATCTAAAATATTTTTCTATAATTATAGTTTATCAAATATGATCCTGTTGGACCCAGCCCAGTTGCAACCTATTTCAAGAACCAGAGAAACCTAACTGGCAGCCACACATGAAAGTTGGCACTCAACCTGCAACTATGTTATTGTTGAATTAACTAGTTCTCATTCATAGCTCTGTCAATACCAGTTATATAGACAGAACTGTTAAGACCAAGCCAAACCAGCTTGTTATGGCCCATATCGAACCAAACTGAGGCTCATTGGATGGGGTACAGGCTGGGAGGTAAAAACTGAACAGTTCATTTGTTAGAATATCACTTTCTATTTTAGCTTTAGTTTCTGTTTTGGTTATTTTCTATTTTTCTTATTGCTTGGTTGACAAATAATCACCCTAGGATAGTGTCCCTTCTAGTAGTTTTGGAGATGGGGTCGGCTATATGGATTCTTTCCCTCCAATCAGTTCTGTTCGAGGCCATGCTAGATACAAGGCCTACGCTATAAATATCCTTTCTCACCACTTCTCCTAAGGTTATCTTAGGTCTACCCCTAGCTCTTCCAGTTCCTTCAATATGGATTATATCACTTTTCCGTACAGGGGCATTTATAGGTCTCCGTTGAACATGGTCATGCCACCTCAAACGACTTTCTTGAAGCTTATCACTTATGGGACTAACTCCCAGACCAACTCTAATATGATCATTTCTTATCTTATCCAATATAGTTTTGTCATTCATCCATCTTAACATCCTCATTTCTGCTACATTGAGTTTATCTATATGATTCTTTTTAACAGCCCAATACCCTGCACCGTACATCATAGCTGGTTGAACAACAGCCGTATAAAATTTTCCTTTAAGCTTTAATGGAATACGCCGATCACATAAGACCCTGGACGCACCTCTCCACTTTATCCACCCTATTTTAATTCTTTGGGAAACCTGATCCTCTACATCACCTCTTTTACTTATGATTGAACCTAGGTACCTAAAACAATCACTCTGAGGAATCTCTTTATCGTCAAGTATCACCACCTCATCATCTGCCCGATCATGACTAAAGTTACAAACCAGATATTCTATCTTCGATCTACTAAGTTTAAAGCCTTTTGATTCTAAAGCTACTCTCCATGATTTTAATTTGGTATTAATCCCCGCTTGGGTCTCATCAATCAACATAATATCACCCGCAAAAAACATACACCAGGGGACCTCATCTTGAATGTCTTTGGTTAATTCATCCATTATCAGTGCAAATATATATGGGCTTAAAGTTGACCCTTGATGTAGCCCAACTGTTATCGAGAATTCATTACTTTGTCCCCCCACTGTTCTAACACTAGTCACCGAACCATCATACATATCCTTAACTATACCTACATATTTACCTGCAACACTTCTTTTCTCTAGTACTTGCCAAATTAACGCTCTAGGGACTCTATCATAAGCTTTTTCTAGGTCAATAAATACCATATGAAGGTCTTTCCTACAATCTCTATAACTTTCCATAAGTCTCCTAATTAGGTAAATAGCCTCAGTTGTAGATCTTCCTGGCATAAACCCAAATTGGTTCTCCGTAACTATAGTTAAGTGTCTCTATCATAAGTTTTGGAGATTCTATGCAACATGTAATTTTTATTTTTATTATAACTCAGTTTAGGAAACTTCCCTAGACTAAGACTTGGTTTTACATTATAAATAAAGTACCAATAGAGAGCTAAAAGACACACACACACAAGCTTTCTCCCTCTTCTTTTTTTCTCCTTTAGTCTTCTTCTATTCTTCTTCTTTCTGAATTTCTTTACAGTCCTTCGGCTGATTACAAGTGCTGAAATTCTAACACCGTTAGTGGCCAGTTAGATGGGACCATTGCCCAAACCAAACTGTTATAACCTTTTATGATTATGCTGACTTATTAACTGGGTTAAAATCATGGTTTTTTTATGTTTCTACATTGATATCTCATGTGTTCTTTCGATAAGATGGTGACTTTATTTTATTTTACCCTTTAAAGAGATAAAAGAAGTTAAAAGAGACTGGTTTGTTTTAACCCACATAGCAGTTTGAAAATGGGTTGGTAATGGTCTCAAAATCGATCCAAACCATTAGCCAACCTGAGCCCAAACCGCTATCTTGAGCATGGTCCATGTTTGGGCTTGGTGTTTTCGAAACCCTTAAGCCCAAACCAAACCATCGACACCCCTATATACACAACCTCTGGCTGAACCCTTCGCTCTCTCAGGAGGACTAAAGGTTTGCAAGAAAATAGGCTTCTCAAACAAAGTGGTGGAATGATTTACTTTGTATTTTTTATTCATCAAATCAATGCTCATCATTGCAATGATGGGTAGCCATGTATTTCTGGTGGGATGTATAGAGACGAAATTTCACATTCTAAATGATGTTGATGTAACTGAGGTTGGGCCCAAAACCAGGACCAAAAGGCCCACCTTAAAGCTGGACGAATACCCAAGGGGGTATTTTGGTCGCACTCTCATCCCTTTTAGGGATCAACAGGGGTTTGATTGAAACCCCCTCCATCCAAGGGTCATGGATCTATCTTTATTTTTTTATTTTGATTATAATTTTGAGAGTTGTGAAAAAGTCCCAAGTCTATGCAAGACTCCAAGTTAGAGTCCAATTCTCAAGTAGGACTCCTTCCAGAGTTAGTAATTTGATTCCTTCAAGTTGTCTCATGTAAGAGTCCAGTTAGGGTTTCTTTAAGAGTCCTTTATTTAATTAGTTAAATCCTTTTAAAGGGAGTCCTTTTATGTATAAGGTTCCCCAGTTTGAGTCTTAGTCAAATTACTCAGGTTGTAAGGCAATAAATAGCCCAGAGAGTTCATAATGAAAGCAGTCTGGAGTTCAAGAAAAATCGTGGCTTGGGCCGTCAGGGAGGAAACACCGCGGCCTGGGCAGAAGAGTGATTCTTTTGCAAATTTCAGCAAGTCCAGCAATTATATTCTTCCCTAAGCTCTCAGCAGCCAAGTACAATCAAACTCCGGCATACAACTTGCAGGTCCAGCAGTCCCACATTAATTCCAAGTACAGCCCCTTCACCTTCATTGCATGGCACTCCAAGCCCTTCCCCTCCATCACAGCAACCTTCCCAAACCTCTCTCGTTTGCAACAACAGCCCTCCCTCCCACTCTTCCACTATTTTCTGTTTTTTATTTATCTGGTTCTTGCAGCAAAAAAAAAAAAAAAAAAAAAGAAGATCTTGAAAAATTCCAAGATTTTCTCGACTCCTTCCCTTCCAATCGCAAGTCTCGTCTACCCTCCCTTTGCCGCAAGATCCCCTTCCCCCCCCCCCCCCATCCCTTGTCCAAGATATTTCCCTTTCCCACCTTGCCCAAGTGAATAACACCCTATTACATCCCAAATGAGGATACCCGATAACAGCCCACATCCTTTCCATTTGTCTGAACTCTTTTCAACCTCCATCACTTTTGGGTATCTCAAAACCCTATCCATATCAATTTTGTTAACCCTAGGATATTCCCTCCCTCATATCAACCCTAAGTCATCCTATAGGGCCTTGGGATATTCCACGACCTAACCTGCAACCCTTTTCCCCCATTCAAGCCACCCCAAAGGTTATCCAGTAATTTTTAGCCATCTCAAAAGTAAACCCAAAACCACCCATAGGTCTCCTAGCCTCTCAAAACATATAACCAAACCATTACATAGGTAACAAATCATATTCTAAACCCATATTATTGAAGTTATTCCATCCACGTCTGACAAAGAAAGCAAACCGTAATAAACCATATGTTAAGGGGAACTTTCTATCAGTGACCTTAATAGTTTACATGCCCATCGAATTTTGGAAAGGATATATTTGAAATTTTGAAATACAAAATCAGAAATTATCCAACTGAAAGAAGTCAGCACCTATAATATTTTATAAACTAATTGACGCTAGATAGCACCTCCAACTGCTTTCAGTTTGTAAATTGATAACAGAAAGGCGCACAATAAGCACCCTAGAGTTTTCAGCATTTGCAACTTCAACATTCACTCAGGAATTTCCAGGAAGCCAGTAAAGAAGTTTCCATACGATTAACATAAGTCAAATAATTCAAGCACTAATCGATGAGAGAGATTACACCCATGATCATTGTATGATTCTGTCATTTCAAGTTCCTTCGAAAGTCAAACATTAAGACCGGAAGTTCACAAATCTCTAGTAAAATAGAAGTTGATTATAGCAACTGAATTTTAAAAAATATATGAATTCCCTAGTGGAGAATATTGAAATTTAGGTGTGTAAAATTGGAGGTAACTTTAAATTTCCAAATGCAGGAAAAAAACACATCCGCATGCCAGCACAAAGAACACATCTAACCTGTTTATACCCATTTAACACCTGACAGACTGCACTGTGTAAATCCTGACTCCTTATTTCCTGAAAAATAAATTATAAATTAACATGGGGGAAGGACGGAGGAGAATCACTTCATAAAAGAGAAGGTATTTGTTATTCATACCTGCCAACTTGCTATAGCTTTGCACATAAAAACAAGTGAATTCAAAGCACCCGGCGGATTTGCTCTAACCTGTGAAAGAGTGAAAATGAACATGTAATAGTTATGCAGATAGTGATTGTCATCTACCTAAAAATCAAGGCACGTGCATACCATTGCACATAGACCTCGGAAAGCATCCTCTTTCTCTATATCATCACGTATCCTGCCACATTTGATTCTTAATCAGAAGATGTTTGGATCATTCATCACTTCATTTCTAATATCAAACCCATGTGTGGACTGAAAAATACAGCATATAAATAGCACACGCCCAAAAGACAAAAAGGTGTGACCCTTACTGCAGTATTGCTAAAAGCTCAAGGCTATGTGACATATGAGGACTATCTAGTCCATTTCTTTCAAGGAAATGGACCCTCCATTTCCTTGTAGATGTGTGACAAGTGTCTTAACATCCAAGGGTTGAGATCCATTTACAAGTCGCATCAAATTTTTTTTTTTTTTAAATTTAATCACAATCCTTTAATGTGACTTGCAAATGAACATCAGCCTTTTGATGTGATGTTAGGACACATGTCACACATCCACAAAGAAATGGATGGTTCCATGTGACATATGGGGTAACCTCCAACACAATTTTTTTTTTTTTTTTTTTTTTTTTTGGGGGGGGGGGTGGGGGTGTGGGGGAATAGTAACAAAAGTAGGGCACATTGGCAACTCTACTATGCAAAATCCTCAAGGTCTCTTCTGATCTGGAAGGAGAGTCAGGAGGGCAAGTTGGGGGTTGTGGGGCCCACATGTCTTTAGGGTTTAAGACATGGAAAGTAGAACTACTTTCCCATTGCTTTCACCTATTTGGTTGGACTTTGCCCTTGGGACAGGATAAAATTTTAAAGGATGAAGACAACACAACTTTTTTCTTCAACTCCCAGATGTGCCCTTCAGTTTTTTTTCTTTATCTCTTTTATTTTTTTTTATTTAATTTGAAATACCATATTCTTCTCTATAAGTCCTATTCGCTCTCAATTAAGTTTTTCCACGTATCTCTGGTTTTAGCAGATGCTTTTCCAAGTTTCAGCCGAGCCCGATTTGCAATACCCCTGGTCAGAGTTGTTGCAGCAGCAGCTTCACTTGCCCAAGATTTTTTTAATTATAATCCTCTTTATGAGCCTTTTTCCCCCAAAGGCATCCAAATAGCCAACATATGAAGACCCCATGAATGTTGTTGCACTATACACAGTTCATTCCCACCCTGCCAACTCTCCCTCAACGAAATGAGGCATAAAAGAAATAAAGTAAAGACTGGTGACCAAAAGATCCCAAAGACAGGATAGATCATATCATAAAGAAAATCTTTCAACCACTAGCTGCTGGTAAAGTGATAAATTCTTTGCATCTGCTGGTAATTTGTAAATTCAAAAGAGGTTATCTCACAACTTATCTCAAGATTGGAGAATCAGAAACCATATTTTTGGTGACGGAAACATAAAAGAAATCTTACATGGATAAAGCAATACACCATGATTGCATAAAATGCTCCATATGTGGTGAAACAAGCTCCGGACAAACCCAGGCAAGTCTACCAAGAGTGATAGCACTATTTTCAATGAGTGACTTGTTGAGCCCCTATGCAGAATCAAAAATAAATGATGAGGGATAAAAGCAGATAAGAAAAAAAAGAACAAGAGTTAGAGTTACTAATGCCAGAGGTTACCTCTGCATGTTGGAGAATTGGGACCAAGCAAGAAACAACCGTCATCACAATAGGGGACACTTCTTTCTGAACCTGAGAGTAGTCGAACCATAACAAAAGTGGCAAAAAGACAATAACAATAACAAGTCATGTCTATGCATAGATGGCAAAAAAAAGCATATCTACAAATGATTTAGACATTTTCCTAATACTGCAACTACATCTTGAGAATTAAATAATTCCAGTCCTCAGTCCATTGGAATCAAGCCGGATATAATTGCATCCAGGCAGTATTTATTTAGGGATGTGTTAAGGTCATGCAGGCAAACTCCTTTCTCTTTCATCCACTACCAATAGCCAGTATCATTAACACAATAAAGTGTATTTATTAAGTGATGTGTTGAGGTCAAGTAGGCAAACTCATTTCTCTTGCATCCACTACCAATAACCCTTTTCTGCACCAACTCTTGAAAAAAGAAATATTAAGACAAAATAATTCAATGATTTTGTAATTTAGTTGCAAATTGTGGTATATGAATAGGCTCAAGTGGTATAGAGGGTGTAATATGAACACTACCCCTTTCAGAAATAGAGAAGGAGCCATCAACCATCTTAACTTCATCTCAGCCTGAACAAACTGACGAGTCAAAACAATGCAATCTCTAGCTCCAAAATTGAGGTACGAGAAGTAAATGCATGGAGGCAGAAGCCCCTGACTGAGCAAATGAAGATGTAGTCGAGGATGGAGAACTTCCTAATTAAACCATTACATGATGAAACACCAGAGGATTCAATACCAAGACCTTGCTACAACTAGAGAAGGCTCTTAACAGGTCCTGCTGGTCTAAGCCAAGTCATCTCCATGGCTACTATGATTGGGGCGGTAGTACTTGCAATGACTTTATGCGAACCCACCTCTTTTGATTAAATAAAATGAGCTTAAATTAATCATTTATAACAATAATAATTTTGACTATGAGGGCTAGGGTGAAGAAGGTGAGCTACGTGAGATGAGTAGGCCTAGGTTTGTTGAATGCGTCAATACATGAGATCTGCCCAGTCATTTCGGTAGATGAAGTGAGGGGGCGTGTTAAGTTGAGAATTTCGAAAAGGGTTTGACTTTCAAAGTTTCCAGAACTCTGATGGTGACACCAAATCAAATGACGCATCGAGCGAGACCATTCTGTTCCATTGTGAATGAGAGACGTTTTCGACCAAGAAGTTGGAAGAAATTGATGACCAGTTGGCATGAAAATTTAGGGCAAAAGGCACAGTTAGTTCAGTGAATCTGTCAGATATCTATACTTCAGTGTTATGGCAAATTTGGTTCATAGTTCTTCCCTAGAAAGTGAGACGAGTCCAGGAATATGTGCCTACAAAACCATCTTTTAGGATATCAATTCTTTGTAGAAGAATCTATTCTAGACACCTCTAGTCCTTGCTTGAAAACATCAATAGAAAGTCTCCTACTTCAGAAATTTGGAAAGTTAGATGGCCACATTTACCAGCACATTGACGTACTTTTGGACCAATACAACAACAAATAAGCCTTTGCCCCAACTAAACGGGGTCAGATACATGGATTCTTGCCTTACAATCAGCTCTCTTTGAGTATATACAACTCTTAAGGTTATCTTAGGTCTGCCCCTATTTCTTCTAGTTCCATTAAACTGGATTAAATCGCTTCTCCGTACAGGGGCATTTATTATTGATGTAGTTTTGGACCAATATGGCCCAAAATATACAAGTGAGCCTTTTATTATGAAGAAGAAATGGGAGCTTGAAGTAATTACTGCAGCCTCAATGTACTTTTCATTTATTGTAATATTCATAAGCTTTGATCATACTTTATAGCTCCCATCTATTTTTATTGTCAACTTGCTATAAATCAATTCCCCTAACAGCAGTCACAGCACAGAGAAACAGTTAACTAAAGCTTTACTTGATAGCAGCAACAAAACATCAACCTACCTTAACTGCTAATTCTCCGATAGCCCAGCATGCATTATTTGCCACTGAAACTGTCTCTTTCAGCTCAGGTGTAGTCTGCACAAAGTACATATCATGTAAGCCAACAAATAATAGGTTTCAGAAGCATCATGATAAATTCTGCATACCAGTTGCTTCACTGCAACATTGAGAAATTCTGACAAACGAGGTTGCAGATGTACAGGACAAACCTGGAATAATCATCACAGAGCACAGGTTCAAACATTAATAAGAATATAAGACTACTTCAATCAAAAAAACTCTCTAATCATCAAATGTTAATTGGAAACTAACTCTTGCAAGGTCCCCTAGGAGGGCAAGGGCACTTTGCCGGACATCAAGAAGATCATCCATGCAACATTGTAGAAGTAGATCCCTCAAATTGCTGTTTGCAACCTACAGAAAAAATTTGATCAGAAGAGATGCAGTTTTTTTGAGAATAAAGTGCAAACGAATAATTAACTCAAGTATCACACCACAACCCTTTCCCCCCCCCCCCCCCCAAAAAAAAAAAAAAAATTAAGGAAAAAAGAAACTCACAACAAATAAAATAGAGAAGGAAAAAGATGAAGTGTAGAACTCAAAGATATAGCAAGTTATAGAATGAAAACTTCCAAATTGTTTCCTTTATAAAACTTTCCTAGCCATCACCAACCAAGGAAATCCAATGATGACACAGCAACTCAGAAAATTGGATCAGCACACAACTCAAAAAGAGGATAGTTAAAGACTACAATTTAAAAAGTAGATACAAGCATAACTCAAAGAAGAATAGGTGCAATACTTGCACTTATACTTGTGCTACGTCATTTACTTCATCAAAATAAAGCTCCACCAAGATTAATCTCAGGTTCAGAAAGGAGAAAGCTATTCAGGACAGTGTACATGACCACCAAAGATACAGAAGCTAAACAAAAAGAAAAGTATGGAAAACCCAGATTAGAAAATCATGAAAGAAGGGAGTACCAAACTCTCTATCCCACTACCAAGACCCTCAGCAAGTCCCGAGAGCAGGTCCAATGAGCACACAACGAATTCCTTGTCATACTGAACACCAGCTGACACAGGATCGACCTGCACCAAATCAATTATTAGAGTGGAAAGAATAAAAAATAAGTTTACCATACCCTCCAGTAATCATATTTTGAAATAAATATTCTAAACGACATAATTTCTGTAGCACAACCATGAAAATGTACGCTAGGAAGTAATGAGATTCTAAGTATATTTGACAAAACCAACAGAGCAACTACAATGCCAGACACTAGTATAAAAGGAATGCCTAACCAAGAAAAGTGATAGGATAATAAGGACCTCAAACAAATTCAATTTACTATTTATTTATATCATTTTTTTAGAAAATGAAAAGGCATAATCTAAGAGCCATAAAAAGGGGGAATAAAGAGTTGAATAAAAAGAAAAAACAAAGGCCTTGACCAAAGGGGCACTCAACAAGGAAGGCAAAAGACAAAAAACCAGACAAAACTGTCCACCTAATATGGAAAAGGTCAATAACCTTCCCGTTCCCAAGGACTATCTAGGACCTACCACACCCTGTATATATCAAGAATCTAAGAAAAATGTAGCACCCTATTAGATTTCCAAGCAGTACAAAACAATATTTTCTCCGAGTCGAGCTATATTTTTACTCTTCAAGTCTGCCTTCAATTATTAACCTTGGTATCCTAAAATTTATTTGGAAGATTCAAGTAACAAGGTCCACAAAAAAGGGACCAAAGCATCCACCAGAGAAAGATTGTTTTGAACTCTATGGAGAAGACAAGGATGCTAGGTTGTAAGTCTGCTCACTCACCTACCAATCAGAATCATAAACTGGGTGATGATAGTGGAGATCTCCTAATTGAAGAGGGAAGTATCAAGGACTATCTATAACTCCCTTAACACATTTGAGCAATGCTTGTCTTGTCTTGTTAGGTCTACATCAAGAAATTGCACCTTTGTAGGTGGGAACCTGGTTACCTGTGGAAGTAGGATAATGGCACTAAATTTTGCCAAATTTTGGTTGTCTCGAACCTACCGAGATAAAATACGGCCAAACAAATAGTCAGTTGACTGAATTTCGATATTTCTACAAAATTTCAAGAATTTTTAGGGTTTGTAATCGTAACTTTTAATTTTTAATTTGTGAATTGTATTCGTCTGCTTCTTAATATTTGTCCTTGCATTTTAATTAAAATTTCAATGTTTTCTTGTATATCAATGTTTAGATTTGTGAAAATACATGATCCAATTATGTCCACATACAGCCGGACATTGCAAATCAACAGGACCAGTTTGTGTTAGGTTTTAATCAAACATAACATAGTCATTGCGTTTATAGGCCTCAAATTAGGCTGTACATCAAAAATCAGACCCAAAACTACCTAAAACCCATCAAAACATGCAACCGAAACACGGTTCAATGGTGTACCATGTTTTGCCAAAATCTCAATACCTCGGGGTCTCGACCAGGTCTAGAAACTGAGATAGGACGAGATTTTAAACATTGAGTAGGATGCAGATTGGGGTGGCTATATCAAGTACAGAGTGATGGAAACCTAATTTTAGGGTTAGGATTTCTAGGATGAATTCCCCATAATTTAGGGTTTGCCCAGAATCTTCCAGCAAAGTAATTGTCAAATCTAGGTGGGATGTATAATATTGTTAAATCAAGATGGGGATCTAAATATAAAGGTTATGGGTAAGGTATGGGTTTAACCAAAACCAGATGGGATGGAAGGAAATTAAGTTTGAGGCTTAACAAATTCTCTATGGGCTGTTCTTGAGAGTTTAAGATTATTCCTAGGGTTGGTAGAAAATAAGGATAATTAATTTGGATCAATATGGGTTGGATCTTGGAAAGGGAAATTCCTTGCTCTTCCTCTTCTTTTCTTTTCTTGCTTCTTTCTTTTTTTCTTTCTTTTCTTTCTTTTCCTTTTCTGCTTTCTGTTTTCTGGTTTGCCGCAAGGAACAGTGGGGGGGAGAGATGCCGAGAGAGTAGGAGGGGAGGTGCTGTAGGGCAGGGGAGCAATAGGGGAAGAGGTAGAGGGAGTTGTAGGGGATAGGAGTGGGGGCTAGGGGTGTCGTGGGGGCCTAGGGATGCTGCTGCCAAGGTGCGGCAGCAAGGGGAGGAGCCACGGAAGTTTGCGCAGACAGGGGGGGGGAAGGACCTGCGGGAGTTAGGGAAGGTAAGGGAGGGGCAGGGATTCACTGCAATTGAACGGCAACGGGTGGGGAAGACTGCGATAGTAGGGGAGAGAGGAAAAGGGGTTGGGGATACATTACTCACTTGGAAACTTCTTAAGACCTTGCAGTAATTCCTGGAAGAACACTGCTAGAAAGATTTTTCTGATCTTGAAGAAGAAACTTGACTTAAAATTCACCGTGGTCCCCTCAAAGAGGAAACCCAGTCCTCAACTCAACAACTTTGTTCAAATAATCAGACTTCAAAAGTTACAAAAAAAGAATAGGCTATTTATAGCCCTACAAAAAGACTAAACATAAGTGGGATTCCTTTACAGTTAGCATCCCTTTATAATTAATGTCAACCTTCCAAAATAATAATCTAAAAACTGAAGACTCGAGAACTCCTCTTTTCTTGTAAATAAATAATAATCTTTAACGAAGAATCTGAAGACTCGGAACTCATCTTTAACTCAAATTGGACTTCCTAACTGAAAAAGACTCTTCAAAAAAATAAAAAGAAAATTCTGAAAAATAAACAAACTAATTTAGGGCAAAATACCCCCCACAAGAGGGTCGGCCAGCCCTAGGTGCGCCACTTTGGAGTGGCCGTGGGACCCACTATGGGGTCTCTGTCAAGGGAAGAATTTTGCTTCACATCAAAGAGCCATGGCACATGGAGCCTATGAAGTTCTATATTGAAGAAACTAGTACAAGAGATGGGGTTCAAGGCTGATGACCCCATGCAGTTGTACCAAGACAAGGCTGCCCCATCAAAATAGCTCATAAGCTGATATAGCATAATCGTACAAAGCATGTCAAAGTTGATTGATTCTTCATCAAAGAAAAGATGGACTCTGATTACAACATATGCACATTAGGTCTTTAATTCATTCAATCATAACTTCAAATCCAATACAAGGTCATTAAATAAATAAACAAATAACTAAATTAAAAACCATCCCAACGCTACAATTAAAATTCCCAAAGAAACCCTAAATGACTCACTACCCATATCTAATAATTTGGGGCAGAACTGGAAAACGCAAAGTACACTTAAGTGAAAATAACCAAGGATCAACCCAAAACCCAACTAAATTGAAATCCCCCAAATTGAACCAAAACAAACCAAAGTAACCCATAAAAGATCCAAAAACACTAAATAAAATCTAAATAAAACCAAAAATTGCCTAAGGGCAACACTTCTTGTCAAACCAAAGGACTCTGGCAATCCAATAGTCTCTAAACTCGTAGTCAACCCCCATAGGGGCTGTTGTGCGCTGATCTCCACATCAGCATCGCTAGTAGACTCGAAACTATCGCCTAAGACTGATGTCCTCATCAGCTACCCTCCAACCTGAAAAAATTCACACCTGGTGAAAAGATTGTGGTAGTACTCAAGCATGTGTGGGTCAAGTTGTAGCTCCTCCACAGTGATCCAAGAGCTGTCAATCTTAGGATGACCCCGCCACTTGACTACGAACTCTCTTGAACATCCTTCTTGTGTAACTATGACTCTCTCATCAAGGATCTCTTCAACTGCTTCAATTGCCCTTTAGAACTTTGCCACAAAAGTAATGATCTGGTGGGGAGTGAAGGATTATGAGCAATAGGGTCATCAAGAATGAAGAAGGCTATCAAGGTCATTTGGATAGAAAGATGCAGTAGTAGGAGTGCCATGGTAAGAGACAAGGTTCTCCACGTTGAAAATATTATTGATTCCCATGTTACCTTGCTGATCAAAGATATACGCATTAGCTCCAATTCTCTTTAGAACTTCGAATGGGCCAGCACTATGAGCATGCAGTTTGCTCGCTTTCCCTTCAGTGAAACGTTGCAATCTGATCCTAACAATTACCATATCTACTTCCTGAAACTCTTGCAGTTGTCAATGCACATCAGCTCTAGGCTTTTTTGATCATTACTTGGTGCAATTCGTTATCCTGTACCTATGACATAAATTTTGACCAAAATATCACCATTTTCCAAAATCGAAACAAAACTTCAGATATTTTGTTTCAATACAATGTTTCGACCGAAACTAGTCAAAACCTTCGATCAATTATTCTTTATAAAATCCTCTATCTCAGATAAAGCCTCCTAAATATCGAACGGTTTCGACCTTTCTACCCAAGTTTCACAGCTTAAGTTCTGACCTATATTTTCTTATTTCTCTTGTATATGGTGATTTGAACCACATTTTCACCCTATTTCCATAACTCCTTTGCCTTCATATCAATGTTGTCAAAGCGTCTGCCTAGGCGACAAAGCGATTTTTCAACCACCTTGTTTTGAACCGCTTAATTGACGCATTGTTTTTTCCTCGGTTTTCGTCTAAATGCACCCGCTTTGTTGCCTTGTGCGCCTTATTGCCACCTAGATGCTAAAGCAGCTTTTTTTTGACATTTTGTACATAATATTTTTTTCTTAACTTTTTTTTATAATCCAAATTTATTTTAGAAAGCCGTATATAAATTTAATAGCTTAATCATTTCAGAATTGAGGCCCAAATTGCAAAGGACCCTCGTGCTCGTCAGCAACAAAATGTGAAGGATGAGTCATTATCAACATCAAGAATCAATGAATCATTAACCGGACGACTTGAAAATCAGAATAATGAGATCTATTATTTATCGAGTTGGCCCTGTTAGTACATAATCATTGTTATGATGCTTGATGAGATCAACTTATGTTTGTGTTCTTTTTTGGATAATTTTTCATAATTATGATTCTTGAATGCTTTCTTTTTTAGATGAATGTGACTATTGAATTTTTGTTTAGCTTATTATAGAAAGTAGTTGTATTGAAAAAATTTGACCCAACCATTTTGGTCTCCTTATTGCCACCTAGGCAAAGCCCCAATTGCTTTGGTCACCCTGCCGCCTTAACAACTTTGTTTCAAATGGCTCTTTTGCTCATCCTTTACCTTCAAACACCGCTTAAGCCACAACAGTTATTCATGGGCCCAAGCCTAAACTAGCCATACCCCTATGTCTATCAGCAACAAAATGTGAAACATGAGCCATACCCAACAATTCCAAACTTAACTTTTTTTTTCTCCTTTTTTTTTTTTTTTTTTTTTTTTTTTTTGGGGGGGGGGGGGGGGGACTACCAATTCCATTGTGTTTATTATGCTTTAAATAGGTAGGAGGCAAAAATCAGATGAAATGAAAGCCATATAAGCCCCGACACCTAGGATCGAAACCTCAAGATTTCAGTTTTTAGCTAGGTCAAAATCGGCCTTGAAACCAAAACCTCGATCCTTGCTTGTACTTGCACATAAACCAAATATGTGTAGCTTGACATAGCTGGAATCACATCTACGGGTGCCAGGGGCTGGTATTCTGACAAACCTCAAAAGGTGACAAACCAACGGTTCAGCTCTTGGAACTATTATAAGGAAACTTGGCATGGGCAAGGATATAGTACCAACTGGTAAGGTACTAGCCTATGAGGCAATGTAATCAATTCCCTAGACTCCTATTAACAACCTTGGTCTAGCCATTGGTTTGGGGGTAGAATGCAAAAGAGAAACGAAGTTTGGTACCCATCATCCTCCATAAAGTCCACCAAAAGTGACGGGTAAACATCTCTGTCAAATAACAATGACCTAGTTGAAAAAGAGTTTAGCAACGACTAATGCATCAGAGGTCTTGGAACAGGGAACGAAATAGGCCATCTTTGAGAAGTGGTCTACTAACAGAAGTACCTTGTAACTAGCTCTTATAGGTCCCTAACTTCTAGGATTCCCCTGCATCAAATGGCATAGCTTACTTTCAGTTATAAAAATATTCTGGGAGCTGAGTGAACCATGACAATTCATACAAAGGATTGCACATAAAGAGAAATAAATTAAACCTGACAATGAAAAGTCACACTATATCTGAGCCAGCAGTCAAGTAACCAAAAGGTTTAAATATACATCACATGTTGCTAGGTAAAGACTTCGTTTGCAAAGTTAATTACAAATGAGCAGCAGGTTCCTACCTGAGATTAAGAAAGACAACCAACACTTTAGGTTTGAAACAATTAGAAGGGACACATACATAGATACATACATACATACATATATACAGGTAAAGGAAACATAACTCTTGAGTAGAAATACAAACTATCATAATTGTCAAGGCACTTATAACTCAATGCAAAGAACAATTTTAAATCTTAAAACAATCACCAGAGAAGATGATAAAACCATCAAGGAAGCATAAATTAACATCAAAATAAAGAATCACATGAGTAGCCACCTTAGCCAATTGTTGTGTTTGGATGAGGCTTATACACCTCTGAAATACAGGTTCAGCAAATTGAGAAAATCCAGGACCTAACGCCTGAAACGAGAAATTCAAAAAAAATCATTTGTCTGGTAAAATCTCCAAATATGTGCAGCTCATCTAAGAAGCAATTGTCTACAGATAAATTGAAAGGGAAACAATATGAATTTTAAAAAAAAAAAAATTTTAAAAAAACAGACAAGTAGCTGTAAAATGAAAGAAATAAATTGTGGCTGACAATCAGGAGTATAAGAATTGTGTGCTATCATGTATTCCATTAAAATATAATTACATTTTCATATTATTCTTATTGGTATCCGTTCCATTTTCTCTGACAATAAAAGCTGGCACTATTGCAGGTCATATACCCTAGCCAAAACCACAATTGTGGAATCTTTATTTTCAGATATCACCAACCTCCTCACAAATATCAGCCAGGATCAGTCAGTCCAGAATGTATCCATTGTATACAAACCAACATGAGACACCGAGTTCTAAATTCTCATTCATAAATCAGCATAGAAGACTGATAAAACAATTTGAATACAAAAGTGAGCTCTATAATCAGGATCAACAGCCTTGGCGCCTGAAACTAGGTTTACAACAATTTACTGAGGTTTCCCAGAAAATTTTCTAGCATTCCATTTTTAATTCTTCTTCTTGGGGTAGCATCCACCAAAAGGTCTGTGACTTTCCATAAATTTCAGTCCATGTTTTGTAAGAGGTCATGTTCGAATCATCTATTTAAATCATCTACATAATATTTGTATGAAAAGAAATAAGTTGGGAACCTTCAATAGAATATGCACCCATTTGATAACCAGAAACAGTATTTCTGCTTCAAGAAACACCAAAAGCAGTTTTGAGTGTTTTTTGTTGCAAAACCACTTTTATAGGTATTTGATAAAACTTGCTTCAAGAAGCAGAAACAGTATCAGCAAGCGCTTTATTGCAGTGATTGGAAATAAAGAAGATGAAGAACAAGGACCCTTTCGCAAAGACTGGGGCTAGGTTTTCACTGGAGATAAAAAAAGATGAAGAGAAACCTTAGTCACTAGAGACAGAGAAGATGAAAAACTGAACAAACCTATCATTAAGGTAGAAGAAGCAACAAATGGAATAGTTACCATCACAGTATGAGAGGGTTTCACAACTTTCACTTAATTACTTAAACCCAGCCAGCAGCCAACTTTTGTTATTGCGTCAAGACTCAAGAGTGTTTCTCGAAGCAGAAATTTTCATCAACTTATGTTGCAAAAATAACCAGAAACACAGTCTTCAGCCAACTTTTTTGTTTCTCAAGCAAGAAAAACCAGAAACTGTTTTGCAGTGTGTTATCAAATGGGTCCTATACCTCCACTAAAAGGATGTCATTTCTTGGTGAGATATAGTGAATCACATCATAAGATGTACTGGATTACTAACTTCCAGGTTTGCCTCTACTTAACAGTGATATGATTCAGTATTTGTACATCTTATTCAGCAAATCTGACTCACCAGACAAAGTATTCCTCTATTCAGTGATATTCTAGATTCAATCATTCAGGTTCTGCAAAGTTTCTTACTTCTATGCTCTTTTCATTCCAAACTATCAGTTCAGTTTTCAGCATTTCATTCATTTTTGTCTCTGCAACCTGTAGGACTACAGTGACTATTTTTCGGTTGGCTGCAAAATTCCTGCATATAGGCTGAATTCATTAGCCAAAAATTTTCCAGTCCACCCACAGGAAAAGCAACTCTTTCCTTTTTGTTCTACCTCAAAGATGTGCTCAATGCACAAGAGTCCCTGCTTTTGCAGGGAGGCAGTTTCCAAACTCAAAGCGGTTTTAGCAAGATTAAACAAGAACAAAGCCACTTAATGGTTCAGTTCCCATCTGGTTTAATTACTATGAATCTGATCTGATGGTATAACCCATAAAGAAATGGCTAGGCCTGAAGTATATATCTAAAGGCTTGAAGCCACCCTTTTAAACCACAGTGTGGCCCCAGAACCTCTCAGTGTCTGTAATTTGTTTTCTTCTATTAGTAATGTGTCATATTACTGACCTAAATTAAAATAAAATAAAATAAAACAAAACAAATAAACCTCATGAGTATGAGTAAAGAACCTAGGCTGAACAAAGCTCAAGTAGAAACCTGTGCTATGGACGTGAAACACTCGAGCAATGGAAAAAGGTCCTTGTCTGAATTCGAAAGCTGCTGCCATTTCGAGATTAATGGAGGCATCAAGATATCAAGATATCTGGGCTGTCAATAATCAAGATAGAGAATCAGAATGCAATTATCAACTTTCAATTGAAAGCAAAGATCGTCCGAGAAAGACTCACGAACCAATAAGCCATTTTATTACATAAAAGAAACTGCACCTGATTTAGTTCACCTCCAACTGCATCTGCTAGAGTACCAATAGCATCATAAACAATCCGCAAGTTCTTTCTCTGAAAACGATAAGGCATGCCAACAAAGGGGGAAAAAAGATATAACTCAATGACATATATCTCCATATGAAAATACAATGTAATAGGGTTCAACAAAAGTGGTTACAGCTGTCCTTTTCATTTTTTCTTACCTTTTTTTTTTTTTTGGGGGGGTGGGGGGTGGGGACCATTATAAAAGGGAAGCCAAGGGCCAGCAAAAGAGTAAGGGGAAAGCCTGAAAGACCACAGCATACTAAAAAAGCAAAAAGCCTGGCCACAGCGAGACAACCAGAGATAAACTCGATGAAGGCACACTACCCAATTAATAGGGTAAAAATTCCTGCACATGACGGCATGACCTCTCGACACCCATACTTAGAGCCAAAAAAGACTCCTCATTGCTGGGATGGAATAGTTTCTGAAGGACCACTCCTTAAGGAGTAGAGCTTAAGCCACGAAGGTAATCTCAGATGAAGACAGGACAGAAATGGGAGGCTGGATGGACCCAAAGGAAGAAGGAACAAGGGGAAAGGTCAACGATCCAAAAGAGATGGTAGAAAAGATACACAGAGTGCAAAAAAAAAGCTGGCCCACTAAGCCCAGCAGGATCAAGAAACAGAGAGTGAATAAACACAGGAGGAATAAGGACAAACAGAAAGAGGGGGAGAGCCAAACCCCCTGACTGAATGGCCGAAAGGAAGATGGACCTATTGAAAAAGAAAAGGTGCAAAAGGAGGACAGGTTACTAGTGAATCTAGAAAGACTATTAAATGAAGGATCGAAGGATAGAACCAAAAAGTGATATTAAGGATACCCTGGACATAAAGGAGCGATGTAAATGGAGCTGGAAGAGATGGTGGCAGAAATGACAGAAACCTCAGGGCCAGTACTGTCTTCCACAGTTCTCAAGGTTAAAAATTGATTGAGTGCCGGTTCTAGGAGGAATAAAGACTAGCAATCCACAGGGGTTAATTGGTACATGCCCTCGAGGGAGGTAGAATAAGAGGCCCGGGGGCAGCATTCCTTGCACACCCCACTATGGCAGCAACCACGAAGGAGGGAGGGGTCGGTGGCAACAGAACTGGTGGTGCTAGGAAGATGATGGGAGTGCAGGGACCAGATGGAAGCTTTAAGACCAAATTTCAAGTTACCAGCATAGGGAGCAGACGCTGGGAGGGAAGCTTGTAGCAAGGCATTTCAGATGGGATTCAGAAGAAAAGGCAGGAGGTTGGATAAGAGATGCAGAAGAGTTAACCTGGAATTCCCTAGATGAATGACAAAACACCTTACAGGTGGTTCAGTGGATAATAGCCAGTCGGGGACAGACCATTTGTCTGAAGAGCAACCTTCGTTATCTACAAAATGCAGAAGGGCAGCAGAGGATCGGCAGAGACTTCACTAATTTTGGCATCTTGCATCTTTGTCATCCCATCAAGGAGATTTTCCCCCTGAAATTACCCCTCGGATCAGCCTATCTCAAACCTGAAGTGCAATGGAACTCTTGGTAGAGAGATCCCAACGGGAGGAGCTCAAGTCAAGGCAGCTGACTTGAAGATTACAATTCCAGAGTCCAAGGAGAATCAGCTTGAGACCAACATTCCAAGGGCCACCTTAAAGTGCACAATGTTTGTCTCCATCACCTGAAAATTCAAATATAAAGATGTCCAAAAGGTATGTTTCCCTACAGTTTTCGTTGCTGGCAAGAGAAACTTAAATATGGGAAAAGGAGGGCAGCTGCAAGGAAGAGCCTACACTGCAGTTTGCCTGCTTCCTTGACTCATTGACCAGATCAGAATCATGGCAGCCTACTTTAGAGGAGCTGATGGTGGCAGAGGGCACCAAGTGCAGAGGAAGTTCCTCTTCTATTTATTTGTTTTATAACCAAAGATGGAAGACCAGGCAAAGACTTCCTGAGGAGGGTCAATCGAAATGGAAGGAAAGAGGCAGCAAAGACAATGGGAAGAGGAGGGGGATCCCCGGGAAAAAGCATATCATTTAATTCTATTATGGAATTGACTCCAAATTATAGCAAAGACAAACTATCCACAGTACCAGGCTGCCAGCCCTTGGGACCCAGAGACAGAAATCATAACTACTGAAGTTTGAACCAATACACAAAAAAGAATACAGATACCAATGAAACAAAATGCAAAGAACCTGGTATTTCCCAAAAGCACACAAAAGGTGTTGCAGAATAATCTCCAATAGTGGTGACAACTCTTCTGCGGCCTCCTGTGATTTAAGAAACAATAAATTTAAAACTTTGAATCACTTCGAATAAAAGTAAAATGCAGGAATAGAATTGCTGTTAGAGAAGAAACCTCTTCAAGTGTCGCAAAGGCTGAACAAGCAGCCTCTTGCACCCGTTTGTTAGTGTCCAATACTCTTCGTAGAAGACCCATAATAACTTTATCAAATTGTTCACGACCTTTTTGTTGGCCAATGCTCTGAACAAGTAGAACAAAAGAGATCATACCTTTCCCCACAGTTTTGGATAAGAAATGCCCACATATATAAAGCTCTAGAAATACAAAAATATAAAAAACCTTGATTCTGAAAAGAAAAAGTACAAGACGTTTAAAGATCATACATTCAGATGGTAAAATAACTAGAGGCCCTCAACAAAAAATGGTCCATCTAAAAAATAAGGGGTAAAAAAAGTATAAGCTTTCCTGGTCCAAACAATAATGTTCTCAAAGGGAGCAACATTATTTCACTAGATAACATAGCGCACCTGAAACAAGAAGTGCTTGCAGTGAAAAGAGAGACTAACATGTTTATCAATAGGGATATTTTGGAAATAGCAATCTAAAATCAAGAGACAAAAGGAAAGTGAAGACCGAATTTCTAAAGCTTGATTTTGTTTCCCTAATATGAAATAACAATAAAGATTTCATCTACATGCAAGAATAATTAACGAGTTGAAGAAAAGAGGCCAGTTGCCAAGGAACACACATGGAGAGTAGGGTTATGATGTAACAGTACAAAGGTCTCAATAGTAGTCAATATGTAATAGGAATGGTCTAAGACAACAAACATAAGAGCCACCAGAAGTGTTTCACTATGCCCCGTATGTTTACAAAGGAAAAAAAAAAAAGAAGGGGGAGAGGGAGGATCATTTGGAAGATGAAACACACAATGTTGGTGGGGTTCTATTGCAGTGGTCATGCTAGGCAAAGTTACTATCCCATGAACAGTAACCAGAATCTTCGGTGGCGTTTGGATATAATTGGTGTGGGTTTCTGAGGTGGCACGTCAGCAGACAAGGCAATAAATATTGTTCCTCGCGCTTTTGTAAGTTCACTACTCCAAATTAATCAAACAAGATTGGGAGGGATTTTGAAGAGCCACATCAGGCATTTTCCCTATCCAACTTCTCCCAACCCACCTAAGTCCCCCTCTAAACAAATCGGACCTAAAGGGTTGAAAAGAATGGAATCCTAGGTTGAAAAGACCCTCCTGCAACCAATCTAGGTGTCTATTATGCTAGGAGAGAGGATGTTGAGTCAAAACTAGACAGAAGAAAACAAGAATGACTGGGCTGGAAATGCGACTTCCTCAGGGGAAGTGAAATTGGTTTTCCGGTGAAACAGTCTGCTTCTGCACTCAGTGGATCATGGTAACTTTCAGACAGGACGCTAATGTCAGTATTATGTTTTGGGCATGAATGTTACCATCAGTTTTGGCTGGCGGTGCAAGATTCGGTGACCTTCATTTTGTCAGTACACCTCCTAACCCTGTCTGGAACCAACCACCTCTGAATTGCATCATCTAAATGTTTTATGAATAAAATAGTTTCTAAGAAGCTAACAAAATGTAGAAAATGAGATTATCAGCTTCACAAACACCAAAGCAAACACCATTGTATTCTGCAAAGTATGCATCAAGTACTAAAAGGGCCCCGTGCCAAAGGCGTCCACACAAGCAGAGTTTGGGGGGCATTGTTCCTACACAGCCTTACCCCCAAAAATAGTTTCTAAGAAGCTAACAAAATGTAGAAAATGAGATTATCAGCTTCACAAACACCAAAGCAAACACCATTGTATTCTGCAAAGTATGCATCAAGTACTAAAAGGGCCCCGTGCCAAAGGCGTCCACACAAGCAGAGTTTGGGGGGCATTGTTCCTACACAGCCTTACCCCCAACAATTTTCACCAGGAGGCTGTTTTGATACCTTGACCTCAGGCTACACCTGTGGCCACTGACCATTGCATCAAGGCCTGCCCCTTCACGTGCATCAAGTATTGATGCTGCAATTTAAAATCATAAATCATGATGACATAGATAAAGCACATTTTGAGTACTGTATACTACTCAGTTACCAGCGATAATTCCACCACCTCTTGCTTCGAAGTGTCAATGAGTTTGAAAACAAAAACTAGACTAATTGATAGAACATATATATAGCCATGCATAGTTAATGTACCACCGTGTATCATTATGTAGTACGTAACTCCAATAATAAGTGTAAATTGTTAATTATTCATTAGAGAATAACCATTTCATATCATTGTCTCTTTCATTTGGAATTGGATTCTGACAAGTTACTTATATCCGAATCACTGCAGATTTGAGGTTAAACTGACTGCTAGGTTTAATCATGTCCAAATTATTACTTCTGTCAACTTAAATGAAGTGTACAGTCACAACAAGAAACTATATCCAGCAATCCATTATAACCAGCACATGATACTAGCATACAACTACTTCTAAATCATGAATACAAATACAGAAGAAACAGAAACTTCTGCTACTAAGACTAGTAACGTAAGAATTATTCGAACATACCTGAACAACAAATCTACTATAACGAGAAAGTGTCCAACACGTGATACTTCGTATAAGAGGAAATTTGTCATCTAAAAGAGGGATGAGAAATGCCACCATCTGCACATCAGGATATTTACTTAATGTAGAAAAGTCCAATATAATGAATTAGCATGATTATCAGTGGCAGAAAAAATGGGCACAGCTGACTCAAACAGAGCCTGCTTAACACATTTTACAAGATAACTATCTGCTAAATCTTGCATAATGAAAGAAAGGTGAAAAGAAAGAACATAAGATAAACCCTATAATTTCCAACCACAGATTTCCTCTCAAGAAATAAAATATGGAAGGAAGTAATAAAACACAATCAAATTTTAATTTAGGTATATTCCTTTGCAGGTGCCAGGTAGAGTACAACTTCAGGATTAAAAAAACATGACCATTCAAATAAGTATATCAGCGTGTAAAAAATCTTCCCAGTGGCAAGCTATTTGGTATCAATATTTGTTGATCTATTCAAAGGGAAAATGAAGTAACAAGAAGATTGGGTTACAGATGAATATAATGAGTATACCAACTTCCCTAATGTTCAATGACCTGCTTTAGAACTCATTTACTCTAATCGAGAATGGCTGGATAAAAGTTTTATTTCCTTTACCCCTCAAGAATTTTCTTCACAGATCCCTAGTTTATTATGAGGAGAAACATGGTTTCTTTTAGCACCATGATTCTTAGCCATTTCCTCACTATCTAGTAGCCCTTTCACTTAAAAAATAAAGTAATAAACAAATAACGACGGGAGGGAGGGTACTACGACATTACCTCAGGCAAATGGGGGTACAGACCATTAATACAGCCCTCAGCTATTGCCCCAAGAGCTAAAACAGCAGCTTCCCTTTCTTTCCATGTTGAATCATCAGTGGTTGTTAGCTTAGCCTGAAGAATTATCAGCCGTTAGGAAACATAACTTTAGTAAGTCCAGCAGACGGTTCATACAATGCAAAGAATAACTTTAGCAAGTCCAGCAGATTCATACAACGCAAAGAATAACTTTACCAAATCCAGCAGAGATTCATACAATGCAAAAATTCTGAAACAACTTTGTAACAGATTGGTACTTAGTATTTTGTCAAATAAGACTCCATATCTTGCTAACGGAAGAAAATTTTCATGGGGTAGCTGAGATGTGCAACAGATTGGTAGTTCGTATTTTGTCAATTAAAACTCCATATCTTGCTGAGAGAAGAAAATTTTCAAGGGGTAGGTGCATGGTTGTCAAAGTGTCCGCCTAGGCAGCAAGGTGGTTTTTCAACCGCCTTATTTTGAACTGCTTAGTTAACGTACAATTTATTGCCCTTTTTTGCCTACTTGCTACCTCTTTGCCGCCTTGTGAGCCTTATTGCCACCTAGACAACAAAGTGGTCTTTTTTTTTACATTTTGTACATAATAATATTTTTTCTTGATTTTTTTTAAAAAATTTATTTTACAAATCCGTATACGAACTTAATAGTTAGTCATTTTGGAATCGGAAATCAATGAATCATTAAATGGATAAGGCATTTATTTGGCATCACACTATCATGGAGGTAAGTAAAAATGTAAATTTATTACTTTCGTTTTCATACTTATAATTTGATATGGTTCATAGTCATATGTTATGATGCTTGATGAGATGAACTTATGTTTGTCTTCTTTTTTGGATAATCTTTCATAATTATGATTCTTGAATGCTTTTTTTTTAAATGAATGTGACTCTTGAATGTTTGTTTGGCTTATAATAGAAATTTATCAGTTTAAAAGTAGTTGTATGAAAAAATTTGACCCACCCACTTTGGTCGCCTTATTGGTGCCTAGGCGCCAGTTTGTTGCCTAATTGCCTAGACGAAGCCCCAACCGCTTTGGTCGCCTTGCCACGTTGACAACCATGGATAGCTGAGATGACAATCAATAAAATTCAACCTATATAAATACCTCAACCCACCCAATGCCTATCCTCTAAACAGGAGACAGGATTTCAAGTTTCTTATTTGATTATTTTGTTCTCCAAAAATGAAAAATCAAACAAAAACCATTCATTATACAAAAAAGCAATTAACTAGACACAGATGTGAGCTCAACAAAGTATCCGTAGAGAGTCATGTAGGGATCTCGTTTCAGAGAATGGTCATAATTTGCCACATCAGCCACCATGCATCCCCAAGAGAAACACAACTTATTAAGTGTACCTCGTGCATGAGGCTCTCGCCACAAATGGCTTTGAGGAGGGTCATAATGCACACAATGACACAATGTCACACCTGCCTCCGCAAAGAGGTTGTTTTCAAACTTGAGCCCATGACCACCTGGTCACAGTGTAGCAACCTTTACTATTGCATCAAGGCCTACTCTCTAAAGAAACAAAATCTATTGTGCTACAGTAAATACCTTTTACTAGAACCCTATTGACCTTACATCAGGTAACTACATAGGACACAGATGAACACAAGAACGATTAATAAGGGAGAAACTAACAACTTCTTTTTCTTGTCGTTTTGTGCAGGGGGTGTGTTTGAAGAACATAATGGATACGTTTCCCAACTAGACATGTACTGGTTTGAACAACAATAACCCACTTGATATTTAAACAATGTACTATGAACATCTGACCAACCATCAACAATTAACCATAGATCCTTTTATGAGGGAAAGGGCACACAGAGTGATGCCGATCTAGCACCAAAGAGGCTCTTTTTCTTAGAAATCTAGGGTTGATGGGTGTATGGGTCCGGCCTTCATTGGTTGGTTTAACTCAATGTCAACCAACTTTATGGACTTAAAACATGGGTATATAAGTACGAAAATTTTCCATACTTAACTGCTTTAGGCCTTATTGAAATCGTTGTTTTAATTTGGTTGGGCCAATTTATTTTTAATTACAGGTCCAATTTAAGTTAGGGTATTATGGTCTCTTTCCATTTAATTTCATGCAAGGCTATTTAAACCCCATCCCCCAATGAGGAAGGATAAAGCAAATATGATTTTTAGAAAACAATTGTGGTTTAAAAGATTGAATTTTGGGAAATCTTCTGGAGAGATCGTACCGTTGAAGTTGGACTCAGGTCAAGGACCTTTGTAGCTATTCCTCAGGCTTGGGACCTCTTCATCCCCTTCCTTTGTCTCTATTTCCAGCCTTTAAGGAGACATAACAGACCTGGTTCAACAGGCCCTTTTTTCAACCCAAATTAGAAACCTAATAACTCCCATTCGCTAACTAGATCCTCTTCTCTTTTCACAGACTACAACCCCATATCCTCCTTTTCCTTCAATGAGAATTCCAGCCTAATCTGAACCCTACAAGACCATTGACCAGATATCCATAATTTCACTCAACAAACCCTACAAGACCATCGATGCTGAAATTCAAATCAGTCCTACTACCATATGAGTCTAGAACACTACAACAAGCAGCCTTGTCCCAACTAAATGGGGTCAGCTACATGGATTATTGCCTTCCAATCAGCTCTGTTTAAGGTCATACTGGATATAAGGCCTCAAGTATGCATATCCTTTCTCAGCACTTCTCTTAAAGTCATCTTAGGTCTGTCCCTTACTCTTCTAATTCCTTCAATCTGGATTAAATCACTTCTCCGTACAAGGACATTTACAATAGACACATAAATGGATAATCGAAATCCGCCTCCGAATTCGCATTTGTATTCGTTTAAGAGAGTCTGAATCCGGATTTTTTCTTACCGGAAAATATTCGTATCCGTCCGATAACTAAACGGATTCGGATATATGCTAAACGGACAAGATAATATCCGGATAAGATACTATCCGTTTATAACAAAATATATACTTTTGATGAGTTTAATTAATAAAGATGTTTTGGAATTTGGGGAAAGTTGCTACCAATTTCTTCACGTATTTTAAAAGTTTTCTATACAATCACTTGTCACGTTATTAAATGACTTAAATTTTAAAAAAAATAATATTTTTCGATAAGCTCGAGAGACTTCACGAGCATCAATGGCTGTGTTTTAAAAAATTTTGAAAAACAAATTTTCATCATAACCATTAGCACAATCACTTGTCACATCAATATATAATTTAAGTTAAAAAATTGATATTTTTGGATAATCTCAAGTGACTTCACGAGCATCAATGGCTGTATTTTCAAAAGTTTTAAAAAATAAATTTTTAACATAATCACTAGCAGACACTGTTTAAGGAGACCTTCGGGCTGCAAACTTGCAGTCTCTCTTTTCTTCTCCTTTTAGCTCTTCTTGGCTTGGGAAGAATCGAAACGGCGTTGCTAAAAAAATCGAAACGGTGAAAGCTCATGTTTCAGCACTTCCCGTCGACCAGAGGCAGCCAGCAAGTAATAGCAACCAGCTTACGGCGGCGGTAAGAACATGGCTTTGCATCTTCAGGTACCGATGTTGGTGATTCCTCATCAAACCCTTACTGTTCTCCAGTTTCATGGGCTCTTGTGCTTCTTACTACGCCGGTAATAACATTGCTTTGTCTGTCTTTGAATTCATCTTAAATGGCCGATGGTGGTCTGGCTGTTCTTGTTGGGTGCTCTCAAAGCCGGCGATCTTCCTTTGTTAGATCCTCTTTGAATACATCGAAAATGGCCAACGGTGGTCTGGCTGTGCTTGATGGGTCAGCCCTCAAAGCGGACGATCTTCACCACTTCACCAAAACTCAGGTTCTTCAGATCGCAGTCACCGGAACTCAGAAAATGCCAACCAGTAATCAGATAGTTTTGCGGGTCGGATAATAATCGGATATCCGACAATCACGGATTCAAATTCGGATACCCTTTAAAAATATCCGCCGGATATCAAATCAAATTCGGATATCGGATTCGAATTCGGATACACCACAATCCGAGCCGAATCCAATCCGTTTACAGGCTTCCATTGAACGTGATCGTGCCACCTCAAAATGACATTCTTGCAACTTATCACTTATCGAAGCTACTCCTACACCAGCTCTAATATGACCATTCCTTATCTTATCCTTATTAGTTTTTCCATTCATCCATCTTAGCATCCTCAATTCAGCCACACTGAGTTTATCTATATAATGCTTCATAACAACCCAACACGCTACACCATATATCATAGCTAGTTGTACAACGGTACTATAGAATTTTCCGTTTAGCTTTAAAAGAATACGTAAATCACACAAGACCCCAGACACAACCTCTCCACTTCATCCACCCTATTTTAATTCCTTTAGGAAACATCATCCTCTATATAACCTTTTACATTTCTAATTGAACCTAGATACCTAAAACAATTGCTTCGAACGATCTCCATCTCATCAAGTTTCACCATTTCATCATCCACCCGATCAAGACCAAAGTAACTAGATATTTTGTATTTGTTCTACCTAGTTTAAAGCCTATTGCTTCCAAAGTTTCTCTCAACAACAACAACAAAAATAAGCCTTGTCCCAACTAAATGGGGTCGGCTACATGGATTCTTGCCCTCCAATCAATTCTGTTTGAGGCCATGCTAGATACAAGGCCTAAGCTATACAAATCCTTTCTCAACACTTCTCCTAAGGTTATCTTAGGTATACCCCTAGCTCTTCTAGTTCCTTCAATCTGGATTATATCACTTCTCCATACAGGGGCATTTATAAGTCTCCGTTGAACATGGCCGTGCCACCTCAAACGACTTTCTTGAAGCTTATCACTTATGGGAGCAACTCCCAAACCAACTCTAATATGATCATTTCTTATCTTATCCATCCTAGTTTTGCCACTCATCCATCTTAGCATCCTCATTTCTACTACACTGAGTTTATCTATATGATTCTTTTTAACAGCCCCAACACTCTGCACCATACATCATAGCTGGTCGAACAATGGTCCTATAAAATTTTCCTTTAAGTTTTAATGGAATACGCTAATCACATAAGACCCCGGACGCACCTCTCCACTTCATCCACCCTATTTTAATTCTTTGGGAAACCTCATCCTTTAAATGATTCTAATTTGGTATTAATCCCTACTTGTGTCTCATCTATCAACACTATCATAAGCAAAAAGCATATACCAAGGAACCTCATCTTGAATGTCTTTGGTTAATCCATCCATTATAAGTGCAAATAAATATAGGGTTAAAGTTGATCGTTAATGTAGTCCAACTGTAATTGGGAATTCACCACCTCAACCTCCCACTTGTCATTAAACCATCATACATATCCTTAACTATGTCTATATATTCACTTGCAACATTTCTTTTCTCTAGTACTTGCCAAATTAATGCTCAAGGGACTCTATCATAAGCTTTTTTTAGAGTCAATAAAGACCATATAAATATCTTTCCTATACACTCTATACATTTCCATAAGGCTCCTAACAAGGTAGATAGCATCCATTGTAGATCTTCCCGACATAAAGCCAAATTGGTACTCTATAATTGTGGTAACTTGTCTCAAACGGGTTTCAATTACTCTCTCCCACAATTTCACAGTATGACTCATCAGTTTGATGCCTCTATGGTTATTATAACTTTGAATAACTTCTTTATTTTTATAAATTGGAACCACAATGCTTCTCCTCCATTCATCTGGCATTTTCCTTATGCTCATAATCTTCTTAAACAATTTGGTTAGTCAAACTAACCCATAGGCTCCTAAGCTCTTCCATACTTCAATTGGGATTTCATCAAAACCTTGTGTCGTGCCTACTTTCATCATTCTTAGAGCTACTTTTACGTACGACATCAAAATTTTCTCTGTATATATGTTCGAAAATTGGTGCCATGGTGAATGGTGTAATCATCCGAATCACAGATAGCTGAATTATGTTTGTTTAGTAGACAAGAGAAATAAGCTTTTGCCATCTCTTCTTGATGTCCTCATCACATACAAAAACTTTCCCTTCTTCACTTTTAATACATCTAACATGGTCTTAATCTCTACTCTTCCTATCTCTTATTTTAGTAATTTTATAAATAGATTTTTCACCTTCCTTTGTGCCTATCTTATCATATAAATCTTCATATTTCTTCTCCATTTGTTTTCCCACAATTTTCTTAGCTTCATTTCTAGCCAACTTATACCTCTGTAGATCCTCTACATCCTTAGTGCTAACCCTAGAACCACACATCAAATAAACCCCCTAACCCCTTCAAATAAGGCCAACAATCCTAGGAGCCTAGTGTATTGCTGCCCTGCTTGGATACCCAATCCAGGTTGCATTACAGATGTAGATCTTATCATATAAATCTTCATACTTCTCCATTTGTTTTCCCACAATTTTCTTAGCTTCATTTCTAGCCAACTTATACCTCTGTAGATCCTCCACATCCTTAGTGCTAACCCTAGAACCACACATCAAATAAACCCCCTAACCCCTTCAAATAAGGCCAACAATCCTGCTTGATAATAATAAGATCGAGTTTTGTTTTAAGAGGAGCCTAGTGTATTGCTGCCCTGCTTGGACCCAATCCAGGTTGCATTACAGATGTTGTGAATCATGGAAGTAAGTCGAACTGAGTGGATAAGAGATATTCAACCCATATGCAATGCTAAATTTTTTAAGCATTTCAATTCAAAGGAAGACAGGCACAATGAAAAGTTTGTTGAAGACAGGCACAATGAAAAGTTTCTTCCCTTGAAACAGAAAAACCATTATAGTGGGTGTATTTACCTGCACCAATGGCATTAATGTTGGAAGAATCTCATCACCAAACACATTTGACAGGATATCAAGGCCAGCTGCACTGCACTTCCTTAAATTCCAAACATTGACAATGTCATCATCCTGTCAATTACAATATTCCAAAACATTCAACCAAAAACAACCCAAAATAATTGCAGAATTCTACAGTCACTGTTGCAAAGCTGCAATAAGGACACTGATCACCAAAGAACAACAACTGATGGCAAAAGAAACTCAACAAAACAAATATCATGAGGAAAAGCTGACATGATGCTTAATGGTTGGAAGACATTAGTTAATCCAAATAAAACAATATCAAATTAAGAAAGAGCAGAGAATAGCAATACTTCATCATCCAAGCTATCAGCTCCATGAAATCGTGATGCATGAAAATGAGGCTTCAGATCCTGCAGTTCAAACCTTTTCGCTAAATAATTTCAAAATTTCCATACTCTAGAAGAGCTGTAACCATTAAAGACGCTAAATAAATGATGCAATGGAATTTGGATATCAAAACATTGACCTGATCCCTATCTGGGAAAGACTCGTCCTCCTGCAAGCATATTGAAAGATGAGGTCATTGAAACAACTTCTATACATGCCTGATCCAGATATCAGGAATCAAAAGTAAAAGCTCACCTCAGCATCAACGAGTGACTCATCATCATCAGCATAATACATGTTTGACAACAATACCTATCATAGATGTGACAGAAAATGAAGAATTAGATAAGCAATTGAAGAAAATTTAGCCCAAAAATGATCAATAATACAGATGATATTGGGGAAATTAAAGAACCATACTGGAATCAAACGTGGCAAATACTCCCTCAAGTTCTCTGGAGGTAACTGAGCTTCACAATATGCTGACCTGACAATCAAAATAAGCACTAGATAATTAAAACCACCATTGAGGGCAACATAAAACCAATTAGGATTAAAAATAATAATAAATAAATAAAAACATCACTAAGCTAATTGAATGAAATTAAAATAGAAAATGTAAAAGAAGAAGGGGGAAGGGCAAAGAAACTCTACATGTTTTTGGACAAGATCAGTGCTCACACCATGTGGGCTCAACCGTCAACAGTCCCAACAGTCTAAACTCTAAAGGATGGTTTTAGATTAAAAATAAAGGTGTTCACGTAAAGCCACACCAATTTGTGCATGTATTTTAGCTTCCATTGTTGAATGAAAACTGTTCATGATTTGATACTCAAACATTGGTTTGGAAGGCTGAAATAACCCAACTATTTTGTACCAGATAAAGCATTTACTAATGACTATCAACCTGTACCTTGACTACTAGTCAACCAAGGACCAGGCCAATTAGGGCCAGGGATACAGGTCAAAAGATGAAGACAGAGATGCCGAAACACTGTCCACATCACCATTCTCATAAGCAGCATCACAGCCTGTTATTGTGCCTTGATGGAATATTATTACAAGATCATGTGAGACCAGATCGTGTGGAGCATTTTTTAGAAGGGTCAACTTTGCCTATGCATAGGGATTTAGAAGTTTGGTTTAGCTTTCAATTTTAGAATTACTGAGTAGGAATTGTCCCCCCCCCCCCCCCCCAAAAAAAAAAAAAAACCCAAAAAAAAGGGACAAAAAAAGGGGAAGTTAGTCTATTTTAGAAGCATTGTCAACTATGTTTCTAATTTCTAGTTTAGTTTCTATTTTCCGGTCAAATCAGTTTCATTCATGTTGTAACTTAGGCCAAGTATGGCCATCCATTTATAAGTAACAGCCCTTAGAGACTCCTGATGATGTAATCATCAAAGAAGCATAGAATTAATTCCCTTCTGAATGCAGTATACAACTCCATGAATCTTTAAGATGATAAGACAAACACTAATCGCAGAACATTGTAAGAAGGTAACAGAGGAATACCAAAATTCACACGCTTCAAGAGAAACTTCAGTGTCAGTGTCTTTATTGGCTAGCAGCATGTATTCAACAACATTTCTCAAATGAGGCTGCAACATAATGTCGAACAAGACCAGCAACAGGAAACATCAGAATTCAGAAGTACGAAGATTACATTGCAAAGAATTATTTTAAAAAATAATAATACATAAATAAATAAAATAATAAAAAGAGAAGAAGAAGAAGTCAACAACAACAATTTGAACACAAAATAGGAATTAGGATCCTGATTAATCCCCATATTAAGAAGAAAAAAAAGAAATAAAATCTGTAGCAGTACAGCAGGCTAGCTTAAGTGACAATTTGGGCTAGGTTTTGGCATTTACATTTTGCCTATTATGAACTCTTAAGATCTCAATTCCCAACAAACAAAAAAATTGACAACATTGTTATATGCAAGTTAAGTGACTTAGTTAAGGTATCCCTACCCGATGTATTAAGCCACTTAGCTTTAAGTGTTTCTATGAAATCTGATTTTTAAAAAAGGGGGTGTGGGGAGAATAATTCATTTGCATTTCATGGGTGTGCAGTTTCTTCAGGAGATATTTACTTTGATTTTCCATTACAAGAATGGCATATAAACTATAAATATTGCACAAAAAAACTGCCCATCCAGGTGTACTGTATACAGCAAAAAATTACATGATATTTCACAAAAGCATGCCACTCCATTCAACATCACAAATTTGTGCTGCAATTGAGTACATATGATTCATTCTTTTCATTTCCTATTGATAAATAATTGGTTCTCCTATTCTCTATTGGTTCTCCATCCAGAAGATCATTAAGGATCTAGGCCAACAATCTTCCAACACTCATTCCCTGTCTATCATATCAAATGATGAATATCATATACGAACCAAAACCATCTCCAATACACTGGCAACGAAATTTTCTATGTAATATTGAATTTATTGAATTAAATAGGATGGATGAAGTGAGAGGCAAGGTTGTCAAAGCGACTAGAGCTTCCCAGGCACTAAAGTGACAAAGCGCCAATTAAAGTAATGACTATGCGATCAAAGCGTTCTAGAGTTAATTTTTTTATATTTGATCCAAATATCAAAAGTTACATAAAATTCCTAGCATTTAAGCATGAAACATTTTGCAAACTTAATGAAAAGTTCATTCATATAATCAGTAGATAAGATTGGAAAATGTAACATAATCATTAACTTCAAATATAACAACATCAAAGTCACAAATCAAACTTTCAAAGTATAACAACCGAATTATCAAAACAACTAAACAACCTAAAGACAAAAAGTAACTCAGACACCTGCTGAATAAATAACTTAGGCATTATGCATTCACTTCCCGTTGATAACTAGGGAAAATAACATTTAAAAAATAAATAATAAAATAAATAAAAAACCCAATATCAGAATCTTAGAGAAGAAATGCTATTTGAGAATCACAGAGATGCGATATTGGGTTTATTGTTGGTAACCAAAGATGCGATATACTGATATTAGGTTTACCATAAAAGTATTATTTCAGAATCTCAAAGAAGAAAACAGTAAGGAAAAAAAAGGCCAATAAAGCGGTGGTTGAGCGACCAAAGTGTCCACTCGGACTCTTAAGAGACAAAGCGACTGCTTTATTGACTTCAAAAAAAGCGACGGTCGCTTTGACTGGGCAGGGACCACTCGAACGCTTACGCAACGCCTTGACAACTATGCTAAGAGGTGCATTTGGGTTCTTGTGTGATCAACACATTCCTTCAAAATACATAGGAAAATTCTATAGGACCGTTATTCGACCAGCTATGTTATATAGTGTAAAATGTTAAGTCAAAATATATACAAACACAGTGTAGCAGAAATAAGGATGTTAAAATGGATAAGTGACAAAATTAGGCAGCATAAAGTAGGAAATGATCATATTTGACCTCGTTCGGGAGTCACTTTGATAAATGATAAGCTACGAAAAATTTGTTTGAGGTAGCACGGCCATGTTCAATAGAGGCCTTTAAATGCCGCCGTACACAAGAGTGATTTAATTTGGACTGAAGGAATTAAAAGAGCCATTGCCAAACCTAAAATAACCCTAGGAGAAATGTGAGAAAATATATGTATCGCTTAGGCCTTGTATCCAATATGGCATCGAATAGATCCGATTGGAAGTCAAGGATCTATGTAGCCGACCCCTTAGTTGGGATAAGGCTTGTGTTATTGTTCTTGTATTATAGCTTTTTACCTTCTCCATAAATACCTTTTTCATATTGATATCATTTACTTTAACCAAAATAAACAGGGGAACTTTCCCATACAATACAAACGATTTTTTTTTTTTTTTTTTTTTTGGGGGGGGGGGGGGGGGGGGGGAGGTGTTGAGGTATATACCAAAGTCCTTCCAAAACAATTTTTTCCTAAAGTAGCCTGGTATGTTCAAAGCAGCCTCAGCATATTCCACCAAACTCTTTCATGGTGTTAACATGTTGAAGATTAGTGTATACATTATAGTAATGTGTTGATACCACCTTGAATATTCCCCTGTTGTGTTATTTGCTCTGGTCCACATCAAAAGAAAATATGACAAGCTGCCACAAGATCCAGATTCCAGATAACAAAGAAATTTTGAACTTGACATGAATAATTCACCAATATCTATTGGCATCACACAGCTAGGAGCAAGTAACCAAGAAAAAGGCTAAATGGATTTAGGAATGTACACCCATACTCAGATTAAGGATAAACTGTAGAAGATATTGTCAATCTAAGAGTCAGAAAGGGGGCAAACAACAAGAAGAATAAGAATCAAGGTTATATATTAAACAGAAGAACGATTCCTACCTCCAAGAACGATGGGTGGACTTCAATTAGTTGAACAAATGCTGCACAAACCTAAAAATGCAAACAAAAAAGTGGTAAAGTATATACAATGAAATGCCATTAGAATAAATACCAACCTAAACAAGATTGAGTAGACAATGAACACATTAAGCACCATCTATATTCACCCAAAAAAACAGGAAGAAAGAAAGAATAAGATAATATATCCATTATAACCAGAGAAAGTACACTCAATCCACATGGTTATCTACCCCCCACAAAAAAAAAGTAGAAGAAAACAACCAAGAGATGGAAACTAGGGAATTTAGGATTTTAAGTTTAAATTCCAGGGATTTCTGTTATTTTCTGTACTTTGTGTCCTTAGTTTAAATTTGTAATAAGCTAGGAGTTAGGGGTGATACTAAAAACTCCTTAAGTCCTAAGAAACTATCCTTTCCATTTTGGAATTAAGATGTTATAAGAGAGAGGTCGCCTTTAATAGGAAATAGTCATTCAATCACAGGCTGCACTCCACAAAGCTTACGTGATATCACATTCTCCCTCTATCACTTCTATTCTCTCTTCCTGTTTCCCTTCCTCTTTGCTTGGTCAATCATCTCTATTTTGTTGGTATCAGATCGAGTGCCAAAGTGGAGTACAAAGCTATGACTCAAAACTACTGCAGAGCTGATGTGGCTTAAGTCTCCTATTTTTTAAATTGGATTGTCTATGCTCACAACCATACTGTATTATGATGACCAAGCAGCCATATACATCCAGCAACCCTTTATATCATGAATGAAACAAGCATATTGAAGCGGACTGTCATTTTCTTCGAGATGCCATTCGGAAAAGCTTGTTGAGACTCTGTTTATTTCATTTTCAAATCAGCTAGCAGATATACTTACCAACTCTTTATTTGCTCCTCTCCACACCTGTTGTGACATGCTGAACATGGGTGACTCCAGCTTAAGGGGTTCAAAACCAGGATATTTTATTATATTAAGTTTGAATTCCTGAAGTATTCTAGTATTTTTTGTATTTTGTGTCCTCAGTTCAATTTGCAATAAGCACTAAGCAGGGAGTTAGGAGTAATATTATAAACTCCAAACAAATATCCTTTTAATTTTGTAAGTAACATGTTACAAGAAGGCTGCCTGCAATTGAGATTATTCATTCCCACAGGGCTGCTTTCCACAAAGGCTTGTGATATCACATCCTCTCCTCTTTCTTTTCTCTTTGCTATTCCTATTCTTCTTTCTGTTTGGTTCCTCAACAGACTATTTTGTTTCAACAACAAAATAATAAATTTTAACATAAGCCTGGAGACAGCTGAAGCAACATAATGCATGCTTTTTGGGTTTGGCTGCTCTTAGCTTGAGACCTTCAGTCGTAAAAGATGACTGCTTTACAATTATTTGTTGAAGAATGGCCCAGTGGTGCAAACCAAGGTGGCGATCTAATATGACGGAGAATGAGGAAGAGGGAGAAGGATCTCACATTTTCACACTCGCGCAGAGTTTCAATTATAAATCTCATTGATCAAATCTTCACTCTATGGTTACTATAAATAAATAGGAAATGGACTTGAATAGAGGAACAGAAACTAAGCAAACTAAATTATATCTATGGAAAGGAAAAACAAAGTTAACCCTATGTAATCTACAAAATAAATGCTGCATCCTATGTAAGCTACCAACCCTTGCTGGACGGGAGAACCGGTTAAGGTACAGGCCTTGTTTGGCCTCTAAAGTGATCATATAGTCCAGCCAGGCTATGGCTACTGCATCAGCTCTACTCCTCTGAAAGGAACTAAACTCCATTGAATTTGGATGAGATCCAACAATGCTGACCAAGATGACTCACAGTAGGAGGAATACACCCTCTTCTTGAGTTTGATAGATGGAAGGTTGTTCTCTGAGAGGAATTTTCACATGTCCACAAAATGATGCACTCAGCAATCGCAGTAGTTTGAACATTTCTTTTATTGAAGTTGTTTTGCATGAAAGAATGATAAAATTAATCTTTATGACAAAATTATTTGTAGCATAGGGCATTTTAGAATTTTAATTCATCATAGCAGTTACAACCTGTGGTCCAAAATCAAACTCTAATTCAGACATATTTTTTCATAAATCGTGTAGTGTCGCCATGTTTATAGAGCCTAAAATATGCTAGATAGCAAGTTTCAGCCCCATCACCCATCAACAACTACCAAGATGGCCTATGGAGTTGCCCTCCCCAACCCAAAAAAACAGCCCAGCTAACCGAGATCAGCCAGCTTGATTTTTTCAAGGGGCCGAGCTCCCCCTCAAGTTCCAAGTTCTTGGACCATGTCACAACCCATGATTCAAAGTTCACTCTAATTTAAACTCTCTTTTCTTTCCACAAATCTGATAGTGCCATTATGAACAGAAGGCCTAAAAGAGGCTAAGTGCCAAGTTTCATAAATCTGATAGTGCCATGATGTCCTAACCTAATGTATCTATTAAGTGCATTATAAAATATTCAAAAATGTCCATATCATTTCTGACAAAGGGATGCCACGAGAACTACTTACCAATTTCCGAACCTCTGCAGAAGGATCTTGAGCAAGAGCAAACAAACCCTGGAGGTACTGATCCATGGATACAAGCAGTCCCTGAGGAACAATAACAACTTATGATGAATTTTGCAGCTGTAACAACAGAGCACTAGGTCCAGTACATAACGTTTTAAGGATTTTTTTTATTTTTTTTTGGGGGGGGGAGGAGGTAGTTGGTTTAAGAACCAAAAATTGACAAACAACTTACAGAAGGCATCAGCATAATGAACTGATTGACAGAACCCAATGAAAGCTTTCTAAGGGAGGCATGCTGTGACTGGAAAAGCTGGTCAAAACAGATTGAAGTGATTTTAGCAAAAAGATTTGTTCCAAAGACACCAACTATTCAGAATAAAAGGTTCAAAACTGAAGAGACAGAAATAAAAATATCTAACAAGAAACGTTCAGTCACCTGGAACAATCTGGGTAGAAATACATTGATAGGACGCTCAGTCAGGCCAGGCACATCTAAATCAAGCTCCTGGGGTATATCCTCACAGATCTGAGGTGCATCATGTGACTCAAAGGTTACTAAAAAATGTTAAGTTACACACATAAGTTTGTTCCAGTATCTTTACAATTAAGAGCTTCATCAAATTATTAAGTACTACAAGCAGTAAATACATAATGCAAAGCAAACTGTAAAAGGGAATAAAAAAGCAATCTGGATTGGTCTCCAAAAGTTGAAACGAGAAGTACCTTCATCAATTCCACTATGCTTTATAGAACAAATAAATGTCCGATCACCATCACATTAACCAGCTTCATTTAATCTAAGGCAATGGAGAATCCTACCAGTAAGAACACTACCATATCCAATTAAAATTATTTTTGAATAGACCTCTAACATAGGGATAGCATTTAGGAGAGCAATCCATGGAGGATATTGGGCCCAAGTAGAGCCGGAGCACAGATTCCAGTAAGATCCTTCCTCCACTCCGAAGTTTGAAGAACAATCCATGGAGGATATTCCATTGCAGGGACTCGGCTAATTTTTTTCTTTTAGAGCAGGTTTAAATCTTCACAGTAAAATGGTTACTCCCTGAGCATCCCCATGTGAATACATCATTTATGGAATGCTACAATGCAGGTTCAACACCAAAGGGCTTCTTTTCTTAAGAGCAAGTCCAGGGTTGGGTCATATATGTGTTGGACATTGATCCTATCGCTGCCCTATGGAATTAACAACTTTTCAGGGCCTAAAGTAAGATTAATTAGGTATATGGGTCAACCACAAATTTAGCTTCTATACTTAGTTTATTTTGATGTTTTAAGATACAATTGAACTACTTCTATGTTTTAAGGCAGAATTGGAGTAGCCACTTTGGTTCAATTTAAGTTAGAATGTCACTAGCACAAGACTAGCTATTAAAAGGTAATTAAAATTTTGGGCCTAAAGTAAGGTTAATTTGGTCGAGTACAAATTTAGCTTCTATATTAGTTTATTTTTATGCTTTAAGATAGAATTGGACTATTTTTTATTTTTCATGTTTTCAGCTAGAATTGGACCAGCCAGTTTGGTTCAATTTAAGTTGCCACATGACTAGCTATTAAAACATAATTAAAACTATATTTTAAGTCTATTTTAGAATCCTAGTCGGTTTAGATCACCTAATAAGTTAAGGATTGGAGTTAGGCCTTCTCCTTTTAGGAATTAGGATAGCAGTATATCTTTTTGATTCTTTTATTGTTTATATAAGGTTGTCATGGCCCACGGGTGCATTATTGAACGAGAAGTTGATTAATTAATTGCTTTGTAAATGCTGCTGTTGCTGTGGCCTTCTTGCTCCATTGTGAGAGTTCAATTTAGTCTGAGTCAAAAATTCGGTGGGTTTGGTCATTTGCATAGATATCCTGCCAATGCTTTGATGGTGTGAAGCATAGGAGGTTCATTGGTGAGAATGGTGTCTGATTCAATCAACTCCTTGGCAGGGTGAAGCCTGGAGGTTCAAATTAAAGCTTCCCCTTCCACTAGGTTGAAGAACACCTTCAGCAGTTTCAGCCACTAACAAACTGCTCCCAAGCTAATTCAGCACAACAATGAGTTAACCGCATTATCTAAAATCCCCGATTCAGATCCTAATCTTCTAATTCTCAAAACCCTAGCTCCCCCCTTTGTTATTTTCGTTTTTGGAAACCTAGCTCAATAAAACCTACCAACTTTCAAAATTCACCATTAAAATCCTTCCATGTTCAACTTACAACTCCCATATATCATCTCCTCCCCCCCCCCCAACTCAGTCCCCTTGACTACCCAAGAATTCAACTAACATTCCAAAATCCATAGATCCAATTTTATCAAGTTTGAAGTTCAAACAAGCTGCTCCTCAAAAATCTGCAACTGCTTTCTAGAACTTCATATAGATGGCCGCATACTCAGTTTTAGCCTACTCAGAATTGGCTGGTTCATACAAGGACCTGGTGAACTAGCTCCTAGTTGACCCTATTCATTCTAGGGCTAAGTCACAAGACTACTTCATTCACAGATCAACTAGCAAAAGAAGCAGCAATAAGGAACACAAAGTTCATGGGTCTTTCCTCCTGTATAAATTTCAAGTTGAAAGTGTGATATTTTTCTACTTCTCAGGACTAAATAGCATCACATTCTTCTAGATCTTAGTACTTTTCAACCATCTTTGTGAGAACATGAATGTCTAAAAAATTTATGAGAAACTTGCCATGAACACCTTCTAAATATGAGCAGTCACTGAAGAAAATCACTACAGAAGGGCTGCAAAAAAGGAGTTAAATAAGCATGACACCAAAATAGCCCACAGACCCAAGTAAATTGTTCAAACTGCAAGCATTCAGAATGCCTTTCGTCATACTTTTCAATAGAAAAAGGAAGCAAACAATGATTATTAATAGATGGCTCACAGTAACTGTAATGACGTTGAACTTTAGCCTATAGTACATATTCAGTTGTTTTCTACATCATGTGTATCACTTTTGTATATAACTAACAGACACCTTACGGCGACTCCGGTACTCCAAACACTATATTTGACACTAAACACCATCAACCCAGATGTGACATTCAAAGCATTTTCAAGATCGCACATTAGTACTCAACTCTTATGCTTGAGACCAAGGATGATTCTATGTGAGGCTGGGCATAAACCGTCAGCTCATAATAATTATTGATTTTGATAGAAATGAGGATATCGCAAAGAACCTTAATAAAAAATTACAGGAATGCATTACATTTCATTTAAACCTTTTTGGGGGGGTAATTGACATGTACCTCTGCTCTTGGAAGGCATAATTACATATCCTCCCACTTAATGTGAATATGACACAATCCTCCTCCCTTTATCAGAAAACATGATAATAGCACGCATTCTTTAAAGAAAAATGTTAAATGATGGCATCACTGATAACATGTGGAACCTAAAACACCCTCATCCCTTACCTCATAGTGATGGATCAAGACATATCCCCTTCCCTCATCCCTAACCTCATAAAGGTGGGTGAAAAAGTACCCCTTCACAACCTCCCACCACCACCCTGCCCCTGCCTCAACCATCACAACCCTTCTCCTGAATCATTTCTCAACCTTACCCATCTGGTCCTGCAAGCAACACCACACCTCTTACCTTGCTTGCTGCAAACCCCACCCCTGACTAGATATCCATTTGAGTCAATTGAAGATGCAAAGGTGGCCTAAATATATGCAGAAAATCCCCCGTCAATTGAGTATGATTTGAGGGAATAAATTTTTAGTTTTGCGCTATTGAGTTGTACAAACAGGACTTAAAGTTCCAAATTGGACCTCTTTCATCTCTTTCTAGCTTCCACTCATCTCTGAGATCAGGTCTAATCTTTCTTATCTCTTCCTTTCTATTCTTTGTTTTCTCTCTGATTTCATTTCTGCCTTCTTCTAATTCTCTTCTCTGTTCATTTCATATTTACTAGCCCTGATTCTCTTCTTAGCATTAAAAAAATAAAATAAAAGAAAGGAGGAATTTTTTTCCTAGTCTCCTGAATTCCTGCTCCAACTACAAATTTTCAGTACTTTGAATCTAACCATTGGGTTCAACTTAGACCCTCTTATGATTTCAAAAGTCAAACTTGAACCAGCTTCTTCTTTTTCTACTACAAGTCTAATTTCAGTTTAATTGATTTCCATTTCTGTTTTCCAAATCCGATGTCAGATTTTCTGACCATCAGTAGGCCTTTTATTTACTGAAATCAATTTCCATTCTGATTTGTTTGATTCTTCAATTGATTTTCAGATTTGGGAATTCTTCTTTCATGTAAAAATCTTCATATCCTAAAAATCTGAAACTGAACCAGGCCTGGTTTTGTATATTATAGTATACCACCCAATTGGAGCCTCTTCCACATTCTCTATGAATATGATCCCTTGATTTTTTGTTATCAAAGTCTTAGGAAATCCTGTTTCATCCTTACCTAATCCTCTTGCAAGCTCATACCCCATTGGATCTCTCTGATTCAAAATTGGCAATGGTTGTATTATTTAATAATATATATGTAACTAATATACCAGCTTTGGTTTTGCGTTCTACTCTATCTGTTTTTATTGTTCCTTAAATATGCCCATAGAGTTCCTGAAAATATCCCACATTTACTTTTGACCTTCGGTTTTGAAACTTTCAATGGATTTTGACATATTTTGGTCAATTAAATAAGAAAATAGATCATGATAGAGGGAGAAATGGGCCAAATGGCATATCCTCAAAAAAGAATTAGAACCCTTTATTAGGGGAAATAATAATATGTTGAAAATTAAAACCTAGTAAAACAGTACTCTCTCAATGTCCTTGCAGACAAAATTCTTTCTTTTAAAAAGTTACAGAATAGCAACCTGTGATGTTGATGGATAGCACCATACCTTGGACAAAGCATCCATAGCACCTTCCATGTGATTTAAGTCATTGCTGTCTAAGCACTGAACAAGGGCTTGCAACAGCTCAGGCCAACCAAAAACCCGTCCCTGTTGAACAACAACAGTAATAATTGTCCCAACTGTGGACCTTATGTGTCTATCTACCGCTCCTAAGCAAGGCAACAACTCTGACTTGATATATTGCTGGTGTGCAGGTGCCATGGATTTGAAAGCAGTTCTCAGATTATTCTTTAAAAGTAAACCAGCTGCCTGCCGAACTTCAACTGATTTACCCTGTTTGGGAAAATCTTAAAAATATTAAAAGGAAATACACAGCAAAGTGAACCCAATGCAAGAAGCTCAAAATATCTTCTTCTATATTTTTGGTCAAAGGTCAAAATATCTTCAACAGCAAAGCATATGTTAACACCATAACCACAAGAAGAAACATTTGCATGAATGACAATATCAAAATGCCGAAAATCAACGAAAAAGGCAGTACATCCGATCAAGCAAACCTCCCATTTAGAAAAATCATAGAGCCCCTCTTAGAGTCCAGTGCGTTTAAGGCAAATAGCTAACCCCCAAATACATAAAAAGTTATTCAAGCACTTCATAAATGAACTTGCAGATTCAAATCCTGGAAACAACCACTTAGAAGCAGGATGAGGCTACACATATTTGATCCTCCCATACCCTACTAAAAATGGGGAACGTGTGCACTATGTAAACCCAACCCCACCTCTCCCCCCCCCCCTTAATTTTTACAAACGAATGAAGTCAGCCAGTAAACTACTGCACAAAGATACCACTTAATCTGAAGACACAATCGTGTGAGATCATTCAGTTACTATCTTCTTCCAAAAAAGTCCTTTCAAATTTAAGGGTTAAACTCTCCCCCCTTGTTTTTTTTCAAACCGAATGAAGTCAGCCAGTAACTACTGCACAAAGATATCACTTAATCTCAAGACACAATCGTGTGAGATCATTCAGTTACTATCTTCTTCCAAAAAAGTCCGTTCAAATTTAAGGGTTAAATAACATTGTCAATTAAAAACTAATTTCCAGGATACCAAAGGAGAATTTATCAACAGAAGGCATAGCATAAAGTACTCCTCTAATATGGGGTCTCTTTTCTTTCAGTTGTAATCAAATTGTAATCACACAAGTAGCAACATTGTCGACAGCAGATGCACTCAAATACCCTATATCATTGTTGGAAGTGAACAAGCAAAATAGCACTATTCTTGAAGAATACAATCACATCTCCTCATCAACACCAACCGAAATATCAGTATAATGTTTGCCAGTGTATAGAGGATCCTCCAAAAAGACATTCCCCCCATTAGACAAAATTCTTCTCCTTTCCCCTAGCCTACACTACTCCATCATTATGAAGGTGTCAAAATATGTATCAAGTCAACCCAATTATTCCAACAGAACTCATTCAACCAATGAATGACAACCACCCAAATCTCAATTCATCAACACAGTGTCCACTATTTTCACAAACCGACACCAAACTTAAACAAAACAACAAATTCCCGAATCAAATCAACCATAAACATGATCCACTCAAAAAACACAAACTCCTATCCTTAATGTCCTTTCAGGCAATCGGAATACCTCAGCACGGGCGAAGATAAAAGTGAGATAGTTATTGAAATCTGGGAACTGATTGTAGTGCTGGAGCTGCTGCCAAATCCGAGGCTTATCGGAGGTAGGAGATATGTTCTGTTCAAGTAACCCACAGATCTCTTTCAGACCTTCCTCTTGAGGCTTCCACAAACCAGCCGCCGCCATATCTCACGAAAGCAACCTAGCGTTTTATTGACGGAAAAACAATGGGGGAACGGAAAGAGACGAGCTCTGTGCTCAATGATAACTCGAAATATGGCAAATCGATATTATGAACAGAAAACGAAAATAGCCAAAGACTGTGGAAGCCTGGAAGGAATGATTATTTGTTGAAACGGATGGAGTTGAAGCTTTTGTTCTTTCGGCGGCGCACTGCGATGCCTTTGTGCGCTTTCTGTGACATCTACGGTATGTTGGAACGCGTTAGCTGTGTCAGTGATATGTAGATTTTTAAATAAAAATAATTAATGTGGGGATCACTTACTTGATCGAACGTTCTCCGTCGTTGGATCAGAATCTATTTTGAGAGTTTATTTTATACCAAATTACAACACATTCTCTATGATTTTTAAACACTCCCTAATGCCTAATAGGTTAGCTTTAAATTGCTGGATTTTCTTATAAATAATAATAAATTGAAAAAAATACTTTTACAGATCAAATACTGTTGTTCCTCAACTTCCATTCTTTGCTTCTCTCTTTTTCTGTTTTTAAAAGTCAAAACAAGTTTGAAGGTAGTTGAAGACAATATATAAATTTTGAAAGCACAAAAGATGTTGAGTAATTACTTAATATTATTATTCTCTATTTTTTTCCAAAATCAATCTTATTATTACGTGGGGTTGATATACAGGAAACATATGCGTAATATTATTATTCTCTCTTTTGTACTTTATTAGGGTTTAACTTTAGGTTGTGCATTAAATGCAGAGCACCTTGCTGCCAACTGTCGAGATTGAGTAAACCATCAGTTGACAGTAGATGTTGCGCATTAAAGTTTGCCCCATTTTTTCACCCTATCAGATACCCAGAGAATTTCAACATTCATACACAATTTCAAATTGGAAATCTCTAAATTGTAAAAAAGTTGTATGACCAGATTTATGTTCCGTTTACTTGTTTTTATGTTAAAAAAAAAAACCATTTGTTTATATTTCTATACACTTTATTGTTTCTCACTATTTTTGGGCTCTCAAATAATGCATGAGTACGCACACACATACACACACAAAATTTGACTGAGTGTGAATGATAGGAAAAAGTAATTTGAACTTTTAGAGTTTCAAAATAAGAGGTTATGTTTTGATGTCAAAGAGAAAAATAAGAATGTCCACCCGACTTTTCAAGGGAAGCTTAACCCTTTTTTTTGTGTTCCTCAAAGTGGGCAAAAAACTATGTTAGAGTATCGGTTATTTTCAAAAATGAAAAAGAAAAAACACACATACACAAAAGAAACATATTGGATTATGCATACATGACTTGAATTGTTTCTGTTATAACTTATAACAACATAAATAAATACCATAAAAAATAAACATGAACATTGCCATACTGGATGTCCTTGTTTCTTTGTAGATGATATTGTAGTCCTTGTTTCCCATTTCCTGAAAGCTAGTTTTATATATGTTTCTAGGGAGGCTTAGCCGATAGCCTAGCTTAGAGGGCAACATTGCACAAGGGTATAAAAATTCCGCCCGAGTCCAGTCCATGGTTGAGTGATTTATATAATCAGGAATCTTTGAGTTCTCCTAAATAATTTGCATTTTACCGGGGGAGAATGTTGCCATACAACCCTTAAGTGGCTATAGCCCAAATCCAAATGGCCTTGTGGCCTCTCCCACATAATAGGCTATTTCTACCATACGGCTAAGTCAACTCATGACTTTGTGGCCTATGTTAGTTTTGTGCAAGAAAATTTCCACTCCATGGCTAAATGAACTCATGGCCTTGTACCCTTGACATATATACTGGTGCTCAAACGAATGGCTTAATTTGCTGTTTATTTTTTTGGGGTGAGGGTGGGGGTAAAGAATGGCTTAGGTCAACTCAATGGCCGAGTAAACTTTGCTCCAATGCCACAACTCATGAATTGAAGACACCATGTGTGTAGAGTGTGGGCAATTAGAAACCATGGAATATGTGATCATGGAATGTAACTTTGTCTGTCTGGTATGGGTAGGATCGTTGCTTAGATTTGAAGCCCCAAGAGCAGCAAGCTTAGCATAATGAATAGGAGAATGGAGACAATTATCACAACTAATAAATGATATATGCCAACGCAGAGCTATTCTAGTGGTTGAAACCAACATCTCTTAGTGAATAGTGGGTTCGACTATCGTTGAAGCATATTAATATCCCCATCCCCGGCTTAATAAAGCCCTTTGTAAAAAAAAAAAAAAGGATATATATAAAGGCGGTGCAGGCCACTATATGCTTCATATCGGGTTGGTTTTATAGTACATAGATAATCCTGTGAGAACATTACCATCTCTCTTTCACTCTTGTATGAAATGACACCTTCATCTATGCTATGTTGGAGAGAGTTTGGTGTTATCCACAATTTCTATGTTGTAGCCTCTCCTAGTGCCCACATGACATTTTATTTTTTTTGGGGGATTGGGGGGTAGAACCTACAGTGTCACATCTCTTCCTCAGCAGCCGACGAACAATCAAATGATATATTTGCCTATATTGGAGAGGTGTGACATAAGATACGTTTCTCTATATAGGATGGTATTGCTAGCGCTATCTAGCTCACTCTCTCCCCGTTTCTCCTCCCTTTAAAATTACATTTTTACCCATTGTATCATTTTATTTATTTATTTATTTATTTTGTTGTATTGGTGCTTTTTTAATACTGGAAATTTAATGCCGTCCGCAAGGGTCGTACCCATGACCTTTCACTAAGAAGTATGAATCTTTACCACTTCCCTTGATCTCTTGTTGTGCAAGGGAAGGGCATCTAGACAGGTAAGAGGTCATTCTTCGTTGGCTAATTCTTGTGCACATTTTAGTCTTTCTTATTTTATTTATTTTTGTATAATAAAATGAATGGCGGCAATGCATCAAACCATGATCCATAGTCTCATATTAATTTTGCCCCCTAAAAAGAATCTCATATCAAATGGTTTCAAGCTTAAAGGTAAAAGTTAATGATACCTTTTGATTATAAATTATAAATATAAAGCAGGGTAAATTCGTAAATTCATTCAAAGTCAAGTTAACTATAGAAAATATGGGGATTTGGGTAACGTTGTGGGGTCAAATTTGTTAAAAAAATTGTTACCAAAAAACTTAAAGTAAACGTTATTTGAATATTTTAAAACATAAATAAATGGGAAGGTGGTAGTTGTGACACGCTAATCTGTTAGGTTAACGTTTCTAAATATCTACCATCAAATTTGATAAACTAAATTTAAATCGTCGAATAAATGACATTAAATTATATAAAAACAAACAAACAAAGCTTTTAACGTTAAATGTCTATCACTGTCTCTTTGGAAACAATCAATGAATCTTGGATTAATCATCAATGAATCTGTCGTTTTTGTTATTAAATTTCTTCCGTGCTTCCTGTGAAATCAGTTGTGATGGCTTCTAATATTTCTTTTTCCCTTCTACTGAAACTTATTGGTTTAAACTATTTCACATTCGGGTGTCTTCATTTATTTTTCGTAGTTAGATGGCAGCGCAAAAAAATGGTACAAGAAGAACAGCAACACCAAAAATATAAAAATAACAGCAATGATGGTGGTGGTAGTAATGGGGGGAGTTCGTTATTCCAAAAGAAAATCCCACAAAGAGTTCTTGGTTGCCCAACTAGAAAACAACTTATCTATTTGAAAGCCCTCTTATGGTTCTATTCCAACTCTTCATCCGTTGGTTCCACCATGCTTTTTCCCGCTCCATTAATTTTTGTCGCTTGGTGTTGCCATAATTGAAGAGGAAAACTGCGCTTGGTGTTGCCAAAACTGAAGAGGAAAACTGTAAGATAAGATAGGGGGCATTGGTGCCGTGGTGAATCTGTATTAGAGAAAAGTAAGGGATGAAGCGGTTAAGAATGGAACAATCATTGCCAAAGTTGGAATAATCATTATCGTATGATTAGAATAAACACACGTGTTGACGATCTAACGATCAACAAGAGGGAACATGATTGTGTCTGGAGCGGATAAAAAATATGGCGGAGCTTACTGACTTTCTCCTAAGTTTAATAAATAAATAAAATAAAAAACTGGTGATAATCGGTGACGAAAATTACCCGTAAGTAGTGGGAAAAATCTAAAACTTTAACGAACGGTTCAAACTTAATTCTATAGATTTGATAGTAAGATCTCAACGAATGTTCAATAAAGTCAATCTACACATCGGTTCAGCTACATTTTAGCTTAAATATATTGCTTCTCATTTTAATTTTTTTTTGGGTTAAATATATTGCCTCTCATTTGTTAGAACCCTAGGGATGAACCGGTAGTTAATGGTTCTGGGTCGGGTGAACTTAATGGACCGGATATTATATTAAAGTCGTGGAACCGGAAACAAACGCAGCCCTATAGGCGGCTAAACCTCTTTTACAGGCGGCTAAACGGATTTTCCCTTTTTACTTTTTGGTACCCTGAAGTGGCAGATTTGCACTTTTAGGGCGAAGAAGCCGCCCAGCATATATATTTTTCATTGGGCAGAACGAAGAACGATAACTGACTAAACGTGAGACACACGGAAACCCACGGCATTCCTCACATCGTACTTGGCGACTCTGCCGCCACCGTTCCCAGGGGAGAGTGTGTTGTCGGTGCTATGGCTGTGGGTGTTCTTTCTTTACAGGGATCTTTCAACGAACATATTGCAGGTTTCTCTATGGCGCTATATTGTTTTGAATCTCTAGTTGCTGCAGTAAACAATTTCTACGTGCTTATCTCCTTAGATTGTTCTGAATTGATTCTCTTTGTTGTTCAGCGCTGAGAAAGCTCGGAGTGAAGGGCATGGAGATTAGGAAGCCTGAACAACTTCAGAATGTTGCTGCACTTATCATCCCAGGAGGGGAGAGCACCACCATGGCCAAGCTCGCTGAATACCACAACCTGGTCTCTTTCTCTTTCTATGTTACTCCTTCCAAAATTTGATTACTGATTTAGTGAATGTGTCGTTGCTCGTTTTCTATCTTATTACACATGCTGTTTCTCTAAACAATGAAACAACCGATACTCTGATTTTATTAGTTTCCTGCCCTGCGGGACTTCGTTAAGATGGGGAAGCCTGTGTGGGGGACCTGTGCAGGTCTTATCTTCTTAGCAAATAAAGCTCATGGTGCGTATTCTTTCCTATAGAAACTTAAGGCTAGTTGAGGAGATTGAAACTTCTATCTGTGTCTCTAACAATACATAGAACCTTCTCTTCAGGGCAGAAAGCCGGAGGACAAGAGCTAGTTGGGGGACTAGATTGTACTGTCAGCCGGAATTTCTTTGGCGGTCAGGTAATGTATGTTTGGTTTATAGTCAACAAAGATGGGACATAATTGTACTGTCAGCCGGAATTTCTCTTGCAGTATTCCAGTGGTGCAATTTTACTTCATGCATCTACTATAGAAAACCAACTCACCTGAGATTTAATGCTCAGTGATGCAATTTCATTCGGTTCTCCTCACTGGAGACTAGTGCATTATTCAAATTCTTTCTAAGAAAAATTAGTTTCTTATGTCTGCAGCTTCAAAGCTTTGAGACAGAGCTTTTAGTACCACAGATTGCAGCAAAGGAGGGTGGTCCTAACACTTTTCGCGGAATTTTTATCCGGGCTCCTGCAATCCTGGAAGTTGGACCAGAAGTCGAGGTCCTGGCTGATTACTCTGTTCCATCTAGAAACTCAAGAGAATTAAAATCAAACTCTGAAACTCAGGAGGTTTGGCATCCTCTATAACAGTCACTTTCCTCACCAGTTTATAGCATGTTAATTTTTTGATGTGCAATGAAAAGCTGGATTTGGCTTATTTTATGACTCATGATTTGATTGTCTTTACTTTATTGCATGTCATTGCAACTGATTATTCTTGAGACAATTTTGGTTTCTATACCATGTAACTATGTAACTGTTTTAGATGATGCATTTACTAAGTACAATTCCAATTGTTATATTGTGATGATATATGGGAAGATGAACTTTTGGAGCTGTTATTCATGATCATCTATTTTATCCTTTGTCTTGCTATTCATTTGCATGCCATTGATTTGTCCCATATAGGTGATGGAAGGGTTTACTTTGCATACTCTTATCAGGATAATGCAACCAATTAATGATCAATCTAAAACTCAACACCAGCATATCCATTTACCAGATCTACATTTATTGTTTTGATACCAAATAATTCAAACATGATTTCCAAAACCGTTTTTTAGTTAATTGTAGTATCGCTAGATCGATGAAATTCTCGATTAATGGATTAGTTGTGATTTCCTATTTTTCTTAAACAATTTGACAACTTAAGTGTAATGTAGGCAAGTAAAAGGATTGAATAGTAAAAGAAATTTGGAAAGAAGGGGCTTTGTGGTATTTAAATTGAAGTTGGATGAAATAGAATTAAAGTACAAGAAACAAAGTTGGTGAAGTGATGTAGAAACCGTGGATTCGATCCTTCCATTCTAAATTCATTTAATTCGAATGAGTCAAATCTCCCCAAGTAGGATTTGAACATACGACCAGTCAGTTAACATCCGACTGCTCTACGACTGAGCTACAGAGGAACAACAGGAGATTAGATCTCATAGAGTTCAAATCCCGACCAGCCAAGTAATGAACCGGATAGGACAAATTTGAGCTAGCCTGCTGGCCTGACTACAAGGCCACCTTGTCTCACAATTTTGACATGTCAACTTGGACTGCTGTAGTAGGAAACATAACATGAAGAGAAGAAGCCAAAACACTGTTCACATGGACTGTATCACAACCTCACATTTGACTTAGTGGGAATATTCCCTGAAGATCTGTGAGGTCCAAGGTCAGTCAGACTACATGAAGGCTTTATGCGTGGGGATCTAGGGATTTAGTTTAGTTATTAATTTGCAGTTCCCTTGGTAGTTTCCATAATTATTATTTTCTAAATTGCATGGTTGGATGTTTTGTAAAGCCTTGTATCTAATTTCAATTTAACTTCTAATATAGATGGTTTGAATTTTAGTTCCTAGGTAATTGCTGAGAAGATCCATTTTTCGACAGAGTAGTTTCTAATTTTGAAATTAGTAGTTTCTGTTTCTTGTAAAGCGTGTGCTGATATTAATAGGTCCATTACATCATACTGGAAATAAATGTTGGAGGAATCAAATTTGCATGCATATTGCCATTGCTTATGTAGTAATCCATGCTCAACAGCTGAGACTACTGGCAGTGAGAGACCCAAGGCTGAGATAGCCCATCTGCTCTACCCATTTCTTCTTCTTGTTTCTTGTCTTCTCCTTCGTTGAGTTTGTTTCCCCCTTGAATGTTGTGTTTGTGACTAACTGTTGCTACGTCTAGAAGACCATCTGAAGAATAATATTGCTGGAATAGATACCCTGCTGCCGTGTTTCATTCAAGCCTTGAAGAAATCTGCTATTCCATTGGAAGGTTATTGTTGCTGCTGTGCAGAACTACAAGTCATCGTGTCTGCTGCTACTGATCTAACAGTCTCCCAAAGACCCTGCTGCTGCATTAGTTTTGTCCTTGTCCTGTTTGCCTTTCAACGGCCATATCTCAGTGACTTTTCCTCCAACTGCTGAGCCATTGTAAGTGTTGCATCAGGCCCTCAAGGAGACCATTCGATTCCCAGTTCAAAGTTCAAACTTCCAAAACTTAATGGATTGTCCTACAGCCATTACTTTCTAATTCTGAACCCTATCTTCTAATCTTGTTCTACCTTCACATCTTTCACTCTACCCATTCAGAACTGCAACAAATTTATAGCAAATCCTCCACTTGAACCAAACTTGAGTGATGCAGCATGACATTGGACTCTTCAGAGAGAAGCAACCTTCGTTATTATTCATGGCTTCATGCTTCAGTAATGTAAAAATGATGTTATTGTAACATGAGATGAAAATAGGAGAATATTCTATTGATTTGGTGGGCCCTAAGGCCGATCTGCAAGAAGGTAATAAAGTAGGAGATACTGTTGTTGAAGTATATGCACTTTGAAATATTTACTGTTCACGGTACTGTTCATGTGAACAGTAAAGTATGATATTTACTATTCACGGTATGTTCACGTGAACAGTAAAGTATGATATTTACTGATCACGGTATGTTCACGTGAACAGTAAAGTATGATTTTTATTGTTCACGTGAACAGTAAATCTGTTTGTATGATGCTAGTGATGCTACCGTACTTTCTATTTCTAATGTAGGAGTCCAGCAGTTGAACTTGAACAAAGAAAAGAGAGAAGAAGAAGAGAAGAGAGATGAAGAACTAGTAGAAGAGGCTTGTGATTCTTGCTTAAGAGTCTAGAATCATAGAGCCCTTTTATTTATAACTTCTAATGAATCTAATACAACTTGAGAGACAAGTAATTGCCCTCTAGAAAAAGGAAACAAAAAAGTACAGCTTTAATAACTTCCTATCTCCTAAAATATAAAGTTATGAAAATAGAAACTATGCTTTCTAAAAACTCCCAATCTTATGTAGCAAGACTCCTACATTAGAAATAGAAAGTATGGTAGCATCACTAGCATCATACAAACAGATTTTACTGTTCACGTGAACAGTAAAAATCATACTTTACTGTTCATGTGAACAGTAAATATTTCGAAGTGCATATACTTCAACAGCTGTTTTGCATGAGAAATCTAAGTGATACTTGGAATTTTATTGTTTATTATGAGAAAATTACATTTACTCCCCCTGGAGTTGCAAATAATTACATCAAACACCGTTAACTTTGACAGGAATTAACTATGTTGCCCTTACAAAAAAGCACCTGTAGTTATAAAATGGGTTTTTGGATCAGATCTTAGTGTTGAGCTGCCAAATTAGTTTTATATTGTGCATCTTTTTCTGTATTGGTAAACTCAATAATAGATCTTGAGGTAAGTTGAAAATAATATGTTTCTTATGGCTAATTTTCCTTGGGATTCATTTGGTTGCGACTTTTGAGGTACAAAAAAATCCATAGTACGAGTCTTATGATTGCAGTCTCTGTGTTTCCAAGTCATTGCTAGTGAGGTTATGCGTCTATAATTATTATTCAGGGGACATTTTTAGTTGGAAGCCATCCACATATTTCAGCTGCAATTTTTCTTTCTTTCAGGGAAAAAATGCGTCAGAAGAAAGGGTTATTGTAGCTGTTAAGCAAGGAAACTTGCTTGCGACTGCTTTCCATCCTGAGTTGACATCTGACATTAGATGGTATCCTTTTGCAAACTGCATTCTTTTATTGAACAAATGAAGGTTAACTCTGATTTTCTTACCTGAGTTCTGAACAATTTCTTGTCCAGGCATAGCTATTTCTTGAAAATGGCAGAGGTTGCTGAGCAAACTAGCACTTCTATCTACAAGGAAAAATATTCGAGTGACAATCAACACCAGAAGACTGATCTTCCTGAGCTCCCCATATTTCAATAATAGAACTGATGGAGCTGCCTATCCTGTTTTGGATTTCTAGTTAGTGTTTATCCTTGACAGTAATTTATATGTGTATATACAACCCAAACAATTGTTAGGAAAAATATACACTTCAACAGGTTGTTTAATTTGCTTTTAAGAGGAACAAGTACTATGCAGATTGGAACTGTACATAATCTTGAAATAAAGATTGTATTGAATCCCAGTTACCTGAATTGCCGCTTGGATGGTTATATCATGGCACTTGCGTTTGAATCTGGATGATACTGAAGCATCCAGTGGCTTTTTGAATCTTTTTCTTTCCCTCCTAAAGCACTTGCTTCTTTTTGGGGTTGAAAAATCTAGCATGCCTTCTGTTTTTCAGCTATGTGGATTGATGATATAATTGGCCGACTGCTGGGCATAAGATCCCAATGGTTTGGGGCCACCTATCAAATTTAGTTGGTGACCTATCTCAACTGTATGATTCATCATTGGTGGATTTGCATTTCTGATTCTTTAGTGTTTCTTTTTGTGCTATTTTAGTTTTTAAAACAGTTTTTGTTTCTTCAAGACTAATCATTTTTTGGGACTTCTTATAGTAAGGGGAAGGTTAGAATGTAAAATTCAATCATAATTTGATGGTTTGAATATGTCCACATTATGTGCAGTGGAGCCCAGAAGAAAGAACCAGCAGCACTGCTGCGAGAGGAAGCAAAGTGGCTAAGACTGTCCATGTCTCCCCCCCCCTTTTTTTTCCCCACTCCCTGTTTTTTGGGTCATATAGAACATTATATGAGACCCTCTAGTATTAAATTGATCAAATAGAAAATTATATTAGACTCTCTGGTGTAATGCTAGAGGTTGAAAGAGAAGAGTACATAAATTGGGGACAGGCTCAACTCCACTCCCTGCTCAATTTTTACATTTTAGAGCCATGGGCAAGAAGGCCACCTTGACATTGCAAGACCTGGTAATAAAACAAAAGTTGACATAAGAAAAAGATCTAGACATCCTCAATATATGCTGAGGCAGCTGAGCTAAGCCATGGCTTGGCCAATCAAGAGATTGGTCTTTGCGGTTAAAGGCCTTCACGGCTGTGAGGCAATCCGAAAGCAAAGCAACATGAGTTAATGAGGACTCAAAGCAGTTAATACAGCATTCCTAAGAGCTTCAAGCTTTAAAAGTAAAGCAAAAAAACCAAAAGAGTATATTGTTTTTGCAAGCACAAAACCACCAGTTGAGCTCCAAAAACTGTAGCTTCTTCCTCCCTGCTTTGAAGGCACATCCCATGCTGCATTTAGTCTGTATTTTGAAATGGAAAGGGTAGACAGAACATCATCCTCCTGGGTAATTTCAATGCTTGAGACAAAATGGGAAACTGGACTATGCTGAGACATCGGGATATCATTTAATAAAAATACAAAAGACGAAGTAAGAGAGGGTAAATACCTTTAAAACGAAACACATTTCTAGCAGACCAAATTGCCCAACATAAAACACTGTTCATGTTATATGCAAGCATTGAGTTAGCAATTCTATGTTCAATAAAGTCTAGCCAGTCATGAAAGGTATTACCCAAAAATTCAGAAGTGTCAATTCTTAATAGAGAAGCTTTACAACAACTTCTAGCATGATCACAGTGAAAGATTGCATGATGGACCAGAATATGCCAACTAGTGGAGACCCTCCATGTCAATTCTACACTGTGATCATGCCAACTTCAGGATCCCCTACTAATCTAGTGGAGACCCTCCATGTCAATTTTTCTCACCCTTTTTTTCCCACCCGACCTTTATTCCAGCAAACAAATGTAGCCTAATGCTCCTAGCGCTCCTACATAATAGTGTTTTTTTTTTTAATTAATAGTTTCCTTTTTCGCATATAGAAAAAGTATTATTAGTTTCATCTACTAGATATTCTCTATTTTTATTGCAAATCTAACTTCAATTTAATTTACGTGATTAATTTATTCTATATTTTATCTCAAACCTAATCTTTATTTAATCTACTTGATTAATTTATCATCTTGCACCCAATCAGATGACAAGTAAACAGCTCCAATGAAGAAGAACCACCAAACCAGAGTTGGGACAGACTTGAATGCTGCGCATTACAACATGTATTGCCAACGATGGTGATTGAAATTTCGATCGAGACCATCTGTCTCGCAGATGGTTAAAAGTGAGACGGACAGTCAAGATCGAATTTTGATCTCGACCGTTGCTGCACATTAATGCACAGCTTTGAAGTTGAACCCACCAAATTTCGATCTCGACTATTGACAGCATAGTGCTGCAAATTAATGTGCAACACTAAAATTGAACCCACCAAAGTGTTGTAATTGTACATGCCTCCACGGTCAAAAGAGACGCCTTGCTCCCATTAGTTGCCCCTACTAGTTGCCAAGGGTTGAGTTGCATATTAAAATATGTAGCACCAATGCTAATTTACTTTATATTTTATCTCAAACCTAACCTTTATTTAATATACTTGATTAATTTATCATCTTGCACCCCGATAAGATCAAGTAAATAGCTCCAATGGGGAGGAACCACCAAAACACAAAGTGGGGGAAGATTTGAATGATGTGCATTTAATGTACAGCATGTGTTGTCAACGATCAAGATCGAAATCTTGAGCGAGATTTCAACCTCAACTGTCTGTCTCGCTTCAACCATTCGTTTCGTAGATGGTTAAACGCGAGATGGACAGTCGAGATCTAAATCTTGTTCGATCTCGACAGTTACAATACTGAAGTTGAACCCAGATTTCAATCTCAACGGTTGACAACACAGTACTGGACAATGTGCAATACAGAAGGTGAACCCACCAGAGTGTTGTCTTTGTACATGTGTCATGCCTCCAGGATCAAAAGAGCCGCCATGCTCCCATTAGTTGCCCTTACTAGCTGCTAAGGGTTGACGTGCGCATTAACATATGTAGCACGAGGGCTTCTGTTCTGTAATATTAAAACCTGTTTGGGATCTTTCTGTTGAGGAAAGCATAGAAAGCATTTGCTGGACAGTTTTGTCAACTAAAACACGATAACGGGTAATCACGTAATTTCATATAATTTATTTTGAGGTAAACAGTAAACTGCAGTTGCACCAGACTCGGAAAATCCATAAATCAAAACAAATAAGAAGCGTGGAAAGTTAATTCGGATTTCAGACCCTCTAATTGAGTTATACAGGTCGTGTTCTTCACACACGCCCCTTCGTTTGTATCTTTCTTGTTCCAGAGTTCCACACACGCATATAGAGATGCAATCGGTGACTCTAAACCGATCATACAGCAGGGCAAGTCAAGCTCTTGAAGTCTCTTGTTCATGCTCCTTGACAAACCTGCATCCTAGCTCCTTTAAGGTCTGTATTCTTATTTTTCTTCTTCAGAGAATTCTCTCTTTCTCCTATCTGAGGTTTATTTTTCTTTGTTGATTTTAGACCCAAAAAAGGTTTTCGTAATAGAAAGTTTATTATTATTTTTCAATTTTTGTTTCTATTGCAGGGTTGGAATCTCCGTAGAAATCAAGTTTCACTTACAGGAAGAAGTTTATTGGAGCTTAAGAGATCATCTCGTTCCGTACGCGTTCGCACTTCTCGGCGCACTGATGGGCAAGGTAAGCTTTCTATCCGTCCCCGTTGTCTTTGTCATCAGGTACCGATCAATTTGTTGTTTTGTTTCGTTTTATGTATGTTTTTTATTTCATGGTTGGGTTGATCATGTTTTCTGGAGCTTTTTTTACCCCTAGTGGAACGATTGCATTGCAGAAACTTGTTTGTTTTGAGTTCCTCCTGGGTGTTAAATTGTAAAACATTATCTAACGTCATAGTGTTTGATTGATTGATTGGTTGTTCAGTTCTTTCTCAACATCCTTCTTCTATGTCATTTGGTAGACAAGGAAATTGTTCTGGCTGGGGACAGGATTTTTTAATCTACTTACTGCGATGCTCCTTTCTGCACTCTTCTTTCTGCCTAATTGGGCTAGATTCAATAAAAACTGTAATAGTAAGTAACTAAAAGCTACCCACTGGTTAGAACACTATGATATAAGATAAGACCAGAATATGCCAACTAACAGTGTCTGACAAACCAGATACCTGATGAGTTTGAGTGTACTGTCAAACAACTCCATAGCATAGGCAAATAACCCTTCAAATTACGGCTGTTGTCAATTTTCTTATCATGACATATGGTATAATAACCGAAGTTAGTAGCCTCAGAAGAGATTTGCAACTGATTAAACAATTCTTGGTTGCAGTTAGGCTAAGCAATGGAGTAACACTGCCCGTAGGGCTGTGATGTAGCTTTAGTTGCCCAACAAAACAGACTCAGCCGCATCCCAACTTTACTGGGTCAGCTATTGTGTGGCTTTGGTCGCACAATAGGCTGTTATTGGTTTCTTGTTTCTTATCTTTCTAGTTTCTGATATTTCATTTTATATCTATGATATCTATGATATAGTATGGATGAAAACTGTTAGGATGTTGTTAAGATGTTGTTAAGCACTTCTAATGAAGTACCTTTGATATCTGTGCAGTCATCAAAGCTGTTGCTACACCAGATTCAGCAGTGGAACTGCCACTGACTGCTGAAAATGTCGATAGGGTATTAGACGAAATTCGACCATATCTGATGGCAGACGGTGGCAATGTGGTGTTACATGAGATCGAGGGGAATGTTGTCAAATTGAAGCTACAAGGAGCATGTGGGTCCTGCCCCAGTTCGGTGATGACAATGAAGATGGGTATAGAACGTCGTCTGATGGAAAAGATTCCTGAGATAGTTGCAGTTGAACCAGTTACAGATGAGGAAACTGGCCTTGAGCTAAATGAGGAAAACATAGAAAAGGTCAGATATCTTCTCGATAACCAACTTTTTGTTCCTTTAAAGGGTCACTTTTTTTGCATGCCTCTAGAACATCAAGGACTTGGATCACAGTCTCACACACACTCACTCAGGGCTTCTATGATAACGGTGCACAGTGAAACCTTTGATTCGCCACCTGTTTCGTTTTGTGTAATGAATAATGTTTGTTCTATTATTCCAAAAAGTGTGGAGACAACAGAGAGGGTTGAAGGGAGTATTCTATTAGGATGTGGCAGAGGTGCAGAGCTTTTTGCGTTCCAAGATCTAGAAATAATCATGGGGATGGAACCATTTTAAAAACTAGATGACTTTTTAAAATTGAATAGTGAATTTAGGAAATATTTTAGTTATGCATTTTGATTTGAAGTTTGCAGATGGAAATCTTCTAATTGTTTACTGGATTACAAAGATCCAGCTCTTGTAGTGGTTGACCAACTGTTGTTTGGAAAAACTAACTCAGTTTTATTTTATGGTTAACTACTATTTATAACAAATAAAGTTTGGGAAAAAATCTCCTCCTGGTTGTGTGCAAGGCATGGTCTGGGACCGTGCCTAGGCACATAAAGTTCTCTGTTTGCGATGAAATTGCCGTCTTACCCCATGATAGCATTAAAATTTCAAGGCGCCCAAGCGCTTTTTGTGTTTGGGAGTGGTTCCCGTGCCTTGTGCACGACCGAGTAGCGTTCCTTTACCCACGAATCTTATATCATTTCCTAAAAGGGGTTATCTAAAATCTAAAAGAGGATAAAAGTCCATTTGATTTGCCTGTCCAGATTAGCTATTGTTGACAATCACTTATCTTAAGCCATATGAATTGATCCTCTAGTTAAACTACTGTTGGATGGGAGGCCCTCCCTTCATGTTAGTCACATGTTAAGTTTCAAGAACTATTATCAGTTTATCACTGGATGGTCCATTATAATAGGACTTCTACCCTTGTATTTCCAAATGTTAAAACGAAGTTGCCAAGTTAGATTTTCAACCATTTTCTAAGGTATATACCATCATATAGGGAAAATTGGATTGGTCTAGAATTTACTGGACTATTAGATGATGATGTGGGGCAACTTATCCACAAAATTTCCATGTAGTGGGTATGTTGATCTTCAAGATCAGCTTATTTTTGCAGACAGTGAAGTGGTCCTTTTCCCTTGAAATATCTCTTGAGGGAGACCCCTCAAGTGTTGGGTATTTGATTAAGATTTGATATATAAATTTTCTGTGTAATCAGAATATCGTGCTTGAAGGTCCTCTACCCCCGCAACCCCACCCCCCAAAAAAGAAAAGAAAAAGAAAAAACCCATCTTTTCTTTTGTATTTTTCAATGTTCGGAAGATTTTTCTCAATGAATGTCCTTAAATGGAAGTTTCTCTAAATCTGCGCCATTTGACTGCATGTTTTCTGTATCCAAGCTTTCTTAGTGGTGAAATTAATCTAGAAGGGTTCTTTCTCTTTTTACTGGTGTTGGATATTTTCGCTTTGTGTTCTGTACGTTGTTGAATTTCTTTTTTAATTGCTCTCACCCCCACCTTCCTCCCAAAAAAAGAAGATACATCTTTTATACTTTGGATACAAATGCAGTTCGAATGAAAATCTGTTTTTCCCTATTTGTTGACCCATTAGTTGGACTTTTCGTTATTTGATGTTGAATTTATGCACAAATCTTTGAGACCTACAGCGGAATGTTGGGTAGTTAAGAAATGGTTTGTAGTTAATAAGGATTGATACCCTTGCGTAGTTGTCAAGGCATTGTCTAGGCATATAGGCAGATTCTAGGTAGTGGCTGCCTTATTGGTATTGAAAACCCTGACCCTTTATATATATGCCGTATATTATTTAAGAAACTGCATAAGATACTAGTCATAAATAAGCGAACACCCTCCTATTTGAATCCAATCAATTTGGTCAAAAAATTGAATTCCAAAAACGTAGGGAGTTAATCCCTCGGTATTTTCAACTTTCTGATCCTTCCCCCCACCCCCCTTAAATTAGAAAGTTTCATAAATCGTAGCATGGAAAAACATTGGCAAGAACAAGAGATGCCGTAAAATATTAATTTGTTTTGATATCCCAAAAAGAAAAAAAAGCGTTGACAGCAATTTTGATAGCTTTTAGGCGCACCATACAGAGTTTGATTCGAATATAACACCTGTAGTTTAAACTAGACTTGAGCAATCTTGGATACGTTGAAGGTGGTTTTGTAAAAGTTCTAGCTAACACTAAAGTCTCGTGTAAAATAAAATCATTTTGACCAGTCAAACTTCTTAGAGAACAAGTACATTTCTCCAAATAGAGTGCACTTTAATTGCATATAAATAATATCATTTTTTTCTAGTAATAGTTTAAACCAAATATGAGGCCAGTTGTATCATGACAATGACCAATGCCAAGGATAGTATAAACCAATTGGCTGTTTTAATTTTTAAAACTTCCAATTGCTTACTTGTTCAGTTATGTTGTCTTCGAGTTCTAGTTTTGATTTCTCGAAGCAGCTTTGATGCTGAACTTTGGATGACTTGATGTGGCTTAATGTTAATTTTGGTATGTATGTATGTATGTATTATAATACACTGAATAATGTTACTAGAAAAGAGAGGAAATAAAAAATATCACCTGGATGCCTTGGTTACGTAAGTGCTAAGCACCCTTTGTGCACCTTGGAATGCTGCTTAGCCACAATGACAACTATGTGCCCTAAAGTTTGTGTCAAATGTCTGTTATTCTCTCTCCCCTCCCTCCCACACCCCCCTCTCACTTTCTTCTTTTTTCAAGAGTGTTTTGTGTGTGTGTGTGTGTAATCTGTTGTCTCTTATTGGATCCATGTAACTGACCTCATTAAATTGGGATAAAGCTTGGATGTTAACAACAGCTGCCTACTGCAGTTGATGACGCTGTGGTATGTAAGCTCACCCTCACTAAGAGGCCTCATTTTCGAACCCTGTGCCTCCTACCTGCCCTCCCTACATATACAGAATAAGTCTTGGATGATGTTATTGTGAATATGTGCAGTAATACTATATTGAAGCCTTTCTATGGTCTTGTTTTCTCAGTTAAGTGTTATTGAACTAGTGAGGGGAGATGCAGCAACTTTGCTTTGGGACAAGCTATGACTTGAAATAGGACGAAGTGGTGGGGTCATAATTCCTGCTGTCAATTACTCAATTCATAGTTATCAGATCATCTAGGAGACGAAGGCATTAAATGGGTGGACGTAAGGCAATATCAACAAGGTTTTTGGTGCCCTCTAACATTACTAAGACACAAACTCCGACTGTGCTTTGCATAGATGTCCGTCGATAGATTATGCCATTTTATTGGGAAGCAATGTGCCTTAGGTTCTTGTAACTACTGGGAACCTGAGAGATTAGCCTCTATGTGAAAACCATTCTACTACTTACTGACCTTACTTTAGTCCATGGTAGAAGATCTCGCTCTCGAGAGAGATCTCGCCACCTTGAAAAAGAGAGATCTCGACCATCTCGGCGAGATCTCGGTCGAGATATACAATTTTTTGGCGTCAACTCGGTGGCTCATCTTGGTGGGTTTTAGGGTCCCAATTGGGTTGAAACTTGGTATTTAGCTTATTTAAGGCTTTTTGAACACGTTGGTGACCTTGGATTTGTCAAAAACAACCCTATGTATGATTTCTAAGTCTACCCATAGTGTGAAACCGAAATGTAGGAGGATTAGGAAATGCAATGTTATACAACATGTAATATATAACCTTTAAAGCATATAAATGAAAAGCAAGTATATCAAATGCATCAACTAACTTAAATGTTATCAAAATTCCATCCATATGAGTATCACAATCTCAATTTTCAAGAATAAAATAATTATACAACCATTAGAAGTTCTATATAAGTCATTAAATCATAAATTCATAAGACAAGTAGAGAATGATTGATCTTCCTTGTTGTAGATGTGCTAAGAGTAGTTGCAAGTGAAAATTCAGCCAAAATCTACAAAAAAAAGGGCAAAAATTGATAGTTCCAGCAAGATCCATGGCGAGATATCCCAACTCGCAGATCTCGACCTCCATCTCGTCTCGCCCAGGTGAAAAAACGAGATGTTGGGCGAGATCTCCCACCATGCAGTTTAGTTAGGTTACTTGGTTTCTTGTGCTGATTCCATTCATCCAAGTTTTGGTAAGCTAGCTTTAGTCAAAACTTAAGACTGAGGCTTTTGCTCCGCACCTCACCCCTCCCTGCCCTTACTCCCATCTAAGATTTGAGAATCACCACACGAAAGTGGAAGGAGATCATTAGTGTTTGATGCTCGGAAGGCCTCAAAAGCAATCTCCACGAAAGGACAAGAGGTGAACTTTAAGTACAAAAATAAAAAATGAGTGGATGCAGTTACCATAAGGAATTTGATTACAGAAAGGTATGAACTAGTACCTCTTGTAATGTATGAAACAAAGAGAAAACCATTTACGAAGAGTGCACTTTATAATGGATGAAACAAGACAGAGCCATCTTAGAAGACTGCATCTTATCTTTTAGCTAGAGATGAAAATTTGAACAAGGACAAAAATGAGTGGGAGGGGCCTCAAGATTTAGTATTCATAGAGCATGTAGAGATGGGAAGGTTGGAATTATCCGCCAATACCTTCTGTTGCTTTTCACAAAAGGAGTTTAGGAGCATTCTGATGGTCCAATTGAGTGGTTTGGATATGTTCTGCAATTTATTGAGTTTATTTCTATGATATTATTGTTTTATTATTGTTGGTGGTGGTGTTGTTGTATTTAACTCTGTTTCTTGAATTAGGAAAGTGATTCAGCACTCATGGGAGTTGTTATATCGTGATTAGTTATACTGTAGGGGGCCCTCTAATGAAAGTCTATTTTATAGTTGTTTAGGCTATCATCATAAAGTCAAATTTAAACTCCTTTTTTTGGGATGATTAGTCTTTATGTTTGTCTGTTAACAAATGTATTTGGTTTCTTGAATTGATGAAATTGAATCTTAGGGTTTTGTTATTGGTATCAAGTAAGAATCATGGGCAATCCTTCCTTATTGCTGTATTATAGGTAGCGGCCTGGTGAGTTTTCTGGTTTGGTTTTTCTAGCTTGCTTGTTATTTTTCTGCTATTCTCTATCATAGTTTTTTTTTTCTTTGTTACCTGCTTTAAGTTCTATTCTGGAATATTCTTCTCAAAATCTATAGGCCTATTGGCATAATAGGAGAGTTTTCATTTGCTACCCTGCCTCAGTTTGTAGAGTTATTGTTGTTAGACTCCATTATAAACAACAATTTACCAACTAAATGGGGTTGGCTACATGAATCGTTGCCTGCCAACCAGCTTTTTGAGGTCATACTTGATACTGGCCCTGAGCTATGATTGTCTTTCCCTACCACTTGTCCTAGGGCCATTTTAGGTCTGACCTAGCCAATTAAGTTACTTCAATCTGAATTAAATAACTCCTCTGTCCTGGAGCATCTAAAGGCCATTGTTGAACATGGCTATGCCATCTCAATATCTCATACTATTTTCTTGTAACTTATCTTGTATTGGAGCTATTCCTGAATTTGGTTCTAATATGATAATTCTTACTTAACCCTTCTCAACATCCCACCGAGCACTACGGCTACACTTGGTTTATCTATAAGATGTTTCGTGACTGTGCAACATTCTGCACCATACATGTATTACTGTCTCATAAAAATTTTCTTCAAGGTTTAAAGGAATACAATCGATCTTAAGACACTCAGGATGTTCCTCTCCGTTTTAATAGAGCCATGGGTCCATGTTTTAGATTTTAGTGCTCCAAAATAAAGTTGTTGTTTTTTTGGATGAATAAAAATATATTAAAGACAAGGAAACAAAAATACAAGGTCTTTAAGCAGAAGACCGAAAGGAAGAGCTAAGGCCCCAGGATACATCAATGAGCCTGTTCCTTGGGGTATCATCAACAGGGGGATGGGGGATGGCTAGTAGTTTAGAAGAAACATTAGAATAGATGGCTTTCCAAATCCGATCTATAGCGCGGGATTTGGACGTCCATCTTCTAAGATTGCGCTCCCACCAAAGGTGATGGATAGAGGCACAATACACTAGCTTACCAATCCGATCGCAAATGGAGGTTCCTGCAAAGTTTCTCAAATCCAAGGCCAATCACGGGAAAAACCGAAAGAACGCCTTGAGCAGGGCCAAATGGAAGCTAGGGCTTTTCCTATGAGCAATCTGGAGAAAGGGCAAGAAAAAAAGAGGTGGTCCAGGTTTTCCAATCCGTTCCAATAAAGGATGCAACTAGGATTGACTAGGAATTGGCGGCCAATGAGGAAGGATTGGGTGGGGAGAGCATAGATAAGGGCTCTCCAAAGGGTTAGGGAGTGACGGGGGATGTAGCTTTTGAACCAGACCAAGGGGGGCCAGGGAGGCCTGGGGGTGTGGGGACGGAGGTGGTTCCAGGCTGAGGAAGTGGAGAAGGTTTTGGAGGGGGAAGGCAACCAAATTGTTATGTCACAAGAGGAACTAGAGATGGGGGGGGGGGGGGGGGAGACTCCTAAACCTGTGTGAGAATGGGGAGGGGCAACGGGGTCCAAGTGCCATTCAAGATGAAAGTAGGTAGGGGCGCATATTTGGGGATACGCGTATCATAGACAGTGCAGGGGCCGAAATGATTGAAAAGAATTCCCATCGGATGCCACGGGTCAAGCCAGAAGGAAGTGGACGAACCTGAAGCAATGGAAGTGGAAATAGCGGAGATGGCGCGGGGATGCAGTGAGAGAATTTTCCTTCAGACCCAAGAAGGGTTGGGAAGTCATTAAAGCAGTCTAGATGGAGTCGGAACGGAGTAGGTAGGAATAAACCCACTTAACCCAAATGGAATCATCCTTTGAGGCAATTTTCCAGATGACTTGAGGAGGCAAGCCATGGTGACATCAATGATTCGACGAATACCCAAGCCTCATTCAGGGGGGGACGACAAACGAACGACCAACTAACCGGATGGATGAGCAAAAGGATTCCTGCCCTTTCCAAAGGATGGCACAAAACAATGATTCCATTGTCTGGATTGTTGATTTGGGGATGGAGAAAATTCCGCACCAGTAGAGATAGGAAGATTGGAGGACTGAGCAGATGAGAACTACCCTGCCCACAAAGGATAGAAGCTTGCCTTTCCAGAGCTGAAGCTTTTTGCAGATATGATCGAGCATAGGGAGGCAGTGGTGGCGAGTGAGCCTACCAGGGATGAGGGGGGAGACCTTGGAAGATCACAGGAAAGGAGCCGGGCTTAAAGCCTGAGAGCTAAAGAAGGGAAGCACGAAGCTAATCGGGGACACAAGAAAGAAAGAGAGTGGATTTGTCAAGATTAACACTGAGGCCTGAGAGGGATTCGAAAAGGGAGAGAGCCGAGAGGATGGAAGATATGGAAAGATGGTCCACTTTAGAGAACATCATGAGATCATCTGCAAAGGCTAGATGGGAGAGATTTAGGGACTTGCATTTGGGCATGGGAGAGATGAGGAGCTAATCAGTTTTGGATTGGAGGATGTGGGAGAGGACCTTAAGGGCAAGGGAGAAAAGATAGTGGGAGAGGGGGCAACCTTGTCGAATACCCACCCGGTAAAGGAAGAATCCTGTCGAGGAGCAATTGACAAGGATGGAGAAACGAGGGGTGGAGATACACAATTCAATCCTATGAATGAAGGAAGGAGGGAAACCCATGGAAGAGAGAATATCGCTAATGAAATTCTAGTGAATAAAGTCAAAGGCTTTGTGGAGATATCTACCTTAAGGAGTGTGGCCGGGGAGTGAGCGGATCTATCAAAACCACGGACAATTTCTGCACGAAGAAGAATGTTATCCGAGATAAAAGCAGATTGATTTTCACTCACAAGAGAAGGTAAAGCCTTTGAGCCTATTCGCTAGGATCTTAGAGATGAATTTGTAGAGAAGGTTGCAAGAGGGAAATAGGGAGGGAAGATGCTCCTTGCTTCTTGGGGATGAGGCAAAGGAAGGTTTGGTTGATGGACGAGAGCTGAGAAGGGTTAAACTTTAAAGAAGAAGCTGCAAGTGGCTCGAACAAGCTCTTCCTCAATGAAATTCGAAGAGGCAAGGAAAAATCCCATGCTAAAGCCATCAGGGCCCGGAGTCTTATTTGGCTTGTGGGACCAGATGGCCAAGAGGATCTCATCCGAGGAGGGGATAGCACAAAGGGAGGGGATGATGGCTGAGTCAATTAATTTATTGATGAGATTGGAAGGGAGACGGGATAAGGCGGGAAGGGAAGGAGGAGAGAGAAGGCTAGAGAAGTAGGAGACAATCTCTTCCTTGATATTGGTGGGTTGGAAATGCAAGTCCCATTGCTAGAGATATGGGAAGGGATGGAGTTGAAGTTATTTCGGGCTTTAAGGGAACGGTGGAAGTAGGCAGAATTGGAGTCGCCAAGCTCAAGCCACTTGATTCTAGCTTTCTGGCGGAGCTTTCTTCAGATGCAAAGAGGGAAGAAAGTTCAGAGGAAGGGATTTCTCATCATCAGCAAGGGAAGGGTTGGAGGGATCACTTTGAAGGAGAGATTGAGTGAGGTGAAGACTCGAGCGATAGGATTCAAATTTGGAAGAGATATTGCCAAAGGTGGAGGAGTTCCAGGAGCAAAGAGCTTCTTTGGTGTTGGAGAGCTTTCGAGCAAAGGCAATAAGAGGGAGAGAGTGACAGTGGACAGGCTTGGCCCAGGCTTCAAGAATTGTGGGCAAGAAGGAAGAGCTCAAAGTCCACATGTCAAAAAATTTGAAAGGCTTAGGGCCAAAGGAAGCGGGAGGGGAAAGGTGGACAAGACAAGGGGAGTGGTCAGAAAGGGTGGAATTAGAGAAGGAGGCATAGGAGGCAGGGAAGGAAGATAGCCATAGAGCATTAACTAGGAATCGATCAAGCTTAGAGGCTATCCGGGCAGGACCCGTAGGATGGTTATGCCAAGAGAGGGGATGGCCAAACCAGCGAAGGTCGGCGATACCCGAATCATCAATGCAAGCATTGAAATCTCCCACATCAATAGGATCTGGAGAGGAGCCTCCGATTCGCTCGTGGGAGTAACAGATGATATTGAAATCCCCACCAATGCCCCAGGGGAGATTAAGGGAGAGAGAAGAGATGGAGCAGATTTCCTCCCAAAGAGAAATATGATCAGCCGCACGGTTGAAGCCATATATGACTGAGAGGAGGAAGGGGGAGAGAGATTGAGGAGAATACTAAGGTGAATGAGCTGGGGGAGGATCTAAGGAGGGAAACTTGGACTCTCCACAGATCCCAAAGAATCTAGATATGACCATTGATGGAGGAGGAGGAGTTAGAGAGAAAAGACCAAGAGGGGGCAATAGATTGGACAATCTAATGGGAATTCTCCAATTGAACATGGGTCTCAAGAAGGGCATAAAGGGGGACTTTAGTGGACTTGATGGATCCCAATAGAGTTGTTGTTCGTCTCTCTAAGAAGTTATAACTAAGTATACTTTTGTTTCCTGAATTCAGGAGTAGCTGCTGTCTGCCCTTCGTTGATGTTGAGTGGAGATACCCAAGTATTTGTTGATATCATATTAAAATGTTGTGAAGTTGATTTAATAAATCAATAATTTGTTAGTTTTCTTGGTTTAGGAGTTTTGGGGTGCTACATTGGTTCATTCAGTAAAGGGAGAACACCAACCACCCCCCCCCCCAAAAAAAATAAATAATAATAATAAATAAATAAAACCCCCCAAAAAAAGAGGGGAAAAAGAAAGAGAGAGAGAGAGAAATAAGAAAAAGGGGGGGGGGGGAGACAATGAAATACCATTGTTAGAGTAATAGTAGTTTCTAATTTTCTATTTCCTTAATTAGCTTAGGGTTTTTGGTACAAATTATCCATTATTTGTGATGTTGAACATAATGTATGGTAGCAATAACATGATAGTACCAAATTTTCTTTTATTTGCTTTCTGTCCAACTATTTGTGAGTGAGTGAGAGAACTAGTGTGTCCCATTTGATCATGTGCAGTTGCATTTATCTTTTCATCCTTCATCTTTAGAGTGCTGCCACCCCTGCAATGAATTTCCCTCCTAGTCTATACCTAATAGAAGCTCTTCTATTTTTTCTTTTCTTTTTTCCTTTTTTGTGAAATTTCCAAGTAAGCAAACCCCAATCAAGGGAGAGACCAGCCAGTTTTATACATTTGAGCAAAAGTATGAATCCCTGGCATTATGCCCACATACGAGACCTATTTGGATCATTTCCCAAATGCAGTTTAGTTTTCTATGGAGATTGAGAGACCAGCAAATAGACATCCGGATGGTTTAGCAAAAAAGAGGTGGACTTGTGTTTTGAGGATGACATCCTTAATGAGGGATGGTTTTTATACTTGATTTCAGTTTGGGGCTTGGTAAATTTTGGGAGGTCAACATGCATGTTTAGAGCTTTGTTGTTGTATCTTAAGTCTATAGCATGTTGTACTCATTTTCTCAATTTGCATCAATAAATTGCTGGTTACGCAAAAAGTAGAAGAAAATGTAAACCTAAACTTATCCATTTCAGGTCCTTGAAGAAATAAGGCCATACCTTGGAGGAACGGGTGGTGGAGGTCTTGAGCTAGTAGTAATTGAAGAGCCCATTGTGAAAATTCAAATTACAGGGCCAGCAGCAAGCGTCATGACTGTTCGTGTCGCAGTTACACAAAAGCTGCGGGAGAAAATCCCTGCCATAGCAGCAGTTCAGCTTCTTTAACGTCCAACGCTTATTGTGAAATTATCTCTGGCGCGGCCGTAATAGTGGATACTGAAATCTTGTACAGATCATTTTGCATATTTGGTTCCATGGTTATTGCTTCAAAGTAGTATAAATTATTTTCATAATCCTGAAGCTCAAAGCTAAGAGCCTAAGAGGAAGATTCTTATTGTGGAAGTAGTCTAGATTGTATTGAGCCTGACAAAGGGGCTGATGGCCATTGCATCAATTATGTAATTTTTAGCCTGGCTATTGTTTTAAATTCCTATAATCAAGAATGATGCGTTTAGACAAAGTTGGCTTGCTCTTTTGGTATGCCATGATCACAATTCATCGAGTACCACTTCTACTCTCAGTCAGGATTATCGTCTGCAATTTCTTGAAGGTTGTCTTTCTTATTATACAAGTCTATAAAATAGTGGAGGCTGGACGTGGAATACTCTAGTAAAAACCCAACCTTATTTGGGTTACTTCTTTATAACTTTAGTGAACCAAGCCACAGATTCCCGATCTCATAATATAAATGCACAATGCACTCACAATACAGCCAAACCATTAAAAAAAATTCTACAAACCTGCGTTTATAACTGAGTGATAATGGCTGTGAAGAGCTAAAAATATCTAAGTAATGAATGTATGATCTCGAAAATATAATTATTAAACTTGTAAGTAAATTATATACTCATGAAAGTTGCCCATATTGACCCCCATAAAAAAATTGCCCATATTATTATTATACACTCTATGAAACTTTCAATTGAATGTTATTCTATACTCTTATGAAAATATCTATTACAGTGGGGCTTGCTTGCCCCAAGTTATAATTCGGTGTGGCTTTCTCTTCTGAATGTGTGGTCTCTCACACTGTTGTCGCTGAATGAAAAATGCAGGAGCCCAGAAGGGTCTATGCTGCTTCTTGCTTCAGCTCTATAACTAGGACTTCGTTAGTGTAGTTTTTCTGATCATTTGCAATTCCTCACCTGTTTCTTAACAAGCACTCCGTCGGCAATCCATAGTCCTTTGTCATATGACTAAGTTGACGTCTCCAAGGATCATTGTGTAACTTGTAGTGTAGAACCTAGGTCAACAAAATAAATAAATAAAAAGTCAGCTGGGTCTATTTGTAAGACATTCTTCTACAATCAGTCATATTCTACCACGCCAGTTCTGTATACCTGATGAAAAAAAATTAAACATAATCCATATATATAGAGTAAGGAAAGCAAAAAAATACCTATACAGTGAGGAAAGCCTCAATGTTCTTTTCAGAATGGCCTAGGTTTGTTACAGCGTCTAGTTTTTGGATAAGAGAAATTGAAATAGAAGCTACCAATAACTTAAGAGCTCATACGTGCACACTGTTTAAAAAATGACAAATAGTCAAAAGCATACAATTTAAGTCCTTTAGGATAGAATCCTAGGATCTTCAACGTCTTCCCTACCCTCACCCCTTCTCAATTTTTGGAGTACTACCATTTTTATAGTAGGCATTGTTAGAGAAGTAGTGGGATACATAAATGAATTTAAGTCTGTAGATATATTACAGTAAAGTATTTGATTCAGCATAGAAATTTTACCTGAATCATTTCTAATAAGTTTCAACATGTAAAATATTAATAGTTGAAATATGTCCCGCTGTTTCTTTTATTATTGGGAAACATACAAATTTTCACATTTACAAAGCAAAATTTGGCACAGAATTTTTTTAGAACAAAGTCTAAATCTCTCAAAACTTCTGCGTATAAGTGCATTTATCAGCATAGTTGTCAACTGCCGGAGCAACTAGGTTATTCAAGGTGTTCAGATTTTTCATTTTTCTAGGTTATTCAAGGTGTTCAGATTTTTTTATTTTTTGTGTGGGGAAGGGGTGTTGGAAGTAAGCTGATACTAAATAAGGACAAAGCATTGCCTCGGCAACCAACACAATGCTAGATGCCTATGCGCCAGCAGAGCGCCTAGGCACTGCCATGACAGCTATGTTTATCAGCTAAGCCCAGTCAGATGAAAGAAGCAAAAGGTCCACTATTTTGTCCGTGCCAGAGATTCATAATGGCTAGGTGTACTGCTGCATACAAAATATCATTCTAATGTAGAATGGAACACCTGAATGGGCTCCAAAGGAGAATTAAGACTTTCAATCTCTCTCTATCCATAAGCAGCAAGAATCAACGATCAAGACTTCCAACCCTTGTCTATTCATAAGCAGCAGGAATCTGGGTCTAAAATTGGACCAGGTTCAGGGAATTTCAAGTCAGCCATCTCATGGGAGTCTAATAGCTCAGTTAATTGCTTTCTCTTGTTCCTACTTCAAGGACTCAGTTTTAAGTCTAATTTTTATTTCAGTTAAAGTTGTAATAACCCATTAGCTAAGGAAGTCCTCTACTCTTTCGTTCAGAGTAGGACTTTGTTTTTACTAGGTATAATACATTGCAAGGCTCATTGGCCATTCATGAACAGAAGATTCAATGACTGAGTTGCCTCTGGCTAGAGAGTCTGAGAAACAGTATGGGTGTGATACACAAAGCCTGAGATAGATTCCTATTCCCTGCCTTCTTCATCTCTCTGTCTTCCACATCTTTCACCAATCAGGGATTTCACTATTTGGTGTTCTGTTCCTAGTGGACTCGACCTCTCTATTTTTTTAGTGCTATTCATTGGGTTAATGTGCTGATTTGATCCCAGCAGCATTTGATTGATATAAGAACTTGCAGTAGCTCTTTCTTCACAGCTGTCTTCAGATGTGAGTCGGTCCCCATCTGGGAAAGATCTCTCTATCAACTTAGGCAAGGATTTGGGACATCAAAAAGGCATCCAAAGGGGCAACTCGACCTAGGTATTAGCCTGATCTGATCTGCATATTTTGGTTTCATATTTGATGTTGATCTAATTACTTTATTTCTAGCCATCAGATTTGAATATAATATGGGGGTTTGCTTGTTCCTATCTAGGTTAACATTGAATCCAAGTTTTTGCTCAATCCAACTCCTAACTCTGACTTAGTTTCAGATTTGCCTCTTTGCTGGAATTTTGTTCAGTTTTGAATTCTTTCAATAACTCTCAATCTGGCAATTGAATCTCTCCCATATTTTGAAGGATACCGATTTCAAATTGTTTGAGGTTGAATCCTAAAGTTTGACCTTCATCTGAGAATGTCTTGACTACATAAGTCTCTAATCTATATTTGATTGTGATAAACCCCACCAAAGTATATGAGGTTGATTCTCCATCTCAGCATGTGTATGGAACATTTCAATTGATTTTTACTTTAAAATGTTATACATTCTTTGTTTCATTAGCTTAGAAACTACAGTATTCTAGCTTACCATGACCCATTCAAAGCATATGAGGTGTTTTCTGGTATTTACGGCCACTGATCCTATGAAGCTTTATGTCAAGTTATTCACTATGTTTATAGGAAAGGCAGACAAATAGCAGCAGTAAGGAAGCTACCTGTATGAGTGTGGCAAAGACATCATCTTCGACCAGTCTCAAGAACTCAAGAGCCCATTCATCCACACGCCCAGAAGTACTTTTTTGACGTTCAGCTTCAAGTAAAACTGAATCACGATACAAGAACCTCTGCCAGATTCTTTGAACATTTGCCAACATGAATTTTATTTCATCTTCATTGAATCCCTACAGTAAAGTTAAGAAGAAAGAAAACGAGAACATGAAGCTATAAGATTAATTACTCATTCTCCCAGATAAAAATTTTATGATCCAACTTTAGTAACTAACAAAGAAAAAATTACCCTCAGAATCTTTATCAAGTTTGGAATATCATCTTCGTGGATTCGCACTGCAAAGCTATCATAATTGAGCACATTCTCATATGGCACATAGATCCCGTCCTGAAATGAATCAAGAAAACTGCCAATTGGTTTTAGGGGAAATAATAGGCAGCCCCAAGGTGGAAACTAGAGACGTTCTCTCAGCTTGAAGACTACGCCCAGCATGGACATGAGGGATCTATATTAGATAAACTCAATTGTTATCCTAACTCCAGAATAATAACCATCTAACAAGAACGTGCACCATACGATACTGTTTACACCTCAATTGTCAATGCTTGGAAATAAAAAATCGGACTAAATCAATACCTGAATAACCACAGGGATGCAACCATTTAAGACACTATCTTCCATTCGACCACTCCAACCATCTCCAGGTAGCACCCCACAGAAAACAGAGCTTGCCAAATCCATATAATAATTCATAGCCCGTACTGGGGTTAAAATAACATCTTTTGCATGTTGTTTACCTAGTATTCCATGTTTGTTTGGGGTTGATCCAAATTCTTCTGCCAATTTTTGCCTGATACCCATGCTATACCTGAAGAAATGACAGCAAACTAATGTACTAGGAATGTAAAGACAAATCCAAATCCACAAGGAGAACATCTTTTTCAACATACGTATCTTCTGGCCTGCCATTAGCATAAGCTGGACCAAGATTTCCATTGAAGTAGAATAGTGTCTTACGTTCCTCACGGGGCCTGCAAGCATAAAGCTCAATCAATTTTCATTTTTGCTTGGCCAACTCCCAATTGGTGGATCCTATGCCCTTTAATTAGTAATTCAAGGAAAGTAGAAAGAAAGCCAAATCGAAGTCCAATGAGATATGCACCTTGACCACAGTTTTAATCTAATGGAACTTGAATCTGGCCGTTTCCATGCAGGAAGCACAAGATCCTTCTCAGGATCAAAGCACGGATGATTGCCTCTCTTATCCAAAGGAATTTGGTCCCAGTTGTCAGCCCAATATGCTGTTGTTGAGTGGTTATGCTTTAAATTTGTGTTTCCCCAGTGTACCAACATCATGCTGTTCCAAATCTCTTTAGGAGCATAGCAAGCACCTTCGTCCCATGAAAAAGACTGGCTTTTTGACATAGATGCAACACCATTAGAAACACCCGAAGGTAAAGATAAGACATATCACAGAATTCCTTAATAAGAAAAAAAACTGTCAACCAATAAAGCTCAGTCTACATCATACCCAGATATGGTCTCTTCCTGCCGAGCGATTCCAGTAAGGATAATTGTCAACTATGTGATGATATGCCTTCTTATAGAAATCAAGGGTTAGATAGCTCCTCAAACCCATGTGCTCCTGAAATTTGAAAAGGGGAGGGGGATAGAGATTATAATCTGGTATAAGAACCCAGTCACTTGAATGTGATGTTAAAGATGGAGTAAGAGCCAATGCAGAGCTGTTCTAGTGGTGAAACCAACACCTCTTAGTGAAGAGGTTGTAGGTTCAACTCTTGCTAAGGCATATTAATATTCCCATCCCCCGGCTTAATAAGCCCCTTTGTACCAAAAAAAAAAAAAAAAAAAAAAGATGGAGTAAGAATGACATTCTACTGTTGCTTGGTCAGCAAGATATTGCAAGATATTCATGGATCTTATGTTGGTCAACAGTCTAGTGGTTATTTTAGGAAAGATATATGTGGGACAGATTTGATTTTACTTGTTAGATTTGGCACTGATTTATTTCCAGATTTCCTGTCTAATAAGTCTAGGAGACTTAGATTTAGATTTGCTTTGAAGTGAGCTGTAGAAGTTACTATCTTTCAGTCTTTATATTATATTTTTTGGAAAGTGGACAGAATATTCTATCCAGATCCATGTAATATTTTTATTTAGCCATCTTGACAGAGGGAGAGATACGAAAACTCTCATTCGTCCATCTCATCTTCTCTTCATCTTTTCTCTTCTCCCCTCTTCTTATTCTTGTTTCTTCTTCTTCTCTGTACTTACCCTAATCACAGATTCTAGAATTGTAACATATGATACATCAAGTAGTTCACGACTACTGGGGAAAAACACTCTAGGCTGCCTTCTCAATTAGTCAGAGTATTGACTTCATAAAAAAGCTAATTTTTATGATCCAAGGTTCAAGGATTCAAAGAACCATTTAAGGAGGTAGTTTACGAGGTACTAAGCAATCATATGAATGTACCAAGTACATGCAAAAATAGAACTATACCCGCATACTAAAGTGGGGTGCATCATCAGCACGAGTTATAATGCATGAATCCAGAACAGGAACAAAGAAATAGTCTGCTTCTTCCCCGTTTAATGTTCGATAAGGGCTAGCCAGGATGCTTTCATAGATCGCAATCTGCAAGAGAGGAGTGTCAACGGATGCTGCAATAACTTCAATATTTGTGTGCTGGTGGCATCAGGAAGTCAAGTTACACCTGTGCTCCATATAACTGATCTGTCCAAAATGTTGCATTCTGACTGTCATATATCCGATTTACACATTCAAACTTGAAATGTCGACCCTGCAACACCAACAAATAAAAAGATGAGTGAAAGGTTGAGGTGTGCTTTGTATGGGTAACAGTTGCAAGTGACCATTACAACCTCCAAAAGAATACTGTTGAATTCCGGTGGCAAATCATAGACATATATAAGGGGCCTTTTCTTTTTAACCACAGCTTTAATGTTGGCAGGTCTGATGCTAACTTGTGCATTATCAGGGACATCAACTGTGGCTGGCCGAAGCCATCGAGGCCACTCTCGTACAAATGATGAAACAGACGGAATACTGCAGTCTGTTCCGTACCAACCACTGTCGCACTAAAGATGAAAACTGCATGCAGTTAGTCATATCAGGAAAAGAGAAAGGAAAAATAAAAAACCATGACTTTTCAGATTAGAATATATATTCAACATTGCACGCTTCACAATTCTCATACCTGGCAAAATCCACCACGGCAATGTCCATGACCAGAGCATTGGTTGAGACATGTGGACTGCACAGGAACTTCACAGAAACGGCCCCAGAGGCCATCATATTTGCAATCACATTCCTCCTTGAACTTAACCCTGGATGCATATGCTTCCTCCGGGTCAACATTACACCATCCAGCTTTGCTACTGTTCATTGTGAAAATATCTAGATCATGCTGTGACCAATTGGCCATTTTTGGAGCACCAGGTGATGGAGATCTGTAAGAGAAGTATCATCATCAAATTAATTTTAACAGGAATTACACAGATACCATAATTGAAGCTAATACTAAAGTTCAATGTCCATTACGTCAGTTCAAATCCACATGCCTCTGCAACAGGCCGGTTTGGATACTTTGTGCCTTGTCCACAGAAACACATTGCTTTTGTTGTATCACAATAAGAGGCACAGATTGACACAACCCATGGCCCATATGGTAGCTGGGGTGTTTTTGGATAATTGCACTTCAACTGCAGTCTTTCGGAGCAACTTTCCCCTGCACGGATAGAAGATATTGTGGATTCCAAATGATTAATAAGTAAACATAAATGCCATCAGAAGAAAATGAGACATATACAATTACATGTTTTGTTCAGTTTGTTCAAAATTAGCAAAATAAAAGCAGTTTGTTTCTAAAGTTTATGTTTTCCATAAAACTGATAGTGCGTTTCAAGTTGCTATCACTCTATTTTCTGAAAAAACATTTCAGCATTCTAATGAAGACAAGACTAGCCTAACAAACTGAACAAGGCTGAGGATATATCATTTTTCTATTGTCAATCGGACCCCAGAGGCTGAAGCAAGAATCTTAAGAAATCACTTTAATTAGTGAGCTTCCAGCTATCACAAGAATGCTTGGAAGCTAGTTAATACAAAATTCATAGGTGCACCCAATTTTTGCTCTGGGTAGAGGGTAAACAATGAGGTCATGCTCTGAAAGGTTGAATAGCCATAGGCAAAAAGCCTACAAAAAATTAATTTAGAATAAAGAAGGAAAATGTTATACTGACCAGAATATCCATGAAAGCACCTGCATTGTCCCAATTCCCAATTACAAACACCTTGACCACTACAGTCATTCTTGCAGCCATGGCCACCTATTTCCTGTCACCAGAAATAAGAATTATACCAGTCAATATTTAATTGCTACAAAAACCAATAACATTTTGAAAAATCTAGATCTCATGTAAGGAATTTAACAATAGGTTTTGAGCCTTGAGTTTGTCTTGGCTTTTTGGCTTTGACCTTTAGTGCCTAGTTCCCTTTTCTTTGTAGGGCCTTGTTGGCTTCAGTAGGGCACTGCCCTTTGCTTTCTTGTTGTTCTCTTTTCCCCCCCACCCCCCTTTTGGTTAATGAATTCTTTATTCATCCAAAAAAATAATTTTACAATAAAATCAACAGAAACATTATAGAATTAACCAAAAAAATTTAATTATTCAAATTCTAATATTCAAGAACAATTTATCTAAGAAGGAGAATATCAATAAAGATAAAACCGAAAATTTTCCTACCAGAAAAAGGAAAGAAAAAAGAGGCTAAAAAGTTAAGGTAATCCAAGTTTTTTTTTTCCCTTAGACATTATGTAGTAATAACTACATCAATATTCAAGCTGCCAATTGAAGAAAAGTAACGACTCAGTCGATAAAAATAAGAAACACTTCTAAGGATATTTCCATTTCATACCTCAACAACACTGACTGGTATAGTAATTGAATCACAACCAGAAAGCCACCGGCCAATCTTTTCTTGCCATGGGGCACCGTGATAGTCCACCGCTTTATGTGCATCTGCTGGGAACTGACGTTCTAAATCAAGAGTTGGCCCGAAGTTCCTCACACGATCCTTCCCTCTCTCACTCGATCTATCAATTGGAGAACAAGTACTCTGAACTTCTTGATTGTTGGTGTAATAGAGAGAAGAAGGCACCAGAGGAGCCAAGAACAAATGAACCACTGAAGCCAACACCACAAGTGAAGTAATTATTGCTACCAAAGACCATGAACATCTCGATGTTTGAAGAAAACCCATCATCTTGAAAAACTTCTCTCTCAAAGACCACCTCAATCAACTCTATGAATTAAAATGAGTACTCCTTGCTCAACAATGCCTGACAAAAACAAGGGAGTTTTTTTTTTTGGTATGACAAAAAGAAGGGAGTTAATGCATAGATACATAGAGGTTTCCATACATTAAAAAGAAAGAATTGTAACTAGAAAGATTCACATAAATCTGATGAAGTAAACTCCAATTCCAGTCTTCTGCCTACCCCCAGTGAATATTAACCAGAGAGGTTTCCATATATGTAAGGAGTAACATACTAATTTCAGTCTTCTGCCTACCACACCCAACACCCCCCTCCCCCGAAAAAAAATTATACTAATAGTAATAATAATAATAACGAGAAAAACAACACACATAAACTAGCTCATATGCATTTTTATCCAATCACACACTGTAAAGGATAAGCCTCTGAATTCAACACCAATAGTTCTCCTCCTTGCAAGGCTAGGAACTGTTACTTTTGGTTAATCTAAACTCAGGGATTTAATTAAATGGGTACCATTTGAGATTTTTTTTTATTAGTACACATAACAACCAGAACCAATTAAAGTGAAGCAAATTATGCAAGCAACAGTGAGAAAAAAGAAGACCTAAGTAAAGATGTAAAACACACAGCTAACGATCGCAGAGTTCAAAGAAAGACAAAATAACGGAAATCCAAATCTGGACCCAATCAGAACTACAAGACTAGATGAATCATTAACGAAATTCAGCTAAAGTGCAAATAATGCTAACCTTAATGTAACTCGCAGTCAGAGAATTCGACGAACTGAAACCTGTAACATGGTTCAACGCATTAGCAACGAAGGAAAACAAAGATAATCGATTTCAATCAAAATTTATTCATTGAAAATATACCCATCAATAAAAGTTGCCTTCACGTCTCGACCAAAACCTCACCTCAGAATTGAACTAAATCATGATTCAGGAGAGCCAGAGCAACCGAGGGAAAGGTTAAGAAATGGAATTCAGGTAAGAGAAGTACAGGTCAATATTGAAGAGAGCCGCCAAAGCAACTAGCTGTGCTTCTGGAAAACTAGTTGTTTTTTTATTGGTAATAACTAATAATAGAGCTCTAAACAATGAAGATGCGAAAAAAGTCATGGAATCAATAAACGTGCACATGTATGATAATAATTAATTAACGACAAGTGAAAATGGAAAAGCGTGAAATAACATCTAACTGATGTTCTTTTTTATTTTTCCATAAATAACTATGGAAAAATAAAGCAGTCAATTTTAGTTATTTCATTATTTTCCTGGACAAAACTACCCCTAAACCGTCGGAATGACGGAATCTTGAGTGTCAAAGACTTCTACTTTAAGTCTTTAACTCTCTCAAGAATCACACCTATTTTTTGTTGGTAGAAAAACAGACGCCTATTTAAAATCATATTGTAAATAATATTGTATCTAATTATTGACTTAAAAACCCCATTAAGTGGAGTTCAATTCATAAAAATTGACACTTTATAAGTAAGAAGTTAAGAGTTCCAACCTCCTCGATACCAGGTTTCTCCTTTACGTGCATATAAATTCCCACGAGGATATTTGAGATGCACATAATCTCGACTTAAAGATTATATTGTATCTCTAAGTAAAGCAATTCATTCATAATTCACAAAATATGTAATCTCTTGCTAGTCCTCTCACATTATATACAATTTCTTATCGTTAATCATCACACAATAAGTCGAGGTCTAATTTGTATCGAGGCCTAATTGTAGTGGGTACAAATTAGACCTTGACAACCTATACCACTGTAATCTCACACGAGATCAAAGTTGGCAATTTATGGTCTTGAATTAGGGCTAAACTTAGGCCTCAAACTAAGCATAACCCTACTTGGCTTAACAATGTCTCCTTGAAGTGATATGTATGTATGTCATGTGGCCTTTGAACACACTGCTACAAAGAGATGATTTTATTCAAATTGAAAGATCAAAGGAATGATTCGCACTAAATCTAGTTAACTAATTAAGTGCAGTATTCAATATTCTTGTAGAAATTGGAGAAGATTGGTAACACCATAATGTATTTAATAAAATAGACACCTACATGAGTAAAGTATATGTTGTTTATGATCCAAGAATGCTCCACACTGAGTTGACTTCAACATTCTCACCTTCCAAAAAGAAAAAAACTATTCCCACTCATGATTCATGAATAGCACTAACCTAATGGGGTAAGATTATTTTGAAATTGTTAGAATAAACAAAAATACCACTGGTATAGAAGAGGGAAGAAACCTAGAAAATCAAGCCCCCCCCCCCCCCCCCAAAAGGCTTGTTTGTCAGTGATTCAAACCAATCTTTCCATAAAACAACTATTTACAAAACACAATAATATTTTGAATCTCCCACTAAAATCAATTTATAATTCCAACCAGTTCTTCTATGATACCAATCAATAGTTGTTCTCTTCCCCAAATGGCATCTAGCTGATTGGCATATCTGAGTTTTATAAAACAATTTTTGAGCTACAGAGACGCAAATTGAGATCCTTAGTAATAATTAATTCTTGTATCTGTTATCACCTTTAATTTCTGAGAGATCTAAATGTGATTCTGATCTTCACTAGCTCTTCAATGTCTCATCAATTTTATATCCACAGTAACACAGGATCCAACTGGTTTTCAGATGTTGTTCACTAATCCTGTCTGCAGAATATTTCATCCCTTTCAAATTCCCCAACACTCCTTTGGCCGCTGATTCATTCCCATGTTACACTCCTAGAATATGCTATAAGCATGTTCAATAAGTACATATATAAACTGTTTCAGAGTAAGCATTAATTGGTTTCATTACTAGGAGGAAGGGAGAGAGAGAGAGAGAGAGATTGTCATCCATTTAGCAACTAATCAACCTTCAAATATTCATTCTTCAAGGATTTGGTGCAAATCAAAGAAGACCAAACCCTTTGAACGTTCATTGTTTGCTTACAGACGCACAACATTTTACCATTGCAAAACCTAGAAACCAGAAATCCTATTTCCACACCTTAAGCCCACAAATTTACATAATCTATCAAAGGCAAAAGAAACAGAGAGTCAACAATCACCCAAAACTAAGCCCTTTCACCACGGATCCTCCGAGCCAACTGAATATCCTTAGGCATAATAGTAACCCTCTTGGCATGAATGGCACAAAGATTAGTATCCTCAAAAAGACCCACAAGATACGCCTCAGCAGCTTCCTGTAGAGCAGAAACGGCACTACTCTGGAATCGGAGATCGGTTTTAAAGTCCTGAGCGATCTCACGCACAAGACGCTGGAAGGGCAGCTTTCTAATCAATAGTTCTGTGCTCTTCTGATACTTTCTGATTTCTCGAAGAGCCACTGTTCCAGGCCTGAATCGATGAGGTTTCTTCACACCCCCGGTTGCCGGAGCCGACTTGCGAGCTGCCTTGGTTGCAAGCTGCTTGCGAGGAGCCTTTCCTCCAGTTGATTTTCTTGCGGTTTGCTTTGTTCTTGCCATTTCTATCTCCAACGAAAACCAAAACAATTAGGGTTTGGAACCGAAAGATGCCGCAGACAGAGAGATCGAGGTGTTGATTTGAGATTTCGTGAAGAACCTAAGGCGGGAAGAGTTATATAGATTTTGAAATCCCAGTGAAGAGTTTCTGGCCGTTAGATTTGTAAGGATATGGACGGATAAGATTTTCTGCAACAAAGTGACGCGGATCGTTATCCGTGTACTCTATCTAAGTTTTTTGCCCCAGCTGTCTGTGAGCTTCATCTTTCTTTTAGGGCGGATCTGTTATTTTACCATGAGATTGTTTAATTTGAACTAATCTTCTAATAAAAACTAATTCTTAATCTTACTCATTACAATGATATGGTTTCACCCATACTAACGAAGAAAACAAACATCCACTAACCCTTAAATAATTATAAACATAATAGAAATTATTGTTCCAAACGAAACCAAAGAGACATTATTCAAATAGGAGATGGACATCAAGAAAGTCCTTAGAACCTCAATTGGGTCCCTAACTACTACCAGGACATGGGATGTTATCCAGCAGCTTATTTGTCTCTCAAAGTTTATGAATTCATTAATTCAGAGGCTGCTTGGATTCGAGAAAAGGTGCTTGCTTGGTGGCCTCCTGAAGTGGCAACAAAGATCCTCAATATACCCCTTCCACTATTCCCGACAGTAGATCTTCTCATCTGAAAGCTTAATTTAGTAGGTATGTTCACTGTTAGTTCTACTTGTCGACTAACATCTACTTCCCCTAACATCTCTACTCCATCACCCACTTTCAACTGACTCCATCTATGGCATCTCCCTCTCCCTCTTCGGATTCTCTTTTTCTTATGGAAGACTATCCATTGCAAATTACCTATAGCAGATATGTTGCTGTCGTGAGGTTGTCTAGTACCCTCTCAATGCATCATCACTTGTGGTCACCCCAATTCTTTTGCGCACCACCTCTTTACAACCTGTCATTTTACCATTCATTTATGGCACACCCTTCAACTTCATCTGGGGGACCCATCTCAACTTCAGGCCCTTGTCTCCCAGTCTACCCCATCATCCCCACACAGCCAATAAGACATCCACACCCTCATAGCACTATGGGCTCTTTGGGACTACTATAATCTTGTCACCTACTCACCTCAAATACCACGATCACAGGATGCCCTATAGCGATTACAACAAGCTATCACTAAATTCTCCCCTCCCTCCTCTCAAAAACCATTAAGAGAACCACCAATTCTCATATGATGGAAACCCCCGATGCGAGAACATATCAAACTCAATGTGAATGGATCATCTTTCTCTAGTTCATATAAATTAGGGATTGGAGGGTTAGCAAGAGACCATAACCATCAAATGGTCTTTGCTTTTGGACATGGCACGGGATGTCAAGATTCTCTCATTTCAAAAGCACAAACCATTCGGTGGGGCCTCTCTCTTGCACTTGATTCTCATCTCTCCCATGTCCATGTAGAAAGTGACAACCAAGGGCTAGCGCTTTCTATTCTCAATGCAACTATAAAATCTCCCACTTAATCAATGATATTATTAAGTTAGCTGAATCTCTCACTAAATGCACCTTCTCTCATGTGCCCTGAGAGGCAAACCTTGTCGTGGACGAGTTTGCCAAATCTGCAGCATTATCACAGGATTGGTTTGTGTACCAACATTCTCCACCCCCTTCTTATCTTGGATCCTGCTCCTTGATTCCCTTATGTGTAAGATTCCCGCGGTTTTCATTTGAATAAATAAAGTTATTTTTTCTTACAAAAAATGAGAGCTAACAATAAGATGTTTGGCTTCAAGCGTACGTGTGACCTCCAGTTGGATGATTATTACCCATAAATTCTTTTTTTCAACTATTATTATAATTGAAAAGCATAATCAAAAATTTTTCAATGACATCTTTTTAGTTTCCTCCAATATTTCATAATTGCAGCACAAATATGGGCTGAAGACGAAATAACAAAACCATGGATTGCAAGTGTAAAAATATAGAAGAATGTAATAAAAATTTTATGCCAACAATTTTCATGGCTTGAACAATTATTGGGGTATAGGGCTACAACAAGTCTGGTTTCTTCAATCTCATTTCCAACCTTATATGTTCTTAGCTAAGTTCATTCCTACCCTCGTCCTAATTAAAGAACAAAGATTATTGTCTCTGATCTTAAGCCCTATAAGGTCAAGCCAAGTCCATTCCAACTCTAATTATCCCTAATTGGGCTGGGTTGAGACAGATTGGTCCCTGCCCTAAATTGCCATGTCCCTAATTAACATTGTCCTTAACATTGTCCTATCTCCAATGGCCATATCATTGTTCATAATTGAGTATTGGTCATTTTCCTATCCCTTTATTAAATTTGAATCATATATAATCATATATATACTTGATAAAATGCATAATTTTGCCTATTATTAATTTTGACTCTACTAATCTATAAAAACATTAAAAAAAATAAATAAATTCTAAGTAACTATTATTATTTTTTCTTTAAATATTTAAGAGCCTTACACAGAAGATGATATACGTAAGATATTTGACATCAAAAGCCAACAAGGTGTTGAGATGATGGGCAATCGATCAAGAAGATCATTAAGTATGCCATGAGGAGATTTGTAGTTTGCGCCCCAGATGGTTGTGATTCCTCTATTGGTGGCAACAACTATAATTGATGTCATTTCATTATTTAGTGTATTGTTTATAAATGAAAAACACTCAATGTCAAGCACGTGAATATCATCAATAAACAGAACCTCGTCAGAGGATTTGATAAAATAAAGTTTATATTTCCAACTAAGCTTTATGTTTTCATTCGCAATTGTTTGATTAATTAAAATCCTTATCGAAAATATTATTAAAAAGTAAATAAATGGTATTTTAGTATTCTACAAAAAAAAAAAAAATGGTATTTTAGTGGACAAAAATAACTGTCTATCCTTATATTAGTTTTTTGAAATGCCATGAGGAGTCAAATGAAAAATATCAATAACTTTTCAACTAAAAATGACTTAGGTCAAACATAGGCCTCAAGGGTTTAAATAAAAATTATCTTAAGAATAATATAAAAAATAGGTTAATTGTCTAATAGGATCAAAATAACTCTGATCAAAATCTAGGCTTATATCAAGGTTAATATGAGGGCAAATATTAGGATGAGATCCATGATCAAAATTAGGGCTGAAATCAAGATCAAGATTAAGGACAAAATTAGAGTCAAGATCATGGCCAAAATCAGAGTCAGGGGTAGGGCAAAAAATCAGAGATGGGTTGGGCTGAGCCTAGCGGGCCAAATAGTAATCCCAGACCCTCTCTTAGCCTTAGTTCAGGGCTATAATATTTTGGCCCTGACCTACCCTCAAGCCGAAAACTTGAGCTTAGGCCCTATTCGGGCTCAGTGCATGTCAGGGTCAAACTTGCACCTCTATTGGGGTAGTTTAATTGTATTTCTGCCCCCACATTAAGTTGAACAGTTTTGTTTTGTAATGTTTTGACAATCTATTATATTGAACACTTTGACATACGATAACACATTCTCAAGGACTTCTAATCATGTCAAGATACAATAATACTACTGGGTAAATAATGAATTCAGTAAATTTATTGCATTTACATGCATTGAATGAGAATGATACAAGAAGGCACATTCAACATGAGGACAACCACCTTTATTGCTATAAACCGCTGTACTAATTTGGTCTAACCCCTTTGGAAGTTAAGTCAATATTGCTTCATAATATTTTCAATATTGCTTCATAATATTTTCATTATATGAGCAAAGTTGTTTTATTGACATTCTTGCTGAGGATTTTGCTCTTAATAAATTTTTAATTTTTGACTTAATTTTGATCAATAAATGATAAAGTTTGTTTTCTCACCACTAGTATTTTGTTTTCTCACCACTAGTATGCAGTACACATTGATTAAATAAATTATCAGTAATACAAACACCCACCCAAAAAAAAAAAAACTTAAAAAATGACAAAAAAAAGAGAGAGTGATAAATTGGAAATTACAACTAAATACCTAATGCTATTCCTTATCTAAGGTCAAAGTCAGGGTTTTTGAAATTATTTATTGACTCCTATACCTTATTTGGTTTTACTATTATTAGCAACAACTGTTTATTAATTGATGATGTTTCATTCTTTTATTTTTAAAACCATAAATAGTGGTTACTATTAATTTAAGTTAAATTATTTTTCTACATTTGATAAATAATAAGTAAAATGCTTATCTCTCATAATTTTCCCCCATATTAAAACTAACTAGGCTACACCATAACTATATATTTATTTTTTTTTTTGTACAAAATGGGGTCAAAGGTCCCTAAAATCATAACAAAACAAAATCAAAATAAAGCACGACTCTTTAGAAGATGCTCTATGAGGATGTCCTTTATTTATTGGAGGGGTTCATTGAAAGGACCAGGCCCTTTATTCCACTTAGTCCCTTCTTAGACAGTCAATCAACAACCATGTTACTCTAATGCCTTACCTTTCTAAATTTGACATGGTCTCGATAAGCATATAGGCTATGAATTTCAACAATTAATCTTCCAATCGATCATTGATTGTTAACTCATGGGTCTAGTAGTTTTATGGCCTTCAGTGAATCTAATTATATTTGGAGTGGCCATGTTCCCATATCCAACACCACCTTCACCTCTTATTTGATTACGAGCATTTCCGCCTCTACTACATAGCATAGAGATATCTTGATAGCAAATCCTCCTATGAGCAGGCCTATTTGATCTCGAATCACTATAGCCAATTGAGCGAAACACTCCTTCATATTGACAGTAGTATCCGTGTTACACTTAACCATCACCTTCTAGTACATGTTCACCTTAAAACTTCCAACCATTTACATGGTTCAAGAACAGGGTTTTGGCATGTTGTTCAAGCTTCCTTAATGACGCGATAAAAATATTATTCAATAATGAGCACACCATTCCTTGGTCTAGAAGAAATCTACATCATGGATATCTCGATTTTGCCATATCCACATAAAGTTCCTTTATAATTCAACCTAATTGAGTATATATCTCATTCTTTAATGAATTTCAGACATTTCATCTTTCTATTTGAATTAAAACTTTAATTTAACCAAGGGTCAAATGGCACGTGTACATCAAGTACCTAGCAACCACCTAACACTAGTTGAGGCGAGGGAGGCAATAACAATTCTATAAAATATAAAGTTAGGATATGTAATTAAGTCTCTCTAATATTATATTTTTTCACTGGATCCAACTTCACCCAAGCATCAGTATTATATTCCGCATAACACATTGTCTCAAAACATTTTCAAATAATAGTTTGTTATTAAAATACTTAAGAGTTAAGGCACATAATGGTCCATTTTAGTACACGAGTTTATATTTTATATCGTGAAGATGCTTTGAACAAAACTTTAATTTGAATGTTGAATATGAAAAATAAATAATGTTGACAGCTAACTAGCTAAGATCTATAGGGTTGGATGTCACTGTAGAAGTTCCTCCATCATGTAACGGATAACGCGTTTACCAAAAAAATGATAAAAATGCCATGAAAAACGCTTTCCATAGAGGAAATTTCCTTCTTTAAAGAAATAGAATAGTACAACCAACACACATGCCTTGCACCATTGGACAATAGAAGTTACTTTATATGGTAATATAGAATTCACAATCTTCCACAAATGAAGGATAAAAACAGTTTTAACAAATCTATTTATTTCAAAGAGGGATGGTCTTAATCACCTTTGACTCATGTGATAATTTACAGTTGGTTGAAATACTAAACTAAATACCAAGGCCAATTAGTCACACAAGTTGTTGGTACGAGAGAGTCATCAACATGATTAAGGAATTGGGTCAAAATATGGATCGGTATTTGACTAGTATCGTATGATACTTTAAACTTTGCTAAAAACTGGGGATTGTTAATAGAGCCCTATTTACTAAGGAATCAACTATACTATTTTGCTCTATTAGAATATAACAAAAATCACATGATTGAAAAGAGTTTGAAAGTTACACAACATTTTCAACACATCATTGTTTTCATCGTAACTTCTCTCTGATGTGATGTAAATAGACAATAACAACCTACTTATTTAATTTAACGCATATATTTGTTAGAAACTGCATATTGTAGTCCTACAAAACTTTCGTAACGGCTAATGAGTCATTGGTCTATATAAGATCATATGTTGTAAGAAATTGTGAACTTTATATTTTTTAAAATTCCAAAATCTATTTAAGTGACGGAAGAAAAAACAAATGATTTGAAAGTGACTGGTAGCCATATTTTTCTTAAGAACTATCACCATCTTATACTTTTATGGAAGAAAGAATATGCTATGAGGAATAAGAGTTCCTTGTATTACTTGAGTGCAATTTTAAATAAACGAAAGCATTCATTTGGAATTTGACAATAGAGAGTGGCATTATGATAAATTTTAAGAATAATTTTTATTGTTCCTTATACTATTACTTAAATACTAAAACAATCCTATTATTTGTGAAATTACCTGTTGCCCTTCACTCATAACGGTGTTAAGAGACCGCTATAGTTGCATGTTTAATATCTATTTTGCCATTCTAGAATTAAGAAAAAAAAAAACAATATTATCCTCATTTACAAGAACGAAAAAAAAAAAATATATGAAATACTAATTTCACACTTTTATTCTTATTATTTTAGATTCACACAAATATTATTTTTTTAATTAGTAATAAGAACTTTCTAATCTTTATAATGTCAAATTAGAAATTAAATAAATATAAATCGATTGAAAGTAAGAACTTTCTAAGATTTGATAATGTCAAATTATAAAGTAAAATATAAGGAATGATCATTTTTTTTTTTACTTTCCTTATATTTTGAAAACAAAATTTATTTATTTTTTTATTTTGATTAGATAATAAGATTGTTTAATTATGATTAATTTTTTCTTAATTACTAAGAGTAGTAATATAATTAATATAAAGTATAAATAAATAAAATATTAGGGTCTTTTTTGAATTTTTGGATAAATCAAAGATACCACATAATCACTTAACTAATGGAAGTATGAAACTTCACAACAAGGGGTTCAGTAATTACAGGAAAAGTCTAATACTAGATTAGTAATTTCAAAAGTGTAGAAAATAAAGTAGTAATTATACAATAATACATGGGATAATAGTAATTATAAATTTATGATATACTTTTTAATATGAGATTTATCTAGATTAGTTTAATTTTTTATTTCCTAATAATTATGAGGTTCATCTGTATTAACTTAGGCACATCTTGAAAAATTCGAATCCAGATCATCACCCAATCAGGGATGCTCCTTGATGGTTTTACCACCACAAATTCGGTGGGACCTACAGGTAAAAAAAAAAAATCCCATCACCCAACCCATGGGTCCCCCTGTATTTATGATGGTAAAACTGTCGGAGAGCACAAAGTGCTACCGTGACAGGTAGCTGATCCGGACCGAAAAATTCATTTTTCCTTGAGCCAGAATTATATATATATATATATATATATTATATAAAACTATCTAAAAACTCTGTTGCCCGGAAACTATTTACCAAAAAGGTTGCATTTGAAAGTTTGGTATGAAGTCGGAGTCAATCTATACAAAGTACAGCTAATTTTGAGAGCGTGTTGACCCCACCATGGACACGGAATACCACCTCTTCCCGCCATTCGGCTCTTCCTCACCGACAATGAAATCTCAACTGAAACAAGCCAAAGCTTCATTTTTCAAGCCGTTTTTCTCATTAGATGCTAATCCAACGCTTCATCTACTCCATCTCTCCGCTTTAGAATATCCTTCGTGTAAAGGTAGTGCACACTGCTCTTACGGCTTACGCCGATTAATACTCCACGTCGACGCCTGGAGAAGCTGACTTTAGTCAGTCTGTGATGCGTACTGCGCACTCCGCGTAAATTAAACACAGGAATAGAAATAGAAATAGAAATTGAAATTGAAATAGACACACACTAGTAGCGTGTCCTTCCAAATTCCAAGCTCTCTTCTGACCATGAGTCCTGTCTGTCTCCAGCCTTTCTCTATATCCAAGCTCTCTTCTTTTTCGGTCGAGTAGTCCAAAAATCTCTCTTCCCTGCAGGTTCTCTCATGAGTGTCTGAAGCGTTAGTACTCGAACTAACCATAACTAAGGGCTTGTGGAGTTGCGGAGTTGCGGTCCCGCCGCCGTTCTATTTTGGTTTATCACTAAACTTCGTATCCACTGTGTTTCTTTCTGAATTTGAATATAATCGGAACTTGGAAGGTGAAATTTGGCAGTTGAGAAGGTGAATTAACAGACGAATTAGCGTACTATGGATCTACTGAAATGGGCAGAGGCAGTTTTGTGTCTTGAGTGAGAGTTATTAGGGTTACAGTAATGGCGCAGGAAGCAAGTCAGAGCTGGTACAGTGGGATATCATCTGATAACGTCAAGGGTTTGGTATTAGCAATGTCTTCCAGCGTCTTCATTGGTGCTAGCTTTATTATAAAGAAGAAGGGGTTGAAGAAAGCCGGGGCATCAGGAGTTAGGGCAGGTGAAACATCATCTAAACTTCTAAACTAAAGGGGAAAAGAAAAAAAAAACATAATTCATACTGAAGGCATCTTATATCTAGTTCTGAAAGTATGGGTTTGTGTTGTCGTTTACGTTTCTTTGGTAGTGGAAGGAATTTTCATGATGTGGGATGATATGGGCTCTCTCCCAATTGATGGGTTTCCTTAACGATTATCAGTGAGTTTATAATCTAGTATCATGTAGGTATCAGTAACCTGGTTTTGGTGCTGAATTTTGATCGTATTGGGGATTTTTTTTTGTAAAGTTAGCTTGCTGGGGGATCTACTGTTATTTTTGGCTCATTTGATGTGTCAATCAAGTCAAAGTGGGTATGAATTGCAAATATGTATGATCCAGAGAGAGGGCCCTCCTATCTGCTTTTTCATGATTTAAACCATCCGGTTTGTGATCCAATTCTGATTCCTGGGTTAGAAACTATTTAAGAGCATAATCAGATTATAGTCTAAGCTTAATTTCAGTACCTTATGGCCATGTTCTTTTGAGGTGCGGTGAAGTGCAATAATTTGGACTTGTACGTGTGGTTGACTGAAGGAATGGTAATATTTGTCTTTGGTTTGTTATGAAGCTGTTATCATCCTAGATCATGTTCCAATGAAGTGTGGTAATCATGTTAAATGGCCATACATTGGGTTGAGTTATATTCTTTCTTCAATTGCATGTAATGCAAAATGGGGTGGGTTTACTTTTGAGTTATGGTATCCGTGATATTATTTTTATTCGTTCCATGGGATCGGGAGCCACAAAAGAACATTGTTTCTTTATAGCCAGTTCACTGTGACATTTTAGAGATTTAGTGAAGTTACTAAATTAACTTCACTTTCATTTATGGTTGTTTAAGAGGGTTGATTTTAGTTTGACCTGTTTAGCAATGATGGATTTGGGCTTATATTTGCTTCCCCAGAGTATCTTAGCTTATGAGGTGTGACCAGCTGCTGCTTAAACATAACTCAATGTGTCACTAGTGATAGTGGAAATATGACTGTTATCAAGATGAATGCTTTGGCATCAAGTTCTTGTTGGTTTTATGTTTAGCCCTGTTTGAGCCAGATTTGAAGTGTTAGGACAGTGAAATTGCAATACCAAGGACAAAAAGGAAAAATGGAGAAAACAAAACCGGCTCACTTAGAGGAGTAGTTCATCGGTCTCCAAAACTCTTGTCTTGGTCTTTTAAATGTATAATCTGCTTTCTTTGATTCCTGAGAACCTGGTGCTTCTAAGAAGTTCCTTCTCAAATTCTTTGGCAGAGGGTGAATTTTCATTTCATGCAATTGCTATTGTATTAGTTGTCATGAGTTTGTCGGTGTGACAGTGTACAAAACATCTGTATTTATATGCACCATGATTGGTTACTTGCTCTTGTGCACATATCAACTTGTAAATATCCAAAATGACTTTTGTTGCTCTCCGAAGGATCATATTGGAAGTTAAAGCATTATTCTTTCCACAGGAGTCGGAGGCTATTCTTACTTATATGAACCGCTTTGGTGGCTGGGCATGATAACAAGTAAGTTTTCTTCATCATTTATCTTCAGCTATTAAAGATAAGGCTGTTTCTGTAATATATATCCTCATCTGGTTGACTTGGCATGCATATTTAATGTCATATGTTTGGTTTTTTCAGATTTAGAGAGGGCACTCTTAGATTATATGCCACTAAGACCTATCATTTCTAGTGTGGTTTGCATCAAAGTTGATGCCATCTAAATCGATTTGGTTAGTTATAGTATAAACGAGGTGCTAGAGTGACTGAATGAGTACATGAATAGAATAACAGAGCAACTGAAGCCAAAGTAAAAGTAGAAAGTTCTAAGAGTCTTTATTATGGTTCCATACAGAAACCAATGATGAAGAGTATGCTGCTAGTGGAAAGTGTATAGTGATTTCAGAATAAAAGAAAAAGTTCATTTAGTTAATCTTTTATGATAAGCTTGTTAGGATAATCCACCATTATATGTCATGCAGAGAATTGATTACGTAGACAATCAGTTATGCAGAAAGTTGCTTTTGGCAGACTGAGCATTAGATCAATTGTGCACACTATGTTAACCCATGTGTCAAGTTTCCAACTCAAATCTGATCAAATGCCCCCCATTATCCCTCTCTGAATTCCTCAGTCCTTCACTGATCCATTAATGTCCATGAACCCCTTGCAGTCGCTAGACTTTCGAATTTTTGATTTTCTAATTGGTGAACTCTGACAGGGCTGAAACCTGACATATAGGAAGGGAACCTTAGGGACTACCAGTTCAAATAATATGGGGTCTGTCTAGTCTGCCATGTGGTATATCTTGGGGCGATCCTGTAAACCTTATTAGAACAGGCCAAACTGCATAACTTTGCCCTTTCATATAAAGAGGAGAGAAGAATCAGAGGAAACTCACAAAAAGAGTATATACAAAAGAGTGAAACTGAAAAGACACTAAAATGGGAGTGCAGGGATTTTTATTGTTAGTACCTATATCCTTATATGTTCCATGCCCTAAGCTAGATTTCTCCATAACTGTCAAAGTTGAAATATCAGCCATTTTCCCCGCTTAAATCTTCACATTTTCATTTAAAAGAATGGATTTGACTGAATCTTTCCAATCTATAGATTACATTGTGGACAACATATTAAAAATAAATTAGAATGTCAACAGAGCTATCATATGCTGGATATCTTGGCCACATTAAGGCTTTTTATTACTTTTATATGACAGAAGATAAGATTCAAATGTTAGTAGGCTTCGAAAAACTTAATTCCGATGAGTAAGTAGTAACTTGTAATTGGTAACCAGAGTTCCTAATATGACTCATAAAAGGGGAAATTACAAATTGTTAATTCAAAATTTTAGGATACTATTTTTTCTTTTCTTTTCAATTTTCTATCAATTACTTACTCAGAGTACTTCGAAATGAAGTTGCTGCGGTGGTTTTCAATTTCAATATTTTTTTAGATGTTAAAACCAACTTTGAGGCTGAATTGGAAACTTTCATTCACGGATTACGTTGGGCAAGACATTTACAAATTACAAAGCTTTGGGTAGAAAGTGATTCAAAAAAACTGTGGTGACTTTAATACAACAGAAGAAATACCTTGGTATATCTTTCATATGTGGAGAGAGTTACAAGAATATTTGTTGACTATAGATTGGAAGATTCCATATTGCTATCGTGAAACTAATACAGTGGCAGATTTTTTGGCAAATTCGGCAGCTAGGACAGGAACTTCTGATATTAACATTCCTTGGTCAGCTTCAATCCTTAATGAACTTGATGTGGATGCCTCTAGACGTCCTAGATTTTGTTTTATGAGTTAGTGGTTTTCTAATATGAGTAGGAACCAGTGTGGAAGGGTGTATTGGGGGCAACAGTTGTTGCGGGTAAAGGAGGTTGGTTCTTTTTAAGGTATTAATTGATGTATTTTTAATATTTCTTCTTCGCTTAATATAATGATCCTTTTAGCGAAAAAACTTACTCAGAGTACTTGAACTCACAGTTTACTGAAAATGGTTTAAATAATAATTTAATCCCATTACTTCACAAATGAAAATAACTTAAAAGCAAACTTAACTAAATATTAGGCTGGCCTGGTTGTGACTTCGTCTTGTAGAAGTCGGTCACTTTGCTATTTATAATGCAACCTGCGGTCCCAAAACAATAGTTTTGGCTTGAGTCCCACATAAATAGTGCACGTCTCAAACTTTAAATATATTGGCAATTCAGAGACTATCAAGACATATCAGGCCCTTAAAATATTGGCAATTCTGAGAGTCTTGGGGGTTGGTTCACAACTGCCAAGTTGCATCATACTTAAGCTGTGTAATGGTGACTCTGTATATACATGGGCCTAAAGTAAGAATAAAATGGGATTAAATTATAAGAGGGCAATCAGGAAAACAAGTGGGAAAAATACAAAAATAAAGAGACAATGGGAGTTGGGGGGGGGGCAAGGTTGGAATAAATGAGCACAAGGTTACTGATGGAATGTAAGCAAACAAACCACCTTAATGAATTAGGGCATAGTGGAAATTTCTCAATGTATAAAAACTCAATGCCTTTTGTTGTTCATTTTTTTATGTAACCTTGCTACCACCTAGGTCCTTCACTTCGAATTTAGTCCCCAAAAAGGTCACTCCCAGTGATAAGTCATAACTATGTCATCCATTTCAACAATCGGAATAGTAAAAACAAGATAGGCTAATGACCAGGGTGACCCAAGGCAATTTCAATTGGCGAGCCAACCACGAGAACGAAAGCCCTTGGCTAGAGAAAAAAGGCGTCTGACCTATAGGAAATGTCACCCATGCATAAGTGAGGTACACAAGGGCCACTGGCAAGAGAGATTGAAGGCATGCCAGCCTGGAAGTGATTCGCTGTGAAACGGAACTTGCCCTCTTAGGTACTTCATTCAGAAATGAGGTACACAAGAGCCGCTGGCACATCGAAGCCAGCCTGGGAAGTGATCTGCCAAGTCAAGTTTTTCCAGCGGCCTAATGAGTAAGCAACCCCTTCCTGTCGAGTTTGCCAGGACTTTAACCGGAATAAGTACCTCTGGCCTGCCATGGCTATACTAACGACGCGGCTCCATACCTCTTCCAGTCCGTGTAGCTCACTGGACTTGATGCAACTTGAAATCCGGTTCAAGCCATGTTTGGATTGAATTCGCCAGCAGATTAATATACCATTCGAACGCCGTGTCCGAGAGTGAATTGGCGAAAGCCTCATCTTTAGTTTTTTTTCATTGGCCCCGGCTTCTCCACATTGAACAGTGAACCATCCGATGTGTTCAACCGTGGACTGGTTGGTTTCCCCTGAAAAATATGCTGGCTTGTCTGTTTTATAAATAGAGTATGATCAATATTGTTCTGTTTATACCACAATAGGTGCTGTTGCCTTATGAGCAGATTGAACCATGCGTTGATCTAACATACAAGGCTCTCTGCAAACAGCAGGCCTTTTGTTGTGTTTTAGAGGCAGAAAATTCAAGTGCGATTTCCATATACTTCTTCAATCTTCTGTTGATGAAATGCATTATTTACATTGAGTTGTTGGTGATCCCTTCCTTGGTCAGCAGCACATTAAATGATTGCCTTGATAGTGTTCTCTTGGTAACTATGGCTAACGTTCTTAGATAATCAATCACCTAAGTTTGGGTGAAGCGTGTAGCCACTGGCTATACCTTGTATCTTTCTACAGATCAGTAGTGTTCATCTTGGCAACTGTGGCAAACGTTCTTTGATAAATCACACAAGTTTGGGTAAAGCCTGATGTAGCCTCACTGGGATGAGGATCGAAAAATCAAAGATCAGAACTGTTTTGTTACATGCATTAGGTTGTGTATTTATAGCCTTTATTCGAAAGATTCCTACTAGGACTGAACCTCAAAAGAAAAAACTATGAGTAGTGCTATTTTAAATAGAACTCCTAACTAAAATAGGACTGCTACTTAACATAGACTGACTCGAATAACAAACCCGAAACAGAATTAGACTCCTAATAAAATTCTGAATGTAAATCGGAGGAATTGGATTGCCCAAAATGACGCTGTCGAACCATGCTGCTTGGCAGTGCCTTGGCTGCTGGTGCTGTGTCAAAGCCTCTAGTCCCTAGTCATGCTTGTACCTTTCTACAGATCCATCAGTCTTGTGTTTCAGAACAAAATCCTATGCAACCCATGGGATTCTTTCTTGGAGAAAGAGGAACTAAATCCCAAGTGTCATCTCATATGTTCATTCATAGCTTCTTTCCACCTCAAATATGGTAATGCCTCTTGCCATGGGATAGGAATAGCAAAACAGTGCAAACAGGAAACAGAAGAATGGGATGGAGAAAGGGAGCAATGTGAAACAAAGTTAGAAATAGGATGCTTAGTACATGTTCTTTGTGAACACCAACATCAATGGGTAAGTTGAGTAGGATAAAAAAGCCTTACTTGGAGGAGAACTTGGAACAAGTATGCCAATTGTGTGGGAGCAGTGTGGTGGTTCTTTTATGCCTTGTTCCCCAAGAAAAGGTCTTCAAGGTATTGGGTTGCTCCTCAGGCTCCCCCAAAAGTAAAGACTGTTCTTCCGTCCCATGAAATTAAGGGTGCTGTTGCTCTGTTTAGTTATAGTAACTTAAAAGTTCTATGTATGCGTCTTCAGCAAAAACATCCACCAATGCTTGATAAGAGGCACCTCTTTACTTACAGACTTCCCATGAAGAGGTTCTTGGTTAGATAATTTTTGGATAATTGAAATACTACGTACATGGTTACCACTCCTAAGGCAAATGGATGATGACACTTAAAACTCTCTTGGATGTCACGGTAAACCAAGAAACTGCACTGAAGTTCCTTGCAATCAAAGTTCCCACTAACATGAGGATTTCTGGCAAAACCTGCTCCTCCAAATACTTTGGGATGCACTACAAGTTTCTAGATGAATAGATATGAGAGAAGTTCAACAAATGTCTCACAGTTCAGTTAGTTTGTTTGCAGCAGTGGAAACATAGTAAAAAAAAATATGATAATAGTAATGGACATGAAGAAGGAATAAGGGAGTCAGGAATGGTTGTACCTGAGATGTAAAGGTGGAGGAGATGGAAGTAAGCACAAAGAAACAAGAGGAAGAAGTCAGACACAACTCACAACTCACAACTCACAACTCTGAAGTCTGAAGGTGACTCAACTCTAAAACTTCATTGTTGGATTACATGCATGTATAAGATTAAAAAAAAAATAAAATAAAATAAATTATAGTGATAGAACTCAATTAGGAAACTAATACTAAGCAGGGGTCCTACATGCCCACTTCCTTGATATAAAACAAAAGATTACAATATCATACCGTACCTACATTACTGACCTCAGATCCTCCTGGTTTGGATCTGATTTTCCTTGTTCTAGATTTTTGGTTTGGGTCATGCTAGTCTGTTCACCATATCGCTAGTGCAGCAGTTTGACGCTTCAGAATGTTGCTTTCCTTCATAGTTTTATCTTTGCATTGTTATGTCATTGAAACTGTCATTACATTGTTATGTCATTGAAACTGCATTGTTATCTTTGCATTGTTATGTCATTACTTTGGATGTTAACATTGGATATTGAGTACTTCAAAGCGGATTATGTTAATTTTCCTTTACATATTTCATGATCTCTATTGATATTAAGGTTACTAATTCTAGCTACCATGGCTACAGTGATTGTTGGGGAAATTGCTAACTTTGCAGCGTATGCATTTGCACCGGCAATCCTTGTTACTCCTCTTGGTGCACTCAGCATCATCATCAGGCATGTGGCAAAGACATGTAACAATGCATATATTCATCTAATTATGAGTGCTGATGATGTTCACATTATCTTGCAGTGCTGTACTTGCACATATTATCTTACGGGAGAAGCTACATATTTTTGGTATTCTTGGTTGTATTCTGTGTGTTGTGGGGTCAACGACTATTGTTTTACATGCTCCTCAAGAACGTGAAATTGAATCTGTGGCACAAGTATGGGATCTTGCTACTGAGCCAGGTATTTTCAATTTGTGACCTATAATTTCTCACGATTCTGATGATTTTTCAATGTAGATATGCAAAAAATAGGAATTTTGACTCTGATAGCAGTTTTGCATGTCTTCTGCAGGTTTTCTTTTTTATGCTGCTTTAGTATTGGCGGCAGTTTTTGTACTTATCGTCCATGTTATCCCACAGTATGGCCAAACACATATCCTGGTCTATATTGGGGTTTGTTCACTTGTGGGTTCTCTAACGGTATGCATCTGATGGTTGCATCCTTCAAAATTGTTTGTGTTTCCTGATCCTGGTGGATGTTACCAAGTCCTATTGAAAATGTGGTATGTTCCTGACAGGTCATGAGTGTTAAAGCATTAGGAATCGCTTTGAAGTTGACGTTCTCAGGAATGAATCAGCTGATATATCCTCAAACCTGGGTGTTTACCATTGTCGTAGCCACATGTGTGATTACTCAACTGAACTATTTGAACAAGGTAATGTTTTTTCATGCATATTTGTACTTTATGATGGTTCCTATGGCGACAATTAACATTTCTAGAATCTTGAGCACCATATGTCCCATGATTATGATTTTTCATTCAGAACTTTTGAGCACTGCACCTGTTTTGCCAAGGAGATCAGGTTGATCTTGTTAATAAGCTCATGCATGGAGTGCCATTTGAAGTTGGATAAATTGCTTCTTTGATCTCAAAATAATTTTTTTGGAGTCTTATTTTTTTCTTCAATAAAGTTGCAATTGATTCTAAATTGAGTTCATGAGGCATTATGGTTTGGAGGATATCATGTTCTCAGATTCAGAATTAATTTGGCTTAGGGGGTTCAAGAATAAGGATGTGAGATAGTTGATGCAGTGAAAAGGTGGTGTTTCCTGAAGTATGTGGATTAGAGTCAATATGTCCTCATTTTCACCTCCATCTTATTTCCTTAAAAATGTCAAACCTGGAGTCTTTTAAGTTATATTCACATACTGTTTCCTTTCTGAGTCCTTTATTATTTCTTATGTTCCATCTCTTTTGCCATTTTACTGTTATCACTGGTGCAAACAGTAAGCTCAATTCCGTCCTTGTTAGGTTATTTAACATTCTTGAGGTATTCTTAGGCTCTTTGTAATTCTAATTTTCAGTATCTTCACTAATATTTTCCAAATTGATACCCTGTGTATGCTAAGAGCTGTACGTGTAATATAATTGTTTCAACCTTTGTGGTAAATAAAATAGCAAAAGATGTTTAAGGGAGTTGATGAATTTGTCCATTTGATAGCTGAACGCTATTTTGTGGTGGAAAATGCCTGGCTTTTCTCCGTTCTACTAAGAAGTTGTATCTGGAAATTAAAATGTTTGTTTATGTTTTTAACGTGATAGTGAATTGTAATTGCGCATTTGTGCTCTAGGTTTCCTTGTTGCTCACTTTTGTTTGCACCTTAACTGTTGCAGTTGAGAAAACATTTTATATTTTTTCCTTGCATATTTTACTCTTTGTTATTGGTAAATATCTAGCATATCTGGAATCAGGATATTAAGAAATATATTTTTCTTGCATATCTTCAGCAGGAATTTGAAGCATCATGTTTCTGCTTCATTTTTATTTTTTGGAAGGGCGCTTGCTAGATGATGTTGAACAATACCACAAAATTAAAACAGTATATACCAGGAATATATGTTTCAATCAGGACTGGTCCATTAGTACAGCTAGTTTTTTTGCTTATAGGTTTGGTAACTAATCACATATCCACTGGAGGAAAAATCCTACAAACCTAGTTCCAGTAGCTAGTAATTAAACAAGCAAGAAATCTTAAATCCTGCTTATTACTGCTAACTTTCCTTTGATGTCTTTGATCTTGACATCCTAATCACATGTAATTCTGATGCCTCAATGCACGTGATACTTGACAATCTGTGCACACAAGACTTTGGTTTTCTATTTGGAATTTCTTTCATTAATTTCTTATTATTTGTGGTTAAAACAAATTCCAATTTTGTATATTGCAGGCACTCGATACTTTCAACACTGCAGTTGTATCACCCATCTATTATGTGATGTTTACATCATTAACTATTGTGGCCAGTGTGATAATGTTTAAGGTAACAATGGCTGCTTTGAAGTACATCAATATTTGTCTATTTTTGTATCTACTAAACTTTCCATATAATAACTGAGAAGGTTTAGATCATGCATGTCAAACAGTTAACATCTTTATTTTTGTTCAAACATAAGATAGCGTGGAATACTCTGGCCACTTCAATGGATCCATTGCAGCATAAAAATCTAGCCAAACTTTTAAGAGAGAACTTGTCAAACAGTTAATGGACAGAATAATAATTGCACAAGTAAATCAAAGAAAATAATCTGCACAAGGCTGAAGATCAGAATATGACCTCGGAAGACAAGAGAAGAAGATAGAGAACTGCAGAGAGGTATGGACGGTGTCTTTCACCTAAAACTTGACCAACATCTCATCAGTCCTCGTGCCAGCTCACGAAGGTAGCTCTTGCTCTTGTGTGAGCATGCTGCATCACACACACAAATGACAACCAGACCTATAGTTGGGCAATCCCTTGTTCCTTTTCGTAATCTTGCAACTATACAAGAAGATAGTAACTCTTCATGCAAAAGCAAGTTTAATAGAAAACAAGATAGTAGGCTTCTAGACTTGCTTCAAAACAGAAACTAACCGCTTATTCCTGTAAAGGCCTCAATTTCTTAATATTAAAGAATTAATCCATCACAGAGGAAAAATGCATTCCAAAAGGCCAACATGGTGCAGTGGACATTCAAAAAGCTAATAACCATAGGTTCAGTTTAACCCAACTAACTGAACGAGTTACAAAGCAGCAGGCCATCTTTTCTTCGTGCTGAAATTCTGACAGCAAGTATTGTTACTGGCCTTCATTTATGAACCCCATGAGTATGTCTGCAGTATGCTTAATAGCAATATGCCCGTCAATGGTTGGAGACATATTGGGAATTACCAATGAGTTCAACAAAGTATGATTTGGATGCTACTTTTTGGATAATTTTCCATCTTGGATTCTTGATTTTATTTTACTCATCCATTGATTCCTTTCAATTTGATGTTTTGAAGACCTTGTTCTGAAATTTGGTATTGAATATAACTTTGAATATGACAAAAAATTTACTGGCCCTTTCACCTATTCAGGATTGGGATCGGCAAAATGCAACTCAGATTGTCACAGAAATGTGTGGGTTTGTGACTATTCTATCTGGGACATTTCTACTTCACAAAACCAAGGACATGGCTGATGGTATGTGTTCTTCTTTTTTGCCTAGTTATGCTCATGGGGAAATGGTAACTGTAATTGGCCTCGAAACAAGTAGAGCTTAAATGCCTTTTTAACTTTTGTTTTCTTTTGCAACAACACATCTTCTCTTTAGCAACTTGTGATTTATAATCTGGTGTGCATAAGAGGTGAAAATCATCCCAGAAACGTGAATAGCAACTATAACTGGTGCTTTTTTGTCATCTGTGAATTCTCCAGCTTGAGTACTAGTGTTCTTTCCTTTCCTCTCTTGCTGGTTACCTTCTTTTATTTACTTGCGATCTAGACTCCAGTCTCTCTTTCACATTGAGGAAGATCAAAAGATGCTCCATTGCTGTCAAAGGCCACCACGGGGTGCTTTGGCTATCAATGGAGCATGAAACTGTTGCATAACTGTCTGCCCCTCAAAGATTAACAGAAGAGTGGAGGTGAAGGAAGCTAGGTAGTTGAAGTACAAACTTGAGGTTCTTCTTTGCATCTCAACCCACTTCTAGGGGTGTAAATGGACCGGATTCGGATCGGATAGTGGTAATACCATATCCGCATCCTATTATATTCGGACGGATTCGGATAATATCTTATCGGTTTTCAGACGGATTCAGATGAATTCGGATGATAATCGGATAGTTATTTTCTTAAGTAAATTCTTCTAAATGGGTATGAATACAAATTGAATACAAGTTTTCGACTACCTGTTTACATCTTTACCATTTTATTTGTGAGAGCTAAGTTTGAAATTTAAGAATTTAACAACTTTGGTAGCTATTTTAGTAAAAAATCTAGAAAAGTAGTCACATATCACATGTCAAAATTTTATAAAAATAAGAAAAGTAAATCTAAATAAGTAATTTAATCGGATAATTTTATCGAATAATTTTATCGAACGGATAATAATCGGTAAGAAGGGTATACCATATCCGCATCTTATTAGTAATCGAACAAATTCGGATACCCCTAAACGGACGCGGATGCGAATTTGGAAGCGGATTTCGGTTATCCATTTACACCCTTAGGCCGCTTCCTTGTCCCTCCTCCCCCATCTCTCTCTCTCTTCCTTATTTTAATGTTAGGGTGTTTGGTTTCCCCCCTTATTTGGTCACCATGGGAACTTTGGCTAGCTTATAAACTTATCCACTTTAGAGGTGGCTAGGGCTAAAATTTCGCCTATTCGTTTGTTATTAATTTGGACTTGATTTTATGCTCTATATAACAATACCGTTGTTGCATGCTCTTACAGGTCCCTCAACCTCCTTCCGCCTTTCTAAGCTTTCAGAAGTGGATGATTATGATCCTGAAGGCATCCCACTCAAGTCACCGGAATCCTAACGGTTGCCATATTGCTTAATTTGTTCTGCTATCTTTCATACTTTTTTCAGGGAGCGACTGAATGTCACCAATCTTTTGCTTCATCAAATATTTGATGCACAGCCAGCATATTTTATAGAGAAGAACAGGAGGATCTTTTGGATCAAAATGAAATGATAGCTTTTCCTAAAGGGCCGCATGCTCCAATTCCTTTCCTCAATGATGCTTGCAAGGGATTTCAGCAGATGTAAGTGATAAATAGTGTATTTTAGAATCAAAATTCAATGAAATCAGTGATATTTGCACATAGAATAGAGAGAGTTTGTTGGTGAACGTCCAATATATGTAGTGATTCATTTATTTTGTAGGATATGATACTCAAAATGGCATTATTGTTGATGAGATGCTAGCAGTACAGTTGATTCAGACTTTATTTGTTAAATTTATGGCAAGTCATTTTGCTAATGGCCAATGTGAATGAATTCCACTTGATATTATTGTCTATGTTTAGCACTTCAGCTAATTATGACATTTCACTGAGGCAGAAAACAACTCAGCTCCAACTTGGTAGGGTTGACAGAAACTATTTTATTTTTCCAGATTCTATAAATTTGATGGTGCTTATCTGTTTCACTAGATTCGTAATGTTAACCAGAGGTTCAAGATATGGTGAGGCTTAAAAGAGTTGTACCAGTACTACTCCACTTCCATTGAGTTGGTTTTGTAATGACTTAACAAGCCCCACTTACTGGGTTAGGGTTTTATGGGTTTTATTTTCATCCCTTGTTAGATATGTACATCACGAAAATAAAGATGTCCACAAAGACCCAGCTGGAACCTACCAACAAATTTAGAAAGACATTGTTTCTTGGATTGTACATTTTATCTTTCAATGACTGCAGGTGCAATGTTTGAAGGCACTCTTTTTTTATATTGTGTGGAAGAAATAGATGGAAACCAGAGAATGTGATTCACACAATTGCATCCTCCTTACAAAGATGGAGTAAGGATTGAATATGCGTTTTGCTTAGCTTGGTTTACAAACCAAAGTGAAGTCTTTTGAGCTGCAAGCCCTCCTCCGTCATTTTTCCGCATTTTGAATCTGTCTTGGTCTTCCACATGTTTACCAGAATCTCGTCGCACACGTATGTACACATGCCCATCAGTCACATCCAAATATATTTTTTTCTGTCTTCTCAATTTTGCCTTTCCTATTTTCTATCTCAGTTTACCTTTATAACTTGGGTGTGAACAAGGGGCAGTTCTTTCCAGTGTTTGGGCCCAAGGATATCTTAACACATGCTGGAAGGGAGATCTTGATTAAATCTGCAGCCCAACATTTAGCCAATTACTGTGGAATGGATTTTAAAATCATAAATTGCCGAAGTTGACTCACAACAAAATGAGGAAACAATTAGCCAATTTTTCCTGGGGAGGTGATGGTTGAATCCACGTCTGTTCATTGGCTATCTTGGAGCAAGTTAACACACAACAAAGTAGGAGGAGGAATTGGGTTGAGGGAACTAGAGCTTTAAAACCTCACTTTTCTCCCTAAGGCTGCCTGGAGGTTATACAGTAACCCAGATTGATTGTGAGTGGGCAAAGTTTCTGAAGGCAATTTATTTCCCTGAATGAGATGTTTTGGATGCTGCACAAGGACACTCACCTTGGTGGGGTTGGAGTAAGTGTATGGGAAGGACTGCAGGTGATTAAGCAAAGCTTAATCTGGAGAGTAGGTGATGGGAGGGATGTCTTAATCGATGGGAACTTGGGAATTAATGAAGGCAAGGTGCAACCAATGCATACTGTTTTCCCTCCAATCAACACAGTAGCAGACCTTGCAAATGAGAGTGTTGGATAGTGGAGAAGAGAATTAATCCAGAATGCATTCTTGTCTTGGAGGGTAATGCAATTTCATCTACCGGCATTTACTAGATAAGATGGCCTCATTTTTAGGGAGCAGCCAGAGATGGAAAATTCTTTGTGAAATTAGTCTACCTAATGCTTAAATAGGAAAAAGGGAGAAATTTGAAGCATCTCAAGCATCTTCATTGTCTGCAAGGACTGAACCTGCGACCTCTTCATTAAGAGGAGGTATGGGTCTTACTAGTCGACCAACCCTACATTGACAATTGTTCTTAATAAGTTGCAACAATTTCTTTGTGTTTTCAAATATTTGATAGAATGACCGAATATTTATTGGAGGAAATCAAAAGTAAGGTGAAAAGATCCACACAAAGACCAACTATTTGGTTACTTGTTTGGCCAAACCTTTTGGTCCTCCCTAACCTTAAAAGAAAAATTCAAACTTTTAACTAAATACTATAAGGAATTGGTCTTTCCCACATAAACATATCTATCTTTATCTTTAATCGAATCATATGTCACACATATCAAATAGAGTCTAATTTTATCACTTCCAAATCAAGTCAAGAAATGTAATTGGACAAATATATTCAGAGAATAAAATGTTCAATTTCTATAAACCCCAAGAAATTGGCTCAATTGACAAAGGTTAACACCACATGAATAAGAATTACAAGGAATTGACTCAGTTGATAAATACCACTCCCTCATAATAAGAATCAAGAGTTAAAATATCTTTAGGGCTTCACAACCACCATACCTATAGTCCAACCAGTATATTGTTAGGATTTTGAATCTCCTTAAATGCACATTTTAATGATTATCCGTAGACTTCATTTTCTAATGGTTGTTGGAATTTTAAATCCCCTAAATGCACATTTTCAAATGCAATTTTGATGATTATCCATACATACCACTTTGAGTCTGGATTTGCAGCCCGTCAGGTGGCACTCTGTGCTCCCTGATGGCGCTCCCCTGACGGGTTTTTCACCACAAAAACATGTGGGATCCACAAGGATTGGTGATGTTTTTATTTTTATTTTTATGTTTTATGATTTTTACCCTATGGGCCGCTCCCACATGTTTTTGTGGTGAAAAACCTGTCGGGGAGCACAGAGCGCTCCCTTAACCGGGTGCAGATCCGAACTCACTACCAATTTCTACATTTATTGCAGGAAGCTACATACCATTTACCGAGCCAATATGTTTACATCAATGTTTTTCTTTTTTGGGAAAAGTTTACAACGGTGTTTATGTAACAACCAATTTGAATCTCCCTAAATGCACAGCTAAGGAATTTAAACTTCCTTAAATGCACACTTTAATGATCATCCATACATTCTTTTGGCCAGTTGTTCGTACATAATTACTTTATATACATATATCATATTATCATTCTACTATTATAAAAGTATGAATTTAAGGGACACGGTTACATTTCGTTTCTTTCCAATACCCCTCTGTATTCAATCAACAAGACATTTGTACTTGTAACAAATGATGTCTATAATGGTCAATTAAAATTCTTGAAATTATTTAAATCAATTTAATTTTCAATTTCTTTTCTTTTCATTTTTCAAAGAAACCATTAACAACCGAAGGAATATAAAGAGTTTCTCCCGAAAACCAATAAATGTTAATTGAGGAAGAAGAAACTGCATTAAAAACGTTTAATCAAATTATGCATCTAAAAGATAAACTTATTCCAAATTCTAACCTTAGTTATTAAATACCTTGTGCATTTGCACGTGACATTTTTACTAGAGTCGACCACGTCATCAAATTTCTATTCAACGGTCCTAATTAAAAACTCAAGGGGTATTATATGCAAATACAATTTTTTCTCACATTTTAAGGTTTCATTGTTTGTAAATTTACAGACTCAAGCATTGTCATGTATCCAACTCTTAAATCCCACTTTTTCAAAACTTCTCCTCCATTGTCTTTTTCTTTTAATCTTAACATTTGATTGGATCCGGACGTTTGGAAATGTATAAAGGTATTGTAAAATGATAATAAGTCCTTAGTTTGTTTTCTTAGATATTTTAGGAGAGCTGGATATAAGATGTCAATTTTTTTTGATTGACAAATGACATAGGTCAAATTCAAGGGTCCAAATGAGAATGACCTTGATGGTCAAATTCAAGGTCCAAATGGATATGAGTCAATTCTTATTGAATCTAACTATACACAACTAATTAGGTACCTTGATGGTGAAATCCAACCCCCAATGGTAGTGGAGCCCTTGATCCAAGATATTCATTACCTAATGGATAACTTCATACATTGTATCACTGCCTTTATCCCAAGGAGGTCTAATGTAATTGCAGATCTCTTAGCCAGGAAGGCCCTTTTGGTTTCGGCCCGAAAGAATGGCCGACTTCCACATCGTGGTTGGTGGACCTTTGTTCCCCCAGTCCCTGCCGGCAATGAATAACTTTGTTGTTTACCAAAAAAAAATTAAAAATGAGAATGACCCTAAAATTATTGTTCTTCGCGCAATCTTATCTCTTACAGTTTATCATCCAATCTTGTCTCTCAACGTGGTGCACCCTATACCCAAAATTATTGTCTGTTCACTTATACGTGCACGTAAATTATTCTGTTCACTTGGATGGTGTGAGACATAGAGATCGGTTGAGGGATGTAATCGAGGTGGAAATCCAAATCCTCTCTATATCTATCGAAGCAATTTATTCCATTTTCAGATCTTGTCTTTGCACCCCACTTCATAGCAAAAACCCTAACCTGCATTTAACATTCATGATCTCAAATCTTCTCTATCAATGAAACACTGAACTAACGGATCAACCATACAGCCCCATCAACTCCTCGATCAAATAGCTATCTAGCTAGCTAGCTAGAACTTAGTCATGGTGATCGTAAAGGCTTCTTACACAGTAACCCCTTCTGTACCCACTCCTTCAGGGAAACACCCCTTAACGGAATCCGACCAAATTCAGCCCTCAACCCATGCACCTACCATCTACTTTTATCGATCAACCACCGCCGACGCTGGTGCAACTTCCACCGACATTCAAACTTTGAGAGATTCTCTAAGCAGAGTTCTGGTTCAATACTACTCATTAGCCGGCCGGCTTCATTCTGTCGGCGGCGGTCGCCTTGAACTCGACTGCAATGCTGCCGGAGCTGAGCTCTTTGAAGCTGAATCTGAAGATTCTGTAGATGATTTCGGCGATTTCAGGCCCACGTTGGAGATTGAAGAATTGATTCCACGAGTTGATTACAATATTCCTACAAACGAACGACCATTGCTTCTCGTGCAGCTCACGAGATTCCGTTGCGGCGGCATTAGCATCGGCATAGCCATCTCACATACCATTGTCGACGGCGAATCTGCAATTCAGTTCGTGAATGCATGGGCGAAGGTGGCACGAGGTGAGAAGCTTCAGACTACGGTTTTCCTTGGCCGGACGATTTTGCACCAAAGTGAACCAGTATCTGCCCCGCGGTTCGACCATGTAGAGTTTAAACCACCTCCGGTCCTCCTCGGCCGGTCTGATGCGAGTGAAGAAAGGCGAAAGGAAACCGCGGTGGTAATGCTGAAGCTGACGAAAGAGGAAATAGAGAAGCTTAAGCGCAATGCAAACGAGGGTCGAACCCAGAAAACCGGTCGAGCCTTTAGCCGATACGAAGCGGTTGCAGGTCATATTTGGAGGTGCACATGCAAAGCACGGAGTCATGAACGTGAGCAGCTAACGAAATTGCGAGTGGCCGTTGATTGCCGGAATCGGTTAAACCCGCCACTTCCACAGGGGTATTTCGGGAATGCGGTATTTGTGGCGACGCCAATGAGTTTATCGGGCGAGTTGGTGGAGGAGCCGCTGGGTTATGCGTCGGCGAAGATTAGAGAAGCGGTGGAGAGAATGACGGATGAGTACGTAAAATCTATCATTGATTTTTTGAAAAGTCAAAAAGATCTGACGCCGTTCCGTACATCTTTCCATACGGTGGAGTGTACACAGGGGTCTTTCTATGGAAATCCCAATCTAGCGGTCACGAGTTGGGTGGGTTTACCGATCTACGATGCAGATTTTGGTTGGGGGAAACCCTTATATATGGGCCCTGGATCGCTTGGGTCTGATGGGAAGTCCTTTCTTATTCCTGACCGAGAGGGAGATGGATCCTTCATCGTAGCCCTACGTCTTCAGGTGGCCCACTTGGATCATTTCAAGAAATTTTTTTATGAGGATATCTAACAATGTTTCCTCGGATTTGCTTCTTTTTATTTTGCTTAGGTTTTTTTCTTTTGGGGTATTTTAGAATAAAGAAGATTTCCAGATTAGGGTTTGTCGAGTGCGTACAGGGCGATTCAGAATAGTTATGTCTAGTGTGATTGTTGTTATCTTATTTCTTGACTAATCAATATTTCAGATAGATGAGACAATGCTTCTTCAGACAATGCTTCATCAATTAAGTATGAGTTTGTTGTTAATCTTTGAGATGATATGAGTTTGTTCATCTTTATTGCTCCCCCAAATAAGTATGAGTTTGTTAACCTTTATTTCTCTCCTTCCTTTAAATTTTGATTTGTTTCGCTATTTTTTTCAGTTTTTTTTTCTTCCTAAAATATCACTATTTGACTAGAAAATAATTTTTAAAGATAAAATAATAGATATCAATGTTATTCATAATTACAAACTAACTCCTCAATTCCTATTTATTCTCTCATCTCTCCTCTTTTTGTTCTTATTTATTATTTTCTCTTTCTACAATTGTGACTAAAAATTTTAAAAAAATATATTCTCCATAATTAGGTATTGAAAATGTCATTTCTAATTAGAAATTAACTCGTCAATTTCTATTTATTTTCTCATCTTTTCTTTCTATTTATTCACTTCCCTTTCTATAATCGTGAGTTAAGGAAATTTTGAAAAAAAAAATCTACTATACAATTAAGTATTCTTTTTCTTTTTTAATTAATTAATTAATTTTTCTCTTTTTTTTTTTCATTTTTTGTTATTTTATTTTAGAGTCTTTATTTATATATATATATTTTAATTTTTTCTACAATTGGATTTTATATTGTAATAAGATAACTAACAACCATTGGTATGCATAGATAACTAATGACCAATAAAATGTCATTATCAATAATTTATCTATTTTTTTAAATATGTGTGGGTCCCATGAGAATATGTGGGTTATGATAAAATAATTTAGAAGTGGGACCCACGTGAATTCTACATGAACCTACATAATATGTGTGGTGAAAAAGCATTGGTGCTTCACCAATGGGGATGTGATTCTGATTTTGCCCCTACGTAACACATGATCTGGACTCTCATTTTTCGGTCCCCAATATTGAATCCTGATTCTGCCCTAGGTATACGTAACACATGATCTGGACTCTCATTTTTCGGTCCCCAATATCGAATCCTAATTCTGCCCCTAGGTGTACGTAACACAACATCTCCTGGTTAATGCCAATGCAAGGTTGGTTGAGTGGTAAGATTCATACTTCTCAGTGGAGAGGTTGTGGTTTCGACCCTAGCGAACGGCATTTTTAGTATTAAAAAAAACAAGTTCAAAAAAAAAATAAACATCTTCTTGTGGAGCCTTAGTCGTTTCTTGTTTTATTGATCTTCTTCACTAAAAGACCTACTGGTCATGATTGCTCCATGTATACAGTTTGACTGTAGGTGAGATACATTTAGGTTTATTGACTTTTTCATATTATTTATGATCAAGGGGCTTTGGCTATGCCCAAATGAAACCTCCTAACACTTAGAAAAATTATTAGGAATTTTCTAAGTAAGCAGAGGCTTCGACTATGCCCGAATGGGACCTCCCAACACTTAGAAAAATTATCAGGAATTTTCTAAGTAAGCAGAGGCTTCGATTATGCCCGAATGGGACCTCCCAACACTTAGAAAAATTATTAGGAATCTTCTAAGTAGAGGCTTTGGTTATGTCCGAATGAGACCTCCCAACACTTAGAAAAATTCTTAAGAATTTCCTAAGTAAAGGCTTTGGCTGTGCCCGAATGAAACCTCTTAATACTTAGACAATTTCTTAGTTATTAAAGCCCAATCAAGGATCTACCGAAGCATGATATTGAAGATAGAAATTCGATACAAGCAAGTAGGAAACACTAAGTATGAATAGAAGTATTCTATTTGTTTTACCAAAGGCCAGAGGGGGCCAACCCTTACAAAAAGAAGAAAAGTACAAAAAGCAGAATCGGCAACAATAAGAAAAAAAAATAATATAACAGTTTTTCGGAGTAGGAGTTTCCTTGTCGGGGCTTGACTTTGTTTGAGAGCAGGGGTCTCTTTGTTATAGCTGGATGTTGTTCGGGAGTTGGAGGATCAGGGAGATCATTTTCTTGGACAATTTCAACCTCGGGAGAAAGTGGGGGAGAGTCGTTGAGGTAGCCTTCGATATTCAGGTCTGTAGCTAGAGGGTCCACCTTCTGGAGGGCCCATTCGGGAGGGGGCAATTGGAGATCCTCAAACACCTTCGGGTGGCATACCTCTTGATGAGGGCTGGTGTCAAAGGATGGATTCAACTTCAAGATTGATTTCCATACATCGTTCTGGCCGTCCCGATAAGCCATCGTGTTGAGAGGAACCAACAACTCATTGAAGGGCTTGCTATTTAGATATTTCCGAACACAAGCCTTTCTTGCATTCATGGATATGTTCTCGGGCTCCGAAGGCGCTGCCCAATCCTATAGAGCTTCCTTTTCCTTCACCAAGCCCTCGATCTTCGCCTTAGACTCCCTTATAATGACTTGAAGCTTCCTTACCTCTTGATCGAGGTCGTGAATCCTCCGGATGGCCACGTCCAGGTAGCTTTCCCAAGCTTTTGGCTCTCCTCCTTGAACCGAGAAATCTCAGCTCCTCTCACCTTTATCTCCTCCTCCTACCACCTCGATTGGACGTTGAGACGACCAACTCAAAGAACAACTTCCATCTGCCTGTGGACGCTGTTCGCAATTACCCTGCAAAACAGAGATAAGGATTAGAGGTCGAGATCGGGAATTAAAGAACCCTTGTAATAAACAACAGGAAGCAAAAGTGGAGAGCTTACTTGACCAAGGAGTAAGCAAAAACCCTAACCTTCGACATTCATGACCTCAAATCTTCTCTATAAATGAAACACTTAACTAACGGATCAACCATACAACCCCATCAACTCCTCGATCAAATAGCTAGCTATCACCAAATCGTCTATAAATGACGCGATACGGTGAACTGACGGCTCAACCATATATCTCGGTTCTTTTAGGGCCTATTTGGTTACTTGAGTCTAAAGATTTTAAAAATCTAGAGATTTTAAATCTATAGATTTCAAATCTATAGAGTCATAGTTCATACAATTAACTGTTTGGTTGTAGAATAAAATCTATGAATTCATCCTTAAAAACTATTTGATCAACGTAATTTTTATGAATGCGCAAATACTTAGGGTTTTTATAGAAGCAATGAAATTTATGGATTTCACCCCATCCCCATAAATCTACAGATTCACGTTTTTAGTGTAAAATGATGAATCTTTAGATTTTATGAATGCAGAGATTTTCACAACCAAACAAGTATAAATCTCAGATTCATGAATCCTGAGATTTGAAATCTCTGGATTCACTAGGGCCGGTTTGGTTACATGTTTCTGGAGATTTCAAATCGATGGAGTTATAATTTATAAAATTAGATGTTGGTTGTGGAATGAAATCTGTGGATTCATCCTAAAAAACTATTTGATCGACGTGATTTTTGTGAATGTGCAAATGTATAGCTTTTTTGAAATATCTGGATTTCACCCCTTACCCATAAATCTACAGATTCACGTTTTTAGTATAAAAATGTGAATCTCTAGATTTCATAAGTCTAGAGATTTTTACAACCAAACATGTATAATTCTCAGATTCATGAATCTAGAGATTTGAAATCTCTAGATTCATGTAACCAAACAGGCCCTTATGGCTAATTTTCATTTGGACTCTCTTAAGTTTGACACAATTCATTTTTAGTCAAAAGAGATCACATTTGCATCTGCCTCTTCTGTGGTATCTAAAAAGACATTTTATCACTATTATGATCAAAATGCCCTTAAACCTCCAATGCAGGGTTGATAGAGTGGTAAAAACTCATACTTCTTAATGAAGAGATTATGGTTCGACCCTTGTAGATGGTCTAGATTCGACTATGTCATCAAATTTCTATTCAACGGTCCAGAATAAAAACTCAAGGGGTATTATATGCAAATGCAATTTTTTTTTTCACATTTTAAGGTTTCATAGTTTGTAAATTTACAAACTCAAGCCCCTATTATGCACCCGACTTTTAAATTCCACTTTTTCAAAACTTCTCCTCCACTCTGTATTCTTCTTTTAATCTTAACATTTGACTGGATCCAAACGTTTGGAAAGGTATAAGGGTATTGTGATCATAAAATGATAATATTTCCTTAGTTTGTCTTCTTAGATATTTTAGGATAGCTAGATGCAAGATGTCAATTTTTTTTTAGATTGAAAATGACATTGGGTCAAACTTCAATGGTTCAAATGAAAATTACGCTAAAATTATTGTTCTTTGTGCAATCTTATCTCTGAGTTGACATTTTATCATCCAATCTTATCTCTCAACGTTCCTTAATTTATTTTTGAGTCCAAATCCTCTCCACCAAGGTGCACCCTACACCCAAAATTATTTACTTAGCTATTGTCTGTTCACTTAACAATAGCTAGGCCCAAGGGCCTTGTGAGACTTAGAGATCGGTTGAATGCTTGGAGGAAATCCAAATCCTCTCTATATACATCTAGCAATTTATTCCATTTTCAGGTCTTGTCTTAAAGAATATCACAATATCACAGTATACCGTGCACCATTTATCACAATATCATGGATAGAATATCGCACAATGTCACAATATCGCATATAAAGTGCAATATCCCGTATCATTTATTTTGGGATAAAATTACCTAAAAAGTGCAAGAAATAGCACAGAATCACCCAAAAAAATTTTGAATTGTGATACATAAAGATTGTTAGACATAAAGAAAGTGGAGGGTTGGAGATGGGTGGAGGAAATCCAAAACCTCTCAATATCTAGCAATTTATTCCATTTTCAGATCATTTAGTTGCAACCCACTTCATATAACTTAACAAAAACCCTAACCTTTAACATTCATGACCTCAAATCTTCTCTATAAATGAAACACTGAACTAACGGATCAACCATACAAACCCCATCAACTCCTCGATCAAATAGCTAGCTATCTAGCTAGAACTTAATTAGTCATGGTGATCGTGAAGGCTTCTCACACAGTTACCCCTTCTGAACCCACTCCTTCAGGAAAACTCCCCTTATCGGAATCCGACCAAATTCAGCACCCAACCCATGCACCTACCATCTACTTTTATCGACCAACCACCGCCGACGGTGGTGCAACTTCCGCCGATATTCAAACTTTGAGAGATTCTCTAAGCAGAGTTCTGGTTCAATACTACCCATTAGCCGGCCGGCTTCTTTCGGTGGGTGGCGGTCGTTTTGAACTCGATTGCAATGCTGCCGGAGCTGAGCTCTTTGAAGCTGAATCTGAAGCTTCTGTAGCTGATTTCGGCGATTTCAGGCCGTCGTCGGAGATCGAAGAATTGATTCCACGAGTTGAATACGATACTCCTATAAACGAACTACCATTGCTTCTCATGCAGCTCACGAGATTCCGTTGCGGCGGCATTAGCATCGGCATAGCCATCTCACATACCATCTTCGACGGCGAATCTGCAATGCAGTTCGTCAATGCATGGGCGAAGGCGGCACGAGGTGAGGAGTTTCAGACAACGGTTTTCCTTGGCCGGACGAGTTTGCACCCAAGCGAACCAGTATCTGCCCCGCGGTTCGACCATGTAGAGTTTAAACCACCTCCGGTCCTCCTCGGCCGGTCTGATGCGAGTGAGGAAAGGCGAAAGGAAACCGCGGTGGTAATGCTGAAGCTGACGAAAGAGGAAGTAGAGAAGCTTAAGCGCAAAGCAAACGAGGGTCGAACCCAGAAAACCGGTCGAGCCTTTAGCCGATTCGAAGCGGCTGCAGGTCACATTTGGAGGTGCACATGCAAAGCACGGAGTCATGAACGTGAGCAGCTAACGAAATTGCGAATCGCCGTTGATTGCCGGAATCGGCTAAACCCGCCACTTCCACAGGGGTATTTCGGGAATGCGGTATTTGTAACGACGCCAATGAGTTTAGCGGGCGAGTTGGTGGAGGAGCCGCTGGGTTATGCGTCGACGAAGATTAGAGAAGCGGTGGAGAAGATGACGGATGAGTACGTAAAATCCATCGTTGACTTTTTGAAAAGTCAAAAAGATGTGACGCCGTTCCGGTCATCTTTCCATACGGTGGGTTGTACACAGGGGGATTTCTATGGAAATCCCAATCTAGCGATCACGAGTTGGCTGGGTTTACCGATCTACGATATAGATTTTGGTTGGGGGAAGCCCATACATATGGGCCCTGGATCGCTTGGGTTTGATGGGAAGTCCTTTCTCATTCCTGATCGAGAGGGAGATGGATCTTTCATCGTAGCCCTACGTCTTCAGGTGGCCCACTTGGATAATTTCAAGAAATTTTTCTACGAGGATATCTAACAATGTTTCCTCGGATTCTCTTTGTCTTTGATATCACATTTGCCTTTCTAATTTTTTCCGTATTTAGAGTTAGAATAAAAAAGATTTCTATAATAGGGTTTGTCCCCAGGATAGAAATCTCGGCGATATTTCGCCCACCCATTTGGAAAATTTTGCCCCATTGTTGAATATTTTTGGTCAAAAATTTTGTAAATTTGATGCCTATCTTAATTTAATGCAAATATATTATAAATTTGAATTATTTTTTATAAATTCTCCTACCTAATCACATTTAACATATTACCTTCTAAGGACTACATCCTTTGGACATAATTGGAATAATTATCCATTCACTCTGAAGATTCTATTACAAAATTCATTCATAATTTAAATTGTTTCCATAAATTATTTTATGTATATACTCTTTTCTAACCACATTTGGCATGTTGACTTTTGAGGACTAAATCACTAAAATATAGTTGATAAGATTGTTCATTAATCTTGAAGATTTTGTTAAAAAATGTTTTTCTATCTATAAATTATTCTATGTAGATTCTCCTCTTAATTACATTTAACACATTAACTTTTGAGTCTTGAATCATTGAGATAGAAATTGCCTAAAAAATGCAAGAAATAGCATAAAAATCGTTAAAAAAAATTAAAAAAAATTCCAATACATCATGATATATCGCCGAGCACAATATTCCGTCAATCTCATTTTAGGGGTTCATTTCGATTCGGGGATTACTGATATCACCGAATTTCGACGAAATATTGCCAAAATTTGGCGATATATTGTTCCATGATTTGTCCATCGAGTGCGTGTAGGGTGATTCAGTGTAAGCCTTGGTTTTGAAGCTCAACTACATTTCAGGGCCGTCCATGCATGCATGCTGCAGCCAGCAGTAATTATGTCTTTTATGATTGTTGTTATCTTATTTCATGTCTAATCGATATTTCTTATAGATGAGACAATTCTTCCTCAATTAATTAATGTTCATTTCTGAGATAGTATGAGTTTGTCAATCTTTATTGCTCCCCCTTGAGATAGTACGAGTTTGTTAATCCTTATTGCTCCCCCTCTTCTTTTTATTTAAATTTTAGTTTCTTTGTTATTTTTCAGTTTTTTCTCTTCATGATCACTATTTGGCATTTTGAATATTGAAAATAGTTTTTAAAGGTAAAATAATAGGTATAAATGTCATTTCTAATTATAAACTACCCCTAACTTGCATATGCATTCGTTTAGGGTTATTTGAATCCTTTAGTTACTAATAGAATGTAGATATGGTATACCCTTGCCTACCAATTATTATCCATCGAACAAAATTATTCGATTAGTCACTTATTTGGATTTGTTTTTCCTATTTTTATAAATTTTTTACTTGAGATATATGATTATTCTTTTCTATTAAAATAACTACTGAAGTTGCTAAATTCTTAAATTTTAGACATAACTAGCCATCACCGATAAAATGATAAAGATGTCAATAGGTAATTGAAAATTTGTATTCAATCTGTATTTATACTAATTCAAAAGAATCTACTTAAGAAAATAACTATCCAACTATCATCCGAATTTGACTGAATTCGTCCGAAAATCGATAACATATTATGCAAATCCATCCGAATATGATAGGATGCGTATATAGTATTCCTACCATCCGATCCAAATCCGATCCGTTTACACGCCTAATTATAATCTGGTGGATAATTGTATTACAAGTTCTACCAAACACAGTAATGAAATCGCAATACAATTGAAAAATGTAGATCCTTTAGCCAATCTGGAGAGCTTGATGTTACAATCGAACAAACCATTAACGAACGAGGTATCACACCTTGAGTGCTGCTGTCTTTAAGATAATTAATGCACCCTACTATTTTTTTTCTCTCCACCACCACCAACAAAAAACAAACACCAACCCAAAAAAAAAATATATTTCCTCCTTCTTTTTTAACAACCACCAACACACAAAAACAACACAAACCAAAACACAAAAAAAAAATTTTTTAAAAAAAAAAAAAAAAAAAAAAAAATTTCTTCTTTTTAACCAAACACCACCCCAAAACCACCCCAACAACACACCCTCTTTTTTTGAAGTTCGGTTTTATTTAATGTTGACTTTGAAGTTTGACCGTGATTTCAGTTTTCCTATCTTTGAAATCTTAGGAAGATGTCTTTGTGGGCCATCTCAGTAGAAGATATGGTGTTTGACCCAACCCATGGATATTGTGATGGTGTTTCCTTATGGAACCTTACTTGATTTGGTGTTGAACTTTTATTTGTGAAGAGATTTGGTTGATGGACCTAAAGCTTAGTTGGACCTGGTTTGAGACTTCCCTCCATACTAGGTAAGTAGTATGATGTATTGAAAGCCCATCCAAAAATATTGAAGTTTGGCCCATTAAATCCTTTGTTTTGAATAAGTTGTCGCGTGGCATTTTGGTAAATATCTGTTTTGAAGGTTTTCAAAGCTTTATTTCTTTTAATTTCGTGGTAAACTATTCCCACCATGTTTCTAAACCTCTAGATAGTGTGGGATCGACCTTTGAACTTCCTCTTTGGCAACCAATCAACCATCGGGGTCAATTTGGTCGGTTTGGTGAAACCCTAGTAACTCTTGAACTCTTTGTGCTATTTAGGGGGAACTCCATGTGTTTCACTCTCAATCTGTTTCTAAGTCTTTGGAGAACGTGGGAAGATCCCTAGAACCTCTCCTTCGAAGCCAAGGAAGATCCTCAAGTATCTGTTCAGGTTTCTTCAGCGGTTTGTCTTCTAAAAGGTTGGTATTCAATTTGCTTCTTCTTTAATTCATTCCTTCTTCTCTACTTCTGATTTTCTGATCATTTGAGGGTATTACACTCTGTAATGACCTCTTCTTTAATTCTTTTGCCCTAGAGTGAATCCCCAATTCACTCTATGATCTTGAGCCATGTGGCGATGATCCTTGAATTTGATTCCACCAAAGCTCTTGATGATACTTTCCCTAATTTCCTACCTATCTTTTTATTGTGGGGAAGGTCTCATATCATTACCATGACCTTCCCTTGTGTCCTCATGATTGAGGAGTTGATCCTTGTTTTTCCTTGGAACAATTGGCAACCCTTTTATTTTCTATTAATTCATTGGACCCTCCCCAAAACCTTTCTTGATTGTAAATTCTTTGTTTCTCTTTCCCATGGGTGAATCTTGATCCTTTGTTTCTCTTTCCCTTGGGTGATATTTCTGTTAACCTAAACTTGATCATCTATGTTTTCTTGTTTTATTGGCTATCAATTTATTTCCCTTCATCCGGTGCTCTCAACCTTTTCATTGGGAGCCAAAAAAGGGTGAAATCTAACCTCTTGGATCAAACCAAGAACCCTTAGTTTGATCTTGTTAACGCCAATCAATGTGTTTTCTTTACTAAAATTGTAACCTATCATTCTCTAATTGTTTATCCTTGATCACACTATATTTTATTCATGATCCATGTTTAACCTAATTAGGATTTCTAATTATTCTTTCTTCGTTCTTGTTCTTGTTTGAGATCAGGAAGAAGATGATGCATTCTTGCAACCATCTATTCCATGATCTCATTCTATTCTTTGAGATCTATGATCATCATCATGATCTTAACCCTAGCCAAATAAATTCCTTGAAACCCTAACCCTTGAATGATCTTTCGAAACCTCTTGTAACCTTCCATGTGGGGAAACCTCATGGGTAATGTTTGTTAACATAAACTAGATTTCCTATGATTTCTTGCTATTTTCTTGATAACAATCATTCCCTCTCTTTCCGTGATCATAACCTTTTCATGGCCATATGTTATGATGAAACCCTAACCTCTTTGTTACAAACCTATTATGATTGATTTTTCGGACTATGATCTCCCCCATGTCTTCATTTGGGTTTGGTTGTACTTGGTCTTCAACCCCATGAGCAAAGCACCCTTGTATGACATATTTCTGGGGGCGGTTACTAGTGGCTGTTAACCTGCGGCCGGCCGCCGGTCTGTTTTGGGGATTTTGCCCTATTTTGCCCCGGACTTCTATAAAAGGCAAACTCCGTCTCATTTACGATTACTTTATTCGTTATTTCTTATTTGGGAGTTAAGCGGTGCGGGGAAGATCCGAGAGTCTCGTGGTGGGTGGTTTGGGGATCGTTCTCTTCTTCTCTGGCTTTCGGTGGGAGGTATTGACTAACTCTTCGTTCTCTACTCTTTTATCTCCGTTAGTTTGGTTTTACCATTTTTCTCGTCCCGTGATTACCCCTTGGTTATTCTTTACCCTTTTTTTTTCTGCGTGAGATGGAATAACCATAACGAACCCCTTCGTGAGATGGAATTCAATAAAGGAGAGGGTTAGGGATAATCCACTATGATGGGGATTGTTTTCTTTACCCTTTTGGCTTGGGAGTGTTTATTCGAGACTTAGGATGAGATTACTCACCGGTTGAAATCGAGTAATCGAAGCTCGAGTTTGTTGAGCTTTGTTTTTGGGCGGTCACTAGTGGCGGTCGCTTAACCTGCGACGGCACAGCGCTGTTGGTCGTGACAAATAGATTTGGTTTTGATTCAATTTGGTTTATGTGACTTATACATTCTTGTAACCCTATGCCTGGTGTTCTCTGTTTCAAATAAAAGTCTTATAATAGTTTTTGGATTGCAAGTTAGAGGACTTCTACTAAATTACAGGTAAGGACATGCATTCTTATTTATATGCAATTACATATACATGATGATTCTTTGTTCTATTTACTATTCTTTGATCATGTAACTTGCTGTAATTGTATAAAGCATGTGAATCTTATTGTACACTTGCTGTTTGTGGTATTCCTTGATGTACTTCATCTTTTATGATATTGCACACTGTTCATGGTATGATAAGAGTGTTGTAGTGTGTTGTGATGGAAGGGGTATTCCATTGGGATATCTTGGCTTGGGATTCGAAGGTTGTGGAATGGGACACATGCTGCTGATGTCTCAGCACTATCATGATTACTTGATGACATACTTAGGGAGTCTAGAATTGCATGGCTAGGTACCCCACATGCTATTACCCTTTCGGCGGGGAATTGAGCCGGGTGACCCGTGACAATGGTGACGTGACTATGTTTCATCCAACAGCGGTAACCAGTCCGTGCGGAGACTCGGTGGTCCACTATTGGTCATGTAATGGTAGGGTTGCATATGTTAGGGTTGGGCTCATGGACGTCCAAGGAGCGGACCGGGTGTCGCAGGAGTCATGAGAGCATCCGCCCCAATAATATGTGGATGACCATAGGGTTAAGGAGTGGAGTCCAACGGAGGTATCCGATCCGTGAGGATTCTCTCTCCTAGGTTGCGAAGGATCTTGAACCGAGTTGGTTGGTGCCATAGGGGAAGTATCTGGACTTCATATAGTATGTTACCATTATGACCTTGCATTGGATTAGAAACCCCGACATGCGCCAGTACTCATTGCCAATGGTCGTGGTGAGAGAGTGTTGACTTAACCCCCGACCATGGTTTGAGAGCCGTGTGGACTTACCCCTTTGCCCGGGATCCCTACAGAGGTAACCAGTCCTTGCCGGATCGGAGTGATGAGACTTACCCAAAGGAGGGCTGGTGTATATCTTAAAGCATGTCAGCCATTAGAGACTTGCATAGTTAGATCTTAGTAGCATTCATATTTCTGCATATCATCCATATCATTTCATATGTGCATTCGTGGATTGTATTGACATATATATGAGAATTGCTTGTTCCTTACGAGTTCGTTGGAACTCATTCCTTTCATTGTATGTATTATATAAACTGTACGGATGGTTGCACAATGTCGGAAGTTGGAGATGATTCGTATGAAAGAGCCTTCTCGTTTGAAGCCGATGTGAGGCGACAGTGGTACATGGACTTGCAGAGCATGAAGCCTCATGAAGATGAAGATTATTTAGTTATTCTTTTTGCTTCCGCTGAACTCGATATTACATTTGATTCTTGATTCTTTCCTTTTGATTATTTCTTGGATATTTATTGGAGTATTTGGACTCCTGTAACCTGTTTATTAATTATTGCACTATTCTTGCTCTTGATTATCTGTATTTGTATTTATTATTATTGATAGACTAAAACCATGGATCTGTGACGGTTCACATCCGCGGGTGGGGGGGGGGGGGGGCCGGCCCCGGCGGGGGGGGGGGGGGGGCCCCCCCCCCGGGAGGGGGGGGGGGTTGGGTAAGCCCCCCCCCCCCCCCCCTTTGGGGTTCCCAAGGGGAGGAATTGGGCCATTGAACCCCCATGGTTTACCCCCCTACAAGGAGGAGAATCAATTCCCTACTAATGGAAAATCAATGGACTTGTTCCTTCTCCCCTAATGGGAATAAACCACTTCGACCTAACCTCCCCACTAAATGGAGAATTAATTATTATATCCACTTCTTTTGTAGCAATTGGATTTAATCCATTCAATAGCCTTAACCCCACTTATGATAATGGCCATGAATGGTCATAAAGTTACAATAAGAATTGAAGGTCAATAGTTAGAATTTAAGTAAATTCCACCCTATAAGTATGCCCACTTCATCATCACCATGATTAAGACCTTTAAGATTCTTATATCAATTACAATTGATATCATAACCACTTTATACCCCATAATCAATGTCATGAAGAATCTCATAACCAAGATCATGAAGGGACTTCTTTACTCATGCGGTGCTTCACTACCACCTTTACCTCATGGGTCTCACTCACTAACAAAACAATAAAATTAAAAAAATATTAAAACTAATTTTAAAATTTAATATAGATTTTAATAAAAAAAAAAAACTTAACAAAATCTTAATATATGTATCTTGAATAAATTAATCATGAGGTAAAAAAAAAAAAAAAAAAAAACAGGGGTGTGTTTTTTGGTTTTGTGTGTGTGTGGTGTTTTTTTTTTTTGGTTGTGTTGTGTTGTGGAGGTGGGGGAGGAAGGGGAGGGGGGGGGGTGGTGGTGGTTGGGTGGGTTGTTGGGGGGGGTTTGGGGGGGGGTGGGGGTGTGTGTTTGGGGGGGGGAAGGGTGGGGTGGGGGGGGGGGGGGGCCCATTAAGCACACATCATTCACTTAATTTAAACCGTTTACATTGACGGTCTAAATTAAATTGAAGACCCAACTTTGAATCCGTGCTGCATGTAAATTGCTTTGAGCGCATTTTCTGGACAGCCACATATCATCATGAGGGTTAAAGCACTAGGAATCGCTTTGAAGTTCTCAAACCTGGGTGTTTACCATTGTTGTAGCTAGCGTGGTTACTCAACTGAACTATTTGAACAAGGAATGTTTTTTCATGCATATTTTTACTTTATGATAGTTCCAATGGCGACATGTTAACATTTCTATAATCTTGAGCACCATATGTCCCATGATTATGATTTCTTATTCAGAACTTTTGAGCACTACACCTGTTTTGCCATGGAGTTGAGGTTGATCTTGTGACTAAGCTCATGCATGCAGTGTCATTGAATAAATTAATTGCTTCTTTGATTTCGAAATAATTTTTTGGAGTCCTTAATTTTTTTCAACAAAGTAGCAATTGATTCTAAATTGAGTTCATGAAGCCTGATGGTTTGGAGGATATCATGTTCTCAATATCGGAGTTAATTTGGCTTAGGGAGTTCAAGAATTAATAAGGATATGAGATATTCTGACTTTAATCTTGAAGGTTTTCAGCCTTTGCAGTGAAAATTAGGTGCAGGTGTTTCCTGAAGTATGTGGATTAGATTCAACCTGAAGTCTTATTTCCTTAAAAATGTCAACCTGATCAAGTCTTTTAATTAGTTATATTCACTTACTGTTTTCTTTCCAGGTCTTTTATTATTTCTTATGTTCCATCTCCTGTGCCATTTTACTCCTAATCACTGGTGCAAACAGTAAGCTCGATCAATTCAGTCCTTGTTAGGTTAGTAAACATTCTTAAGGTATTCTTAGGTTCTTTGTGATTCTAATTTTTCAGTATTTCCACTAATATTTGCCAAACTCATGTCCTGTGCATGTTAAGAGGAGGAACAAAATCGTTCAACCTTTGTGGTGAATAAAATAGCAAAAGATGTTATTCCCAGATTGACCCTGAGAGGGGAGGTGAATCAGTGTCTTCAAAAATTCACTTCAATGTGAAGCTTCTTTAATCTCGAAACAAAATTAATCGAACATTCTCGTAGCTATCAAGCCAAGACCGTCCACCACACCCACAATGTGCTGGTCTCCGCTGTACCACCACTCTGCAATCGGCACTCCATATGTGAACAAAGAAATAAACAAAACCAATGCCCGGTTTCGTGGTTCCCTTGCCTCATCCACGGAGTAATACCCTACCTAGGGTTTCGTATATTACTCAATACACTCCTAGATATTTTGATTGCTACAACAGTCTAAAAACACCAATCCCTGCTATAATCTAAAATGCAATTCAGACAAGGGCACCAACCCCAACCCCCTAGACAAGCTCCAACTTGCTAGGTCACAATGTAAACCAATAATTCAAGTTCCCCAAATTACATTCATGATCTAGGTTCTTCATCATTAAACATAACATAGAAAATAATAGATAATAACTTGTGAATACGGGTTACCTCAGCTTGTATAAGATGCATGGTAACAATACTTGTTTCTCTTTTTCTCCAACTCATTTTTTCTCTTTTCAATCTTTTTTTAGTTTTCTCTCTTTAAAAAAAACCATACAACCATGTTCCCTTCTTTTCTTCTGCTACTTCTTCTTCCTTCTCTTTCACTTTTTATTCCCAAGCTTCAGATCTCCAAAGCCAACCAACGTATTCTGGTTCGACCTCCACGCTCTTCCCAAGCTCCTCAAAACGTCCTTTTTCTTTTGCTGGAGTTTGCTCTCTCTTTTATAGATTAATTTAACTCAGAGTTTGAATCAAACTCAGAGTTCCTATCTGACTTAAACAAGGAGTGTTTTAACGTACAAATCGGACTAACTTAGAGATCTCCAATAAACAATCCCACCGTTGGATTTGAAGATCAAGAAGTCTTGAAGCCCTCCTCCAAAAATCGGCTCAATCGAACACTGGATGACCATCCGATGAAGAGGTTGATCAAAACTGGACTCAGAGTTTGAATAAAACTCAGAGTTCCTATCTGACTTAAACAAGGAGTGTTTTGACGTACAAATCGGACTAACTTAGAGATCTCCAATAAACAATCCCACCGTTGGATTGTAAGATCAAGAAGTCGTGAAGCTCTCGTCCAAAAATCGGCTCAATCGGACACTGGATGACCATCCAATGAAGAGGTTGATCAAAACTGGACAGTGACCCTCAAAAACGGGATTCTTGAGTTTTCTTTATTTGAATTGGATTCTTTCTCTCGGAACCTTTTTGTGTGTTGCTGTACCATATCAAAGCCCACTTAAGTTGCCAACAATGACAACACCTTCATTTTAGGCCAATGGAACAACAGATGTTTAATGGGTTTATGAATTTGTCCATTTGTTTGTAGCCGAATACTATCATACCGGGCCAATATGTTTACATCAGTCCTTTTCTTCTTTTGGAAAAGTTTACATCGGTGTTAATGTAACAACCAATTTGAATCTCCCTAAATGCACAGCTAATATAGTTAGGAATTCAAACTTCCTTAAATGCACATTTTAATGATCATCCATACATTCTTATGGCCATAAATGGTTGTTCATACATAATTATTTTATACATATATATGATACTATCATACTACTCGGTTACATTTGGTTTCTTTCCAATACCTCTTTGTATTCAATCAACTAGACATTTGTATTAGTAATAAATGACGTCTATAATGGTCAATTAAAAAATTTTAAATTATTTGAATCGATTTAATTTTCAAATTCTTTCTTTCTCATTTTTCAAAGAAACCATTAACAACCGAAGGAATATAAAGAGTTTCACCCTAAAACCGATAAATGTTAATTGAGGAAGAAGAAACTGCATTAAAAACGTTTAATTGAATCATGCATCTAAAAGATAAACTTATTCCAAATTCCAACCTTAGTTATTATTAACAGGTTTACTTATGCATTGGCCATTCAACTTTCATGGCCAATACATGGTGATTGCATAGTAATAATCAACAATTCTATTGAAGAGGTCATGGATTTGATGCTTCATGGTATATGTAAAAACCCCATCTCTAATGTGAAAAAAATGCTATCCTTATATACCTGGTCCCATGTGTCACATCGGCTTTGATGTCACAATCAATATGTAATTCGAAATTTGAATCTCCTCAAGTGTTCTTCTAGAATTAACATTACATGTAAGTTCTTTGTTCTTTCTATTCATTTCTACTTTCACAATTGTTTAAAGGAATTTGAAAGCGACAATTTTCATGGCTTTAACACCCAAAAAAGAAAGGGAAACTTACTTGGTATCAAAAGATGCCATGTTCAAGTAAAGAACAAGGTTTGGTACGTATTGTTGTTGTAAAAATTCATTCGGCAATGTAAGTGAACAATCTGTAAAAAATGTGCTCAACCAGATTGGTCAAGAAACGTTTACGATGATCGAGTCAATGCTAGAGAGGGTAATCCAAGAGTGCGTACTTGATAATGATGAAGGTGTAGGTATTTATAGATCTAAGGAGAGGTTACCTTAACTCTGCAGTAATGGAGTTCGAATGGAGCTCTATAATTGCTGCCATGTTTTAAAGTATCGGTATCGAGTATTGTATCAGTCAGGTGATTTTAAGAGACGTATCATCCTGTATCGAGTATTGTATCACTCTAGCTAATGTATTTTAATGTAATTCAATGGAGAGACGTATCGAGATGTATTGTATCGGTTGGGTCAAATATCGATACGTATCGGCAAGTATCATATAGTATTGTGGGATACTTTAAACCTTGCTCTGTGGTATCTAAAAAGACATTTTATTACTATTATGATCAAAATGCCTTCAAACCTCCAATGCAAGATTGATAGAATGGTGAAAACTCATACTTTTTAATGAATATGTTATGGTTTGACCCTTGTGGATGGTATATATAAAACCCACATCTCCTATATATAAAACGGATTTTTATTTGATGATGCAGCTGCTGCCAGTGGCCGATGGTCTAGATTTGACCACGTCATCAATTTTTATTCAACGGTCCTTATTAAAAACTCAAAGGCTTTATATGCAAATACAATTTTTTATTTCACATTTTAAGATTTTATAGTTTGTAAATTTACAAACTCAAGCCCCTGTTATGTACCCAACTCTTAAATCCCACTTTTTCAAAACTTCTCCTCCATGCCCGTCTTCTTCTTTTAATCTTAACATATGACTGGATTTGAATGTTTGGAAAGTTATAAGGGTATTTTGATCATAAAATGATAATATGTCCTTAGTTTGTCTTCTTAGATATTTTAGGAGAACTAGATGCAAGATGTTAATTTTTTTTTAATTGAAAATGACATGGTCAAATCTCAAGGTCCAAATGAAAATTACCCTAAAATTATTGTTCTTCGTGAATCTTATCTCTGAGTTAACATTTTATCATTCCAATCTTATCTCCAATGTTATCTCTCAACGATCCTTATCTTTTTGAGTCCAAATCCTCTCTATCAAGGTGCACCCTACACCCAAAATGATTTTCTGTTCACTTAATCATGCACCTAAATTATTGTTGTTCACTTAACAATAGCTAGGCCCAAGGGCCTCTGTCACATGGATTGTGAGACATAGCAGCTGAAATGGTTGAGGGCTGTAAATGCGTGGAGGAAGTCCAAATCCTCTCTATATCTATCTAAGCAATTTATTCCATTTTCAGATCTTGTCTTTGCACCCCACTTCATAGCAAAAACCCTAGCCTGCATTTAACATTCATGACCTCAAATCTTCTCTATAAATGAAACACTGAACTAACGGATCAACCATACAACCCCATCAACTCCTCGATCAGATAGCTAGCTAGCTAGAACTTAGTCATGGTGATCGTGAAGGCTTCTCACACAGTTACCCCTTCTGTGCCCACTCCTTCAGGCAAAAAACCCTTAACGGAATCCGACCAAATTCAGCCCTCAACCCATGCACCTACCATCTACTTTTATCGACCAACCACCGCCGATGGTGGTGCAACTTCCGCCTATATTCAAACTTTGAGAGATTCTCTAAGCAGAGTTCTGGTTCAATACTACCCATTAGCCGGCCGGCTTCATTCGGTCGGCGGCGGTCGTCTTGAACTCGACTGCAACGCTGCCGGAGCTGAGCTCTTTGAAGCTGAATCTGAAGCTTCTGTAGCTGATTTCGGCGATTTCAGGCCGACGTCGGAGATCAAAGAATTGATTCCACGAGTTGATTACAATATTCCTACAAACGAACGACCATTGCTTCTCGTGCAGCTCACGAGATTCCGTTGCGGCGGCATTAGCATCGGCATAGCCATCTCACATACCATCGTCGACGGCGAATCTGCGATTCAGTTCGTGAATGCATGGGCAAAGGTGGCACGAGGTGAGAAGCTTCAGACTACGGTTTTCCTTGGCCGGACGATTTTGCACCAAAATGAACCAGTATCTGCCCCGCGGTTCGACCATGTAGAGTTTAAACCACCTCCGGTCCTCCTCGGCCGGTCTGATGCGAGTGAAGAAAGGCGAAAGGAAACCGCGGTGGTAATGCTGAAGCTGACGAAAGAGGAAGTAGAGAAGCTTAAGCGCAAAGCAAACGAGGGTCGAACCCAGAAAACCGGTCGAGCCTTTAGCCGATACGAAGCGGTTGCAGGTCATATTTGGAGGTGCACATGCAAAGCACGGAGTCATGAACGTGAGCAGCTAACGAAATTGCGAGTGGCCGTTGATTGCCGGAATCGGTTAAACCCGCCACTTCCACAGGGGTATTTCGGGAATGCGGTATTTGTGGCGACGCCAATGAGTTTATCGGGCGAGTTGGTGGAGGAGCCGCTGGGTTATGCGTCGGCGAAGATTAGAGAAGCGGTGGAGAGAATGACGGATGAGTACGTAAAATCTATCATTGATTTTTTGACAAGTCAAAAAGATGTGACGCCGTTCCGTACATCTTTCCATACGGTGGAGTGTACACAGGGGTCTTTCTATGGAAATCCCAATCTAGCGGTCACGAGTTGGGTGGGTTTACCGATCTACGATGCAGATTTTGGTTGGGGGAAGCCCATACATATGGGCCCTGGATCGCTTGGGTTTGATGGGAAGTCCTTTCTCATTCCTGATCGAGAGGGAGATGGATCCTTCATCGTAGCCCTACGTCTTCAGGTGGCCCACTTAGATCATTTCAAGAAATTTTTCTATGAGGATATCTAACAATGTTTCCTCGGATTGTCTGTATCATGTTTTTTTTTTTTCGTTTGCTTGTGTGTTTGTATTCAGAATAAAAAATATTTTCAGAGAAAGGTTTGTCTAGTGCGTGTGTCTAGTGTGATTGTTGTTATCTTATTCCATGTCTACTCAATATTTCATATAGATGAGATAATGCTTCTTCAATTAAGTATGAGTTTGTTATCCTTCATTTCTGAGATAGTCTTCAGTTTTTATTGCTCCCCCTAAATCAGTTTTTTTTCTTCCTAAAATATCACTATTTGACCTCCCGAATATTAGAAATAATTTTTTAAAATAAAATAATGAATATAAATGTTATTCATAATTTCAAACTAACTCCTTAAAATTCTTATTTATTCACTCCTCTCTTTTTTTGTTCCTATTTATTCTTTTCTCTTCTTACAAACGTGGACTTAGAAAAATTTGAAAACAAAATCTTCTCAATAATTAGGTATTGAAAATGACATTCCTAATTAGAAATTAACTCCTCAATTCTTATTTATTTTCTCCTTATTTTTTTCTATTTATTCTCTTCTCTTTCTACTAACGTGGGTTAAGGAAAATTTGGAAAAATTCTTCTCTACAATTAAGTATTCTTTTTCTTTTTCAATTTATTTATTTATTATTTTTTTTAATTTTTTTGGTTATTTTATTATAGAGTCTTTATTTATTTATTTATTTATTCTATAATTTGATTTTATATTGTAGTAAGATAACTAACAACCATTGGTTTGCATCTCCTACAATTTTTTTTTTTTATTTCTAACTTTTTAGGATTGAAATCTTGTGCATTTTTTTTTGTACGGTTGCTTTAATTTACTTTATTTTGTTAATAATTTACTTATTTTAGGGGGGGAAAAATGTCATTATCAATAATTTATCTTTTTTTTTAAAAATATGTGTGGGTTATGATAAAATAATTCAGAAGTGGGACCCCAGTGAATCTTACATGAACCTACATAATATATGTGGTGAAAAAGCATTAGTGCTTCGCCAATGAAGATGTGATATGGACTCTCATTTTCCGGTCCCCAATATTGAATCTTGATTCCGCCTCTTGTCGTACGTAACACACGACTTGGACTCTCATTTTTCGGTCCCGAAATCGAATCCTGATTCTACCCCCTATGTACGTAACACAACATCTCTTGGTTAATGCCAATGCAGGGTTGGCTGAATGGTAAGATTTATACTTCTCAATGGAGAGGTTGTCGGTTCGACCCTTGCGGACGGCATTTCCAGTGGTAATTAAGAAAACACCATTTCCAAAAAAAATAAATAAACGTGTTTTGGTTAAGAAATAGGCTTTTTTTAATTGAGCCTTAGTCGTTTCTTTTTCCATTGATCTTCTGCACTAAAAAAGACCTACAGGTATACGCGGCAACGATTCACACATTGAAAACTCCCTTGGATGGCCAAGAACTACGTAGCCATATTACTCGGTCATGATTGCTCCACGTATATAGTTTGACTTTAGGTGAGATACATTTAGGTTTATTGACTTTTTCATATTATTTATGATCAAGGGGATGATTCTAAATCGAGTTCAAGAATTAAGGATATGAGACATTATGACTTTAATCTTGAAGGTTTTCAGCCTTTGCAGTGAGAAGGTGGTGTCGGGTTATGAAGAACCCACCGAATAGAACAATCAGCAAATAAGAGAAAAGAAGAACACAATAATAACAACTAAGAGAAAAGAAAGATACAATAATATATGGGCAAGAGAGAAAACTCCACTATAAATAAAGAAATATCCAAGAGAGAAGATATTTGGGATGATTAAAGAAGAAGGAAGAGGCATTCTTTTATAGCCTCTTCCTCTCCACATATTCCCACATCAGTCGATGTGGGACTAATATTACAACAATCTCCCACTTGGAGATTAGATTGAGAACCAATCAATCTCCACACCAGTCTCTATCTTGCCACCACCATGCTGTCTATGTCTCTATCAAGCCATACAAGGATCTGCACCAAATGAACTTGTCGATTGATTGCTTTTGTCAATGCATCTCGCTAGGTTCTCTTTCGTGTGGATTTTCTGCATATCCACCCTTCCGTCTTCCACCACTTCACGAACAAAATGATATTGTACTTCTATGTGTTTTGTCCGGAATGAAAGCTGGATTCCTTGCAATGTGCAGGCACTGACCGTCACAATACAAGAGAATCTTCTCGTGTTTGTGCCCAAGTTCTTCCATGAATCTTCGTATCCAGTTGCTTCTTTACAAGCTTGTGTGCTGCCATATACTCGGCTTCGTTGTAGACGGTGCTACAACCGTATGTAGTTTAGATACCCGTACGCTCTTCGCAATTGTAAACACATAGCCGTAGTGGATTTCCTTTTATCAAGATCCCCGAAAATCGAATCAACATATCCTCCGACAAATTCGGATCCTCCATAACATGAGCAGATCCAAGGTTCCTTTAATGTATCTTAGGATCCTCTTCACTATAATCCAATGCTCTTGTCCTGGATTCGCCATATGCCGACTAATCACTCCCACCGCATGTGCAATGTCCGGTCTTGTACATATCATAGCGAACATCGACTTCCCACCGCTGTGCATACGGTACTCGAGACATCTCCATCCTCTCTGCTTCATTGCTAGGACACATACTTGAGGATAACTTGAAATTACGGAAGAGGAGTAGAAATTGGCTTGCGGCCTTGCATATTGAGCGGCGAAGACTTTCCTTAAGTAACTCTTCCGAGATAGCCAAATCTTCCTGTTATTTCGTCTCGGTGAATTTGCATCCCTAGAATCTTGTTTGCGGTCCCGATCCTTCATTTCAAATTCCCTAGCCAATCGAGCCTTTAATTCTACGATCCGATCTTTGTTGGGGCCTCGACACCAACATATCATCGACATACAACAGTGAAATGATGAAATCATCATCACCAAACCTCTTGTAATACGACAAGGGTCTAGCAAGTCTGTTGTATCAAGGCTCAATATGAAGGAATCAAATCTCTTATACCAACATCTTGGCGCCTGTTTTAAGCCGTATAGAGATTTGTTCAACCCGCAAACCAAGTTCCCTTTTCGGTTCTTCAAAACCTTCGGTTGGAGCATATAGATTTCTTCTTCAAGATCTCCATGAAGAAATGCGCTTTTACATCTAACCGCTCAAGATGTAGATCAAACGTAGCACAAAGTGCCGTACTATCCGGACGGAGTAAGTCGAACCACTGGAGAAAAGATTTATGTGAAATCAACACCTTCTTTCGAGCATATCCTTTGATCACCATTCTTGCACGATACCGCTCTACTTGATCATCATCGCTTTCGTTTGATCTTGTAAACCCATTTGTTACCAATGGGCTTCCTTCCGTGCGGTAAAGGTACAAGCTCCCACGTCTTATTCTTATGAAGAGCTTCTAGTTCTTCCCGCATGCCGCCATCCAAAGTGACGCTTCGAGCTATCAATCGCTTCTCTGAATGTTGATGGCTCACCATCTTCTCGTTAGAAGACAGTATGCAATGTTGCTCTCCATAATATAATCGATCGCAGGTTGGTGTATGTCTTTCACGAGGTGACCGTCGAACTTCTACGGTTGTAGACTCAACTGGTACTTGTTCCTCATTTTCCGATTCTCGCTCCGAAGAATTTTCTACCCCGGAAGAATTTTCTGGATTGGACTTCTCTTCCTCCCGAACTCGTTGTACTCTCCGGAATTTCTATTGAAATGCTACTCACATCTTCCATTTGCAGCTTATCTTCCGCAAAAATGACATCTCTGCGATGACGACTTTGTGGGCGTGGGATCCCACGGATCGATACCCCTTGACTCCATCAAGCATTTCCCAAGAATCTGCATTTTCGGATTTTGGATCCAACTTCGAAATTTCTTGGGGATGATACATCACGTACACAGGACTCCCAAATGTGTGCGGGCGTGAATAATCAACGGCTTGCCACCCACATATTCATCGGTGTCTTCGATCAATCGATCTTGTTGGTGATCGATTAATCACATAGCAGTGCAAGTGTTTACGGCTTCGCCCAAAAGGACTTAGCCATGCTTGCGCTCTTAACATGGCTCTTGTTCTTTCGAGTAGAGTTCTATTCATCCGCTCCGCTACTCCATTCTCGTTGAGGAGTGTAAGCCACCGTGAGTTGTCTCTTGATGCCTTCTTGATTACAAAACTCAAAGAAGTCATCCCCTCGTATATTCACCGCCATTGTCCGTCCCGAGGCACTTGATTTTCTTCTCGCTTCTCGTTCAACTTGCGCTTTGAATGTTTTGAAAATCGAAAACACATCTGACTTCTTCTTGATAGGAAACACCCAACATCTTCCGAATAATCATCAATGAAAGATACATAGTACCTTGCTCCTCCCGGAGATGTAACCGGTGCTTGCCATACATCGAGTGAACTAATTCCGAATACTTTTACTCCCGGAATCGATGCATTGAACTTCAATCTATCTTGCTTGCTTGTAACACAGGTGCTCACAAAAGGGTAATGAAACCTTTATGAGACCCGGAGTAATTTCTGTTCCGAGGGAACCTTCAACCCTTGCTCGACATGTGGGCCAATTTTCGATGCCACACTTTTGTCATCTCTTCCGCATTACCGGTTGATGCAACCGATGCTTCGCCTCCGGACATGTTTCTCCCATTAATTCGTACAAATTTGCAGCGCCCCCTTTCAGCTTTCATTACAACTAGCGCTCCTTTGACGATCCTCATCATTCCATTTTGGATGCGTGTCTTGCACCCAATTTCATCTAATTGTCCCAAAGACAATAGATTCTTCTTTAAGCCCTTCACATGCCGCACATTTTGAATAGTGCGTACCATACCATCGTACATCTTCAACTTGATGGTGCCAACTCCAACAATCTCCAAGGCATGATCATTTCCCATGTACACAGACCACCGTAGAGATAGGTTCATAAGTTTGAAACCAATCTCTGCGAGAGGTCATGTGCCATGTTGCTCCCGAATCCAAGATCCAAGCATCACTATGTTCCAATCTATCCTTGGCTGCCATTGCTGATTCGCTGTAAAGAATATCTCCTTCAGCAATGCACCCTTGAGATGTCTCTCGCCTTATCTACACCCTTTTTGAATCGACACTCATTTTTTAGTGTCCCCTTTTGCCACAATTGTAGCACTTGAAATTCTTCTTACCCCTGGATTTTGACCTCCCTTGATTGTGACTCCCACTGGAATCACGTTCCGTTGACCTTCCTCGAGTCATAGACAAAGCTTCTGCTTGTTGTGAGCTTGCCTGTCTATCTTCCCTGCCTTTTCGTCTACTTTCTTCTTCAAGAATTGTAGCACGACATCATCAAATACCAAATAATCGAGAGGATATTATCGTTAAATTGATAATGATTGGGTCATATGAATCGAAGACTTTGGAGTAGAATTTCAGGCGTTCTGTGGTGAAACATTATGTCCCAACGTTGAAAGTTGAGAACATAACGAAATCGAGTATGTAAATGCTCGATCGTGTAGATTCCGACATCCGTAGGTATACAACTTTCTCTTCAAGAAGATTTTGTTGTGAAGTGATTTGGCTTCATACAATTTGATGAGGTGATCCCAAACCTCCTTTGCGTTTTCTTCTCTTCTATGCCCGCTAAAATATCATCCGATAATGCTAGATGCAAATCGAAAGAGCAATCGCATCTATTCCGTTCCACTTTTCGTTGTCCGTGAACTCCGCCGGCCGACACCGTGGCTTCCGGCGCTTATCTTTATCAATAATGCATTCATCTTCATTTTCCATAATGAGAATTTCGTGCCGTCAAACTTGCCGATGTCAATTTTTCTGCCATTGTTTCTATCACGCGTTGTTGGCTGCAATAACTCCCACTATTTCACGTGAAACTTGTCTTCTCGGTTATCTCCACCGGTATATGGTTGAACCAAAATGCACCGGAAAATTTCCAGGAAAGCCGGAGGGACACAAGCGGTCCGCTTAAAACCGACTCCTTAGACAAAATTTTCCTAGACATGCACTTAATCACCCAATACACCTTTCTAGGATACCCGAAAAGAAACCACGTGAAATTGCGACTTCGCGCCTCCGTGGATAAAACAATATCTTACTTATTTTTCGATGTGAAGGATCCACCTAAGTGGCAATCACAGAGCATACTATAAGTAGATACTCACACCCTAAACGAAACAAACAAACCCCCCAAGGAATTTTCCTTTCGATGTGGAAGCTCGGACTATGCCGCAACCCGGCATCTTCGAACCTCGCTCGATCCACCGTCGGGTTATGAAGAACCCACCGAATAGAACAATCAGCAAATAAGATAAAAGAAGAACACAATAATAACAACTAAGAGAAAAGAAAGATACAATAATATATGGGCAGAGAGAAACTCCCTATAAATAAAGAAATATCCAAGAGAGAGATATTTGGGATGATTAAGAAGAAGGAAGAGGCATTCTTTTATAGCCTCTTCCTCTCCACTATTCCCCATCGCGTGTGGGACTAATATTACAACAGGTGGTGTTTCCTGAAGTATGTGGATTAGATTCAACCTGAAGTCTTATTTCCTTAAAAATGTCAACCTGCATGAAGTCTTTTAAGTTATAATATTATTTGTGGTTAAAACAAATCCCCATTTTGTATGTTGCAGAACTCGATACTTACAACACTATTGTTGTGTCACCCATTGTTGCTTCTGAATCTGCATTGGCCTAGAGTTGGTTCAAAAATCACTTGAGCTGACCTTAACTAGATGTTTGCACATGAAATGAACAGTAAGAGTGAGCCACCTTTGTGGATGGGAAGCCACCTCAGACGATCTAGTTAAATTTCGGATCACACAATTCCTCATAGTTAGAAGTTAGAATTCAAAGAGCATTCAATGCTAAGAGTTATTATAATAGAGTAAATGCATTTTTTTCTCACCTGATCTATCTTCTTTCCTTCATTTTTTACCTTTATACTTAGGATCCATGATGTCCTCATAGAGAATATTCTTTTGCTCCCTCAGATTAACATATGTCCAATGAAAAGTCAAGATTTACTTTAATGCGTAGTTTGCTGGAGAAGCCAAAACCCAAATCTTCTTGAAGAAGCTAAATGTGCAACACACCTGGTCTCATATATTATAAAAAATATCTTCCCACGTAATCCCTTGATTTGACGTGTAATTAATAGGAATAAATATCTTGGCAATTGACGTTAAGTATTCACGGTAGTGGAGTAGAGTATTAAATGTCAAATTTAATATTCTGACGCATCTTGAGCCAAGCTCTAATTGTCTTCCATCATTCTCCAAAGAACTAACATCTCAGATGTCATATTTTGGACGTCCATTTTGTCACGTGCCAATGCACATGTGATATTTATCGTAAAGCTAATATCCTTGAAATGTCACTTTCTAAAATGTATTTAGCAATTCACATAAACCACTCATACTGAATTGTACGATCCACCCCAGTTTGTTAGCTTGAGAATTATGGCATAACACCCATCTATTATGTGATGTTTGCATCATTAACTATTGTGGCCAATGTGATCATGTTTAAGGTACGTAACAATGGCTGCTTTGAAGTACATCAATATTTGTCAATTTCTGTATCTACTAAACGTTCCATATGATAACTGAGAAGGTTCAGATTATGCATGTAAAATATTTAACATTTTTTAATTTAAATTTTTTTTTTTTTTTAAAAACAGAAGGTAGCTTGGAATAGTCTTGACCACTTCAATGGACCATTTCAGCATAAAAATCTAACCAAACTTTAGGAGAGAACTTGGGCAAGAGTTAATGGACAGATTTGATAATACTTGCACAAGTAAATCAAAGAAAATAATCTGCACAAGGCTGAAGATCAGAATCTGACCTTGGAAGAGAAAAGAAGAAGATAGGGAACTGCAAAACTACAAGAAAAAAGTAGAATTAGTGACCGCCTCCAATTAGTGGCGGTTTACCAAAAATAGAAAACCGCCCCTAGGAGGAAGAGGACGAGCGAAAGGCCCAGGGATTTAGTGGCGGTTTTATAAGTAATTATTAAAATATTAGTGACGGTTTTATTTTTAACGCCGCTAAATATCAAATATTATTTAGTAGCGTTTATACATTACCGCCTGCAAATAACCCTAGATAGCAGCAGTTTTATCTGAACCGCTGCAAATAATCCTAGATTTTTTCCTCTCCTTTTACCGCCAGCTTTTCCCTCAATCATCCCGCCCAATCCCGCGCCAATTTTTCACCATTTTCAGTTCGATTTTCATTTTAACTTCTCAACTCAGTTTGTTTTTTATTTCACACGACAGCTTAGAAAGAGATCGATAGGACTTTCAAGGTGAGAAATCCACTCGAAATTTTGGATCGGCACTCGCAAGCTTACGGTGACCATACGTTCTTCCGTGGACAAACCGGCGACTCGCACCGAATGGAGGTATCTTATCTCTTTTTCTCTGTTTTCTACTCTCTTCGAATTTTTTTCTCGATTCGCTCTCTGCGATTTAGGGTTTCTTGGTCGTCGTCTCCGCTCTCTGCCTTTTCGCATCATATATCGATCGTTTTCTTTTTCTCTTTCTCTTATGTCGGTTTATTGATTCTTTGTTTATCTCTGAATATTCGAAGATCTGAACTTCTTTTCCCCGAATTACTTATTTTTCTTGTGATTTTCTTCTTCTGTCACCGGATTCTTTAAAGGGAGAATGAACCGACAAACATGAACAGCTTCTCTTTTGTGGCAAGCATCAATCTCTTAACGGTGGGTAGCAATAATATTTCAAGCGTTTTGATCGGAAATCCTAAACAAGATCACGAGGAATAAAGAAGAAAAGGAAAAGCAACCTACTCCCAATAAATTGCCGCAAAAAACTCTTGCTGATCTTTTCGTCATACGATCTCATCTCAGCTGAGGATGAGCCGATATTGCAGAAAACCTGAAAATGGGAACAAAAACGTAAGAAGATGAAAACACCAAACCCAGAAATTTTTATATTCTTTTCGGTTGGAAAATTTTCAATTTTCTTACAGAAAAGCAATCAAAGACAAGTTTTGATAAGCATAATTGGTCTGTATTAATGATCATGTCAATCCCTCCAAAACTGCAAGTTCCTCCATTTCTATTGTTCTTCTGCCAGTAGATATTGAAAGCATAAGATGCATGGGCAACAACAGTATCAGGAAAAACAGCTTCCATTAGGCTTGATCTCTTCACAGTTAGCACCACCTTGACCGGAAGAGAATGTTATATTGGAACAATAATTATGTCCTCTCAGAGTCAGACGTACTAGTTATCTCCAGAAATTAATAGCTTTGCTACAAACACAAGTCTCAAAGAGAGTGTGTAGGTGATCTATTGTCTTTGTCAGCAAATCCTCCAGGGGTTGCATTCTGCTCCTAACATCTGATTCAACCAGTCTCTTTTGAGTCTTGGATGATCTTTGAACTCTTGTCTAAAGATACGAGGAAACAAATCACCATAATTAGAAAATAATAGATAAGTGAACCAATTATGGGTGGAAAGAAATGAAATGCGGTAATTTCCTAAGGTGGTGTTTTTACCGGGTAATGGAGAATTATTTAGGTACAACCAAGGCTGCTTTAGATCTTTTTTCCTTTTTGATTTGTCAAGCCAGAGTATTAATTATGAAAAGAGTGGCATTGCTTTAGGTCTAATGTGCCAACTCATATGAGGAATACTCTTTGCAATATTTTCAGTATACTTGAAATGTCATCCTCAAGTAAGTATTTAGGTACTAACCTTAATGTTTCATTGCCTTTTCCTCTGCTGGCCGGCAAGCCCTTACAAAATCTGTTTTGACTGCCATCCCTACTTACTATATGGGTGTTTTGAAATCCCTAAGCAGGTCTATGACAACCTGAAGTTGTGAAGTGTTTCCAATAACCTTGGTAAACAATTACTGGTTTTCTCAGTGTTCTCATTCTAGAACTTGAGGGAAATTGAAACACTTTCACAACTTTATAATTGAAACAAAACCATGTATAGTGCATGAAAAGGTATTCCATATGCTGTTGAGTATGTATAGATAATTACAGAACCAGATTGTTAATTAAGGTGTTCCATCTTGTTCGTTATTAAGGTTTGTTAATTTAATTTTGGGTTCTAATTATAATAATTCACATGGTGACATGTGAGCAGATACCAAAGATTTGGGGTGTGTGGTATGTCATTTAGTAGGTGATGAACACGGCATGAGTTGGTTCTTTTGTTCATTCAAGCACTCAAAGCTGGAGGAGAAGGAGGGATTAGGGAGGTAAGTGTCTATTAGTGACATGATATTTAATTAAAGTTTTGTTAATTTGAAAGTTGGAATATTCTAAACCTTATCCGGTTGTTAATTAAAGAGTGTTGCTTCTCTTTGTTAAATGCATCATATGAGCTAAACTAGAAATAAAAATTGTTAAACAACTAACAACCCAATAAACATATTTTATCTCTTTAAAAAATATGCATTTTTATTTCTAAAAACAGATCAACACTCTGCCCTCTGTTCTTTTTCTTACAGTTCCAAATCTGAATTTGAATTTCTAAAACTTTTCCGAAATGCATGAATAAACAACCCAATAAAAATTAAATTCAGATTTGGGAATTGTAAGAAAAAGAAGAACAGAGGGGCAGAGTGTTGATATGTTAACATGAGATGGAAAGCAACAGAGATGAATGGATGATTCCTTCCCACTTTGGGTTAACTAGAGGTGAGTAGAAGTGAGGTGGAGAGAGGGGAAAAGTGATAAAAAGAAAAGAAAAGAAATTCTCTGATTCTTTCTCTCTCTAAGAGTTCTTTTTTTCTTTTTGGGTTTACCCTTTTCAGCCTTGGTAAGGAAGAGTGAAGAGAAGGTGAAGTTGTGATAGGTTGGATAGAATATCCCCTTTTCTCCCATTTGGTACGGTTTAACAACAACAACAACAACAAAACCTGCCCACTGGGGCCGGCGCCCCCCGGGCCGCGCGGCGCCCCCCCCCTCTCCGGTTGGCCCCCGCTCTTCTTCCTCTGGTCGCGCGGCTGGCCGGCCCCCCGCTTTGTGTGGGTAGAGCATAAAGGAACATACTGTTCAAAGACCTAATTATCAGTTTTTAGAAGTTTAAATATATGGTTATGGAGTAGAAGATCTCCATGTCTGCTAATTTGACCCACAATCTGATCTTCAGAAATCAGAAAAAGTACTAAATGGCACTTGTAGATTGAGAATTTTTCTTTAAACCGCTATTTTCTCATGTTTTGCCATTTTCCCACATTTTGCTAATCTTGTATCTTTAAGGCGTCAAGATCAATGCAATCAGGAAGAACCACATTAACAGGTGTAGAAGTGATTCTTGGGATCTTGCCTTTTCTTGGTTGGATCTTGGAATCTTACCTTTCTTTCTTTTCTATTCTACTACTGTGGCAAGATCCAAATGGGGAAGGGGAGGGGGTGAAAGAGAGAGAAAGAGATGGGGGAGGGATGCTGCTGGGTATGGGGAAGGGTGGGTGGAGTGCCGTAGAGGTGGGGAGGGTTCTTTGTAGGCTGTGATAGGGTTGGATTAATATTGGGGCCACCTGCATGAGAACAGTTCTCTGGTAATTGCTAGTTGGAAGTAGCTAATCAGGGCTTTGGGCTTTTGGCCTGATTTTTGGAAGGAAATGTAGTAGAGAGGAATGTTTTGGGTTATTTAGAGGGGGATGGAGAGAGAGAGAGGGATGTGTGAAATGATCTAGTCTTGGGAAAGCTCAGCTTGCTGGAGAGAGAGGAGCTCTCAGGTAAGGTTTAGTGTTTTGGATGTTATTGCTGCTATATGAGTTTGGTTGTTATTGATTGGATGGTTTAATGTGCTTGGTGTTTGGTTTCTAATCTTGTTCTGAGATTTACTGAAATATCCCTACTAATTTATCCATATTCTCTGTGTTGTTCTCTGCGGTATTGATTTTTCTGTGATTTTGGTGGTGGTGTGAGTGTGGAGTGAGACTTAAGGTGAGACCAGCAGGGGTCTTAAGAAAACTGTTCTGCAATGATGTTTACTGCAACCAGGATAACAATGTTGCATATCAATATTCTATCACTTGCAAACACTTGCATGCTTCCTTGATTAACTGTCTTTTGTTTTGTTTTATCTTGTGACTTCCGCAATTGCAGATCTATCTCTATGAGTAGGCTGGATGCAGAAACAGAGACAAATCCAATTGACTGTACTGTGGCACATCTTCTCTTCTATCAGCCTCCAGAGCCATCCACAAAGCCTGTCCATGATGGTAAGATACCCAGACCGCCTATAGCTAATATACTTTCATCTGAAGTCATGACCAAAGGTGTGATGAACCTACCAATGGATTGCCAATTTAAGTACTCAACTGAAAAGTGAATTGTTAGTTACACAGGGACTAAAGCAGCCATCACGTTCCTTGAGACCCATCATGAGGATAAGTTTAGAGGCAGTCCTTACATAAACACTCCGGAGAATGCATCAAACAATGAACAAGAACATGGTGGAGTCATGGTTGAAGCTTCACTGTGAAGAAAATGAATTGCAAACCATTATGGGTAATTTCTTCCTTTATCTCTTCCATTAATGAATATTTGTTTTTCCAGCCTTTGATGGAAATTTTTTTTTTTGCTTTGGTGTTTCAGTCTCAGCCAATTCTATCTTCATTCAGAAAAGGCTTTTGGTGGCTCAATTATGGCTCTAGCAATGGTCATCATTTTCATATGTGCACAAATGGTGTATGACTTTTTATTTGTTTATATGTTTCCTATTATGTATCTATGTCCAAAAGAGACTGGTGTCAGTTCTTAACTATTGCATTGGGGGTGATCATGTTGGCTGAGTTCCACTCAACTCGTCTAGAATGCAGACTCCAACTTACCAAACATGGTATGGTATATCTGTATGTTCTATTGTGGTTGCATTTAAGTTTTCTTTCTTTCTTTTTTCTGAAGTGCTGCGTAGTGACTGTATGTTTATGAATCACTGGTTTATCCTTAACATGGTTCTGATGCACCTGTTTTCCTTTCTCACTTCTTGATAGAATTTTGGTTATTCTATCCTGGGTAATATTCTGAACATTACATGATCCGTCTTTTGAATTTTCTTGTTCTGCAACTGTATATAGATTGGAAGAGTTGAACTGAGCTTCCAATGTTCCTAGTGGCTCTACATAATTGTCCTTCACTCCTGGAGTAAAAAGCCAGTGTTTCTGCCATTCAGTCTACTCCAACTACACCTTGCTCTGGCCTTCCAAGCCCAATCTCTATTACTTCCTATTCTAGTGCTCAATCAGGTAGTGGGTCTAGCAACAACAAAATAATGTAGGTTCAATATAGCTTTCTTGGGCAAATTTTGTACTTTAGTTGCAACTTGCAAATTTTGTACTTTGGTTTGCATTTTCTACTTATCCTAACAAATTGATTGAATCAAAATTTTGGTTCTGCAGCTGTGCCACAAGCTTGCAAAGCATCCTTGTCCCAATTTCTGAAGAAGCGCAAGGAAAGGTAATTTTATCTTTTACCATGGTTTATATCTTTATCTCATCTTTCCCAGATACAAATATGTAGGGGTTTTGATATTTAGACATAAAGTAATTGAAAAGTTTTAGAATTATAATTAGGATGGATTATGACACTCAATGTTTTTGATGGTTGGATGGGTTAGAGGCAGACTTAGTGTAGGATATGATGTGGAGGTGCTGAGTTGAGATTTGAATGGATTCTACTGGTGAATTTGGGCTGCTGTAAGGTTTTGGTGAACTAACATTTCAAAAAAGGGAGGGTAGTTTTAGGGATTTGGAGGTTTTGAAATAGAAATTTGGATTGCTTACAATCGAATCTAAACTTGAACATAGTGTTATTCAAACGTAATGAAGAGTTTGTTGATTGAGGACCCTCTAGGCTTCCCATCATCAAGGTGATGACTGGACAACACCAATCCGACTAAACTGAATTCTCAACTGAGCGTACATGACTAGAGCAAAAAGGTCATGCTGTTGCTGCCATCCGTTACTTTCTAATCCAAATAGCTATCAAAGTTGGACGATGCTCCATTGGTATTTTGCATTTGGTTAACAGAAGATGGATCTCAATAGACTTGACATTGTTGGTTTTGATTTTTCTTTTAAATTTTCTACTAGAGTTTTTATATTAATAACTCATCAACATATAAGAGACCGTAAAGTCAACTGTGGCCCAAATAAGGATAACAAGGTTTTGTTTGCTGTCTTGAGGAAATTGGAACTCTGAAAGCTTCTTGAGGAAGTTAGCTTTGAAAGCTTCTAATATCATTGTGCCAGGATGAACATAGGATATCTGGAATGTCTCTTTATCCCTAAGCTTCTAATATTTTTCTTTCTTGCTTAATTCTGAACTTCCTAATTGTCTCTCTCATGATTAACTTGAATCAAGGTGTAATTTTACTTTCACCTATCAACTTTGATTATTTACATATACCTCCCCAACTTTCCAAACTAGTTGTTTTCTAATTGTCTCTTTTGTGCATTTGAGTACTTCTCACGAGGACACATCAGGATTGAAAGTGTATTTATTTGATCTTGCATGAGTTGATTTCAGAGATGCTAGTGGAAGAGGGTTCCATTGGAGGATTTGGAACTTGCTTGATTTGACAACTATTTTGAGGTAGGAATTTGATGTATTGAATATTGATGCCTTGATTATTAAATTCTTCATTTGACTTTTTTGATTTGGTTCTTCAATTTTGTATATTTGTATACAAGATGACTTGATTAATATGTATTTGGTATTATTTTTCTTAAATTTTGTCCTTCAAATTTTTTTAGCTTTCTTAAATTTTCTTTCTATTTATGTATATGTATTTTCATACAGGAATAAATGTCAAAACAGGGGAAATTTATAAAAAAAATATTAACATATTTGGTGGCGGTAAAGTGAAAACAGCCACTATTTGGGCCGCCACTAAATATATATATTTAGCGGCGGTTCTTATCCCTACTGCCACTGAATATTCATAATTAGTGGCGGTTTACTACTTACCGCCACTAATTATGCATATTTAATGGCGGTTATTAATCTACCGCCATTAAATGAACTTAATTCTTACCTTATCCAAATTCAATTAGGGCGGGTATTTTTCGCCGGCATAATTCATACAATTAGTGACGGTTTTATAAAATCGCCACTAAAACCAATTTTTTTGGTAGAGACAGTAACTCTTCATGTAAAAGCAAGTTCAAGAGACGACAAAGTAGTGGGCTTCCAGACTTGCTTCAACATAGAAACTAACCACTTATCCCTGTAAAGGCCTCAATTTCTTAATGTTAAAGAATTAATCCATCACAGAGGAAAAATGCATACCAAATGGCCCATATGATCCAGTTGACATTCAAAAAGCGAATGATCATAATAACCATAGGTTCAGTTTAACCAAACAAACTAAACCAAATGCAAAGCAGCAGGCCATCTTTTCCTGGTGTTACAGGCCTTCGTTTATGCATGAACTCCACATGAGTATGTCATCAGCATGCTTAATAGCTATATTCCTATTAATGGTTGGAGACATATTATGAGTTACCAACAAGTCCAACAAAGGATATATATATATATGATTTGGATGCTACTTATTGGATAATTTCCATCATGGATTCTTGGTTTTATATGTTGAACTCATCCATTGATTCCATTCAATTTGATGTTTTGATGACCTTGTTTTGAAATTATTATTGAATTTAACTTTGGATATGACAAAAAAATTGACTGGCCCTTCCGCCTATTCAGGGTTGGGATTGGCTAAATGCTACTCATGTTGTCACTGAAATGTGTTGGTTTGTGACTATTTTATCTGGGACAATTCTACTTCACAAAGCCAAGGACATGGCTGATGGTATTTATTCTTCCTTTTTGCCTAGCTAGTTATGCTCAAGTAGAGCTTAAATGCCTTTTAACCCATGTTTTCTTTTACAACGAACACATCTTCTCTTAGCAACTTGTGATTTATAATCTGGTGTGGATAAGAGGTGAAAATCATCTCAGAAATGCGAACACAAATTATAACTGCTGTTTTTTGTTAGAACATCTATGGTTTTCCTTACAACCCTAATGAAACCATACAAGAAGCTAGAATACGATATAATATTTAGAGAGCATTAGACATACCTTACACCAGACGTATATTAAGGAAAATTAATCCAAACATTGAGAATATTGAAGCCTTCTGCAATTGATGAAACTTTCTCCAATCTCCTCGTCTTTCCTACTTACCCTTCCTTGTAGAGGGAGAAGAAAACAAAAAACTTGAGAGATTGGAAGGACCCCATCATAGTATTTATAATAGCAATCCCAAACTCTAGTCCATTTCTACAATGGACCGGTTTGGCCCATCTCAAACTAATGGCAGTGCATCGACTCAATGGGTTGAAACCCCATCAATTATTAACCCCAGTAATTAATCCAAGTACATATATTGTTTAGGATAAACCTAACACTTTTTTGTCGTCTGTAAATTCTCTAGCTTCAGTACTAGTGTTCTTTCCTTTCCTCTCTTTGCTGTCACTGCTGTCACATTGAGGAAGAAACACCAACCACCCTAACATTAAAGTAAGGGGAAGAAAGAGAGAGGGGGGGGGTTGGAATTGCATCTTAGCCATCCTAGAAAGATTCATATTTTGTCACCAATGGGAACTTTGGCTCTTGAAATTCATTGCATGTTGAAGTACTGGTGGGTGTTTGTTGTTTGGATGCCAGTCCCAGCCTCTTTGAGTGTAAGTCTTCAAGAATTCTTTGAGTGCTGGACCAGGGCTATTGTCTGCTACTTAAGGCCAGTTGCTGTGCTGCTCAATCTATCTTTTCAAAACGAATTCAATTATCTTATCCCATAAATGATACATGTGTACGTGTAGAAAGCTCAATTATAAACTCATCCACTTTAGAGGTGGGTAGGGCTAAAATTTTTCCCAACTCCTTAATTTCTTATTAATTTTACTTGATTTTATGCACCATATAACAATACGGTTGATGCTCTTAAATATGTTTTATGGGTTTTAGTGTCATGCCCTTGTTAAATATGTACATTATGAAAATAAAGATGTCCACTAAGACCCAGCTGGAACCTCCCAACATATTTAGAGAGGAAGAAAGACATTTTTTTTCTTGAAATCTACATTTATCTTTTAGTGACTGCTGGTGCAATATTTAAAGGCACTCTTTCTGTGTTTGTGTGGAAGAAATACTTGAGAACCAGATGAGAAGCTGATTCACAGTTTTACAAAGATGGAGTCAGGATTGATTTTGGATTGCATATTCGGCATGCACAGCTCAACCAAAAGGGTTAACCTGGACAAGGCATTAGCAGCTAGCTGATCTTGGAATATAATGGAACCTACCATCTTTGAAGGAAGACTGCAACTGAATAATGCCATGAAGCATGGCAAGCAGAGAAATATTTTTACAGCTGAAGGATTATTAACCTGATGAATAACTTCTTGACAGTCAGATTCAATTTTAATGTCGTTGAGATTAAATTTAGCCTCAATTGCACTAGCTTCAGCAGGCAATATTTTGATGCATGGAAATAATATTTTTCCTTAATTTGGGCCAGAAAAACTATCTCATCATCAGTGTGTCCCGATTATTGTTGATGACGAAAAAGTATCCAGAGGCTGACCCTAATTTGAAATCCCCCATTCCTTCAAAGAAAGAATGGTAAGGTAAAGGTATCAAACTAACCAGCCCTAAATATATACATCAAATGAGCTTTTAAGGGTTTGTACTATGAGTGTGTTGAATGTTGTTAATAAATTAGACGATCACAATGGTGTCTAGCACAGCTAATGTGGATCCCATTCCTGTACTTTTATGGCATTTGTATGGTTAGATTGGTTCTTTACCGTAAACACTTTACTTGTGGAATTGATCAATTGAGTCTCTAATTCTAGAGTCTGGCTTGGGTGCTGTGTAATTAATGCACAACACTTGCAGTCCTGCAGTTGAGATAAAAAAATTGATTGAGATTGCAAAAATGACTGCATTTTGAATTGCCTCCATCTATGTCATTACTATTGAAACACCACGGCTTACGCTTGAACATGCTTCTACAAAGTTGCCTTTAGGGTCCCAAAGTATGCATCTTCATGCTCCATTTAGTGTTGTTAATCCCTGTGCTCCATCTATAAAGAAGCAAAGTCACTACCAAAAATAGAAGGTTGAAAAAGGAAAGGGTGTTGAGGCTGCTCCTTTGATAATACCTTGGGGGAGGAGTAACCGAATTCAATCTCAGCAACTATATAAATAGCCTAGAGATCTATGAATTGAGGGAGAAATGCCCTTGAATAAGAAGTCATTTGTATCTTTCCTCTTGTAGTCAGCATAATGAACTCTGAATTGAGTAACTCTAGATTAGTAGAGTACTAAATTCTATCCTCAATGAACCCATTCAATCCAACATAAAATTTCCTATAAAATCTATTAAATTGATCCTCAATGGAGAGATTTTCTAGCAAAGAGAAGCATGTTCAAGAATAAAGTATGTATAATTGATTCATCATTAGATAAACAAACTAAGCACAAGGGGGTAGGTGAACCATGTCTAACAAAGAGTTGTTTACTCGTGAGAATGGCTCCATGAGCCACCTTTCAAAAGAAGCTTTGAATCTTAGGAAGAGTTCTAATCCTCCGAATGTTTGACCAATGTTGTTGGAAAGAAGATGCCGGGGCTGTAGTGCACAGATAGAGTTGTTCACCAATTTGAAATATGTTCGATGCATATGGCTTATCTCGGGGTTTTGGACTCGGAATGGGCTGAAATTCATCACATTGATCCTAAATAAGCTCGTGAGAAGGACACACATTGCATTGCAGTGATTGATATTTTTTTTTGGTGTTTCAGAATCGTTGGGAGGGCGTTTTGGACATTTTACTACTTTTAATAGTATTTTTATAAATTTTTGTTTTTTTTGTTTTAAGGTTTCTTGGTACTATAAAATTATATTTTGTGCGTCTTTTGGAGAGTAGGTGAATGTTTTTGTTTCTGAAATTTTTTTTGAGGGACAGATTTCTCTATTTTTTCAACCTCTGTTTGGCCTTATTTCTTTATCTTTTCACACTAATTTTGAGTCTAAAACCTTAAAAGCACTCGTTCAAAAAAAAACAAAAGTGCCTAAAACATTAATTAATTTGGTTATGGGTCGGTTTAAATTCTACACCAAATCCCCATAAATTTCAACCGGTTGATCGAAATCAAAGCGATCCAATTCATTCTGGTTTGACTGAGCTCGGTTAGTTTGACTAGGATTTTGGTTACAAATTGACACTTAAACCCACATTGCCATTGACCTTTGATTCAGAATACTTTGAATCCCACATTCCTAATTGCAGAGTGACCACACAACTCTTGAGCAAAATCAATGGATAGGACCCACAAAATAGATGACCGTTTGATCAATGACGATCATGACATATCAAACGGTCCTGATTGCTTCACGTATATAGTTTGACTGTATAGATGAGATACAGCTTGAAAGATGATATCTCATATTTATTTGTGATCAAGGGGATGGAGACAATTAAAATCCTCATTAAGGAGTGGCTATCAATCATCACCTACTAATTTATTATGGTGGATCGGGCCAACGGCTACTTTTTCTTAGTACAGCTTTGAATTTGTGTGGGTGTTATACGTATCTTTCATAAATCATCAGAAAAAAAGGCACTTAAACAAAGGAGAAAAGGACTCTTTCTCTCTCTTCTCTCTAGGATCTCTTGATCAGAAGCCTTGAAATGTTTAAAATCACAACAAGATTGGGACCCATAATCAGCAAAAAATTTAGTAGTAGTTTACTAGAAGAAGAAGAAGAAAAGTTCAACTTTTTAAGTTTAGCAGTTGAGCTGATCAACTTCAGTTTCCTAACTCATATAACCAAAACCGCTCTTCTCTTCTCCAGTTAGCTTCTTAGATAAAGCAAGCAGAGCACATGATCCAGCAAACCATGGTTTCTGATGATTTCAGCTTCCCAACAATCACTGAGCCAGTCCCTCGCTTTATGGATTCACCATCATTATGGAATGTTTCTTATGAAGTATTCTCTGATGATTCATCTTATCTGATCAGTCCAAGAGAGAGACAAGGAAGAAGAAGAAGAAGCAGAAGATGGAGAGAGAGAAGACAATAGGAGAAAGAGCTATCCTGTGGGAATTGAAGACTACACAATGTTCAAATCAGCAAAAGATGAGGTTATCAATAAAGAAGCTGAAGAAAGAATGGATATGTTGTGGGAAAACTTCAATGAGGAGTTGCAGCGGATTTCTTCATTGGATAAGGACAGAAGAAAAGGCCATGGCGAATACGAAGAGGATTTGGGTGTGGCTGGAGATCACAAGGCAGGATTGTATTGTGTGAAGGCATGGAAGATGACCAAAACAAGCAGTAGTGCAGTTTTATCTCCTAGGAAACCCAGTTTGTTGACAATGGTGAAGGTTGTGAAGAAGATCTTATGGCTTCATAACTCTCACTGCCCAAAGAAGTGTAATCCATGATTATGATCAATTTTCTGGTTTCTGTGCTTAATTGTTTCTCTTTCTTGATCTAATCTTGATGGATTCTGGTGTAACAAAATAAGAAGTCATCTAATTAATTTGGTTAGAGCAGAGAAAGTATAGAATTAGCTCTTGAATAATCACTAGGTAAGAACAGGAGTGATTGATTTAAAAAAAAAATTGCAGCTGTGTTAATTTGCCTGCTTTCCTGTTGCATCTATACTTCATTTACCTCATGTTGATTAGGCTTTTTATAAAGATAATTATTCTTTTTACTTTAATGATGATGATGATGGTGTTAATGATGAAAGATGATATAAGCATGGATCATTTGAAGGGTTTGGGAGGGAAGGATTGAGGGAGACTGGGAGAGAGAAGGCTCTGAAGGTTGAAAATAAGCAAGTTGTGGTCCTAAAGGTTGAAATGATGAAGCTGGCTGTCTTTAACTAAAATTTGAAATACTCTCCATAAAACTAGTGGGTGCATTAGAAATATCTACTTTCTACTTTGTAATTATATATGAGAAATTTTGATTGGAAAAAGGGTTAAGAATCCTTTTGTGTGGGTTGTTGGTGTTTGTATACTTTTGTAGTTAATGCTATTTTCAATTGAAAATTGCTTGTGTTGTGCAATTAATGCACAACATTTGCAGCGAACGGTAGAGACCAAGATCTCGACCGAGATTTCAATATCGATCATCTATTTTCAAAATTTGTGTTTTAGCACTATTGAGAAACGGACGGTTGAGATCTCAATCTCCATCCAGATCTCGATCTCGACCATTTGCAGCACAATGTTGTGCATTAATTGTGCAGCATTGAAGTCAAGCCTTTCCGAATTAGACCTTTTAAGTTGACCAAGAATTGAAGAATATACCTCAGTTTTGTATATTTTAATAATTCATTAAATAATAATAAAAATTTAACTTATATTTAAACCAAATAAAAGAAAATTTGATAATAATAAGAAAGAGGTGATCATTAGAGTAAAATGAGTCGAAATCCTCTAGCCATAGGGGTAGAGGACTATATTTTTTTCACACCCTTTCACCACATATTTAGAAATGGAAGGAGAAGGTTCATCTCTGATCACTAACAAGTGGTGGAAGATAAGGGGGAACAATGCTCTCTACCCTTATGGGTACAACATTCCAACTTGAGTGACACCTACCCTTTTTCATTAAATATTCTTTGACCATTCTTTTTCTTTTTCTTTTTCTTCTAGTTTTCAACCTTTTGATGTGCATTTATATCCTTTAAAACCACACAAATTACACGAACTTCCTTATAATTGGATGTAATTTACAAAAAAATCTAAAGGTTGGCTCACTATAATTACACTGGATCAACTCTCTTTGATGGTATATGCAATAGCTCCCCACCCAGTCTCGTGCCCCATATGAACGAAGAATCCGGATCTTCTCCCCGTCGGGGGTGCTCCCCCATGGTTTCATGACCACAAACACGTGGGTCCCCAAAAAAAACTTTTTTTTTTTCCAGGTTTTTCACTTTGGTGGAAAAAAACAATGTTACAATTCTCACTCCAACCCCTAAGTTAACCCCAAATTTCACTAATGGGTTTACAAGAGGCAAAAATAATGCACATATATAACACTCTATATGGTTAGATGGGTTGAACATTACTATGTATTCAGTTTATCTATTTCCCGCCTTTTCGAGGTTCAAACACTGCTGCCCTTCTTCCCGCTTCTTCCTTCACTATAATCGCTCCTTCTCTGCTTCTTCCTCTCTTTGCTCGAGAGACCTCTCTCTCCTTCTTCAAGGCAACGTATTGCACTCTCACCTTCGACAAATCCATGCCCGGATCTACCGAATCGGCGCGGATCAAAATGATCTCATCGCCACGCGTCTCATTGGCCGCTACCCAATTCAATCTGCTCTTCGCGTTTTTGGCCATCTTCGAAAGCCCAATATCTTCCCCTTCAATGCCATTATCCGAGTCCTTTCTGAGAGTGGTCTCTTCGTTGAAGCTTTCTCTTTCTTCAAAGCCTTGCAATTCCAATCACTTTCGCCTAATGACTTTACCTTCTCCTTCCTTCTCAAGGCCTGTATTAGATCTAGCGATCTCCGTAACGTCCAACAAATTCATACCCATGTAGTGAAACTGGGTTTTGATTGTGATCCGGTTGTCTGTAATGGGCTTCTTGCTGCTTATATGAAGGGTGTTAGAGATTTAGTCTCAGGGCGCAGGGTGTTCGATGAAATGCCAGAGAAAGAAATGGTGTGTGCTTGGACTAGTTTGATTGCCGGATATGCTCAGATGGGTAGGCATGACGAAGCTCTGGTTCTTTTCTTGCGTATGGTTGAAGATAATTTGATGCCTGAAGATGATACCATGGTAAGTGTTCTATCTGCCTGTTCAAGTCTTGAGATTGGAGAAATTAAGAGGTGGGAGAAAATTCTCTTGGAATTCAGTGGTAATATCAGTAATAATGTCCATAATGGACATAGTGATTTTATAGATATTGTTCTTATTTATTTGTATGGGAAATTGGGAAGAGTTGAGAAGAGTAGAGAGTTGTTTGATAAGCTTACTGAGGGAGCAAGAAGGAGGAGTGTGCTTGCTTGGAATGCAATTATCAATGGATATGTTCAAAATGGACATCACACGGATGCTCTTAGTGTTTTCCGACTGATGGTGGAAGGATTTAATCCAAAACCTAATCATGTTACAATGGTTGGTGTCTTGTCTGCTTGCGCTGAAGTGGGTGATTTAAGTCTGGGGAGATGGGTTCATGAATATTTAAAAACAAATGGAAGGAAGTGTGTTCTTGAGTCTAACACACTTTTAGCTACTGCGTTAATAGATATGTATTCTAAATGTGGGGCTCCAGAGAAGGCAAGAGAGGTTTTTGATCGTATTGTTAGTAAAGATGTCATCTCTTGTAATGCCATGATTATGGGTCTTGCTATAAATGGTCAAGGGAAGGATGCGCTGACGCTTTTCTCAACAATGGAAGATTTTGGCTTGCATCCCAATGACACTACCTTCCTAGGTGTGTTGTATGCATGCAATCACTCAGGCTTGATAGAGGCAGGCCGTCACATTTTCCAAGACATGGGTCCACGCTATTCCATCACTCCTAAAGTAGAACACTATGCTTCTTATATTGATCTGCTTGCGCGAGTGGGCCTTCTTGAAGAAGCCCTGGAGGTTTTGACATCCATGCTTGGTGTACCTAATGCTCAAATACTGGGGGCTTTGTTGGGAGGTTGTGTGGTCCACTCTAAGCTAGACTTGGCAAAACATGTTGCCGGAAGACTTGTTGAGGTGGATCCTGATAATTCTGCTGGCTATGTGATGTTGTCCAATATATACGCAGTTAATCGTCAATGGGATTATATTGCTGAACTAAGAAAATCAATGAGAGAAAGGGGAGTGAAAAAACAACCTGGTTGTAGCTGGATCAGTATTGATGGAGTTGTGCATGAATTCCTTGTAGGTTCCACCTCACACCATCAGATTGAAACAATGTACTGTACATTGGATGGATTGCTGAAGGAAATGAAGTTGTTTGGCTCTTAAGTAGCTCATGGAGTCTCACACATGAAGATGAGCCATGGATGTACAGAACTGAATCATGACCTTTAGAGTGTGAACAATGTAACAGAGATTTTGCTCTGCAGCCTCTTTTAATGCCATAATCAAGTGTCTACAAATGGGCGTGATTGAGGCAATTGAGGATGTTTGCCATAGTAAGATACATTTTACATTCCGTCGCTGGGATCTTTCCTCAGACACTTGAGACTCTTCTGCATGCCTTTTCACATTCCAATGGTGGAACTTCCCATACTTGTTTTGTGCTCAGGGAGGTCAACTCTTATTTTCCTAGATACATGGAATAATGCCTTCATTGACCCTAGAATCATACATAATGCTTGCTTAGTTATCCCATTGCAAATGTGCCATATCAAATAACCACTCAAGGTTTTTACCCCAATGCCAAGTGAGGCTGATGGTGAATAGAATAAAAAGGAGTGAAGAAACGATGTAGGTGAAGGTGAGTTACTGTCTACCAAATTCTATATGGATTTACTTTTGGAACATCTCCCCTGATATCACATGGGTTCTCAATTCCTTTTGTTTTGGTTGTTCTGTTTGTCAGCAGTTTCCAAAATATAAAAGAAGAAATTATGATGAGACTTCACTGATGTCATTCAGAAGTGGAAAAATCAAGCAAATGGTGAGTTCCCAACTTTCGTGTGCTTATCCTGTACCCATTTGATAAGCTTAATAGATTTGTTCTGAAGAATTAGCATAACTTCTAGCCTAAAGCTAAAAGAAAATTATTGTCAGACTTGGGACTTTTCCAAGTGTTAGGAGGCAGATGAGAGGATTCAGAATCATGCCAAACTACGAAAGCAAGGCTAGTCCAAGGAGAAGAATAAAAAATCACTGGCTTGATTTGCTCTGATGTGGTTGCGTCAGTTTCCCACCCCAACACCCCTTCCAGGCAAATTGAGGTTTTTATTTCTGAAATTTCTCTTTAGTTAGAGGGCATTGAATAGGTGGCACAGCCAACATCTTGCGTATTCAGTCTGTGGAGTGTTCTCAAATTATAAGAATGGAGGTTTGCAAAGAATTTGAGCTCACTGGTTTTTAATAAATTTAATGTGGAACTCTTTACTCTTCTTCAGTTGATTTTACATTGTTATCGTCATATACTAATATAGGGAAGAAGGAATTTGGTGGCTAATCAGTCAGCTCTGTAGGATCAATGCTCTGCCTGGTGTGCTGAAAGGTTTTGAAAAGAATAAAGTGTCAAGCAACTTTTTCAGCTAGGAAGCCTGTCAAGTAATGGACTCATGAACAGGTTTTGCTTCAGTAAAGAACTTTGAGAAAGCTGGAATTACTTCTGAATCTCCGACTGCTGTTGAATATCTGCTTTTTCTCCAAGATTCCCTTGGTATTTCACGTTTGGCTTCATTTGACGACCCATCATTTAACCATTACATAATTTTGCTGTGGACGTACTCTGTTTTTAACCAATACATTTTCACTTCTACTTGCTTTTCCATGACAGTGCATGAACATAGAATAATCCGGTTCTACTACCCTGTATAATTTCTTTTCAGGCATTTAGTGCCTTGCAAAGTTGGAAGTGTGAATCCTTATCTGGAAGTAAGTTTCAACTTCCAAAAATTATATGGTGTTTCATCATCATTGTTGCTCAGACTGGTGTTCTTGAAGACTACTAGGTATTTGGCAACTCCTAGTACTGGAACCCCATTTAAGTCAGTCCTAACATTTACAATGATGAACTGAATCAACAAAATAGGAGAGGGTTGGATGTCAATCCTTCCCAGTTACTGACTAATGCCTCCACTATTGGATCCTTTCCTCGAGTAAAACTACCAACACTTGATATACAATACCAACGCCTCAAGTTTCAGGCCCATCTGACTCTCGTGGTGAAGAAACAGTTCCCCAGAAATTTGATTGTAGTAAGGCTAGGAAATTACCTCCATACAAGCAGCATGGGGAACTCTTTCCCTACGTAAATACTGGTGAACTTGCTTTTTTTTAATCTATCTCTGAGTGAAGGTGATTAAATTAGAAAAAAGAACATAGCCAAAAAGGCCATCACAGTGACAACTCGAGAAGAAGCAACAGAAAGAACATGGCCGAAAAAGCCATCACAGTGTTGGTACAAATTGAGAGAAGCAACCGTATGACACATTCTGTAAAACCCGAGATAAAAGCTCCCCTGAGAGGTTTCCCAAGGCCCCTCCTCATCAAGCCGCACCTGGAGAATGAGAAAGCCCTTCTTTTTGGGTTTAAGGTGGTGAAAATTTACTGACATAAACAGAAGCAGTCGGGAGTTTTGAGGTTTTAGAGGATCACATGCAGAAGACTGATACATCCTATGTGTTCTTCATGCATTATCTAATCTAGTCTGCCCTTGCCAGTACTTCCCTTGAGAAAGAACGGCTCTTTTCCCCTCCTCCAGAAGCTTATTTCAACATCATCATCTTGTGTTCTCCTAAAGTTGATTAAGAAGCTCCTCTGATAGGGAGCTTGAGCAACTGAGTTCATAGACTGCTCATGTTAGTATATGGTTAAATTCATTAACCTATGATGGCAGTGGAAGAATCCAGAATTGATGCTTCTGAATTTGGAAAAATGTCTTCTTCTTTTTTTCCTCATTTGAAATTGTAAAAATAGAATCCTTATGTATTTGGACCGAGAAAAAAGATCCAGAACATCATGAGTACCAGTCTTGATCTTACCATTCCTAACTTTCCAAGTAGTACTGGCATCTCTTGTCCAGACAGTTTCTCTACTACAGGATGACTAACACAATTTGGGAGACTTTGAATATCAAGCAAAACTCAAAACTCTTCCATGGCCATATACAGCCTGATGACTTTGTAATCATCTGAACCAATTCATTAGAATCTGTCCATATTTGTAAATTTGCTGCCCGGTAACAGTGCTCCTTTGATCTGTTGGAGATGTCCCCTGGCTATCGCTTCAAAGCTGCTTCCTGTGACACCCAAAGCAAACTGATTATGGAATGTCATAACTGAGTCCCACAGTGCTTCTTTATATACAAATTGTGTAAACAGTAGGACACCAAGAGAGATTACGAACAAGGGATACAGGAGACAGAGTAATAGGATGATAACGTAAGATTTGAAACCTTGCTAACAATATATTGCAACACAGCTCATAGGTGATGTTTTGAGAAGCTACCTGCTTACTATGATTCATACATAGTGTGATATTGAGGATGAAGAAAAATCAGAAAAAGGGTCAGAAAGAAATTGATAATAGAATCACCCGACCATCTTTTGGTGCTCACACCCAAAACCATGACAGCCAGATTTGTTTAGAAAATTCACATGGGAAAAACACATGCCACATAGATTATGGTTCTTATATACCACAAAAGAAAATTAAGGAGAAGAAAACAGCACCAAGCCATTGCATATTTGAAAAACATGGACCAATGAGCTATTAAATATCTAATACATGAAATTCTTCTAAACGTCTTTTTCCTTGTGAAACCAGATGTAGGAGCTGAATACAACAGCACCCAGCCATTGCATATTTTCAAGTAACAGATATGCCTCCTACCAACTTCCACCAGTTGATACAACTAATTATAATGAATTCAGACTGTTGCACACAATTTTTTTTGGGGATTCAACGCATCTGCAGAAAACTGAAGAAAATATGAATCCAGTGTATTCAACTGTATGTCTCTTACTTTTGATATCTGTTTCAGGAGTCCAGAGACTGAAGCACAATGTGTTGATTCATACTGGCATCTCTCGCAGCAAGATTGCAATAGTTCAATGACTTTCTGGCACCTGCAAGATTTTCTAAGTGATGTCAGCAACATATAGGTATGAAGGTTCTTTATGCCATGTTAGTCGAATAATATCAACAAATTCATAGGCGAGAAGGTTATTTTTTCCAATGCTATGTTCTTGAGAAAACTCAATTGGGAATTAAATGTTATTTCTATTAATAAAAATTTAATCTCTGATTAAAAGATGTGTTCACTATAAACCATTATAAAGCATTTTGTTCTCCAGCCTATACTACCAATAACAGGGTGCAGTTTGTTTGGTCAGTCTCATCAGATATGCTGAAATGGTTGGCCCACTAAAACTTGTCTTGCAACTTAATTGCAGCAGAGAAAATTATGTGGTGAATCTGATAATTGGACATTTAGGAGATGGTCCAAATAGGCCACATGTCAAATTTCAGACCCCAATATAATCACCTACATAAGTGGCATACCCAGCTATATATGCCCATGCATCCTCATAGTGGTCCATGTATCTTTTTAGCAGTCTCAAATTTTTCAATGCTTGTTTTTTCACTAATTCATCTCCATTTGGGCTGAACTCTGCATGTAACTAGGAATATAACATCCATGTCTGACACATTAATACAGTATTAATAGGCAGGCCTTGGTGCAACGATTTGATTGAATAGTCATGGTACAAGTCTGGAAACAACCTCTCAGAAGAAACAAGGGTAAGGCTACATACTTTATGACCCCCCGTAGACCCTACAGTGGTGGAAGCGTACTTCACTCGGTACACCCTTTTTACGCAATAAGATATAAATAGTTACACATAGGTGATGACGATGATAATGATGATAATTAAACTATAATAATAACAACAATAATAATATATAAATCAGATTTCCTCCAGTCCACCTAGAGGGGCTTCTACACTGTCCAAACATCTGATTTAGCAGCAGCTTAATGGGGGCCTGGATTTTGTGGATAGTAGACTGAAGGTCTCCTTGCTCACATATCTCATCTGAAACAGAGTTTGTCATGTAACATAAAAGAAAATTTAAAAGCTTAGACTATGGAAGAGTGCATTAATGCTCAGAGTACTAGTAGGCATGCAAGGACATGCTAGGAGATGCAGGCCAATACATGGAAGGAGTTCGACCGAATCAGGAAAAAAAATTTGACATGGCTAATCCAGACAAAATTTGATAGCCACCACCTGTCAGTGTAGCACTATGACAGCAGGCAGCAAGAAACCCATTCATAAGCAAAAGTAGTGCAACTGTTTTTTCGTGCAGGATATAAAAATCTTTGAGGTTCTGGTTTTGGTCCTTGTTGACATGCATTTTTACACCTCCAGGAAGATAAGAGGGGGCTTGTCACAGCATAGGAAGCATAGTTTCAAGAAACTACTTCAACGAGAATTTAAACGACACTCTAAAAAAATTGTCAAGTTGTCATAATCCTCGACCCTTTAGTGAAAAGTTCTTTCTAAGAAACATTTGACAGACATTAAATCACAAAATCCTAACAAACTAGAGCTCCAACATGCCTGATAAAAAAAAAAAGCGCTCACCTCTGTCCATGTATTAGAATTACCACTTTGCATCAACAATACTGACTTTTGAGAGTTGGGTAAATCACCTACTAAATTTCTTATTGGTATTAATTTCCATCAAACCTCACCATAGAAAGGTACAATGAACTACAATTTCAGGGGGGATTGGAAATGTGAGCTCCAAGATCCTCTTGCTTGCCCAAAAGCCTCTATCTGATACCCCAAGGAACAAGCACATTGTTCTTACCTTTGAGCTTATATTCCTCTCTTTTGACTGCTTGAACTTCTTTGAGCTTGGACCCCCCACCTCCCAAAAAAAAAAAAACTTTTTTCTGTTCCCCTTTTCCCCTTTCTGAAGCTGCTTATATGTATTTTTATTCACCCAAAGAAAAGAAATGGGAGCTACCTTTGGCAGATTTCAAAGAAAACCTCTCTAACTCTATGCATATAAGTGGATAACTAAAGCCACCAGACCCTGTCATGAAACAAAACTCATCATATTACTTTACTCAACTCTCCAAGAGAAGCCACACAGCAACGACTTGGGTCAGCCACACAAAATAATCCAATAAATATCAAACCACATCCCATGATGGTACTGGCGATCATGCTCCTATGTTATATTTGGGCTATAGAGGGAAGCTCGCCTTGATAGGCTGAAGAGGGATCCTTTAACCTAGATAAATTATATTGTAGTACCTAGATAAACATATATATGACATTGCCATGCCAGCCCCAATAACAACCCAGCCCAAGTTAACAATTACAATCAAAAGTCATCAGTATAATATTTCTCTTAATGCTATATGGTTAGATACGTGCATGATTATGAAACAAGAAAAGCAATGAAATAGTCATCATCTCACAGCCAAAGTCTGAATCAACTAATATGTGTCAATAACAATTTTATTTAAGGCACTATAAAAGGGAAAATTTTGCACAGCTGTTTTGTTAACAGAGGTGGAGTTTTGGCATGTATGGAGGGAATACAACCATCCAGCAGATTGCATGACCGGGGTCAGGCATCAACAAGTGTGGTGGGATCCCAATCAGTTCCCTAGAGAGTTAATTGATCTGATTCAAAGGGATGCCGCAGGACATGTTTATTACAGAATATATCTGGGCTTGTTTTCCTATTTGGGATACTGGATAGCACTTAGGAGGGAATGCCCTCCTTGTATGGATTATCCTTACCCCTCTTTCTGAGGGGGGTTCCAGGATGATGCTTCTCCATAATTTTCTCTTTTAATATAAATCTTACTTATCCCAAAAAAAAAGTTCCACTAGAAAATTATGATATTATAGAAGCTCTAACATGTGCATGCTACATTGCATTTCTATTTGAAAAAACAACGGAAACCCTGGAATAACACAAGTTGAATAAAAAGAATCGCTTTTGTCAAAATTTGTGCTGAAAATAGGTTGTGCCCTACTTGTCAGTTGATTGATCCTTCATTGCTGACCTAGGGCGAGATCAGATGGATACCTGTGTCAGGCTAATAATATGGTCACTTCTTGCACACAGTTCATATGCAGAACTCAGCCAAAAAACTCCAAGATGCAGCAAAACCAATCAACCAAACAAAGTAGAACTACCTTGCAGGAGAAGAATAAAAATAGAAGAGCAAGCTAAGAACTACAGCTTGCTCACATGGTGGCTCTTGTATTGATGATTTCCTGGTTGGTGACTTATTCTTATCAGTATTGAAAATTATCAGCAAATGATAGCTAACAATTATTAAACTGTAATGAACCTAAGTAATAAATTTCAACGATGAATTAATATGAAATAAGATGATCCTATTTGGTTTTCGTACATTGGTGTTCACTATAAATGGACCCAATTTTATCCATCTGTAATCATAGAAATGGTTCCGTTGGCACAAATCCAAAATTTTTATAGAAACACAGAGAAAATAAAATGAAACCGCATTGAAGTTGGAACCGAAACCGCAGCGTGAGGAAAACAGAATACCCAAACATAGCAATGAGTTCGAAATCACCAAAACAGACGAAAGAATCAAAGGTGTAGTAATCACTCAAGAAACAGGGCATGTTGAGTTTTGATGATTCAAGGAAGTAGAACGAGAGGAATTTCTAGATTTTAAAACGAAAACCATTAATTATACCTCTTAGACATGAAATTGTTCTTGGAGAGGCAAGCCTGAATATCGCAGGCCTCCTTCTTACAGGGCTCTTTGCTGGGCTGCGGCATCTTTCCCTCTTGCTTGAAATATCTCCAAATCCAGAATCTCCGTATATCAAACGCAACGTGCAGGCACCAATCTTTGTTACAAGATGGTTGCAGCCGACTTGATATATCTATATATATATATACAAATTTGTAAGGGTGGTGTGTTAATCCATGCTTGTAGCCTCTTCTCGGTGTGGGTAGTTGTCAAATGATAAATTACTGTAGTGGCATCCAAGGGTCTCTATCAAGGATTCCATCTCCCTTCTACTAAGAGCGTTGTCTTCTCGCAGAATCCCAGGTGGTCAAGTGTTCAAAACAAAAGCCGGCGATCGGTTAGGGCTTGTTTGGCCAGTTTAATTTTACTGGTGATGGTTAGGGCTCTTAGAAAGCGAAATATCGATGCGCTAGCATCCAATGGGATCACAGCGGTTTGAGTTCCAACTGATCCACGTGTTGCATTTCAAGAACCGCGCGGCAGAAAAACGAATCTATGATTATGTACAACATCTTTTCACCATTAAAAGAAAAAAAAATATATATATATATATAAATCAAAGTTTGGGACTAGTCAAACGTCGACCTGTCGACCAGTGTGAACCCTTAATTTTCAATGTTTTTTCCCTTTTTGGTTGAGCAAAATCGATTTGAATACCCTGCGTTAGTTAGTAGGACAGAAATTCTTTGTTGATTGGAGCGAGAGAAATGGATTTGGAGTCAGTGAAGAGATTATTAGAGAGAGGAGGAAATGCGAGCGAGAATGCCTCGATCGATGCAGTGTCCAACAAAGCGAAATTCTTCGACCCTTTTATCTTGGAAGGCATTCAAGTCGATGTCATCGAACCAGGTCGAGTCGTCTGCTCCATGAAAGTTCCTCTTCGTCTTCTGGTAAGTTCACTTTCTGCCCAAAAAAAAAAAGGATAAAACAGGAAATTGTTCTTTGTGGATTTTGAGTTGGGTTTTCTTTTTTCTTACTGGATTCAGAATTCTGGTAATTTTCTTCACGGCGGGGCTACGGCATCTTTGGTAGATATAGTTGGATCAGCAGCAATTCATTCAGTTGGAGCTCCAACAACCGGTGTTTCTATTGAGATCAGTGTTACATACTTGGATGCTGCTTTTGCTAAAGTGTGTACAACTGACTTCTCTTTCCATGGATTTATCTTTATGTTTTATTTTCACATCGTTATGGACTTTGATTTTTCGTTAGAGGGTTGTTTCCTTGATTCAGATTTTGAAGAATCCCAAGTTTTGTTATTTACTTTCAGTCGAAATTGACCAGCTTTGACGTTATAGAAGCCCAAATTCTGTTTCATCTCGTATGGGAAAATGGTTGTTGCTGTTGTTGAAGATAATCGATAATTCTATCAAGTCCCTTTTCATTTTTTAAAATTTCATCGAGATTGGAGATTGTGAGTCCACCTGAGTGGATATTTCAGCCTGGAGATTTGTGAATGAACGCATTGGGACCTTTCTTGCGATCATGGGTCTGTTGGACGATTTGATATTAAACTTTGTCTCCCAATACAGGGATTGTAGTGATTGTTGCTACTTGTAGGATTTAGTTCCCAAGTTTCATAGCCACGCCCGTAATCTCACATGAATCAGAGGAGAAGTATGGGCAGATGAACTGATCTGTCGAGATGGGGATGGCTGTCTTATTGTTCTGTTTTCCTAGAATTTGTTTAGGAGAAAACCACCAAACTTTTAGAAGCCCTTGAGATTCTCTGGCATGTTTGTGTCTCTACGTGTTTTATTGGAACTTCTAGAGGGTACAGAAAACCTGAGACCTCAGGTTTTGGTTGGACAGCTTGATGGCATCAAGAACTAAGGCCATTAAATAAATTATTAAGATGGAAGGAACAGGGTTACTACCCATTCTTCAAGTAGACAAGACACTAGTCCCAAACAAATTCCCAATTGAAATGTGGAAAAAGCCTAGCATTTTGTATTCTAGCTTGACTGACCAGGTTGTGTTTCATGATTATGAGTATAAATAAAATGACAAATCAATAGAGGAAAAGCATTATGGGCCTATTTTCAAATAGATGTGATATTAGATTGCATTAACTACAAAGGCTCATAGCTAGTGAGTCACACAATGAAATTTTAGGAGGAAGTTATTGCTACCCACCTAAAGAAGGAAATATTATTTTAGAGAACCAATTTGGCTTTATGCCATGAAGATCCATAGTGGAAGTTATTTCCTTACTTACAAGACTCATGGAAGGATATAAAGAGGTCAAGAAGGATGGCCATATTGTCTTTATTGACCTAGAAAATGCATATGAAAAGGTCCTTAAAGAGTTAACTTGGCACTTACTAGAGGAGGGAAGGGTATCAATATAAATATGTTGACATAATTAAAGATATGCACGTGGTGTGGTTACTTGTGTTAGAATTGTGGTCATTCAAGATAGTGAGTTCCCAGTTACTATTGGGCTACCTGAAGGATCTGCCTAAAGCTGTATTTGTTTGTGTTCATCATGGATGATATAGTGAGGAACATACAGTTTACCTTTTGTTGATGCATTTGTCTTACTGGTGAGACAAAAAAAGGGTTGATGCCAAGTTGGAGCTATGGAGATCAACCTTGGAATCAAAAGCTAAAGGTAAGTCTAACAAAGTTGGAGTCCGTGGCGGATATCCGTTACCACCTTCACACTCTGAAGGTACTTAACAAGAATGGGAATTAAATATAGTAGCAAGAACTTAATGGAAAACTAACAAAACAAGTAGGTAAATATCTCAGAATAGCACACTGTCTTGGACTTAACTCCTCACAAGTTGTCATGCTTCTCTAACATATCTTCTAATTCTACTGGAAGCACAGCGCTAAGGGTTCCAGGAATGTGACAGAAATCTTCTGCAATAATATTACTGATTGAAGGCCAGTCTGAGGCAGATCCTTGAGCTAAAATATGTGCCTAACCTGTTTCATGGGCCTGTACGGTGTCATGACCATTCTTCAGATGAACAGTGATTTCTGCCTTGAAATATATCAGAGATGCATAGCTTAGGTCTTAGATTTGTATGACTTCAAAGAGTAGATTTGAAAACAAGTATCCATGTATCCCGTTTAGATGGGATAAGGTTATGATGTTATTGTTGTTTACTAAAGTTCCCACAAACTCTGTGTTGCATGGATAGACAAATAGGCTTCTTTCATAAGCAAGGCTTTAGGAACTTCAGGAATCTTAGGGAATAGACTCTTCAATGGTTGGTTTAGCAAGGTTTTCTTCATTATGAGGAGGAAAGTAAAGAAAATATGATGCATTTTCCCAAGACTGTCAGGCAGCTGGAAATGTGATTGTATCTTCCAGAAGTAGAGAACGTGAGCGTAACAAATGTTTTTCTCTTTCATTTTGGTGAAAATTAAAGGAAATCTGCATGCACTTAGGTTCTCTATTTTTAATTACCTGAAAGGACAGTTAAATCTGTTTCATATTCTGGATTATGCTTTCTCTATGTTTTTTTCTTCCCCCATGTTTGTTCGTTTGGTAAGTTAGCTTCCTTTTTGTATAATGGCCTGATTTTGCAAATGGTTGAAAAAAATAGTTGAGGCCATTTTTCCATGCATCACAATTCAGGAGGATTTAAATTATCTCGATGAACCATTAATATTAATTTTCTATTTTACTTTTGTTTGGTTAATTTGTTTTGATGAAATAGTGGGGGATATTTCATGCAATATGCCCTGCTACATTGGATTAAGCAACATGAAATTTAGTTTGACAATCAACTGTTAATATTGATTTTCTATTGTGCTATTGTTTGGTTAACTTGTTGGAGTTGATAATTTAGTGGGGATCATCTAAAGCAATTTGCCCTCAACATTGAATCAAAGTAACGTTGAACATAAATTTTGACAAGAGTTATTTACCATAGGCTTTGCTTGTAAAAGAGTGGGAAAATGGCATCATTTTAGAAATCCTTATCGATGTCCTGTCCTTATGAACCCCATGGAGATGGCTTTTATCCTGGTAAATTTGTTTTATGGTTGCTCTTGTTGAAGCAGGTTCCTTCTAGTTATTAGTAATGGCATTTACTTGATCTCTGTGGCGTATATCAGGTTCCCCTTGGTATTTGTTCAGGCCCTTCAGGGTGATGGCCGTTGCTGATGGCTATTGTTGTATTGTGTCCGTGGCCTGCTAATTCAGATTAACTGTGGGCTGTCTATCATTCTGATGCTTGAAGAATGACTACCTACTCAATAAAGTGTCTGTTTGTAAGAACACATAGGATCCCTTGCTGCTGTTCATATTCTTGAAATGTATTGGAAACTAATAACATATGTTTTGCATCTCCATCTAATTTACATTCTGCTTAATCTATCTGCCAACTGTCTCCTTTATTTGTTTCCCTGGAACCTCTTCAACAGTTTCTGTGAGAAAAAACTCATGCCAGATTATTTACTTGTCATGCTTTAGTTTAGTCATTGGAATTTTGTTTGAATTGGATTATGATGCACATCTTGCATTTACCCAACCCTTAAGATATTTCTCCTCTGGATTTCTTTATGAATCAGTGGCCTTCTGTTCTGCTGGCCATGGTGATTTTCATTTTACATTTGATAAATTGTATGTGGGAAATTTGTTTTGAAGGATCTGGGTTTGCAAGAGTTGAATTGCTTGATTCACAAATTTTGAATCTCCAATTGTGCTTGAGGCATATCTGATGCACAATCATTGTCATGGTTATTGATTCAGGAAGAAATTGAAATTGAGGCCAAGGTGTTACGTGTTGGAAAGGCAATTGGAGTTGTCAATGTTGAGTTCAGGAAGAAAAAGACAGGGAAGGTGTTTGCACAGGGACGTCACACCAAGTATCTTGCTGTGTCTAGCAAATTATAGAGGGTTCTATCACCTATTTGGTCACTTGATTTGATGATATCAAGTTTGGGTCATCTCCACTGTGAAAGGACAAATATTAATTGTTGAACCAATGACATATATATAATCCTGTGCTAATATGTTTAAATTCTTGTATGCCTTGATGTGAGAAGGGCCAACAGCGTTTTAAGATCCCTCACAATTCAGACTGTAAGCAAGAGTAAATTTGAAGTTGGATAGTAGATACTTCTATTGTTGTCTCTTTTTGCACTAAACCCTATTGAAGCCCTCACAGTGAGAGAGAGCATTGAGGTACCATTTAGTTGTGGAACAACATCCTCATAAATAAGATGAAGCACCATTGTTGGCTTCAAATTTTCCTTTTGCTAACTCTACTTTGTTCAGTTTCTACAGGATTTCCATCAGTAGGGCATCCAAATCATGCATTGAGGATGATAATTCAATTGTCAAGTGTAAGGTTTAGAGTGTAATCTCCATCTCAGATGATGTTTTACCATTATTTTCTCTCCTATTGTAAATGTGTGTATCCCATGCGACTGATTACTCATTTTGGTTGGGGAGGTGATATGGACTAGAAGGTATGCACTCACAATTAATAAAGGACATTTAAGGCCAAGGGAGGTGGTGGTCTAGTGGTGTTAGGCTCACTCCCATGTGGTTTGGTACCTCATGTGTTCGGGTTCAAATCCCCTTTGCTCCTTTTTTCCTCACATTGGGCAGCTGTGTACTCTCGCCTGGGCATGAAATCACTACCGGCTTCTATGGATTATACTAGGTCTCCAATGGGGCTACCCTAATGGGTCCAATGCTTGCAAGGCTAATACTTGCATTGGTCGAACTAGAAAGTTCGAATATTGCCTAACGTAGGGTGCAAGGGTGTTACTACTGCATCCTCCTTTTGATTTACCAAAAATAAATAAAAATAAAATAAATGACATTTAAGACATGGTGGAGACTAATCATTTGGAAACCACCATGAGACACCGTAAAGTGAATTTTACTCACAATGTAGTGGATTTCAAATGGTTGATTTTTGAAGTACTTCGGACTTCCTTCACAGAAGGACATTTTTCCAAATTCAATAGTTTACAAAAAAAAAATTTCATACAAAATAACATTTTGTATATTTTTTTTGGGGATTACTTTTATACACCATTAGGAATTTATTAACTAATATAAGAGTTTTAACATGTAAGGGTCAAGGTCATGGTTGGGTAGGGGTATTTAGAGTAAGGTTTCGAAAAGTTTAGCACAAGTCGACTCTCGAGCTGACTCTCTTGGAGCCCTAGTTCATATAAATTAGGTCTAGTGGGGTTGTAAAGGTAATTGAGGGAATGGAAGTAGAACTTTTATTCTTGAAGAAAAAAAAAACCCGCTTGTAATTATTATTCTATGTGGCAAGATGACTAACTCTAGATCATTCTATATTTAGTTATTGAAATTCTCCTTTCTTAAAATTTTTTCTGAAGGAAGGGTTGTTTTGGAAGGTGGGGAGGGGCAACTATATAAAGTTTTGGGAACACAAATGGATCCCTTTTTTCATTGGATTTCAAATATTATCACATAAACCCTTGGGTTATAATATTTGGGTGGTGGAAGATCTGATGATCATGAAAGTAGAAGGTGGAAGGAAGACTGGCTGGTTGTACTGTTTAGTCACAGGGAGGTTAATGTTATAAAGAAAATTCCTATAGCCTTATTTCCAACAGAAGATAAGATAGTGTAGGGTGGCTCCAAGAATGGGATGTTCAGCATCAAATCAGCATATCACATTCAAGTTAATGCTAGGGAAAGGCAAATGATGGCATTGCCATCTTCATCTCGAGTTCACCAATGGGAGGAAGTCTCTGAATTTGTATGGAAGAATATCTAGTCTTGTAGAACATTGCCAAAAATTCATAATTTCCTATGAAGGATTTATGCAAAAGGAGTAGCATCAGGAGAAGGAATGAAGAAGCGACAATTGAAGCTGGATTTCTCATGTAGGAAATGTGGGAAGCAGATTGAGTCAACCAATCATATCCTTTTCAACTGCCCCTACGCAAAGACAATCTACTTTAGTCTTAATATGGATTTTCTTGTAGGTAGAGGAGAGCAAGGAAAATCTACATGGAATTATAAAGAAATGGGGAAAGATGAAAATTCCATCAAAAACAAGAAAAAGAGAGCTTTTAGCAAATGTGGCATTCACTTGTTAGGCTATGTGTTAGCAAGGAACGAATTGCTATTTAATGTAAAAGGTCCGTCAGCGGAAGAAGTAATAGCTAGAAGTTCTAGCCAATTATTTGAATTTTGGGCAGCAAAGGATTTTTTTGGAGAAGAAAAGCGCAAGATGGAGAAAGCTAGATAAACCATGGAGGGCCTAAACATTCAAAGAGAAGAAACGATGCTATGCTTTGATTGCTCTTTGGAGGATGGTAAAAGTGGAATTGGGTTAGTAGCTAGGGATTATTGTGGAACAGTGATACATGCAACATCGATCCCAATGGAATTTGATGAAGTGTTATGTGGTGAAGCATTGGCTATTAGGGAGGCAATGTTATGGGCTTGGGAGAATGGATTTTCTAAGATATTTGTGTATACGGACTCTATGGGTTTGGTTTTAGCTGTTGAAGATGATCAGTCAGAAATGTCGTTGGCAATGGAGATAGTAGCATATGATATCCATGTCTTAGTTGCAGACTTTGTGAATCGTAAAGTTAATTTATCCTTAGAGAAGGGAATGTGTTCACCCACTCTCTAGCTAGGAAGGCCATGTCCATTTTCAGTAGGACAGCTTGGCCGTATTCTACTCATTGGATCACTAAGCTTCATACTCAGGATCTATTGTGTTTTACTGGTTCTTTTCAATGAAATTTGGTTTACCAAAAAATAAAAATTCAGTTGTTAAGTTTCACTATCTTTTACTTTGCATCCAATTCCTTTAATTTTAACATATTAATAAAGATTACATATAAAAATGATTCATTATTGATGTAATGTTTAAATAGTTTGTATTGGATCCAAATTCTTTATCTCGATGGGTAGAGGTCTGGGTCCTCTTATATTTCTTTACCATACATTAGAAAGGGGTTCTCTAGGGGGTTCCACCTCTAATTGTTCTTGTAGAATTTAGAGGTGGACCTTCTTTGTATGATAAAGAAGTGTGAGAGGAGCATAGACAACCCGCTAGGATAGAGGATCCGGATTTGTTTATACCATCGTATGTAATAGTGATCATAAAGGTTTTTTCATATAGACAAGCTATATGCCAAAAAATTGGAGTATGGTATATATGAACAATATATGCTTCACAATGTATTAATTTTTTTCTTCCTTATAAATGATTGAGCAAGAACATCAACAAGGATCGAGTTGGAAGCTAGCAAGAGTGGGTTTGGGATTGTAACTACCAAAAGTTAGAAGTAAAACACCATCTAGTGAATAAATATGACTTTGCTCCATAAACAACATGAATGATGAATATATGAACGATTAACTGAAGTATAATTTAGAAACCAATCAGAGATCCAGAGCTAGAACCGCAAAAACCCTTTAACATGCATATTTAAAGGAAAATTATAAAGGTAGGAATGACTTCCAAGTATTTGATTTGTATTTATGAATGTATATATGTTGTGTATCATGAGATTTTTTTTTTTATGAGTAAATCTTTGACTCCCTTATACTTAGGGTCTATTTATTAAAATTCCTCTAATGAAACTTTCACATTTTTTTTTTTTTTTTGGTCTAAATGAAACTTTCACATTTCATTCCCATAAAAATCCAAATTATCACCTCTTTTTCTCTCTTGATAATTGATATTCTAAAATTTTTCTAGTTATCTCTCGTATTTAAACCCAATTAAAATCTTTTTTTTTTTTTTTAATAAGTTGAGCTAATTTTCATTAATTAGTTGAACTAATATTGTATATTCTCAATTCCCTACCGTCTATTTTACCATTCAACCAGGGGTATGATCTATTTCTTAATTGTTCTTTTTTATTTCTAGGTCTTTTCTCAACCAGGCTCTTCTTCTCAGATGAGACCAGAAGCCTCATTATTAGTTTTGATTATATGTCATAGGAATAATTTTAATCCCAAAATGTAAATAACAATGGTTTTCAAGGAGATCAAAGACTCATATCTCTGATTTAACGGTAAGGAAATTGACTGTATTTTAGTGTTGGAGAAATACACGATTTGTTCAGTGGTTCAGGTAATAAATTTGAAACGGTTGATATAAATCGTTCAACTGAAAAGAAATAAACCATTTGGATTCAAATCGTATTTTAAGAATTTTAAGTCTTGCGGATTCTAACATGCTCAATATTTAAGCATTTCGCTTTCATTTCGGCTTAGTTCAATTTTCGGACATGATCGTTATTTTATTCTGTATCTTCCTCGTTCTAGCTTTTCTTGATCGTTGTTTAATTCTCTGTTCTTCGTTTCTTGGCTCCGTTCTACCGAGACATACCAAGTTGCAGCAGTGGACTTTGTTCTTCTTCCCGCTCTGCAGCTCTCTTTTCTATTAATTCATTTCTCTTCGAATCTTTTTATCGTTCTTTCAGTTAATCACTTGCGAGACTTTTAAACCCTAAGCTTATTATTTCTCAGTTTCTTTAAAAGTCCGTCTCCTATTGTTCTTACTGAGAGTTGCTGTTCTTGTATTCACATTGCGGATTAATCCAACAGTTCTCAATCAAAATGTCTGGTAAGGTTACTTCTGTTCATTTTCCATCAATCAAGATGGAATCTCATTCCTATTTTTGCTGTGATTTGGGTTTTTTTTCTTCATATGATTCTATAGGTACTAGACATTGAGATAATCTGTGGTAATTGATTATGATCAGGTGAAGCACAGGAAAAGATGATTGCGAAGAGAGGTAGAGCGGCGGTTGTGGTTCTTGGTGATCTTGGCCGTAGCCCTCGGATGCAGTATCATGCTCTTTCTCTTGCTCGCCAGGTATCTTAATTGAATTCTTTTCAATTTTAACTTCTAATTTCATTTCTGAACTTTGTTATTTTAATTTGTGGTTCTATGCGCAGTAAAGTGATCTGCTTTAAGTTTCCTGCCGCGTCAATTGTGTAGTCTTTTGAGCTGGACTGGCTGCTATGTTCTAGTCAGATATACAAAGCCTAAAACTCAACTAATTATGCTTCGCTGTAGTACCTTGTTGATCCTATTGCGTTTTCCTTAATTGATTTTTCAATTTGCTTTATAAATCATGTTAAGTGTTGATGTTCACTCTCTTCTCTTCTTTTTTCTTTTTCTCAAGATTAAACCATGATAACCATTTCAATGGAAGAGTTTCATTTATTGCTTTTCGATATCCAAGCAGAATAGTCACCGTTTCCCAATAAGGGAAGATTGCTTTTTCCTTTTTTCCCATCAGTATCTCTTTTACACTGGCCCCGCGCTAAAACAGGACAATGAAAACTCAATGAGGGAAAACCATTTGTTGCAGAGGCTTATGACATCCTGATGGAATAGAGTTGTTATTTGATATGTGGCTGCTATCTACATATCGGTCTGTGTGACTACTGTTTTTGGCTCCGGCAATTTGTTGTCTTTTTCGTTCTCTTTCTCATTTAACCAAGGTATGTGACTGAAATCTTCAGGTTGGTCTCTGCCCCTGTCCCCTTCAAACCCATTAAGGCAAACCGATCAGTAAGTCCACATGTTCTATTTCATAGCTAACATTTTGCCATCCACTCGTTCCTGCATGAAGCATGATGAGCTACAGCACTAAGTCGTGATGAAGGTTATACCTCAGAAAGTCAGTGAAGTCCTCTTTCCCATTCAGCACAGTTTTGTATGTGTTATCTCCTTGAACTTTCACCTTCTTATCAGAAGTGTGTTAGCTTGCATTCTGTGGAATCATTTTAGTGTTATTTTGAATCTGCCTACTGCTTTTGGATCCGTAGGGAATCTGCTTTTCTCATGGTTTGATCAAGCTTCTTTAGAAACCAAATTGAAGCTTTGAGGATCATTACTTTTTTCCTTCTTTCTTCTAATTTCTTTGGTAACTGTTTTTATTTATTTATTTATTAATCATTATTATTATTATCATCATCATATTATTATTATTATTAATAATAATTTCCCAACACATGTCTTATTTTTAAGACTTATTCAACCTTACCCTGTTTCCCATATTCCTTCCTTATAGTTTAGCCTTGAAAATCCATGGTCATGGGATTGCTACATCAGTGGTCACAGTGTAAAAAGTTTCATTTGGAATTCATTTATGGTAAGCAAGTGAAAGAATGGCTTGTCACTTACATTTTTGCAGTGCTAAATTTATCTCCGTGGGTGTAGAACAAATATTGCAGTAAAAGATCCTGACCTCATGGAATTCAATAAGCATGGAAAGAAACCTTTTTTGTTTTTTAGGTGATTAATTTTTATTTACCATACTCACGGAAACTGGAGGTCTTAAGACAATAGCTACTGGCCTGAAAACACTATGAACCTTAAGCCTGCTTGTGCAGCTCAAACCAACTCAATTCTCCCTAAAATTAATATCTCTAGCACTATATAGCTAATTTTTCTAAAATTAATATCTCTAGCACTATCATGTTCTTCTACTATTTTATGAATTATGATATTCAGTTGTCATTGTATTTCTTATTTGATACTTTTCTTTTATTTGGTTTGAAATTATTGTGATTATTGAAACTATTTTTATTGTTCCAGGCATCTCTTCAGGTGGACATTGTTGCCTATGGGGGTAAGCTTTGCAGAAATATAGGTGGCTGAGTATCGTCATTGTTAGGAAATTTTGGTTCAGTTGACTTTGTTGTACTTGCATCCTCAGCCTGCACCTCACTCAGCTTGGTTTTGCTCAGAAACTCACTCTTGATTGAGACAATTTGTTTGTTTGATTGATTGAATAATGGTGTCTTTTATAAGCTTAGCTGCAGGAGCTATAATATGATGCAAACCTTGCCATCCCCCTCCCCCCAATTAAAAAAAAAAATAATGATACTTACATCTACATTAAGTCTGCTTTGGGAGCTGTATTGGCTAATATTGGGAACATAAATGATGGTGACTTTGTCTGATGTAACTAGGTTGGGCCTCCCCTATAATTGGGCCAAAAGCTAGACCCAAAAGTCCCAATCCCAAGCTGGCGGAATACCTTAGGGGTATTTGGTTATTTTTAACCCCTTTTAGGGCTCAAGAGGGGTCTGGTTGGAATCCCCCTGATCCAAGTGTCATGCATCTATCTTTATTTTTCTGTTTGGGTATATTTTCCTCAAGTTATTGAAAAGTCTACATCTGAGTAGGAATCCTAGTTAGAGTCCAACTTTCAAGTAGGACTCGGTCTGATAATTAGGTATTTTATTTTCAATTTTTTTTTTTGGAACTCTTATTTAAAGAGTCCTATTCTAGTTTTACCCCTAGGTGTGTCACTTTGGGGTGGGCCCCTTGGACCCACTTCAGGGTTCCTACCAGGGGAAGAGTTTTGGTTCACATTAGGGCTGCAATTGGGCCGGGCTGGGCTGGGCTTTTGCAATCCAAATCCCAATCCCAGCCCTATATGTTCTAATTTGAGCCCATTCCCGCCCTAACCCTAGTTCAAGGCCAAGGATTACTGTCCCTAGCCCTAAGCCCTATAGGGCCAAGCCAAGCCCATTCCTGCCCTAATTGGGCCGGTCGGGATGGGTTGGCCTTGATCCTGATTGGCCCTATTTGGCCCTGTCTCTGGCCCGGCCTAGCCTTAATTGGTCCTATCCTTGGACCTAAAATATCAAATGTAAATTCATACAAAAATAAAAATAAAAATACATAAAAGTATCACAAGTAAATTAAAAATAAAATTCATAGAAATATAAGATGATTTAAGCTCCTACAAAATGATAAAAAATTCAATAAGTTGATAGTGTTGCTTTAAACATAAATAAATTTATACTCCATAATTATATATGGAGCTCTGAAAGTCTCCCATTGCTTTGGTGATGGAAATTGAAAACCTCTCCCATTGATATCCTTATTCAACAAAAAAAATCCATATTCAAAACTTTGTTAACAAGTAAATCAATGATAATTTAGTATTGATATTTTTTCGTAGTTAAAGAAAATGATATATTAGTTACAAACATAGCTATCTATCCTTAATAAGTTTTTTTCCCCCTAAAATATCACATTGGAGGCAAAAGAAAAATGTCAATATTCAATGAGAAGTTGGGGTGTAGATTTGTTAGACATTAATTCTCTATATACTAGCTTTTATTATTTATAATATATTATCTCGCCTTAGTAAAAAAAAAAAATCAATGATTTTTTGGAACTAAAAATTACTTAGTTCGAAAAATATGAATTATCTTAAAAATAATATAGAAAAGTGAACTCATAGTCTAATATGATCAAAATGACTGAAGGTCAAAGTCGAGACTTATAGTTATATCAATGTTAATATGAAGATTAGGGTAAAAATCTAGTACATGATCAATGTCAAATTAACATTAAGACTAGAGCCAAAATTAGGGTTAGGATCCGGCCAAAATTAGATGGATGCTTTACTACATTGGCAATGATGATATAATTTATTTTTATTAATTTTTTACAAAAAATAATCATGTTTTTAAAATTTGACATGTGTCAAGTATTCACCCATGTGGATTAGAATTAATTCCTCTCCGTATGGGTGGAGGGTCCAGACTCAAATCAGGGCCATAATTAGGGCCAAAATCATGGGCCTAGATCAAGGCCAAGATTAGGGCCAATATCAAGGCCAGAATCAAGGCCAAGATCAAGGTCAGAATCAGGGCCAAAATCAGGGTTCGAATCAAGGCCAGAATCAGGGTTAAGATCAGAGCCAAGATTAGGGCCAAAATCAAGGCCAAAATCAGGGCCGAATCAAGGCCAAAATCAGGGACGGGTCGGGATGGGCTGGGTGGGCCAGAGAGTAATCCCAGGCTTGCCCTTGGCCCTAGTTTAGGGCCAGAATATTTTGGCCCTAACCCGCCCTTAGGGCCAAAATCTTTAGCCCAAGCCCTATTCGGGTTCAGGGCGGGCTTAGGGTCAGGGCTGCTAGGGCCAAACTTGCACCCCTAGTTCACATCACTATGCCTTACCCATAAGAAACAAGCTTTTCTCTCTAGATGGTTTTTGAAGTTTAGTGATGGTCAGAGTGGTTGCTTCAAAGTTGGCTAGCTTTTGTTAGGAATGCTCCCTGGTTCTTGTAACTATGGAAACTCATGTTGTGAAGGGTATGTTGGGGGTAAGCACCATTTTCACTCACGATGTTAAGTTGATACGGCACCAATTGAGTGACGGCCACTTCTTCCAAGATCTTTCAAGAGAACCAACTCATATGACCCCGAGTTTCATGAAATTGTGGTTATGGGATATAAGGGTTGTTTGTGAATGGGCTAAGATGGGATGATTTAGCTATTAGTATGTCTGTGGTCAATGGCCTTTGAATTCCCTATTGGGTTAATTAGAAAGAAATAGTGTGAAGAATGTCAAGGTGTTAGTTTTGGAGAGATTTATTTTGGTTGGAGCGTAGGCTCTTGAGATATGGGGTGGAGAAGTTATGGGAATAATGTGGAACTTGGAGGAATGTAGGTAATAATATAAAGATATGATCCCCCAAGTTTGGTTGGGTTTTGATGGCTAAACTAGAAGATATGAGGGTTCTTGTTTGGGAGTTTTAGGGAGCACAAAAATTTAAGAAAATATCTGTATTTTGAGGCGGTCAGAATAGGCTCAAACTGGGATCTAAGGTCACTAGGGTTGGGGGGATGATGTGCGTAAAGGGTGGGATAGATCTGATGTTTAGATTAGTGTAGATTTGACCTTGAATGTTGGGTATCTTGGGAACTTCCAAAATTCAAGAAAAATATAACAAAATGTGGTTGGAGAAGGGGATCGATGTAGGTGTCATTCTTGAATAAGAGCCTTGAGGATTGAATACTCAGTTTAATTCACCTTTAGAACTCTTCTCATCCTTAGATCTTCAATTCCCAATTGACAGAACCAGGACTTACTAGCAAGCACAAGAGGAATTACTCAAAGAGGCTTATTAGTCAGAGGCCAATACCCATATCTAGGTTGATTTCAGAGGAAAACAGGCCAACACATGCTGGATCTGCATCATAAGTGAAAACTATTTATGGCGACACCATAAAGGGTTTTCTATATTTCAGCTTTTGTTCGAGTCTAGATCTACAATGAAATGAGGTAATTTGTTCTATTGTAAGATTGATCAGTGGCTTCATGAACACTTTTCTCATCATGCTCACTCTATGGCCCATCCATTTCTTTTTCATCCTTGTCCAAAAGAACTTTTGATTGCTAATAAAAACTTTGCTTCTTGGTCCTATTATTTTTCACTGTGACATAGCCTTGGATGTTTCTTAGAATTTTCACTCTTATACATTGATATTCTATGAAGTGCTTCATTTTTCAATTAATCCATGTACAGGTTCTGATCCCCATGCTGCCCTTTTAGAGAATCGGTCAATTCACATTCACAAAATGGTAATTATTCTTCTGTCTTTTTACCAAACAACTCATTTCTTATAATGAAATAGCATATTCATCGTTTATCCATTTTGGGTGCAGACACAATGGCCCACAGTTTCCAAGGGTTTGCCGAGGATAATTTATCCTTTGATGCTTCTACTTAAGCCAATAATTCAGTTCTTTATGCTTCTCTGGTTTCTCTGTGTTAAAATACCTTCTCCAGATGTTTTCATAGTGCAGGTAATATTGTTATATTGCATGTTATAGAAGATCTTCTTTTTATTTATTTATTTATTTATTATTATTTTTTAACATTATGGAAAATCAGCTATTGTTTGGAATGCTGTCATGGAGTTTCATGCATTGGATATTTCCTTGTTTGATCTATTTTGATGCCTTAGAAATTAAATTGAACTGATAAATTCTGTTTGCTTTTTCTGTAACTCTGGTTTATTTGCTTTGTTCTAGTGCGGCAAGGTCATTGTCAAAAAGCTAGAACTGAAAATCTTAGCATCAGTATCAGAATTAGGACTTAGTGGGAGAAAATTTTTTAAAGCATTAACCTGAAATCCACCAAACTTTAGTGCCAAGTGGGTCTTATGTACCTTGCAATGCAACTATGTTATAATATCTGACCTAAATACTGCTTTACCCATATGTCAGTTCACATAATATAGAAACTGGATTTGAATGAGAAAGAGAACTGTAGAGAATTGAAATACAATATAAGAAACAATATTGTCAAATAAAGAGAGAATGATATTCTGTCCTGTATGCTGTATCAATAGCAGAAACTAGAGAATGTGAGGCACATATAAAAAGGTGCACCAATCAGGTAAATGTGTCCATTGGTTTGGATCATTTGGGTCCCCCACAGCCCGCCTCCCCCCCCCCCCCCCCAAAAAAAAAAAAAAAAAAAAAAAAAAAAAAAAGTGTTGGCGTCGGAGTGGGTCAATGTTCTTGACAGGTACAAGTTTTTGAGGCATACATGATAGTAGGGTTTTGGTTAAATGATGTAGGGAGTCTTCTATTGAAGGTTGTGTTAACTTTTGTTGTAGGGAGTCTTCTCAGTTTCTTGCTTTTATTTATTTTTTAAATCATCCAAAAAAAAAAGAAAACTTTTGATGCAAATTATGCTGGAAGTGAATCACAATGATCTAAAATTAATTTTTTGGCTTTTCAAAAGGGGAACAATGGCAGAATCTAGGGTTTAGGGCTGTCACGTGAGGGCCAAACTTGGATTGAGAATATGATCTATATATGGCAGGTATTTGATGGCTGATTTGGTCTGTGCAGGAATTAGGGTTGTGGATGATACTCATAGATGAGGGAATGCTAGGATTTGGTGGTTTCGAAGATAAGGAGAAGAACAGGTAGAGTTGGGGATGATTCAACTTACTGTTGTTGAAGATTTTAATAGAATAGGGTGGCTGATAAACCCCTAATATCCCATGGCTACCAAAAGAAGAATAAGAAGAGAAGCAGGGGATCAGCAGCAGCAAAGAGCAGGGAGGCAGACCTATCAGCAGGGGACAAGTGGCATGATTCTATTGGGCAGCAGCCATAACCGAAAGCTGACTGAGGAGCTGCCAGGTGGCAGTGAAAGATTGGGGGACAGTGGAAGTTTGTTAGAGAGAGCAGGATTAAGAGAAGCGGTGAGGAGCTTGCTGGGTGGGGGGAGAGGAAAGAGGCAAGCAAGTGCTTGAGGAGAAGGAAACCTCTGGGGAATGGCCTAGCCATGGTGTTGCTTTTGTTTATCTGAGTTTTGATTTGGTTTGTTTAATTTCAGTAGTCTTTATTAGTTATTAGAATCATAGTCTGTATTCAGCAGCTATATCCATATCAGAGTTGCTTAATGAAATTGATTGTTACTTCAATAGTATCCTGCTGATATGCCAATCTGAGTTCATAGCTTTCTGGTGTTATCTCCTGTTTGTCTGTTAAAAGTAAAGGATAAATGAACAGGGTTATATTGTGTTGCTGTCTGTATTGAATCTGTTGCCATGAATGATAATATCCATTGCTGTCAGTAAGGTTTCGGTAGGACTCAGGACAAGTTTGAGAGGGTCCTATCAGTGGCAAATAGACGAGTACCTTAGGATTCAGCAATGCTCAAGAGCAATCTTCATATTCCCTCAGTCATGTGCTCAATAAAGCAACTGCAACTAAATCTAGAGTCATAATAGCTGGGCATAGAACTGAAAACTCTAGCTAGGACTAAAAACTGAAATTTGGATTCAAAACTAGATTGCAATTAGCAATTACAACTCCAAATATGACCCAAGTAAAAGACTAAGTAAAAAATCAAATATCTCTAAATTTACTTCCACGATTTACTGATGGTGTCGGGGGATCCCAGCACCTACACTACTGCTGGTGTAGGGAAGCATTCTCAAACCTGTGAGTGGTTTTAGATACCGACTTATACCGACTTACCTTAACTCTCTTAAAAGAATTCAACTCCTCATGAAGTCAAAACACTGGTGTGGCACGTAAATTAAGGTAGGTGGTGGACCCGTAACTCCATGATAGGGAGCAAAGAGTGATTAAGATGTCTGTTTCAAGCTAGCTCATCGATTTCAGAATTATTAGCACAGAATATTTCATACAAGCTACCATATTTTGTCGATCCATGTAAAGAGTTTGATTAAAAAGACTCTGAACTACCTCCATTAGCTAAATTAGCTAAAGCTTTTTCATCTTCATTAGCCTTGAAGTCACTAATTTCTTCATTAGAAATGTACTCTTTATACAATTTCAAACCTCCAATGGTTAGTCATTTTCCAGCTCCAACAACTACTAGGCATTCATAAATTCAAAACTCCCACCAATTTTAGAACCATCATCAGAGAACATTTCATCCAAGTTGCCATATTTAGATGAATCCATTTAAAGAGTTTGACCATAGAAGACTTAGAATTACTTCCAACAGCTAGCTGAAGCTTCTCTATCTAATGAGTTTGATTATGGAGACTTAGAAGTTAGAACTACTTTCACCAATTGAAATAGCTTAAGCTTCTTCATCTTCATTACCTATAAAGCTGTCAATTTCTTCATCAGAAATGTCCTCTTTATATAGTTTTAATCCTCCAATAGACATTTAAATGTAGTAACAACAACTACAAAGTATTCACGAATTCAAAATTCCTACAAATTCCTTCCCAATAATTTTCAGCAATCTCGTCATTAATTTCAGAATCATAATCACAGAACATTTCATCCAAACTATAATATTTAGTCATGCTTCTAAGAATTTGACTATAGAAACTCAAAAGCACTTCTTCAGCTGAATTAGCAGAAGCTTCTTCATCTTCATTATCCATAAAGCCATCAATTTCTACATTAGAAATATCCTCTTTATATAGTTTTAGACCTCCCATTGACATTCATTTCTTGCTTCAACAACTGCTATGCATTCACAAATTAAAATCTCCGATCAATTTGCTTCCAAATAATCTTCAGTGACCTCATCGTCAATTTCAGAACCATCATTACAGAACATTTCATCCAAGCTTCCATATTTATACTATCTTTTTAAAGAGTTTCACTATAGTGACTCAAAATTATTTACATTAGCTGAATTAACTAAAACAACTTCATCATCATTGCCTATAAAGCCATCAATATCTTTATAAAAAAAAAGTCCTCTTTATATAATTTTGGACATGCAATGGACATTCAAATTCTACTCTATCAACTATTTAGTATTCAAAAATTTAATAATCTTCAACAGCCTTGTCATCAATTTCATAACCATCATAACATAAATTTCTTCTAAGCTGACATATGTGGATGGTCCATTTAAATTGTTAGACGATCGAGACATAGAACTACTTCCATCAACTGAATTAGATAAAATTTCTTCATCTTCATTGCCCATAAAGCCATCAATATTATCTTCAGAAAAGTCCTCTTTATGTTGTTTCTAGCCTTCAATTGACATTTAAATCTTGCTCCAACAACTACGAAGTATTTATAAATTCAAAATTCCCACCAATTCCTTCCAAATAAATTTCAACAACCTTGTCTTCAATTTCATAATCATAATCACAAGACATTTCATCCAAGCTACAATATTTAGACAATCCATCTAAAGAATTAGACTATAGAGATTGAGAACTACTTCCATCAACTGAGTTAACCAAAGTTTCTTCTTCTATCTTCATTACCCATAAAACCATCAATTTCTACATCGGAAATGTCTTATTTATGTAGTTTCAGATCGCCAGTAGATATTCATTTTCTGCTCCAACAACTATTATGCATTCAAAAATTAAAAACTCCCATCAACTTGCTTCCACATAATCTTTAGTGACCTTGTCTTCAATTTCAGAATCATCGTCACAAAACATTTCATCAAAGCTTCCATATATAGACTATCCATTTAAGTAGTTTAACTATAGAGACACAAAACTACTTAGATCATCTAAAGTAGCCAAATCTTCTTCATAATCATTGTCTATAGAGCCATCAATTTCATCATTAGAAATGTCCTCTTTATGCAGTTTCAGACCTTTAATGAACATTCAAATCTTGCTCTAATAACTACTAAGTATTCACAATTAAATAATCTTCACCAACCTTGTCATCAATTTTGTAACCATGCAAAATATTTTTTCTAACCTACCATATTTAGACAACCATTCAATATGTTTGATTATAGAGACATGGAACTACTTCATCTTCATTGTCCATGGAGCCATCAATTCCTTTATGGAAAACGTCCTCTTTATGTAGCTTTAAACTTCTAATTGACCTTCAAATCTTGCTCCAACTTTTACCCAAAAAAAGTCTTGCTCCAACAACTAAAAATATTCACAAATTCTAAACTCCCACCAATTTGTTCTAAATAATCTTCAGCAACCTCGTCATCAATTTGATAATCAACCCCCAAAACATTTCATCCATGTTATATAGTATTTAGACAATATATTTAAAGAGTTTGACTATAGAGACTCAGAACTACTTCTATCAATTAAATTAGTTGAAAGATGTATCTTCATTATCCATGAAGCCATAAATTTGTTTCCAAAATAATCTTCAACAACCTCATCATCAATTTTAAAAGTATCGTCACGAAATATTTTATCTAAGCTACCATATTTAGATAATCCATTCAAAGTGTTTGACTTTAGAGACATAATTACTTCCATCAGCTAAATTAGCTGAAACTAAATCATCTTCATAATCCATAAAGCCACTAATTTGTTCATACAAAATATAGTCTTTATATAATTTCAAACGTCCAATGGACATTTAAATCTTACTTTAACAACTTCTAAATATTCACAAATTTAGAACTCCCATCAATTCCATCCAAATAAATAGTCTTCAAAAATCTCGTCATCAATTTTAGAATCATAATTACTAAACATTTCATCGAAGATACGATATCTAACTGATCTATCTAAAGACTTTGACTATAGAGACTTAAAACTACTTCCATCAGACTCTTTAGATCGATTGGCTAAATACTATATTTTAGTTGAAATGTTTAGTGATTATAATTCTGTAATTGATGACGTGGTTGCTAAAGATTATTTATTTGGATGAAATTGATTAGAATTTTAAATTTGTAAATGCTTAGTAGTTGTTAAAGTAGGATTTAAATGTTCATTGGAGGTTTTATGTAACTACTACATTTATGATGAATAAATTAGTGGCTTTATGAATAGTGAAGATGATAAAGTTTCAGCTAATTTAGTTGATTGAAGTAGTTATATATCTCTATAATCGAACATTTTGAATGGAAAGTCTAAATATGGTAGCTTGATAAAATATTTTATGATGATGGTTTTGAAATTGATGACGGGGTTGATGGATATTATTTGGAAGCAAATTGATGGTTGTATTAATAATTAAAATGAAGAAGCTTGAGCTAATTCAGTTGATAGAATTAGTACTGGGTCTTTATAGAGAAAACCTTTTGGATCAATCGTCTAAATATTTGATAGCTTGGATAAAATGTTATGTGATAATGTTATTGATGATGATGTTGCTGAATATTATTTAGAAGGAATTGATGGGAGTTTCTAATTTGTGAATACTTTGTAGTTGTTGGAGAAGGATTTAAATGTCAATTAGAGGTTTGAAATTATATGAAATAGACATTTCTAATGAAGAAATTGATGGCTCTATGAGCAATGAAGATGAAGAAGTTTCAGCTAATTCACCTGATGGGAAGTGTTCCATGTCTCTATAGTCAAACACTTTGAATGGATCGTGTAAGTATGGTAGCATAGAAAAAATATTTTGCTATGATGGGTATGAAAATTGATGATAAGGTTGTTGAAGATTATTAAATTGTGAATACTTAAATAGTTGTTGGAGCAATATTTAAATGTTCATTGAAGGTATGGAACTATATAAAGAATACATTTCTAGTGATGAAGTTGAAGGCTCTATAGACAATGATTTTGAAGAATTTTTAGCTAATGTAATGAGTAGTTTTGCGTCTTTGTAGTCAAACTCTTTAAATTGATCGTTTAAATATGAAAAGCTTGGATGAAATGTTTTGTGACAATGGTTTTGGAATTGATGACAAGGTCGCTGAAAGCTTACTTGGAAGCAAATTGATGGGAGTTTTTAATTTGTGAATGCATAATAGTTTGATTTACACAATGCACATGTATTGAAATGCCTATCGAAAACCTAAAGCGATACTTTAAAATAATCAACTTATTTGTCTATCATCCCATCGACCTCCCACTCCTAAGAAATACATCTTTCTTCTGATAAGAAGGATACTGATGTTGATTGCTATAGAGCAGTTACTCTTCCCTTTCCCTCAAGCCCTAACCCCACCCCCCAATGTAAACCAAATCCAAGACCACCTAATGAGGGTCCAGGGGGCTTACCAACATCCAACAGCCCTACCAGCAACCTAAGCAATTTTGTCCAAGTTGAGGGGTATTTTGGTAATTTTGGTATTTTTTTATTGTCTACTTAGGGTTTAGTTGGGTCCAGTATATTTGAGGGACTCTAGATCTACTTTTGCTTTAAAATTTGAGTCATATTTTGCAGGTTATTAAAGACTCCTAATTACAATGGGATCCCTAATCTTGTCCTACTCCTTGCAAAGGATCCAGATCTACTCTCAGAATTCAAATTGGATTCCTTTAGAGTAAGTTGCTGGAACATGAAATGAATATCCATTGGAGGTCTGAAACTATATAAAGATAACATTTCTAATTTAGAAATTGATGGCATTATAGAAGATGAAGAAGCTTCCACTAATTCAGCTAGTAGAAGTAGTTATAAGTCTCCATAGTCTAACTCTTTAGATGGATTGTCTAAATAGTGTAGCTTGGATGAATTATCTTTAATTATGATTCTAAAATTGATGACAAGGTTGCTGAAAATTAGTTGGAAGGAATTGATGAGAATTTTGAATTTGTCAATACTTTTCAGTTGTTGGAGCAGGACTTGAATGTCACTTGGAGGTTGGAAGCAACATAAAGTGGACATTTCTGATGATGAAATTGATGCCTTTATGGGCAATGAAAATGAAGAAGTTTCGGCTGATGGAAGTGGTTTTGTGACTCCATAGTTAGACACTTCGAATGGATCATCTCATGGTAGAAGATCTCGCTCTTGAGTGAGATCTCGCCACCTTGAAAAATCGAAATCTCGACCATCTCGGTGAGATCTCAGTCGAGATATACAATTTTTTAGCATCAACTCGGTGGCCCATCTTGGTGGGTTTTAGGGTCCCAGTTGAGTTGAAACTTTGTATTTAGCCTATGTAAGGCTTTTTGAATACATTGGTGTCCTTGGATTTGTCAGAAAACAATCCTAAGTATGATTTCTAAGTTCACCCAGAGTGTGAAACCGAAATGTTGTAGGATTAGGGAATGCAAAGTTATACAACATGTAATATAGAACCTTTAAGGCATACAAATGAAAAGCAAGTGTATCAAATGCATTAAGTAACCTAAATGTTATCAAAATTCCATCCATAAGAGTATAACAATCTCAATTTTCAAGAATAGAATAATAAAATTATACAACTATTAGAAGTTCTATATAAGTCTTTAAATCATAAGTTCATAAGACAAGTAGAGAATGATTGATCTTCCTTCGATGTTGTAGATGTGCTAAGAGTAGTTGCAAGTGAAAATCTAGCCGAAATCCACAAAAAAAGGCAAAAGCTGAGAGTTCCAGCCAGATATGGCGAAATATATCGAGATATGACGAGATCTCAAGTAAGATATCCCAACTCTTTGCTCTCGACCTCCATCTTGTCTCGCCTACTTGAAAAAATGAGATATCTTGCGAGATCTCCCACCATGGATCATCTAGATGTGATAGCTTAGAAGAAATATTATGTTATGATGGTTATGAATTTGATGATAGATTGTTGAAGACTATTAATTTTTTTATGCTTTATTTATAGTTGTTTAAGCAAGATTTGAATGTTCATTGTAGGTTTTAAACCATATAAAGAGGACAATTTTTATGAAGAAACTGATGGCTTTATAGGCAATAATGATGAAGTTGTTCTAGCTAATTCACTTTATGTGATCAGTTCTGAGTCTCTATAGTTAAATCTTGAAGTAGATCATCTAAATATGGAAGCTTGGGAGAAATGTTGGTTCTAAGATTGGTGACAAGGTTGCTGAAGATTATTTGAAAGCAAATTGATTGGAGTTTTGATTTCATAGTAGTTGTTGGAGCTGTAAATGAATGTTCATTGGAGGTCTAAAACTCTATAAAAAGGAGATTTCTGATGTAGAAATTGATGGCTTTGTGAAAGATGAAGAAGCTTCGCCAATTTAGCTGATGGACGTAGTTTTGAGTCTCTATAGTCACACTTTTTAGATGGATCGGTTAAATATTCTAACTTGGATTAAATACTCTATGATTATGAGTTCGAAGATGGGATTGCTGAAGAATATTTGGAAGGAATTTGTGGGAATTTTGAATTTATGAATACTTTACAGTTGTTGGTGCAACATTTGGATTTAGTTGGAGGTTTAAAACTGTATAAAGAGGACATTTCTAATGAAGAAATTAATGGCTTTATAGGTAATGAAGATTCTTCAGCTAGTTCAACTTTTGAGAGTAATTTCAAGTCTCTATAGTAACTCTTTTAGATGGAGAAGCTTCAGCTAGCCAATGGAAGTAATTCGGATTTTTGAGTCTGTATGATCAAACTCTTTAGATGGATCGTTTAAATATGGTAGTTTAGATGAAATGTTTCGTGATGACGGTTCTTAAATTGTTGTTGAAGATTGTTGAGAAGAAATTGGTGGGAGTTTTTAATTTATGAATGCCCTATAGTTGTTGGAGTTGAAAATGAATGTCCATATTGGAGGTATGAAATTATATAGAGAGTACATTTCTGGTGAAAAAAATTCGTGGCTTTGTGGGTAATGAAGATGAAAAAGTTTCGGCTAATTTAGTTGATGGAAGTAGTTCTGAGTCTCTATAGTTAAACTCTTTAGATGAATAGTCTAAATATGGTACCTTGGGTGAAATATCCTGTGGTGATGATTCTGAATTGATGACAAGGTTGCTAAAGATTATCTGTAAGGACATTTTAAGGGTATAACTCAACATGGGCTGATCAAAGCTACTCAAAATATCAGATCTGGTTGAAACTTGCTGAAGTTGCTGAAAGTACTCAAATGTCTAAAATATTTTAGTAGCTTGTCTAAACCTGCGACTTTTACAACTAACTCTTGGTTTTGTCTCAGTTTCTTGGGAAACCAAGAATTAACCAAAATTTTGGCACATCTCAGTTGGAACTTGAACCATGCACTGCAGTGTATCCTTCAATGAATGAGGCAACATTAGAAACTTAGACCCTCCTTACTTGACTTTGATGGTGTTCCTTGATCCATCATAAAGAAGCATTTCATTGGCAAGGCTGCCCTAGAAGGATGTTGTAGTGTGCCAATGAGGTGACTACTCTAGGAACATGGTTTTGTAATGGTCCAACAAGTAAGTTCACGTGAACGCTGCAGATTTTCATATGTTGGTTTGAGTCAGTCTCAGCTGAACCATAATTTTGTATCAAGATCTGTCTCAGTCCCACTGCATTTCACCCTTTTTAAAAAGAGAAATTTCTGAAGACCTCAATGAGTTCTCTAACCATACTTTCATAGCATCAAGGTAATGTAGAATAAGAACCATTGCAGTCACCCAAGTGTAGCTGATCAATATGGAACATCTTCTCAAGCTTATCCTCTTCATATTATTTCATTTCCATGTACAGATACTTCTGCAGTGTTGGCTTTCCTTGAATTCTTTTTATGCTTCTCTTGGGTTGGCTGCTTAGTCCTCACATGTCTTCATTATTGATTCTATGTTTCTGGTATGATGTTTCACAGAATCCACCTTCGGTACCAACATTGATTACTGTAAAATGTGCAAGCTGGCTGAGGCATTCTGCTTTTGTTGTTGATTGGCATAACTTCGGATATACTCTACTAGGGTTGTCCCTTGGAAGAAGCAGTCGCTTTGTGGCAGTATACAAATGGTTAACTGTCATTTTCTGCTAAAACTAATGTTTTGAAAGCCTTGGCTTTCACCTCAACCTAAATCCTTTAACTTTTTTTACTACTAAAATTTTACAGGATTGAGAAGCATTATGGAAAGATGGCAAATGGTGCCTTATGTGTCACTAAGGCAATGCAGCATGAATTAGCTCAGAACTGGGGAATCAAGTAAGATGATCACCTGACAAGTTCATTTCCTCCTGCTATTTGCATTTCCCCCCCCTCCGTGTTGGGTCTGGAGTGTGTCTAATTTTTTCTTTTCTGCAATTCAAATGATCAGTGCAACCGTTTTATATGATCAGCCTCCTGAATTTTTTCATCCTGCTTCACTTCAGGAGAAGCATGAGGTTAGCAAACTGTTTCTTCAAGCTTTTTATTTTTTTGAGATTGGTAAACACAACACATCCAGGCACCCGGATGTCAACTGACGTGTTTAACATCTCAACTTGCTTAGTTGTTTTGTAGATTAAATAATGAGCTTGTTCATCTTCTTGGAGTTTACGACTTTGTCAACACTGGTAAAGTATAATCAAGTGATAGATCAACCCTTTCTGTTTCTGAAGCAGTTCTGTAAAAGATAATGATCTTAAGGGTGTGTTTAATTCTTCTTGCAGGAAGCCTAAGTATTGCTGGCAATGATTTGAATGAGACTCTCTTTACAACCCGAACTGATGCTGGCATTTTCTTGAAGCCGAACAGGCCAGCCCTCGTTGTTAGCAGTACAAGCTGGTGAGTTCTTATGCTGATTTTTGTGGACATGAAGTAACTCCGCCACTCACATATTTTTTCAAGATTTGAGATGCATACTGTGTTAATTGTATAATCAATATAAAATCAATGAAGAATATGTGAGATCTAGAAGGAACAAGAGGAGATTACGTGGTTCGGCCAAAGGCCTACGTCCACGAGAGAAAGGAGGCTACTTTAGTTTTCATTAAGTTTTAGGGTTTTACAATGATCCACAATTTATAGACTTATTTCCACCGCCTTACCCTCTCTACCTGGGTACGGGTTATGACCCGACCCAATACAATTTAACACTCCCCCTCAAGTTGGAGCATGAACATCATGAACGCCCAACTTGCTAAGAAGAAAATGATATTGTTCTTGACTCAAAGCTTTAGTAAAAATATTTGCCACTTGATGCTTAGATGGAACATAAACTGTTTGAATTTGCCGAGCCTGAAGTTTTTCACGAATCACATGACAATCAATCTCAATATGCTTTGTTCGCTCATGATGGAAGACTGAATTTGCAGCGATGTGTATAGCCGCTTTATTGTCACAAAATAGATCCATAGGTTCCGGATGCAAAACTCCTAAATCCTTAAGTAAATAACACAACCAAGTCAATTCACAAGTTGTCATGGACATTGATCTGTATTCCGCTTCAGCAGAAGATCGAGAAACAGTTGATTGCTTTTTACTCTTCCAAGAGATAGGACTTGATCCAATGAAAACACAATAGCCAGTAGTAAAACGACGAGAAGTGGCACAACTTGCCCAATCGGAGTCACAATAGGCATTGATGTGTAGATCGCTAGCAGAAGATAACAAAATGCCTTTTCCAGGACAAGATTTTAAATAGCGTAAAATTCGAAATGCAGCATCCAAGTGAGGCTTTCTGGGTTTCTCCATAAATTGATTGAGAACTTGCACAACATAAACAATATCAGGTCTAGTGACTGTGAGATAAATCAATCTTCCAACAAGTCTTCTATATTCTGTTGGAGAAGGAAGAAGTTCGCCATCTTCACTATTCAATTTTAAATTTAGCTCCATAGGACAATTAATGGGTTTGGATCCAAGTAGACCTGTGTCATTAAGCATCTCCAAGGTAAATTTCCTTTGAGAAAGGAAGATACCTTTGGGTGATCGAGCAACCTCAATGCCAAGAAAGAATTTGAGAGTGCCTAAGTCTTTGATATGAAATCGACTATGAAGAAACAATTTCAAAGCATTGATGGCAACTTGATCGTTTCCAGTAATAATTATATCATCCACATAAACCAAAACAATAGTGATGCTAAACCCACTAGAAGATACAAACAAGTAGTAATCAGCCAATGATTGTTTGAATCCAGCAAGTTGTAGAGCAGAAGTGAACTTGGAGAACCAATTGCGAGAAGCTTGTTTTAAACCATATATGGACTTATAAAGACGACAAACCAAATTATTCTCCCCCTTTCGGGAAAAACTAGGTGGCAAAGACATGTAAACTTCCTCATCTAGATCACCTTGAAGAAAAGCATTATTAACATCCATTTGAAAGAGAGGCCAACCTTTAATTGACCAATAGCAAGGAGGCATCACACTGTGACTAATTTCGCAACAGGGGAAAATGTTTCTTGGTAGTCAACACCTTCAATTTGAGTAAATCCTTTCGCAACCAAGCGAGCCTTGTAGCGTTCAATAGAACCATCAGCTCGATATTTAATTTTGTATACCCATTTACACTGTATAGCAACCTTGCTAGGGGGAAGAGGTTGCAAGCTCCAAGTATGGTTTAGCTCAAGAGCCTTAATCTCATCAGCCATGGCAGCACACCATTTGGGATTATGAGAAGCCTCAACAAAGGAACGAGGTTCAGAATCAGTAGAAATACTAGAAAGGAAAGCACGATGAGTAGGAGAAAAAGCCGAATACGAGAGGTAATTATTGAGGGGATAAGGACAAGAAGGTAGTGAAGCAACATTGCACTGAAAGTCTTGGAGGCGAAGAGGAGGGTGAATAGGATGATTACTACGACGAAGAGGGACTCTAGGGTCCTCAGAGTGTGATTCTATTAAAGAGGGGGGTGGAGTAGGATGATGAAGGGATACGGGATCATCAATTGCAGGACAAGGAATGACAGGTGGGGAAGAGGGGGTGGAGTAGGATGAGGAGGGGATATAGGATCATCAATTGCAGGACAAGGAAGGACAGGTGGGGAAGAGGAGTGGGGAGAAGGAATGGATTGAGAGAAGGTAGCATGCTGGTATGGAAATATCGTCTCATGAAATATGACATCCCTACTAGTGAATATCTTACGAGTGACAGGGTTGTAAATACGATATGCCTTTTGCCCATATGGATACCCAACAAAAATGCCTGGAATAGCACGTGGAGAAAACTTAGATTGATGAGGAGTTAAATTCTTAGCATAACATAAACAACCAAAAACACGAAGATGAGAATACTTAGGTGAAACACCAGTCACAAGCTCATTTGGAGTTTTACCCTTTAACAAGGGGGTAGGAAGACGATTAATGAGATAAACTGCAGTTTGAACACATTCCCCCCAAAAAGTTAAAGGTAGATGTGCTTGAAAACGTAAAGCTCGAGCAACCTCAAGGATATGTCGATGTTTACGTTCAGCAACTCCATTTTGTTGAGGAGTAGCAACACAACTACGTTCATGAATTATGTCCAACTCATTAAAGTAAGAAGAGAGAGAGAGAAACTTAAGACCGTTATCACTACGAACTTTCTTGACAAGATAATTAAATTGTGTTTTTACCATGGCAATAAAATTTTTAAGAAGACATTGAGTTTCAGACTTGTGACGCATAAGAAAAATCCAAGTACAGCGAGAATAATCATCAACAATGGTAAGAAAGTAATGAGCACCAGAAAAAGAAGCAATAGAAAAATCACCCCATATGTCACAATGTAAAAGAGAAAAAGGACAATTACTCCATTCAACATGCATTGGAAAAGGTAAACGTGATTGTTTAGCAAAAGGACAAATATCACAATGTTGAGGTGAAATGGTAACATCAAAATTATTTTGAGATAAAAAATTGTGAGGAAAATGAGAAGGATGCCCTAATCGCCAATGCCACATGTCAAAATTATGTGAAGTTTGGGAAACAAATGGAGCAAAGTGACCATGAGCACGATAAAAGTAGAGACCAGCATGCTTTTCACCACTCCCAATCACCCGTTTCGTGGTGAGGTCTTGAAAAACACAAAAATCAGGAAAGAAAATAGCAGCACAATGCAGAGATTTTGTGAGTTGACTGACAGACAATAAATTATAATGAAAATCAGGAACATAAAGCACATCGTGAAGTTGAATAGAAGAAGATAAGGGAGCAGTCCCTTTGTGAGTCACTGGGACAGATGTACCATTGGGTAGACGAATAGGTTTAGAATTAGCATAAGGTTTAACATTATTTAAAAGATGCAAAGAGTGGGTTATATGATTGGTGGCACCTGTATCAATGATCCAATGAGATGAAAAAATAGAGGAACAACAAATAGACTCACCAAATAGATTAGCAGAAGGTTGAGGGCTTCCATTATTGACAAATTGCATAAATTGCTGGTACTATCCGGCAGTGAGAGATGGGCTAGAGCTAGGAGCCATCAAACCAAAAAACAAAGAGCTTGAAATTTCTCCCACAGCCGTGCACCCAATGATTAGGATATCTGGCTTTCACCCAGGAGAACCGGGTTCAATTCCCGCCAACAAATAAAATAGAAGATTATAATCTTACCTTTTGTCTTTTATTCTTTGCAAGGGATGCAACCGAATAAAATAGAAGACTATAATCTTCCCTTTTGTGCTTTATTCTTTGCAATGGATCGCCCAGGAGGATTTGAAATCACCGATTCCAATGCAAAATTGTTTGGTGAGCGACGAAGTCTTTCCCAACGGAACCACGACGTCTCTAATCCAATAACGTGCATCACCTTTAATCTGAGAACGTGCAATTCGATAAACCTTTTTTACCTCAAATCCAGTAACGTGCAATTATAAACCATTCACGCTTTCTGGTAACGAACGAACCCAGAATAAAAAGATGCAATGATTGTTTGAAATTTTCGCTGAAATTTTCGCAGGATAGCTTGGAATCCGTGAGAATCGAGCAAAAAAATACCTCAATACCCGGCTCGATTAGAGAAAGAAAACCACGACCGGAAGCCAGGTAAAACACACGACTCTTCTTTTCAACAGATGCTCGTAATGAATCACGAACTCCTCAGCTGAATAACATTGACGATGGAAAATTGGTTTAACAAATCAAAGTTGCAGCAGAGGGGATAGATTGAAAACCTTGACTGATACCATGTTAATTGTATAATCAATATAAAATCAATGAAGAATATGTGAGATCTAGAAGGAACAAGAGGAGATTACGTGGTTCGGCCAAAGGCCTATGTCCACGAGAGAAAGGAGGCTACTTTAGTTTTCATTAAGTTTTAGGGTTTTACAATGATCCACAATTTATAGACTTATTTCCACCGCCTTACCCTCTCTACTTGGGTACGGGTTATGACCAGACCCAATACAATTTAACATACTGATTCCTAATGTTTTAAATTTAGATTTCAGTGTCCATTTCTGCTCTCTGAAATATTTCAGCTAAATGCTCAAAATGGCACTGAACTTTGTTCCATTTATACCCAAAAGTGGTTTTCTCTAAAAATGCTGAGGATGCACATTTAAGCATGATTACCATGTTTGAAATTATAAAAGAAAGGGCAAACATGGTGCCAAAGGCTTCTGCACAAGCAGAGTCGGCGGGGCAGTTTTCCCGTGACATCTTACCACCAAAGTTTTTGCTGGGAGGTTGTTTCAATGCCTTGACCTTGGGGGGCTACAACTTTGGTTCACCAACTGTTGTGCCAAGGCCCACCATGTTTGAATTAAAAGATGGGCAAAAACACCCGAAGGGGTACTTTGGCTTTAGATCTTAGTTTGCTAGCGTGTAGCAAATAATACTGCATCATTTTCTGTGTATAATTATGTAATCTTGTGATAAACTTGTATAAAGATGGAAAGATTCAGGAACATATCTTTTTCTTGAAGTTTTAACCCAGACATCTCTTTGGAATCTTGTCATGGGTGATTAGGTGGGTTTGGAAAGAACTGATCCTCAATGAGTTTTAAGTTATGAAGAAATATGAAGCGTTTTAGCCCCTTTTGGCAGAGTCCTAAAGCTCATCAAGACAAATATCTTTCCAAAATTTAACCAAAATTTTCAAATTATGTTGTTCTACTTACCATTCCTTTCCTTTAGTCTGTGGATCATACTTCGTAATTTATAATGAGGTTGCATTTTATAAAGTCTTGATTAAATATACATCTCGCTCAATAAATTTCTAATGAAATCATAAGGTTATGCATATTAGCATATATCAAGAAAGATGAGGAGAAGTGAACCATACAAACCTTAGCAAAATTACTACTTTATTGATAACGAGTTTTGGTCTGTGATTCTTTTGTGTAGTGGTTGTTAAATTGTAATGTTTTTGGCTGCAATGATTGCTAATGATGCAATACCATTATAGAACATGAAATGGGATAATTTTGTGAGAACTTACGGGAAGGTAGGTACTCAGGTTGGCTATAAGTTATGTTTTTGCAGAAAATTTAGGTATTGCTGCCATCTAAAAGTTATGGCAGCATAGTGTAGTTTCCTTGAGCATCCTATCTATTTTTTCACTTAAAATTGGTTGCCTATCAAGATGAACCCATGTGATATGTAGATTTCTCCCATAAACATTTAGGTTTAGTTGCCTACTTGAATGACTTGATTGTAATATAATAGATGATCATATAGAAGAAAGCTCTTGGCTGAATATTATTGGGAATGCTACCATATTTGAAAATTCTTGAGAGCCTGCATGCATGTGTATTGTCAGCTTGCCCTCTCCACCTGATAGCTTAAGCTTATGGGTTGGATAGTTCAACAAATATCATCTGCAGTGGACTTATTTAAGGTTTTCAGATGTATGGTCTTGAATATTGATTGTTTGTTTCAGGACTCCAGATGAAGATTTTGGTATGCTATTGGAAGCAGCAGTCATGTATGATAGGCGCGTTGCTGCAATCTTAAATGAGGATGACTCAACTGAAAAAGATCTTTGGAAAGAAATCAATAGTGAGAGACAATATCCATACCCAAGGCTGTTGTTTATTATTACTGGTAGGACTCCTTAATCATGTTATTTGCTTGTTTTGAATTTGCTTATATCATGCGGACTTTTAGTCAAGTGTCTCAACTACCATTACTGAAAAGGTAAAGGGCCAGAAAGAGAGAAATATGAAGAGAAAATAAGGAGGTTACATCTGAAACGTGTGGCTTTTCGTACTATGTGGCTACCGGCTGAGGATTATCCATTACTTCTTGGTAGGCTCTTATTCTGGGTTGTTTTATCACTTTCTGTTTCCTCTGCTACTAATTTGCTTGCTATAATTCCACTGTTTTACTGTACTGATAGGATCAGCTGACTTGGGGGTTTGTCTCCATACATCCTCTTCTGGCTTGGACCTCCCCATGAAGGTACTTTCATCATTTACTGCTACTCTTGCAAATTTGAAGCTCAATATCTGAATTGAGGACATCTTTGGAAATAACTATTACTAGGTTGTGGATATGTTTGGTTGTGGACTGCCAGTTTGTGCTGTTTCATTCTCATGGTAAAACTCTTGATTCCTATTTCTCTAGCACCTCCTAGTTTTTGCATGTTTCAAACTGCTGTTTCATACTTCATTCTAATTTAATTTCTTTTCACTATATGCAAGCATTGACGAGCTTGTTAAAAATGAGAAAAATGGACTACTCTTTTCATCATCATCTGAGCTGGCTGATGAACTCCTGGTAAGCTACTATTGGAATTCTTTTTTCTGGCATTGGGATGGCTGGGTCCTGAGCATGTTCATAGTGGTACACTGGTACCCTAACAAATCTTCCGAATTTCTTGTGACTGCTGTCCTTGTTGTCTTTACCAACTTTTTTTCTGTAAATGCACCATGACTTATTTCTTGCATGAAGAGTTGAATTTACATGTCTGATGCATCTAATCTGGTATAAAAACGTAGCAGCTGAAGGCTTTCTTGCAACCTGAAACCTTAGCAGTGTTGACATGTCCTGTTATTGGGTGGGGGATTTAGCAATCCACTTGCCTCGTCTGTAATAGAGGGAAGTGCTAGAGCAGCTAGTAGTTTAGAACCCAAACAATTTGATTCGAACATTCCTGATGCTTTGATCCATGTGCTTCCTGAGTTTTCTGCCATCAGGATGAATGACAGATTCTGCTGCAAAAAATTAAAAGCCACTGTGATGTAAACTTTTTGTTTAGACTAGGAAACGTGATAGAACAAACATTCAGCAAGATATGGTGGTTAGGGTTCTGGAAAACATGATTATGAGTTCATATAATATTCCGAGGTTAGGACATTTGGAGTAGTCTGGTTTGAAATGAAGATTGATACCTTTCTTCTTCTGCATTTTCTTTGCCATGCAGTTAGATTCTGATTTTATTTCTCCTGCTGGTCAACCTATGCAGATGCTCTTTAAAGGCTTCCCTGATGAATGTGATGGCCTGAAGACTCTGAGAAATGGTGCTTTGAAGACAGGATCTTCTGCCAGATGGGATCAAGAGTGGGAAGCACATGCTAAACCGCTAATTTCTGAGGTCAGCTTAAATCACCCTGTGTGTGCATGTCAGTGTTTTTTTTTGTGTGTGTGTGTGTTCTGTAAGAGTTGTGCCTATCTCTTGTTTTATCACACTAGCATCTGACCTTGTGGGTGGCTCACACTTGCTCAATCTTTGAGGTTCAACCAAATGAGATTTCAACCGAGTTGCATCAATCTGATGTATGGTCCTTTGAGAATTTGAGTTGTCGAGTGTCCTAGAGTAAAAGGAATAGCTATCGTTTTCCCATTATAACTATCTAAATATTGTTGGATGACCAAGGTACTGTGGACTAATGTATTTTTTGCTTGCGGCAGTCAGATCTTTTTACCGTTTTTAGTATGTAATCTGTTGGGGATGACTGAATATCTTCTGGTTACCCAAGTCCTATTGTATATACTTTTCAAGGTCTTGACGTTCAGCTGCTTGAATTGTAATTTGCAAAAAGGCCACCATATTTGCTGTTTTCAACAGTTTTCATGCTACTTGTGTGAAACATGCAGGCATACTTGACAGATGGTTAGATACCATTGAGCTAATTAAATTGGTTGGACTGAAATTGCAGGTCATCTCTAAAAACTGCACTTGATGTCTAGCTGAAGTTCCACTCATTTCAGCACAAGTAAAATGTTGGGACAATCTTTGTTGAAAGTTCTCAAGATAGAAAAGGACGAAGACTCAGCAGTTGTATTTTTGAATTTGAAGGCAAAACTGACAATAATACTTGAGAGATTATACCTGCCTGTATTCTATAATGTTTAGGAGGAATTTTGGTTTTCTTCTTGTTATTATTTCTGGTCGAGATTCTGTTTTCCTTATTTTCCTCTCCTTTTTTCCCCCTTCTTCCTGTAAATTGATTGTATGAAGATTGGAGAATATAAATTGACAGCATGATTTGTGTTTCTTGGTAGCCGCCGGGGAAAAAAATGAAAAAACAGGATGAGCAGACTTTTTTCATGGACGACAGGTACGGAGGACCATGCGTTGCTTATTTATATACTGTGCAGTTTATAACTTTTCAACTGGTCTTTCTAACTTGGTTTATCTGGAACTGGGAATAAAGAAAAATAAAGTCTGGATCTCTTGATTTGTCTTCTGGGTGTATTTTGAAACAAAGTGCAATGTGAAGGAGAGCAGAACCAACTGGAATTCTTGATTTCTTGATTTGTCTTCTGGGTGTATTTTGAAACAAAGTGCAATATGAAGGAGAGCAGAACCAACTTGAATTCTTTTCTGATTGGCTTTTGAAAGTTAAGGGAACGTACTGTGTCAACTATCAAAATGCATGAAAGGCTGCATGCTTGAAAAATGCAGCAAATTTGCCCTTTCATAAGTGTTCCAAGTGCATATGAATTGGTAGATATAGCAAAGAGAATTCATACAACACCACCCCTATAGCAAAGAACCCACATTGCTGTGTACGTCATCGTCTCTCCATAGCATCGTTTCTGTGTGCAGTGATTTAACTTCGATTCATTATATGTAGGGATCACTATTTGATAAGGCATACAAAATAAATTCTTATTAAAGATATGAATATTTGATTGTCTTGAAACAATGATACCCTTGTTCATATCAATCATCAATCTGGTGTCGACCACGGATCAGAATTAGAGTTTTTTATTTTTATTTTTTATTGTGATGAGAAAGGATCAGAATTAGAGTTGTTCAACCCAAACACTACATCTAAATCCATGCCCTACGGTAAGGGGCAAAGCTGCTGCTACTTACGATAAAGAACAGATAAACATAAGGCCATAAGGAGACTCAAGTTGGCACGAACATAGCCAAAGTGTTTTTTTTCCCCAAAAGAAACCTCTCATATGGATCACAAGGGGTTGGTTCAGTTGGCAAGTAAGAGGCCAAGAGTTTAAATACCCTTCAAGAGTTGTCTGTTGGAATAAGAAGGTGAGGTGGAAAAAAAGGGGTGAATTTTTTTGGTCCATTGGGATAAAAAAGTTGACAGATAAGCTTTTTTAAATTAAGAAAGATTGTCTGCTAAAATGATATATTAATTTTCCCACCCCATGTCATTTTAAAATCCCACAAATTATGTGAAATTTTATGAAAAAATGTGAAAAAACAACAAAATGAAACTCACATTTAACACTTCTCAAAATCCCTTCATTTCCTTTCCTTCTCCCTAAACCCCATTATATATGGAGTCTACATGTTTATTTCCTCCCCCTCCCTTTTTTTCACCCCACCTTTGCAAATAAATACAACCTTAAGAATTAGTAGAGGTACCTGTAAGGAAGCCAAGACACCTTAGATCCCCAAATAAAGGAACATTTGATGTGAAAAATGACGATTCTCCCAAAAGTGGGAGAACCACTAGCCGATGGTTCTTGTATTGCCCCTTCAAACACTCAGTTCTCTACAGTTTTATATCCCTGAACAGCGTTGTAGCCCTGTACGTAATACTGTTGCCTTAAAAAAAAGGTCTAAAATTAGCAAAAAACAGATGAAGATAGACAAAATATATTCAAATGAGATCCTTTTACCCCTCATCAGAATGTACATAACACAAGTACAGAATACAGAGCTGATAGCTCGCTACATTATCGACTCTCTAACAGTCATTCCTCAATTGAAAATTTGACCAGCTGCAGCAAGCTATGTGCTGTTCTCAAACTCCATGCGCCATGCTTCTCATATGATATTCTGCCATACATAGAAGAAGAAACCAGAAGTCCTTTCTCCATACAAGGTTACAGGTGCTGTTAGGCAATAATGACGCTTGGTTACCCTAAACCTGCCCAGAGCTGCAATCAAGATTATGAACAACCAATCAACACAAGGAAGAAAGTTTTGACATTCAATAAACAAGCAAATGTAGGAAAAGAAGATGGGGATGCTCACTCGTTCTTAGGCATTCATTTTACAAATGGCAAGCCAGATGGAACTCGTTGTGAATATTCCTCATACTGAGATCCAAAAAACTGCCTCAAGTAATACTCTTCATATCTGCAATGCCATATAGGAAATGTTCCAAGACAAACCTCCCATTGAAGAGATGATGTTCCATTCACCACTTGGTAGGAACTCACTAATCTAGGACCGCAAATCTGAAAATATTGACAGACTGGGTAAATTAAGCATAGCTTTCTATAAGACAAAAAGGGCAGACCCTGAAAAACATTTCATGAGAGACTGCTGTGACTTTCATTTTCTCCTGCATAAACAAGAAAAAGGATACTGTATTCGTGTTGCGAAGAAGTGCCAAGTAACCAGCATAAAAGCAACTACACATAAGGGATTGCAGAGCATTATTTGAGTACCAGTAGCCCAGATGAAAAAGCCAGAATATCCAGGATGACGAATGAACCTGTTGGGATATGTAATTGGTGAAGGCATATTAATGCCTAATAATCTCCAGATAAGATGCAAAACAGGATTTAAAAAGAAAAAAACTGCATCTACAATGCATGGGTTCCTGCAAAACAGCTAAAAATGTGAAAAGGATCCAAATCGAAGATTTTTAACTGAGACTGTAAGCTGGTGTCAAATCCTGACTGGAGCGTAGTTGTCAAGGCGTCGCCTTGCGCCTCGGCGCCTCAAATCGGCATCGCCTTATTTTTAGGCATGGCGCCCCCTGGTGAGGTGTCCCTCGCCCCCGGCGCCTTATATCCTTAGGCGTCCGCTTTTTTCTTTTTAAATCACATGAAAGATGCCAATTGAGGCTATATTGAATTACTTATTAGATTCCGATTGTAGTATTTTTGTTTGAACCTATTGCTATTTATAATGCGCTACATGTGATCAAAATAAAAACAAACAAATCGAGATAATGTTCTTCACTCGAATCTCACCTCTCCTCTCCTCTCACTCTCCTCTAATCCTAATCTCTTTCTCTTTTCCTCTCTTCTTCTCTTCGATTCCCGTGCGACACTCCGGCGCCGTGGCTAGCGCAGTGACTTCTTCTCTTGGTTTCTTCCTGCGCTTTTTATTTAGGACCTACTATGTGTGGTTTGTGTTGTTGGATGACTTGAGGTAGGCTAATATTAGTTTTTATTATATAAGATATGATAGATTTATAATGGATTAGAGTGAATGAGATGTACACTAAATTTCACTTAACGCCTCAACCGCCTTAAAAGCGCCTCGGAGGGCGCCTCATCGACTCATCGCCTCAACTAGCCTAAACCGCCTTGTATCGCCTCGTCGCCGTGACAACTATGCTGGAGTGATGAATTTGTGACCCAAGTCATTTTCTTTTACTTTTTTTTCAATGCATGAATCTAAGAGGACGGTCCTGGTCAAAGTCCTAATAACTTTAGGCAGAAAGGAGGTGGATTCAGTGAGATCAAGGGAAATAAAGCACTCATGAGTCATAAGTCCTCATTTTACTGTTGTGTTAATAATCGGAGAAAATATCACTTGAAACCATGCAATCAATACCGATCAATTCTACCAGAAAATGACAAGTTTTACAACATGATGGAGTTCTACAAGCACTAAGCACGTACCTGTAGATTCCATGAGTAACCAACACATGATGATCTTCATGACGAACCTTGATCATGTGTGTGAATGAACGGCCAGCTGTTATAATTGCAGCTTTGCGAATTACCTCCCCGATAAGCACCAGAACAAGACCAGTGTTGCTAATCCACCAATATTCCTTCAACCATGGCAGCAGAAGAATTTCAATGAAGTACTCCAAAAAAGAACAGCCCATTGCCAAAACATATTGTTTGCTGATCAGAAGAGCTGCAAATTAACCATAATCTAACTTCAAACTAGAAAAACACAAATATGTGACAGAAAAGGCAGTAAACTTAACAGTTCGCAAAGTTTTACTATCTCAGATTGTACACTCGACACTGAGCTGTTATTATGGATCCATGTGATTGAAGCTTCCACAATTTTCAAAAAAAAAACCAAGTTCATCAGTCATGTGCTCTAAAATATCATTTAAAATTGTAATTTTGACACTTAATGAATCCCACATGATAAAAAAAATTTGAAAGCTGGAAAGTTACTCATTTTTAACCATTTGCTGAAAATATATGGCCAATTAAGGAGAAGCATCTCCAAGAATATACAGGGAAGAGCACTCCACAAGATGTATAAAGCAGCAATAAATTAAAAAGCACACTGATATGTAATTACTGTTTTGAAAAGACACCAACAACACACTTTAAGTTCCAAATTTTGATACTTATTTCCATTATTCTAAAGAACATAAAATAAATAGAGGTTAAAAAAAGGCATTACTGGAATCCAGTGGGAGGATTCCATTGTTCCCCTAAATTTCTCAAGCAACCCAATGACAATGGTATCCAATGCTGAAGACCTCGGACATTGCTTCACTGAATGTAGCTATTGTCGGGCCACAACCAGATGCAGGTCCTTCTCTCTCAGGGTTATGGAAAATTTTGACTAGAATCAGTCGAACCTAGGATTTTTTGCAAAAGTTTGTGACAATTGAACTCAAACCCAGTCTTTATGACTATGCATTTCACTAACCCCCCGAGGAACAACCCCCTAATATAGTTGCTGTGAAGCATAAGTCCTGCGCCTTGTCCAACATGCAGAGGTGGTTTGACTTTAACTAAGAACATTGAAGCGATCACTATGGTCAACAAAGAGCACCATAGAGGACCTCAAGCAGCTTAATCCACAACTATGGGATATTACCATCAGTCCATCACAAACTGTAAGTAGGCTTTTTCCTCAATGGATTTTACCCAGCAAACCAACTAGATCTACAGCTAATAATAATTCAACATGCAAGTAGAGTCTAATGTAATCACTGATGCAATCAGGAATCTTCTGCAGGCTCATTGACAGACAGCACAGTCTGACTCTATAAGCAAAAACTCACTGATTCTTTGCCAACTCCATTATCAAGAACGAACTCTGTTCATAGCCCAGGAAGGTCGAAGCTCAATAAATGACACGTTCCATTCAAAATTGAGATTAGGTTAAAATTGATTCCAAGAAGCAACAACAAAGGATATCCCTCAAGAGTTCTCTATTTTGTTGGAATAGCTGCGGTCCATGACTCAAATTTTCTAGCTTTTTATTTGTAACATTTCCTTTCAACGAAGAAAAGAAAATTTTCATTACATAATGGGATCGTGGATATGTTTTTCTAATGAAATTCGGGAATAAAATGAACCAGCCAAGACAACTTAATGAGCCCTTCACAGAGTTATCTATTGGTTTTCTATGCTTCCGAAACCCATAAAACAACATAGATGAACAAAAGAGAGAGAGAACTTACAGTTCAACGTAACATTGGATCTACCATGAATAGAAACAGCTAGAAAATACTCTGAACCGTGAAAGAAGGCAACCGCGGCAATCATCTGAGACAACTGCCTGATAGCAGTGTAACCAAACATGTGCATCATTTTTGATAATGGAATCGATTGGAATATCAACTTCAATGGGAGAGTGTCGAACGAATAGAGCATGAAACACTGCAACTCGATTATGAACTTGGAAGTTGGAACCCTTCCCTACCAGATCTCGACTCCTTCGTTTCTTCCTGCTAGAGAAATCAAACCTGATTTTAGTCTAGCCAGGGCCTGATCAGGTCCTCGTCACTACTTTTCCGAACCAGGCGGTTCCCCTCGGGAGAGTGCGCAGAGTCAACACGTGGAAAAATCGTCCGCTCCGCACACTAGCCCTCATTATATCAACTCTTTCAAGTAAAAAAAAAAATCCTAAAATTACATCGGGGGGGGGGGGGGGGGGGGGGGGGAAAAAAAAAAACCACCCCCCCCAAAAAAAAAAAAAAAACTCCCCGGCTCCAAAAAACCCTTAAAATTAAAATCCGACTCTAAAGCAATTTTAGAGACCCATGCTTCTTAGTGGCTTAGTCAAGCGGGTTTTAACCCGCCCTCTCACGGGGAGGTCTTGGGTTCACACCTACTCTGTCAAGTGTCTTTCCTAAATATATAGTCGAAGTGTATTCAAGCTGGCCTAGATAAAACTCAGCTCCTGAAAATACCCTTAAAATAAAACCCACTTTAACTTCTACACGGACCCATTTATTCAAGGGTTGCTACACCTAAAAGACTAAAATCGTCACCTTGTTAATCTCAACTGTTAAGTATTAAGGTAGTAGTGGTGACGATTTTTTTTCCATTTAATCGAACTATTACGATTTTGACATGAATAAACCGGTTTCAATTTCTTAAGATTTCTCAACCTCTCCCAACCTATACAATGTCTAATTTTTTATTATCGAAACAGGTAACAGACGGGTTATCCCAACAAATTAGACTTTTTTGTGGGGAAGGGGCTCTCAGAAGGGTATTTCTGGGTATCATGGGAAGAAGCTATGTAAATCAAAAAAGCATGGCGGTTTAGGGTTTCGTGATCTCTACTTTTTCAATAAAGCTCTATTAGCTAAACAAGCTTGAAGATTACTTCAAAATCCTAGTTCATTGTGGGCCAGGATTATTAAATCTAAATATTTTCTTAGTGATGATTTTCTTGATGCCAGGTGTTCAAGGGGTTGCTCTTGGGGTTGGTCGTAGTTTACATGTTGGGAAAAAAGTTCTTAAAAAGGGTTTGATTCAAAGTATTGGTAATGGTTATCAAACAAAGGTATTTTTTGACTCTTGGATTCCTGATTTACCTTTGAACCGTATTTGGAGAGCTTCACCCACTGGCAGTCCTGTATGGGTTGGCGAGAATTAATACATTGGCCCTCAAGATCCTGGGATAATTCTAAATTGTAGCTTTGGTTTTCGGGCGCCTGAGATTAGTGCAATTCTTAGGATTCCTATTTTATTTGAGGCAGTGCAGGATAAATGGATGTGGAAACATACTCGCACAGGTATTTTTACTGTTAAATCTGCTTATTTTGTGGAGCTAAACGCCTCTTTGGGCTTATCTGCTAGAGGAACCACTTCTTTCTCTTTATCTTTTTTGTCTAAGCTTTGGAAAATGCATACACTTCCTAAGATTAAGATGTTTCTTTGGAAAGTAGGTCATAATGCTCTCCCTACAAGTTTTCATTTGTTCCAAATATGTGGTTGCTATACTCTTTTGTGTCTTTATTGCAAATGTGCCCATGAATCAATTGTTCATATTTTATTTCTTTGTCCTTTTGCAAAACTTTGTTGGAATATATCTCCCCTTCGGTTGGATACAGATCTTTTCCATGGTCATGACATTGTGGACTGGTGGAACTTTATTGAATCTCTATTTCAGCATACTGGTAATTTACATTTGGTGCATAGTATTTGGAGTGTAGTAGCTTGGTTAATTTGGAAAGCCAAGAATGTTTATTTGTTTGAAGGACATGAACCCAGCATAAATACTTTTTTTTGGTCTCTAAATGGTTTGATACAAGATATAAGTGGTCTCTTTTTGGAGGATGCTTCTACATCGACCACATCTGAATTGTTGGCTTCTCATATGTTGATCGTTTCATTAGGTGTATTATTAAACGGTGTGTCTCCACGAACAAGAGACGTTGATGATATCAATTTTTTTCATGTATTCTTAGATGACTCATGGGACTCATCTTCTCGTAGTGGTTGTGGAGGGCTAATCACGACATCCCCTGGGTCCTTTATAGTTGCTCGTATGAAATCGGGTTGGGCTTTGTCTACACCACAAGCGGAGCTGGAAGTAATGTATGACATTCTTCAAGTTGCCTCTACGATAGGGATCAAGCATATCAAACTTTTTTCTGATTGTCAGGCTATGGTCTCTAGTTTACATGGTGACTCTACTATTTTGGATTGGAATAGTTCAAACTTAGTTAAGCTCATTAGGAGCTTGTTGTTGGGGTTTGAAACTTGTGTAGCAATCCATATTTCGAGAGCATATAATGTTTCTGCAGATTTGTTAGCTAGGGGTGCTCGTTATTTAGGTATGTCTAAAGTTTGGTGGATGCGATCACGCCGAGGTCTTGATCCTTTGTACTCTGTTACTACTAGGGAGGATTTCCCCATACTTGTTTCTTTGAATGAATTTATTTTTCTGTGTTTGGCCAAAAAGCATAATTATAGCTAATCTTGCACCTTTTGGATTTTTTTTTTTTATTATTAATTATTTTTTTATTTTAAGTTTTTCAAACCGAAGGAACTTATTATTGTGTAACGTGAAATTCAATAAACGAATTTGATATGTTTTTAGGTAAACTGCAATTCGCCTTGGGGAAACCAAACTAATAGATTAAGAGATATGCTAAGACGGTCATATGAAAATGAACTTCCCAGTTGAATTTTCTGTAAAACTTGTCTGAAAACCCCTCCTCATAGCTTTCGCTATCTCTCTCTCTTCTTCTTTTTCATTTTCCACTAAAAATGGATGTGGGAGAGGAATCAATGAGTGTCCAGAAGCATCAAACACCGACCAGCATCAAATTATCTATGAATGCTCCTTGAGCTAATGGATTAAAAATTTTCTGTAACACAACGGCAATACATGGGGAAATTCATACTCATACAAGAACACTCTCGTGGCACCAAATATCAATATGTCAGAATATCATATCATACAAAAAATGACTCATCAAAATTTCAGATGACAATAGATACAGAATGCTGGACAAACCCCGATGTGAGAATCACGATCCAGTAACAAAAATAGCACTGCCTGTGGAATTGATTGGAGAACTTTTACAGCTATAATTTTTCTGAGGTTTTTGTGCCTCCAAAGAAGCAACAAATGCAAGGGACAAGATTCCCCTGGCAGTGGGTGCTCATTCTGGATTTCTTTTCATTACAGAGATAAGAGAAGCCAAAATGAAGAAAAGAATACAGCATCCAGAGCCAGATCTGGAAAGTGCACGTATACAATCAATGTTCCTCAAGTTGCACAACAAAATGACCATGATGAAAGGCCTGCAACACTGATAAAGCTACGATTCGCATACTCATGCTTAAGCTTAACCTGTAGAACAGCATGTAAAGCATTGCCAAGCATTGAATATACTTCAAAGAACACTCTCCCTGTGCAGAAACTCCATGAAAGCCACATTTCATCCCTCTGCTTGCAAAGGTAAGTTCCCCTTATTTGATCTGTGACGATATAGCTTTGTTATAGCTCGTCTCTCGCAATCCTACAATACAAAAAACTCAACAAAAGGGTAAGTGTAGTTATACAATTAGGTTTCAACTTTTTTTGCATGGGAAGATTTTGCACCTTGAACATATTGAGATAGAAAGGTTTTCCAGGATTTGTTCTTCTCAGCTTCAGGTATGAATATGCAAAACTCAGCTGATCACGAGGTGTAAAACGGTCAACTTCATTGAACCAAATGCAAGAGAACAAGTTTGACATTGGTGTATGTGCTCTCACAATGAAGGATCCTTCAGGGACGTCTGGTTAAAAGAAAACTGATATCACGTTAAGGGAAGCAACAGCTAATTCCCAAAATGTTCACACAAGAAAGAAAGTATCTTAATGAAATCTATCAATAGTTACATACAGCTTGGTAGAATTCTATTGGGATCTGAGGCATTGAATCTTCTCAGGCCATCAGCACGGTAGAATGCAAATTGTTGATCAATAATGGTACTGTTAAATTTGTTCAGCCTCTTATTTTGTGCCACCTCTTCCCACAAGCAATGCCGATCATAATGATTGGAAATTGCATACTCATAACCTTTCCGCCACAGAAAGTACTCTAAAATAAGGAGAGGGTCCTTTTGGAGACGTAATTTGCTATCAAGCCAGATCGAATACCTGTGAAATATTATGTGTTAAATATGAGTATCTATTGAGAAAGACGATTGTGGTAGAATGACTTGAATTGATCAGTGTGATCCCAAGCCCTTTATTTATAATAAAGTGGAAAGAGCCCTTTATTTGGGTAAAATAATGTTAGGACTCTATTTTATGCTTAAGGGCAACCCCAAGGAAAGGGAAAAGAGTTCAATATGGGCTGGGAATGTGACTTTCCTATTAGAGCTAGGACTGAGGACATAGGGAAGAAGAAGGGAAGGGGGTTGGCTTCAAGGGTTTGGGAAAAAGGGCTAGAGATATTTGAAGGGGTTGGGATGTGTTGGACTTACTAGTGGGTGGGTGCTTTGCTGGATTTCTACCAATGTAAGCTTGAAGATGCTTGATTACTTGAATTAATGCTGCTACAATGCTTTGAAGAAGATGAGATTACTGCTAGAATTTTTAAACTTAAGATTACTCTCCAGCCCAGGGCATAAGGGTTTCCTTCCCCACAGCCCAAGCCTTTGTTTAACTCAAATCAAACAAACTACTTTATTCAGAATTAAAAGGCTATTTATAGCCTGAATACAAGAATCTTTGACTCGATTTAGGATTCCTTTAAGTGGTAAGGATCCCACTGTCAACTAACTATTGAACTTGGACTCTTCTAGGGAATTGGACCCAGGGTGGGTTTCCTTTATAATTTAGGATACTACCACCTTAAATGGACTCTTACTCAAATTAAAATCTTGCTAATTTAAACAAAACATGGACTCTACTAAAATAGAACTACTTTAAAATACAGTTCTTAAAATTAAGGAACCGGATCCTAACAACTCAACCCTAACTAAAATGGACTGTAACTCTTAAAATACTAACTCAAATAGAAAAATAAAGATAGATCCCTGACCCTTGGATCGAGGGAAGTCTATTAAGATCCATATTCAGCCCCAAAAGAGGGCTTGGAAAATGACAAAAAATACCCCTGGGGTATTCGGCCAGCTTTGAATGCCTTGTTGGGTCTATTTTTTTTGCCCAATTTTTGGGGAGCCCAACCCAGCATACATCATGAGCTCTAAAACTAGTGACTCCAGTAACCAACAATAGCGTCTGAAGATACAAATTCAATTCACATGCCATGCAAAAACTTTGAGATTTTTCCACTTTTTTATTTTATCAGAAAGAAAATTCAAACCACAATACAAAGGAATATATAAATCCAAGAAGGAAACAAAGTCAGCATCAATGAAGGGAGCAAAACATCAGAAAAAACAAAGTGACAACAGTACGTATCACATAGGCCAAACAACAACATTACTGAGATGACAAAATCACTGCATCTACAATCAAAATCAAATAATTCTTGGAAATAAACAACCATCCCCACTACTACCACCAAAGGAACAACCAGATAGACTTGAATGCCGAAACCAGCACACAATCTCTCCAACTCCCTGCCCCACCCCAAAAAATAAAGAGGAAGGTTATTTTTTTGGATGAATAATATATTAAATAACAGAAAGAAACCAATAGAACATATACAAAGGGGAAGAGGGGGGAGGGAGATCAGTCAAGAAGAAGACTGAAAGGGAGAAGAAAGACTCCAACAACTAACAATCAGCCTATTTCTTGGATAATCAGCAATAGGGGGGGTGGGGGAGAGAGCGAAGTCTCGTTGAAACATCAAAATAGATGGCATTCCAAATCATATCACGGGATCGGGATTTGGAAGTCCATCTTCTCAAGTTACGCTCCCACCAAAGATGGTGAATAGTGGCTGCAAAGACTAGCTTACCCACAAGGTCACAGATGGTGGCACTGGCAAAGTTTCTCAAGGTCCATTTCCAATCTCGGACGAAGCCAAAAGGACGTCGCGATCTAGGCCAAATGGAGGCAAGGGCAAGGGTCCAAACAAAGAGGGAGAGCGGGCAACCAAAGAAGAGATGGTCCAGGTCCTCTAAACTATTCCAACAAATGGCACAGTTGGGGCTAGTGGGAATGTGGCAGCTAATGAGAAAAGCTTGGGTAGGTAGGGCTAGGTTAAGGGCTCTTCAAAGAGTTAGGGAGTGACGGGGGATGTGGCCTAAGGTGGTGGAAAAGGGGGTAGAGGGGGAATGAAGCCAAGTGATGCGGTCCGCGGTGAGGGGTAAGAGGGGAGGGAGGGAGTTCCAAACCTATGTGAGACAGGGGTGAGGAATAGTGGACCAAGTCCCAAAGGAAATAAAAGTGGAGAGGGGGTGGATTTTGGGATACGTGAATTGTACACAGTTCTAGGGCCAAGTAAAGTGAACAGGATACCCATCGGATGCCAAGGGTCGAGCCAGAAGAAGGTGGAGACACCAGTAGAAATCTGAATAGAAATGGCGGAGATAGCACGATCACGGAGAAGCAAGAGCTTTCTCCAGATCCAGGAGGGGTTAGCAGGGAGAGAGGCAGTCCACAGGGAGTCATTCTTAAGAAGGTAGGAATAGACCCAAATGGAGTCATGTTTGGAGGCAATCTTCCAGATGAGTTTCATCAGGCAAGCCATATTCATGTCAGAAATATGGCAGATTCCAAGACCTCCTTCAGAATTGGGACGGCAAATGGATTTCCAAGGGATGGGATGAAGGAAACGGGAGACTTCTTGGCCTTTCCAGAGGAAGGCACAAAAGATGGATTCCAAAAAGCGGATAGAGGATTTGGGAAAGGAAAAGATAGGGTATTGGGAAGGAGCCAAGGGTAAACCCTGTAAGCAGGAGGAGGGAAGCTCGAGTAGAGTCCGAGATATCAAAGAGAAAGATGGTAGATTTCTCAAAATTAACTCTGAGGCCCGAGAGAGATTCAAAGAGAGAGAGGGTGGACATAATGGATGAGATAGAGGAATGGTTAGCTTTAGAGAAAATCATGAGATCATCCACGAAGGCCAAGTGCGTAAGCTTCAAGGATCTACACTTAGGAATTGGAGAGATGAGCAATTGATCAATTTTGGATTGGAGGAGACGAGAGAGAACTTCAAGGCCTAAGGTGAAGAGATAAGGGGAGAGGGGACATCCTTGGCGGATGCCGACTCGAGAAGCAAAAAAACCAGCAAGAGAGTCATTAGTAATAACTAAGAAATGGGGGGTGGAGATGCAAGTCTCAATCCAGTGGATAAAGGGGGAGGGGAAGCCCATGGCCGAAAGGACTTCACTAATAAAATCCCAGCGGATGGAGTCAAAAGCTTTGTGGAATCAACTTTCATAAGGGCAGCTGGGGAGTGAGCAGATCTATCAAAACCTCAGATGACCTCAGCACAGAGGAGGATATTGTCATAAATGCTACGGCCAGCAATGAAAGCTGATTGATTTGGGCTCACCAGAGAGGGAATGACCATCTTAATTCGGTTGGCCAAGACTTTGGCAATGAATTTATAAAGGAGGTTACAGAGGGAAATTGGACGGAAATACGAGAGGGAGGAAGCGCCAGGCTTTTTGGGGATGAGGCAGAGAAAAGTGTTGTTGATGGAGGAAAGCTGGGAGGGATTAAGGAAGAAGCTACGGATAGCATAGATGAGGTCGGCCTCAATGAAGTCCCAAGTGGCAAGGAAGAAACCCATAATGAAGCCATCAGGGCCGGAAGCCCTATTAGCTTTATGGGATCGGATAATTGTACGGATCTCCTCAGAGGAGGGGATGGAGCAGAGGGAAGAATAATGTGCAGGGTCAATGAATTTGTTGAGAATGGACGGATTGAGGGGGGGGGACGAGGAGGGATAGAGGAGGGGGAGAGGAGGTTCGAAAAGAAGGAGACAACTTCCTCCTTGATACTAGGGGGGTCATAGATCCAGTCACCCCCACTAGTAAGAAGGCAAGGGAGGCTATTGAAGTTGTGGTGAGCTTTAAGAGAACGATGGAAATAAGCAGCGTTGGCATCTCCAAGCTTGAGCCACTTGATACGGGATTTTTGGCGGAAGAGGAAGGTTATTGATGTAGGAGAAACGCTAGAAACTAGGGGACCTACAAAGTGGGCTACTAGACTCTTAGAATGAAACACCTATTCTTGACAGATAGTAAAGAAAAGGAATTGCAGCACTTGAATTCTGATTAACATGCATATAAGACAGGTAAAGTAAAAAGAAACACAATAAGGCCTAACTAATAAGTACAATTAAACAATAATTAATAGGAAAACAAGGGGATGGGGATCTTAGCACCATAACACTAAATTGAATGCAAGGGGATTAAGAAATTTAAAGAAAATAAAGTCTGTCATAATCAATATCAGATTTCTAACAAGAAATTCAGCAATTAACAATTTAAAGGCCAAAATGAGTCTTCGGAAGTTTTGTTTTAAAATAAACTGCTGTCAAAGAATAAATGAGAAATATTTAGGGAGAGATAATGTTACCTGCTGATCCTGGCTGCAAAACAGGGGTTAGAAAGCATCTAGGAACAGAAATAAGAGAAAAAAATATTTTGAAGTAATGGTGAATCCTAGGAAAGGAGAGTAGGGTTAGAATGGAGAACCACAGCAAGACTGTTGTACTAGAGGTGATAAAGAAAAAGAAGGTACGACAAAGAAGAAGGAAGAAGGAAGAAAAGAAAACTGAGAGAAGAGGGTTAGAAAAAATCAATTGAAAGGAAAAAGGAAAGAGAGAAAAGAACAATTATGCAGAGAAAAGAAAAGAAGAAGAGAGGAAACTGATCCACGTAAGAGAGGAAAGGTAGAAGAGGAGAAGAAAAACTTACTAAAAATCCACGCCAAGAAAGAGAGTCGCACAAGAGAGAGGAATCTTTTAATTTTTGCATTCATTCATTCATTTCCAAAAACGAATTGCATACAAGGTTTAAATAAAAAAATTGATCCCTCCCAACCCTACATGTTTAATTCCCAAAATAACCCCAACTTAAGTAGTAAATATAACCCAAACCCAAAATAATTCAAAATTGAGCCAAAATAGACTCTAGGCCTAGCCCATAAAGACTCAAACATGAAATTAAAATATTTCAATAGCAAACTACTATCCAACCCACTAAGACTAAAGAAAATAACATGACAAACTACCTATGGGCAGTGTTTCTCATCGAACCATAAGATCCTAGCAATCCGATAACCTCCGAACTCATCATCCATCCACAGATGTTGTCGTGGGATGATCTCTACGTTGGCGTTGCCGGTAAACTCGGAACTGCTCACTGATGTCCTCATCAGTTATATTTCTTTTGCCCCTCTGACCAAACCTCCATGAATAGTAATTAGCTAGCACTCAAAAGTACTATTTAGCAAAGAATTTGAACTTCCATCACCAACTCCTCCATACCAGCTATCACTTCTAACATCTCTTTGGCATTCTCACAAGAAATGAAATCAGAGGTATAGCTCCAACGGGAATGGTGATATTGACAAGTAAGCAACACCACAAAGTAGTGGGACTGAAGTGTATAGCCTAACAGATGACAAGATGAGATAAGTAAACTGAAATGTTTAGGTACAGAAAACTGAAGAACAATAATGGCACTGTGTCATTTTGGCACAAATTGGGAAATAGAGAATGGGATGTGGGTGCATGAAAAAGGGAATACCCAGCACATAAGGCTCTCACAACTGCAGAATTTGGGTGAGGGTCATAATTTAAGCAGCTTTATTCTTCGCAACTAGAACCCACAACCAATAAGTTGCAATTTGAGCAATCCTAATGTTGCGGTACAGCCTAGCCCTCTAAGTAGGTGCATCTAGTGAAAATGAAAGAAAAAGTAATTGTCTACTCGAGAGAGGAATAGCAGAAGAAATCATGTAGCCAATCACCAATAATCCTAATATCCAACTCTGCAAAGAACACCAGAGAACTAATGTATATAGTTGAAAAAAATTCATCAATTGCATTCATAAGAATAAGTTTCAACAACTTGGAGCCTAGCATTTATAAGAAGCATGTCCAAATTGTACTAGAGATACCTCCTTGCCAGACTAGGAAAACTTCAGCAAAAAAACAGAAGAGATATATGCTGTATGCTGTAACTAACGAATTGGACAAGGATGATAGAAGCAAAAAGCAACATGACTGATAAATAATGAAAGTTCATTTGTATGCTGTAACTAACAAAATACAGATCATCTCTGCACCATTATAAAAGTGGTCACCAACACATTCAACATCTACTTATGGTTTCATACCTTGCAGAAGGAAAGAGCCTGTGAGTTAGAAATTTTGGTATTTTTCCCACTCTCCTCATATCAGTAAAAGGCAAATTCTTTACAACTACAACCTTCCATAAACCAATAAAACCCATTCTATCTGGGCTTTGGCCCTCGGAGGAAAGTGTTTGCAACGTACTTTCATCCATAAACATAACAAAGCAAACATTTTTTCTTGATAAACGTGTGACCTGCAAAGAAATTCAAAGAGTTAATTCAAGATTGAAAGTTTGAATAAAAGACCAGCATAATTTTAAAATGCTAAAGATGTTGAGGCAGTTTGCAGAACCAGGCTGAGGCATATGGAGTTTGATAATCAGATACTACAACTTTACAAACCCTTAAATTATTACAAATTTGAAGCTATCTAAGAAAACATAAAAAAAAAAACACACTAAGAATTTAGTTGGAGGCCTTGTGTTTTGAAACAATCACATATTCACATGTATACCAAACTCAACCAAGCCTTATTCCAACTAAATGGCTCAGCTACAGCATCCCTCTTGTGCCATTCAATCAGTAGCAATCGACTTACTACAAATCAGCAAACTACATCTGGACCCCTTGCAGCAAATCAAATAAGAAGTGATGGCAAATGAAGAAATTGACATCAGCAATAAATTTCAATCAATAACAACGAGAAGCGGAACATGATACAGCAGGAATCGATTAGGGAATCAACAATAACAGAAGCAACCGAGGCAAATTGATTATCACTTCAGCAGTAGCAGTAGCAGATATAATTTTCATACAAATCAATCTTCTGACAAGCTATTCGTTCTTCTTCAATCCAATAGAGTTTCAGAAATGCGAAGTCAAAACATAGCTGGAGGATTTACACTAAAAACCAGAAACGTTGGACAACTCTCAGAACAGCTATCAAGGATTGGTTATGATACCCCTGTAATTAATCAGGATCAGACACCATCACTTGCAGAGTGGAAGACAGAGAAGAGAACAGAAAACACTGGAGAAGGAGATATTCTGAACCACAAAAGATTCAACTTGTCTATTGTGGTGACGCTTTGTTCTATTTATAGGAGAGCAAACAGATTATTAGGGAATTCTAAGACTTAACTACTGACTCATAGTACAACAGACATTCCCCCTTATTGTGACAGCTACTAAGAACTGATGTACCATGTACATATTAACAATAGATTAAGAGAAAGGGCTCACTTGTCCACAAATTGGATATTTGAGAATCTATGCCATACATGAGTGTGGACTGCTGTGGTGAATCAGCTGCTCCTAACTGGTGAAGCCTTTGCTATACCCATAGATGGACCTTTGGACATTATTGATTTCCATCTTCACATCTTCTTTTCTCTTTGTTCCTTTACCATGCAGAGTTTTCCAGCAAGCTTCCTCATCCAACGTAGATATATTTTGGGCGACTATGATCTCTACTCACCATTATATCTATCTCTGTTTTGCTCCTCACTGGTATTCAACAGGCTTTATATTACTTGCATATGATTCATATTCCATCCATTGTGTCCCACAGAGCAGACATGCATTTCTCTCTAACCTATGGCCAAATAATCTACAATTATTAGTATGTTGTTGTACTCCTTCCAATCTGGATTCAGTTCAAGACTGGTGCTCACCCAACCAGCCACTTGCGACTGCAAATTCTAGTTATTTTTCTCTCAAGTTTCTAATTCTGGGTGTATAGTTTCTGTTTCTGTCCTTGCTTGGTTTTTCCAATCTAACCATCAATTTGCTTTGAAATTTTAACTAGCCAGCCCCATTAAGGCCTCGATTCTATATATGGCATCCCCACCAGTCGAATGGATTGAGAGTTCCAAACACATTTTCTTTCTCCATGTTTTAGTTTCACTGTGATTCTGTCTAGTTTTGCTTCTTCTCAGCCTAGCATACCTCATTACCGAAGGCCCAACATGAATTCGAACACAGCCCCAAGCCTCATTTCTAATTGAATAAGTCCACTCTTACTGATTTACCTGCATCACTATCATGGGTCTTTGCCATTTTCTGTCTTAAAAAAATTACACTTATCATTAAGAATAAATCATCCTCCAAGAATCAGTTGGGATATTTAGGGAATGCAACGAGGGTAAAAACAGCATCATGACTGACTCTGACAGGTTCTTGTTCAACCATATATGCCTGGTTCCTCCAAAATTTGAAGTGACCTGTCGACTAACTGGCTATGGTGAATGCTGTAGAAAGTTAGGGTGTTAAGATTTAAGAAGCATCACAAAGATAAATAAACTGTTGCAGGATGAAAATTTTAAGATGGACGTGTAGCAAAACCTTGAAAGATAAAGTGAAAGATGACCATATTAGTGCCGATTTGAGGATAGCTTCAGTTAATGACAATCTATGAGAAATTTGATTAAGGAAGCACGATCATGTTCAACTAAGGCCATCAGATGCCCTTGTTCAGAAAGGAGATTTAAGACAAATTGAGGTAGCTAAAAGATCCAAGTGCAGGCCTAAATTAACACTACGAGAAGTGGTGAGGAACTAGATGCTTAGCCTAGGCCTTATTTCGAAAAAAGGGTTGAAAAGAACTGATTGGAAAGAAAGGATCAATGTAGCTGGCACCATTTACCTATGATAAGGCTGTGGTTCTTACACACTCTAAATTTGGTAGCCCCTTACATGTGGAAAAATGAGGGGTCAGTAATAGGAGTGGGATCATATCAAGGTTATTAAAGCGGCTAAGCGATTGGAGCTCCGTATTGGCGATTAGGCGATTAAGCGGCGCTTAGGCGGCAATAAAGTGACCAAAGCGGTTGAGTAAATATTTTTAATATAACTACTTTTTAATACAAATACTTTTTATAACAAACTAAAGTACTAAACAAACATTCAACAATCACATTCATAAAAAAAATTTAAGAATCACAATTATGAAAAATTATCCAAAAACATAACTTCATCTCATCAAGCATCATAAGATTCATAACAATAATTATGTAGATGAAAAATTAATAGATCTCATTATTCCGATTTCCAAGTCATTGTTTATTTAATGATTAATTGATTATCAATGGTGAATATGGCTCATGCTTCACATTCTGTTGCCGATAGGCAATTTGAGCCTAGGAGTTCATTTGCAAATTGGGCATCGATTCCAAAATGGCTCACATATTTAAATTTATATATGGCATTGTAGAATAAATTATGATTAAAAAAAAAATAGTATGCACAAATCACAAAATGTAAAAAAAAGCAGCTGCTTTAGCATCTAGGCGGTAAAGCGGTAGTGCCTAAGCAAAAAAGCGGCAAGAAATCAGCCCGTTATTTTAGCTGTCACAATTTAAGCGGTTCAAAAACCACTTTGCCACCTAGGCGGATGCTTTGATAACAGATTCAACTGATTGGAAAGAAAGGATCAATGTAGCTAGCACCATTTAGCTGGGATAAGGCTGTGCTTCTTATACACTCTAAATTTGGTAGCCCCTTATATGTGGAAAAATGAGGGGTCAGTAATAGAAGTGGAATCATATAGAGGAAACCCTGGCAAATCTGACCCATTCCATCACGTACATGATGAGGAAAGGGAAGAGAGTTTAATAGAAACATTTTCTAGTGAAAAAAAAAAATAACAAACCAAATAAGCAAGAGGGTTTTCCCAAATTAAATATTTTATTGTTATGATGATGGGTGCATTACAATAAGTTTTCTGTTGAGAAATGATTTCAACACACCCACTTGGGTTGGCAAAAATATTTTGTATTATGATCATAGTAATTATTTAGTAATAGAAAATAGATTTACGAGTATTATATTGTGCAGCAACCTATGGAGCGGCATTGATGAGGACATTAGTGGACAATTTCAAGTTTACCAGCAACGCTGGCGTAGATATTATTCCACGACAGCATCTATGTGGATGGACGATGAGTTCGGAGGCTATCGGATTGCCAGGGTCCTACGGTTCGAATGAGGAGCATTGCTCATAGGCAGTTTGTCATGTTATTTTCTATAGTCTTAGTGGGTTGGGTATTAGCTTGCTATTGGTTTTATTTTTATTTTTATGTTTTGAGTCTTTTTGCGGCTGGGCCTAAAGTATATTTTGGCCCAAGTTTAGTTAGTTTGAATTTGGGTTATATTTGCTACTTAAGTAGGGATTATATTGGGAATTAAGCATGTAGCGTTGGGAGGGATTAATTCTATTATTTAAATCTTGTATGGGACTTGTTTTGACAGCAAAGAATGAAAACAAACAAAAGATTTCTCTCTCTATCTCTTGGGCAAATCTCTCTAGCGTGGTTTTCTCTCTCTCTCTCTCAAGTAAATCCTCTCCTTTCCTCCTCCTTTCTCTCTTGCGTGATTAGACTTCTCTCTTCTTCTTTTCTTCCCTGACTAGGATAGCTGCTTTATTCATTTTTTTTTTGGATGAATAAATAAATATATTAAAGAAACCACGCCAAAAGGGAATACAAAGAGAAAAGAGAGGGAAGAACTGGGGGGGGGGAGCAAACAATCAAGAGGGCGACTAGAGAGAAGAACTAAGATTCCAAGAACTAACAATCAACCTATTCCTTGGACAATCAGCAATAGGGGGATGGGGCATAGAAATGAGCCTAGAAAAAACATCAAAATAGATGGAAGTCGAAATCAAGCTTTGGGAACGAGATTCGGAAATCCATCTTCTCATGTTGCGCTCCCACCATAAGTGGTGAACAGTAGCAGCGAAAACAAGCTTACCCACATGGTCGCAAATCGTGAAGCCAGAGAATGTTCTTAGGATCCACTTCTAATCTCGAGCAAAACCACAAGACCACCTCGATCTATGCCAAATAAAAGCAGGGGCTAAACTCCAGATGGGACGGGAGAAGGGACAAGTGAAGAAAAGGTAATCAAGGTCCTTAATACCGTCCCAACAAAGGATACAATTGGGGTTGGCAAGGATGTGGCGACTGATGAGGAAAGCTAGAGTGGGGAGGGCCAGATTAAGGGATCTCCAAAGGGTTAGGGAATGCCGAGGGATGTGGCCTTTGAACCAAACTAGAAGGGCCCAAGGGACGGGGGGCAATGGGATCTAAGAAGATTCCAAGCAGAGGCAATAGTGAAGGTTTTGATAGGGGATAGGGTCCACACGGTGATGTCGGAGGAGGAGGGAGAGAGGGGGGGAAGGGAACTCCAAACTTGAGTGAAACAGGGGTGGGGAGAAGGGGACCAAAGAGCTATTAGAGATGAAAGAGGAAAGGGGGATGATTTTTGGGATGCGGGAATCATAAACAGCCCGAGGACCCATAATAGAAAATAAAATGCCCATCGGATGCCAGGGGTCAAGCCAAAAGGAGGTGGAGGAACCGGAGGATATTTGAGTAAAGATTGCAGAAAGGGCAAGTGGCCGAAGAGTTAGAAGTTTTTTCTCGATTCAAAAAGAGGTGGAGAGGGGCGGGGAAGTCCAAATGGAATCTGCTTTGAGGAGATATAAGTAAACCCAAGAAACCCAAATGGAATCATGTTTAGAGGCAACTTTCCAGATGAGTTTTAGGAGACGGGCCAAATTAGCATCATAAATTCGACGTTTACCAAGCCCTCCTTCAGATTTAGGGCTGCGGTGGCAGCCCAAACTGACAGGATGGAGGAAACGAGTGGATTCATGGCCCTTCCAAAGAAAAGCAGAAAAGAGGGATTCCATGGTATGGATGGTAGATTTGGGGAGAGGGAAGATGCCACACTAGTAGAGATAAAAGGATTGGAGGACAGAACGGATGAAAACAACTCTACCGGCAAAAGAGAGAAGCTTACTTTTCCAAAGTTGGAATTTCTTCCTAATGTGATCAAGCATAGAGGAGCAATGGTGGCGGGTGAGCCCACCAGGGATATGGGGGAGACCCAAATGGGTCATAGGAAAGGTCCCAAGCTTGAATCCGAAGAGAAGTAAGAGGGAGGAACAAACGGAATCAGAGATACCCAAGAGGAAGATAGTGGACTTCTCAACATTGACTTTGAGACCAGACAAGGACTCAAAGTAGGAGAGAGTGGAGAGAATAGAGGAGATAGAGGAGTGGTCTGCTTTAGAGAAGATTATAAGATCATCAGCAAAAGCAAGATGGGTGAGCTTTAGGGCTTTACATTTGGGAATGAGGGAAATGAGGAGTTGGTCAATCTTGAATTGGAGGAGGCAGGATAAGACTTCCAAGGCCAAGGTGAAGAAGTAGGGGAGAGCGGGCACCCTTGACAGATACCAACACGGGAGGGGAAGTAGCCCGCAGGGGAACCATTAGTGATGATGGAGAATGAGCAGTAGAGATGCAAACCTCAATCCAGTGGACAAAAGGAGGGAATCCCATGGCTGAGAGAACCTCACTAATAAAGTCCCAACAAATGGAGTTAAAGGCTTTGTGGAGGTCAACCTTAAGGAGAGCGGCTGGGGAGTGGGAAGAGCTATCAAAACCTCTGACAATTTATGCACAAAGGAGAATATTATTAGAGATACTACGGCTGGAGATAAAAGCTGACTGGTTAGGACTCACAAGAGAGGGCAAGACAAGCTTGAGCCGATTGGCAAGGGTTTTGGAGATGAATTTATAGAAGAGATTACAGAGGGAGATGGGACGGAAATCAGAAAGGGAGGAGGCTCCAGGCTTCTTGGGGATAAGGCATAGAAAAGTTTGGTTGATGAAGGCAAGCTGGGAAGGGTTGAGGAAGAAGCTCCAAATAGCATGAACTAGATCATTCTCAATGAAATCCCAAGCAGCAAGGAAGAAAACCCATACTAAAACCATTAGGGTCAAGAGCTCTATTGGATTTATGGTAGTGGATGGCAGAGATGATCTCCTCTGAGGAAGGGATGGAGCAAAGAGCGGCTAGAGAGGAAGAACCAACAAGCTTATTTAAGGTGCAGGGGGGAAAAGGGGGCCTAGAGGGGAGGAAGGAGGGAGAAAGGGGACTAAAGAAAAAGGAGATGACTTCATTCTTGATACTAGGCGGGTCAAGGATCCACATCCCACTACTAGTAAGAAGATAGGAAAAGGAGTTGAAGCGAGCTTTAAGGGAGCGATGGAAATAGGCAGTATTGGTATCCCTCAGCTCAAGCCATTTGATTCTCGATTTCTGGCGAAAGAAGCTTTCTTCTTGGGAGACAAGGGAAGAAAGATTAAGGGAGAGGGATTTTTCCTCCTCAGCCAGGGAGGGAATAAGAGGATCATCTTGGGGAGAGACTGAATCCTAGAAAGGTCCGCACAGCAAGAGGAGAGCCGAGAGGAGATACTGCTGAAGGAGGAGGAATTCCAGGAACGGAGGGCATTCTTGCTATTCTGAATCTTACGAGCTAAAGCCACAAGACGAAGGGAGTGACAATATACCTACTGGGACCAGGTGGAAAGAATAGTGGGGAGAAAAGAAGAGTTAGAAGTCCACATATTTAAGAATTTAAAAGCCTTAGGGCCAAAGGAAGGGAGATTTAGGAGATGAATGTGACAGAGGGAATGGTCAAAGAGGAGGGGAGGGGAGAAAAGGGCATGGGAAGCAAGGAATTGGGAGATCCAAGAATCATTAACAAGGAAACGATCGAGTTTGGAAGCAATCCGGGCCTCACCACTTCTTCGGTAATGCCAGGTTAGGTGATGATAAAACCACCGAAGGTCAAGGAGATTCACATCCTCGATACAGGAGTTGAAGGCTTCAACCACCCCTGGGTTGGGCAGGGAGCCCCCAACACGCTCATGGGAGTAACGAACAATATTGAAATCACCTCCGATACCCCAGGGCTTACCAATCATAGAAGGAGAGATGGAGAGGAGGTCAGACCAAAGCGGGGAACGATCCGAGGAATGATTGAAACCATAGACGATAGTAAGGAAGAAAGAAGGGGAAGAGGGGGAGGAGAGTTGGAGATGCATGAACTGGGGGAAAAAGAAAATGAGGTAAGGCTAGAAGATATAGGGGTTCCAAAGAATCCAGATGTAGCCATTGGGAGAGAGGCAAGAGTTAGAGAGAAAGGACCAAGAGGGAGTTATGGAAAGGGCAATCCGATGGGCATTATCACCATGAACATGGGTTTCAAGGAGAGCACAAAAAGAGGCTTTAGATTCTTGGATAAGGTGCTTAACTTCAGCTTGTTTAGCTAGAAAGTTAAGGCCCCTAACGTTCCAAATAAGGACATCAGACATATGAACCATTATTGGGAAGGGCATCAATGGGGCCACAAGGGGAGGGGGGAGTCAATGGGGCAACCGGGGATGGGGAAATTGGAAACCAACTTGAGATTAATAAATGCATCATCAATAGAGGGGGGGAAGTCTCATACAAGGAGGAGCTCAAGGGGGAGAGGATCTCAAAAATACTAGGGTCTATAGTAGACCCAAAACTAGGGGAGGGGGAACCTGATATGGTAGAGGGGTCAGTGCAAAGTATAAGGGTGGTGTTAAGTGCAGGGATGGTAAGAGGAGAGGGGAATTGGTGGGAGGGAATATCCCCTGGAAGAGGGGTAGGAGGGTTAAGGGGTTGGGATGGGCCACGGTTTGGGGTTTTAATAAAAGAGTTAAGAGAGGATGGAGGGTTAGGCAGGTTTGGGTTAGGAGAGTTAGACAATTGGTGGTTAGTGGGATTGGGTTTAAGGGTTGGGCCAAGGATTGGGGTTATAGGTTGGGCCAAAAAAATAGGTTTAAAAGGGTTGTGAGGTTTACGGTTATGGGTTGGGCCAAGCAAAGGCTTTTTGGTACAATTTTTAATGGAAGAAGGGTTAGGCAAAATGGGTAGAAGAGGTTTGGATAATGGGTGGGCTAGGTTAGTGGGTAGAGGCCCACAAGAGGGTAAAACATTTAGGATGGGCTTACTAGGGGAAAAGGGAGGCTTGCTAGTTGAGGTGATGGGATTTGAAATGAGAGGGTTTCAAGGAGAGAGGAGGCTTGCACGGTGAGGAAACATCGACAGCGACAAAGGGGGCTTCGTGGAGGAGGCGAGAGGGAGGTTTGCAGGGACAAGAACCAAGGTTTCAAGCTTTGCAGGTGGTTGACCAATAATCGAAACTTCCTTATTTCTTGCAAGAGAAGAGGAAAGAGGTACCTGAGGTTGGCTCTAAGCATCCATCTTTTGCAACATTAGGAAGTTTTCGAAACAGTTGATGTTGATGGCAGAGGAGGCGTCAACATCGTGGTAGGTGGCAGTAGAGACAGGCAACTTTGGCGAGGGCACAAATGTAGCAGAAGTCAAAACAGGCTTATCCAGTGCCAGCCTGTCAGGTGAGCAACGGGAACAGAGGAGAAACTGGAACTTTTCCTTTTTTTTTTTCTTCGGTAAATTTTTCAGACAAAGGGTGGTGCCGGAGAAGAGGCAACAGCATAGGAATCGATCAAAACTGTGATTTTTCTAGGGTATCGATTGTTCCCAAAGTAGCAGGGAGGTCTTCAGCAGACCTCATATCTTCAGGAGGAGGCGGACAAGTAGCGAACGTTGAGGTAGAGCTTCCCGAAGCAGTAAACAAGCAGCAACTTGAGTCGTGACCAAAGGATGAGTAGAGTTCACAACGATCAGGGGCCCAATCATAAGCAATTACTTGGATGTATTTCAACCCATTATCGTCTTCAATGGTGAGGGAAGGGGGGAGGGGGTTCGTAGCTGAAAATTCCACACAATTTCTCGTATAAGAGAGGCGTTCCATATTCAGGTTTTTGCATCAATTCGAAGAGGTTTTCCAACGGCAAAACCAATTCTGCTAAGACAGTCAGAATTCAAGAGGGAGACCAGGTAAGTTGATCTATAGGGGAAGCGTGCTGAAGTCAACCCTGTGGAGAGGCAACGAGGGAACCAAGGCTTGAGAAATATTGGGGATTTTCCCACAAACCATGGAGATCCTTCCAAAGCACGAGTTTTGCAGTCAGGAGAGTCAAACTAAAATAGAAGAATACCAAAATCGATATGGTATGTATCCATAATGCCTTGCGCTTTCCATTGTATAGTAAGTGAAGATTTGAGGATGCAGAGGGGACGGATGGGACCGAGGAATTTGCCTAGGATTGCAGAGTTCCATCGGCTAATTCCAAGAGCAGTGGAGGAAGAAGGGCAAGGGCTAGGGGGTGGAAATATCAGAGGATGGAGGGATAAAGGTAAGGTCAAGGTCAGTCACAGAGGTGGTGTTATTAGAGAAAAAGGAGTTCCAAGGTTTGTCGATTGGGAGATGGAGAGAAGCAGGGGGAGAAGGAGGTTTAGGTGATGGATTGGGAGGAGGTAAGGCAATGGAGGGGGTGGATGATGCAGAGAGTAGGGGGGAGGCCATTTGAAAACAGATGGGGGAACTAAGATTCCGGCTGGTGGGACATTTCGGCCATACCTATTGCTTTATTCTTTCTTCTCTCTCTATCGATTCTCTCTATTCTTCTCAAGTATCTTTTTTTTCTCTCTTTCCCGGCTATTCTGTCCATCAGAATTTTCTTCTTTCTCTACGTACCTTTTCTTTTATTTCTTCTTTTCTTTTTTCTCCTTCTCTTTTCTCACTTCTTATACAATTGCCTAGATGTATTTCTCCATCCTAACCCTATGTCCCTACTTGGATTTCATCATTGTTCAAAAATATTTTCTTTCTATTATTTCCGTTCCTAAATGTTTTCTAACCCCTGTTTTGGCAGCTAGAACCAGCAGGGAACTTTATCTCTCCTTAAATATTTCTTATTTCACATTTATTCTTTGGCAGTAGTTTTCTTTAAGACAAAACTTCTTAAGATTCCCTTTACATTGTTAATTGCTAAATTCTTTGTTAGAAATCTGATATTGATTAGGACAGCTCTATCTTCTTTAAGTTTCTTAATACTCTTGCAATCAATTTAGTGTTATGGTGCCAAGATCCCCATCCCCTTGTTTCCCTATTGAATCTTGTTTAGTTGTGCTTATCAGTTAGGACTTATTGTGTTTCTTTCTCTGCTTTAACTGTCTAATATGCATGATTAATCAGAATTCAGGAGCTGCAATTCCTTTTTCTTTTACTACCTGTCAAGAATAGGTGTTTCATTCTAAGAGTCTAGTAGCCCACTTTGTAGGTCCCCTAGTTTCTAGGGTTTTCCCTACATCAGGCGTATTTCTGGTCAACCAGCTTCAGATTCCTTTTAATAAATAGCATCTAAGTTGAGATACCAACTCATTAAAGAAACAGCCCTTGCTCATAGTAGCAAAATGAAGATTATTACATTCAACCAATCAAATGAAGATAATAACTATCATATTACTTGAAAAATCTGAAAGGTTATGCATAAATTATAATACACTTAGTACACAGAAGATGCAAATAGCTTATATAGAATCAGGCTAATGCATTGCTATCATCATATCACCAAGCACTTGCAGAAATAAATGAACAATATGCAGGACTGTTATCACAAGCTTGTCAAGAAACTTTAATTTCTCTATGCTGATTGTATCTAAGAAAGGAAAGTAACTGCAGATAACAATACCCTTACCGTTTTATCACTAGGAGTTCTCAGTTTATCTGAGTTTCCGAAGATACAAGAGGATACAGCAATATGACAACTACTCATAAATCTTACATCGTCTTCTGAAATGTCAAATCCTGTACTAGGATATTCTTTAGGACCTTTAATAAAGCCACAATTTATATTTTGGTCACGTGCAATAAATGATTCTTCCCTTTCTTGGAGACTCTGATGCCCAGCGAATCTGGGCTCCCATTGCTCTTGTCCACCATGCCTTTCTTCTACTTTTGTATATTGCAAGGAAAATCTTGAAAATTTGTGACTTTCTAAAGGCTCCACTAGCTGTGCAGTAGAATTAAAGAACTTCATCCCACAGGAAGAACCTGAAGAAATACAGAAATCACATAGCTCAGGCAACTTGACGAATGTAGAATGCAAAGAATCTTTTACTTATTCAAAACAAAAACATATGCATATGACACCAAAACCCTAAGAGAGACAATATCCTATAAGGGCATTAGTGTTCTGGACAAGCACTGACAAGCCACTGGTTCAAGAGCACTACTCATACAAAAATTCAAGGAAATTGTGTGATATGTACATTAAGATTCCAATCTGTGTTCATGCACATAAGCACACTGACAAAACGCTTCCACATGCACAAATGAAATATTAAGAGAGATTAGAAAAAGAAGTACAAGGATTAAGAGGTCTGCTCCAAGCAAAGGAATTCAGTAACTTAAGCAAAGGAATTCGGTAAATTCTGCAATAGATCAGCATCTTCTAACCTCAAATATGACACACCACACTTTCAGAAGACCATGGGTTGACTGGTCACAAGCGCTGCTATCCACTCTCACCCATTCTCATGTAGTCTGCTAAGATTGTCCAACATTTCTTCAGCTGACTTGCATTACTTGACATGAATACTCTTACAAGATAGATGGGTTCTTACTTAATAGAAGATTGTTTTTGTTATTCCTGAGTTTCTCAGACTAAATTTTTCTTTCCAGGACAGTGGGGAGGGCAGGGAGCTGCCCACCATTTTCTGTGTCCTAGATAGCATCTAACCCCAAAAAGGGGAGACAGCAGCAACAACCATCAGTCGATCTGAGCTTCATGGATGGCCCTCTAAAACACTGATACAGGCAAAAAGAAGGGAATAAAAAATGCCACTAAGAAAGAGATAATCAACATGTGACAACAAGTTGGTTCTCCAAGTAATTTATCATAAATGCATGTCTCATACTAATTTAAAGGCAACATCAGAAGGCAGCAGAAATATACAATCAGCATATCATACAGATTGAAAAGCAACTAAAATTCTTCCATTTGGATAAGGTTGCAAAATTACCCGAAAATCTGTGGTGCTTTGGTTTCCTCCTTGAAGCAGACTTTTTCCCAGAACTTGATTTTCTAGTAGATTGGGCACCAGTGTTTCTGGAGCTTATTTCACCATTGTTAGCACTAATAAAAGAAAAGTCTTCCTGAGTTGAGTTATTGGAAGATTTCTCAGGATCATTGGCCTCCCCAGAAGAATGCCGGTCCTCAGTTCCAGCATCAAGGGTATCAAGAGAGTCTCCAGTATCATCACCCCAGTTGCTTACCGTACCAGAGTGACTTTCATCGTCATTTCTCGCATCATGAGAATCAATGTTGTCATTATATTCATCATAATCCTCATCTTGTAGCCCTGAATCCTCGCCATCAGATAGCTCACGTTTATTGCCAGCCTCCTGCCCCGATTGCTTGGTGTTTTCTAAAGAGGCTTCAAACTCTGCCTCATATTGTTTTAGTTCATTGCGCCCTGCTTCATTATACAATTCTCCGCTGCTCTCTTCCACCCCAAAATGGTTCTCATCAAGAGACCCTTTGTTTTTACCAACACCAACATGCTTCAGCTCTAAATCGTCCTCACTATAGTCATCATCCCTTCTCCGGTCATCCTGGTCCCAATCCCGGGAATCCCTACCATATGACAAAGAGCCCTGACCAAAACTGAGCACTTCAGTCCTCCTCCTGCTAGTTGCATTAGCAGGAAAATCCAAGTCATTATTCATGTCATTGTCCTGGCCATGGAACCTGCTTAGTTCTGCACATCCCATTTTATTCTAGTCAATAAATGCTCAACATCCTTACCCATGCTCAAAAGCTGCTAAAATACACAATAAACTCGAAGAAAAAACAAAATACTTCTCATTCCAAATTCTTTGTTTTATTCTTTAATCAGTTTGCTATAACGATTAAGAACACCAACAGATTGATCACTCTCGTTCCTATTCAAATTCGGAACTAAGAGAATTTCTCCACGCAAATATTGAACCTCAAATTTGCGACAAAAACATTCACTGTTTTTCATCTCACTATAATTATCAAAACTAGTGGAGTAAGAATCGACCTTTATCTCTGGAAAGGTAATAGAAAGCGAAGCCAGTGAAAATGAGGCCGAGAGAGAGAATCACAACAACGGTACCAACAGAGATCGTCCGCCCCTTATCTGAACGACCGGATCTCCTCGCTCGTCCCTGTTTAGTGGTTCCTCGAACGCCAATAGATAAGTGATCCGAAGTTGAGCTTCCATTTCCATGATGGAAATCATTGTTTCGTACTCCAAATCTCTCCATTCCTGTTTGCCTGTACTGGGCCATTCCAACATTGTTCTAACAAATTGCAAACTTCGATTAAACCCTTGTTATTGATTTTTTTCTTTTTCAACCTTTATTAAAAATCTCTAGACTCGGTGATATCTCTTTGATAACAGATTTGTAGAGTTCTCATTTTGCCATTAAGGAAGATCAGGCGTTTCAGTTCTCTGGCCAACAGTGAGAGTAAAGTGTACACGATAACGAGTGAACCGAAGAACCTGAACGCAGGAAAATCTGAGGTTTATAAGGAAAGACGTTAAATATATTGGACAAAGATTTATATTGGAGAGATAGAGAGGAAATTAATTATTTACCAGTCAACAAAGATTTAAGCTCAAATGATTTCATCAAACATAAAACGACAAAATAGGATCGACGTAACTATACAGGGCCGGGGGTGAGAGATTAGTTGGAAAGAGTCAAAGCGGTCGAGTGAAATAACTCAGTGGCACCATGCCGGCATCATGGTTTTTATTTCCCACACCGCCCGCTAAGTTATTTTAAAATTAATGGCATCCCTAATGTTGTCCAATTTATCAATCAGACCATATAGGATGAAAAAAAAAAAATGCTAAATATAGGATGAAAATATATCAAAGACATCTTTGGTTATTAGGAAATCATAAGTAAGTTAATTATTTCAAAATGACGAGAACCATCTTTAATGCAAAACCTATGCTCCAGAGGTTTCTTCATCTCCCTCTACCATCAGAGACTTTTTACTCTTCCAGTAAAAAAATATGATTCATGCATAGTGCTTTTAAACTTAGATGTAACACAATAGGAGGTTTGATAATTTGGGTAATTCAAGGGATGATATTAATATTAAAGTCTGAATCACCTCACGGTCAAGAAAAACAATATGCTCTTGTAACGATTTTGAAACACATAGCGGTTCCACTTCTCACTATTTTTTAATATTTGTAGGTGGAATGGGGTTTACCACTATTATGTAGTTAAAAACCTTGAGAGGAAGACATTGTTCTCCTGGGAGCTTATTCAAACTCTTGATATTATGGGGTGAGATTAAAGCCCAAATAAGCTTTCCGTTAGGGAAAAACAATATATTCCCTAATAGTTTTAAACTATATGGCATGAGCTATGTACGAAATTCCGGTAATATTATGGGGTGTTTCGTCTAGATTTCGACCCCTCATTTCAAGGGGTATTTTTGGTCACTTTAGGCCACTAATTTGATGCCAATACTCAATACTTAGTAAATTTGAATTGTTTCTTATAAATTCTTCCATGCAAATTATTCTTTTTAGTCACATTTAACATGTTACCTTATGAGGCCTAAGTCATTGGGACATGATTGAAAAGATTACCTATTAGCCTCGAAGATTCCATTACAGAATCCCTTCATAATTAAATTCTTTCATGTATGTACTCTTCTCTAACCACATTTTTTTTGGGTAAAATCTCTAACCACATTTGACACACGTTGCATTTTGATGCTTAAATCAATGGGATATAATTGATAAAATTGTTAATTGATCTTGAAGATTTTACTACAAAATGTCTTCTTAATTTGAACTATTTCTAAGAATTATTCTAAGTAGATTTTCCTCCTAAACACATTTGACATTGTCTTTTCATGCTTGAATCATTGGGATAGATGGTAAGATTCAACTATAGAATCACGAGAAGAATCATTTAAAAATTGCAATAAATCTCCAAAATATTAAAATTTTGACGATATATCGGTCGATTTGGCAATATATTGCAAAATATTGCCGAATTTTAGGCAATTTTTGGACCATCTCGGTCTCGCCCCCGAAATCGTCTCGCCCACCACCAAAACACCGAATTTCGGCCAAATGTTGCACTACGGATACGATGGAACACATGGCTCACCCCTAAGGGAGAGATGATTCAGACCCGTGGGATTAAGGATCGAACTAGGTAGTTGATAGTAGGATTTTGCTTGACAATAATACCTATGTGGCACTCCTGTCTGAAAGCAGCGAAATGCTAGATTTAAATCTGGGTTTTTTCATTAAATTATCACCGTAGAATTACCCATGTGCAACAAAAATGCTTTTAAGTGCTATTCACTCGGTTTACTTGCTTTAACTCGGACAAGGAAGGTTCAAACCAAACCAAACCAAATATTAAACATCATCTTCTTCCCTGATTAATTGCTCTCAACCAAAATCAGACTGAAGTCGAAAGGACTCTGCTTAACATTCACAAGAAACCCTAGATTCATGTGACCAAAGCTCTAAATAAACCTTAATCATCTCATGATGTCCCTCTTTCCCTTTTTTATTATTTTTTGGTAGACACGATATCACTTTCCACCATATGATATGATAAAACCTTATCTTAAAATTAAATAAATTGCAACAATACAATATTATTATTCACCACTTCAAGTTATATAATTCCTTATTGTTCTCACAATTGCAATAATCAAAAGATGGATCCATCAAGAATCTCTCTCCGGCCGTTTAGACTTTCAGATGTGGATGATTTCATGGAATGGGCAGGAGATGATCAGGTGACTCAATTTATTAGATGGAAGACCTTCAAATCTAAGGAGGAGGCTTTGGATTTCATCAGAAATGTTTGCATCCCTCACCCATGGCGTCGATCTATATGTTTAGATGACCGTTCCATCGGATTTATTTCAGTTTTTCCGGCAGCCGGCGAAGACAGGTGCAGAGCTGATATTGGGTATGCTTTAGCTGTTAAGTGCTGGGGTCAAGGAATAGCTACCATAGCTTTGAAGATGGCCTTAGCTTCTGTGTTTATAGATTTTCCAGATGTGGTGAGGCTGCAAGCTCTCACAGCAGTGGAAAATAAGGCCTCACAGAGGGTCCTGGAAAAGGCTGGGTTCCTCAAAGAGGGCATGTTGAGGAACTATTCCTTCCTTAAAGGTCAAATCAAAGACTTAGTTATTTTTAGCTTTCTATCTACTGATACAATTCGATCCTGAATTGATATGATATGATATGGTGTGTTGTATTTCTATCAATTAAATGGAATCAAATCCTGAATTTCTAGTTATTGAAATCATAGCATACCCTATGGCCGATTTCTCTTATTTGGCTTCAAGATCTCTGTAACTTTCATGTTGTGGCATAAATACATAAGATCCTGTTTTACTAATAAAAAAATTTCACTGCATACCCTTTCTTTGGTGCTCAAATGGGACTGAGAGAGGGAGAGAGAGCATTGAGGAACATGAAGCTAGATCATTCTCATTAGGGTGGTTTGATAGACAGTAGCAGTAGTTGTGTCTTATTCCACATGAAGTAACCAAGAATGCTCCACAACAAGCAAGAATGAGAAAAGTTTGTGTGGCTATGATTGGGATTTCCGAAATTAAAACACAGAGAAAAATAGGGATAAAGGGCTTAAGGTCAAGGTTCTCAATGTTTTTAGGGCCTGTTTAATTACATGAATCAAGGATCTGATGAAATGGGACTTCAAATCTATATTTAAATCTACGGATTTATGGTTAAAAAAATTAACCATTTTGTTAGCCTCAAATCTATTATAGTTCATAGAGTTCTATTGGGTTACTCTACGTGAATTCACAAATTTCATCAATTTTATATTTATAGTGGAATCCATGGATTTCACCCAATGCTCAAGAATGGTTTAATTCAAGTTTTTAGGCAAAAAAGTAAAAATTTTGGATTTTATGAATCTAGAAATCTCGGATTCATTAATCTTAGGGGTTTGAATTCTATAGATTCATATGACCAAACAGGCCCTTAGCAAATTATATATATATGCCCATATATTTTCAAATAATTACATTTATACTTATTTATATTTAGTTTACATTTATTATGTTATAAGCTATGTATCAATCGTAACTTTATTGTTAGATTAATGGAGCTAAGGGAAGAGTGAGCATGACTATTTTTTTCAACATTCTCATATTGTCCTATTTTATTTCAAATAGTAGAAAAATATTTTAAAAATAAATAAAAAATACGTCACTGCAACTATGTGAAGAGTTGATCCTTGTCCCTGTGACATAATTGTTCGCAAACACAGGAGGTGTAACATGATTTGCTCATGTATTTTTTATGGAACACAATTTTTTAATATTTGACCCTTCTACTATCGTAACTATGGACCTCAAGGATGTCAAATAATATGTTTTATTTTTTTTTTTTTTTTTTTTTTTTTTTTTTTTTTTTTTTTTTTTTTTTTTTTTTTTTTTTTTTTTTTTTTTTTTTTTTTTTTTTTTTTTTTTTTTTTTTTTTTTTTTTTAAAATTGGTAATAATCATATTACCAACAAAAAAAAAAATGTCACATGAACGGTATGATGCGATTTCGATGCGTAAATGATATTACTCAATACAATTTTGGTATATACCATCAACAAAATCTAATACCATGCCAACTAAAAAATCACTATTAAAAACCAGTTTTTATTTTTTACCAAACACAATCAAAGAAATTCATTCAGAGACAAGTGTGCATCCTCTCCGGTAATAGAGGTACCAAAGGATCAAGACCTCGTGGTGGCTGCATCCACTAAACTTTAGAAATATCACCTAAATAAAGAATGCCTCTAGTTAATAGATCGGCATAAACATTATCTGCTCTCGAAATATGAACTACTATTAAAAACCAGTTAGGTACTTTCCTAAGACTATAAATACCATACATCATTATATAGCACGGTTATTGATACAATTACGCTCGTTTCAATCCCAAATTAAAACCCTTTGTGCCATTGTCATTGTTGTTGCTATTGGGGTAAAAAAAAAAAAAAATGGCATCACTAAAATAAGAAGACAATAAGAGAAAAAAAAAAAAAAAAATTACTTTTTATATGGAATTACGTCGTGACAACTGCATATAGTGACATAATGAAATGTTATCCACTTATCCCTAACCTAATATTTTGAAGATTAAAATATGTCCAAATTCCTAACTCACCACAATTTTATTTTATTTTTGGGTTTACCTATGAGACCAACTCTCATGGTCAGCCAGTCATGGAACTCGAGGAGAGCTGATGATTTTTTAATTTTTTTGGTTTTTCGGTAAATAGGAGAGCTGAAGATTTGAATGAACAGAACGAACGACCACACCTTTTGGAATATGCCCCAAATGTCCGTCATTCTGTCGTAGAAACCGAAAGGAGAAACGCTGATTTGGTTTTCGTTCACAATCTCACTAACAAGTTCCCATCCATAATCACTGGTGGGTGGAGGCGTTTTAGTTTGGATATACGATCTTCTTTACTGGGTACTAATCTTTCTACCTGATCTACTTTCATGGTTGAGTTTTATTGGGTGCCTCTGTTGTCCATTTGTATTCAATCTTTGTTCGGTTATTCCTTCACTGTGAACTTATACTTAAAGAACTATTAAGGGATACCGAAGGGAAATTAAATCTTAAGCTCTGCTGTTTGACTATATTCATTCATCTGCAATTTTGATACAGTTTACTTGTAATTCGAACACTGTTTCTCCATAATTTGAATTGACCGGCTACTTCATATCATTCTATAGAATAGGAATCTTAATATTGTGGCACTCACTTTCTGCTCAAACCCATTTAGGGGATTTGTAGCAAAGAGAAAAGTGATGCTAAATCACGAAAGAAACTATTGGAACACATGCAAAGCAACTATATGGCTGAGCTCTAAGCCTATGGGTATGGGTGAAGAAACTACCACTATCAAAGATTTGGAAAGAGTCCTCAAAGATAATTTAAAAGAAAAGAGAAAAAAAGTTTCTTGGGTGAAAATTTACATGATAGACAACCCCTAGTTGACAATATCCACCATCTGGTGAGTACTCATGCCACATAGAATTTACTGGAATAGACTTCAAGATACAAATTCTAACAATTCTATTCAACTAACTTGAAGTCAAGATTAATAGAGTTACCTCTTTTGCATTTGGTTAAGTTATTCTGCAAATGCACAGTGGTTTAGTTGTTGGTTCCAATGTTTCCTATTATATGATATTTCTCATTTCCTGCAGGGAAGTCTGTTAGGGTGGTTAAACATAACTTTTGGTTGACTGAATTGGGGTTACTAAAAGCATTTTCAGTTCAGGCTTTATAAGGAGTGAGTGTGTTTGTTGTAGGGGCAGGGTTGCTGCTTTTGTTTAGTAGGTTGAAATTGATTTGAAAATTTTATTCAGTGTAGATGCATCCAGTATTTAGAATGACTGATCTTGAGATGGGATTTATTTGCAGAGATGGTGATGGGATTTTCTAGGCTGAAAAGTCAACACTAGAAAACCTACTGGAATACCACAATCACGGAGAGACAACTCTGAGAGTATAACGGAGAAACTGGACAGAATTATATCTTTCAATTTCTTCAGCTTATGAAGCTGAAAGTTGGGTCAAATGGAGGTCCTAATGGTTAGGCTAGGTACCTCAAATGTCAAAGCATACTGACATTTGAATTAGAAGAAACAAGCATAAGAGGAAAATATATACTAAGCAAATATAGAATTGGTAACTAAATTAAGAAACTATGACTCATAATAGTTAGTCCATTGCCTCCCAAATACTGGTCGATTGTCGAGGAGGGAGGAATAGAAAATGATATCAAAATATGAAACCCATCCAATGGGTGGATAGAGAACCAATATGAGAAGATAACTGTTAGAATAGGACAAAAAAGCAGAAAGCATAGAAATGAGAACAAATCAAGTTTTTGCGTAAACAATGAGTAGAGATATGTAAAAGAGTTAATAAGAAGAGACAGTATGAAGAAAATTTTCCTCAAAAAAAGAGAGAGAAGTTGCTGAAAATCAAATAGAACAGTATGGGAGGATAAGAAAGAGAAAGAGAAGATAGGAGAGTTAGAGGTGATGTGACTTGATATCACTATACTATCAAAGCTAGGTCAGCTTCATTACCAACTAATGGTAGGAATCACCATAGCAGCAACAACTCACAAAAGAGCATAATATCATTATCCAACTTGTTATACGTCCCCAAAAAAAGGCATGAAATTATGCTAATAAGGCCCAATCAAGCTGGCCTACCTGTATCAGATAGAGCTATCCTAACTATTTTCTATTAGTTGCTAACCCTAGACTTTCTGTATTAGTAACTTGCTATTTTTGAACTTCATCATAACATGAGGTTTAGGCATTGGATTTGAATAAAACTTCACTGTTTAACCATCCTTACTAAACCATTTGATCTACGTTTGAGTAAGAGTGGTGCTCATCCGGTCCGTCCTCCAATCTTCTTATCTCTATTGGTGCGGTATCTTCCCTCTCCCCAAATCTACCATCCATACCCTGGAATCCCTCTTTTTTGCTTTTCTTTGGAAGGGTCAAGAAAGCTCCCATTTCCTCCACCCTATTAGTTGGGTTGCCATCTGCCGGCCTAAATATGAAAGAGGCCTTGGAATCCGTTGGATTATTGATGTTAACTTGGCATGCCTCCTCAAACTCATCTGAAAAATTGCCTCAAAGCATGACTCCATTTGGGTCTCCTGGGTATACTTATACCTCCTCAAATCGGACTTCATCTAGACTATCTCAATTCTTTCCTCCTCTTTATGGATCTGGAAATAACTTCTTACCCTCTGCCCCCGCGCCCTATTTGCAATCTCTCCTCTGGATCCTCCACTTCTTTCTGGCTTAATCCCTGGCATCCGATGGGTATATTCTTCTCCCTTCTTGGTCCCCGTACTGTCTATGATTCCCGCATCCCCAAAGCTATCCCTGTCACATCCCCCCAGCCAGTACCCTATCTGGATTACCCGGGGAAGTGATCCACAGCCAAAAAATCAAGTTTAGGAACGATCATATCCATTTAGCACAATAACATAATCAAAAGCAAGAACAAATCATTGTATTCTAATAAGTTAATAATAAAATTCAAGAAAAGATCTCAGAAGGATCATTAAGAATATCAGAGTGCGAATTAACAAGATACCAAATCAAAAGACAACTGTAGAGTATAGAGGAAATATACTCCACAACATATGCGGAAGGTAGATCGAAATCTAAGTAAAGCTCTAAGCTAATACAAGTAAAGTAAAAGATAAGTCTAGAAGAAACAAGAAAAATCTAATCCACATCTTCTTCTTTAGTCTTCATCTTCTTCACCATGTGCTTCCTCGTACGTACCGTCATGGTATTCCAAACCTGTAGAGAAGTCTAACAAAAGCTATGGTACAAAAGGAGTGAGTTTCGAAAGAAACTCAGTAAGGCAAGTTAACTCATAACAACATAAATAACATGTGGCAAAACATAACAAGATGCAATGCAATATGAAACAGATAATGTATGTATGCATCTAAACTCTATGTATGCTGGTCTCTATTGGCAGACATGCTTTAAGTCATAGCACCATACTTCTTTGGGTAAGTCACGCGTATGGCTCCTGTTGGTAGTGGGTCCGGCATCCCTCGGGACAATCCATGGCTGGGGGTTAAGTCACCGCTCTATCACATCACCATTTGGTCTAAGTACTGGCGCATGTCAGGGTAAAGCCTAGCCCAATGCAAGTCATCTACTCAGTTACATCAACTCAGGTCCAGATACTTCTATTCCTCGCCTCGGGCGATCCTTTCCGGTATCCTTTCCACTAGAGTCCTAATAGTCCCGAACTACGGACTCATCAACCCTATTGGTTATCCACATATGGTAAACGGGAAGCTCTCATGTCCTCTCACGGGTTGGTTACCGGTCTTAAGCGCCCATGAGCCTAAGTCTAGCAATATGCAACCCTCCAATAAATGGCCCCCACAATATGATTCCCGTCCTCTCACGGGTTGGTTACCGGTCTTGAGCGCCCGTGAATCACATTACTACCACGGGTCGTTCGGTCTCAATACCCTTTTGATTCAGGTTTGATATAACGGGGACATCCTAGCCAAACACTGCTAGACATCCCTAGGTATGACAACCAATGATTCGGGAAAGCGACGATGGGCATCTTCGGAGAACATCCCATACTATTCCCTCCGATGTCCAAGGACAGAAGTGTCAAAAGGACACTTCCCAATCCTAAACCATACCTAATCAAACACATTCTCAGATCAGTCATGACATACACAACCAACAATTCATCATATAAAAGAGAATGTAAAAGCATAATCCGAACAAGCAGTAATAACATCTCATATAATTGTATAATGAAAAGAATACATAAACAAGTGCTACTGTACTTACAGTAGTACATCAGAAGTATAAAGTATAAGAACAGTAAGCAAATTCATAGTTTCAAAAAGTAGAAACCAGAGAGTATGCGATCTATGTTATTATGAAATAACTGTCCTTATCTTGATTATCGCCGAAGATAATCCAAAGATCAAAGAGAGAGGCTCCAAACTTAGCAAATATACCCCTAACAATCATAGATGTAACATTAGGAAAGATGCCTAAAAGATCAGAGAGCAAACAAATCAAACTGAGCGAAAATTGAAGCTACTGCCTTCATTGGTCAAGTGCCTTGGTCTACTGACCTAGTCGAACAATCGAGTCAGTACGGAATTGCAGAATTTAGATTGGTCATAACTTCTTCATTTGAAGTCGGATTGATCTGAAATTCGAAGGGGAACTTCCTAGGATGTATTAGAATCATATGGGAAGATAAAATCATCAAGTCATGGTCAAAATATGGGTTATTGATTTGACCCAAGAAACTAGGGTTTCAACCTTTATGGCTCTCATGAAAAGGTTATGATCACGGAAAGAGAGGGAATGATTGTTATCAAGAAAATAACAAGAAATCATAGAAATTCTGGTTTAGGTTAATAGAAACATTGCCTATGAGGTTTCCCTCACATGGGAGGTTACCAAAGGTTTCCAGAAAGATCATACAAGGGTTAGGGTTTCAAGAAATTTATTTGGCTAGGGTTAAGATCATGATGATGATCATAGATCTCAAAGAATAGAATGAGATCATGGAATAGATGGTTGCAAGGATGCATCATCTTTTTCCTGATCTCAATCAAGAACAAGAACGAAGAAAGAATAATTAGAAATTCAGAAGAGATACTAACCTTGAATTGTCGATCCAGAGAAGAGAGGCTTCAGATCTGCAGAGGAATCTTCGAAATCACCAGAGAGAGTTTTGGAGAGGTGTTCTCACGTTCAAAAAGTGTTTAGGTGGCTGCCGTAACTAAGAAACTCGAAGTAGGGTTTAAATAAGAGTGAAAAACCCTAAAATTGCATTTTCTCGGATTTAACAATCCTTTGGTCGAGCGGTCCCCGCTCGACCAATCAGTCGACCAAGCAGAACAGCAAGGTTCAAACAGGGATTTGGAGGGCTATACGGGGTCAAATTGAGTGAGGTTTTCTTCTACAAGTCAATAAAGAAGTCTAGTTTCCAGAAATACCTTCAGATCAAGCATGGGAGTTCATTAGGTCCACCAACTAAGCTCATCTTCTTCGATGCGCAAGCAGGATTTGCCAGACATAGTTCAGCAACTTCAGACAGGGATTTGGAGGGTTATATGGGGTCAAATTGAGTGGGGTTTTCTCCTACAAGTACATCAAGAAGTCTAGTTTTGGGAAATACATTTGGATTGAGCACAGGAGTTCATTAGGTATTTCAACTAATTCATCCCTCTTCGGTGTACAGATTCATAACTAACATTGACAATGCTCTCAAGTGAGGGGCATCATCGTCAATGTCCATGGGCTTGGGCTCCGACACCAAATCATCAACCAAAAGGGTCTACAAGTCTCTTTTTCCCACACTTCGGGTCTTCGGACCTACAAACATAACAGATTCCGGGCCAGGTCAAGGTTAGGATAAGGCCGGACATTACAGATCTACCCTAAGGGAAAGGTCTGGCATGACATCCTAAGGCTTTCAAAGATAATGACACTGAAATCAAGGTTCAACTTTAAGGTGTAACATTTAAACTAACTTTTCTTTACCCAAAACAGATAGGGTGCCCTGGCTAGGTTTGGGCTGGATTTCACAATCCCTCTCTCCTCTTTTATTGTTAATGGCTTTTGGTCCCCTTCTCCCCACCCTAGTCTCACACAAGTCTGGAACTCCCTCTCCCACTTTTCAACCTCTACTTCTGACCACACCTTATGGATACCTTCCTATACCAAAACCTACACATCCGCCTCCACCTCGAACCTCCTCAGATCCCCTTCCCCCTCTATTCTTTGGGCCCCTTTGGTTTGGTTCAATGGTCACGTCCCCCACCACTCCCTCACCCTTTGGAGATCCCTTAACTTATCCCTCCCCACCCAAGCTTTCCTTATCAGTCACCACATCCCCGCCAACCCAAGTTGCATTCTTTGTTGGAACGGTGATGAGAACTCGGACCACCTCTTGGACCACCTGTTTTCTCTTGTCCCTTCTCCCAATCCATTTGAGTTTAGCCCTTGCTTCTATTTGGCCTAGATCGAGACGTTCTTTTGGTTTTGCTTGAGATTGGAATTGGATCTTGAGAACTTTCTCTGGCTCCATGATTTGCGACCAAGTGGGTAAGCTTGTTTTCGCCGCCACTGTTTACCATCTATGGTGGGAGCACAACATGAGAAGATGGACTTCCAAATCTTGATCCCCGATCATGATTTGGAATGCCATCTATTTTGAGTATCTTCTAGGCTTATTTCTCTCCCCCAACCCCCTGTTTATTACTCTCCAAGGAATAGGTTGATTGTTAGTTCCTGGAATCTAAACACCTCCTTTCAGTCGCCCTCTTGATTGGCTGCTGACTGCTGCCCCCCTGCTTCTCTTTGTATCTCTTGTTTGTCTCTTGTTTTAATATAATTATTTATTCATCCCAAAAAAAAGGATATGGTCAATCTTGATTCAGTTACCTTGTTTTCTTTAGTTTGCCAAATCTTCCGTACCTACATTTAATTCCTTGAGTCTTCTCCTGCCCACCATGTTCAGAAAAAAACTAAATTAGTGTTGGATTTAAAGTCGATTGTTACCAAATGATCGGGGAAATCCCAATTACTTTCCAAAATTCAGCCGGTTGAAGTCCCTAAGTAAGCTTGTAATTTTCTGTATAGATCATTTAATGATATAAATGCTATATTGTTCAGATTGTTCGGATAAAATGTGTTTCTATATCTTGGCTGTTTATTTTTTCAATTTGTTTATTCTTTTGAATTTCCAAGGGAAACATTTATGAATCCTACCACTACATGTTGGAATTCAGATTTGGCTGTTTTAATCAATTCTTTATGGTTCTTGGATTTTTCTTTCTTATGAAACTATTTAGTTCTCTTCATGTTGGTTTTGTATTTGTTCCATCTATTATTTTCCTTTGCTCTTGTAATAATTGTTCTTTCTTTTATCTGGGCTTTTAACAGTGAGTAATGGTGGGAAAATCATTGACTTCACCTGTGCTTACCTTCCTACCCACAATAAATTGTTCATATTCCACTGTAAGTTTTTCTTCTTCGTAACTTATTGAATCTTCTATGATCTTAATCAATCATCAAATAACCTGTTGGTTGAATGGTGGATTTCACTGGTTGGTGCTAACATTTTCTTCTACATAAGATTGAGTCTTTGGACTCAGCACCTTAGTTAATAATAAGTGATAGAAACTAGGACTTGAACAGGTAAATGGTTGATACAAAAAGAAAAAAGTGAATCACAAAGATCTGCATAGCTCAAGCAGTTTATGCTAATCATATTCATTCCTGAAATGGATATGATTAGGAAGAATATTTTCTTTGGTTGGTGAACAAGGTGAGTGACAAATGATGAAGAAAAGACATTTGCTGAGAAAATCTTTCTCTAAATACAGAATTGTCTAAGGATGTCTGAGTCTTAGAAAGAGACAGCTGGTCGAGTCTGATAGAAGCCCAAAAAGCAAAAAAGGCGGAATAGAACAGCTCACCTCTAAAACTAAACAAAATTTACCAACTGCAAATAGATGGCCCCGCTAAGCCATGAGAACCATACCTAGTAATGTAGTACTGTATTTGAATGATCAAAACAGTAGCCAAATAGGACCTTTTACAGGGAATCAACTTCAAATTTGATAGACTTAAGATAGATAAAATTCAGATATAATGGAAGGCTGAAAACCGAAGTGGTAGAACAAGGATATTGGTTTAAGAACAAGGACTAACTAGGTCTTCAAAACAGCAGTATGCTATAAAGAAGAATGGATGGAACAATATAAGAGAATTAAGAGAACAATAAGGACAACAAAGTAACATGTAACACCCGGGCTTCTCACCGCAAGGTGGATCGATTGGATCAAACACCAACCTTCCTTGATCAAACACAAGGAGTCTTAACACCCGGGCTTCTCATCGCAAGGTGGATCGATTAGATTGAACACCAATTTACCTTGATCAAACACAAGGGTTTTCCAAGAGGAGGAATGCTAGCAAGCAATTTGATTTCATTTCACCAGTTGTTTTTTCACCATTTACATAAGTCTCTTTATATAGCATTCTAAAGAGACAAAAACATTAATGGTAACATCCAACCACTAGCTAACACAACCTACTACAAACATTAATGGAAACATCCAACTACTACCCAACACCACTAGTCAAAAGAACATTGGAAATATCCAACTACTACCCAACACCACTAGTCAAAACAATAATGGAAATATCCACCAACTATACCCCACCACTAACCAACACCACCTATTAGCTCCTTTTGTTGACTTTTCAAAGCTAGACTTGGGCTTAGTTCAAAATAGTGGGCTGATATTCTTCTTCCACTAAAGTGATCCAAGCCCATGAAACCATGGGCTCATTTTAACCCACTCCAATAGTCCTAGCCCATGCAAGCCATGGGCTGTTTTGGGTCATGTCCTTAGGCTTAAATGGGCTTGAGCTTTGGGCTTTTCTCTCTTTTGTATCTGCTGCCAATTCTGCATCACCTAGCCTCCAGCATCTCCATCTATTCATTACTTTTTCATGAATGTGTTCATAATTATTGGAGAACTTATGTGGTCCTAGATCCTGCAAGATGCATCTGACTTTCAACACATAAGCAGCTTCAAGAATAAACTCTTGGTAGATCTTAATTACTTCACTAGTCAATGAATCCATACATGATTAGCATATATATCCATCGTGGACTTGTTTGGGTAGTCATTGCATCTTGCCATTGTTGATATAGACACTGCAGGTGGTCATTTCATGTGAAAGTTTTTGTGGGCTCTGCGCCTAGTAAGAAGACTTTCTGATGCACAATGAACCTTTTGGAAGAAGTGGGAGCATATTAGAATTAAAAGAACAAGTTGAACCCTCGATTTGCATTAGATCCCAAGGTTTTTGTATTCAGTCTGGATTCACTCTCGAAGAAATCTGTTGAAGTATACGTAAATTTGAAGTTTTACTGTTCACGTTACTGTTCACGTGAACAGTAAAAACAGCTTTTACTGTTCACGTGAACAATATTATGCTATTGTTTTTATTATATTTTCTATTTCTAATGTGGGAGTCTTGCTACATAAGTTATTGGGAGTTTTTAGAAAGCATAGTTTCTATTTTGGTGGTAGTTTCTATTTTCAGAACTTTCTATTTTAGGAGTTAGGAAGTTACTAAAGCTGTAATATTTTGTTTCCTTTTTTCTAGAGGACAATTACTTGTCTCTCAAGTTGTATTAGATTCATTAGAAGCTATAAATAAAAGTGCTTTGTGATTCTAGACTCTTTAGCTAAGAATCACAAGTCTTTTCTACTAGTTCATCTCTCTTCTCTTCTTCTCTCTTTTCTTTGTTCAAGTTCAACTGCTATTTTGATTGTTTAAAGCTTGTTTTTTAACTTGGCATCAGAGCTTTTTTTAATCAAAATAGTGTTGTTCTCAATATTCTCTTTTTTTTTTTCCTGTTTCCTTGGTGTGCAGCCACCTAATGCTGTATATTATGGACTGTTAGATCAGATATTCATGTGAACTGATCTTTTCTACCTATTACCTTACTCTTACACGTTCCAGAACTTGGATACCTTTGTTACCTCTCTTTTTTTTTTTTTTTTTCTCCTATTCTCTCCTAAGGTTGCAGAATTTTTTTTTGCTCATTTTAACTTCAAGTTTTGGAAAACTGATTTGAGTGCTATCTACCTTAATTTAATGTCTTCACTTACACGTGACTCAATCATGAGTACGGCTGAGTCAAAAGGATCTCAAGGAGATCATGTAAACGTTCAAATTACATCTATCAAGCTCAAAGGTAGTTCTAATTACTTGTTGTGGTTACAAGCGGTTCGGGTGTACATACTTGCAAAAGGTAAGCTCCTGCTGAGACTGACAAATCCTATTTTAGTTGGATCCAAGATGATGCAATCATCAAAATTTGGATGTGGAATAGTATGGCACCTGATATTGCAGCGAATGTTATGTTCCATAAGACTGCAAAGGGAATATGGGATGATTTGCAAGCGACTTATTCCCAAGCTAAAAATATGACTCGGATTTTTAGTATTTATGAAAAGCTATTTCAATTTCAGCAAGCTGACAAGTCTCTGCAGGATTATTACAACTCCTTTAGAGGCATGATGGAGGAGTTGAATGTCTTTCAACCTCTCACCACTGATATAGAGAAGCTGAAGGCCCAACGGAATGAATTTTTGTGTCTAAGTTTCTTGCAGGATTGAACCCTGAACTGAAATCTGTCAAAGGACATCTTCTTGCTGGTGAGCATGTCCCTAATCTTAGTGAAGCATATTCTAGACTTCAACGTATTGCCTTGCCTGAAGAGAGTTCTCCAAACAAAAGTTATAAAGGAGAAAATTCAGCCTTCACTACCTCTTATGGAAGGGGACGTGGTCGTGGTTCAGGGGGAGTTAGTAGGTCTTTTGGAGGTCGTGGTGTTCAACTGTCTGATAAGACATCTCGACTTTGTACTCATTGCGGTAAAACAGGGCACTCAGTGGAAGCTTGTTGGGCCAAACATGGAAAACCGTGTGGGCCAAGCACCTTGCCAATCATGCCGTTTCTGATGGTGGTACTGATACTGTAGCAAACAACGATAGTGGTTCTGGATCTTCTTCAGGGGACTTAGACTCTAAGAGATGATGTAAGCCAAATCCTTCACCGATTGCAAAATATTGAAACTGGCGCTTCCACATCCACTAGTACTTTTGCTGCCACACTTTCTCAAGCAGGTAACACAACACTTCTCACTTCTCACTTCTACTCCCACCCCTTGGATCATTGATTCAGGGGCCTCTTCCCATATGATTGGTAAGTCATCACTTTTTAGCTCTTTTTCTAAATCTACCACTAAAAATTCTGTTGTCATAGCTAATGGGACATCCACACCTATTCTAAGCTCTGGAAGTGTTTCTCCTACACCTTCTCTTACTTTATCATCCGTACTTCATGTTGCTAACTTTCCTTTTAACTTATTATCTGTTAGTCAATTAACTAAAGCACTAAACTGCTCTATGACTTTTACTCCCACTTATTGTGTTTTCCAGGACCTTCACACGAGGAAGACGATTGGTGGAGGGTGTGAAAGGAACGGACTCTACTATCTGGACTATGCTACCCCTTATTGCGGCTCTTTCTGATGATTGTGTAGATGCTCTCCAGTGGCACTGTCGTTTATGCCATCTGTCTTTACCTAGATTAAAATTTTTTTTTCTCCTTAAATCAGTGTTTAGATTAAATTGTGAAGCGTGTGAGTTAGGGAAGCATCATCGTGCCACCTATCCTCCACGCTTTATCTCTCGTAGTGAGTCCTTATTTTCTCTTGTTCATTCCGATATTTGGGGCCCTTGTAGAATTAGTAATAGGCATGGTTTTCGATATTTTGTTACTTTTGTGGACGATTTCTCCCGTCTTACATGGTTGTATCTTTTAAAGGATCGGACAGAGTTCTTAACTGCATTTAAAAGTTTTATTCATGAAATTCGGACTCAATTTTCTCTTCCTATTAAAACTTTTCGGTCTGATAATGCTTTAGAATATGTGTAACATGATATATCTAACTTGTGTGATTCTCTTGGAATGATTCATCAAACTAGTTGTTCATTCACTTCCCAACAAAATGAAGTGGCTGAACGCAAAAATCGTCACCTCTTGGAGGTTGCACGCGCTATTTTGATTCAGATGAATGTTCCAAAGAGTTACTGGTGTGATGCGATTTTGATTGCTGGTCATTTAATTAGCCGCATGCCTATGCCTTTGCTTTCTGAAAAATCTCCTTTTTCAATTGTTTTTCCCAATAGAGAACCGTTTTCAGTTCCACCCAAAATTTTTGGTTGTGTGTGTTTTGTTCACATACCACATCCTTTGGATAAACTTTCCCCCCGTTCTATTAAGTGTATTTTTCTTGGGTACTCACGAACTCAAAAAGGATTTCGTTGTTATGATCCAGTTCTTCGCAAACAATTTACAAGTGCGGATGTGACCTTTTTTGAAGACACTCCTTATTATCTTAGTCAATCTGTGTCTGTTGAAGACTGTGTTTTGGATGATACTCCTCCTATTCCCTCTTTAGTTCCTTCCACTAGCAATGTTCCTCTACAGGTTTATCAGCGAAGACATAAGTTGCTAGAACATATTGTGGATAGTAGAGTTCCTCCTAACAATATTAACGGCTCTCCTTTAGTGGAGCCTGAAGTTGGCCCTACGGATGTTCCTTCTTCATCCTCTCTACCGGCGAATTCTTCTAATGGAGATCCCACTCCGCCTTCAGATGACTTACCAATTGCTTCAAGGAAAGGTACTCGTACTTGCACTTTACACTCTAACATTGTTTATCCTGTTTCCAATTTTGTTTCTACCTCTCATCTCCCTCCTAGCTTTCGTTGCCTTGCTTTGTCTATGTCTGCCGTTCATATTCCAACCCATCATACCGAAGCTCTTAAAATTCCTGGTTGGAAAGCCGTTATGGATTTGGAAATGGATGCTTTATATTCTCGTCATACATGGTCTTTAGTCAACTTATCTCCTGGGAAAGATGCGGTCCGTTGTCGGTGGGTGTATACTATTAAGTACCATTCTGATGGTACGGTTGAAAGGCTTAAGGCCCGCTTGGTGGCTAAGGGCTATACACAAACATATGGTGTAGATTATTTTGAGACTTTTTCTCCTGTGGCAAGACTTAATTTTGTCCGTGTCTTGATATCTTTGGCTGTGAATTATGATTGGACTCTTTTTCAGCTTGACATAAAAAATGCATTCTTATATGGTGATCTTCATAAAGAAGTTTACATGGAGCAACCTCCAGGGTATGTTGCTCAGGGGGAGGACAGTGTTCGTGTTTGCAGGCTTCATAAAGCGATGTATGGACTCAAACAGTCTCCACGGGCTTGGTTTGAGAAATTTAGCAAGACTGTGGAGTCTTTTGGTTTTGTACAGTGTTATTCTGATCACTCTATGTTTGTTAGACGACAGGGTGATTGTGTTGTCATTATGGCAGTTTATGTTGATGATATTGTTCTTTCAGGAAATGATGTTGATGCAATCCATACAGTTAAGGCACACTTACAAAAATCTTTCCAAACCAAAGATTTAGGTGATCTACAATATTTATTGGGGATTGAAGTGATCCGCAGTAAACAAGGAGTAAGTTTGTCACAAAGAAAGTATGTGTTAGATCTTTTGACTGAGACTGGTATGCTTGCTTCTAAACCTAGCGACATTCCCATGGATCCTCAATTGAAGTTAGAACGTGATGATGGTGACTTGTTAGATGATGTCCATCGTTACAGGAGTCTTATTGGGAAACTTATTTATCTTACTGTAACTCGTCCTAATATTTCTTATTCTGTTGGTGTGTTGAGTCAGTTTATGCAGTCTCCTAGGAAGGCTCATTGGGACGCAGCGATGAGAGTGCTTCGGTACCTCAAGAGTGCGCCCGGAAGAGGGCTTATCTATCGACCAAATAGGAGTATGGACTTGGTTGCCTTTTCTGATGCAGATTGGGCTGGATCCGTCATTGATCGCCGGTCAACCACAGGTTATTGTACTTTTCTTGGTGGAAATCTTGTGACTTGGAAGAGTAAGAAACAGTCCACCATTGCTCGATCTAGTGCTGAAGCTGAGTATAAGGCTATGGCCCACACCGTTGCTGAATTGATGTGGCTTCGTTCGTTGTTAGAGGAAATAGGATTTCCAGTTTCTACCCCTATGAAAATGTTTTGTGATAATCAGGCAGCCACTTACATTGCTAGTAATCCAGTGTTCCATGAGAGAACGAAGCATATAAAGGTAGATTGTCACTTTGTGCGTGATGCAGTGAAGAAGAAGCTTATAGCAACTCCTTTTGTGAGCTCTACTGACCAACTAGCTGATTTATTCACCAAAGCTCTGTTCAGACCAAGTTTTCAGTCTATCTGTTGCAAGCTGGGCATGGGAGATTTGTATGCTCCAGCTTGAGGGGGAGTGTTGAAGTATACATAAATTTGAAGTTTTACTGTTCACGTGAACAGTATTATGCTATTGTTTTTATTTTCTATTTCTAATGTGGGAGTTTTGCTACATAAGTTTTGGGAGTTTTTAGAAAGCATAGTTTCTATTTTGGTGGTAGTTTCTATTTTCAGAACTTTCTATTTTAGGAGTTAGGAAGTTACTAAAGCTGTAATATTTTGTTTCATTTTTTCTAGAGGACAATTACTTGTCTCTCAAATTGTATTAGATTCATTAGAAGCTATAAATAAAAGTGCTTTGTGATTCTAGACTCTTTAGCTAAGAATCACAGGTCTTTTACTAGTTCGTCTCTCTTCTCTTCTTCTCTTCTTCTCTTCTTCTCTCTTTTCTTTGTTCAAGTTCAACTGCTATTTTGATTGTTTAAAGCTTGTTTTCTAACAAAATCTTCATATGAACATTCACTGAAGGTATCAATCATCACTGATGATTTCTTATTAGTACTGTTGTCATGGAGAGCTCCAATGGTATAACAGTTGTTGCGGCTAGTACAATGTAATGCAACCTTGAGTTCCAAACCCTTCTTTTAAATTGATATGAAAAGCAATTTTAGAGAAGCACTGGTAGTAAAGGAAAACAGTAACAAGGACTGATTGGTGATTAAATTTGGAGAAGGTATTTCTGAAAATAGAAATAGAAGACAGAAAGAACAGAAATGAACAGGAAAAGGTCCTCTTTTTTTGTGAATTTTAACTGCTTTCCCTCTGAGCCTGAAGAAATAGGATGAATATTACTTTTTCAACCTCACCACAGAAGAACAGGTGGAAAACAGAACCAGATCGTGACTAAAACAGCCTCTCACCAAAAACTTTCAATTCAATAATGGCTTTGAGGTTAAGATTTTAACTTTCAACCTTCTTATATACATCTGAAATGATGTTAGTAACTAGAGGAAAACTAATAAAAAAATGGCTGCAACTAGTCCTGAAGTTCAAGCCTATTATGATTGTGTGAGTTGTATTTCTCAGAATAGGGGTGGTCTTTAGAAATTAAAATAGAATGTGGTAGGATGTAGGATTGCCTATGAAAAGGAAGATTGTTGCCCAATGGGTAGGTACACGTGATGGATTCATAAATACTCATCTCAGCTCCTACAGTGTCATTTCATTCCAAAGTAAATACCCAGAAAAGTATTGAATATCAAGAACAAAGATAAGGAATCCAGAAGTAAAACTGATAGACAAATGGAAGAAGGAAAGGAGAATAATCTGTGAGGAAGATTTTTCTTGTTAGATGAATGAAATTAACCAAAGACCCAAAAATGGGGAAGAAGAAGATGTACAAAGGGAAGGTTTTTTTTTTTTTTTTTTTTTTTTGGGGGGGGGGGGGGTGTTACATATGACTAGGCAGCGAGAGGGAAGAGCCAAGACCCTAGGAGACAACAATAAGCCTGTTCCTTGGGGTAACCAAAACTTGGGGTGGGGGAGAGACAGAATCCTCACAGAAACATCAAAGCAAATGGCTTTTCAAATCACATCTAGAGGTTTGGAATTGGAGGTTCATCTCCTATGGTTCCACTCCCACCATAAGTGAGGAAGATTTTACCTGAGAGAAGAGGCTTTTATTCGATCCAAGGAAGAGGAACATGCACGATTAAACCCATGAAGAAACTTATAACTTTTACTTAGTTTAACTGTACTTTTCCTATAATGATACGTATATATATGCATAAGAAAAAGGATTTATAATCCAAAGCTATAACATAGTTATAAAACAACTAAAACTAGGAAACTTAAATAAAAAAAAAAAAAGATGAAGATAAACAAGAACAAATCCAAGAAACAAATAAAATCCCTACCAGTCCTTATTAACCAAAATCCTGTTTTGGTTTTTGTGCATCTTGTTCTCAGGTTGTCATTCCAAACATGCACATGAAACTGTTTCATACCCCATGTCTGCACTGTGACTGATTCTTCCACTTTGTGTTTCTCATCTCCTTGGTGGCAATCTGCTTCTTTTGTTCTTCCCATATTTATCCCCCCTCCAACCATAGAATTCACAATCCTACCTGGGTTTGTGCAATGAATTGAATGTGATTAATGGATCAAGTTTATGCACTAGTAACAAAAGTTAATGGAGTAGGAAGCTTAGTTGGAGAAGCTTCTGGGATTTAATCATTTCATTATTTTCCTCACTATTTCCTGTTACTCCAATTTCATCTGTTTGGGTTCTTCCTGTCATTGGCTTAAGACTGCAAATCTACCAATAACCACCCTGCTCCAAAAGGAAAGCAAATTATAAAATCTTATTGAAGCCAAAATGTAGGCTTGTAGTCCTGTAGTGACATTATTTCACATCCATTTGACTCACAATTTAACTCAAATGTGAAATGGAAACCTTCTACCGAAATGATGACGTACTATACCTTATAAAATTCATGTTTTTGCATACACTTACATGAGAATCGACTCCCCTGTTGTCCAATTTTTTGTTCATCATGGCATTGCAATAAAATTCATGTTTTTGCATACTTGCATGAGAATCGATTCCCCTGTTGTCCAATTTTTTGTTCATCATGGCATTGCAACAATGCCAACCTACACAACCACTGATGGAACTATTTTTCTTATGCAAAACACTTCTCATTCTATTTGAAACTTTATACTGAATTGCAGGCTTGATATCTTCCATTCCAAGCTTAAGTAATGACTAGGTTTCTATCGTTATATTCTTTTGAGAACAAAGTCTCCTCTGCTTTCTTCTGAGAAATATTAAGAAAATACTAAAAAATATCTCCCCTTGTAAGCTGACAAAACAGGAAAGTCCATGTGTGACACAGATGCAGACATGGGTGCTGCATACGTCATTTTTAATTATTAATGGTTCTCCCAAAAGTGCAGAAAATAGAGAGCCCTCTTGTTTCCTTTCATGGATTTGTGTGTCTTGTAAGAAGACTAACATCCACCTTTAATTGATGTTTGGTATACATAGCTGATGGAAATTATTGCTCAATTTTTCCTGAGAGTGATGGGTTTATTGGTAATTCTAAGTAGAATTTTTTTTTCCCTGTATGATAAAGTGCTAGTGTTGATGGAATTACATGCATGTTTATATGGAAATAATTTTACTTCTCCTTAGAAGCCTTCTTTTTCTTATTTATTCTACCTTTTTTTCCTTCTCCAGTCAGATACTGCAACATCTGCACCAAAATTTTCACTGTCCAAATTGTCATTTTTGGATGGTCCGATTCCGAATATCCGAACTGATGCAATCAGAGGAAGAGTTTGCAACCCTGTTTGCACATCTGACAAATGGTTGATACGTTCAACTGCAAAAACCCAAACTATAGTCCTGGGTGATGAAGAGAAAAAGACTTGGGAAGCTTGCAAGCAAGCACTATCTGCATTCAGCTTCAATGATGAGGAGGGAGACAAGATATTAGGAAAAGCATTTGGTCAAATTCATTCACCTTATTGGGGTGAGGATAGACCAAGGGAAGTTCCGAAAGTTGAAACTGTGGATAATACATTGAATTATCTGAGGAGTTTAGGTCTTTCGGATGATGATCTTGGAAAATTGCTTAAGAAATTCCCTGAAGTTCTTGGATGCAGTCTTGAAGAAGAGTTGATTACTAATGTCAGTATTCTGCAGAAGGAATGGGGAATCAAAGGAAAAACCCTTCAGAACCTTCTTCTCCGCAATCCCAAGGTTCTGGGTTATAATGTAGATTGCAAGGGAGATTGTATGGCTCAATGCACACGATGCTGGGTTAGATTTTAGCTGTTTCATTAGTTATCCTAGTAAAAAGGGAAGCATTATTGTACACCAAGTTCTATGTAATTGATTAGTTGTAAAATACCTAACACAAAATATTCAGGTTATTTTTTGGTTTCCTTTTTGTCTTGAAAATCAACTGAGACAGGTGTTGCATAACTGAGAGCTGCTCCCACTTTTTTGTCTGGGTATGGTGGGAAGCAATGTGATTCGATTTGTGTCAATTTAAATTTTCGAAGGATACTAAAATGAAATTAAATTGATCATGTTGGTCCAGGGGTTGTAATGTAGGGGTAGGGACTAGGGAGAGAATATTTGAGACCATAGGAGTTGGTCTCATCAGACCTATTATTTTGGGTGAATGAAACATATCAAAAGAAAAACCAAATTCAAAAGACATTACTTGGGCTATCCAAGTGAACACCCCTAACCAAGAAAACCAAGAACAGCCATCAAAAGGGGAATGAGAAAACATTAGACCAAAGGGAGGGATACAAGAGATTAGAGAAAGAGGAGAGGGGGAAAAGATACAGCAAATAAAAGAGGCAATAAAAGACAAAAAGTTAGTAGTTGGGGGTGGGGGGCATGGACACAACAAAACAAGAGGGTGAGACCACTAAGCAGAAGAGTCTAAGAATAGCAGGTACCTCTTCGGTCCTACAGCAGTCTTAGGATTGGCCACTTATGAGAATGATGATATTTCAAGTATCCCTCAATTTCCCAATTCCTTTCAAAGTTAATCACCATCATTTAGTGTGGTACAATTTTGGAGAATGATACTGTTTTCAAATAGAGATAAGATAACTAATGATACAAAAGAAGAATTTACAGTAATTTTCTGATTGAAGTAAACCATAACAAATTCTGAATAACATCTACCATAGATTGTTTAGTTTTTCAGTTCAGGCAACAATGTGCTTATTTAGATTTGACTTAGGAATACCTAAAGGAAGGAAAAAGGTTCAGTTCAAGAAAGAAACTGAAAAGTACTTTACATACAGTAGGAAAACACTTGGCAATAGAAGATCCAATTAGATGAAACTTCATGAAATTGATTTTATTTGGAGATGTCCTTGCCATGATCAAACTGTGGAGAAGACTTGTCAGGATAGTTCCCAAGGGGTGCTAGTTCTTGACATATGTATTCCATAGTTGGACGAACTCTTGGATTAGCTTGCAAGCACTCAATTATAAGCATCATTGATAAAACCAGATCTTGTACTACCATTTTTGATGGTGGTGGGAGACGTGAGTCCAAGACATCCTCCAATATGATATCCTTTTCATTCTGCAACGGTAATGAAGATATGAATTCACCTGGATGTCGTCCCATAATTATCTCTAGTGCCAGTACCCCAAAGCTATAAACATCACATTTTTCTGTCACAACCATTGTATAAGCCAGCTCTGAAGAAGGTGGTGGGGAAAAGAAAGAAAAATAGTTTAGTTTCTTCATATGATCTTGTCAGGATAAATATCCAAAGGTTGCAAATTCAAGAAACGCAAAATATTTAGCAACAGTAATCAGAATGGTTTTCTCTTTTCTATTTACAAAAGAAAATTCTAAAGATAGTAAAGAAATAACAGAGCCAACAACAATCAACTAGGGATTCAAATGATTACAGGGACCAAATAATTACCAACATTCTTTGAATTATAGGCCTAGAGAAAGGATGAGTTACTGTAACTGACCTGGAGCAATATATCCATATGTGCCTGCAATTATGGTGCGATTGGATGAATCAGGATTTAGAAATTTTGCAATTCCAAAGTCGGAGACATGAGGCTCAAACTCTTCATCCAACAAGACATTATTGGTTGATATGTCCCGATGAATTATTGGTGGCTTGCAGTCATGATGCATGTAAGACAAAGCTTGTGCAACCCCTTTGATGACATTTATGCGTTTCATCCAGTCCAGTTCCACAGCTTCTGTTTCATTTCCAAGAATGTAAGTTAAGCTTCCCCTTTCTATGTATTCATAAATTAGAAATTTGCAGCTTGAATGGGAGCAAAACCCATAAAGTTTCACAATGTTCCGATGTCGAATTTTTGTCAATACATGTATCTCATTACTGAAGCTCTTTTGGTTGGCTTTCTCTTCAGCTTCCAGGCGATGGAGCTTTTTCACAGCTACTACTTTCCCTGTGGGTAGCTTTGCTATGTAAACACTCCCATAACCTCCGGTGCCAATGCAGTATTTGATATCAAAATCTTCAGTTGCTTTCATGATGTCACTATAAGCAATCGTCCCGTTGTAGTTCCATATGGAAAATAGATCTCCATTGTTTTCTGCAGTAGGTTTGGTTCTAGAATTTTTCACCTTTTTCCTCAAGAGGGATCGAATTGCAACAGTCAAAAACCCAACAAAGATGATGATAGAAATAGAGATAATAATTGAGATCATGATTTTAAACCTTTTATCTCTGCTCTTAGATGGGGAATCACAAGTACTGCACGAAACATTGCTCTCTGGAACAGGATTATCAAAATTATTGTAAGACAAGTCCACAGCCATGTAAGAAACATTAACTTTCCCCAACTTTGCAGGTATAGAACCATTTAGGTTGTTGTGGCTGAGATTAAGTAGCACCAACTGTCCTAATTCTCCAATTTGCCTTGGGATTGAACCAGTGAGCATGTTCTTACTCATATCCAATGTATGGAGATTGTCCAGATTTCCCATTGCTGCAGGTATTGATCCATTTAGTTTGTTGTTGTTTAGTTCCAACTGGTTCAAATTGCCCAAATCCCCCATTGCAGCTGGCACTGGACCAGTAAGAACATTGTAGCTTAGGTCCATCTTACTTATTTTGCTCAAATTCCCAATCTGTGTAGGTATCGAACCCGAGAGCATGTTAATTCCTAGGTCCAACCTACTTAAGTTTCTCAAGTTCCCAATCTGTGGGGGTATTGAACCTGATAGTTTGTTACTTAATAGGTCCAACTGGCTAAGATTTTCCAGGTTTCCTATCTCTTCGGGTATGGAACCATTGATACTATTGATGGAGAAACAGAGAATGTTAAGGTTGATCATGTAACCCACAGTAACAGGGAGTTTCCCTTGGATAGAATTGTTGTGAAAATTGATGGTAGAGAGGTTGGTCCAATTGGTGAATAGAATGTCATCTATTTCACCATTTATTTTGTTTTTGGAAAGATCCAGCATGACTAATCTGGTAAGTTTAGCCAGTGAAGAAGGCAATTTACCCGAAAGATTGTTTGCGGACAGATCAAGATAGATGAGTTCAGATAGCATACCAATGTCATCTGGTATAGTTCCAGACAGCCCATTCTTACCCAGATCAAGATTGACTAGATATTGGAAAGAGGTAAAATTCAATTTGTTGAGCTCAGCATGAATGGAGTAAGAATGTAAACTTATCTTTGTTACTCTTCCATTTGTGTCGCAAGCTATCCCCTCCCACTTGCATGGACTTGTATCAGTTGCATTCCATGAACCAGGAAAGTTGGTGCCACTGGCTTTCCAGTTGAGTAGAGCTGCAGCTTCACGTGATGATGATTCAGATGCCACTGCTATCATTGCAGGGATGAAACTGAAAGAAACCCATACAACAGCAGCTATTACTTCCAAAACAAATGCAATGAAGGATGCCATGGAGCAATTTGAGTCAGTTTTTCTCTTTACTTCCAGGCTTTCAGCTCTGCATATTATATAGTATAACTACTCACCTGGATTTTCTTGAAGTGTTAATCTAAAGGGGTCCTACATAGAAACAAAGTCTTGTGTGTTACGAGTCTAAATTGTTTTGTGCCCATGTGCACTTCTTTCACACTGGATTAAGAAATGAAAGGTACAAAAGTTAAAGAAGGAAGCTGTGCGAAATTGCTTGGGTGACCGTCAAGCCAAGATTTGGGACCATTAGATCCGAAATCTCGGTCGAAATTGGATGTCGACATCAAAATTTCGACCGAAATTCTGATTTGACGACCGGCTTGACGGTAAATGCGCAGGACCCAAGCAAAGTCTGAAGCTATGGCTGTTCTTGAGCCATTTCAGACATTGTACCCCAACCTTGCAGGTTAAGCTGTAGCAGCCTCAAATTCCAAAGACTGACTATTGTGTAGTTCCCGAGTCAAAGCGATCACATGATTATTTTAATGTGCAGGACCCAAGCAAAGTCTGAAGCTGTGGCTGTTCTTGAGCCATTTCAGCCATTGTACCCCGACCCTGTAGGTTAAGCTGTAGCAGCCTCAAATTCCAAAGAATGACTATTGTGTAGGTCAAAGTCATCACAAGTAATGCGCAGGACCGAAGCAAAATCCGAAGCTGTGGCTGTTCTTGAGCCATTTCAGCCATTGTACCCCGACCCTGTAGATTAGCTGTAGCAGCCTCAAATTCCATAAGACTGACTATTGTGTAGTTCTTGAGTCAAAGCCATCACAGGATTATTGTATTTGTTGGGGCTGAGTTTTCATTCAGGCATGTTGAACAGAGAATCTCTTCATTCACCACTATTATGATTTTGGAAGCAACTGATGAGATTACAGTCCTGATGGTAGAAATTTGGATTTCCATCAGCAAATAGTTTTGAGGTATCCCAAAAGCTCTATTGGATCTAAACTGTCCAGATTTCAGTAACCAGCAGATATTTATAGGTTGCTTTAATATGAAGTATTCCTATTGAATTTCACTTCCAACCCTTTTGGAAAGTTTTGTCAATTACGTCTCAGATCATCAATTCTTGTTTGAATTTATTTGCATATGCCGGTGACCTTGGAGTCTTAGCTTTTCCCAAACTAAATGAATTCATATCTATTTATTTGACATTCAGCCCTTCCTTTTTCTTCATCCAAACCTGACATTAGGCTATGCATGGTAGAATTCTACAAATTCCTACCTGATTGGTTCTTAGTTTTCACCAACAAGTCTTTCAGATTCAAAAATGTTAGTGTGGATACAAATTCTTTATGTAGGATATGAACACAAAGTAGAGATGATAATCACAAAAGTCTGAAACAAAATCTTGGGATTCCAATAATACGACAGTGAAGTGCTCCATAAGAAAAGATTTCCATTGCATATTCAGAAACTTAAGGGAGATTATGATGGCATCAAGTCTCTCTCTTCCATTATAGTGGGTGACTAACGAGATTTCTTGTCAAACAAGATTTCTGAGATTTTTTTTCAATCATTAACTATGAAATGAATCCAGTTTTCTGGTGACGATTGGTGAGGTAGAGAGGGTGGAGTAAAACGAATGGCAACATATCCATTTAACGTTCAAACTCTGCCACCACTGGCACTAAGGCCTTGTAGCTTGCTTATCAAATTTTCCTTTTTAAATAAGAGAATTAAAATTTAGACATTTCTATGTCGGCAATAATTTTTTTATTTCTTGTCTTTCTTGCAATAGTAACTTTTCAAAGAAAAAACCAAAACCCAGAGTTTGCCTGTTATGACTCAAGTGTATAGCTTGGGTCTTTGTACTTCTAAAATATGTTTTTCCATTGAAGAAACTCTCAAATTGATAGAGTTTTACTTTTTTTTCTTCTCAAAATTGATAGAGTTTTCCAATAAGACTCAAAAGTATGCCAAATAGCTGGTTCAACCCAGAAAGGAAAAACAAATTAGCATATTCATACAAGACAGACACGTGCTTTGGACGGAGAGGATCTGAATCTCATTTAATGGGGCCTACCATGGTACCACCATCATAGCTGTGGGTCTAAATTTCTCTCGACCCAAAATAAAATTGGTCCATTTTGTATTACATCAGTTGTCCTCGTATCTGCTCAACTACACAAATATCTACATAGGGTGGGGTTTGAATCGTCTCCCCCGACTTCTGTGCTCTCCTGATGGCTATTGACTACAAATTATAGAGGGCCCACAAGATTAGGATGATGAATTTTTAAATTTTTTTAATTGTGAGCCCACATAAATTGTGCTTATAAAGCTGTCGTTGGGAGAGATGATCCGATCCACATGAGATGCCCCTACAGCCCCAAAACATGTGGAGGGACTGTGGGTCATTCTATCATTAAATGAAAAGTTCAACAGTTCACCCAAAAAAAAAAAAAAAAAAAAAAAAAAAAAAAAAAAAAAAAACAAAAAAAAAAAAAAAAAAAAAAAAAAAGAAAGAAAGAAAGAGAAGAAAAAGAATAGAGGTTTTTACTAGTAGCCCATTTAAGTGGAGCTCTACTTGGGTGCTACATGCGCACATGCAGCACCTATCGCACTGTGTGGCCTACGATTTTAGGTCAAGACAAAATCTCGATCACTCGTTTCAATATTAAACTTTACTAAAAAAAGATCATTTAAGCAAAACGACTCAGATAGTAGGCTGCAAGGAGCTGCCACAGCATTGAAGCAATTTAGCTTCAGCGGGGGTGGATAAAGCTAAGACTTAAGTGGAAAATCTTAGTAGATGCACATTTTTACAACTTCACTAGTTAGCCACAATTAAATTTTCTCCTTGATTTAGATGGACAACAGTCTAACTACAGTTAAATTTTCTCCCCGGGTTGGGTGAGGGGGAATTTTTGTGGTATTAAGGTCCCACCGAGGCGGGGAGCACAGGTCAGGGATCATAACACCCCTTAGTGTGCAGTATGACCAAATTGCCCTCACCACTTTGCTTTTCTCTCATCTTCATTTGGTGAGTTCGTTTCTGAGTACTCTTTATCTTCTGTGGATCCGATTGTTCGGACGAGTTCAGTGGTAACTGGTAACAGCTGTAATGTCTCGACCACTCTGATCTTCCTGGAAAGATTGAAGATATGATTCTGAAATTGATTTTGAGAGGTAGGTCACCACCACCCCAGCATTATAACGATCAAACTCACAATCATGGAAGCAATAGCAGTAGCCCTTATGGTGTTGCATTAGCATCCGGTTGTTGCTGCCATCCCTATCTTCTATTGTCTTCCCTGTGCAAAAGATTTGGAAGATGCATTTTCGTTGCTTGCTTGTCATCCTATCTTGCAGTGCCTGTAGATGGGAAGATCCAAGTTTTTGTGTTTTCTCTTTTGTAATTATACCAGAGAAGAATTCTAGAGTAAATTCCAAATATTGCAAACTTAGTTGTTCTTATCTCATCTTCAAATTCATCAACGACCAATTTCAAAATCCGAGATAACTAGAGAATCAAGAAATACTAGGGTTTTTTGAACTAGAGATAACTAGGTAACGGTAGGAGAATACAGGGGGGGGGGGGAGAATAACTAGGGAAAGGATGTTTGTAGAAAAGAGAGTGATGGGTCCTACCTTTTACTTTTCCCAACTTTCCCACAAAGCCCATATGTGGGGTTTAAATGGCACGGGGTGGGAAGTTGGCCTTCCTTGACAGGAAATTTATCTCTCACTTTCTCACCCCCAATCAACCAAACAATTTACCATTTTGAAATTTAAGGAAAAAATAAGAAATCTACACTTTTTTCAAGAATTTTTCCATCCATTTTTTCCCCCTTTATTCCAAACTAAGGGAATCAAGAATAACTAGGGATGTGTTGAACAAAGATCTACAAAACATTTCTCAATAAAGAGGTCATGGTTCAGCCCTTGCCAACCCTTGCCAATGGCATATGTAATATATTCATCCCTAATTTCCATATAAACAACACTTTTGTACTAAAAAAAAAATAATAATAAATAATTAAAACTTTTGTCGACAGCATATGTAATATCTCCATCCCTAATTTCCATTAAACAACACTTTTGTACTAAAAAAATATAAAAATAATAAAATAAATAATTATATAGACGCAAACTAACAAAAACCCATTTGTATATGAAAAAAAAGAGCACGCTGCTCAAAGATATATATATAATGAAATCTTACTTTTTCATTTTTTTTTATTTGAAGTTCATCTAGATAGCTTACGTAAACCTCGACTATATCCTCAAGGGGGGAGACAGTCGTTCACAAGGGTCGAATCCATGACTTCTCCACTAAAAAGCATGGTTCTTATCATTCTACTAATCTTGCATTGGCTGAAATCATGATTTCTTGTCACCCTAATTCTAAAGCTCGGATATTTTCACTTTATATCCATCCATTTATTGAGTGCAAAACAGAGAAATCAGTTTTCAAGGCCTCCGAAAATGAATGAAAATGGAACCTTTTCTGAATTCTTTCATTTTAGTTCAAAATCTAGGCAAAAACTAATGAATAGCTAAATGGCTGCCTGGATATAGTAAAATACTTCCTATTGACCACACCTCAAAGGTGTTCTAACTTGCTTGTCAAACTTCTCTTTAAATAAGAGAATTAAAATTTAGACATTTTTAGGTCGGGAATAAGTTATTTATTTCTTGTGTTTTTTGCACGTTTTTGGGTCCTGGATTTTTTTTATAGTAAATTTTGGAAGAAAAAAATTGTAAAAAAAAAAAAAAATCACAAACCCTTTTTAAAGTAATCTTATGTTTTATACACAAATGATCTTTTTGCCTAGTATGACTCAACTCAAGTTTATAGCTTGTGTCTTTGCACCTTTAAAAAATATTTTTTTTATTGACTCAAATTGATAGAATTTTTACAATGGGACTTAAAAGTATAACAAACAGCAAATTAAAGCCTAAAAAGAAAACAAATCAGAATATTCATACGTAATTTGAGATGTTCTAAAGTTCTTTTTAGAATATTCATACATAATTTGAGTTTCTAGCTTGCTTCCTACCCAAAAAAAGAAGAGTTTTTAGCTAGCTGCTTAGATTGTCTTTCTTCTATTTACTTCTGGTGCGGTTTCTGAACTTCAATCCCTTTATTCTACCAAAAAGAATATCTTTATTTTAATAAAAATGGCTCCCTTATACCTGAAAAGATTTCCCAGATCTAATTAAATCGGTGAGTTGGTACAATTCAGGGTGATAAGATCAAGGTCTTTCAATAAATAAACATAATTACAGTCAATGCTTAACTAGGCTTTACTTGGTTCATGCATTGCAGGTTTTTTTTTTACGTGTAGAACAAGTTATGTGATTGTATGGATTTTAGTTAAATTATGAATCTAATTTTTAATAATTGTTTGATTATTTTTATTAAACATTTCACGGCGTGGATATAAAATTATTTTTATTTCAAGACAAATCTTAAAACATTGAAATGAAATTACAGCCAAGATAGATCATCCTCACCATAAAAAATATGTAATAATGAATTGAAATCACAAACGATAATAATATTAAAATTTAATTAAATTTATTTCACTTACCATGGAGAATAGGTTATAAAATCACTTAGCCTCACTATTCTACTGGATTTATACAGTTTTTTTTTTTTTTTTTTTTTTTTTGTGGATGTGCTTTGGTGATGGTAATCTCTTATATAGAGATAATATGACCAAGACGACAATAACCAAGGAGATTTTAAGTTTGAATCTTTATCCTGTATCAAAGACATTTAACCACCACAGACAATCTCCTGTAAGGATATGGATCCCATGTTCCCATTGGTGGTTCTCATATCCATGAATGGTGTAAAATCCTAACTCTTGATTGTTAAATGTCATTGGTGACGATCTAAATGATCGGTGGTTCATTAATTTCATCATTGCAGGCGTATCTTGACATTTAGTCTGAGATGGGTCAACTAAAGTAGTCTCTTAATTTAACTTCCCCATGAGTTCAAATTTGCTACATCTTTGTGTACTATGAGAGGAAGCCTTTCTGTTATCGAAATCATCGAGGGGAAAAAAAAAAAAAAAATCTGATTTGCACATTAACTCCAATTTCAGGTACCAGTAATAAAGCAGCATGCATGAGTGTGGTTATCTGAAAGAAACACTTAACAAGCTTTCTGCAAATGAGATGATCACGAAGAAAACTAGAGGAAGAATCTCCAGGGAAGGAATGATCAAGTCGATCGATCTAGCCTAGCCAACCTGGGCATTATATTTTCCACAGAAATAGACATACCCACTTAAGCCCAGATCCCTACCAAAGAAAAAAAGAAGAAGCCCAGATCCTCAAAATATACACTATAGACTCACTGCCTTGTTGGCTTTTCTCTTGTTAATGGAGACTGAAATATGAAAGATAGTGACGTTAGTGTCATCCTTACCTATCTCAAGATGGTGAACTGGTCTGACTGGAAAGGTTAAACCCTATTATCTATACTATATTTATGGATATATTGACGTGACTGGAGGATATTTGATCGATCTGTGTATGTCTGATCGATATAAAACTCTTATTTACATCGAATCCTCACCCTAATTGGTTGGCCTTCCACAAAAGGACTTCTCTTAAGTCTCAAAATAAATGTATTATGTGAGAAACTACAAAAAGGTGCATGGGTTTGTTGAGATAATTAATGGGTTTGTTAAGATAATCACTGGGTCCTGCTCTTCACGTTAAGTCCTATGGCCACTCTCTCCCTCACACACACATATATAATAATTAGTAGTTGTAAGTTTTTGTATCGCCACCTACTTCTGTAGTCTCACTGTCTCTCCCGGAGTTAAAAGACATGGATAGAGCTCACAGGTCATTGCTGATCACAGTCTTCTGCATTCTTGTTGTATTTGAGGTGAGTTAATTCTGGGTTCCCCTGTGATTCTTTGTTATATATCTAATGGTATGCTAACAACTTCTTCTGGGCATGAAACTGCTTCGTCATTCCTCATTAATGCAGTTGCTTGGAGAGAACCCTTTGGCTCTTTGTTTAACTATTGTTGACTCATTTATTCTGAAAATTTCAGATGGCTGTTTACAGTGGAGAGCAATTGACAGTTCAAGGAATCGGTATGGATGTTCATTATAATTAATATTTCTGCAGTTTAGATAACTTTGTGATTTTCAATAATTTTTGCTAATAGGAACAATTTTGATTTGAGTTTGACAGATTGTCCTGCCAAGTGCAACTATAGATGCAGCAAGGCGTCAAGGCATAAGATGTGCAACAGGGCCTGCAACACTTGCTGCAATCGCTGTAACTGTGTGCCCCCTGGTACTTCTGGGAACGAGAATACCTGCCCTTGCTATGCAAACATGACCACTCATGGTGGTAAACGCAAGTGCCCCTGAATTCATATATAGCAACACAGTTAATCTCCTTTATTGGCTATATAACTTAACTATGCATGCAATAAAAGTCCTATGAAAAAGCTTTTTCTTTTGAATATTATGTACCCTAGCTGGATATCCAACGTAAGCTTGACGATGATTTCAGTGTGAGATTGCTCATTATGACCAAATTATCATGAAGTTCAAGTTTGGAAACAATTTCTTTGTGAGAGAAGAAGTCCCCTACGATATCAAATTTGAAATGAGAGATCATTTATCCGTTAAAATGTGATGTAAGCCCCCATACATGAATTATTTTTATATACGAAATAAACCATTTTCAGAATGTCTTCACAAGCATAAAAACCAAAATAATCCCTGAGATCAAGGACTTCCAACTCCTTGCAGCCTTCACTCTCTTCTTCACAAACTCGCCAGTTTCATGTACTTGATCTTGGGCAAAAACGTCAGTATAGCTGATACTTCCTCATTGCCAACGTCCCTTCTTGTAAGAATACAAAAAATTTTGAATTTTCACTTATATGGAAAAGAATGTCTTCTAAAGAAGAGTTGATATCTCCCAAGGCTGCAGATTGCTCAGATCCTCCCATTTTCCTACCATCTTAGGAATGTCTTTCCATTCTGTTTCTAATCTTTATCACCTGCTTATGATATCGGTTCATTTAGATTGGATCAATTCCATGTCTGATTCCCAAGTCAAGGGCTGATTCAGATTCTAACCCGAAAATATAAAGATATATTAATCAAGCCTTATTGTCTTCAATTCTTTTTCTTCCATTTTTTTTGTTTCTTTTCTTTTTTTATTATTTTTTTTTTCTGGGTGGGGGGGGGGGAGATTGAGGTTTGTTCGAGCCAATTCATACACCTTGACTACTCCTCAAGGGGAGTGGTTACATATAATTTAAATATAGGAAAAGGCTTCACCCTTGGCCCCGAAAAATTCGAATTCTAACCTCTTATGTAAAAGCATTGTCTACATTTAGGATAGACAAAAATGCTTTGGATGGAAAGAATCTTGATCACATAGAATTGGGCCCACCACCATCACAACCATGAGTATAAACTTGTCTAGATGCAGGACAAACCTGATTCATTTTATGCTACAACAATTGTCTTCATACCTGCCCAACGACACAGATATCTACATGGGGTAATCCTACACCCCAATAGCATATGGAGGCATTGTGAGTCATTCTACCATTAAATAATAAATCCAAAGTTCACCACACAAAGGGAAAAAAAACAAATAATGATAACTTCAACAAATGGTGCACGTATTATCTTCTTTTGGGTAATTTCCAAAATGACTTACTTAGCTGGAAAAAAAATCGTCTGCTGTGCACAACAGTGTGGCACAACAGTTTGCATGTATCATATTCTTAATTAATGGCTCAAATTAGAAGGGTGAGTTTTAAGTGAAAGATACCCATGTTTATGATCCGTTTTAGTCAACCCCATGCGTTTCTAAGACTCGATTCTTAAAAAAGGAAAAATCCACCGTGAAATTCTTTCCATCTTACTTAGATTGCTCAAATTCCCAATCTATGTAGGTATCAAACCCGAGAGCATGTTAATTCCTAGGTCCAACCTAGTTAAGTTTCTCAAATTCCCAATCTGTGGGGTTATTGAACCTGATAGCTTGTTACCTAATAGGTCCAACTGGTTAAGATTTTCCAGGTTTCCTATCTCTTAGGGTATGGAACCATTGATACTATTGATGGAGAAACTAGAGAATGTTAAGGTTGGTCATGTTACCCACAGTAACAGGGAGTTTCCCTTGGATAGAATTGTTGTGAAAATTGATGAAGAGAGGTTGGTCCAATTGGTGAATTGATGTTCATCTATTTTACCATTTATTTTGTTTTTGAAAAGTTCCAGCTTGAATAATCTTGTAAGATTAGCCAGTGAAGAAGGCAATTTATCCGAAAGATTGTTTGAGGACAGATCATTAAGATAGATGAGTTGGGGCTTTTTATTTTTATTTTTTATTCAGCACTTTCATTTTCTTCATCCAAATCTGCTATTAGCTATGTATGATAGAATTCTACAAATTCTTACCCGATTGATCGATTATTAGATTTCAGTAACTAGTCTTTAAGATTCAAAAATGTTGATGTGGATACAAATTCTCTATATAGGATATCAACACAAATAAAGATGATGATCACAAAGCTTGGAACAAAATCTTGAAGTTCAATCATTTGACATTTAAGTGCTCCATAAGAAAAGATTTCAGTTACTTTGGGAGAATATGATGACATCGGTCTCTTTCTTCCATTGTTGTGGGTGACCTGTGAGATTTCTTGTCAAACTAAGCTTTCTGACTCTAAGACTTCTCCAATCAAACCCCAATGCAAGTTGGGTTAGTCTATGGGCACCCTCAACTGCATCTTAATTTATTGTCTTTACACTTCAATGCTGTTGCAATCAGATGTTTAAGGGCGGAGGAGAGAATAAAAACATTCCTCAATCCGGCGCCAATTCGGGTTGCCCACTTGAATGAATCTATTTTACCAAAACTTTGGCGGTCAATATTTCGCTCGGGGGCCGGACCCTCCCTACTCTCCTTTGTCGGCGTCCCGGGTCCCCCCGGTTCCCGGCGCCCTCAAAGTGTTTTATTTTCCTCATGTTCTTGTCCTGCAGATTTATTTTTCCTCTTTTTCATTTTTGTCGTTTTGAGATTCCGTATTCCAAGGCTATCGAGTCAATAGCCGGTTATCAAATCATTTTTTATATTGATTGGGTGTAAGTCAAAGAGAACCGAGCAAAAGCCACAATATGATTGAAAAACACAAACATCTCAAAATTAGATTTTCACTAGACGTATTAATTTAATTTGTCACTAAAAATCACTAAATTACTATTTATTTTCTTTCAATTCTAAAAACATCTCTATCAAAATATGAAGGGGAAAAATGACTTTACAGTTTTCATTGACAAATTGGATTAATGTGTCCAATAAAATTTCAATTTTTAGAGTGTCAGTGTTTTTTGAAATATAAAATGAAATGTTAGTGTTTTAAGGCCTTTATTTTGAGGTGCTAGTGCAATTTCTTTTAGGAAATAAGTTACAACCACTTAGGCGCTTAGCCTCGCTATTCTCTTAGATTTATTATAATGGAAGAATCTATTGTACATATTTATGATAAAATCTTATATAAATAATCTGATGTTTTAGATCTAAAACAATTTTTTAATTCTTGTCAATTCTATTTTGTCCCAAAGTGTACAAATTGTATAATAGATTCATTGTCTAAGTTTGCCTTGTTGATTGAATTCCCAAATGAGTGGCCTTTGTCCAATCCTTGACTTCAACAATTATGTAAGGTAGACATCGCTACTTGTATGAGTTCTCTATGATTTTTTTTTACTAAAAAATATTATAAATAATCTATCAGGATTTTTTTTTTGGACATGGAGATTTATAATGAAACAACCTTATAATCAATCCATGAAGGCACCTTTTGTTTGTTGGGTCTGAAGTGCGGGTTGGAAAAAATTTTAAAAAACAAAATTTTCTATGCCTATTCCTGCATGACTGCATCTTAGTATCTATAATCTCGATCGAACCTAAATCTTCTTCTACGCATATATGAATGGTGAAAGATCTACTGTTGATTGTTAAAAATGTCATTGGAGACGAATCAGACGATGACTGTATCTCTATCTTTTACAAAAATAGGATTGTTAAAAGATCAGTGGTTTGATCGTTATTTCATCATTGCTTACGTAACTTGATATGTAATCTCTTAGTTTAAATTCCCCATGAGATGAAATATGCTATGTATCTTTGTGGTCCATGTGAGGAAGCCTTTCTGTAATCGAAATTATCAAGGGAAAAAAGATACATAATTAATCTGATAATGCAAACCATTAACTCCAATTTCAGATACTGGTCATAAAACAGTATGACTGTATGAGTATTGTTATCTGAAAGATATACTTATTAAAGACCTCTCTGCAAATGAAATCACTTCGTATGCTATGAATTGAATTGAAGAAAACTAGAGGAAGTATCTCCGGGGAAGGAATGACCAAGCCGCTTGATCCTTTATACCCATTTAACATTTTTCACAGAAACAGCTGACACTACCCACTTAAGCCCAGATCATCCTCAAAATATATAATATAAACTCACTGCCTTCTTGGCTTTTCTTTTCTTAATGGAGACTGAAATATGAAAGATAGTGGCGTTAGTGTCATCCTCAACTATCTCGAAATGGTGAACTTGTGACAAGAGTGTATTTCATCTATCCATCGATCTATTATCTGTGAATACTCTTGATGTCTTCATTATATTCACCATTACAGATAAACTAAGAACCTCTCCATTTATAAGTAAAGAATATAAGTCATTAAAAAAGTGGAATGAGTGATGATAATTAATAGGGTCATGACTTTACTAAATAAATTTTGTTCTTTAAGTACTGCCCCCCTTCTTTAAAGGTGTTAAGTGCCGTTAAGGTGAATATGTAATGTCTAATTTGCCCTTCATTAAAAAATCGCCCTTAAAACCAGATTGCTCCCTCCTTTTTTTGAATAGAAGGACAAATCCAAATCGGTTGGAACACGTGATGATTCCTTTAAATTCTTAAGGTACATCTCTGTAAAGGAGACTCAACGGAACCGAAATAAATAAATGAAATTAAAGTAATTAAGTTGATTAAATAAAATAAAGAACAAACTTAAACTATTGAAATAACTATTTTGGATTTTAACGTTTTAAATTAAAACTAACAGGTATCAGTGAATTTGGTTGGCCTTCCACAAAAGGACTTCTCCTAACTCCCAAAATAAATGTATTTATGTGTGAAACTACAGAAAGATGCATAGGTTTGTTGAGATAATTGGTTTGTTAAGATAATTAATAGGTCCTGCTCTTCACGTTAAGTTCTCTCTCTCTCTCTCTCTCGCATGTATAAGTAGTTGTAAGTTCCTGTATCCCCACCTACTTCTGTAGTCTCACTGTCTCTCCAAAAGTTAAGCGACATGGATAGAGTTCACAGGTCATTACTGGTCACAGTCTTCTGCATTCTTGTTGTGTTTGAGGTGAGTTAATTCTGGGTTCCTCTGTGATTCTTTATTATGTTCTATGAGTCTAAAGATATATATGGTTGTACCTTCTTTGTCCATCTTTCTTTACATGAAATGAATCCCAGGCATGAAACTGCTTCTTCATTCCTCATTGATGCAGTTGCTTGGAGAACCCATTGACTCCTTGTTTTAACTGTTATTGACTCATCTGTTCTGAAAATTCCAGATGGCTGTTTACAATGGAGGACACTTGACAGTTCAGGGAATCGGTATGGATGTTCATTAGTACTTCTGCAGTTTAGATAAGTTGTGATTTTTGACAAGATTTTTGATAATTTTTTTGCTAATATAAACCATTTTGAGCTGGGTTTGACAGATTGTCCTGCCAAGTGCAACTATAGATGCAGCAAGTCGTCAAGGCATAAGATGTGCATAAGGGCGTGCAACACTTGCTGCAACCGCTGTAACTGTGTGCCTCCAGGAACTTCTGGGAACGAGAATACCTGCCCTTGCTATGCACACATGACCACCCATGGTGGTAGACACAAGTGCCCCTGAATGCATATATAGCAACACAATTAATCTCCTTTATTCGCTATATGACTTGATTATGTATGAAATAAAAGTCTATGAATAAATCTTACCAACCAAAAAAAAAAGAATAAAAGTCTATGAATAAGTTTTTTCCTTCGAATATTATATATGTTCCCTAGCTGGATATCCATTGTAAGCTTGATGATGATAATGGTGATGTTATTCCATTATGATCAAGTTATCATGAAGTTCAAGTTTAGATACAATCTCTTTGTCAATAAAGAAGTCCTTTACAGTATCAAGTTTGAAATGAAAGACCATTTATGCATACAAATATGACGTTAGATCCGTACATGAAGTATTTTTATATACGAAACAAATAATTTTTAGAATGTCTTCATAAGCATAAAACCAAAATAATCCCTTGGATCAAGGACTTCCAACTCCTTGCAGCCTTTCACCATCTATTTCTCAAAACTTGCCAGTTTCATGTAGTTATTCATCTTGGGCAAAGTTGTCACTATAACTATACTTCCTCATTGCCAATGTCCATTCTTGTTAGAAGACCAGAGAAATTTTGCGAATTTTTACTTATTTGGAAGGAATGTACGTCTTTTAAAGAAGAGTTGCTATCACCCAAGCAAGATTTCTCCAAATCCTTCCATTTTCTTGCTATCTTATGATGTTTCAATCTGTTTCTAATCCCAATCACCTACTTATGAATCGGTTCATTTTGATTGAATCAATTCCTCTAGGGCTAATTCTGCTTCTTACCCAAAAATTCCAGGTAAAGATATATTATTTCTTTCTTTTTTATTTTATTTTTATTATTATTATTTTCTTTTTCTTTTTGGATTTGAGGTTTGCTTGGTCTAGCTTATGCAGACCTTGACTACTCTTCAAGAGGTGGTTGTTACATATAATATAAATATAAAATAGGACTTTGCCCTTGGTGTTGAAAGGGTTTGAAGGAAGCGCGTTGGTCTACATATATGATGGATACAAATACTTTGAATGGAAAGCGTGTTTGAATGATTGAATCCCATAAAATCAGGCCCACACCATCACAACTGTGAATTTAAAATTTTCTAGATCCAGGACAAACCTAGTCCATTTTATGATACAACAGCCATCTTCCTATCTAGTATCTACCAAACTACACAAATATCCATATGGGGCACCCCTACAGCCCCACATAATGTGGAGGGACTCTGATCATTCTACCATTAAATTATAAGTTCAAGAGTTCAAAAAAAGGAATAATAACTTCAACAAATGGTGTATGTATTATCATCTTTTGGGTAAGCTAATTTTGGAGAATTTCGAGCCAAACAAAAGATCTTTAGCGATATATTAGGGTTGACGTTTAATGTCTTTCTATTCCCTACCATAAAAAATAAAATAAAAAAGCTTTTATTTTTTTGAATTTGAAATGATTTTTTTACCTTTCATAAAAAATGTAAAAAATTACAAAACACAAGCGATTGGAATATGACATTTGGTGGCATATCCAACCTTCTATGGATTAATTTTACTAGTCATCAATATAATATAATTATATAATTTACTTGAAATTTTATATTTTTATATTTCAATTCAGCTCTTTGGTTTTATAAGAGTCATATGAAAGCCTCAAGAAAGAATAGAACTTCTTCTTTCGTTGACTATAATAATATCATTTCCTATATATGAATTTATATTTGCTTATGACCCCTTGTGTATGAGACATTTTTTTGAGTTAGAGAAGTCTGGTCATTTGGTAATATTTTCATTCTAAAACATTAGTTTTTGCCTAGGACTGTTTCTAAAAATTTTTACGCAAAAATAATATTTTTTGTTTGAAAATGAATGTTTACAGATGATCATGATCTCTTTATTAGTATTTATAAGATTTCAGAAGCTAATGAAATTATCAGTAAAATTCAATTATCTCAACTCCTGAGCTATCGCACCAGAAATTCTTGTTCCTTTTGCATTATAAAAAATAAATACAAAATAAAAAATTAAAAAAGGACTTGTAATACGAAAACTTTAATTATCGAACAAAACCATGAGACAGGTATGCAAGTAAAAGGGTCTACTAGTAAAGTTTAAGGTGGGGATTCTATTGGGAGACTTACACCATTGGGACTATCTTACAAATTTTTGTTCCTCCTCTTTCAATCCATTTTGTTTTTTTTTTTTCACTAATTGGTTCTTAACTTTCCCCAAAAAATTAAACACCTAAACTATTATAGAAAACGTTACCAAAATCTCTTTATGATCAAGTTATCATGAAGTTCGAGTTTGGAAACAATCTCTTTGACAGAATGAAGTCATTTACAACATCAAGTTTGAAATGAAAGATCATTTATGCGTAAAAATATGATGTGAGCCCCCCATGCATAAAGTATTTTCATATACGAAATAAATCATTTTTAGAATGTCTTCGTAAGCATTAAAACCAAAACAATCCATATGATCAAGGACTTCCAACTCTTTGCAGCCTTTCACTATCTTCTTCACAAACTCGCCGGTTTCATGTAATTGATATTGGGCAAAGTTGTCACTATATATATAGCTGATACTTCTTCATTGCCCATGTCCCTTCTTGTTAGAAGACCATAGAAATTTTGAGAATTTTCACTTACCTAGAAAGGAACTTAGGTTTTTTAAAGAAGAGTTGCTATCACCCAAGCAAGATTGCTCCATATCCTTCCATTTTCATGCTATCTTAAGATGTTTTCCAATAATTTGTTTCTAATCCTAGTCACCTGCTTATGAATCGGTTCATTTTGATTGGATCAATTCCTCTAGGGCCAATTCTCCTTCTTATCCAAAAATTCCATGTGAAGATAATATAATATAAGGCAGAACTTTGCCCCTAGTGTTGAAAGGGTTCGAACTCTAAACTCTTATGTGGAAGCGTTGGTCTACACAAGGTTTAAAGTATCCCACGATATCATACGATACTAGCTGATACATATTCATAATTGACCCAACCGATACGATACATCTCGATACGTCTCTCTATAGAATTACACTAAAATACATTAGCTAGAGTGATACAATACTTGATATATGACGATACATTTTTAAAATTATCTGATTGATACGATATTTGATACCAATACTTTAAACCTTGGGTCCACATATATGATGGATACAAACACTTTGGATGGAGAACGTGTTTGAATCCCATAAAATCAAGCCCACACCATCCCAACAACCACTGTGGGTTTAAATTTGTCTGGATCCGAGACAAACCTGGTCCATTTTATGCTACAAAAGTTGTCTTTCTATCTACCCAATTACACAAATATCTCCATGGGGCACCCCTACAGCCCCACAGCATGTGAAGGGACTCTGATCATTTCACCATTAAATTATAAGTTCAACAGTTCACCCAAAAAAAAAAAAGAAGGAATAATAATAACTTGAACAAATGGCGTACATATTATCTTGTTTTGGGTAATTTCCAAATGACTTTGGTTAAGCTAATTTTTGGAGGATTTCGAACCAAACAAAAAATCTTTAGCGATATGTTAGGGACGTTTTATGTCTTTTCTATTCCCTACCATAAAAAAAAAGCTTTTGCTTTTCTTACGCTTCATAAAAAATGTAAAAAATTACAAAACACAAGCGAGTGGAATATGACATTTGGTGGCACATCCAACTTTTATGAATAAATTTTACTAGTCATCAATATAATATAATATAATATACAATTTACTTGGAAATTTTATATTTTTATATTTCAGTTCAGCTCTTTGGTTTTATAAGAGTCATATGAAAGCCTCAAGAAATAATAGATTTTTTTTTTTTGTTTCGTTGACTATAATAGTATTATTTTCTATGAATTTATATTTGCCTATGATCCCTCATATGAGATATTTCTTCCAATTAGAGAAGTTGGTAATATTTTCATTTTAAAAGATACTTTTGCGTAAAATTGCTTTTAAATATTTTTATGCTAAAAGAATTTTTTTTTTGTTTGAAAATGAATGTTTGTGTGTAATCATGATCTCTTTTATTAGTATTTATAAGATTTAAAAAACTGATGAAACTATTAATAAAATTCAACTGTTTCAACTCCCGAACAATCACACTAAATGCTTTTGAATTTCTTAAAAAGAATAAGGATAATTTTCATATAGACCCTGAGGTTTGGTCTATGTCCCTTTTAGTTCAAAAAAATTGAAACTTTGAATATGCCTCCTCTGTACTATAGAAAAAGTCAATTTAAAACCAAATTATCGTTTCTATGACCAATTCTTTTTATTCTTTTTATTTGGGCAAATTTCATATGGACCCCTTGAGGTTTGGTTTATGTCATTTTTAGTCAAAAAAAATTGAGACTTTGCATTTGCCTCCTCTGTACTATAGAAAATGTCAATTTAAGGATAAATTATTACTTTTATGACCAATTTGTTCTTTTTTTTTAATTTAATTTTTTTATATATACATCCTATTGGCCATGGAACTCTTGAATCCCCTTTTAATCAAAAATTATAGAAAAATATTAAAATTCAAATAAAATTTAAAATATGATCAAAATACATTTATATATTAAAATCACTCAAGTACCCCTTAGCTTAAACCTTATTTGTAAAGTAGAAACTTAGTCGAGATTGATGAAGAGATTCCCCCTTCACCCATCTTCTTCATTTTCCATTTGCTCAATTCAACCAAGGAGAAAACACCCATCTCCATTTAAGGTTAATATTTACAAATAGGGTTTAAGCTAAGGTGTAATTGGGTCATTTTAACATATAAATGTATTTGGTCATATTATAAAATTTATTTAAATTCTATAATTTTTTAGACTAAAAGGAGAGTCATAAGTTTTAAAGCAGGTGGGGAGTGTGTATGTAAAAAATTTTAATTAAAAAAAAAAATACTAGCAAATTAGTTATAAAAGTAATAATTTGTTCATTAAATTGACATTTTCTATAGTATAGGAGAGGCAAATGCAAAGTCTTAACTTTTTTTGACTAAAAATGACATAAACAAAACTTGAAGGGGTGCAAATGAAATTTGCCAAAAAAAAAAAAAGAATTAGGACAAATTAGTCATAGAAACGATAATTTGTCCTTAAATTGACTTTTTCTATAGCACAGATGGAGCATATGCAAAGTCTCAATTGATTTTGACTAAAAATGACATAGACCAACGATAATTTGTTTGTTAGAATAAATGTGAGGTGAGGAAAAAGAGGTATGAAAAATTTTGAAAATGTATATTTTTCCATTAAATTTTAAAAATGTGGCTTATTTGATTGTTTTGAATGGAAAAGTTAGAGACAAGTTTCATTGTCTAATTACGAATGAAATGTTGAATTTTTGACAAAAAAAAGAGGTGACTACCTAATTTTCCCACCTCATGTCTTTTAAAAATTCAACAAAATATGTGAGACTTTGTAAAAAAATACAGAAAACCAAAAGTAAGACTTACAATTAACATTTTTCTATAAAATCTTTTTTTTTTTTTTTTCTCACCTCACTATACATGGCGAGTCCGGATGCGACCCGGTCGGGAAAATACGGGGGCCAGGGGTGGTGATGGGTTTTTTTTTTTTAAATTTTTTTTCCATCTGTGGGGCCCACCATTTTTGTGGTGGAAAAATCGTTGAGGAGCACAGAGTGCTCCCCGTCGAGGGTGATGATCCGAATTCATACATGGCCAGTATGTTTTTTTTTTCCCGCCCCACCCCTCCAAACAAACGCAGCGTTTGTTTGCTAGAATATAGGTGGGGTGGGAACAAAGGGGTGGAAAATTTCTTGAAAAAGTAGATTTCTTACTTTTATTTTAAATGCCAAAATGGTACATTGTTTGGTTGCTTGGGGTGGTAAAGTGGGAGACAAGATGTGGGCCAACTTTCCCACCCCTGCTTTTAAAACCCTCGTATTTGTGGCTTTGTGGGGGTTAGGAAAATAAAGTGGGACCCACCCCTATCACTTTTTCCACAAAATCCTTTTTTTCCTTTTCTCACCCCACCTCTCCAAACAAATGCAGCCTAAGTAAAGTTTAAGGTGGGGATTCTATAGGGGGACTTACACCATTAAAACCATTTTTGAACCTACTTTGTTTTTTTCACTAATTCGTTTTTAACTCTCTCCCCAAGTAATTAAACACCTAAATTATTATTCAAAAACGTCACCAAAATCTTCACGGTGTCCTCTTCTAGCTTTGGAAAAAAATTAATACTAGTTTACAACAAAACCTTACCTTTTTGGTGAACTAATAAAACCTAATTAACTCTCGTGAATGAATGATAAGGATAAACATCCTAAATTTAAGCAGTATCTTCCGGAAAGAATATCCGAAGATTGTAAAATTTAAATTTGAACACGTTTCGCACCAGAATGTGAAGAGGCATATTTAAATTTCGGCTTAGTTAATTGACGTGACACGATGATCAAGTTGTAGACGACAAAAATGATTTGCTAAAAGGGAAGAAAATATCAATTACTTTTAATTCTGCTAGTCATCATTGAAGATTTGAGCGGTAGGTTCATCTGTAATTCTTTACTCACCGAAACCCATTTTCTTTCTTGAATCATCTCCCGCTTCTTGGTTTGGCTTTGCTGCCGCCATAAAGCCCCAAGACCTTGGCAGATTAGTTCTTAGATGTCTGCCTGTACTGCGTTTTGGGCCAAAGCTACCTGCAGAGATCCCTCTTCTTCAGAGTTGATCAAATCGGAGAGCTCTTTACTTGTAGAAGAAGTTTCATCATGGGTGTATTTTGATTCATTCCAGGTCACACTCTTTTGGGTCTTGAACTTTATCTTTCTTTGTTTCTAGCATTTTTTTTTAATGGGTTCATTTGCTTTGAATCCTTGAAGGAACTTTTCCGGCAACCCTTTAGAAAGTATTTTTTGAAACCCTAACTTTCGATATTCTTGGGTTGTTTGTAATTATATCTTTACTGAAAGTTCTTTTATTTGATACTTACCCGTAACCCCCAAAATAAAATGTTTTCGTTTTTTCTTGTGTTTTTGTTCTGAGCTTTACCCTGTTTTGTTGATTTTAAATATTATATCGTTGAATTTTTATCTGCTGTTTATGTGTTTGGAATATGAAAGAGCTGAGCTTACGTTTTCTTTGTTTGCACCGGATGTCCTTGCTGAATTTTTAGTTTTGGAATAAAGTGTGTCAAAAGAACGCATTTTGCTTTTCTGATAGACTGTGCGTACACATATGAGCGTCTTTGGCTTTTCTTAGACTCTGAATATAAGTTCCTAGCTGCTTCTTCTTACTCTATTTTGCGATGGAAATGGCTAACCATTTTCTGAACATTTAGTTTCCTTCTAAACTCAACTAAACTTAACGATTTTTTTAGCCATTTGAATTGTGTTCACATTATAGGGTTGAAAATCGAAGTATAACCACCGTGACATCGGTGACAACCTGGTTTATTCATCTATTCTGCTTCACTGGAGTTATTATCTATTCTTATGAGTCGTGACCCATGGGTTTGGATTGTTTTTTGAATTTGGGTTATCCCCTTGGAGGGCATTGGCTCAGTAATTGCTCAATGAAGCATCCAGTGGCTGTGTATCGCACCATTTTTATTTTTTATTTTTTATTTTTTATTTTCATTTTTTTTAATTTTCTTAATTGAGTTTGATGACCTATGATTTTCAAAAAGAGTTGAAACTTTTGAGTAGTAAGACCTGCTTACAGTTTTTTTTCCCTTCCCCCTTTTTTTTGGGGTTGCAAATGTTTTGTTGTTTATGAGGGAGCTAACAGTTTGGGTACATTAAAGTTTTGTCATATCCAAATGGTGTTAGTATGAACCGTCATTACACTGCAAAGACATGTTGACCTAGACCTTATTAAAATTTCAAACAGTAGAATCTCAAAGTAATCTGCAATGGTTGGAACCTCATGTAATGAGTATGTCCTTTCTTTAGAATGTCCCTTTAGTTTATCTCCTCCTTCTGTGGTCGGGATAAGTTAGCTAAACTTAAACAACATGCCTTATTATTCTATGCAATATATCATCATTCCTACAAGGCATCGAAGGTATTGAAGGTATAAGCTACCCTCAGTTGTGATTGTGCCTTGGCGATCGAATGTATTTAAGAGGGTTAAAAAGCAAGTCCATTACAAGGCATCCAAGGTGCCTGGACAACTATGCCCGCAGGTTTTTTAATTTTCCTTCTTTATCTGCTGATGCTGATGTCTGTAGCTTCTTTAAGGTACTAATACAATGTCCGAAAAAGCAATAGTAAATGTAAGAAACCTCATCCACTATGCATTACCAATTAGTGCACATCTCTTACATATTAATTGTAGTGTTTTATGCTTCAAAGCTGTATTCTGCATACATCTTAAGCATTTTTGTACATTCCTTCACTATGTTCATATGTATGTGATGCGTCTAGCATTTCTCTCTGATACGATAGAGTACCACTCTTAAAATAACATTCCTGGTTTGATACTCAAGTACTATGAACCAAGCTTTTTGTTGGGTACACCCTTAAATTGGTTGGTGTTATTCAGAATGGTTATGCAAATTAAAAATAAAAGAAACGAGAATTTCTGAACTGAATGGCATCTTCTAGTTAGTTTTTTTTGGTGGGTGAGACTTCAAATTAGCTTTCAGTAAGTAAGAACCGTCTCAAGTCTAAATAACCTCTATCCATAACGTTTGGAGCTACAGGAATGTTTTTGATGGGTGTTCAAGATCTATCTTATTAATTACCTGGGTAAATTATTTAGCATCCTTTCAAGCATCTAGCATGCTGAGTCTAAATGATTCATCAATTTCCACAAATTAAACTACCCTCACCGCTCGTTGCTCTAGTGGTGAAGAGCCCCCTTATGATAAAAGTAATTAAAATAAACTCTTTTTCTCATTTTTGTGACTTCAGAACGCCTAACGATAGTTCTCTTTTTGGAGTATTTATTTCATTTATAAAGATTTCAGTAGTCACTTATCCATGAGTGCATGTTATTAGCCCAGCCATTGAAGTTGCTTAGGTATGTTTTTTCTCATATATAAGCTTTCTCCAAACATTGTCCCTCTCTTTTTTTGGGCATGAAATTTGATATCAAATAATTTGTCATGCCAATGGTTTTTGGGACAGTTATAACTTTGAACTGTCTTGATATTAATCTTCTGATTATCATGGGGACCACTGGATTACCAACAGGAATTTGACTTGACATGGATTGCCTATTGCCAGTGAATGGGGTTTGGTGTTCATAATTCCCATTCAAATCCTTCCACATAATCTTGCCATTGCATTTCCGTTAGGAAGTTTCAAAGGTTCATCCTGCTCTCTTTCTAATGACTATTATAAGGTAGGGATCAACCATTCAAGGAGTATTTTCTTTTCAGAGGGAGTGATGACTCTGTGTGTGCTTCATATTTTTTCAAAAACAGTTCCAATGCTGCAGCAATCCTTAAGATAAATAATTTCCTGTAATGAAATAGTAAAAATAGATGGTTGAAGGATAAGGTAAGGAATTATTACCCCATTTAGTTGGGAAAAGGCTTCTTCTTGTTGTTGATAGTAGAAGCCTAATTTACTGAGACTTTTCATGCTTTCACCTGCAAGGCAGTGAAATGAGGTGCATGATGCAATTTTAAGTATTGGATCAAGTTTCTTGCTTATATGAATGTAAGCTTCTCTTCCATGATGACTTCTCTCTGTCACATCTCCAGTTGTTCTCATGATGATCTTAATTTAGGGTTTGTATATTCTTCTTTTCGTGCTGATTACTGAATTTGCTACTCATAGAATAAAGTATAAATCTGTCCAATGTGAAAATTACTCTGCTTTTCGGCTTTGGCTTTTGATGCATCTAATTTTTTCTCCAAATGAATATGGGAAATTGATTGGTAGAAGTAAAAGTAATGACATGACATAGCAATTTTATTTTTTGCTGTTTTCTGGCAGATGGTGCTCCCCTAGCTGACAAAGAACTTCAGTCGGTAGATATTTTCAGATCATCGCAGTGCAAGCACTTGCCACTGAGTAGCAAGCAGCAGTCCCATAGAGGAGCAGTCTAAATATTGCACCGAGGCTGAAGGTTGGTGGTCTTATTATCCTCCGTTCTTTAAAACTTCCAGTCCTATTGGGTTCAACTAAATTACTTGAGCACCCACACCCACAATGTGTGATGGGTCAACCTATCGTCATCTAGATTTCAGAAGCCTCCACACAAGATGACTGTAGTAGTGCACAACCAGGTCAACTGGTGATACCACCCAAACAACAAATCTTATCAACCTGGTGTAGGATCACCAAAACAGCACCTAGATTTCAGGATTAGTAACTTGGCTTTAACTTCACTACCCCTCAGTAACTTGCTATTGAATTAACAAATCATCCCATTCAATAGTTGGAATAACATATATCAAGCCAAAGGTAATCCTTCGGACAGGTTGAAGTTACGTGCATAGAAAATTGTATCTAGGATCTCAGATTTAGTAACTACCATAATCCACCAGTCTCTGCAGATTCAATCAGAACCAAGTTCTGGTTAATGGATGAGTATGCCCATAGACATGACCCTCAGAATGGGTTGAACATTCACTGGTTGGATGTGGAGATATTACATGTATGTAGTTGTAGCAGAAAGACAAAAAAAACAGGGGACCGTAGATCTGTCCTAGACTCCTAGCAGCAGTTACCAGCAGCGAATCTCAGATCTGGTATGGCACCAGAAATGAACTCTTTTGAGTAATCTTCCAGAATGGTTGAGGTTAAAGTGAAATAGACGTTGGGTTTTTGGTATGTTTTTGGTATCACATACTTCAATAGAAGAAGAACAATATCAACGACTCAAAATCGTATTACTTCCAAAAACCGTGGGGGTGTATAGGCAGCCCAGCCTGTCTTTTGTTAATGAAAAGCAAACAATACCCAAATAATAGTATTAAGACCCAGCTTACCATGTTTAAATCCCCAACCCTCCTGGAAACATTCTCTATCATAGCCAGTTTAACAGACATGGACTGCTCCATGAATGTATGCAGTAAATGCTTTGTTTAACATTTATAAAACTTTTGTTACTATCAAAAAAAAAAAAAAAAAAGCAAACAATACCCATTTGTGTGGAAATGAATCTCTCTAGAAGCTAAATAAAATAGAGACTTATCAGACCATCTCTGGTATAGGATCTATCTTTTGGATGCAACTCAAATTAGACTCTAGAAATTAAGTAGTAGGTGGAACTAGTGATGTAAACCCAGACCTTGGGCTAAGGGTATTTTGGGAATTTCCCTCAATCTAAGGGCTGCCTAGGACTTCCAGCAATGAAGAATGAAAATCCCAGGGGTTTATAGGGTATTTTAGTACTTTAAAACTCTGCTGTATTGTAATGTCAGATCTAAAATTTGAACAAAACAGAGAACTAGGGTTTCTAGGTATTTCCGCCAGGGTAGGATAAGCTCTGTTTTTGCTGTTTCTGCAGATTCAGAACTGAATTTCGGTGATCAAGGGCTTGGGTAGGTCTGAAGTTTATAAACTAAGGGTTTTCCAGAAGTTGGATAAGTTGCAGAATTTTCAGGTGAAGAAGATGAAGTACATGATTTTTAGAAACTGAGAAAACAAGGCCAAACTAAGAGATTAACTGCAGGTTTAATACCTAAAGGGTGGTGCGACCTAAGGGGAGAAGAAAAGAAGGCTTAAGGGGCTGGATTTGAAATCTGCAGGGGAAGGAATCCTAAGGCTGCCATGGGGTAGCATGATGGGTGGGAGACTTGCAGGTGCTAGGGTAGAGGGTGGGAAGGGGCTGGGAGGGTCGTGGGGCTTAGGGAGGTGGTCAGGGGAGGCGTGGAGGGTGGGGGATGCTGCTGTTGTAATGCAGCAGCAAGGGGAGGGAAAACCCAAGTGTGCAAGGTAGGGGAGGGTGGTGGTAGAGCTGTGGGAGAGAGAGGGAGGCAGGAGAGGTCTTGAACTTACTTGGAACTGCTGTGATTGGTTGTGACTGCTTGATGATTGCTTGTAATCTGCTGGAATGAAGAAGCAGCAGCTGATCTTTGAACAATTTCTACTTAGTGGGCCCCCTCAGCTAGGAAACCCTGATTGCAAGCTCAACAATTTTCATTAATCTGCAAAGCTAAAAAATTACATAGAATACTTGGCTATTTATAGCCTTCAAGAGACTCTAACTTAGGGAAATCCTTTATAGACAAGGATCTTAGCACTTGCTAAAGCTCTTGAATTGGAATCTAATTACTTAAGGACCTCCACCATTGATTTGAAATCTACTAAAAGACACTTGCTAATATTTAGACTTTAAGTTAACTTAAATAAGCACATGCTGAATTCTTTTTTAATTAAAACTCATGTGCCTAATTTAAAGATAACTAAGGACTTGACAAAACAACTTATAATCAAACCCAAACACAACTCATCTCACTAATTTAAACTCAAATAAAAATTTGAATTTGTCAAAAAATAATTCCAGACCTAAAAAAGGGGCAAAATGCCAAAAATACCCCTTAATAGTGGTTCGGCCAGGTTAGGGTGGTTTCTTAGAGCCATCTTGGGGCCCTACTGAGGGTTTTGGCAAGGGTGTCCATATGTTCACATCAACTAGTCTTACCAAATCACAGTGAGATAAATAGAAACTATTGTGTAGCTTCATAACATTAGCAACTTAGCGTTAAATATTGTATTAATTTAAACATAAGAAAATAATGGTTAAGATTTTTTGGTCAATTCCCCCTCCATGACATGAATGCTTATGGGCCTAAACCCTTATCCATTATCATGGACCAAAGGTTTGGTCTGAAATGTCTTGCTGGCAGAGATGTTCAACCTGAGAAAGGAATGAGACTGGAAGGCCACCCTACACTCAATGAATGCAGGCAGTCAGGCACAGATTAAGAAAACATTTTTCAATTATTTTTGAGGAAGAAATGATTGAGCAATTTAAGGAAAATCATAGGGAGATGTTGTTAAAGGCGAATTATTTCTCTGATCATATCTACTCGAACAGTAACCAAATTATTGGAAGATTTAGACCTCAATTGAAGTGGGAAATTCACTGAAGACAAGTACTCCGTTATTCTATTGAAGGTATGTGGAACCTCTTTGAAATACTGCTACGCTGCTGTCTGCAGCTTAGTTTTGATGAACTGAGAACCTTTTGAATGAGATCTCTGGAGAAAAATAATCCTTCCAATGTCTCATTTCATTGCTTTCCACAAGCTTTACATTAATAGCACAAAGTGCGCCTCCTTTAAGAGTTTCCTTCAGAGCTGAAGAGCCCATGAATTGTTGTTTGTAAATTCCACCTACTGTGTTTTAGACACTACCAGAAAGTAGGCCAAAACTCTCCTGGCGAGAGTAACTAGCTGTTTTCCATTTTCCCACGTAGTTTATTTGTCAAACCACCAATATTCTCGAAGTAATAGTTTTTATTTTTCTAGTTGCACTTCTATCAATGTAGTGAATGAGCCATTCCTTTCTATTTAAACAGAAGGATAATGAATTGAAAATCATCAATTTCTTCGGAAATGCGGATGAGCATGGGCAGGTTATATGCTTCCCTGAAGCAGTAAATGAAGAATGAGATGAGAGATGTTAGCATTAGTGGAAGATTAATCCCATAGCGGCATAGCCTTACCCACTATCAAGTGGTTGAGGATCTACCAACAGATGGTATGCTTACCCGTGAAGACAAATGTTTACTGTGTTGGCAAATCCGGTGTAAAAACCCGACTAGTTTTCTTCCCCCCAGAGAACCCCAGTGAATCTCCTTTTTATTTAAGAAGGATGATGCCTCTACCTATTCTAAATTACTTGTAGTCCTACTAGAGACAGCTTTTGCCCTTAAGGTAGTGCGAATGTCTGGTTTTGTGTCCTATCATTAGAAAACTACTAAACATAGTTTGGTACAATTGAACCAGCTTCAGAACCAACAATCAAGGAAAGAAAGCATTTCAACTCTCCTTTATTTTCTAAAATGTGCATCTCTGGACCCTAATCTGCAAAACTGCAATGTGGCAGTTTGTGTCCCATATTCAGTGTGGATTGCTGTCATCATCATCATCTAGAATTTTCTCAGGTTCAAAACCAATCTGACTTCTCCATGTGTCAGTAATGTCTGGAAAGTTGTTTTAAAAAGTTAACATGGTACTTGAGTTGTGGTCCTTTTTTATGTATTTCTCAATATTTAATGTGTACCGTGCTACCTTGAGGTCACCAAATACCTACTCTCCCATTCATTCTAACCCCCTTCTCACCTAGAACCTCCCATCCCCCCTGGCTGGGAGCAAATAGTAATAATAATAATAATAAAAATTAAAAATGAAGTGACACATTTCTTGTGCTCAGCATTAGCATTAGCAGAACAAGAGATGTTAGCATAGCAGAAGATTAATCCTATATCCTTACCCACTATCAAGCGGTTTAGGATCTACCGACTTAAGAGATGATATGCTTACCGTTGAAGACGAATGTTTACCCTGTTGGCAAATCTGGTTTCTAAAACCGCCCGACTAGTTTTCTTCCCCCAGAGGACCCAATTAAGTCTTGTTTTATTTAAGAATGATGGCACCTCTACATAGTCTAAATTACTAGTAGTCCTTCTAGAGACAGCTTTTGCTCTAAAGAAGTGCAAATGTCTGGTTTTGTGTCCTATCATCATAGAACTTCTAAAATAGTTTGGTACAATTGAACCAGCAATTATGTAAAGAAAGCATTTCAACTCTCCTTTATTTTCTAAAATATGCAACTCTGGACCCCAATCTGCTAAAACTGCAATGTGGCAGTTTGTGTCCCAAATCCAGTGTGGATTGCTGTCCTCATCATCTAGAATTTTCTCAGATTCAAAACCTATCTGACTTCTGTATGTATCAGTAATGTCTGGAAATTTGTTTAAAAAGTTATCATTGTAAATAGTATGGGTTGAGATGAGCCATAATTTTGGCACAATCTGTGTTCTTGAATTGTGGTCATTTTTTTTAATGTATTTCTTAAATATTTAATTTATACACTGCTACATTGAGGTCACCAAAAACCTACTCTCCAACTCATTCAAACCTGCTCTCTCACCAACAACCTCACATCCCACCCCTGTTTTTTTCCCCCCAATAATTATATAATAACAATAAAATGAATTAATAAATTTCTCATGCTTTCAGATGGCAGGGTTTAGGTGGTCATCATTGGCTTTCAGATGGCTGGATTTTGACTTTTCTTTATCTTCATTGATCTCCCGGTGGCCGGATATTGACCTATCGTACTTGACTCCAAGATGGGCTCCGCAGAGTTTCCGGTGGCCTGATGTTGACTTCTCTCTTGTGGATAATGTCATGTGGACTTTGATCACAATGCTCGAATCATTGGCATTAGCTGCAATGATCTGCGTCTTCTTCATTTGCTGTGGTTGTACTTTCTGATTTGTGCTGCTTACGGCTAGCCTGCTCTCCTTTGAGATGGTGTGACAAGAGTCCAGGAATTTGAATCCTAATCCCTGCACAGCTGTCTCACAGGCGTTCTGCATTGGTGTTGATTTTATGTAAGATTTGCAGCTTGATAGCTGAGTATGGAGTGAATGAAATAGTTTAGCATTATATTTTAGAACTTTAGGTGTAAGTGGGTGTTCAAGCTTTATGGGTAGCAGTTACTGCAATCTGGCAATTCTGGTAGCGAGACATTCAGTGGACATAGATGCCCTGATCATCCAGTCATCTATTAAGTTTCAGACTAATCTGAGTTCTCCATTATCTTGGGATGTTTGGGAATAGAAACCACTGAAGAACAATGGAAGAGAATCCCATACTTTATGAGCCATATGGTTAAAGAAGGTTTACGTAATTTGGTTTGTCAATGGTTCTGGGTTCCCATTCTATTTCAGTGCGCTGGAAGCTTTATTCCTTTGACATTTGAAATTTTGGTGGTTGGTAAAAAGTAAGCTGGTGTGGGGAGGCTATAATTTTGGGAATTCGTTTTTTCATCTGAGCTGGTTCAGATGTTTTAGTCCAGCTTGTGGCCCTCTTTGCTCAAGACACTGTATGGTAGAACATAAAACTCATGTTGTTTCATATTTTGATGATATTCTATTCGGAACTCCTGTTGTTGTCTCTGCATTTTTGATAATCCAGGTTCCAGTATTTGTTATTTAGAATGATGAATGCATGATTGAGTTGTTGATCAGAAACAAGCTAAGATCTTTATTAGAAGCTATCATTTTCGATATAGTATCACGTCCAGATGCAGATCATTGCTATAATTGGTGGTGTTAAAGATAGGGACAAAGCAGCAAAGGCTAACTAGTATGGTTTGATTACTGTTTCGGTCTCTATTCTCCAACAAGAATACCCCACCGGTTGCACCAAGATGAGCCAAGCGGCCCACCTATGTAAGCTCACCTAACCCTACTGCACATGCTCACCTGCTCCAGTCTCTGTTTCCAAATCAAGCCAGCACACTTCCAAAGATCAAGGATTTGTGGCTTGAGGAAGAAAAATCTCAAGAGTATTTGAATGATATTGTTGGGTTGTAAAGACTTAAAAGACCTGCTCTTACTGATGCAAGTAATTGTATTTGTTTTCAAGCACAGAAATTAGAGATGGCTTCTCACATCCAAATTTTCTTGGTTGAGGGATCAACCTTAGTAGAAGAGGAAGATACCCCCTCCACCTATATTTTACAGGGATTCATTTTATCAATGGTGATTGTTGTTGTGGGTCCTCAGGGTGTCTAGTTAATCAATCTGGTCTTAGTAGCCATCTTGGGAGCAGTGCTGTTCTCAGCAGTCAAAGGTCCAGATGCATTTTGGAGTCTAGAGCAAATCTGAACTGTTGAGTTAAAGTGTATCTGAACTGTTGAGTTAAAGTGTTCATTCAATTGTCCAGATTTGCTCTGAACCTCAAATTGCACCTAGACCATGCGCTGTTGGGAGCGACGCTGCTCCCAAGCACGATCCAGATTTGCTTGGTATGGTTTAGGTTCTCAGGATACGTTATCCTTCTGATTTGTCGCAGTCTTTTAAGTGTAGTGATACAAGATTTCTCTCGACGTTCATATCCTAGTTTATACTGTGGTTTAGAATCTAAAAGCCATAGTTGCAATGGAAATTAAAGAAACGAATTGTAGCAAAACCCAAAAAAGAAAAACATTTTCATAGAAAATCATACGTGTGTGCAGTAAAATAATGGAAATCGTGAGTGACACATGAGGAATTCATTTTGCTGGGAGTTCACGGAAATGTCTTCCACTCTGAGTTCATAAATATTTCATTCAATGTCGTAAAGGTTTAACTAAGCCATTTATTTAGCCCATCAAATTCAGTTTAGGCATCAGAGAGAGAGAAGAAGAAGAGAGATGCCTTTCTTTTATTACTTATTGTTACATTCGAGTAAATTTCAAGTTCAAGAAACAGCTGTGCGGATTTTTTTAGCCATTTCCCAATTAATTCCCCGTTCTGGGAAGATCATCCCGGGAAGAAACTGGTAGGAGTTGAACGTTTTAGTTTAAATTCCATCGAAAAGCTACATTACCCAACAATTAAAGCCAACCTATCAAGGTCTCAAGGTCATTCGAACGTACAGAGATGGAGGGGGAAAGAAAGTGGGAGGGGTTGAACAGAGATTGTTTGGTGAAGGTGTTCGAGAGAGTTGGATTGGAGTCTCTCATATTTGACATTCCCTTCGTCTGTAAATCTTGGTACCTATCTTCTCTCAATCCTGAATGTTGGAAAAGACTTCGTTTCTCAGGTGGGTTTTGGGACCTCGACAATCCATGTTCGTTCCTGTTCAATGGGTTTAGGCAAAGATTCATTGACGAATACCAAATCAAGCACTTCTCTATCACAGGCTTTGTTAAGCTTCTTATAAGCAAAAGCCGTAGATCTGCTGTCAGTGTCTGGCTTCCTGGTGAATGTGACACTCAAATTTTGGATTTCGTCTCTAATGAGTAAGTCATTTCACCTGTTTTGATGCAATGTACACATGGTTTTCATTCTGGGTTCTCTAATAATGTTATTTGTTTTCACAAACAGGTGTCCTGCATTGAAAGCCCTTGGCATTCCACACGTTTTGTTGCGAGAAAATTGCAAAGAAATCCAAGAACTCGTTGGGAAGTTTAAGCATTTGCAGAGGTTACACTTGGGAAGTAATCACTTTGCTTTCAAGGAAATTCTTACTCAAGTAAGCATAAACTGCAAGAACTTTAATGGGCTATCTATAAGAGGCCTGGTTGGAAATGCAGAAGCATCAGCTATTGCAACTTTGCTTCCAAAGATCAAGTATTTGTGGTTAAGGAAGAAAACTTTAGTTCAACGTGAGAGTCTACAAATGATACTGGAAGGATGTAAAGAACTTGTTCTCCTTGATGCAAGAGATTGCATTGGTTTTCAAGCAGAAGATGATGAGATACTAAAGATGGCTTCTCACATCAAGACATTCAAGGTGGAGGGTTCATGTTTAGATGATCACCCGGAATATCATAATTCCTTTACTTATATTTATTTTTGTCTCGATGATGATACAGACGATGAGTGGTTCTGTGTTTAATGGCAGTATTTCATGGTTGGTTCTTCTATAGGTTTTGGTCTGATTGGCCAAAAGTAATATCACTTTCCGCTCTTTGGTTCTGTTCGAACCTTGTGTATTCATGCAGTTGTGTCTGTACTTTCTTTAGTTCATATCATACCTACTGCATTTCCTGCTTTGTTCAGAAAATGTTTCTCATTTCATGATTTATTGTGAATTCAAAAATTCCTGTCTTGGTAGAAGATAGTGCTCCCCTGCGCCTCATATAACAAAACCAAACAGAGATGAATTAGTCAGAGAAAAAGATTAGCAAAAACAAGAAAAGAAATCCAAGATAGTTTTGGGTTGAATTTGATTTATGCTTGAAAATTTTGGTTTTGCAGTTTGGGGTTAACAAATTAGGCCAACTGAAGTTAAAGGGTTCTTGAATTCAATTTGCTGATTCATGATTTACTTTTAAGAGCTTGAATTAGATCTCTTAGGCTTGGTAGTAGGTGGGAGCACTAAAGGAGGGAGTAGAGGATCCAGATCTCAATTGAGGGGTTCATCTCCTTCTTAAGCCATTGAATATTTAAATATCAGTGCTTATTTTAGAATGTTGGTTAATTTCACACTTTAATCATTCTTTTGACATCATTTAGTCATGTGAAAATTCTTTAGTGTGTAATCAAGTGGAAGTTTACAGACTTCTCTCCACAGCCAAAAAAGAAAACAAATATTTGTTCTTGATAGAGAAAAAAAGTTACATAAAATGTAAAATAATTCTGATTTTGAAAATTTTCTATTTAATAATTAATACATTGACAAAATGTAAAGCAGATTAGTGCAAATAAAAAGAGCCACTGAATTGCGTTTGAATTGATAGTAAATATATTAAAAAAAGTTAGGTGACCATGAAGAAGAGTTAAAGTAAGTAGACAGGTGGATGATATCTTATGTTGAATATGAATACCACAAAATCATGATTTGAAGAGCGATTTAATGTAATTCACGCGCCAATGCGGTGTGTTACGCACCAACAAAGAGGAAGAGCTTGTGATTATGTTGAAAAAAAAACAATAAAGATCTCACAACTAATAAAAAAGGCATTATAGGAACTGTCACCAAAAACCTAAATTGAAAATCCCAAAAATCTCTCAATAATCTTGTAGGTAAATATACGGTACATATATATACAAGTTGAACATGACTATATTTTTCTCCTTTCTAACATACTTCAACTTGTATGACGAGAACTTTGTCAGCAACTCTTGGATATCTCGAATAATTGGAACCACCTCAAAGGGGGTAGAAGTAGATGGTTCTACATTGCCTCAGATACATGTAGGCAAGCTTATAGTCTTTTTGGTATCAATTTTCATTCTCATTCTTTGATAATTTTTCACTTTTGTGTGTCTGGTATCAATTATGGAACTTAACTTTATTATTAGGGATAATTACTATTGTCCCTCTGTATTATTGCTTAATTACTATATTTATTTATTTATTTTATTTTTGGATTTGAGGTTCATCCGGCCAGGTTGCGGTGCACCATGATTACATCCTGAGGGGATCTTTTATATAATTAATATAGAAAGGGGCTTTGCCCCTGGCCCCGAGAGAATTCAAACTCTGACTTCCTATGTGGAAGCCACACCTCTTGAAGGCAAACACTATTCCTTTCTGCCATAGCAACTGCTTGATACATCCCATCCAAAACAGCTTCTATTTGCATCTTATATCCATACTTACCCATCGCCAACCTTTTATTAAGGCATCCCAAACTCCTGTAATCACCAAAGTGTTTTTTAGAACCAAATGCCAAATACAGAAAGATCCAACGGAGCTCATTTTTTTGCCACTTCAACTAAATCCACCATTGCACACATAGATCAAGTAATGCATGAACTTTTCAGTTTTTTGTCCTTAAGCTCAAAGGCCCAGCAAAAAGAATGTGTTTTGTCATAGGAGAAGAAAATAAGATATGTCAAATAATCTCATCCGATTTATGGCAAATAAAGCATATAGCATAACAAGCGACTTTAGAACCTAACTTTATTTATAAAAATAAAATTTTTTTTCATAATCTGGATTTTAAACCAAAAATCATTCATATATTTTCTGAGTGACTTTAATGAGCAGGTGCTCATACCACTTGTAAAACAAGGGCAACAATATCATTTACTCTTAACAAAGATATTATAAAAAGCATATTCTTTCGTAGCTATTTATCTTACTCTTAGATTCTTTAACTAGCTTGTATCCTATTTACAAAATATTATAAAGATTATTTATTGCTACTTATTTACCAAAAATATTTTTCTATTTTATAATTTATTCTTGACAATATTGTCAAATAAAATTTTATTTTTAATTATTTTTTTTAGTATTAATTTCTTTTTTTTTTGGTTTGCCAACCCCGGTTTATAAACCGGTGTTCGAATCGCACACTTGGCTGTGATGAGTGAGTTTCCTAACGGGGATTTTTTGCATCCATAAGGATTTGATATCGGAACTTGCTTAAGCGGGCCAAGCTGCTTATCACTTGAACCAACCCCGTTGGTAGTATTAATTTCTTTAAATAGAGCAGAAATGACAATGAAATCTGATATAGAAAAAGATCATCAATGATGTTTAAAGATCAAGATCAATCTTTCAATCTCACACCATCCATCGGATGTGGTCCCTACATCACCTTTGATATCATTCTTTCTCAAAAAGTAAAAACAATTAAACAGATGAATTTATTTTGAAGCAAATTGTACTGGTACCCTAAAATGAAAGCCTTAAAACATGACATCTCATTTTATGTTTAAAAAGCACACCCACTTTATGTTTAAAAAGTACAGAGATTCTAAAATTGGATGAAAATCATTGGATATATTTGTCCAATTTGTCACACCTTTCAGACACTATTTATTATAGGGATTTAACTATTTTAGTAATAAATTTGATAAATATATCGAATGAAAAATCTAATTTTACGATTTTTGTACCTTCTAAACATAATATAGGGTTAAGTTTTCCAATTTTGGGTGACAGTGTAATTTGTTCTTTTTTTTTAATTTTTTATTACAAATGCGCTTTTTATATTTGTTCATTTATTTTTCTCTCTCTCACTGCCTTTCCGCTCATGGTGAATGCCACGCACATCACTATTTGAGTCCTCGTGGACTCGTAGGGAAGCGAAACGACAATGATGTTGGCTTCAAAATTACTGTTTCAGTGACTCGACCAGAAGACTCAGGAAGCCAGAGAAGAGAATTGTTTGGAAGTAATAATGAGATTCTGCAAAGTGCAGACACACGTCACATACCTTTTCCATGATTCAATCTCATTACATCATGTGTACATTGGTATTGAGTAAATTATTGAAACATTTCTCTAAAGAATGGAAAAAGAAATTGCAGGTCATCAATGTCCCTGCATCTGAAATGGTAAAACTGAAAGCGAAAAGCCATGGAGGAGAAAAAAGAGAATTTGATCACTTGGGAATAGGCTTTGCTCTGTACGGTTTTCGTAGCACAGTTTCGATAAACAAATTAATTGGTTCGGGAATTTCTGTTCTTGTCTTCTCGATCGTCTACGCATCCACTTCTTCCGTTAATTGGTTTTCTTGGTAAAGTTCTTTCTCTCTGTGCTATGGAATGATTGTGACATGAAAGAGGTCCTTTAAGCTTCAAGGGTTGATTTTTGCAGGTAAGCCGCGAAAATGGACTTGTCTAGGGTCCTCTGGGAAGCGTTTCCTTCTCGTCTCTGCTTCTAATAGCTCTGGAAAGTGGCACTTTTTCAGGTGAGTTCATTCAATCCCAGTTGTACCTCTAAGTCAGGATGTAACAATTTCAACAGTTCATTACCATTTATTTACATTTGAAGGTTTTAACTATTTTAAGAATCGATTTGATGCTAACAAACAAAAGCCATAGCTGTTTACTTTGAATGTTGTAACCTTCCTGTCAATTTGAGTCTGGAAAAGGAAGGAATAATTAGTTGCTCAGTTACATCATCAATTCCTAAGTAGCAACTGAGATTGACATCTCTAGGTTGGGTCACTAGGCTTAGGTTGAATTGATTGGGAATGGTAGTTGAAACTCTGTATCACCTTTTACAACTGCGATTTGATATTACCAGGGTTGTTGACTTGTTTCGATGTTCCAGAAGCCAAATACTCTGTTTCGTAGGTTCAAAGTATTCTAACATTGTTAATCTTTCTGGAATGGGGCACTCAGGGTTGAAGACCAAATTTCAAACCCAATATTTCTCTTTTTGGGTGATCAAACCCAATTTACCTACCACTGAGAAAGGGTGATTTCTGAAATGATAGTGGCAATTTCACTCATTACCCTTTTCTTCACCAGAAAAAAAACTCATTACCTTTTCCCTCCACTCAGATATATATTATTTGAAAACACATATGGCGGGGCCTTCAATTTTGATGCATGATACAGGTGCTGCAAATCCTCACTCACTTTTGACCTGAGATCATTGGTCTTTCCTAGATCCAGAAGATTTATTGATTTCCTAGTTACCCTGATGTCAATCCCAAGGACATTAAAAAAATACTGGGAGAAATAGCTTATTATTCCCCATATTGGATGCTCGAAGAGGCCATTTATACATGGAGAGGATTCCAGATGTTGTGGTTCAGGCTTTGGATTGAACAAGAAACATCAAGATATGGTCTCTTTATCCTATGTTCTGCTTCTGCTGCTGGTCTTCTGCTTTTGGGACCTGAGTCACTCAGCCTCAAACACCATGATTCCAAACCGATCAATCGCAGATGGAGAAAAGCTTACTTCCTCAGGAGGTAAGTTTGCTCTTGGATTCTTCACTCCAGGTACTTCCAGGAAGCGTTATGTTGGAATCTGGTACAACCAAATTCCAGGATGTACAGTCATATGGGTTGCCAATAGGCAAAATCCGCTTGCAAGCTCAACTGGAGTTTTTACTCTTAGAAATGATGGCAATCTTGTGATTTCAGATCAAAGACAGAATATTTTCTGGTCGACAAATTTGACCATGTCGTCAGGAAATATAACTGCAAGGCTTCTTGATTCTGGTAACTTAATCATAATGGAAGGAGACCCTAACAATCCACATCGGATTCTATGGCAAAGTTTTGATCATCCATCTAGGACTTTTTTGCCTGGGATGAGAATAGGAGTGAATCTAAGCACAGGAGATAATTGGTTTCTCAGCTCTTGGAAAAATATGCAAGACCCTGCGCTAGGACGTTTCACATTTGGAGTAGACGTGAAAGCAATGAATCGGTTCTACATAAGGCCTGAAAACACTGGGCATCCACTTATGTTGGTCAATATCCCTGAGGATAAGAGCTCTTTTCCTCACATAGTCAAAACAGAGGAAGCAGTTTACTTGGAATTTTCAACTTCAAATATGTCAAGGCTTGTGATGGATACAACAGGCCAGCTGAACCTGTATAAATGGTTGGATACAAGTCAACAGTGGAGCATAATTTGGTCATATCCAAGTGATCAATGTGATGTTTATGCTACCTGTGGGGCTTACAGTATATGCAACTCTCACAAATTGCCAAAGTGCCAGTGTATACCGGGGTTCTGGCCCACATTAATGCAGGACTGGGATTTGGGTGATCAATCATCAGGGTGCCAGAGGATAATGGCCTTGCAGTGTGGATCACACGACAGCTTCCAGCTTCTGGAAAATGTAAACTTGACAAGATCTACGTTGTGGTTAGGATCTGCCAGTGCAGAGGACTGTAAAGCCGAATGCCTAAAAAGCTGCCATTGTAGTGCTTATGCCTACATCGATGTGGGTGGTGGTAACTTCTCTTGTTCCCTTTGGTCTGGCGATTTGATTAATATTCGAGATGACCGCCGCACGACTGAAGCACTGTATGTACGTGTTACAGGAGCTCTACCTATGTGACTGTGTGTTTCTCTATCAAAGTAACAGCCATATTGAATCACCTCATCGTAACCTTTTTCCTGTGTGTTTCTCTTATTCAAATGTTAACAGGCTTCATATTGATATCAAACCAAATAAAAGCTATCTTTAAAGACTAGGGATCTCCCTAGAAACAGGTAGCAAACCCATAACACAGTAAATTAACTTCTTTTTGAATTAATATTGTTGTTGAGCTAATCAACTGGAATCCTGGTTGAACCCCCTACTCAGACCCTTCTAGTGCTTTAATTTAGTTGATCCTAGCTCTTTATTCAACTTGCATTGAATATTTCATCTTTCTTCTTTATTTCTCTCATGACAAGTGGATTGGTGAAGAGAAAACGAAAAATATTGTTAACACGAATAAGTAATCTTTGATGTATTATGGAAAAACACATCAAGATCATGGAAGAGAAACATAGTCTCTGAGTTGCTGGAACCAAATTTTCTTAGGGAAATTGTACGAATAATCAGTGATACAGAATGCTATCAATGGAAGCAAATCAGCATCCAGCATACCTGAGAGTTAACTAGTGACAAAAACAATTGAGCTGTTTCAGATGGAAACATTTATGCTTGCATTTGAGTAAAGCAATGGCATTGTCCACATTCAACCCTTGGAGTTGGTTTTAGTCTTTGGAATAAAAGATTGTTCAGTGACAGGTCTTAAGCCGGATATTACATGTATAGTATATTCTGAAGCAAGGGGATCAATTTTTTGTGCCTGCAAATGTGGAGAGAATGGCTGCAACCCAATTTCAATATTATGATACTTGAGTATTTCATTCTGTTCTGTTTCATGTTCAGGGCATTCTACAAGCGGGAGGGGATGGTTTCCTGTCATTGCTGTAGTGGTCTTTGTTGCAGTATTTTCACTCTTGGGCATCTCAAGGAGGAGGATAATTGAGAAAAAAGGTGAAACAGATTCTTTCTTCTTCTTCTTTTTTTTTTTTTTTTTTTTTTTTTTAATTTTTTTTTATTTAATTTAATTTACATTTTAAGCCTGAGTATATATCCTTAGATGACCACCCTTGAGCACAAGGTAGAACACAAACCTAACAGGAGGGTTTGGGGCCAGCACTTGATGGATTCTGGTCAAGAAGTCAATATGGTTGGATATCAAGCTGTTTCCAATTCTTAATTTCCTGTGGATGGGTTGAAAATAAATGCCTCCAGACCTCCTCATAAACTTAGATCAAACGGCTTAGAATAACTTGTGGTGTTGTTTTGATCCAATTTATCTCCTAGCTCAAGCCAAACTTTGGAACCAGACTGTGTTCTAGTACTGTACAGTATGCACATATTTAGATAAAGTACATCAGGTTTCCCCCTCTCCCCACTTTGAGCACTATGGGTCAAGATGTGCATTTTAGTTGATATATATTAAAGATTCCACCTTTATCCATTGATCAGGTTCATTAGAGGCTAGTTTGTCCACTGCAAAACTAATACTGGATGCAGCTAATTTTAAAGATGATGAAAGTGGAGTCATTGAAATACCATTTTTGAGCTTAGAATTCATAGAAGATGCAACCAGTAACTTTGCAGAATCAAATAAGCTGGGAGAAGGTGGCTTTGGGCCTGTATACATGGTAACGTTTCCCTGACCTGAACATTTTAAATTATGTGAATTTGTAGTTGGATGTTAATTCTACAATTACAATTGCAAGGGTAAAACTATGTAAAGATGGTAATGATCTCTTTTCCAGGGCACTTTGCCTGGAGGACAACAAATAGCAGTGAAGAGGTTAGACAAGAGTTCTCAACAAGGATTTGAAGAATTCAGGAACGAGGTTCTGCTAATTGCCAAGTTACAACACAGGAATCTTGTTAAGCTGCTAGGTTACTGCATTCATGGAGATGAAAAGATGCTAATCTATGAATACATGCCTAACAAGAGCTTGGATTCCTTTCTCTTTGGTTAGCTCCTATGACCTGAGATTTTACTATTCAACATAGACTATGATTTCTATAATAAATTATCAGATCCAAACATTCCTGAACTGAATTTCTGAACTTAATTAAAAAGAAAACGCCATGTGCATGAGGCTCTTGCCTTTGCAGGGTCCATGGAGGGCCATAAAATATGCTGTCTTCCCCCTACTTGTGTAAAGAGGCTTTTTCTAAATTCAAACCTATAACCTCTTGGTCACGGTGGAATAACCTTACTGTTGCACCCAGATCTGTCATAACTTCTGAGCTTGGTAGCAGTGACTATTTAACTGAGCACTCCTGTGCCATCAATTACAGATCAAATTAAAAGCTCTTTACTGAATTGAGTGCCATCAATTACAGATCAAATTAAAAGCTCTTTACTGAATTGGGAGAAGCGCTTTAACATCATCCTGGGAATTGCAAGAGGACTTCTCTATCTACACCAGGACTCTAGATTGAGGATCATTCACAGGGATTTGAAAACTAGCAACATTCTTCTGGACGAAGAGATGAACCCCAAAATATCAGATTTTGGCATGGCAAGGATTTTCGGTGGAGACCAGATTCAGGCAAATACAAGAAGGGTAGTTGGTACATAGTAAGTTTTCTCATCTAAATCTAACTTTGGTGTATTAGGCTACTTGACATCCTCCCCTTCAATGTAACAAGTTAAAATTTTCAGTGAATGAATGAGAAAACACTTCCTAGAAAAATGTATCAAAATACTTGATCTTATTTTGTTAAGAATGGCATGCAGTGGTTATATGTCTCCAGAGTATGCATTAGATGGACTCTTTTCGGTGAAATCTGATGTCTACAGCTTTGGTGTTATACTACTTGAGATCATTAGTGGGAAGAAGAACTCAAGCTTTTATGACTCCGAGCACTTTTTGAGCCTTCAAGGTCATGTAAGTTAAAAATATCAAATAAATAAATCCTCATCCTTTTGAAAGTTTGATGCTTCATATTGTAACCGTAGATTCAAAGTTGTCCAGGCTTGGAGATCGTGGAAGGAAGGCAATGGACTGGAATTACTGGATCCATCACTGAGAGGAATATGCAATTCTGATGAGGTGTTGAAATGCATCCATGTAGGCCTCTTATGTGCACAGGAAGATGCAATAGATCGACCCACCATGGCATCAGTTCTTGTGATGCTAGCTAGTGACATTGCAACTCTTCCAAATCCCAAACGACCAGCTTGCTTCATAAAGAGGAGTCTTTCCAGCATTGAGTCATCTTCTTGTGGACCATCAAGCTGCTCCGTTAATGAGGTAACGGATTCTTTGGTCGAAGGCCGATAAGGATGTGCTTATGCAAATGCTTCATAATTTGTCTGGGCAGTTTCCTGAATCAGGAGCATCCAACCAAGCCACTGAAATTTTAGATGGAGTTCAAGTAATACATAATGTGTATGCTGTAGATGGCATACAAGTTCAGATCTCACATTTTCCAATTCTCCAATTTGTAGGCTACATGTGATCAAATTGTAATGATACTAGTTCAATATCATATACCATATTAGAGTTCTGTCGAGGCAGTTTGAGCGATGGAAAACCTAGTTATTGTGATATTAGTTTCAGTCCTTACTTCAGTGGATGAATTGGGATAGAGTTTCACATCGATGATACAGTAATGCTTACATGTACATCAACATGAGACCAGAAGAGTGATTCTAACAAGTTTCTGGGCTCAGCAAGCTCTTCTAATGATTCGAAAGCTTTTTCTCCTTTATTTTTGGCTGAAGACTGTAGACCAACCACCGGTATAAGTAAGAATTTATTTCTCCTTTTCCCCTATTCCCTGGAAGACAAGTTTATATACAAAATCTTGATCATGAGTTTTTTCATTTCACTCTAAAATAAACTACACGGATACATGTTAAAATATTTTAGAATGATCATCCTCATAGTCATATCAATTTTGAATAATGCTTGTCTGCTGCTCCTCCATAATCTTGAACAGTCTAAGCCCAATGAAGAAAAACCTAACAATCAATTTCAGTTGAAAACCAATCAAAGGAATGAGCCATCCTTCAAACTTGAGTTCCTCAACACCTAATCCTTAACAGAAGTAAGCGTTCAATCTCATCATACCTTTCTGATTGATCTTAGTTACAGAAGCTACGTAGCTACTATGTCCCTTTCTGATGTATGTGTACAGAGTCCACCGCCTTTCTGTACCCTAGGAAAATAATATGTTGAAATGTAAAATACAGTCTTCACACTTGAACTACTTATGATGAAGAAGTTAGTCAAATGAAATAAAGAACAAACAAAGAGATGAAGTTCTCTTGATGAACGTAACTAATATATACATATATCATTCATCCCAACAAAAATTTATTCATCTGAAAAAATATTTACATATATTTAAAAAGTGGCTAAGTATATTGAAAAAGGACAACGCCATTATGGGCACATGCAGTCAACTTCTTCTTTTTCTCCATAAATCAGCAGTAAAGATTCAAACAAAAAATGAAAAGAAAGGCATTGCAGAGCAAATATTGTCTAACACTACTGCTTTAAGATGATCTACATATTGAAGTCGTCAAGCCTGTCAACTTCAAGAAATGGTGAACTAAGAAGAACTACAAAGAGGGGAAACATCAAGTAACAATCTCAGGAAAACTACATCTGCAAGATGGCAGTGCAGATGAGCCCCAACATGATTAATTGTGCCACCCGTGGATCTAATTTGGTATATTTAGATGTTCATGCATCAAGGTGAAGCAAACCTACTTGATACCTAGAACTGAAAGAAATACATCTATTGGCATTGCACTCATCAATTAAGATGCAATTGTACGTTAAAATTTAGAGACACCTCAAACAGAGCTGGTCAGAGGGCAACAATCCACGTAACTGACCCCAGTCAGTTGAGATAAGGCAGAGATGTAGTATAAGAAAAGTTCAAAATACATGATTGAATCAGACCATGTAAATGAAGGGTAGAAACTTAAAATTAGAAATACCATAGTTCTTCTCTCAAAGCTGTATGTTCCCAGCATTCACGCCCCTTGGCCATTGTCAGAGGTACTCCATCTGGTTTCTTTTCCTCACAGGTTTGCATCTGTCAAGGTTTTACTCTCTCTCCCTCCCTCTTGTCCCTAGCCCTGGAAGTCTTCTTTTGAAGCATCCGAGCCATGACTGACCACCATCTGATCTCTCTCATCCCCAACATTTAACTCTCAACCTTACCCACCTTTTGTGGATGACATTCTGATCTTCTGTAAGGCCAAGCATTCCTCTTTATCTTCTATCATGTTCTCCCTACACCTTGTCAAATTCCTTCTTGATCTCTGTATCAACCTTTTAAAATCCAAAAGCTTTCTCCGTGGGTCTTAGAGACTGATATTGCTTCCCTCTTCCTTTTGACTGGTTTCTCTCTTGAATCCCGTCCAGTTAAGTACCTTGGCACAAACTCAAAGTTTCAGTTAGGTAGAACACTATATATTTGTCTGTGGACAGATCCTACTCAGCAGGGAGAGTGCTTTGGGAAGACTGATGTGATGCAGACAGTAACGAACTAGATAGCCACTGCTCTTTGTCTCTCGACAGGGGTTATGCCATCAGCCTCTCAGCAATCCTTTGATCTTGTGGAAGTTACTGATAAGCAAAGGTGCATTAAGCAGAAAAGAATACTGACAAAGTAGAAGCCCCAATGGTTGAAGCTGCACCTTTTAACTACTTCATCTCTTCATAGGGCTTAAGAATGTAACAGCTACTTTCTATATTTCTATCCAACTATATCCTGGATCTTTTCGAATTACTCTTTCTTTCATTCTCCTCAATACATTTGAGGAATATTCCCAACTACCCCCTTCAGAGTAGACCTTTGACAACAACATGTAACTGGCTTCATTTTCAGGAGCCAACTGAATCAAGTGCTGAGCAGCCCACTCTCCCAATTCTTTGTTTCCATGAATCCTGCAACCACTTAGTAAGGATCTCCATACAGCAGGCCAAGGAGAAAAGGGCATGAGCTCGATTACATGTTTAGCATCTTCAAGTAATCCATTTCTTGAAAACAAATCAACCAGGCAGCCAAAATTCTCTGCAGAAGGGTCCATCCCATGATCTGAACTTATTGAATCAAATAACCTACAACCTTCCTCAATAAGACCCAGATGACTGCAAGCTGAAATAACTGACACAAAAGTAGGATGGCTGGGCTTTAGATTAGCTGACTTCATCTTCTCAAAGATTCCAAATGCTTCAGCTACCATTCCATGATGTGCATAAGCCATGATCATTGTATTTAATAGGACCAAATCATCATATTTGCATGCCTGATTGAAAGTCAACTGTGAGCTTTCAATGTCTCCACATTTTGCAAAAGCATCTATGACTGCACTTGCAACACACACATGCTTTTCAAACCCTGTTTTTATTACAAGCACATGAATGCATTTGGTTTGGTGATAAGCAGAGATACAAGAACAACTGTTCAACACACTACCCAGAATAAACTCATCAGGTTTCTCACCAGTTGCTCTCAGGCGGTTGAGAAGTAGTAGAGCTTCATAGCTATGGCCTCCCTGAACATATGCAGAAATCACAGTCCCCCAAGATACCAGATCTAATTTCTTGATCCCATTAAAAGCCATAATTGAATCTCCCAACAGTCTAATTCTTATGTAAGCATTAACTAATGAGCAACACACATATCCATGAAAACCATAACCAAACTTGATTGTAGCACCATGTATTTGCCTGACTATTTCTTGATGTTCACTTTTAGAAAAAGGCCTTAAGATGCTGGAGAAGGTAAACTCATTTGGTTTAAATCCCAGCTCCCAAAACTTGCAGAAAATATTAAGTGCTTCTTGTGTACATAAATTTGAGCTATATCCAATGATCATTTCGTTACAAGTGCTAATATCTTTGATGTGGGTGCTCTCAAATAGAGAATATGCTCTGCCTAATTCCCCACATGTGAGGAACATATTTGTTAGGGAGTTTACAACAAGGGTTTCATCACAGAACCCAAGACGATAAGCAACACAATAGAACTGAAGTCCAAGAGCAAGATTAAAGACAGCCCCACATAGTCTACATACAATTGAGAAAGTAACATGGTTCGGCTTCAAACCAGATGATAGCATTTCAGAGAACAACCTTGCAACTTCTCTAGCATTTTCATCTAAAAATAAGCCACTAAATACAGTGTTCCAAGATATAACATCTCTCCCTCCCATCTTGTCAAAAATTTTCAAAGCAGAGGTCCGTCCACCAGTTTTAAAGTACATATCCATGAGAGAATTCATCCCAGAAGTATTAAATTCTATTTGATCTCGAATAATCTTCCCATGAAGCTGTCTCCCACGATTGAAATCACCCAAATCTGAGCACCCCTTTAGAGCATTTATAAATGTGAGTTGATCCATGATTATTCCTTTCAAGTGCATCAATGAGACGAGTTCCATAGCCTCAAAGTAATGACCACTAAGTGCATACCCTCCAATCATGGCATTCCAACAACCAACATCATTACTGCTCATATCTTCAAGCACCCACCTGGCTGCTTCAGCATCACCACATTTTGAATACATGCTTATTGCGGAACTACCAACAAAAGAATTATTCTCAAGTCCAATCTTTATAGCCAAACAATGACAGGACAAACCAAACTCAAGATCCATAAGACTAGCACAACCTTTCAAGACACTACCAAGAGCAAACTCATTAGGCCTTAACCCAGCTCTCATCATATCCAAATAAATCTCCAGTCCCATTTCAAACTCCACATTTTGAATTGCACCCGAGACCAATGAAGTCCAGGAAACAGCATTTCTATCAGCCATTTCGTCAAAAATCTTCAGTCCACAATTTAAAGAAGCACATTTTGAGTACATAACAATCAAATTATTTTGTGAGAAAAGGTCCTTGGAGAATCCTGACTTGATTATCTGTACATGAATTTGTTGGCCCAGAAGAACTGATTTGAACTTCGAACATAAGGCAAGTGCAGCTGCAAAGGCAACTGGATCTTTCTTCACCACAAGAATGGGTAACGATGGAGAAGATTTTGAAGCTTGGAGTTCAAGGGCAGTATTCAAATAACAACTTGGTTGTTTATTCGGAAGTGGCAAGAAAGATTTGAGCTCCAAAGCAAGCGGGAGTCGCGAACTTTTCATGACTCACGACTTTTGAGTCATTAAACAAGGGAACCGAACGTTGTTATAGCGTGTCTGGTTTGGAATTATTTTTTCAATGTGACAAGTAAACTAACTTTGTTCAGTTACCATCAACCAGTCGTTGTAGTATAGTGGTAAGTATTCCCGCCTGTCACGCGGGTGACCCGGGTTCGATCCCCGGCAACGGCGAGTATTTTTGTAAAGCTTTCTTTTTCACTGTAACTTTTGAATTACAATTGTGTCAAACCACTAAGAAAATATTTCTTTACAATGTAGTATATACAAGTTACAACCCATCAATGGTGGGCTTACATAAGGCCCATAAACGGCAGAAAAGCAGCACCCAGAAGCAAGACTTCATGACAATATCCACACACACACAAGCATGGATGCGGTTAACAGACCCCAAACCCATGCTGTTATCAAAATAAAGAGTCAACCCAGAACTTGCCTTGCAAGAATTCATAAACTATGATATAGATTTTTGCTATCTTCTAAGCTTCAGGAATGTGTTCTAAACCCTGAATCTAACCTGAGAATGTAATACATCAAGCACAATCTACAATAATCATATCGGCCAGCATCCAAACCAATAGCCACATCCTTTGGGCTGACGTGGCTCCACATCTCCTGCAGCTTTTGGCTCATCATCTATGGATTCAGCAACCCCAAGCTTACTAGGCCCAGTAGAAGCATTATTGACTGATTGCTGAGGTTTGACATGTTGAACATCATCATCATTAGCCAAGATATCACGCACTGGCAATGGTGATTCAGTTTTCTTTACAGCGCCAACCTGAATATATTTGCTCTTGAATGTGTTCTCCCAGTCCTGTAAGTTGTCAATTTCAATGAGGCTAAGACATGAGATATCACCATTCAAATCTTTCTCTTCAAAGGACATGGTTGCAAGAGCTCTACTGGCATCTTTCCCGGAGAGTAATCCATAAGGCCCATTTGGCCCATAAAATCTCCTGCTTGATGATACATCAAACACTTTACCCTTTATTGCTATCAGCAAAGGCTTGTTTGGATCGGATCCGTTATAGGTCCTTAACTCCTCCTCTGTGATTTCTCCAAGCTGAAGTGTTTCATGAAGAGAAGCCTCCATAATTTGTTATGCACAAATCAAACCAAAGAAACTACCACATAAGAAACCCTCTTTTGAGTTTTATAGAAATACTTCTTCCTGTTGCGTTACATGCGTGTGGAAAATGTCTCTCAAAAGCGTACACACAAACGTGCCTTTAGCGTACAAGTGCAGCTCAAATTGGAGTTGCAACAGGCGGGTTTAATGGGTGACCCGCACCGTGGACTTTCCACATCTTGTTCTGCTCAATTTCAGGAACTGGTCGGGTATGGATTTCATGAACCCGCCCCATTTTCTGAGTCTCCAAACTGACCATGCATGAAAAATACCCACCAGAAACAAAGAATAAGAAATCTTATGAATCATTTTCTGAAGTATGTGTCTGATAACCCAAAGTTTTGATAATCAACTCTCAGTTTTTCAATAGAAAAACAACGCTGATGAAGACGTGTGAGTAATGGAGGCTTCTTTGAATTATCCAAAAGTAAAACTTTCTTTTTCTTTCTTAAACCTCGCTGACTTCTACCCCTCTTCATTTGTTCTGTGCGTTAGATATCTTGCGTTGTAGAACTTTGGAAAATTGTCCCAGTTACATGTCCCCAATCAGTGTAACATTAGACAGAAAAAGCCAAATTACATACGAAACTAACGTTGATTGCCTATATTGACAGAGACCCTTAATAGAAGAGAAGAGAAGAGAAGAGACTGTTAAGCTTTATCTTCTGTAACTTTTTTCCACTCATCTGCATGCGAAGACTAACTTGAAAAAGCATACTATGCTAGCTGCATGCGTAGTGGGTCGGTTCATTATCCTTTTTGTGTTACGAGGGTTGTGTGAAAACTCCGATACCGGAATATCGGTGACGGAAGTATTCTCAGGCAATCAATCCTCACCTACAACTGTTCAAGAACACGCCTTAGGCTCTATAGATTATGTAGAGTAAGAAGGAACCATGCTTCTGGAGTTCTCATTTCAATATTGCAAATTTGCAGCATAGAAGCTAAAGCTTTAGCCATCCATGATAGTTGCTTCTTTCCGAGCTTCTCTTGGAATTAATCTCCAATTAAAGAATGAATCTGTCTTTTTCACATCTAGCGTGTGAATGAATTGTTGCTTTACTTCTAAATGATAATTCATAACAACCCCACAAGGCATCTGCCAGATTTGCGGCCACCAGAATATGCTCTCTTCTCAACTCTATGAGAGCTTAATTGTAATGGATTGTCTCTTAATGTTCTTCATTAATTGCTTAGATTTACTTTCCATTTCGTACTTGATTGTTTAAGGGCATGATTTGTCCTATGGGTGTTATTTTATTATAATGTAAAGTTTATACTTATGATACATTGGTTTCAAGTTGTTCATGACAGTAACCTCATGAAGACTGAAACCCAAATGCTGTTTGAATGGTGATGATTTCAGGGACGGAAAAGTGACATTTCTCTCACCTAAAACAGTTATATTAGAATTACAATTTTCAAAACTTGAAATCATTGTGATCTATGATTTGTTTGGTGTTTACTCAAATAAATTGATTGATTGATTGATCCGAACCTAAATTTTCTAGCAGAGTCAAAAAGGTTCAACCCAATATATAACAGACTCCTCTCTGCATCAGGACCACATTAATGGTGATATCCACTTGTATATTTTCTTTCTAATAAACAATCAGGTTTGGACAGTTAGATCATTCTTGAACCTAGGAAGTAGACCCATCCACATATACAAGGTGTGGGGAGAGGAGACAAGTCGTGATCAAGCAAGTTAAGAGTCTCTCTAGAAGCCTGTGCTACCAAAAAGAAAACAAAAGAATGAAGAAAAAGAAGGGTTTTCTCTTTTGTTGGATACTATGAATTAGGTTGAAGAAGAAGAGAGCCAAATGTATTGTTTAATAACAAGTGGGTCGGAGCAGAACCTGTCCCACAAACCGCCCAAACCCCATTTGCTTGATTCACACTGTTTGTCTATGCAGAAGCCACCCAACACAGCAATAAAAAAATACCCATGCATTCTCTCATACATACAAACTCACCTTTATCATTCTTAATACACCCTAAGTACAGTGATTCATCAAATGTGTTAAACTTGTTTGATGTATTGGCAGCATGGGTATCTGGGAAAAGAGGAGCTTTGATGATGATAAGCCTTGTATACACCAACTTGGGAAGATTATTATACGGTTTGCTTGTCAGTGTCTAAGTGCCATGTTGATGTATATAATAGCTTATAAGAAACCATCTAGAACATCAGTATGTAACTCTCTTATCACGCGACGTATGAAGACTTGTATTGTGTGTTAGCCGAAATTGACTTGAAGGCCAGGCTAGAGCTTTTGGTAATTAATGCAAGTCTGTTTTGCTCACTTTATGACTACTCTTGTGTTTTCTTCTCTTGATTGGACTGTCGGTTTGTGGATGAATAAGGTGAGATGAAAATGATTATATGGCTTAGAACACACAGGACCTATCTATTAAGGTCCATTAAATTGATTAGTGAAATGTGGGTTTTCATCATTTCAGGAATTGAGACGGAAAGGAAATATCCAATCAATGGATTGTATGTGATTGTAATAATTTGATCGGCTCACTAGGTTTGAGAGATATATTTGGACCCACCAGTTTTGACATTTTTCTTCTTGGCTGTAAGAAGGGGGGTTGCTTTCGGTGTCTTGGATTTTTTTTTTCCTGGATCAAATTGGATTTTGTCATTGGATTAAAGGGAGAGCATCCACCTACCTAGAAATTAAAAAAAAAACACACTTGACCCTGGGATCAATAGGATTTGGTTGTAGACCGAGTTATTAGGCTGAACATCACTAGGTTCTTAGCATGGTTTACATATCCCATGATATGACATAATATTAGCCGATATTATATCTATATTGGATACATTTGATATGAAACATATATCGCTCTCTCTCTCTCTCATGTATTGGATTGTACCGATATGTATTGACCAGTATAATACAATTCGATACAAGATAGATCTCTTAAAATCACTTGAATGATGAGATACTCAATACCGATACCTTTAACCTTTGTTCCTAATATTGACATTAGACTAAGTGATCGATATTGATCCGAAAGACCTTCACCTTCCAATCAAAATATGATCCGTTTACATCCCTAATATTAGAAGAGTTGGACTAGGAAAATCTCTAAATTTTTATTATTAAAAATTGATGGGAAAACATGTGGTATGCTACATTGACAGGTGAAGGTGAAGAACCTTTACCATGTAGTAATGAAATAAAATTACAACAAAGATATTCTACAAACACCCAAATCCTTAGTCAAAATTCCCAAATCTTACATACTTATTTTTCAAGGGAACTTGGGACATATGGAAGATGCCCCAAATAGGTAAATGGCTATGTTGATCCATTGAGTTGAATCGACCTACTCTCCGTGATCTCAAATCTAAAAAGTTGGGCCATTGTCAATAGAAAATATATGAATGGGTTAATCTTCAACCGGATACAAGAATTCGAGATCCGGCTAACCAATACCCTCAAACACATAGCGGAAAAAGTAATGCTTCAAGGGCTTGATTATCAATAGAGCCAAAACTAGTGAATTAAATTGCTTTAAAGGCTTGAATATCAATAGAACCGAAACTAGTGAAAATGAATTACTATCAAATGATTACTCGGTTGGCAATGACTAATGCTTCTTAATGAAGAGGCCATGGATTGGACTCTCCCTGATATAGTATATTTGAAATTATACATTAAAAGAAAAAACTACCTTAAGAATGTAGTCGTGATATACCTAAACTGATCCATATGAACCTCAGATAAAAATTTTTTAAAAATTAAATAAAATAAATCAAGTAGCAATTAAATTAGTTGTGACTAACCAAACCCTAAGCTGGACTATGACCCCAGCGCATCCATCCAAGGTTGTTGGTATGTCTGTAGAGAAAAGAAAACGCTCGTAGCCAGCTAAACCCTAGGAAGAAAGAAAGGACAAAATTTAACTGGAAGTTGTTGTTAGGATATTCAAGGAATTGTTTTTTAAAACTCCAGGTACCAAACGTGACCTCGACTCTTTTAAATGCTTTTTTTGTATTTCTTTTTTGGAGCAAAAGAAACCTTGAAATGCTTCTCAAGTAAAACAATTCCGAAAAGGAATGCAGATAAACTAGTTTAAAATATCACATCCGTACCGTTTTTCTTAAGTTAACTAAAGCTCTCTAATTTAAAGAGTACGGTTCAGTAGCAGCTTATGCTAAACCAAAACAAAAAGGAATCTAAAGGGCCTTTTTGTCATTTTCTGAATTCAATAATTAGTGACGAAATCTCTTTTAGATTCCTTAGAAATAAACATTCTTATCTCTTCTACTTCAGGACCCCTTATGTTTTTATTTATGATAATCCAGAATACTTTAAACCTAAGTGAACCAAGCCGGGTCGGGGTTCAGTTTAACCTTTGTATGGTAGTAATTAAGGAAATGAACCGGCCGGATTACGTGGGTCTAATGATTCTAATTATCAACAACCCAAAATCTCCACCAACCATTTGGATCCAGAGAACAGTATAAAGCACTTAGATTTACTATTTGAGTATGAGACCCTACAAAAGACGGCTAAAACACCATGATTACTCGTTATCTAGTGTTTGTATTGTAAAATACTCTTTGTCAGGCTGTGAGTCTTCTTCCCTTTTCACACTGCATTGGATCGGTCGAGGTCAGGGTTCATCATCGTTTGGGTCACGGGACATAATAAGCTAATAAATATTTCTTCTAATCCAAACTCTCTCAGGCATTTTCCCAATCGGTTAATGGGACCAAAACTCAAATGTGGACCTATCTAAGGTTGAGAGGAATAGTTTTACCAAGAGAGAAGTGGACTTATGATCTGCCAACTGAGGGGTGTCAGATAGATTCTCACAGTTGAACTGAAACCATCAGTTCTCTGAGCAATTCAAACTTCATGGATAACAACAGTTTAACTAAGAGGAGTCCCAACTCAAAGTTGACAAGTTTAAAACAAGACCCAGATGACTCTGAATCAGAGTTTTTTCCCCCACCCCCTCTTTTTGGGTTTCTTGGTTGTCAAACATGGTGTATATGATGAAATTGAAAAAAGTATTTCCATATGGGGAATTTACTGATTAAGCTAAAGAGAACATTTTGTTAAGCATCATGGAGGGCTTTGGAGTAGTGATCATTATAACCTCATGGTTCAAAACGTTTCTGATTATGTCACCTTCATAACCCAACCGGCCAAGCCAAGCCAGTTCTAGATATAACCTAAAGAAGCCTAGCCATGTAAGAAGAAAAGGGTAAGTAATGTCTTTGTAGGGGATCACTAGGGGAAGGAATTTGAAGAGAGTGACATAATGATTGGTACATGATATGGATTGGTGCCCTAGTGGGGGTGACTTGGCGGCCAAATGGCAACAAGAGGAGATTGAAACGTGGCAAAGGGCGGCACACCAAACAAAGAGGAGGAGGGAGAAGCAAATGAAAGAATGTTTATGGGGTGGGCTTAGAATGGAAAATCTTGAGAAACACTATAACGGTGGAGGGTGGCGTGAAAATTTGGTGTCACGCCGTCCAAACAACCCTTTCATCTCTCTGCCTGCCACCCCACGCGCAATCGATAACACCCTTTCTCCCTCCTCTCTATATCATCTTGTTTATATCTCTAAAGCTCTCTCCCTTCACAGCTCAGAAGTTCATACAACAAAACCTCAAAAAACACATTCACATAGCAGCACACTTCATCTCTCTCTCTCTCCCCCTAGCTCCCTTCCTCCCTCCCTCTGAAGCAAGCAGAAGAGCTTGGCAAGAACACATTTTCCGGTGAGTAGTACTCTCAAGATCGACAAAATTCTTTTATATATTGTTTCTATTTCAATCTTTCGCCCATTACAAGAAATCTATATATCTAGTGATTTCCCAGAGATAAATATCGACCATAGATCGGCTTCTGTTAAGGATTTTGAGGTAAGACTTCTTTAGAAGTTCTCATCGGTGGCCGGATGAATGATATTTTCCGGCCAGAAATTTAGTGAAGTTGTGCAGCTGGTGGTTGCGGGTATATGTTCTCCACCACCATAGGCATGGAGTGCACTCCACTCAAAACGATGCATAACTAGGGTTTGTTTTTCTGAACTCTAAATTCAATCTTTTCGGCTCCTTGTTGCCTATGTAAGATGTGTTCTTGGCCACATTCATGAAACTAAAGCAAGTTTTTGTCTGGAGACACTTAAGTTGCTTGATGGGTCCCTTAGTGTCTGCCATTATCATATGAACCCAACAATACTTGTGTCCTCTTTGAATCAGTCTTTATCATCGCCCAGACATTGTTTAAATTCATGGGGAGGATGATGATGATGATAAGCACATGATCAAACTTATTCTTGAATTTTATTCTATTTCAGGAAATTGGATTTAAGAAAAAAAGTATATATATTCAAGTTGGCATTCCTTACCTTTGTGCAAAATCAATTATCTCATCTGAGAATATGTGAGAATTTCTAAGTATTTGGGTAACCCTCCTTTCAATGGCCAGTTTTTATAGGAGAGTCTTATCTGAGTACCAGGAATGAGATGATCAGATATCTTAACCCTCTTAATTATGCGCGTTAGCATTAGCAGATGAACAGTAATTAATTAAAGTCTCTGACTTTATATCATGCATGCAGGCTTTGTAAATGTCAAACTCATAAGTCTTTATTGAATCAAGTGGTCCTAAATAAGGATTATTGTCGTTCAACTTGACAGTGTGAAATGAATCCAGTAACCTTTAGCATGCGTGTGCGTGTGTGTCTGAAAATCTTTGTGCACAGAAAGTAGAATGGCTTTAGTTGAGCGCTAAGTCTGTAATCATTTCTATTCCACAATAGGCAGTAGGACGGCTAGGTATTTATTGTTTAAGGGACACTTTGATATTTCAATAGTGGGAGCCACTGGTCCAAAGACCACCTCTTCCCTGTGCTTCAGAAAATAGACTAGCTGATTACTCAAAGTCATCAACCACCTCATCCACAGACAATCTAAAAGTTTTTGTTGAACAGTTGGGTGAAGAAGATAGTGCATGACTACTACTATTCACTCAACAAGACCAGATCTCACTCCCTTTCTCTCAATTGTTTTGGGTTTTGATTTTCAGGAGAACATCTAAAATGGAAGGTGAATCCTGTGTTCCACCAGGTTTTAGGTTCCACCCAACAGAAGAAGAGCTTGTGGGGTACTATCTGGAGAGAAAGGTGAACTCCCGAAAGATTGATATGGATGTGATCACTGAAGTTGATCTCTACAGAATAGAACCATGGGACATCCAAGGTATACATGAGTATCTCTAAGTACAAAAGAGAACATTATTAATTGGTTGAACAAGATTTAGAAGATTTATTATATTTAAGATATATAATTGTGATTTGTTATACATTGCAGATAGATGCAAGCTAGGAAATGAGGAGAAGAATGAATGGTACTTCTTTAGTCACAAAGACAAGAAGTACCCAACTGGAACTCGGACAAATAGAGCAACTGTAGCTGGATTCTGGAAGGCAACAGGTAGAGACAAAGCAGTTCTCTCTAAAAACAGAATTATAGGGATGAGGAAGACCTTGGTGTTCTACAAGGGCCGTGCACCTCATGGGAAGAAATCCGACTGGATCATGCATGAGTATCGGCTCCAAACATCTGAACATGCACCTCCTCAGGTAAATTCCATTAATAGAACTTCTATGATTTAATTAGGTTTTCTCCCTTGGCTAGCCCTAAAAATTTCTATGGAACTGCAGGAAGAAGGATGGGTAGTGTGTCGTGCATTCAAGAAGCCAAGTCCAAGTCATCCACAATGTTATCAAATGATGAATCGAGCTTACTATGCAAGAGATGATCACGTTGGACTTAGATCATTTGCAGATATAATTAGTCCTGGGCAAGTAATTAACAATTACCAAGGAACTACCAGTTTTCCTCATCAAAATATTTTCTATGAGCAGGAGATTGTGACCAAGAATGCTCATGACTTGGATCATCAACTCATTGATCTCCCTCAACTAGATAGCCCCACACTGTCCACAGGGTTTGATCAACCTTGTGGTACATCAAAGGAGGATTACAATGACCAAAGGAACAACCATGTAGCACAGTTTGCAGATTGGAGAACTCTGGATGAGTTTCTGGCATCTGAACTTAGTGAAACTACATCATGTCCTACTATTAATATCCCACTAATTCAACAAGATTATGATTTGGGTCACCAAAATCAAGGAAATAGTCTCCTTGGTTGCTTTCATAATAACTTGTAACAGTCTTACAATTGGTCTTCCTTTAGTTTACAAATAATAGGAAGTGTGGTCTCTCTCTGTGCCAGAAGAAGTTGCAGTTGTCGAAAACTTTCTGCAACTGAACATAGTGCTAAAGCTAAACATTTGTTCTCTCTTGTGATGAAGAGGACTCCTTGAAAAGCAAACTCCAAGTTTGGGCTGCTAGGAAAAAAACGTTCTCTTTTAATTTCTCTTGTTTATCATTCCCTTCTTTTAACTGTAAATTAGGTATTATAATGAATTTCAGTTTCTGTAACTTTTTTCTTTATTAATGATACTACTATCAATATCTGGTGCAGCTTCCGAACATCTTTTTTTCCTCGCAAGAAAAAAGTTCTAACCTTTTTCTTTCTTTAATTCGTGTGAACTAACCCTCTAAACTATTGTCAAGTTTGTCAGGTTGATGAGTTCCCATGGTGGAATATTTTAAAAAAAAATAAAAATAAATAATATTGAAAAAAACCTAAACAAACAAAAACAGTAAATGGAAGTAGTGAAATGACAATTTAATATTTGTTGTCCGAAATAAATGCCAAGATAGGAAAAATAGGGTTTCTAGATAGGTATGTCTCCCCTCTTAGGTTTGTGATTGGTTTCTGATGCTCTTCTCGTGTGCGTGTGCGTGTGCCATACCTGGTCGAGCCTTAATAACATGGACCTAGGTCCATAACTCGTTCTTAATAAAAAAATGGACTTAAATAAAGTGTTACTGGGCTTCAAATCGACTTAAAAACTTATGTCGTGGGTTTTATTGGGCCTAGTTTTTTCCGGCCCAGAAAGTAGGAAAAAGAAATGAAAAAACATATATATTTTTTTAAAATTGGTAACTTTACATGTGAACTATTGCATATATTAATTATATAAAAGCTCCCTTGAGGATGTAGTCGTGGTGTGGGAAAGCTGGCCCGGATGAACCTTGGATTAAAAAAAAAAAACTATTGCATATAGTTATATACCACAGCCAGCATCCAATCCACAGGCGGGTCAGGATTCAACATGGGGAACAATAATTACAAAACTTATAGTACTAATATTTAGAAAGAAAACAATCCTCGTAATAATTCAAAATCTAAGTTTGCTTATGGAAGTGTTTTATTTATACAAATATAACTTTTTCAAATCCAAGTTTTCTAGTTAGTGTATATGAGAAAAGAAGAGAGAAGATGAAAGAGTAAATAAAAAATAAAAAAAGAAAAATTTAGCAATCATAACTTAGTTTTTAATTGATAATTAATTATTTCCTCCTTAAAAATTAAATTTTTATTATTGTTTTTTATTATTTTTTTTATAAAAGAGGAAGAGCTTTATTAATATGCTTAGCAAGAGTCAAACTCACAACCTCTTCACTAAGATGTGTTAGTTTCAATAACTAGAACAGTGTTCGGCTGCTTTTAAGTTTTACCCAAATCACCTAACAGATCGGATTCAATTTTTGGATTACTATCGTCATCGCATGTGTCATCCTCACATGGTAGAAAGACTATGTGAAGCTGACTGATGTCTCGTAAGTTCTGACCTCATCGTATTGATATCGTGTCAGTTATGAAGCTCCAGCTTTAGTCAAACCTTGCGCTTGAATGCATTCCCCCGAGTAAAAAGTTTTTATTGGAACACGTTCAAGATGCTGATGATAGCGATGACTTCATCTCTTGCAATTGATATGTAATAGCAATCAAAGCGGACCTCAAAATTGCAAATCAAGAGTGGAGAAACAGTAATCCCCTTAAGATTGATCTGCCTTGTTGAGCTTAGTTTTTCATTGCAGAAACTAAATATGATCAAAGGTGAAGAAGTTAGTAACAAGCAGGTAATATTGAGAGACCATATCTACGGTCCTCTGAAAGTCACGGACATGATTTTCAACAGAGGCACCATTTATCTAAACGTTCTTCAAGGCTCCAAAGCCATTCTGCTGAAAAATATCTACTTAGCCTGTGATCCAAGACCAATCTGGGTCGAAGAACCTATCGAAACATGTAGATAATGCAAGCGAGGCTGGCTCGGTGTGACTCAATACTTCTTGTTTCAAGTTACTTCGTTTAATTTCTGTCAAGTTTAATCAAATCTGAGCATCTCAATTATCTTCCTTGATAGGGTACTTTAATTTGAGCTAATTTTCTAATTAATTTAAGTACAGCCTTAGGTGGGTTTGGAGTAGCTAGAGTCTTGGACTCTAATCACCCAGACTTCAAAGAAGGTGACTTAGTGTGGGGAATGACTAAATGGGAGGAGTATAGCCTCATTGAGTCCCCAAAGTTCATGTCTAAGATTCACACCACAGATGTGCCTCTCTCCTACTATACAGGAATTCTGGGTAAGTTCAAATGATGGATTATCATTATGTAAACTCCTGTGACTTAATGTTTTGCCTTATTTCTCAAGAACTAAACTGCATGTAATTTTTCCTATTTGTCTTTGTTTTAGGTATGCCAGGTTTAACTGCTTATGCTGGTTTCATTGAGCTGTGCACCCCTAGGAAAGGAGAATGTGTGTTTGTATCATCGGCTTTTGGTTCAGTTGGGCAGATTGTTGGACAGCTTGCCAAGTTGATGGGTTGCTATGTAGTTGGAAGTGCTGGCTCTGATGACAAGGTGTGTTAATTAAGGTTGATTGATCATTAGAGTTCTTGATTAATTCTGAAGAATTTTAATTGATCATATTCCTTATTGTTTGGCCATTAATTTAGGTTGAATTATTGAAGAACAAGTTTGGGTTTGATGAGGCTTTCAACTATAAGAAAGAGCATGATCTGGAAGCAGCTTTGAAAAGGTTAACTGAATTTTATGACCACCCTTAACTTCACTTCTGGGTTTTTCTTCTCAAAAAAAATTTCAGTTTGCTTCTTAAGTGTTGATTAATTTGCAGATATTTTCCGGATGGCATGGACATTTACTTTGAGAACGTAGGTGGTAAAATGCTTGATGCAGTTCTGCTCAACATGAGGCATCACGGCCGTGTTGCTGCATGTGGAATGATCTCTCAATATAACAGTGAGCAGCCTGAAGGAGTTAAGAACTTGTTTTTGCTGATCACTAAGAGGATTCGAATGGAGGGGTTCGTAGTTTATGATTACTTTCACCTGTATCCTAAGTTTCTTGATTTGATTCTTCAATACATCAAAGAAGGGAAGATGGTATATATAGAAGATATAGTTGAAGGCCTTGAGAATGGACCTTCCACCATGGTGAGACTCTACGCAGGCCACATAGTGGGAAGAGGGGTCATTCATGTCACTAGTGAATGAATACTTCTCCATTAATGGTTACCTGAAACATTAAGTTTATTTACAACTTTGTGTGTACGATTATAAATTGTTAGAGACTAGTATGATATATAGTATGGTATTGTGTATTTCTCTTATATATTGAATGCTGTATTATGTATTTTATACGTACTCTCAGTCTATAATGTTGTAGTACTCGTACTGAGTAGACAGAATTCATTCCTCATTTGCACTGTAATATAAAAATAAAAAGGGAGAGAGAGTTATAAATCCACAAGCAGTAACATCTGTGATATAGAACAAGATCAGCGATAAAGAGAGTGAACATTCTGAAAATCTGGTCCAGATTCACATATTCTGAGCTTATTAATAGAGGGTCAAGTCGTATTATAGGAAATACTTCTTTTTAAATCCTTTCAATGTTAGTTCTTCTTTCAGTTTTAATCATAAGCCTAAACAGATCCATAGAGAATATACATCAGTCTATACTAATGAAATGCCTTCAATCTTGCCACCGCTTCAATCTCAAGGTACAAAGTCATGTATACCTCAGAAACTACTATTATTGGCTTAGACTCAATTTTTTTTACTTTATAGTCTAGCCACAAGGATTATGCTTATCAGCACGATGTCTTTTAATCCATTTTAGTCTTGCATTTATAAAGTTTTTCACATGAACAGTCACTTAAAATTATGTTTGAAATAAGTATATCTTTCAAACAAAAACGCAATCATGTATAAACAAAATGTTGTAGTATATTACAAATCATACATTCATAAGTTTAAATATCGAGTTCTTATAGTCATTCAATTCAACCTTATAGTCACTCACTCTACTCATATATATATATATCTATATATATATATATATATATATATATATATATATATATATATATATATATATATATATATATATATAACTATGTGCTTTTATTATCTCATGTTAGTGGATTTTACTTAATTCTATAAGGGCTCATCTTGATATCTTGTATAGAACCCACTTAACTGTCCAACGATAGGTTCATTCAAACCCAGAAAATTAAGCTGCATTTCATTGCTTTCAGTTCAGTCTAACTCCATCCATATGGGGCCTACAAGTGGTATTGGATATCGACTAAAATACAAATTGGGGTCCAATTCTATTTTAAATTATCATTTAATTATACTCCAGCCCTTGATTAAACCATCAAACAAACCATTCTAACACATAATGGTCCAACCAACAGTGATCCTTCAATTGTCTTGGGTATAAAAATATTCCAACATATTATTAAAATAATAATATAAAAAGATGCACACAGGCCCGCTAAGCTAGAGAATTGTCACACAATTAGATATCCTTAGAACATGATTAAAAAGGGAAGAGAAATTCAATGCGATAGAGAGAAGCCGTTCAACCGTTCATGTTTCTTAAAAGCAGTACTTGAGTCATATGGATCAAGATTTCTCTTTTGCTTGTTCTTAATTTAGATTCTCATTACACCTTCTTCTACACCTAATAGAAAAAACAGTTAACCACGTTGGTTGTGGCTTAACCAGGTTTGAGGTATTGTATTTGTATCATACAACCCCAATACGATTAATACTACAAAATACTTGGCAACAGTACCGATAAAAGGATACGGTCAAAAGGTACAATACTCAAATTCCCATTTTCTAAGGAAAAATGGAAACAAATTTTCCAATACAAGCCAAATCCATACCGATCCTGTGGTACGACGCCATATCAATTTTGACGGTACCCCATACCGATACCTGACTACTGTGGATGTAAGTTCTATGGCATATTTTGATGGAGTTCAGATCCTCTCCGCCCAACCAGCTCGTGGCCTCATCCTTCCTCTCTCACAAAGGTCCGAGTCCTGATCCTATCCACCCAGCTTATTCCTACACCCATATAGCCACACTCATAAAATCTACCTATGTCAGGCCATGGCAGTGTGGGTCACATACTTATGTGAATATGTATGAGTGTAGGGGCAGATTGGGTAGAGTAGATCTCCTCTTCTCAGCCTTTATGTGAGAGGGGTAGGATGGGGGTACCGGCAGTTGGGTGAAGAAGATCTCCACTATCTGATGGTCCACAACAAATTAAAATGTAAGATTTAGTAGAATTAAAATAAACTCAGAAGATTTGTGTAGATGCTATTGCTTGTATGAGCCCTTCTACTGAAAAAAAAATTGTTTCCTTAAAAAATAAAAAGTATAAAACCCTCAAAAGAAGAAATTCCCCGAGGAAGCGCCACCTTTGTTGAAAGGTTTTCCTTTGGCAAAATCAGATGTAGAAGAAGAAATAAACAACGAAATATAGTATAAACCGTGAAATATAGGTCATGGCTGATCTTTGCAGTGACCTCATGTTAATAACGATAATATTAAATTATGGCTGATGTTTGTAGTGACTTCATGTTGTCCTCTTGAGTTTCCAAATAAATAGCCATCAAAGCTGAGCTCAACGATCCAGCAATCTAAGAGTAGAGAGAATTTACAACATAGAGGTAGAAAGGAAGAGATACATATTTCCCTGTCTACTGAGCTTAATTAATTTCATTGCAGAAAAAAGTATGTCCAACGGGGAAGATGTCAGGAACAAGCAAGTTCTCTTGAAAGACTATGTAGGTTTGTCTCTTCAGGAGACAGACATGGTTTTCAGCATAGGAACTACCCATCTAAAGGCTCCTCAAGGCTCCAAAGCCATTCTGGTGAAGAATATCTACTTAGCTGTTGACCCCTATTCAAAAATGCTGATGATGAAGGGAGATCTTTCAGTCAAGCCAGGCACGGTGAGATTCGAACTTCTTGTTTCAACCCAAACAACTTGATTTAAGTCTAGAGATCTTCTAATCCCCTGTTAAGAGTAATTTCATTTGACTGTTCTTATATCACTCCTGCAGGCTATAGCTGGGTATGGAGTAGCAAAAGTCTTGGATTCTGATCACCCAGACTTCAAAGTAGGCGACTTGGTGTCGGGAATGACAAGATGGGAAGAGTATAGCCTCATCAATACACCCGAGAACATGTTCAAGATTCACGACACAGATGTGCCTCTCTCCTACTATACAGGAGTTCTGGGTAAGTGTGTCTGATAGTCTTCAGCGCTGAAGCAAAATCGTAGTCTTCTATGCCACAATAGTAAAAATTGCCACCACCTTTCCATTTGGCAAAATTTATTGGTCTTTGAGATACCAAATAGTCCTACACAGAGAGAGAGAGAGAGTACATGTTAATTTATTCTTTTTAACAATACTTTATCTAAAATCTACATGTTGGCTACACTGTAGGTATGCCGGGTTTTACTGCTTATGTTGGTTTAGTTGAGATCTGCTCCCCTAAGGAAGGTGAGTATGTGTTTGTGTCATCAGCATCTGGTGGTGTTGGGCACATTGTTGGACAGTTTGCTAAGTTGATGGGTTGCTATGTGGTTGGTAGTGCTGGGTCTGATGACAAGGTAAGATTTAATTCATTTGATTATTTCTAGAATTGTTCCTAAGGTTTCAAGTCGAAATCACATCCAATACCAAAGTTTCCTTTGGTTGGCTTTGATTGAAGCCCCAGGATTAACCCAAACTCATAAAATCAAATTAGATCATTCTCGCTTAATTTGAAGATTTTGTTAATATTGATTATAATTGTTTTATGTTATTGATTAAGGTTGACTTACTGAAGAACAAGTTTGGGTTTGATGAGGCATTTAACTATAAAAAGGAGCAAGATTTGAATGCAGCACTCAAAAGGTCTATTGAATTTCATGAACACCAGCAGATTTTTCTTTCTAGATTTCCTTAAAAGTACTTCTGAGAGTTTTCATTTTGTTTATTTTCTTTCTTGAGATAACAATCATAATGAGATTTTTCTACTTTATTATTGATCAATTTGCAGGTATTTTCAAGAAGGTATAGACATTTACTTTGACAACGTAGGTGGCAAAATGCTTGATGCAGTTCTCCTAAATATGAGACAGAACGGCCGCATCTCTCTGTGTGGAATGTTATCCCAATACAACCTCAAGCAGCATGAAGGAATTCACAACTTGTTGAACCTTATACTTAAGAGAATTCAAATGCGAGGGTTCATAGTTTCTGATTACTATCACCTATATCCCAAGTTCCTCAATTTGACTCTTCAATACATCAAAGAAGGGAAGATGATATGCATGGAAGATATTATTGAAGGTCTTGAGAATGGTCCTTCTGCACTAGTAAGACTCTTTGATGGTCAAGTAGTTGGAAAACCAGTTATCCGTGTTTCTCATGAATGAATTCTATTGGTAAGCTAGTCTTTTTTTTTGTTGTACGTCTTCCTTTAGTAGTGTGTGAAGAAAAAGGGGAAAAAAATGAAAATAAAAATTTCTAATTGAGAGTTTATTATTTTTTTTCCTTAAAACTTGGATTTTAATTTTGAATTTTAATTTTGGCTTTTAAGTTTTATCCAAAATCACAAGTTAAGGAATTTGAGGTTTCAGTCATGTTCGTGGGCTGCTATGTCCTTACCCTTGTCATGTGCTCGTTCATCTGTACATGGTAAGGGAGATTGAACTACACTAGCCCAGTGAATATTATAACGCAACGATGTTATAGTCAAATCCATATCTTCATTAAAATAGACTACTTAATCTTATTAAAAATACATATTATGGTACTTTTTAAATCCTTTCAGTGGTATGTCCTCTTTCATTTTTAATCATAAGCCTAAGATGATCCATGGAGGATTTCTATCAGTCTATACCACCGAAATGGCTTCAATCTTACCGCCGTTTCAATATCAAGGCACAAGGCCATGTATACCTCAAAAATTGCTATTGGCTTAGACTTAGTTTTTCTTTATTTTACAGTGTGGCCGCAAGGATTGTACTCGTCAGCACGATGTCTTTTAATTCATTTTAGTCTTGCATTTATAAAGTTCTTCACATGAAAAATCACTAAAATGGAAACAAATTTTCCAATATAAGCCAAATCCATACCGATCTCGTGCATAACCACATCATATCAATTTTGATAGTGCCCCATACTAATACCTAATATCCTATCCCCTAACACTATTGTGGACATAAGTTCTATGGCATATTCTGATGGATAGTCCGATCCTCTCCACCCAACCAGCTTGTGCCCTCATCGTTCCTCTCTCACCCAATTTATCCCTACACCTATATAGTCACACTCATAGTTTACTTGTATCAGGCTATGGTAATGTAGATCTCATACTCATGTGAGTGTACTTATATGAGTGTAAGGACAAATTGAGTAAAGAAGATCTCCACTTGTTAGCTCTTATATGACAGGGGTCAGATGTGGCTACCGACAGGTTGGGTGAAAAAGATCTATACTATCTGATGGTCCACAACAAATTAAAATGTAAGATTTAATAGAATTGAAATAAACTCAGAATATTTGTGTAGATGCTATTCCTTGTATGAGCTCTTCCACGGAAAAAATTTGTTTCCTTAAAAAATAAATAATAAAATCCCTCAAAAGATGAAAACCCTAAGGAAACGCCACCTTTGTTGAAAAGTTTCCTATGACTACGCCAAATGTAGAAGAAGAAGAAATAAACAATGAAATACAGGTCATGGCTGAACATTGCAGTGACGTCATGTTAAAATAATAATAAGAAAAAAACCATCGCCGATCTTTGAAGTGACTTCGTGCTGTCCTCTTAAATTTCCAAATAAAAATCCATCAAGGCTGAGCTCAACGATCCAGCAAACAAAGAGTGGAGAGAATTTACAACATAGAGGTAGACAGGAAGAGATACATAATTCCCTGTCTACTGAGCTTAATTTCATTGCAGAAAAAAGTATGTCCAACGGGGAAGAAGTCAGCAACAAGCAAGTTCTCTTGAAAGACTATGTAAATGTGTCTCTTCAGAAGACAGACATGGTTTTCAGCATAGGAACTACCCATCTAAAGGCTCCTCAAGGCTCCAAAGCCATTCTGGTGAAGAATATCTACTTAGCTTGTGATCCCCTTTCAGGACTGATGATGAAGGGGGGAGATTTTTCAATCAAGCCAGGCTCGGTGAGATTCAATTCAAACTTCTTGTTTCAACCCAAACAACTTGATTTAAGTCCAGTTTTTTATTAGTCTAGAGATCTTCTATCCCCTGTTAAGACATTGACTGTTCTTATATCACTCCTGCAGGCTATAGCTGGGTATGGAGTAGCAAAAGTCTTGGATTCTGATCACCCAGACTTCAAAGTAGACGACTTGGTGTGGGGAATGACAAGATGGGAAGAGTATAGCCTCATTAATACACCCCAGTTCATGTTCAAGATTCACAACACAGATGTACCTCTCTCCTACTATACAGGAGTTGTGGGTAAGTGTATCTGATAGTCTTCTATGCCCCGATAGTTAAAATTGCCACCACCTTTCCATTTGGCAAAATTTATTGGTGACTTTTGAGATACCATATAGTCCTACAGAAGAAATATTCTGCCAAGAGAGAGAGAGAGAGAGAGAGAGAGAGAGAGAGAGAGAGAGAGAGAGAGAGGTACATGTTAATTTATTCTTTTTAACAATACTCTATCTAAAATCTACATGTTGGCTACACTGCAGGTATGCCGGGTTTAACTGCTTATGCTGGTTTAGTTGATATTTGCTCCCCTAAGGAAGGTGAGTATGTGTTTGTGTCATCAGCATCTGGTGGTGTTGGGCATATTGTTGGACAGTTTGCTAAGTTGATGGGTTGCTATGTGGTTGGTAGTGCTGGATCTGATGACAAGGTAAGATTTAATTCATTTGATTATTTATAGAACTGTTCCTAAGGTTTCAAGTCAAAATCACATCCAATACCAAAGTTTCCTTTGGTTGGCTTTGATTGAAGCCCCAGGATTAACCCAAACTCATAAGATCAAATTAGATCATTCTCTCTTAATTTGAAGATTTTGTTAATATTGATTATATTTGTTTTATGTTATTGATTAAGGTTGACTTATTGAAGAACAAGTTTGGGTTTGATGAGGCTTTTAACTATAAAAAGGAGCAAGATCTGAATGCAGCACTCAAAAGGTCAATTGAATTTCATGAACACCAGTAGATTTTTCTTTCTAGATTTCCTTAAAAGTACTTCAGAGAAGTTTCATTTTTTTTTCCTTTCTTGAGATAACAGTCATAATGAAAATTTTCTGGTCTATTATTGATCAATTTGCAGGTATTTTCAAGAAGGTATAGACATTTACTTTGACAATGTAGGTGGCAAAATGCTTGATGCAGTTCTCCTAAACATGAGACAGAACGGCCGCATTGCTGTGTGTGGAATGTTATCCCAATACAACCTCAAGCAGCATGAAGGAATTCACAACTTGTTTAACCTTATAGCTAAGAGGATTCAAATGCGGGGGTTCGTAATTACTGATTACTATCACCTATATCCCAAGTTCCTCAATTTGACTCTTCAATACATCAAAGAAGGGAAGATGGTATGCATGGAAGATATTATTGAAGGTCTTGAGAATGGTCCTTCTGCACTGATAAGACTCTTTGATGGCCAAGTAGTAGGAAAACCAGTTATCCGTGTTTCTCATGAATGAATTCTCTTGGAAAGCTGGTATTTTTCTGTTGTGATCATCAAGATGGCTGCCTCATTGCATGCTAGGTTTTTTCTGTTGTGCATGTTCATCCACCATTAAAAGTACTGGGGATCTTACACTCAATTCCCCCATCCCCATTCTTGATGTATCATTTCGTGATCTTTGGTTCCTCCCTAGTAGTATCTTTATGTTGGTTGTTATATTACTTATGTTGGTGTTTTCCCCTTGGATTAGCTGCTGCATATGTCTAATATTAAGTTTAAATTCCCTTTTCTTTAATTCAACTGCTTAGTCCTCGAACTAATCAAGTTCAATTACATGTTTGCAAATTTGGATGTAGAATTACAAAGGAAGAGAATATAATGCCATACTAGATATAAGGCTTAAGCTATAATATCCTTTCTCACCACTTTTCTTAAGGTTATCTCAAGTCTGCTTATAATTCTTCTAATTCCTACGATCTAGATTAAGTCACTTTTCCACCTAAGGACATTTAAAGGTTTATATTGTTCAATGTAATTGTGCCACCAATCGACTTTCTCATAGCTTATCATTTGTCGGAACTACTTTCAGACCAGCTCTAATATGATAATTCATAATCAAATTGGTGATAATTATCTAGGTTATAAATTAGTGAAGTGTGGTTAATATCTTCTTCTCGAGTCATCAAGCCAAACTAATCTTTAAAATGAAGCATAGAGCGTGCATCTTTGTAGAAGGAAAAGTAAAAGTAAGTAACATAGCCAAAGAACAAGAAGTAAGCAACAAGCATGTTACCTTGAAAAACTCTCTACATGGGTTTCTCCAAGAGTCAGACATGGATTTCAGCACAAGGACTAGATTGGAAGAGTATAGCTTCATCAATACTCCTGAGTACATGCTTAAGATTCACAATACTGATCTAGACTAGACCAATACAAAAAAGTAAATAAATAAATAGAATCAGACTGATAGAGTTTTCGAGATCACAATGTACTCTGATTTTAAATCCACATCAAGATAAACCTTTTTTTTTTATATAGTTATGGGAGAAGATAACAGCCCAGAGATTCAAACTCGAGACAGTTGTTCACAAACTGCAGTAGGCAATCGTCATTTAATTACAATAAAATTGCTCAAATAGTATCCTATACAGTAAAATTAAAAGCAATTGAGTCATAAAACCTGAATTTTCAACAATGCTCTTATGGGACTTCACCACCCCGAGCTTTGTAAATCTAGAACTTCTGCAATCTGAATTATTGCCAAGACAGGAAAATAGGGTTTCCAGATAGGTATCTCTCCTCTCCTAGGTTTGTGATTAGTTTGTGGTGTTTTTCACGTGGTTAAATTCATGACACGTGTTTAGTTAGAAAACAAAATTCTTTTGAGTGAGGAAGAGAAATTTTTTTTGGATGAATAAATAATCAATTAAAGAGACGGAAAAAAAACAAACTATAGAGGATCCAAGGGCCAGGATCAAATAGGAGGAAGGAATTGGGAGTTGAGCCCCTAGGAAACAACAATGAGCCTATTCCTTGGGGAGTCAACAACTGGGGGGAGGGAAAAAGAAGAAACCATAGAGGATACATCAAAGTATATAGCATTCCAAATAGCATTGTCAAAGCAGGATTTGGAGGTCCAGCGCCTGAGATTACGCTCCCACCACAGATGGTGGACTATAGCACCAAATACAAGCCTACCAATCCGATCACAAATAGAGGTACCTAGAAATTTACTCAAAATCCAAGACCAGTCACGGGCAAACCCAAAGGAGCGACGGGACCGGGGCCAAATGTAGCTAAAGGCTTTTCTCCAAAGAGCACTAGATAAAGGGCAAGACAATAACAAATGCTCAATGTCCTCAGTACCATTCTAGCAAATGATGCAATTTGGGTTCACAGGGAATTGGCGAGAAATAAGGAATGACTGGGTTGGAAGGGCTGTGTTTGGGGCTCTTCAAAGAGTGAGAGAGTGACGGGGAAAATGACCTCTAAACCAAACCAAGGGCGGCCGGGGGGGGGAATCGGAGGGGGAGAATATTGGATGCATACATTTTTTTTATTTTCTTAACATAAAGGATTTTGTCTCTAATTTGGATATGTCATAAATCTAACCATGGTCCTTGAAAAACTTCCTCTCATGTGGGTAGAAGATCCAAACTCCTTCAATGTATGTCAAGCCGGGTCGGGCTATATAACATGGACCTGCTCATTTTTCATACAAAATTAATGCCATGGGCTTTTATTGGGCTTGGTTTTCGGCCCAGAAAGAAGGATATAGAAACAATTAAGAAAGATTTGTTATGGAACAAGGCAGGGAGAAAGACAGACTTGCTTTCAAGTTTTAACCAAAATTCACACGTTCAGCTTCAAGCCTTATCATCAGAACTACTTTTTGCTGATCATTAAGAGGATTCAAATGGAAGGGTTCGTATTTTATGATTACTTTCACCTTTATCCCAAGTTTCTTGATTTGATTCTTGAACAGATCAGCAAAGGGAAGATGGCATATTTTCAAGATATAGTTGAAGGCCTTAAGAGTGGAACTTCCACCTTGTGAGACTCTATGCAGGCCATATAAGTGGGAAGAGGGGTCATTCATGTCACTAGTGAATCAATGCTGCTCCAGTGATTACCAGAATTTTTAAGTTTTAATTACAACTTTGTCAGTCAGATTAGAAGTATAAATAAAAGACAGAGAACTGAATTCTAAAGCCTCGGTAGCAACATTTGTGATATAGAACAAGATCAGGGATAAAGAGATTGAACATACTGAATATCTGGTGCAAATTCTCATATTCTGAGTTTATAAGTGGTGGATCAAAACCTTCAACTGTTCATGGATTCTAGTTACACCTTGTACACCTACCAGAAGAAACAGTTAATGGCTTTCCCCATTAAAGCTTCCAACTTATTCAAGTTTCCAGATTTCTCTTTCTCTTGACTTTTGTTGTGGGTCGATTTTCTTTTTCACTGTTTTGAAACATTTCTTACCTGAAGCTATTTTTCTAGCATTGAACATAAGGCGACAAATGAAATGCTAACCACATTGGTCGTATCTGTATCAGACGGCCCCAATACCACTAATACTGCAAGGTCCTGAAACTGATACTTGGGAACAAATATCAAAGGTAGAATAGTCTAAAACCCATTTTCTAAGGAAAACTAAAACAAATATTCCAATACAAGCCAAATCCAAGCTGATACCGTAATAACATCATCAGTTTTGAAGTTGCCCAATATCCATACCTGATGATATCCTATACCCTAATACCACCAGTTCCCTGAGGCATGCTCTGATGGGTCCATGACAAATCAAAATGTGAGATTCAGTAGAACCAAAACAAACTCAAATGCTACGTGTAAATCTGAAGATACTGCTTGTTGGAGGAAGAGATACATACTTCCCTATCTTCTGAGCTTATTTTCATTGCAGAAAAAATATGTCCAACAGGGAAGAAGTGAGCAACAAGAACGTTCTCTTGAAAAACTATGTACATCGGTCTTTCCAAGAGACAGACATGGTTTTCAGCACAGGAACTACCTGTTTAAAGGCTCCAAAGCCATTCTGGTGAAGAATATCTACTTAGCTTGTGATCCCTATTCAAAGGGACTGATGATTAACGGACAAATCAAGTCAGGGATGGTGAGACTCAATCTTCTAGTTTCAACCAACACAACTTGATTTAAGTTCAGATTGATAAGTCTAGAGATCATCTCTCCCCTGTTATGAGTAATTTAATTTGACGTTCTTATATCATTGCTGCAGGCCACAGCTGGGTTTGGAGTAGCAAAAATCATAGATTCTGATCACCCAGACTTCAAAGTAGACGACTTGGTGTGGAGGGAGACAAGATGGGAAGAGTATAGCCTCATTAATACACCCCAGTTCATGTTCAAGATTCACAACACAGATGTACACCCTCTTCTACTATGCTGGAATTCTATGTAAGTGTGCCTGATGGAGTCTTCTAGGCCACAATAGTTGAAGTTGCCACCACCCTCCCATTTGACGAAATTTATTGGTGATATACAGATAACATATGGTCCTTCAGAAAAAAAATATATTTTCCCAAAAAAGGGAGTGAGAAAGGACATTCAAATTTGTTTTTTTACAACACGTTATTCAAATGCAGCATGTTGGCTACAATGCAGGTATGCCAGGTTTAACTGCTTACACTGGTTTCATTGAGCTCTGCTCCCCTAAGGAAGGTGAGTATGTGTTTGTGTCATCAGCATCTGGTGGTGTTGGGCAGATAGTCGGACAGTTTGCTAAGTTGATGGGTTGCTATTTGGTTGGTAGTACAGGGTCTGATGACAAGGTAAGATTTAAACTCATTTTATTACTTCTTACGCCTAATAATCTCGTGGGCATGTTCCAGAGCAACCCCTCCAAGAAGAATCTCACTGTGCAACCTGATGCCTGACCTCCGGTAACCTCCGATGGCCACCCCTATTTCCTCCGGCAACCCCTTTGTTGATGACTCAATTCTCCCCCATCACCACCGATCCCTCCCCTCCTCTCCCTCTAGTCATCCCACCTCCATTTCCCCTAAAGAACCATGGAATACTCTCTTCACTCACCAGCATTCAAACAATTCTAACCTTGACCTCACCTTCATTCCACCCATCTCCGAAGGCCCCAACCCATCAGTTCACTGCCCTTCTGACTATACTGCTTGTGGAATTCGTCGATGGAACTCTGGAATCCTCGGCCAATTCGTCTGCCCGCCTCCCCCTTTGGTATCCTAAAAACGTTTCTCACTAAACAATGGAAAGCTCAAGGTATTCTGGATATTCACCTTATTGATTCAGGTACTTCCTGTTCAACTTTGCCTCCCCTGATTGCCGATCTCGTGCTCTTGAAGGGTCTCCTTGGTTTGTGGGAAAATCCCCATTATTTCTCAAACCCTGGACCCCCTCATTTCCTCTCCACAAGGTCAACTTCAGTACCCTTCCCTTGTAGATCAACTTGCCAGGTCTCCCGCTTGAGTTTTGGAACTCTAACTGCCTAAGTCGAATTGGCTCAGCTCTCGGTAAACTTTTCCATACTGATGCAAAAATGCTAAACATGACTCGCCTCTCCTATGCAAGGATTTGTGTGGACTTCTCTACCTCCAAGGATCTCCCTTCTTTCATCACCATCGCTGATGATTTTGGTCTCAAGAACAACCAAGTAATAGTTTATAATCGGATCCCTTCTCGCTGTGAGCTTTGTTCCTCCTTCGGCCATGATTCGAAGGGTTGTTCTTTTGCTTCCCTTCAACAAGCCAAACCCTCAGCCTCTACCAGTTTACTGCTCGCTGATGACAACAGAATTTCTGCCGGTGCTCCCTGAAGACTGAACACTGCGGGTTTACTGCTCTCCGATGACAACAGCAATTCTGCCAGTGCTCCCTCAAGACTGAACACTATCGATGTGCTGGATAAAATTACAATTTCATTTCATCCAATGCTGCAACTTCCGCCACTTTGTTCCCATCGAAGGCTGCCAGAACTGCAACTCCGGTAGCCAACACATACCGTCAAAGAAGAAGAAGAAATATAGCTGCTTCTGTACCTGCTCCTCTGTTTCCTGACTCGAACTTCTTCAACACTTCTGATGATGGCCTCTCGGCAAAGCCAGCAGATCCAGATTGCTACTTTTCTGATGAAGACGTCGAAGATCTTGAGATTTCTGCTCCTGCGATCAATGCTGCTGCTCCTGGAGCTTCCAACTGGTCCTTTGAGGTATTTGCTACTCACCCCATTGAATGCATGTCGTTATCTTTCCCAAATGGTGATATATCGAGCATTGAACCCCCAAAACCTTTGCTACCTAGAGACCCCTGCAAGCTCCCAAACCCTCATCTGAAAACCTTTAACCCACCTTCACACACTACCTCAAATCCTATTTTACCCACCCCCTCTCTCCTCTAAATGGGGCCCAAATATCACCAATCGACGTCAACTTCCCATCACTTTAGCAAGCATTTACCACCTTCCATCACTTTAGCAAGCATTTACCACCTTCCCTCCCTGGGCCTAAGCCCAATAATAAAGCCATTTCCCCTCCTCTTGGGCCTTCGGTTATCCTTTGTCAGGGCCCACTTGTTTCAAGAGCTCGAAATCTCAGCCCATTTCCCCTAAATGCAAATTATCCTCTTTGTCCTCAGTCCACTTTAAAAGTAAAGCTTCTAACCCGCCAGAATCCTTAAACCACTTGGCCCAACCTGGGTTTATCTCCTTGACCCATCACCTATTTGACCCACCATCTACCACCCAACCTTCGTCACACTCCACAGAACCTACAACTCCCAATTCGGTTTCATCCATTGACCCAAACATCTTTAAAACCCCATCCCCATGGGACTCCCCCTTGTGTGAGACTATTTCTCCCTGCCCGCCCCCACCAAAATGCCTCTTTTGATCCCAACATTAGTTGCTAGTTGCTGCCCCGTCCCCCCCCCCCCCTTTTTATTTATTATGTCTGAATTTATTGTTTGGAATGTTAAAGGCCTTAATTCTATTGCAAAGCAAGGGGATGTTAGGAAATTCCTTATGGACTCTAAAGCTCCCCTTTGTGCTCTCCTTGAGACTCATGTCCAATCTAAAACTTCCCACCGGATTGCCAAGTTCTTAGCCCCCTCTTGGTCTTTCCTCTCCAATTATTCCCATTGCCCAAATGGCCAAATCTAGGTTCTTTAGGATCCTTCTTCTCTCAATATCTCTCTCATTGATTCTTCCCCCCAATTCATGCATCTCTCGATCTCCCCTTCCAATGCCTCTACCAATTCCTTTCTCACCGTTGTCTATGGTTCTAATAGGGCCTCTAAGTAGGGGTGTAAATGGACCGGATTCAGATCGGATAGTGGTATATCCATATCCACATCCTATTATATTCGGACAGATTCGGATAATATCCTATCGGTTTTCAGACGGATTCTGTCGGATTCGGATGATAATCGGATAGTTATTTTCTTAAGTAGATTCTTCTAAATGGGCATGAATATAGATTGAATACAAGTCTTTGACTACCTGTTTACATCTTTACCTTTTTATTTGTGAGGGCTAGGTTTGAAATTTAAGAATTTAACAACTTTGGTAGCTATTGCAAGTAAAAAATCTAGAAAAATTGTCACATATCATAGGTGTTGAAGTATACGTAAATTTGGGAATTTACTTCACGTTACTGTTCACGTGAACAATATTATGATATTGTTTTTATTATATTTTCTATTTCTAATGTGGGAGTCTTGCTACATAAGTTTTGGGAGTTTTTAGAAAGCATAGTTTCTATTTTGGTGGTAGTTTCTATTTTCAGAACTTTCTATTTTAGGAGTTAGGAAGTTACCAAAGCTGTAATTTTTTGTTTCCTTTTTTCTAGAGGACAATTACTTGTCTCTCAAGTTGTATTAGATTCATTAGCAGCTATAAATAAAAGGGCTCTGTGATTCTAGACTCTTAAGCAAGAATCACAAGCCTCTTCTACTAGTTCTTCATCTCTCTTCTCTTCTTCTTTTTCTCTCTTTTCTTTGTTCAAGTTCAGCTGTTGTTTTGATTATTTAATGCTTGTTTTCAAACATGGTATCAGAGCAAGTTTAATCAACTTAGGGACCGTTTTCTCTCTCTTGGCTGCCCAGTTTTTTTTCTTCTTCTTTTTTTTTTCCCTTTTTCTTATCTAGGGCCAGCCCCAACCTTCACTGCAGTAATTGTGCATGGCTGTCCTTCTTCTTAACTTTTGAAGCACCAAGTATCTATGTATTAATACTACAAAAAGGCCCTAAGCTTTTTGGGGATATGTCTACCTATTTGATTCAACTAAGGCTGCTACTACCCTTTTTTTTGTGTGCAAATCTGAAGTTCAATCTGCACTATACTGATGTCTTGGGATTCCTCTTGATTCTTGCAAAGATATGCCCATAATTCGGACTGCAAGACCTAAGTATTGTCTTCCATTGTTTGTGCTATAAGTTTAGTTGCAAGTCGTATACTAGTACCCTTGTTTCATTGAATTTCTCTCTTCTGAAAAATTCTGCTGCTACCTTCTTGCTTTACTACTTCTTCCGTTGTTTATTTCAAAATCAAGTTTAGCCTTCTTTTTTTCTAATACTTCTACAAAGACCTAGAGGACTATTTTTCCTTCATATCGAGATCTGTTAGAGTTTCAAATCTAACAGAAGTTTGCGGCTATGGTTCGAGATATGATATTATCTCTTACTGTAGCAACTGTTATTGCAATTCTTTCGAGTGGATTGCTGCAACGACTACTGCAATTTTGAGATTCCAAGCTGGTTCAATATATATTTTTTCCTGATCTAATTTGCTCCTGCCTAAGGGTTAGCGGTGGTCTAGAATTCTCCCCCCCCCTTGGTGCACAAGACTTTGTCCTGTGAGACGATTTTCTGCTGCTTGATCAACTTTATTGGTGAATAATACACTGCTCTATGGCTGCTACTTTTCCTTGTTGGGTTTCTTTTGTGTTCATACTTTAAGATGCTTGTCACTGGTCATCATTAATTGTCCACGTGTAATGCTACACGTGAGGGGGAGAATGATACCTTATTCTATATCTACTCAAGATGTGCTGATGGATATTATTTGTGAAGATTTTTGTCCTCAACTTATGGCATTCTACAACGATATCATTACATGTCTTTACCTATATTGTCCTTTACCTAACTACTTGGTCTGTAGTAACCCATACTACCTTACCTACTTGGTCCGCAGTAACCCATATTGTCTTTTACCTTACCTACTTGGTCCGCAGTAACCCATACTGTCTTTTACCTTACCTACTTGGTCCGCAGTAACCCATACTGTCTTTTACCTTACCTACTTGGTCCGCAGTAACCCATACTATCTTTTACCTTACCTACTTGGTTCGCAGTATCCTATACTGTCTTTTACTTTACCTACTTGGTTCACAGTAACTCATACTATCATTTACCTACCTACTTGGTCCGTAGTATCCCATACTACATTACCAACTTGTTCCACAATAATCAATATTGTCTTTTACCTACCCATACTTTACCTGTTACTTGCCTTCTTGTGAATCATTTATATGGACATCGGAGTTGCAATTTTGAAGATTTAGTGTGGATATTTCTCCCTACTACCGGCATTACATGGATAATGCTATTTGCCTACCTACTACTTGCGTTCTTGTGAAGCATTTATATGGACTTTGGAGTTACAATTTTGAAGATCTAGTGTGAATATTTCTCCCTACTACCGGCATTATATGGATAGTATCTTTGATCCTGCTATACTTATGGACTTTGTTCGTCTTCAACATCGTCGATTGTTCTCAATATTGGATAGTTCTATTGACATAAAGAATTAAAGTTTTTTTTAAGTTGGTGTTGATTATCTCCTGGGTGAAGTTTTCTCAGTGTTTATTGACATCTGCCATTGCTACACGATTCAAGATTGGTGCTACTTTTCAAGTTTATTCTTATTGTGCAAGCTGAAGTTTTCTTTGTGTATGCTCCAGCTTGAGGGGGAGTGTTGAAGTATACGTAAATTTGGGAATTTACTGTTCACGTTACTGTTCACGTGAACAATATTATGATATTGTTTTTATTCTATTTTCTATTTCTAATGTGGGAGTCTTGCTACATAAGTTTTGGGAGTTTTTCAAAAGCATAGTTTCTATTTTGGTGGTAGTTTCTATTTTCAGAACTTTCTATTTTAGGAGTTAGGAAGTTACCAAAGCTGTAATTTTTTGTTTCCTTTTTTCTAGAGGACAATTACTTGTCTCTCAAGTTGTATTAGATTCATTAGCAGCTATAAATAAAAGGGCTCTGTGATTCTAGACTCTTAAGCAAGAATCACAAGCCTCTTCTACTAGTTCTTCATCTCTCTTCTCTTCTTTTTCTCTCTTTTCTTTGTTCAAGTTCAGCTGCTATTTTGATTATTTAATGCTTGTTTTCTAACAATAGGTAAAATTTATAAAAATAAGAATAATAAATCTAAATAAGTAACTTAATCGGATAATTTTATCGGACGGATAATAATCGGTAAGAAATGGGTAATACCATACCCGCATCCTATTAATAATTGGACGGATTCGGATGCCCCTAAATGGATGCAGATGTGAATTCGGAAGCTGATTTCGATTATCCATTTACACCCCTACCTCTAAGCGTGCCCCTTTGTGGGGCTCCCTTCATTCTATCTCCTCCTCTTATGAGGGTCATCCCTGAGGTGGTGGAGGGGGATTTTAATATTGTCCACTATTCCCATAAGAGAGTTGGTGGATGCTCCCCCAATCTTGTTGTGGGTGAGGATTTCAATTCTTGTCTCGATGAGTCTAGTCTCACTGATCTTCGTTGGTTGGGCCACTTTCTTTCATGGCACAACCGTCGTATTGGTGAGGCTAGAATTGCCTCGAAATCACTTTTGGCTCTCTCTCTTTCCAGTCTCCCATGCCTCTTTCTCTCCTGCTAGACTCTTTGATCACTCTCCTTGTGTTGTCCATCTTTTCCCCCCTTCATCCTTTGGCCCTAAGCCCTTTAAGTTCTTTGATATGTGGACCTCCAACCCCTCCTTCCTTTCCACCGTCAAAGAAGCTTGGGAGAAGCATGTCCATTGCCATTCCCTCCCTCTCATAGCATTTGCCCGTTAGCTTAGGAACACGAAGGAAGCTCTCCGTCTCTGGAACTTTTCCACCTTCGGAAACATTTCCTCTAGGGTCTCCGAAAGCTGCTCAAATCTCCTGAGAACCCAAGCCTTTTGTTTGCAAAAAGTGAAAAAGGACCTTTCCTCTGAGCTTATCTTCTCTCATCTCTCTTGAAGAAAGTTTCCTCTGCCAAAAAGCCAGAATCAAATGGCTCCAGCTTAAGGACTCCAACACCGCTTTCTTTCACCAATCCCTTAAAGCTCACCATAACCACAACTCCATTTCTGTTCTCCTCTCTAGTAATGGCACTTGGATCTCTGACCCCTCTGGAATCAAAGTTGAAGTTATTTCTTACTTCTCTAATCTTCTCTCTCCCTCTTCCCTCCCGATTCAACCCCCCTCCTCCAGATCTCATCAATAAATTCATTGACCCCAATCTCTCACCCCTCTCTACTCTATCCCTTCCCATAAATAGATCCTTCAGGCCATTCGTTCCCACAAATCCAACCGTGCTCCTGGCCTGGATGGGTTTAGTATGGGTTTCTTCTCTAATGCTTGGGATCTTATTAAGGATGAACTTGTTCGTGTTGTTCACAGCTTCTTCCTCAATCCTTCTCAACTCTCTTCTATCAACCAAACTTTTCTTTGTCTCATTCCCAAAAAGGTTGGCGCCTCCTCCCTTTCTGATTTCCGTCCCATCTCCCTATGTAACCTCCTCTATAAGTTCATCTCCAAGATCCTTATAAACCGGCCCAAAAAGGTTATGCCAAATCTAGTTAGTGCCAACCAAACTGCTTTCATTTTGGGTCAGAGTATGGCGGATAATATTCTTTTTTGTGCAAAGATTGTCGGGGGTTTGAAAAATCTTCTCACTCCCCTACTGCTCTCCTCAAAGTTGATCTCCACAAAGTTTTTAACTCAATCCGTTGGGATTTTATTAGCAATGTTCTTTTTGCCATGAGGTTCCCTTCTTCCTTCATTCATTGGATTGAAGTCTTTATCTCCACTCCTTTCTTCTCCATTATCACCAATGGCTCGTCGGCTGGCTTCTCCTTCTCCTGTTATCTCTTCTCTCTGGCTTTAGAGGTCCTCTCCCACCTCCTCCAATCCAAGACAGATCAGCTCCTGATTTCTCCCATTCCCAAATGTAAATCCCTCAATCTCACCCATCTGCCTTTGCTGATGACCTCATGATTTTCTCCAAAGCCAATCACAGCTCCATCTCCTCCATTATCTCTGCCCTTTCCTTCTTCGAGACCATCTCTGGTCTTAAGGTCAACCTTGACAAATCTAATATTTTCCTTTATGGGGTGGCTGATCCTCTGCGCTTTAATCTCCTGAATCTTTCTGGATTCAAGCCTGGAGAAATCTCCTGAATCTTTCTGGATTCAAGCCTGGATCCTTTCATGTTGTCTACCTTGGTCTTCCTCTTATCCTTGGCAGGCTCTCTCGCTATATTGTTCCCCCATGTTGGATCACATCCGTAAGAGTCTCCAACTATGGAAAAGCAAGCTTCTCTCCTTCACTGGTAGGGTAGAGATCATTCGGTCTATCCTCAAATCCTCCTACCTTCATTGGTGTAACATTTTCCCGATACCTAAGTCTATCTCGTCGAAAATGGAATCTCTCTTTTGTGCCTTTCTCTAGAAGGGCCAGGAATCCTCGCTATTCCTCCTCCCCACCAGTTGGTCTAACATCTGTCGGCCTAAATCTGAGGGCCTAGGAATTCAACAGATCCAAGAGGTCAATTCCGCTACCTTACTCAAACTCATCTGGAAAATTATTTCTAAACAAGATTCCATTTGGGTCAATTGGGTCCACTCTTACCTTCTCAAAATTTTACTCTTTCTGGACTGTCCCTATCCCCTCCAACCCTTCCTAGATCTGGAGAAAGCTTCTTCTCCTTAAACCCTGTGCCATCCCTCCCATTACCACCCATATTTCATCCGGTTCCTCTACTACCTTTTGGCTAGATCCATGGCATCCGATGGGCATTCTCCATACCCTCTTCCCCCCCCCGGCACTATCTATGAAACCTTGTTGGTTGAGTTCTACAAGGAGTCCAACTCTATTAGAGTTTTTATTCATGTAAAGTTCTTATTACCCAAGTAAGGGTATTCATGCAATAGTGTACTTTCTACTTATAAATAGAGGGCTTGTGATCACATTGATCAATAAACCATTCTACCGGCATAGTGTTTCTTAACATGGCATCAGAGCCTAAGTTCGATTAGGATCTTTCTTTTTTTTCTGCAAAACCCATTGCAGATTTCCTCTTTCTTTCTTCTGCAAAACTCATTGCAGAATCTCTCTTTCTTTCTTCTACAAAACTCATTGTAGAATTTCTCTTTCTTTCTTCTGCAACCACCATTCCAGAATTTTTCAGAAATTCTCAATTCTCTGAAACTTTCTGTAACCAGCTCCCTGATTACCACAATAAGGAAGAAAAAAATCAAACGGAAAGAAGAAGAAAGAGAAGAAGAGAAGCACCACCGCCGCTGCTTGCTGCATCGCAAAATTCCACAAAACTCACCGCTGATTGTTGTTTCTGCATCGAAAACCTCACGGCTGCCAAACTTATAGCTGCTAGCATTTTTTTCAGTACCGTCTCGATTCGAGAAGAACAGTAATAGAAAAAAGAAAAAAAAAAGTAGATTCAAACTTCTGCTTTGAATCGAACCAGAAAAAGAGAAAAGCCGCTCCTGCTTGAAATCGAACCAGAAAAAAGAGGCAAGTAGAAGAGAAGAAGCTGCTAAAAAAAAGAAGAAGAAGAAAGAAAGAAAGAAAGAAACATGGTGTTTCTTATATGCACATTTTGAATCATGATTTGGCTATTACATTTTGTGACGTTCTAGTTGAAGGGTGACGACTGAAGAACTGCAACAATTTTTCAACATGGCAAATACCGATGGTATTATTGCTCCCACTAGCTCCACACATTAACCCACTCTTCATCCTCTTTTAATAAAATTTGATGGAACAAATTATTTGATTTGGTCTCGATCTACTTACTTGACTATTGCCGGAAGAAGACTTGTTAGACACATTACGGGCACCACTATCCAACCTACTACCACAGGTGTTTCACAAGATAATTGGATCTCGAATGACTCTCTTATTATGTCATTCCTTTTGAACTCCATGAATAAAAATATTGTCTGTGGATACCTATTACTTGATACTGCAGCCCAAATCTGGAAGGCTACTACTGAAACATATGGACAATTGGGGAATGATGCACAGGTTTATGAGCTACGAAAGAAGCTTCATGAGACTACCCAAAAGGAACTGACTGTGGCCCCATATTATGCTGAGTTGCGCTCTCTAAGGCAAGAGTTGGATCATTATGGGGATTATCACCCCACTAATCTAGATAATGTGACTACTTAGGAAGCACATTTATAAGATTCGGGTATATAACTTCTTGGCAGGTTTGAATGTGGAGTATGATCAGATCAGAGTGCAAGTATTAAGTCGTTCTCCCTTTCCTACACTCGAACAGTCTTATGCCCTTGTTCCCGTTATCGTTTACCGCTTCCAGCCTTATAGTCTATCGGCACTAAATCGCTCGGCTAGGAGATTGTCGTGTGGCCCATTCATCCAAGGCCATGTTGGGTCCTGGGCCCGATTTGGCAAAGGCCGGAGGAACCGCTCATTTCGAGACAACACCCTCTCACGTTGGTTTTTCACAAGAGGAGTTAGCTACTCTGCGATGTATTCTACAATCTTCTAATGCCGGTACAGCCTCTACTATTGCTTCCTCTACTACCCATACCAACTCCTACCTTGCTACTTCAGGTAAAACTTTTACAAGCTTCCAAATTTCTTTAGTTTCTACTCCTTGGATCATTGATACAGTAGCCGAAGATCATATGACAGGTTTATCCTCTTTTTTCTTACAATATTCTTCTTCTGGAAAAGATAAAGTTCGAATTGCTGATGGCTCCTATTCTTCCATTGTTGGAAAAGGGACCATTCAGCATTCTCCATCACTTTCTTTGTCTAAAGTTTTACATGTTTCCTCTTTCTCTACTAACTTGTTCTCTATCAGTAGTCTTACACATGACTTGAATTGTAAAATGACTTTTTTTCCCATCTTATTGTGTCTTCCAGGATCTGGTCACAAGGAAGGAGAATGGACGTGGTAAACTAAACAATGGACTTTATTTGCTCGAGCCGATTGGAGGATCTACTTCTACTCTGACTACATCTTCTGATAGGCCCCTAATAATCCAGGTGTACAAGAGAAGGAAGAAGAAGGAGTATGCGCAAGAGCTCCTACAGCTGCTGCAGGGGATCCAAATGAAGAGAAGACAGGTGGCAGCATCCAATTGGACAGCAACCACTAACTTGCTGAAAACAAAGGAGCAAAAAGAATACTCCAGGTGGCAAATGATGAATGGCTGATTGTGTGAGAGTTTGTTAGAGGTGTGGGAGTTTGTTAGAATGGATGATTATGTAAGGGGAGATGGAGGAGAGAGAGGGGGAGGAGAAAATAGGAGTAGCAAGCAGAGCTTGCGGGGGAAGAGGGAAGACCTCTGGGAATAGCCTAGCCTTTGAGTTGTTCTATGTTTTCTGAGTTTTATTAGTTATCTCTTTATTTCAGAAGTAATTATCAGTCGATCCTAGTCTGTTTTTATTCAGCAATACCATACAAGGATGCTAATGAAATCGACTTTTACTTGAACTGAGTTCGTAGCTTCGGTTATTAGTTCTTATATGTTTGTAGCAGTAATAAGTTCATGGGGATTCATTGAGGGTTCTACCATCTTCTAATCAAGTCCATTCGGTAATAGCAAACCTTCATCAATGGCACCGTAGGCTAGGTCACCTCTCGTCTAAGAACTCTTAAGAAAATATTTCCTGATTTGGTTTCTTCTTGTAATGAGGATGATTTTTTTTATGAAGCCTGCATTTTTGCGAAGCAGGCTCGTTCTACTTATTTACCTTCTCTTCATAATAGAAAATCTACTCCTTTTATGCTAATTCATACTGATGTGTGGGGTCCCTGCCGACGTGTGTCTATTACTGGCCACAGGTATTTTGTTACGTGTATTGATTGTCACTCTCGTTCTACATGGATTTATCTTTTAAAACAAAAAAATGAGGTTTTTCGGTGTTTTCGTGATTTTCATAAGATGATTAAAACTCAGATCAATGCCACTGTGAAGATTCTTCGTAGTGACAATGGCACAAATATTGATGGTGAATTTCAAAGATATCTCTTTGACTCTCGCATAATACACCAGACCAGTTGTGTTCATACGGCTGCCCAAAATGGGGTTGCCGAAAGGAAGAATCAGCATATTTTAGAGATAGTCCGTTCAATTATGATTGCTATGCATGTACCTGACCAATACTAGAGTGATACTATACTCAATGCTTCTTACCTTATGAATAGGATGCACAGTAAGATACTTGGTTTTCAATGTCCTAATGAGATTCTTCAGGAAACCTTTTCTTTTGTTATTCCCCCAAAGGTTTTTGGATGCATGTGTTATGCCAGAATCACAGCCCACCAGAGTAAGCTGGCTCCCCACGGCCTACGCTGCATATTTTTTGGGTATTCTGCCACTCAGAAAGGGTTCAAATGTTATCATCCTCCTTCCAGGAAAACCATTGTATCCATGGATGTAATTTTTAATGAGTCTAGCCCTTACTATACACCTTTCCAAGGGGAGAGTCCTAGAGGAGAGGTGTTCTTTCCAATTCTAGATCTTCCTATCACGCACCAACACAACTTAAGAGTTCAACAAGAGTTTCCTGACCAAGGGAAGACTTCGGCCAGTATACTTGAGGACTCTAATCCTCCCCCTTCATTCTTTGAACTATATGAAGAACCTAACTAGGGGGAGACCACTCTTGTGAGGCACACTATTGAGGTCTTTCAAAACCAAATTGACCAAAATAAGGAGGTGTAGACTTATCAGAGGAAGAATTACAACCAGCTAAAGCAGGTGGAGAAAGGTGACACATTACCACTTCAGTCTCATGCTCCAGAATCAAATTCTACTGTTCCCCTTGAGGTATCTTCTTTGGATCTTCCTATTGCTGTAAGAAAAGGAGTCAGATCTTGTACTCAGCATCCCATAGCTAAATATGTCTCTTATAACTCTTTGTCTGACTCTTACCATGCTTTTATATCCTCTCTATCATCTATATATGTTCCTAAAAGTTGGCAGGAAGCCTATGCTAATAAGAGATGAAAGGCAGCTATAATAGAGGAAATGCAGGCAATAAAGAAAAATGATACTTAGGAGTTCGTTACACTTCCTCTAGAAAAAAAAAACCAGTGGGCTGCAAATAGGTGTTTGATCAAACAAAACATGGATGGATCAGTCAGCAGGTTTAAGGCAAGACTAGTTGCAGAGGGGTTTACGCAGACCTATAGGATTGATTATCATGAGACTCTTGCCTCTGTTGCGAAACTGAACACTGTCAGAGTCCTATTGTTTGTAGCTGCGAACAAAAACTGGAATCTACACCAACTAGACGTAAAAAATGCATTCTTACGTGGGGAGTTAGAGGAAGAATTCTATATGGAAATCCCACATGGTTTCTCCGATGACAATACTAGAGGGAAAGTTTTTCGGTTAAAGAGGTCAATTTATGGGTTAAAACAGTCTCCTAGATGCTGTTTGGATACCTCCTGAAGGCAATGACTTCTATTGGGTACAAGCAAAACAATGCTTAATCATACACTCTTTGTCAAGAAGTCAAGTACTAACATCACACTTCTCATTGTTTATGTAGACGATATTGTCATCACAGGGAATGATGGTGAAGAAATTCAAAGGTTGAAGGACTTTCTTAGCAGAGAGTTTAAGATTAAAGATCTAGGGAACTTACAGTATTTCTTAGGGATTGAGGTGGCTCAATCAAAGAAGGGTATATTCCTATCCTAAAGAAAGTATGTCCTAGACTTATTATCAGAAGTGGGAATGTTGTTGGGGTGTAAAGCAATTGATACCCCTATTGAAGCTGGAGCTAAACTTAAAGAAAAAGAGGGAGAGCCAATGGACAAATAAAGATACCAAAGGCTAGTAAGGAAGCTTATTTACTTGTCCCACACCAGGCCAAATACCGCTTATGTCGTGGGGATAGTGAGCCAATTCATACATGATCCATATTCATTCATATGAAGACTGTTACTAGAATACTACAATATTTGAAGGGAACTCCTAGAAAAGGAATACTTTTGTCACCTACTGATAATCTAAGGGTAGAAGCATACACTGATGTTGACTGGCGGGATCTCCAAACAGAAAGTCAATTTCAGGTTATTGTACCTTTGTTGGAGGTAATCTAGTTACTTGGAGAAGTAAGAAACAGAATGTGGTAGCTTTATCTAGTGCCGAAGCTGAATATAAAGCTATGGTTCGTGGAGTTTGTGAGCTACTATGGTTGAAAGGCTTGCTACAAGATATTGGAGTCCAAGTTCCAAACCCTATGATGCTATATTGTGACAACAAGGCTGCTATTAGTATTGCTAATAATTCAGTACAACATGATCAAACTAAGCACATTGAAATTAACAGGTTTTTTGTCAAAGGAAAGTTGGAACAAGGGCTTATTTGCATGCCCTTTGTGAGGTCTGGATACCAACTGGCAGATGTTTTCACTACGGGTTTGAAAGATGGAGATTTCCTTTCTATTGTAGGCAAGTTGAGCATGACTAATATCTATGCCTCCACTTAAGGGGGAGTGTTGGTTGAGTTCTACAAGGAGTCCAACTCTATTAGAGTTTTTATTCATGTAAAATTCTTATTACCCAAGTAAGGGTATTCATGTAATAGTGTACTTTCTACTTAATTATAAATAGAGGGCTTATGACATTGATCAATAAGCCATTTTACCAACATAGTATTTCTCAACAAACCCGCATTCCCAAATCTACCCATGTCTCGAATTTCATCTCCAATGGTTCCTAGGTCCCTCTCCCCCACCATAGTCTCACACAAGTTTGGAACTCTCCCTCCCCCCTCCCCCTCATCCTATTATCCCCCCATGATACATTAGTTTGGCTCCCTTCCACCACCAAATCCTTCACGACGTCTTCTACTTGGAACTTGTTTCGCTCAGCACTCCCCCCCCCCCCACCCTTGACTCCCCATGGTTTGGTTCAAAGGTCACATTCCCCGTCACTCCCTTACCCTTTGGAGAGCCGTAAACTTACCTCTTCCCACCCAGGCTTTTCTTGTCACCCACTGCATCCCTTTGAACCCCAATTGTATTCTTTACTGGAATGGTACTAAGAACATTGAGCATTTGTTCTTTTCTTGCCCTTTCTCTAGTTCTCTTGGAGGAAAGCCCTTGCCTAGGTTTGGCCCTATTCCCATCGCTCATTTGGGTTCGATCATGACTAGTCTTGGACATTGAATAACTTTTCAGGTACCTCCATTTGTGACCAGATTGGTAAGCTTCTCTTTGGTGCCATGGTCCACTAGCTGTGGTGGGAACGTAATCTCAGGCGTTGGACTTCCAAATCCCACTCTCTTGACTCGATTTGGAATGCTATTTAGTTTTATGTATCCTCTAGGATTATTTCTATTCCCCATCCCCTAGTTGTTGATTCTCCAAGGAACAGACTCATTGTTGTTTCCTGGGTGCTTAACTCCCAATTCCATCATTCTCTTTGATCCTCCCCAATTTGGATCTTTCTTGTAGTTCGGTGTTTCATTCCTTTAATTTCACTATTTATTCATCCAAAAAAAAATCTCATGGGCAAGAGTGTTCCATGGGGAGTGTGGTACATATACGAATGCGGGAGCCAACTGGATGCACACAGAAGCAATACATGGGCTGTCATTTTGTCTACTTTGTGTCTAGAGGTGGTCCCTGTAGGCATGCAGGAACCAACATGACGACAGTTCCTTAATCAAGAAAATCTAGCATCAAGCCCATTTCTTTCCCTAATTTTATCTGCAGTGCAATATCAACCAGAGGAAGAAACCCTAAATTAATTCTAGAATTGTTCCTACTTTTCAACTTGAAATCATATCCTATGCCCAAGCTTTCTTTGGTTGGCTTCGATTGAAGCTCTAGGATAACCCAAACTCATAAAATTAGATTAGATCTTCCTCTCCTAATTTGAAGACTTTGTTAATGTTATTTATATTTGTTTTATGCTGTTGATTGAGGTTGATTTATTGAAGAACAAGCTTGGGTTTGATGAGGCTTTCAACTACATAAAGGAGCAAGATTTGAATGCAGCACTCAAAAGGTCTATTGAATTTCATGACCATCAGTACTTTTTTCATTTTTGACATTTTCATTCTAAATTTCCTTAAAGTAGTTCCGAGAGGGTTTCTTTCCTTGAGATAAGCACCATAATGAGATTTTCCTGCTTTATTATTGATCAATTTGCAGGAATTTCCAAGAAGCTATAGACAATTACTTTGACAATGTAGGTGGCAAAATGCTTGATGCAGTTCTCCTAAACATGAGACAGAACAGCCACATCGCTGTGTGTGGAATGTTATTCCCAATACAACCTCAAGCAGCATGAAGGAATTCACAACTTGTTTAACCTTATAACTAAGAGGATTCAAATGCGAGGGTTCATAGTTTCTGATTACTATCATCTATATCCCAAGTTCCTCAATTTGACTCTTCAATACATTAAAGAAGGGAAGATGGTGTAAATGAAAGATATTATTGAAGGCCTTGAGAATGGTCCTTCTGCACTAATAAGACTCTTTAATGGCCAAGTAGTTGGAAAAAAAGTTATCCGTGTTTCTAATGAATGAATATTCTTGGTAAGCTGGTTTTTTGTGTTGTGGTCATCAAGATGACTGCCTCGTTGCATATCAACAGATTTAGGAAACCCTGCCTTCTTTTCAATAGGTCAGAAACAGAAGTCTTCCCAACAATTCTATTTGTGCAGATACTATTAAAAATAGGAACCTAGACTATTTTTGGGATCCTAGTCTCAACTCCCCCATCCCAGTCTTGATGTATCATTTCTTGATCTTTGGTTCCTCCTTGTAGTATCTTTATGTTGGTTGTTCTATTACTTATGTAGGTGTGTTCCCCCTTGGATAGCTACTGGGGCTAATGTTATGTTTATATTCTCTTTTCTTTAATTCTTTTGGGTTTCACTCAAAAAGCCAAAATAAATAAATAAATAAATAAACTGCTCAGTTCTTGAATGAATCAAGTTGAATTACAAGTTTACAACTTTAGGGCAGACCTAAGTTTAATTACTCGAAAGTAGATTGTTGTTAATATCTTCCTCTCATCCCCCAATATGAAAATAATTTTCAAAGTGAAGCATAGAGTGGATATTTTTGTAAAGGAAAATGTAAAAGCGTTGAGAAAGTTGATTGTGGTAGAATGGCTTCTTGATCAATGATTTCAAGCCCTCTATTTATAATTAAGTGAAAAGTACACTATTACATAAATACCCTTACTTGGGTAACAAGAAATAGATATTTACATGACTACAAACTCTTATTGAACTCCTAGTAGAATCCGACACTCCCCCTCAAGTTGAGGCATAGATATTAATCATGCCAACTTGCCTACAATAGGAAGGAAATCTCTTTCTTTCAAACCCTTAATGAAAACATCTACTACTTGGTCTCCAGACCTCACAAAAGGCATGCAGATAAGCCCTTGTTCCAGCTTTCCTTTGACAAAAAACCTATCAATTTCAATGTGCTTAGTTCAATCAAGTTGCACCAGATTATTAGCAATACCATTAGCAGCCTTGTTATCATAATATAACATCATAGGGTTTGGAACTTGGACTCCAATATCTTACAGCAAGCCTTTCAACCATAGTAGCTCACAAACTCCACAAACCATAGCTCTATATTTAGCTTTGGTACTGGATAAAGCTACCACATTCTGTTTTTTACTTCTCCAAGTAACTAGATTACCTCCAAAAAAGGTACAGTAACCTAAAATTGACTTCCTGTCTGGAGATCCAGCCCAGTCTGCATCATTATATGTTTCTACTTTTAGATTATCAGTGGAAGACAAAAATATTGCTTTTCCAGGAGTTCCCTTCAAATACTGTAGTGTTCTGGTAACAGCCTTCATATGAGCTAAACATGGATCATACATGAATCGGCTCACTATCCCCATGGCATAATCGATGTTTGGCCTAGTGTGGGACAAGTAAATAAGCTTCTCTACCAACCTTTGGTATCTTCCTTTGTCCACTGGTTCTCCCTCTTTTTCTTTAAGTTTAGCTCCAGCTTCAATAGGGGTATCAACTGCTTTACACCCAAACATTCCCACTTCCGATAATAAATCTAGGACATACTTTCTTTGGGACAGGAATATACCCTTCTTTGATCGAGCCACCTCAATCCCTAAGAAATACTGTTACTTTCCTTAATCTTTAATCACAAACTCTCTGCCAAGAAAGTCCTTCAACCTTTGAATTTCTTCACCATCATTCCCTGTGATGACAATATCGTCTATATAAACAATGAGAAGTGTGATGTTAGTACCTGACTTCTTGACAAATAGGGTATGATCAGCATTACTTTGCTTGTATCCAATAGAAGTCATTGCCTTCAGGAGGTGTCCAAACCAGCATCTAGATTGTTTTAACCCATAAATTGACCTCTTCAACCGACAAACTTTTCCTACAGTATTGTCATCGAGAAGCCATGTGGGATTTTTATATAAACTTCTTCTGCTAACTCCCCATATAAGAATGCATTCTTTACATCTAGTTGGTACAAGTTCCAGTCTTCGTTCACAGCTACAGATAACAGAACTTTAACAGTGTTTAGTTTCGCAACAGGGGAAAAAGTCTCCTGATAATCAATTCCATAGGTCTAGGTAAACCCCTTTGCAACTAGTCTAGCTTTCAACTTGTTGACTGATTCATCCATATTTTGTTTAACCACAAACACCCATTTGCAGCCCACTGATTTTTTTTCTGGAGGAAGTGTAACCAACTCCCAAGTGTCATTTTTTTCCTCTTCCATAGCTGCCTTCCATCTCTTATCAGCATAGGCTTCTTGCCAACTTTTAGGAATAGATACAGATGACAGAGAGGATATAAAAGCACGGTAGGAGTCAGACAAAGAGTTATAAGAAACATATTTAGCTATGGGATGTTTAGTACAAGATCTGACTCCTTTTCTAACAGCAATAGGAAGATCAAAAGAAGATCCTCAAGGGGAACAGTAGAATCTGATTCTGAAGCAGGAGACTGAAGTGGTAACGTGTCACCTTTCTCCACCTACTTTAGCCGGTTGTAATTCTTCCTCTGATAAGTCTGCACCTCCTTATTCTGGTCAATCTAGTTTTGAAAAACCTCAACACTGTGGCTCACAGGAGTGGTCTCCCCCTGGCTAGGTTCTTCACATGGTTCAGAAAATGAAGGGGGAGGATTAGAGTCCTCAGGTATACTGGCCGAAGTCTCCCCCTAGTCAGGAAACTCTTCTTGAACTCTTAAGTTGTGTTGGTGTGTGATAGGAAGATCCAGAGTTGGAAAGAACACCTCTCCTTTAGGACTCTCCCCCTAGAGAGGTGTATAGTAAAGGCAAAACTCATAAAAAATTACATTCATGGATACAATGGTTTTCCTGGAAGGAGGATGATAACATTTGTACCCTTTCTGAGTAGCAGAATACCCCAAAAATATGCAACGTAGGCTGCAGGGAGCCAGCTTACTCTGGTCGGCTGTGATTCTAGCATAACACACACATCCAAAAATCTTTGGGGGAATAATAAAAGAAGACTCCCTAGAGATCTCATTAGGACATTTAAAACCAAGTATCCTACTGGGCATTCTATTCATAAGGTAAAAAGCAGTGAGTATAGCATCACTCCAGTATTGGTCAAGTACATTCATAACAACCATAATTGAACAGGCTATCTCTAAAAGATGCCGATTCTTCCTTTCAACAACCCCATTTTGGGCAGCCGTATCAACAAAACTGGTCTAATGTATTATGCCAAAGTCAAAGAGATATCTCTGAAATTCACCATCAATATACTATGTACCATTGTCACTACAAAGGATCTTCACAATGGCATTGAATTGAGTTTTAATCATATTATGAAAATCACAAAAACATCGAAAAACCTCATTTTTTTTGTTTTAAAAGATAAATCCATGTAGAACAAGAGTGACAATCAATAAAAGTAACAAAGTACCTATGGCCAGTAATAGACACACGTCGGCAGGAACCCCACACATCAATATGAATGAGCATAAAAGGAATAGATTTTCTATTATGAAGAGAAGGTAAATAAGTAGAACGAGTCTGCTTCGCAAAAATGAAGGCTTAAAAAAAATCATCCTTATTACAAGAAGAAACCAAATCAAGATATATTTTCTTAAGAGTTCCTAGAGGGGGGTGACCTAGCCTACGGTGCCACTGATGAAGGTCTGATATTACCGAATGGACCGGATTAAAAGGTGTAGTTAGAGCAGAAGTAGATCCTCCAATAAAGTCCATTATCTAGTTTGCCACGTCTAATCTCCTTCCCCGTGACCAGATCCTGGAAGACACAGTAAGATGGAAAAAAGTCACTTTACAATTTAAGTCGTGTGTAATACTACTGATAGAGAGCAAGTTAGTAAAGAAAGAGGAAACATGTAAAACTTTAAACAAAGAAACTAATGGAGAATGTTGAATAGTCCCTTTTCCAGGAATGGAAGAATATGAGCCATTAGCAATTCAAACTTTATCTTTTCTAGAAGTTGGAGAATATTGTAAGAAAAAAGGGGATAAACCTGTCATATGATCTGTGGCTCCTGTATCAATGATCCAAGGAGTAGAAACTAAAGAAACTTAGAAGCTTGTAAAAGTTTTACCTAAAGTAAAAAGGTAGGAGCTAGTATGGGTAGTAGAGAAAGCAGTGGTAAAGGCTATACCGGCAATAGAAGACTGCAGAATACGTCGCAGAGTAGCTAACTCCTCCTTTGAAAAACCAACGTCTTCAGAGGGTGTTGTAGAAATTGTCTCAAAAAGATTAGCCTTTGGTTTTCCCTTTTTTGTGCTCTTTTTTGCTCAAAATCAGCAGGTTTCCCATGCAGTTTCCAACAATTGGCATTGGTATGATATGGTTTGTGACAATGCTCACACCTGACAATCTCCTTAGCTGAATCAGATTTAGTGCGAACAGTCTATAAGGCTGATCTCTCCATAATAGGAGTATGAAGCATGGCTAATCGACGACTTTCCTCACACTGAACAAGAGCATAAGACTGTTCTATTGTAGGAAAGTGAGAACGACTTAATAGTTGAACTCTGATCTAATCGTACTCCACATTCAAACCTGTGCATCATTCCCCAATTGTCCATATGTTTCAGTAGTAACCTTCCAAATTAGGGCTACAGTATCAAGTAATGGATATCCACAGGAAATATTTGGAATCATGGAATTCAAAAGAAATGACATAATAAAAGAGTCATTCAAGATCCATTTATCCTGTAAAACACCTATGGTATTAGGTTTGATAGTGGCGCCCGTAATATGTCCACAAGTCCTCTTCCGGCAATAGTTAGGTAAGCAGAGCAAGACCAGATCAAATAATTTGTTCCATCAAATCTTACCGAAAGAGGATGAAGAGTGGGGTAATGTTTGGAGCCAGTGGGAGAAGTAGTACCATCAGTGGTTGCCATGTTGAAAGAATTGTCTGCAATTCTTCAGTCTTCACCCCTTCAAAGTAATATGATTAAGACTCTGCGATTCAAACGATCGATGGACCAAAAAACTGTTTGTAATCTGCGATTTCTTTTCTAATCACAACGGCAGGAAGCAATAAGTAGAGCTGAGCCTAATTGTAAGCAGCACCTGCAATTCTGTTTTCCTAATTGCAAGAAATAGAAGCAGGAAGCATATCGCAAGAAGCAGTACCTGCGATTCAAACGGTGGTGGAGACTTATTGTTTGAGAAAACAGCAAGAACCTTGTGTTTGTAATATGTGATAGTAAGTTTGTAACTGCAATTCTAATCTGCGATTCTTATCGCAGAAGCAGCAAGCAGCAGGAATTCTTGTCGCGAGAAGCAGAGGGAAGCGTGGTTCTTCTTCTCTTCTTCTTTCCTTCTTTTTTTTTTTTTTTTTTCTAGTCTTCGAGGTGGAACTGAAATGGAACTGAAACGATAGTGCAGTGGTGCCATGGATTTGAAAAGGGGGAAAATTAAGAAGAATTGATATCTGCGATGGTTGCAGAAAATTCCTGCGATGGTTGCGAATTACAGTTGCAGAAGAACGAGAAAATATGCGACAGGGTTTTGAAAAAAAAAATGGAAGAAGATCCTAATCGAACTTAGGCTCTGATGCCGTGTTGAGAAAGTCGATTGTGGTAGAATGGCTTCTTGATCAATATCTCAAGCCCTCTATTTATAATTAAATGGAAATAACACTATTACATAAATACCCTTTTGGGTAACAAGAAATAGAAATTTACATGAATACAAACTCTAATTGAACTCCTAGTAGAATCCAACATAAAAGTAACACAACCAAAGAACAAGAAGCAAGCAACAAGCAGTTTATGTTGAAACGCTATCTGCATAGGGTTCTTCAAGAGACAGACATGGATTTTAGCACAGGAGCTACCCATCACAAGGATCCAACACCATTCTGACGATGAATATCTACTGAGCTTGTGATGCCTATTCAAGAGCAATGATAACGAAGGAGATTTTTCTTGTTAAACCCAACTTGATTTGACTCAAACTTCTTGTTTCAGTTCAAGCACTAAATTTGATATGTCAGAGTTTGATTAAATCTAGAGATCGTACATATCTCCCACATTATAGTGAAATTTAATTCGAATTTGTCTTATGTAGTTAGGCTGTAGGTGGGTTCGGAGAAGCCGAGATCTTGGATTTTGATCACCCAGATTCAAAATAGGTTATATTATATGGGGGTGACTAGATTGGAAGAGTATAGCCTCAACAATACTCCTGAGTGCATGTTTAAGATTCAGAACACCGTTGTAGAGATCTTATATGTCTCCTTCATTATAGCGTAATTTAAATTTTCTTACAGCAAGGCCATAGGTGGGGCTTTAAGAAAAGCCTTTTCCTCCATATGGCCACGTTCAAGGCGGTCATTCAGATTCGAGCGAGACTGGTGTTGGATTTTGAGAAACATTTCAGGTTCTTCCATCTGCGATCGGATTGGTAAGCTAGTGTTCTATGCCTTGGTCCACCACCTTTGGTGGGAAAGAAAACTTCGGAGATGGACTTCCAAATCTCGCTCTATAGATAGGATTTGGAATGCCATCTATTTTGAGGTTTCTTCTAGATTGGTTGCTATTCCCCAACCACCCCTGTTGATGACACCCCAAGGAATAGGCTCATTGTTGTCTCCTGAAGTCTTAGTTCTTCTTTCCGGTCTTCTGCTTAAAGACCTTGTTCTTTGTTCCCTTTCGTTTAATATAATTTTTTATTCATCCAAAAAAAAAAAAAACATTAAATATAGAACCATTAGAACATACAAATGAAAGCAAGTGCTAAGATACATCAAATAACTTAAATAGCAAGAGAATTGTACGATACAACATCACATCCTCAACTCTCGAGAGTACAGTAATACAACGATGATAAGTTTACAATAGAACTATTGGGTATGCCTCGTACTTCACAATCTATTGTCTATGACCTTCCCCCCCCCCCCCATGCACACAGGGGTAGCAGGGTCCAGGGGGCCACCCTGGCAAGGGTTGCAGGGGCAGCACCCCCAAGCTTGTAGAGGCCTTATATGATTTTGGGCCTCGGGATTTCCTTTGCAATTAGGGCTTTAGCCCATGAATAGTTGTTGTGGCCTTGGTTGAAGAACTTCTCCAAATGGCTTTATTTGATCTTCCTTTCTTGATATAGATGTGCTAAACCTTCTTGCAGATCAAGATCTAACATCAATCCGAATTAAAAAAAAAAAGAGGCAAAAATGGAGGTATGGTCTTGGCGAGTTGGGAGGTGAGAGAGCGAGATGGGTCAAGATCTCGACCTGTCTCGCTCAAGAGATGGCATTAAAGTGGCTGAGTGTACCAAGATCTCGACTGAGATTTACTACAAAGGAGATATTGATCGAGTTGTAGTAAATCTCAATCGAGATTTAGCGATTTACTACAAAGGATATCTCACATGAGATCAGGCCTTGCCATCTCAAAATAGCATGATCTTAAATGAGATCTCAAACCATGGTCGTCGCATCTATGAACAACATGTTCAAACTATTTCACTAGTGTACCAATTTTGGCAAGCCAAATCACATGACACATCATGGGCTACACATGGCAGGCCAAACTAGGCCTATGAGTTGACCACTGCTGCCATGAATGATACTCCTACTGAGAGACTTACCTTTGGTGACACCACAGTTGCTTGTATGTTTTGAGCTTCTCCGATGTTCTTGTGCCTTAAGATAATTATAATCAGATAAGCATCTCCAGTAACTTGAGTCTATCTTTGCCTCTACTTCCACAATCACTTCAGCACATACATGTAACCTTGCTCTTGTTAACACCTCATCTACTCCTTGTATTATTGATTTATTTCTAGTGCATCATGTCATATGATTGGAGAGTCAAAATTGTTTACTTCAAGTGTCAAAAGTTTAACTTCTAATATTCTTACTAATGATTCTTCTTCAGAGGTAAAACCTGTGGTACAGTCTTCCTATCTCATCTATGACTTAATCCACTGTGCTTCAAGCTCCAAAGTTACTCTTAAGCCTTCCATCTGTTAGTAAGCTCATTGAATCACTTGACAATTAAGTTACTTTCCATCGTTCTGTATTTTTAAGGACTACATAGTTATATAGGGAGACCCTAATAAGATGGCTTAGTTGGCACAAACATGTGCCTCATTATACAAAACTGTAAGATAGGAATTTTTTTTTTTTTTGGTGAATAAATAATTATATTAAAAGAGTGGAAAACTAGAAGACAAGAAAACAAGGTCTTTAAGGGGAAGACCGGAAAGAAGAGCTAAGATCCCAAGAGATAACAATGAATCTATTCCTTGGGGTATCATCAACAAGGGGATGGGGAGAAGCTAACAGTCTAGAAGAAACATCAAAATAGATGGCATTACAAATCATGTCTGTAAAGTGAGATTTGGAAGTCCATCTCCTATAAGATTGCGCTCCCACCAAAGGTGATGACTAGAGGCACAAAAAACAAGCTTACAAATCCAATCACAAATGGAAGAGCTTGAAAAGTTTATCACAATCCAAGACCAATCACAAGCAAACCCAAAGGAACACCTCGAACATGGCCAAATGGAAGCAAGGGCTTTTCTCCAGATAGATCTGGAGAAAGGGCAAGAGAAGAGAGGTGCTTAGGGTTCTCCAAGTCGCTCTAGCAAAGGATGCAGTTGGGGTTAACTGGGATATGGCAGCTAATAAGGAAGGATTGGGTGGGAAGGGCATAGGAACTTTATTTGCCTTAGGTTAAGGAAGTGGAGCTTAAAAGGAGATAAATTAATTTTTATAGATAAAGTGGTAAAACAAGGAAAGTAGGATGCCAAGGGAGCCACTAATATGATGTAGAACAATGACTATAAGAAAGTTACTAAGAAGGTCAGAGAGTCTAAATACAGGATTTAGCTACAATCCAAAATGGACATGCTACTAATTTTCTAAAAAGAGTAGGAAAACAACCCCCTTAAAGGTCACCTGAATTTCAATTCCATTCCCTATCTCCTCTCTAGGAATGGATCTTGGATCTCAGACCTCCCCTAGTATTAGGAATGAGGTTGTCTCCTTCTCCAGCCTTCTTTCCCCTCCCTCTCTCCCTGCCCGGCCTTCCCTCCTCCCCCCCCCCCTCTCTATTAACAAGCTCGTCTTGCCTTCGGATCAAGTGTTTCTCCGATCCATTCTTGCCCCTGAGGAAATTATCTTTGCCATCCGCTCTCACAAAGCTAACCGTGCCCCTAGCCCTGATGGGTTTAGTATGGGATTCTTCCTGTCCACTTGAGATTTCATTGTTAACGACCTTGTCCTTGCCATCCCCAGCTTCTTCTTCAATCTTTCTCAGTTTTCCTCCATTAACCAAACTTTCATCTATCTTATTCCCAAAAAGCCTGGTGCTTCTTCCCTCTCTGACTTTCGCCCCATCTCCCTTTGCAATGTCATTTACAAATTCATTTCCAAAATTCTTGCCAACCGGATTAAGAAGATCATTCCCTCTCTGGCGAGCTCTAACCAATCTGCTTTCATTTCGGGTCGTAACATCTCAGATAATATTCTCCTTTGCACAAAAATTGTTCGAGGCTTTGACAGATCTTCCCATTCTCCGGTTGCTCTCCTGAAAGTTGACCTCCATAAAGCTTTCAATTCTATTCGTTGGGATTTCATTAGTGAGGTCCTCTCTGCTATAAGATTCCCTCTGTCCTTTGTCCATTGGATAGAGATTTGTATCTCTACCCCCCATTTCTCCATCATTAATGGTTCCCCTACTAGCTACTTCCCATCGAGGGTGGGAATCTGCCATCATTGCCCTCTTTCCCCTATCTTTTCTCCCTTGCCCTAGAGGTCCTCTCCCGAATCCTTCAATCCAACACGGATCAGCACCTTATTTTTCCCATCCCTAAGTGTAGATCCTCTAATCTTACCCATCTTGCCTTTACGGACGATCTCATGATCTTCTCCAAGGCCAACCACCAATCCATATCCACCATCGCTTCCTCCCTCTCCTCCTTTAAATCTCTCTCTGGCCTCCGTGTCAATCTCAGCAAATCTATTCTCTTTCTCTCTGGAGTCTCGGACTCCATCCGAGCTTCTCTTCTGCAACTCTCAGGGTTTAGCCCTAGCTCCTTCCCTGTGACTTACCTTGGCCTTCCCCTCATCCCCGGTAGGCTCACCCGCCACCATTACACTCCCATGCTCGACCATATCAGGAAAAAGCTCCAACTCTGGAAATGGAAGCTCTTATCCTTTGTAGGAAGAGTTGTGCTCATTCAATCCATCCTCCAATCTTCTTACCTGTATTGGAGCGGCATTTTCTCCATTCCCAAATCCATTATTCTGTCCATGGAATCCCTCTTCTATGCCTTCCTTTGGAAAGGCCAAGAATCCTCTCGATTCCTCCATCCCATCTCTTGGGACTCTGTGTGGCGTCCCAAATCTGAGGGAGGTCTCGGGATCCTTCACATCCTTAATGTTAATATGGCTGCCTATTGAAGCTCATCTGGAAGATTGTATCTAAGCATGATTCAATTTGGGTTTCGTGGGTCTACTCCTACCTTCTCAAGTAGGATTCCCTTTGGACCGTTTCTTGTCCCCCCTAATCCGTCCTAGGTTTGGAGGAAAATCCTTCTCCTCAATCCTCGAGCTCTCACTACTATCTCTATCCAAATCTCGCTTGAATCTTCCATTCTCTTTTGGCCTAACCCCTAGCATCCGTTGGGCGTTCTCTATTCTCTCCTTGACCCCCATGTTGTCTATAAGACTCGCATCCCCAAGTCTACCACCCTTGATGCCTTCATCACCGATGAAACTCAGTCCCCTCTCCCCCATCCCAGTCACACAAGTTTGGAATGATGTCCCCCCTATCCTTAGCCAGTTGTGTGACTCCACCATTTGGACCCCTTCGCCCTCAAAATCCTTCACCACATCCTCCGCTTGGAACCTTCTTCGCCCCCACCACCCCCCTATTCCATGGTCCCAGTTGGTTTGGTTTAAAGGTCATATCCCACGCCATACCCTCACTATCTAGAGAGCTCTCAACCGAGCCCTCTCACCCCAATCATTCCTCATTAGCCGCCACATCCCTGCCATTCCTAGTTGTTCCCTTGGCTGGAATGGTTCAAAGGACATTGAGCACCTTTTTTCTCTTGCCCCCTTTCCCGGTCCCTATGGGATAGAGCCCTTGCTTCCATTTGGCCCCGCTCAAGACGATCTTATGGATTTGTTCAGAATTGGTTTTGGATCTTGAGAAATTTTGCTGGTCACTCTATTTGCGATCGCCTTGGCAAGCTAGTTTTCGGTGCCACCATCCACCATCTCTGGTGGGAGCATAACATTAGAAGATGGTGTTCCAAATCTTGCTCTCTTGACTTGATTTGGAGAGCCATCTATTTTGATATCTCTTCCAGATTGCTTTCTATCCCCCATCCCCCTGTGGCTGACTCCCCCAGAAATAGGTTAATTGTTAGTTTCTGGGGGCTCAACTCATCTTTTATTCCCCCTTCCTGAGCCCTGTGGGCCCCCTTTGTTTGCTCTTCTTGTTTTGCTTGTTGTTTATATAATTATTTATTCATCCAAAAAAAAAAACAACCCCCTTAAGAAAAATGAACATTAACAAAGGTTGACTTTACAAAAATCCAAGTATAGGTAGACTCATGGTAGGTATAAGTTTGGAGCATTCCAATGTAAAATAAGCTCATCAAACATATAGAAAAATCTCACTTACATAAACCAGGTTTAATAACAAGAAACAAGAATTTTTTGGACAGGTTTAACAGTCAGTATCCTAAAAACAGAAGACAATCATGGAAGCCTATAAAAATGAAGATATCTAAACCTCAGCAACAAGTAAGATTTGATAACAAGTACTAGCATATTTAGACAGGTTTAGCAGTTCTAATTTTAAAATACCAAACAGAACAATCGTCCTATCCTAATCACTCTGAAACCCTCTATTTCCTTATGGTACAGCTACAGATTGCAACGCATCCAGCAATTCTTGATTCCAAAAGAACACACAGAAAATTAAGGTGTGCCAATTTTAATCATGACATCTAGTCCTAATTTTTTTCAAGGCAACACATTAGGTCTAGCATCTTCCCCATTCTGTCAGTAATCTAAAAAAAAAACATACATGACTAATTTTTTTCTGTGGGGGAATTCTAATTGCCATACTTCTAAACCTTGTTACTCCCACCTACCACCCACTCCACCCACATAGCTACATTGCAGAACTGCAATATGTCTTTATAAATATCAAAAAAAGAAGAAGAAGAAGAAGAAGATGGATTGCAAAGCTAGTCTATATTGTTTCAGTGAACCCAACGTTTCAAATTAACACAGGATTTGCAACAGGTCTCATAAATTTAATCCAAACTATATCAAATTTTATCAGTGGAATGAAATCACTGAACATTATAATACTAACAAACTATTAAGGGTCATATCAACTTCCCCTCTTTCTCCGATGACCATGCTTCTTCTCCGATGATCCTGTTTTCTTCTCCGTTGACTGCTGTCTCTTGATGGACCCCTCTTTCGTTTCCCCTGTCCCTCCATTACCATCCCCCTCCACCACTATTAACCCCCTCCCTTCTGCTACTTATCCTCTGCAAACCCCCTATCCACAAGCTTCTCCCCATCCCCTGCCGGCTGCCTGGAATTCCCTCTTCCAACCCCCCACCCCTGATCGCAATCTTTCCTTCATCCCCCCTTCTCCTTCTGTTTCCCCTGTCCCTCTGGTTCATTGCCCCTCTTCTGCTACTAATCCTGAGATTCTCCACTGGAAGCTTGCTGTTCTTGGTCAGTTCCTGGGACCCTGCCCCCCCTTGGGTATCATCAAAGCCTCCCTTGCTAAACAATGGAACTCGATCGGCTCCCTGGATTCTTTTGTTATCGATAAAGGGATTCTGCTTTTCAAGTTCACTACTTCTGCTAGTCATTCTAAAGCCATCGAAGGCTCTCCTTGGTATGTTAGGAAATCTCCAATTTTCATCAAGCCTTGGGAACCCTCTATGCCTCTTCATCGAGATTTCAATTCTCTTCCCCTGTGGCTCAACCTTCCTGGACTTCCCCTGGAGTTTTGGAACCGTGAATGCCTTAGCCGTATCTCTGCTTTGGGTCGTCCACTTAGATCGGACCTAAAAACTTCCAGGTTGGAACGGCTCTCTTATGCTCGTATCTGCATGGATGTTCCTGCCTCGAAGCCCCCACCGCCTTGCATCTCAATTGTTGACAACTCAGGCAAGCACATCAACCGAATTATCGTGTATGATTGGGTTCCTTCACGCTGCCATCTCTGTCAAAGTTTTGGCCACGAGGCCCCTTCGTGCTTGGCTGTTATTGCTCCTGTCACCTCTGCAACCTCTTCTACTGGACATCCTCAAATTATTCCTGCTGTAATGACAAATGCCCCTGTTGCAAATCACTCTCCTCGGAAGACTCTGCCGTCTGCCACTGAAGACGATGGCCGTCCGCTCTCGAGCTGTGCTATCCTGCCGACGCCCCCTTTAATTGAACTGATGTCCCCTCTGGAATCAGATGTTCCTCCTAACTTGATCAACAGACTGGAACTCATTACTGTTGATGCTACCACTGCCGCTCTGCCGCCGGCTTCCTCTCCCTCCAGAAAATTCTACCGAAGAAGAAAGAAAAAAAAGAAGAACCTCCGTACGTCTGCCTTGCTGCTGAAGCCTGCTCCATCTGCGCCCTCTGTGTCTGATCCTGCATCTGCTATGCCTGGTCCTTCCTTGATTGATGATTTGCCAAATGCTGCGCCCCTAAAGCCTGCTGCCTCTGGGTCTTCAATAGTTCTGGCACCTGCAACTGTTTCCCAGGTAAGTTTCCCTTCTCAAGCTGGCCCTGAACCTATTGCGAACCCTGTCCCTCTGCCTTCTTCCCCTTTGAGACACCCCTCCTCTTCTCTGAGCTCCGCCTCCCTGCAACCTATTGCTAACACCCAACCTCTTCTCCCCAAACCCTCCTTACCTTCTCTCAGTACCCCTCTCTCTCCACCGCCTCACCTTTTATCAACTACTACGAAACCCTCCCCTGCTGGGCCTATACTTCCTGGCCCAAAGCCCATAACCCCTCTCTCTTACGGTCCTCTGAACCTTTCCATCTCCAACCCATTTTCTAAGCCCAATCTTTTTAAACCCATCACCCGAATTGCCCTTGGCCCTAAACCAACAAGCCCACCTAGCCCATCCCCTTTAACTAAACTCTCTAAACCAAACCTCCCAACTAATCCTATAAACCCAGGCCCATCTTTCCCCCTTTTAGCCTGCCCACCTCACCCCATCATTTTAAACCACCGCCCATCTAGTGCTGACCTCTCCCTTGAGGCTTCGGCTGCTGCTTCTCCCCTCACCTCTAAACCCATCTCCACTCCCAAACCATCATCCCCTGGCTTTGCTTCAACCATTGATCCTGACATATTTGAATCCCCCTCCCCCTTAAGTTCATCCTTGTGTGAGACATCCCCTCTTCTTTTTTTGGATAATCAATTGCATATTTAGTAGGCAAGATGATTCCCCACCCCCATGCAACTTTAACACTGCCAATTCCCATGTTTATTTAAATGACTGACATCATCTTTTGGAATGTTAGGGGCCTCAATTCCCTAGCTAAGCAAGCTGAATTAAAACAAACTATCCGTGAGTCTAAGGCTTCTTTTTTTGCTTTGCTTAAAACCCATGTTCATAGTGACAATGCCCGTCGGATTGCCAACTCCATTGCCCCCTCTTGGTCCTTCCTCTCCAATTCCTCTCATTCTTCTAATGGCCGAATTTGGGTCCTTTGCGATCCCTCAAGTTCCAACCCACTCTTCTCTTCTCTTCCTCTCAACTCTTACACTTTCATCTATCTTCTACCTCATCCCCCTCTTTCTATCTGTCCATTGTTTATGGTTTCAACCGCCCATCTGATAGAGCCCCCCTTTGGTCTGATCTTCAATATATCTCTTCTTCCCTGGTGGATCAACCCTGGGGTATTGGGGGTGACTTCAATATTGTTTGTTTCTCGAATGAATGCATTGGAGGTAACCCCCTAACCCTATGGTTGTTTATGCTTTCAACTCTTGGATTGATGATGTGGGTGTTTCTGATCTCCGTTGGATTGGTCACCGATTCACTTGGCAAAATCAAAGATCAAGAAACGCCCGTATTGCTTCCAAGCTTGACAGGTTTCTTGTCAATGACCCTTGGCTCTCCCATTTCCCCTCCTCTCATGCCCTTTTCTCCCCCCCCCCCCTCGGATCACTCTCCTTGCCATCTTAATCTCCTTGATCATCCATCTTTTGGTCCCAAGCCCTTCAAATTCTTTGATATGTGGATTTCCAACCCCTCCTTTCTCCCCATAGTCTCTAATGCGTGGTCCCTGCCCACCCACTGCTACTCTCTGCCCTTTGTGGCCTTTGCCTGTAAGCTCTGTAATACCAAAGTGGCTCTTCGTACCTGGAACTCCTCTTCTTTTGGTAACATCTCCTCTAGAGTCTCCTCGTGTCGTGCTGGTCTCTCTATAGTTCAATCTCTTCTTCAATCTGACCCTCTTAGCCTATCCTTGGCTGAGGAAGAGAAGTCCCTTTCCATGCTCCTCTCCTCGCTTGCTACCCAAGAGGAAAGTTTTCTCCGCCAAAAATCCCATATCAAGTGGCTCGAGCTTGGAGATGCTAACACCACTTACTTCCACCGATCTCTTAAAGCTCGCCACAACTTCAATAGCCTCCCTTGCCTTCTTACTAGTAGGGGTGACTGGATCTATGACCCCCCTAGTATCAAGGAGGAAGTTGTCTCCTTCTTTTCAAACCTCATTTCCCCCTCCTCTATCCCTCCTCGTCCCCCCCTTAATCCCTCCATCCTCAACAAATTCATTGACCCAACCCATTATTCTTCCCTCTGCTCTATCCCCTCCCCAGAGGAGATCCATACCGCCATCCAATCCCATATAGCTAATAGGGCTCCTGGCCCTGACGGCTTTAGTATGGGATTCTTCCTTGCCTCTTGGGACTTCATTGAGGCCAACCTCATTCATGCTATCCGTAGCTTCTTCCTTAATCCTTCCCAGCTTTCCTCCATCAACAATACTTTCCTCTGCCTCATCCCCAAAAAGCCTAGCGCCTCCTCCCTCTCAGATTTCCGTCCAATTTCTCTCTGCAATCTCCTTTATAAATTCATCGCCAAAGTCTTAGCCAACCGAATTAAGCTGGTCATTCCCTCTCTGGTGAGCCCAAATCAATCAGCTTTCATTGCTGGCCATAGCATTTCTGACAATATCCTCCTCTCTGCTGAGGTTATGCGAGGTTTTGACAGATCTGCTCACTCCCCAACTGCCCTTATGAAAGTTGATCTCCACAAAGCTTTTGACCTCATCCGTTGGGATTTTATTAGTGAAGTCCTATCGGCCATGGGCTTCCCCCCCCCTTCATCCACTAGATTGAGACATGCATCTCCACCCCCCATTTCTCAGTAATCACTAATGGCTCCCCTGCTGGTTTCTTTGCTTCTCGAGTAGGCATCCGCCAAGGATGTCCCCTCTCCCCTTATCATTTCACCTTAGCCCTTAAAGTTCTCTCCTGCCTCCTCCAATCCAAAACTGATCAAATGCTCATCGCTCCGATTCCTAAGTGTAGATCCTTGAAGCTTACCCACTTGGCCTTCGCGATGATCTCATGATTTTCTCCAAGGCTGACCATTCGTCTATCTCGTCCATCCTGTCCACCCTCTCTCTCTTTGAATCTCTCTCGGGTCTCAGAGTTAATTTTGAGAAATCTACTATCTTTCTCTCTGGTATCCCAAACTCTACTCAAGCCTCCCTCCTCCTGCTTGCAGGGTTTATTCTTGGCTCCTTCCCAGTAACCTATCTTGGCCTCCCCCTTATCCTAGGTAGGCTAACTCGCCACCACTGCTCCCCGATGCTTGATCACATTAGGAAAAAGCTTCAACTCTGGAAGAGTAAGCTTCTTTCGTTTGCCGAGAGAGTCGTGCTCATCCGATCCGTCCTCCAATCCTCCTACCTCTATTGGTGCGGTATCTTTACATTTCCCAAATCCTCTATCCGCTCTTTGGAATCCATCTTTTGTGCCTTCCTTTGGCAAGGCCAAGAAGTCTCCCACTTCCTCCATCCCATCCCTTGGAAATCCATTTGCCGTCCCAAATCTGAAGGAGGTCTTGGAATCCACCGTATTTCTGACATGAATATGACTTGCCTAATGAAACTCATTTGTTAGATTGCCTCCAAACATGACTCCATTTGGGTCTCCTGGTCTATTCCTACCTTCTTAAGAATGACTCCCTGTGAACTGCCTCTCTCCCTGTTAACCCCTCCTGGATCTGGAGAAAGCTCTTACTTCTCAGTGATCGCGCTATCTCCGCCATTTCTATCCAGATTTCTACTGGTGTCTCCACCTTCTTCTGGCTCGACCCTTGGCATCCGATAGGTATCTTGTTCACTCTACTTGGCCCCGGAACTGTGTACAACTCTCGTATCCCAAAATCCACCCCCCTCTCCACCTTTATTTCCTTTGGGACTTGGTCCACCATCCCTCACCCCTGGCTCACACAGGTTTGGAACTCCTTCCCCCCCCCCCTCTTCTCCCTCACTGAGGACCGCATCACTTGGCTTCATTCCCCCTCTACCCCTTTTTCCACCGCCTCGACTTGGAATCTTCTTAGAACCCCCTCCCCCTCAATCCCATGGTGTCAGCTTGTTTGGTTTAAAGGCCACATCCCCCGCCACTCCCTAACTCTATAGAGAGCCCTTAACCTAGCCCTACCTACCCAAGCTTTTCTCATTAGCCGACATATTTCCATTAGCCCCATTGTACCATTTGTTGGAATAGTTCAGAGGACCTGGACCATCTCTTCTTTGGTTGCCCACTCTCCCACTCTGTTTGGACCTTAGCCCTTGCCTCCATTTGGCCTAGATCGCGACGTCCTTTTGGCTTCGTCCAAGAATGGAAATGGACCTTAAGAAACTTTGCCGATGCCTTTATCTGTGACCATGTGGGTAAGCTTGTCTTTGCAGCCACTATACACCATCTTTGGTGGGAGCGTAATTTGAGAAGATGGACTTCCAAATCCCAATCCCGAGATATGATTTGGAATGCCATCTATTTTAATGTTTCAACGAGACTTCGCTCTCTCCCCCACCCCCTATTGCTGATTCTCCAAGAAATAGGCTGATTGTTAGTTCTTGGAGTCTTTCTTCTCTCTTTCAGTCTTCTACTTGACTGGTCTCCCCCCCCCCTCTTTCCCCATATATATGTTCTCTTGTTTTCTTTCTGTTTTAATATTATTCATCCAAAAAAAAAAAAAACTATATGAACAACAGATTATCAATAATCAAAGCAATACAACAACTACTTAGCCTTTTTCTAACTAAATGGGGTTGGCAACATGGGTTTATATATGACACATGTTGGGAGCAAAATGGGTGCTTCAGTATATATGGATGATATGCTCTTCGTGTCTAAGGATAAAGCTAAAACTGAAGAGCTCAAAGCGTGTTTAAGCAAGAAGTTTGAACTAAAGGATATTGGTCAAGCCAAACAAATTATTGGAGTTGAGAATCAAAGAAATAGAAGGAATGAGACTTTATCACTTTCACAAAATCCTTTGTGAAGAAAATTCTAGAGAAGTTGGCAAGTGTAAGGAAAAGGCGGTTGTAACTCCATTGGAATCACATTTCAAATTATCTTTCAATGATAACCCAAAGATGGAAGAAGAAATAAGATGTCAAGATGTCCTTATGCAAGTCTAGTTGGGAGCTTAATGTCCCTAATGGTGCACACTAGGCCGGATATTGCTCATATGGTTGTTGTGTTGAGTAGGTTCATGGCAAATCCTGGAAAGAGGCATTGGGAGCAAAATGGGTGCTTTAGTATTTGAGATGCATAAATGACTACTCTATCACATTTAGCAAATGAGGAGAGAAAATTCAAGGTTATAAGGATGCTAGTTATTGTGATGATCATGATACAGGGCGATCTACAATGGGGTATGTTTTCAAATAGGTCAATGGTCCAATAAGTTGGATTCTAAGATTCAAGCAATCATGGCGTTGTCAACTACCGAAGCGAAATACATGGTGGTAACAGAAGCTTGTGAAAGAAGCGATGTGGCTTCTAGGATTGATGGGTGCGATTGGCATTTAGTCAAAAGATATGCCTTAATTTTGTAATAATATAAGTGCAATTTATTTGACTGAGAATCCGGTACATCACAAGAGGACAAAACATATATTGGTACAATATCTTACATTCGAGAAGTTATTGAAGACGGGAGGATCCAGTTATTAAAAGTAAAAACCAATGAGAATGTGGCGGATATGCTTACCAATGTTGTCCAAAGAGAGAAGTTGAATTGGTGTCTATCTTCTATTGGCTTCAAGAAACATGATTTGACAAGTCATTGATTTCCATCAATGTAGAGATTGTTGGTTTAGTGATGAAAATCATTTTTTTTTTTTTTTTTTGCTTCAAATTTGAACTTGGTGGGTTCCACTCAGTGTTAAACATGGGTTAGATGTTTTGTATCATTAAGAGGGCCTTAAGATGGGTAAATGGGGTGAGAAAAAGAGAGTTCCTAGTGATTTCCAAGAGGGGATTTAGCTTTTAGGGTCTTCTTGTTCTTGCGGTTTTGCAAGAAAAGGGTTTCCTCTCTTGGGCTTTCCTCCATTATTGCTCCATTGAAGCTTAAGCTTGGATTGAAGGGCTTGCTTCAAGAGCATAAAGTTGGAAGGGTATTTCAAGGAGATTTGAGAAATGGTGTGACCAGTTAAAGGTAACATTGTATTATTCTCAAATCTTATACTATTTTGAAGATTAAAATAGTGGAACCCTTCCCCGTGGATGCAACTAGTCTCGAACATTTCGGATTAGTAAATCACGTAAAAATCTTGTGTGTTATTTACATTTCTCTTTCATTCTCGTGGTGGTTTGTTATTACTATGCTTTGTGATTGTCTTCAACTTATTTGCACAACCTCCGTAGATTTTTTGTTTACTTTGGGTGATTTGCTAAATTATTTGGATACTTGGATTGGATCTTGACTTCTACATACTTGAATTCAAATAATAATACCATACTTAAAACAAGACCCAGCTATGCAATCAATCCCATTACCCTACTAAAATGCTGCTTCAAAATCAGGATATGAGAATAGCAATAACGGAATTGCAGCCCAGAAGTAAAATAACACTTCGAAAAGTTTCATAGTAGCAACGGTGAAAACCGAACTCAGAAAAAGACCATAAGCAGGAAATTAGTGAGCAAATGTAATGGATAAAGGCCAAGAAACCTGAATTACCCAAATGAGCTCGTTAACATTCCATATGAAGAAAGACAAGGAACGCGCTTTCGTTTCTCCTCTTCTTCTTGTGTTTCGGATTTCTACATGGAGAATTTCTAAAGAGAACCCTAGGTTCAGGGAAGACGTTATCGAAGAAGTTCTTACGCAATCAAGCGCTTGGAAAACCCCGGGCCCCACAAGGACCAAATCTTTATTTGTCTCCTTCGTTTATTTACCTTTTTTGTTTGATGATAATTTATTTTTTAAAACAGACAGAAGCAAAATTGTTCGAACTCCCCACTAGTTGGGAATTGGGATTCAATTTGGCATCAAATCGGAAACTCGATAGGGAGAAAGCTAATCTGAAGAGAGAAATTCAAGAAAGTAATGACCTTTGCTAGGTTGTTGCTTTCTTTACGGCTGGATATCAAGCACTTGGGCATGGGCATGCTTTTATTTTCGTATATGTTGAATTCAAAAAAATGAAATTCAGACTGATTAGTGATTCAGTTCAAAGCAGGCTATGGTGCGGACTGCGGAGATGTATCTTGGTCGTTTCTTCCAGTACATGGTGAAACCAGCCAATTTTCTAACGAAGAAAAGTCTCAACTTTTCCTCTAACTCAGTTGCCAACCGCGTCTCTCTCTACCTCCACAGAGCTAAACTCATTGATTCGTTCAGAATTGCACTTCGATCCAAATCATCTCATTCCATTATTTCCCTTCTCAATGATCCTGCAGTTGATTCATTTGTTATTACTCATGCCCTCCGATGCGCTCCCTCAGTGGACTCAGCCCTTTCCCTCTTTAAAACCCTAAATACCCTCCCGAATTTTTCGCATACCCAGACAACTCTTCATGCTATTGCTAAAATCTTATCAAAGTCTCACCGAAATGCTGAACTCCAAACCCTTATTGATGCCATTAATGTTGGAGAGTTCAAGAGTGCTGCAACGATTAACTTCATGGACCGATTAAGGTGGTATGCAGCTTCGGCTGATCTTGACTCTGCAGTCCAAGTTTGGAATGAGTTGAGACTTGAGCTACCTGATAGAAAGAAGCATCCTTGTACTGAATCTTACAACATTCTTATGAGTCTCTTTGCAGCTAAGGGTAAAAATTCAGAAGCTGTTCAGATGTTCTCCCAGATGATCAGTGAAGGTAGAACCCCTAATTCAAGGACATTCACTATTATCATTGAGCACCTAGCGGGTTCTGGGATGTTGGACTCAGCTATGGAGGTTTTTAAGAGATTACCTTTTATGAGAATCAAGCGCACGTTGAGGCAATATTCTGTTTTGGCCAAGGGTTTCACGGATAGGGAGAGTTTTGATGAGGTTAAGAAATTGATCAAAGAAATGCAGAATGATGGAATTTTGCCTGGTCGAGCTATGCTGTTGTCACTAAAACGTATGCAAGAGGCCGGTTATGTTGAGGAAACAAATGAGTTCCTCAGGGAATTAATGCCAGATGAGAGGATTGGTAATGTCGGTTTTCTTGTAGATGGCAGTGATGATGATGAGGAGATGGGTAGTGAAGATGAGAATGGAGAAGTTGATAGTGATGTAGTTCAGTTGAAACCTTGGTTGGATCCGAGCGCCTTGGCAAGTGCATTGAGTGATTGGAGTGGTACAGAGGTTTCAACTTTGACAGATGCAAAATTTGTATGGACAAGTCGGTTGGTGTGTAAGATGCTTAGGAGTTTTAAGAAAGCGGAGACAGCATGGCAGTTCTTCTGTTGGGTTGCATGCCAACCTGGAGGATTTACCCATGACATCTATACAATCTCAAGGATGATTGTCATTTTAGCACGCCATGGGCATGTTGAATTAGTCGATCAACTTATGCTTAAGATGAGAACAGAGGGGATTTGTTTATCATTCAGCACTGTGAGATTAATCATTGACTTTTATGGCATTTCTAAAAAAGCTGATGCTGCTTTTAAGGTCTTCCATGACGTTGAACTGGTTTGTGGTGCAGTCTCGAAATCAAATCTAATGCTGTTGTATTTATCACTTCTGCGGACATTGGTAAAGTGTAGGAGAAGTTCAGATGCCATTGACTTACTAGAAGATATGATATTATCAGATATTCTACCAGATATTCAGACATATAGTGGATTGATGCAATCCTTTGCTCTTGAAGGAGATTTGAGAATGGTATATAGGTTATTTGGAATGGTTAAACAAAGCAATATGAACCCGGATGCTTACATGTTTCAGATACTTATCCGTGCTTATTGTAAGAGTGGGAAAGCTGCTCTTGCATTGAGGATATTTGAAGACATGAGGGACTTGAATTTGATTCCTGATGCTGCCACAAAATCATTACTTGTGAAGAGTCTTTGGAAGGAAGGTAAACTGAGGGAAGCTTCTGCTGTCGAAGGGCGAAGTGAGGAGATAAATGGCGTTCTTCCACTTGCATTACCAGGTCAAGTGTGGACTATGAGCTCTACTGATCTGACAGAAGTTTACAATATTTATTCCAATGGTTTTATGATGAATGGTGCTTAAGAGTTATTAATGTGACAAGTGAAGCACTTCAAAGTGGTAGTTTCCATTTCAATACAATTTGCTGTTGATACTGATCATACTATTCCGTGGCCATTCTTGTCCTGTTTCCTTTTTGCCTTATTCTTTTGCACATCTATATGTGCGTGTGCATGATCAGGGATAAGTCTGGATTCTGGAGATCTGTGTTTATGGGTTTGCCTCTACATGAGCATGGTTGCAGAGTCTGGGGTGCCAAATGTACTCAGCTTTAACCCTAGCTTGCTTCACAGGAGAGGTTTTTTCCAAGTTTCGAGGCCAGATCAACTTAACGATCAAGCCAAAGGCTCTCCATTAGCTTTGTTGTATTCTCCAAATGAGCTCTATATTTAAACATTCTATTTCTATTATTATTTTATACCTTTGATACAATTTTTTCTTGTAGAGAGTTAGAATTAGTATAGAAGCAACTAAATAGACTTGTTCCACCATCACCATGTCTACTATAGTGGAAAGAAATGAAAGTTGAAAAGAAGTGGCCAAATCCTTACTATTATAATGGAAGTTATTGTATAAAGAAATCAATCTGTTGTTTTTGATGATGGGTCTAATCACCCTGGAATTCAGTATTCAGTGTTATAGTGGTCTATGAACTCAGTGGTGGATGAGTCCTTCTGGGCACTGGCCATATGAGACATTATCCTGTCGCTATTTTTTTTAGTAGCACCTCCTCTGCATCCGAATGAGCGAACATTGCTCTATGGCATCTGGGGCCTCTCTTTGTCTTCCTTTACCTGTTTCTGTAAAGGACTTTGTAGAGCATGGTTGGCCTTTTGTTTGTTTTCATTTGATTGAATCATCTTTGATTTATGAGAGAGAAGAAGTGTTATGACTTCCTCTTCTCATCATGTGTGGTTTTCAGGAATCTTTTGGGAAGAGTTAATTGGCAGATCTCTGATGTATCTTACAGCAAAATATCTAATGACTGTGGGTCATCAATTGATGCTGTGCCAATAGTTACTAACATATCTACTACACCATTACCTGCAAGTTTATCATTACTACCCCCCAAATACCCCTTGTCTAATTGCTGCCAATTCAATTTCTGTGTGGCATAACTTTATTTATATTACTATGGATTGTCTCCAATATAATTTAGATGCTGTGCCAATAGTTAGAACACGGTACAATCTTACAGTTGATCAAGTCACTTTGTTGCATTAGCCACTACCTTTATTCATAATAGGTTTTTATTTAACAATATCTGTTTCTAATGAGCAATCAAGAATATAAATGCAAATTCATTTGTCTTTCTTTTAAAAAACCACTGACTATCAATTCTTTGTTGCAAAATTGATCTTTATGTTGGTTCCTTATTCTGATTATAACATTGTCTGTTATTTCATATATGAAATAGGGATACGACCATGAGATGCCAATGGTGGTTGCTTGATGAATCGAGATGTTGTGGTAATTATCCTGTATAGACGAAAATTGCTGCATAGACCATGCCTCAGCAGTCAACTTTGTGAAATGATCCAGGTCGTCTGGCAAAATAACAGCTACCTTGGTCCTTGGAACTTTTGCTTACTGGATACATCACTGAATAGCACAGATTAAATGGGGTCTAATCCCCGCCAAGACAAAAAGAAACATGAATGGTAAACCCTTCAATATAGCAGTGAAAGTAATTTTTTCATGGAGATAGTTTGGAAAATTGAGGCCCATTGAGTATTGAGGGGGTGTTCAGAGACTATAATAGAATGTCAGCTTCTTTGGGACCCCCATTTGAAGAGATTCTAATACTGTTGAAGTTGGAGCAGTCATTTGATGCTTAGCCATTTTTACTTCATAGCCATGGATTATTTAATCTTTATGGTAAAAGAGGATTCACTCCTGTGACTAGGTGTTTTTCCGAGCTCCATGCAACCCGGAGAATCCTGTTTCTTAAGCGCCTCTTGTGGGAGCTATGCGCAACTTCCTAGAGCTAATGATTTTTCATTTTGTCCCCAGCGCTCCAAATGTGGGCCAAACTCCAGGAGATAAATAGGTCCTGTTTTTTTTCTGTAATCTTTTTTTTTTGGGGTTGTTGTTTTTTAGAGTCCTTGTCCTTTTGTTTAAAAATTGGGTAGAGGTTTAAACTTTATACATGAGGGTGATATATGTTCAGTTGTGTAATTTGTTCTTAAACACATTTCCCTCTATTGTGGCATGGATGTCTCTCTTTTTTTTTCTTTTTTTCTTTTTTTTGTCTTTCTTTTTTCTTTATTGCAGGACCAACCAGGCATATAACCAGTTCTAATTCTCAACCTCTCCAATTCTTGTTTTTTTCTTTTTTTTCTTTTTTTTGTGGTGTCGTGGCTTTTTTTTTTGGGGGTTCTTCGGCGTGGCCGTTTTTTTTTGGTGGGCCCGTCTCCGTTCGGGGTTTTGGTTTATTTTTTTTTATTATGGGTTTGTTGTTTTTTTTGTGGTTCTTGTTTTGTTTTTTCCTAGGTCCTTGTGGTCGTTTTTTCCAAGAGTCCTATTAGAGTCTGTTTTCGTATCAAGTATGTTTGTTTTGTTATTTAAACACTTGTAATCAGCTTATTGAATGACCTTGGGAGTTAATAGTACTATGCTTGATTTTTCAAATTTCAACATTATCAAGAGTTTCATGGTATGTAATAGTTTTTGCTTGCCTCGAATGTCTATGGGATGAGTTTTGCTTGTTTCTTGTTGTGCTTCTGAAGCATTGTTGTGATATTGTACAATCACAAGGCGAAATAATACAGTACAAGCTTTACAATAACACTATGAATGTATAGCTTGCTCATCAGGTGAAAAAAGAGAGAAGGAAAAAGAAGGAAAGATAAGAATGTAAGAGGAACATGACAAGACTATGAAGTACAAATAAACTTAGCTGGGAATGAAATTACAAAAATTGAACCTCAAGTAATTGATTTAGTTGGCAATGACCAATACCTAGTAACTAAGACATCAAACAAACGTTACTTAGTGGTTGTTCTCAAATGTCTTAATCTCCTTAGAGCCGGAACTTAGCCCTTGTATGTATATGTCACTTTTTTTTTGGGAGGGGGATAGAATTAGTTACCATTCATGCCTATATATTTTACAAACTTACAATTCCAAAATGAAAATTTTAGGATAAAATCAGTAAAATATTTCAGATTTTAATTGATTGATATCCGGTCTATCACTAGGATATTCCAAAATGACCCGAAACATCCGGCCGAACCAGACCAACCCAATGCAGGTGCCAATTTGGGTTTGTAGAAATTAGAAGAAACCGTCAAGGCGTCAACTGAAGATGTCCAGGGACACGTTCCCAGCTCACCACCTCTCTCTTTTGTGGAAATGTCTTCAACACTCCTCTCTTTCCTTCTTTCTCTCTCATGTCTTCGTTTGCTGGGTTTCTATCGCCATTCAACATTGTTGATTTCTTTCTCTTCCTGAACATTTCTGGTCCACTTTTCTTCTCTTTCCTCAACCTGGTTGAAGCTCGGTAATCGAAACTGATATCCTCGATCTAAGAAACCTGCTTTGGAAGCTTCGAAGGTTTTCCTCTCAACTAGTCAACTAAGCCTCCAAACTAATTGACTTTCTTGCGCAGGGCTGGTTTGTTCGTATGATTAGGGTTTCACATTTGGAAGGGATTGCTCAGATTGATAATTGGAACTTGGAAGATTTTTAGGTGACGAAATCGGATTGTTTGGTTGCCTAAGAATTGTCACAAATCTGGTGTATCCCTTTGGTTTTTAGGGAGATTCTTTTGGTGTTCTTTCGCGGACTAACGGAATGTAGTTTAGATGTTTTGGGATCTGAATTAGACGGGGATTTAAAACATTTCGCGATGGCTGCTCCAAGGAGTATTTTAATCGATATTGGGAGGCAGAGGGACGAAGAGAATCAGAAAGAGGATTCACCCCCAAGTAGGAAACACGTCACTGCAAAATTGGATGGTAGATTTCCGTTGTCGCATTGGGAGGTAGCTGTTGCTCTTAGTATCGTTTTGCTCTTCTCCACCGGACTCTTTTGTATCTATGTCACCATGCCAGCTGCCGAGTATGGCAAGATCAAGTTGCCTCGCTCTATTTCAGATCTCCGAATTCTCAAGTGAGTTCCATTTCAAAGATGTTATCTTTCTGCATTGTTAGAGTTCTGACTTATAGATCTCCGAGTAGTCAAGTGAGTTATTCCTTTTCGGTTTCTTCCAAAAACAGGAAACAAGATTTTCAATATCTTTTTGCTGATTTGTTATACTTTGTCCAAGATTAATATTATTTCTAAGTAACAGCTTTATTATCTGTACTCTAAGGGGGTGAGCTGCGTCTATTCGTTACAGCTGTTACTATCACTTGCCATGGAAGCTATTATTATTCTAAGTAGAAAAAGCAACGGTTTTTCAACTTTTCTACGCATAACAAGAAATTGTAACGTACCATCTCAGTTTCTGAATGGGATTAACAAAATGATAGTTTTCTACCTGAATATAACCTTTTTATTTGTTAATTGGAAATATCGGCTACATCCGTTGATCTAGGTGTTGTATATTTGAGGTCCTTATTCCATTTCAAGGAAGAAATAATGAATCACTTAATAAAGCCTGCCAATTCCCATAACAAGATCCGTTCCGGAAGAAATAGCTGACAGGATATTATGAATTGTATTGACATGCATACGCAGGTTCCAAACTTCAAATGGTTTGATTATTTAGGAAAGCATCACAGGTTCTGCAAAATTTGTGGGGAAATCTTATTGAAAGTTGAAACACCTATTTTATTGCTGTGGAGCGTGCAAAGGGTAATTGATGGTTTTTCTTGTTAATTTTAAAACTAATACTAACAATTTTGAAGATGATTTCTGGATCCAAAGGGAAAGAAAAGTGCATATATCTTAGGGTTCCATTCTACTGTCATGTCATTTCTAAAAGAAGTCATCCTATGTGTTTTGTTTGGAAAACTAGATACCCATGGGACATCATAAACATGTGTAGATTAGCAAGGGATATCTATCTTAAGAACTGGGTCAACAACTGGACGTGGTTCATGCAGATCCGTGTGTAGATATGGGAAAACAATGCTTATCCCTGAGAAGTGGGGGCTCTAAGAATTAAAAGAGCATAATCTTCTAGTATTGGAGCACTAAATGTGAACTGTTGGAGAGTATATTTGTAACTGTTGTTTTCCAAGTCCAATTAGTTATTCTGGTGTGTTGTGCTTATGATCTTCTCAAAGAAGTGATGTGATACATAGAAACTGAAGAAATTAGAATCACATGGTCAAAAGCATAATGCATTCATTAACCCTCAGATTTGATCATTTTTGTTCTTTTTATTTATCAAATTCGTGTTCTTTACAAAATTTTAAGTCTATTCAAACAAAAAAGGACAAAGAAGAAAAAATGATAAGGAAGAATCAGTACTTGTATGCAATGATGTTTGGTTTTCAGTTACAGTTGGTGATACAGAAGATGATGTTGCATAGAGTTTTAAATAGGATGGATGAAGTGTAGAGGTGTATCCAGAATGTTGTGTGATTGACATATTCCAATAAAACTTATAGAAAAATTTTCTAGCACAATCATATGGCTACTATAATCTATGTGCAGAATGTTAGGCAGTTAAGAGGCTGCATGTTGAAAAACTTAGGAGGGATTAAGTAATGAATGATCATGTTAGAGTTGATTTAGGAGTAGCTCAGATACATGATAAGCTATAAGAAAGATGTCATGGCCATGCCTAGTGAAGGCCTTGGATGATCTAATACAGAGGACTGATTTGGTTCAGATTTATGGATCTAAAAGAGCCAGTGGCAGACTTAAAATACCGCAGAAGAAGTGGAAGCAAAGACATGTAAAGCTTAGGCCATGTATTAAGTATGGCCTCAAATAGAGCTGAATGGAGAGCAAAGACATAGCTAACCCCATGAAGTTTTGATAAGGTTGAATTGTTGTCATTGAATGTTTGCTGTATCCCAGATTCATGCCAAATATGCTTTGTTTCTTTTTGGTTTTGGATGTAAAGAGTTACTCCTTTTTGGTTTGGAAGATTGGACTACTGAAATGATTGAAGCTACTCATTCTCATGTATCATACCATTTTAAAAGACTTAAAGTAAAACCTGGGATTTGCCAATAGAATTTATTGGGATGGAGGAGCAATGTTAATGTCTTCTAGTGAAGCTGAACCGTCTAAAGGAGAAGGTTTTTCTCCACTGATATAAATGAATAGGGGTGGCTGTAATGGGTTTAGTTGCTCTTCTTTGGGGTCTTATGACATTCCTGTGTTCAAATTTTTCATCTTTGTTGCATGTTTGTAGTCGTACAAAGTGATGGAAGAAGCTGATTTGCAACTTTTAGTGCCATCTGTGCCTTTTTTTCACCGTTTGAAATTTTTGATTAATTCATAGATGAACTTCCTTTATCGAGGACACTAGCTTGTTATGCTCTCTCTCTTTTTTTTCTTCTTATTTTAATTACAGTTTCAAGGTTTAGACCTGATATTTTGTTTCATTGTTAACATATATGAACACATCATGATTTTCCTGATTTTTTTTCTTTTTCCTTTGTTTCCTATTGTTTCAAGGGATAATCTTGCAACATATGCAAAAGATTACCAAGGACAGTTCATCCTAGGTTACTGTTCGACTTACATCTTCATGCAAACATTTATGATTCCTGGAACAATCTTCATGTCATTACTTGCTGGTGCCCTTTTTGGTGTGATGAAAGGCCTTATTTTGGTAGTCTTTAATGCCACAGCCGGGGCGTCATGTTGCTATTTCCTGTCTAAGTTAATTGGGAGACCTTTAGTTAACTGGCTATGGGCTGAAAAATTGAGGTTTTTCCAGGCAGAGGTATTGGTTTTCTTTTGTTTAAAAGTATGTCCCATGACCAAATAGTAGAAGCTTTTATTACTTCCTCACTAGAAATTTATATGTTTCAGATAGCAAAGCGTAGGGACAAGCTGCTGAATTACATGCTTTTTTTGAGGATTACTCCCACTTTGCCTAACACATTCATTAATTTGGCATCCCCGATGGTGGATATACCTTTTAATGTGTTTTTCTTGGCAACATTAGTCGGCCTTATTCCGGCTTCGTATATCACTGTCCGGGTAAGACTCTCTTCCAGTCATTCCGTATCTGACCAAGCATTCGTGCTATGGATGTTCTATTTCATTAGTTGGCTTTTTGTCCATAAAATGGAACGTTTTGATTTGAGTTCGTGTGTGAATTTCCTCAAAAGTTATTTTCATAGCATTCACATTCTTGTCATGTGAGATATATGTTTAGAACCCATTAACTTCAGCACCAATTATTATTTCTTGTCTTTGTAAGATAACAATTTGTGTTGAATGTAACTTAGATGTTGTTTCTTTGTTGGTGTTTGTTCAGTAACTTTTATGTTGCTTCACCATTAGTTTTTTGTTCCTCTTGTGGAGGTCTGTGATATTTTAAATTTCCCTTGCTTAAGTTTGTAGTCCTTATTGGAGCATAGAGAGAAAGTTTCTGCTGCAGATGTGGATCCCTGTGAAATATTGGCTGCTGTATTGATCCCTTTGGAAAGAAAGGAGCAGTGGACATGGTGATTGTTGTTTTAGGAGCACTGACATCAATGATATTTTGTGCATAGATGCTCTTTCCAATTAGTCTTTTTCAGTTATTTATTCACTTCTTGAATACTGGCTATAGCCCCTCCTTTTTCTGCTTGATGACATGGATTTTTCAGCCAACCAGCACCCCCCTCCCCCCCCGGCACATCTGACTATCTGAGAGAAAATTGGAAAAGAAAAATGGAGAAGATTTCCATTCTGCTATTTACTGATTTTCTTTGGCATTTACACGATTATTTTTTATTGTCCTACATGGTTTTTAGTTCTTGGGTGTAGTGCCATTTATTGTTTTGGTCTAATGCCCTTTGGAGTTTTGGTCGTAATGCCCTTTATGGTTTCACATTGAACATTTTCTGATCCTATGGCCTTTTAAATTCCATGAAAAACTTATATTTCAGTCATTCCTGACCTTATGATGGCACATAAAGGACATACGACTCAAGCTGTACTCTAAAAATTTTATGACTTCGGTTGCTCAAGATACTTGCTTGTTCTTGATATTTTATGTCATCGTGAAGTCAGTTTTATCTGTCATTGTTTACGTATATTGTGGTACTGGTATTAGACATCTTGCAGGATTGCTTATGGCAGGTTTATATAAGAAATTCTACTGGAGGTTTATATAAGAAATTCTACTGGAATTCTAGTTTGGGAAATGTTGGAAGAAAATTTTTACTTTTAATATGGCAAAATTATAGAAAGATATTTAAAGAGGGAATAAGTACAATCTATTCATTTTTTTAGAAGATTAAAGTATTAATCCACGGTGCTTGCCTGCTATGGATAGCAGTGTTTCTTGGGTGCACCTGTGATGAGACTTAATCTCAGCAACCACAAGAGATCAGAATAGGACAAGAGGATAGAGAATCCTAGAGCCATGATAGGGTTCGGAATTCCCCTGTTGTGAGGCATACTACTTATATCAAACTCAAAATTGTACCTAGGAGGCAAATTACAACCAAATTAATAAGAAAAGACCAAGAATAACTTTATTAGACTACACATAAACCAACTCTTATTAACTTAACTCAGTAGACATAACACAAGGAGGACTTCCATTCTCCCCTCAAAGTTGGGGTTATATATATCCAAGACTCCAGCTTGGAACAACAAAGATAGGACATTATCAACAGACTCCAATTTGAACAAATAATCATATGTTGAAGCCTACAGTCATTAGTCAGTGACACTACCTTCTAGTTGCAACACAATCATAAGCATAGCAGCCATTAGCACACCTATGGAGAGATACCTTCATTTCAAATAATCAAACATCAAGTAGATAATTATTTTCAGATAAATGGTACGACTTACGAGAATACCAACCGCAAGCCAATATATCATATTAGTAACAATGACATCATAAGCCTTTCACAAGGAAGGCAGCCAGTAATTTTCATAGAGAAGACAGAGAGGTTGCTGCAAACTACTGACAAAATTGCAAAATGGGTTGCCTAAAGAGCAGGGTAAGTTTGCTGGAAACCATTAATGATAGTGCAGATAAGTTGCTGCAAACCACAGCATTAGCTTTCTGGAACCCCAAGTACAGATTAAAGGTTGCTGGGAAGTTACACAAACGTGGTTATAATTTGAGAAGATTATATAAACAAGAGATGAAATGAACAAATAAAACAACAGATTATATTTCCAACAAACAGTTAAGAAGATGTCAGGGTCGAGTTAGGGTTAGGAATTTTATTACCCTGACAGGATTGGGTTGGGTTTGGGTTTTAATTTCAGTCTCTAGTGTTGGATTCCAAGGCTGGCCCAACCCAACCTGGCTGCTCCTAATGGGCGCTAGATTGGCCAGCTTCATATGGGGATAAGGTTAAAGGGCTTGACCTAACCCGTTCTATCGGCTTTAGAACTTTTGATGCATTGGTCAAGTTCCTAAGGTTTGGTATATAGCGTTGGCATTATGTCAAGGGTTTGAATAAAGAAATGACTACGTAGGAGAGGGCTACCAAGAGTACAGTGAAAGCTGCCAAGAAAGTGCTACCTACTGCCCAAAACCTGCTGCCAAAGTGTGAACTGCCTAGAGTGAGAGCCGTCGAGGATGACTACTGTGGAAGCATGGTGGTATGTCATGTGCCTGATGGTTCACTTTGGTGTATGGGTGCTAAGATTGGGCCAACCTAATATGAGATAAGGTTAAAGGGTTTGAGACAACTAGTTCTATCAGCTTCAGTGCTTTTGGCACATGGGTCAAAGTACCTAATAGTGTTTGTAATTGCTGCTTATTAGAAATAGTAATGCTCTAAATGACATAATATTCATTCTGTCTTGGAAACATATGGAGCATTCAATCTTCCTTTGACACATGTCTCCATGTATTTGAATCATTAAAGTTCTTCATGCTTTATTTTTTTTTATGACAGTATGTATAATGAGAGATGACATGTTACTGTCTGAAGGGACATACTCTCACAGTGAACTCTGAGTTCTTCTCTCTAATGTATCTTGTTCATTGCAATAAAAGCTAACCCTGTTCTTCTGGTTTCATCAGGCTGGTCTTGCTCTAGGTGACCTGAAGTCAATCAGGGATCTATATGATTTTAAGACATTGGCAGTGCTTTTCCTAATTGGTTCAGTGTCCATACTTCCGACCATCCTAAAGAGGAAGCGAACATATGAATAAAAATGAAGGCGTTTCTGATGCTCCTTCCAAGTCTGCAAGCGTACGTGACTAAAATTCGTCCTAGTCTGGTCATGATGTTGTCCGATCTAAGCATGGCTGTTCACTATATCTCACCCAGGATTCATTGTTCTCACCGCAAAAGCACCATCAGGGAGTTTCTCCCCTGGGAGCTATCCATCTATGTTTTGTGATATACAAGTTGATCCACTCCCATTTCCTGCTTTTTCTTCAGCTATATCTGTTGTAGTTTTTAATCAAATCCCTTAAATAGGAATGGGGTTATGAAGGATTTATGGGAAGCTAGATCTGTTGTCTTTTTTTCTCTTGTAGATTAGAAACCAGAAGAATTACTAGATTGGAGATGATTTTCCAATGTTTTTTGTATAACAAATTCAATTGTAACGTCTCAATGAAGGTGGTGGTAGTCTTATTTATCGTTTTTTTGGAATTCATTCATATTTTTTGGGTACACCCAAATTTTACCGGACAACTAGATTATCATCGTTCTTGTTACAGATTTTGTTTCTTATTTCTTGTTTAAAATTCAAGAGGATTACTTATATGTAGTGCCCATGAGATGGTTTGGCTGCAAAGGGAAAAAGGAAACTTTGGCTGTTTAAACGCCATATGCAATCTCTGAGGAATTTTTCTTTAATATTCTCCTAAAATTCATCAAAACACTCCGGAATTTTGAACCTTCGTAGAGTTCTTGGGCATTTGCTATATTTTAGAATAGAATCAAAAACAAAAAATGACGCTTGGTTAAATTGAAGTTGTTCTTCAAGATATTCCGGAACTATATGTTTCTTTTCGAGTATTATCCAGTCCAATTTATTCCAAGATCCTCCAACAAAATGACGCTTGGGAATATTTATTTTTTACATTTGGTTTAAAACCAATAAACTTCGGTTCGAAGATGCTTCAAATCAAGGATCTGTGAATAAGAAAAACAATGTGAATAAATGCTCGGAGAGTATCAATGCTCTTGGGTTGTTGCAGGAGAATAAATGCAAGGCTAATTTTACTTATCAGATCCAATCCTCTAGCTTTACCCTTATAGGCAAATGTAGTGTTTTTCTTGGAGAAGACTGAACATTGACCATCGGTTCCTTCCAGTTTGAATGGAGAGCCAAGATTAGATGTAGTGTCAATCTTGCGAAAGAAGCAAAGGGCTTGATGCACCTTCTCCCAGATCTGTTAGTGGTTCTGTCCTACGAGGGCTTCAGATGTGACATTTCACCTTCTGAACTCTATACAAGCCGTAAGAACGTAGCACCTAGGAAGATATAGAACAATTAGCGTCTCTATCAATAAGCACATGACATTTAATGTTTAAGTGCAAAGCATTAAATGTTGAATTTAATGTTTTGAGTATTTTGACACACGTGCAGATAGAAATTGCCTGTATCCCCCGGACTCGTCAACTTTGCCGAGAAATGACATCTGAGACATTCATTATGTGCCTATGCCGATATGTCAAATCCTCCACGTGGCAACCCAAGAGGGTAATTGAGAAGACAAATCATCTTCCCAGAAAGTGCATACCGGAATGTAGCTGGTTGACTCCTTAAAAGAGTCGGAACTAGTTGTCTCAAGCCAAATGGTCGATATCGGTTTGATGGTCAAACCCATAATTGGTACAACCATAGTAAAACCATTGCTTCTATTTAATATTTAAATTCCATATATCTAACGAGCAAATTCTACTCGTAAAGAAAACACACACATAGACAAACAAAGAAGAAGTAAAAGAAAAAGGAATGGAAGAAGGAAAAAAGAGAAAGAGGAGAAGAAAAAGAAGAAAAAAAAGGAAGAAGAGAGTGAAATCCTCCTCTACCACAACATAGGTAAGGGTGTCATTCGGCACGGTTTTGGTATGGTATCAACTTTAAATACCGTAATTGCAGTACGTTTAAATTTATATGGTATGGTATCAGCTATTTATAAAAACGGTTCACGTATTAAATTGGTGCGGAAAAAAGGTTTAAACACGGTATCTAGTCCGAAAGCTTTGGTATATATGAACTTATGCCACTTTTGTTATTAGTTCATTAAAATTCTAATGAAATTGTGATCGACCAATTGATAGAATTTGATATTATGTGAAGGATAAAACGAAATTGAAATAGAGAATTACGAATAGGGTAAAGGTAAAATGATTTAATCATAAAATTACAATTTATATCCCTCAATTTAAACAATGTTTGGTATATATGAACTTATGCCACTTTTGTTATTAGTTCATTAAAATTCTAATGAAATTGTGATCGACCAATTGATAGAATTTGATATTGTGTGAAGGATAAAACGAAAAACTGAAATAGAGAATTACGAATAGGGTAAAGGTAAAATGATTTAATCGGACTAAATAACAAATCAATACTGAAATTTATTTTTATTTTTTCCTCAACTCCAAATCCTAATTTCTCACACACAAAACTACAAAAGATAGAGAATGAAGACTCCAAGTAGATCCAACGATAAGTGATAGCATTAGCATGAAACGGTGAAAATGAAATTTGAAACCCGGATGCTTGATTTCACAAATGTGAAAATCAACGTTAACGATTAAGATTAAGACTTAAGGGTTCGTTAAGACTTTTAAATTTTAAAATAATAAAACTAAATGAAATTTGAAAATTAAAGTTAAACTTAAAACTTACCTGTTAACACTCAACTACTCAAACTCAAGTCTCAACGTCTCAAACACTGAAATTCATGGATCTTAATTACATTTAAACAATACCAAAAAAAATTACTTACATTTAATATGTTATTTTATTTATGTAAAAGACTAACGGGCTAACGGGCCGCACACGGGCTGGGCTATAACAGGTCGGTTCGGGCCGGTTTCAACGGTTCGGGTTGAAAATTGACACCCCTACCCTTAAACATAGGACGGCAGGAAGCACTATGCAAAAAAAAAAAAAAAAAAAAGGCGACTGACCAAAGCGCGTTGCGATAGCATATCTTTGGCGTCTGAATATTTTACTCAAAAAGACCGGTATCGTCTGTTTGGATACTTCTATTTGTAAACCCAATAGAAGTCATCAATCCTCAACTAGACGAAAACGCAAATCCTTCTGCTCTTCTGGTAAATTGTGATGGCACTCAAACTCAAGATGGATTCTCTGATACCAAAGGTCAAGCAAGCCGTGTCACTTTGGATTGATGGTTTCAGAGAAGCATGTTGTCTTCACAAGGTCGTCTTACTCTGTTTCAGGTTCTTTCTTTAATCTCACTCTAATTCTCTTCAATCCTTTAACCTCAACGTTCAAATTCTAATTCTCTCTCTCTATTCCGTGGGGTTAGTTTACTAACCATTGTGCTTGGTTCTTTTCTTTAATGTTCTTTTTTAGGTCGAAGATGCTCATGACCAGAATGGGGCAGTGTTTTCTTTTGAATGGCTTGATTTTCTTAGGAAGGTAGTCTTCTCGCGCTTTTTTTTCAAGATTTTCCATCTTCTCTGTTCCAGTTTTTTTACTTTTCTCCTTTACTCTTTCTCCTTGTTATCAAATTGAATTCGTCCTGATTTACAATGTAATTCTCTTAATTCTCTTCAGAATCTTTTTCTTAGTGACTTGAATTCTTTTTGTCCGGTAGAAAGGCGTTCCATGATTAAGACTAGATATTGGGAATGCGTTTTCTGTGCAACTGGTTTTGCAGGTCCTAAAAATTATTCCACTCCACCACTGTTCAACTAATTCTATGTTGACTAAAATATTCTTAACAGTTGGGTGCAAAGAATTCCCTGCAATTTTTTACTGTCAATTTAACGCCAGGGTGAAGATGGGATCGTGTTACGTTATCCTCGTGATTTTAGCGAAACTAATAGGACAGCAATCCGTCTTGATGATCGCGGGCTCATCCGGGTCGTTCAAGATTGGGGTCCGAGTTTTACAAGTGTGGCTCAGATTCCGGTTGTCCACAGCCGGGTGTTCCAGCCGATTTTGCTTGAACTTTTCATTTTATTTTCTTTTTGGATTCATTTTATCTTTATTAACTTGCGCTTTGTAATGGTGCTGAATTCCCCGCTTGACTACTTTGCTTCTATTTATCCTTTCTTTAGTTTCTGTTTTTGCCTTTCTATTTACCCGTTCTTTAGTTTCTTTTTTGCTTTTAGTCTTTTTTTTTCTTTTTTTTTCGTTTCCCAATTTTAACTGGTGAAAATGTTGGTTTATATTATTGGGCCATTGTCCAATTAATGTTAAGAATTTCTTGCATGTCATAGTGTCTCATTTCAGCTTGGAAACATCTGTAGTTGACATTATTAAAATTTATGAATCTTTTCACTGTTGCAGCCTCTTTATTGTAAATTCGGTTGTCATCCCAACTCTAGGATGGATATTACCAAATGAATGGCTAAATTCTGGTTCAGGCAATCAATGTTCCTTCACTGGTGCTGTAAAATTTCATTCCTTCTTACGCTCAGGAATTGTTCAGCTTTTCTATGTGAGTATGCAGATTTTCTGTGCAAGTAAGCTTTTTCTTTTGCAATTGATTTCCTTATAGATGTTCATGGTTTAACCCCAGACATGGTACACATGCTGTGTCCTATTGGTAATTCTACATCCTGGCTGGATATTGATACAACAAATGATTATTGCTCTTGAGTACACTGTACTCGCTTGGCAGTTATAGCATAAAGACTTCAGGGTAAAGCATTCGCCATAATATTTTATATACATTTTGGGCTCATTTCTGTGGTTCAAAGCCTTTGCTACTTATTTCCATTATTGGTACTCCAACCTTAGTAGTGCCATGTGGAGATTCATTGTTGAAACTAAAAGCCTTTGCTACCAGGTTTTCTTTGGTAAAACCAGATTGAACATTTCTTGCGACTAGATGCGGAAGTCAACTTATGATTCATCGTATGTTTTGGCTAAATGTAGTGGTGCCCAGTGAGCCCAATTATATTTTTGCCCTCTTTCCTGAAAATATTTCTTATCTGCACTACAAGTCTTTATTTCATTGTGGATATTGCTCATATTTTTATTGTTATTAACAATCCAGGTTGCTCTGAGTATTTCATTTTGGTGTTTCCCTTGCAGATATTTTGGTTTTATCCACTGTATGTTTTCAGCTTTGTACTAAGCATTTTGTGGTATTTTTCTGCTCCTTATAGCCTATCATTTTCATGGTTAAGAGCTTCAAAGAGTTTTTGTTTTTAAGTAGTATTCTTCCTTGAAATGTGATATTTTTCTATTGGGGAATTTGGTGGACATATTGCTATTTTTTTACAACTTGTCTTTAGCATGAAGCTCCTTATTTCTTGCAGCTAAAGTGTGGGATAAAACTAGGTTGTATTTGCTATGACCACACTTCTTCACTCATTTCACCGGTTCGTTATATGGATAATCAGGTTCTGGAAGTGTGGTGTCAGGGTCAAACAATTCATCCTGGTTTAATCCAAACCTATTATTTAATTTTAGAGTTAACATGATACAACATATCTATCCAAACTAGATAGGGTTTTATGGATTCTATTTGGCCTAGAGTTTGAGGTATTCTACTTATTGGTCAAAATGTTTTGGTATTCTGCACAGGTTTTCTCCACACCTCTCTTATTTTGGTCGTAATTCCTCATTTGGTTTTGGGAAAAAAATGTGATGATGTTTAACACACTTCACAACCTGCCTCATGGCAGTACATGGATTTATATATATATGTATATTTTCTTGTCATTCTCAAATTATTTTAGCCTAGGATGGAATTAAGGTACAACTTGCAACTTTGTTGAGGCTATGCTCTACTTATCTTGAGATGCTTCTCTAAACAAGAGTTGTAATCTAGGTACAATGACATTGCTAAGTATGCTTTCGTCACAATGGATAAAGATGGATCAACTACAGTGGAAACATCAATCAAGGAGGAGTCAACAAACTCACGAACTTCCACACATATTGAAAAGCCTCCTGGCCTTGAAGGGTACAAACTTCAAGCTGATTAATTATTCCCTGACAATGCCGCTACTGCTTCATCACCTGCAAACATTTCCACTAAAGAATTTGTATTAGTAAAGTAATTTTTTATGTTTTGTTATGTCTAAATAGGGTGATAATTGGAATCGGGGAACAGATTTATTCACTCATCCTCTTGAACATCTTCTTCCTTGAGGTGCACTTTCTTTGTTGTTGGTAGTGAGCATCCTTCATTTTTTCATTTTCTAGGTTCAGATTATTCAGTAGGCATGTTTAACATGTGCAATGAATTATTCTCTATTGGTGATTTGTTATATTGAATGATAAATTTGAAAGTTTGTGGGGATTTACAATGCAGGTTTTTGCTATTGGGTTTGTACCCTACATTGGGAAGCTGCTCAATTTCATTCTTCTTTCTTGGATGTATTCCTACTACAGCTTTGAGTATGTGCAGCATTTACTTATGTAGTTTCATGAGTAGCGTTTATTATTCTCTTGGGTTCTTGACCAAGACTCACTGTATTTCTCAACTTATTAGGTACAAATGGAATCTTGCCGAGGTGGGTCTAGACAAAAGGCTTGACTTCTTTGAATCAAACTGGGCCTTCTTCGCAGGTTTTGGTAATGATATTAGTCAGTGAAGTATAAAGCTTCAAACATTATTTAAAAATTTGTTCCTTCCAGAATTAAAGTTATGCAGTTACTGCAGTGGATGCTTTAATGCAAAAATTTTATGCATTATTGCTTAAAAAAGTAAATATACGTGAAACTCGTTCTCTCTTTCTTTTTTTCATTTAAATTTCATGCAAAAATTGTATGCACTATTGCTTAAAGAAGTAAATATACTTGTAATATTTGTTAATCTCATTTTTACCTTTGTCTTTTCTTCTAAAGATTGTTGAAGAGAACACTCAATAATTTTATTATGCTATTCGTCTGTGATCTTTTCTCAATCCTCGTCTGTTTTAGGTCTCAAGTTTCTAACCTGTTGTAATTGTATTTATTGATTTTTTATTTTTTTCTAGGAGGTCCTTGTGTCTTGGCTATTTTCTTCTTTTCTCCTCTTGTGAGTTACGGCGTAATGGCTACCCTATTTCCACTGGTACTTCCAAAAATTCTTTGATTTTCTCATCATAGAGTTTCATTAACCTCCTCCCCAACCCCCAGGGATTTTCTCCTTTGACTTCATTTTGTTTGGTATGCTCATATTTTAAAAAGATTGGGAGGATTCTTCAGTGACATAGTTCAGTTATGTTATTAAGGATCACTTAGATATTCGTATCTGGGAAGTGCCTGTCATAATGTATGTAAGCAGCTTGATGGTTTACATTATAGCAAGTACCTTATGTTCATTTTGAGCCTGTCATGTGTATTGTTTAAAGCATCATGCTTGACTTTCGAAGTATCAACACCAGGGTATCCCTACTGAAAAACGTAAACAAGTTATAAGGGCATGCATTCTCTTTTCATTCTCATGTGACTGAAATATCTGTTTCTCCCTTATTATTGGGCCATGTGAACACATGCTCATTAAAACTACTGCAGAAATGACCAAATTGAATTTTTAGCATAGAATCCATATTAGCATATATGCTGCAGTCTGTTACGGATTCTGGAGTTTTTTATATTCTTAGTCAAAAATAAATTTGAAGATAAAATCCAAATACACGCAAAAAGAGAGAGAGAGAGAGAGAAATTGGCTGAAAATGAGAATGAAAAATGATAGCAAAAAGAGCCTTAGACAACTGTTTCAGAGCTAGTTGATTCTTTGATTATCTGATCAGTTGGCATTGAAGTTAATTTGGTTAATCAGTAAAATGAGAAATGATAGGCCATCTGAAAAAATTTAAAACAACAAATAAAGGAAGTATACCAACATGGAACTGTAATCCTTGAAGATCATTTTATGCATTAGATTTAGCAATGACCCTCCATATAGACAAAACAACAACAACATTACCACACACGCCATATCCAACCAAATGGGTCAGCTATCTTCCATATAGACAGCAAACCACCTAAGTCATCTTCCCTGCTAGAAGTTCCATTGTGGATATCTTCCCAACCTTAAGACTCTCTTTCCCCAATAAAAGTAACCTGTCTATCACTCCTACCGGTGTTTAGATCACTGAAATACCGAATTTCTTTCTTGACTTCAATAAAGTACTTCAATCTTTATAGAACCCTAACTAAACTGATGAAATAAGATATTTTATTGAAGTACTCCAGACTTCGTGCTAAAAAGTTGAGTGTAGACCACAGTTGTAGCCCTGAGGTCAAGGCATCGAAACAGCCTCCTAGCAAAAATTGTTGGGGGTAAGACTGCATCGAAAAATTCCCCCCCCCCCTTCCCCAGGACTCTGCTTGTGCGGAAACTTTTGGCACCGGGTTCACCCTTTCTAAAGAAGTTGAATGTGTACTTAGTAAGATGGAACCGAGAATGAGAAACAAAGCAAAAGTGAGTTGTTAAAAATTCTTAAAAGAAATGCAGGAAAAGTGGATAAGATGCATTATGGAAGTGAATGAGAAACAAATAGAAACCATTTCAGAGAGCAAAAGGCAGAAATAAGTAGAAGCAACTTGACAGGCCTCGTATTATGTATGAATTCTGATCGTGGTAAGAATCCATTTGGCTGGCCTCATTTAGTTAAAAAATTGTGTTGTTGTTTGGTTGTAGAAATATTTATGCAATATATAGGAAAGCATGTAAAATATAAAGGACATTTGGGTTAAACTTAAATTAACTATTCAGAACTCCATCTGTGCTATCCCATTTACTAGGTATTGTTTCAGTAGTGCTGACTGATTTCATTTTCCAGTTTGTTGCAACTGCCACAGGCTCTGATGTTCACCAAGCAATGAATTCTAACAGAAGTACATGGAGGGGAGCTGGATTAGGAAGGCTTCCAATTTTTTATGCTGCTGATACTATATCGTAAGATACATTTTTTTTTTGGTTCAATCGTAAGATACATTTCAGTCGCACCATTTTTGCTTGTGTATGTTTTTTTTTTAATTTCTTAAATATTTCAGAATTTATTTCTTACATAACTAAAATATAGCTATTAGCATCTTACTGTTTGAAACTATTCCTATTTTTGTTTGGTCAAGTTTGGTGTCTTGCTAATAAATGTGAGTGTAGTTAAAGATAGACCACAAAGATGAGTCTGGTAGAGTGCGAATTTAGAGGTAGCATGTGATAATTTTCCAGTACTCTGAGCGTTTTATCTAGGCCATTGATCAAATGGACTGATGAAATGGGTTTTTCTTTGTATTCTGTAAATTGTGAGCTTTCTCCTGGTTGAAGAACAATCCTTCATTTACTATATGGATGTCTTTTCAATTTTAGGGTCACAAAGGATATAATATTGGAAATCATCTCCATATATCAGGAGTATCTGCTTTTCTGACTTGTGAGTTAAAGTCTTTTACATAAAAAATTGATTGGGTAATACTTTTGAAGTACTCAAGGATTAAGACTATCTGGCTGAGACTTGAGAGATAGGAGCATGAAAATATACATACACATAAACTTGGCCATGTTTTGGTAGAATGACCCAACAATAACACCTACATTAATGTTTATGATGTTCCTCTGATCATATCGGTGTACTTACTGAGATTAACTAGCTTGATAAATTTTCTGGAACTAGCTATTATTACTACACTTGGAAACCTGTCCAACCTACTGTAATCCTCTGGAATTATTTACATCAGAGGTGTCTAGTTGCTCGAAAAAGAGAACCAGATCAAAATGCAGAGTGATGGACATAATTATCAATGGGAATGTCTAACCAAGCTAATGCTAGAGATATTACATGAGTTGTCATAGGACTTTAACCTTGGGAAAGAAATCCACCAGAGATGCTTGATCCATTTGTTTGCCATTCTCTGTTTCCTTTTCTGATGGTCAACAGTTAAACTTTTGGATATATGACATGCATCTCATCATTTCTCTCTAGAATCAAGATTTAGTTCATGATTGCTTCTCATAAATTCAAATTACATTTAGTTCTAGAATTTTCCATTTTCACTATGTTTGTGTTAACAGAACTTTTTGGTACTTGCTGTCCACTCTGCCACATGAATTTTGGCTCCAGTTTGTGGGAAATGTTTTCTTGTGAAAAGACTTGTCGAATTCCCTAACTGCCAATGCTTCAAAATGGCTAAAGCTAAATTAGGAGAAATTCAGTAGATTATGCATTGGATTTGGTAGGATTGGGTTTTACTATATCATGAATTGAGAACGTCCCTGACACATTTCTTTGTTCTTTTTTTGGTCGAATGCTATAGGGTGTGGGTATTACGTCTTTTCAGTCACGAACCTCTTGGACGAACACTAGACAAGAAGACTTCCTGAGAAGTTCTGCAAGTTGTTCAAATTGAGTCAGAACCTCCCGGTAACTAAATGTGGTTGTGCTTGCAGAAGAGGGTACTGGGGCTATTTAAGATATTTGAACTTCTCCATTGTGCAAGTTGTGTATAAAATCATAACCTTTTGTTTTATAGTCATGTACAGTGATTTGAAAAGTGTAGATATAAATGAGAAATCACGGGCAGCCTGACAAGAAGAATACTGTTGAAGACTTCAAAAGCAAAAAATAAGCTAGAGGGGAGATAGAGAGTGAGAGAGAGGATTGGAGTTGACGAGAAGTGATGAAATGGAGATTCTAATTCCTAAGTGTGTTATGTTTAGAGAAAAAAATAGAAATGTATCTGATATCTATGAGGTATGCACGGTTATTCTGCCAACGGGTAGTTTGTTAACATAGTCCATTCCCTGGTACTTCCTCCTGAGCTGATGAGCTCGTTTAGCCTTCGTGCTTAGTTACTGAAAAAAAAACAAAGTTAACCGTTATACTACTAGTACTGAGCTAATGAAATGTGGGCCACCACATAAGTCTACATCAGCTTCGTGCAAAGCCATAAACTAAATCTTCTCAATTAACGGCCTGAAAACCATCTCCATGGTTCTCTTCCTGATCGATCAAAGTGTATGAAAATCCTTAAAATTTATTAAGTTGCAGACCAGGGTTTTGGGTATTTGGGGAACAAGAATGCTGCCACCTTGGTTGCAGCCTTGCAAGAGTATTCCTACTAACTAGGCTTGCTGCGAAATTATCCAAATAACTTCACCCGTATTCAATGCTGCATGGACTCTGATGTGGTTACCTAGATTTCAAGACGAGATCAAGTATGTAGTAGTACTGCAACTCCAACACAACAACTAAAATGGGCACTCAACAGATACAAAGAACATGAATGAAGAAGCCTTTATTACTAGAGGGTCAAAAAAAGAACAGGGACATCAGTTCTTGCATCCCCATCGCCTTCTCACCGCCTTCTCACCTCTCGAATCTGGGAAAATCTCCTCCCGGAAAACCTTTAATATTGCAACTCAATAATTACATTTTAGTTGCAAGACCACCTGGATCGTTCATTAACAGATTTTATGACAATTAGAACCCAAAAACCCGTTGGCCATATCCCCTTCTTCCCCACTACTGAAAGATCCAACCACCTCGCTATCTTCTTCGTCACTTATAATATCAAGAATTCCTGTATCAGCATCAAAATCCAAATCATCAATGACAAAATCCCCATCATCATCCTCATCTATCTCATCTACAGTTCCATCATCATCTTCATCATCATTGCTCATATCATCAGCATCACTATCCATGCCAGCATCCAGGTCAGTTCCTGATGTCGGCTCCTCATCAGCACCTGAGTCGTCGTCATCAACATCATCGTCTTCTTCCTCAGTTTCAGCATCATCAGGGTCAGAATCGTCATCAGTTGGCCGCCTACGGCCTATCTCATAGAGCCTCGCAGATGCAAACATCTCGTCATGGTCATCCATCAATACCAAACCGACAAAAGAATCAGTTGGTTCTGTTGAAAAATCAAGGACACAACGATCAACAGGGACTCTGGCTATGTCTGAGTAGTTGACAGCATCCAAAGTCCGAAATGCTGAGAAAAGAGGGTGCCTCGCACGCCGGGTGTTTACTGCTGATGTTATGTCCTCAAGATTCCTCCGGAGGATTGCATAGATTACATCTCCGCGCGCATTGAATGTTATAACTGTCTGGTCCAAAGAAGGTACACTGCGTAGAAGCTTGAACTTTCGGAGATCCCAGACTTCGGAGTTTATAATTACCTGAATGTGGTCTCCAGTTAGCAACAATAGACCCCACAACTAAGGAAAGACAGTTTAAGGAACTACCAAACCAACAGGTGCTGGGTTGGTTCCATTACACGGATATCAAGTCAGAATCAAGAGACGTAACAGATGTTTAGATGCAAGAATGTATTCAACTTCAATAAGGAACCCAGACCAGAGCTGCAATTTAAAATCCAAAACTCAAACAACAAAAGACATTTAGAATGACTAGCTTTATGCATACCTCGTTTCCAGCAGGGTGAAATCCGCCACCCCCATAATCAGTGAACTGGTCAAAACGATGAACAGGTCCAGAACTTCGCCGATCCCATAAGACTCCATTCCAAAGTAGCATTGTGTCTGACGGGCTAAAATGTACGAGAGACTGTGCATGCCCTCTGCCTGGGGCTGAAGAAATTGTAGAGGGATCAGAAAGCTTGAACTCCAAATTGAAGGTCTGGATGTCATACAAGAGAACTTCACGCCTGCTTGATTCTGATGATATTGCTGCAAATTTTGTCCCTGAATTGCTGAACCGTGCCAACTTGCACCCTTCAGATGAATGCATAGGCCCTGCTGAAACTGAAGATGCATCCCATAATCGCACTTCATGTGATCCAGAAGAGAGAATCAGTTGGCTATCCCCGCATAGGGTTGACTGGACATGTGAAACTGCTGACTGGTGGCTTGTGCAGCTCTCGAGAACATTGCCGCTGTTTGAGTCAAAAATCTTGAGTTCACCAGAATGGCCACCAGTCGCAATTTGGGAGGAGTCCCCAAGAAAAGTAATGCATGTCAGGAGGGTGGAATCATCCCTGCAAGTACGCCATGGCCTGAATCTGCTGTAAACAAACTGACGATCCAGATGATTTCCATGGATACCACCATAGTGGTTCCGGAACTCACGTGTACTCAGCCTAGCTGTCACATTTGCAGGTGCATCAACATTTCTTCTTGACTCTGGACATATATGTGGGTATAGAAGCGAGAGCGGAGGTAGAGTGGTTATTGGAGCAGGACATTGGCGATGCTGGTGCTTTAGATACTGCACCACAATATGGTCTAGAGTCACCCGTTCTGTGGTACCAAGAACTGAGTCAGCAAGCAGACTGGGAGGGGAGGAAGATGGAGTCATGAGGCCCAACAAGGTACTACCATTGGGTTGACTATTATCCAAATTATCGCCGACATTTCCACTTGCAGTTAAGCATCCAAACTGATCAAGCTGGCTAGAACTTGGTGTAACAGAAAGCCCAATTGAATCCATCGGTTGACTGCTTGTATGGACAGTACTGGAGGTCTGGCATACTGGAGACTGGAACACATGCTCGCTGGTTGTCTTGCGCTTTCCTTGTGAAGCAAATTCACTATCCCTCAAGTCTGTTAGTTTTCGTTTTGCTGGTAAAACTTTTGATGTCTTAAACTGGAGTTCTGTATCTTCACAAGGCTTCGGAGCAGACACTGCTGAAGCATCTGATACCTCAGAAGCTGCAGACCCATATTTTGAAGAATCAGAACTCTTGCTGGTTGATAATGGATTTGGCAAAGGCTGGTTTCTAGACTGAAAGCTGATGCTTCGAGAGAAAACTAGTGGCTTCTTCTTTATAGAAGGCACAACTGAATCAGTCTTTAGGCTCGAATCCTCATCTCGTACAGTTGGCTTTGATGCATCTAAGACAAATCCAGTAGTGCGACCAGATGGCCACTGAATTTGAGCGGTTGGGGTTTCTTGAATATTGATTTGGTGTAGGAGTGGAGGGGGAGCAGTCGAGGATCGCAAAGGTGCCAACTTAGCCTCTTTTAGCAGTGAAGCGGCAGCACTGGTCAAGCCAGATGCCTGAAGATGCTCATGTATAAGGAGTAAAAGCTCTCTGAAATCAACACAAGGAATGAATAGAAGCAGATGAATAAGTTAGTACATAATTGTGAAACAAGGAGGTGGAAGTACCTGGAATGGTAAGTAATAGGAGTGGCAGCAGCTATAGCTGCTCTCTCAATACGCCTCAAAGTAGGTGCAGCAGCATCTGAGGCTGCAAGTGTGCTTGCACGCCCTGAATTTGTTACAATCTGTATAAAACATAAATGTACCATGGACCATTATTTTCTCATAATTAAATATGGCTATGTCCAGCATAACCAGATACGAACTGCAAAAGTCGAGCCATAATTTGTTCATTTCTAGGCCTCTCTCTCTCTCACTCTCACACAGTCAAAACTCTTGATGAGCACATCTGTGCCTTACCATGTGAACAGCTGATTTAGAGAATCTGTCTATTGGATAGATGGAGCAGTGTGGTGTCAACTCTCATTCATATTGACCAGTAAGGCCAAATTCATATCAAGATAGGCAAAACAACATTATATAGGACAGATGCATTAAAATGTTTGTGTACCCAATACGGATTGATTCAAGGCCTATACGGTCAATAAATAAGCTACCAAACCCCAAAAATCCCAGTTTTCATAGACTAACTTCTTTCTACTCGGATTTATTGCAAAACCTAATTGGTCTCATCCATACTCAAAAATGACCTAGGAGGAGTGATTTAAGAGCCAAAATATTAAACTAGAGATTGAATATTTTAAATTTTTAATCACATGAGTATTCCTTTTTCAAATCTTCATGAATTGCAACTTGTTACTTATTTGTAGGTCAGGTATTACACTTGGCCAAAATTTGAATAATATGCGTGCCACCAAGACAGAGATAACCTGATATTGGTTGAATGTTATTGTTTATTGCCTATTTTTGGTAGATAGTGCTAATACTACTGTTTATTGCTTATTTATGGTAGACAATGCTATAAAAAGAACTAAATTTAATAACTAAGTGCACCAAAGCACATCTAGCATCTATCCGATGCCTCTGACTCTAAGACATCTCTTAAACCACTGTTCTAATGCTGCTGCCTGATACATTGGAGCATCCTTAGATTGTATATATGTGCAGTCTCCAAATCCACCACAGTTGAATGCGCTATCTATTGGATTATCTACTTCTAGTTTCAACCAAAATAGAGTGCACAACTAGTGGCAGAGTTGATTAAGGCTGTGAGGTGTACCCAATGCAAAAATGCATCCAGGATCTGAGCCACAAGGCACACCACACACCCCCAAGGGATGTGAGGCACATTCTCCTTCAAATAATTGTTAATTAGCTATCTATTAGGAAAAGCTACACTATAAAATGGCAAATAATTCATAAAACTCAATAGAAATTAGCACAAATTAGAGCTGTCATCAAATGCCATACATATACATAGACAAGCTCCTCTTGGTCGTCTAACTATTTGAGCAATGTGGTACGCTGATACAGGCGAGGCCAAGGACAGTTCGGCATAGAAACTACTATTGGTATGTAAGTGCTCCTTATTCCATATTCTGGAGTGCACCCAACCACATGGAAATTGGAAATCTAAATATAAGCCCTAGTGATGCTGCTTACCCAATCTCGCCACTTGAACACACTCAAAAGCAAATTGAAATTTGAATGTAGGGCCTACTGATACTTACCCCAATCAATTCTATTGCCACTTGCACAAGTTCAGCATGCCACCTGCCCTGCTCCAAACCAGGAGTCTGATTGCCCGAATCTCGGATTAGCTCTGAAAGTTTTTTTCCCACCTAAAACATCATTTCAAAGAAACAAATCAAAGACATATCTGAAGTATTTCAAAACACCATGCTCCACACGCTCACCACCCAAACTGCAAGCCTGCAACATACAAACAAAGCCATCACCCACCCACCCCCAAAAAAAAGAACCCAAAACACCCTATCCTCAACAAAGAACTGGAAATAGCAAAGCAGAGCAGAAAGATCCCCCTCCCAGCCTTTTTATGAAACACTAGTTTAGTGAAATTAAAATGGGAAAAGAAGACAACAAAAAATTATGAACATTATATCAAGATTGGCAAGGTGCAGTCTCCATATTGCATATGGTGAACTTTTAGTCAAATAACTTTAAAGACTAGAGCAGTAACATGTTAAAAAAAGTTATGTTCACAACTGCAACAGCAGCCAATTTAGAAGAGTGGCACTTCTTATCACTAACTTTTCTCCTATCTCAACCAGTGCAAAAAGCAGAAAGTTCAAATCCAAATGACTTCATGCGCTTAGTGAAAATTAATAATTTCTACTTCCATCCAGGAAAGCCGACCACGGTTGCAAGGGAGAAGGTTAGTTGGCAAGGACCAACACCTTACAATAGAGTACAGAAGCTCAACTCTCCTTTCGCCAATCCCAATCCAGTGTCATCATCCAAAAAACTGTAGTCATCCAATTATAAGAACTGTAAAAGAAGGCAGGAGTTTTGATACTGGACCACCACTCACCTGAAGCTTTGTCAAAATATGTGCAATTGATTCATCTCTGGCCAAACCAAGGAGGACTCGGCATGCAAGAGCCCGTATACAATCAAGAGCACCAAGAGGAGTCAGTATACGCGGGTGGAGAAGATGCAAAAGCACCTTTATTCCATTGTTGGCTCGAACAACCTCCCGTGCCTGACGATAGCCTTGTTCCAAGTTTGTAGCAACGCCAGCACAACCTGGTCCAGGACCTAAAGATATCCTACGATCTCCCACCACCCCAGAAGTGACATTAGCAACAGCCGCTTGTGAAATACTACTGAGAGCTGGCATACCAAGTACTGTTGAATTGCTACGTTCTGCAATAGCAGATTCTCCATTTCGCTCCCTGGACTCATTTTGAATGACCAAAGAAACATTTCTGTCTAAGATACTTCTCTCAGCGTGTCTTTCTCTATTCTCCACAGTAGAACCATTTGAGATTTGAAGTAAATTAAGTTGCTGACCTTGAGCAAGCACAACCGGTTTGTTACTGATTGAAGGAGGGGGACAGACAAGATTAACCAACACATTGAGTGCTGGCTGAGTAACCTGCTAAAACAAAATAAATTAATTCCAAATAGAATGTAATCCCATAAAACCAGCTTCAAATTCTTTTTTGCAGCATTCAAGCTCTATAAAAAATAACGACACCAAAGTTCATTACCTCTGGATCCACATAGCCGGCACCATTTGCTGCATCCAAAATAACTGCCATACCAACACGCTGATTGCTCAATGTGGCATTTACAATTCGTTTACGGCCATTAGGCACCAATGTAACAATTTGAAGAACACCCAATGCATACTGAGCCAAGTCATGCAAGTAACGCTCAACAGTTGGGGCCTAGGTAAATAACTTGATCAGTTAACGAACAATGATAAGCAGGCAATGAGCAAGAAACAAATGAAAGCAAGAATATAAGTATTGGTAGCCACATACCTGACATAATTCTAACATAATGATATGCCCATTGGAGTCTAAGAACTTCTCCACTGAAGACCAATAAGCTCTTACAAATACAGGACCAAGCTTCCGATCCCGCTGTATTTGCAGAAATATTACATCCATGGCTTCATTGCTGATGTCAAGTGGTTTGTAGGCAGCCCTAGAACTTGGAATATGACGGGCAATATTTCGACTTTTATTAGGACGAATGGAATCCACAAGCAAGAGAAGGTGAGCCCTAAAATATTGCCGAAGTGCAACACATGTGTGATAAGCTATCTGCTTCTCAGATGCAGTCAGCACCTCTGTAGGCAACCGATCATTTTGAAGAGACCCCAGATTAGACAAAGCAAGTGTCCCAGAATTCCCTCCTGATCTCACTGAGGCAGCAATGTGTAAGAGGTTCAGAAATTTTTGCAAGCCATCCTGTGCATCAAAAGAGTCCACAACTGCTCTAAAGATAAATGATGTGGCAAAAAAAACAGCAGCATTTTTCCTAGCCTGATCCTGTGGACACTCAAGAAGCTGGAGAGCTAGCTCAACCACTTGGCAGACAATATCTGGGGGAAGAGCACATACACGTTCCATAATTCCCTGAAAGAATATTCCATAAGAAGAACGTTTGGGTCAAAAAAATAAGGATTGCAAAAAATATAAACTAAGTAAAAAGGCAACTCTTAAGAATCATGTATGTGCATTTGCCTGAAGAGAACCAAAAGTACATAAGCAGGATGAAAGGCCAAATAAAGTCTGAGTAATTCTTGGGACTGCAAGAAGTTTTTGCAAGCCACCACGGTCAACCAATAATGCAGCAAATTTACGGTGAGCGGCTAAAGCACATATCAGCTTCAGCACATCAGGCAGCATTGCAGCATGTGGTGTGTCTCTACTTTTGGAACTCCTTTGAAGTAATGCAAGGCAGACATCAACTCCCTTTTCATGAAGAACAGGGCCCAGGACTTCAACATATTCACCAAGTATCTCAAGACATTGAATACAATATTTTTCTTTCAGCTGTGCAAGAGAGAAATTATCCAATACAAATGATCCTTCTAGATCCTCGTCTCTTTCTGGTTCTGTGGCCTTCAAATCAATTGAATCCTCGTGGAGATTATCTGAGCTCCTGTTAAACAACCAAGTATATGTAGCAGTATAGCCACCATAAAGGTATAACAAGGAAAATACAAGAGAATGCTCCACTTACCTAGATACCTCAGTTGCATTAGCAGCATCAATAACACTGGATGCTGCCTTTGAAGCAGCTAAAACTGCAGCTTCTTCATCATTTGTACTGTTAAATTCCTACATAAGGAATGGATAGAAGTAATGTACTTATATAATGAAACAGTAAAAATAACAAAACACAGAAAGCAGGAGGGGAGAAAGGGTCAATACCCACCTCTAAAGCAGCACTCTTCACAAGTTCAGCCGCAGCATCACCAGCTGCCTCAATTGCCTCTGCAAGCGCATTGGCTGCTCTGGCTTCGGCCTCAGCACCTCTAACTGCTTTCTTTACCAGATCAGAGATATCCCTAGTGCCAACTTTGCAATCTTGGAAACAATCATCATTATCTTCTCTTGCTGTACCATATCCATCAGCATCAATCTGGCCTGAATACTTTTTGGCATCGGAAACTCTTTTTGCATCTTGGTATCGTAAATGATTCCTCTCCCGGCTTCCTCCTAATCGTATTCCAGATCCTGGAGAGGTCAACAGTCTGTCATTGTCTATAGCTACTTCAGTAGCCCTTCCCTTTCCTCTAATCCTTGCCCATCCACGGCTTGTTCGGCGCCTTGAAGAATCATCTCTGATATTTTCCTCATACTCCTCCTCTCTCATGGATCTACTTGTACTATATCTATCACTAAATTTGGCTTTCCCATCACGCAAATCACGGATTTGCCTTTTTCCCTCAAGTGCTTCAACATCATCTTCATCAACGTCAAACACGTCAACCCCGTCAGGTAAATCATTTGCATATTCTATGGATTTTAGTGATTCTCCATCATCATCCCAACACTCCTCACCATGTGCTTGTCTAACACCGATGGCTTTATCATGATCCCTCTCAACACTCTGATCATCTAAAAATCCCTCATCCACTAGCCTAGGAGCATCTAATTGAGTACCATCCAATAGCTGCCGGAACCTACCCCTACTTTCTTCTCTACCTTTTAAGCAAGAAGCACCAGATATATTCTTATACTCTGTCAGATAACTTGAATCTTTTTTGCTTGTACTTGTTTCCCCAAGAACCCTCGTGCGAAGATAACGCATGAGCTTGGCTGACAATCTAGATGTTAACACATCTTCAACCACTTGACCACCACTGAAATTATCATTAGGAAAAAATAATCACAAAAAGAATAAAAAGGAACAGAAACCAGTGAAAAAGATGATAAGGTGCTGGAGGATACAGACCCAGATAAGCATACAGCAAGAAGTCCAGTAGCATATGTTCTCAACATTTCATAATTCGTGGGTGAATAATTTCCTGAGTCATCCTTTCCATTACATTCATCACCAAAGTTCCTGACATTATCATCCAGCATCCAGCTTTTGATGTTCTCTATGACAGCATCTTCAAAGACATGAGGATACTGTAGGTATTTCCAGAAAATCCACTTCACTCATAAGTCAAAATAATCAAAGAACACCAATGGCTCACAATGAACATATAAATAAAACCAGACAAGTCAAATTAGCTTTACCATCCAAGTTGTAGACCAGCTAAGAAGTAGCCTTGCAGAAGCCGCACGGATGCTGGTAGAGTATCTAGCTTCCGTAAGAAACTTAGAAGATATCAGCTCACAGAAATCATCATTCTCCTGAGGGGAATACAGAGGAGAGAAGGGGTTAAGTCATCAGGTAACTAAAACTCCAGATGAGCCAGTAAAGATAATATGAAATCCTATAATCACAAGAGTTCAAGGTTGCAACAACGGGTAAGGAATTAAGAGAAAGCAAGCAAGTCATTACAGGTAAAATCAGTTACCCGGACCAAGTTCCCTAGCTTTCCGATACTATGAGAAGCCCTTCCATTAGTGACAGAAGAATGACCTGACTCTTCCACATATCTGAATTATAAACACAAATGTCAGTCACAATGAAGTTCCAGGGATGATGCTAATTCAGGTATAATAAAGCAAAACTTCTCCAACAACAACCATTTGGATGATATTAAGTCCATATTCTATTATGTGCAAAAGGGATAACCTTATGTGCAAAAGGGATAACCTAGAAGGTAAATAAGAGACCATGTATCTAAATTATAGAAACGAAGGTTTGTCACAGACTCACAATGGAGTTTCAAGGATGACTCCAATTCAGGTATAATAAAGGCAGAACGTTTCCATCAACAACTATTTGGCTGACGTCAAGTCCAAAGCTGCTATGTAGGAAAGAACTAGCAGGTAAATCAGAGACCATAGGACAAGAAAAGTAAGCATGATTCGTGATCCTGAACATGCGAGGAATCCTCAATTTGTAACAAACATCGGTTGAAACCTGCAGTTCCGGTAAAGGTATCTTCGTTTTGTAGCCTTGTAGGTAACTAAGATGAAATCTTAGGGAAGTTTCCGAAAAATACCAAGTTTCAACAGGTTTCAACTAGCCTCGATTAAATCTTAATAAGTTTGACCACTAAATGCCAAGTTTTGACCAATCCAACCAACTTCAACCAACCAAGTTTCTACTATTTTCAACTAGTTTTGGTAGCTTCGACCAGCTTTGACCAACCCCAAATTTCGTAGCTCTTGACTAGTTCTAAATCTGTTTCGACCAAATTTCTGCCTCTCGCTCATCAAAATCAACTGAAATATTTATCCTTTTAACCTACATAACAAAACAAGTATGACACAGCTAGAATAACATGACCATATCCAATGCAGAATAACTTGCAGCCTTATTGTAACAACCACACCAATTAAACAAAAAATAGCAGCATTCCCCACAGCAAGAAGCAGTGAAATTTGGGATCTCTAGTCATAATAATTCCTGCGTTTTCGAATGGATAAATTAAGATAGCTTGGCTTCAACAACAGGGCAGAAAGATAAGAGCAATAACTTTAGAAAACAGCATTCTTTAGTGGATAGCATCTTCCTGGCTCTACCAAAATGCTTGGCCAGGCTCCTTCCCATCACATATGTTACAATGCTTTTAAAAATAGAAATCACTTCACTTATTCCAAACTATATGTTGAGATTGAGACCCCCACTTTTGTACAAATGATGAATGCATTATTGACAATAAATAGGCAACAATGCAACCTACAAGGGAAAATTGGAAATACTCAATCCCAACGACAGAGCCAAATGCTGACTCACATTTCAAATAATTAAGATCCTTGACCTCTCAAACTCTCTAGCATATTAGAAGGCAACTGACGCAGTTAAGAGTCCAAATGAGTCAACTGGGCCATAAAATGCTTTAATTTGGCCCGTGGTTGGATTCAATAGACCTTAGGGTTCTTAACTTATATCCCATCTCATCTTGGAGTCCTCAAAAAGTAGATACCACTGAGACACAAGCTTTCGAACCATGTTGATGACTGGGCTTGGGAGCAAGGAGTGCTTTGACGAATGAAAAAAATGGTAGCAGTGCAAGAAAAGGGCCTGTTTGGAATTCAAAGCCAGTATCCCAGGATTAATTTATAATAAAGAAGGCAAACAGTTAAGAAGTGTACAGTATTCTCAGAATGAACCAGTAGTCTTCACGTCCTTAAGGAGATCAAACGTGTGAAAGACAAATGGCAAAGCACAACTTAGAACATGAATCATGCATGAGCATCATATATAGATAGTCCACAAGCTGGTCAATATTATAGCAGGATCACTTAATTATTGAGGGCCATCCAATGGCCGAAATGTCGACCTGGTTCCTAAACAATGCTTATGGAAAAAGAAAGTGTGCACTAATTATATGAAGCATCTTTCACGTAAATAAACCAAAACAAATTTAAACGCGTCCCCAAGAGATTGACTAGAAGAAAGTCGGGCTGCTTAAATTTTCAAAATAGCGGAATAGGTAATAACAAGCCTCCACTTGAGTGACAGTAGCAAAATCAAAGGAAAAGAGCACAGAAATAGATAGATAAGGCAGATATTGAAGGCTTAAAAAATGAACAGAAAGAAATTCCGAGACACCCATTAAAGTAGTGAAGAAAAGCAACCACATTATATCTGAAGACAATACATTATTTGAAAGACTGAAAGCACCAACGCATAAAAGAAGTTGACAACCAATAACCAGCACTCAAGCTTTGTTTTGCCTCCCATTTCTTATGATTCCCGACAACTCAAATTCGATGCAATCAGAACTCGGTTCCATAAATATCCAGTTCCCAGAAAAGCCCTGAGCTACTCAAGCCTAATCTCCTAAACGCCCAAACCAACCCCATCATCTAGGCCAGAATCTCCTACGTTCCTTCGCTCCCCAAAATTCAAACCACCCCCCAGCACGAAGGAAGTAAAAAGAGAACCCGGAACCCATTAAAGCAATCACAGAAGCCGAACCTGGAGGGGGGGAAAAAGCAAGATGAAGTGTACCCAACAAAAGAAAAGGCAAAGATAAGAGAGAGCACACAAACCTGGACTCTTGAGTCTCGAGGATTGAAGCCAATGCATGGAGGACCTTGGGGTTAGGGTTTTCCTGAGATGATGTAATCTTTGATATCAATTTCTGTGCTCTGGAAAGCAAAATTTCGTCTTCGCTGACGTTCTTCGGCTCCCCCGACTCCATCTGTGGTTGCAGCGAACTCGAGGCCGACTCCATTAAGGTACGGTCAATAAAGATATCGATAAATAAAAATTCTTCCGCTAATTGAGGGACAGCAGAATTGTGTATTCACATATATGGTTTGAAAGTTGCAGGAGAAATTGAGTGTCTTCGTCTCTGACGTGTTTTTATATGAGCGTGGGAAGGAGAGAGGAGGAGGAAGACGAGGAGGGAAAGAACCGCCCCAACACGCTCTCTCGGCGATACCTAGAAGCGTCCATCGGTAAATGGAGACTAATTAATTATCAATTTTCATATTCGACTCAACCATTCAGTTTCGATCGTGGTTTTACCGTTTTAGGGCATCGTTTCGGAACGGGTATCGAGCAACTTGTTAGGATCTATTTCATGCTTGGCCTCAAAAAAAACACTCGTTAGGCTCGATTCTAAAGAAAACATTTCTATGACATGGTATCCCGTAGGGGTGTCAACTGTGCAATTTCGAGCGGTTTCGGGCTGCGCCTAAACGGTTCTGGCTGAAAAACACATAGCCCAAACACGGCCTATTAGCAAAATAACGGTTTCGGTCTAGTTTCGGTTTGGTACGGTTTGGATTCGGGCTAACTAACGGTTTGAGCTAACGGTTTATATTCGGGTTGACTAACGGTTTATAATGTGTAAGAAAATGAATAAGAAGAAACAGAAACAATTGAACATCCTACAACAACAGCGAAAATTATATGGAAAGCAAAGTTGCTATTGGTCAATTTCCATAAAAAAAAAAAACCCCACCCATTTTATAGAAATCAAGAACCTAGATATTAAATAGTAAAATGACTATCCTAAAAAAAAAAAAAGTTAGTCAAATGACTATTTGATATTTGAATTCATGTTTCATTTTTTTTAATTGTCTATACCAACTGCTTAATAGTAGTATAATGATTCAAATATTATTTAATGTAAAATTACAAAATGGGTTGTAAACGGGTTTAACAGGTTGCAGTTCAGTTTCGGGTTGGTGCGGGCTCCACAATGCTCAGTCCAATTATGGTCCATTAAGGTTCGGTTCGGGCTATAATAGGCCGGTTCGGTTCGATTTTAACGGTTTGTGCTATAAATTGACACCCCTAGTACTATCATGTAAGGCACTGCTGAATCGACCATTGAAAAAGGTTACTTCGTCAGTAATACCAGCAATTTTAAATAAAAAGGTCACGAGTTGGACTCTTCCAGTAGTATATATGATAGAATCTACTTGAATGTAAAGTTAACAATTCTACCAATTTTGAATCGATATTAGCAAGGGCTGACAACATTGGATGGATTTGCCATTAATTTCCATTTAAAATAATCATCTTTTTATACTTTTAATTTAATTTTATGAATAAACTAAATTTAAATAGAGGAAGAAAAAAACACCTCGAAGGGCAAAGAAATAATGTATAAGGAGGGCAAAGAAATAATGTATAAGGGGGAAAATGAGAGAAGGTAGCAACCCTCAATTTCTTTTGTTTTCTAGGTGAAAAATCCTCCATTGAAGAAAGCCTACAAGGAAGGTGTCTGAATTATATAATCGAGACAATTGAGGGGAAGGGTGTTATTCTAGAATCCGGATCTTCTCCCCGTCATCCTCCATGGCTTCCTGACCACAAACATCAATGGGTCCCACTGGTGAAAAAAAAATTCTTTTATTTTTTTTAAAAAAGTGTTTTTTACCGTGGGCCCCATTGATGTTTGTGGTCAGGAAGTGTGTGGGGTGCTCTCCGTACGGATCGCTGATCCGGACTCGTCATTCCATTCGGGGGCACAAGACAAGACTTTACGAGCTAGGAAGTCAACTACCATGCTAGTCTCCATAGGAATATAAGAAACAGTACAACAAATAAAGCAAGAGATCGAGTGTTGTATCCTATGTGGTATGTGGACCCGAGGTTGAGTGGAACCAAAACAAATGTTTATGGTCATATCCTTCTTAACAAAGTTCATAACTAGGTTAGAGCCTGTTTGGTTATATTAATCCAGATATTTGAAATCTTTGGATTCATGAATCTGAGAATTATATCCGTTTTGTTGTAAAAATCTCTAGATTCATGAAATATAGAGATTCACATCTTTACACTAAAAACGTGAATATGTAGATTTAAAAACGTGAATCTTTAGATTTATGGGTAAGGGGTGAAATTCAAAGATTTCAAAAAAGCTATACATTTACACATTCACAAAAATCACGTCGATCAAATAGTTTTTTAGGATTAATCCACAGATTTCATTCCACAACCAAACATTTAATTTTATAAATTATGACTACATAGATTTGAAATCTCTAGACTCATGTAACCAAACAGATCCTTAAATTTTATAAAATCCTCTTTACCTTAAGTGCATTTTCTAGTGGGTACCATTGCCTTTTTCCCAAGTACGAAACCATTACAAGCCAGCCAGAGGTTCCAAAAGATGAAGGCCGAAAGACTTGAAACTCTATCCCTGCTCTCCTTATCTCTCCCAAATTTCAAGTTGTATGAAGTAAATATATCTTCTAGCTTTGGGGCTACAAATGGTGGTTGATAAGAGAGAGATGACTCTGGCAAAGCCGTTCATGCCTGGTTATCTGGTAATGGAGAGTTGCTCTGGCAAAGGGGCACTCTAGCAATAGATGGTTACTAGAGTAATGGGCTTTCATGGGCCAATTTTGGGTTTTTAACCAGTTTCTGGGCTTAAGATGATTGGATTTTAAGTTTGGTTCATGGTCTAATTCCATATTATTTTTCTTTGGTTCATAAGGTGGATCAAAATCTGAACCAATACTAAGTAAAATGTTGGATTCTTATCGTCTTCTTTGTTAACTTAAAAAGAGAAGGAAAAAAGAAAAACAGCAAGGAAGATTGAGCAAGAACAATGAAAAGAAGAATCTAGGTGGGACTGTTGAAGCTGAAAACAAAGACTGAAGTTGCATGCAACACCACAAATCTAAATGAGGAATTCCAAGTTTGATTTTTGTTTCAGATTTGACTGAAACTTTTGATTTTGAAAGTTGTTCAACTATTTTTTTCAAATTCTGGGCTGAATAGAGGTAAGAACCAAACCCATGTGTTATCAAAGTAATTGAAAAATGTTTATTGAGTTTCAAAATTGTTAATAGAGCGTGGTTTTGTCCATTTGAAAAATAATAAATGGTGGAATTTGAGGTTTTTGTTAACAAACAGAGATTTCTTTTTCAGTTCATGTTTGAAAAAATGTTTGGCTAAATTTTTTTCGGCACCGGCTACCGACCTACCGCACCAACCCTCCTCCTTCACCGGGCTTGGTACCGGCAACAAACACGGGCAAAGTTTGCATTTCTAATCTATTAATAGAGATTTTTCCTGTTGATTTTGGGGTTTAAGAACTTGAATTCAAATCTAATTTCAGATTTGGGTTAGATTTTTGAAAGTATTATTAGCTTACAACTTTGTATGAGGGTAAAATTTATAGAACAGCATAAGACCTCTGAAATTTAAGATTAGATTTTCAGATTTTACCCATTTGGAGTCCATTTTCTAATTATATATTTAATAATAAAAAATATCTATTTAGGGGTTAAACCTGTATTTTTTCCAAAAAAAAAAAAATGGTAGAAGAACTGAAGTGCACCTTGCTGAATTTTATTATCTCAGGTAAGTAGCATAGCCATAAGAAAATTATGAGAGCAGTTGTATGGTCAATCAAGATTCTATAATAGAAAATGATTTGTTAACATATTGGATGTTTGTCATTTTTTTTCTTATATATTTTATTTAATTCAATGAATGACAAATTATGAATGGAAATTGGTATTTGTTTACGTTAAATGTAAACATATATTGTTGAATTAGAATCTTTTTATAATGAAACACTTTAATATGAATGGATTGGCATATGTTTGCTTCATTTTAAACAAGTGTTTTGTTGAATTTAAGTTTCAAGTGCATTTACTTTCATAAGAATGAAATGAATTAATAAAGTGAAACTATGATTAAAAGAAACAAAGAACATGAAAAATGTGTTGTTATACAATATTTCCATGAGTCTGGTACTTGGTACTCCAATAGAAGGGCTAGTAAGGTAAGACAGTAGGGCAGAGGAAAATCTTCAATGCTTGTTTTGGTTGTTCATGAGGGTATATAGGCTTATGCTTAGAAACTAGAACTATGGCCTCTTAAGGGCAAATGTAAAAATCTAGTGATCTGTTATTGAAGCTTAGCATAATGAGAATGAGGAAGCTTGAAGTCAGAGCTAACATAATTGTTTATGGATAGAGCCACAGATTTTATAAGAACCTCCTTACCTGTTGAAGATAAGGCATAAAAGGTGTTGTTTCTATCATTGCAATTTCCTATTCGTGGTAGCAACCCTCAATTATGGGGCCGAAAAAAAGAAGAAAGACCCCAAGTAACAATAATAAGCATGTTCATCGGGGTGTTAACAATGAAGTGATGGGGAAGTGAGCTAGAATAATCGTCAAAGTAAGTAGCATTACAAATCATGTATGAAGATTGAGAGTTGGAAATCCATCTTCTAATGTTGCGCTACGACAAAAAAACGATGGACGACAATACCAAAGGATATCTTACCAGCTGTGTCTCAAATAAAGGAGTTGGGAAAGGATCTTAAGATCCATAACCAATTATGAGCTAACCCATAAGATCAACGAGAATGTTATTTGGTATTAACTATGAATCAATATTGACAAGATGCAAAATGGATGCATCACTTGACACTAGCAGTATAATACAATACTTTTGGAAGTCTTGACAGTAGCTAGTGGCTACTAGTCACTTATGGGCAACTTTGAGGGGGCATCAATGGACCGTACTGGTTGGGTTTGTCTTAACCCTTGCTCTATCATATGAACCTAAATCTAATCCCAAGCCCTAACCAACTCCGCCAATGCCTAAAAACTCTCAATCCACTCCCTACCTTGCTATGTTTTTTTTCCTAGTCTAACCCAACCCTAATTGTCCCTAACCTAAACTAGTTGTTTTATCCTCTCTTAATTAGTACATGACCACAATTCTAGTCTTGGATACGGAAGAGTGGAGGGAAAGGCAAAGGGATCATTTTCATGATAATGTTGACTTCACAATTATTCTACTTGTCTTCGACAATCATTCACAAGCTCTACATTCACACACAAATAAGAGCGCCCATGTTTCTCCTGGATTACTTCTAACCCTGAAAAAGTTTGGATCAATGCATTTCACCTGGAAAAAAAATTATCAACATATTTTATTAAATTAATACAAGGTCTGGTAACTAGGAAGTCCATAATAGGTTGATCCAAAGCATAACCCAACCTAATTTGACTTTAGCAGGACTAGTGCATTGCAAACACAAACCCACCCATTTTATTTGAAAAATAATCAAATCTGGATTGGATTTTGCTATTGGCTTGTTTGGATGAGGTTGGGCTAACAAGGTCTTTTTGATAGTCATACTTTGAACATGTCAATTCCGAACAATTGAATTAAATTGTGATTGAAATGTGAATTACTAAAAAGTAGAACTTTCAAAAAAGAAGGCTTTAGAGAGATAACAAGCAAAACCTGTAATCATATAAAGGGGGAAGAATAAGCTCTTATTTCAAGAGGACTGAATTACTTCAGTTAAATCTATTGCAAGCTCTTTATCTAGCTACACACTTTTCCTTACCACAAAGACACCACCGTAAGGTACAGAAGATTATCATTCTCTCCCTGGGAAGGCAGTTAGTTACCTTAACAGGGAGGACTAACTGGCCAAATTCCACTACTTGGTTGTTGGATCTTTGTAATTCTGACACCTTGTCATTTTCCTGTTCTTTGAAATGAATGTTGGTTTACCAAAAAAAAAAAAAAAGAAAAAAGAGGTACAGAAGATTATGGCAAATTATATTTGGGGGCAAAAGGAAGAGAAGAAGAAGACTCATTTGGTGTTGTGGACCCAGATGTGTAAGTCGAAGGAGAGTGGTGGACTAGGGCTAAGAGAACCTATTTGACATAATAGGGCCTTGTTATGTAAAGCGGCATGAAGGCTCTAGGATGAGCCTAAGTCATTATGGGCCAAATTTCTAAAGGCAATATATTTCTATATTCAGATTCTCTCCATGCAAATGAGGGTCGTAATGCATCTTGGGCTTGAAAGAGTATACTAATTGGAAGGAACGTTTTAGAAGATGGGCTTATATGGAAAGTTGATACTGGCCAGACTATTGATATCTGGGATGTTCTTTGGTTACCTACGAGGCCAATGTTTAGAACTTCTTAACCCAAACTCTTTTGATGTACTATAAGCAATATGGCATAACTCATTGATGAAGAAACCCAAACTTGGAGAGATCTACTAACACAATTTTTCTCTCCTACAAATGCGAAAGCTATAAAAATGATCAAGTTCAATTCACCTTAGGCAGATAGGGAAGTATGGAAAGAGTCGGCTAATAGTAAGTTTACTACCAAATTTGCCTATCACCTTTTGGCGAATCAGAGGGAGGAGAATGCAAATGTAATAGCATCGTCATCAGGGAGACATGAGTGGTAGGATATAATGAAGAAAGTATGAAAGGGGTCCTTTAATGAACTTTGTATTTTTGAAAAATAAAAAAGAACTTCCCCTTTAGCTAGATCAAACGATTTCGCTTTCAAGTTGGCACTATTTTTTTAAAATTAAACATTTTTAACAATATAGAGATGACAAAATTCAAAACAGAATTTTTTGGGTATACAAAAGAAATCGAACATGGTGAATGTCCACTTCCCCTTGATGAGGCCCACATTGATTCTTGTCATTTAAAGGGCCAAAAAACAAATGAAATATAAAAGAATATTACTCTTACATTTAATCTTCCTTCTGCTAAATATAATAGTATTGTGCATTTCATTTGCCTAGTAAAATATTATATCTTACCCAATCTTGTATATATATTTTTTTCTTCTTGTTTTTTGGTGTACACATGATTTTTGTTTTTATTTTGCAATTTGATTAGAGTAAACAATATAATACATTGATTTTTAATCCAATCTACCTTTTATTCTATTGTAAGTTCAAAGAATGCTACCCACTGCTTTGGTTTGAATACTTTGTCATTAAAACATGTACATTGTAGTTTTTTATCCATGAATTCTATTAAAAAAATACCCATATGTATTTGCTCTTCTACATGCTTTGGTTGACCACATGCTAAGGCAAGTTCTATATGATGAAACAACAACTTAAAAATGCAAGGAAAGTGACAATGTCTGGTCTTCTCTTTAGGGAAGGAAATCCCCCTAACCAATGCTGTCATAGGTGCCAAACTAGCCTAAGTTGTTCTAAGTGCTATGCACCTTATCAACTATCTATTTGCTTAAAATATATTAAAGCAAAGAATTCAATTTAAGACTTGCCCGTAACATCCAAACACATGTTGATAAAATGGTTGCTTCACCCCTGGTGATTTTCAAAAGTGCACGAAAGCCACATCGCAGTCAAATCTGATTCATGATATATACCTAATTGAGTAGCTTTTAGGGTTAATCTTATTTTTAGATTTGCAGTGAACACTTGGGCTTAGAAAATTTTTGAAATTTCTATCATTTCGTTTCTAATTTTTTGAATTTTCCCTTTTGGTCAATTTTTTAAAAACAACAGATAGAGGGTCATGGTGTTTAATGGCTTGGCCCCTTCCATCGTCAAAGTCTTGGCTCCGTCAAAGAGTTCATCTCTAAGCATTGATAAAATAAATTATAAATGTAGAGATTGTCCTCTTCCTAAATATGCGACGAATAAGTACGAAGAAAATATAACTTTTTACAAATTATAAAATTCGGACTCGTGAAGGTTTATGTTGCATCACCTCAACAAAAACACATGGAAAGAGAATATAAAATTTTACCCCACTTCTTTTATTTTGATAGAAGATCAATATTTCCCTTCCAATGAAAAAAAATAAATTCAGAAGAATATAAAATTTTACTCGGGGTAGAAACGGAAAAAGATTTGATTGATCATATGATCATATGAAAGTCATGAGACACGTAGGAGTGATGATTGAATTGCATTTGCCGGGAATCTTTTATGTTTCTAAAACAAAGAAATAATGATGAAAACATCTCAACCAGTGCAGTTGTTAACTTAATTGCATCTTTCAGACCAATCAAACGTGTGGGAGAGTCGAGTCGGGTCACAAAACCATTCTCTCTGACAGCCTCTCTCTTGGATAAAAAACGTCTATACCCAGAAAATTTCTAGCTTAAACAACAAAAATCAAAATATTCTCTTTTGATTTGTCGGCCCGGCCCATCAAAGTTGAATAGAAAATCGAAATCGGAAGAAGAAAATCAAGAACTTAATCCAAGAGCTCGAGCCGCGTAAGAAGATCTGAAGATAATACTCAGTTGGAGAACAGGGAAGGAAAGAGGAAGGGAGGGAGGGAGGGGAGGGTAAAGTGACTGAATCATCGAAAATTTTCTTCCGATTCAGAGCATCATCATCACCACGGCTCCACCCATGAAGAAACAAGCGTCGTCTGCAACTTCAACTTCAACTTCAAAACCCATTTCAGTTCTTCCGTATAAGACCCAGAACCTCAGGGAACTCTACAAGCTTGGTCAGAAGCTAGGGCAAGGTCAGTTTGGAACCACATATCTCTGCATAGAGAAGTCTACAGGTTATCAGTATGCATGCAAATCTATACCCAAGAGAAAGCTTCTTTGCAGAGAGGATTATGAAGATGTATATCGAGAGATTAAAATAATGCATCACTTATCTGAGCACCCTAATGTGGTGAGGATCAAAGGGGCTTATGAAGATTCTATGTTTGTGCATTTGGTTATGGAACTTTGTGCTGGTGGAGAGCTTTTTGATCGGATTATTAAGAAGGGGCATTATAGTGAAAGACAGGCGGCACAGTTGATCAGGACGATTGTTGGGGTTGTGGAGTCCTGTCATTCTCTTGGAGTCATGCATAGGGACCTCAAGCCTGAGAACTTCTTGTTTGCTAATACTGATGAAGATGCTCCAATGAAGGCCACCGATTTTGGGCTTTCCGTGTTCTACAAGCCAGGTTGATTGATGGGGTTTTTTTTCCCACTCTTTTATTGAATTCAGTTCTTCTTTCTTTCTTTTTCATCTTCTTCTTATTTATTATTTTTTTTCTTCTATTTCTCATGATCTGAATCTCTATCGACTATAAGTTATAACTGTCTGGCTTCTTGTTTTTGTGTTATCTAAAATTTCCCTGTACTTCGTTTTAAATTTAGAGAAAAATATTTATGATGGGATAAATTGAGTGGCTAGTTGGGAGTTGCCTTCTTCTTTTAAAAAGAAAAAAAGAGGGTTGCCTTCCTCCTGGAGGAATATCTGAAGATGGATTTCTTGCTGATTTCATTTCTGTGAATTAGCACAAGCTCTAATCTTTGATTTGAACATTTAGAATTTCCCAAAGAATTATAATCCAGAAAATAAATCAAAGACATTAGTATTGCAGTTTGGCCTAGGATTTAATATGTATTGGCATCTGAGGATATTTGTGGCACATTTTAATGATAGAACACTAGCATCACCTTGCAATGGCTTGCATTATGCATGCTCACATGCAAATGGGTGGAAACTAGTCAAACCTCCACGGAATATATGCAATCATGGAGACTTTGGAGATTACCCATTAAGCCAGTACCCAACCTATACTGAACGACCATAGATCTGGGTCATATAGCATGCAAACTTTTCATAGGACTCTCCATTCTTTTCAATCTTTCACTAGATTGGGGATGTTGCTTACTACTCTAAGTTGGTTAGTTTTTAGCTTGGAGGGGTTACTCTATTGGAGCAGTTCTCAGAGGATTACAACTGATATATGTCTAGTGTATGACCAAGTGGACTAGTTTCTATCTTCTTCCTTAATTGAATCCAGTTTGAGTTTTTAGGGGTCGCAGTTTATTATACTGAGTTTTTGGTTTCTTTGTCTTTACAGGGGAAACCTTTCATGATGTAGTTGGAAGTCCATATTATGTTGCACCAGAAGTGTTGAAGAAACAATATGGACCTGAAGCAGACGTATGGAGTGCTGGAGTCATTTTATACATCTTATTAAGTGGTGTTCCACCTTTTTGGGCAGGTAATCTTTATAAACTCATTTGTATACCATCCTCTCACCCCCCCCCCAAAAAAAAAAAAAAAGAAAAAGAAGGAAAGAACCAAAAAGAAAAAAAAGAACCATATTTTTATCAGTTCTTTTATTTGCTTCTCGCTTCTTCCAGAGACTGAATCAGGGATCTTCAGGCAGATTTTGCAAGGGAAATTAGATTTTGAATCTGAACCATGGCCTCAAATTTCAGAAAGTGCAAAAGATTTGATACGGAAGATGCTTGATAGGAACCCAAAGACAAGACTATCTGCTCATGAAGTACTCTGTGAGTCACTTTTTCTGCCGTTTTGGGAGTTGCTTAGAAAGAATTCTCTAAGAGAGCCAGTGAATGTCATAGTGTTGGTACACACTTCGCTATATTCTTCATGACATTGATATTGAATACTTGTAACAGGTCACCCATGGATATTGGATGACACAGTTGCTCCCGATAAGCCTCTGGATTCTGCAGTGTTATCACGCTTGAAGCAATTTTGTGCTATGAACAAGCTTAAGAAGATGGCTTTGCGCGTAAGCTTATATCAATTTATTTGCTTTTAATTGATCACTTGGGTGAATTTGATTTTGATTTTGTTGCAACATACATGTTAAATGGTGAATTGCATTTGCTTGTAATTTCCTTATCTTCTAAGTGCATTGTTTGCAGTATGTAGAATGGTTGCGATTTGCTGTGGTTGGAATTTAGCAAGATCAGATCTGTTGTCGAAATTGGTTCCCCTTATCTTGCTCCATTTAGTAACAGCAAAGATGTTGAAGAACTAAGAAATGCATCTAATGGAAAGTGTAGTGGGGTCTCCCGTTCCCTCCCCCCTGGAAACCAAAATTGTCCTTTTCCCTTTTCCCCTCTCCCAAGTCCCAATCAAAGCTAAAATGTGGATGTTTATGTTTACAATATACTATTAATGTCTCGGAACCTCTAAAATATGTTAGGCACCTAGAAGCTGACATTCCCAAAATCCTTGATTCCAGTTTACCCTGCCTACTCCACCATTACATACTTAGGACTACATTAGCAAAATTTTGAAATTTACAGTGTAAGGAAACAATTTCTCGAATCTGCATCTCCCTATTACTCCCCTCTGCATCAGGATAATTATCCAGTTTACCCTGCCTTTTCTACCATTACATAGTTAGGACTACAGTAGCAAAATTTTGAAATTTACAGTGTAAGGAAACAATTTCTCGAATCTACATCTCCCTATTACTCCCCCGCCTCTGCATCAGGATAATTATTTGAAGGCTGGCAAGTAGAATATATAACCTGATGCCACACAGATGGCTGCTTCAATAAGAATCTCCAAATTGATTAGAAAGATAAAATCTTGCTGTCCACATTACCAAATTCTGAACACCCCACTCTCCTAACCTATCAAATTATCTCTCTGGCACTTCCGGCTTCCCACAAACAATCTCAAGATATCCTCAATGATTTTGATTCTAAGCACTGAATAGTAGTGCATGACAGGCCTCCCAAATGTGGAATTTAATCAAGGGTTTTCACTTCAACGCCCCCCCCTCTGCCCCACCAGGCTGCGCAATCCAATAGAATGACAATCCTCTAAACAAAGTTTTCTCAGCTGTCTTTTCTATAGGAAGAAGTAAAAAATTTAAGTTTGGAGCACTATTGTAGCAAATAGAAGACCATTTCAAGCATATGGGCTTGTTTATTGCAAGAAAATTGGTTGCATGAGGGTAAGCCATGGGAAATATCTGTTACAATTTATCCTCAGACCCGTTGGAATCTGTAAATGCGATGCAGTACAGAAATGAACTAGCGGTTGAAATTCTTTTAATTGTATCCAGGGTTCATGTGCCTAATACGGTATATGGTGGTGCCTGGTTGAAAGAAAATAGAAGAGTACAGAGTAGTAAAGCAGTCAGTTTTTCTTTTTGGTGGTTTTCTCTGGCTCTGGATGAATCTTTGACCTTAATAAAGCCTTTTACATTGTGATTATTATTGTTCCTATAGTGGATCCTTTTCTCTTGTTATTTACTTATGTTTTTCTTAATTTGATCTTGTGGTATTGTTTGACAATATTTGGAATAATGATAAGCCAATTCTTTAGCTGTTGAATGAATTCTGATTTGTGAAAAATATGCTTCCTGGCCACAGATTGTAGTCGGAATTCCTTTTGCGCCTGTTTATTCTATTAATTATGTTGCAAAAGCTTAGCAATCAGGAGCTGTGAAGAAGAGGAGAACTGAAAGTTAAAGAAAGAAAGAGATTGAAGGAGGAAGGCCTGTCTCAGACTCTCAATAGATTCGAATAGTATCTACCACCAGGCTGCAACGTTACTTGTATTAATAGACTAATTAGATTTGTTAGCCGTGCTCTAAGGAATATAATCCTTATCGCACTGTGAATCTGAAACGTGCTTGCAAACCAATAATATTGACAATAGGAAAACCACCCGAACATTAATACACATGCTAATACTCCCCCTTCAACCACTGGCCTCTTAGCAGCCTTTCGGAATTAACACACTTAAGTATAGCAATGGGATGCAAGACATTATAGAAGTTTCCTGTTGTGTGTTGTACTCCCTCCATCCCACAGAGATAGCTATGTTTGACGTTTTCACTGTCCCAAAACTTTTGTCAATTTCAGAAACCATGATATGAAGTTTTGTTGGATTTTCCATGACTTCTCTGTTAGAAATCACACACTTAGAATCAATGCAGTCACAACAATTGCAGGAGAAACAAAGAAGAAGAAGTGGAACAAGAAGAGAGAAAACAAAACCAGCAAGGAGCAGCAATTCCCTGCGATTCTGGACAGTCGAGGAGAATCGCAGGCTTCTTCTATTTATAATAAAAGCCTTCAGAAGTGCATACTTGGAGGATAAGTAACCTCCTTCTAAAATAGAAACTAAGTTACAAAAAAAAGGGGACAGACTAGACTTCCTAGAAAGTCTGTCTAGAAAACGAAAGAACTAGAAAATAGAATCTAATCTGGAAATAGAATAAGCAACGAAATAGGAAACTTTGGGACTTCAATGTGACTTCATGAACTTGCACATCAAGCAACCACTAACTCTGAGTTGCACACCTTCTCTAAGAATAGAAACTCAATCACTTGAGCACTGAGGCTGCTCAATTCTCTACATTCTCTATTTAATCAGCCCCAAATTTATTTTATTCACTTGTTATACTTGTTTCTTTTCTATTACATAAGCTGAATTAATAGGGGAATGTTGGTTACAGGATCTTAATTAGTTAGTGAGTTTTTTTTTTTTTGGGTGAATGAATAATTATATTAAACGAAAAGGGAACAAAAGAACAAGATCTTAATTAGTTAGTGAGTTATGCATTCACAAATCTTACATTTTTTTATCCCCGTCGAACTGGCCAGTCTTTTTCAAATTGGCGGGGGTATCAAGCAAGTTAAACCATTATTGGTACCAGATTTTGTGACCCAACTCACCCTCAATAAAACCTGTTGACTCAGGCAAGTAAAACTTGGTCAAGTGGAGTCATATTTTTGAGTTTTGAAATTACCAAAAATACATAAATCGTCTACATATCATTCCTCCAAAAAGAATATTGTTGACATATTGAAAGCACATGAATGTATGGAAAAGTTCAGAGGGAAGAAAAAGAAAATTAAACAGAGAATCACAAATCTGTGAATTTTGGTTGTTCAGTCAATGGGGAAGAATGAGAAGATCAGCAGCAAAGCAGGCGATCAAACTTGACCAAGAATGAATTGATATGTTTAATTTTAGGTCTTCAGTCGGTTATATAGGCCACATGCATGAAATCTTTGGGTTTACTAATGATAATGGTTGAATTCCATAAGCCCACATATGGGGGATTTAAGTCCTGTATGGGATTAGTGTAGATTTCTATTTTAGTAGTTGTTCTAGAAGGGTTGCATGGATATGCTACAAACTTGCAATACAGTTGTAGTTTCTATTTTGGGACTCTTCCTTAGCTATGAGGAGTTTCTGAATTTGTTCTGTTACATATAAATAGAAAGAGCTACCACACCCTAGCATGATTTCTTTCCCATGCAAACCTTGATTGTGCAATTGATCTGACTGAGACGCAGAAAACCTGGTGGGAATCCAGGGTGCAGATTTTTTAGGAGCCTTTCTTGGAAGATGATAATAAGCCAACATATCCTTTTCCTTTCTTCTTTCTTCTTTTTATATTAAATCATCTCCCAGTCTAAACCTGTCTGCTGGTTTCTAATCTCAGTTAAACTAAATCAGAATAATACTAGGTTTCGGTCTTTCTAAAATCTGGAATTGTTAACCATCATACAGTAGTTTCTTATTCTGTTGTGAGAACTTTCAATTTTTGTGACTGCTCATAACTAAATATCCAACCGTTTATTTGGAATACTTTGATAGCCAATTCCCCTGTTCTATAATGTGATTCAACCTGGATTACAGCCTCATCAAATATCTCAGTTTTGAGTTATTTCAAATGTCTCAATCATGGTTGAATCTCAGCCCTTGGATCCTGGGTTTCTTCAAGAATCCTAACCTAGACTAATAGTTGCCGTTAGGATTCTTCAAATTTGTTATCAGAGCTATGGAGAGACTAGGACAATCAAATTTGACAAAAATTGGACTAATATTTCCTATTTTGGATGTCCAATGGGTTATGTGGGGGCTTAATATTTTTGCGATTACTAGTGTGATCAACCAATTTATGGGTCCCAAGGATGAGGAATTTGAGTTCTTTACATGATTAATCTTAATTTCTAGTTAGCATGTTGAATTCTTTATTTTAGTAGTGTTTCTAGATGCGGTGGATAGATATGCTATGATCCAGCCATTTCCATTCTGTTAGCTCTTCCTTGGTTATAAAGAGTTTTTAAAATTTATACCGTTGCTTCATTATTATAAATAAAGAGGGTTTCCACACCCCATCAACGATTTTCTGCTGATAGAAATCTTGCTTATGCTATTGTTAAGACAGTGAGAGGCAACTTTTACTGTGAGAAATTGAAAACATGGTAGGACTAAAGGCTGGAGATTGGTGAGAAGACTTTCTCTGCAGTTGGTGGGAAACCAACATGTCCTTTTCTTTTCTTCATTTGACTTTTTTTCAGTTTTCAAATTATCTCCAGGGCCAAACCATTTGGCATTCACATTCAGTTATTAAATCAAAATGTTGCCAAAGTTGCTGAACTTCGAAAGTTTTAGATTTAGGTAATGTAGTACTGTAGTTTCTAATTCTATTGTGACTTGTGAGCACTTTCTATTTCTGTGAATGGCCATAATTCCAGATGCAACCACTGGTTTGGCATTATGTTTTGAGAATTTATTCCCCTGTTCTGGAATATCGTGTAACTTGGATTTGAACCCCATCAGATTGCTCAACTTTTGGCTGTTTCAGATCTCAATCCCGGTTCAATCTCTCCCCTGTGATTCTGGTTTCTTTGGGAATCGTAACCCAGACCATTTGGTATATAATTGTTTATAAAATGTAAGTGTGGTTTAAGAACAACAATCGAGGCCAAGCTAAATGACCAAACTCGGCAAGTTTTGTTTAACTTGGGCAAAACAGCTGTCACCAGCAACTCAGGAAGAATTGGATTGGGTCTTGTCACTTCTTATTCTTATAATGGGGGGCCAACAATTGCCTTTTCCTATTCCAGCTCAACTTGTGAATTAGTCGATGCTTGATATCCCTATGATGGTTTAAAAAATTAGAGCAGGCTCTTCAAATCATGGGAAGAATATCATTCATATGATATATGGAGTTAAATCTTGAGACCAAGTCACCACGCCTCCCTACCCTCTAGCCAAAGAGGGGGAGCAAGATGGGGGGGGGGGGGTAGTTTCGTTCTCAAGACAGGTGTATTTTCTGAAGTGTATATTACACTAATATGTGTCATTTTGGGTGTCTGATAATGTGTGTTGAGCAGAATGGCAAAAAATTTGTTTGTTCCAAAGTATTCTTTCTTTGGGTTCATTAGCATTAGAGTTACTGTAACAGTAATTTCATAGTATTATGGCATTGATGTTGTATACTTATTGCTATCTTTCTGTTTCTTTGCTCAAGTAACAAACATTGTTTTTCAAGCTTTCACCAAAATTTCATGAAACATTTAGGTTTCGCAAGATGTCTAAAGGAAACTCCCAATAGTCAAAACTAGAATTTGACATGAGGAAGGACCAAACATAAAATTAATTTGCAACTCCTACTGTTCTTCTATGATTTTGCTTTTGCAATAGATAATTTAGTCCACTAATTTTAGAGTTGGGAAAGTGCTAGGGATTTGACTATCTATTGTTTAAGGATAATACGATTGGAATTTAAAATAAAAGCAAAAGTTACTACCTAGAAGATGATAGAATAGATTAATCTTCATGGGATAAGTGTACTGTTGTGCTTCCTTGTAGCATTACAATGATTGTTAATTTTGCCCCATGGATTGGTTAGCCTAAAAACACTTATTAAACTATCTCATGAGATAATCAAGCTTTGTGTCAACTTTTGTTTTCGGATAATTGCTTTTGCAATGGATTTGTTGTGCATCAAAAAAATCTATTTGTGCAGGTTATTGCAGAACGCATGTCTGAGGAAGAAATTGGGGGTTTGAAGGAGCTGTTCCAAATGATTGACACAGATAACAGTGGAACAATTACTTTTGATGAGCTAAAGGAAGGCTTAAAAAATGTAGGCTCGGAACTCATGGAGTCTGAGATCAAGACCCTTATGGAGGCTGTAAGTATAGTTATTAGAAAAAGTCAATTGAATTTACAGTTTATCAAAGTTGATTACATTGATGATGATAGGACTTAGAAACGCTTTTGCAGTCACCATACTTTTCTGTTGCTTTCTTTATTTGTGCTATGAACTGCCTGGCAAGATGAAATCTTAACATGGGAAAGTTTGGCAGGCTGACATTGACAACAGTGGAACAATAGACTATGGTGAATTCCTTGCTGCTACCATGCACATGAACAAGCTGGATAGAGAGGAGAATTTGGTGTCTGCCTTTGCCTTCTTTGATAAAGATGGAAGTGGTTCTATAAGCATTGATGAGCTCCAGCAAGCTTGCAGGCAGTTTGGTCTGAGTGAAGTTCACCTGGATGAGATAATCAAAGAAATTGATCAAGACAATGTGGGTCCTCCATCTTCACACTACAATTTCTACAGTTTCAAGTTTACTTTTTCCTAGGCAGTGAATTTACTAATCAATTTTATTTGATGGAATGACTCATTTGGAACAAATTTTCTTTACTTTGGTTGTTAATTGAACAGGATGGACAAATAGATTATGCAGAGTTTGCTGCAATGATGAGGAAAGGCAACGGAGGGATTGGAAGGAGAACTATGAGGGGCAATTTGAACTTCAACTTGGGTGATGCATTTGGAGTAACAGGTTCGTGATCAACCTTATTGAGTAACCTAGAAAATTATTACTGTAAGCAATATTTTGTATAATTGAGAATGTACTTATAAACAAACCAATGGATGGCCTACTGATTTATGGATTCTGATCATTAATTTTGTCGATGTCTACTAAAGACTGCTGTGGGAATTATAAAATTTTTGAAGGCCTACTCTGCTAGTTCATTCCGTGAGTACAATCTGCTACTCTTATGTCCTTTCAATCTTGCAGTGGGATCTGGGGTTCAATCAACCACAAATGCGTTTAAATTAGGGAAAGCCAATAAAAGGTTAACCATTAGCCTTTGATCTTTAGTTTCAGAAATTTAAACCTAGTGAAGTGTTGGCATTTTAAGTAAACCTTTAAGGTCGAAATCTGGTTTGGATTTGGTTAGAATGGGTTGTTCCAAAAACCAAGCCTAGTTTTGAACCCCATTGAACTATAAAAGACATTTCATATTCAACAACCAATTATATTAAATTCCATACATTTGGGAGGGGGTTACCTGTCAAGTCAAAAGTGGAATTTCCATTTGAATGCATAGTGATTGGGGTAATCGAGAGGCAGAAAATTCACAGGTTACTACTTGGTAACAATAATGGTCTGCTACCCCTACTAGCAGCCAATGATCAAGAATTGCTATTGAAGTGAATTCTATTTTAGTGCAATTCAATAGAAAGACATCAATCTGTAGTATCAAAGACTTGATACCTATTGAAAGATATACTTGATAGGGTGTATCAAGTCGATGAGGGACAGAGAGAGTTACTTTTTGTAAGGATAATAATATGATTCATACAGCTTGGGTGTAACTGTCAATTATTTTCTACAAAAAAAAGTGGTGTATGTAATTTTAAAAACTTAAAAAGGATGAAATTAAAATTATACCATGCCTCAGTAGGGGTATTTCCAAATTTCCCATAAACCTTGATAGCACCACAATTTTTTTTTGGGCAGGAAAGAAGAGATGCAATAGTGGCAACCTTGTGCCCCTGCTACGCAATGTACGGATTTCTAGTTGAATCTATAGAAGCATTGACCCTGTGAACTACCAGTGCAAGTATTGGCTTTGTTAGTGTAGCCCTACCAGAAGTCTAGTATAGTCTATCAAAGCCGGTAGTAATCCCACAAGCTCATCTTTGATATAACACGGGGGTTAATCATGATAAAAGATGCATATCACATTTGCAATTCTTTTAAGTATAAGACCATAAGCTTTATCTGTTACATTTCCAAATGCATTCCAGATTTGCTACGATCTGTTACATTTCCAAACGCGCTGAATAAATAAACACATCCCGTTCTACTAAGAAACGTCCAATGTTATGCAAGGGTGATAGGTACCATCACATCTCTAGTACTCTTGCGATGCCCTTCCCTACGCCATTTTCTTTCCAATGGAAACCCTTACGAGACTTCTGTTTCTAAAGATGTGGTGGCAGAAGGCAGGAGCTCACTCGATCAGTTCAACCCAATCATGCAGCAACATGAAGCAGCACTACCAGGGGTCAGAGCGAAGGGTGTAAGGTGCAAGTGCAGTGTCAAGTGCTTGTGCAAGATTGGAAAGGGAGAGACGATCAGAAAGCTCCTATGTGATCATATATTTCACAAGGCCTGCATTGATAAATGGATAGGAAGAGGGTTGCCACACTGCCAGACATTTCCTCTTTTAGGGATTCCCTAGCTAGAACCAAAAACAATCAACAGAAGTGGAGAAGAAGAAACCATCACCATCAATTTTAGGGGGCAAACTGGTCTCATGGACTGAAAACCCTTATTCGGTATTCCAGAACCCTGTGTCCATTTCCAACCTTTGGCTAACATAATCTCCTGAAATAGTATAATTCACCCCGCATGGAGCTTCTCAATCTCACTTCTCTAAGATTCTTGCTTCCATTAAACTGTGGAACACCTCGAATTTCTCCAACAGCCATAACTATTGTTATGACCATCCAACCCTGTTATGACACCGCCACCACACCTAGCTAGGATGGACACGCAGGCTCGCCCAAATGATGGTATTAGCAAAACAAGTGAGAGGTTTGGAGCAATTCCATACTTGACATGTACACTTATCTCTTTTCATGATCAAACCTTTATTATGATGTCCAGTACAAACATTCTAATCAGTGGTGCAACCTTATTATGGAGTTCTAACCCCAAGAAAAGAACTTATTATGGAGTTCAGATAACAGCATTAACTAGCAGCATGATTAACTAACTATACACGCAAGTTTAGATTATGATATAACTGCCAGTGCCCATACAAATACTCCCGATTGAACTATACATGTAGCCTACCAAGTCCTCCTCCTCCAGAATGAAGCTGGTATGTCTTACTTGGCACCACCTGAAGAACACCTGGTTGCTCTGCCAAAACATGGTTATTTTAGTTAACTAGAATCTCCACAAAGGATAGAAATCGTGGAACAAATTAAATACTGCATTTAAGGAATTAGAGCAACATTTTCCTAACTTCAGTTTCATACCAAGCACAACACAATCCATCTACTAACATTTTCATATGCAACTCCGCATTATGCATGCCAAATAATAACCCACCAATGTTGAGGTAAGCACTCCAGCAGCACTCATGAAGCTGCGTCAAGCTTTCTAAGTCTTGATGAAAATAAGAGAGATGCTCAATATAGCCAAACTGTATGTGTGGCATGAACATGACACCAAAGCAACCTAAGTGCGTGCTTAAATTGATGGTTAGACCCTCAAGGAAGTGGTTGCAGATTTCCAGTTACTGATCTGGAACATGATATGAATGACTTTGGGCCAAAGAGATGGGACCAAAATACTGAACATATCATTTGACACAATTAAGCACAATCCATTACTCTAGGAAGTAAATGCTTATTCAGGATCCTGCCACGCCAGTCGAACAGAGCTAACAACAGTGCACCAATGCTGCTTTCCACCTACACATGGTCTTGCTCATCTCCAGAGAGGACAGTGTACCACAATAAGACAAAAATCCAGCCAACCATGTTGAAGTTGCAATAAATTGGTGGGTTTAGTAATAATTTGATGCAGCATCACTTAGCTAGTTGGATCAGCATGATCGGCTTTGAGCATCAACCCAGAAGGAACTTGTCCATTGGTTTTTTGTACCAACAGGGTTGGAATGAATCGATTTAATCATTATTTCTTCTGAGTACGTAGGAATAGCATTTGAGTTCCATGTTTGGAAGTTGTTATTGGTTATCACCCATATTCAGACTTGAATAATCTCATTGATGATTCTTATATTCATTGATTGTATAAGGAATACAACAAAGGAAACTTGAATAAAAGGTAGTCAGATCCAATTCGATGATCAATGACCAACAAGTGATACGATGGAGAAAAATAAATAAAATAAAGAGGAATTAACTAAAGGAGAGGGTTAAATACCATAAACTTGAACATATCATTCAACAGAAGATAAAGCCCTAACAAAACTTTTGACATGCATTAGATTGACGGTCATTGACCAGAGAAAGCTTAATAGAATTTCAATACTTGAGTATTATTATCTGGTGAAATATCATTAGAACAACCAAAGTATAACAACCTTAGCAATCAAATGCTACCTACCTACTTAATAATGAGGACCTAAACCAGGTACTCGTTCATCTAATCCAATCAAAAAATACTATTTTTCAAGTAAGTACACAACAACATTTTCCCCCTTACTTATATCTGTCGAGATTCCCTAAGGGCCTGTTTTGTTATCTGAATCCAAGGATTTCAAATCCCCGATTTATACACGTTTGGTTGTAAAACATCTCTAGATTCATGAAATCTAGGAACTTCACTCTTCTGCCTAAAAACATGAATTAAGGCATTCTTGGGTATTGGTTGAAATCCATGGATTTCTCCCTAAGTATAAAATGAATGAAATTTGTAGATTCAAGTGGAATAACCCGACACAACTCAACTACCTTCAATGCAGTTGAGGCTAACCAAACAGTTAAATTTTTTAACCATGAATCCATAGATTTGAAATTGATAGATTTGAATTTCATTTCATTTCATTTCAAATCGCTAGTAACCAAATAGGACCTAAACTCAATCAAAAAATGGATAAATAGGAAAGGAGGGTTCTTTTCATGAATTCCATACCCTCCTCAATGGGTTAGCATCAACAGATATTGCAAACTTCAGACTACCTAATTCACTTTTTTGATTGTCAATCGGAACCCCACTTAACACCCCAGAACCCTAAAAAAGAAAACACAGACACAGAGGAGGAAAGAATCTCATCAAATGAATCAGAAATGAGTAGTTATTAATGTAAGGAAAAAAAAAAAGAGACACAGAGAGAGGCAGAAAGGGAGTTAACATACTTGAGAGTTCAGCGACCTGTTCGGGGGTGAGCTTAGCGGAAAATCCAGTTGCAGCGTTCTTGTAAACGTAAATCAGAGAATCCTTCGCTGCTTCCTCGCTACACCATCAAGAGATACACCATCAAGATATGCGTTGGAATTAAGAATAGAAAACCCTAGAGAAAAAGAGAGCAAGAGGAGAAATCGAACCTGCCGAGAACGGTAGAAAGGGTTTTGAGGTGAAAGACCTCGGGCTCATCTCCCACGGGCTGCTCAGTATAGACTATATGAACTGCTGCAGCATTCGACGACGAGTCTCCCGCTCCTGAAACGCCTTTCTCCGCCATTAACATCGAACACAAAAACAACACAAACACCACCAGAACAACAGAAGATGATGATGATGATCTCATACTCTTACGACTATTCCTTAAGACTATTCCCTTTCCTTTCCCTAAAAAAGGCAATAAAAGCCTAAAACCGACACCTTCCCACCTTAGGGCCTAAGGAATCAGTTTTGCAAATAACAAACACATCGGATTCTTCGCGCCAGAATAGGGATTTACACCTGTCTACCCACATACGTCATTCATACAAGTCAGTTATTTTTTATTTTTTTAAACAAATAATAACTTATGTTAAACTCTCCTGGCTAATGCTAGGGGAAAGGAGATTAGTGTTCACAAAACATGATGGGATGCCCACTAGACATGATTAAGCTGAAACTTCTTTGAGCAATGGGCTAAGAAATCAACAAGAGAGTTACAAGATCTATGGACAAAGCGAAAACTTACATAAACTAAACTAATAAAGAGCCTCAAAATTTCCTAGACTAAGCCATGACTTGGGCCAGTCGAGAGACTGGACCTGGCCATTTAAGGCCTTTACGGCTATGAGGCAATCTGAAAAGATTATAACCTGGTTAATACGCAAATTACAAATAATTAATATAGCGTCTCTAATTGCTTTTAATTCTGCTACAAGAGCTGAAAAACCAAACCCAAAAGTAGTATTTGCAAGAACAAAATGTCCTGTAGGACTCCAAACAATGTTGCTCTTCCCTGAATGCCTTGAAGATTTGTCCCACGAAACAGCTAAGAAAACCTTGAAATAGGTTTGAGGTGGTGAAAAATTTGTAGCTAAAGCACTATTGTTGCTTGGTGAGATGTCCACACTATCGATTAGACCCTGGAAAGAAGTATGATCTTGCACCCATTCAACTTCGCTGAGTAACCTATTCATCCAAGTCATAGTATTAGAAAGTGAAACACTCTTACCACTAAATAAAAATTCATTTCTTGCATATTAAATAACCCAACAAAGTATATTTCTGATCGTATGCACATGTTCAAAATGCCTAAAATCTCCAAATTTTGCATCCAAAAAATTCAACCACTCATGAATAGAGTTACCTACAAATTCATTTGTGTCAATTCTAAGGGGAGAAGCTCTCCAACAAGCTTTTCCAAACTCACAATGTAATAATGCATGAATAGTAGTTTCCACATGTGAAGCACATATAAGACATAGAGGTAAAAGACTACTATTCCTAGAAAAGAGGGCTTGTTGAGTTGCGATACCATTATGAGCTTCATCGTGTCTGGTGGCAGAGGACTAATCCTTCATATTATGAGGTTAACAGTTTGAAAACTTTCGTGGCCAAAGACGAAGTCTTACTTTATATATAAATTATAGGGATATTTGGTGTTCTCCCATTATATCTATTCAATTAAGGGTGTCAATTGTCTATGGATGTTGTTTTACTGTACCAAACTGTACCATATTGTACCATTTTCAAATTCAGTATATATTATATCAAAACCCTTTTTTGAAATTCTGTATTGTATAGTTTCGGATTTAGGTAGCATACTGTTGGTATGTACTGAATACCGTATTGAATTAGACATCGGTGTATCTAGGTTGGGTTGGGTTCAATTTAAGGCTCAGTCCATCTTGACATTACTCATGGGTTAGGCCCAATTTAAAATTCAATCCATCTTGACATTTTTCCTGGATTGGACCTAATTGTTAAGAGAAAAAGAAAAATAGACTTCAAATTAAGAAAACTTAGATTTAATGTATATTATATGAAGAATATAAGTATATTGTTCTTCTTCTTCATATATGTGAATCTGAACAGTTAAAATATTAACTAAAAGACAATATTACACTACCAATACCATAAACACTCTTAGGTTGTAACTTGAAAGTGAATAAGATTAGAAGAATGAGTTTTTTTATACCAAAATTATACCATACAATATACTGAATCGTATCGTTTTTTAAAATATCGTTTCCATACAGTGCTGTATAAATTTGGTACGGTACAGTTTTGGTATGAGGGTTTGAAATTCGGTACGCTATCGTACCGAATTACCAGAGAGTACCGTACCATATTGAATTACTGGTACCGTACCTAATTGATGCCCTTATTGTCTAATCATTTACATATACAAGTACAATTATTAATATCGAGGGATTGCTCGGTTGACAAAAGACACAAAAGACCAATGCTTCATGGTATCAGATCAAGAGTTGGGAATGCTTTCGTGGCTAAGGAGGAAGCCCTACTTTATATATAAATTATAGGGATATTTACTTTATATATCTTCTTCTTCTTCTTCTTCTTCTTCTTTTTTTTTTTTTTTTTTTATCATTTATAATAATGTTAAGAGGCTATTAAGGTTAGATATATAATGTTGCTATTGCCCTTTAGATGCTTCTTTTCCTTGTATTATAGTTTAATTACTGTCTTGTCCTCAATACTTTTTTACGTTACTAATAGACTCTACACTTTGCGTAAAATTACTAATGTCATTTGCTGTTAAGAGTCATCAGCTAATTGATGACGTGGCATCTTTGTAATTTTTGAAAATCTTAAAATTTGTTATGTCTAATTTATCCTTTACAATTGACATAATTTCATTAGAATCCGAGTCTTATAAATCCAAAATGACTTAGATTATAAGGACAAATTTGACATTCCATATGATTTTTCTAAATAAATTTAATATCAATGTTTGGTATCTTAAGTTTAGAGAATAGTAAAATGAACATTGTAGAACTTACTGAACAATTTTTAAAAACCATTAGAATGAGTGGGACAATAATAATTTCATAAAATTGGATCCAATTAGTAATTAAAGTCATACAAGGGGCATAAATAGTTATCCTTAAATAATAACAAATCTCAAGGTTATTTTAGGGTTTTTAAAAAATACAATTATTCCACATCATCAATTAACTAATGATAGCACCAGGGGCATTAATAATTTCAAGTAAAGTTTAAGACCAGATTAATAATTTTAAAAAGTATAAGAAATAAATTAATAATTAAACTATAGTATAGGGGAGTGTCAATAAATTTAATTATCACTCATTAATCTTGTAACGATTACTTTATGTGAACTTTGAACTTACCTTTTCACCTAAAAAAAAAAGGGATAATTTTTTTTTTTTGATTTGCAAAGGATAATTACTATTGCTCTCCTCTTATTATATCTTAATTACTAAAATAACTTTATTCTATATGAAATTACTATTTAATATAACAAAGACGATTATGATTAGATGCTTAATGTCTATTTTGCCTTTATAGAATTAAGAAATAATAATAAAAAAAGTTTTCCTCCTTAGAGAAAAAAAAAACGTATGAAATATCAATATTACACTTATATTCTTATCATATTGGATTAAAAAAAACAAAATATATCAATATTAGGAATTTCTTAAAATTGGTAAGGCCAAATGAGAAAGTACATAAATGAAAACATATTAAGAATAAGAACATACAAGAATTGATAATGTTAAATTAAAAAATAATAAAATAAAAATCTATTGGAAGCAAGAAGTAAGAACTTCTTCAAATTGGTAACGTCAAAGTGGGAAAAAAATAACAAAAACTAAAAGATATCACTATTTTTATTTTCTGTATTTATTTATTATTATTATTATTTTATAGAATTCTCTTTATTTTGATAGGATTTTTAGGATTTCCATTTCATCACAGAATATCCTTAAAGGCTTGAACACCAATCGGTTATTTGGTTTCTTTCCCGTCTAGTGGGTGAAACGGACATTGTCTATTTGATATGAATCTTTGATCCAATGTCATTAATAATGTTCCCAAACTTTCCTTGAATTTTTGAAAAATGATGAAAAAGTAGGATAAGTGGATAACTTGGTGGAGTCGGATTCCATTTCAATAGGCCATACCCCATATTGAGAGTAATGTCCAATCAGTTGTTCAATGCAAAAAATTCAGCTTCTATAACTTCATTACATTGTACTTTTTTTGTGAATCTGCCTCGGAAAGCTCCACTATGGTCTCTAATAACTCCTCCCACTTGAGCAATTTGACCTTATTTGATAATGGTGGTGTCGGTATTGCATTTTTTTTTTTTGGTAAAGTCGGTATTGCATTTAAAACAACCCTTTGGTGGTTTAGACCTATTACACTTCTTTGTAATACATGGTGGTTTCTGTATTTTCGCATTGCAGGATTTCCATGATTCCTTTATTGTGGTGAAGTAATCCTCTATTATTAATTTCCCATTTTTAGGCCGGACATAATTGATATCATGCACATCTTTATTTCTCTAGTTCCACAGAAAATAAATCACATAAACGAATTTCTCAGGCCATCCTAAATACCATTTAGAAGCTTCTCCACAAATGTTAAGTTCATATCAAGAGGTTTGACTAAAAGAATGTTGAGCACGACTGAGCCGAGCAAAAATAAAATTTTATCCAGTCCATGTCAAACGTATGACATGTGTCACAATATTACATCAAAGATTGAAATTCATTCGGTAAGTCATATCAAATGGTTAATAATTAAATTTAAAAAATAATAAAATAGAGACATGTAATGTAAGTAGACTTCAAACGTGATGTCAGGAGACATGTCAGACATTTAAAATGGAGGTAAGAAATGAAAGAATATATTAGTGATAAAACTGCTTTGACACTCACAGAACTCACAGCCTCCAATGGACATTGTTGCTCCTTCATGGCCTCTGTTGATATCAGCCTTACTTGCAGGGCTGTTCTTCTTCTTCTTCTTCTTCTCAGCCCATCTGCGGCGGCGGCGGCGACCAAACCCTCCACCAGGCCCTAAACCATGGCCGATAATTGGAAACCTGAACCTCATAGGCCCTCTCCCCCACCGTTCCATTCACTCTCTCTCCCAACAATACGGCCCCTTAATCCAAATCCGTTTCGGTCCAATACCTGTCGTCATCGCCTCCTCTGTCGCCATGGCTAAACAAGTTCTCAAAATCCATGATCATAACTTTGCTTCTCGACCCAGAACAGCAGCAGGCAAGTATACCACGTTCAACTACACTTCCATGACGTGGTCCGCTTACGGTCCCTTCTGGCGGTTTCTCCGGAAGATCTACCTTGCAGAGCTTTTCAATCCCAAGCGTCTTGAATTGTACGGTAAAATTCAAACCGATGAAATAGGATTTCTTCTCAACAAGATTTATTCCTCTTCCGGCAAAGAGATCACTGTGAAAACCCACATTTGGAATGCTAATCTGAGTTTTATAAGTCGAATTGTAATTGGAAGGAAGTACTCCGGGGAGTCCTTAGCAGCGTTGGAGGAGTTCAAGGCGATGTTTGAGGAATTATTCTTCTTGAATGGAGTTATGGATCCTGGGGATTGTTTTCCTTGGTTGGGTTTCTTGGATTTGAAGGGTTATGTGAAGCAAATGAAGGCGTTGGGTAAGAGATTTGATGGGTTTCTTGAACAAGTGATCAGTGAGCACGAGATCAAGAGGAGAAGCATGGAGGACTTGGGAGAGGAGGATATGGTGGATATCTTGCTGCGGTTGGCTGATGATCCTAATCAAGAAGTAAAGCTCGATAGAACGGCTCTTAAGGGGATAACGCTGGTATGTGTTGTGAGCTTGATTTTCTTTTAAATGTTTTCTGAGCTTTAAGTTAAGGGTTTAAAGTTTTAACTTAGGAGTAGAAAAAAGTCACTTGTTTAACAAAAAAAATTGAAACCTCCCTTACCATTCGCAACCACCGTGCCCAATCTCACACCATCAATGGTGTGGTCCAGACTCACGGGCGCTGTAAAATGAGATGGGCTGGTGGTTACCTGGGTTCACATCCTCTACAATTCTCACCACGTACAATTCCCTATAATTCCTATATGGGATTGAGACATGTGACAATTAGTTATCCATGGGTTTCCTTGATGTCATAAATTCTTAAATATTCTCCCATTTGTCTCTCCTCTTTCTCAAAATTTATTTTTGGATTTATTAGATTCAATTATTGTGGGTTCATCGTGCCTTGGATATTCGCCGTGCCTCAATCCCCTGGTTCGGTTGTGGTGTGAGATTGTGAGGTGTGATCCGTTCCTCCGGTGGTGGGTTGTATTCTATGACTTTTCCTCATTGTGTTTGTTTCTGTTCTTGACAAGTGGGTTTCTCGGTTGGTATCTCAATACCTCTCGAGGTTCCGGTTTGCCCTTTTGTGGTATGTATTCTCGTTCCTATATTTGCCTTATTCCCCCCCCCATTGCATCTTCTCTTCTTATACAAGACCTAAGAGTAGTTGTAGATTAGGAAATCCATTAGTGTGGCGTGCAGATTTCTTTTCATCCTGCCAGCATTGGGATTTCCTCTCAATTTGACATTTGTAATTTTTTTCTTCTTGATAACAATGTGGTGTATAGGGTTGCAACAGGATGATGATGCTAAATAACCTAGCCAGATTTTGATTCTGATCTTGCTTGGCTGGGCCAGGTCAGGTCAGACATTAAACACTGGTCATTCGGATCTTGTCAAGCACTCAATTTTGACCTAAACCCTACATCATCTTCGCCTAACCTTAACCTGTTCTCAGGGCTAGAATTTTGAGCTTAGACCCTGTTTGGATTCAAGGCAGGGGAGGACAGATTTGGATCTTCAATGCCAAACTTGCACTGCACAAATAATCGTTACTCATAGAGAGGTGGCTTAATTTTTCTTGTTCCCAAGCCCAAGACCTACATTGAATTTAAGTGAACTTTGCACAAAAGCCAACTCAGGATATGCCCTTGCCCAATATTGTCATAGCAGTTACATAGACATATAGCAATGAATCGTTTTCGTGAATCTATCTTCAGGAACTACTAGCAGGTGGCACTGAGAGCTCTGTAGTCTCAGTGGAGTGGATTCTATGCGATCTCTTGAAAAATCCAGAGGCCTTGAAAAGAGCAACAGAAGAGTTAAACAGTGTGGTTGGAAGTGAAAGATTGGTTACAGAGGAAGACATCCCACACCTACCATACATCGATGCTATAATGAAAGAATCAATGAGGTTGCACCCAGTGTCACCGCTGCTAACACCTCACCTGGCTCAAGAAGATTGCGAGGTTGCTGGATATGCCATTCAAGCAGGAACTAGGGTACATGTCAGTACGTGGACCATAGGGAGGGACCCTACACTGTGGGATGCACCGGAAGAATTCCGTCCTGAGAGGTTCATTGGGAATGTGATTGATGTGAAGGGACATGATTTCGAGCTATTGCCATTTGGATCAGGAAGGAGAATCTGCCCTGGCTATGCCCTTGGGTTGAAGAACATTCAGCTATACTTGGCTAACATTATTCATGGGTTCCTGTGGAAATTGCCAGATGGAATGCAACCTAACGACTTGGACATGGAAGAAGTTTATGGTCTCTCAACACCCAAAAAGATACCACTTGTTGCCATTGCCGAGCCTCGACTTCCAGCTCATCTATATTGTGAATCTTAAATAATATTTCAGTTGGCATATTCTCCTACCCTTTTAAGCTATAAAGTGCCTTGCACATACCCTGTTTGTTTAGCTGATCAGAGGCTCCCATCTGTGTGTAACAAAAGAAAATGATGCTGAAAATTTTCATCTATAGGTAAGCAGAAATCACTTTTGTTTGACATTATAGTTGATGTATGTTTATGGATATAGGCTTTCTACTGACTGAAAATATATTTTTCTGTTCTCATCTATCATTTACTCTTTATGGTGTTGTGGTGTGAATTGTTTCAGAACATTTGGTGTTTGTGATTGCTGCAAACATGTTAAGCATTGTCACTGGAGGTGAGGTTTGAAAGGAGATAAGATTTATCTCCTAAAAAAGAGAGTCACATTTACAGAAGGGAAAATACCTTAGCTACTACTTTGCACCTTAGAAAAAGTATTTGGACAAGGAATTCAATCCCATTTAATATTTATATATTTGTGATGAGTTTACTGTTTTGCTGTTTGGGGTTTCCCTGGAGGGGCTAGGTTAGATACATGTGTCCCTCTATTTGAATAGAACGTCCATGGCTTAATAAAATTTCTAAGGGCTGCTCAGGTCCTGAAGAACAACAAAGAAAAAGAAAATGAGGAATAAGTGTTCAACATACACAGGAAAAATGCAACTGTAGTTGAAATTTTTGCTTCTAATCAGAACCATAACATAGTAGAGCCTTTGTTCACAAGAATTCAGCATACGAAGAAAATGTAGCTTCACATTGAAATTTTTGCTTCTGATCAAACATTTTTTTTTAACGGTCTCTTGTTACTGTTAACACAACCTTACAATGAAAACAACAATAATTCTTCTTTGTCCCAACTAAATAAGATTGGCTAGCTGAACGGATCCCTGATCTTCAATTAATTTTATTCATAGTCATATTTAATATGAAGCTTGGGCTTTAAGAAATGGCTAGAAAGCTGCACCAAAGACTGGATTTTTTATCTCAATCAATTGGTTTACACTTCTTGTTGCATCTAAATTTGGGTTGTAAGGAAATGGTTGAGAAACCTGCACCCTCTGGGTTACCATATATTCAAATAACAGTGGATGACAACACTTTTTTTTTGTCTTTCCTGATGATACCCGAGCTGCAATTGCTACTGTGAGTAACAACGTGAACCAAAATGAAAGGAAAATCCATTATCAGAAAATTGCATCACCAGGCAGCAACTTGCAAGATTTCCTCAATAGCCCTAGGAAGAAGCATTTGTGAGAACTTCATCATTGCCACTGTTTCAGATTTTGATACGCCTCAATGCAATGTATGCGATCAACCGGTACCCCACAAGCATGAAAACCAATATGCCAATGCTCACCATTGGATGGATTTGTCCTTCTAAATCCTTCTCCACACATCTGCAACTTAAGCTGTACCTGTTGCTGCCTTGGGAGCAACCCAATAGGAACCAGATTGAGTGGCCGTCTCCATACTGAACATAGATCAAAAGCCTATAGCAGTAGAATGTAATTGAAGTATACTTGATCCAGGTCATGCAAGCTGGCAGGTTGTGCACATAAAAGCCTCCTGTGAGCACAAAAGCCAGCATTGTGACTGTGACAACCGTGGAGGCCTGTTTGGCATCCATGAGGATTGCACCAAGTGCAAGACCCACCCCCTGAGCCACCAGTACATAACCTAGCAACACTGCCAACGTCGAAAGGAATGCTCCTAGCTCAGGCTTCAACCCAGTCATCCAATAAGCAATGGTGGTGAATACCATAGGCAAAATGAGCTCCATAGGGATATCTCCCACAACTCTTGCCATGAAGTAAGAAGATAGTGTGTACATACCCGAGGACCGCTCCTTCATGAAGATGGCACGTTCTTGAGGGAATGTGAAAACAGAGTTATACGCCGGGAGTACACCCCAGAAGATGGCAATGAAAAACAGGAGACCCAGACGGTCTTGAATGTCGCGAAAATCCGAATGCCACCACATGCCTCCAGCTAATATTGCAGCTATTAGGACTTGGAAAACCTTTAGTGAGTTGAATGATTCATACTTCCTCTCTTTTAGGCTTCTCTGGAGGAGGATACTAAATTGATTAAACCAATTACTGTTGCTGCTACAACAGATTCTTTGTGTTGCTTCTTTGTTTGGTGACTTTGATCCATGGATCTCAAAGGCCCTTTCGGTTTTCTCTCCATTTGTCATGCTGGGGCTAGGATCAAGGCAGGCTGCTTTCACCTTGGGGCCTAACAAAGTGTTGTATGAGGAGATCAGAGTTTGTTTCAAGTTTGGTTTATCTGTCTCACACGTGCCATCTTGGAAAACTCCTGCAATGTATTGCACTGTGTATATTAGTATCTGTATTTTCCCAGCATAATGTTGATTATGAGATCACAACTCTGATAATGACAAGTAAACAAATGTGAACACTGACACAGGGCAGCACTATCAGAGATCAACAGCAAGAGAAAAACCCTTTGCATCACAAGCAACTCATCTTGAAACTGAATTGTAACAGATGCCCTAGTTTTAAACAAAGACATTTAAAGTAATAGCACTCAGTTTTTCTTAATATGGACATAACTGAGCATCTAATCTCACTTTGCCAAGTAATTGCCACCCAGCTAGAGTTCATAACCCACTGGAGAGATGATCATCCACTGACAACCAATGAAAAACATTGTAAGCTATGACTGTAAAGTCATAAAATATGAAAGAAGTTCAAAACATATCATCATGGATACACATGGTGCAAACCCAATGGGTGATGGCCTAATCTAGATAATCAACTCCATGGAAAAAGCTTAACCACCACTAGTTAAGGCCTTAATCAGTCAAAAGGGAGATCTTAGGTTTAGCATGTTGCACCCATAAGTGATTGGAAAAGATAAAGAAAAAGATAGTAAGTAGCCTTCTCTACTCATAGAAGGTGATGGCTTAATGGGAAAATATTATTCCATTCACGTTTCATGGCACGGAAATCTAAAGAAAGATAATAAAGTTTCCATGAAAAATCAAAGAAGAAGACTTGCTGTCGGCTTCTGCCTAACCCTTTCTTCCCCATCTTTTCCAATTTCAGAAGCACTAAATCCATCATCACCCATGACTCATACCACAATAAAAGTGTTGCCGCAATGCGCCACCACATGCACTTAATTAATCTTCTCTATTCTTCATGGATAAGATGCTTTCCTACGCAATCTCTGAGGTCACACTCAGCTTTACTACATTACCATCATGGTGTTTGAAGAAATTCCTCAATGGTAGCTAAATAGCTTTTTCCCCTTTTTCTCATCTTGTACCCATTTTAAGTTAAAACGACAATCATCAAATTCTACTCCCACCAAAAGCTATAGATATCTAAGAGAACTCATGCAACATGGAAAGTGACATAGAGAAAGTTGCTTAGGGGACAAATTAATTAAGATTCAAATCAATGAAGCTAGGGGGTCTGCATCAATAAACTTCTAAGAGAAATTAATTATTGTAAATGCTAACTAACTAAATGTCTCATTAGTCAAATGATTGGCAACTCAATTTTTACCATGCAACCAATAGGATTCTCTTTCTTTTGAATCAATCAGTGCAAGTAAAACAATCTTGACACGTTAGCTAAGCAATGGTCAAATTAACTTTATGAGAATGAGATATGTGAAAAAAGAAAGGTTAATTGATAATTATACGTGTTCTAAGATGCTCTAGTTGTTACTATTTATGTGGGGGTAGAAGTAGAATGAAAATTGGCCACACTTATCGTGACTCAAATGTGTTCATTTCCTTAAAGCTTAAACCAACTAAAAGCAATCTCAAATTTAAAAGCAATATAAAGGGCAATTTCTTAAATTAGTGGAATGATGAGATTTAAAATTATTACTTTTATCAATTTTTAAATATTTTTTTGTTGAATTTTAATGTGTTATTTTATTCTTTTGGTAAAAAGGGTTCCACACGAATGGATGGATGATATTCAAAGTCTACATTTGGGGCTAAGAAACCCATTAAATTTAGAATGCAAGAAACATGATTGATGGAACAGATCATACCATGCATCTATTCATGTTAGAGTAGTGCATGTGCTTTTATATAATGGTAGTTTAACTAGTCGTCTTCATATTCATTGCAAGAGGAATTTGGATATTCTACTACATGGAGAAAGAAATATTTCAATTCAAATCTTAATTTAATATCAAATATATGTCAAGAATCTAATCATATGAGTTGGAACATTTTCTCTCCATATGTGTAGAGAATTTATACTCTTGCATGATAATATATTACTAAACTACATTAGAATTGAATCTAATGAATCCTTAATGTATTTGTTAGATTCGGGTTCTAATTGGGTTTTAGTTCTGACCATTGGATAAGTAACTATCCTGTGTCATAATCGTAAATACAAATTACAAGGAATTGCAGGGAGGTGGGAATTCTAGAGGATGTAACTCATCGAAAGGGTGGCTAACGTAATAGGTGCTTACGTCCTCTAAGGTCTTAGCATGACACGTATGTAGTAATTCCCCTTGGCCAACCCAAGCTTTTTATCACCTTTGTCCCCCACCATCCACTTTTGTAACATCACAAAGACGTGCTATGCAAATGACCTTATCCTTACCTTCGCTTAAGAACACAACTATTGGTTTTAACAAAGGTAGCAACGTGGCCAACCCTCTCTCTTCCTTTTGAGTCTGGAGTCTTGATATCTTTTATCTATCAGGGTAGAAGTCTATCATCTATGTTCTTCTAACACATTTTTACTATATATTAGAAAGAAAATTTATCTCTAAATTTTGATAAAATGAATCAGAAATGAAACCTTTAATAGATTCTTCTTAATGTGCGATAAAAAAAATATAAACATAGACCTCTACCTAAACAAATAAAATATCTGAACTCTTCTCTCTCTCTCTCAATCTCAATCTCAATCTCTTATGAAAAAAGAATACATGAAAAGATGACTTGGGCTTGTGTCACCAAAGTGCCATGATTTTATCAGGTGCCAAGTATTTGCAAGGTTATAAAGGTTGGGGTCCACCATGAAATATTGAGATAAAATAAAGGAGATTGACAACCTGAACAACACTAACACCAGCAAAAGATGGAGTCCATTTTACTTATCCTAGCATCTTCTTTTTAAATATTTGGGTAAGATCCTAGCATCTTCTTAGAATGTGACAAGTGGATTGTGAGATCGAATGAGAAATGGAACAGATCCAGTTGTCCCTGCCTTATTCATATATATGACTTCTATGTTCTATCTATCTTTATGGGTATTATCCCATTTCAATGTAAAGAGCGGTCACCCTCTTCATATACCATAAAAAAGAAAATTCATACACAACAAATATATATATATATAAAACAGATCAGCAAGTGCCAGTTGGCCTTGGCTAATCTCATCATTGGATGGGAATATATGGTGGACCCATAGGAGATATTTATTCTAATCCAACTACCTACATCTGGAAGTCCCCTTCGTGACGCAAACCTCATTCCATCGACCCATTTTTGAATAGACATCCTTCCCAGAAATCCCACCCACCAGCACCAGGCACCAGGCACCACCAACCTTTTACATAAAATCAATATTCCGAGTCAGGTCACCAAGTTCCCGACTCGGATTCTTTTGGAATAGTTCTTACTTAGTATTGATAAAGAAGAAAGGTATATTATATATAGCGGAAGCTGAAATACGTACCATTTGCGAGATCGACCAGGAAATCGGCTGGGTTGACATGGAAAGAAGGCGACAGACCGATCGACCCGAAATAATCCATGGCTTCGGAGGCCTTCCCATTGTAAATAGACCTTCCTTCAGATAACACCAGAACCGAGTCGAACATCTGAAAAACTCGGCTTGAAGGCTGGTGGATGGATGTCACTATGGTCTTGCCCTTCTGTGCCAAACACTGCAATGCCGATACCAAACGGTGAGCGCCGGTTGAGTCGAGGCCCGAGGTGGGCTCGTCCAGTAGTAGTAAACTCGGGTTCAACAGCATCTCATGTCCGATACTGACTCGCTTCCTCTCCCCACCCGACACTCCTCTAATGAAGCTGTTACCTATGATTGTGTTCTCACATTTGCCGAGTCCAAGCTCTGTGATGACCGACTCAGCGACCCGGATTTTCTCGGTCTTGGAAAGCGAGTCAGACAATCGGAGCAAGGAGCAGAAGACAAGCGTCTCACGGACGGTGAGGTGAGGGTAGAGAACGTCGTCTTGGGTGACGTATCCGGTTCGTTTGTGAAACGTTTTATTGAGACTCTGGCCGTTGTGGAGGACTGTTCCGGTGAGTCCCGGACCACGGATTCTACCTGCGAGAGCATTAAGAAGCGTGGATTTTCCACTTCCGGATGGGCCGAGGATGGCTAAAATCTCTCCTGGAGAGACCATCCCAGTAATCCCATTTAGGATCGTTCGTTCCTCGCTGGTAGTTGTAGTGGTTCTGTCTTTTCTGGGTGGACCACAGAGATTAATCCCTCCAATGTTACAATGGCTGCTTCTGCTACTACTCTTGCTCTCCAGCTTTACACGATAACAAATGTCCATAAACTGCAAAAAAACGAGGAAGCAAAGTCAGCACGTGTTGGAAACTACTTAATAAGTGCCAAACTAGTCAACACCTAATCCTCTCTATAGGTCTAAACTAGGACTCAGGTGTTAAGGAAACATTGGGTGTCTTCTTCTTGCAATTGCCGCAGCTCTGTACAGAGATCAGAGAACACAGAGACCTAACTCATTTGAAACTTTGAACAGACTAGAAGAAAAAAAGAAAGAAGACAAGAAGCCAAGAAGGCGAAGTGTGATATACCTTGAGAGTGATTGGAAAGCAGGAATCCATTACAGAGTTCAAATCTTGACAAGAAGACGATCCTCCTTTTGGGTTTTCTCTCTCACCATCCATGGGCATAGGCATTTCTGTTTCTCTGAATAAAGGAGGAGGAGGAGGAGGAGAAGACAAAGAGAATAAAAGGAAGAAGCTGATACTGATAATATTCCAGAAACGGAGAACAGAGAAGAGGAGAAGGACAAAAGAAAGGAGGAAATTAAATTGAGGAGAAGAGGAAGCTAACACAGGTGAGTAGAAGAAGAAAAGAAAAAGATGGCAAAAGGGTTATGGAGACGGCTCTGAAGCATCGAAGCACCTCTATTTATCTTAGTTTTGGGGTTCGGATGCTTGCCACGTCAGACAAGTATGAGAACAGCAAAAAAATGTACAACGTGGCATCTCCATATTCCAACTGGGCAAACTCTGCATGAGAAAAAACCGACCAATTAGGCGCCGTGCAACCAACCCATCTTTTCAACCCAAAAGCAGTATCAACCGGAAACCGGGAGGTCCGGGACTGGCTAGGCTAATGCAAATTATGCAATTGTTTCCAGAAGAGCCACGTGTCCATTAATTACGTGACGCGTGGCGCTTAGCTACAGCCCCTCATGCGAATATTACTTATTGATTTTTTTTTAAATTTAAATGCCTCGTGTCAATATTAAATAGTCGTCTGACTACCTGAGCGTTTGCTTTTCTTTTCTCTCAAATTTAATTATTGTTCTCTTTCTCCTCACCGTGCGAAAAGAAAATTCCATAAAATAAAAGAAAAAGAGTTAGGAAAAGATCCTTTCTGGACGGCCCATAAAAAGGGGTGCCCTTCCCATGCCGTCCACTATGAATATCAAATGGGTCCCACCAAGCTCTGGGGCCACTGACGCGTATGAGAATCCAAGAGAGGATAATCTTTCAATCATTCTTTTCTATTTATTTAAAAAAATCATTACTTTCTTTAAGGAGGGCATGACCATGGAATGGTAGGAGTTGAGAAAAATGATGTTTATTATGGGAGCAAATCTTCTCTTCTCATCAATGCAATAATGCGAAATAATAATAATAATAATAATAATAATAATAATAATAATAATAATAATGAGATTCAATTGCAAAAACAGAGATAGATGTAGAAATTATATTCGAAATATAGATTGTCTATTAAAAAGAGAATCATTTCTACATAACAAAGATGTACAAGTAAATAATCACAATAATAATCAAATTTGTATAAAAAAAAAGCATAGAAATAAAACGTCTCAAATCATTGAAAAATGAATTCAAATTCAATAAAGAAAACAAAAACTAGGGGCGAATCCTTCCCGAGATAATAAGCAAGTCACTAAACAAGTTGAATGACTCTCACCACTAAAACAAAAGTAAGTTGGTTGGTTGAGACGTTGAGAAGAAATGAAATCAATTCATGTAATGGACTTAAAACTTATTACATGTGTCATATTTATGTACACCCACTTACCTAAAGAAAAATAAATATAGTAACTTTACATCGATTAAGGTCCAAATTCCATACTAAAACAAGATGGAATCATTTCTTGCAAATTTGATACTCAGAGCTAGTCAACTTTAGAATTACTAATTTTCCTTTGGATGGTCTAGAGTATGATAAGGTACAAAACTTTCCTAAGTAATAAACTAATGTACAATAATAAATATTCCATTACTCTTTGTAGAATAACACTGTAGGGTCAACCATATGAGTCACTAAGGACATTGTATGGAAATAATCAAGATGATCAAGCTCTGGGCATCTCAGTTTATTTGTATTCTACCAATGAGATGTGTTGTCTTGACCCACAACAACAAAGAGTATGAAATGCTTCATTAATTGATATTCTACTTTCAAAGCAAATCACAGCAGACAAAACAAGAAATTGAAAACCAGTCAGCTTTTAAATTTTTTTCGACAGATTGAAAACAAGAGTCTAATTGGGCCCAAGGTTTATTCCAATTCAAATGTAAAACAAAGGGATACCATAGTGGAAGCATTTGCAATGGTGGAAGATCGTTCTATTCGTTTTATTTTTAAAATAAATAAATATTTCCAATAAAATATCATTTGGTTTTTATTTTCCTATCTTTTGTTTCATGCACTAAGAAAAAGAACATTTAGATTATCAATGGCTGGTCTGATATAGATTTCTCAATATATGATCTTTACAATTCATTTCTCATCTAATTTTTGATCATTTGATTTTGTTTTATTCTAAAGAAGAAAATATGCATGCATGACTGACTTTCTTATCTTAATTGCATAATTCTTAATACGAAAAAAGTTAAAGATGCAAACTTAGTGTGGAAGGTTTTCACACAAATAAAGTTTAAGCGAATAACTTACATAGGTAACCTTAAACCAATAATTATGTGTTTCAATCGTTTCATGATACCCGTAGCTCAGAATCCCTATGTATCCTGAAAAAGACTCGATCAATTAATAGAGAACAAGCCCAAGAAGGCCATATGGCTGCACCCCCTGTGAAGAAGCAGATCATCATGGCCTTACATAGTCTCTCTGGCCCTCACTGGTTACCCTCATCACTAATTGGTAGTCAAGGCTTAAAATCAATAATTTCTATCAAAAGCAATTAATGATATCTGAACCAGACATTTTAAAAGGTTTAGGCCTACCTCATGAGATGAAACGCCTCCAATGGAGGTTAACCATCCTTACATATTGAATCAGTAAAAGTAAGAATTGATTCCCACTCATCACTTTCGGTGGAATGTGAATTTGGTGGAATTCTTCCCTCAAACCTTGGCAATATCTAAGCCTTCAATAGAAAGCTGAACAGTAATGACTATGATTTTGGGGAAGACCTAGCTAGTTTGGAGTTTGAATATTCTATCTTTTAGAGTAGAGTTATATATTCTTCTCACATTTTTTTTACCATACAAAATGAACCCACATAAGAGTCACTAGGAGGTCCACCTCTAATTTATTTTGTTAGCATTCAAATAGACTTCATCCCTAATATTTTGCTAGCATTCAAATTCTATCCCCACACCTCTTTTGCCTTACTATTCATCTTTTTATTGGGTAGAATCTTACTATTCATTCAGTTCAGGTCCTTTTAATTTCTATTTTCTCACAATGTACAGCAAGACATCCATAAAAAAAAAAACTTTTACCAAATAAGAACATGGATAAAAAACTATCATCACCCCAGTTCATCAAATAAAATATCATGATGGTTGATTCAACAACAACAACAGTGTTAGTAATAGTTTGTTTATCACAAGTAATTAATAATCTATAAATTATTAGTAGCAATTTACAGTTAAAATGAAGGGTATCAGTCAAAAGGTTCGAACTCAAAACCTCTGCATGAACATGAGAACAAGCTACGGAACTACACTAACCAGTTGCTGGTGATATGAATTGGTGAACTTAAGGAGGTACTGCATGTACTGTAGATAGGTTTACGTTTATCAATGTGAGTTACGCAACTTTTTGTCTTCAAATTAAGGCTGGCCCCTGCATAACTATCTTTTATTTAATGTCTGATCAATTTTAGTGCTAGCCAGCATTCTGTTCATGGAAACCCTTGTCAAGCTATTCTCATGGCAAACATTTTGTCACACAGACAGACAGAAGAGAGAGAGAGAGAGAGAGAGAGAGAGAGAGAGAGAGAGAGAGAATAGAAGGTCATTCTATGGATCTATGCATGCATGGTAGATATTTGATCCTGCATTTGTGGAGCTTCACTACTTTTGTTCTCCCAAAGTGTGGAACGCATGAGCTGGGGCTGTCAAATATGTTGTAAGTTCTTTTCCCCATGAAAGGAAGTAGGGACATTGCAAGTCTTGAAACAACCGACACATAGGAATCCCTGGATACCTAAAGATCAATGGTCTATAACCAAACAAAAGCAGCTATATATATAGCTCAGCTAAGCTACATGATGTGAATGGAACAATTCATCTTTGTTAGCAGTTAGCACCAGGCTTTATGTTCACTCATGGGTTTTCTGAAATGCTTCTTTTTCTTCTTCTTTCACGGTTATATGTTTGCTCAATGGGTGCTAAACCATTGCAAGTTGCTTTGATTGGAAGTCTTAGTGGCCAAACCTCTAAGGTCTTTCGAAATGACAAGTGTCTTTGATCATTAAGGCTTTTCTTGTTAGAATAAAAAGTTTGTCTGCCTTCATTGATGGAACCTGGAGGCCAAATGGCCAATACACTCCATAGAGTACGTAAGGGAGAAGGAAAGGACGAACTTAGATGTCCTATACTCCTATGTTCAACGCGGAAATAGCTTGCCATTCCCCTTCTTTTTTTAAGTCTGGAAATAATATTTCTACATTTCTACCTCAAGTTTTAGATTTTTTAAATGAACTTCAATTCCAGTTTAAATTACTGTAGAAATTTAAAATTTCTCAATTATATATCATAAAGAAGAAGGTGGTCGACAATCTTGATAAACAAGAAGACACTGTTAGAATATTCATGGGAATTTTCTGAAACCCTAAGTGAAATTCATACAAAAATTTGGATATATATATGATCTAACATTTAGAGAGAAAATTGCATGTACTTGTACCAATGAATGTTGAATAAGAACAATCCAAGCACTTTAGCCTTTTTAAAGTGATAAAGCCTTCTTTAATTTTCTTGTCTTTATTTATGTGGCTCTTTGTTGTGGTAATAGAAGAAAACAAAATACTTTGAGTGATTAGAAAGAGACTATCATGACTATTTATAATAGTAATCCCAAATCTTAATCAATTTCTATAATAAACCGATTTAATCCGTCACAAACCAAATAACAGTGCAACGACCTAATATATTGAGTCCTAATAAATTTTTAATCGAACAAATAATGTAAGCCTTAGGATGAATCAAACAAACACTACTTACCATCTTTTGTCCATTAGCTAGCAAAGAAATCTCCCTGCCTGGGACACCCAATCCCATCTTGTGTCCAGTGGTGGACTTTAGCTTTTCTAATCTGGGCAAGTCGTATCACTAGTACTGAAACTCGTATGACTAGGGTGGCACTAGCAGAGATGGTGATCTTGGCCAACAGGGTTCATGGAGGCCTTAAAGAACCATGGAAGGCATGAGAGTTCTGTCGTGAAAATGGGTGGTAAGTAGCAGTAGCACTAACATCATCATCATTTCTGTGACTTTGACTTCAGACAACCATAGCTTAACATATATCTATTTGTTTTTGAAATGCGCCATGCATGACACCAGAATCATAGAAGTGGGGAAATGCCGGTCCAATTCCGATTCCAATTCTTTATAAAGTGACTGTAAAGGAATCGTCTCCATTCACTTCCACACCTCCACTGCCATCTGGTGCTCTGAACCCTACTGCTATTGGCACTAACTAGCATCTCTCTTAATGGGAATCATAAGTTCATGACAAAGAAGAACCCTACAGGATTATTGAGCTAGCTTTTACAATTTTACCCGAAAAAATAAAACACAGGTGGGTCTGTAGTGTTTTCTTGTTAAAATGGCCAATAACTAGGCATGGACGAGTATCAGCAGAGAATTTGAAGCTTTTCTTTGTATGACCATATATTCATTTAGAGTCTTGGATCTGCTGTACATGTACATATGAAATTATAGTGATGTCCAAGGCTGAAACGATGAGAAAGTGGCTTTCAGGATTGAATGGAACCCTAGAGATGGTCAGTCTATATATAGACATCAAAAGCAAAGCCTTTTTGCTTGCTTTGCTTTGCTTTGCTTTGCTTTGCTTCCTAAAGGTGCATGAACTATTGAAGTGATTGATTTGTAGAAAAGTACAATTGATTTTCCACCGCTCTTTTGGGTCTCAGATTCTACCTGCGAGGGGATATGTGTTTGGGTAATCTTTTCTCTCTATTAATCAAATTTATTCCATCTTGTTTTCTTCTAACTTCCTGTCTGTTTTACTGTATATACTTTCAGATATATTCTGGTTTATCTGCTACTTCTCAAAAGAATTATAAGCTAATGTGAACTTTGTTTTCTCATTTCAGTGCATGATTGATATTGAGTTCATGTAAGAAACAAAGGATCTGATCAAACTCAAGAAGAAAAAGCTTTCAATTCAATATTGTGGAGGTGGTTGGAGTTTCAATTCTGGTAAAGAAATGCATGAATCTGCATGCAGAACAGATCGATGTGATCGAGGAAAAGAAGCTTTTTAATTAGATGAAACACTTTTCTCTTCTTCCAATTTAGTACTCGTTTTGGTTCATTGGATCATCAAAGCAGGGGAGAGGTGGCATGGCTGATGGCTGTAGCTACTCTACGTGAGATACTTATCTGTATAGCTTTTCACCAACAGCCTCTTGACCAAAAATGCTTATTACGTAGGTGAATGAGATTGATCGGTAAGAGGTTTTCCAAACCTAATTGTACTATATTATATCATTTATATGTTTTACTTTAAGGAAAATTTTAGGGACACCGAGGGTAATTGGCAAAAAGTTCAAACACCTCAAAAGTATATTAATTAAATTGGTTTTAATGTCTCATGATTTCGGCATGCCCTCCCTGAAAAAACCTACTTTTACAAGGGCACTCACATTGAATTAAAATGTGGGCTGGCTGTATGCTTTCTTTCATTTATTTTCTTGCCTGGATTTGGTGTTCATCTCGTTCCAAACTTCTCTTCTTCCTTACACATCAGGACCAATCACTGTGTTGCATTGGATCCTGCAAATTTCCACACAAGTCACAACAACTGAAAGCTTATGTAGAACCAGTTTTGTTTTGCTGTGTTTCGATTGACATGTCTAGAAAACATTTCTCACCATTTGTGGGAGGAGGAAGATCTCATTTTCTTTCATTCCCACCTACTACTAAATCTCTGCCTCTTACTTTTTCATACCCTTTCTTGTTGGTCTCGGCTCTGTCTTCTTTTTCCTCTACTTCTCATCCTCTCATTCTGCATTAAATTATGAAAATCCTAAGTTCTTCACTTCTAGCCTTTTTCTCTTTCTGAACCCTAGTTCTTGAACTACAATAATCCTTATGATCGGTGGTGAAAACTCACCTGTGGAATGTCCCCTGAAATTTTTTTAATTATTTATATTTTAGGGATAATTATTGTTGTCCCTGTACTATAACCTGATTACTAAAAGACTTGTTCTTTATGAAGTTCTAATTGCCCCCTCAAATCGTAATTGCGTTGGATGTTTAATGACTATTTTGTCCCTCTCGACTTAAGAGTCTTGAAGACAAAGCTATCGTAATTTAGAGAAAACCATATGAAATACCAATTTCATTAATCAAGATGATAGTTAACCATCTATGGGTTCCCCCGACGAGAAGGTGAGCCAAACCTGACACCTTTAAAGGATTTAATCCAAGCTGATGGTAGTAGCCCATAAAATAAAATTCAGAGACCCTGGTCGTGCAGCATGTATAACATAGGCTCTTTTTCTTGGTCTAGCATCAAGAACCAGCCTGGCTTGGCCTGGCCTTATCAAAACAAGCTTTTGATCACTTCTCTTCCACTTTCATGTTAAATTTTAGTTGGGCCCTGTTTTGGGCTAGGCCCAATTTGGCCCAGAACATTATCTGTCCCTAACCCAGCTCAAAGATGCATTACAGCCCAAAGGCTTGAAGAAAATTGGCATATTCAAATTTTTTTTTTTTAACAACCAATCTGTTTAATTAGAAAACTGGACTAGCCAAGGGAGCAAGAGAGCATAACTCACGCAACCATGGTGAGGATTGAGGATATATATATCCATCTGACAGTTGACCAGATAGGATAAAAAAAAAAACATTTCAGTCTATAAAAATTGAGGGATATGTTGAGATTATAGGCTTAATCATGATTCTAAGAAGAAGATATACCTTTTTTAATTACTTGTGTGGATCTAAAGAGACTGATTAATGAGAAGGATTGCAAGGGGACAAATGGTATCTAATGATATACTATGAAGGTTTTAAGGGTCAACACAACCTTTTAAGTATGGGACCAAAGCTCAAGAAGAAAGGAATATATCGAGCTTACCAAATTGTTTGAGAACACTGGTCATTTTTTGAATTTTTTTTTATTAGTTATAGGGGGTTGGTTACCTACCAATATGAGATTCCACAACCTTATGTTTTTCTACCAAAAATATAAAACCTTATGTTTGAAAAATATTCCAAAGTGTAATTCATGTCCTATGTGAATATGTTATATTTTCATATTCTCAAATTTTTCCATACAATATTTACGCAATCAAGTTCTTGCTTTTATAGTGTTGTTTGATTTGGGTATGCATGTCTAGTTTTCTTTCCATACTCTACAAATTCATTTTATATAAGTGTTTTTTTTTATTGGCATTTGAATGGGTCTGATAGTTTGAATGCATAATTATTAGGGTAGCCAAACAATTTTTTATTTTAGAAGCCGATTTGCAATGTACACGGTTGTATCATATGGGACGTTTACGGTCTTTAAGAAAAATGTCAAGTGGCATGACTTGGTCTGACCATATTTTCTAACCATTTATGATGTAGAGTTCTAAAAGGCCAATGAAAAAGATATTACCAAGTTAGCTTTATTTGAAAGCAACAATTACATTTGATCTTTATATAAGAGGTTGTCACTATTGTCCAAAAATACATCTATCAAGTCTATTTCAAGTCTTGTAATTCTTGGGTAACTATGATTTGGATGCCTTGAGTTATCCCAAAAAGATTGAGAGTAATTTTTATAAAAAATATCTCTAAAAATGTTGATTGAGCCCAACACAAACTTTAAATTTAAATAGATTCAAACTTGAAAACTATATGACTTTAATTCCTAAATTCTTATTCTACAAAATGAAAAATTGATAATCCCTATTCCTAGTATAATACCAAGTAACTCATAGAAGATGACTATATATATATCTTTTTTGAGTCTTTAATATACCTTCAAACTTTCATTAAAATGAAATAATTGATTTTATTTAAAATAATAATTTATCACTGGTAAATATGATATTAATTACTAGAATAATTTAGTAATTATTATTAATTATATAATAATAATAAAAAAATCCACCAACTATTAAACACTAAAATATGAACTCCAGATTTATGATTTCATTTCTTTTAATTTTAAAAACCCTTGTCCATGCAAATTATTAGACTTTTAAATCATTTAAAGTGTATGTCCAAATCCATTAAATGTCATTGCATACATCTGCACGTATAATTTTACTAGTCCTTATAAATAATATACAATAATTTTTTTTTCATTGTTTATTAAGTTGAATATATTTTTTACCTCATATAATCCAGTTCCATATTATATATATATTTTTAGGTAAATCTTTGATATGAAAGAAGAAAAAAATGTTATAATAGACAGTAAACTTGTGTGAGTGGGACCCAGTTATGAACTAGTGAACCACGAGGGCACACTAAGAAAGCCATAGGAATGAGGAACAACATTACACGTGACTATCATTGATGGTGATTTACGGTCTATGAGAATCAAATACTCCACGGATTTTCCACCACTCACGTCTCCTGATCTACTAAAACCCCGGGCCCCACCAATTCACATGCTTCCGTAGTTTTCTCATGCGGTCATGCCTCCTTGATGTGTTCGCTTTTAATATTATTAATTTAATTGGTGTTGTTGTTGTTCACGAAATGGACAACAAAGGTCATCCCTTTGTCGTCTCTCCCTCACTCGTCCCTGCTATAGAAATCCCGTGCTCAGCCGTTAACCTTTCCGTACTGTAGAATGATGAGGACTTTTTTGTCTTTTCATTATGTAGAATCATGGGCCATAGGCCCATAACCTTAACCGACCCGACCCATAATTTCGGAACATCTTCAGAACTCAACTTTAATAATGGATTTAATGCTCATAGCCCATTAAAGTAGGTCCATTGTCCAAATATTGTTCCCCAATTTGCCCTCATTTCCTTTGAAAAGTCTTCATTTTTTTTTATCCTGGCTGAGATTACCATGTATGTCTATATATAAGAAGATAGGTTACACAACAACACTGAAACTCTCTTAACCTTTTTTGTTCTCTCCTGGTCCCTGAAACCAAATGGGTTCCTCTTGCAATGCATTTCCTCCTGGCAATGGCGAAACTCTTCAACTTGAAGGACAAAACACCAACACTAGCAGCAGCATCATCGACATCTCCCCATTTGGGAAACGCCCATCATCGATATCTCGCCGTACTCATTCCTTTTCTTGGTCATCTTCCTGCAGATCATCATCATCTTCTTCATTGGGTTCGCCTTTCTTTGATGATAACTCCACACCTTCCAGTCCAATTACTCCACTCCGATTCTCAGGTATCCCATTCTCATGGGAACAACACCCAGGAATCCCAAAGAAGTATTTCTTGAATATTCCTCCTCCTCCTCCTCCTCCTCCTCACTCACCATCATCAGCTTCTCCTTCAAAAACCCAGAAAGAAGCAAAGGTGGGTTCTTTAGTTCTACTCCCATTGCCTCCACCCAATCCAACTCCTTCAAAAAGATTCGATCCCGAATCAATCCGTCCAGCAAGAAAGAAGAAATCCCAAGACAATTTCCACCCAGATCCCTTTGTTGCGGCATTGATGGAGTGTTCCAAAGATCACACTGATGGCGTTGACGACTGTTGGAAACAGAGCAGAAAGGCGTCAAGAACATTAAGCGACCGAATAACCGGGTTCGTTGATCTCCATTACTCTTGCAGGAGCAGCTGTGATGTTACAAATTCTACCGTGTTTATTCCCAAATCAAGCAGAGGCAGATATCAACTTCTGAACCATCGAAAGGTGTGATTTCAATTATGGGCGAAAAGTGATCAATTGCCAGCACTTTTAGATAAGTAAACAAGGTTACTACTGTGTGTTAATCGATATTTGAGGTTCTCCCTTTGTGATTTTCTTTCTTGCTCTCTAGTTTCTTTAGTTCAGAAGGGCTTCTCGTCTCCTCATTCTCAATCACAATCAAAATCACAGTGGAGGAGAAATTAATATTTCATGAATAGTTTTTGTTAATAAATTAGTAATTTCATGTTTTGTAAGAGATTATGGAGTTGGGTTTACTCTAATTTCACATGGTTAAGCTTGGAAAGAGTGCTTAATTAAAGACAGCGTTCCTTACAAGTACAGGAAACTATTTTCGCTTTGGCCTCTTCTGCAACAACAAGCTTCTAGGAGAAAATGTTAATAAATCACTCATTATAGTCTATGTTTTGTCTTTTTACTTTGCGAAACTACAACTTTGCCCCTTCATCTGTCTTTGATATATGTCACTAGTACTTCGTGGCTTCTAGGGTCATAATGGGTATGAAATTCTTTTGGGTAAGTAAGTGCTGAGATGATAGTGATACCAGATATAATCACAAAAATGAAAAAATGGGAGTGATGTGCACTTACTACTTTCCTTCCCACTTTTTCTATTTTGTCAACTGTGTCCCTACCATGTTAGTATATAAATGATCATGATTAGGTTTATTAGTGGATGCAAGAAATAAGAATATCTTTTGGAAACTTCGGATATCTTTAGTTAAAGCAATAAAGCAAGTCATTGAGAAATGTATCACTTCATGAAAATTTTGGAGGGATTTAATCCTCTTAATTAATTCAAAGGTTGTTAATTACTTTAAGTTAAGTGATTTTGAAATATTTCAATTTGGGTTGTTTACAAGACTTAAAAAAGGTTATCATAAGTAACGTAATTACATATCGAGAGATTCAATACCGTGTTCTTAAGCTATGATCATGTTAAATTGACAAATTTAAGGCCGGTATCCTGTAATTGAAGAACTAAAAATCAATCACTTCACTCAATGCCTTTAATGGTACAAAATTGACCACAAAAGAGCAAATCTTTACGCTTAGTATTGGTGTTCGAAGGGATTAAAATGGTAACCTTATCTACAAAAATATCCAAATCTTGTTGAGTATTAATGGTGTCGTGTACCCTATCACATAACTTGACGACACACTCTAACTTTCAACGTGCATGTTGCTAAAAAAATAAATTTCTCTCATATTGATATTGATGGTGATACTACTTGAAAAATAAGTAATGAGACAAGCTAAATTCTTTTTTTATGGAAATGAGAAGAGTTAGATTTTGTTGCTAGGTTGGGTGTTAATTTTGTTCTTCCTAGCAAGTAATTAAGAAGATAAAGATTAAGTTTAATGGATGTACTGCATCATGCTTACATCACCATTGCTGTATATTATACTATACTATATTAGCTAGCACACATACTCAAAATTTACTAAATCGGGTCAACTCAAAACTCGGCCTTGTTGACATGACTCAGTTTCTGACCAACATATCTCAGCTTGTTGCTTCTTTTGACATGGCTCATATGTTGATAAAAAGTTTTACCCAAAAAAACAAAAGAATGTTGATTAAAGTTTGGCAATAGTATGAGTCAACTTACTGAGTCAAGCACTTATGCTTCCGAGTCTATTTAATTGTATATGCTTTCTATGTTTGAGCCTCTTTTCAATCTTTTGAATATTCATCAGTGCTGGTAATAGCTCTTTTTCACTTTTCCTTTCACTTAGGGGTTGCTGTTTGGGATCAAATGATGAAAATGAGCTTTTTCCACCTTGTTTTTGCTCTTTTTCACTTATGGGGTCGGCTCTATCATCATGGTGTTCTTCTCTTTTGATCTCTTTTGATTTGAAGGTTCGTGAACACTTTAAGTAATTGCAAAGAAATGAAACCCACCATCTTACAGGTCTAGTTTAACTAATGATTTCATGGCATGCCTAAGCTTATTATTATTATTATCTTGTTGGTGATAAGTTTTTTTTAATGTTATTATGTATAGATTTCAATGAAATTATCTTAATTAATGATGTGCTAATATTAGTTTTCGTATTATTTAGACCTATTCTACGAGAATTCAAGAATAAGCACCAGAACACATAGAAAAGCAAATCAAAAGACTAATTGCATTTTCTTTAAAAATGATATAAATTTTTTCTTTCAATTTAGACTATAATATTATAATTCTACATGGGCGTATATTCGAGAAATATGCATGACAATAACAACATTTTATGATATCAATATGTTATAAGAATAGGTGGCACACATAAAAATGGCAATGAGACAAACTAGAGGTTGAAGTGAACAATCCCCAATTTGAAGAATCTTGATAGGATGAGATCTAATGCATCAATTCTCTCACCCTTTAGGAATTAAGACAACCGAAATTAATTATCTTGACTTAAGTCAATGTAATAATAGACTTAATTAATCATGTATATGGGCAACCAACTTTGACTATGAGTCTTCCAAAACAAAATTTTTGAATATGACGAAAATTTATGACTATAATTGTCTTGTAGTAGTACCAATAAAAAAAATAATAAATTATTTAAATTTATATACATAATGAGTTCTGGAAATTGGACATAATTCGATAGCAAATTTCCAAGCAGCTGAAAAGTCCTTTTCGAAATGTGGTAATTCGTCCCATCAAGTTCAAATTCTCTGTGTTTGGTGTCCGTCAAACTGCCTGCTAGATGCCTTATTTTTGGTATACCCATCGGTTGCTTGGTACTGTAGACAGGGCATCAAGCGGGTAAACACATAGACGCACGCTCTGTCTGGATGCAAAGGGTCTAGTAACTTCCAATCAGCATCCATTTTGAGATTCTTCCATTCCTTTTTGGCATCTTGGGTAGGACAGTCCATGCTCCTGCCAGAGGTTGTGTAAGCCCAGTTTATGTAAAAATGCTAGAGGTTAGGACAAACTTAGAGCCCACTTCTTGGTCCAATGAGGGCCCATTAAAGCTATGCTTTTGGACCCAATGAATTTAGCCCGTATAGCCTTAATTGTAGTCCAAACTTTTGGATATCTCTTTGTCAGAATTAGAGCGATTAATCACACACAACCGAATAGAAAACAAGAAAAAAAAAGACACGAATTTTTCCCTGGTTCACCTCAATGTGAGGGTACGTCTAGCATTAAGTTTTTCACTATATTCTTCTGAAACAACTATTACAGATATTATTATGTATATATATATGCACTTATAATTCCTAGGCCTAAACTTTAAAGAAATTTTGAGGCCCAAAAAAAAGTGGACCCCGTGTCCGTCGGCAACACGGCTTGAAACATGAGCCATACTCAACACTCTCTCTTTAAGTGAAGTTTTCAAGACTTGCAACCCTAGGATCTTGATATGATTAATAAGTGGCTTAAGCAACAAGAGATGTACATGAAAAACATGTAAAACATCTTGTAGGTTAGGAGCCCACAAATCCAATGAGATCATTTTATGGTGTTCTCACTGTCTCAGTGGTCCTGAGGCTCACAAGCTTGTCTATCTTTCTTCCTCACAAGCTTCTGGTTTCAATCAAGTCTCTAAATACCAAACAAACATGCTCTTGCATTTATGTTAATACTTACAAACAAGATTTCATTGGCTCTTGTACTGTCTTGATCAAAATGAATATCCAAATTCATGCAGGGCTGGTTCAGAAAGATGCTCAAGAATCAAATATAATCAGATCAACGATCGATGAAATTCTGATTTGAATAAATTATTATGGTTCAATTTTGACTTGATTTTATAAACATTATCAATTGGCAGTGTCCATGCAAGTGGCTTCTGGATAAAAAGGTGGTTGTCTATCACATCTATGTGACTGGTGATAATATATAAAATACTTAATATCAATTTAGTAATATACTAATAGTAAGTAAGATGACTATGTTGTCCTTATAGAAATTCAAAATCTCATCTATGTTCGATTAGTTCATCAACTACCAATTTTTTTACTTAAAAAAAATAATAATGCAAGGTCCATGCTTGGGGAGAGGAACTTCTACCCATGAGGCTTGGGTTTGAGGGGCTTAAAAAAAAACCTTATAAAGCCCAATCATACTTAATGACTCTTGGAACTCTTAGTAAACAAATTGATTATAGGACCATCATCTTTGCCCTTGAGAATAAAACCATCGGACTTAAACTAATACATCAACTTTCAAACATGTACACTTAGGGGCCGAGTTAGGATTAAATATTGGGTAGGGAGGGACAAATAGTAAGTCTGGATCACCTCCCAATTTGGAGAGCATTAAGCCACCACACCACACATATTGTGTGAGCTCAAGTGGACCAACTGTTAAATTATTTTTTCACATTTTAGTTCAATTACTCCAATTAAATAGTTCAATGCAACTACACAAATATACTATGCTAGAAAACTAATTAATTCAATTAGTTTAATAATTAAATTAAAAAAAATTCAATGAAGTTAAAAGAGAGAGAGAGAGAGAGAGAGATAAATTGAGAAAGAAAGAGCGAATACGTATTACCTAAATAATCACTTCAATATAATGAAAAAATAAAAAGTTGGTTCATGCCACTATGATTTTTTAAGATTACTAGAAAAATTGAGAAAGAAAGAGTGAATATCTTGACAATTGGAGAAATTTATGAAAAGTGTGTTATTTTTTAATTAAGCTTTAACTTTTTGTTCCCTAAAAGCAAGGATTTAATGGTAACCGTTGGATGATGATTAATGACATTATATGGGGACAAATAATGGTATTTCATACATGGAGTGAGAAAAGGAAAGAAAAGGAGAAGTAATCAAATTAAAAAAAAGGACTATGTGGCTACCATGATGATTGATAAAAATACATTTTTTTTTTTTGGGATTTGAGATTCATTCAGATCATTTTCATGGAGCTTATGAGCACATCAATTACATCCTCAGGGAGCTATTGTAACTTTGACTTTTTCACGTGGAATGGTCGGTTTTTTGTCAACTGAGCCACCCTTCATCATAATTACAAACTTGGCATTAGATGTGACAAGCATAATTATGCCTCCATGGACCAAATTGAACATCTGTGATGAATTTTACCAACGATAGCAACAAGAAAAAAAGAATATACATCAGCCAACGGCCCAAAATGGTCTGGATGTCATTTTAGTCAACATCTTCAAATCTTGGAAAAATTCAATACCTGAGTAGAGATTCCATAATTATAATTCATGCATATCGCTAAAGATTATCTTTCATCTTCTAATTGTGATTCACAAGTCCTTCCATATCCAGCGGTTCTCTTAAGAATTAAGAAAAACTGTTTTCATGTTTATCACGACAAGATTGACCTGTTAAGACCAACATACTATTTGTCCACTCTAGACGACTTGGATTGGATAGACTTGCAGAAACCATTTTTTTTTTCTTCAGGAATCTGGACCAGATGAACAAAATTGGATTATTCTAGGCCCCGTTTGGCGGTGTCAAGGATATCCACGGAACCAATTGGTTGCGATTCGATAATTACTCACTCTCAATTCTCAATTGCTTTTGTTTTTTTCTCACTCACTCTCTCTCTCACTCGCTCGCTCGCAGCCAGAACTACTCCTGGTCAGCAGCTCAGAGCATCACCCACCCCTTAATGCCTAAGCCTCGCTGTTACGCTCTTACAGGATCCCATTTCACAAATCCGAACCCGAAAACAAATTGATAAAACAACCAACATCTCTGTGCTCCCCAAGAGTAAAATCGAGAATTCTAAGCACAATAGACGCCGTGAACAAGGAAGGAGACGGGATTAGGCATGGAAGCTGATGTTTTGATCCATACAACAATACCTGCAATCCGTATTTCGTCGTACCAGTCCTCTCTGCCATGACCCACTTCTTCCACGATTGATTCAACTCCTAGGTTTTAAATTTTAATCAGGTAGATACACCTTTACTCAATCGTTCGAAAACTTGGTTTTTTCTCTCTTTCTCTTCTGGGTTTCTGGGTTAATCTCTCTTCTTATGATTTTGTGCTGTTTTAGATCTGTTTCGTTCTCTGAAACGGGTAAAGCTACGCTTTTTATTTCTTATTTTGATGTTTGATTGATTAAATGATGACAGGTCGAAGAACTCGAGAAGCGAAGATTTGGTTTTGTTTGATTTTTGATAGGTCCGATTCTTTTCGTGGTTTTACGATCGTAAGCGATTTCTTGTATTTACCTTCTCTTCGCTGCCGATACTGACTTGCATAGCCATGGGAAGTATCAGAGAAGGTGAATATATTAGGAGACTAGTATATTTTCTCCCTTTATTGTGTGCTATTTTGTGTGTAATGATTCCGACGGCGACTGCAAATGTGGTGTTGATTGGGGACGACGTAATCCGTTCGTTTGAGGATATTGAAGCCAACTTTGGTAGGATAAGGGATCTCTATCTTTCTCCTCGATTTCAATTTCAACAGAAAGTTGTGTTAGTTTTGGTCAATTTGCTTATTGTAATATAATGGAATTGAGCTTGCTATGTTAATGACTTTGTGCAATGGGTACCCCAAGGGTTGAAACTTATATGATTTTTTTCATCATGTTAACACAGCTCCTGTGGTCAAGGGATCAGGAGAGTGTGGAACCCTATACCTGGCTGAACCTCTTGATGCTTGTTCGCCATTGACTAATAAGATTGCCACAGGCCAAGGTGCAAATGCTTCATTCGCATTAATTGTAAGAGATGGATGTACCTTCGAGGAGAAAGTTAGATTTGCACAAGATGCGGGCTTCAAAGCAGCAATTATCTACAACAATGATGATGGTCCTCTGGTTGCAAGTAATGTCCTCTTCCTTAGACAAACTTGATAAATGGCTTCAAACATGTAAAAATTTCTGTTGATACACTCATGTCTTTGTTATTGTTTGCTTTATCTTTTACTCATGTTTATGCACTCAGCTCATTAGAATGGTGGACATTTGTGGTTATTATGTATTTGCGGCTTCTGCCAACCTGAGACATTGTTTAATTTGATTCATATATGTTGTAAACTTACTCATTTCAATTATGATTATTATTTTGGTGGGTGAGGGAAGAAAGAAGCATAAACTAATTGATGTAGTTACGGATTTTTAGGAGATCAACTAGAAGCCAATGACCAAGTTTTGCTATGAACAGGTGATTGAAGTAGGTATCTTGGTCTAATTAGGGTTAGGTTTTAGTAATTGTCTTGTTGAGTTTTAATGATGCAAAATGATTTGGAATGAAGTTGCGGCATTCAGTGTTAGGATTTTTAATTTCTTGTAGGGAAGGTTGAGGTAAATGAGGATTTAGGATGCTTAGCTTGGGCAGGATCTTTGTTGAATTTCCCTGTAGGGGAGAGGAAGATCCCATCTAAATGAAGGCTTTCAGTGGCCAATTAGGTCTGGACTATTCGGTTTTGGGGAATGATGTCCAGAGATGGAGGGAAGGCCAGGTCTTGTGGCTTGAAGGATTTGGTGGAGCAGAGTTGGGTTGGGTTGCATCCGAGATGTTTAAATTTTCTATGGTTGAAGATCTTTGAAGGCAGCAGTTTGTTTGAACTATGAACTTGAAAAGAAACTGCAGAAAACTTCAACGAGGTGTGCTATTTTGTTCAATAGGCAGTTGTTTTTGTAGTAAGGCTTTCGATAGGAGTTGAGGCATCTGAAGTGAACACTTGGTGCATAGGAGATCTCTAAAGTGTTTTATTTCTATGAAACTTAAAGTAGGATGGTTGACATTTACATTGCATCTAATTTGCTGGCTCCCTACTGGTTCTCAGGCACGGTCAATGGAGCTGGCGGGGGAGATTTTCACATTTTCCTCTCTCCATGATTCGCCCCTTGGTTTCTCATGATGATTGTATCAAGCTAATTATTGGTATTGTATTCTGTAGGTTAGACAGGACCCAGTTGTATTTCACGAAGCATTTTGGGCAGACCAGTGGGAATTGATGGTCGGTAATGGGGCCACTCATGTGGCAGACACCTTTCTGGATCGTAAAATACAGTATTTATATGCTTTTAGCTTAGATGTCAAGGACTTGTTTTAGTTGTAGCCTCTTGCCAAATCTGGGAAAATCCTGCTTCAGTCTGTGCTTTAATTTCTCATTTGGTGAACAAGCAACCTTTGATGTGAGCAAAAAATTTATTTCAAAAATACAGAAGCTCCTCTAGATTTGATTGTTCCATGAATGAACACTGTTTTCCTTCACTTTCAAGTCAAGTAGTTTGGGTCCATGTTATGTTATGTTATTTCCTTGGAAGTTATCAGCAGTTCATTTTTTAATAGGATGACCAACATTTTACATTGATCATCAGTCTTTCTCTAATCCATTATCCTTGGAAATTGCAGTGGCAGGAAATCCTGCAGGTATCAAAATACATGCTGTGTTTATCTCCAGATCCTCCGGTGAAGCGCTTAAAATGTATGCTGGCCTTCCAAACGTGGAGCTGTGGATTATCCCTACCTTTGAAAACTCAGCATGGTCAATCATGGTCATTTCTTTTGTCTCTCTTCTAGCTATGTCCATTGTACTGGCTACCTGTTTCTTCGTTCGCAGACGTCGTGTGAGACGAGAGCGGTCACAGGTTCCACGTGTTCGGGAGTTCCATGGAATGAGCAGCCGTTTAGTGAAAGCCATGCCTAGCCTAATATTCACATCCGTTTTGGAAGATAACTGTACTTCAACTACATGTGCGATATGCCTTGATGACTATAGTGTTGGAGATAAGCTCAGAGTGCTACCTTGCCGTCACAGTACGTGTCTCTGACCACTGCATTTCTTTAGTTTTCGATAAGTTGAAAATGAAAATCTTATTTTTCTTTTGTTGTACTCAAGAGAAGTATCTGTTGATCTGGAAAAGGAAATGATACTCCTTTGAAGCTGAAAAATTTTTGTTGTCTACTTAAAATTAATGTTTTTTAATCAAATATTTGCCTGCCCTGGAACCTGTGGTAGAAGAATATAGTCGGCTATGTTATCAGTTTTCTCTTACTGCTACTTTCCTTATTCTAAGATATTGAAAATCCAAAGCTTTTTGTTATTTTCTCCTCATATTATATCTTATTGAAGTCATTAAGCTCTGTATCTCATCCTATTGTGGCAGAGTTCCATGCTACTTGCGTAGATTCCTGGCTTACTACATGGCGAACATTTTGCCCCGTCTGTAAGCGTGATGCTAGGACAAGCACAGGTGAGCTTCCAGCATCAGAGCGCACTCCATTGCTTTCACCGTCAGCCTCCTCCGTGGGATTGTCATCTGCTGCTTCATCATATGCATCATCATCATCAGCAATACAAATAGACCCAGCACTGTCAAGGGCATCATCCGTATCACGTGTTCGCTCCCTTGCTGGTACTCCTTTACCTCGGTCTATGAGGTCCTATGGCAACTCACCTGCCATTTGCCCAAGCAGAAGCTCAGTAGATCTGAGGAACGCATCTTCCCAGAGATCTCGTGCTTCCCACCTGTTCTCGCCTCATTCCCCTGGCTACCCTTCATTTTCACCTCTGAGCTCAAGATACTTGTCGCCATATGTTCCAAGTCCAACCAATGCCTCGCCAAGTTTTCTTGGGTCATCCAGTCGGCGATCAAATATGTTGCATTGTAGTGAGTCAGCAGCAAGTTTTTCTCCATTTGCCTCTGCGCAGTCTCTTCCAGGTTGCTGACATGAAGTGCCATTGCTGAGTTGAAAATTTGAGTTGCTATGAAGACTAATGAACTGATATTGCTGACTTGTGATGAAGATTCACGTGCAGTGATGCTGCTGCTAACATGCGAGCCTCGGAAACAACGTTCAATGATTGTATATTTTTTCTTGGGGTGTGATAGGTTTGTGGCCTGTTGGAGCTTTTGGGCATAATTGATTAGAGTTTGGTGCCCTTCCAACCCAGAAGGAACTTGGGTGCATTGTAACATAAGATTGCATTTGGTATTTGTTGAAGTCTTTTGGCGCTGAGTGTATGTTGCCTTCTGCTGACCTCTATAGCTTTCAGTTCCTGTTCCTCCCCCGCCTTCCCCCTTCTTCTGGCGATGTATGTTGATTCATCTGCTTGCTTATGAGTTCCAGTCAACTTCCTCTTGGAAAATTATGGGGGGAAAAAGTTAATTTTGCAGAATTCCCAGTCATGCTTGTATACGTGCAACATGAAAGATCGTGTGGCCACTCTTGATGCTCAGTTTTTTGTGGGGCAAGATGTTCCTATAGGCATTAGTTGAAGAACATGTCCTCTGTAGGCTGTAAAGGCTGTCAGCTTAGCTCCAAGCGTTATTGAACAGCGCTGGAAACCATGCGCTGAAATGGAAGGGCGGAATTTTCAATTGCTTCAAGAAATCTGGATGGAATGTAAATTTTTATTTGCAATTGCATGGATATTGTTCGCGTAAGTTGCAATCTAAATCCAATACCTCCTTGACACTTTCAGTTGAAAATCATTGTCTGACTGTTACTAAAAATTGGGAGATTGGGTATAGATTCACCCTGTACGTATGATATCTGTGCAAATGCGAATAAAGATTAGAGAGAAAATAGAGTGGGTTCAACTGATGCCCATTAGCAGTATTTTCGGTTATGAGCAAAATATAAACCACATGAATGTTAACTAACCATGTAAGAAACAATTGTACATTACTTTTCTTCGACATGCCTTGACAGATTGCAAGAAAATGGCTTCTCATTACTAACGATTGCTGCCAAAATGATCCTGATTCCAGAATCATATCAATTCACAACCCTATTAGGGGTACCTCACTTCCAGATTGACACCAGCGCAGACCTTGCTAGAAGGGAAACGAGGAGGGCAAAAAGCTGGCGCCCAAGTCCAAAGAAACAGTAATAAAGCCAGACACCTAAACTCAGGATTTCTAGTTTCTCGCCTTTTCTTGGAAAATAACACCGCCAAGTGCATACTTTTCATTCAGCACATAACCAGGAGAAAAAACTCCAACGATTAACAGGAGAAAGCTAAGGTTACCAATAAGAAAGCAGCAACCATTTAGCAATCAAAACTGTTATTTGCTCAGCAGAAAAGTATCCCGTTTTTTTCAGAAATGAGTGCTGGTTAAGCTAATGTCAATGTAATTATACACTGAAGCAAGGGCTCACACTAGAAACAGCAGCCTGGACATTAAACTAGACAGGGGCTTCATATGTATTTGCAAGAAAACACAAGAATGGAAATGCTGTTCTTTCGAGCTACCCCTTTCTAGCAAAGAAGAGACAAAATTCCTTTGGTTAAATTTTTTTGCTTCTTTTATATCCTCAAAGTAACCAAACAACGATCATCAAAAGCATATCCTAATCCTCCTTGTCCTCAGGTCGAAATGCTTCAGTACTGCTTTCATCATCTTCCTTATCATTGCCAATGGTTACGATTAGAACTAGGACTGCCACCATGAAGATGATCATTAAAGCCACTCTGATGCCAATCATTGACTTGAAAAAGCCCATAATTGATGGACCATTGATGCTTTTCTTCTCTGTTCGTCCTTCTCTGTATCCTTCAATGAATCGTGTTATTTGAGACCCTTGATCCTCCTCGTCAAGACTTTCTGATCCTATAACCTTTTGCATGGGTGAATCAAAATAAAACATGTCAGTATCTCTTAGCACTGACTGGGATCACATAGATTAGATAATTAAAAAGCTGAGAAGGATATGATTTTGTTTGACTAGTATGCATCCAATGTTAATATTCTATGGAATTAAATCCAAGTTAACAAAGAAGCAATGTTAACTAGTCAGACTCCATGTATCCATCCAAAGGTGTTTAGGGAATTAAATTCAAGTTAATAAAGAAGCAACGTTAATTAGTCTAACTCCATGTCTCCATCCAAAGGTGTTTAGGGTCATAAGAGTCTTTATCTCTTTGATTACATAACTGAGCCAATAACTCTAGGAAAGTTGAAGGCTACTTGTTTCTTTCTGGTTCTAGACAGTCTGTTTAGGTTTACATAAAGGAGCAAATTTTCTTTTTTCATTCCAGTTGAAAGAGGAGCCCATCCCCATACGAATACAGTTGTTATTTGGCTGCAAGGCTGCCGCCCAGTAAACTAGTCTTTGCTTATCTATTTCCAGCTATTCTACACTGTATGTGGGAATTGTTTTGTTGCTGAAATCTAACCAACATATCTGAATCCACTCCCCTCTCTCCTGACAGCAACATCATCTCTGTATTCTCCCAAAACCCAATATCCAGCATCTAGACCCTATCCTTGTTTTGGTTCCTTAAAAAGATTATTAGGATTTTGCATCCCTCCTTGCATCATTTAGATGCCCTTAAGGAACTATGCGTTTGGTCAATAAACATATGTCCTAAGCTTATGTTGCACCATATGACTCATCAAATAGGCTAAACTTAAAGAAAATTCTAAGAAGCCAAGGATTTGTGGGCTATAAATTCATGTGTACCCCCACCAACACTAGAGCGTCTAATGAGCTTCAAGGGGGAAGGAAGGGGCTGGAACAACAACAAGCTCAGCCTTATCCCAACTTAATGGGGTTCGCGACATGGACCCAAACAAGGTAAAGTACAGAAAATTGAAAGGAGAAAAATGACAGAAGAAATATGAAAAATAAAGAGAAGAAAACAGACAAAAGTAAGAGGATTCACAGCCCGGAAAGTTGGACAACTCTTAGCGAAAGGGGGTCTGCTCCATGGATCATGGATCCTTGGTCTGCAATAAGTTCTATCTAAAAGTAAAACACCAAATCATTGGCCTTCTAATTAACAATGTGGAAATTTTGTAGTTGAAGCACAAGCTTGTGCTGGTCCAAGAGCTCAGCCATTTGGGGTAATTTTAGTTATTGATTTGTAGTGAGTAGGCATGGGTAACTGATGCGAACACAAGGACCCCCTAATTTTGGGGCCCAAAATCCAATTCCAAGAGGGCCAAACCAAGCTGGCCAAATACCCCCAAGGGTATTTTGGTCATTTTCCAGCCCCTTTTGGGGGTCAATATGGGTCTGGCAAGATTCCTCTTGATCCAAGGGTTTTGGATCGACTCTTATTTTTTTTATTTAGTCAAGTTGATTACAAGTAAAAGTCCTTTTAATTTTGAGACTGTTGACTTAGTCAAATCTGAGTCTAGTTTGGATTTGTTTTGGATAAGCTAATTGCAAGTCGAGTTAAGTTAAAAAGAGTCCAGTTGAGTTAGGATAGGTTTCCTATCATATTTAGTAAGTCAGTATTTTAACTTCAAGAGTCCAAGTTAGTTTGTAAAGGAGTCCTTATCAGAAAGGGACATCCTAAGTTGAGTCTGCTTTCCAGGCTATAAATAGCCTTTCTTAGCAAATTGATTTCAGTTTTGATGATTAATTGAATTGTTGAGTAAGGACCAGGGTCTCTTTCATTTGGTGGGCCTTGGTCAAGTGTTTGTGTTTGAAATTCTTCTGTTCATCGTCATATTCTTCAACTACAGCAGCTTCAAGAGATCATCAAGACATTCCTGCGCATAGACCAGCTTTCCAGCACCTTCCCAAGTAAGTTACAAGCTTCCCCACCCCTCCCCCTTTCTCACGCTACTCTAGGAAACCCCTCCCTGCAATCATAACCCTAACAGGCCCTTCCCGATCTTATCCTGGAAAACACCCTCAAACCCTAACAGGCCCTTCCCGATCTTATCCTGGAAAACACCCTCAAACCCATTGCCTTGGTCAAGTGTTTGTGTTTGAAATTCTTCTGTTCATCGTCATATTCTTCAACTACAGCAGCTTCAAGAGATCATCAAAGACATTCCTGCACATAGACCAGCTTTCCAGCACCTTCCCAAGTAAGTTACAAGCTTCCCCACCCCTCCCCCTTTCTCACGCTACTCTAGGAAACCCCTCCCTGCAATCATAACCCTAACAGGCCCTTCCCGATCTTATCCTGGAAAACAGCCTCAAACCCATTGCAACATTCCCCTTCCCCCTGTTTCCTTTGATGTTCCACCCCTTACCCTAGCACCAAAATCCTTTCTTCCCTCTCCCCTTCCCACGGCCTGCAGATACTATTTCACATTGGACTCCCCTATTCCTTGATCAATTCAAGCCCTATCTACCCTTGTTAGAGTTGTCCTGACCTGCTGAGTCTACTAGTCCTAAACATTGTTTCCCCTCAACAGCCCCAGTTCTGGACTTTAGGAAAACCGTAATTCATCTTCTCGTGGAGTAAATCTGCAGAATTTTCTCAACCAACCCTACTTCAGTCCTACACCTCTAAACTGTTTCTGGACTACAAAATAACAACTGCAGTAGTTCTAATCTGCGGAACCAGCAGCCTATTCCCCAATACCCTAATCCTAACTGAAACCCACACCCAATCCCACTTGGTCTAGGTTTTGATTTTTCAAGTCTGAAATTTAACTTCTATATAAATTCAGATCTGAAACTTCAATTACAGCTCATACCTTGAGCAGTATTAAAACCCAAAAAAACCCTCTACTACTGCTGGAAACTCCTGAGGTAAACCCTAAGTCTAGGGAATTACTAATTTAACCTTTGCCCTAGACCTGGTATACACAGTAACAGTTGGGTTTCTACTAAGTCATTTAGTTCAGTGTTTCTAATGGCACCTATATGGGCGGACCTTGGCGCAATGGTTGGTGAAAGACACTTGTAGCCTGAGGTCAAGGCATTACAGCAGCCCGAGAGCAAAAAACGCTGGGGTAAGGCTGCGTAGAAACATTACCCTCTTGACTCTGCTAGTGGGGAAGCCTTTGTCACTGGGTTTGCCTTTTTTCCCTAATGGCACCTTTGCAATACTCTAGTGGACTGTAGAAATAGCTTATCTAACAACATATACATCCAGAAATTTTAGACACTTACAGTAATAGACACTCTGATCTATCTTAATTGTACAACAACAAATACATCCGTAAAAAAGATCAGTTCTAGCAAAATATCAAAATAAAGAAACTAATGTTGATGACAAGAACAACTTACAGAGAAATACTCTTCATTTCTATTCCATACAATCATCTTTGGCAGTTTGGTTTTCTTATTGACGTCAAATGTATCAATAAAGTCTTCCCACTGCTTTAGTCCAACATAACCAAATATTAAGTCACGATTTGCAGATGCAGCAGCTTTGAGCAGCTTAATTAAATTTAATGATTTCTCATCAGTCTCATCATCAACTATTGTGAGGACAATGTTCCTCTCCTCATCTTTCAACAGCTTCAGTGTCTCATAGTTTATAGGCAAAGACAGTGGCAACAGATTTTGAGTGATAAAATTCCCCATGAATTCCTCTGCACATCAAAACAATAACTTTCATTCTTGGACCTAATCATTTGATCATCATTTATGAAAATCAAACTGGAAGCAGAAACCGTAGCTTCCAAAAAGGATTGCCTGAAGATTTCTTTAAGGATTAAATGCAAAACAAAAGGCAGGTGAAGTGGTCAAAATATCATAAGAAACATTCCTGATATTTTATTAGTGCAATACCACAGGATGAGTCAATGCAAGAAATCCACATTAGAGATTGATTTCTGATATTCATCAAAGGTATGGGAAAAAGGGTATAAGTTTGACGGAGTAATAATGATTCAGGGACATCATCAAACTCAACTATAGTCATTGCTTTCTTAAGGAACCTATACTCTTTCGAATTCAAGGACTCAGAAGCCAGCGATACAGATATTAGACTGTCTCATCAAGGATTCCTCACATATGGAGGTTTCACCACCTGAATAGGGCCTTTGTGCAACCATTTATTCTGATCCCATAAGAGGTTAATTTTTAGGAGTTACAAAATGGATAATGGTGGCTCACTTTGTAACTGTTAATATGATTCTAGAATGCTGGGTATATCTAGATGATTCACTCACTGAATTTTGCTCTTTGGAGAGCCCAAAAGATGAGAAACAATGAAAATGATGCAGTTATTCCCTTTTCAGGCTTCCTGGGAGAGAACTGGTGGCTTACATGTCTAGCGCTACATTAAAGACTCTTTATCTTTGAGGCTACAACTAGATCCTGCAAGGCAATAATATCTTTCATAGTGGAGGGTGATTCAGCTAATGTCATTGGTTGGACAAACCAAGGGAGATCCTTGGGAGATTCTCTCATATTATTTGGTGGACCAGCCCTGATATTTACTTTTAGAGAAATCCAATGCCAAAAATATTTTGGTGCTTCTTCAACTGCTTTGGTCAGAATCTCATTTTTACTCTGCTCTTTTTTCTCATAGAGTTCTCTCTACCAGAAAAATGAACTTTAAAGAATTAATACCTATATGATCTGAAACATTGTGTGATAACTGATGACTGAACTAAAATCAACCATGCATGCCTTCTGTGATGAAAAAGAAATAAACAGCAAATCATGTAACAAACAAGAAATCCATTTTTAGCAGGAATTATCTAATGTTTTCTAGTTCCTATATAATAAACAACTTAGTAATACACCTTGGTGCAGTAGCTAAGACCAGTAATGTGTGTGACAATTAAAACATTCAGTGTTTCTGAACATCGCCTCACCAGTGAGGCACATGCAAAGATTGTGCAAGCTTTGCATAGCTCAGTTAAGTCTAGTCAAATAGAAGGCTAGTATGTAGTGACTTTTTGTTTCAAGCATCAAACATCCCATATAAAGTTAACTTTTCTATGGATTTACATAGTTAATACATTTGGGCTGAAGCTTGCCACATCAATAAATGATAACAAGGAAACATGTCACAAATTCTGGCCCTCAAAAATACCTCATAATTCTAATTGTATTAAAATCAAAACAAACTTAATTGTAAATAGAAAGTAAGTAAATAGGAAACAATAAGATCGATAAGATATTGATGAGGCAAAAGCCGGAGGCCTCTGACTGAAACAAAGTTCAGAGCTGCTTCATAATCTTAGGACAGAACTAAAGAAGTTTTGAAAAAGCACACCACCTTCCACCTATGCAATAAAGTTTACCCATAACTGGACTAAATAATTAGAAATGACAAGACAAGAACGACTAAAACAAATAAGAGATAGAAGCAATGGCACTGGGACTTTTGTCCGAAACTAAGTTCTCAGTCGCTTCAAAGACAAAACTTTGAGGGAAGGAAAAAAAGAAGAAGCATTGGAGCTAAGATTTACAAATCATCACTGCCAGGGTACACATTTCCTAGCACCGTGAATTCCATTCAAGCCAAATATTCAACTCCACAGTGGAAGCAGATCTGTGTTGAATATTAGGTAAAAATCTGGGTAAATTCAGTTCAAAACATTTTACACTCATCTTAACACCAAAATCAAATCCGTCCATCTAACTTGGAATGATGGAAACCATATTAAATCATAGACATGTAGGGGGGGGGGGAAATCACTAATTTGGTGTCAAACACAAACGGAGTAGTATCAAAATCAAATTGAAATTTTCTTCTTTAATGATTCTTGAAGAACAGTTGACTCCAAAAGGTACACAAAATACTATGAGACTGCACACAGTTGATTGGATGATTGCTATTTTCCAACTGGACACAAAGAAAATTGAGGGAGAGATCCACAGATTCATTTGCAGACAAAAGGCAAAAGAAAGAGTCGTTATGCACTAAGGCTTCCTTAGAAACAGATTTAAGAGCTCAGTTATTTCAAAAAGGTCAAACGGAGCTTAATTTGTGTTTCTCTATGTTGAGGTCTATTCATTATCTTATGTTGGTTAAGAAGTTATTCTTTTCCCATTTAATAACACTAGTTATCATTGCTCAACATCATAAAGTACAATTTCAGAGTCTACGTGAGAGATGTGTGAATAGTATGACTAGATAAGAAACTTAAGAATGTCAAAGAAGAAGGGGGAAAAGAATTACCATCAAAAGGTCCATAGAAAATGCTCTGCTCATTATAACCTGGATGGATGGAGACTAATGCAGGAACTTTATCAAAGTCATAAGTTATCATAACTTCCTCTGAGAAACCCTTTGCCACTGAAAACCAAGCTTTTTGCTTATATTTTGTGGCTAACCCTGAGATTATGGACTCATCCAAACCAAACCCAATAAATATAGGAAAATTTGTTCCAGCTGCTTCAACAAATTTGGTAATAGCAGAATCCGACTCAAGAAGAGCAACATCAGGAGCAACAAACTTTTTCAGGAACCGAACAAGCAAATCTGCCTTTCTAGGGCCTGTATATTCCACAGGAGTACCTTGCATAAAGAGCTTTAATGTTGGAAACCCACTGCATCATAGAGCAACTATCTATCAATTCAACAACAGGAGCACTTTTAAAAATACTAGAGGTACATATATCTGAAATTAGCATGCTTAGTCCAGTCACAAACACTAAGTGTTGCCTCAAACTCAAAAACGTATCCAGTCAAAGTGAAGGGAAAAAAACAAAATAGCATAACTATTGGATAAGAAAGGGCTTATTTCAAGTAGGAAAAGCAGATAGAAGTTAAGGAAGCATACTCAATTTCATATTTTGATGTAAGCCGAGTGAATTTGTCGGCATTTATTTTTGCTATCACAATAGGCTTGTCCAGTCCAGCAAGTATAGGTGCAGCAATATCCAACTGCACACCACAGTTAGGGTTTTACATTACTATTTTTGAAGTTCAGAAAATGATGAATAAAAACAAACCTCAACGCAAATAAAATTAAAATAATATAGTGCTCAATTCATTCTATTGGTACATCAAGGATGAAACAAGATGGTAAAAAGGCAAACTAGAAAACTTAAAATACTAACAAAATTTCATAGAGGTAAAAAAGTCCATCTAGCTGATGGGCATCAAGACACACAGCCATTGACTCTATGATTATCTCTACATTAAACAGTTGGAAGATCAACGGTGAAGAACTGTGTAAAACCAAAATGGACATATATCAGTTTCGGAACCGAAACAACCATTTATATCCAGACTGAACTGAATCGAAGAAGAATGAAATTTGTTTTGGTTTTGAAACAAAGAAAATTGCTCAGTTTGGTTTCAACTGGTGAAATCATTCAGTTACAAGTTACAACAAAACTGGACTGAATTATCATCTCCAATCAAACTGGTAAAAACATTTTACATATACATATGTATCCCATCCTATATAGGTCCAGTTAGACCTTCTGTCTTGTTCTCATCACCACCCATACTTTGTATATGCCATTTTATACTACTAAATAATGAAAGCCTCGGTCACAGATATGGAATTCTTTCTAACGATCACTCATCATTGGAAACCTTTCAAACCCAATGTTTTCTTCAAAACATTGCACTCTGTACACTGCAGAAGAGCTCTCCAACCCCCTCCATACAGTAGATGATTACATCATAAGCCGCACAATATACATAGGAGTAAATTCATAATACTAGGAATTCATCTCAAACTGTTTGATAAACGAATAGGATACCAATAAAAACCTAACCAACCAAGTCAATTTGTTCTGGTTTCGAAATGGTTTCAAAACACGTTTGTTTATTACCCATCAGAAACCGGAAGAAGGCACATCCATAAAAGTCTTCACTGGAGGAATCAAGCGTTTTGCTGATATGGGTGCCACGACTATTCGATCAATATGAGATTGCCTACATCCATACCATTGAAGTAGCAAATAAATCTAATCCCTACAAAGATGGAGAAATAAATCTATCTATCTCACTTAACCATGTCATTTCAGGATCTAAAATTGATTGAGTATAAACTTAAAAACTAAAAATTCTGAGATGGGTCAGTGATAAAAATGCAAAAATGGTAGATAAGAAACCTCAGGAGCGAGCCTCTTGCAGTGACCACACCAAGGGGCATAGAAATCGACGAGAATAAACTCGAAAGCAGAGATAGCCGAATCGAAGTTTAAGTCGTCGAGCTCCAATACAGAGCCATCAACTGGAAACTCATGAGAAGAGACGAAAGGGCTGCTGATCCATTGAAGAGAGGTCGTCCAGGCAAGCAAAAGGACTAGAAAAAGAGGAGGACGCATCGCTGAGTTGATCGATCGGAAACTCAAATTCGTAGAAGTTTTACTCTGTTTTTTCCTGAAACCTATAGCGGTTAATGACGCAGCTTCGCTTTTCTCCACACTTCTGAGGAGCAAGAGGATATTATAGTAATCTTCACTGCCTCCTATGGTCTTATGCTTAAATCGTAATTGCTTATAGAGGAAATGGAGCAGTTAGAATCTTTTGTTATGAGATTGGAATCTAATCTATCATGAACAGATTTGAAAAGTACAATTAGGTGAAATTCACATTAATATCCTTGATTTCAAAAATACCCTCATTATCATGGATATTTACTGATGCACACCGGCCCCCCCCCCCCCCCAAAAAAAAAAAAAACATATTAAAGTCACGCTCATTTTAGAGTTGTTAAGTGATTGCTGAGGTGTTATTAAAATCACTTGACCTTTATTTAAATTCAAGTATTAAACTATTAATGCAAAAATTCATTTTATCCTTTATTAAAATGAGATACACGTAAAATTACTATTGTACTCTTATTAGTGAGTCATCCTTATTCATGCAATAATTATAGTCCTCAAGTGTCTCTCGCGGATCTGAAAGATTTGTTGTGATGAGCTTCTGTTGGTAGTCTCCTCCTACTGCTGGTCTTCGCGTCTGCAGCAGCGACAGATGACAGTTCAGAATCGAGATCCAACCCTGTCCTGAATGGACTCATCTTCTTTCGGATCCTCCGCAGTGACAGTCTTTTCTACAATATTAGTGCCACCGCTAAGACAACCTAGTCTTCGCCCTTGTGGCGTGTTTTATCTCCACCCTTGTAACATGTTATGTTTCCGGCCTTATGGCATATTAGTCTCTGATTTGTGGTATGTCTTCGCCTCTTTGGGCATTGGTGATGGAAGATGCGTATATCGTATCTAATTATGCTTAATTGTTACAATGCTTATTCTTAGGGTTTGTTAGGCTCAAATCATCCCTTAGCCTGGATGGCCTTGTCTATTGCATGTACCACAGCTTGGTCAATTTCTGTTTCTTAGTTCAAAAATAACTTTGTGTTTTCAACTTTTCATGCACTTTTTTTTTAGGTCTATATTTCTCTTTGAGTTTATGAATGAAGTATTTAACTTCTCACCCAAAAAAAAAACAGCCTAGAGTCCTCCCAACTCTCCTTGAATTCTAAGGCATCATCATTCCGTTGAAAGAGTATTACTTCAAAGCAATTGAAGTCAAACATCTTTTTGGTTCGTGCGCAAATATCTTCTGCTCCCACGCATTCGCAGGTTTCAGGTGACAATGCATGTTATTCTTTTAATCTAGCGGTTAAGAATATGGTAGTTTGATGATTAGGTCATTCAGATTAAAAAGCTTCTAAAATTAAAACCCCGCGATTAAAAAAAAAAAATGTTGAAAGCCCTGGAGAAGAAAGATTTTAAGGGAGGGCATCTGTTAAGAAAAAGTGAAAAGCGGTTCTTGGGGAAATTTGTAACTAATTATGTGAAGAAAGTTCCTATAGCTAATATGGATTCACATCCTCAGAAATTCCTATCTGTACAATTCTCTCCTAGAATTGTGCCATGTGGCATTTAAATAATCTAACGGTTACCCAATTCAAACTAAACTAAATTTGAAGAATTGGTTGGAAATGGAGATTTTTCGAAAACAATGTACAACCAAAGCAAGTCGGGAGACAAAAAAGGATTCAAAACACTCCCTTGTTCTCACCATCAAATATAATTTTGTGTAAATTTTCAATCAAACCATTGCATCTCTTCAGTATTATTCTTCAAAAATGAAACATCATATTTTCACTACCCAAACGCCTCAAACGATGAAAATAAGCAAAGCCCCAGACATAATAAAAATTAGACATGGGGACCGGTCCTTAAGGCCCCTTGAGGTTTCATGGCTGATCCTCTTAAAACATATTGGTGGTATATAGCTGCAAGAGCAGCACCAACTAAGGGTCCAACCCAGAAGATCCAGTGATCATTCCAGGCCTTGCGTCTGTTGTAAACCACAGCAGTTCCAAGACTCCTAGCTGGGTTGATACCTGTACCTGTGATTGGAATGGTAGCCAAGTGCACCATGAAAACTGCAAACCCAATTGGAAGTGGTGCCAATACCTGTAATTTCAAAGCAAAACATCTCAATTCCATGTGGGTTGGTTAAGAATAATACTCAGAGTTTTCCAGGTAAAACAGGTGATCAACTAGCTTACAGGGACATGGGAGTCTCTGGCATTCCTCTTGGGATCAGTAGCAGAGAAAACTGTGTAGACAAGAACAAAGGTACCGATGATTTCAGCTCCCAGTGCCACACCCTTGGTGTAGCCATGGGCAACTATGTTCGCCCCACCACCGTACTTCATATAGTGACCCTTCTCTAAGCCCTTCACAATCCCTGCACCACACATAGCTCCTAAGCATTGTGCCACCATGTACAACAAAGCTCGGATAAGCGAAATTCTCCGACCGACGAAAAGCCCGAATGTCACGGCCGGATTAATATGCCCACCTAATACCCAAAAAAGAATTCTTGAATAGTTTTCATTACAATGCTCTAAATTGAACATTTTCAGAGCTAATAAGCAGAGTTAGAACAGGAGAAGCTAGTAATTAATGAAATACCCACCAGAGATACCAGCAGTGCAGTAAACAAGGACAAAGATCATGCCACCAAAAGCCCAAGCAATGCCCAGATTTCCAACACTTCGGCAGTCACCACCATGGTTGTATGGGTCAATCTGGCTGTTGTGGCCAATTACAGTTAGAACAGCAATGTAAAGAAACAAAAGGGTGGCAATAAACTCAGCAATGATAGCTCTATAAAATGACCATTTGGACAGTTCTATAAGGTCAATCAATTGTGCCGGAGGTGGTTCATGGTAGTCTCTTGTGGCGAGCTCTCCAGTTTGGCCAACTTCAATATCCCTTCGCATACTTTCACCAGAATGATTCAGAGACAAAGGTTAGCTAAGGCCAAGGGGGGGCTATGATAAAAAACTAAGTGCGAGAGGACTTGTGGTGTACCTGAATTAACTCCCTTCTATGTTGATTGCTCGACATGTGGAATCTTATCATACATAGAATCTATCCTTCCCGTTGTTTTCTCTTTATTGTGGTTTATTAATTTTTTTTTATAATATATTGTTGCATTTATTACTAAATCTCTTCTATTTTTATTTTTTTTAATATTATGTGTCGTTTTTTCAATAAGATCATACCCATTATAAAGGAAAAAGAATTTACCAAAAAAGAAATAGGGAAGACTCAAACTAAAAGAGTTGAGAAGGTGGTTATTTGTCAAAAAAACAATTAATGAAAAATTTGAAATTCACATGACTAAGTCAAGAGAGAATCAAGGATATAGAATTAGGTCAAACTTCGTCATTTAAAAAGTCCATGAAAGGTTATCAACCACAAAATTTAGTCAAATTAAACAATTAAACATTCTAATAGCATTGCATTGGTCTTTGGCGTAATTAGGAAAAGACTGAATTACTTCAAGAATCACACATATGAGAGATCGACCTAAACATTTCACCTTAAGATTAAGAAAGAATTTAAGATTTTGGATGATCAAAATAGTAGAAGAATACAAACGTTATAAATGGACAAACATGATAGTAAAGGGTGTCTAGTAGTCACAGTAAGAGGTGTCTAGTAATCACTTTAGCTTGATTTTGAATTTCGAACAAATGATACTAAAACCAACTGCTTCCAATCAATTTGGGTATGGATGTTGTTTTGGTTTATTTCAATTCTTTACTATCAACTTGATACTAATTAAGAGTTCATTTATTTTTAGATTCGACAGTATATGAAACTGTAGAATCAAGCGCTTGCCATTGCTCCAAAAGTTCGGACCTTTGGATACGGTGCCACTAATATTTCATATATAGTATAGTCAACAACTATCCCGCTTCGAGTCTGAATCTAGGCGGGACCTTGGGCAACCACAGCACAGCCTGGAGGTCCCCAACAGAAACCTTACTTACAATTTCTAATGAAAGAAAGATTTGATAAGAACATTTTGTTTCACGTTCCCTAGTCAAAACAAATAAAACATTCGTGAAAAAATTTTTTGATCTTGATTTTATAATCTAAATGAATAAGCGCATAGAGGATTATTAATGTTTAAACAATGAAAAAGATGGTGTTTGTTGTAATCTCATTATTCTTCTATGCTTATTAATGTTTAAACAATGATAGTGTTTGTTGTAATCTCATTATTCCAATAATCAATTTAATGTAAAGAGAAGATAACTAATGTTACTTAAATCAATGAATATTAATCAATAAAAAGATAACCTATATTTAATCATATTACCTTATCCTGTCATTAGTTATTTATTTGAAAATTTGACTTATTTCATAGTGATCAAGAACACTAAAAGATGCATCTTGCAAAGGAAAACCAAATTAAGATAAGTTGAGAAGAAATGATAGGATACAATAGAAAAGACACACTACTTTTGACCAAAATACAAAAGAGAGAATCTTCAATCTCAATTCTTTTAACATAATTTATCTACAATTCAGGTACTCCCCACTCCAGTCCTTGATTATTCATCGGAAACATCACCTCTTCCATCTCTCCAAATCATCTTAAACAATGAACTCCAAGAAAATTTAGATATTGGAGCTGCTCCTGAAGGATCCAAAAGCTTTAACAGCAGATCCTCTTAAAATGAACTGGTGGTAGAAAGCAGCGATGGCAGCACCAATGAAAGGTCCAACCCAGAAGACCCAGTGGTCATCCCAAGCCTTGTTCTTGTTATAGATGACAGCAGCTCCAAGACTTCTTGCTGGGTTAATACCCGTGCCTGTGATTGGGATTGTGGCCAAGTGCACCATGAAAACTGCAAACCCAATTGGGAGTGGTGCCAATACCTGTAAATCCGAAGCAAAACATCTCAATTCCATGTGGGTTGGTTAAGAATAATACTCTGTTTTCCAGGTAAAAGACAGTATAGAACTTACAGGGACATGGGAGTCTCTGGCATTTCTCTTGGGATCAGTAGCAGAGAAGACGGTATAGACAAGAACAAAAGTACCAATAATTTCAGCTGCCAAACCCACGCCCTTGCTGTAGCCGGCGGCGATTTCGTTTGCCCCACCGCCGTACTGTACATAGTAACTCTTCTGGAAACCCTTAACAAGCCCAACACCACAGATAGCCCCCAAGCACTGTGCCACCATGTACATCACAGCTCGAATAAGTGAGACTTTACGTCCTAGAAAAAGCCCAAATGTCACGGCCGGATTGATATGCCCTCCTGTTCCCCCAGAAAAAAAAATTGATATCCATGATCAGTAGTTGTAATGGTCCCCCTCATCAGCATTTAAACAAACACAAGATAGTAGTAATTAAGTGAAAAAACCCACCAGAGATACCAGCAGTGCAGTAAACAAGGATGAAGATCATGCCACCAAAAGCCCAAGCAATGCCGAGGATGCCAACTCCACCACATTCATCACCGTTGTGGTTGGGATCTGTCTGACTCTTGTAACCAATCACAGTCAAAACAGTGATATAAAGAAACAAAAGGGTTGCAATAAACTCAGCAATGAGAGCCCTATAGAATGACCAACTGGTCAGTTCTTCAGGGTCAATCAATGGCGCTGGAGGTGGATCCTGGTAGTCTTTTGCAGAGAAGCTGTTTTGAGCAACTTCCATTTCCTTCCCCATACTTCCCCAAGATGTTTGTATGAGACAGAGAGAGAGAGAGAGAGTAACTCAAGTAGCTGTGATGGAGCTTCTTTGTGGTGTTTCCTCTGATTCTGGTGTATGTATATATAATACTTTTGGATTGAAGAGGAAAGATAAGGTTTTTGTCTTTTTTTCTTTTGTGGGATAAATTTTAATACTTGAATTTGCCGCCCCAGTAGGAGTTTTGGGTGTCATAATTGGGATTTCCTTTCTTGATGATCATCCATCATGAAGGAACTAGGGCCCTCATGACCGGCCTTTTGTTGGTTGTTCCATCTCTTCCTTCTCAGTCTCAACGGCTAGAAAGTATTAAAGTAGGAGCTCAACGGTCAGTTCTTGAGACAAATTAAAATTGGGCGTTTTCTTCATGAGCCATATATGCACCCAACAGCTCAGCTGTGCTGAGTGGTGAGCTGTTCATCATTTGTTTGTGGTCCCCACCCTCACCGACCAACCCTAGGTAATGGAGAAACCTCCTGATTTATATACTTGCTCATACCAATAAAAATGGAATAATTCAATCTTCTCAAATTCATATATATATATAGCATGCTCTTCTAGATTCCATTTCTTTGGCTGGTAATAGGATTATTAGTAGGACTCAATGTTGGTAATTTAAGGAATATATATTCATGAATCGCAATAAATAAGTATGAATATTTAATTATTAGGGCTACAATCACGTCGGATTGGACTGGGCTGGGTCCGTCATGAGGAATTTCACTGTCATGAAGAATTTTAGACCGTTAGATTTGAAATGTAAATTGAGATTTTGATCCAACGACTCGAATCGTTTCACAGAAATGAAGCAAAGTTGCATTTGGGTTGTCGGCAGTTGAATTGGGGCACGTTTTTCTCTTTTAGGTAACAAGAGGGGCACGTGTTTATTAGCTATACGTACTTCTCAAATCTGATATGGTTGCCTTTCGGTTCCTGACAGGTGTTCACTGTTCCCTGCTGCCTCATAAGTCATACTAGGTTAGGGTTTTGATCAATTTTCCACCACACACTTCTCATACTTATGAATGGATTAAATTCAACTACTACTTCTCAAAAAAACAAAAAATTCAATTACAACTCTAGAAAACTCTGTAGGGCTTCAATAAATTGTCAATAAAGAGGAAAAAAAAAAAAAAAAAAAAAAAAAAACTCCTATCATTAAACATTTCAGTCCCTATTTTCATGAACTGGGAATCTATCATTGAAATCTTATCATATAATTTTTCTGGTTCAACTTAATTCAGCAAGTGTAATTGAAGATATGTTTGATGTTTTCCAAGTTTTTGTAAGTAGGTGAACCCTCCAATTCCTCTCCCAAGATGCAGACACTCATACTAACAACGTAACTGACTCTCTCACACGGAAGGCTATTTCTTTACTGGGGAGGTTTGACTGGCCTATTTCAACTACCTAGATTTTCAGGCTTTGTAACTCGAATATTTCTCTTGTTGAATGAATTATCATTTCCGCCATAAAAGAAATGCTGACACTCTTAATTGGTCCCAATGTACCGCCGCATTGTAAACTCGTGTTTGCTTACCAAGAATACCAATCTAAGTTGTTTTTCTAACTTAAATTTGTATTAGTATCCTCAACAGTACTTTTCCATCTCTACAAAGATAACATTAATACAATGTTGTGAACATTTGACACATGACTGGTGTCTTAAGGTAATTAGAATTGGCAAATCATAGGGCAATTGGAAGCCATAGAAGGCTTCTTTTTCTCTTTAGGATAAGTTCATTTTTCCACCTACATATGACCATGAAATATTGCCATCTCATGGCCATTTCTTATGTGCCATATAACATTTTGGTTAAAAGAATTTAGGGATAATTACTATTGCCCCCATGTACTTTGGTTTTATTACTAATCAACCTCTTCTTATGAAGTTCCCCCCTTCACTTCTAACGGTGTTAAGTGGTTGCTAACATCAAATATGTAATGTCTATTTTGTCCTTCATTAAAATTAAGAATTTTAAAAATATGACATTACCCTCATTTTTAAAAACTATATTGAATGTCAATTATATCATTAAAATCTTATATTTTACAATAAATTTTGGCTTTGGTGGGACCACACACTTTGTACAATGGTTAACATATATTAGGATATTTTCAATTTTCAACTTTGAATTACATTTGATATTTCATAATATTTTGTTTCTATTTTAAGTTTTATTTAATCCATATTTCCTTTTCGATTCTTTTAGAGAATCGTCTTTTCTTTATTCGGTGTTTCTTTTGAAGTTTGATTTAGTTAATTTTTCTCCATAGTTAGTTGAGTGTATTATAACTTGCGGTTAGTAAGGATAATTGTGGGTTATTTTTGGGTTTTTAAAAATATATAAATGCCACATCATTGTACTACCGAGCTTCGGAAGGGGCTTGTAATTTTAGCAAGTTATGTTGGATAAGCAATTTTAAAGTGGGGGATGTGTAATTCGTCGGGCGTATTATCCCAGAATTTATCATTATTAGAAATCATCAGCAAGGAAAGTGTAACCACTCACAGCTACCCTCTATTTACAAGAAACAATACATAAGTAAAGAGATAACTCCACTGCAATTTTGAGAAAATATATAGATGTCAAATCATTAGTAAATTAATTGAGCTCAGCAGTAGGAGGCATCTCCTCTTAGTGCGGTTTTATCATATAATTCTTCTAATCATTCTTCTACAGGAGGTAGAATCAATTCAACTTAATTCAATAATTCTAATTTTATTCATATGTCTGAAATCAACTTTCTTAGTCATCCTTCACCAACAATTCAATAGGAGTAATTGAAGATATGTCTGATATTTTTTCAAGTTTACTCAGATGGAGCATGGTGTGAAGCAACTTCCAAATGAGGCCATGGAGTGGTACTTTTGGATCATAGCAATTCTTTTGTTGCTGTCCAGACAAAATTAGGAAAAAAATGTTTGGTTTTGCTTCAAAACTGTTGGTAAAATTTTTATTCCTTTGTATTAGAATTGCGAACAATGTTTATTGATGTCTTTTGCACAATACTTGGAAGAAAGATTTTTATACAATTTTTTTTTTCTTTTTTTCTTTTCCTCTAATTCTTTTTCAGGAATTGATCTTCTTTAAAGTGATGTTCTTTAGATCTCTTATCCGGGTTTTTCCACTTCAAGAACGCCCTTTTCTCATTTTGGGATTAGAAAATAAGCAAATCAGTCTACTAGAGGTTGTCATTATCTCGACAATGGCTACTTGTGGAACTCTAATTTTTTTTTAATGTTTTCTTCTTTGTCCTTTTTTTTTTTTGGTAAAAAAATGTTTTTTTTTCTTTGTCACTTGTTTTGCTTTTGTTTACAATTGGTTGGTCTTTTTGGACTTAATCCTTTCTATTACCCCCTTTTTTATTCTATCCTTTTGGTTAATAAATTTATTATTTATTAAAAAATATTCTTAAAATAAGATTTTTGTAAAGATAAATATAGTAGGTGAACCCTCTCATTCCCCCGGACAACCACCCCCAAGATGCAAATGCTCAGACTAATAGCAAAGTTGACTCTCTCACACGAAAGGTTGTCTCATTACCGGAGAGGTTTGACTGGCCTATTTTCATTACCTGGATTTCCAAGCTTTGTAACTCGAATATTTCTCCTATTTAATGAATTATGGTTTCAAAAAAAAAAAAACGCACACTCTAATTGGTCCCAATGTATAGATAGGTAAACTTGTGTTTCCTTACCAAGAATACCAATCCAAATCGTTTTTCTAACTTAAATTTGTATTAGTATTCAGAACGGTACTTTTCCATCTCTACAAGGATAACATTAATACAATGTTGTGAACATTTGACACATGACTGGTCTCTTCAGGTAATTAGAATTGGCAAATCATAGGGCAATTGGAAGCCATAAAAAGCTTATTTTTCCCCTTTATGATAAGTTCATTTTTCCACCTACATATTACCATGAAATGCCTTCTCATGGCCATTTCTTATGAGCCATATGACATTTTGGTTAAAAGAATTTATCATTATTAGAAGTCATCAGCTAGGAAATTGTAGCTACTCACAGCCCACAACTATCTGTTGGAAATACGCAATCGTATAAGACAAATGAAACATAATCATAAAAATGAAAACTTATCTTATTTTGAATAGCATGAATGATCTCCTTTATTTTGTAGTTTCTTTTTACAAAAGAAAATGAATTTAAAATTAATTTTTTTTCCATAGTATAGTATTGTAACTTGACAAAAGAGTACATATATAAAGAAATAACTCTAAAAAAAAAAAAAAAATGGTAAAGAGATAAATAAAAATTATTTTTTCGATTTTGAGAAAATATATAGACGACACATCATCAATAAACTAACGGAACTTAGCAGTAGGGGGCATCTCCTCTTAGTGCGGTTTTATCCATTCATATGTCCAACTTTCTTCACCATCTCTCACAGTATATACCCCATCCTTCTTTGTAGACCAATAGCACTGACCACAACGAGTCTCATCTCTCTTGGCATCATAAGTTGCAAAACTTTCATATCCATCTCTCCAAGATAAATTGCAGAAGAAAAGCGTAGTTTTCTGGAAATTGTTGTGGAAACCCCACTCATAATAACTTTTAGGAGCGACCTGATGGATTCCTAGATCATTGTCTCTCGATTTGCAATGAACCGTTAGCATCAAACCTGGATCCAATTTGTTCATGATGCGAACATGCTTCCCTGCATTCACCATGCATGACATCATCACAATCATCAGTGTGATCGTGATGATAAGCCTCAAATTTTCATGTTGTTTCTTCATAGCGTTGGAATCACCCAATGTCATCATCATCAACAAGATGCTTTATTCTTCTTCTTCTTCTTGGTCTTATATAATTTTCACAAAAATATAAGAGTTCTTTTTTTAGCATGGGAAATAGAAGGATGGGAGCCAAGAAATTGAAAATGTGGTTGTTAGGAATAGATACCTCAAATTGAATAAAAGGTCTTTCAATTAGAAAGTGTAAGTCACAAAACCCTAAATGCAAGGAGTGGTTACAAGCCAAAATGTCTTGTTAAGGTATCACCAGCCATTTTTTATTTTGAGTCCAAATTCTCTCCACCAGCCTGCCCCTCCACCCATCCACCCACATTACACAGGATTTCACCGGATTTTCCAGTACTAAAATAGACAAAATGAATCTAACATTCACGTGAATGCATACAGAAGTGAAAAAACATGCTGAGTAGAGATGATTTTCTCTATTTAATTTTACCATGAAATTTGTTTCCAAGATATCATGTATTCATGTAGCAATTTTGTCAAAAAAATTTACTGTAGTCATTAGAAATTCATTTTTTTGGGGGTAAAGACTATTGTTAGAAATCATCATAGGGGAATTTAAAGTGTTTTCTGGAAGTGTAGTTAGTCTCCATGTACAAGAAACAATTAATGCCTGTTCTTTAAAAAAAATTAAATTATTCAAGGGATGCTGTGATAGCCAACGTTCTTTCCTTTTGCAAGAAATCCCAGCCACTCAAACTCATGGAGTTTGGAAAGGATTAGGATCTCATTTCTTTCTGTGGCTTGGATCTCAATTCCCTAGGGGGCTTGTATTTTCTAGTTTTCGCAAATTGTAAATCTAAAGATTCCCAAGTTCCTCAAGAACAAGATTGAATTTGAAGAAACTTGAACTCTAATCCTCCTCCTGATCCTCTCTATTCACAAGTTCCAATGGGTTGGCATTTAAAGCCAATGCTTGATACTTACTACCACTTTTCTAGGAAGATGGAGATGATGAAAATGGGATAAATTGAAAGAAAAAGAAGACTTAAATGCTTGCATTGTGAATAGGAATGCTTACAAGTTACAAATATTCAACAATCAAATCAAGAGTTGAGAAGATAGAATAGGATTGAAAAAGAAACAGACACCCTTCCATCTCACTTCTCAAAGATAACTTCATATACAATTTCCGACTTCTCTCTTGCACTCCCCCCCCCCCTCCCTCCCCTTCTTTATTATTCTCCAGAGACATCAACTTTTTCTCTTTCCCTAAACATCTTATACAATGAAAGAAGCAAATCCCAAACTCCTCCAACAACACTTAGATGTTGGAGGTGCTCCTGAAAGATCCAAAAGCTTTAGAGAGTTAAATATGGATCACACGCATGCATTGAGTTGGGCCGAGTTAGACGTGGCTGCAGCCGTGGCCTAGTCTGACCAGGCCTTAGGATACTATAATATTATTTAAATAATATTAAATGTCTATGATGGGACTTGGGAGGTGATTGTATGACAGTCACAACGTTTCCCTCTCCTTCAAAGGTGACCTTCTATACAAATGTAACTCTTTGATATAGGTGTCCCTACGAGTTTATAAATAGAGAAAAAGTTAAGAACAAGGGTTTTTACTCTAGTTTTTGAAGTAAGAAAAATTCGAGTTCTGATAGGAAAAAAAATCTCAGTTTTTTGTTTTCTTCCTTCCTATGTTGTATTCTACATTTGTATATCCTATGCAAGTAGAATCTGTTGGAGTGCTAGCCTTCAAATCTAAGGAGTTGTATTTTGGATGTGAGAACGTCAAGGTCAAACTCAATATGCACTAAAGGGGGTATTCAAATACCTTAAGGAAAAGTACTGTACGTACGCCTTCAACTCACCATGTTCAAGCCCGTGTTGGTTCTGTTTCTGCTTCTTCTACTTCATTCGGCTAAGTGGTTCTAACATAAGGTATATTACTTTGTATTCTGTTTCTCTTTGTCTGATATTGGTCTGTCTATACTGTGCCTCTGGTCTTCTGGTTCTAACAGAGAAGAGCTGTGATTACCGGACCAGAAGCTCTGGATACAATTGAAAATTGATCAAGTGCAGAAATTGTTGCACCAAAGTCAGTTAGAGGTATTAGTGATTGACCTCGGTGGTTACAAGCCAAAATTAGAAAGTATGAGTCACAAAACCCTAATGCAAGGAGTGGTTACAAGCCAAAATGTCTGACACATACAAAATAAGATTATCTTGTCAAAGGTATCACCGGGCATTTTTATTTTGAGTCCAGATTCTCTCCACCTGCTTGTCCCTCCACACATCCACTCGTACTACACAGAATTTGCCAATCTCAAAGAAGGCAATGTGAATCTCACATTCATGTAAATACAAATAAACAAGTGAAAAAACATGCTAGATGGTGAAGATCTTCACTATTTAATTTTACCGTAAAATATCATCTGTTTCCAAGATGTCTAGGGCAAGTTTGTCAAAAAAAATTACTTATGTTATTAGAATTTTTTTATTTTTATTTTAGGTAACGATTATTATTAGAAATCATCATAAGGTAAAGTGTTTTCGAGAAGTGTAGTTAGTCTTTTCTTTTTTCTTTTTCTTTTTTGGATAAATATTGCATCCCCCGTTACGTAATATTCGGATTTTTTATCGAGTGCAACCTATGCAAGCATTAACCCTGTGCACTACCAGTACAAGCACTGGCCCCGTTAGTGGAACCCCACAGAAGCCGGTAGCACTAATACCCAGGCCAAAGAGCACACAACAGTCCAATGCAAAAAATAGAGAAGCAGATGAGATTCGAACTTGAAACATAAGATTTACCAAACCACTTGGGAGTGAGCTTGGGACCACTAGACCACCACCCCCGGTGGTGAAGTGTAGTTAATCTTCATTTACGAGAAACAATTAATGCCTATTCTTTAAAAAATTTTAAATTATTCAAGGCATGGTGTGATAGCCAACTTTCTTTCCTTTCACAAGAAATCCCAGCCACTCAAACTCATGGTGTTTTGAAAGGATTAGGATCTCATTTCTTCTGTGGCTTGGATCTCAATTCCCTAGGGGCTTGTATTTTACAGTTTCAAATTGTAAATATAGATTCTCAAGTTCCTCAAGAACAAGATTGAATTTGAAGAAACTTGAACTCTAATCATCCTCGTGATCCTCACTATTCACAAGTTCCAATGGGTTGGCATTTAAAGCCAATGCTTGATACTTATTACCACTTTTCTAGGAAGATGGAGATGATGAAAATGGGATAAATTGAAAGAAAAAGAAGACTTAAATACTTGCATTGTGAATAGGAATGCTTAAGGGCCGGTTTGGTTACATGAGTCTGGAGATTTCAAATATCTAAAGATTTGAAATCATAGGTTATAATTATAAAATTGGTGTTTGGTTGTGGAAGAAACGTGGTTCATCCAAAAATTATTTGTCGCGGATTTTTGTATGTGTAATGTAGCTTTTTGAAATCTCGTTTCACCCCCCTTCTCGTTCCGTTTTGGTGGTGTCTCGTTTCTGTCTGGTTTTTACCCCGGGTTTTTCGTTCGTCCGTTTGTCTCTGGTTCGTCCACGGCCCAGTTACAAAGATACAACAACCAAATCAAGAGTTGAGAATATAGAATATGATTGAAAAAGAGAAACAGACACCCTTCCATCTCACTTCTTAAAGATAACTTCATCTACAATCATCTACAATTTTCAGCTTCTCTCCTGCACTCCCCCCTCCTTTTCTTTATTATTCACCAGAGACATCAACTCTTTCTCTTTCCCTAAACATCTTACACAATGAAATAAGCCAATCCCAAACTCCTCCAACAACACTTAGATGTTGGAGCTGCTCCTGAAAGATCCAAAGGCTTTAACTGCAGATCCTCTTAAAATGAACTGATGGTAGAAAGCTGCGATGGCAGCACCAATGAAAGGTCCAACCCAGAAGATCCATTGGTCATCCCAAGCCTTGGTTTTGTTGTAGATAACAGCAGCTCCAAGACTCCTTGCTGGGTTAATACCTGTTCCTGTGATTGGGATTGTGGCCAAGTGCACCATGAAAACTGCAAACCCAATTGGGAGTGGTGCCAAAACCTGTAAAACCAAAGCAAAATTTCTCAGTTAGAAGATTTTCCATGTGGGTTTAGTTGATAAGAGTGTTTCTTCTGAGAATACTCTGTTTTTAAGGTCAAGCAGGTGAACTTACAGGGACATGAGAGTCTCTGGCATTTCTCTTGGGATCAGTTGCAGAGAAGACAGTGTAAACAAGAACGAAGGTACCAATAATTTCAGCTGCCAAACCCACACCCGTGCTGTAGCCGGGGGCGACTTCGTTTGCTCCACCACCATACCTCACATAGTGAGATCTTTGGAAACCCTTTACCAGACCCACACCACACATGGCACCCAAGCACTGTGCTATCATGTACATCAAAGCGCGGATCAGTGACACTTTCCGAGCTAAGAAAAGCCCAAAAGTAACTGCTGGGTTAATATGCCCACCTGTGCACAACACACAAACGATATTTACAGATCAATTTGAACAGCAGAAACAGAGAAAGAAAACCAAAAACGAAAGACGAGTTACCCACCAGAGATACCGGCGGTGCAGTAAACAAGGATGAAGATCATTCCACCAAAAGCCCAAGCAATGCCCAGAATTCCAACACCACCACATTGATCAGTGGTGAGGTTGGGGTCTGTTTCACTCTTGTACCCAATCACAGTCAAAATAGTGATGTAAAGAAACAGTAGAGTAGCAATGAACTCAGCAATGATAGCCCTGTAGAAAGACCACTGTGTGAGCTCTTCAGGATCCACCAACGGTGCCGGAGGTGGGTCGTGGTAATCTTTTGCAGAGAAAGAACCTTCCTGGGTAACCTCAATATCCTTCGCCATCTTCAACAGAACAGATGATCAGTGTCTGTGTGTCTCTGAGAGGGAGAGAGAGAGAGAGAGAGCACAGAGAACCTGTGGTGCTTGTGTTTAGATGAGAAGAAAAAGGAAGAAGCGATCTAATATATACTGAGAAGTGAAGACTTGAAAGATAAGGTTTTCAGGGAAAATTTTGGCCGCCCCACTTAGTTTTTATTGAATTATTTCTCTTTCAGAATTCAGATCATCATCACCAACCCTAGCCCACCCCGTGACCATCTTTCTATCTCTACTCTTCATCTCAGCATCTGCTGCCGAAACACAATTAAAACTCCACTACATTCTAGAATCATGGAAAACTGAACAGATAGATTTTCCAATTCAAGTTCACCAACCAGGTAATCATTGACAAATAGTGCTGTAGTAATGCTTGAATAGACCCATCAGCATACGAAATTATGGCCTTTAAAAAAAAGTTGAAGTCCCAATTGAACTTTATTTTATTTTATCTTTTTGATTAAAAAACCTATTTTATCCATAATTCTACTCTTCTTTGATGTAATAATGCATGTACGTGAACAAGAACTCAAGCAAATTTGTATATTTAAATGTCTAATCATAATTATATTACTTTGAGCTAATTGAAAGAAAAGAAAATATCATAATTTTGTTTCATTATTATTTGAGCTATATATATATTCATCTACAAGAACTCATGCAACTTACACCAAAAAAATAGAATCTCGACAACCCGCATCATATGTTGTATCTACGACACTCGAGTCGTCTTCAAAACCCCTAACCCTACCCACTGTTTTGTGTAATTATTTTAAAGTTGGTATCCCACCACTAGCCTTTTCAATTTGTTTGCAACTTCAAACACCACGGGTCCAACACTCACTTTGCAACACAAGAAAAGAATAAATAAAAAATTTACCATAACGTTCCCTTCCTTTATCTCAAATTTTTTCTTCATCTTTACTCTTCCATGCTTCATTTTTCCTTGTTTTAGTGATTGTCTCTAGTCACTCTTCCAAATTCCAATCAATAGTTCTCATTTCTTTAGTTCCCACTATCCCCACTTTTTTCCTTTCTCATATGATGAACACTTTCTTACTTTCTTTCTTTTTTTCCCTCTTGCATAGTGAAGACATTCTTGGTTGTTAATTAATCAATTTCATAATCATATTTAATATCATAAAACATAATTAGAAAACCTTATTAATACCCTATTACGTCTGCATTATCATAAGAGACAATTAAAAAAAATTTATAGCCACCCTGTGTCCTACGTTGTTGTGTTATATATAAATATATGTAAACATAAAATATAAAATAAAAATCACTCAAATCCCGGGCCAACAGATAGATTCCTTCCTATCTCCTGTCTCTGTTTCTATTTAAAATATTTTTCTTATCTCTTTCATACAAAAATAATAATATATTTTCCAATTCCTTCACCCACATGGCTTAGCCTGTAAATACAAAATTACAGCCACCAGAATATTAGGTGATGATGGGTCAGTAGTCATGTGAGTGAAGAACAGCAAAAGCAAAGATAATTGACACGTGGGAAATTCCTGACCAATGATTTGTACAGGTTGTAACATTTGGATTATTGAATATAGTTAATGAAGAGAATAAATGTGTGGTCATTATAAAATGGACGGTTCAAATTACGTAATAATTTGTCGTTTTTTATTTGGCCGGTAATTATAAATAGAAGAGATTAAGGAATATGGGAGAAGAGAGGAAAGTTTAATTAATTGAGATTAAGAAAACGATTATGTGTTAAAATTCTTGGTAATGTTGTCAGTGGTTGGAGTCAAACTTGCTTTTCTGGCTAACCTTTTAGGTAAACAACAAGTCCCCATTTGGAATCTTTTTTATTTTTTTCTTTCTAAATTTAGAATATTGAGATTCTTCAAAATTCGAACAATTATTGAGTGAACAGAAATTTGTTGGCCCAAGGTGTCATTTTTTGAGCTTAATCATGTGATGGAAATTATTGGGTAATGATAAAAATCTGTATTATTTAAGATTTTTTTTTAATTTTTTTTTAAATTGAGTTATATAAAATATACTAATATGGCAAAGGATTATTTGTTCCTAACTACGTTAGTTAGAAAATTCTATGAGTTGGAGTGAGTTGGCATTAGGCTGGATGGTTTGATTCGATCCGAACCGAATCCGATTAGCAAATCCGCTATCCGACCCTTTATCGGCCGTTAATCCGTCCGTATATCCGTTTTTTTGTATTGTCCTTTTTCTGTTTTTTATTTCTTTCCGGTCCGTCGCCGTCGTCCTCCTTTCCCTTTTTGAATGTTCCTCTCTCTTCCGGTTTTCCGGTTTCCGTCCGTCTTTCCTCTCCGGCTTTGCGGTCGTTTTTCCGTTTTTCGGCGGTCCCTTCTCCTCTCCTTCGGCTGTGGCATTAGGTAATAGTTTGATTGAGGAAATACTTATGATATGGTGGGCTTCATTTTTCTCTATTTTTGGTGATTAGTTAAGGGTATGTTTGGTTACATAAATACACTGGATTCATAAATACGAAATATATATATATATCCGTTTAGTTGTGAAAATTCTTAGATTCATGAAATCTAGAGATTTATCTTTTTACATTAAAAACGTGAATATGTAGATTTATGGGTATGGGCGAAATCTTTGGATTTCATCCCGACTATAAAAGTACTATACATTTGTGCATTCACAAAAATCACGTTGATCAAACAATTTTTCAGAATGTATACCAAAAAAATAATAATAATAAATTTCAGAATGAATCTGTAATAATTTTATGAATTATGACTCCATAGATTTGAAATCTCCAGACTCACTTATAACCAAAACAGGCCTAAGGTCTTCCAATAATTTAGATCAATTTTTTTAACATAAAAGGCCAAAATAGTAAAAATATTGATATTGATATATTTTGTTTTTTTGTGAATAAAGTCAGAAAATGGATAAAAATAAGGGGAAAAAGAGAGTTTGTGATGGTTATTTTTGAACCTTCATCGCCGTATTGACAAGAATGATTGACGTGCATGTTTGGTTTGATGAATTCATTGATTAAGACCTACACATATAATTTAATATATCCACAGAGTGTTTGTGAAAATGACTCTTTGAAACTTTACCAACTTATTTGAGTGTTGGTGTCTATGTTCAATTGGTAGATAAATTCAATGCCCTCACACCGTCCAGAACAGGAACTTGGATAGAGACAGAAACCCTAGTAATCGAAATGTCTAAAAGAAAACCCTAGAAACTTCATATATTCTGTGCAGCTGTGCTACTGTAGATAGTTGTTAGGTATGACTTATCAGAACTCCAGTAACTGATCCAGATGTTTAGTTCAACAAAACTATTTCGAATCCCAAGTTTTAGTTCAATTTTCAAATTCCGAGTTTCATGGAAATTGCACGTAACCCAACACAGAGCAGATCCTGTGGCCAACTCCAATTGGTTTTTGATTGTTTTTTTTTCTTTCTTTCTTTTTTCTTTGGCAACAAGCAGGAACAAGTGAACAACGCTCTTGAGAGAAGCGTCAAGAACAAGGGAGGTGGGAAGAACCACTAAATGCTTGAGAAATCCAAACGCCTAGAACCTCTAGGAAGAAAACCCAAATGCATTGGTTTTGATTGTCACTTGACTCACTTGTCAAGCATTTCAACATGTTATCAATTTTTTCGCTATAGAACTCATTAAACCTGGCCTGCACGAAACTCCAGAGGATGGGTTAGGTGATCTTCGCAACTCATCTGGCATGGGACTTTGTGTACTGCTAAATGTGGAAGTACCAAGAAAATGGGAGATGGGCTTGTCATTAGATATTAGCTATAAATTAAAAAAAAAAATACATACATATTTTGTTGGTAACTATAAATAAATGATAATTAATGGTAGAAATAATGAAACAAATAAGTGGGTTTTTCTGTTTTTCCTCTCTTTGTTTGGACCATATAATTGCTATTGTTCAGTGTTCAAATTGCAGAAGCTCAAATTATATTCTGAGAAGAAAAGAAGAAAAATTGAAGCTCAACCGTTCACAGAAAAAGAAAACAAAGAAGATTGATGAGGCTTGGGAACAATTACTATTACTTTTATTTCAATCTCCAATCATATGCTGGAATTGCTTCACTAGTAACAGCATTCACATCATAAAGTCCATCCATATATCCTTGCAGAACAGATATCTACACTCATTGCAACGAGTTAGATCTCTCTTGATATCAAAATTAAGCATTGAAAGTAAAAATAGCATCTCTCCATTTTATGTTACAAAAGAAAAAGTGTTGTTTCCCAAAATTTGTCCTGAAAATTAAATTCATAAGAGCTTTTATAGGAGAGCTCTTTGACACCTAAATCATCATCCCCTGACTTTCAATGAACCAATTCAACATTCCTCCTTCAATTCGTTTGTGATGTGAACACACCTTTCTTCAGCCTCCACTATACATGATCGATATCGTCAAAATTAATCACCAGTGTAATCGTTATGGAAAGCCTAAATGTTTGATGTTGTTTTCCTGTCATCATCATGGTTATCAACTTGCTTTCTTCATCTTTTTCTCTAGCTAAGCTTCTTAGCGAAGATGTCATAGGTTCAACTCTTTCTAATGGTTTATTCAAATTATAATAATATGGATGAAAAGAATGAGACAAAACTCTATTTCTTTCTCTTACATTTTGACAATATGCATGTTAACTTTTTTTCTTTTGTTTTTGGGGTAAGGCAACAATTACAAATGCTCTCGCTCAAAATAAGATTTATAAGAGAGCTCATAGGCATGCACCAAGATCATTATCTGCTATTTTGGGACGAACGAAAAGCATCAACCTCTTAACTCAATTCGTTTATAATAAGATTCTAGTTTTTCTAATTTTATTGAATAATCAGATTGGGTGACTAAGGGGTAGTCGAACAAATATAAATAAATATTCGAGAGAGTGAAAAAAAGTAGAAGATGAATAGATGATTATATTCAGTTATCGTATCATAACAACATGCAGGAATGCATCAACTAGAATCATAGCAAACGTTCAGTTACATAGATTTAATTAATGTTCATCAACTAGTCATAGAGAAACTAAAATTGACAATTTCTTGTGCAATCGTCTTTGGCACTCAACAACTCTGCTATTTTTCATTTCAATACTAGTGAACCATTATCTCTTTTCAGAACAATAAACAGTACTATTAAGAGACCAAAAAGGTAGGAATTCACCCACGACTTTGGTTATTTGGAATAAACCCAATAGTTAGGCGGCTGTATTTAATGATGTTTAATTCAGCTTCATGCTTCGATTTTCTTCTGGCTATTCCGGTGTTAAATTCTGGCAGAAACGAACTTTAGATTTTATAGGAATTCCCATTTCCATGAACTTTGATAGTTCATGTTTTGTGCTTTTGATTACGTCTCTAGCAGGTTCACCCCGACGCTTCCTGACCACAAAGATCGGTGGGGCCCACTTTTTGGAAAAAAATAAAAAAATTTTTACACTGGTTTTTGTGGTCAGGAAGTCATGATGGATGATCCGGATTCGTTGTTGTTTCATACGTTTTTTAGTTTTGTATTTTTTCAACTTTTTGTATAGAAATAAGCTTTATAAATTACACCAAAAGCAACCATTTTTATTTATTTGCATAAAAATCATAAGGAAAAACTATACCAAAAACTCCCTTCATTAACCTTTGGTTTCTATTTTTCCCCACCAAAAAAAAAAACCAACCAACCTGTGGTTACCATTATAATTAGTATGAAATCTGAAATTTATTGTAAGATTATTTACCTTTAAAAAAATTAAATTTCTTTTTTGTAAAGATTACAAATCAATAGTTGCTTTCCGTTATTAATTTTAAGCAAATTGTAATGATACCACAAACCAGAGTCCTTAGTCACTCCCTTTTATGTTTCATAAACACATTGCCCAGTTTCGTGAGAATGGTTTGTTGTAGATATTAATGGTAATTTACACTTGACGACAGAGATACAAAACTCAAAATTAAAATAAATTAATTTACAAATAAATGAAGAGAGGTACGGATAACCGAATCTCCTTAAAATGGTTAGTTCTTGCATGCCTACCGTGTTTAGCGAATTGATGAACTTCACCTTCCAAGATACAACTCTTCGAACCAATTTGAATACTATTCCAATAAATTGGACTCAATCGAACTTGATAGAATTCACCACACTTAGAAACTAAACTCAGAATTTCGAAGAGAAGATGCCAACTTCAAAAGTAACTCTACATCTACAAGTCTCTCAACATCCCCTCTTCCGTATCTCATTACAAAAATTCCTGTGGGATTCAAAAGAATGGCAGTGGTGATTTATTTTTGTCACACAACATAAACTCAACTTCAACAACAAATATTAATACTACATGATTTATTTTTGTCACACAACATAAATTCAACTTCAACAACAAATACTGCTATATGATTTATTTTTGTCACACTACATAAACTCAACTTCAATAACAAATACTACTACTCATCTTACTCCGGTCATTCCCATGCAAATGTCCAACTTTCATGACCATCATCGTAGTCCACAGTATAGATCCCATCCGTCTTTGCAGCCCAATAGCATTGACCACAACGACGTCTATCTCTCTTGGCATCATAAGCTTTGAAACTCAGAGATCCATCTTTCCACGATAAATGGCAGAAGAAAAGCGTAGTTTCCTGGAAATTATTATGGAAACCCCACTCTTTATAAGAATTATAAGAGACTTGCTGGACACCCAGATCATCATCTGCTGATTTGCAATGAACCGTCAGCATCAACTCTTTACTCAATTCGTTTATGATGCGAAGATGCTTCTTAGCATTCACCATGCATGGCATCATCACAAGCAACAAGGTGATCATCAAGGGAAACCTCAATGCCTGATGCTCCTTCATGATGCTGCTGAAACCACTCATCATGCTCTATTCTTTCTCTAGTAATTCTTCTCGTTTCTACAGTTGAGACTTGAGACTAGCTACAACCAAATTGTATCTTATATACTTCACCAACAATTACGGTTCCATGTATATGGCTTGGGAATGAATCAAAGGCAAGAGTTTAAAATTGTCGAATTGGTAAATTAAGATTTTGCGGTTTCAAGGAAATAGTTGCAACAATTCTGTGTCATTTGTTTCCACTATTGGTTTGAAATGTGAAAATTGAAGGTAAGATTAGAAAGTAGTAAGTGGGAAATAATATAAGGTAAGGGAAAAAGAATATTTTCTCCCTACAAAAAATGAAACGAATCACATATTTGAGAATATTTCTCTTCTACAAATTAGAGATTATATGGATCTCAAATTTATTTTGGTTTTTTACCAAAAAAAACATTATTTTGATAATTTTTTACTAAAAAAATATTATTTTGATAATTTTTTACTAAAAAAATATTATTTTGATAATTTTTTACTAAAAAATATTATTTTGATAATTTTTTTCCTTGAACACCATATCTTAGGGTTTATTTGGTTACTTGAATCTGAAGATTTAAAAAATCTAAAGATTTCAAATCTATAAATTCATGGTTCATAAAATAACTGTTTGATTAGCTTGAATCTTTAGAATTAAATCTATAGATTCATCCCAAAAAACATCCATGTAGTCACGGTTCAAATGTTTAGCTCTTTTATAATAGGAATGGCATTTCTAAATTTCACCTCATACCCAAAAATTTACAGATTTATATTTTTAGTATAAAAAGGTGAATTCTTAGATTCATGAATCCAGGTTAGATTCACATAGAACCAAACGAGTATAAATCTCACATTTGTGGATATCATTTGTAGTTTAATCCATGGATTCTTTCTAATTGGCCTTGAATTTAAAAAATTAATTAATTAATTAATCTTGACTCACGTAAAGATGATAATTTTCAAAATGAATCACTTTACAGGATCACAACAACCAAACAGACAACTTTAATGAACATAATATAAAAGAACCTCATGTCCCACAATATCTTGTCGTTCTTAGAAGTTTATTCAAGCATACTTTCAAGGTGTCAACTAAATTCTATTTTTTCTACCCAAAAAAAAAACCAAGTTCTATTGCTAAAAGTGTAAAGAACACAAACTTTTATTCTTCTCAATCACCCACACTCAGGACTTGGTTTGCTAACCTAGTTATTCTATCAACATATTTTATCTTTCATTAAAGAAAAAAGATAAGTTATACTTTTTACCCTTTCCTATCAATTTTTTCAATAGAAGATATATATATATATATATATATATATATATATATATATATATATATATATATATATATATATATATATATATATATATATATATATATATAACTGAATACTTTCAGTGTTCCTGAAAATCATGAATAATCAAAACGTAGTGGTATTTCATTTCTAAATTGTGTTAAAAAAGCTCCCTGCTTTTTTCATCTTGAACTTTTAAAAAAGTTGTGACAGTTACAAGACTTCATATGGAAAATCGTTTTATTTACTGCATATCTGATGAGTTTGGATCCATGGGCCGAAGACTATGCTCCACTTAAATAAAGAATTCTATAGTGATCAACAACATTGATAAAAATTAATTTCATGTTAAGATCACATTCAGGAACAAAAACTCAACCAAGATCCCAAAGGATAGTCGGTGTTCCCTGTATACATTGTACAATAACCAACCAACTGCAATACCCAAAGACCTAAAATAAGTTTCAGAGCGTCCTATAACTTTTGCCACCCTTTCTACTTACAAGTTCACACAGCCGACATGGCAGCGTGTCTAAGCTTGCTGCACGAGTCTTTCCATAGTTACCTAATACACCACAACGCCGCCAACCATGATACTCTGCGTAGGCAACTGGGTCATTCGCAACTGCCTTCACATGGGAAGCCAATGCCTCCATAGAGCTGAACTTAGTCCCATCTATGATTGAATGGGGAGGGACGAAGTCCCAAACATTTGGGGCACCAAAGTAGATGGGGATTGCACCTGAATCGAGGGCATAAAATAGCTTCTCTGTCACATAGCTCTCAGTCATGGTATTCTCAATAGCGAGAACAAACTTGTAGTGTGACATGGCACAATGTAGATGATCCCACCATTTTGGAGCAGAGTTGACATCACTTGCACAATCTGGGTAGAAATCTAGTGCCCTATCCAGGCCTCCTACGTTGTTCAGGCACTTGCCAAATGAGTGGTGAGGCAACAATTTCAGAAGACTCTGGGCAAGTTTGTTTCTGTCAGCAAGACACCTTGAAGAAGACCAGTAAACAAGTGTTTCCTAAGGGGGAAACAGGAGGATACTGTAAGCAAAAATCTTCAAACCAAAGCCAATAAGATTGTAATACTAACAGGAGCTAGAAACTAAGGCCAAATCGCTAAACATAGCCACCTCACATCACCCAACAGAATCAGCAGGAAAAGATAGCAAGGGAAAGGAAAAGCTTACATTGTTCTTAAAATTGGAAAGATGATAATTTCGTTGGTTGTGGAACAGGGCACCGGCATAAGTTGACTGTACATCATCATCAGCATGATAACTAACAAAAATATCTTCGTGGCCTGACCGTTTCCTCCCAGCCTCAAGGTCCAAATAAACCCGAAGTGGGTCACCTTTTCGCCTCTATCCAAAAAAAAAAAAAGAGTTAACGAAAAAGAGAGAAAAAAAAAAAGCTGTTTAAAGCTCAATAACACTGCCCAAAGGAAATGAAGTAAATCAATAGCAAAAACAACTACTGATGTAGTTGTGAGTTGTGACTAAAACACCAATTTCCATAAAATCAAGCATATGCTTTAGAAATCAAAAGTAGGAACTTGATTCTCCCTATATCACCTTAGTACGTAAGTGCATAACAAGTCATTAAATCAAACACCAGAATACGGATTGAGATCTTTATGACAGCAACAATTGCAAGCAACAAAATCACATGCAGATCAGAGTAATCTGTGCCAAATAAAGGGCAGGACTGTTGGGAAAAATACCGATAGACGGTTCATTCTTTTCCTGCTTGTGTAAAAAATCAATGGAGAAAAAGAAGTACAAAAAAGGTACTAGTGAATAGTGTCTGTGAACAGTGCCTTTGTGGGGCCCACGTGAATATACTTGTGTGGGGCCCATCGTGAAAGATAACAAAATAAATGATGACAAAAAAACACAGACACAATAATATATGTGGTTCGGCGTTGCCTACATCCATGGGCGTAATGAGACTTTTCACTATAAGAAAGTAGAAATACACAACTTGTACAGTGCTTGAATTTATAACCAAATTCAACCCTATCTTCAAAACTGGATACCCTCTCTCAATTCACACTCTCAACTAAGGGTGTCAAAACCTAACCCGAACCGTTAAAACAGGACCGAACCGGCCCGACCGAAGCTTAATGGGCTGTGTTTGGGCTGACCAGCCCGCATGGTTCGGGGCCGGGCCGCGTGGCTGGGCCGGGCCGCCCGTTGTCGCCGAACCGTTTGGCCCGAAACTAACCCGAACCAACCCGTTAAACCCGTTATAAATAAATGAAATAAATTAAATTTAAATGTAAAAGACAAGAAAACCCTCAAGTATTCATTTATTTTCCTTAATTGTTTTGCTTTGGAACATGCAAACAACAAGCCTATCAAAGCCTTTGCCATTCGACAGATGGGTTTAGTGAATATTTAGCAATTGTATCATCATTTGAAAATCTTTTAATGATTTATTTTGATCCATTTTTATAAGTGTTAAGAAGGGGGAGAAGAATAACCAGAGACAACCTAAAATTCATCAAGACGCCAGCTTTCATTTGTATATATTAGTTCTATAATTTTTAATTCTTTGCAGAAAAAAGTTTTTGGTTTGAACACCGAACACAAGAGACTTGAAGAGAATTTAATGTTTATATGTTTTTACATGCTCTTGATAAATTCCACACATCAACAAAGTATTCAAAACATACCGCTAGTAAACCCGAACCCAAACCCACCGTTGCCCAACCGTTAGTCACCCGACCCAAACTCACCGGCCCGACCGTTATTTTCTTAATGGGCCATGTTTGGGCTGAGTGTTTTTCAGCCCGAAACCGTTAGGCCCGGCCCGAAACCAGCCCAACCCGAACCATTGACACCCCTACTCTCAACCCTTGAGAAGTTACAAACCCAATACTACAACACTTTACTTCAATACTCTAAACACTCTTCTTGATGTTCTCTCACTCGGATGCATTTTTGCAAGCAAACCCACCCCTCTATTTATAGAGGGGAAAGAGAGGTTGAGAAAGAAAAGCTGCTCACGCTTTCTTTCTCTCCCCAATTTGTTGTCTTCTTTGCAATTATTACATCTTGCATTTATTACATCTTCAATTCCATGTTTGCAGCTTTTGAATTCAAAATGAAATTTTCTTCTTTGCATTGAATGTGATCTTCAAGTTGCAAGAGTTGTCAAAAATAGCAGCCAACATTATCCCTCCTTTAATGAGGATCCCACAAAACATTGAATTCAAGATGTAATAAATGCAAAGATGTAATAAATGCAAAGAAACAATAAATTGAGGAGAGAAAGAAAGCATAAAAAGCTTTTCTTTCTCAACCTTTCTTTCCCCTCTATAAATAGAGGGATGGGTTGGTTGCTTGCAAACATGCATTCGAGTGAGAGAACATCAAGCAGAGTATTGAAGTAAAGTGTTTTCAGTGTTGGAGTATTGGGTTTGTAACTCCTCAAGGGTTGTGAGTGTGAATTGAGAGAAGGTGTACAAGGGTATTTGGATACACGGTTGGGTTTAGTCATGTGGGCCCCACACAAACACTATCCATAGATACCATTCACGAATACCTTTTTTGTACTTCTTTTTCTCCATCAATCTTTTAAACAAGCGGGAAAAGAGCGAACCGTCTATCGGTATTTTTCCCAACAAGGACAAACTCTATTAACCATAACGAGGGACAAGGATTAGCATAGTCCCTGAGCACTGTCATTTCTTATTTGAGAGATTTCTTTTCTTCTTTAATATGGGGTTTGGCGGGTGGGGGGTTGGTTGTGTTGTGGTGATGAAACTACGTAATGCCTACTCTACCATTTCTTATTAAAAAGAACCTTCTTTTCCAGGGTGGGGAAGGAGCATATGAAAAAAATATATATATATTAAATCAAGTTTTATGATGTTGTAAGCGAAAAATCTTAAAGAATCACGCTTACAAATAAACACCCTAAAGCATTTGCTGAATGCTTCTTTCAACCCAGCTGACTCTATCTATTACTTTACGGCACCATGGGTTTCAAAAGACATTAGCTATGGATAACCAGAGTAGGAAATTAGGAATATCTACGTCACCAGCCAAAGACCCTCTTGCCCCCCCCCCTTTTTCTTCCCCATCACAACCCCACCCCCCACAAACACAAAAACAAAAAGCGAAACGACATGAATTTGCATCCTTAACAACCAAGGTTGGAGGAGGCATTGATATGGTAGGGGGTTAGAGTTGAGAGGAGGGGGACTGTTGGGTAGGGATGGGCTGCAGGTGCAGGGGTGACAATGGCTTAGGTGGGTGGGTTCTCAGAGTGGAAATGGAGGGCATGGGGTAGGGCATGATGGTGGTGGTGTCAGGTAGGTTGCAGGAGGAAGGAAGTTTTACAAAATAAAAGGCAAATAACTACTTTTCCCTCAGTTTTTGGTCTTAAGAACACATGTTTGTTACCTAGCCACAGATATGAGGGAAACCTTTTTGCCCAACCATAAGTCTGTTGTGATTTTTGGGATCTTTTCATTTATTCAAACAAAACAAGTTCATAAAAAGATACCAAACACATGAAGAAATGAGTAATCATCAGATTTTCACCCAAAAAAAAAAACAGAGTAATTGTCATAAAATGAAAGTTAAATACGATACAAAGAAGACCCTTAGTCAGGGACACATTTCGAACTTCCCTTCAAACCTACAACTTGGTCCAGGATGAAGAACAATGTTGTTCTGTTATGATGGCTAACAGGATCCCTCACCGTACAGGGTTAGTCCCAACTTGGTAGAGCCTGCTGATTTTGGAACATGCAGGATCTTCCACTAACACTAGACCTCCTGCATGGGAAGTTGGGAACCATGAAGTGTGATCATGGTGTACACCCAAAAATATAAGTGAGATGTGCTCGAAAGTTAGTGATCATCCAAGGAGGAGGTATGAAGGTAAACATGCCACTGTACTCTTCCATTACATCTTTTTAAAAATGTCAAAAGTTCCCAATAACCTCTCACTTATGCCTGTCGTGCCTTTCTCTTCAGATCAACTACTTGTTCTTTCAACCCATGGTGTCTATGCTTGGCACAGCTTCCTTCACATCTACTCTTTCCACAACTCCTGACTCTATGATCTCATCTTTGCCCATTTCAGTATATTCCATGCCTCTTCCAGTTCTAGTCCCTCCTAGCTTCTTAAATCAGGAACTTCCAATCACATGACTAGTTCTTCTGAGTTGTTGCATTACCTCAGTACTCTAATGTAGAATCAAAGGCTGGACAGAAGAAGAGCATGGATCTAGGACCACATGGAACAGCACTGGTCAAGACCAGCTGTAGCCAGCCAACTCAGCCCAGCTGGTCCACTAGAGGGGCAAAAAGAGGACAAAGCATTGTCACAGCCCCACATTTGACTTAAGTAAGAACATCCCTAGAAGATTTGTGGGGCTCAAGATAGAATGATAAGTTCATTTTGTGCATATTATTTTGAATACTTAATTGCCCACATTTTCATGTGTTCACAACTGTTTCATGTCATTTTACCCGAAGTTTCCATACACCCTTCCTCTATGAATTTCAATAATTATGATAAGTCTCTATTTTTCCTATCCTAGTCTAAATTGGACTAATTATTTGTGCTCTTTGATAGGTTAATTATGGAAGAAAAATCAGTGGAGGAATCTAATCAAACAAGTTACAGAGGTATTTTGGGTACATCAATAAAAGGGTTGGTTGTGGAGACTTTTTAGGAGATAAGAAACCCACATCATGCACATCTTTCTAATTTCCAATTGTGGGGTTTAAAGTTTGATCGAAGAAGGGAATAGAAGGGGGAAATCCCATTTTTTGAGTGTGCTCTGTCCAGTTTCGAGCAAGTTCTTCATAGGGTCGTCATCCGACGTCCGATTGAGCTTATTTTTGGACAAGAGGTTTGTGACTTCTTGCTCTTCAAATCCAAGGGTGGGATCGTGCATTTGAGCTCTCAAAGTTAGTGCAATATATAGGCCACCTAGCCAAACACTTCCTTGGTTGAGTCAGATTAGGAAATTAGTTTATAAAAAGGGGAGGAGACTCCAGCTGCTGGGAACGAATTCTGAAGGATATTGAAGGACATTTTTGGGAGAGAGGAGCAGCTGGAGACATTTTGGAGAGGGAGCCTGGAGGCTGGAACCTTGGAGTTTGCTTCTTCAAATGCCCATAGGGATGTTTCCCCTAACTTCTTCTTCTTCTCCTCCTCCTCTCATGATGTTCTAAGTTTCTATCCTAGTGTAGATGGATCCTTATATAAATTAAATTATTGATTCTCTCCCTTCATGCAATTCAATCCTCTCCTTTGTTTTCTTTAATTTTGTTCTTAATGTTTGATTGCCTAATCAACATTCATGAAATTGTGGTATGTTTTCATACATGTAACAGTAGAGAATGCATGCTAGACCTACGGTTGAAGGATGATAAATTACATCTAATGCATAATAGGTTAGGTAGTTTATTTGACATTTTATGAGGGTTTCTTGTGTTCAATGCAACAAATTAAATTGATCCTTTTATGCGTAATTAGTAGAAGGGGTTTGATATGTCAGGGATCCTCATGCATAATGGGTGAGGTGATCAAATATAGAGAATCTCGTCGGCAAGGGAAGAGATTAAATTGATTGTATGAGGCTGGGGGAAATTGATAATTTATGACATGTTTGGTGAAATCGAAGATCTAGTGCTTTCTCCTTAATTAATTGTTTCACGTTTTCGTTAGTATAATCAGTATCTAAATCCTAGTTAATTCTCAGCTTTGGTCAATTAGAATATTAAAAGTGCTTTTGAAGTTGGTACGTATTTGACTCAATTCAATCCTCATGGAACGATACCCCTCTTACTTCTATATTATTTGGGTGACCTTATGCACTTGCGAGTAGGACACAACATCGGATTATATTGAGATTTTATCCTTGAGAAATCTAGAAGCTTAATTTAGTTTCTATTTAAATAAATATTAGTTTCTAATTCCTGTGTTAGCTGAACTATTGGCTGAAGTATAAAGCGTTAATTTCTATTTTCATTGAGCTTCTGTTTTTCAGAAGTTGCTATTTTCACAAGGTTGCTGTTTCTTTTTAAGTTCCTACTACTTTTTGTCGTAAAGCTTTAGCCAAGCTATAAATAGGCCCCTTAATTGCAATAGAAGATTAGACACTTTAAGAAATTGAAATCAAAGCCATGTTGTCATTACCTATGGAGTGATCCATGTTTAACAGCTGAGACAGCTGTGGGTGAGAGACAAGGCTAAGATAGCCCATCCACCTACCCCATTCTTCTATTTTATCTTATCCTCTGCCCTATGCACTCGAACCTACTTGTGCAATGTTACTAAAGCTGCCACAACCACTGTAAAAAAACCATCAAGAGCTCCTGTTGCTGTGGTTCATCATCAGAATTGCTGCACAATTTGACTGACCCTGCTGGTGTCCCTGTAAGTTGCTTTCGGCTGCAACCATTAGAGCTAGATAACATCACAAGCCTTCTCCAGAAATTGCTGGGTCTTGAAGCATAGATCCACCTCAGTAGCCTCCTAATTGACTGCAATCCTGCTCCATTCCATTGGCTAAATGGCTCCCGCAGCCATTGCCTTCTATTTCTGGAATCCACTGGATCTGAAGATGGATTTATTCTACTGGAATTATTTGTAGCTTGAACAACATATTCGTTACCCTGGGTTTATAGTCTTACATTAGAACATTAGTGTGGTAACATGCTTTCTATTTATCATCTAAAAATGGAACTAAACTGTTCACATAGGGTACGTGATGGATTGTACCATCTGGATCCACATCTCACTGAAATGCCTCCGAAGGTTTCTGCTCATACTCTTCAGACTTGGTCATCCCTCGTTTCAGATTTTGAGTTATTGCTTCCCTGTTTAACAAAGCAATGGATAGCTTGAGGAAGTTTGTTTGCTACACTCATAAGTTAACCAGACACGTACTTCGTACTCCCCACGTTCAAACAAAAGTGAAGTTCATTATTCTATCATTGACTCTGATGTTTGGGGTCCCTCTTGTATTGCAGCTCAAAGCAGTTACAAATGCTTTTTTTCCTTTATTGGTTACTACATTTGGCTCACCTGGGTATAACCTCTCCATGCTAAATCTAAGAACTTGTTTCTATTCCTTCCACGCACTGATCTAGACACCATTTCAAGCCCAGATCCAGATCTTTGCAGTGATAAACGGTACCTTGTTTATCATCCACAACTATCATCAATATCTTGATCAGCATTGTATTATATCAAACAACTTGTGTTTGCACTACAGAACAGGGTGCAATCCTTAAAATGAAAAAAACAAACATCTCCTATAGGTTATCTGCTGTTTCTTATTTACTATGAATATTCCTAAATTTTGCTACGGTAATGTTGTCCTTACTACGGTCCATCTCTTTACAGGGCTCCTTCTAGTGTCCTGGATTTTCAAACCCTTGTTAGCCTTCTTCCAAACCTATCCCTTGTTCCCAAATTCCTCCTAAGGTAATCCTTAATTAATATATTTTATCCTAGGATAGATGTTTCTGAAAATGCCTATACAATTCTAGTGAAGTAAATGTAATGTGTGGAATTTGCAATTGATTGAACTTAAAATTGAGGCAATACTGTAATCTCCTTGTTATTTATATTTAAAGTCAGTGAGTGCTGCGTAGAGAGAGGTTTTACCTCCTTGACAGTCAAAAGGTGGGTATTGTAGCACCTTCACAGCTGTAGCTGTGCAAACTCAGGGTTGTCACTCACACTAGTCATAGCCGCTAAATAAGTAAAGCTTTGACTGAGCCCAGAGTGAGCAGTGCCTTCATGATCGTAGGCCACACCACCAAACCAGGTATGCCTGTCTCTGTGACTGGTCTATTATTTGGATACTGGAATGTGTGTTCTACAGGGTTTGTGTGCACTATCAAGTATACATGGTAATGTTGCACCTGTGAGGTGAGTGCTTGATTGGAAAAGTTGGTCATCACCAGCCAACAGTTAGTACTTATCAAGCAACACAAATCAGATCAGGGGATTCAAAGTATTCAGATGGTCATTGGTTCAAACCCCCCTCTCTCAGTGAAACATTGGGACTAACAAAACCAAGATACTAAGATAGACACTTCATCAAAGAGGAGATTGAACAAAGCTCCATTGTATTCCAACTGTCACATCTGAAAATCAGTTACTTGGTGTATTTGTAAAAGGTTTAGTGAGCGAAATGTTTCATCCTATTGTATTTAAGTTGGTCATGAGAGATATCGACAGACCAACTTAAGGGAGTGTGTCAAGCATAGGATAAGTATGCCTCCTCATGTACATGTATACAGTACTACATAGCCTTGCACTACTTTCAGCATTCAACACCCTTTGGACTGCATAACTTCATTACAAATGAGAAAGGTCTCCGTAACGTTAGAAAAGCCAAATCATTCTCTAATCCTCATTTACTAGTGCTGTATCAGCATCAAGGCATAAAGAACAAAGTACCAAGGCAACTATAACCCACCTTATTTTTCTTTTCTTTCTTTTTTAAACCGTGCAACTTCAGCATATCATATCCATGCCATCCAACACATTGGCTCGATATATGTCAATATTGAGCCCCTTTCTGTTTTTGTGTCTCTAGCTTCAACAACTTTAAGATTCATAGGAACACCTTTGTATATATGATAATAGTTAGGTGTTTCAATAGTTCATGCTAAAATTTCCATTTATGGGTCAGACATTAACAGCAAAGTTGACCAGGAGAATGCTTGAAATGCATACCAAGTTAGTTCAGATTCAAGTTCATAGAAATAGCAGCACAGAGACAAGATTCTTAGACACCAGATGAGTTCAGACATTGATATTTAAAAATAATGGAAGCATATAGTGTCTTGATTGTTTGAAAACATTATGTAATAGTTATATAATTTGTCAAGTGGCTCAAACACCTAATCCGAGCTGATGGATCAATATCAGCCAGGCCCAATAGCCTAAGAATCTAACAGAGAAATCATACTCCAAGACACATACAAATGCCTAATGCCTGCTCCAAACCATGTGACAAGCAAGTTGCAGTAAATGCTTGAACAGAGAAATTGACTCTCCTTCCCTTCTTATATCCCATTTTACATATATTTGTCCTACAAACTCCCCCCCCCCCTCACTAACAAGCTACCCAAAAAAGGAGTATCTGTATCTAGTTTAGCATATGGATCCAAGTTTCTTCTATTGTTTGTCTGATTTTATTCCTGACAAAGTCTGATTTTATGCCTGCCACTGTTTTGTCAGGCTTGTTCAGTTGGTATACCATTCTTGGCTTCTTTTCATTGTTGCCAATCGAAAAGGAAAGAATAAAAACTTAATTTTGTTTCAACACTCATTTCTCATCATGATTTTAACACCCTGATTAGTAGTCCAAACCCAATATTTTGGGGATTCGGATTGCCAAGAGAAATGCTGGTCCAACTTTCCTTCTGTTAGGATATTCAAACGACAGTGGACAAGCTTAACTAGTTTCAGATCTAATTATTCGCCAACATCCTCCCAAATTCACCCTGACGAAGAATCAACTCCAGATGATACAAATGGCTGTTAAATAAGGAAATACAACCCAATTTAAATTTTGCACTAAATCAAGTCCATATTATGATCATATACGTACTTCTCCAACTAGAATCATAGCCAGGAGAATCACTCTACTTGCATAACAAAAATAAAGAGAATACATCAAGTATACAAATAATTTCTGCATCCATGCTCTATTCAGAACCTAAAAGGAGATTAGTAAAGTGGAAGAAATACCATGAATGGAGGAGTGCTGCTCTCGAACAGCAATGCGTCAGGCTTATCAGCCAAAACAGGGGACTTAGTCCATAAGCAGCTCAACCCACATCGGCACGAATACAAATTATCCAAATTATCAGGAATCCAAGTCCAACCTTTAATTAGAACACTGACATGTTTCATCTTCATCACTCCACAGTCAACAAAACCATCAACATCTTGCAGAGGTGAAGTAGTAGTATTCTGACCCAAATCTCCATACTCTTCCCTGAATTGAGCACAACCCACTTCGGAATCCCATTTTCTGAACGCGCCCAACAAATTTCTGAAAGGATCTGGGTTTCCCTTAACTGCCACTTTGGCATTGCGAATAGATTGTGCAGGAGAGACAAATGGGTATTGGAAGAACCCAGAAATTAAGAGAATTAAAAAGCCGAAACCCAACATCGTTGCCATAATGATAGAGTTAAGGGATTTAAATAGCATGATGGGTAGATCCAAGTAGAATTTGGCGTCTCTCTATCTCTCCTAGAGGAGAGAAAGAGAGAAATAAAGAGACGAGTAGACTTTGCAAGTAAGAAAACCTTCCAAATCTTTCTTAGTTTCAACAACTTCGCCCCTACCAATGACAATGGAGACTACTATCGGAACACACTCACCGCCGGAGAAGTTTTTGCTGGAATCGGCCGAGTTGACATAAATTACGAGACGAGGCTTTCTCCAATCTGCAGTATTACTACGATAGCCATGAATTCCGGGCTTTGGAGTTCACGAGCCAACACAAGGGAAGGATCGAGGTCAAGGGAAGGCAACGGGGATCTCAACCCTCCGGTGCATCTTCGCAAATATACCCAACCCAAGACTCAAGAGTAGCAAGAGCACCTCTCAAATCATGTTTCGATCGCTACCGAACCATCCATGACTTGAAAGTTCCATGGTTTTGAAAGTAATCGATACTGATATCCGGCCGGCTTTTTGTTTTGAACGACAGAACGAGTGAAATGCTACAAATTGAGAAAAACCTAACGGTAAGTAGAGTTTTTTTACGAGTGAAATGGTACATTCATCACAATTTTTTTTATTTTTTTTTTTTTTTGGATTAAAAGATTTTAATATACTCAGAGTGATTGTTTTAGGTACCTAGGTTCAATCATAAGTAAAAGAGGTGATTTAGAAGATGAGGTTTCCCAAAGAATTAAAATAGGGTGGATGAAGTGGAGAGGTGCATCCGGCTTTGTGATCGGCGTATTCCATTAAAGCTTAAAGGAAATTTTATAGAGCCGTTGTCCGACCCTATGATGTGCGGTCGAGTGTTGGGCAAAGAAGAATCATATAGATAAACTCTGCAGAATGAGGATGCTAAGATGGATGAGTGGCAAAACTAGGATGGATAAGATGAACGATCATATTAGGTTGGTCCGGAGTTGCTCCATAAGTGATAAGCTTAGAGAGTCGTTTGGGTGGCCGGTTCAACGGAGACCTATAAATGCTCATGTTCGGAGAGTGATATAATCCATATTGAAAGAACTAGAAGAGCTAGGGGTAGACCTAAGATAACCTTAGGAGAAGTGGTGAGAAAGGATATGTATAGCTTAGGCCTTGAACAGGACCGATTGGAGGGCAAGAATCCATGTAGCCGACCCCATTTAGTTGGGAAAAGGCTTATTGTTGTTGTTGTTGAAGAGATTTTAATATACTAGGATGGGAATGAGATGGGAATGAGAATACCAATACCGCCGTTGAATTGGTGCAAACCCAAGACTTTCCATGGGAAGTTGGGCCTTTAACCACTTTACTAACCCACCACTGGACGACAAGAATGCAAAATTAGAAGTGAAGATTAAGAAAAATGACAAAAATTTTATTGTTGGAATGATGGAACTGAGAGGCCAACCAGACAAGGAAAAAAGACTGTTAAGTTCCTTGAGCTTCAAATTTCAATCTTCTTATTGTGTGTTTGGCCAAAAAAAAAAACTACTTCAAGCAAGTGACAAAAATGAAGAGGTGGGACCGGTAATGGAAATTATTTACATAACCTTGTAATTTTAAAACCTAAATAACCATCACCACTTTCATCTTCAGCAACAGCAACTCTAGTAGCACCATCATCATGATCATATAACTAGACCCAGATTCAATTCGGGGAAAATCACACTTGTTGGAGAAATAGGGGCAACCAAGATCTCATGTCATCTGTAAGCACATCAAGGTAGAGGGGAATCGATTTAGTGGAATCCCTTCTCTACCTCTTGCGACCCAATTTTATTATTATGATTTAACCCATTTCACCAGTTATAATTCTTTATTTTTTTTACTATTATTAGTATTATATATTTATTTATTTATCTATATTTCGAGGTTTCTTTTTCATACTTTCATGTTGGTTTAGCTTTCATGTTTTTCCAATCAAGACAGCCTTACGAGTTAGGTCTACCGTGTGTCAGTAACACGAGGAGTTCGTAGCCCAAAAAACTAAAAAAAACTAACACGAGGAGCTCTGGAGTTCCCAACCAGATCCATATCTTGCGTGTACATGTTGCTCCAGTAGGCATTTGAGGCGACGTTGCTTGAGAGTGTTTTACTTGCCTCCATATATATGCAGTGAAGGAAACATTTCTCCAATGGCAGTATGGCACTGTTACCACTCACTACAATTCGAGGCACACGTATGGCATCACAAGACATGGAGTGATCCCTTTAAATATATAATATATAGACAATACTTAATAAAGAGTTGTTCTAGGGCTAACACCAATATTTTGTGGATTTTGAATTTTTATTAAGAGTCAAAGGTTGAGATTTGCCATGTATAATAGAAAAAATCAAATAAATGGTAGAGTTTTGTAGGTGTGAGAGTTTTGTGATGTTTTTTGAAATAGTGAAACTTCTTTTATCTCCGAAGCACATTAAAATACTCTAATGCATTTTTCTTATGTTTCTTCTTTGTTTATATATCCCTAACACCACGTATATTAGAAAATCCAATGATGGTAAGAATAAGTATATGAGTATGTATGTAAATATATATATTTTTTAAAGGTTTACAACTTTCACAATTTACAAAATGAGAGCCTTTGTTTCTTGGTAGTTGCTTTCCAAACAAAACCAAGCAAAATTTTTGTTTGCATCCATTAGCCTCAATTTTAAGATCGGAGCTACCGTTGGGTTTGACGGTGCCCAATTATTATTCAAATTATTACCTTCGTAAAACTCATATCGAACAAAGAAGCCCTATTGGTTTTCTTCCTCTTCCTCCGGCATTGCTCCAGTTTCTGCTTCTACAACCCCCAAAACCATAAACAATCTAATTTGTAGGTTGCTTTCTTGCTCAGGAAGGCCTCAAAGAGAAGCAGTGGCGGAGCCACGTTGGGACCGGAGGGGGCCATGGCCCCCCGGATTTTTTGAAATTGTAAATATCTGTTTTTTTCCTTATTTCTCTATCTTTAAATGTGAAATACCACTATTTGGCCCCCTCCAAAAATTAAAATTAAAATTTTATGATAAAGATGATGGGTACAAATGTCATTCATAATCTCTATCTAATGGTTGTCATTAAATCCCTAGTTTTAAGGAATAAAAGGTTAAATTCTAATTAAAAACTAATTCACGATCCATGAAATTCTCCTTATATATTCTCTCCTATTTTCATTTATATTTGTTCTCTCATGAATTTTCTCTTTTATTTATTTTTTCTCTTTTTTTTTTCTCACACATCTCACAAAATATTGAAGTAGTTAGCAAACTTTGAAATTTTCCTAAATCTTTTCAACATCAGGTATTCACTCTCTCTTTCTCAAATTATTCATTTCTCTCTCTCACACTCACGAATTTTCTATTAATTTACCTAATTTTTAATGTAGACTCTACATTAAAATATAATAATATATTCTAAGATGGGACATACAGTGGGTCCCACATTAGCTCAGATACATTCGGCCCCCCTCCATGTTCAATCATGGCTCCGCCCCTGAAGAGAAGTATAAGAAAGAAAACATACGAATAGAAGTTGGATTTAGAAAAGTTACATTTCTCCAAAACCCTAGTCTTTTTTCCTCGAAAAATTCAACTACGAAGAGGAGAACCTCTTTTCTCTGAGATAATAACAAATGTGCTATAAAACTACAATAGCAGCGACTCTGCAATTTCTCATATTGAACTTCCAATGGCTACTTCTTTTAATGTTTGATATCTTTATAAAAACCCAGAGAAAAGGTTAATCTAACTCTTTTGATGATTTGTTAGATTACTAGCCACAAAGGATGGGTAGTTGGAAGCTAAGAAATGCAAAAGCCAATTATTGTAGGCTAGCATCGCCAATCCGATTTCTATCGTAAGGCCATCAATGTTATAGTTATAGTGATTCGAGACATAAATTTGATATAGATGAAAACACTATGTCACATAAAATCAAAAATTTATCTAGTCCATTTTCTTGTTAGAAATGGATGATTCATTTCATTATAAATGTGTGACATGTGTCCCAATATCATTTCATATAATTGAAATTCATTTAACAGAAATTTGATATTTTATTAATCCCACACCACGCCGCTTAAAACCGCAACTCCTCCTTCGTAAACTTCACTCTATTCGATGTTGTTGTGAGTTTTGAGTCTTTTGACTCTGTGAAGGATTGGTCGTGATGTCGGAGGATCACAACATCATGACGTATCCAGATGTCAGACCGAGTTCAATCCGATTCGACCCAAAACCGAGAGCGACAGTAACTCGTATGGGTCCCACATCATGCACGCGTTGGAGCGTTGCTATGATGATACTTGATGGATCCCCTCATCCCCCCCCATCTCTCTCTCTGCTACCCTACCACCCACTAACTGACACTCCTACAACCAAGCCAAGCCAATGTACTGTACTGGGTGTCTCTCTCGGGCCTACTTGTCCAATCCATTGTCTGCCACGTGTCTCTCCAGGTATGATCCCTCCACGTCTCCACCTAACCCTAACAGCCTAACACAACACAAAGCACTATCTTGATTAATCGATTATGTAAGATATCAGTAACCTCTTCTCCTATTCGCTTCTTAGATATCCCTCCATCCCTCCTTCAAGAAAAGAACAAGTGTTGTGAGTCTCTGCAGAGGCCAATTTACAGGCAAAAAGAAGGAATGTCTAAGAACCCATCGATGCAGATGCAGATGCAGATGCAGAACCAAAAGTCACAGTACTTCCTAAACAAAAGCATCACAGTGCTCTTCAGCAGTACATGGAGGTATCTCTTTCTCTCCCTCTTTTGCTCTCTTTGGCCGGTGGTGTTATGAGGAGTTAAGAGGAAACCTGAATGGATACTGTGCAGGTGTGCGACGACAACAGTAACAAGAACAAACAACGCCTTGGAAAGCAGCGAAAACCCCAGTGCCTCCCTACTGTTGCTATCTATAATTCCGTGCTGGGTTTTAATCCCAAGAAGACTGAAAAGAGAAACATGGAGACGCAAGGGTCTTTCGGTTCTTACTAGGGTTTTGGGGATGGGGGTGAGGGAGAATAAAGATCATAAAATGAATGAAAAAAGTGTGACACTATACACTTCTGTCTTCCCAGAATAAAAAAGGCGAGTGAAAGAAAATTTACTTTGATTTATATGGGTTTCTTTAGGTATGAACAGGAAAGTCTTTCTCCTTTTCGTCTTTGCCGTTCTATAAAGGGCCAAACCGAACCAAAACCCTAATCGCAGTCCTTCTTTTACCCTACGGCAGCACTCATGGCTTCCTCATTTTCAAACCACTACGTGTGCTTTGAACAAGACTTAGACGACGAAGAATATACCCAACAAGGAGAGGAACAAGACGGCAATAATGGATGGGAAGCGAGTCAGAAGCTTGAACTCGGCCTTGCTCTTGTTTCCAACTCGGAACAACAACCCAGATCGACCAATCCCCTTCGTCGTGCTGCTCTCGGGTCGACGTCTTCACCTTTAATTCCTCTTTGGCAGTCGCCGAAGCATGGAGGATTAGGGTTAGGGTTTCAGAATGGCAACGTTGGAGCGAGTTCCACGACGACTCCTAGTCCTGGTAGTAATTATTATCAGCATCATGGAGCATCATCATGCCAAGGGCCATGGCACGTGGAATCTGAACCATCTGGGCCTCGTGTGCAGCTGCAGGTGCAGATCCCTAAGACGACCGGGTTGTGGTTTACCCTTCGCTCGGCAGCTAATCGGTAGGTGACTCGTTTTTCTCTCTATATTTTATGGTTCCTTACTAACGTGTGGCTCATGATGCCAGGCAAGGGGAGATATTGCCGCAAATTCCAAAGGCGTACATTAGAGTGAAGTAAGTGTTGCAACTTGCAAGTCATGACTCATGAGAGCTAACCTTACGTAAATAATGTTCTAAGTCGTCTTTTCTTCTTTTCTGGTAGAACTTGCTTTTCTTTCCACTTGTTAATCATGTTGGCTTGTGAAATCAGTGGAAAACTGACCTTTTTCTTTTTCTTTTTTTGCATATTGGGTTAATAAATTCTGAAAGAGAAGAGAACGTGACAATTTTGATAGTGAAGAAGTACCTGGTTACAAAGCTTGGGCTCACCAATGTGGCTGAGGTAATTACTCCTTAGCATCATAATCATTCTAGTTTCTGTCCTTCAAACTCCCTTCCATGAGTGCTTTCGCGTACTTGGTGAACATGCAGAGGTGCTAGGGCTTACAGAAAGAGATCTTGGGCCTCCACCATCCAATAGGTTTCAGAAGGAATAGGTCTATAGAGTTTTATTGTAATGATGAAGAGAATGCAGACCCTTCTGGGTTTCTATTAGGTTAATGGGTCCAGTAAATATACATTATTTTAAGGGAGTTGCAGTCTAGCAGTATGATCCAGTGATGATTAAGAAGCTGAGGCAACATGAAATGTGAAGTGGGCATTTTTGTGATACTGATGTAGTAATAGAGCATGATACCTAGGGTGGGAAATGATTTTCTTCTTGAGGGCATGATTGCAGAGAGGTTAAAGCTGCTTGTGGCCCAGAACTACAATGATGGTGTCAATGTTAGATAAAGTTTATGCTCAGGAGAATCGTACCGATGAGCATTTTGGAAGGGTAACTTCACTTGCCTCTATAAGTACCTTGAGAGTATTGTCTCAAGTGATATAGCTAGGGAACCAGTAGAGGAATCTCATATGCTTTATTCATACTTCTCACTGACTGAACCGTGTAGGGTTTTGGTTGGATATGCTGCAAAGACAGTGATGATGGGAATTGATATAATTAGCTAGAACCAAGTTTGGTAAAGAGAGAATCCTTGCTTCATACCCAGTTTTACTCAGATGGCTAAGGGGGAATATATTTTGGAATTTTTAATGGGGGTAAGAGATTCTTAATAAAATGAAAGAGTTCTATTATATGGTCACAACTTTTGCCTTAATAAAAGATGAGTGAATGTTTACATAAATAGGGAAGTTTAATGCAACAATTAAAAGCATTTATCTGATAGTTTTTCAAGGTTGAAATCTGAATAATGAATCATCGTTGGTAATTATGAGGTAAAAAATTAGGGTTTTTTCTTCATTTTTTCCATCATTAAAATGGTTTGAATTCTTTTTTGAGTGATTCTTGAGACGTTTTCGCTCACATATTTGCATTTCCCCCAAGTATTGGAATAGGTAAAATAAGTTGCAATTTCAAGTATCCAGATACCATATGAGAAAATGCACTTTCAGGATCTAAAGTTGGATCTGACTGCAGCTACATCAGTGACATAACCTTGTAATTAGTTACTTGTTCTAAATTTCCATTTTCTACTCTTTACAATCTATGTTGCTGTTGACAAAGTCACAAAAGATCTATGCTTAGTCGAAGTAAGTTGACAGTGTTCCTTCTTTTGATCTTGCGATTAATATGATTTCCAATACCACTTCTGTCTTAGTTATCTAATCTTTTTGACGAATAAAATGTGGATTTCTGCTGTTTTTCCAGTGACTCCGGAAATCAGAACAACAAAAATGGTGTTCGAGTCCTCTGATTAATCTTGTCATTTGTCATGGAAAAATCTGTTACCATGATAGCCCCAAGTTGCTTTCTTATTCCCTTTGTCTTTCACAAACACCTTGCTATCACCAAGTCATTAGTTTTGGAAATCGCAGCACTTGTGGGGCTGGAAATTTGTGAAATGATGGATCCCAAGATCCCATGTCAAGTTTTATCTGGCAGATAGAGTTTGGGACATGGTTAATCAAATCCATTAAAAATTATGTTTTCTATTTGTTTCCCCATGGACATATTAGCAGGATATAGCTATTGCCAAATTAGGTGGAGTTGTATCAAGATACTTTGATCAACACATGATTTTTGAAACTTCTTGATTCTACAGAACTATTAGGTTGAGACTATATCGGATAAAGGTAGACAATAGCAGCCTTATATATTTATTGCAAGACACCATGCAAGAACAAGACCGATGGTAGTGACCTATCATATTTCTGGAGTTAGTGAAAAGTAACATCAATATATACTGATGCACAGGCAGAAGCAATTCTCTCTAGAGTTCTGACAAAACAGAAGTGAGAGAGCAACTTGGTTTAGATTAGAGCAGCTCAGTCCACAAGTGGCTAAACCAAGACTGTTGTACATATGATGAGTAACTCCTGCCAGAAATTTAATAAGTTTTTGATGAATGCAAAGTTTTCAAGTTCAAGTCTTCCACTTTCTGGAAACTCTATTGAAAATAGAACGTCTGTTGTATTGATTGTAGCATGCTGTGTTTCAAGGCCTGAGACTCCCATATTGATCGTAGTTAACTTGAAGTAGTCATTTACTTTCTAAACTGTTATGTTACTCTAGGATATTTGTTTGATCAGTTTGATCCAGGTGAAACTTACAAACTAAAATTAGAAAGGTAGCAGGTTCCATATTTCTAGTCTGTTTTATTGATTTTAGGCCAAGGAAGGATGAATATTGATATCCCTCCCGTGTGCCATATTTCTATAAATCAAAGCTTCTGCAATTCTTGTGATTTGTGTATCATGAAATAAGCCCTACAGTTTAATTTCTTGGGACTTGTTACGTTACAAGATCGAGGAGTACTTCTGTGTATCCGTTCAAATGTATTGTATGCTAGATCTTTGTTGAATCTGAGGAATACTTTATTTTTCTTCAGCAATGAAATTTTCTGCAGAGGCTCAGTAGTCTTTTGACATGTTCATTACAGATTGATATCTCATGCATGGGACAGCCATTGTTGCACTTCCAGACACTCAAGTATGTGCGGGATGTCATATGGCGTCCAAGATTGACTGATTCTCTAAATGCAGTTGCGAGTGAAACCTCTTTAAATTATTTGATGCCATTGCATTATGGGAAGCACTGTCCGTGCTAGAGATCATTCCAAATCAATCTGCCTGCAACTTGTAGTGGAAAGTATATAAATTAGATTAGTGTCCTGTGGTAGTTCTATTATGTATCTAGCTACCTGTTGTTACTATTTTGAGTATCTGGTAAAGCAAGAAAACCCTAAAATCTCTTCTAGATGTAGTACCGTCAAGTAAGAGGATTATGGAGAATATTAGTTCTGCAAATCTTTCTAGTTCTTTAGAATAGATGGATTTTCTTGGGGACAGCCAACGTACTATGTATATAAAGAATTAATGGATGATAAATGTTGACGCTATTGAATGATTCTTTTACTTCTGAACCAAGAGATCCATAGTTGGAAGAAGGCAAATTTAATTTTTATTTTTTTTTGGGGTAGAAAGAAGAAGACAGAAATTCAAAACAACAAAAGTTTTGACCTGATTGATGGATGACAAAACATTTTCTCGGTCCGTGTGTGGACCAAGTTTTCTAAGTGGATTTTGGTGATTCAAATCCATCCCATTTTACTGATAAGTGATAACCTTCTTTAATGTTTGGACCAACCTGTTGAACCCAAATAACAAATCCATATTGGTTCAATTTTATCAACATAGAAATATGCATTTTTTTGTTTGGTGAAAGAAAAATTCATTGCAAAGAAAGGAACCCAAATTGAGGAATTTACACTTTAATGTTTGGACCAACCGGTCGAACCCAAATAACCAACCCATATTGGTTCAATCATATCAATCGAGATTTTTTTTATTTTTTTATTTTTTTTTAGTGAGAAAGGAAACCCAAGCTGAGGAATTTACAATTTGCAAATTCATTACAAACAGGGGCATCTGCTTTACAAATTTGTAGAAGTCAGGGATCAATTTATCGAAAACTTCATCCATACAGTCACCCGAACTGAGGAATCTACACTTTTTTTTTTTTTTGGTAAATGGAATCTACACTTTTATGGATGGATCTTGGAAATTGGAATTACAAAAAACTACGTTGGTTATAGTAAGCTTTAAAATGTAAAATATCTTGAACAATAGGCCAAATGACAATCTTGCTGAAAATTTCAGAAAACTCAACGTTACTACCAATATTTATTTTTACAAAATTTATTCGGATAAAATAGAAACTGAAAATTATAGCAAAGAATATACTTGTTTAGCCTTCCTTTTTTTTTTCCACCTCCCTTAAATATTGTTATTTTTTGGTAAGCCTTTCCTAAATGTTTTTTTTTTTTAGTATTTCATTCCTAAATTCCTAAATATTATTTAAGAACCGAAATTTTACACTACAAAAGATTCCCAGTGTGTGATATCCTGCCTACCCATGGCAATTGAGGCTTTGGGCCGTCTCTGTCGTCCGCTTAAGCACCGGATACCCTACAAATATCCATATGCAATAAACCAAAGAGTGTTGGCATTTCTATTGCTTTATCTACTTCATCAGGATTTATTATATTTATTTCAAATAGAATCTTTTTTATTCTATCTTAAACATGCAATACACTGGATCATTTTAATCAATATGCTTCACAATATAGCATATATGCATATTCCCGGTCAACCAAACACCTCGCGATGGAATCTTTTCTGTCATGGACGCTTGAAAACCAAACACATCAATCTCATCCCTTAAAATCGAATTTTCATCTATGTCCTTCTAATAACCATTAGATCCGTATCATACAATTTTTCAAAATTATATGCTCCTCCTTAAGATATAAAACTTTTTTTCACAAAAACCCCCAGACTATTTTAAAATTATTTTCAAACCCCTAAATGGAGATTATATCACAAAGAAAAAATTTCATCACAGATGCAAAATATTGTCTTATTCCTATGCTGCTCAGATTTTACTTATATATTGCACATTTTCATGAAAAACTTCATAACTTCCTTATAACTTCCTTATTTGATATAAGAATCACAATCCAAAAAGTGCGTTGGAAAGAAAACTTTATGAAAAAATAATGTTGAACCAACCAAGCATGCCTACTAGAGTGGTTGATTTCGACAATTGTATTTGAACAGCACTTATTTGGCAGATTCGACCAATTAGAGTGCATAGATAGAAAAAATCTGTAAAAACCACAAAAGAAATCCCAGAATAAATTGGAACAGAACAATGTTAATCATCAACCCAACCTTAATTTTCTTCCTCTACAAGTTTTGCTTGAGATGTTTTCAGAAATAGGATCGTCGTTGGAGCACGGAATAAATTCGTTGGTGGAGTACACAATATCAGGATTAAAAGCCGAAGAGGAGACTCTTAAAGATCTCCAAGAGAAATCTGGCAACCAGTTTCCTGGTTCAGATTACCATCCTTCAGATAGGAAGAATTGGATGAAGGGTCTCTAAACCCAAAGAGAATTCCCATATATAAACAAGATCATTTGGCCAGGCACCCATAACTCGGCGACCAACGATATTGGCATAACTAGCCCTTTTGCCGGATGCAAAACTTTGTCAATCTATGATCAACTTGTACTGGGAACCCGAGTCTTAGATATCCGAGTTCAAAAGGATCGCCTGGTCTGCCATGGAGTCGTCATTTCGAGTTATGACATTGATGTTGTCATCAGTGACATCAAGAAGTTCATCTCTGAGACTAAATCGATCAGAGATCATAATTCTCGAGGTTCGCACTGAGTTCGACCAAGAAGATCCACCCGAATTCGATAAGTATCTAGTTGATCAACTCCGTAAGTTCTTGATCCACCAGGATGGTCAGGTGTTTGACAAAACAGTGGCTGAGTTGCTCCCTAAACGCGTTATCTGTGTGTGGAAACCAAACAAGTCACCTGCACCTAATCCTGGTGATCCACTGTGGAGCTATGCTTATTTGAAGGATAACTGGATTGAAACTGACTTGCCATGGACTAAGTTCCAGAGCAACATGAAGTATCTGATCGAGCAACCACCGGCATCAACTAGAAAATTCTTTTACAGGGTAGAGAATACAGTGACAACCCGGCCTGATAAACTTGATCTATTTGTCAAGTCAGTGACTATGAGGATTCATCCCTACGCAAGGCTTTTCATTTCTCAGTGCTCTAATGAATGCAGAGATCGGCTGCAGATCTTCTCCACAGATTTTATTGATGCATGCGTTGGGTTTACTTCTGCAAGATTATAATAGTTCTCTGACTCTCTCTGGGTTGTACTTTCCTTGTTTCATCTCAGTAAATTTCCTTGTTTCTTTTTTTCTTCTTCAATGTTCTAATAAATTATGTTTCAATGGTTGAAATCTTCTGGCACCAGGTTTTGAGAAAAATGTTTCATTTACATTTTACTTGAAAAAACCTAATCATATCTGTATTTAATTTGTTCTTTAGAGTTATTTTATTTCGAAGAACTCTCTTTGTTATTATAGATCTCACAGATTACATCATTTGCAATCACTAGGTATGAAACTAAGTAGAAGTTTAAACTCAAATTTGAAATTTTAAATCATTTAACGGTATGAGATTATCTGGCCGACTCATGGTATGCCATCTTTACTCGATTAAAGAATGACAAATACATCCACCGTTGCAGAAAATTTGAATGACAAATTTCATTCTCAGTCTTAACTGTCTTTGCTAGTTGGAAACTTCGAATTCACACTGTCATTGTTAATCTTGATACACCCAGATGTAGTTATCCTCTCTGTCTCTCACACACTAATTATTTTAATGGATAAATTACATATGGATTCCTTAAATTTACAATCAATTACATTTATTATCTTTAAGAAAAAATTAATTACAAATGTCCGCTTGTTGTCATAAAAATTCAAAAGTTTAATCTAGTGATATATGATTAAGAAGTTGAGGCAACCATAAAATGTGAAGCGGGCATGCATTATTGTGATACTGATCATGTAGTAATAGAGCATGACACCTAGGGTGGGAACTGGGAAATGAACTTTTCTCTCTCTTCTCTTCTCTTCTCTTCTCTTCTCTTCTCTTCTTGCCTTGAGGACATGATTGCAGAGAGGTTAAAGCTGCTTGTGGCCCAGAACTACAATGATGGTGTCAATGTTAGATAAAGTTTTTGCTCAAGAGAATCGTTCCGATGAGCATTTTAGAAGACTAGTTTACTTCCCTCTATAAGTACCTTGAGATCTGTATTGTCTCCAAGGTTTAAAGTATCCCACGATACTATACGATACTAGTCCGATACGTATCCATATTTGATCTAATCGATACGATACAACTCATACTATACGATACTAGCCGATACGTATCCATATTTGATCTAACCGATACGATACAACTCGATACGTCTCTACATTAAATTACACTAAAATACATTAGCCAAAGCGATACAATACTCGATACAGGACGATACGTCTCTTAAAATTACATAACCGATACAATACTCGATACCGATACTTTAAACCTTGATTGTCTCAAGTGATACAGCTAAGGAACCAGGAGAGGAATCTCATATGCTTTATTCGTACTTCTCACTGACTGAACCTTGTAGTAGGGTTTTGGTTGGATATGCTGCAAATACGGTGACAATGCGAATTGATATAATTAATTAGCAGCTACAACCAAGTTTGGTGAAGAGACTATCCTTGCTATATATATGGCCATTTATACTAAGATGGGTAAGGGGGAAGATACTTTGGAATTTTTAATAGGGGTGACAGATTGTTAATAAAATAAAAGACTTCTTTTATATGGTCACAACTTTTGCCTTACTAATATTCAAAAACAAGATGAGTGAAGGTTAATTTACACTTTACAGTAGGAAACTTTCATCCCCTACTCCACACCTAGAACAGCATGCATCCCTAATGCATTTCTATCAATATCAAGCATTGCAGCCTTCATTTGTTCGAGTTTTTGGCAGGCTAGAAATAAACTTATTTTTTAAGGAAGTACTATTTCCTCAAATGATATTTTAATTTAGGCCTTGAAAGCAGAGTCATTGGAACACAATTTTATTGCTGTTGTAAATGCTCCACAACTTTCATGGGAACCTCTTCTTAAGGGGGTTTTGAAACTTAATTCAGATGCAACTTTGAAGGACAATAAAGGTGGCTTGGGCATCATACTAAGGGATCACTCAGGAGGTTTTCAATTCTTTTTTTCACCTCACCAATAGTTGGAGAAGCTCTTGGTATTCAGGAAGGCCTTCTGGTTGCAATAGCGGAGGGGATAGATTACATATTAGTGGAAAGTGATTGCCAGGAGTTGATCTATATTCTAAAATTTGAAGTTTCATCCCCTTCTAGTTTGAGGAATATTGTGGATGATATTAATCACTTTTACTCTTCTTTTTTATCTTGTAATTTCTCTTTTATTCATAGGGAATGTAATTTTATTGCTCATTTTTTAGTTGGAAAGATAGTTTTCTTGGCAAGAAGGACTAACTAGGGCCACTTTCCACCTCTTGGTTGTTAGATTTGTGTAAGTCTGACTCCATGTTATCTTTCTGCCTATTGGAATGACATTTGGTTAAAAAAAATAAAAGAATGAACAAAAATAAAAGAATGTTCATAGTTTACATAAAAAATAAAGTTTTTTTTTTTGCTTAATAATAAAAAAAAAAAGGTTTAATGCAAGGTTGAAATCTGAATAATGAATCATCGTTAGTAATCATATATGAAGTGAATCAAGGTTTTTTCATTTTTCATCATTAAAATGATTTGAAATTTTTTAGAATTTCTAGTGATCATTTTGAGACATTGTTGCTCACATATTTGCATTTTTCCTAACTATTGGGATACGTAAAATAAGTTGCAATCTCAAGTTTCCAGATAACATATATATGAAAAAAAAGAAAAAAAAAAAAAAAAAAGAGAGAGAGAAAAAGAAGTATGAACAAATGCACTTTCAGATCTAAAGTTCGATCTGACTGCAGCTACATCAGTGACCTAATCTTGTGATTAGTAACTTGCTCTAAATTTCCATTTGTAATCTTCCCCATCTATGATGCTGTTGACAAAAGATCTATACTTAGTCGAAGTTGTTAGTGTTCCTTTTTTTTCATCTTGCTATTAATATGATTTCCAATACCACTTGTGTCTTAGTTATCTAACCTTTTTGACGAATAAAATTTGGATTTCTGCCGTTTTTCAGAAGACTCCTACGTTACTATCAAATATTTATTTCTACAAATTTATTCGTATAAGATAGAAACTGAAAATTATAACAGAGAATATACTTGTTTAGCCTTTTTTTTCCCAGTTATTTTTTGGGTAACCCTTTCCTATACGTTTTACATTTTAGTATTTCATTCCTTAATTCCTAAATATTATTTAAGAATCGAAATTTCCAACAACAAAAGATTTCCGATATGTGATATCCTGCCTACCCACGGCAATTGAGATTCTAGGCCGTCTCTCTCGTCCACGCTTAGCACTGGATACTCTGCAAATATCCCTATGCAAGAATCCAAAAAGTGTTGGCATTTTTATTGGTTTATCTACTTCATCACGATTCACTATGACATAGGTTCTACGTTCTGCTTTGTCTTTTTGGTTCGCTCCTCCTTTGCCCAATAGCCAATATGCTATCTGTTGTTCGATTTAAGATTATATAAAGATGGGTTGTGGAGGAGAGGACTCTTGCGCAAGAAATTTCATCTGGGTTTTCTGAAAACGTCAATTTGAGTCTTTTAAGCTTCAATCATGGAAAGCGAGAAGGCAAGAAGACATTCGGTTGGTGGAGAGGAGATATCTCGTCCTGGTTTGGCATGGGATTTGCTTCCCCTTCATATGTGGGATAATATCCTCGCGCGGCTTCCGATTTCGAGCTTGTTCAGGACAAAATCTGTCTGCAAGACATGGAGAAATATAATCCAATCAGAATCTTTTCGTTCTGCTTACAGACTGGTAAATCATCAAGAGTCTTACTTTGTGCTTTTCGCAGATTTCAACAATCAGGTTGCTGCTGCTTATAATCCAGCAGAAAACAATTGGGTTTTAATTTCTTTATCATTTGTATCATCCTCTTGCCCAAGCGCATGTTGTGGGCTTCGTCGAGCTCTTGTTTCGCATGAGGGTCTCCTTCTAGCGGAAGACAAAAAGGGTTCCATTGTTGTTTTAAATCTTTTCACCCAAACTCACAGAGTGTTACCACGCATGTTGCCTATGTTTTGGCCTCGAGTAATTGCTATAGTTAGTGTGGGTAACACTTCCTACAAGATAGTTGCAGTTAGTTCTGTTGTGCGGAATAGGTTTGCATCACAGGTTTATGATTCAAGAACGAATCTTTGGGAGGCAAAAGATGAGTTTGAAACCAGATTTGCAAATTTTGAGGGTGCTGTTTATCTGAACGGGTTATTGTATTGCCTGAGTACCAATGCAAATCTTCTTGCATTTGATTTGGAGAAGGGTTCATGGCACTTTGTGGATGTGAAGATGCCTCCTTTGATCAACTCTCGTCTCTTGGTGTATCGTGGGGATCTGTTCCTGGTTGGAGGCCATTGTGAATTTGGAGTGAGTAAAGGGATTGGCATTTGGGAGTTGGACAGATTTGCTAACATATGGAAAAATATTTGTTCCATGCCTGATCATTTGTGCTGTAAGTTTGTTCATGGTTTCAACTGTATGTTCCTCACTGTTTATTGTCATGGCAAGATTTGCTTCAGTACAAACACATCTACTGATGTTCTCATGTACGATATTTTGGATAATAGATGGGAGTGGCTTCCTCCCTGCCCTTTAGAGAATACTCAAAAAACGCTCACATGGTTTGGCCATGGAGTGGAACCTCGGATTGATGTGCTTGTTTGAAGTAGCATTGGCCATCAGTATTGGCCTCAATACCCTAATTGTCTCTGGAGGAGGTATTCTTCGATTTCGTGTTATCTCTTAGTAACAAAAAATGAATGTTATGTTTGTATAATTCAGTTTGTGTTTAAGAAGCCTTCTGTTGTAAAATTTGTAACTTATCAAATAATGGTACTGAGTTTCTACTATCCTTTCTATTCATGAATTCACTTATCTCCACATTGCTGCGCCAAGCAGTAAAACCCTTTTAGGCTTAGCATTATGTGCCTCAGTATGTATTTTTCACTTATGTGGACCAATTGTTACTTGCAATAAAGAGGAAGCTGGAGGAGGATGGTCGAGGGGGGAGGGGGGAAGGCTGAAGGCCTATTAGTTTTCACCAATCTGTGATATACAATTTGGATTTACTCCATTCGTGATCCAATTATTCCTTTCAATAAAGAGGAATTCTGAGGAGAAGGGGGAGTAGGAGCATAGAAACACAATTTACGCTGTGCAAAAAAACTTGGGTTGAAGTTCATTTGACTACCTCTCACATCCCTGTGAACAACTTTGATGATGACCCAAAATTACATCTTTGGGTAAATCAAAAGATCATTTTGATATTCAAAAAGCTTGGCCAGATGATCTGCTATCCAGTCAGTGTCTCTAGTATTAGACAAAAGAGACTTCTTCCCTCCCCTCCCTCCACACCCCCCCCCCCCAAACCCCCTTCATATGCTGTTTGTTATATGTATATGTTCTGTTTTTCCAATCTCTGTTTTCTTTATTGCATAGTGATTTACTTCTGTCCAAAAGAACTCTTTTGTGTCAACTTTGTTGAGCTCTTTTCTCATAATTTGGTATTTGAGTGTATGCTAGGGCATATGACTATGATGATCCATGATCGATGTTCGCTTAAAGGATCCATTGACGATTTTCCCTTTTTCAGCATCATGAAATCTTTTGACAGCAAACCTCTGTACTATGGTTTTCTGATACATTAAATTACCAGTCTTTGCTTCCTATGAGTTTTCTTATGTTACTAATACTGTCAACTTTCTCATGCTTTTCTGGATTATGTCTGCTGAAGTAGTTTAGAGTGCTTCTCATATTTGGTGGTTCCATGTTGAGGAAATCAAAAGAGCTTGCATACACATATACATGTACTTCCATGATTGCAATTATCCAGAGATAGGCATTTATAAAAGAGGCATTGAATGCAGCTCAGAGTAGATAATAATAGGAAAACTTTAATTTGAAGATTTAATATTGTGCTTCTTTGTTCCCCCCGGTTTATGTGGGGAGTGGGGACTTTTGGGGTGGATACACACTATTGTTCTAGAATACTTTACATAGCTGTCAAATATTAGTTGGGGAAAGTTCCACTAAATAAATGTCAAAGGAGGATATCTTGGAGCCTATAGTTTTATAACCATTAAAAAAATAACTAGGGAGTTCCCTTGTTTCTATCAAACTCTTTACTTTGTTTGATTATTAATGCTTTACTGTTGATGGAATAGATCAGAATCTTGAAATGAGTTACCAGTGCCAACTTTGGGCAAGGAAAGGAGAGAAGACAAAACCCCTCTGAACTACTTGTAATTTTGAAATAAGACTTATAAGACAGATTCAATCCTTCAATATTGCTCTGATGAAGGTCATGTATCAAACACCTGCTTGATTTTTAAATAAGATGTACAAATAGCTTACGACTGAAGATTGCACCTTTTCTCAATGTGTTGGTTCTTAATAATTTGGCCTCGTGTTGTATAGGAAGCCTTCTTTGCCTGCTTGTTTCTAAAATTAGTGAGAAATGACATGTCCAGGGAGATCTTATGCCTCTGCTCCTCTGAAGTCTTTGTTTTTATAGGCTTAAATTCTATTCTTCTGTTCATTCTTAAAACTGTCTAGTTCTTATTATTAGGTCTTCAAAGTCAATATTATTTATATAGAGAGCTACTAGAGAAAGACCCCAGAAAAGCAGGAAGCTGGTGTCATACCCTGAGTCACCCTGTTCATTAATTATAAATATACGACAAATCCAAGTATAATAATATTTCCTTCCTTGATGTCCAACCAACCCAAGCTAGATTAATGAACTTATCGTCTTAATTGAAAATCTTATCGAACAACACGGTATGGACGAATTGCATACAAGTCAAGCTGCCCAGAATTCATTTAAAATGCATAGAACTACAAAATAATGTTCAACCAACCAAGCATACCTAGCTATTACGTGGTGACACGCAATAATTCAGCAACGTGTGGGGCAGGAGTGGTTGATTTCGACAATTGTATTTGAACTGGTCGTATTTGGCAGATTCGACCAATAATTAGAGTTTTAACAGTGACACGATAAGAAATCCCAGTATAAATTGGAACAGAACAATATTAATCATCAACATAACCTTTTCTTCCTCTGCTAGTTTTGCTTGAGATGTTTTCAGAAATGAAATCGTTGGTGGATCACGGAAAATCAGAAATAAATTCGTTGGTGGAGCACGGAAAATCAGGAATAAATTCGTTGGTGGAGCACCAAAAAAATGTAGAAGCCGAAGAGAAGACTCTTAAAGATCTCCAAGAGAAATCTGGCAACCAGTTTCCTGGTTCAGATTTCCATCCTTCAGATAGGAAGAATTGGATGAATGGTCTAAATCCAGAGAGAATTCCCATAAACAAGATCATTTGGCCAGGCACCCATGACTCGGCAACCAACGATATTGGCGTTGCAGGCATAACTCGCCCTTTTGCCGAATGCCAAACTCTGTCAATCTATGATCAACTTGTGCTGGGAACCCGAGTCTTAGACATCCGAGTTCAAGAGGATCGCCGGGTCTGCCATGGAATTCTTGAGAGTTATAACGTCGATGTCGTCATCAATGACATCAAGAAGTTCATCTCTGAGACTACATCAGAGCTCATAATTCTCGAGATTCGCACTGAGTTCGACCAGAAAGATCCACCAGAATTCGACAAGTATCTAGTTGAACAATTCGGTGAGTTCTTGATCCACCAGGATGACCAGGTGTTCCACAAAACAGTGGCTGAGTTGCTCCCCAAACGCGTTATCTGTGTGTGGAAACCAAACAAGTCACCTGCACCTAACCGTGGTGATCCACTGTGGAGCTCAGCTTACTTGAAGGATAACTGGATTGATTCTGACTTGCCATGGACTAAATTCCAGAGCAACTTGAAGTATCTGAGCGAGCAACCACCAGCATCAACAAGAAAATTCTTTTACAGGGTAGAGAACACAGTGACACCTCAGGCCAATAATCCTGATGTATTTGTCAAGTCAGTGACTATGAGGATTCATCCCTATGCAAGGCTTTTCATTTCTCAGTGCTCCAATGAATGCAGAGATCGGCTGCAGATCTTCTCCACAGATTTTATTGATGAAGACTTTGTTGATGCTTGTGTTGGGTTTACGTCTGCAAGATTAGAATAGTTCTCTCTGGGTTGTACTTTCCTTGTTTCATCTCAGTAAATTTCCTGAAGTTTCTTATTTTTCTTCTTCAATGTTCTAATAAACTGTGATTTCAATGGTTGAAATCTTCTGGCAGCAGGTTTTGAGAAACATGTTTCATTTACTTGAGAAAAACCTAATTGTCCTAACCATTTGAAACACTTCCATTGTTATTCTTGATACACCCAAAAAGAAATTAAATGAAACTTCTAAACCCAAAAAGAAATTAAATGAAAAACTAACGTGTCATTTACTTATATTTTCTTAATTTATAACTATTGAATGGAGATTTTAGTTGCTTATGCTTACCCACTATTGCAATGTTAAATATAAATATTCGCCGTGACTGCCAACCTTATTCACATATTATATTAATGATAAATGGAAGAGGGTTATCTGTAGTAAGCATGTGAACATGTAATTATTTTGAGTTAATTAATTATATATCATGTTACCTATTAATTATTTGAGCTGGTAATGGTATGCATCTCCTTTTTATATGTTTATTATCCTGGAATGATATTGTCATATTGGGAATACAATACTGAATTAATGTGTATTAGAATTTCACATATAATATCAGGGGTTGTTCAACTGGTAAAAGATATGCGTCATTGTATTGATTAGGTCAAAAGATTTGCATCATTATAATTTTGTGGGTTTTTAGTTCAAGGTATAATTCGTGCCATTTTAAAATATTTAACTTACATCAGCACTCATTTCTTGATAGCAGAGGGTTCTTTGAGATGTTTTTGTCCTATAAGGGTTCAGTTGATAAATTGAATAACTCAAAGGGATGTCCCTAAATGTTTCCTTAAATAAAAATTAGTTGAGACTATTAGCCCTAATAATTTATAAAGGGGTCTAACCGATCATAACTTGAATAACTTAGGAAGTAGTATTAGTATTAAAGGGTAACTTAAGAAGTGGGAATGAGATTTTCACAATTTATTTTTTGATACAAAAGGTTTTTAGTTTTGATTTCTTTTAATATAAAAAAGATGATAATAAAAATTTATAAAATGAAAAATACCAAAAAGAACTTTCATATCAAGTTATTATCCGTTTCCTAACCACATTGGATTCTAAAACATTTGAGGAATCTGATCGAAACATACTAAAAAATCACTATTGCTTGGTTACAAAGAGGATAATCATCCAGGTTCTCTCCAACAGACACTAATGCTGCCCATTTGAATGTTTATTTTGATCCGAAAATCTGTGTGATATAAATTATAAAATTAATTAATTAATTAATCAGTAAAAATATGTAACATTGCTAGCAACAGATGGAAAAAAATGTCAAATAATATTTGCTGTTGGGATGAATATGAAGTTTGACATGAGAGAGGTGAGAGGGAGAAAAAAATAAGTGGAAGGGAGCAAGATGGATATCTTTTCAGATAATCTTTTTGATAGAATTTTTTTCTTTCAGATATATGATTGTGTGAAGTATTTTATGGTGAAAATTAAGCAAAAGTGAACCGTATCTTGTTCCCTATGATGTGAGACCTATGTGGCTATTATTTGTTGTGACCCTATGCTTTTTTCCTTTCTTAAATGATTAACTAGTGTCGATCATAAGAGGAATGAAAAATCTGAGGATGGGTTCACAGATCTCCCAACTGTCACAGCACCAAAAAGCAGTTAACTTCAGAGAGAGAGCAAGATTCTTGCTGATCTCCAACATAAATCAGGCAATTCATTCCCTGGTTCAGATTACCATTCTTCTGATAGGAAGAACTGGATGGATCAAGTCTTGATCCTCAGAAAATCCAAGTAAACAAAATAATTTGGCCAGGAACCCATAACTCAGGCACCAACAAGATTGGGGTTCCAGGCATCTCTCGTCCCTTTGCTCAGTTTCAATCTCTATCCATCTACGATCAACTCGTAATGGGAACTCGTGTCCTTGACATCCGAGTCCAAGAGAATCGCCGGGTCGGCCATGGAATCCTCCCAACCTATTCTATTGAAGTAGTTATCAACGATGTCAAGAAATTTCTCTCTGAGACTGAATCAAAGATTATAATAATTCTGGAGAGATACGCACTGAGTTTAACCACAAGGATCCCCCAGATTTCGATAAACACTTGGTGGGTCAACTTAATGAGTTCTTAATCTACCAGGAGGACAAGGTGTTCGAGAAAACTGTAGCTGAACTGCTGCCCAAGCGTGTAATCTGTGTATGGAAGCCATCAAAGACAACTCCACCCAAGTCAGGTGATCCACTCTGCCTCTGGAGCTCAGACTACTTGAAGGATGATTGGATTAACACAGACTTGCCATATACAAAGTTCGAAAGCAATATGAAGTATATATTTGAGTGAACGGCCACCAGTTTCAAAAAGAAACTTTTTTTACAGGGTTGAGAACATAGTCACAGCGCAGGTCAATAACCCTCTAGGTGTAAAGCGTGACTTCAAGGATTCATCCTTATGGAAGATATATTATTTATTTCTCAGTGCTTCAGTAATGGTTGTGCACATAAATTTCAAATCTTCTCTGAAGATTTTATCGATGAAGATTTCATTGATGCATGCGTTGGACTAACTAAAGCCAGGATAGAAGGGAAGGCCTGAGGCCCTGAATGTTTTGGGAATTAATATTAAAGGAATCTCATATATGTTCCACGTTGTATACATCTTTCTCTGATAAAATATCAATCAATGATTAGGCCGGTATGCGTGTTTTCTTTTCCTTCAGTTTGGAACAAACATGTAACATGCATACCATTCCATTATTGATTTTTATTAGGCCTGTTTGGTTACATGAATCTAGGAATTTAAAATGAAATGGAATTTCAAATCTATAAATTTCAAAGTTACGGATTCATGGGTAAAAAAATTAACCGTTTGGTTAGCTAGCTTCAAATCTATCGGAGTTCATAGAGTTCCGTTGGATTACCTTGCGTGAATCCACAAATTGACAAAATAGGTCCTTAGACATCATCTCCACTCAGCCTACCATTTTATCCATACAATCACATTTGTATGAGTATGGGACCCATACTGTCAATATCAAACAGGGATAATATGGATCCTACACTCACATGAGTGTGTGTATAAATGGAGGGACAAGCTGAGTGCAGAAGATCTTGACTCCTTAATTTATTACTATCTTTATCAAATTATCCATCTAAGATAATCCTTAATTTGGGCTTCATTTGATTGGACAAAAAGCCCTCCCTATGTAAAATAAAAGAGAAAAGATATTAACTTTTTTTAAAAGGGTTATCATATTTAATGCACTAGGTTCCATCGAGATAGGGTTTGGATTTGGAGAGGCTCATAATGCATATATAGTTTCGCCTTGCTTTCACTTGTTAGAGGAGGTTTCTAAGCTTTTAACTTGTGACATCTTAATTATATCACATCATTTTCATCAATATAAAATATTTAATTTCACCCTTTAGTTATCTTCTAATATTAACATTATTCTAACAGTAGTTGGACCCCACACTTTCCACACTCTTAGCAACCAATGATATCACATTATCACCCAGTTATATTTTCAAAAGACAAAAGTACCCCTTATCAAAAGATCACTATTCTTCCACCAAGTAAGACCCGCTGGTTAATATTGTTTAATCTCTTTCTTCTTTCACTTCGTTTTCTACTGCACCCCTTTCTGCAATCTCCTGCATCACCCTTTTTAACGTTAGAGGGTAACTCAGGCTTCAGGTGGTGTCAAGGGAGTGAGGAAGATTCCTCACTAGTTTTCTTAGTTCCAAATGAAATAAAAAGAAAATTATTGAAATACTCACCCATAATATCATCACCCAATTAAAAACAAGATTGAATGCAAAACTTGGAGGATGTTGTTGCAAAATTCGGTTTCCCTGGTCGAACTCTCGAACTTGTAAAAACGTGCTCGACCGGTGTGGTCAAGTTTCGTCTCCAACGAACAAGTCAGTTCAGACGAACCAAGGAAGCAAGCTCAATTTTTCAATGTATTTAATAACTTAAGAATGCATTCCTGATAATGATGAATATGTGGGTATTTATAGATTTTAGGAGAGTTTACTGTGCAGTAATGGAGTTCGAATAGAACTCTATAATTGTTGCTAGCTTCTTGGGAAGAGGAATCTTATCCTCCAAGACAGTATTACATGGATTGTAGTTGTCGAGTCCGATCTGGATTCTAAGAGTAACTCGACTTGATCGGAATCCTTATCCCCTATCTTTAAGGAAGATAGATATGATTCAAATTGTACAACTTGCTTAGTGTCTTTGTTTTATTTGATGTCCGACCAAGGTTTGATCAGTCCGGTTCTTTTTTGGTCGACCTGGATAAGTCTATTATAAAATATCCATAAAAGAGGAAAGCACAAAGAACCCCTTGTTCCTTAGCTCGCTGGAAGAACTAATAGATGAAGAATGCTATGATATGAACAGCTCACCAAGAAGAAGCAGCTCCTGTTGGATTTTATTTTCTACTTTAAAAGTATTACTTTCAAAGCTTTTAAACGTTAAAAAAACCCTATCTTCCAAATTTTGTATTTTGGAAGACTTGAGGTTCATCTGGGCTAATTTACGAGTACTTCGACTACATTTTTAAGAGAGATTTTAATTAATATAGACAGAGCTTCGCCTGCCCTGAGAAGATTCGAACTTTGACCTTCTCTATAGAAGTGTTAATATTTTTGAGAACCAATAAGGAGGCTGAGTATATACCACACAAGGATCCCCGGTGCATATCACGCACATGCATACGTGTACCGAACCAGGTCGGCCCAGCGTTTGTGGATTTTGAGTTTGATGTTTTACTTTGAATATGCAATATTTTAGGTTTTTCAGCTTCAGCATTTGGTCTCTCCAAGTTAATGAATTTTTATTATTGTTGTTATCATTGTTTTTTCGTGTACGTCACTTTCTTAGGATGCTTATACAACAACCTCAACGTATACTAGTTATATTTACATTCTTCATCGAACGGGAGGAATTAAGCAATATAAAAGACCAAAGAAGAAGAACATGAAGCATTAGAAGATCAATTCTCTTATTTCAGAATGGGTTCACAGATCTCCCAACTGGTACAACACAAAGAAGCTGTAATTTCAGAGAGCAAGATCCTTGCTGATCTCCTGCATAAATCGGGCGATTCATTCCCTGGTTCAGATTACCATTCTTCTGATAGAAAGAATTGGATGTCAAGTCTCGATCCTCAGAAACTCCAAGTAAACAAAATCATTTGGCCAGGAACCCATGACTCAGGCACCAACAAGATTGGCATTCCAGGTATCTCTCGTCCCTTTGCTCAGTGTCAATCTGCATCCATCTACGATCAACTCGTAATGGGAACTCGTGTCTTCGACATCCGAGTTCAACAGGATCTCCGGGTCTGCCATGGAATCCTCCCAACCTATTCTATTGAAGTAGTAATCAATGATGTCAAGAAGTTTCTCTCTGAGACTGAGTCAGAGATCATAATTCTGGAGATACGCACTGAGTCTGGCCACAAGGATCCACCAGATTTCGATAAATACTTGGTGGGTCAACTCGATGAGTTCTTAATCTACCAGGATGACATGGTGTTCGAGAAAACTGTAGCTGAACTGCTGCCTAAGCGTGTAATCTGTGTGTGGATGCCATCAAAGACACCTGCACCCAAGTCAAGTGGTCCACTGTGGAGCTCAGCTTACTTGAAGGATAACTGGATTGACACAGACTTGCCATATACTAAGTTCCAGAGCAATATGAAGTATTTGAAAGATCAACCACCAGTTTCAGAAAGAAAATTCTTTTACAGGGTTGAGAACACAGTTACACCTCAAGTCAATAACCCTCCTGTTGTATGTGTGAAGCCTGTGACATTTAGGATTCATCCCTTTGGAAGATTATTCATTTCTCAGTGCTTCAGTAATGGTTGTGCAGATCGGTTGCAAATCTTCTCAGAAGATTTTATCGATGTAGATTTCATTGATGCATGCATTGGACTTACTGAAGCAAGGATAGAAGGGAAGGCTTGAAGACCTGAATGATTTGGGAGTACGAAAATCTCATGCTCCATCATATGCTGTACACAATCTTAGCTCTTTTTCTACAAACCCAAAAAAAATGCAGTCTCTCTCTCTCTTCTTCTTTCTTTGAGAAAATATTAATAATTAGGGTAAGGTTGTCTGTTCCGTCTGGAAGAAGCATGTAATATGCCATTCTTTTTCCTTATCCGTGTGAAGTTTTCCTTCTATAATCCATGTAATATTAATAATTAATTAATTAATTCTTTTAGCATTAGAAAAAATAAATGAACAGTCGTGTAAATTGCCTGGATATGAATATACCATTGACTTAGCAAATCATTATTATAAATGATTGAAATTCCATATCTCATATATTATATTGGGGGTCTTCAAACCCATATAGCATATAACTCTATAGACAATTTTTTTTCCTGATTTTCCAACTTTTTGAAGTCTAAGATGAATTTGTCAAGGCAATAGATGCAACTTTGGTGTTTGCATCTGGGTCAATGTTCACTTGCTGAAAGCTTAGTCTCAGTTTTAAATATTGGGAGGTGGGAACAAAATAATAGCTTATGTCCATTTGATCTTTCTTATACCCTAATAAATACATTAGTCTTATGCGGCACTGATCAACCTAACTGGTCTAAACAAAGGTTTACAAGATCATCAAGGACATTAGTTCATGGGTGTAGTTTAATGTGACTCTTATTTCTAGAGACATAAATGTGGTGGTGGGCTCTCTAGCAGGGATAGCCTTGTCCTTAGTAGTTGGACAGATTGACTAATTTTTTATCATTGGCTTCTTGATCTTAATTTGTATTTAAGATGTTTCGAGCTTTGTTTGCTTTTCTTAATAAATTATTTTATACAAAAAATAATAATTTCATGGATACTAAAAGATAATTGACAAAAAACACAAACATTATAAAACTATATTAAGTTAAGAGAGACATCCGAACATGTTTCTTAAATTTGTGCGATGGTACATTCCATTAGGATATTCTATTAAGTCATGGTTAGACAATTTTATATCTTATATCATCATTAATCTCTTGTGACTTTACAATATTATTCCTAGGAAAACAAAGTCCTAAATTTCATATTCTTTTTTTATATGAGTTCCTTTTTCTTCTTCCTTCCTTCATCATTTCATATTATAAAATATCATTTCATATTATAAAATATAGAATTATACATCTAAATGTATATTTGTCATTTTCTCTAACTAATTAACAATTCTAATGAAAAAGTGGGTGATTATAAAATTGATATAGTTTTGGGGTGTCTATGAATTGCTTGGGTGTTCCTCAAATTTTCGCAAAATAAAAAAGAAAGTTTTTTACACAACACTCACTATTGTGGCATAAATTACATGGCACCCGCTTTCAAAATTACAAGTTATATTTTACAATTATGATTTTCTTATTAGTAGGATATAAAATGACCTAAATGCCCGTTGAGCAGTGAAATGACTTAATTACTCTCATTTAATATCTTCTCATACCCAACCTTTAGGTGGATGAAGATTCATCTTTTTCCTATCCCTCGCCAAAAACGGACTCTCTAGAGGTGATACCGCATTCATATTATCTCCAAACTCGAAGCAAATCACAATCCTTCAGTTTTCTCTACTTTCGCTTGACGTTGTCATTGCTTTGGCAAATCTAGCTAGCACGAAATCCGAAGTTTTCCACCATGTCAGAATCAGTAAACCAGTAATTGCTTTTGCCACATCAGCCACTGCCTGGAAGCTTGCTTCATTTTGTCATGGAACGAGAAAGAGAGAGACCAGATGCGTGCCTTGGAAACCAATTTCCCTTCTTCTCAAAATTTTCTTTCAGTTCAGGGAAGTTCTAAATCTTTGAACTGTCTCATTATTTACAAGATTGAAGTTTTCTCGATTTAGTTTTTCTTTAAATGATATCGAATGTTTAACATTGGATCAAAATTAGATAATGCACATCTAAACGGACTGACATTTTAATCTTATCTTGCATTTAGTTTCTTGATGGAGAGTTGTTAAATATCTTTCTGGATTTTTGGTATTTACAAGATCTCTGTCTAGTTCGTCTCTGGCGCTTAAGAATTCTTATTTTCTAAATCCTTTATGCAAAGATCAAGTGATAAAACAAAAAGAAATTTTGGCTTTATTATAAGTACTTGATAATTTTAAAAGTGAATGTCATATAATTTAGGTCATAATTGTGGATGTACACTAATTTCATCCTAATAATAATTAATATCATAGAAGAAACTCAAAAACAAAAAAAGAAATCTCATGTGACACCAACCACTAGATCCACTACCTATGACATTTTCTTCTTCACTGTTTAGGTCTTTTAAAACTCAAAATGAATATACTTTTAGCACCACAAAACCGGGTGTCTGGGAAATTGCAATCGTGTTATTTTCCAATGCTATGATGTTATCCACCTTGCAAATGATTCAATGTATATTTGTGATAAAAAATTTCTTTTAAAACGAAGAACTCATTGGAGGACAAAACTGATAAAAATCATGGCCATAGAAGCAATGTGGCCTAAGTCAATCAGGATGGGCTTGGATTGGGCGTGATTGAGTTTTTCAGACCTTATGCAAAGATGAATTATGCAGAAGATATCCATTTGTACCAATCATGTGTTGAATATGGAGTTTTAGGTGGAGCGTGGCATTTACAGAGAGAACAAAAGCATGATGTTAAATGGGTTTATATACAGACAAGAACTGATTGACTGGGAACTCTCTTCCTGCATATAAGAAAGATAAGATCACACCACACCACTGTCCAAAACAAAGAAATTCTTAAAACCATTTTTTTATAATTTATTTTATAGGCTTTAATCATAATTAATAAGCTTAATGACAAAATAGATTTACTTTCTAGTGATTTAAGTTGTGGGCCACCTTTGGAGCAATTATAATATTGTCGACAACCTGCCTGGTAGAGACAAGCAATTTGAAAATGTGAGATAAAATGATTATCGTATAAACAAGGTCAATTTTACTTTCCCATCAAATAGTTTGTTATAAATTTTCTATGCTCCGACTAGGAGGTCATCTTCGTTTATTTTCTCTTCACTTCCCCCACTTTTAGGTTTTCCGCACTATTTATTTAATTGAATAAGTCATTACAAAGCTGAGATCTTGAGAGCTCTAGACAGAAACCTGCATTTTTTGCTGCTTTAAGTTTTCTCTGTACTTTGTAATCTTTCTTCTTCGATGGTAATAAATTTATTTCTGAAAGATTGTTGTTGTTGTTGTCTTAACTTCACAATTTTCAGCATGAGCAAGTGACAATATTTCTAGTTGGAAGATTTTTGCTTATTAGTTGCTGAATTGTAGTTGTATAATCATGTGAGTATGAAATAAGTGAAAAAGATGGAAAAAGGGAAGAGAAACAATTAGGGGGTTATTTATTTATTTTTAATTTTTAAATTTATCCATTCTATATTGACTTGAACACGTGTCACACATCTTTAAAGACTGAATAAATATTCCATCAAAATCCATAATTTTAAAAGTATTAAAAAAAAAATAAAGACAAATGGTTAAGAATAATATTGTAAAATTACTTGTCATCAAAGGTAATTTAGTAATTACATAATTATCTTACCATAACTTAACGCATATGTTAACTATAACTCGCTTGATATTTTTGGAGGGCGTCTTTGAAATCATCTCCAAAGTAAAAAAAAAAAAAAAGACGAAGGGATTTAAAATAAGAAGTGGTGTGAAACGAATAATTTTGTTTATGGGTGCAATGATGTGAGAATAGCCCCAGTATTTTGAATTTTCATTTTAAAGGTGAGTTTGGATTTGTAAATGCTCTATTGGGGTTTCTTTCGAAATTTATCAGGTCTATTTTTATCTATTTCCTTGTCAGAAATGGACTTAATATGGGTTCCTCCGGTCATAGAGATAGGAGATAGAAGACGGGGAATTTTTTTTTCTTGGTTGGAAAGCTGAGGTTTCTCCGGCCACTTGTGTGTTCCTCAACTCCATTCTAGAGACCTCGACAAGAATTGAATCCATTATCTCTTCACTTAGAAGTGTAATCTTACAGCTGGAACAATTCTATTACATATACCACCAACAAAACTCGAACTTTTTCTTTTGGTAAACATAAAAATTCGAACTCGTAGGTAGAGTCTCTAGATTTGTAGGATAAAAAGCACTGAGATTCTTCTCTCCTCTTTCGCGTGATGTGTCCCATATCACTGGCGTCCAGCTGTACATACCGTCAGATGGAGTCTCTGGTCGTGCAGTCCAACGGTCTCGATCCATTTCAATAGAAATTTTGTTGACCCTGCTGTTTTCTCCGGCTCCTTTCAGCAGAAACGGTGAAAATCCGTTTCATACCATTGACAATTTTCAAATTAAACCTTGAATAATCGTCATTTTCTGGTCTTCCTTGCTAAATCCAGCCCATCTTTCTGTCGTGACGTTTCAGTCTATCTATTTAAGCAGAAAAATCCGCGAATTTTGGTTTACTTTCCTTTCGGATCTAGATTTTCGATGTTGTCTTGATTTCGGAGTTCGACTGAATTGGCAGTCGACATATAAGATCTTCCGATATGCTTTGCATTGGTGGAATTGGGACTTAGCGTCTGATCTTTACTAGATTCTGTGGAGGACGCTGCTGTTTATTTCGTTGGATTCCACCTTCTAGGGCTTTTTACTTATCATCTTAAGTGAATTTGCTGGGTAACTCGGTTTTAGTTGTCTCACAAAGACTACAGGAAGAGGTGATCAACTCGAGATGGTCATCTTCGACGGGCTTCCCATTTCAGCGAATAAATCTGTAAGTCCGCCAACATTCGATGGTTTTACTCATCGTGTAGAGGTATTTCAATGTCGTGCTAGAGTTTAGGGGTGGTTGAGATTGTGGGAGCAGAAATTCTCATTTTACTGTTCTTCAGGAAGTGAGTGTATTTTTGCTTTGGCAGTGAAAACTGGAAAGTGCCGTTTTTGCTGATTTCAAAGGAAGACAATGCTTCCCATGTAGCTTATGTTTTCCGAATTCGTATATTTGAAAAATTCAGTTTGTTCCTTGCCCTTGGCAATGGATTTCGAAGCTGAACCAATGGCTACTTACACTACTAGTTCTGATTGCTATACACTTATACATTCATTTCAGAGATTCTTGCTTCAGCTAACCTGTCAGTTTTTGATACTTGTGATTTGTTCATTTAGTACTTGAAGGAGGACCTTGCAAGAGTAGATGAAAGTTGGACAGCTGCACGCTTTGATTCCTTACCTCATGTTGTCCGTATATTAACATCAAAGGACAGAGAAGGTGAAATAGCAGATTTGAAGGAACAAAGTGAAATCATTGAAGAGGTTGTGGATGAAGTTGTGCATGCATACCATGGTGGCTTCAACAAGGCAATTCAGAACTATTCCCAGGTCAGTGTTGTTTTTTCCCGACTTTGTTTCTTTGTGATTCATTGCCTTGAAATGGGGCTCGATCATACCAAGGATTTCTGAGTCATACTTTAAATACTTATGATAAATTAATGATAATTGGCTATCCAAATGATCTAGATTAGAATCATTAGATAATGTTGACAAGAACTGACTGAGATATGGAGTATATACATATGTAGTGCACGTTTATCATATGTTTTCTAATGCTTTGCCTGTTCTTACTGGCTGAACCAAGGAATTTAGTAATTTTAAGATCTCATATCAGTTTGGAGTTATTTTTACTGGGTATATTTGATTTACCATTCGGTTGACAATTGTTGAAAATCGATGAAAGTGATGATGCTAGTTCTCCCTTTAAAACATGAAACAAGGTCCATTTGAATTTCTTTCCAGTATGATTTCAAAATTTGGGTGAAATGTAATATTTTCTATGCTTGTTTTTCTTTCTTTTTTTGGGGTTTTCGGGTCAGGAGTGTTAGAGGTTGGAATTTGTTTTTCGGATGAGTAAACTAACATTACCAAAGCCTTGAAAGGGAAAGAGAAAGAGAAAGAATATACAGAGGGGAGAGAAAGGGGGGGGGGGGGAGAACCACCTTCAAGAGGGAGATTGGAGGAAAGAGCCTAAATCCCAAGTAACAAAATAAGCCTATTCACTGGGGTATCCACAACAGGGGTTGGGAACTAGCTGAATCCTAGAGGAGATATCAAAGTAGATGACTTTCCACATTATGTCCAAAGAATTAAGGTTGGAAGTCCAAGGAATCCCTCCCCCACAAGTTATGGTGAATAGCACAGAAAACCAGCTTGCCTATGCGATTAAATATAGCAGAGCTTGACAAGGATCTCATCACCCAAGACCAATCTTGAGCAAAACCAAAGAAGCATTTAGAGTGGGGCCAAATGGAGGAAAGAGCTTTCCCCATAAGGAGTGGGAAAAGAAGTAGGAGAATAACAGGTGGTCATTGTCCTCTTAACCATTGCAACAAAGGATGCAACTAGTGTTAACAAGGATGTGGCGGCTAATGAGAAAAACTTGGGTGGGAAGTCCAAGGTTAGTGGATCTCTAGAGGGTGTGGGAATGGCGTGGAATGTGTATTTTGAACCAAACCAAAGGGGCCCAAGGGACGGGTTGGTTGGAGGTGCAGGAAAGGTTCCAAGCAGAAGAAGTGAAGGTATAAGAAGGGGTAGGGAACCAAATATCAAGGAGAGGCTGGAGGAATGTAAGTGTAACTAGGGCTGGGCCTCCCTATAATTGGGCCTCAAAAACCATACCAAAAGGCTCACTTTGAAATTGGCCAAAATCCCAGGGGTATTTTGGTCATTTTCCCAGCCCTTTGAGGGCTCAAAAAGGGTCTGGTTTGAATTCTCAAAAATCGAAGGGTCATGGATCTATCTTCAGTTTTTGCATTGGAGTCCTCATGGGTTAGGTATTGAGTTTTTGTGGAGGTTGGGGAAGAGGGCTGGGGAGGAGTTGTGGATGTTTTGGTTTGGAGCCTCTGGGTTAGTTATTGAGTTTTCTAGAGAGTTCCAAATGGAATCTATGTTAAATTAAGATTTCTTTTGGATAATTAGGTGTTATTTTCCAAGATGGTTTCTTTTTATTTGTGGCTATTATTTATTGAGCTGTAAAGGGGATCCTTGTCTATAAGGGATTCCCTAGTTTAGTCAAGTAAGTATCCTTTTTACAGTCCAAGTCTTCGGTAGGCTATAAATAAGCCTAGTCTTTCACCATATTTTCTTAAGTTGGAGTTATTGAATAAATCAAAGGCTTGGGTTGTGGGGGAGGAAACCCTTGCAGCCTAGGCTGAAGAGTAATTCTTTGAGCAGTTCAGCAACATCAGCAAGTTCCAGCAAACTCCAGCAACCATCTTCGTCTCACAGCAGCAGCTCTTCCTCCAACTAAGTACAGCCTCCTTCCCCAACCTCTACAGCCCCTCCCCAGCCCTCTTTCCCACTTGCGACAGCAACCCCCTTCCCCTCTTTCTTGTGAGACCACCCCAACCCCTGTTTTCTGTTTTTTATTTTTTTGTTTTCTTTCTGGTTCTCCCCCCTTCTCTTTCTTGCGATAGTCTCTCTGCCCCCTCTCTTGTTTTCTTTTTTATTTTCTGGTTAAGGCGGAAGAATTCAAAAAAAGAAAAAAATAAGAGGAAAAAAAAAGAATTGCAGAAGAAAGAAAAGAAAAAAATAAAAATAAAAGAAGAAGAAAACAGAAAAAGAAAAGAAGAAGGAAAAAGAAAAGAGAAAAGAAAGAAACGAAAGAAAGAAGAGGGAAAGAAAGAAGAAAGAAAGAAGAGGGAAGGAAAGAAGAAAGAAAGAAAGAAAGAAGAAAGAAAGAAAGAAAGAAAAAGAGAAGAAGAATCAAGGATCTTGAAGAATCCCAAGATCCAAGAATTCTTCAAGATCCAATTAAATTTCCACTTCCTTTTTCAACCTAACCGTGGGCCTTTGTTACCCTTTTCCCATCCCCGTTCCACCTGAATTTGGATCCTTTGTTAAAATCCTCAAGTTCTTCCTTACTTGATTTTCTTAACATCTCAAATCCTGCGCAAGCAGTTTGTTAACTTGTGCTTCAATCCCTCACTCCCCTTGGGTACAATTTGTTAACCAAAGATCATCCCATGGGACCCTAGGATATTCCCTCCTTTTTTTTCATTAACCTTAGAGCATTGCATCCCTTTTCCTACAAATGCCAGTTTATCCAAATATCTCCATAAGTTAACTAGTACTTATAAATATTCCATAGCATACCCCCCCCCCCCCCAAAGGATACCCTTAGGTTCCCAGGATCTCAAAACATCTCCTTGTCATCCCACAAACTTTGTCCTAATCCTTGGACAGCCCATTATTTGCTTGTTCTTATTAAAGAGGGTAAGATCTAACCCAAACTTTGGGTTACATTAGGAGGGAAGTTCAAAACAGTGTGAGACCTGGATGGGATTGCTCGGGGGGTCATGATCCATCGAAGATGAAGGTGAAGAGGGTGGTGGCTTGGCGATGCAAGACTTATACACATTGCGGGGACAAAAAGGTTATAGAGAATGCCCATCGGATGCCACAATTTGAGCCAGAAGGAGACAACGGAGCCAATAGAGATTTGAATCGAAATGGCAGAGATGGCAAGTGGTCTTAGGAGGAGGACCTTCCTCCAAACTAGGGGTGTCAATTTGTAGCCCAAACCGTTAAAACCAAACCACACCGGCCCATTATAGCCCGAAACAACTTGAACCGAACCTTAATGGGCTGTGTTTGGGCTGAGGGTGGCGGAGCTCGCACCAACCCGAAACCAAACCGCAACCCGTTATAGCCCGTTTTACAACCCGTTTTGTAATTTTACATTAAATAGTATTTGAATCAATATATTACCACTAGGTAGTTGTATAAACAACTAATAAAATTAAGCATGAATTCTAAGATCAAATAGTCATTCTATAAATTAATATCTATATTCTTGATTTCTATAGAATTGGTGGATTTTTTTAATGGAAATTGACCAATAGCAACTTTGCTTTCCATAGAATATTGGCTTTATTTGTAGGATGCTCAATTATTTCTTCTTGTTTTTTTCTTGCACACCATAAACCGTTAGTCAACCCGAGTCTAAACCATTAGCCCAAACCGTTAGTTAGCCCGAACCCAAACCGCACCAAATCGAACTGGCCCGAAACCGTTATTTTACTAATGGGCCATGTTTGGGCTAGGTGTTTTTCAGCCCGAAACCGCCCGAACCGCACCGTTGACACCCCTACTCCAAACCCAAGAGAGGTTAGGCAGAAGGAAACCGTCAAAATCTAGTTAGACTTGAGGAGGTAGGAATAGACCCAATTGGCCCAAATGGAGTCATGGTTGGAATAAATCTTCAGAATGAGTTTCAAAAGGTTGGCTACTTTTGTAATCCTCATGAACATATTTGATTTACAACTTTCTAGCTGAATCTTCGGGTATGTTTTCCCAAAATCTATTCATGTTGTATATGTTTTGATCACTGCAACTTTTTCTTTTTCTTTGTTAAGGAATCAGTGGAAGATTACATTCAGTGAAGTGAAATGGCCTGTTCACACTTTCTTTGATTCATTTTAGTACTTAAGTTGGTTGTGAAAAAAAAACTATTGATTTGAAACCTCTATAAACCCATTGTTGGTCAAGATTAGCCCTGGAATTGTTGTAAATCAGCATCTTAAGTTTTCAACAACTGAAAATTTTGGTTTCCCCTACACGAAAAGCTCCTAAGAAGCGAAAAATCCAGGGAAGTAGACTATAATTTTCTTCTCTCCTTATTTAGTAGATCGATCAACTAGTAGTGCAGATATAACCAGGGTTGGGCCCTCGTATAATTGGGCCCCAAAAACCAGATCCAAAAGGCCCACTTTAAAGTTGGTTGAATACCCTAGGGGTATCTTGCTCATTTTCCCAGCCCTTTTAGGGCTCAAGAGGGGTGTGGTTGGAATCCCCTCGTTCCAAGGATCATGGATCTGTCTTCAGTTTTTGCATTGGAGTCTTCTACGGTTAGTGAGTTTTTGGGGGTCAAAATACTTAGTCATGCTATTTAGGTTGATAAGGGTTATGAAGGGGATCAGGTAAACTGTCTAGGCTTGCAGGGAGTTTTGCAATAGTTGGAGCTTTATTTATGAGGATTGAGCTGGTTCAGTATCTGACAGGTGATCTGGGGGGTAACATTGTCACGTGGAGGAGCAAAAAACAACGTGTTGTTGCCAGACTGAGGCAGAGTTCCAGCCATGGCTCATGGAGAATGTGCATTAATGCGGTTAGGAAAGTTAATCCAATAGCTGGTGATTGAGTTTACAAAACCTATGTGGTTTTATTGTGACAGGAAGGCCACTCTAAGTATTGCTGACAGTCTGTCCAGCATCACTAGACAAAACACATTGAGAGATAGACATTTCATCAAAGAGGAGAATGACTGGAGGAGTGTCTTCACTTCTTTAGTGAGAACAGATGATCAGCTGGCCGACAGCTTCACCAGAGGCTTCTCCCTAGCTCTAGTTCACCAACCTTCTTTGCAATCTGGGAATGCTTGATTTTAATTCTCCAGCTTGAAGGGGAGTGTTATTTTATGTAATAGGGATACTGTGGTTCTAGTTTGTTTGTAACTTGACTCTACTGTAATTTTGTTTTTGTTTTCTTATACTTTGACGTCCCAAAGGAGGTATGTAATCTGTGGAACTTTATGTAGAATGCACATAGGCAAGAGCGGGAAACTCTCTTGCTCTGATTTCTCCTCTTCTAAAATCTTCCTGTCATCTTTTTCTCCTTCTTCAGTCTCCTTACTGATTGCTGATTCTGTTAGTTTGTAACTTGATGTATCATGTAGGTAGAAATATGGAACAGAAAAGACCAACTGTTTATGGTACCGTTCTCATGAACACTGTCACAGCCCATATTTGCATTGTGTGGGGATTTTTTTTTAAGAAAATCTTTTGGGTATATCAAGTGGAGATATATCTTATCCTAATGCTGCCATTGTTCAGTTTTGGAGAGCTTATTTTATTTAGTGCTTTTAATTTCAGTGTCTTTACTGTTTCGTTTTTAGGAGTTATCTATTTTGATATATGGCAGCTAGAATTTGTAGAAAATTTCTGTTTTGGTTGTAAGCTATTTTGCTGCAAGCACTTTCTGTTTTATTGTTTCTATTTTAGGCTGAACCCTTGAGTGTATTGAATATGGTGACTTTAGAGGCCTCCAACAGTTTCTGAAAAAGTAAATGAAGTTGTAATATGCTTGCTTGAGGTCTGAGAGAGGTCTTTGTTTTAACATCTGAGATAGCTGGTGGTTTAGAGACCACCGGCTATATTTCTATCTGGTTGTTGGTAGAACTAGTTTAAAGTAGAAGAAGAAGAAGAAGAAGAAGGGGGGGGGGGAAGGATTGAAATAGCAGAACCGATCACTTGGGGAGAATCCAGTAAACAGATCAGGTCTGATTTCATGAAACTAAGTCACCTTTCTAATGTGTTTTTGAAACCAAGTTTTACAGTTAGGGTTGCTCCTGGGTTGTATATTTATTTATGAAGAAAGTGAAAGAATAAGAGATGAGGGTGATTGATTCATTCCTGTTGGAAAGCGATTTAAGTTGGAAACGGGAATGGGGCAAAGGAAACAGAAACGAGAGGAGAAGGAAGAAAAGAAGATGACAAGGAAGAGGGTAATAAAATTAGGATAACCAACCAAGAGCAACTTAAAACTTGCTAAAACTATTCCTATATAACAAATTTTCTGTAAAAAATTAGAATAAAATAAAACAAATATATATTATCCTTCTAAATAAAATGAAATGCTGGTTTTGTACTCGACCAGAAAACTCAATTGGACCTTGTTCTCTCGGGTGGAGTACTCAAGCTGCATACTGCACCCTGGATTGAACAACCATTGGTTCCACTCCCGTCCTTTTGAGTAGCATTTCTGTAATTTTTATAGGTTGTTTTTGCTGCAGTGAAGTTACTGAGATGCTTTTTAACATCTAACCTATTACCAGTCACACACACTGACTTCATTTTCTCCTCTTATCATATTGTTCCAAATTTGCTCTTATTTTTGTACTAATTAAAGAGTTAACTAATGGGTTTAGATAAGAAAATTGTATAAATTTTTATGGTAGTTTGATTATCTATGAAGGTACAACTATGATGATAAGTATTAAGTAATAATTATGTCCTTCATGTTGGTTGTCTGCTTTATGTAGTTACTAGTTATTTTCAATTTTGTTTTCTTTTTAGTTTTTATCAGTCCCTTTGGTGGCCCTGTGCTTATCTTTCTCTTTCTTATAAATTCTTACCAATTAATAAACCAAATAAAGATTAAGCATGTTATTTTTTTTCCTTCCTAGAAACATAATATTAACTTAATAGGAGGATGAGAACTTGTTCTCTCTTGTACTGTTTGTTTCTTTGGTCTGGTTGGTTCCAGTAGAAAATGGTTAAGAGTCCTGGTTCTTGGGATTTCACTGAGTAGGACTATCTTTAGTCGGTGCATCATAGACAGCAGTTAAGAAGTCCTGGTCTGACAGTGATGGACTTATCTTTCAACAAGAAAGAAGTGGCAGTACTGCCAGTGCCGTAGATGTTCCATCTATCAAAGCAATCCTTTGGCCAAAGTGTATAGATGGCATCGGTTTTCAATTACCAGTGCTTGAAATGGCATAAGTTTTCAATGACATAAGTTTTCAATTACCCCTTTTGATATGAATTTGCTAAATGTTGCCGATCTACATTGTTTCTTGTGATAAAGAATATCCATCGAATCCTTGTGTATTTGTTGATGACCTTGTCCTTCCTTTCAGATCTTGCGGTTATTTAGTGAATCAACTGAAAGCATTGCCATCTTGAAGACTGATTTGGAAGATGCAAAGAAGCTTCTTGGCTCCCGCAATAAGCAATTGCATCAGTTGTGGTATCGGTCAGTTACATTGCGCCATATAATCTCACTGCTGGATCAAATTGAGGGAATAGCTAAGGTCTGTGCTTTCAAATTTTAATTTCTTTCTAAAAGGTAGTCTGTGTTAGATGTACTTGTTGCTGCTTACTCATTCAGAAGTAACAAGAAATTTGGTATGATTAGTCTCTCCCTTTGTATGTGTGCATTATTGACCTTTCAACATGAAGAGACTAACTAACATGTCGTTGTATCTTGTATGTTTTTATGGGGGTTTTGATTCTGCATAAAGTGCTTGCTTTTCATTGTGGAGCTGTTCCTCAGTTTATGGAGATAGTTGTGCTTGTATTGGGCTGCATGTGTATGTGCGTGTTTTTTTATTTTTTTCATTGGGGGAGGGGCGGATGGGATGGAAAGAACCTTTTGATGTTGGTGTTTATATGCTCTTTTTGGCTACAAACTGGTGGTATGAGTAATGTCAATTGTAAGCTTTGCACCATGGTTGTCAAGGCGGCAAGGCTACCAAAGCGGTTGGGTTAAATTTTTTCAATACTACTTTTAAACTACTTTTCAATACAACTACTTTCTATAATAAGCTAAACAAATATTCAATAGTCACATTCATAAAAAAAAAAAAAAAAAAAAGCATTCAAGAATCGTAATTATGAAAAATTATTTAAAAAAAGAATACAAACATAAGTTCATCTCATCAAACCATGGTTGTCAAAGCGGCTGCCTAGGCATTTACTGATTCATTGACTCTTGATGTTGAGTATGGCTCATGCTTCTCATTCTGTTGCCGATGGGCACAGGGGTTCGGGGAGGCTGCCCCGGCGGGGGTGTGGGGGCAGCACCCCAAAAGCAAAAAATAGGTCCTATGTCACTTTGGGCCTTCGAGTTCATTTGCAGTTTGAGCATCAATTAAGTGGTTCAAAACAATGTGGTTGAAAAACCGCCTTGCCGCCTAGGTGTGCCAAGGCGGACACTTTGACAACCATGCTTTGCACATATGGGTGGTGATGTATTCGCTTGTCCTTTTTAAGGAATACACTTCTTTGTGCGTTGATGACCTGGTGTAGCGAAGAGAACCTTTTGCGGTGAATAAGTTTCTAAATATGTATATGATCAACTTGTCTTTTTTTTCAATGAAGTAGTAATGGCAACAGTGTAAGATGGATAGCGATGTACACTTTTTGTCATTTTTCAGTCAAGTATATGATCAACTGAGTATGTGCTCTGCTAAGACACCAGTGTTGAATGTGTAGGGGTAGGGGTAGGGGGGCTGTAGGGTATGAAAATGAACATGCAGGGGAAAAAAGACAAGGACAAGGAGGCAGCGATCTATTGGGGAGCATCACACTTGTGTTCTCCAATATGGAAAAGGTTTGTTAGGACTCACGGGATTATATTAGGAATAGGAGGGAACAAGGGAAGGGGGTGAATTGCGTAGTTTTTTCAGATCAAGCTTGCTTGTGGTGAGAGGAGAACTCTCAGGTGAATGAACTGGGGTAAGTGAACTGGTTAGGGTAATGGGTAGTAGCATTAGCATTGTATGTAAGTATATGGGTCTTGATTTTGTTTGTTTCCCATCCCCAGTGCTCCAACTTTGGTTTGAAAAATTAGCTATAACAGCATCTACTCTAACGGCTGAATGTAATGGAACTCTTGTTAATGTTTGTAAGTGTTTTAAGTAACTTAATGAATGCTTTTTTCTTTTATCAAAAAAAAAAATAATTTACTGATTGTTAAAGGAATATTATGCATTCATATGTTTAGATAAGGCCATTTCTATTCTTCTTTGTTAGTCTGCTACTTTTATTCAATTACTTCAGTTCCATTTTGTGAATTGCCTCAGTGAGGAGGGAACCGGTGCCAGAATATCAGAGGTGCTGTAGAGTGTTGCTGGGGAGGACAGTGGGAATACCAGGGTCCTAACATATTCTGCCTATATTAAGTCCTTGCTTGTCTTGTTATTTGAAGTGTAAAAGATATCTTTTCTGAATAAGGATGCGATGTTTAAAAGAGATTGTTATCTCTTTCAATTATTCTTTTATTTCTGTATTGGCAGTTGACATAACAAGCTGTGCTTATGGCATAAAGTCCACAATGAGTTTCCTCTTCCATTTAGCATCTGACATTTCTGGCTAAAGAACTATGTTTGGAACTGTTTTTGTGAAAATGTCTTGCATTGTAATTTTAGACCTTATATGCTACGTGTGAGCAAAATTTTATATTGTTTCCATCTTATGGTGTTGAAGTTTCCAGATTACTGTCTATTCAAAAGTCTCCAACATATTTACTCCCAATTCGTAGCATCATTTTCTTAGTTCTTGTATTCCAGTTGCTTATGTCCATGCTGGAATCACTCTGATGCTGCATATTTTCTAAGCTTGTGTCCTCATATGTCTCCCAAACCTGTTACAGGTTCCAGCTCGTATTGAAAAGCTCATTTCTGAAAAGCAGTTCTATGCTGCAGTACAATTGCATGCTCAGTCAACATTGATGCTTGAGAGAGAAGGTCTTCAAGCGGTTGGGTTTCACTTACTCTTGTCAAATTTTGAGATTTTCCATTTTCTTTCGGAAGATAATTAATATTTAAATTCTAGTATTCATGAATGAAAAACTACTCACATGTATTGCCAAAGCTTGAGTACATAAGTGTTTTTACTAATGGCATAAGCCTGATTGGTCTTCTAGTATTCATGCTTAATGTTTTTTTTCCAGTAAATGAGTGTTTTTATTATTAGTATTTTTTTATAAATTTTTTGAGGTTACAGAAATATGAAAATTGAAGATCATTGAATGAAAGATATCCATTTGAGCTGTGATCTCTTGTTTGAAAATTTTATTCTTACCTGCAAGTTTCTGTTATTTCCTCAGGTGGAGCTTATGAACTCCTCAGGATCTTTGAATCTAAAGATGGGCATCTCTCATCCACTTTCAGTTCTTTTCCTAATGGCATATAAATATGTCTGTTTTTTCTTTGTTATCTTTTCCGTAATGTTTTTTGCTTTCAGTTTGCTACAAAGCCATACCTATTGTTACATATGTTTGATGATCCAGCCATCCAGGAATGGATACATTTAGGGGATTAGGTCTAAGTTATTTGCTTTTTTGTGTCTATTATTTTTTAAATTTCATCCTCAATGTATCACTTAGTTGAGAAGTCAGATATATTGATAGGATGAATAAAAAAATAAGACAGACTTTGTACATTGCAAGCAAATGATAGGGTTTTACGGGTGAAAGAAATTATTGACTTTTTAACAATGAGGAGCCTCAGCCCGATGTTATTTGTAAAATTAATGTGGGGAGGTCGTATGACCATTGCTGGTCATTCCTTAATTACATGTTCTATACTTGACATGATTATGCCCTTGTGAACTGGTCATTCTATAATCGTAACTTTCCCTGCTTGATATTATATTGGGCTAAAAAGGATGCTCTCTAAAGTGGAGAAGGAGCTTGGTTTGCTAGAAGTTTTGTGATACTCCTCTCTTAATATGTCACGTACTGGGTCATCCATAGCATTGCCATACCTTCCTTATTCATTGCGGGTTAGTTATTTGTCAGCATAGGTTTAGCTTACAATGTATTTGGAAGCCTTCGGTCAAACAAATATCTTACAGAGAGCTGAAGGGAACGCCATTCCCAGTTTGCTGTTGATTCTATGATCTTGTCTGGAGCATTTGACCTTCAAATAAGACAACTAAGACACATCTGTAATGTCTTGGTGTGGATTGGTTTGGCCTATTATTTTTTTGTGGATACCTTAATGAGATGTAACCCTGGGGTTTTTTTTGTCTTTTATTTATTGTCGGAGTGTTTTTGTTAGTCGTTTGGGGGGATAGATAGGCCCTGAGGAAAGTTGAACATGCAAGTTACAACCGCTTAATTTTGAGGTTTTAGTGTGTACAACCCCCTTGGGGTATGTTCTTGGCGAGTGGCTTGTTTCCTATCTCTTCTTTCCTTTTCCACTTTTTGAAGACAGTTAAAACAATCTATTGGGCACTCGAAACGTATTTCCATTCTTGGTCCGATTTGATGACTTGGTTTGCCGCTATTCCTTATTCTTTTGAATTCCATCAGTTATTGTTGGCTACATAGTTGTGAAGGCATCACATATGTGTCTAGGTGTCTCGATTGCCCCCATCCTCCCTTCTTAAGTTCTGTTGCTCACCTAGAGGCCACGACAACTATGGTTGGTCTTGGCACTAGGATAGTTTTTTTATATTATTATGTCTGAAGGTAGTGTAAGAGACCGATTTCCTAGATCTATTTGCGGCATCTTGTATGGGGAGGTGTTAACTGTAAATTGATGGAGTTTTTGCCAGGAGAAGGACATGGGTGGGGGTTGAAGCTGGAGCCGGTATCTAAAATGTAGCATCTGGGAACATGTACAAGGAAAGGCGCTGATGTGAGGATATTGATTCCTTAATGAAGAGGGAGATTCTCTGTGAGCTTTCTTCAGAATGATGCTTAGTGGACCAATGACTGCTATATGTATCCTTTTAGGTGAATTACTTGGTTGCTAAATGTTTGGTTATAGATCTTCGCTACACTTGATAGAGATTAATGAATTGTTTTAGGCTTTGTTCAGAACTGGGAATGTGGGATGTGATATCTCAAGGTGCAGATTTTTACAGTGGCTTGGGGGAGGGGTTCTGTGGTAGAAGCAATCATATTTTAGTATTTTACAGGATTCTCTAATTTCAGGAATAGAAAAATGACAGGGTGGGCCAGTTGAGGTTGATTCGTGATAGTCATGGATGATGTACTCTTTTTGAACTTCTGGTGTATTGTGATAATTGGGACATTTCATTTTGGGTGGTGAGTTGAATGTGATTGTTTATTGTCTGCTTTTGTCGTTGGTCTTTCATACATTGTGTAGTAGGTCTTCAAGGATCTCTTAATTCAAGAACAAAAGTAAACGCAAAATTTTGTGTATCTCTGGTTCAGTTTCCACTTATTGGATCATCTGCTGCTGGGATAATTCTTGGTGCTAATTCTTTGCTACTTCTTTCCTCATTCTTCCTCTTCGTTTCTCTTTTTGTGTTTTATTCCATATTTCCAGTCTTTATTGTGCTACCAATTTGTCAGGTTGGTGCTCTGCAAGATGTTCGATCTGAGTTATCAAAATTGCGGGGAACTCTGTTTTATAAAGTTTTGGAGGAATTACATACCCACCTTTATAATAAAGGGGAATACAGGTACTTTATTTCTAACTTTTTGGCCCCTATAGGTGTACAGTCCGCTGTTTTGGGTGCTAAATGTAATCTTCTTGAATTCCACCTGAACCATAATTTGCTTTATGTTTGACCATCTTATCAGATGAATTGGAAAATTCTGAATACAAGTTTTGTATGTTTAAGGGTGGATGTATTGGTTTATTTCTATTGGTGTTACCATATCAGTTCAGCTTCGTGACTGCTGATAAATATTGCATCGACCATTCAAACTTCTCAATTGTTGTTTTCAGCTGTGCTTGAGATATTTTTTTGTGAATAAAAAGCTTCTGGAGTAATCCTTATCCAGTGAAATTCATTTCTTCTAAGCTGGTCATCATTTGCAGCTCAGCTTCTACAGGCATATTTGAAAAAGATGAAGATGTGCCGAAAACCACTACTGTTGCATTTTCAGGGAACAGTTCACAGCCTCTGTCCCGAAGGACGAGGCTGTTGAAACTTGACAGCCAGATAGGTGCTTCTGGACTTGGAGATGGAAGGTAAGGCTGCCTCGTTTTAATCGGATCAAAATCAACCATTCCTTATGTGATTTACATTCATCACATGTTTTTCTTCTTAAATTCCATCATGGTAATTTATTGAGAAGCATATGATAGATTACCTAGTGTCAGAAGGGAAGGAGAAAAGAGAAAAATTAGTTACAGAGCGAGATAGGTGGTATACTGTATACATACCTTTGTATTATTTAAGTTCAGCTGTTACCGTTGGTTAATGACTCAACGGGTCTGGAATAATGTTGATTCCATCAGAAAGAGAAGTTTAATGTAGAACAAATCGCCCTAGGTAAGGACCCCATAGCCGAAACCCTAAGTGGGCACCCCAGCTGGCTCCAAGAAGCCATCCTAACGTGGCTAAACTCCTATTAGGGGTTTTTTGGCATTTTGCGCTCCTTTTTTATTCTGGAAAATAATTCAGAATTTTATTTGAGTTTAAATTAGCAAGTTGGGTTGTGTATGGATTGGTCTTAGGAGTTTGTTTTAATTAGAAGTTGTTTGTGAGTTCTTAGTTATCTTAAATTGGCACACGGGTTATTAATTAAAAAAGAATTCAGCTTGTGCTTATTTAAGTTGACTTAAAGTTTAATTTTAACATTTATTTCTCTAATTAGTAGATTCCAAATCAAGAGTCCATGTAATGTGGTGCAATCCTAATTTATAGAGGAAACCCATCTAGAGTTAGGGTTTTTTAATTAGTTAGATTCCAATCCAAGATTTTGGGCAACTGGTAGGATCCTTGTCTATGAAGGAATCCCAACCAAGTTAGAGTCGTTTGAAAGCTATAAATAGCTTAACAGTCTATGTAATATTCAGTTTGGATGATTAGTGTTGAGTTTTGGGATTAGGGTTTCCTAGTTGAGGGGGCCCTGGTTGAGTATAAATTTTTCAATAGTAGCTTCTTCTTCTTCATTCCAGTAGTTACAAGCAATCATCAAACATCCAGTCAATCAATCACAGCAGCCCTAGTAACGAATCGCCCCCACCCCTCCCCTGCCTCTCCTTTCATTCGCACCCCCTCCCTGCCCCTTTCACCTATTGCGGCAGGCTAAGAAACCCATCCCCACCCCCATTGAACTCTTTCTCTCTCCCTTCCCCTTCTGTTCCAGCAAAACCCCATGCCTCCCCTCCCCCTTCTTCTGTGTGATAGCAGCAGACCCCACACCCTGTTAACCCCTCTTCCCCGACCCCTTCAGCCTTCTTTTCTCTTCCCCTAGGATCGCACCTAACCCTAGGTTTTAGCTCTATTGTTATTTTCCCAATTCAGCCTAGGTTCCTTGGTCTATAAAAAATTCTACTTACCTTCTTCTTCCTTAGGGAAAATTTTGCAGATTTTAAAATTCTGAAATCTGAATCTGTTTAAAATCCATATCATATCCTATTGTCCAGATCAATAAACCCATTTCTGAAGTTGCAGAATAGCAAGAAGACCAGTTCCAAAACTGCAGAACAGCAAGAAGACCAGTTCCAAAACTGCAGAATAGCAAGACGGTTTCCCTTCCCCTTGGCCAAAATTCCCTCCAAACCCCTGGTTTTAAATTTTAGTTAAAGCTCAGATCTGAATTATTGTGACAGCAGGATTTTCAGAGCTTTAGAATACCCTAAACACCCTGAATCATCCCTCCTCTTTGCTGGAATTCCTGGGCAGCCCTCAAGGTGCGAAGTTTCGGCGAATTTTGCCGGTTTGCACCTTGGCGAACCGGGCCAGGCGAAATTCGCGGTCATAAAAAACCAGATTTCACCAACATCAAGAGACATACAGAAGGTCACTCCTTAAATAATAAATATTAATGTGGATGTGGACTGCTCGGCTCCCAAGGTACTTTTAAATAGATGCTTGAACAAATGGATCAGATTTTAGAAAGCCATTAAATATTTGCCCTTGCTACTTACTCATCAACCCCTTCTGTGTTTCTCCTGTGTCATTTTCTTATCTTTTTTAAGACTGACTTGATTGCCTTTGCGATGATGGTTCTGGCGAAGAGAGGCAGAGATGAAGCTTAGATGGGTGGCTATTTGTGACGGTGGTTCCGGCAAAGAGAAGCAGAGATGAAGAGAGAGTGCTGAAAATCGACCCAGCAATTTCAAACCTTATCGCCAAATCCAGTAGTTCAAGGGAAAGTGCTACTTAGAAAAAAATCGCTGAACCAAGGAGTTGAAATTCTTCTATGATCAGATGCCTAGAACACAATTGTAGAGACCATCCCCTTTTCTTCTGAATTCTTCTACCTCGGTGGTTGGCTCCTCAAGTACATCTTGTTTGGACTTTGGAATCGCTGATTGTTTTACTATAGCTGGAATCGCAAATATCACTAGTGTTGGTTCCTTTCAGAAGCAAAGTGCGCAGTCGACTCTGTTAGCGAGAAAAACCCTAACCTCTCACACCCTAGTATCGCAAAAATCCATTAAATATATTCCAAGTTCTTCGCATAAAGAGAGAAAGGAAGGAGTAGCAGGGAAGATTTCGGCGATTCCGGCAAATGGATGTCAGGTTCTGTGAAATTTTGCCCGAACTTTGATTGGATCCGTTCACCAGAAAATCGGTGATTTTCTGGCGACATAGAGCATATTGTTTTCGATGCCGAAAATAGTTTGCTGCTTGGCTAATCGGCGGAAATTCGCCGAAAGGTAGTACCATGGCAGCCCTTAGATTTAGGGAAATTTCCAAAATACCCTTAGCCCTAAATTTGGGTTTACATCTTAGGTTCTTGCTATTGTTACAAAAGATTCTAAGAATATGTTTTCATAGCTTCTATGCACCGAGTGTTTGGAAATCCTCTGCTGTCTTTAGATGTACATCACTCACTGACCAAGAGACATTCTTACTCTGTATGAGGCAAGTGAGTTAGATGTATCAACATAACATCTGAGCAGTTCAATGCATTGTTGTCTAGGTGTTGCCAAGGCACTACTTAGGCATCGAGGCTTATTTATAGGGGCCTAGGAGGCCACCTTATTGTAGGGTGCCATACTTTGACTAAATTGGTGCACAAGCTTCTAGCACTTATTTATGCTAGATACCATTTATCTAGTGTTTTATATTTGTTATTCTTTTAGCTTAAGATATTATTCACAAATAGAAAATGACCCCTTATTTTAATACAACAAAGATACTTAAAATCAAATTTCAAAAGGATAAAAAGTTAAACTGCCAATTCAAGAATATTAACTAGAATTTTTGGTGGTAGGTGAAAATTTCAACTTTCCGATACTAAGTTTTCTCTATAACCTGAAATTTCCATAAATCTTTATATGATAATCGTTGCTTTAAACCAAAAATGCAGTAAAATGCTCATTTGGAGAAGCAAGCTATATTTAACTTAGTGTTTTATATATGTTATTTTTCTATAATATACTGAAAGCTCTAATAACTATAGAGGCGTCAAATCAATGAGTCATACTACGAAGTTATGGGAGAGAGTAATTGAAACCCGTTTAATACAAGTAACCACCATTACGGAGAACCAATTTGACTTATATCAGGAAGATCTGCAATGGAAGCTATTTACCATATTAGGAGACTTATTGAAAGGTATAGCATGTGTAGGAAAATCTACATATGGTCTTTATCGACCTAGAGTAAGCTTATGATAAAATTCACAGACCGTTACTTTGGCAAGTACTAGAGAAAAGAAATGTTGCAGGTAAATATGTGGGAATGGACACATAGTTAAAGATATGTATGATGATTTAGTGATAAGTTTAAGAACTTGGGGGGGGGGGAAGATGATGAATTCCCAATTAAAGTTGTGCTACATCAAGAATCAACTTTAAAGCCCTTATTTATTTGCACTTATTATGGATGAATTAACCAAAGACATTCAAGATGAGGTTCTTTGGTGTATGTTTTTTTTTGCTAATGATACTGTTTTGATAGATGAGACATAAGTAGGATTAATACCAAGTTAGAATCATGGAGAACAACTTTGGAATCGAGACGCTTTAAACTAAGTAGAACGAAGATGGAGTATCTAGTGTGTAACTTTAGTCATGATTAGGTGGATGGTGAGGAGATTCTACAAAGCGATTATTTTAGGTATCTTGGTTGATCATCAATGAAAAAGGTGATATTGAGGATGATGTTTTGCAAAGAATTAAATAGCATGGATGAAGTGGAGAGGTATGCCTAGGGTTTTGTGTGATCAACATATCCTTTTAAAGCTCAAAGGAAAGTTCTATACGACCGTCGTACAACCAACTATAATGTATGATGCAAAGTGTTGGACTGTTAAGAAGCATCATATAGATAAACTCAGTGTAGTAAAATTGAAGATGTAAAGATGGATGAGTGGCAAAATGAGGAAGGATGAGATACGGGATGATCATAGTAGAGCCGGTCTGGGAGTAGTTCTGTTAAATAATAAGCTATGAGAAAGTTGTTTGAGTTTGCACGATCATGTTCATCAATGGCCTATAAATGCCTTTGTATGGAGAAGTTTTTTAATCGAGATTGAAGGAATTAAAAGATCTAGGGTAAACCTAAGAAAACTTTAAGAGAAGTGTGAGAAATGATATGCATAGCTTAGGCCTTGTATTTAATACGGCCTCAAACAAATTGGAAGGCAAGAATCCTTGTAGTCAACCCTATTTTGTTGGGAAAAGGCTTCTTATTGCTGTTGTTGTTTTTGTATAGGGGTTGGTTTGGTCTGAAACTGGGTTGAACCAAAATTTTGGTTCGAGATATCAACTTGACCAAGATCTTGAACCAAGATTTACTACTTTTGAGTCTTTGCCTTTCAAATAAGATAGATATCTTGCGAGATATCAAATTTTGGTTGGTTGGTGGTGGTGTAGGTGTCATAGCTATTAGGTGGATCAAATCGGATAACGGAATTTGCAACTGGGTTGGGAGCTAGGTGATCCAATTCAAATTTGACTTGACATGGAGGCATGGAGCTGCCATTGAGTTCAATCACAACATGAGAAAACCCCAAGTTTGGATGGAATACTTGAGTTGGGATGGGCTTGGACTTGGAAAGCTAAAGCGTCGATTGAGTTTCAGTTGTGTGTTGGTTTTCTATCCCAGATAGATTCGGTTTTGGCAATCTTCTTGTTGGCACTTGGCACCCATAAGATTCAGCCTGGTCTCCAAATGCTTATCTTAATGGTTGAGGACTTTAAATTTCTATTGAGCTGGTGTTTTCGTGGTACTCCACTATCACAATTGATGATGGTATAGATGGCCGTAAGTGAGTGTTGTTGTGGAAGAGGTAGTAATACTACATGTAACTATGTGAGTATGACTTTGTGGATGATATCTCTTTTGCAGATGAGGCAAAAATAGGTATTAACACTAAGTTAGAGATATGGACCTTGGAAGCACAAGATATTTTAAGATGAGGAGAACCAAAACTAAGTATATGATGCACAAATAATGGTTGTCAAGGCGACCAAAGCGGTTGGGGCCGCTTAAGTGTCTTGGCAATAAAGCGGCGGCAAGGTGGCAATACGGTGACCAAGGCATTTCGGTATACACTTTTTTAGTACAACTATTTTATGTGGCACAAGTAGTATTCCAAAAATTGATATAGTTTTACTATAAGCTAAAAGATATTAAATAATCATAATTATGAAAGCTTATCATAAAAAAAAAAAAACGAAGGGTAACTTTCATCTGAAACCCCTAAGGTTTGGTTCAGGTCACTTTTAGTCCCAAATTTTTTTTCCTTATGCATTTGCATCCCGTGTTTTCCAGAAATGACCAAATGAGGACACTTAGTTAATGGGAACCGTTAATTTATGACAAAAATACCCCTATGTTGTTTTGGCCTTCTTTTTTTTATCCCCCCACCTACCAAAATAAAAAAGCCTTACCAAACTAAAAGAAATCACATCTTTCTTTCTTTTTGATTTATTTCTTTTATCCTTTCCTTTTTGTTGAGATTTGCGCTAGTAATGGAGATGTTGCCTTGGTGCGCAAGCCTTGGAGCACAATTTTTAGAGCTGCAGCTAGGAGTTTCCTTTTTAGATACTTTATATTTTCCTTTTGTTTCTATTTTAGGTTCTTTTGTTTTAGTTGCTTTCTATTTTTCTTATTGCTTGGTTGACAAGAAATCTCCCGAGGATAGTTTCCCTTTTAATAGATTTGGGAGATTCTATGTAATATTTAATTTAATATTTTTTTGCTGTAAGCTTGTAACTCACTTTAGGAAACTTTCCTAAACTAAGACTTGGTTTTACATTATAAATAAAGTACTAGGGGAGAGCCATAGGATATATATGCGAGCTCTCTCCCTTCTTCTCTTCTTCCTCAGTGTTCTTCTATTTGTCTTCTTTCTGAATTTCTTTTCAATTCCTAGGCTGATTACAAGTGTTGGAATTCTAACCAAGAAAGAAAATTCGACCGAAACAGGAATTTCGACCTTGCATAAGGCCGAAATTTCGATGTTTCGGTCAAAACTGGACACTTTTTTCTAGAAATCAGAACTTCAATTTCGGACCTCATATGGACTTAAAATGATTAGGATTCTTGCATACTACCCATTCCAAGCATAATAAACACAATGGAACTAGTATTTGCCAAAAAAAAAACATTGAAAATTTATCATTCAAGTATACTAATAGATGACTGGTTTCGACAAGTGTAAACTGTATTGTATACAAGCATAGAATCATCAGCATAGATGAATTGTTTGGTGGAATGGTTACATATACAACAAGAATAAAATAAATGACCGACTAGATCAAGTGATGGTGTCTCACATATACAAAGTTGAATCCTATATATCATATATACATAAAATAAAAATACATAATTTTAGAAAATAATTATTAAAGTCAGAAAATGAAAAAATGGTAGCAAATAATAAAAAATAAGTTTAACAAAACACAATCATAAGTCATAGTCCTAGGCTAAACACATATTAATTTCAAGGCAATACAAGATCATTCAAGGCATGAACAAAACAAAAATAAAAAAGGGAAAGTTTGGAACTATTGGGTATGGCTCATGCTTCACGTTCTATTGTTGTCGGAGTTTTCTTTGTAGCTGTTGTGGCTTGAGAGGCGTTTGGAGGCAACAAATGAGCAAAAGAGGTGTTTGAAGGCAAAGGAGTTGTGGAAATTAGGTGAAAATGGGATCGAAATCAACAAAAACTAAGGAACAACAAGTTTGAATGTTGAAATGGTCGAAATCTCCGAAATTTCGGTCCAAATTTGCTATTTGACACTTTTCCGAAATAATAAGAATTTCGTTTCGTTTTTGAAAAATGCAAACATTTCAATCGAAATGTTGACAATTTCAGTTGAATTTTCTTTTATGATTCTAACATGGTATCAGAGCAGGTTTGATCAGCCTAGGGATTTCTTATTCTCTCTCAGTTTTTTATTAGTCTTCTCTGTTTTTCTCTACCTGGCATGCAGCCACCTATCGCTGCTGTATTCATGTAATTAAGATCCTTCTTTACCAATTTATGACATGATATTTGTCTATCTAATATTGCTACTGAATACCCAAAGGACATAGGTTGTTTCTACCATTATTTGTTTAGTTTGGAGAGACTTTAAATTCTGGAAAGAACCTACTGTTTCCCTCTTACTATTGCTGAAGGATTCTGCATTGATATCCTGCATATCACCTGCTTGTTAAAGTGAAGGAAAGAACTTGCGACCATTCCTTTTTCTCCAGCTCTCTGGGTTGCGATGTAATATGGGTTGCATACTTTGAAGATGCTTTTGGACTGTGATTGTTACTACTTCCCTGCTGTTATTTATGCTGTTCTTATTGATTAGTGTCCTATTTACCAAGAATCGACCACCATTGTTGTCAAATCGTCTGCCTAGGTGGCAAAGTGGTTTTTAAGCTGCCTAATTTTCGACCGCTTAATTTGACAAGCTGATTTTTGGCTGCTTTTTCGCCTAGGCACTACCGCTTTGCCACCTTGTGCGCCTTATTGCTGCCTAGACACTAAAACATCTTCTTCTTCTTCTTCTTCTTCTCTCTCTCTCTCTCTCTCTCTCTCTCTCTTCTTCTTTTTTATTTTATTTTATTTTATTTTTTAACATTTTGTAATTTGTACATATTATTTTTTCTTACTTTTTGTTAATCGTAATTTATTCTACAAAGCCGTATGTAAATTTAAATAGGTGAGTCATTTCGGAATCAAGGCCCAATTTGCAAATGAACTCCGAGGCCCAAAGTGCCTGTCGGCAACAGAATGTGAAGCATGAGCCATACTCAACATCGATAATCAATGAACCATTAAATCAACAATGACTTGGAAATTGGATTAATGAAATCTATTAATTTATAATGTCGGCACTGTTTGGTAAAAAAAAAAGGAAAAAATGGATACATCAATTCTGATTCTAATATTATTCATGTATATTTAAGAAAAAAGTCATGTTAAAAATAATTTGTAAAATAATTTCACTAAACTATATATGAATAATTTTGTTGAATGTTTGTTTAGCTTATTATAAAAAATATTTGTATTAAAAAGTAGTTGTATAAATTTTTTTAACCCAACTTAGTCGCTTTATTGTCGCCTAAGCGCCAGTTTGTCGCCTAATCGCCTAGACAGAGCCCCCAATCGCTTTGCCGCTTTGACAACTATGTTGATCACAACCTCTTTTCTTCGGGTAAATAGGATTTCGCCTTGAGTTTATTTCGTTATTGCTGCTGTGATATTACTTTACGAGAATCGACTTCAGATCCTTGTCTTGTTGCATAAAGCAGAATGAATTATCTTCATTGGTGCTACCGGTTCATTAATTTTTTTTTTGAGTCGAGCTGCCTTTTTTTTCTTTTTTCTTCTTCCCTTCAGATCTCTAGGACTGCATGATTAACCTTCACTAAATTCTTGATTCATCTGGATTATGTTTTACACTTTTGCTACCACTTTGTGGTAATGTCAAGGTCATTTTTTATTGGCGTTATCACTGTTGTTATGAGTTATGACAACTATTATGCCCCACTTGTTTTATGCTGCTCTAGTTAGTGTTTTGATGCATAAAGGACCTAGTTTGCTGGGTTTGATTTATTGTTGCCTTGTTTGGTCTCTTTGGTGAATAAGAAACTTGTTCTGCTGGTGGATTTACTATGCTACTGACTTATATTAGGGTTTAAAGTATGCCCAAATTGCTACCAAGGCTACTGCAAGTCTGCAATCCTCTTTTTTTTTGGGGCCAAACTTTAGTCCTATTTATTAGAATCAACTACAGTTGTTGGCCACTGATGTTGTTGAATTACATTATTGGTTGTCATTATTCATCCAAGTGTATATTACACGTGAGGGGGAGATTGGAGCCTTTTTTTCTACCTACTTAGTCCGCAATAACCCATATTACCTTTTATCTACTTACTTGGTTTGTAGTAACCTATACCCCCTTTATCTACCTACTTGATCCGTTGTAACTTATACTAGCTTTACCATTCTATCTGGTGTGTAGTAACCTATACTATGTTAATTTGCTTACTTGGTCCTTAGTAGCCCATATTTACTTACCTACTTAGTCCGCGGTAACCTATACTGCCTTTTACTTATCTACTTGGTCCTTAGTAGCCCATATTTACTTACCTACTTAGTCCGCAGTAACCTATATTGCCTTTTACTTATCTACTTGGTCTACAGTAACCAATACTACCTTTTGCCTACTGATACCTTTGCCTACTATTATGCCTTTTTGCAAGAGGTTATGTGTGAACATTGGAGCTACAATTTTTATTTGTTAGTGTGAAGATTCCTTTCTACTGTTGATATTATTTGGATAGTGCCTTTGAGTTGTCCAACCAGAAGCAAAAATGGTTCAAGACTGCTGCTCTTTCTTTATATAAATAATACTTCCCCCTTACACTTGAAGCACAAGTAAGCAATTCTATGGTTTCTTGCTGAGGTGGTTTGGTGGAGTATCTTGTTCCTGTATGCAGGGTATCTACATGAAAGATGACATTTTCATTTTCCCCTCTTTATTTTCATGTGGGGGGGGGGGGATGGTGGTGCTGTTGGTGCTTGAGGGTTGTGAGGTTTCCAAATGAAATGACTTCAAAAAGAATGAAGCTCGGCCAGATCAATAGGGAGTAAGAAGTGATCTATCAGTAAAAGACACTATTTTAGTTATCCAAATGTAGCTCTTTGCTTGTCCATTTCCAAGTCAATGAAGCTTTTGCATGCATACCAACTCAAAGTACAACATCATCGATAGCACAAGCGTATGTTGAGATGTGCTGCGGGGGTAGATCTGGTATTTTGGGGTCTCCATCAAGTGAAAGGCTATTATTTTGCTTTCTCCCCCTCATCAATCATCAATGGCATTCCTGCTGGGCTTGTTTCCTTGGCTGTTGGCCATTTGCCAGGTTTGTCACCTTTCCCCTTTCTTCTTCTGCCTTTTTCTTGAAGTCCTCTCTAGAAGCATCCAAGCTAAGACCAACCTTCCTCTGATCTTTGTCCTTCCTAAATGCAACAGTCTCAGCCTTACCTGCCTCACTTTGCTGCTGATCTCATTTCCTTTTGCAAAGCCACCTACACCTTGGTTATCTCCTGCATGTCCTCTTTTGTTGAATTCCTTTGTAGTGTCAAACTGTCAATGAATGCAAAATCTTCCGCTTGGGATTGTTTGAAACTAATAATTCCTCTGTCCTCTTCTTGACTGGTTTCTCTCTTGGGTTCCCCCCTGTTAAGTATCTTTGACTTCCTCTTATCCCTACTACATTGATTGGTCATCACTACACTCCTATACTGGATCTCGTCTGCAAAAGTCTGCAGCTCTAGAAAGGTAAGACTTGTGCTAATCAAATTTTGTCCTTTAATCTTCCTACATTGTGGAATCTATGCTCTTCCCTTATCTACAATGAAGCCCGGGAATCTCTCGTTTGTGGCTTTCTGAAAGGATTAGGAGACCACCAAATTCTTCCATCGGACCAGGTGGACCTCCATTTGTCTTCCAAATCTAACAGAATGCCTTCGTGTTCATATAATCTGTGACTAAAATATAGTTGGCCTTCTAAGACTCTGGAAAATATCTTCCAAACATGGTCTCATATGGGTCATCTGGGTCCAATTGTTCGTCTAGTGGACAATTTTGCTCATCCACCGTAGCTCTTACTGCCACCTCTTTGGTGATAGCTAATGGTACCGCCATCTCGTTCAAGCTTGACCCTTGGAACTCCTTTGGTATTCTTTACAACTTTATTTGTGCCTCGCGTTGTCTTTGCCTTTGGGATTTTGGAAGCTGCCTCTCTGTCTCCTTTATCATACTTGGTCCGTCTTCCTGCTCACGCCTCCCTTTTGGATAAAGTGGTTGGTTCCCTGCACACTTAGGTTCTTTCATCTCTTCTTTGCTTGGGATTTCGTTAGGCCAACCTTCACTGTTCTTCTTTGTCCAAACTCATCTGGTTCAAAGATCATATGCCTTGGCACCCTTTCACTGCTTGGAAAACAGATAAACCTTTTCCTCCTCCCAATGCAGTATTTTCTCCTTCCTTACTATATCTAGGTTTCCATTTAGTACCGTCTGTTGGAATGATGTTTGAAGATATCAACCACTGTATTCTCTCTTGCCCCTTTACCTATATTATTTGAAAGAAAGCCTTTTGCTTTATTTGGCCCTGAAGTAGATGCTGCACTTTTTGATTTGGAATTGCAATGTTTGGTTTAATCCTTCTTGGGCTTCTTGATTTTTCTCTCAGCAAGCTAGTTTTTGGAGTCATTATCTCCCCCATTCTTGGTTGCAGAGGAATCTTACTATCTTAGGAGACGGACCTCGAAATCTTAGTCAAATGATTTGGTTTGGAAATGCATCTCCAATGATGTCAACCCCAAGCTTTATTTGCTCCCCCCCCCCCCCACCGCCAAAAAAAAAAAAAAGAGGAAAAAGATACACCTCTTTAGGACCTAGGAATAGGCATGTCGTTCTTACCTGGGGATTACATCCTGCCTTTATGTTGCCCTTAGTTCTTGCTCTTATACACCCCCCCCCCTCTTTCCCCTTCCCCTTCAGGATTTCACTAATATACTTTTTATTCACCCCCGTAAAAGGGGGGGGGGTATTATGTATTTTTCTTTCTGGTTTTAAAATAGAGTACAGTTATAATGTGAGGGATGTCAAATAGGGAAACTTTATTTTTTATCAATTCTTCTTACTCCCTCTTTTTCTTTCTTCTCCTTGATCGACGTAATGAATCGGTTACTGATTCTAGTGGGTTTTCTTCATAGGCTGATTGAATAAATTGCTCACTCTTTGAATCAACAGGAAGCTAACATTTTTGCACTGCTTGGCAATTGATTTTAATTTTTACACATGCACACAAATATTAGCACCTTGATTAAGAGCCCTCTTGCCGATAACAGTAACCTTGTTAACTTATGATTCCAGGAATACTGATTTAATGGTTTCAAACTGACTGTGAATGTTCATTCAGTTCTTTTGATGGTCATGATGATGAGAGTGCTTTGGAGATGCTTGATGGAGCTTCCTCAGATGGGTATATTTCATCTTCAAAAACAAGTGGTGTTGATGGTACCCTGAAGGATGTGAAGCTTGTTTCTCGTCAAATTCCACCATGGCTAACGCACTCTATGCCTAGTGAATTTATTGTATGCTCTTCATAGCCTCAAAATAACATGACAATTGTCTTTATCTATGTTAACTTGACGTATATTTGTGTTGTATTTTGAGCTGAATTTTTTTTTCCATATATGCAGGAAGCAATAAAGAAAAATGATGCTCCACTGCATGTGAAGTACTTACAGACTATGGTCGAGTGTCTATGCATACTTGGCAAAGTTGCAGCTGCTGGTGCTATAATATGGTATGTCATTTTTGTTTTTCCGTATTTCAGTTGAAGCATGAATTAGTATCAAATATCAGTCATTTCCTTGCAGGGTGAATTTAGTAGTAGTTACACAGCTTGCAAGGGAATTAGCACATTTAGCTTGTTTCCTCATTTATTTATTATTTGATGTATTGGGCATAGCTTATTTTTTATTTTTAAAGTAGATTCTAAGGACTGGAATTAGAAATAATTTTTGCCCACACAAATAGGTCGGAAATATTGCTGGCTCCTGAAAGTTACTAAAGGAACTTAAAATTGCTAAAATTTAGCTGTTATTTCGTTTTGGAGCATGGGGGCTTAATCCTGATTGGCAATAAACATGTGGAAGTTAATGTAGGAATTTTGACGAACTTATGGATTCGTATGTTTAATGGGGAAAACCCAGAAGAGAGAGTATGCAATAATATTAATTGGAAACTGAGTCCTGGCAGAAACTGATAGCAGTAGGTACTAGGTATAATGAAGGAGGTTTCAGAACTTCTCTTGATAACAGTGAGCAGTAAGGTTTAGGAATTGTTCTGAAGGGCTGAAATTGGATTGCTGCCTCTTGAGAAAATTCGGAAGTGTTGGTGTTTCTGACTAACAGACTAGGTAATGGACATGGACAGTGGTGATAGATTGTTTCGTTCTGCACCACTGGCAGTCTAAATTCAAATTAAACGTAAGGAAATACCATTATACTCTTATGATTTAAATTGGATGGAATTACATAATTGGACTAGTTAAACTAATTAATTCACCTATTTTAGTACTCTGCTTGCTAGACTTTTGGGTCCATAGAATAGGCCCATGCCTATACAAACTTATTAAACAAAGGCCTAACACCCTTATTTGCCAATCCTAGGTTGATTTCAAAGGAAAGTAGAGGATAATTTGGTGTTGGATCTGCATCACACACACACACACACACTCTCTCTCTCTCTCAAGCAATTTGATCTCCTTCTCTTGATGTAGCCTAAGCAGGTTGAGAATCAGCTAACCAAGATTCATGGATGATTAACAGAATAATTAGGGTTCAAGAGATTTTGGCCAGTTGAGCCAAGTGCTGTTTAGGGTTTCAGGGCTTCCTGGATGGGTGTACAGGGTCTGATTTTGGGTTATAGGTCTAGGGTTAGGTCAGTTAAGACTCCAAAAGGGAAACTAAATATTTGAGGACCAGTGTTTAGAAGATCTAGGTCCTATTGTTCTTACTCTTAGATTAAGATTTTAGGCTTAGGCTAGGGAAATTAGGCATCAAGGTCTTAGTTTTCTGAGAAAGTAAACAGGGCTGAGGCTGGCATCAAGTGTTGGTTTTTTTTTTTTTTTGGTGGGGGTGGGGGTGGGGAGGGGTGGTGATGGATCTACAAGGTGGGGGAATTCTAATGGAGGGTTAAGAGATATGAATTCTAGGGCTATGGAGAAGCAGGGAGGGGACAAATGGGGTAGGGGTTGAAGAAACGGCAGTTTGATATAGAGAAAGATGAGTGGAATAAAAGCTGACTTGTTACTGACCTATAAACAGGTCTAGTGATGGGCTGGGATGGAGATGATTTAGACAGTCCACGAATTCTGCTGAAGGAGAAAACCCTCAATTGAATACCCTAGACTGCTTGCTCGAAACCTGGAGATCCCTTGCCATTGAGGAGAAGCTACTACACCTTGATCTTAGGGTGTGACGGACTCTTTATTAATTATCTTCTCAAAGCTGAATTTTGTGACAAGTATAGGCCATCTATTTATCACCTTAACAATGACTTCTGATGGTAATCAACAATCAATATCCAATTATACTTCAAATAAGACTTCTATTTCTAACTTAAAAAGACTCCTATCTCAACTTAGACCGACTCAGATGATAATTAGAAAACAGAATTGAACTTCAATTCCTAATTATAAATATGCCAAGCTGGTTCGATTAAGACCGCTAAAATTACCAAACTACCCCTGAAATCAAACTGTGCTTCTTAAGCTGCTGGGCGGCAGGCCTAGGACTTCCTTTGAGCTTTGGGATTCCTCTTGAGGTAGGTCTACTGACCTACATCATAGCAAGATCAAATATTCATATCAGCAATCTAACCTGCTATTCTCTTCTAGGACTCGAAGCTGAATCACATCCCATTCCCAATTCTTCTCCTAACCTTTTAAATTTCCCAGTGCTAAATATCTTTTCTCTTTTCTTTTTATTTTTCACTCTTCCCAAGGAACTCCTAAACGTTTAAATTTCCCAATGCTAAATCCTTTTTTCTTTTGTTTCTATTTTTCGTTCTCCCCAAAGAACCCAAATTTCCAACTTAGGTCTGCGCCTATCTAACCACTAGGACTGTCCCAAACTTTAGGGATCATCTCTGTTTACCATTACCTAAGTTTTCTCCAAGTTTCACCCTATTCTAATAACTTTTCATCCCTATCTCAAGAACCCCCCATTAATCTAAATTACCCAAAGCTTTCCAGCCACTATAATTTATCTTCTTATGTATCCCAATCAAATGCCCCAAAATCGTAAAACACTACACCCTTAATTTTTGAGTTGAGATCCTGGAAAGCTAGCCCCTAGTTGAACCATTTTAATATAGGGCTATGTCAACCTAGAGCTATTAAGTTGAATTGGACTGTTTGCTTGGTTTATAGCAAGTGGACATCCATTACAAACATTTAAATCTGCCATGAACTTGAGCTTTTCTTTTGAACTATTTCATCAAAGATCTTGCATTATGGTTGCAACCTTTTTCTCCAATAGGAATCTTCTGATGGGACAGTAATTGTGTCTTATCTCTTTGAACTTGGTGTGGAGTTAGCTCAACAAGTCTTATGCCTAGTGGATTGCCAGCATAGCTACTGGTAGATTATGAAAAATACACAATCTGAGATACTTAAAATGTTGATACTCAATCTCAAACACTTGAAAATTCTTTCTTTTCACTAGTGATCCAGTAAGATTCAGGCATGTGGTGAACTTAAGCAGAACGTTTGAAGGGGAAAAAAAATCTACGACGATGAGCTCTAATAGTAATTGAATTTGTTACGTCAAGAGAAGAACATTTCTGTTTGTGGTAGCTTGGTGACCATTTAGAGAAACTTGGAGCTTGAGAAGTGTGATACTAGTAGCTAGGGGTCACCATAAACAGAAGATTCATTAGTAGATTTTTTCCCCCGGCTGTTTGATCCAATGTCTGATTGAAGAATAAACAAAGGGGAATGTAAATGAGGAATTTCACCAAAAATCTGAAGTGCTTATGCCTACTATGTCAGACAAATAAGGATAAAATAATACTCTGAAGTTCATATTTCTAACAATAATTAGGGTGCTAGGTGTTCATGGTTGGGTACTGCAAACTGAGGATTTTAACTTGGACCCTTAATTATGGGAGAAGAGTTTGATATATTAGGTGCCAATGGGGTCCTGTCTATTTGAGTGTGAACTGTGTTTATGTACTTTTCTCTTCATATTCATTTCAAGGTCTCTATGTCTGATATTAAGTAATTACCTTGTCTGGTCCCAAACAGCCAAAGATTGCGACCAACTATTCGTGAGGTCATCACATCCAAGATAAAGGCTTATGCCGCTGCTGTAAAGTCATCAAGGCCTGGCACTGGCCAGCCTGTGAGGACTGCTAACTCGGGCTTGCATTACTTGAAAGGGCAGTTAGAAAGCTATCAGTCACCAAAAGAGAAACGTCAGAATGGAATAGTGTTGGCTGGATCACTAGTGGCAGTTAGTCCGGTCTCTTCGGGTATGGCTCCCATGGGAGCTGCTCAAGCCGCAGCAAAAGAACTTCTTGACTCAATATTGGATGCTATCATTCGGATACTTGGTGAGATATTACAACTTGCATTGTCGTGTTTTTACTTTTGGAGTTAATGCTTACAGCGATTTGCCTTCAGAGAACCATGTTATCGTTGGTGAGCTTCTAGAATCTAAAACAGCAGAACAAAGTGGAATGGGCACACTGAAGACAATGAATGGTGACATTCACTGGAATCTTGATTCTGAAGCATCACAAATTACAGGAGGCTACAGCATAGTTTTTTCTTTGACAGTTTTGCAGGTATTCCCTTCCCTGTAGTGTAATTTTTTTTATGGATTTGGATGATGCATTTGCTGTAGGAAACTGAATCTTGAACATTCTGAACTTATAAATGCTAATTTCTTACTGGGTATGCTGAAGAGTGAATGCCAGCAACTCATATGTGAGATTCTGCGAGCAACTCCTGAAGCTACTTCTGCAGACGCTGCGGTGCAAACAGCTAGGCTTGCAAGCAAGGTTCCTAATAAGGAAAAGAGGTTAGTATATAATCAGATTTCACACATTCTACGTGTATTATTTTTTGGTGTGTTGCTCTGCCTATAAATAGCTGTGCTTGCTATTTTCCTAGTTGCACACATGGGGGGGGGGGGGTTAGGTTTCATGAATTTTGTTTTTAGTGAATTCACCCTGTTCTGGTATTTAAGCTATAAGCATGTTGGTAATGAACGCATTAGAGAATTCAATCTTAGGTGACACTCCTCAGGGAATATATTTGCCAAGCTAGGTGTCACCAAATACTTGAATAGTATTTCAGGCCATATATTACTGAATACTGATTCTTTTTTTTAATCCTAATGCCAAGTCTAGGTCTACCTATGTAGGTTTATGTATTTTTCATAAATATGTAGTGTTGAGCAGTCTCACATTACAAGCCATTGGAGATGGCTTTAGAAGCTATCATTTCTCTGCATGTTCATGTACATGATTTGGGCAGCAAATATTTTCTTGCAGAATCTTATTTGTACCTTTCTACTTGATATACATACAACTTTAGAGTTGTTTTCGTTGGTCTACTTTGTTTTACACTTATGTATATCATCTTGGATTGTTGGGTCCAGGGATGGCTCAGAAGACAGTCTTACATTTGCATTTCGCTTTACGGATGCTTCAATTTCTATCCCCAACCAAGGTAAACCAAGACTTTACTACAGTTTTAGTTTTCACCATAAAATTTCTGATAATACTGTTCTGAAATTTGTCTAATTAGATGTCTATCATTGAACTGTATTGAATTGCTACTTGATGATTTTCTTTTCCTTTCTTTTTCTGCTTGTTTTGTTAGGATTCGGTGGTTTAGGTAATGTAAAGCTAAGACAAAGTATATGATTTAGCCCCATTTAGCCCACAAATTGGAGAGTTAGAAATAAGATAGAATTAGAAGTCTCAGGTGAATGGTCAAATCAGATTGTAGATATTCGATCAGGCACCTTATTTGAATGGAGGAAAGCAATAATTCAATACAACAGTAGCTTGATGGAGTTGATTTTAGTTTGAAGGTCTTCTTCCTCCAACAGCAGCTCCAACACATGCTTGTTTTGAACAAGAGAACAGGAGCTAAAGCATAGGCGGATTTAGCCCTCGATAGTAAGGCTTCTTCAGCCCTAGCTGTTTAGCTTTCAACAGCAAGATCCTCACCCTACTTATCACTCAACCAAGACAAGAGAATGATACAAAGTAGAGCTTCAGTAATTAGTTTCATTAAAATCTGGTGGGGGCTGAGAACAGCCTTACAATTTCACATTCATGGAGCAAAGGCTTGCTCAATGAAACTTAGAAACTACTAAATTCTAGTGTAGACAATAAACTTTGTTGAGTTGGCTAATGTTGCCAGCAATAACAAAATACAAACTTACTAAAATTAAAATTGGAAACTTTTTTTATCAGCCAGATGCATGAATGCTTAAATAGATACTAATATTAATAAACTTAAAAACAACTAGAAAAGAAACTAAATAAAATCTCATAATGTCTTCAGTTCCAAAGTTGTAGATGCAAGTAGGTCCCATCAAATCTTCCTATAATATTTCCATTAAGACCCAAAAGGGGCTGTGACCCTGTTCACGTGAACAGTATCTTGGCCTCTTTTTGGCCCTTCTTGCAGACTTGTCCTAGTTGGTCTGATTGAAACAAGTTTGGTTTTGCAATGGTTCTACATCAGCTCTCCCCTTTTTAGAAAAAACTTTCCTCAAATTTTATGGTGAGTATATCTGATCCTCATGTTGTGCACGGCTGTCTTGAGTTCATAATAATATTTTGATAGGGCATTGAATTTATGAATATAATTTAGAAGATGTGGAGTCTTATCTTCAAAGCACTTTGGTGGGATAGCAAACTCCACATGTTCAGCTTCCACATCATGAGTTGAATCCATAGTGTCAACCTCGTCAAACTCATGTCCGTTAAGCGCTTCCTTCGTCATTCAGAGTCTTTTCAATGGCTTCTTTAACTACTTTGTCAACTATATCACCTATGCTTGCAACTTTGTTGGCTTCAAATTCTTCATTGCAACCCTCAATAGTTGAAACATCAAGAATTGACTCTTCCTTTGCAACAGATATTGTTGGAGATACCTACCGGTCAAATAGTTGGTTGTATGCATGTATTGAACTAGAGATACTTACCAGGCTTCCTTACTCCTACCAGGCTACTAGCCACTCTACCAAAACCCTTAATAGCATCCCTGAAATCTTTGATATGTAGATCCATGTTTCAAATCTGTACAAGGGTAGGTACTATTCAATACCTAAGTAAGAAGCAGCTAGCTAATTCTCACCTCTAAATTGACATTTGATGGCTTTCTGAATTTAGCTCTAACTTTGTGATGACTCCGAGAACCAAATGCATCAAATCGGTGTCAAGTCCAAGATTATACTTGTAGTGATACTTCGGAGTGGTAAGCTGGTGATGACAAATATGAACTTTTTTTGGTGACTTTGTTGTTTAGGATATGCAAATGTAATCAAAATTGGTAAAAGTGAGTTAATCAAGTTGAATTTACCAGCTTTGTGCAAAGCGTGGCTTGAGTGCTTATCCCATCTCTCATCTATGATTTTAATGTAGAACTTAGCACTTTTAGGAGCAGTGTTTATTGCGTATATGCAAAATCTCTCAAAATTCCACTGAATTTGACTTGTCTCAACCTTGGCGAGATGAAGCGTGGTCCCAAAATGATCTTAGTTGATTGAATTTTGATAGAATTTCTGTATTTGGTGAAATTTCAAGAATTTCAAAGTTTTATAATGTAAATCGTAATTTTAAATTGAAATTGAGATTTGACTATGAAGTTGTTTTTTCTTGCATTTTAATGAAAGTTTCAATGTTTTCTTGTATATCCATGTGTAGATTTTGAATTTCAATGTTTTCTTGTATATCCATGTTTTAGATTTTGAAAATACATCATTCGTTTTCATCTGCATATAGTTGGGCATGTACAAATCAAGACGACCAGTCTATGTTGAGTTCTAGTAAAAGAAACATAACATTGTCATTATGCTTATTGGCCTCAAATTAGGCTGTACACCAAAAATCAGATCCAAAAACCACCTAAAATCCATTGAAACACTTAACAAAAAAATGATAGAATTGTCAAAATTTCAACAAATCAAATCTCAGTATCTCAGTTGTCTTGACCTGGTAGAAACACCAAGACAAAATGAGATTTTAAACTCTGGTTATTACCACCTCCTTTATAATATCAAGGGCAGTGTATATGTCGGCCAAGCTTCTTTCTAGTATATCTACTATCCTTAGAACAGATACAATTTGCTCAAATATACCTACCACTTTGTTCACATCTCACCAAAGTGCATCACTAACAATGATTTGATGGTTGCTCTGATGTGAATCCGATTCTAGGGTTAGGGTTTCATGGAAAGATTCCCTAGAATTAAGGATTCATGGAGAATCTTCCAGCAAAATATCGATCAAAACTAGGGGGGGAGGATAACATTGTTAAATATTCTGGGATGAACAAGGAGATAAAATTAGGATCTGACGGGTAGGGGTTGGGCAAGATTTGGTTTAACAAAACTGAATGGGATGATAGGCAAAAAGTTAGGGTTTTATCAAATATCTATGGGAAGAATTTGGGAAACTCAAATTTATCCTGGGGTTGATAGAAAAGAAGAATGAGATAATTTGGATCCAGATGGGTTGGTTCTTGGAGATCTTGGAAGAGGAAACAGTGCACCTTGGACAAACTTTTTTTTCAAATCTTTCTTTTCTTTCTTCTCATCTTTCTTCTTTCTTTCTTTCTCTCTGTTTTTATTTTCTGTTCTGCCACAAGGAATAAGAAACAGAGAGGGGGAAGGGGTGCTGCAATGTTGTAGGGGAGGGTGGGGTTGCTGTCAGGGGTATCGCAGGGGTGGGGGAAGGGATCTAGGAGTCGTAGGGGGGCTGAGGATACTGCTGGGGATTCAGGTTGATTTGCAATGAGGTTGGGAGGTGAGGAAGGGGGTGGGGCTGCTGTACTTAATTGATTAGGCTGCTGGAATTTGTTGATGAAGAATGCTAGATGGGTTGCTGATCATTGAAGAAGATGGCTTTTCTCTAAAATCCGCTGAGGCGCCCTCAAATAGGAATCACGGTCTTTGAAACTCAATTTTCTTATTCACATAATCAAACTTGAAAATTTACAAAGAAACAATAGACTATTTATAGCCTACTAAAAGAACTTGATTCTAAATGAGGTTCCTTTATAGATTAGGATCCCACCACATAATCTTGACCCTTTAAATAGAATATAAATATCTAAAAGACACATGCTGAAAATAAAAGATTAGATGAGTTAAAACTCTATCTAAGGAAATTCAGTTGAAAAAGCACTCCCTAGGACACCCAACTACTAACTATTTACTCAAAAACTAATAAAGATAGATTCTAATCAAAAGCAAACTCCTAAAAGATAGGAACCCCTTTTGTAAAAGAGTCTTATCCACAACTTAACTAATGAAAACCAACTAAAACACAACTCAAATGAGGAATTTAACATGGACGGGACTCTTCTTATAAAGCTAAAATTCTGGAATCTAGATTCCAGTAGTAAAATAGGGTCTAAAATACACAAAACACCCTTATAACAGGGTTCGGCCAGCTTGCTTGGATGGGCCTTGGGGTCCACTTTGGGGTTCCGGCCAGGGGGTCAATCTTTATACACATCATGCTCTCCCTTCAGTTGTGTTTGATGCAGGCCACACAAATCAATATTCTTTAGCAAACATTGGCCGTAGACTGAAGTCTTTGGATTTGGTGCTCTTTTGCAACATAGTTGGTGGCAAATCTAGTGACACTAGGTCTCACTAGAGACAATGACACTTTGTCTATACAAATGTGGTCACTTGCCTTGCTCTTTGGACCACAGTATATTTGGTCTTCCTCGTCCCTGTGTATTTCAACATTAGATCGACAGATTTTGCAACCCTATGTATGTCAACATTAGATCGACAGATTTTGCAACACAAAGTGTCCAAAAGGGATGAATCCTACTGCTCTTCTTATTCAACAACATCTCCCCATCCTTCTAGTAATTTGAATCTTTATATGTAACGTTTTGGATAACATAGCTTGCCCCTACCTCCAACACCCCCTTCCTTGACTCTTTATTCAGAAAATCTACATCCTTTACCTTCCTTTTATTTTGTAAGGTATGTTTACGATGAACAAGAGTGTATGGGATATACACTTAAATGTCACTTATGACACTTTATCCGCCTCAGAAATGCCTAGGTGGGCGCCTCACCGCCTAAGCACTCCAAGGCATTGCCTCATTGCCATGACAGCTATGTTTTAGGTCTCTATCATTCAGGAATCAGGATCACTCTACCCACTGCCTGAACTAGCCTTTACATCTTATATCCAGGTGTACCTCATACTGTGTGATCTCAAATATTTTTGTTTTAGTTGCTATTCCCCCCCCCCCCCCAATCTTGATTACAACTCATCTTGTATAGTATATCATATACCCGTTAGTATCTTTCTTCTCGCTCTCTCTCTCTTCTCTTTTTTTTTTGGGGCCAAAAAACCCTTGATGGTTTTTGCCTCTTTATGGATCACTGAAATTTGTCCAGGAGTTGATCTCATTCGCCAAGGATGGAATAGGAGGGGTCCAAATGTGGTACAAGAAGGTTATGGAACTGCAGCTGTCCTTCCTGAACATGGAATCTATCTAGCCGCCTCTGTATATAGACCGGTGCTTCAGGTCTGCAGCCTCATCTTTTATTGTCCTTTATAAATGTATTGTTGCACATATTGAATAATTTAGCTGGCTAATTCTGTGTCATTTGCAGTTTACTGACAAGGTCACTTCATTGCTGCCTCCGAAGTATTCCCAGCTTGGGTAAGCTTGAACCCTTTTCCATTATGTATTTCATTAAAGTAATGTCGGCCATTTCTATGAATGTGTTGTTCTCAGTCTCTGAGAAATGCTGTCTTAATTAGACAAGAAAATGTGATTGAGAAGTGTGAGTCCAAATAGGTCATTTAGCAATCCTCTACACATGTAAACAATCCCAAAATCTCTAACCATACCGGGTAGAGAGAAGAAGGGAGAACAATTGAGAACAGATTCATCCCAAAAAAAAAAAGGTTGGAGAACAGGGCTGAGAAATAGAATCTGTCTTCTATCATACCACCCAACTCATATATTTATAATAAACCAAAATAGAATTACATCGGGAATATGACTCATGACTCTTATCTAATTAAGGTTAACAAGAAACTCACTTAGACTAGGACCATGTTCATTGATGTTCATCAACTCTTCAACAACTTGATCGAACTAAGCCAATTGATGTGGATTAACTCTTCAAGCTTATCAGATGGAGATATATAGGTAGCATGAGAATATGATATCTTGAGATCAGGAAAAGCTCTCCCCCTGCAAGTGCAGGAACGATGCTAAGATCCTGAAACAGGGTTTGAGGCTTCCATAGTACAGTGTACACCAGAAATCACACTCACCAGTACTAAAACCTTCCAAATGCATCATTCAGTAAAAGGAAAATTACAAGACTTCAAGGTTTTGGTTTAGATCAAAACAACAAAAGCATTGCAATGGTTAATTATGCTCCTGCACTGAGGCTCCTGACTTTCCCATGTTTTGTCCAAGTGAGGCATGTATTGTGTTGTCAACTACCCTCAATGTTTCTTACAGCGCTGTTCCTTTCAGAAGATCCCACTGTGACTGGAACTGTTAGAGTTGCACTAAACTTCCGCACAGAGAAAACTACTCTGTCTATAGTGGAACTCCTGAGTTTTTTTCTCTGTCAAATGTGAATGGTCCAAAGTCAGAAGGCAATGTAGGGGAGACTTAGGTTGGGATTTTTTTTTTTGGTGGGGGGGGGGGGGGAAGGGGGAGGAGGGCATGGCGCTGATCATGGTTCGAGATCTTAACTGTAACGCTCAACTCCCTCCCTTAAAAAAGCAAGTTGGGGTGAGATTTCACTAAGTTGGAGTGATTTTCTTTTGTTGAAATCAATGCCAGATTTGAGTGGGAAGCATAAAATTACAAAATAATTTTGAGATTTACTGAGATCTGACCAAGACATCCAGGATATTAGTAAGATCTTGCTGAGATTTGATGGAGATATATCCATGATATAGTCAAGGTAATTGAGATGTCACTGAGATATACAAGATATGACCATGATCTCGGCGAGATCCGTCTGCTTTTTCTCCTGCCACTTGTCTCATATCACTTGGCTGAAAAGGCAAGATATCTTGCAAGACCTCACTGGTTCTTGAACCATTGTGCTGATAGTAGTTGCTGGCAGAAGAATAGGCTTTCCTTAAGTTCCCATTTGCATTATCATCATCCAATTGACCCTTTATCCTATTGTGATCAATGCCAGAACAATGACAGCATATTTGAAGAGTAGCAGAACTTCAGACTGACCATGACCCACAGAGTTATGGGAAACCTTGCCTCGTTCTGGAAGATTGTTTAGGCCACATGTTGTGATATTGGGGGCACCTAGATCTGATGTGTCTCACACCAGTAGTTCCGTCACTGGCACTTGTATCACCACACTGCCAGCATGCAAGCAGGAGGAACTAGCTGCATTTTGCAATCAGGACATGAGTAATTTCTTCTTCACCCGTTTGACCTAGTAAATTTTAATCATCTAAAATTGAAATCCTATTTACTGTGGAATTACATTACTTGACCATCAAAGAGAATGAGACCCAGTTGTAATATTCACCCAAAATTACAGCTTTAATGGGGGCAAATAAGTAAGGTGTGCACCAGAACAAGACAATCCAAAGGCTTGCCTCTATGCCCTTGCATCACTCAACCCATTGTGCATTAGCTGGCAACTTTTCTTGTACTGAGCATTAGAACATACAGCATTTAAACTGCTGCACCCCTTACAGAGTTAACACAGCGGCTGTCTATGAATAGGCATTACTGGCTGTGTGGGCACAGTAGCTCGTTTATCTAGCGGTAGGCCTTTTCTTGCAGGGGGTGCTAATAGGTATCTGGCTTCTTGCTTGCTGCTGATCATAGACTACCCTTTTGTTTTCTTGCTGGTCTTGACATACCTGCTTGCTTATGAACAGATGCGCCCATCACTAATTATTTATTGTTTTTTTTTTTGGGGAAAAGAGTACATCTCAAAATTTGAATTGCAAGATATTTAGTACCTAAGAAACCAGAATATGAGAATAGACTAGAGAAGTCATCTTATGGGAGAAGAGAACGTGCGATAGATCCCCTAGTTACATTAATGAAACCAAAATCATACACCAATAGGAAAGCTTGTTACAATAGGAAAGTCATTAATGATGGAGATCCACATGGTCAAAATTGTAGGTTTTATTGAGTTTCTTAGTCTTGTAACTTACTAGATGAGATATGAGTCAAATTTAAATTTGACCCCTTTCTTTTGATTTTGACAGCTTTAGCTGGTTTTGTCTTGAACAGCTAGTCACCTATACAAATTCATGTTTTCATTTACGCTTGAGAACACATAGCTCAAAACCGAGATAGGAACTTATGTCAAATATGATTTATGTTTCACTGACTTAAGATTTTATGTATTAATAACCAAGTATCCCCCCTTATTTGTTTCCAACTAATATAGTAAAAGAAAATTAATTATCAGGAAAAAAGTCAACTAAGTAGGTCAAAAATGAAAGGTCAAAAATGAAAGTTGGACTTTTGGTGATAGGTGAAATTTTCAACTTTCTCCTGGGTTTTTTGTTTACAAAAGAATTTAGAATTTCTATAAATCTATTGTAAACATTGCTAAAAATCGGAAGAGCAGTATTCATTTGTTTTGATCTCTGGAAAAAATCATTTTATTCAACTCGATTTTGACATCATGATGCACACCAAATAAGTTTTGATTAGAGCAGGATTCCTTCAATATACAATCAGGTATAATCAATCGTAGAGTTAGTGGAAAGCTCAAACAAAACCAATTTTTTGTCCTAGAAAAATATATGCTATTACAATAGAGTCAGACCCACAAGTTGTTGCTTCTTTCTTTCTTTTTTCTTCTTCTTCTTCTTTTTCTTTTTACAGGATCGTGTTAGAAAAACTACTCTGCGTCTCGAAGCAAAGGCTTCAAATTGTTCAGGTGAAAGGAACAGGTTTTGACTGAGAAATGAGCCAATCAATGGTCAAAGCTTTAGAAATCTTTATTTCTATCTGGTCGAGACCAGTGTCGGTACAGAGTTCTTGATCTTTCGTCGAAATGAATCTCTGGAGACAAAAAAACCCTACTTAGATAAGAGCTACCACCTACTTGGCATTGAGGTTCTCTAACATGAATTTTCAGGAAATTTTGTTTAATTGTTGGCTTGTGCTATGGATGTGTTGTAATAGTCTTCAACATGCTCCACTAGTATCTGCAAATGATTGGCTCAAAACAATAAATTCAAATTCTAGCACTTAAATGTTTTAATAAGAGTAAAAAATGGGAGACCCATTTTTTCTAAAACAAGGCTTTTTTTTTTTTATTTTTAAGTCATTTTAGCATTTCTCAAGTGTTTCTGGGTGTTCTTCATGGCCTTTGGTTTTCTGTTTCTCGTTTTTGGCCATCTCCTTCCAACATTTTGGAATTTTTGTTGGAAGGAGGATCTTCATGGTCAAAGCAAATGATTTTAAAGATTGTCTTTGGAGGAATTTCTTACATGTTAGTTTGTCATGATGAGGAACGATGTGTCAAGATTCATTTTGACCATCAGATCCATCGTCATTCTTGTAGATTGGAAGAGTTAAGAATTATTGTTCTTGAAGGAACTAAATGGTTTGAGAAGAGAGGAAAGGCCCATCCTTTTGGCAATCTGAGATTTGTCTCATCTCTCTCAAGACATACATCAGACATGTTGATTTTTTTTTTTTTTTTTTGGTTGGGGGGTGGGAGGGAGGAACGGAAGAAGAAGTGAAAAAATAGGGAAAATGAAATGGAAACTTGAGTTTGCTTCCTGCCATTGGAATGAAGGCACCATTTCAGTTGTTTTGTTGTCACAATTCTGAATCTCATTAATTATCTGAGGCATGTGAAATTTTGTTTTCTGATCACTGTGACTGTATACTTATTTTGACTACAATTGATGCAATAATTGATAGCCATTTAACATTGCAGGAATGATGGATTGTTAAATTTTGTGGAGAATTTTTTGAAGGATCATTTCTTGCCTACGATGTTTGTGGATTATCGGAAAGGCGTCCAGCAAGCTATAGCAAGCAAGTGTCTTGAACTGTTGACTCATTTAATTAAGTGTGAAGTATTTAATTTTCTTTGAAGCCTTAACAAGAAAGCAACATTTCTATGAACAAGGCAAGAATGATTTATGGTTATCCAAAAAAAAAAAAAAACTTTAATTTGAGGTTACAAAATTGTATAACAGATCAAATATCAGATGAAACTATTCATCAAGGATTCAAGATAATGGTTGAAGTGACTAAACTTAGATGCTAAATGCATTTTGAGAAAAAAAGGGGCGTACCCAGTGCTGAAGCTCCTACACTGTGGGGTCTGGGGAAGGGACTTTCTAGGCAGCCTTACCCCTGCTTTGCAGAGAGGCTGATTCGAACCCGCGACCTCCAACGCACAATGGAGAGACTCCACCATTGCGCCAGGCCCGTCCTTCCTAAATGCATTTTGAGAATCCTGAATAAAAAAAACTTTGCCCATTAATGACTTGGATGGTCTGTTATCAGTAAGATTTGGAAGGTACTTTGGTGCTTATGGAGATTTGTTTGGCTTTTTAGTTGTTCTTGTATTTACACATTGAAGTTTAAATGCTAATATCTGTGGAACATAAATATATTTATATGTAGGTCCTGCTGCATTTAGACCACGAGCACATCCTGCTTCTACATACACTCCACTGATTGAGAGGGGACGTCCTGTCTTACAAGGCTTGTTAGCTATTGATTTCTTGGCAAAAGAAGTAAGTTATCTTAGAAAAAGATGCTGCACTTGCTCACCTGTTTAAAGATAGTAAAGACTTGTGGTTCATAACTTGTAGTGTAATTTTGGTCCATATTGTAATAATTTGTTTCGGGAAACAAATGTTGTTTTCTGTGTTCTTCCCCCTCCCCCCCTTTTCTCAATTTCCTAATTGGTACTTTCCGTCTATGTTAGCTTCTTGGCTGGGCTCAAGCAATGCCTAAATATGCTGGAGAACTTGTGAAGTATGTGCAAACATTCCTTGAACGAACATATGAAAGATGTCGGGCAGCTTACATGGAGGCACGCTCTTCTCTCTATTTTTATTCCTCTAAATTTTTTTCCTGTGGATTACTTCTTCTTTTATTGCTTTACATGTACTTTTCATTTGAACTTTTTTTGGGATGAATTCTTTTTCATTTGAATTAGTGTTGCATTACATTTGTTTCCATAATTTTCTATGTTTATTTTCCCTGCTTAGTTCCTTTTCTTTGGTTTCAGCCAAATACTATGAATTCGGGTCTTCTTTAGTAAATTTGTGCTATACCCTTATAATTCAAAATTGATAAATAGTGTTTGTTAATCTATATTATAATTTCATCAATCAAATTTTCCATGGTATACTTCAACTGAAAGTAGTTGAATTGTCTTTCATGTGCATCTTCTAATTTAAGGTTGCTCATTTTCGGCCAGCCTCGAAATCGACATGGTGGCAAAATTTCAGCCATCTCGGCCTAAACCTGGCACTTTTGAGGAAATTTCAATGGTTAAGGGGAGTGTTCATTTGATGGTTAGCCCAAAGCATTGAATCTAAAATCTGGGCCTTAAGTGGCCCAACCAAAATGTCACTCAGCAGCCTAACTTAATTAAGTCATGGGCCTAATGGAGGCAATTTTAAGCAGGGGGCAACTCAAAATCAAACCCCTGGACCCATCAGGAGGCCCACGATGGCAAATCCTATGCCCCCCAACGGGTGACAGTATCAGAATCGCAATTCTCCCAGTTGCAGCTACCGAAGGACAGTAGTGATGGAATACCCCTTTCTGAGACCTTCCCTTGTGGAATGGCGGGCCAAGCTTGATAAAGTCATAGAGGACTGTTTTTGTTGCAAGTTGGTCGAAATTTCCTCTGACGTACCATGGCAAGAGTCACAAATCTCGTCCAAATCCTGTGATTTTAAACCGGATGGACCGAATGGTCCAATCTCGTTGATACCACTGAGTTTGTTCCATCTTTGTCGAAATCTCGGTTTAGTAGTTTCATCTCAGTTTTCTGCCAGGCCAAATTTCACTCAGTTTCAACTGAAATTTGCACCATGTGTAATTCACTTTCATGGTCTTTTTATTTAACTGAATATCTTTCAGGTAAAAAAACAAAAGTGGCCCTATGGACCTTAGAAACCTGAATGGGTACGGTATAAAGGATATTTCATAAAGCTGCAGTAGGATTCCCAAATTGACTTTGTTTGCAAGGTTTTAGTCTTCTTACCTCTTGAGGATAGAAATGAAAAACATTGTCTGAATGGCATATTGACACTACACTATTTTAGAGAGTTTGTTACTTTGTTTTATAAATTTTCTAGAAGGAGCTAGGAGGACAGTATTGAGTAATTGAGTGATATACTTGTGCCTCTTCTTTAGTTGCTTAATCTTCTACTGCTTCTGCCACCTCTGGTTCAACTGTTTATGCTTCCAACTTTATGAACTTAACTGTATACTTTGAAATTGGTAACTACTTGAACATCAGAATTGGCATACAAATGGTAAAGCAATTGGAAAATTGATTCTTTTTTATTTTCTGTTGGGTCACTGTTAGGAATGATTGATATTTGGTGTCTGGATCTCCTGAGATAGAAATCCATCGAAACTGTGTAATTCTGAAATTTCAGTTAAGAAAAAAGAAGTCATATTACTAATGTCCTAAGAATTCTGAATTGCTTGATTTTCCATTGGTTTCATATTCCAGGCAGTTCTTGAGAAGCAAAGCTATATGCTTATCGGGAGGCATGATGTTGAGAGTTTGATGCAACTTGATCCAGCCAGTACATTTTTACCAAATTCCGCTGGTCAGGCAATCCTGGAAAACAATGCTTCTGACTCTGAAACTGTTGAAGTTGAGATGGAAATGAGTGATCTATTGTTGAATTTGCATCCAATCAGGCAGGTATACATATGTCAAAACTAAAATACTTGACTATAATTCGAAGCATTAGCATTTGTGTACCTTGCAGCGGTAATAGCCTTGATGGTGGAATGACTTAAGCTGTTTCAAGTCCTGTTAGTTTGAACACCCTTGCAACTATATGGTTCATTTGGTGTTAAACTTTATTGGTTTTTCTATTGTATATTAAAATCTCTACTCTTTTCATTTATTTTAACCCTTCTTGTGTGTAGGAGAACCTTATTCGTGACAATAACAAACTCATCTTATTGGCATCCCTTAGTGATTCATTGGAATATGTAGCAGACTCCATTGAAAGGTAATATTCTATTGATATAAAATCTATTTCTGTGCTGGAGCCATATTTATGTTCTCCTTGGTCTTCCTTGGTGACTCAGTTCTTGGCATCTCTTGCCAATTAATGCATATGAGTGTAGTTTTGGCTTTGTGTGTGTCTTTGCATATGCTAACTTTGCTAGTATATGATGGTACTGACTTGCATAATCTCTATTATGTAGGGCTTATGGGCAATGATGCTGGCCTAGGTTGCAGACATCAGAGTCTGTAACCTTTCCCCATTTAACAATATTAGCATTTCTTCAGAATTCTTTTACAGGAAAATCTGCCCATGCATTTGTTTTGCTGCAAATCAAGACCATGCATGGTCAGTCTTAAAGTCTTGAAAAGGGTGGCATTTCACAGTGTGTTTTTAATTTTCATGCTGACATTTTGAACTCTTATCAAGTGTCATCTTGAATTTCATTGACTGGCAATACTATTGAAGACAGCATTTGTCGACCCTACCTTTATTTATAACTGAATGTGGTCAATTGGAAGATATCTAGTCTTTGTTAGTTGAGAACCAGAGGGTACATTGTTTTGCTGTCCTATTTTACTAGTTACTACTATATACCGGATGTCTCTAAAGTCTCCATCATTTGTTATCTTAAATGAATGCAATTTTGTTATTAACAATCCATTTCAAACTTTTTCAGTTGCATGTAATTTTACTATGTTGCAATAGCTTACTTGGTGCACATTTTTTTGGTAATAAATTAGGCTTGGACAAGCATCCATAAAACCTTCAATTCAAGCAGATACAAACCACAAGGATAAAGCACATCACCATAAACGCAATAGCAGCACTCCTACTAGGGATCTTGCGTCATTTTCTGATGAATATAGAAGACTGGCAATTGACTGCCTTAAAGTTCTTCGCGTGGAGATGCAATTGGAGACAATTTTCCACTTACAGGTTAGAGAAATTATAATTTGTGTTTTTAACTACTATACAGAAGTATACTTTTTGTTCTTTTCTGCGTACTTGCTTCCCCTTTTTTTATGTGGTGGTTCCTTTTGTAACTTGAGAGAAATCTTTAATTTTCTTATCAGCCTCCTTCCTTCCTCCCCCCCCAAACCCCCCCCCCAAAAAAAAAAAAGGACCACCAAAAGAAAAGGAAAAAAAAAACACAAAGCCAGAAGATAAGTCAATTATGTAGGTATGGTTGTGGGATTAGTAGAAAATTTTCCCTGGGGTGACTGACATTACCAAGTCAATTGAAACAGGAAATGGCCCACAGGGAATACTTGGAGGATCAAGATGCAGAAGAGCCAGATGATTTTATTATTTCACTTACTGCTCAGGTAAGTTTTTCTGTTTTGGACAGCATCACTAGATTGCTAACGCTGAATTTAGTATGGTAAAATCTTGTGGACATTTAAAGAATTAAAGAGTTCCCTCAATCCTTAAAATCTCGAATACTGAGTCTAATGCAATTTAGTGTCTCTATTTATGAGTTCGAGATGAACACACAAGCTACTGTCCCTGTTGACAAGCCTCAAGCTGTGTTTTTGCAGGAATAATAGAGCAACTCATGACTCATGTGGATATTCATTAACAAAATATTTCCACCCCTGGACACATCTTTCTTCATATTGCATGGAAGTGCTGTTCTGTAGACAGCAATCCTGTATTTACCATAGACCAAACAGAGAGCAGGCTTAGCATGGACCAGGAAACTGCTATAGCTTGTTGTTTCCCATAGACCAAATATAGAGCTATCTTATCATGGACCAACAAAATTCAGTGTTTCATTTAAATATGCTAAAATTGTGTTGTCTTAGTTAACTGGAAACAATAAGACTACCCAGTGCAGAAACATTCCTGCTTTTAGCAGGATGTGGGAATGGTCAAACGTATGCAGCCTTACCCCCTTTGTAGAGGGGCTATTTTCAAGTTTTGAACCCATGGTCAAGCATTCAGCAAGAGAGCATTCGAGGTGCCTAGTATGTCCTTATGTGCTTCCATGTCTTAATTAACCATTTTAGTGTTATAGTTTGTAACTCCGCCAGTGTTTTGCTGCCGGTCCCAAGCCCGGGTAAAGGAGGAGGGTTGGTGCGTCAGGTCGGCAGCCGGCACCGGAAAAAATCTAGCCAAACCTTTTTTTCATGGATTCGACCTTATATGATAAAAGCTATGCTAGGGCGTTCCCAAAAAGAAGCGACGCGCTACACTATGGCCCGGGTGTAGTGATAAGTGGGAGGTTAGCTAGGGCGTCCCCGTGCGCGCGTCGCATCGGCGCCCGGATGCGGTGATAAGTAGGCGGGTTCCGCGCCGTGGCGAGTGCGGGTAAGGCTGTCCATAAGCATGCGTGGTTAGATTGGCATCTTGGAACATAGGATCTCTTGGTGAGCTTAGATTGATAGATGTTATGAGGAGAGAGGATTAATGTAGCTTGCATTCAAGAGACTAGATGGAGGGTAAAGCCAAGAGTTGGATGACTTTAAACTTTGGTATCTGGGGAGAAACAAATAAAAATGGAGTGGGTATAATAGTGGATAAAGATTTAAAAATGATGTGGTGGATGTTAAAAGAGTGGGTGTAGGATTATTGCTATCAGCTTGTATGGAGAGAGTTCGTAAATATAATTTGTGCATATGCACCTCAAGTAGGACTAGATGAAAGTCTAAGCTAGAATTTTGGGAAAATATGGGTGGATTACTGCAGGATTCGTCAAGGAGAAAAGATTATCATAGGAGGTGATTTAAATGGACATATTGGAAAAGATCAAAGAGGATATGAGAGTGTTCATGGAGGTTATGGTTTTGGAGAAAGGATGGCGAGGGATTTCAATTTTGGATTTTGCTACTGCTTTTGATCTATCTATTATAAATACTTACTTCAAAAGAGAGATGAGCATTTAATTACTTTCAAAAGTGGACAGCATAGAGCCAAATAGATTTCTTCCTAACTAGAAGGACTGATAGATTGTTGTGCAAGGATTGCAAGGTGATCCGGGGAAGCTTAACTGCACAACATAGACTTGTGGTCTTGGATATGTGCTTAGTCCCAAGAACATATAAAGGTCCAAGGTAAACTATCCCGAATAAGATGGTGGAATTTGAAAGGAGAGTACTCTAAATCCTTCGTTAATGAAGTAGTCAAACAAGGAAAATGGGATTTTAAAGGGGATACCAATGCAATGTGGAATGAGATGGCTATGTGTATTAAGAAGTGGCTAAAGATGTTCTAGGTGAATCAAAGGAAAGATCCATTCTTATAGAGAGCGTGGTGGTGGGATAGTGAGGTTCAAGCTGCCATTAGGAATAAAAAGCTAGTTTTAAGACATGGCAAAGAACTAAGGATGTTGAGGATCTTCAAAGGTATAGGTTAGATAGAAATGAAGCTAAGAAAATTGCGGGAAAAGCAAGGGAAAGGAAGTATGAAGAGTTATACAATAAGTTGGGCACAAAGGAAGGGGAAAAATCTATTTATAAGATAGCTAAGATGAGGGATAGGAAGAGTAGAGATCTTGACCATGTTAGATGTATTAAAAATGGAGATGGTAAAGTATTAGTTTGTGAGGAGGATATTAAGAAAAGATGGGAAACCTATTTCTCTAGTTTACTAAATGAGCATTCTTCAAGCACTTATGGTTCGGACGATTACACTTTTCACCAAGGCACTGGTGTCCGAACTTATATTCGTAGAATTTCGATGTCCGAAGTAAAAGAAGCTTTAAGGAGGATGAAACTCGGCAAGACACAAGGTCCTGATGAAATCCCAATTGAAGTATGGAAGAGCTTAGGAACCCATGGACTAGTTTGGTTGACTAAGTTGTTTAATAAGATTATGAGCACAGGGAAAATGCCAGATGATTGGAGGAGAAGTGTTGTGGTTCCAATTTACAAAAATAAAGGAGATATTCAAAGTTGTAATAACTATAGAGGCATTAAATTGATGAGCCATACGATGAAATTATGGGAGAGAATAATTGAAACCCGGTTGAGACACTTAACTATAGTTACGGAGAACCAATTTGGGTTTATGCCGGAAGATCTACAACGGAGGCTATTTACTTAATTAGGAGACTTATGGAAAGGTATAGAGAATGTAGGAAAGACCTTCATATGGTATTTATTGATCTAGAAAAAGCTTATGATAGAGTCCCTAGGCGTTAATTTGGCAAGTACTAGAGAAAAGAAGTGTTGCAAGTAAATATGTAGATATAGTTAAGGATATGTATGATGGTTCGGTGACTAGTGTTAGAGCGTGGGGGGACAAAGTAATGAATTCCCGATAACAGTTGGGCTACATCAAGGGTCAACTTTAAGCCCATATCTATTTGCACCGGTAATGGATGAATTAACCAAAGACATTCAAGATGAGGCCCCCGGTGTATGCTTTTGCGGATGATATTGTGTTGATTGATGAGACCCAAGTGGGGATTAATACCAAATTAGAATCATGGAGAGTAGCTTTGGAATCAAAAGGCTTTAAACTTAGTAGATCGAAGACGAATATCTAGTTTGTAACTTTAGTCATGATCGGGCGATGATGAAGTGGTGATACTTGACGATAAAGAGATTCCTCGAGTGATTGTTTTAGGTACCTAGGTTCAATCATAAGTAAAAGAGGGATTTAGAAGATGAGGTTTCCCAAAGAATTAAAATAGGGTGGATGAAGTGGAGAGGTGCATCCGGGGTCTTATGTGATCGGCGTATTCCATTAAAGCTTAAAGGAAAATTTTATAGGACCGTTGTCCGCCAGCTATGATGTCGGTGCGAGTGTTGGGCTGTTAAGAAGAATCATATAGATAAACTCGGTGTAGCGAATGAGGATGCTAAGGTGGATGAGTGGCAAAACTAGGATGGATAAGATAAGAAACGATCATATTAGAGTTGGTCTGGGAGTTGCTCCTATAAGTGATAAGCTTAGAGAAAGTCGTTTGAGGTGGCACGGCCACGTTCAACGGAGACCTATAAATGCTCCTGTTCGGAGAAGTGATATAATCCATATTGAAGGAACTAGAAGAGCTAGGGGTAGACCTAAGATAACCTTAGGAGAAGTGGTGAGAAAGGATATGTATAGCTTAGGCCTTGTATCTAGCATGGCCTTGAACGGAACCGATTGGAGGGCAAGAATCCATGTAGCCGACCCCATTTAGTTGGGAAAAGGCTTATTGTTGTTGTTTGTTGTTGTTTAGTGTTATAGTTTGTCATTCTATCCTACTCCATAAGATTGTTAGTTTATGTTTTGTATGATCTACCTCATTTTTTGAAGTAGGAGAGATCAACCAAGAACGGTATTAAGTTTTCGTTTAGGCCCTAAATATTCAATACTCAAATTAGACTAAGATTCTGATCAAAAGAATTAGAGCAAATTGCACTAACACCCCAAAATGAAGGTCATAATGCACTACTGACACCCCAATTTAAGTTTAAAAAGCACTTGTCCCCTTTACTGTCAGAATGTTAGTATTAGAGACAAAAAGACCATTATACCCTTTCACAAAAACATTAAGATTAAAATCAAAATGGCCATTACACCCAGTGGCATCTCCCTTCCATAAAGACCTACAAGAATTCTGATCTCCCCATCTGTTTTACATGAGATGAGAAGCAAGAGTGTTTCGTTCAAATATACCATACGGTCAAGAAGGCCTTGTTGTCTACCCCTCCCTGAGAAAAAGAAAATAAATAAACAAAGAAAAGTCAAAGAAATCCAACAAACACCTTCTGCAATTTTCCAGATCTATCAATGCTTGTCTTTGTTAATTTCCCAGCAAAAAGAAACAGTTCAGGAGTAAAAGAAAGGTTGAAATTGTTTGAACTGTTTAAATTCTGAAGTCAATCATCAAGTAGAACCAGAATGGAGTGAACAGAAACGGATTTTAGAGAAGGTAGAGCTCTTTTGGGCTTGCCCGATTGGACACAGCGATTCCCACCTATAAAAATGTTGAGGTTTTTAGAGCCAGCGAACCAAGCACTGGCGTTTTCAAAGCCAAATACAGGACCCATGCGCTGATCAAGGTTTAATAACCAGGCGACATATATATCTAGTTTTACTTTTGAAAATAAGGAAGAAGAACCAGACATTCAAATCTGGTTTTGTTTATAAATCAGGGGTTTGCTTAAATTGAAACAAAAGAAGAACCCAGAAGGAAAAATCAGGGTTTCTTTTCCTTCTTGATCCTTCTGGTTTCTCTTCCTTTTTCGGGTTTCATCAGTAGATCCTTTCTAGTCTTTCTAGTTACTCTCTCTCCACCATTCTCAATCGTACATCAAAGTTCTCAGAGAATAAACAGAGAAGAGGAAGAGAATGTAGGTAGGTAGGGGTGTGATGGTCATCTCATATATGACCAAGGGTAGTATTTGGTTTAAAAAAAATTAAATGGTGATTTAATAGAAAACACTAACAGATTGGAGTAAAAATGTGTCCAATGCATGTCCAACTTTGGGTTGCCTATGCTTTTCAAACTTAAAATGGGGTGTCAGTACATTAAGGCCTTTTTCTTGGGGGTGTTGGTGCAATTTTCTCAAAGAATTATGATTATGGTTTTAAGTATTGCGGATAAAGTTTGGCATGTGACATTCCCAGTCCACCTGCATCTTTCTGTTTTGGGAATAAACATGACGCATTTTCTTGGCTTTGGAAGCAGTGATATTGAGCTTCAACTACTCTTTTGATAATTTCTGGTCATCTATATGTAAGCAACAGATCAAATCATTCTCATTCTAAACAATTAACTCATAACTTGACTTAACAGAAGATAATCAAGGTAACGTAGTTGAGGCCTATGAGCCTATCTGTTCAATTCGTTGTTGTGACTGCCATACTAAAATGTGCCCTAACTTGTGGGAGACTCAGGCAGACAAATTCATTTCACACATTGGTTTATTGGAAAACAATTCCCTCCCCTCAGTGGAGTTTCCCCAATAGTGTCAATGGGGGGAAAGAAAGGGTATCGGACTACATATCTGTATAACACCACCCACCTCAGGTAGCCAGGGCAACCGAGACAATACTCTATCTAGTTAAATATATGTAAAGTCGGTTAAAGACTTATTTTCTTACTGTTTCTTGGTGTGGTGTCTTCTCTCTGTATATACATCACATTGTATGGAGTATATATTTGTGGGTGTCATTTTGTTCAGAACTTCAAACAAATAACAAATTTCATGATATACTAAGTGGCTTTTATAGTTACTGCTCTGTACACCTTTTATCGTTTCTATTTTATGATTTTTTGAACCATACCATGTTTTACTTTAGATGAACTAATGTTTTGTGTGGTTGGTGCTTCATATAGTTTTGTTTTTGCCTTCATACATGTAACAACGACAACATAGCCTTATTCCAATTAAATGTGGTTAGCTACATGGATCCTTGCTTTCCAATTAGCTCCTCTTTCTGACAACCCCCCCCACAAAAGAAAAAGAAAAAAAATTAGCTCTATTCAAAATCATACTAGATACTAGGGCTAGCCATGCATATCTTTCCTCAGCACTTCTTTAGGCTTCCTCTGGCTCTTTTGGTTATAAGCCACCTCAAATGATTTTCTCAAAGCTCATCATGTGCCGAACTTACTCGCTGTTCTGTTATAATATGGTCATTCCTTATTTTACTCTTACTAGTTTTGCCACACGTCCATCTCAACATCCTCATTACTGCCACACTTGGTTTGTCTATCTGATGCTTCTAAACTGCCCTACATTTTTGCCCCATCTCTTTGTATGTGTGACATACTGGAGAGGGGGAAAAACGATCTCATGGTATCAGTCATATTTAGTCATTTAGTGAAAAGGCCTTTTATTTTTCCAACTTATCAAAAGGTATGTCTACCCTTATCATTCAATTGTGATTTGTGCCCTCGAATTATTTTTGAGATTTGGATATTCTTTCTTAGTCACGTGTTATTCATAGAGATGAGGAGATGTACCATTTGTTGTAGCCTTCCTAGCTTTCCCACACATCCATCTCAATTTCCTTATCACTAATGCACTTAGTTTATCTATATGACACTCTTAACTGTCCTATAGTTTTGCATGATATGTCTTTGTATTTGGTGAAAAACCAATAACCAACTTAATTTTGTAATCTATCAAAAGTATGTCAATTCTTAGCTTTCAAGAGTATTTTTTTCCCTAAAATTATGTCTGAAATTTTCATATTCTTTCTTTCTCCTAGATTACCCGTAGAGATGAGGAGATAGCACCATTTGTCGCAGAAGTGAAGAGAAGTTATATTTTTGGTGGAATATGTAGCGTTGCAGCAAATGCATCAATTAAGGTCTGCATGCTGTAAACATTGTCAACTAACATTTGGCTTTGTCTCACTGCATTTCTTTATATATATATATATATATATATATATATATATATATATATATATATATATATATATATATATATCTCTCTCTCTCTCTCTCTCTCTCTCTCTTATAAGTGAAGTTTTATTTTCTGTTTTGCTACTAAAGGGTGAAACTATGTTGTCAGGCTTTGGCAGACATGAAATCAATCAATCTTTTTGGAGTTCAGCAGATATGTCGAAATTCCATTGCATTAGAGCAGGTATGGCCTCAATTATCCTGTTTATTCTCATTTTTTTCCTGCATGATTAGGATCCAAACGTCTTTTTCTTTTGTAAACATTTTATATTTTGGAATTCAATAAGAATCTTAGTTTAGGACATACTTGAGAGGTCTTAACAATCTCAGACAGGGTCTAAAACTAGGGAATGAATGACACCTGAAAGATATGTTGAAGAAAGGCTGATGGGATAAGGGTATGAAACAGAATAGAGGGCAGGGAGCTATTGGCTAGCGGTTTAGGGTACTGGAACAGGACAGGGTTATATGAGTACAGGTCTGAAACAAAGTAGAACTCTACCCGAAAAGCCTCCTTATACTCGTCAAGTTAAACACTTCCCACTGATTACATAAACAGGGCCAAAACTGCAGGAACCGGTCCCTGGGTACTGGCTAAAGCAGAAAGAGTAATTATCAGTAGATACACTGGTCCAATGGACATGGAAGTTAGATAGCATGGTCCTCTCAAGGGGTGTAGTTCTCCCCGATGATGGCAGGAAGTTGATGGTGGGATTCATGTCGGGGTTGTGGTGATGAAATAAGAAAATAGTGGACATAATTAGAAAATAACCAGCGTTGAGGTCTGAACTTTCAACAGAGAGAGATTGTTCTAACTCTATTTAAAAATTGCAGACAAATGGGGGGGGGGGGAGGAAGGAAAAAGGGTATAGGTGGTATTTAACCTATATACTATTTAATTGATTACATAAAATGGATAAATATGTTTTATAACCTATTCAACGAAACATCAATTAAGGGTTAAAACTAACTGGCCATTTTAATTTTTCTTTTTCTTTTTTCTGAAACTAACTGCCAAACTCTAATGTAGTGCATTTTTTTTGTAGCTCAGATCCTATTTTAAGGGGGTGCATGTATTTCATGCTTTTTTAGGGGTGTGCATTGTGCATGTAATTGGGTCCAAGATTGAAGGGGTGCTTGTAGAAAAACCACAGTAAAAGAAGAAATTGGGAAATCCTGGTTTGATTACAGCAGTTCTAATACCATGTTAGAAAATCTGAATCATGCAACCAAACCAAGGCAAGGATAAAGGGAAGAAAAGAGGCTAAACTGCCAAACTGTGGGAGGCTTCTGCTTCTACTATAATAGTTTAACTGCAGGCCCTTTCTCTATTTATAATACTTCATCAACAAGCATAACATGGGAACTAAAATACTCTTGACACTCTTCACGTTCATAGCTCATAAGACCAAAATACTCCTAGAAATTTAACACATCAGTCAAAATAATCATCCGATGCTTTTAACCAGGATACTCCTTGAATTCAGTTTGACCTTATGGGAAAATGGTTTGAGATCTGGCGAGATATCTTGCTTTTTTAAGAAAGCAAGACGAGATCAAGGGCGAGGTTCCCGCATCTTGCTCGAGATTTCACCATGTCTCGCTATATCTCGCCAGATCTCTCCCCATATCTCGCTAGAATTCTCAATTTTCGCCCGATTTTTTTTCTGGATTTCAGCTGGATTTTCACTTGCAACTACTCTTGGCATATCTACATCACTAAAGGAAGATCAATCATTCTATGATTGTATTATGAACTTATAAGTTATGACTTATGTAAAACTTTTAATGGTTGTATAATTTTATTATTCTATTTTCGAGACTCGAGATAGTGATACTCATGGATGGAATTTTGATGACATTTAAGTCATTTGATGTATTTGATACACTTGTTTTCATTTATATGCCTTAAAAAGTTCTATATTACATGTTATATAACCTTGCATTTCCAATCCTACAGCATTTCGATTTCACACTTAGGGTAGACTTAGACCTCATACTTAGGGTTGTTTTCTCACAAATCCAAGGTCACCAATGTGTTCAAAAGGCCTAAATTAGGCTAACTACCAAGTTTGAGCCTAACCTAAACCCTAAAACCCACTGAGATGGGCCACCGAGTTGAAAAAAGAAAAAAAAAAACATATATCGCCCAAGATCTAGCCAACTCTGTTGAGATCTCAGTTTTTGGAAGGGGTGAGATCTCGCTCTTGAGCGAGATCTTGAACCATATTGGGAATCACCTGAGCGTCGTGATATGACTAGTCTTGTACACCGTAGGGGTAAGAGAAGTTGTAAGGGATCAAACCCACCCAAAAATGTGGAGGATAAGATCAGCTACAGGGACATGTAGTGGAATCCCTTTTGGGAGCAGCCATTCCCATGCTGTCCTACATGGAAAGGGGGGGGTGTTTTAGTTTGTTAGGATTTGTGTTGGGCTATTTTAGGGGAGATGGGTAGAGAGAGGGGGCGGGGGGGGGGGGAGAAAATGTGTAGTGTGGGCGAGCTTGGCTTGTAGGGGAAGGGCAGACCCTTGGTTTTTGAGGCAATTTGTGCAGTGATTCAGGGTCGGGAAATACTTGTGTTAATCATTTTAATGAGTGTTTCCATTACAATTACCTTCAAGTCTTGATTTATCATTGAATTGCAGAGAGAGTGTGGATGGCTTGTGTTAATCATTTTATTGAGTGTTTCCATTACAGTTACCTTCAAGTCTTGATTTATCATTGAATTGCAGACAGAATGTGTGGGTGTGGTGGAATCCTGCATTGCAGGTAAATCACGCATAGAGGGGCCTTTGTTGCAGTGAATTTATCCAGGTTAATTCATGGTTTGATTGGGGTTCTTATCACGTTAATTCACTCTAGGGTGATTGCCAGGAGACTAACTTAGCAGACATTCAGCACTGCTGGAACCCATTGTGAACCTCTTCCTATACCCCGCCGTTGAGGAACATTGACTACAGAGTGAGCCAGATGGTCTCTTCACCCTGTGGATTATGAGAGTCATGAGTAGTAAGCACTTGATTCTCCATTTGATTTTGTCTGATATTCAGTACACTTATGACTCAGTTGTTTGAACATCTCCATCTCTTAGTAGCCATCAGATCAGCTGGATCTGGAAGCCCAGAAAAGTGGTTCCTTCCCCTGCTCTAATGCCACTTAATGTGTGATAGAACAAAAGCTTCAAACAACCCCAGACAGGATCTTAAATTAGTTGATGAATCACACAATCAAGTGATTCTCAGGCTGATCTAAGACTGATGGGATAATAGTATGAAACAGAATAGAGTAACCCTGGCCTCCTTGTTGGCATCGGCTTGAGTGTGTACCCTCTCCAACACCTTGGGTCAGGTAGGCAATGTGACAATTATGATCTGGTGGTCCTCTCACGGGGGGCGTTGTTTAGCCACATTTGGAAAGCCAACTGTAATGATGTTAGCTCTAGAATTTCCTTTTTGCCCCCAAAAACCTCTTGTAGATACTCCAAGGAATAGGCTCATTGTTGTTACGAGGGGTCTTGACGTTTCATTGCTAGTTCCCTCTAGGCATCTGCCTGGTTGAAACCCCCTCGCCCTCCCCCCGGGGTACTCTTCTTCCCTTTAGGGTTTTTATATTATATTGATATATTCATCAAAAAAAAAATAAATTCCTGATGCTAGTTGATAGGTTGTGGGCCTGGAACAAAAGAACGGTATGTGTGTAGAGGTCTGAAACGAATTAATCCAAAGGTCTCTAATGCAATCAGGAAGTTAATCACTTCGTACTGATTTCATTAACAGGGCTTCAACTGTTGGAATTTATCCCAGCAGCAGGCCGAAACAGAAAGGATGATATCAGCAAATCAAATGGAAGTGGGATGAAGTGCATAGTTGTAGAGGCCTCACCTAGGCTTCCAATCAACTGGGGCACCCTGGCCTCTTGTTGGTGTCGGCTGGATTGTCTACCCTCTCCAACACCTTGGGTCAGGTAGGCAATGTGACAATTATGATCTGGTGGTCCTCTCACAGAGGGCGTAGTTTAACCAGAAAATGAAGGAACTTGATGGTGGGATTTGGCTGCAGCTCCAAGGTGATGAATTAGAAAGTAGGGGACTGAATTAAAAACTAACCAGAATTGACATCTGAACTTGCAACATGAAGGTCAATTGTTAAAGACAAAGTTCTAACAGCTTGGAGCAGTATGGGGGTGAAGAAATAAGTTGTTTTTGAGGCCACTGGGCTTTCCCCCACAACGGGTCTACGAGGTGTACAACCCGCCCCTTTTTCCTTTGGTCACACACTGAGGAATCTCCATGGGAAGGCATGCAAACAGCAGCAATAGGTTGAATTAAAATTGTGGGCCCTCTAGTGCCCCTTCCTGGCTTAGAAAGAGGCAGCAAGGTACCAAAATAGGAAGGTCCCAATTGGTCCCCTTGGCTTGGAGTATAGGCACAGTCAATATCTAAACTGGTGTGAACTAATTGTTGACAATTAATAATGCTAAATGGAAAGTTAACACCAACTCGGTTGGACCTCTTCTTAAATCAAACTAACTGGTTCATACAAGGATATGAGGAATTAAATCAAAATGACTCAAACAACCCAAGGCAAAATCGTCACTGCTAAATGGCAGCTTTCAACGTCTCCTTTCTTGATACTCCTTCAGATCTGTACTTCAACCTATTTTACTGAAGTGATATCTGGAGGAGCTGTTGTGTCCGACTTCTACAAATATAAAGTAGTTATAGCAGAAAAGGTAAATAGTAGTTGTAGATTTTATTAAATGAAAATGGTAAGGTAGAAGTAATTTTATTGCTCCATAGTTCCATTACTTCAGACACATTCATCAACAGAATAATAGTGTTGACTTGCTTACTGACTTGTTTGACTTGCATACTGACTTGTTTTCTATGTGTTATATTGGTGTTTTCTTACTAGGCACGTTAGATGTCCTAACCCTTTTTGACATTGCAGGCCCTTGCAGCTGTTCCTTCCATTGACAGCAAGTCTGTCCAACTGAGGTTGGATCGTGTGCGCACTTACTATGAGCTCTTAAATATGCCATTTGAGGCAAGCAAGCTAATATGTACATTTTTCTTCCAGTAATTCTCCACGTCTGGCTCACTTTTGAAGCTCACAGTTTTCACATGTTTGCAGGCTTTGCTTGCCTTCATTACAGAGCATAAATATCTGTTTACAGCTGCAGAGTATGTCAACATAAACTGGTCTGTTGTGGTACCCAAAATGAATTCTGAAGCTGTGTTTTAACAAAATAGGTTTTGGTTGACAGGTATTCTAGTCTTTTAAAGGTTGAAGTCCCAGGCAGAGAGGTTCCTGCTGATGCTGGGGAACGCATATCAGAAATATTGCTCCATTAGCAATCTGAAGGTGGAACAATTCTCATGTACAGGATTTAAGTGATGCTTAATCTCTGTCAGGAAGATGGTATGAACATTGAGATATTACCATTCCTCTTGGAGGATTATGGGACCAAAAGGCAGGTGCTACTAACTGCTATTCTAGTTGTGCCACAATCCCATCCATAAAATTTTCTGTTTACTTTCCTATAGTTAGGGTGTTCATGTTGTCATTTTTTTTTTCTTCCAGTTTTTCAGAGCCCTTCCTTTTGTTGTCATACCGGCATATACCTGTGTTAGTGTATTCAGATTCCTAGGTTTTGTTGATGCAATGTCTATAAATGAAACACAGAGCTGAGTTCTTTTGTCAGTACTGTACTTGCAACATGTAACCTGAGGAAACTCCCAATTCCAATTTTTTGAGTGTATATCTCTAACATTTAAAAGTTGCAAACATCAGATGTATGCATAGATTGAGCATATATTATCAGGGTTATTTTAGATTCTCTACTCATAGTTGAATATGTCTCCCATAAAAAAATTTCATAGCTTGGAGGACAGCTCCTGGTGCAGCTGGCTTGAGGCTGGTGATGTAGACAAATGAAACTTAAAACAATGCAAAGTAGAAAGAAAATTGCACTTGTTATTCGCGTAATGAGCTCAAGATTTTACATTGTTTGACAGCATTGTCCACGTCCATGGTCAGATGGTATTTGTTTCGTTATACTTATTGCCTCTCGATTTCTCAACGTACCTTCGAAATCAACCTCCAAAATCCAAATCAAGCAATGAAATACAAGACATCATACCTCAATACTAGAGCATAGCTCCAAGGAGTTTTGAGCATTGTTCCTCGTCTGGTCTATGATTCTTCTGTAGCGTAGAAACTGTCTCCCCAGCCCTCAATCCCAAGATAGAAAAGGAAAATCATCTTATAGGACAGCATTTATTATTATAATTTGCATGTTTCACGCATCTGTTTCATGCAGAAGAGGATTATGTTCATGGTCTGTGTTTAATCTGATATCCCAAGCACTATGTTACCAGGTTGAAATGGCTAGATAGAGCTGTTGATGGTTGAGCAGGTTGGGGAGCTGGTGTTCCAAGTAGCTGTGAACATGAGGCAGTTTTCTAGTCACCCATTTAGAATTGATAAAGTAATGGGTGTGGTGGATGAAGCATTTTTGCTTTTAATTTTGATAATAATGAAGTGTCTAATCACCTCCTCGTCTGGAGAGAACAAAATTTTCCCGATCTTTCCCAATCATATAACAAGTGTAAGATCCATACGAGACCCATTCGATCCTATCTTTAGTTTATTCTGTCAGCATTCAAAGGTGGTTATACTCTTGTTGGGTAGTTGAGAAACATTAAGAGAGTACTCTTTATTTTTTTTTAATGAAAAAAGGGAATACATTGTTCTCCCTAAACAAAAGTTGATCCTTTGGGATTTTTTTTCTTCTTTTGGCAGCAAGTTTCTTTCTATTAAATATGAAAAAGATAGGGTTCTCATTTTCTCCTTTTGTTTGGTACCCATATTGAGTGAACCACAAGTAACTAAGGTCATTGAAAAAGACAACCCCAATTGAACGAGCCATTGCTTATAACAACACCAATAAGTGCTTTTATATATCATAGGAATTTGTTCTTACAGGACCATCAGAATTCACAACTGAACCTAAACTTTAAATACTGGAAAAGGCCATCTTGCTTAGAAATTCCACCCTTTTTAATTATATAAATGGTCGGCAAACAGTTCTATCCAGCTGAAAAGTTCTAGTACTGTATCTTAATTATAAAAGCTCTATATTATTTAAAAATTCACATGTGTTATTATTTAATTTTTTCCAGATAAAAGTCTTCATGTATAAGTCTGGAAAAAAAAAATACTAATATATAAAGTCTATAAATTTTATGACTTTCTTTTGACAATAGAATGTGGATGCAAATCCTATTTCATCCAAAATTTTGGAGTGCTTCAAAAGTTCTAAAATTTAATCCATTCAAAGTCTACTACATTACAAAAGTATTAGAATGTGGATAGAAATAAATTCCATTTGCAGTTCAGTTCTTGCATTAGCCACAAATGATCCTTTCAACTTTACCCTGATTAAAGGTTACCTTCAAGTCAACATTGCTTCACAACCCCCACCACTAAATATTAAAAAGAAATCATTGCTAGCATTCCCCATTCCACAAGTCACTATTAATACAAAAGATAGATTTTTTTTTCAGATTTTCTTTGACCATGAACAAGACAAAACATAGTTTCTCCCAAGGATTCAGAATTAGATAAGATCTCCACTTCATATCTATATGTATTACCTCTTCATCGTCCAACTACCTTGACAATGTAGCCTCATGGACCCTTAAATTAAGAATACAAAATATTTATTGTCTCCTCACTGATATGAAAGTCGATTGAAGTGGTACAGTGATATGGGCTCGCATAATGCGCTCGGAAGGTAAAAATACATGTTGCCCACCTCATTCATTGAGATAAAGCTTATTATTGTTGTTATCGTCAATTAATCTGTATTATAATTATCCATAAATATCATAAATTATTTGAAATCTCTATAAGGGATCATGGTTGGTGTCAATCAAATAAACATTAGTGGTGCAGTTGGTGCCCCAGGTTCTTACATTTAAGAAGGTAGACCAGATAGAAGTGCTTCAATCCAAAGCAAAATAAATCATAAATTTGATCGAGAACTAAGATGGAAATCATACCAAATCTAAATTAATATTTTTCTAAAAAGAATGCATCAATCTTTAATCAGGAATAAGACCATACCAAAGCAGAATACAGGGCAATTCTAAATATGTCAATTGCAGTTGAAATCTAGTTAATGGATTAATTAACATTGACCAACTTGATTAATTCCATGATTAATTAGAATTATTATATAATCCTCTGCTTCACCTACTGAATTAATTGATCTTTAATAGTTGGAAAGGCAAGCACAAAGTTTCCATCATCAAATATTCATTTTTGGAAGGTATGTGAAGATGATTGAATCCACCGACCTCGTTTTTATTTTTCCCTTTTTTAACACTCTGTGGGGTTCTCATTCTTTCTTAGCTTCCAAACAACATGATAAGCTCTCAAACAAAAATTTAACCCACCCATGAAATAGAGATAATTAATAAATTATTAAATCAAGAATGTTCCATTCCAATTTTTATAATTGGACCAACTTATTCTCTCATGCCATGCATGAGATTTTGTCACCTGGATTTCTTCTCCATTTTCTCTCCAATTCCCTTTTTTCCATTTTTTTTATATTGGAAAATGACAGGAAATCTCTTCCCATTACTCTGACCTTGTCTTGTCCCAGATGATCAATTGTAGATTCCAAATTTCCAATCATGAATGTAAGAAAATCATCTTAGTTGCCTTGGTGGAATAATTATAATATTAATAAAAATATATTATTTTAATTACAAAAATATTCTTCATGCCTCCTTGGACTGTTTAATTTAAATATTCTGCTCATGATATTGTGATTATAAAATTCTCAACTTCATTTTATGCACGTGCGAGTGTTTTTCACTTTTCTCTTTGGAATTCAAATGTATGTGAAAAATATATAGAATTATGATATATACTTTGAATATATAATAACAATTATAAATTATTACAAAAATTAACATATATTAACAAGCAAATAGGTTGGTCAAAGAATTGGGACTAGCAAAAGGTACATACAACTTTATCTCTAGCTACGTTTTCAAGTTGAGTGTCCATTAAGGGTGTGGGTTTTCTATGTCGGTTAGATATTTTTATGTGTATTAATTTTTAATTTAAGAGAGCTTGTATATATTAGGCCCTAAAGAGATTTGAATTTTTTATATTTTACTTATGAGGTGTTGGTTTATAACAACTAAACCTACCACTCAGAGTTACATCTCCCTTATTTTATGACTTCAATTCAACAAAGACACGAAAAGTATGTGCCAAAATAACCATACAAGGGTTTGTGTACTTGGTCGGATGACCTTATATTATCACAAAGGCCAGTTGGGCATGTGCCCAAACATCCAAGTGAGGGGTTGAACTGTTGAAGCATCGATTCCATCAATTACCCATGTGCCCATGGCGTGAAACTTCTAGCCGAGTGATTTTTTCCTCAACAGTAACATTTTTTTTAGTAAGTTTAGTTAAAACATAATCTAATACAATTAATCACTATTGGTAAAAGAAAAAAAAAACGTTTTCTTTAAAATTTGATACGTGTCAAAAATCTAACCGTGTAGGTTGAAACTTTTTAATTATATGTCTAGAAGAAGATCTAAACTAAAGAAAAAATTGTCCTTTACCACATATGTAGAAGGAGAGCCATTTATAAAGGGTAATAAAGTACATCACAAATGGAAAAACTCCAAGTCCTAAGTCCTACCTACCTAAATTCCCAACTAACCCATACATTGCATTGCATTGAGGGCTTGAGACAGGTACAGCTATATATCTCCAAGATTTCAGCCAATCAAATCACATGAAATGGTACAAAAAGCTCAAAGAAAGGATCTACGGTGTCAAAAAGATGTGCCAACTCAGCAAAGAAGACCACTTTGGGACCACGTGTCAGTTGATGTTACCTGTCAATCTGTCATCAAGAATCGAGACCAAACTACATTGCCAGTTTCTTACTTTCTCACCAGAAAGAAAAAATAATACACTGCCGGTACTTGTATCGGAACGGACAGAGTAGAGGAAAGGTGGTGGGACCACCTATATTGGTCGTACGATTCCGTGTTGATGCTCTTCTCGTGCACGTACGAGACTTGATTCTTTGAACACTACTAGTCCTTCTGAGCCTGCGTGATTTTCGAGGAATCATTATTAACCTAACTGGTTTTAGACTCTAGGTTATGTATAGGTTGTCAGAAATGGAAATGAAAAAAAAAAGAAGAAAATAAATAATTAAAAGAATCATTATATAATTATTGATTCTATGTTTATTTGTTTACTCAAGGACTTAAACATATGTTATCCAGTCTAATTTTATAGGGTTTAATTTTAGTGTTAAGCAGTTAATGCACAACATTGAGTTGTGTATGGCCACAATCAAATGAGTATTTAAGGTCGAAATCTCTACCACTCATTTGTTTTTTTTAATAGTTTTTATTATTACAAGTAAGGGCAATTGAAAATTTTTAAAAAAAATCGAGATTTTGACCTCGACCACTTATTCCATCCTCACCATATGCAACTCAATAATGCGCAATACTGAAACTCAATCCAATTTTATGGGCAACGTAGATAATATCATGAAAAACACTACAGTTTAGCATAATCTCATATCCAAGAGATTTAATTTTGGAGTCCAGATCATTTATGTGACATGAATATTAAAATTGTCAATTCATATAATTGAATTCTTGATAAATGTCTAATGTCAAAGGAAAAATCTTAACAACATTACTCATCTTTGTAAAAGGTTTACTAAAAAAAATCTCTCTTTAAGATTGAAATGAGTCTGGATCCTCTAATTACTTGGAGACAAAAAATTTTAGTTCACATAATTAACAGTCTTTTTTTAGTAAGAGTGATTAATAGTGATAAGTTTTATTTAGCAAATAACTAATTTATTAAAAGGAATACCTTTTTGCACTAATATTAGACCCGTGTCAATAATCCATCATGGGAATTTGAAAAATTTTCTCCCTAGATAAAGATTCCATATGTGATTGGATCCATTTTCACCTACTAAAGGGTAATCCTGTAATTACCATTTAAATATTTCCTCTTTTTTTTTTCTTATGATAAAAATTATTTACCTGATTATCACCTCAACGCTGCGGGCGAATTACTGCGCTACTTAGCCATGTGGCTTCCCACGGTAGAACTGTAGAAGATTAATTAAGTGGCGAAATTAACCCTAAAACATGTAGAATTTCTTTTTCGAGGGTGTACGAATTTCCTTTTTTTTTTTTCCCCGGAGAAATAGAGGTTACGATTTGGTAAGGTGAGAAAAATGTTTCAAACCAGACAATTTTTGCAGGAAGAGAGAGAGAGAGAGAGAGAGAGAGAGGTCAAGCAAAGCAAGCCGTCAAGCTGAAGCATCATAGAAAATGGGAAGATAAGGTAAAATTGTCTCTGCCTGGCGCGCTGACCGGCTATTGCCTGTATCAGAACCCATCAATGGTTTCTCTTCCAATCTCTCTCTCTCTCTCTCTCTCTCTCTGTTTGACTGTGTAGTCTATATATGAATCAACTCTAACTACAATTTTCTTTTTCCCTCTTCTTCTTCTTCTACCTCTTTGCTTCCTCAAAAACCTTCATTTTCTGGCAACTTTTTGCCATTTATAACCATTTATTCAGTTGTAGCTGCAACTTCCGTTCCAGCAGAGCTTTCCAAGGTTGCCTTCTCGCTGAAAATCTCCTGAAATTTGTTAGTTCCTTGACTTCGTTTTTCCTCTTTTCTTCTGAAAACCTGAAAGATCTGACTTTTTTGGTCCCTCAGAATGCAGGGGATTTCCTATTTTCTTGAGCCTTATATCTTCCTCTGTTGTTGATTTGTTTTTGTTGTAACTTTCGCGCGGATCTTGGTCTGTGGTAGCTGTTATCTTCTCAAGTTTCTGTTTTTGTAATCTTTGTAAGGTTTGCTAGTGGAGTAAATGTTCCCGATTCGATAATGTACCTTGTCTTTTTATAGATTATATGTCTTTTAGATAAACAATTAAAATTTCGTTTTAGGAAATATTATAACCAAATCAGAAAGTTTCATACAGATATTGTAATCTCTGTTCTAAAGGTTGTATTTGTTCGATTTCTTGCATTTTTAATCAATCTCCTAAGTTGGGATCTATATATCTGCTTCAGAAAGGTCGGGAGGTATGGAGGGAGGTCGAGGGATGGGCCTCAGGAATGTGGATTCACATTGCTCTCTGTCTGAGCTTGACGATTATGATCTCTCTCGCCTTCTCGACAAGCCAAAGCTGAACATTGAGAGGCAGAGATCCTTTGACGAGAGGTCTCTGAGCGAGCTCTCAATCGGTCTAAACCGAAGCATTGAAAACTTTGAGACCATATACTCACCAGGAGGACGCTCCGTTCTGGACACACCCGCGTCGTCTACTCGGAACTCTTTCGAGCCTCATCCAATGGTGGCCGAAGCCTGGGAAGCTCTCAGACGATCTATTGTGTTGTTCAGGGGTCAACCGGTGGGAACGATCGCCGCTCTTGATCACTCAGAGGAGGCTCTAAACTATGATCAGGTTCGGGTTAAAATGTTAAAGTATTATTTTTTCCTCTCTCTCTCTCTGTTTTCTGTTTTTCTTGAAGAATTTAGAGTTTATATGCAGGTGTTCGTGAGAGACTTTGTGCCAAGTGCTCTGGCTTTTCTAATGAATGGTGAGCCTGATATAGTTAAGAATTTTCTGTTGAAGACTCTGCATCTTCAAGGTTGGGAAAAGAAAATAGATCGTTTTAAACTTGGGGAAGGTGTATTGCCGGCTAGTTTCAAGGTACTTCATGATGCAACCAGGAAAAAGGATACCATAGTTGCAGATTTTGGTGAGAGTGCGATTGGAAGAGTCGCTCCTGTTGATTCTGGTTTCTGGTGGATTATTTTGCTTCGTGCCTACACGAAGTCGACCGGGGATTTATCTCTTGCAGAAACACCCGAGTGCCAACGGGGAATGAGGCTCATTCTGGCTCTGTGTCTATCAGAGGGTTTTGACACGTTTCCTACCCTGCTTTGTGCTGATGGATGTTCGATGATTGATAGGAGAATGGTAAGTTTATATTTTCTTCTCTTCAATCCCTCCCCCTTCATTCCAAATTTTAAGTGCAGAATAATATTCTTTAGGTTATTGCTTGCTGGTTCATTGTCATCTAATCTGATGATTCATGCATGATCAGAAGTTGTTGTAAGTGATAATCAATGGAATGTGCTTACTTATATCGAGTGTAACCTCACATTCTTGGCATTTTCCTTTTAACAAAATAATTGACGCCCTTAAATCAATCCAGTAGAACAGGAAACAATACACTGTAAATCTTTTGAATAAGTATAAAAAGCTACAAACACATTGTGTTTGAAATGTTTCTTCACTTTATATTTGTACTTCTGATGTGGGTGTCCTGTCTTTTCCTGTTTTGCTGTTGTATGTTTACTCAATTGTTTCTACTAAATTTTGTTTGTTCAAAAAAAGAGAGGGGGAAAAAGGTACTTTTTTAAAGGTTATGGGTTGTCCTGAGGTGATTATATTCCATCCTTGTGGATGCTTTAGTTTGCTATGAAAGTTACTTTGAAGAAGCTTATAATTTCCATTAAATGAAAATGCTTAAGGGCCTTACCTTATTCATATCAAGTGATAACAAGCTTGTTCAAACCCTACAACCCTTCCCACAGTTCCCTTTCTCTGTACAGATCCATTTTGCAAGTTGATTTTATTTTTGGAAACTTGATTGACACACTAATTCAATATAGAATTCTTTGAGTTAAATATCGAAAAGAACCTGACTCTAGGCTTTTACATTGATGTGCCTACATGTGGTAGGCTTTCAACATACCCTTATGCTTAACCTGAATCTAGTTCTTTACATTTAGCTCGTCTGTCTACGCATGCTGGGGTTTCAGCATATGCAATGCATTCAGTACTGGAAGTCTTTTTCATATTCAGTGCTAATAATATTTTGTCCCTTACATGGTCATTCAATCTACTGACTACCAAAAGAATCCCTTAAGAATCCCTTATTTTAAGGTCGTTGTTAATGTATGAGTCACCCACTTATCCATATCCTGTTTCCAACAGCACCTGTACATATCCTCAGGTGATCACATTCACGTCTCATAACTACCATTTTATTGTGTGGGGGAGGAGCATTTATGGAAGTATGGAACAAAAGGCATGTGTATCATCACTTGAGCCCATGTGGGCGATCTGAGCTCGTTTCCAGAATTGTGCCTCTAGTTTCATTTAAGTAAGAGAGGGAAACAATTATGGAGTAAATACAAGAGAATTGTGGAAGATTAAATTGGCGAATTAAGGGTTAACCAATAAACTTCAAATCTTGGTTTCTAAATAGACAAACATTTTGGGACTCTGAAAAGACATCAAATTGGACCATTTTTGTGGGATGGAGGGACTATGTATGTCTGTCCGTGTGATAAGTACTCTTTATTATCGATGCTTCACTAATCTGTTATTAGAGAGCCTAATAGTCATAGTAAAGTTTGACTCTTTTTGTTGCTAGCTTCTTTTATTGTTGGACATGATCTGGCTTTATCATCATGATGGTATATAAGTATCCAATCATGATTAGCCTTTATTAAGTTTCCTAGTGTAATTGGCATCTTTGATCTTGTTTGGAGACGCATTTTATCATCTCTAACGTACTACCCAGAGAGTTTGGCTCGTTGTTTTCTCTAGCATTGAGAATCTTTCCTGATATACTACTACTGTCAAAGTGGACCATCTTTTGGGATGGAGGGACTATATGTCTGTGTGATAAGTAAGTACTCTTTATTTTCGATGCTTTACTCATGGGGGACATAACAAAGGAGAAAGAAGGATAAAGAAGTTAAGTGGAAAAAGGTGAGAAGAATTAGAAGGAGGGGAAGATGGAGAAGAACACTAATTACAAAGTTTCACTTGTCTTGTTGGTTACATATTTGCTAGCTTCTTTCTTTATCAGACATGACCTGGCTGTATCATTGTAATGGTATAAAGTATCCAATCATGACTAGTACTCTATCATGTCTTGATTAGGCTTCAGAGGAAGTGGACCAGCTTTCGTCCTCTGAATAGAACTTTTACTTCCTCAAGTTTGAATGAGGTCCAACCGTCCAAGTCAACTCGCCGTAGGAGGAATGTGCCGAATTTATGTCATATCCATGTCAAGGTGGAGAATAATATCTGTTTAAACCTTGCTGAGCTTTTTTTTTTTGGGCCAGGGGGGAGGAGGGAGGATGAATTGGTCGTGTAACTGCCATAGAAGAAACAACTAGTGTTTGAGAGGTAGAAATACGGATGCCACTGGATGTTGGACTGAAATAAGAAACTAGATATGTATGGTTGACAATGTGACATCAAGTTTTAAAAGGTTAAGGGCCAAAGCAGTTGGTCTATGATGTGTTACCCTGCAAGCAGTAGCTATTTCAGAAATTGGATGCGATGGAACTTTGCATGTTGCTCCTCATAATATGTTAGACTGTTACTTATGCTCCGTGCTGATGTCAGCAGTTGATGATTGCAGACTGATTTCATAATGAGGAGGACTTGAATGCTGAGTGTCTTTGCAGATATCTCTTCGTTCTTGATTATTGCTGATTATTTTAGCATCAAGTGTCAGAATTTATTCTATGAGGAGGACTCCAATACTGAGTGTCTCTCCAGATATCTCTTCTTTCTTGATTATTGCTGATATTTTAGCATGAAGTGTCAGAATAATTTATTCTTACTTCCCTTAAACATCCTTAAAACACTGAAGTTGTCCTTACTCCTAATTAATATGTTTGAAATTTCGGTTGTTTGACTGACATTTAGTGGAAGTATTTTCGTTCAGCAATGATTGAAATGCAACCAGATGCTGTATAGGTTTTTTCGGTCCAAGTTTTTGATTATGGTATCGTTTTAATCAAACCCTTTGTGTAAAATCCATGGTTCCAATCCAAATCCTGCAGCTTCAAGTAAATTCTGACCATATTTTGAGTTTTTGTGTACTGTTTCACTATATTTAACTCCAAAGATGAAACCTTCCTAGAAGTTCTCAATTTTTGTGATTATTTGGTCTAACCTTTGTAGAGTATGTATTTGTTGCTTTAGTTAAATGGTGTGTTTTAATACTGAATTTTGCATATATAGCATCATACAACATGCATTATGATGCTATATTTAACTCCAAAGATGCATTATGATGTCAAACTACCATTTTGGATTTTTTTAAAAAATATTATTTTAAAGCCAGGGGTTCCATTATGATTAAAAAGCAAAAACTATAGTTCTCTTCTCTACCAAGTTCTGGTGGCCATTTTGGCCTCAAAACTGTAAAACGGAACCAGCAGCAGAAACCTTCAAGTCTTCGACTGAAATTTCATGGTTTCATGAAATATTTTGATTTTGTGCCTGTTCAAAACCAGGATCAGAACAGAAGCCTTAAACTTTGATCCTAATAGGTGCGTGACTTTTCCTTACATTAGGTGAGGAGGTTTGGCATTAGCCTTTGCTTTTTAGTCTAGTATGAAAAACCTGGTCCAGTAACCTTTAACTATTATCATTGACATGGTGAGGAACTTCAATGGTGGTTAATGCAGGTTTTTCCTTGGGAATCTGTCTGATGACTTTGCTACTTCGTATGTATTTCAGTATAAATCTTGGTTAGTCATGGCAAATGTCTCTTATATTCTTTCACTTCTGTAGGATGGAGAGCTTTAGTTCAGGATGTCCAGTGATGTGGTTGTCATGTGCTTAAAGCAGTGACATGATGGTTAATTAAAAGAAGTTATCACTTATTTACCTTGATCTATTCTTGTAACTCATACTTAATCATTAGGGGAGTTTTGATAGGGTTGAATATCAGTAGGAGGTTCGTTCAAGTTGTTCTCTAGAATGAGAAGAATCTATTTAGTAGCTTTTACTTTGGGAGAAGTCCTATATTTCTCTAATGGTGCAGTTCTCTCTAATTTCTCTCTCTCATCTCCTAATAGACGAGTCTCTATGGTTTCCCCTTTCTTTTTGCTTCTTTCCACCTTTGCTTTAATTCTGTGATTTTTTGTCTTGCTTGCTAAAAACAGTTGGGTCACTTCTCTAGTCTTGCAGCTAGTATAACTAAACAGTCCAAAAAGGTTTAATACAATGCTGTATTGGTTCGCTCTTTGGCCTTAAATTTCATATGTTAGTTACATCCTAGGTGCAACTTATCTGCCTAGTTTGGGTCCTAAGTATATCATAGTGCTGAGAAACATACTGCAAAAAGAGCTGATGTTGAGCTTATTTTATTACAAGGAGTGATTTCATTTCAGAGAATTTTATGCTGATGTTTGATCAAATGTTCAGCCCTCTCCTGCTTAGAATTGGTAATGAGTTTGTATCACCTCGTGTAATTCAGCCCTATCGGAGCTGTATGAATGGGTTCTTAAATTTTTATACTTGGACCTGTTCTGCTTCTACCATCCTGTTGGTAAGGTTTAGAGGTCGAAGAAGAAGAAGAAAGCATTCTTTTTATAACACAGAAGGGCCTAATTGCAGGAAGTTATGTAGAAATCCTTATTCTGGTGAGCTTTCATGTAACAGTTGAGTATTAGAACCATCAGGTTTGGGTTTGGAAACGTGAAAAGAGCCTCTCTGCAAAACGGTGGCACGACTTTTTATCTTTGCGCCTCCTGGACTCTGTAATAGCAGGAGCTTCATGCGTTGGGACCCTCTCATGCATTATTCCAGAATTTCCTTAGTCTCTTTAGATAGATTCCCAGTTTGCACCATTCTGTTTCCTGACTTACCATACTGTTAAAGGCCTTAATTTGTCTGCAAAATTTATGGAATCACCACTACTTATAGTTTGTATTTTATTCATTTGAGCGAACCATAGAAACGATAAATTGGGTTTTGGAACCTGTGCTGGCATTAGTAACCTCATCCATCTCCTTATCTTGTGAATGCAGTCATCCTGAAGTTAAAATGGGATCTGTAGTGTCTGCCATTCTGTTCACCTATAGGAATGAGGTTGATTGCTCTTGTGATGCACAGGTTTCTGACTGTATGATATACGACTGGTGAATAGGATTGGAATTTTGGCCATGGGACAGGGCAGTGTATAATATGGGTATGGGAAGGCCATATTATAGCCAGAAGGATTTTGAGAACCATAATGTACTTTCGCAATGTATACTGCTATCTGTGTTTTAATTTTCTTCCTTGTTAAGGACATGATATTTATGTAATTGTGATGATTATTTGACTGTTGGTTTTGGAAATTGCTTTTATTTTAGTGTCAGGAGGTTGCTGCTTAGTCATGTAGGCTGTAGCCCCTGCAATGTGAGAGTTCATGCAGTGTTTTTGTCCTTAAAATAGTCGTAATAGAAAAGAATGACGGTTCTCCCTTACCCTTTTTTTTTTTGGGGGGGGGGGGGGGGGGGGGAAAGGGGTAGCAACTGTCATCTCTGCTTGGATCCTGCTATTTGCTGTTTTTTATGCTAGTGTTGAATTGCCAAACTTGAGTTTCTAACTTGAACATGCAGAGTTCCTTTCATTTCTTCTGAAATTTGTGTATATGTGTTGTCAATGACTAAAATGCCCCTAGTGGTGTATCCTATTGTAGGATGTAAATAAAATACATAAAAACTAAGTGTAACCTAAACTATCATGATAAAAAGGGTGTATACAGTGCATGAGGCTCCTGACAATGCAGGGCCTATTGACAGGTAGATGCACTTGCCTTGCTCTCTGCTTTGTATAGAGGACATTTTCTAATTGAAATCCTGATCCCCAGCTTGTGATGGTGCAACCTTGCCATTGCCCCAAGTCTGCTGACATTGAGGAGAATCTAAATGGCAGGGTGAGCTTAGGTGAATGGTGCCAGGAGAGAGAAGTGCCAGGAGAGAGAAAGGTGGATGTGGATCCTATGGAGGACTGAGTAATAAATTTTGAGAGGCTACCATTTGAAACTAATTCATTGGTGCTGTATAATTTTTCTTTGCTGGTATAGTTCAACATTATGCAGAAAATGTTTAATTAAGTCAAACATTTTTTCTGGTAGAATAAGGGAGCAACTTTATTGTCTTTTTTTCATTACAAAAAGCATGTAACTTCTAATAGGTTGATGTTCCCTTTGGATGTATTTTAGAGATTGACACTTTTCTCAATTTTTTTTTCAGGGAGTTTATGGCTATCCTATTGAAATTCAAGCACTTTTCTTTATGGCTTTGAGATGTGCTTTAGCAATGCTGAAACCAGATAATGAAGGAAAAGAGTTTATAGAGAGAATCGTGGAACGTTTGCATGCTTTGAGTTATCACATGCGAAATTACTTCTGGCTTGATTTCCAGCAACTTAACAACATTTATCGTTATAAAACCGAGGAGTATTCTCATACAGCAGTTAACAAATTTAACGTTATTCCTGATTCAATCCCAGACTGGGTATTTGATTTTATGCCAACACGTGGTGGATACTTTATTGGAAATGTCAGTCCAGCAAGAATGGATTTCCGATGGTTTGTTTTAGGTAATTGTGTTGCTATTCTTTCCTCCCTCTCAACTCCTGAGCAGTCCATGGCTATTATGGATCTTATAGAATCACGTTGGGAAGAACTTGTGGGAGAAATGCCCATCAAGATATGTTATCCTGCAATAGAAAACCATGAATGGGTAATTGTAACGGGTTGCGACCCCAAGAATACCAGATGGAGTTACCACAACGGAGGATCTTGGCCAGGTTAGTTCTATCTTGCAGCACTTTTTTGATGATGAATATTTTGTTTTTTTTTTTTTTTTGGGGGGGGGGGTGTTTGGTGTGGGAATCACTATTAGTGCTGAGACGCATTATCATTGAGATCTGGCTAGATTCATAGATTGTTGTGGCAGTAGAAATTGCAATCTTCTCATCTTATGCATTCCAGCTCATGCAATAACCCGTGCCATTAAAACTTGTAGCATTTATAGTTTTGTACACAGGCTAAATGTCCTTGTATCATCTTGCTGATTTCTAACTATTTGATCTTTATGGGGGTGGAATGATAAATTTTATGGTATATATTTACTCAGTAGCCATTCCATTGAGATGAAAATGTTTGAGTATCCTGCCATGAATAACTATTATTTTAACCTTCTATAAATTGGATGGTATCCACAGGGTATTGTGTAAAAGCTGTGGTGGGGGTTGGGGGGCACATATTTGTGGTCATTGATGGCTGTATACTTTCTCCTTAAATATGTAAAAAATTTGAGTTAGTGCTTCATAGGTTCAATTCTGAGTATGTCCCACAGGAATTTGTTGTAGTACCCCCAAAAATTATTTTAATTTGGGTGCAATGGATTTGGAGCTCTGATTTAATTTATGTTTCATCTTCATGTTTTTAGCTAGAGTTTGGTATGGAGCTTTTCTACAGCTAAACTGTATGTGAAAATGGTTTAACATGTTTGCTTTCACTGCTAGTCTAGGTGCACAATGAATTGTTTTCGACCATAAACTTTCTAAGGATGTTGCTTTCAGCAGTTACTGTCATAGCTTGAACATGCTATTGTTTTTTACAGTTAAAATAAATTAAAAAAATTAAAAAAATGCTTTCTCCTTTATGAAATTTTATCTCCTCCTCTCCAAGCTTGTTGAAAGAACTGGAAACAGGTGCAGTTCTTAAATTATACAAGTCAATGACTATTGGACCACCATCCTGTACTCGAAACATGGTAGTGGCTGAGCATTCAGTGATGGAAGCTTGGGGATTGCATGGGTTGAGTCAATGGCATCAGAACCAGTTATATTCCCCAGTACAGAGAAGTGAATCCAGATCAAATGAATTAGAAGAACTAGGGTAGACCTTAGATAACCTTAGGAGAAGTGGTTAGAAAGGATACGCATAGCTTTGGCCTTTTATCTAGATTCGAAGGCAAGGATCCATGTAGCCGACCACATTTAGTTAGGACAATGCTGCTTCTTGTTTCTATCAATTGTAGACCAAATACTTTTTCATCCTAAATCAAATTATAGACCAAATCATCTCCATCTCATTGACTGAAAGATGCACTGCATGAGCTTGGTACATGTTTTGTATTTAGTTGTCTTTTCCACAGATACAGTGTTCATATAGTGGCTTGCCTTTATCTATCTGCAAATGACATCCAACAATCACCAAAAGAGTCAATCTCCCCCCCCCCCCCTCTTTTTGTGTTCCATGTATGCAGTCCTGGTCTTCTGGTTGCACATACATGCACGTATGCAATTATGCATTAAGCACAAGTTGGTGGATTTTGTTTGATATAGAGGCCAAACCCAGATCTTTCTACAAATTGCCCCAACCCCACTATTCAACTCATCTCTATGGAGAACATGTATAGCAGATAGCACTCAGGGGCCCATTGCCAGTTCTTAAATCCAAGTCCCAGTTTTTCCGTCTTTGCTTGCAATGATGCTTAATCCTTTTGAGTTTTACTGTCTTACTTCTTTGTTTTGGTTGCTGTGGGAGGATGTGGCGGAAGGTCGTTCAAATTCCAAAATCCCTCAAGTATTTGTAACCTTGTTCTTGTTGTCTTGCCCAGTGCTTTTGTGGCTTCTGACAGCTGCTTGCATCAAGACTGGACGACCACAAATTGCCAGACGGGCAATTGATCTTGCTGAGAGCCGCATGTCAAAAGATTGCTGGCCAGAGTATTACGATGGGAAGCTTGGGAGGTATGTTGGTAAGCAAGCAAGGAAGTTTCAGACGTGGTCCATCGCTGGATATCTTGTCGCAAAGATGATGCTGGAGGATCCTTCACATTTGGGAATGATTTCATTGGAAGAGGATAAGCAGATGAAGCCTGTAATCAAGAGATCTGCGTCCTGGACTTGCTGAAAGCTCATAAGAAACACCGACGAAGGCAAGCTAAAGGAAAAAGTTACACCTCTATCAATTTTCTCCTCTTTTTTAATTTACAACATGTATTCTTTGGCAGGTCTTTTTCAATTTAGGGCTCTGGTTTATACTCTGGTTTTATGTACAATAGTTTCCTGTGCTAGACATCTCCCTTTTCAAATAAAGATTCCTCCTGATGTCTTTTTTTCTAGCTCATGGGTTGGCGCTCTTATGTTATGGTTAGTGTCTCCTGTACAGGATAAAGTATGGTAGAAAAACGAAAGATCATCATCACTAATATTGTCAAGGACACAAAATGTTGTCACTTCTCTAATGTTCACGTTATTACTTGAGCAAAAAAGAAAAAAAAGAACATTTGAACAACTTCCACCATGACGAGAAAGCTCCACTTCTATGCGTGTCAAGCTGTGAAAGTTGGTGGAAGTGCTCAATGAAATGGTACCAATATTTAATGTTCATGCCCACTGATCTCATAGCATTTGCATGATACTTTCTGTTGTTGCTGCATTCTGTCGTCAACTACATCAGTTTATTTGCTCTTGGATCTTAACGTCTCTTTCAAATCAGCACTGATGGAATTACTCCCTACACATGGAAAACTAGTGCTTTCAAGATGCTTGGATCATCAAGCTTAATTAGTTGTACCCAAGCAATCTGTCTGATTCATGTAGTTGGGGGCCTAAGAGACGACCACCTGCCTTGCCTGTTCACTGATTATAAGGGACTGTAAATACTGGGTGAATGATAGAACCATCTGGAAATGTGGACTTGGAAAACTACTAGTTATCGTTTGAGATCTAAGGTGCTGAATTGTTAAACAGAATCGAGTTATTTTCTCTTTCCCACCTCTCTCCAACGATATTTTCCCCTTCTCCTTTTGCTTCTTGCAGTCAATCTTGACACCCACAAAAATATTGGATGTGCAAAGTGGATAATGTCCTTGTCTATGATATTCGAGATCCTTCATGGACAAGTTACAATGAATTCACCATGGGATCCACAACACAGTGGATTCCATGCATCTATCCTTGATTTTCATGACACAAGGACAAGACCTAATTTCTTTCACCTTCAATGTATCTACCCTTGAATTTCATGAGACAATGACATGACCACCTTCCATGTATTTTATTTTTATTTTTATATATGCCAAACAAAAGCTTGATATTACTTTGGATAACAAATACATAGAGTAGTAGGATCAATTACATTTAATGACTTGTTATGGTCTATGGAGGACACAGATACTAAATACGTAAACTATTGGTGGAATGTGGTATCACAAAAATCATTAAAGTTAGTTTCTTTAATGTTACATACTATATTTACCAAAATTGGGACATAAGCTATCGGCCACCTGCTGTGATTTAGTAGAAGAAGTAAATTGTGCACTTCTTTTTCATCGCACCATATATCACGTAGTAATTAATCTAAGCAATAGTGCCTCAATGATGTTTCCCTTCCCTAGTCCACCTATACTAAGATACTTTAGCTGGCCGTCCCATGATAATTAGATACTTTAGCTGGCCTTCTCATGATAGTCCCACATTCCATCATGTACTGTCTAGCTCTGCATTATGTAACCCTGTACACACCAAAGTTGGACATTGATTTAAATTAGTAAAACTTTTACAGAAACAAATATTTGGTTTGGACATCTTTACTTGTGTCTGGTTATGTGTGGTTTCAATTGTTTCATGTGTTTTAAGATTTAGATCATGGATCCAATTTACGATGTTATTTAACATTCTTATGGGGTTGGGGGTAATTTTATTAAAAATTTTGTTATTCCGTTCTTTCAAAACAAAGTAGTAGTTGATTATAAAAACAGACACGATCCATCTTTTGGATGCTTAGTCAAGCCCAAGGTCTAGGATGAAAGAGTTACAAAGATCACTAATGCATGTGTGTGAAACTCGTTCCATTCTTAATCCCAGGGGACCGTCGTCCAAATCCTTTTTGTCCAATCACATGAAAGAAATACGTGCCATATAGACTCCACACAGTTTTCACAAAGTTCGCATACTGGAGACAGTGGTATCCATTGAGCGAGGTAGCCTTAATTGGTAATTCTGCATTTAAAAGACATCAAAAGAAAATCTTAAATTTAGAGTGTAGGGGTAATTTCAAAAAGAACTTCCACCGTATAGTGCAAGCATTAGAGTGTGATGTCGATCTTATTTGTGAAAGAATTTTTCCTGGCAATGAAATCTCCATTGCTTGAAATAAGAGCCATCCATGCGTCATTTTGATTAGAAGGATTTATGGATTTATGTTGGAGAGAAGGACATGACCTGATTTCTCTTTCACCTTCAACCGATTAATCAAATCATGGATAAGACCTGCCATTGCATGTTGGCCTTCTGATAAGGATTAAAACATCTCTACGGTGATTGAAGTCCACATCAAAATTTTCAGATGATTTTTTTCCCCCACCAGAATGTCAATTCTGTAATTGACCCCTTCCAGAGCTTCAAAGACTTACAAAAGATGGACGATGACTTGACTTTTCACACTAGTCTTGAACCACACATCTGGGAATGGGGAAGAAGTGGTTCTCAGTAAGTCGATTATCTAAGCTCTGTTTGGAAGGAACTGCACGTTAGTAATGCATATGACCAGGTTGCTAGACTAGTTTCTATTTGAAACCAAACAGCAGCTTGTTAGTCAAGTTTGCTAGTCAAGCTTGCTTGGTGTTGGAGAATTTAGTATATAACGGGTTACCAGTGATTTATGCAAACATACTGAGAGTGAGCATCCATGAGGAGAGAAGAGGGTGGTAGAGAGCGAGAGAATATGATAAGAAGACTTTATGAAGCTTCGGTGAGTGGAAATCTCTTAGATCTGAATGCACTCATTGAGGAAGACGAGCTCATTCTCAATAGAGCTATGATCACTTCCTTCAATGAAACTCCACTTCACATAGCAGCTATGTCAGGTCATTTTGATTTTGCGAGAGAGATTTTGAAACGCAAACCAAAGCTTGCAACTGAGTTAGACTCGGAAAGTTACACACCTCTTCACTTGGCTTCGGCAGAAGGAAATCTTGAAATGGTGAAAGAACTGTTGAAGATCGACCCAGATGTTTGTTGTGTTACTGACCGTGATGGAAATACCCCTCTGCATCTTGCTGCAATCAAAGGACGGATAGATGTCATGAAAGAGTTGATTCGGGCACGATCTGATCAAGTCATCGATTTAAAGGTTGAGAGGGGAGAAAGCATCCTACACTTGTGTGTGAAATACAATCGCCTGGAGGCACTTAAACTATTACTGGAATCACCATGTGCTCAAGGGCTCCTCAATTGCAAAGATTTTGATGGCAACACACCTTTGCATCTTGCGGCGGCTAAGAAACTTGCAAAGGTATCTTTATATATAGATAGATTCACATATATATGCATGCCCACGTACACAAATTATAGTTAAGAATTGCAATCTTTCTTATAGCTAATATACCATTAATCCCTTCTATTTTAAGAATCGCAACAGTAGTTTCACTACTCTGCAGTACTCATTTGAAGTTGGTCTTCTCTCTTTTGGCCTTTGATATTTCCTATACTATTTTGATCATGAGTTGCATGTAACAGGGCATTGAAATCTTGCTGGAAAAAAATATAGAGGTCAACGCATTGAACGCAAATGGCCTTACAGCTCTGGATATCTTGGCTCAATCCCCACGAGACATGAAAGACATGGATATTGGAGAGTCTCTAAGAGCTGCTGGAGCATCAAGAGCAAGAGATATTAGATCATCATCGGTAATACTAAATGGTAATGACAATACAAATGCTGCCATGGTAGGAAGCGAGAACACATTTGTCTCCTCGCGCACAGAGACCAATCAGAGGCAACCCCCTGACAGAAAAAGATGGTTAGAGGAGAAGAAGAATTCACTAATGATTGTATCAACAGTGATTGCTACCATGGCTTTCCAAGCAGTGCTGAGTCCTCCAGGAGGTGTTTGGCAACAGGGAAACAAGGCTGGTAAGTCTGTAATGGCAGATCGGAACTATGACAATTATGTTATGTTCTTAAGTTCGAACTCAGTATGTTTTGTTGGCTCTTTGAGTATAACCTTTTTGCTCATAAGTGGATTGCCATTGAAGCGGAGATTTTTTATGTGGATTTTGATGGTAAGCATGTGGATCATAATCTCATCATTGGTATGGACTTACTATATGGCAACATCTCAATTGACACCACTAGACGGAGAACTATTTAAGGATCTTAACCATACAATGGATATTTCAATTGAGGTTTGGTTTGTACTGATGGGCTTCGTTCTCATTCTTCACACTATTCGCTGGGTCTTATGGTTTGTGAATAGATTTTCCTGGAAAGGAAGGGTTTCTATTTGGATATCAATTGCATTAGTAGCAATCACAATTTTTTTATTGACTGCAAGGGACCTTTCAGGAAAACTCGAAGTGCCAACTTCACTAGTAGATATATTGTTTACTTCATTTTCAATTTGGTTTGGAGTGGTGGGCTTTGTTCTCTTGCTTTGTATTGCTCGCTGGGTGTTTCGGCGTATGAAAAAGCATTGGAGATTAATAGTAAAGCACATTGAACGTCACAAGAGTCTGATTGATCGGAGTGAATCCAGTGTCTAAAGTTTGGTGTTTCAATTATGTATTTAATTTCTGGTATTGCTCACTTGGTCTTTCGGTGTATTTAATTTCATTATGTAATAAATTAACTATTTCCCTTGTGTATGTTTAATCAAACTTGCTGATGTGGGTAATGTTAATTTTTTTTTTTAGGGATTGAGGTTCGCCTAGGCTAGTTTATGCACTTCCTAAATCTGGGGGTAGGGGGAGAGTAGTTGTTACTGTTTGCAAAATAAAAATAACCGCAAGTGCACTATATTTAGTAGCTAACGGGTCGATTTCAGGGAGATATACCACTTTAAAATTTAACCTCTTAATGATAATGCGAGAGTGCAATGATTCAAAATTTTTAACTAATTAATTAAGTTAAATGATCAACGTGAGAAAAAAAAACAAAAAACAAAAAAAACAAAAACAAACAAACATAACCTAACCATTTATCATTAATAAATAAATAAAAAAACGCATGAATAGAAAAGATGCGAACAAGACACAAATAAATAAAAGGAAAGTGATCAGAGTGTCAGTTCTGGATTAAGGGAAGGGGAGTATAATTATGATGACTTTGATCGTGGACCCTTTGCCGTAGCTTATAGTCCATTGATCGAGGGGAATTCATATTAAAAAGGAAAAAAATACATAAAATAAATAACAAAGCAATAAAAGGAAAAATCAAAACCTTAATTAAAAAGAGGCAGACTGTAGGCATCTTTGATCAAGAATTCAGGGGGAAATGAGAACAATAAATAAATGCTGAAAAATAAATCCCAATTGTTGTTGCAGAATTCGGTCCCTCCTTATCGATCACTCGAACCTGCAAAAACGTGCTCGACCAATGTGGTCGAGTATAGTCTCCGACGAACAAGTTAGTTCAATCTGAATAAATGAATCAAACTCAATCCCTCAATTCATAGAATAACTTAAGAGTGCATACCTTATGACGATCATAATACCTCTTTATATATTTCTAGTTAGTCTGTTGTTTGTGGAGTTCTCGTTCAAAGTTGTATCAGGAATAGACCCCTCCTAAGTTAGTCGAACTTCACTCGAATAGAGTTTGAATCCATGGATTCTTCCTCTCATTCCTTATGATTTGAATTTGGCCTGAATCCAGGTGACATGGTCAGACCAAGTGTTTGACCAGTTTCGAACTGATCATCGTATTTCAGTTCGACCGGTCTGACCACAACATAAGCTCCCGTCTCTCATGGTCGAACATTTATTGAAGTGTTCGGTGTCTGAGATTTATCCTATTGTGTGTTCAACCAATGAATCTGGTCTTCATCATAAGGAGATAAATCAACGGTGTGACGATTAGATCAGCGAGTGACTGCAACACGTCTTTCAATATTCTTTGCCCTTGTGCCACGTGTCTTTAGATGCAAAATAAATCAATATCAGCCATTTTTGAATTAATGATGGTCTCTCTACGTGGCATCAAATCCATCCATCCACTTTCTTTTTATTAAGAACCGTAGGTCGTGATATGATTTTAATCACCTGTTGGGTGAAAGCTAATTGGAATTTTAAAGTTCAACACCAGGATTTTAGGGAAAGAACACACATTACCAAAGTGCATGAGCTTATTGATCAAGAGACAAGACAATGGAGAGCTGGTTTGGTTCAGAGTACCTTTCATCCTGATGATTCAAAAGAAATTTTGAAAATCAAATTGGGTTTGTTTCAATTGGAAGATCATCAAGTTTGGGGTCCAAGTAAGAATGGGGTTTACTCAACAAAATCAGCATATCACCACTTATGTAACCTTAAGGAGCATGAACAAGAAGAGTCTATAGTGAGTAATATCCCAGTCCAATTGTGGAGGAATGTTTGGGCTTGCAATGCCCCTCCAAATGTGAGAAGCTTTATTTGGAGAGCCTGTCATTTTGCACTTAGCACCGGAGTAAATCTAAAAAGAAGAGGCTTACTGAGAGATGCGACCTGTCAAAGATGTGGGCAAATTGAGGAGTCCGAGGATCATCTATTTTTGGAGTGCCCGTTTGCTAGATCGGTATGGTTCGGCTCTACTTTCTCCTATGCCCCCCCACTAATAGCACCACAACTTCGGCTTTATGTTATGGATTGGATGAAGTTGAATTGGCCAGGTGAAAAGCAAGGTCATCGAGCGGGGCTAGCAGCCTTGATTTGTTGGCAACTATGGCTATCAAGAAATGAATTAATCTTCCAAGGGAAACAAACCTCTCCACAAGATGTAGTACAGAGAGCAGAGGCCCAATTTGCTGAGGTATGTAACTTCAAGTACTTATCTTCTCGCCCTTCAATAGCAATGGAAGCAAAGAAATGCAAAATACAGCATTGGCTCCCTCCTTCAAGGGAATATGTGAAGCTCAACTCAGATGCATCTTGGTTGAACTCTAAAGGTGGATTGGGTTTCATTATAAGGAATTCTAGAGGTGAACAATTGGCTGCAGTCTCTATTCCTACTGATTTTTCTGAGGTGATTGAAGGTGAGGCCATGGCATTAAGAGAAGGACTTCTTCAATGTCTAGGTGAAGGCTTTTGGTGGGTGAAAGCGGACGTGGATTGCCAACCCTTAGCCAACTTCGTCAATGGTATAGCGGAGGTTCCTATATCCATTCACAATGTGGTTAAGGACATCAATTTCTTGGCCTCTAAATTCTTAGATTGTGTGTTTGTTTTTTCTCCAAGGGAGACTAACAGCTGTGCTGACTCCCTGGCTAGGATGGCTGTCTCTGTGCCGAGCAGAGTTCATTGGCCAAGGTCCACTTCTTGGTTATCCAAGCTTTGTAACTCGGATGTTTGTGCTTCTTTGGTTGAATGAATTTGAATTACCAAAAAAAAAAAAAAAAAAAAAAAAAATCACCTTGATCTTTTTGCTCAAAATTTTTAGGAAAATTACATAAATAGTCACTTTTAGGTTTTTTTTTACAAAAAATAACCACTCAATATTTTATTTAACAAAATAAGCTAAAACTATATTTTGGTTTACAAAACTAGTCAAAATAGTAATTTTTCATTCCTTTGACATTTTTAACCCCCTAAAACCAACCACATTCAAAAGGGAAAATCACTATTTTATTTAAAAGAGGAAAATCATTAATTTTTCATTCTCTTTGGACATTTTTATCCCATATTAGTATGATTTATTTTAGGGGTAAAGACCTCCAAATGAATAAAAATCACTATTTTGACTAGTTTTGTAAACCCAAGCTCAGTCTTAGCTAGTTTTGTTGAGTGAAACTTTGACCGGTTACTTTTGTAAATAAAAACTTACAACTTTCCCAAATCCTTTGGGATTCTAAAGGTCTTGTGATATGGACCATTAGATCTCTTTTGTTTCTTGTCCTTTAGATTAGAATCTTAGAATATATATATTTATAAAAGAGCTCCTTTTCACTTCTGCAAGGGGAATTTTTTTGAGAACTGCCCTTGCTCATGATTCCGAACTTAGCTAAAAATATTTTTTTAGTTTAAACTCTAAATTAGTAGTTAAAATACTAAATTACCTTCAATAAACTAATTGTTAAAAACCAAATTCCATAGTTAAAACCTAAATTATCTTTAATTACTTAAATCCCAACCAACCTTTTTTATTATTATTATTTATCAAACAACTAAACAAACACCCTCAATTTAAATTGAGACATCTTGGCCCAAAACAACCTCAATTGATGTTATTTTTAAGACCCAAAACACCCTTAATTAACTTTGATTCCCTAATTTAAACATGAAAAAGAGAGAGAGAGAATTGAAACTTCATATTCTCAATTTAAATTGCATTTTAATACAAAGTAGTATGTGGCTTTTTAGTTGTTTGATAAAATAAAATAAAAAGGTACGTTGGAGTTTTAACTACGGTATTTTGGTTTTAGCAATTATTTTAATTGAGGATAATTTAGTATTTTAACTGTTAATGTAATTATGGTAAGTTAGGATTTAAATTAAAAAAAAAAAAACCAATTTTCAGCTAAGGGTAATTTGGGGTTTCAAAAAAAAATTAATGATAGAAGTTAAACTTAACAGAAAAAGTTAACAGATCGAAGGGAGGTGTTTGATATATTTATTAGGTAAGAGGGGAGGTAAGTGACATTATTCAACTAAGAGGGGTCTAAGTGCTATTTGTTCAGTTAAGAGGGGTGGTAAGTGATATTTACCCCATATTAAATTATACTACTCTTTTAATAATTAAGCAAAAAATTATCATACTTAAACAATTTTATTCTCTAATCAAAATAAAGAGAACAAAGAAAGAAAAGAAAGAAAAAAAAAATCTCGTTTTTAAAATAAATGGAAATAAAAGAAAATTAAAATTTTTATTTTATATTTTATTTATTTACTTTTTAATTTGACATTATCAAATCTTAGAAAATTCTTACTTTCAATCGGTTTTTATTTATTTACTTTCTATTTTGATATTATCAAATTTAGGAAATTCTTATTATTGATAGACTTTTTTTGTGTGTATGTGAATCCAAACTAATGATAACACAAGTATAAAATTGGTATCTCATATTTTTTTCTTCTTCTAAATGAGGAAAATAAAGTTATTTTGGTTTCTTAATTCTAGAAGGACAAAATAGATATTGAACATTCAATTACAATTGCCTCTCAATATTGTTAGAACTAAGGGGACCAACAATATTTCATAAAGAATGAGATCATTTTAGTAATTAAGTAATAGTACATGAGACAATAGTAATTATTCATTAAATTTTTTATCCAAATAACTAACTAAAGTAGCTGTTGGGATATGCCGGGTGGAGAAGCAAATTAAGCAAGAGGAAACGAAAAACACAAAGAAGTAAAGAAGGAACAATAGCTTATCCCTCTACTGCCAATTAGACTAGGAGAACATCCTCTACTGTGCATAGTTGAGTGCGTGCACAACAGTGCACTTTTATACCAAATCATAGGCTGGAAAAGCAAATAAACTATAAGGATTTTTTGAACTTTTCAAATTTGAAATCAAGCTTTAAATCTCAGTTTGTGATTTGATATAAAAGCATATTATTGTGCACAGCAGAGGAAATTTTTTTTTTCATTTAGACTATACATCATGATGTTTTGAAAAGTACTTAAAAAGAACAATATGGAATCCTTGAGGATCCTCTCGTGGTTGAAGGACTTGACTTTACTGGAGTAACTCTTACTTTATTAATCAATTAGACCTTTTAGCGGGTGAATACGAAAAAGGAGAACAATTGATTCTCCCCTGGGTGAACGGTTGTTTGATTTCACTAGATTCTCTAGCCTAAAAGCGAGAGGTAGAGGGAGAAGGAAGATAATTGTTTCTACCAAATCTGAACGGCTTGACAATTTCTGGTTTTTTTTTCAAAGTAAACTCACATGTTAAACGCATCAGGGGAAACAATGGAGCTTTAAAAAGTGGGTTTAATTATCATTTTCTATGGTTCAAACATTGTACCAAGATGAGAAAGTGAGTTTGATTATTATTTTCTATTTGCAGCCGAGCACTACTTCCGAAGTCATCAGGGTGTTTGGTTACATTCACTGATTTGGCTTCAGTGTTGTTGGACAATACTGAGCTGTGAATGATGAAGATTCAAAGTGGTGGTCAAGATTTGACCACTCGTTTTGCTTTCTATTTTTTTTAACATTAAAAACTGAAAAGCTCAACCGAAGTTAAGCCCTACATTGCATACATGCGTGGTCTATAAAAAAAGAAAGAAAACCCAGAGGGAAGACATCCATGAAGATAGGAAATCAAAGAGGAAGAGAGCGAGAGAAAATGATCAAAAGGCTTTATGAAGCTTCAGTAAGTGGAAGTGTTCCATCTCTGCTTCAACTCATGGAGGAAGACAAGCTCATTCTAGATAGAGTTACAATCACTTCTTTCAATGAGACTCCACTCCACATAGCAGCCATGCGAGGCCACCTTGAGTTTGCAAGAGAGATATTACGGCATAAACCAAGACTTGCAAGTGAGTTAGATTCGGAAAGTTACTCACCTCTTCACTTGGCTTCGGCGGAAGGAAATCTAGAAATGGTGAAAGAGCTGTTGAAGGTCAACTCAAGTATCTGTTGTGCTACAGACATTGATGGGAGAAACCCACTTCATCTTGCAGCCATCAAAGGCCGGATAGATGTCATGAAAGAGTTGATTCAGGCATGTCCAGAGGTCATTCATGCCAGGGTTGACAAAGGGGAGAGCATTCTACACTCGTGTGTGAAATACAACCGTTTGGAGGCACTTAAACTATTACTGGAATCACCAAGTGCTCAAGGACTCCTCAATTGTAAAGATGATGATGGCAACACCCCATTGCATCTTGCTGCAGCTAAGAAACTTGCAAAGGTATCTGTAGAGATAAATACAAACTCCCACACAAACCAGTTTAAAGAATTCCAATTTTTCTTCTAAATAATGTACCGATCCCTTCTATTTTGCCTTTGACATTTTTATGAATTTTCATGAGCTGCATGTACAGGGAATTGAATTGTTGCTGGAAAAAAATATTGAGTTGAATGCATTGAATGCAAATGGCCTTACAGCCTTGGATATCTTGGCTCAATCTCCAAGAGAAATGAGAGACATGGATATTGGAGAGTCTCTGAGAGCAGCTGGAGCATTAAGAGCCAAAAATATTAGATCATCAACAGCACGAAATGCTAATGACAATACAAATGCTACCGTGAGAGGAAGTGAGAATACACATGATCACTCCTCACGCATTGAGACAGGTAGTAATCAGACGCGATCCCGTGATAGAGACGGATGGTTAGAGGAGAAGAAGAATTCATTAATGATTGTATCAACAGTGATTGCTACCATGGCTTTCCAAGCAGTGCTGAGTCCTCCAGGAGGTGTTTGGCAAGAGGGAAACAAGGCTGGTAAGCCTATAATGGCAGATCAGGACAATGGAAGGTTTCTTATGTTCTTTGGTTTCAATTCACTTTCTTTTGTTGGCTCTTTGGGTATAACCCTTTTGCTAATGAGTGGATTGCCATTGAAACGGAGGTTAACTGTGTGGATTTTAATGGTAAGTATGTGGGTCATAATCTCTTCATTGTTGTGGACTTACTTCCAGGCAACAACGCAATTGGCAGGAATATATAGTGAACTTAACGGTATACTTGCGGTTGCACTCACGATTTGGTTTGGATTGATGTGCTTCGTTCTTATACTTCACACTGCTCGCTGGGTCTTATGGTGTATGAAAGGGCTATCCTTAAAAAGAAAGGTTTCTGTTTGGATATCCATCGTATTAGTAGCGGTTGCAATGTATTTTGTGATTGGACTACTATTTGGAACAGAACACCATAGACCAATTTCACTGTTTGCAGCTATATTGTTGATTACATTAAGTATTTGGGGTGGAATGGCGGGCTTTCTTCTCTTGCTTCATGTTGCTCGCTTGGTCTCCCGGTGTATGAACAGGTGGTGGAAAACAGTAGATCAGCTTGGACATCATCAGAGTATGATTGATCAGAATCAGTCCAGTGTCTAAAGACGGACTAGGGTTTCACTTGTGGTTTTTAGTTTTCTAGTTTGATAAATTAGTAATATCTCTTATGCATGTTGATTGAACTTGGTGATAAGGTTTAATGTTAAAAATTCTACCTAATTAGTTAGGTAGCTAGAGTAAAGTAGTGGTTAAAGGACTTGACTTTGCTTGACTGACTCTTATTTTATTAATCAATTAGACCTTTTAGCCAGTGTGCACCAGAAAGGAAAACAATTGCTTCTACCCTGGTGAATAATTATTTGATTTCGCTAGATTCTCAAGCCAAAAAGCACGCGGTAAGGGGAGAAGGAAGATAATTGTTTAATTCTACCTAATGTGAATGGCTTGACTATTTCTTTTCTGGTCAAGTAAACTCATATATTAAATGCATGCATCAGGAAACAATGGAGCTTTAAAAAAGTTAGGTTTAATTATTATTTTCTATTTGCAACCAAACATTGTACCAAGATGAGAAAGTGTGTTTGATTATTATTTTCTATTTGCAGTCAAGCACTAGTTTCCTAAGCCATCATGGTGTTGGCTTACATTGCATTGATTTGGTTCAGTGTTGCGTAATTATTGTACATCACTGAGTTGCATATTAATTATGCAGCTGTGAGCTTCGAATGGTGAGCATTCAAAGTGGTGGTCAAGATTACAAAAAGGCAAAAAAAAAGGCAAAATCGATCTCGACCACCAATTTGAATCCCAACCATAGGTAGCTCAATATTGCGCATTAATTGCACGGCATTGAAATCAAGCCCGTACATGTCTGGTCTATAAAAGAAAAAAACCCAGAGGGAAGACATCCATGAAGACAGAAAATCAAGGAGGAAGAGAGAGAGAGGGAAAACAAAATGATCAAAAGGCTTTATGAAGCTTCAGTGAGTGGAAGTGTTCGATCTCTGCTTCAACTCATGGAGGAAGACTAGCTCATTCTTGATGGAGTTACAATTATTTCTTTCAATGAGACTCCACTCCACATAGCAGCCATGCTAGCTAGGTCACCTTGAGTTTGCAAGAGAGCTTTTACGGCGTAAACCAAGACTTGCAACTGAGTTAGATTTGGAAAGTATTCACCTTTTCACTTGGCTTCCACGGAAGGGAATCTTGAATGGTAAAAGAATTGTTGAAGATCAATCCAGATGTTTGTTGTGTTACAACAGACCGCGATGGAAGAACCCCCTTCATCTTGCAGCGATCAAAGGACGGATAGATGTTTTGAAAGAGTTGATTCAGGCACTTAAAACTATTATTGGAATCATCAAGTTCTCAAGGGCTCCTCAATTGTAAAGATGATGATGGCGACACTCCTTTGCATCTTGCTGCAGCTAAGAAACTTGCAAAGTTATTTGTAGAGATAGATATACATGACCACACAAACTACAGTTAAGAATTGCAATGTTTCTTATAGATAATTTACCAATCCATTCTATTTTAAGAATCCTAACAGTAGGTTGGCTCTGCACTCATTCGAAGTTGGTCTCCTCTCGTTTTGCCTTTGACATTTCTTATGTATTTTAATGAGCTGCATGTGCAAGGCATTGAATTCTTGCTGGAGAAAAAAAAAATAGATGTTAATGCATTGAATGCAAATGGTCTTACAGCTTTGAATATCTTGGCTCAATCCCCACTAGACATGAAAGACATGGATATGGTAGAGTCTTTAAGAGCTGCTGGAGCATTAAGAGCCAAAGATATTAGATCGTCATTGTTTGATTTCACTAGATTCTCTAGCCTAAAAGCGAGAGGTAGAGGGAAAAGGAAGATAATTGTTTCTACCTAATCTGAACGGCTTGACGATTTCTGTTTTTTTTTCCAAGTAAACTCCATGTTAACCGCATCAGGGGAAACAATGGAGCTTTAAAAAATGGGTTTAATTATCATTTTCTATGGTTCAAACATTGTACCAAGATGAGAAAGTGAGTTTGATTATTATTTTCTATTTGCAGCCAAGTACTATTTCCGAAGTCATCAGGGTGTTTGGTTACATTCACTGATTTGGCTTCAGTGTTGTGCAATAATTGCACAATACTGAACTGTGAATGATGAGGATTCAAAGTGATGGTCGAGATTTGACCATTCATTTTGCTTTTCAATTTTTTTAACACTAAATAAAACAGGAAAAAAAGAAAATGGAAAGAAAGAAAGTAAGAAAGAAAAGCTCAGCTGAAGTTGAGCCCTACATTGCATACATGCGTGGTCTATAAAGAAAAGGAAAGAAAACCCAGAGGGAAGACATCCATGAAGATAGGAAATCAAAGAGGAAGAGAGGGAGAGAAAATGATCAAAAGGCTGTATGAAGCTTCAGTAAGTGGAAGTGTTCCATCTCTGCTTCAACTCATGGAGGAAGACAAGCTCATTCTAGATAGAGTTACAATCACTTCTTTCAATGAGACTCCACTCCACATAGCAGCCATGCGAGGCCACCTTGAGTTTGCAAGAGAGATATTACGGCATAAACCAAGACTTGCAAGTGAGTTAGATTCGGAAAGTTACTCACCTCTTCACTTGGCTTCCGCGGAAGGAAATCTAGAAATGGTGAAAGAGCTGTTGAAGGTCAACTCAAGTATCTGTTGTGCTACAGACATTGATGGGAGAAACCCACTTCATCTAGCAGCCATCAAAGGCCGGATAGATGTCATGAAAGAGTTGATTCAGGCATGTCCAGAGGTCATTCATGCCAGGGTTAACAAAGGGGAAAGCATTCTACACTTGTGTGTGAAATACAACCGTTTGGAGGCACTTAAACTATTACTGGAATCACCAAGTGCTCAAGGACTCCTCAATTGTAAAGATGATGATGGCAACACCCCATTGCATCTTGCTGCAGCTAAGAAACTTGCAAAGGTATCTGTAGAGATAAATACAAACTCCAACACAAACCAGTTTAAAGAATTGCAATTTTTCTTCTAAATAATGTACCGATCCCTTCTATTTTAAGAACTTAACTGTATGTATCAATCCCTTCTATTTTGCCTTTGATATTTTCTATGAATTTTCATGAGCTGCATGTACAGGGAATTGAATTGTTGCTGGAAAAAAATATTGAGTTGAATGCATTGAATGCAAATGGCCTTACATCTTTGGATATCTTGGCTCAATCTCCAAGAGAAATGAAAGACATGGATATTGGAGAGTCTCTGAGAGCAGCTGGAGCATTAAGAGCCAAAAATATTAGATCATCAACAGCACGAAATGCTAATGACAATACAAATGCTACCGTGAGAGGAAGTGAGAATGCACATGATCACTCCTCACGCATTGAGACAGGTAGTAATCAAATGCGATCCCGTGATAGAGACGGATGGTTAGAGGAGAAGAAGAATTCATTAACGATTGTATCAACAGTGATTGCTACCATGTCTTTCCAAGCAGTGCTGAGTCCTCCAGGTGGTGTTTGGCAAGAGGGTGACAAGGCTGGTATGTCTATAATGGCAGATCAGGACGATGGAAGGTTTCTTATGTTCTTTGGTTTCAATTCACTTTCTTTTGTTGGCTCTTTGGGTATAACCCTTTTGCTAATAAGTGGATTGCCATTGAAACGGAGGTTTTCTGTGTGGATTTTGATGGTAAGTATGTGGATCATAATCTCGTCATTGTTGTGGACTTACTTCCAGGCAACAAGGCAATTGGCAGGAGAACATTGTGATCTTAACATTATACTTGCGGTTGCACTCATGATTTGGTTTGGATTGATGTGCTTCGTTCTCATACTTCACACTGCTCGCTGGGTCTTATGGTGTATGAAAGGACTATCCTTCAAACGAAAGGTTTCTATTTGGATATCAATCATATTAGTAGCAGTCACAATATATTTAGGGATTGGATTACTATTTGGAACAGAACTGCTAATACCAATTTCACAGGGAGATATATTGTTGGTTACATTAAGTATTTGGTGTGCAATGGTGGGCTTTGTTCTTTTGCTTAATGTTGTTCGCTTGGTCTCCCGGTGTATGAACAAGCGGTGGAAAACAGTAGAGCAGCTTGGACATCATCAGAGTATGATTGATCAGAGCCCGTCCAGTGTCTAAAGACGGACTAGGGTTTCACTTGTGGTTTTTAGTTTTCTAGTTTGATAAATTAGTAATATCTCTTATGCATGTTGATTGAACTTGGCGAAAAGGGTTAATGTTAAAAATTCTTCTTAATTAGTTAGCTAGTTAGAGTAAAGTAGTGGTTGAAGGACTTGACTTTGCTTGACTTGACTCTTACTTTATTAATCAATTAGACCTTTTAGCCAGTGTGCACCAGAAAGGAAAACAATTGCTTCTACCCTGGGTGAACAATTATTTGATTTCGCTAGATTCACAAGCCAAAAAGCACGCGGTAAGGGGAGAAGGAAGATAATATATTGTTTAACTCTAGCTAATGTGAATGGCTTGACTATTTCTTTTCTGGTCAAGTAAACTCATATATTAAATGCATGCATCAGGGAAACAATGGAGCTTAAAAAAGTTGGGTTTAATTATTATTTTCTATTTGCAACCAAACATTGTACCAAGATGAGAAAGTGTGTTTGATTATTATTTTCTATTTGAAACCAAACACTAGCTTCCTAAGCCATCAGCGTGTTGGCTTACATTGCATTGATTTGGCCTCAATGTTGCGCAATTATTGTACAACACTGAGTTGCATATTAATTATACAGCAGTGAGCTTCGAATGGTGAGGATTCAAAGTGGTGGTCGAGATAACAAAAAGAAAAAAAAAGGCAAAATCGATCTCAACCACCAATTTGAATCCCAACCATAGGTAGTTCAGTATTGCGCATTAATTGCACGGCATTGAAATCAAGCCCGTACATATTTAATTGGTCTATAAAAGAAAAAAAAACCCAGAGGAGTGGCCTATAAAAGAAAAAAAAAAAAACCAGAGGGAAGACATCCATGAAGACAGAAAATCAAGGAGGAAGAGAGAGAGAGAATGATCAAAAGGCTTTATGAAGCTTCAGTGAGTGGAAGTGTTCGATCTCTGCTCCAACTCATGGAGGAAGATTAGCTCATTCTTGATGGAGTTACAATTATTTCTTTCAATGAGACTCCACTCCACATAGCAGCAGCCATGCTAGCTAGGTCACCTTGAGTTTGCAAGAGAGGTTGTACGGCGTAAACCAAGACTTGCAACTGAGTTAGATTTGGAAAGTATTCACCTTTTCACTTGACTTCCACGGAAGGGAATCTTGAATGGTAAAAGAATTGTTGAAGATCAATCCAGATGTTTGTTGTGTTACAACAGACCACGATGGAAAAACCCCCTTCATCTTGCAGCAATCAAAGGACGGATAGATGTTTTGAAAGAGTTGATTCAGGCACTTACAACTATTATTGGAATCATCAAGTTCTCAAGGGCTCCTCAATTGTAAAGATGATGATGGCGACACTCCTTTGCATCTTGCTGCAGCTAAGAAACTTGCAAAGTTATTTGTAGAGATAGATATACATGACCACACAAACTACAGTTAAGAATTGCAATGTTTCTTATTATAGATAATTTACCAATCCATTCTATTTTAAGAATCCTAACAGTAGGTTGGCTCTGCACTCATTCGAAGTTGGTCTCCTCTCGTTTTGCCTTTGACATTTCTTATGTATTTTCATGAGCTGCATGTGCAAGGCATTGAATTCTTGCTGGAGAAAAAAAAATAGATGTTAATGCATTGAATGCAAATGGTCTTACAGCTTTGAATATCTTGGCTCAATCCCCACTAGACATGAAAGACATGGATATGGTAGAGTCTTTAAGAGCTGCCGGAGCATTAAGAGCCAAAGATATTAGATCGTCATTTTTAGTACTAAATAGTACTAATGACAAGACAAATGCTGCCATAATAGGAAGTGGGAACACATTTTTCTCCTCACTCATAGAGAATAATACTAATCAGACGCAATCCCCCAATTAAAAAAGAAGGTATTAGAGGAGAAGAAGAATTCATTAATGATTGTATCAACAGTGATTGCTACCATGTCTTTCCAAGCAGTACTGAGTCTTCTAGGTGGTGCTTCGCAAGAGGGTGTTTAGGCTGGTATGTCTGTAATGGCAGATTAGAACCCTGATATTTATGATATGTTCTTCACTTCTAACATGCTATCTTTCATTGGTTCTTTGGGTATAAGTATAACCCTTTTTCCCATAAGTGGATTGCCATTGAAATGAAGGTCTTTTATGTGGATTTTGATGGTAAACATGTGGATCATAATCTCGTCATTGGTAGGGGTTTACTTACAGGCATCTCAATTGACGGGGAGAATTTAGTGATTAGAGATTTAAGATTCCCATTTTGGGGGGTTTAAGGCCCATTAAGAGGAAGAAAATGACGGATTAAACATGGCTTCCTCAAGAATAAAGGCTTTATCTTCGAAGCACACGTTGAAATCATTTGGAATTGGGATTAAGGGTGATTGGTCATTGAAATTCCCTCATTTTACAGGGAATTTGTGGTTACCCTATCGGAATCCAAACTCATTTTACGGGGAATTTATGGTTACCCTAAAACTCAATAACATTTTACACGATCGAGTAAAGTCAGGTTGGCCAAGTTCAGCCCAAGGCCTCTTCTCTGGGGGCAGGCCGGTTCATCCCAAGATCACAACCCTAAAACTAGGCCGGGTTCAGCCTTGAGATAGTGTTAAATAAGCAACCTTGACACCAATCCTCGAGGTCTAGATATCTTAGCCTGCGTTAGACTTCACACTTCTCCAAGTCTGCAAGAAGCTATGAGTGCCTCTGCGGACAAGTAATCGATTTTCTGGCTCAACGGAGAAGATACAAAGAGGATATAATATATATAAATATGTTATATATATATATATATATATATATATATATATATATATATATATATATATATATATATATATATATATATATATATATAAGATTTTTGAGACTCTAGCAAAGTGGTGGAAGAGTCAATGTAGCAAGCAAGAAAGGGGCAAAGAAGGAAGGAAGCACAACGTTCAATTGCTGAAACCCTTTTTGGTAGAAAGAAAAACCCTAGTCCTCACCACTCTCTTATCTAATGTAGTGAGATTGGCAATGACAATGACAGTGGAGGTCAAAGAATGGTGTTCAAATACCTTGCACAAGATGCAATGGGGAAGGATCCAGTTGTATTTTACAGGCCAGAAAAATATAACCCTTCATTGTCTTCAACTGGATCGAAGAAATTTCAACAAATTTCTTGATATTTCAGCGATTTTACAAGATATCGACAATATTCTGAGTTTCGGTTTTGGTTCCAAATATCGTTCGCCATATGCCGAACCGAATTTCGGCCCCCGCTATATGATTTCACACCATCCAATCCATCCCATACACGTGGCAAAATTTAGGCCTTCGGTTGCATGCTGCAAGGTAGAAAATAAAATTCGCATTTTCAACCCTTGATGAGTTTATAAACCAACACAATACTCTAATATAATCTAATCATAACTCACTCAAGACTTGATACATATAGAGCATGTTTTTTTTTAGTAGTTTTCATTTGGACACCCTGAGGATTAATCCAAATTATTTTCAAAAAAAAAAAAAAAAAAAAAGACATCTTGCATTTGCCTTCGTATCTAAAAGAAAACCAATTAATGACATATAATTACTTTTACGACCAAAATATTCTTACACTTTTTTAATAGAAAATTTTATATTATAGTCCCTATTTCCAGGCCTAAACTCGGGTTGGGTTCTTATTGTTGCTAAAATTATGTCTGCATCAAGCTGAAATTAGCATTGTCTCATGAGTGTTAACTTCACACATGAGAAAACCATAACACCGTAATCTAAAATTAAAATAAATAGAATTATAATTTTGACTCATTCATACCCTATTCTCCCTTCCTCCAGCGCCAGAAAGGCAGAAACTACCCATCAATAAGAAAATAAATAAATAAATACCCCTCCCACCATCTTTTTTTTTTTTTGGTAGGAAACAAATTATATTATAGAGAAAAACCACGATTACAACCTATAATAAATACCCCTCCCACCATCACTTTGCCGGAAAATCACCCAATTTCAAAGTCTAATTTACGAAAGATTATCATTACATGCTTGAGATGAATATGTAGAGAGCTCTGCCTCCAAACTCAGCATGGAGAGATAATCAAGTACACAAATACTTAAATAGAACGATTCAAATTTGATGCAATTGAGAAGGGTAAAATTGAATGGGTCACAATACCTGCAAATATTGGAGATGTGATTTTGAATTTCTAGTGAGAGAGAGAGAGAGATCCGAAGAATAAAAAGTATTCTGTAATGTAACTTACTCTGAATACTTGAAGAAAACAAGCTTTGAAGCCGACCACTCTGGTGATGGGAGTCATGGGAATAATTCAGTCGATGTTACTATTAATGAATATTAATAAAGGGATATTGCTATACTTCTAAAAATTAAAATTTAATTGAATACGGATAGTATCCGCAAATATCTAATCGAATTGGATAATATCCAACTTAAATTGGCATATCCAAATTTGAATCCGATTATTAATTGAGTTATCCTGATTCAAGTCTGAATCTGAAAAAATCAAATTCGGATGTTTTTAAATGGATACGAATACAAATCGGATTTAGACTTTCAACTATATGTTTACATCCCTACTGTTTGACTCTCCATATCAAGCGACACGAGTTCCTGACGTCGATTCCAGCTTTCAAAACCATCAAATCAGCAACGGCAGACAGGATAAGTTGTATTAATTTCTTTCTTTTTCACTGGAACGTTTTTGGTGAATGTGTTTTCACATTTGGTCGAATCACCTTTGTTCTCTAGATAAGGTATTATGGTTATTTCATGATTGATATTAACACCCATGTCGTGGTACTAGTTTTAATTAGACTTAAACATAATTTTAACAACAATAGAAATCCAATCCGAATTTATGCTTAGAAATAGGGACCCCATTGTAAAATTTTCTATTATAAAACCATAACCCTATTTTGATTGGAAAAGTGATTATGTATTTTAAGTTATTTTTGATAAACGTGTGTCCTTCATTAGATTTATATATAAGATAGCAGTCATCAAGATGTATTTTTCATTTTTTTTGGATTAAAAGTAATTGAGGTCAAAACCTCAGGGGGTATTAAATGAAAATCACCCCCTTTTTTTTTTAATAGGCTAAAAGCAACATCGTGGACGGTGCCGTCCAATGACTCCTCAATGCAAAATGTAATTGAAGCAGCAGCGTACATGGACAAAGAATTGACTCCGCCAACAGTTGATTCAAAGAAAATGTAATTGAAGAAGTGTGGTGAAACAACTAATTCTCCCCACAATGTTTTGAAAAGTCATAAAAAGAACAAACATGGAGTGCTTCCTGGATCCTCTCGTGGTTAGAAAACTTGACTTTCCTAAAATAACTTTTTTTTTTGGGTATGAAAAGTCACTAATAAGAAGAAAATAGTGTTACAGTCAAGGATATAAGCATGCATAGCGCGTGGAGCCATGGAAAGGAAATAGGTTAAACCGTCGCACACGGAATCGACTTAATTAGAATAACTTAACTTTCCTAGAATGACTTGACTTCATGAGAAAAAAAAAACAAATGGTTTGAGCTTGGGTGGAGTATTTTATTTTACTAGATTACCTAACCTAAGACTATGAGCAAACAACAAGTGGAGAAGGAATCATGTCGGAGTGTGTTTGAATGTTCTTTCTGTTTACTATTAGGATTTAAGGTTTAAGTATAAAGTTACTTAAAGTATTACATCCTGAGTATCTAATTTGGAATACTCGGACCGTTGCTTCTAAGTAGTATTTATAGAACAATATTAGGTTTTATAGTTAGATGAACTCTCCCACAAAGATCCATTACACCGTTGGATCGTAACTAGTTTTATAACATATATTAGATATGCGTTGAATATAACTCAAATACCTCAACCATATTTGAGTATGCCTTAGATACCTCAACATTTACTACCAATTATAAGATTACACAATTAAGCAAGAAAAAGGAAAGAAAAACATATTAATTAGCTGCAATTGCAACATTGGAGTTCAATCTCAGAGTAATACTAAAGATGAAACAAGATGTCCTGAGGAATTATCAGAATCCGAGCAGGATTATTTTGATCTAAACTACTCTTCTTCTTCAAATCTGAACCTGTTTTCAATGCTTCTCTTCTTTCTTTATTGGGACCTGGTAGCAACCTTTCATGATCTCTCTCCTTTTCTTTCCCAAACTCCTTTTTGTTTCCTTGTCATTCTCAACTTTCATTTTATTTTTCTATTGTTTGCTTCATCGAAGTATCATCATCGTGAGAACACTTCAATAAGTTCTGGTTTGATAATATTTCCAATTGACAATACATATCTTGCCTTCGAAGGACCTTTAAGATTCAGTCGGTGCAACGCGTAGGATTTCTTACCCAGCTCAAATTCTGATCCATTTCCTCTGCCAGTAAATGGTCTGCAAAACAACTAGTGCGCTACCAAAGATTTGGTGTTTTCACGCAACTGCGAGCGACCTTGCTGCGTTTTTTCGTTCCCTTTTCTTTCTTTGTGGTCTTTTTTCTGTAAATATATCCTGTTGTGTGATGAAGGAATATATAAATACAATGTTAATTATTCTATAAAATATATAACTTAAAAATTGACTAGCAAATTACTATACTTAAGTGAATGACTATTGAGTTGTTTTATTGAATATATAACACCCCATTAATAATAGGAAATCGAACAGTATGTTGCCATGGTCTGGAGGATCAAATTTTTAAAACATTCAAGTAGCGGTCCACACCTTCATCCTTTATAATGGAATGCACATATTAGGGAAAATGGTTTCTCTTTGCTCCATATCCTTATATTTTGTCATTGATGTTTCGAAATAATAAAGAACAAGGCCAAACAGAAGATTAGTTAGAAAAGTAGAGAACTCTGTCTCTCGAAAGTTTCTTTAAAAACAACATTATTCAGCTGCTCTCCAAAAGACATACAAAATATGGTTTTTATAGTACCAAGAAACCCTTAAAAAAACACACACAAAATTACGAAAATACCATTGAAAACAGTAAAATATTAAAAACACCCTCAAAACGATCCCAAAAATGCCAAAAAAAAAATGACATTTCTAACTGCAAAATAGTAAATCCTTCTCATGACAAATTTTAGCCCATTTTGAGTTCGGGATCCCAAGAGACCTCATGTGCCACCCAATTTGCATCAATCATCAAACATTCAAGAGTCCACCTTGTCATTATTTAAAATTAGCTAGTCTCCCCATTATATAATGAAAGTATCGAGATAGGATTATTCTCTACCCTCAATCTAGGTTTCAAGTGGACAGCTACCCCTCTCCACTATCGAGTAGGCTAGCTCCACATAATGGTGTAGCAAAAAAATAAAAAAAATTATACATAATGGTGTTTTGAGAAGTCATGGAGCCCTTCCAGAAGCTCTCGTGGTTGGAGGACTTGACTTTGCTAGACCTTTGTCAATTAATTAGACTATTTAGCCAGTGTGCACTAGAAAGGAAAACAAATGGGTTCTACCCTGGGTGGACCATTTGATTTAATTAGATTATTTAGCTGAAAAGAGCACCCGGCAATGGGAGAAGGGAATTATATCAAGGCATGGTTGAAGGCTATTTCTTTATAGATTTGAGATCCCTCCGTATCCGGGCAAGACATCCATTCGGTTTTTCTATTGCTGAATGCCCTGCTCATGATACCCAGAAATCAATCCTGATAATGTGAGCAGAACATCCAGTTAGATTACACATAATGATGTCAAAAAGAACCATATGGAGTAATTACAGGATCCTTTGGTGGTTGGTCCATTTAGCCAATTCGTGAGGGAAAGGAAAACAACTGGTTTCTAGTTTTCTACTCAAGTCTCAAGGTGCACGATTTGATTTCACTAGATTATCTAAAAGCTAAGAGCAGGCGGAAAGAAGAAGGAAAATAAATAAGTAATTGTTTCTAAGAATGTGAACGGCTTGACTTACTTAGACGCAGTAGGCACTTTTAGAACTGTTAGGTAAATGAACAATACATTCTTCTGTCACGTCTAAATGATGAGAAAATGGGTTTAAATATTATTATTCATTTGCAAACAAACATCAGCTTCCCAAGCCATCAGGTGTTGGCTTACAGAGCATGCATCCGGTGGTCTATAAAAAAGAAAAAGGAAAACCCAGAGGAGAAAACATCCATCAAGATGGAAAAACAAGGAGGAAGAGAGCGAGAAAAAATGATCAAAAGGCTTTATGAAGCTTCGGTAAGTGGAAGTGTCTCATCTCTAATTCAACTTATGGAGGAAGACAGGCTCATTCTTGATAGAGTTACAATCACTTCCTTCAATGAGACTCCACTCCACATAGCAGCCATGCTAGGTCATCTAGAGTTTGCAAGAGAGATCTTACGGCATAAACCAAGACTTGCAGCTGAGTTAGATTTGGAAAGTTACTCACCTCTTCACTTGGCTTCGGCTGAAGGGAATCTAGAAATGGTGAAAGAGTTGTTGAAGATCGACTCAAATGTCTGTTGTATTACAGATATCGATGGAAGAACCCCACTTCATCTCGCAGCCATCAAGGGCCGGATAGATGTCATGAAAGAGTTGATTCAGGCACGATCTGATCAGGTCATTGATGTTAAAGTTGAGAGAGGGGAAAGCATTCTACACTTGTGTGTGAAATACAATCGTTTGGAGGCACTAAAACTATTATTGGAACGACCAAGTGCTCAAGGGCTCCTCAACTACAAAGATGATGATGGCAACACACCTTTGCATCTTGCGGCGGCTAAGAAACTTGCAAAGGTATCTTTATAGATAGATCCACATGCATACCCATACAAATTATAGTTAAGAATTGAAATGTTTCTTATAGCTAATGTACCAATCCCTTCTATTTTAAGAATCGTAACGGTAGTTTCACTACTCTGCAGTACTCATTTGAAGTTGGTCTTCTCTCTTTTGGCCTTTGATATTTCCTATACTATTTTGATCATGAGTTGCATGTAACAGGGCATTGAAATCTTGCTGGAAAAAAATATAGAGGTCAACGCATTGAACGCAAATGGTCTTACAGCTCTGGATATCTTGGCTCAATCTCCACGAGACATTAAAGACATGGATATTGGAGAGTCTCTAAGAGCTGCCGGAGCATCAAGAGCAAGAGATATCAGATCATCATTGATAGTACTAAATAGTGATGACAATACAAATGCTGCCATGGTAGGAAGCGAGAACACATTTGTCTCTTCGCGCACGGAGACCAATCAGAGGGAATCCCCTGACAGAAAAAGATGGTTAGAGGAGAAGCAAAATTCACTAATGATTGTATCAACAGTGATTGCTACCATGTCTTTCCAAGCAGTGCTGAGTCCTCCAGGTGGTGTTTGGCAAGAGGGTGACAAGGCTGGTATGTCTATAATGGCAGATCAGAACTCCGACAATTATGCTATGTTCTTAAGTTCGAGCTCAATATCTTTTATTGGCTCTTTGAGTGTAACCTGTTTGCTCATAAGTGGATTGCCATTGAAGCGGAGATCTTTTATGTGGATTTTGATGGTAAACATGTGGATCGTAACCTCAGCATTGGTACGGTCTTACTATCTGGCAACATCTCAATTGACACCACCAGAAAAACCGTTTTGGGTTCTCAGCCATATGATTGATATTTCAATTGACGTTTGGTTTGGAGTGATTGGCTTTGTTCTCATACTTTACACTATTCGCTGGGTCTTATTGGTTGTGAGTAGATTTTCCTTGAAAGGAAGGGTTTCTATTTGGATATCAATTGCATTAATAGCAGTCACAACTTTTTTATGGACTGCAAGGGAACTTTCAGGAAAACTCGAAGTGCCAACTTCACTATCGTATATAACGGTCATTGCACTCAGAATTTGGTTTGGAGTGGTGGGCTTTGTTCTCTTGCTTCGTATTGCTCGTTGGGTCTTTTGGTGTATGAAAAAGCATTGGAGATTAATAGTAGAGCACATTGAAAGTCATCAAAGTATGATTGATCGGAGTGAATCCAGTGTCTAAAGTTTGGTGCTTCAATTATGTATTTAATTTCTGGTATTGCTCTCGTGGTCTTTCGGTGTATTTAATTTCATTCTGTAATAAATTAACTATATCCCTTGTGTATGTTAAATCGAACTTGCTGATGTGGGTAATGTTAATTATTTTTTTTTGGTACTGAGGTTCACCTAGGCCAATTTATGCACTTTGGCAAAATTAGCTTGGAAACTACTAACTGATCCTCTGTTTCACTGGGCTCAGGTGATGAAAAATGTTTATTACCCAAATTGCAGCTTTTGGGAGGTAAAGACAGGAGTTCTCCTTCTTGGGAATGGCAAAGTGTTTTGATTGGGAGGGAAGTTTTGAAAAAAGGCCTAGCGTGGAAAGTAGGGAGGGGTGACAATATAAATATCTGGAAAGATAAATGGGTCCCTAGTTTGGAGGATTGGCAGATTCCAAGTTTAGTTTCACCTTCAGATGATTTAAAGACAGTTAAAACTTAACTACAGAGGATGGTACGTGGAACAAAACAATTCTTGAAAATTTGTTCCCAGTGGATATCACTTTGGCCATTCTAAGAATTCAACTGCCAATGTTCCCTGTAAAGGATCAACTAATTTGGTATGTTGATAAGAGGGGTGTTTTTTCAGTAAAAATAGCATATCACTTACTAACCGCTGAGATGAAGTAAATCAAAAGGAAGAAAGTGTCCACATCAATTAGAAATAAATGGGATTTGGTCGACAAGGCATTTTGGAAAAAGATATGGAGCTTAAATGCATTACGAGAATAGCAACTTGTTGGGCCAAACCGTTCTTGAGACTTCCGAACCGATACAAACTGCATGAACCAGGGTCAATTGGGTTTGGCTTAGTAAATTGCACAATAGGCACTCTTCGGAAAACAATCGTTGGACTAGCCGTTTGGTACTCCTCGAAACATGGTCTTCGGACTAGCCACTAGGCACTCCCTGGAGAATGGTTTTTAGCCCAGCCACACGGCGGCAGTTTCATTATGGAGACGTCAATCAACGACTCCTCATTTTTATTGGTCAGCAAGATCACAACCTAATACAAAGCTATATTTATACAGTTGTACACGTGTTAGAGCATTTAATTTAACATTTGTACTTATCAAGAGATAAGCCAATAGGCTAAAATCCTTCTAGGTATTGCTTCCCGCCGATTTGTTGAGAGTTCAGAGCGAGACATGACAAGGATGTATGTATAAACCTCATTTAGATTGGATATAATTCAGCTTGGATATGGTAATATTTGAATTCAAATTTGATTATTAAACACGATGTCCGAATTCGAATCTGATATCTATTAGATGTGTAAATTTATAACCGAATTCAAATTTGTTTAGCTAATCAAATTTATCAAATTCTCGGATAATATTCTATCCGAATTCAAAGTATACGGATGGATAAAAATTTGGGATACTGATTTATTCCCCAAAAATGAACTTTAATCGAATTCTGATAGTATCCGCAAATATCTAATCAAGTTGGATAATATCCGACTTAAATTGGCATATCCGAATTTGAATCCGTTTATTAATTGGATCAACCCGATTTGAATCGAATTCGGATGCTTTTAAATGGATATGAATACAAATAGACTTCAGACTTTCGACTCTCACCGTTGTCAAGCGACACGGGTTCTTAATGTTGATTCCAGCCTTCAAAATTAACCATCAAATCAGCAAGGGCGGGCAAGATAAGTGGCATTGCTTTCTTTTTCGATTGGATCGTTCTTGGTGAATGTGTTTTCACATTTGGTCGAATCACCTCTGTTCTCTAGATAAGTTATTATGGCCATTTCATGTTTGGCGTTAACACTCATGTTATGGTGCTATAGTTTCAGTTAGACTTCAACGTAATTCTAACAACAATAGAAATCCAATCCGAATTTATGCTCAGAAATAGGGACGCCATTCTAAAATTTTCCATTATAAAACCATAAGCGAATTTTGGTTGTAAAAGTGATTTTTTTTTGGAGACATCAAGATGTATTTTTCTTTTTTTTCTTGGATTAAAAGTAATTTATGTTGAAACCTCAGGGTACAAATGAAAATCGCCCCTTTTTTTTTTAAAGCAACGTCATGGACGGTGCCGTGCAATGACTCCTCATGCAAAACGTAATTGAAGCAGTGTACATGGACAAAGAATTGATTCTGTCAACAGTTAATTCAAAGAAAATGTAATGAAGAAGTGTGGTGAAACAACTAATTCTCCCGATAATATTTTGAGAAGTCATCAAAAAGAACAAATATGGAGTGCTTCCAGGATCCTCTCGTGGTTGGACAACTTAACTTTGCTACAACGACTTTTACTTCACGAGAAAGGAAAACAAACGGTTTCGTAATTCTCAATTGCATGCTTGTAACAGGGGATGGAATTCTTATTGGGTAAGAAGGAGGTTAAGGTAAATGCAGTGAACGGGAATGGTCTGACACCATTGGATATCTTAGCCCAATCTCCACGAGACATGAAAGACTTGGATATTGGAGAGGCTCTAAGGGCTGCCGGAGCATTAAGAGCCAGGGATATTAGAGAGATGACCATAACAACGACTGCAGGTAACCCATTATTCTCCTTCTCACAGTCTAGTACTAGTAATGATCATCAGATGCAACTCATCCCTGACAGAAAAGAATTGCTGGAAAGAAAGAAGAACTCACTAATGGTGGTTTCAACTGTGATTGCTACCATGGCTTACCAAGCAATGTTGAGTCCTCCTGGTGGCGTGTGGCAAGAGGACACCGAGTATCAAGATCCTTATTCCCCCAACTCCAACTATACCCGCACTGCTGGTACATCTATAATGGCAGATACGAACCAGTACGCTTACACAGTATTCTTAGCCTCCAACACAATATCTTTCATTGTCTCTCTCAGTATAACTCTTATTGCTTATAAGTGGATTACCATTGAAACGGAGGGGCTTTATGTGGGTGATGATGGTAAGTATGTGGGTGGTCACAATATCTTCATTGGTATTGGCTTACATATATTCATCAGTTCAACTGACACCGTATGATATGTATCCTAAGTCATTGGTAGTAACAATTCCTGCATTCTTTGTTTGGTTTGGTTTGGGTTGGTGGGGCTTGTTCTATTGCTTCATGCTGAGCGCTGTGTGAGTGGGTTACCATTGACGTCCAAGATTCTTGTGTGGATATCGAATGTATTAGCTGCAATTGCAACATTGGAGTTCAATTTCAGAGTACTACTAAAGAAGAAACAAGATGTCCTGAGCAGTCCGTCAATTGTAGTAGAGGATTATGCAACTCTACTGGTAGCTATATTCAGTGTTTGGTTAGGAATGGTTGGCCCTGTTCTCTTGAATCACATCACTCGCATTTTCTTCCCTTATGTGAAAAAAAGCTGGAAAATGGTAGTAAAGAAGGTTGGTTATTGTCCAATGATGAATTGTCAACCGAGCGTCTAAATAAATCTACTTGTTTCATGTTTGCTTTTGCTTAGGCTGGATATATGTATGATGAATTATCAAAATCAATAAAATGCTACATAGTAAATCTCTTCAATATGCATGGCAATGCTTCTTTTAATCACAAGTCAAGATTGGTCGAAATAATCTCATAATTACCAACCTTACACAGACACGTCCACCACACATCAAAATATAGCTCGGTCTACAAATAGCGTCCAACCACTTGTAATCAAAATACTCTTAACATATGCAACGAAAAACAAACCAAAGATACAAGGCAATAAAGTTACGTGATTAAGCCAAACTGCCTACATACAAAGAATAATACATTACCAGAGTTTTGTATATACTCAATACAATCCATGCTATTTTGATTGCAACAACAGCTAGGAAGTAGGAACACTAATTCTTGCTTGTCCGATATACAAATCAGACAAGGGCAACAACCCTAACCCCCTAAACAAACCCAACTTGCTACATTACAATGTGAAATAGGAAGTTTCCCAAATTACATCATGGTTTTTCAGCACTAAATACAACCTAGAAAAATAAAAATTAAGAACCCCGAACTTACATCAACCTAAGCTAGCTATCTATGTTTTCGTTAGCCTTCTTAACATCAGCAAATGATAAGTGATAACGTACTCAGATAGGCTGTCCTTTTTCTAATTCTCTAACTCGGTTATGCGAGATGGGGATGAGCTTGTTCACAATTCTGTCGTTGACGAACCTAACCTAATTACCTTCTATAAGTGTAGAGAAAAACCAATTCCTGGTCACACTTGAGCTACGGCTGTCTTAATTGGAAGTCTCATTGATTCAATAGAAGACGCTGTTCCCACTTCCTATCTATTTAATTATTAGAACCCGAGCAATTATCTTGATCTAAATTCCTCTTCGTCTTTTTGAAATCTGAACCTGTTTTCAATGCCTCTCTTCTTTCTTTATTGGGACCTGGTGGCAACCTTTCATGATCTCTCTCCTTTTCTTTTCCAAACTCCTATGTTTTCTTATCATTCTCAACTTTCATTTTATTTTTCTTTTGTTTTCTAGCTTCATCAACGTATCATCATCATCATGAGAACACTTCAATAAGTTCTGGTTTGATAATATTTTCAATTGACAATAGATTTCTTGCTTTCTAAGGACCTTTTAAATTCAGTTGGTGCATGCATGCAACGCATAGGATTCCATAGCCAGCTCAAATTCTGATCCATGTCCTCTACCACTAAAAGGTCTATATCTCAAATGGCCATTAGTGTGTTTATCAAAAAAAAATTTGAGTAATTTTTTCAGCACGCCCACTTGAGTTGAGTTGAAACCCTTAACCATGCTCTCTAAAATATTATAAGTTATGTATAGATATTTCAAAGATTATAAAAATATTTTATTAATAAAACTTTATCTTGTAGGAAGCAGTGTAGATGTTTCAAAGATTAAAAATAAATAAGTAAAAATAAATCTTCAATAAATTACAGAAGAGGTCGTGAGTTCAACTCTCGCTGAGGCATATTAATATCTCCATCAGACGTAGAAATAATTTATAAATTTACTATCCAATAAAAAAATAAAAATAAAAAATGGCCACAGCACAATAGAATGTTAAATTTTCCTACCCAATAAAAAAAAGATAGAACGTTAAATTTTCCTAAAGTAACCTTATTGTTGATAGAAGTTTTTATAAGTACTATTGATATTGCGACCTTCTTCTCCGACGACGATGGGCGCAAACTTCCTCTCCGAAGACGGCATCTTCAATTTTCTGTTTCTATTTCTTTGAGCAAAATTCTTATTAGTAGCTTTCGGTCAGTTTTCTTAGTGATTTTGCTTCACAGTGGTTCAATTCTTGTTATTTTCTTAACGAAGAACTTCATTATTGTTAATTCTCCTCAGGATATGAACCTTTTTCTGAATCTAAGGATTCATGATTTGGGTGATATTGAAGGCGATGAGTCGATAATGGTAGAGAAGGACGGACACCGATTTATAGTTAATGACCAGCCTTCTTGCATTAATGGGTTCAATAGCTAGTACTGCTTGATGGTCTTTGCCATTGATCAATTTTAGTAGGGGCAAGGCGGGTGAGGTCTTCCAAGAGGCCTCTTCTGTGGATCTTACCGTTTGTAGGACTTGGGCTTTCAAGTTTCAACGATGGCCAATGGATAACACTTCAGAAATTCCCGTCAGTTTAAGATAAAGATGTTTTCAAGGTAGTCCTACTGTTACTCACTTTGCGATTCTCCTCATTGTGAATTAGACCATTTTGGACAAACTTTTGTTATTTGAAACGCCAAATTGAAATTTCAGGTTTTGTGATCTTGGACTGGATCAGTACAATGCATGTAAACTTTTGTCTTGTCTTTTCAACTTACAGGAACTGGATTTTGTAGTTAATGAGGTCAAGAAGTACAACATTGGGCTTATCTTGTATTCGTCAACAATTAGACTCCTAATATTGATTTATTCAAAGTTATTATCTTTTTCTATTATTATCTGAATGATAATTAGCTAGCTTCATTCTTTTAGCTGCATGCATGGTTAACCGGATTCACATCCTTTGTAATTCATTTCCCTACAATTTCCTGTAATTCCCTCATAGGATTGTGTCACGTGGCATTTAAGTAATCTAATGGTTATCCAATTTAAAATAAATTTAAATTTTATGGTTAACCCCGCTACTCATTTGATGAGCACACTTATCTAATTTATATTTACAATAAATCCATCAAAAGATCTTTCTCTCTCTGCCTCAAACAAATGATGTGCTTTCATGAATATTTATTAGGGGGTGCGGGATTGACCCGAATCAATTCGATCTTAATCCATTTCAGGTTAGCTAGCCAACTGAATTACATCAATATTATGATTACGTATAGACCCATTCACGCATTCTAGCAAGACTACAATGGAATGATCTATACGGATAAAATACGGAAAGACCATTTTGTTAGCTATTGAAACTTGGATTCAGCAACCTTCCTTTCCTTTCCTCTTATCACCCTCTCTTGTTCTTTCTATCTGATCTTGTTGTTTCCTGGATTTTTTTTCCCCCTAATTTTCCTCCACAGTGAGTTAGAACTGTGTAAATAAGAAACAAATGAAGTGTGCATAAAGGAATTTGCTTAATCGTACAGAAAGATCAAATCGTGTGTATATCAACTATACACCAACATTTCCCCCACGCGCAATTAAAACTAATTTTTAAGTTATTAAATGTTCTTTTTTGTATCAAATTATCATTCTCAATTATGAGAATTTTCATTATTTTAAATTGTTTGGCATCTATTATCAGTTTTATTTTTATTTAAAATAATAAAAAATCTTCAAAATTCATAATAGACTTTTTATCAATTATGGATTATGGTGAGAATTTCATTCTCTCCATTTATACACAGGTTTATTTAAAATAGTTAAGATGATGGTAAAATACTCAATACACATTTTTTTTATAAAAACCATATTTTTTCCTCTCTTTTTTTTCAGTTGTTCAGTGTCATTTTCTAACAATTTTTTATTTTGACACTAAACTTATTTTCATTCCATAATTTATTTTTAATAAAATTCACCAAATCATTTTTCATTATTGACCAATAAAGAATTCTTGTACTTATTTACCTTTTAAATATGCATAATAAGAATGAGAGTTGATACCAAAAAGAGCCTTTGTTAAGACAAGATTTTTCATTTATGCTAATTAATTAAGACCCATTTGATAATCCACAAAGTATTTATATTTTGAAAAGTACTAGAAACAGTTCTGATTATTTCTAAAAGTAGAAATATTTTTTTAAGTTTTTGTTCAAACTTACTTTCAAGTAAAAATACAATCAATAGGAATTTTAGTAATTTTCTTGATGTTTATAATGTTAGATTCCAGAAATATTCCTGGTAAACCCTTTTACTTAAACCTAGCCAGTGTTAACTTTGCTATAAGAATAGATTGTTGCATGTCTCATAAGGGTTTCCGGTGCACAATTTTTATAAATTTTTATTTATGATGCAAACATCACTAAACAAAACAATTTTATCTAATGATTTTCGACCCATTCTTTTATTTCTCAAAACAAAAAACAAAGGTTGTTTTTGTTTTTGATTGAGTTATCAAACGGGTCCTTGGTTGTTGCGCACGTAGTAGATTTTTTTCCTAAATATCTTCCAAAACAGCAGAACGAGAGTGGGGAAGCAGCAACTAGCTACCATTCAAGACGGCAAAGCTTTTTAACTTTCAACCATGCAAATTCTATCAACAAGTATCTCCCTTGTATTTTCTTTATCATCTCTAAGCACCGTTTGGAAGGCACTGCACATTAATATTATTGCATATGTTACGGTTGCTAGACTCGTTTTATTTGAATTACCCCCTCTAGAACGTCCATTAATTCTGTAAGTTGACCCGTTCCAGAGCTTCAGAAACTTACAAAAAATGGACGATGACGAACTAGGCTTGGAACCATACATTTTGGGATAGGAAAGAAGTGTTTCTCATGGATTGCCGACTTTATTATCTAAGCTCTGTTTGGAAGTTACTGCTGCACATCAGTATAACATATGTTCAGGTGGCTATATATACTTGTTTTTATTCGAAACCAAATAGCAGATTGTTGGGGAAGCTTGCTTGCTGTTGGAAAACTTAGTGGTCTATGCAATACTGAGCGAGAGCATCCATGAAGAGAGAAGAGGGTCGAAGAGAGCGAGAGAATATGATAAGGAGACTTTATGAAGCTTCGGTGAGTGGAAATCTCTTAAATCTGAATGAACTCATTGAGGAAGACGAGCTCATTCTCAGTAGAGCTATGATCACTTCCTTCAATGAAACTCCACTTCACATAGCAGCAATGTTAGGTCATGTTGATTTTGCAAGGGAGATTTTGAAACGCAAACCAAAGCTTGCAACTGAGTTAGACTCGGAAAGTTACACGCCTCTTCACTTGGCTTCGGCAGAAGGGAATGTTGAAATGGTGAAAGAACTGTTGAAGATCAACCCAGATTGTTGTTGTGCTACAGATATTGATGGAAGAACCCCACTTCATCTTGCAGCCATCAAGGGCCGGATAGATGTCATGAAAGAGTTGATTCAGGCACGATCTGATCAGGTCATTGATGTTAAAGTTGAGAGAGGGGAAAGCATTCTACACTTGTGTGTGAAATACAATCGTTTGGAGGCACTAAAACTATTATTGGAACGACCAAGTGCTCAAGGGCTCCTCAACTACAAAGATGATGATGGCAACACACCTTTGCATCTTGCGGCGGCTAAGAAACTTGCAAAGGTATCTTTATAGATAGATTCACATGCATGCCCATACAAATTATAGTTAAGAAGTGCAATGTTTCTTATAGCTAATATACCATTAATCCCTTCTATTTTAAGAATCGTAACAGTAGTTTCACTCTGCACTCATTTGAAGTTGGTCTTCTCTCTTTTGGCTTTTGATATTTCCTATACTATTTTCATGAGTTGCATGTAACAGTGCATTGAAATCTTGCTGGAAAAAAATATAGAGGTCAACACATTGAACGCAAATGGTCTTACAGCTCTGGATATCTTGGCTCAATCCCCACGAGACGTTAAAGACATGGATATTGGAGAGTCTCTAAGAGCTGCTGGAGCATCAAGAGCAAGAGATATTAGATCATCATCGGTAGTACTAAATAGTAATGACAATACAAATGCTGCCATGGTAGGAAGCGAGAACACATTTGTCTCCTCGCGCACAGAGACCAATCAGAGGCAGTACCCTGACAGAAAAAGATGGTTAGAGGAGAAGAAGAATTCACTAATGATTGTATCAACAGTGATTGCTACCATGGCTTTCCAAGCAGTGCTGAGTCCTCCAGGTGGTGTTTGGCAACAGGGTGACAAGGCTGGTATGTCTGTAATGGCGGATCGGAGCTATGACATTTATGTTATATTCTTAAGTTCGAATTCAGTATCTTTTGTTGGCTCTTTGGGTATAACCTTTTTGCTCTTAAGTGGATTGCCATTGAGGCGGAGATTTTTTTTGTGGATTTTGATGGTAAGCATGTGGTTCATAATCTCATCATTGGTATTGACTTACTATCTGACAACATCTCAATTGACACCACCAGGAAAACCATTTGGGGATCTTAACCATATAATTGAAATTTCATTTAAGATTTGGTTTGGAGTGATGGGCTTCGTTCTCATACTTCACACTATTCGTGGGTTCTTCTTGTTTGTGAATACATTTTCCTGGAAAGGAAGGGTTCCTATTTGGATATCAATCGCATTAGTAGCAATCACAATTTATCTATTGACTACAAGGTATCTTTCAGGAAAACTCAAAATACCAACTTCACTACTACATATGCTTATTTCATTAGCAATTTGGCTTGGAGTGGTGGGCTTCGTTCTCTTGCTTGTTATTGCTCGCTGGGTCTTTCGGTGTATGAAAAAGCATTGGAGATTAATAGTAGAGCACATTGGACGTCATCAGAGTATGATTGATCGGAGTGAATCCAGTGTCTAAAGTTTAGTGCTTCAATTCTGTATTTAATTTCTGGTATTGCTCTCTTGGTCTTTCCGCGTATTTAATTTCATTCTGTAATAAATTAACTATATCCCTTGTGTATGTTTAATTAAACTTGCTGATGTGGGTAATATTACTTCTTCTTTTTTCTTTTTCTTTTTTGGACTGAGGTCTGTCCAGTCAGTTTATGCACTTTGACTAAATCCTTGGGGTTAGGAGAGAGAGTAGCTGTTACATATAACTTAATTTTAAGATGAGATTTTGCCGAGTGTCTACAAATAATTCAAACTTTTGACTTCATATCATAGCCAACTGAACAGCCCCTCAAATTGGTAAAATTAATAGTTCTAGCTAGCTAACTAGCTAAAGTAATGGTTGAAATAGGCCATGTGAAGAAACAAAGTGAGAAAAGGAAAAAAAAGGCAAAGAAGATGAGAAACGAATCAGGTTGGGTCAACTTCCTAAGCCCAAGGCCTCAACCTGGGATAGGCCCACAAACCCTAAGGCTACGTTTGTTTGCAAAGGTGGGGTGAGAAAAAAAAAAATGTGGGTCCCATGTATAGTGGGGTGAGGGAGAAGGAAAGGAAATTAAAGGATTTTGTAGAAAAATGATAGGGTGGGTCCCACTTTTTACTTTTCCCAACTTTTCCACAAATTCCACCAAATATGTAGGGTTTTAAAATAACATGGGGTGGGAAAGTTGGGCTGTCACATCAGCAGACTTGTCTCCCACTTTCCGATCTCAAACAACCAAACAATCTACCATTTTGGAATTTAATGAAAAAGTGAAAAATCTACACTTTTTTCAAGAATTTTCCCACCCCACCTTTATTCCAGCAAACAAACGCAGCCTAAAAGTAAGTCCTCATATATTCTACCTTGTCATTATTTAAAAGTAAGTCTCCCTTTTAAGATAAGATTTTATGTGGAGACACATTTAACAGCTATCCCTCTCTACTATCAAGTAGATTATACATAATGATCTACCCAAAAAAATTAAAATTTATACATAATGGTGTTTTGAGAAGTCAAAAAGAACAAATATGGAGCCCTTCCAAGAAGCTCTCGTGGTTGGAGGACTTGAATTTCCTAGACCTTCGTTAACTAATTAGACTATTTAGGCAGTCTGCACTAGAAAGGAAAACAAATGGGTTCTACTTGGTTTTTACTCAAGGTGATCGATTAGATTTCAGTAGATTATATAAAAGCTAAGAGCACGCGGCCAAGGAAGAAGGAAAATAATAAAGTAACTGTTTCTACCAATGTGAACGGCTCGACTTACTAGACAAACCAGGCACTTTTAAAACTGTTATTAGGTAAATAAACAAGACGTTCTTCTGTCACGTATAATTGATGAGAAAATGGGTTTAAATATTATTATTCATTTGCAACCAAACATTAGCTTCCCAAGCCATCAGGGTTTTGTTGGCTTACAGAGCATGCATGCGGTGGTCAATAAAAAAGAAAACCCAGAGGAGAAAACATCCATCAAGATGGAAAAACAAGGAGGAAGAGAGCGAGAGAAAATGATCAAAAGGCTTTATGATGCTTCTGTGAGTGGAAGTGTCCCATCTCTGATTCAACTTATGGAGGAAGACAGGCTCATTCTTGATAGAGTTACAATCACTTCCTTCAATGAGACTCCACTCCACATAGCAGCCATGTTAGGTCATCTAGAGTTTGCGAGAGAGATCTTACGGCGTAAACCAAGACTTGCAGCTGAGTTAGATTCGGAAAGTTACTCACCTCTTCACTTGGCTTCGGCGGAAGGGAATCTAGAAATGGTGAAAGAGCTGTTGAAGATCGACTCAAATGTCTGTTGTATTACAGATATTGATGGGAGAACCCCACTTCATCTTGCAGCCATCAAGGGCCGGATAGATGTCATGAAGGAGTTGATTCAGGCACGACCTGAGGTCATCCATGCCAGGGTTGATAAAGGAGAAAGTATTCTACACTTGTGTGTGAAATACAACCGTTTGGAGGCACTTAAACTATTATTGGAATTACCAAGCGATCAAGAGTTGCTCAATTCAAAAGATGATGATGGAAACACCACTTTGCATCTAGTTGCAGCAAAGAAACAGAAAAAGGTACGTTATGGATATAGAAAATCTAAGTTATGTATTCTCAATGTTAATAGGTACGTATAATGTACTATAATATAGATACAACAATTTATACAAACTAAACACTTATACCCATGTAGAGATACAAAATCTAAAGTATATATTCTCAATACTATTTATGGGTATGTACAATAATATATATGCACACAACAGCTTATACAAGATTATGAACTAAAGCTTATACCCTTAAGATTGACCTCACTAGAATGGCTAACACACCTATAATTTATATTGGCTTTGGTTGAGTTCTTTCAATTGCATGCTTGTAACAGGGGATGGAATTCTTGCTGGGTAAGAAGGAGGTTGAGGTAAATGCATTGAACGGGAATGGTCTGACACCATTGGATATCTTAGCACAATCTCCACGAGACATAAAAGACTTAGATATTGGAGAAGCACTAAGGGCTGCCGGCGCTCTAAGAGCCAAGGATATTACAAACAAGAATGACAACACCAACATAGAGATGGCCATAACAACTACTGGTAACTTAGTATTCTCCTCACTGTCTAGTACTAGTAGTGATCAAATGCAACTTATCCTTGACAGAAATGATTGGTTAGAGAAAAAGAAGAACTCACTAATGGTGGTGTCAACTGTGATTGCTACCATGGTTTACCAAGCAATGTTGAGTCCTCCTGGTGGTGTCTGGCAAGAGAATGGCAACCATCAGGATCCTTATCCTCCCTACTCCAATCATACCCACATCGCTGGTACATCTATAATGGCATATAACGACCCCTTCAGTTACAAAATGTTCTTAGGCTTCAACACATTGTCTTTCATTGCCTCTCTCAGTATAACACTTTTGCTCATAAGTGGATTACCATTGAGACACAGGGTTTTTATGTGGGTGATGATGGTAAGTATGTGGATCACAATCACATCATTGGTATTGGGTTACGTATATTCACTATTGCAATTGACACCAGATGACCCATTTGATACGTTTGCTATTAGCATAATAATTCCTGCATTCTATGTTTGGGTTGGGTTGGTGGGGCTTGTTCTATTGCTTCATGCTGCTCGCATGGTCTCACGGTGTGTGAGTAGATTGCCATGGACATGCAAGATTTTTGTATGGATGTTGATCGTATTAGCTGCAATTGCATCATTAGAATTCAATTTCAGGGTGCTGTTGGGGGAAAAACATGATGTCTTGATGAAACCGATAATTTGGCGATAGATTCAATCTACCGATGGCTATATTCAGCGTTTGGTTAGGAATGGTTGGCCCTGTTATCTTGAATCATACTGCTCGTGCTATCTTCCCTTGTTTGAAAAGATGCTGGAAAGCGGCAATAAAGAAGACTGGATATTGTCCCATGGTGAATTATCAAAATCAATCAACTGCGTTTGAATAGATCTACCTGTTTCATTTTCGCTTCTGTGTTGGTTGTAATCCCCTGTGTGAAAAAAATGTCGAATAATGTCCAATGATTTACTCATTCATTATTTCATGCAATCATGTAATTTAGATTTGTAATCATGAGGAATGAATAAGAATCAGAATTCATGGGGTCAGAGTTGGCCAGAAATGTAATTGCAGTAACCTTCGAGGCTGAAAACTTGAATGCTAAAGTATTTGATTTACCTGCAGCAACTGCAAGTTCCTCTCAAGTTCCTCTCGAGGTTGGACGGCAGCTTGACTTCGTTAGTTTGTTAAGTCAACCATTTGTTTCATTTCAGTTAGACCATTTAGCCTGGGAGTTTCTTTTGGCTTCACCAATTAGGTGATGTTAGCTAGGAATGGTGGGCATTGCGTACGCAAGCACTGCCAAGTAATGGTGGGAGCTTTCTATCATTTCGGTTTCTAATCGTACAATTTCTTTCATTTTTTTAGTATAAATATAATTAATCCTTTTGGGATAAAAATCTGATAGCTATTGGCAAATTCAATGATAAAACAAGCCCTTCAGGATTAAAATAGTCTATAAAAAAGTGTACACAGAGGGAAAGCATCCACGAATATGGACGATGAGGGAGAAGAGAGCAAGAGAAAACAGTAGAAAGACTTCAGCATCTTCTTCCAATGGTCTTTGATTTGGAAAGGAATACAATCATACAAGACCACCACAGTTTCAGTTTTTCTGAGTATTTTCCAGGAGTTGGTTTTCCTAACAAGTGTTGTATATTTTCATTTCTGATGCACCCTCTTCCAAACCATTGTAGACACAGGACGATGCACCCCTAATTCCGCAAGAAAGCATTTTCCATGCAAACATATACAAGTGTAAAATGGAACTCAACTCAACTCAACTAAGACCATTTCGCAAGTACCTGTGGACCTGCGGTCACCTGCATGCCTTGGTCTCACCATTAACATCCTAATCAAGCTGACATCTTCTGGTAACTTGTAACCAGATTGATTCAAGTTAGCCACACTGGTTTAATTTCTGGCAATGATAATGCTCATCCTAACTGATATTCCAATCAAGAAATATCCTTGGAAAAAAGCTGTGACTCTATAAACAACTTGTAAGAACTAGTCCACAGTTTTCCTGCAAGTTCACGATCATAAGAAAGTTTTGAGGAATTAACTGTCCTTCCTCTTCCTCCAAAAAAATACTCTCCAGATGACTCCTGAAATAAAAGCATCAAATCCATTTGAGAAATCTAAACATAATCATCTTCCCTCAGGAAATGTTAAAATTGTATAGAAACGTTCCAATATTCTTTTGAAGCATTATGTTTCAATCTCTCTCCCGCTTCATCAGTACACTAAATTCAATGCCAATCAAACTCATTGAAAAATGTTCCTACAGTAAAAAATCGATAAGGAATGGCATAATGTGGTTGACTCCCAATCCTATAGACAACAGTTTATACAGGTTCAGGACTCAGGAGGGTCTTTTTTAGGTTATTTGCAATGCAACACTTATTAGGAATGAACTCTAGCAGGATCCTTTTTTGGGGATGGGGGAAAGGTGGAGGTGTTAATATTTGGGTTTCAGCAGATTACAAAGGTTTAGAAGCCTTTCCTTCGCCTTTGTTCAACCTCAAACTGGACCAATTGGCAGGTAGGATGAAGTACATACACTTGACAGGGAAGTAGACTCCACCAAGACTCAACTTTCTTCCTCATATGTGGGTTTTTACTTGGCACAGAAGTATTCCAGATATCATTCTTAAGGAGGATTCAGCTATCTGGTACATCGTTGTGTTCTCTCCAACAACACTGAAAGCAGACACTAAATTGGCTAATGATATGACAAAGAAGAAACTCTTATGTCATTTGGTTTCTTTCTTCTGCTTGGCTTTTCTTTGTTGTGATTTGGATCTTTGCTGCCCAAGTCTTATATGGTCATTCTTTTCAACAAACTCTGTCATTTATTGATAAAAGGGAAGGATTCCCTACTGTAGCAGATTTTTAACAGGAAGTTGGGAAGAGTCAGAAGCTTGCCATTCAGCACTGAAATCATGATGATTGGTTGCCAATTCCTAACAACAGACACTGAAAGTATTAACTAAAGATACCTGATACTAAAATACTGAGGGGTAGCAAACTTCGCAAAACTCTAAACAAAGGTTCTTTGGACAATATTATGAGATTTCAAGCACTGAAATTCAAAAGGTTTAGATAGTGAACAACAAAGTAAGCCAAGCACACTGGAGGAAGGGGGGGGGGGGGGGGGAAGAATCATATAGATTGAAACAATTTCAGTAATGTCAATTTAGAGCTTTTCACATATGGAACACCCCTTTTTAGCGAATAATAAGGTTAGAAACAATATGCATTCATCATAAGAAAGTTTAAGTAATTACTAGCGTAAATCTACATTAGATGTCCAAGAGAAATAGTGGAAAGGGGTTAAGAGAACGGATAGAGGAGAAGATAAGAATTGAAAGAGAATCCATTGCCCATGAATTTAGTTGAGTTGGTTCGGAATAATAAAAATCTCAGCCCAGTTCTTCTGCTCCGACCACCACTTTCCTTTATTTTAAAATTGGAAGTTATGGTTCAACTAATTTACTTAAATACTCATCATTGTCAAGCCATTTCCCAACAATTCCTCTCTTTTTTTTCCTTTTTTTTTTTTTTTTTTGGTTTTTTTTTTTTTTGGGGGGGGGGGTAAATATGGTAATATATTCATAAAAACACAAAAGGTATAAGCAGATCAGAAGTGAACAGGCAGAAAAAGAAAATATGAAGTCATTCAAAAACAGCTGTAGCAGCTAAGATCTATATACTCAATAGAACTGAATAGGAAGATCCCACAAAGCCAAAATCACCCGATTCCAAGGTGAATCCTCACACAAACAAATGGATCACCGAGTTTGCTTCTCTCAAAGATTGTTGAGTTTTAAGTCTGCAGCTTAGCAACATATGATCCCTTCAGCAGTTGCTCTCAAGCACTACCAAGCGTACAATTTCAGTACACTGGTACCAAACTACCTAGAGTTACTCAAAACTGTTGAACCAAGCCTTAATTCTTCTTATCTACTGGATACAGTCTCAACTACAGCCAAATTTAGTCAGGTTAGGCTTCTATGTGCATTTCTATTTAGAAGCAAGAGCATACACATTGAACTCACATAATTTTGCAGTAAAGGTGACCACTTCCTCAATATTGTTATCCATAATTCAGATGAACAAATATGTTTGGCTTGCAATTGACTGGGTAACAATGCCCCAGTCCATGCACAAACAATATAAAGAAACTCAACTTGGTATTTCCTGATCATAGCCAAAGCTAAGATCTAAATTTTCAGCCTCACCCAGCATCTCGTATGTCAGATCTGCTTTAGATGCAAGCCAAATTAAAGCCAAGGACTAAACTTGATGTCTAAGGGAAAAGTGGACTTACAGGAGGTGCAAGGGTTGCATCAAGAATAGACTCAATCCCATTTTCAGGAGACTGCAGGAGACCCAGGAGTCTTAAAACCATAAAAGCCAGCTGAGAAAGACATAATGGAACTTCCCGCATGATTCTAGTTTCTACGGCCCCAGGATCCACGACACTGTCAAATTCAACAAATTTGTTTTACCAGGAACTCAAACGATTATAAAGACAATATGAGAAAGTTGGGGGGGGGGGGGGGGGGGGTAAATTAAAGCCTTAATGAAAGTGTGAGCCCTACGCACTATAGGGACATGCAGTGCTCATGTTCAATCAGTGATTGACATCATTCAAGGCTGATATTTTACCTAAAAGGTATCCTAGATGATCGGCATAGGCATATCTAGATCTCAACTCCTTTTTCTCAACATGTGTCCCAGATGGATTTGGGTAGCAACAATTACTTGGTTCATTTCAAAAAGTCATATTGTGGTTTAGGAAAAAAGAGAAAGGGGGGGGAGGTAGAAGGCTAACTCAAAAAATACATACAAGACGGAGACTTTGTGAGATTCATCTTTCAAGTAAAGTCGTCGATGGAGCTCATAAGAGAACAGCAGCAAGCAGACTGTAAATCGAAAGCCCAAAATTGTGATTACAATAAAAAATAATAATAAATACATAAAAAATAAAAAATAAAAAATAAAAAGAAAGAAGGAAGAAGAAGAAGAAGAAGAAAGAAAGAAGAAGAAAGAAAGAAAGAAAGAAAGAAAGAAGAAAAGAATCAAAGTGACTTTATTTATAGTTTTTAGGGACATCTGGCTCACACTTAGAGTACTCATAAATATGAGCACATGGGTACTCCTTTGATCTTGCGAAACACTTTCCAGCCAAAGTTTCCTCATCCACTTGCGTACCAGAAACTGCAAGAAAAAAAATTAATATAATTATATTTATGTTAAATAATCCTTATGGAGCTCTCAAGTAGGTCTGGGGGTCTGGAAAAAATACTTCACAGAGATCACTAAAATCAACTATTGATGCCAAAATCTAGGTTGTTGAGTTTAATTTTCAAACATGAGATAAAACCACTTGATTTCATTGGAAAACTGAAAGAAGAAAAAGAATCTGAACAAATCAATAATTGTTGCCAAAGTATAGGCAGTCAAGTAGTTGAGTTTAGTTTCCAAACACACAGAAATAAATCAGTTGATTTCATTAGAAGACTGAAAAACATAAAATAACCTAATCAATCAGGCAACAGTATGTGTAGATCCAAAGGTCAAGATGTTAGATCGTAAGTGACAACCATGCAGGTCTTCTAGATTATAAAGCAAGGAAAAAAAGTAAGAAATTCAATGCAAAATCTTTTCAAGGAATCAAATGGCTACTTTAACCTCCACAATGCAGTCCAAAACTTTGTGAAACTATTAAAAGCACACTCACCACATCGATGGGTAAATGATGTAACATTAACTATCCGAGAAGGAACAGGGCTATTTTTGAGTAGTGGTAACAGTAGATTAGTCAGAGCAAAGGCACCAATGTAATTTGTTCCCATCATCCTGGAATATAAACAAAAAGTTTGCAGTGGTCATGATTTTTTAGAGTCAACACCTGATTGTTACCATATAGGCAAATTATTGTGTAAGAAGAATGTAACGCATTAAAAGGATTTGAACAAAGCTCAAACTTCTGTTCGTTACAGTGTAAAAGCAGTGGAAACACAACACACTATTTACAGGTTTTAAGTTTTAGAATAGGCTCTCCCATCTCATTAAAAATCATTCTAACTCCCATACTTTTTTACGGATGAATGAAGAAATTGATTACCAGAGCCCCGAAGTTTGAAAGAAACAAGGAATGTTTCTTGATTCCTAGTAACTCCAATATTACTGGAATCAAAGAGATCAAAGAATGAGACAGCAAGCTTCTACATCCAGATCCCATCACTGGGAAAGCATTAGCAACAAGGTTTGGAAGGCCCATGGAAATGTCGCACTCTTCCGAAAATCCAAAATTTTATGTGGCGGGTTGGTTTGTGGTGATGGGGTTGCTTCGGGAGAAGAAATAAAAAAAAGTCAATTAAGAGCTATTATTCTTGCAGACGATGCGGAGTTGAGACTGAATTGGCTAGTCACACCTTGTTTGGCTGTCCTTTTGTGAAGTCTGTCTGGTTCGGAAACAACCTGGACTCCCTCATTGGTCATGAGAATGATCTTTCTTTGGATGTAGTAATTAGAAGATGGTTGGAATGCAGATTCTCTTCAAAATCAAGGGGAACAGAAATTTTATCTCAGATCTCTTTTACCTGCTGGAACCTTTGGCTCTCACATACTGACCTGCTCTTTAATGGGAAATCTATATCTGCAGAGGATCTTGTGCTGAGGAGCCAAAAGGCTTTTAGAGAATTCTGGGATATTGCAGCTTTCAAGACTGATGGAGCATCTCCACACTCTCAGCAGTAACAGGGAACCAGAAATTGAGGCGACAGTATAGCCATCAGGCTACTCTGATGGGCCTCCACTTCCAGCCAAAGGTAGAATTGGAGGACAGCTTCAACTCTTCAAAATTTCAGCCACATGCGATGGCTATATCACCAGTTATTGGACTGGCTCAACATTAGCAAAGGCTTCACCGCTTCAGATTTAGAAACTTAAAAACTGAGTAGGATTGTGACCATTAGATAGCCTTAAAACTACTAAGGTGGCTAAGAACAAGGAGAACAATGTACTAAAGGAAAAAAAGAGCCTGAGTCATGAAGGGATAAAGAAATACCGCTTAATAACAACTGCCTAGTGCAAAAGAGCTGTGGTGCACCTAAAGCCCAATACCCACCAGGGGGTCTCGAGTTCAAACCTTTTGACTGTTACCTGCTCCCTCCCTTATCAAAATCACTTGTACCTTGCAGCCAGAAATCTCCCAAATAAGTGGGCTGTTACTGCTGTAGGATATGCTTGAAGTCCAATATTCAGGCTACTGACGAAAGGCTACTGACGAAACTTAATCCACAGGATATGGACCAAACTGAGCAACTTAAAAGACATCCAAAGATGATCTAGATAGCCTCCATTAAAACTCGGTTATGGTGTATAAAATTCAAAACTAGGAAAAAGAGAAGGCAGAAAAGAAAGGGGGGAGAACAAGATGACAGAGAAAGGGGGAAGAGGAATATGATAAAAGCCTTTCACCGATGCCCTTCATCAGTCTCCAACTAACCCTGAGAAATCACAGCGTTGCCAACTGTATCACACATCATACAACAACATGTGGTACAAAGTAAGCATTTTTTTATTCACTGAATTGTGGGGTGTGCTTAAGACCTATTAAATTTATACAAAATGAGCTGTAGGAACTGATATATTCAAACAAACAACTTAGAGGAGAGTCCCATCCATAGTAGAAATAAAACCAAATAAAAGGAAAGATCGTATATTTTTTAAGAACCTAAAACTAAAAAATAAATAAAACTAGAAGTTAGCTGCCCCCCTGTATGCAGGTACTTATTGAGCAAGCGCTCGACGGGCTGAGTCAGGCCCATAGCTGGACTAAATTCTAACCCCCCCCCCCCCCCCCCAAAAAAAAAAAAATAGAGGAGAAAAGAAAAGAAAAGAAAGAAAAAAAGCTGGCTCAGGACCTGCGGGCTAATAAAATTTTGCTCTCCTTCTTGAGTTACGCCATCTTGTTTCCTTGCCCAAACTGTTTGTCATTTCAATCAGTTAGGGGTGGAGACTATACAAATACATATCCATCGGGGGGGCAAACCCATGACCTCTTCACTAGGATTGGTCTGCCTCGAGCACCTTTGGTGTCTCCAATTTTACTTAAAACATATTGGGGGTGGATACAGGGGGGGAAAAGAAATGGCTTGCTGCCTTGCGGCCCTCCCCTTGGATCTTTCTGGTAGACCTCGGGGGGGGGGGGGAAGAGAAACCAGATTGAAAGAGGGATCTAAGGGTGGGGAAGATGACAGAGAAAGGATCCTCCACTGGGTCAAGGGAGAGGTTACGAATATTTTTATAAAATATTGAAGTATGCAGGGTTCTTAATGAAAAAACCAGAATCAGAAACTAAATCTAAAAACGTTACTTGCACAATGCACAAGTTCGACAAGAGAGCCCCACAAAATAACTACACTTGCTATGGTCAATATTCAGATAAATCCCTTACAAGACATATAACTTTGCTTTCAGAAGGCTCTACAGGCTGAGGAATTGTTGGAGCCACCTATGTAGTATTCAAGCCAAGAAGTATACTAGGACACCAAGTGGTGTTGCTTCAGATGGTCTTACACGTGCTCCCACTGTTACAGAGAAGGGGAAAGCTGCAATGATGTTGACGAGGGAGGCAAAGCATTAGCATTGTCTCAATTATAGTCATTTTTCAAAATTTATCCTAGAATTCCACAGCCACCATTGAAGCCAAGTAGCCAAACTAGATATTGAATATTATGGGCAAGTCCTGGATGACAATGTGGTCAAGAGCAACAGACAATGACAATGAAGATGAACAAGACAAAGATCATGGATCAACATCTCTTTTTCTTGGTCCCATCAACTGAGATGACTAAATACAACACAGATAATGAACCTAAAGATCAAGGCACTCTAGTGAAGCTTGATATAGTAGAAGATAAGGAGGCAACCAAAGAGGATTTTTTGAGCACCAGAATTTCATTCTATGCCTGATTTTGAATGGGAACATAAAGTTTGTTGTTCCACCCGATTTTAGGCTCAGCATGTGCTGACCAGTCCATCTGTGGGAGATTTTAGTAGCTCTATTTTGTTTCTATTTGAAGTAGATTCTTTTTTATCTAGTAGTAGTAATTAATTTATGAACTCTTTCCATTCCACTGTAGCTACAAATTAGATTATATTTTGAATTAGTTTCCAGTTAGACTGTTACCGTAAGGAGATATCCTTCGCCATGCAAGCAGGATCCAGTTTGTGTTTATCAATAAATGAGGGTTTGTCTATAAAACAATCCAAGATTTGAGTTTTGAAAAAAAGACAGGTTTGTGCCTTATGTGCCATGAGAGACGATTATGGGGAGAAACCAAGGTTAATGAGAGACTGAGAAAGGCCATAGTTGAGAGGCCTAGGTCATATCCCACCCTTCTTTTCACATTCTCACTAAACCCTAAAGTTTTATCAATAATCCTGCAAAAGATTACCAACATAGAGGAACCAGGACTCCTCACCTATGCCTCTGTTTGTTTGCTGTCACAAACATTCAAGCCTGCTCCATCGATTCCTTTCAAGAAGCCAGTGTACCCATATACATCCTGTCTCACCCAATGTTTAGAGTTCTCTGGCAGGCATTTTCAGACCTAGAAATATCTTAATCTTGAGAACAACTTCAGGCCATATGCTGGTGTTTTTTTACCCTTCCTGCACCTACAATATGTCACCATCCCACCATCAGAAGAGATCATTTTTGGGGGGGTTTTGAAGACTCTAGGGAGACCATCTACTGCTGATAATACTAGTAAAAATTTGGTTTAAGTGAAGAAAAATAATGAAATTACTGATCATAGCCTTATAAAGTGAGATTGTCTCGGCATAAGGCACAAAAAATAACAAAAACAAGAAAAAATTGAGATAGTTACTGGTCATAGCCTTCGTTTGTGAATCTACATGACGTTGCAAATATCCCTGCATTGTTGATCAGTACTTGAACTGAAGGATGCATATTTGAATCTGAGAGCCACTGTTCAAGTAAGCTTTTAAAATTCTTGACTGATTGGAAACATGACAGATCAATCTGAAATGCTTTGAGATGAGCATCAGCATCCTGTTCCTTGATCTCTTCAATAATCTATTGAACCACCAGAGAAATGCAATTCAAAAAGAAACAAAAATGATGCAGTGGAAAGTAATAAAAGATTTAGCTTTGAGCTGTACCTTAGATAGAAGATAGGAAGAGCGTCCAACTGCAAGCAAAAAAATATTTTTAAAAAATCAAATTTCAGTATATCATATGATTGACAAAAGCAACAAAATGCAAGATTCAAGCATCCAAAAATCTCTATCAAGATTGAAAGAAAATGCATTCTTAACCAATCTCATTAAAATCAAAGTAGTTTGTCTGCAAATACTGAGAAATAAAAAATGAATCCATCAGAATCAACCGTTTGGTCAAATACCAATCTATGTCTGCAACATCTTTGTAATGTGGATGTCATTGCTTGTAATGCTTCTGTTTGTCAATGAATTTTATTTCTACCAAAAAAAAAATTTTGAAGCTCAGCTAGAAGAAAATTTGCTATATCAAAGAAGCAACTTAGACTTATGCCAGGAAAATTGACAACTGAAGCTGTTAAGGAAGCTTATGGAAATCTTTAGGGGCTACAAAAGGACCTCCATATGATCCTTATTTACATAGAAAAATGTATGATAGAGTCCCTACAGAGCTCATGTTTGGGAGATCCTAAGGAAGAGAGGAAGCTCAAGTAATTGATGGATGTAGTAAAGAATATTCAAGAGGACACATAGAACTGTGGAAGGGCAAAGTAATGAATTTCCCAACTACAATTGGGCTACCCCAAGGGTCAGCTCAAAGGCCCTATTTGTTTGCACTCATAATGGATGACCTTACTAGCCATATTCAAGATGATACTTTGGTGTATGCAATTTTCTGATAACATTGTTTTGGTTGATGAGACAATAGAAGGGATTAGTGCAAAGTTGGAGTTATGAGGATAAACTTTGGAACCAAGAGGTTTTAAAATAAATAGACCAAAGATGGAGTATACGATGTGTAACTTCATTGAACTGTGAGAAGCAATGAAATGATGAGACTTCAGGATTAACAATGAGGGGGATATAGAAGACATTTCTCACAGGATTAAGTAGAAAGTTTGAAGTGGAGAGTTGCTTCGGCCGTTTTATGTCAAACATATGTATGTTAAGCTCAAAGAAAAGTTCTACAAAACAGTTATCAAACCGGCTATGATCTATAGGGCAGAATGTTGGGCAAGCAGGAGGAGCAATATAAACAAAATGAATGTAGCTGAGCTGAGGATGTTGAGAAGGATGTGTGGCAAAACTACGAGAGATAAAGTAAAGAATGATCGTACTAGATCCAGCTTAGGAATTGCACCAATTAAGGACAAGCTAAAAGAGAGCCAATTGAGGTGGAATGGGCATGTCCAACAAAGGCTTTTATAGGCACCTATAAGAAAGAATGATCGGATCCAATAGAATGGAGCTAGAAGAGACAGCAGTAGCCCCAAATTGACTATTGAAATAGTAAGAAAGGATGTGCATGTGTAAGAACTAGATGCCCATATGAGTGTTGGCAAAGCATCTGGAAGACTAGGACCTTTGTGGCCGATCCCATGTAAAGTGATGTTCTTGGGAAGCTACTTTGACCTTGTCTCCTACTTATCTGTATTTATGTTAAATTTTACTATTGTTACTTCTCTTGTCTATTTTATTGTTGTTTCTCAGTTGACACCTTGATGCCAATCATGCAATCAAAAAGCCATTGGATTGTTATAGAACTTTAAGTAGTATTTATACAATGCTTCTATTTATTTTCATAATAATAACAAACACTAAGGTGGCTTCTTCTTTTCCAATTCATGCAGTTTTTGATCCATGGAGATAAGAGAAGTTTCATGTTCCACTCCTAGCTGACTCATATCCCTACCATTACCTGACCAGAGATCACCATCACCATTCCAAGTCAAACCCATAAGCTTCAGTGGCTTTCTACATGGGGCTGTAGAAATCGTCCATTGGTAAATGCATTATAGGGTAATCAATAAATGCATATTAATCATTTAATCATGAAGGTAACAGAAACATTGGCATCTTTGTCCCTTGAATACAACAGGGTTAAGAAATATATGTAGACAAACTCAATCTAGAAAACAAAGCCCAAATGGCAGTTGAGACTATCAACTTAATTATTTCACCAAATACCATGATATGACCTCAAAATACCACAGTACTCTTGCAATTCCTTCTATAATTTGAGTCATCAGATTCCAAGCGTGAAATAGAAAAGGACTGGGGGGACAAAATGCACCAGGTCCATTATCTTGCATATAAATTTAGGATCCCAACAAACATGTAGAGTTTTATGTCCTAATGAGTGAGAAATCCAAGGTCTTGAGAGCAATGTCAATTTTCAAATCACATTTATAGATATAGTATCTCCAGATGTACTGAATACATGGCTTATGGCTGGGAATGAATGAACAACACACAGAACCAAAAGAAATACAGAAGAAATAAAAAGAAAAAATAATAATTAATGTATACCAAGGACGACATAGAAGCCTTCGCGCGAAAGAGCACGGGCAGATGCAGCACCCAAACCAGACGTAGCCTGCAGCATCAAAGGAAGAATGAGATGGGTAAGGGAGAAACAGAAGTAAACAACTTAGCGAAAAATGATGAATGACATACACCCGTGATGATACAGAGTGGCCTGGTTGGTGTGTTTGTTCCAGAATTTAAAGAGGTCGTAGGCAGTGGAGAACAACGCGGGTAGGAGTGAGATATGCGAATGAAGAAAGCTCTTGAGAATAGCTGAAAGTAGGAGCTAACAAGAGCAAGTGTCCAAAACACTGCCATTCTCCAGAATTCTACACCGCAAACAAAATTCAAAGCTTCCCAATAGTGCCGCATCCTTGAATTAGGCATCATCTACCTAAGCCTCTTGTCGAAAATCCTTACCCAGAAAAAGGGAGACAAAAAACTTATAAATTCCAAGGGGTCTTATCTGTTGAGTAGTTTACCTCTCTGGAACATATAAACCATAAGAAGGAAAACAAGAGTTTCAACATTCTAGACAAAATAAACAAAGGGAGAGAAGGGAAGGAAAATAGTTCAAATCAATCAAGATAAATGCTAGAAGAAGATTAAATACTTTCCGAGATAGAAGAAGATATTGCCTGGATAGAGGATTGAGAAACAGGGACAAATCATCACTGGTCTGAGGCATAGATCATGCAGGTCTCTCTCCACTCTCGAGTCTTTCTCATCCGTGACAGTTGCCATGTATACCTGCTAGAAACGATTCGAAGATTTCCACGAAATATTCTGCATTTGGGTTTAAAGGATTTGAAGACTAGTGTGCGTTTGTTATTGTTGGTATTTCTGCCCCAGGAAAGAACCAGAGAAACTTTTGATGGTTCAGCTACGAGGATCGGTTTGTCTTGGGTAAAAACGAGGATCAGGTAATTTTTTTAAAAAAAACCCTCTTTTTATTATGGAACGTTTTACCACGGGTTTAAAACCTGCCATTATTTTTCATCGGGGAAATATTAAAAAAAAAAATAAAAATAAAAACCATAACAAAACCTTGGATTGCTGTGTCCATTTTAAGGTTTTAAAAGGAGTCCAAGATTTTTAAAAAAATGTCCAAAGATTCGAATCCAAGACCGATTAAAATTTATTATTATGTGATAATGTCAAAGCACCATTTCTTTATGAAAATAATATAAAATTCAAATAATCAAAATTCTAAATTTGCTTACTTCTTTCGCTTTAAATGGATAATCAAAATTCACATCCATATCTATTTATAAAAATCCAAATTCATTCAATTACAAAAAGAATATGATATGGTAATACCTGTTGCAAACAAATTACCATCTGACCAATTAATAATCCAATTAAGTAACCTTATTTGTTTTCTTAGTTTTATAAGTTTTTGACTTAAAGATATGTGGATTTTTTATTTTTTTTAAGATTTTCTATTTCAATAGATACAAAGGAAAATGAGTAATTTTCATTTGGAGTCATTGCTAATTGCTATGATATCCAACTGTAGATGTGTTGTCAACGCAGGGTTGGTAGAGGAGTAAGATCCATACTTCTCAGTGGAGAGGTCATCGGTTCGACCCCTGCGGATGACAAAGCTCCCTCTGAGGATGTAATCGAAGTACACGCAAGCCAGCCCAAATGAACCTCAAACACCACAAAAAAAAAAAAGAATGCAATTGATCGAGCAATGCATCTCCTTTGAAATCTCTCTTCAAGAACCTCTCTCCGTCTCTGATCAAACCCCTGTTCTCCTTTGAAATCCCTCTTCAAGAGGGTCCTTCCGTTCAACACAGCCGCCACCACCACGGCCACTCACTCCTCCATATCCACAACCTCCTCCGTCACCTCTCAATGCTTTTCCCTCCCGGAGTTCGAAATAACCATCCGACAGCGACTGTGATGCCATGTCAATGGTGTTGCCGGGCATCGACATGGTGACACTGGTCGACCTATCGGACCATGGTCTATAGGGGCATTTTAGTCGTAAAAGGTAAAAATGACAATATATTCCTAATTGACTTTTTTGAAAACCAAGGAGAGGGAAATGCAAGTTATCATTTTATTTTGCTCAAAAATTACTTGAACCAAACTTGGGGTCCAAATGAAAATTACCCAAGGAAAATTAATGCTCTACAACTAGTAGAGGTCTATACTTATCTTCAACCTTTTCACCAGACATTAAAAAGAAAGTCTCACATTTGATTCATCTTATTAGAATTAAGAATCTATTTTTCTATATGTGATGGAAAGGTATGAGGAAAGTACAGATCTCTACTCTAATAGTAGAAGACCCCAAATAGAAAAAATGTAAGAACAATTGAATACTACGAAAAAGTAGAAGAAAGAAAAATTGCTAGATTATCAAATTTTGACACTGAACTTCACCAATAAAATGGCCAAAATGCCTAAAGGAAATCAAGAACTTGTATTTATTCTGCATTCACATCCATCAAGGATAATCTGTATTAAAAAAAATAACATCTCTCCCCCACCCCCAAATAGACCCCAATAATGTTTGAATCCAACAAAATCCATCAAAAAAATGAAAAGATACCAAATTTGATTAAATAGAGTAAAATGCATTTACATAAATGCAAATGTGGTATTACAATTGTTGATCCAAATCCAATCCATTTACACCCCTGCTTAGTCCTAATTTTTATTTTTTTTCCTTTTGTCTATTAAGGGAGAAATATTAATCACCTTGCATCCAACATGGTTTCCATGCATAATAGAAAATCTTATCTGAGATGTTATTTCACTCATAATACCTATGGTTTTCAGAAGCTCTGAAATTAGGGCCTAAGTCTTATCCCTTTATTAATTCAGTCCAATAGAGTAATAAAAATAATCGTTGATTTCGCGCCTCAATTAAACTTTAAAAGCTTCAACACTCTTTACATAACAAAAATAATAAAACAATAAATAAATATAAAGAAGACAAAAAAACACCACACACTATATATTCACAAGCACAGTGAAAGCCCTTATTACAAAATGTAAAATCTGAATCAACTAGGAAAACTGTACTTCAATATTGAAACAAAAATCAGGCTGTGCTGCATGAAGAACCCTCAAGCTCCGCCTCCCAAGTCCCAACCCAATCCTTACTCCATCATGGACACATCGATGTTTACCCATCATGTTGATTCAAGTCCTACCCTTATTTAGGTAATTAGGTCCAAGGTTGTCCATTATTTTACAAATCCTAGTCTGGAAAGGGAAGTTGAATAATCCAAGACAAACTAACTGTAAATCCACAACTAATCTCTAAATTGTGTATTTAATATCATTGATTAGTAAAGAAAACAGATTTTTGCAAAATCTTAAAGTTGGGGTGGGAGTATAATGTAGATTGTTCATTTGAACTGCTTAAAATAGTATAGTATCACCAGCTTGCAACTTCCTCCTTTTCTTTATAATTAAAATACATATTTAACCATTTCTTGGAAATGTAATTACTACTGTTTATGAGGCAAATGATCAAAGATAGAAGATCTCTAACAGAAATTGACATAAAGAAACCAACCAAAGCAAGAATACTTAAGATCCCCAGTTGGTGGAGAATCTCATTCAGGATAGACATAGCAACTGACAAACAGCATTTGGTCCTTGGAGAAGTCAAGCAGAAAGAACTATAAGACAATAGAAACCTGCAGATACATCATATGTTCACTTCAAGTATATCTAAATGTCACTGTAGCTAATGAGAGGCCATTTAAATTCTTGACTGCAAAAGTGATTCTTAACGAAGTATATTAGATAGACATGAAAGAAAACCAGAAGTTCTCACCACAGGGTTTCTGATCCTACTTGTGTACCTTTCATGACAAAGATGAGAAAATGCAGCATACAAAAACAACTATAACAGCAAAACATGCCTATTATATGAAAAGACACCAAAAACAGGGCAAAACTATAAATTTAAGATTTAGGTACTTACATACCATAGGATATTTATGTTAAGTGTAGATGCTCCCTAAAATTTCTGATGGTTAATCAGGAGGGTATCCAGTTTGAATAAATATCTGCACATAAAAGTAACAACTAGCATAAAGCAATTGAGAATTTTCCCACTTCACTTTATGAACATATAATACAAACAAACTGGAAAAATAGTGATAAGTAGACACAATTTGACCACATTGACAGAAAGATACAAACTACACCTCTGGATTCTACTCCATATCCACAGTAAGGGGCTCTCCTATGGACCCAGGATGCAAAGTAATGTGATCATCAAGATGTAATACATACTGGCTCTCTGCATCATCTCCACCCTATCCTATTTATGTAAAAAGAACAAGAATTATGGAACATCAATAAAAGATAATAAGTTGCTCAAGAGGATTAAATATATTATATGATATTTATATAAGTGTAGATGCTCCCTAAAATTTCTGATGGTTAATCAGGAGGGTATCCAGTTTGAATAAATATCTGCACATAAAAGTAACTACTAGCATAAAGCAATTGAGAATTTTCCCACTTCACTTTATGAACATATAATACAAACAAACTGGGAAAATAGTGATAAGTAGACACTATTTAACCACATTGACCAAAAGATACAAACTACACCTCTGGATTCTACTCCATATCCACAGTAAGGGGCTCTCCTATGGACCCAGGATGCAAACTTATGTGATCATCAAGATGTAATACATACTGGCTCTCTGCATCGTCTCCACCCTGTCCTGTTTATGTAGAAAGAACAAGAATAATGGAACATTAAGAAAAGATAAGAAGTTGCTCAAGAGGATCAAATATATTGAAATAATACTTGGCAAAAACTAAGTACCAAAACTGTCACAAATGAGAAGACAAAGGGAGAGAAAAAAAGGAAAAAAGAGAACAAAGGCATCATAAGAAAAAGAAAAGAACACGTAAGCATGCTTCACTTTCTCCAAGCAGATAATTTATAAAAGCTCTTCCAAAAGACTAAACTGTGCTACAGGCTCAAATATCTGAGAAAAAAAATGATCAGCAGGTTGAATTCCTTCCCCATGAAATGTTAGTATACAAAGTTCTATTACATTCTTAGCCTCTTGGCAGCATCTTAAGAATATCCTCTCCTGAAGGATTCTAGTTGTCAATATTTAGCTGGTGCACCCCCATCCACGAGGCATAACTTTTTTTGTCCAAGTTCTTCCACATCCTTGAGCTGGTAATAGTGAGGTGCAATTTCCACCAGCCAATCATATTTTATTTCAGTGACCTGTCTCATGTATTTCTCTGTTGTAAGCACAAGCTCATTAAAAATAATGCACTTAGGAAAAACCTTTGCAAGACCAGAAGATGGATGTATATGAACCGCTTGAGGATTTTTAAGAACACGATAATATCCATTATTCTGCAGCCTAGCAGAATGAGGGAAAAACCCAGAAGTTATTGCCTTTCTTATGTCTTCTAAATTATTGGGGTTGGATATGCGTTCGATCTCAACCCTCTTCAACAGACCTTCCAACTGGTCCCTTATATCCCGAGCAAGTTTCATACTTCTGACCTGAATATAATTTTCATAGCACCATTGAGTTGAGTAATTAGTTTCTTTCCAAGAACTGTAAACCCTAAGCAATGCAATATGGTCTCCCACATTCCCAGTATGAAAATTCATTTTTGCATTGTAAGCATGGATTCGTTTCCCCTTTGGACTGTAGAAGACTGAATTTCCAATTGAAAGCATAGCAGCAATCGATATTATCTCATCTGAACACTTGTACTTCTCCGAAGCAATAATCATTTTAGAAAGCATCGGGTCAAGTGGAAACTCTGCCATTCTTTTCCCAACCTTTGTGAGCTCCCCTCGATTATTCAGCGCATTGAGTTCAAAAAGAATCTCTACGGCTTCAGTTAAAGCATCAGATGATGGAGGGTCCATGAAATCAAATTTCAGCAAGTCACGTATGCCTATCCCTAAGCTCATTAGTGTGAGAACAACACTTGCTAGGTTAGTTCTTTGCATCTCTGGCACGGTATTATCTTCCAAATCATGAACAAAATTGTCAATAGTATACAAACGAAAACACTTTCCTGGACCTGTTCGCCCAGATCGACCAGCCCTTTGGATTGCTGATGCTTTAGAAATGGGAGTGATCACTAGAGATTCCATGCCAGATCTTGGGTTGTAAGACTTCATCTTACAGAACCCAGGATCTATGACATATTTAATTCCATCAATTGTCAATGAGGTCTCTGCTATGTTAGTTGCCAAGACAACTTTACGAGCATTTTCAGGAGTGGGGTCAAAAATTTTACCTTGCAACTCCGTAGGAAGGTTGCCATATATTGGGCAGATGATGAGTTCAGCAATTTTTTTTCCTAGGCCTCGAGTCCGGTGTTTCAGAATCTCCTCTGCTGTTTCAATTTCCTGCTGTCCTGGGAAAAATACCAGAATATCACCCCATGGTTGAGTAACATGTATTTGAAGGATAGTGACAATAGCAGCATCCATGTAGTCAGCTTCAGGTGCTTTTGTGTAGTGTATCTCAATGGGAAATCGTCTTCCTGGAATCAAAAATATGGGTGCTGAATCAAAGTAATCACTGAATTTCTCAGCATCAAGAGTAGCACTACAGATTAGCAACTTCAGATCAGTTCGAAATCGGGCAACGTCCTTGACTAAACCAAACAAAATGTCCGTTGAAAGCGTTCTTTCATGAGCCTCATCTACCATCACCACCTTGTAACTTGCCAGCTGAGGTTCACTAAGGAATTCTCTCAGCAACATTCCATCTGTCATATACTTAAGAACTGTAGTCTCAGATGTACAATCTTCAAAGCGGATTGAGTACCCAACCTCGCCCCCAAGCTTAACTCCCATCTCATCAGAAACCCGTTTAGCAACACTCATGGCTGCAACACGTCGTGGCTGGGTACACCCAACCTTCCCATGTTTCGTGTAACCAGCTTCATGAAGATACTGAGGTATCTGAGTTGTCTTTCCAGATCCAGTCTCACCAACAATTACAAGAACCTGATGATCATGGATAGCCTTGAGTAATTCTTCTCGATATGTATAGATGGGTAGATTTTTTCTCTCGTCTTGAAGCTTCTGAAACGCTGAAATCTCCACATTTTGAAGCTGCTCTTCAGGCAGTACTTCACCTTCAAACTCGTTACCTTCCACCACAGATGCTTTGATGAACTCAATCTGATCCTCAAACACATACTGGTAATCATCAGAATTTTGCCCTTTATCTTTCGAACCAAATTTCAAGATTCCCTTTCTAATCTGCTGATCCTCCCATTCCTCCTGCTCGGCAAATGGGTTGATCTTAGATGCTGAACTAAGTTCTCCATCGCACTGCAAAGCTGCACCAAACCTCTTCTCCTGATTTACACTACCATCTTGATCATAGGCTTCAGGCATTCGATACTCACTATAACTCTCCAGATCTTCAGACGGCTTCTTCAAAATCTCAACAATATCTTTCTTATATCTCAATTCATGATATTCAGCCTCTGTTAGTTTAACACCTTCAAAGAGGTACTGGTCATCTTCTATTTCATCAATCATCTCCTTTAACATTTTTTGCTCTCTTTTCTTTAAGTATTCTTGTCTTGACAGTTTCCTCAGAGCTGCAATGTCGTCTTCATCCGAGGCCTTTGATCTCCAAATTGCCTCCTCTTCGTCTTTCCTGTATAATTCTGCTGCATCTATTTCTCTCATGTTTATGTCCAGTTGTATCCGCTCTATCCCATCACAAACCCTAGCTTCCTCTGCCTTCAGGTTGTCTTCAACTTCGGAGGGGCGCGACCGGACACGTCTAACCCCCTCATCTTCATCGTCTTGATACTCAGTTTTCTTCCGAAAACGCTTTTGATGGGAATTCGGTTTTTCCGATTGAGGAGAAATTTTGTCCCCATCATGATTATCATCCAAAATCGTGTAACTCTTTGGCTTCTTTACGAGCATAGGAGCCTCTTTTTCCTGTTTCAGGTAAATATTCAAATCTTTAGGTTTATGCTCAACCCTAAAAAATATTTCTTCTACAAACACTTGGGTCTCTTCTGAACGAGGAAAATCAAAATCAAGAAGCTTACCTACAACTTCAGAAGGCGAAGAAGCTCGCTTACATAACCCGGTGACATAATGGACAATCAAAGGTTGCGAGTATCCCAAAAGAGTCATCAACCTATCTGATACCCAAGTTTTCAAATTACCTCCGTCCTGCATTTCCGGCTCTCGTCGCTGCAGTTACGGCGAAGAAGAACGAACCGGAGAGTAGCAACGAACCCGACAGCCGTTGATGGATGATCTTGGAATTTGAGGTCACTGAATCAGGAAAGTAAGAGGTGAACAAGGAGAAGACGACGAGAGAGGAGACGCTGGGGGATAAGAGGACTAACGAAGCGGAAGTTAGGGTTTTCACCACAAACCTTGCATTCAACGGCAATGTGACGGCGGTAACCTCTCTCCACGCCTACGTCGTCAGTGACAGGTACCGTTGGATTACGAGCAGTTGCCAGTTGGAGAGATAAAAGGAGTCGATTTTCCGCGGGAAAAATCGAGTCAAATTCGGATTTGTAATCTTGAAGAGCCGAATCGGACGGGGGAGTTTTTCCCTTTCTTTCGTTTTTTGGGGGTTGATTTGGTATTTTCCATTATAATCCTTTTTAGGGAGTGTTTGGTTACTTGAGTCCACACATTTCAAAAATTTAGAAATTTCAAATCTATTGATTTTAAATTTATGAAATCATGATTCATAAAATTAACTGTTTGGTAAGCCTAAATCTTTAAAATGGAATCTTTAGATTCATCATAAAAAAATATAATATCTATGGAGTCACGGTTCAAATGTTTAGATTTCATCTCACTTAACCAAATTGAACAAGATCAAGTTTGAATTTTCAAAACAAATCAAAATAGTAAATGGTAAAACAAATCAACAAATTTCAGTTAGGCAAGTGGCGAAATATTTTTTCGGGCCGAAACCGAATAGACTCAAATATCAGCGATATCTCGCCAAAAATCAGTTTTTCAAAACGAAATAACTCGTAACACAATAGAAACATGCAGCCAATTATAAGTTCAAGCATACATAATGCCAGCATAGCTAATGAGGAACCATTTTAAATTCTTGACTACAAATTCTTAACGATGTATATTAGAGACATGAAAGAAAACAACCAGAAGTTCTCACCTTTTTGATAATTTAGATTGATAATTGCAGTAATATGAAGAAAGCACTGGTATTATTATCCAATTTGTGTAGCTTTCATACAAAGATGAGAAAATGCAGTATGCTAAAACAACTAGAACAGCAAAACATGGCTAATATATGAAAAGACACCAAAAACAGGGCAAACCATAAATTTAAAATTTAGGGTCTTGCGTACCATATGATATTCATATAAGTGTAGTTGCTCCCTAAAATTTTTGACAGTTAAACAGGAGGGAACCCAGTTTATCTGAATATAAAAGTAACTGCTAGCATAAAGCAATAGAGAATTTTGCTACTTCACCTTTGAGCATATAATACAAACAACTGGAAAAAAATAGTGATAAGCAGACACAATTTGGCCACATTGGCAGAAACATACAAAGTTACACCTCGGGATTCTACTCCATCTCTAAAGTAAGGGGGTCTCTTTTCTTTTTTTTTTTTTTTTTTTTTTTTTTGTAGAAAATGGTCTATATATTAACGCGTGACCCACGCAAGGCATCCTGTTAGGTTTTTTATTAAAATCTATATTATCTATATATTAAGTTTCAAAATTAGTTTTTGCATTTCTTTTATTTAATTGTTTTGTTTGTGTGTGGGACCCTAGAAGTAAGGGTGGTAATGAGACACCATGAGGTAAGGGTGGTAATGAAGCCCCATGAGTAAAGGAGGCCCTTCATGACCTTGGTTAAAGGAGGCCCTTCATGACTTTGGTTATGAGGCTCTTCATAACATTGGTCATGGGTCTTAAAGGTCTTGATCATGGTGATGAGGTGGGCTAACTTGAATGGTGGAATTACTCAAATTCTAACTCTTGACCTTTATTTCTCATTTCAACTTCATGACCATTCATGGCCATTACCATGAGTGGGGGTTAAGGTCTTTGAATGGGTTAAAGCCTATTCATTCCAAAGAAGTGAATATGAGAGTTACTTCCCCAAGTAGTGGGGAGGTTAGGTCAAGGGGGTTTATTCACATTAGTGGAGGAGGGACAAACCATTGATTCTCCATTAGTGGAGAATTGATTCTCACATTGTGGGGAGGTGTGGTTTGGGCCTATATAAACCCAACCCTTCCTTGCATATTGTGTGCAATTGTGACTCTCCTCACTCACATTATTTGTTTTACAAAGTTCATTTCTTTCTTGAGTTGTCTAAGTGTTGTGCTCTAGCTTTTGGCTCCTTGAAGGGACTAGAAGAACTACCTCATCTTCTAGTTGGAGGTTGCTTTATCTTGGAGGTGGTGGTGCGAAGAACCCTTGGTAGTAGGGTGCATCAATTACCTTAAAGACAGCATCAATGTGTGACTCAACCTCATCAATCAGTGGTTCATTCGGTTGCTACTTCAAGCTCTTCAAATTTAATAAAGATCTTCATCTCTCAATTGTATTGCATTTTCACTTTTATATGTTTGAAGAATTTGTAATACAATTACCCCAACACATCCAGATTACAAAGATCAAGAAACCCAAGATGCAAACTAATATCATCATCAAGATGTAATACATGCTCTTTGCATCGTCTCCACACCATAATGAACATTGTTGTCAAAAGGAATTTGCCAAACATAACTTGAATGGAGTCTTACCAGTTACCACCCAAAAAAAAAGTGTTGATTGAAGATTGGAACATTAAGGATCCATTCAAGGGTGAAGCTAAAGTTACCCCAGGGCAGGGGACTGTTCCCCCCCCCCTCTCTCTCCAACCTTCGCCCTTAATTTTTTAAATCTTCATAGAGGGACCAGGTGATTTCGCTTATTGGTCTTCTTTTCATAAGCGAAATATCAGCACTTGGCCTCTCCTTTTTGATTTTTTAAATTTTTAAATCCTAGCTCTGCCCCTAGATCCATTCGATAAGCTAGTCACTCTTAGATGTAAACTTCTATGGCCACTAGTCTTCAAAGCCACCAACATTGCATCGTAACGATTTAAATGAGTTAAAAAAAAATTCCCTTGGCCATGCAACTAGTGTCCTAAACCTGGCAAAAAGTACAATTCACTTCCGAGCAATAATACCCTAGAGGGCCAACAACCCATATTCTCCTAGACCAAGAACAAGAGGGGAGAAAATGTCAAATAGATAAGTACTCGGGTGATACAACTAGCTCTCACTCAAAATGCCTTTTTAACAATAAACTCCCCTCCCAAGCATCTTTGTTGATTTCTATTGTTTAATATTTTAGGTTTAGGTTGTAATTAGGACTTTTCTTTATAAATGAAAAAATTCTATTTCCTATTAAAAAAAAGTGATACAACTAGCTAGTAGAATTTGAATTATTCCATCTATCTTAAATTTAATACATGAATACCACCATGAAAAAATCTCCACAATAAAATTCTGAACTTCCGAAGTTTTTTGAGCTTTCAAACAAAAGATAGCCCACCACCTACGAATCAAAGGTTGAATACTCAATTGATTCAACCATTATTGCATCACTTTATGCGCATTTCAAAGTTGAAAATAGATTTTTTTTTTTTTTTTTTTTTTTTGTCATTTAGGGTTGAATACATTCAAATTTCTCCATTTTTTGGGAGATTCTTCTAGTAGCATGCAAATTGATTTGTTATATGTAGGTTTTGTTTTTCTTATTTTTTTTGTCGATGTTGTAAGTGCTATATACCAATTGTGCGTGTAAATTCATAACCATAACATAATTAACGAGCTTTTGGAAAGTCCTGTTTTTCTCTTATAGAATTTTACCATATCTTCTTTCGTGCGAGTTTAGTTTCAATCTTTACATAGATTGACAGATGTGCAATTCAAATGTTTATTGATGTTTTCTTTGCAATTAAAAGCAAGTGATTACGCTTTAAAAAATGCTCAAATTGTTTTTGGTGTTTCTTGAAACAACAACCCTTGATAGATTATCAAATAAATTCTAAACTTTAAGAAGAAAAAATTTATGTTTATTATGTAGAAATTGCGCAAAGCATTGAAATCTAATCCCCCAAATTAAACTCATCTATTCTTGAATGCAACCAGCCATCCCCAAGATGTTCCACTCAGCAAAAACTAATTTGATCAGTGCAAGTTCTAAGAGGCTTAGGGTTTAGGTTAAAAAGCTTTGGAGCTTTATCTATTTTAAGGTAAAAAGGAAATTATTATGAAACCTTGATTTAAGTAATAGCTACTTAATCTAACTTGATAGAGCCAAACCCTTAATAGGAAAGCCAATGACAAAAGATGACTCTATATATATAGAGAGAAAGCAAAAGTTAATAAAGGGATTTGAACCTAGTGTGACACTAAAATAGAAATAAAATTGTATATCTTTCTTTATTTAAAAAGAAAAATAGGAGAGATGAATTAACTTTGACATGTTCACAAAAGAATTGCTGCGTGGTACATCATTTATTAATAATTCTTTAGAGCAAAAGTGATATAAAAGGGTTTTGAGCCTAGTGTGAAACTAAAATAGGAATAAAATTGTATATTTTCTTTAAAAAAAAAAAGAGAGAGAGATGAGTTAACTTTGACATGTTCACAAAAGAATTGCTGCGTGGTACATCATTTATTAATAATCTTATCAAAAGAATCATTTATTAAAAGTTATTCTATCAAAAAAAAAGCTAACAATAAATGAAATTTTTGGAATTAAAAGGATTGCCAAGTCAAGATAATAAAAATACTGCCAGTTATCATATTGAAGCATTGCTTATCGGACCTCTTAAGTAAAGTAGTCATAGTTCGACATTCCCTATAATATACGTTATAATTCCCACACCTTAATATAAAACTACCAATTCTTAAAATAAGATAACAAACGCATCGCAAATCAACCCAACTCGGGTTTAGAGAAAAGTGAAATATCTTCAGTTCAACGCAATAAATGCGCTGATAGTTTAGCTTGAAACAAACGATTACTGAACCGAGATCTCGATCCTGACAGTCGCAAATTTCGCTGAACATAGACGGCTCATTAAGCAAGATCTAGAGAAAAAGCTTGTGTTCAACCAAGCTTCTTTTGGTGGACCTATGACAACAGATATGTTCCCTTTTATCAACAAAAGAAATCACAAAAAGTTGGTGAGGAGTGGGGACCCAACAAACAGCAATGGAGGTATCTCATTCTCATCCTTACTGATCTGTCAGGCTTACACCCTTTGCCTTTTTCTTACTATGCCTTTGCTTTTCTTCTGATAAAAATCCACATTTCCCAGCTTTTGTTTTGTGTTTTGGGTAAGCTGAGCTCCCCAAAGCTCCTTGTCTTCTTTATGGTAGTGCACGCCCATCCATGATCCACCCTTCTCTTCACTTCAAAGTTTTGAACTCAGAGAGCACTATTTGTCCTCTGATCTCTTCCATTCATGGAGAAGAGAGAGATCACCTCAACATAGAGTTTCTGTATCTCAAGAAGAAGCAAGAATGGAGGAATTCGAATATAGCGAGCTTCAATTAGCAACCAACGACTTCTCGCTATCGGCGCTGGTCGGAAAAGGAAGCCATGGATGTGTCTACAGAGGTGTTGTCGGAGACGGCAAGCTTGTCGCGATTAAGAAGCCTTCAATTGGTCTTCAGATCCTTAAAGACAACTCGAAGCTCGATAACGAGATTGAGGTTCTTTCTTCTCTACACAAAAGCCCTTACCTAGTTAACCTGGTTGGAGTGAGTCACGATGGTTCGACTCAGAAGAAGCTTCTTGTCATGGAATTCATGCCTAATGGATCTCTTCATGACTCGCTCCATAACATGTCTACTCCTCCAACCTGGTTAAAACGCTTCCACGTGGCACTCCAAGTCGCCAGAGCTATACAGACACTCCATGAAGCCAGACCTTCTGTAATTCACAGAGATATTAAATCAGCAAACATCTTGTTCGATTCAAATTGGAATGCCAAGTTGGCAGATTTCGGCCTTGCAGTAAGGCAAAACGAGTCAACTCAACCAGTTAACTCACCTAGTCCACCCGCAGGTACAATTGGTTATTTGGATCCTTGTTATACTACCCCAGGAAAACTAAGTACCAGAACTGATGTCTTCAGCTTCGGTGTGGTACTACTAGAAATCATTAGCTGCACACAAGCAATCGACCCTAGACGGGAACCGGCTTCGATCATCGAATGGGCGTCGCCGTTGATCAATGGGAATCGAGGGGGTCTCGAGATATGCGACACGAGAATGACATTGCCTGGCAACATGGAAGGCACGATACGTCGCATACTTAACATTGCAGCACGTTGTGTTTCGTCAAAGGAAGAATGTCGTCCTTCGATGGCAGAAATAGTCATCGAGTTAGAGAGTTGTGTGGTAAGACCAATTCGAAACCCGGTATGGCGTAGCCTTCTCAAGAGCGTTCTCTCAAGACACCGGAGCCGGAAGACAAAGACAATGACAACAACGACTATAATATGCACAACCCATCAAGCAGATGTTCATGTGGATCATTCAAGAGGGAAGCTCTTAGTAAGGGAGGTTCTAGCCGAAGTGTCTTCAATTGAAGCATAAGGACTCAACTCAACCCGGTCAAGAGACTCGGTCGGGTCCGAGTCACCAGCTTTGATGAACTTAGAGATCGAAAACGACGTGACAACCGGCACCTACACGAAGTCCAAACAGAAGAATCTTAAAAGCAGGTGGGAGAGCATTATTATTCCAAAAGCTTTGTTTAATGGGTTTTGTCATCCCATGGTGATGGCTTCAACTCACCTTTTCCTTTATTAACTTTTTTTGATTTTGTGTTAGAGATTCTATCTCTCAGTGATTTGTATAATACATTATACAAAAATAAAGAAATTGTAAAAGAAGAATGGGACAGAGAGGATTGCTTGGGTTTCAGCCCAAGCAGACATTGAAGAAATTCTTTGTCCCCTGCACGAGATCTTTGCATGGGTAAAAACATAATAAATTCATACAGAATAATATACATTATCAGCAACTAAAGTATGGTCTTAAATCTTAATCAATGAATTATCTTAACCCACCTTCACGCGATCTTTTAATGTATCTTTTTTTAGTTTTTGTTCTTTTTTTAGTTTTTGTTGTTAAAAGACTCATACATAAGGTGGTCTAATCGTGGAACGAAACTGATTCCCCTAGATTCAGGTGTTGCATGCTTGTTGAGTTTGACAGATACAAAAATATTTGTTAAGATTTCTTTTGCTTATTGAAAATTGAAATGACTTTTAATTCTATCAATTAATAGATATGGTTTTGATTTGCTATTTACACTATTTTTCATAACAAAATTTCTTTCTGGATAGTTGGTAGCAGATGGACTGTCAGAAGCCGAACATTCTACACGTTTTATGAACCTTTCTCTCTCTTATAAGTTAATGTTGTAGTGGTTTCCTTTAAACAAGAAGCAATAATACCATCACAGGATTTATAGGATTTAATTTCGTAAATCCCCCTGTTTGCCAAACCAGTTAGCAACAAAATGTTAAAATTAAAAACGTGATCACAAAACCATGGGAATCTCAACAGTAAACCCTACTAAAAATCAAGATCTCTCAAGACAAGGAGTTGAGCAAACGAAAACAAAGACCAGGTGAATTAGAAAAGAGCATTCTAATGAAAACAGATAAACCAACTTGAATTCACCGAACTCAGTTAGGTTAATCTCAAATTCCAGAATAATATCCATTGCCGGAGAGGTGTGATGCTGCTTACGGAGTTGGAAATCCTAATCCTGAAGTGAAGAACAAACGAAATCGGAGGACAAAAAGTCACCAGATCAAAGGAAAAAGAACCACCAATACTGAAGAAAGGTTTATTTGAATGAGGAATCAGAACTGGCGCTTGGACAAGCCCATGTCCCTCAGCTCCCACAAAGGCCTACTCTCCTTTGCCATATCCTGCCTGATTGCCCGCTGAATTGGTTTAACAACAAAGAAATACTGCAAAAAAAAAAAAAAAAGGGTTCACACATCTAATATAAGTGCAAAAAAGCAGAACCAACAACTCCCTTCCCTCCGAAGCCCAAAGAAAGAAAAGCCCAGAGGGATATGTTGAGGAAAAACAAATAATGTACAAGTAGATAAAAGACATATATTACGCTGACCTGGAAGGCCAACAACAATGGAATCCACAGCTTCCCCTTCTCATTTGCATTGGGCCCTTCGATCAACTTCTTGTCAACCAAAATTGCTTTGCTTCCACTTGAAATGACAACTGTGATTGTTTCTACCAATTTCGGAATCCAAGCAATGCCATTTGGAAGAACCTGCATCAAAACAAAAGCAAGATTACTCAGAAGTCATAATTTGCTCATTATAGTAAGGTCGAGTTTGGACTTCGTTAGATGTATTAAATCTGATGAATGCAATCTTCTCGCGGGGTGAAGCCACTATGAAGAGATGGAAACTGTTTCTACAGCCTACAAAATGGAAACATTTCAAGTAATGGTGACTCAGATGACTGCAGTACTCACAACACACCACTATCTTTACAGTTTTTTTTTTTCACCCAAAAAAAATAATCGATAGAGCTTAGAGTTATGTGGTTTATCTTGTTCAAACCAATTTGTTTATCAAGATTTCGTGCACAAGGAAACTATTAAATGGATAGAGAACAAGTATTATGTTTCGAAAGGGCGGGTCTTGGCACAATGGTTAGTGGACCACAGTTGTAGCACAAGGTCAAGGTATCGGAACAGCCTCTCAGCAAAAATTCTTGAGATTTATGGTGGGGTGGGAGAAATGTCCACCCAGACTCTGCATGTAAGGAAGCCTTCCACACCAGGTTTGCCCTTATCAGGATTGCAATACCTATAGATGCAAAAAGATATATTGACTCACTATAAAATTTAGGGTGTATCAAAGCCTTGCCTGAAAAGAAAAACCACTGATGCAGGACATCCAGCCACGAACCTATTCAAACCAGCATTAAAGGCCACCTCAAAACATAAAAAAGAGAGACCAAATACTGTTCTTGTCACTATTCACGTGAACAGTTTCACAACCCTTATTTGGCATATTGAAAATATTCATTAAGGATTTTGTGGGGCCCAAGATCAAATTTTATTCTTGGGAGATTTAGGACCTTAGTTTAGTTTCTATTTTAGTTATTAGTGCAAGTGGCTGAAATATAAAGCTTAGTAGTTTCTACATTTATAAAATTCTATTGTCACTAGTTACTAGGATATTAGTTTCTATTTTTAGTCTACTAAGTTTCTATTTCTTGTAAAGCTTTAGCCAAGCTATAGATAGGCCATTATATTGCAATAAAACAAAGACTTATGGAATAGAAAAAAGATGAATAGAGGCTTTCACAGTCTGGGTTTGCAGCCCCTTTCTCTCTCTGTCCTCTGCTCTTCTCTTCTTCTTCTTATGAGTGTTCTTCTCATTCCCCTTATCTAAGTCTAATTATTCTCAGATTCCCCTTCTTACGTATCTTCCTTATCCTCCTTTCTTCTCTATTCCATCCCCCATTAACTACAATCTTGGAAAACCAACTTGCAACTTGGTTTTAATGTCAAGTAGATCATGACATAAGCAATTTGATTACTCAGGAAGCTCATGAAAAGATTCAAAGTTCGCAAGAAAGATCTACATATGGTCTTACATTGATTTTGTAAAATCCTAGGATAGAGTCCCTAGCATGGTTGTCAAGGTGACAAGGCAAGACGAGGTGAGGGCAATAGAGGGCAACCAAAACCAAGGCATTGTCTACACAACAAGGCAACACTAGGTCACCTTGACCCAAAAATGGGCCTAGGCGGACGCTTTGACAACCTTGGTCCCTAGGGAGTTAATCTACCATGTTTTAGAGAAGGTTGTCATGTACGTGGATGCAGGGGCGGAGCCAGGATTGAACATGGAGGGGGTCGAATATATGTGGGCCAATGTGGGACCCACTATAGGTCCCATCTCATAATATATTATTATATTATAATGTAGAGTCTACATTAAAAATTAGGTAAATTAATAGAAAATTCGTGAGTGTAAGAGAGAGAAATGAATAATTTGAGAAAGAGAGAGTGAATACCTGATGTGGAGAAGATTTAGGAAAATTCCAAAGAGAAAAAATATAAATAAAAGAGGAAATCCATGAGAGAATAAATAGAAATGAAAATAGGAGGGAATATATAAGGAGAAATTCATGGATCGTGAATTAGTTTTTAAGTAGAATTTAACCTTTTATTCCTTAAAACTAGGGATTGAATGATAACCATTAGATAGAGATTATGAATGACATTTGTACCCATCATCTTTATGTTAAATTTTTATTTTTAATTTTTGGAGGGGCCAAATAGAGGTATTTCACATTTAAAGATAGAGAAATAAGGGAAAAAAACAAGCATATTTCCAATTTCAAAAAATCCGGGGGGGCCATGGCCCCCTCCGGTCCCAACGTGGCTCCGCCACTGCGTGGATGTAATTAAATATATAAGCATACCATGACGTGACTAGTGTGAGATATATGGGAGGCCAAAGTAGTCCCAATTACAAGGATTAGCATTAAGCCCTTATTTGTTTGTACTTGTCATGGCCAATAACATTCAAGAATATATATTCTCAGGTACATGCTTTTTGCCAAAATATTGTTTTGGCAGATGAGGCAAAAAGTAGGGATGAAGGCTAAGTTGGAGTTATTGGGATCAACCTTGAGACCGAGAAGTTTTAACATAAATAAAAGAAAGATGGAATTTCGGTGTTCACACTATTTATACCATGCTTAGTGTCTGGGCTTTAAACTCTGCCATTTTTTGCTGCCAGTCCCAAGCCTAGACAAAGGTTGGAGCATCAAGTCAACAACCAGCTCCGATAAAAGCTAGCCAAGCCTTTTTCATGGATTCAATCTTATATGATAAATGCTATGCTAGGTCGTTCCCAACAAAAGAAGCGACACACTACACTATGGCCCAAGTGTAGTGATAAGTGGGCAATGGTTAGCTAGGGCGTCCCCCGTTAAAGATGTTTCGCATCGGCACCCTAGATGCTTGTGATAAGTAGGCAAGGGCTCCTCCACACTATGGACGAGTGCAAGTAAAGAATTTAGTCCAGAATTAACAGGTTAGATTGGCATCTTTGAACATAGGTTCTTTAAAGGGTAAGAGCTTAGAATCAATAAACGTTATGAGGAAAAGAAGGATTAACATAACATGCATTCAAGAGACTAGATGGAAGGATAAAAAAGCTAAAGAGTTGAATCACATTAAACTTTGGTACACTAGGGATAAAAGTAATAAAAATAGAGTAGGTATAATAGTGGATAAAGATTTCAAAAACGATGTGGTGGATGTTAAGAGATTAGGAGATAGGATTATTGCTATTAAGTTTGTGATGGAGAAAGATATCGTTAACATGATTTGTGTCTATGCACCTCAAATAAGATTTGATGAAAGTCTAAAGTTAGAATTTCGGAAAAATATGGAAGGATTAATGCAAGGAATTCGTCAAGGAGAAAAGGTTATCATAGGGGGGGATCTAAACGAACATATTGAGAAAGATCACAAAGGCTATAGAAGTGTTCATGGAGGATATGGTTTTGGAATGAGGAATGGATCTCAATTTTAGATTTTGTTGTTGTTTTTTATCTATCTATTGTAAACACCCACTTCAAAAAGAGAGGAGCATTCAATTACCTTAAAAAATGGACATCATAAAAGCCAAATAGATTTCTTCTTGACTAGAAAGTCTAATTGATTGTCGTGCAAGGATTGCAAGGTGATACCAAGGGAAAGCTTAACCGCACAACAGAGACTAATGGTCTTAGATATGTGTTTAACTCTAAAAACTCATATAAAGTGTGAGGTTAACTATCCTATGATAAGATGATGAACTTAAAAGGCGAGCGCTTGAAATACTTCGCTAATTAAGTAGTCATATAAGGAAAGTAGGATTTTGAGGGAGACACTAATGCAATGTGGAATGAAATGGCTATTTGTATTTGGAAGGTGGATGTCATAAGTGAAACAAAAGGAAAGCTCCATTTCTATAAAGAGACTTGGTGGTGGGATGGTGATGTAACCAGGCCCCCGACAGCCCAAGAAGAGCCAAAAGAGGGCCCAAGCCCATTCGGAAGTAGGCACCAAACCAAGGGGCACGGCAAATTGGTCATTTTCCACCCCTAGTTCAGGTCTGTCTTAGTTGGATTGAGCCCAGCTAAAATTTTGGAGTTTAGTTCTTTCTTTCTTTTTTAATATATATTTTATTTGGAATCCTAGTTTGGCAAGTAAGTCAATTGTTTGTTTGTTAGTTGTAAGTCAATTGTTTGTTTGTTAGTTGTTAGTCAATTGTTTGTTTGTTAGTTGTTAGCTGGTTACGATAAGGTTCTTTATCTTAAGCGACTTTATCTTAGAGTGGGTTTATTCTGAAATTTGTAGTTGAGTCCTTATTTAGAAAGTATTAGTTAATTTGGAATCATAGAGAGCAACTTTGGAATCAAAAGGCTTTAAACTAAGTAGAACAAGACGGAATATCTAGATTATAACTTTAGTCATGATCAAGCCGACGATGAGCTGGTGAAACTTGATGATAATGAGATCCCTCAATGCAATTGTTTTAGGAACCTTGGTTCAATCATAAATAATAATAAAAAAAGGTGGTATAGAAGATGTTGTTTCACAAAGAATTATAAATGGGTGGATAAAGTGGAAAGGTGCGTATGGGGGTCTTGTGTGATCGAAGTATACCTTTAAAGCTCAAATGAAAATTCTATAGGATTGTCGTTTGAATAGCTAAGATGTCTAGTGCAGAATGTTGAGTTGTTAAAAAAAATCATGTAGATAAACTCAGTGTAGCAGAAACAAGGAAACTTAGATGGATGAGTGGAAAAAGTAGGAAGGATAAGATAAGGAACGATCATATTAGAGTTGATCTAGGAGTAGCTCCGACAAATGATAAGCTATGAGAAAGGCGTTTGAGGTGGCATGGCCACCATCAATGGGGGCCTGTTGTGAATGCCCTTGTACAGAAAAGTGATATAATCCAAATTGAAAGTACTAAAAGAGCTTAGGGTAGATATAAGATAACCTTAAGAGAAGTGATGAGAAAAGATATGCATAATTTGGGACTCATATCTAGCATGGCCTCAAATAAAGCTAATTGAAAGGCAAGAATCCATGTAGTCGGCCCCATTTGGTTGGGACAAGGCTTCATGATGATGATGATTAGTACCTGGGCTTTTAATTTGTTTCATTAGCATGCGATTGTTTTTGCCAAAAGCTTTTAGAAATGCAGGATCAGCTCAAGAATGTGAAGCAAGAGGATTGCTTGACAAACTTGCCCAGGCAATTGCCATGGGATTCTGAGAACTAGTAAACTGGACTGATTCTCTGAAGTTGGTTACATGGCTTACATAACCAAAGTAATACCTTTGGCCTTCGAATCTATTTCACTTTTTTCTTTCATAACAAAATCATGTGGAAGGGAAAATATTATTCCTAGGATCGGTAGAAAAGAAGCTAATTAATTTTCGGATCTATATGGGTATGGTTTGAAAGGGGAAATTATGGAAATCTCTGGAGGGGAAGCAGTTCAATAATGTAAAATTGTTGGGCAACTTGACACTTTCTTTTCTTTTTTCTTTCTTCTTTTCTCTTTTTTGTTGCCACAAGAGAGAGAGAGGGGTTGGGAGGGAAAGAGGAGGCATAGTAGGGCCAGGGCATGATGGGGGAGGGGTCTAACAGTATCATGGGAGGGTAGGGGAGGGAATGGGGGTGGGGTTGCTGCTGTTCAGGTGCGGCAGCAGGAGCAGGGGGTGGGGGTGTCTTGCGGGGTCAGGGAAGGGTGAGGGAGGGGCTGGTGCTTCCTGGGAATGAAGGGGAAGGGGGGAGAGAGGCTGCAATGGTTGGGGTGGGGTGGGTCTTCCAGAGTTGTGCAAGGCAGAGAGGGTGGAGAAGGGCTGCAGGAGAGAGAGGAGGTAGGGGATGGGGGTGGGAAGATGCTGCACTTGTTGCTTGCTGAATTTGAAGATGACTTTGAATGCCTTGAAACTGCTGTAAACAATAATGGAGATGCTGATCCTTGAACACTCTTAATTCTCAACCATGGTCCCTTCAACTAGGAAACCATGATCCTTAAACAATTTTATTCAATAATCAAACTTAAGTTACAAAGAAAGAATAGGCTCTTATTTATAGACTAATAAAAGACTAACACTAAGTGGGATTCCTTCACAAACTAGGATACCACCTCATAATCAGGACTCTTGAATCAGAATCTCAAAAAAGACACATGCTGAAAATGAAGTTTAAGGTATCTCAAACTCTAATAAGCACATGCCTGAATTCTATTCTGATTAAAACTCTAACGGCACATGTGCTAAAGTTTAAGAAAAACAATGATTCAATAACTAACTCAAAACGAACTCTAATCAAAAGAAAACTACTAAAAGATAAGAACCCTCCTAAAACATAGGAACCCTGTTTGTACAAGAGTCTTTATCTTATCCACAACTTAACAAATTCAAACACAGCCCAAATTAAACCCTAGGAATAGTTCTGGAAATAATTCCAGCAATAAAAGAGGGCTGAAAATGCCCTAAATATGTCTACTAGGGGGTTTGGCCAGCCTATGGAGGCTTCTTGGAGCCATCTAGGGGACCCCACCTAGGGCTTCAGCCAGGAGGTCAAACTCGTGGTCAAATCATATGATTAATCTCTTTCTCACCATTGCTCACCCATGGTTGTCAAAGCATACGCCTAGGCAGCCACCTAGGCCCATTTTTGGGGTCAATTCAAAGTAGAGACAAAATAGCAAACAAAAGGGAAAAGAAGAAAGAAAAAAAAACAAAATTAATAAACATTTATTCCACTCAATCTCTCTCCTCCCTTCTTCTCCTTTTTTTTTTTCAATCCACTAATTCCATTTTTTATTATTTACTTCCATTTTTTTTCTCCCCTTTATTATCTCTGCGCTACCTCACTCTCTCACCAAGTTCCACTTCAAATTCATCCATAGTTTTCCTTTTTTACTTCCATTTTATCTCTCACTCTCACTTACCATCCCTCACTTTGCCCCTCTTTCCTTTCTTCCTCTTCACATGTTTCAAAGTCCTATTGTTTACTTATATATTTTTTCTGTTTTTTTCCTTTGTTTCATTATTCCAATATTTCGTATATTCTCTTCCAAACTTTGTTCCCTTGACTTGCCTTTATATATACCCTTCCTCATCTCTAGACTCACACTTCTCTTCAGCAATCAAGTTTTTCTCTCTTTCTCAAGTACTCTTGGCTTTTAGATTATTTTCTTAGACATAATTTTATCTCTCCCTCTCCATCCCCCCTCACTCTGCCCCTCTTCCATTTCTTCCTCTTCATGTCTTCTAAAGCCCCATTGTTTACTTATATCTTTTCTCTTAATTTTCTTCAAATATTTCCTATATTCTCTTTCCAAATTTGCTCCCTAACCTTGCCTCAATATATACCCTTCCCTCTCCTCCTGTAGACTCACTTACATACACTTCTCTTCAGCAATTAAGTTTCTCTCATCCCCACTCACTCTGCCTCTCTTCCATTTCTTCCTCTTCATGTCTTCTAAAGTCCCATTTGTTTATTTATATTTTTCTCTTAATTTTCTTTGTTTCATTATTCAAATATTTCCTATATTCTCTTTCCAAATTTTGCTCCCTACCCTTGCCTCGATATATACCCTTCCTCTCCTCCTCTAGACTCACTCACATACATTTCTCTTCAGCAATTAAGTTTCTATCTTTCTCTAGTACTCTTGGCTTTTAGATTATTTTCTTAGACATAATTTAATATCTCTTTCCATCCCTCACCCATGGTTGTCAAAGCGTAAGCCTAGGTGCACCTAGGCAGCTGCCTAGCCCTCTAGGCTCATTTTTGGGTCAAGGTGACCTGGTGACACCTTGTCGCCTTGCTTGGTGTCACCTTGGTTTTTGTTCCCTTCTATCACCTTGCCTCGCCTTGAAAACCATGCCCTCACCCTTCGTTCCTTTCTTCCTCATCACATGTTCTAAAGTCCTATTGTTTAGTTATATATTTTTCCCTTGATTCTCTTTGTTTCACTATTCCAATATTTCCTATATTCTCTTTCAAAATTTTGTTCCCCTAATGTTGCCATTATATATACCCTTCCTCCTCCTCTAGACTAACTTAACACTTCTCTTTACCAATTAAATTTCCCTCTCTCTCTCTCTCTCTCTCTCTCTCTCTTTTTCTTCTTCTTCTTCTTCTTTTTTTTTTTTTTTTTTTTGACCTCAAGCAAGTTGTAATCTCTATACTTAGTCAATGCAAGTCTTCAGCGAATTTCTTCAAATGCAGGTTTTTTTTTTCCCCTCTCCTCATTACATGATTTATTTTTTTCCAGCCTAGCAACTTCAAATTTGCTTTCTTCCAAATGCGGTTTTTAGGGTTGATAAGATTTAAAATCAACCAAGTGTTTATCATTCAATGATTAAAGTTTCAACTTTCAAGTAGGCTTTGTCAGTAATCTTCTCTCCCCTTCCCCCTTCCAATTACCCATTTTTAAACTACGATTTTAGCTTTCAGTTCTTTGGTATTATTATTCCACTTTCCTCTCTAGATTCTTGATTAGATACGCCTACCGTCATGATTCTCTCTAGTTAAGGTCTAAGTAGGCTTCGTCAGCAATCCTCTCTCCCCCCCCCCCTTTCTTTGGCTTTCATTTCCCTCTTCTGACTACCCATCATTCTTAAATTAGAAATTTAATTTCAGTTATTTTGTACTATCATTCCCCTTCCCAATAAATCCTTCATTAGATATGCCTAAAGCCATGCCTCTCTCTAGTTAAGGTTCATTTTATTTACTGTTTTAAGTTACTAATTTTTCGTGCTTTATTATTACTTGATAAATGATGCATGGTTAGGATTTCAATTTTTATTCCAAGTGTAATTTTGTTCGATGCGTTGGTTAGGACTGTTGTCATTTTCTTTAGATGAATGTATGTTAGGACCTTTGGTTTTAATTAATGAACGAAGACCATATCACTCTCGCATTGCTTAAGTGAGTAAAGAGGTATATCTCGCAGAGATCAACCAATTGGCTACACAACATCCTGTGCTTGCAGTTACTATCATTTTTCTGAACAACCACTATAGAGTGATTTGATGGAGATTGAAGCTCTGAAAGAGATAGGACCAAGCCTAAATGACCTTAGGAGAAGTTGTGAGGAAAGACATGCATAACTTAGGTCTTGAATAGAGCTGACTGGATGCAGGAACGTGTAGCCAACCCCATTTAGAGGGTGCATGGTTAAGTTGATGTTGCTTTTGTAAACTACAAACCTTCAGAGTATATAATCACTTCCTTCCTAGAGTGAAATAATTAAATGGATTTTGAAATCTGTAAACATATGAACTTGTCCAAATGAAGAATTTGAGGCACTAGTTTCTGGTGCAGCCCACGTGGGATGGGTTCATATGTGCTCCTCACTATGCCATATGGCAGCTCAGATGAGAACTTGAGACCCAAATTCTGTGGACAAATAGAAGCCAAGGTACCTTGCTCACACATTGAATTCAGCCCGAGTGTTAGTTACAAATGGCAACATAGAGCTATGAAAAATTCAGGACCATGGAAGAGTGCACACTAGAGGTAGGGAGTACAAAGGTACAAATATGTGTAAATATGGGAGAGTGAATAGTAGGACATAAAAAATAATAATATCGAAAATGAAACCTAATGTCAAAAATAATAAAACAATAAAAATAAAAATGAAAATAAACATCATCATAATCACATTAAATTGTATAAAAAAATGGATGAATAAAGAATACCTTTTCACCACTGTCATTTGTATTACACCTCCCACTGTTCTCAACCAAAGCGACGGGAATTTTGAACCCCTAAATACATAAATATAAAGTGGAAAAAGAAAATGTTATCAATGCAAGATAGTGTATACTAGTGATCATGAAAAATAATTTAATTTTTAACATCATACCAATAAAAAACAGACTCTTCATAAGTACGCAAACAGAATATAAGCAGCTAAATATAGCTATAACAGTCACACATCAGTTTGCTACTTGTGCCTAGAAAACCCCATCCCAAGCAAAACCTGCCCAATTCTTCTGGGCCAGGCTGTATTTCCAGGCCATGGGTCGGGCTAAGGATGAGAAAACCTCCTCAACTACACTCCTCAGTACAAACTATAGAATCCTGACAATGAACTGTCTCCTGTAATACTCTATTCTCTTTGTTTTCGATCAATATAGTCATACTGAAGGAGAAGCTAGATATGGAGCTTCAACTACAAATATAAAGCTTATCATTATTGAACTGTTGCTTTACTTCTTGATTTAATATTCTGATGTTTTCCGACATTGAATAATGAAAAGTAACAGACATCAATTTATGAACTATATCTGCAGAAAATAGCAAGGACCCCTCAGACTCTGCTTGTGTGGAAGCCGTGGGCACCGGGTTTGCCCTTTTTTATCTGCAGAAAATAAGAATGAGCCTTAAAACCTTAATAACTTTTATGAGACCCTTCAACTATCTGTCCTTCAATTAATTATCATGTCCATCACCAACCAACTACATCCCCAGTTTTTGCATTACAAAGTGACTGCTGTGAAGACTCTGGAATTCTTTTACTCAGTTAAACTAAAGAAATATGGATAATAAGGTTGCTTAAATAGCTTACACATTCTGAAACTGAACATTTGTAGTGGAAACTCAGGTTCAAAAGTCATTTGAATATTCTACTTTCAATATGGCTTAAAGAAATAATTAAGGCACTAAAAATCTTAAACAAATCAGGAACAATTCTTCAACTTTTCAAAACCTATGTTGCAAATCAACATCCCATGTTTCAGTATGTTGCATTAACCAGACCAATGGAATTGCATGAGTAATCCATTTTCTACTCCAAAATATGGAAGCCAAAGTAAATCTGTAGGAAATCCTAATCAACGTACAGAATTAACAGCTGCACTTGTGATCCACAGTCCAGCAAGCACATCATATTCATGCATTATTCATGTACTTAAAAATGTAGAATCTTAGGAATCCACAGAGATTATCCAAGCCCCTTTCCAAGATTATGTGTCACAAATAGGGGTGTAAACGGATCGGATAGCGGTAATACCATATCCGCATCCTATTATATTCAGACAGATTCGAATAATATCCTATCGGTTTTCGGAAGGATTCAGTCAAATTCGGATGATAGCCGGATAGTTATTTTATTAAATAGATTCTACTAAATTGGGATGAATACAAGTTTTCAACTACCTATTGATATCTTTACCATTTTATTTGTGAGGGTTAGGTTTGAAAATCTAGCAAATATTCACATATCTCAAGTAAAATATTTATGAAAATAAGAAAACAAATCCAATTAAGTAACTTAATCAGATAATTTTATCAGACAAATAATAATTGGTCGGAAAGGGTATTACCATATTCGCATCTTATTAGTAATCGGACGGATTCGGATGCCCCTTAATGGATATGTATGCAAATCCGGAAGCAGATTTCGGTTATTACACCCCTAGTCACAGAGATATGGTCTGCATAACAATGGGTTCAAAAATTGGAGAAAGAATAACTCCAACACCATGTTAGAAAAAACAAAGTTCAGTAGGAAGCTCAATTGGGATCCTATTACTAGAACATAGTAATGCCTTGGGTAACTTCAATGACGACTCCCTGTTTCTCTTCACCCCCAGAACTCAATGTACTTGATCTCTCTTTTTAACTCCTTCAGTGACAGAATTTCACCCACAGTTCACTTCAGGGCTGGAGGACTGAAATTTGAGTTACGACTGCCTGAAACACCATCCTGGTGGTGAGAAGACATTTTCTCTGTCTTGCGCTGATCATACAAAAAGACTCAACCTCACAGAATTCATCAACTACACACTACTATTACCCAATTAATATTTGTATTACACAATTCAGAACAAGAAAAAGGAACAGATGAAGAGAGGATTTCTCAATTAAGATTTAGGGGTTCAAACTGTGATGTAGATAAGGCCTAGAAGAAGAAAAACCCAGGTCCATATGACCAGCTCCAGATGGACCAGAACTCAAACCAGATGAAGCCAACCCCAACAGGTCTAGAAGGGCAAAGAATAAGAGGCCAAAACATTGTTCACATGAACAGTGTTACATCCCCATATTTGATTTTGTGTTCCTTCGATTTGTTTCCGTTTCTGTTCCTGTTTTCTCGGCGTTTGCTTTAACAGGATAGATACGTAAGTACTGATAGTTTTCTAAACATGGAGGAAGACTAAAATCTAGGTTACGCACAACCAAATCATATCATATATATGATATATGTTCCTAAATGATGCATGCATAAGGAAGATTAAGTAGGACAAAACAAGGCCACACTCACAAAACCTGTAAGACATTCAATTCCATGAGTCATCAGTACAATGCATAGTTGTCACGGTGACGAGGCGATTTTAGCTAATTGGGGTGATGAGTCGATGAGGCGCCCTTCGAGGCGCTTTTGAGGCGGTCGAGGCGTTTTAAGTGAAATTTTTACTTTGTAGCGTACATCTTAGGGCTGCAACTGGGCCGAGCTGGGTCGGGCTTTTGCAATCCCAAGCCCAACCCTATATGTTCTAATCTGAGCCCATTCCCGCCCTAACCCTAGTTCAGGGCCAAGGATTATTGTCCCTAGCCCTAAGCCCATTCCCGCCCTAATTGGCCCTAATTGGGCCGGGTCGGGATGGGTTGGCCCTGTCCCTGATTGGCCTTGACCTTGATTGGCCCTGACCCTAGCCCTAATTGGCCCCAACCCTAGCCCTGTCCATAGCCCTGATTGGCCCTGTCCTTGGCCCTAGCCCTGATTGGCCCTGTCCTTGACCCTAGCCCTGATTGGCCTTGTCCCTGGCCCTGATTGGCCCTATGTTGGCCCTAGCCTTAATTGGTCTTGTCCTTAGACCTAAAATATCAAATGCAAATTCATAAAAGTATCACGAGTAAACTAAAAATAAAATTCATAGAAATATAAGATGATTCAAGCTCATACAAAATGATAAAATAGTCAATAAGTTGATAGTGTTGCTTTAAATATAAATAAATTCATACTCCATAATTCTATATTGAGCTCTAAAAGTCTCATTGCTTTGGTGATGGAAATTGAAAACATCTCCCATTATGCTGGTGATGGAAATTGAAAACTTCTCCCATTGAAATCCTTATTCAACAAAAAAATTCATATTCAAAACTTTGTTAACAAGTAAATCAACGATAATTTAGTAATGATATTTTTTTCGTAGTTAAAGAAAATGATAATTTAGTTACAAACATAGCTATTTGTCCTTAATAAGTTTTTATTTTTTATTTTTTTCCGAAATATCACATTGGAGGCAAAAGAAAAATGTCCATATTCATGACTGAGAAGTTGGGTATAGATTTGTTAGATATTAATTCTCTATATACTAGCTTTTATTATTTATAATATATTATCTCATCTTAGTCAAAAAAAAAATCAATGATTTTTGGGAACTAAAAATGACTTAGTTCAAAAAATAAAAATGATCTTAAAAATAATATAAAAAGTGAACTATGGTCTAATATGATCAAAATGACTGAAGGTCAAAGTTGAGACTTATAGTTATATCAATGTTAATATGAAGATTAAGGTAAAAATTTAGTACATGATCAAGGTCAAATTAACATTAAGACTAAAGCCAAAATTAGGGTCAGGATGGGGCCAAAATCAGATGGATGCTTACTACATTGGAAATGAGGATATAATTTATTTTTATAATTTTTTTACAAAATATGATCATGTTTTTAAAATTTGACAAGTGTCAAGTATTCACCCGTGTGGATTAGAATTCATTCCTCTCCATATGGGTGGAGGGTCAAGACTCAAATCAGGGCTAGAATCAAGGCCAAAATCAAGGTCAGAATCAAGGCCAAGATCAAGGTCAGAATTAGGGCCAAAATCAAGGCCAAAATCAAGGTCAAAATCAGGGCCAAGATCAGAGTCAAGATTAGGGCTAGAATCAGGGCCAAAATCAAGGACGGACCGGGATGGGCTGGGCGGGCCAGAGAGTAATCCCAAGTTCGCCCTTGGCCCTAGTTCAAGGCCAGAATATTTTGGCCCTAACCCGCACTTAGGGCCAAAATTTTTAGCCCAAGCCCTATTCGGGCTCAGGGGCGGGCTTAGGGGGGTCAGGGCCGCTAGGGCCAAACTTGCACCCTACTACATCTCATACACTAATTCATTATAAACATATCTTATATATAATAAAAAAAACTAATATTAGCCATTTAGCCTACCTCAAGTCATCCAACATACTACAAACCACACATAGTAGGTCCTAAATAAATTCCAAGTATCATCCTATCATTAACAAGAATCAAGATACGATAAAAAAAATGTAACTAAATAGTAAACACATATTAGTACAAGCACATAAATCAAATGCAAGGGATAAATAAATAAAAGCAAATAATATCAAAAGAATTGCAGTTCAAAGGAATCTCATGTACACAGTGCATACACCAAGCAGTATATCTCAAGAATGCAAACCAAACCAGAGAAAGAAAGAAAAGAAAAGAAGAAAAAGAAGAAGAAAAAGAAGAAGAAGAAGAAGAAGAAGAAGCAAGCAACTTGTAACATTGTTACAACGCAGAAAAAAATATTCCAGCGACATACCGTCGCCTGAGATGGTGACCGGAGTCGCTGCAACTACAGTGGCTTCCGTATGAGCCTATGAGGGAAAAAGAAAGAAAAAAAAGAAGCAGAAGTAAGAGAGTAGCAAGCTAGCAGCAAAAGTCGATCAATTTTGGACCTTCAAAACTGAAAAAGATAGTACAGGTGGTGTCGACGGTGATGTATTTGGCTGTCGTTGGAGTCACTAGATTCGCCGGAGTCGCTGGCTGCTGTCGTCGATCGAGTGGAACTGAAGATAGTAGCAGAGGAAGAAAGTACCAAAGAAGAAATGAAAAGCTAAAAGAGAGTTTTGGTTGTTGCCGGAGTTGATGATTTCATAATCGATGAAGTGGAAGGTGAAGAGAGTAGCAGAGGGAGAGGGCCGAGAGGCAGAGAGGATGAGAGCAGAGAGGATGAGAGTAGAGAGTTAGGGCTCGCAAATTGCAATTGGGATTGAGTGATTCTCGGGTTTTCTTCTTTTTTTTTTTTTTTTTTTTTTTGGTTAATGATTTAATGTTAGAATGATCCCATGTAAAACTTATATATGCACTCAACCATTAGATGATTCCCAATTGGAATCTAATGATCCCATGTTGTTCTTTATGGATTTCACATGAGGCGCTTGTCGCCTCAACCCCTTAAAGCTCGCCAAGACGCCAAGGCATCGTGGAGTAGGTCAATACAATCTTAGAGAAAGATCAAATTAATCCCCAAATAAGTATTAAATGTTAACGTGGAATTGAGAGTGAAGACTTAATAATCCTCACAGATACAGGATCTTAGGTGGCAAATTTTATTTATCTTACTGTTCCACGACCTGACATCTCATTTGCGGTTGGAGTAGTAAGTCAGTTTATGCACTTCTCAAGGAAGTACATTTTGAAGCAGTTTGTTGCATCCTGCGATATCTAAAAGGAGCTCCTAGCAAGGGACTGGTTTATTGTCCTCATAAAAATGTTGACATAGTAGGAAATTCCAATGCTAACTAGGCTGGAGCGGTGATGGAAGGTCTACTACAAGATATTGTACTTAATGTTGCCCGGTCGAGTACTGAAGCTGAATAAAGAGCTACAGTCACACCAATGATGAGTTAATGTGGTTATGGTCCTTCTTCTTGAGCTATGTTTTCCAACTACTGAACCCATGAAGATGGTTTTGTGAGTCGTGACAACCAAGCTGCTATCTACATTGCAAGTAACCTCATGTTTCATGAGCATACTAGGCCCATCAAGGTTGATTATGCTTCATGGTGGTGGCAGCCTCTCATGTAGAGGCCACAAGACCAAGGAGGTCTCAAGTTCGAGCCTCTGCCCCTACATATCTCCCCCTCCCACCACCACCCTCGAGCCTATGGTCTTCTAGTCCTTGTGATTGGATTAATGATGACCCTCCCCTCAAGAAAATGGAATGTCATTACTCCCTTTTTTCCATCTGGAAAGCAGCTTGGTGACCTCTTCACCACGCCCTTGTTTGACCTTGCCTTAAAAAGTGGCTGATGCAAGCTAGGCATCAGACATTTATATGCTCTAGCTTGAAGGGTTAAAAAGTAAGGGTACATAACTGTGGAGTGCACATGGGTTATGACCCACAGTTTTTAACCCACGTCTGTTTAATCTTTTTACTTTTGTTTGTTTCCTTTTTCTTGTAGCTAAAGTATAAAGCAATATTAAGGGAGATTAGTTTTTATTTGTAATACAGATTTTTTTTTTTTCCCTTTTTAGCAAGTGTACCAGAGGAATATCCTAGATCTGGATTTCCTTCGGATACTAAAAAAGAAGCCATGTGAGGGGGAGAGCTGCATTCCACACGCTCTCCCTCTTCATCTTCTCTCCTTCATCTCTGTTCTGTGTTCTTCTGATTTCCTAAGACTGACAAAAGAAATTTAGAGCTCCTACATTAGCCCATGACTTCTGGATTTAGTTGACCATAAAAAATACCCAAGCATATGTTGATCCGAACCAAAAGAACTGGTTCAACAAGAACTGCAAGACAAAGGCTGAAGATAATTCAAGTTACTGAGGTTCTTCCTCCAAAGGTACCTCTCAAATTACAATCCTTGTTGTTGATCTGAATCACTTATATTCTGATAACCTATTGTCTAGGAAATTAACTCAAATCCAGTGTAGGTTTTCCTGTAGTTATTGTGTAGCTACCAAAAAAAGGTAGGAAATGACATCAATAATATGGTAAGTGATGCCAAATCTGGATGCACCATTAAATGATATTACATCTGCAATAGGATGATTTTCAGCCTTAGATATCACATAAACAATTGCTACAGCAAAACCGACTACAAATATCCATGTTTCAATTACATATTTGGAATGTGGGAGTGGGGACCACCACTAGCTGCTTACCGCTTAAACTAAATGACCTACTTAATGTGAAAAATTCAGGATAAGAAAACACCATTTAAAAAGAACACCTTAATACCCTAAGAAATAATAATAAGTTCTTTGCAGGATATACTTGGATATTCCATTTTTCTTTTTCAATGACATGCAAAAACCACTGAAATTTATCAGCCAAGTAACAGCAGCTATAGCTATAGCTATAGCAGATATACAATTGTAAATTTCATTGATAGATAGGCTCCAGCCATGTTACGCATCAATGCTCCTCAGGAAGAGCAAAATAGAGAAATGTTGCAAATCCTGTTTCTTCACTTCTTCAAAACATTACTTAAAGGCTATGTAACCTCTACTGTTATAGGATAAACCAAAGGCCAGAGTTGTTGAAGACCATGGCCCGCTCAGTGAAAGAGTATTTTGTGAAAAGCAAGAAACGTGAACTGCTAATCCTCAAGATTAAGAAAAGTGGTACCTGGGTGTCCAATTTTTTCAAGCGAGCACCCAAACGAACAACTTTTAGAAGAGCTTCTGATCTTCTAAAGAAGAAATCATCATAATTTATTCCGTCCGGTGGCGAGAGCTGAGCATGAGTAAGGACAATCAAACTCCGACTCCATATTCCTTTACCAAAACTATCAGTGATTGCTTTAATGATCTGCCTGTCCAAATTATCCACTCTATAAGCATCCAGCCGATCCACATAGAGCATAACATCAATTGTTTTGTTCAAAAGGAACCTGTTAATCATCCATACACAAATCAAAGTCAAAATCAGTAGCCTAAAAATATACTGAAACAGAATATAACCTTTGCATCATAACAATGTCCCATTCAGAAATGCATTTTTACACAAAATAAGCCTTGAAAGAGTAACAGAATGACTAAAGTTTAAACTTTGATAACACCAACCGCTTTATAATGTCAAAAGCATGGTCACTGACATATCCTCCTTCAACAAGGCCTGGTGTGTCAATGATGTTCAATGTAAACCCTGCCCTGAAGCGTGAAACCATCACTGGTCTTGGTGCCTCTGGCTGTAAGAAATTGAAAAACCTATAAATATTTAAAAGAGTGGGCCATAACTGTTTAATGGATCTTCATAAAGATAAGTCATCCAACAATTTCACCAACAAGGCCACATGACAGACCTGGAACGCACTAACTGCAACAACCCGTTCTCCTATGATAGAATTCAGTGTTGAAGACTTCCCAACACCACCTTTCCCCAACAAAAGGATTGTCAAGGTGCTCACATTCTGTACACATATTACAATTAAGAAAGTACAATAACAGAATGTAAATAGGGTATCAATTCGATATTTGAAATAAGAGCATAATTTTTCACTCAAACTAAAATAAAAGAATCCAACCTCTTGCTTTAAATTTCCCAACAGTTCAAGCAATTTTGTCTGTGTAGCAAGTGGAAACTGCTGAATGCCTGTCCATTCACGGACTATTTGGGATGCCATTTAGCGCCTTCTAACCACCCAGAATCCAAAAAATATCATATAAAATGAGCCAGTATGTGAGAAACAGATATAGAATGACCATACAATTTTGATCTTAACCAAGTCAGAAGACAAATATAAACTATAATAACAGCAAACAAGTTACATAAAATTCAAAGAACTGCATATTTTAAATTTTCTTCGGGACAGCCGAAGAATTCAACCAATGATGGCACAATAACTAGAGAAATGTACATAATTTTCAATATCAGTTAAACCATCAACTGCAATGAGAGAACCACGATCCAGAAGGAAACCAGAATTTTCTTTTTTCCATTTTTTTTTTGATAAATAAGGGATTACAGAAACATAATTGCGGGATGAACTTCATATTGTATATATGTATATGAATACAGAAACATAGTTGCAGAATGAACGTCATATAAACATGTATATGTGATTCAGTAGAAACAAAACTCCAATAATCTCCACATACAATATAAACCGCTCGAAATTGAGACGACGGAAAAGAAACCCTAAGCCCTGTGACGAACAGAAAGTAAAAACGGAGTAATGAAAATAGCCTTCGAGTACTCACCCACTGGTCTCACTTCAGTTCTTTACAAAGGAGAAATCCGACCAAAATGAAAGACCAATAGGGCTTCGAAAGAAACGAAAGGCTTCTCTAAGAAACCCTTTCTTCTCCCATTTGCTATAGATAACGTCACGCCTTGGTCAGATTTCGATTCTGTTTAAGATAAACGGGACCTCCTGACGCCGGGCAAGGGATTTCTTCACCCTTTATCTATTACAGAACCTTGAGGCTTAGGGGTTTATGGGTTTTTTTTTTTTTTTTTTCTTTTAATCTTTTTCCTGGCAACGCATAGCTGTTTTTATAGAAACCAGCACAATAGGTTGTGGGTTCGACTCTTGCTAAAGCGTATTAATATTTCTGTCTCCGGCTCAACAAGCCCTTTGTACAAAAAAAATATATATTCTTTTTCCTTTTAGGAATTTAAATCTCATTTAATTATTTGACAAAAAAAAAAAATTCATGGTATTTTTATTATTTGTTTATGATTAAAAATGATAAGCCTTCCTGATGATGCATCAATTTGTTTTGTTCTTTTTTATTTACTAGTAATGACTCACGTGCATATGCATGTGTAATGTGTTGTTAAATGTAATTTTCTATTTTGATGATGTCACGATTTGGGGTTTTGTCAGCACACGATTTAGTTAATTGTTTGTAAATTTAAATCTCGTTTAATTATTTGACAAATTACATTTTTTTTTTTATGACTTAAATGTTTAATAGTTTTTTAAGGTAGGTGTGTTTTGGAAAGTAAAATGTAGTCATCCTTCATCAGTTCGTGCTTTTATAATAGTAATATGATAGTATGATATAATTAGTATTCATTTACAGAGTTAAGAATGTCTTCGTTCAATAGGTGAAGAAACAAAATTCCTTATAAATTTATGATAACAAGTTTTTAATACTATAAATGAACTAACGTCTACAAATGTTGAACCCATTACCTCTCCACTGAGAAGTATGGATCCTCATGTGAGGTTATCATCAATTAGGAGAATTTCCAATGATCAATCATTATTTGACACAAAAAAAAAACATTATTTTCACCCATTTAAATTCAAGCTATAGTTACTATTCCCATTTTGCCACCTGGCACTCTAGACTTCTCCTAAAAATAGTAAATTCACTATTAAATTGCTTATCATCAATGCATAATGCATTGTAATGACAAATGCCCAATGTAATACAGCTTATTTCTCTTATTCCTCCATGTATTGGAGTCATAATTAACAAATCTATACACTCCCCAAATAAATAAATAAAAATTGTGAGGAACCTCATATGAGGCCATCGCCATTAGAAGCTCATTCTTTTATTGAAGGGATGCTTTAGCTCCTATTTGTTTGATTTGTGACTATGTATATAATAATGTTCATTATGCTTTATTTTTCTATTCTCAACTCGTGAATGTTGGAATGTTTCCCTTTGCATATTGATACAACAAATTTTCAAGGATCACATTTTCATGACTAGTTGGAATTTCATTCAAGCCATGTTCAAATATCGTGACAACATGATATTGGTAGATCAAAAGTAGAGTACTAGAGTGCTTTAGTATGTTACATTATGAACATTGAAAATTCAACACTTTTTAGAGGAATATATGCTATTAGGCATAATATGATTACTTTGATTAATTTTTCTTATCTATGTGCAAATATCCAAAACCATGTTATCGACTCACAACATCATTCGATAAGGTATTAGCTGGCACCTTTTGACCATCCAAGTGAGGAGTTAGCTCATTTTCAGATTTTAATAGACAGATCATGTGACAACAATATAGCAAGAGAGGTAAATGATGCATTATGTAGGACTAAAATGGTGAATTTATTGTAGCACAAAACAAGTATGTATATGGTAGCTCAACAGCTACGATAGAGATTGAAGCTATAAAATATAGGTTATTACTTGGGATGTCATTAGGAGCTTTCGATGTGCATATTCACTATGATCGTTTGTCCGTTGTCCTTGTTCTACAAGGTTTTTTCACCATCCTTTAGATTGGGTGATGGTGAGTACGAGTCTGGTTGTTGATATTTTGATACTTTATTATACCTTGAGTATTGTTTATTTTAATCATATTCTTACGAAGGTAATGGTTTTGCTGGTTTTTTACCAAATGGTGCTTCTTGTTTTCCTCTCTTTGAGTTTATTCATAGTCGATACTTCTTTGTTGTTGTTTTGGTCTCTATGGACATTTGTTCTTTCATATAATATATATACTTCAATTTTTAGCCAACAACAAAAAGTTTGGGAATGTAAGAAAATAATAATATTTTATTTTATTTGGTTTTTTTATTTATTATTATTACACTAAAATCATAGGGAATAAAGCATTTAGGGTCTGTTTGGTTATATGAGTTTAGAGATTTCAAATATTTAGAAATTTCAAATCTATAGCTTTCAAATCTATGGAGTCATGATTTATAAAATTAATTGTTTGGTTAACCGAATATGTGGAATGAAATATGTGGACTCATCAATGATTCTTGTGAATGCACAAATGTTTAGTGTTTTATATTAGGGATGAAACCTATGGATTTCACCCCATACCCATAAATCTATAGATTCACATTTTTAGTGTAAAAAGATGAATATTTAGATTTCATTAATCTAAAGATTTTTCACAAACAAACAAGTATAAATCTCACATTCATGAATCAAGAGATTTAGAATATTTGGATTTATATAGCCAAACAAATAACAACAAAAACAAATGAAATAGAGACAAAAATTTGAGTTTATAAGGTTTCAAAATTGGAGCTATGGTTTGATGTAAAAAAGACAAGAATGTCCCTTCATGGTTTCAAGAGAAGCTCTTCTTTTTGTGAGATTTCTCAAAATAGGCTCAAAACAGGCAAAAATGTCGTTTAATTAAAAAATATATATTCAAAATAATAAAGAGACCAAATTACATGCATATAATTTGAGTTGTTTTTGTTCAAAAATACAAAAAACACAAGAAACATGAATGTTACCATCAACCTCTTAATCCAAAAAATTGGTATATGAGTAAATTGCGCCAATGCATAAGGTTTGCTTCAAACTTCTAAAAAAAATAAAAATAAAAATTATTTACACATGTATGATAGTTTCCACGGTGGACCTAGGATTCAACATGGGGGATGAACAATAATTACAAAATTTTGAGCATAAAAAAAGAAGAAAAAAGATTTACTTGATAAGTAAAAATTTGGATTTTTTTTTTTTGTTTTAAGAGTAAATTGTTTAGAAAATTCTAAATTCTACAACTAGTTTTAACAAACGGTTTTTTTGTATTAGTTAAGTGTTGCTATCTTTCTACAAATATATATAAAAATATATGGTCTCTCATTTCAACGAATCAACTACAAATAAAAATTATAATTAATAAAAAAAAGCAAGAAAATTTGATTTTAAATTTTTTTTTTTTGGTAATCAGCAAGAAACTTTGATACAATCATACCATTAATCATACGTATTCAACATTTTAAGGAGAAAAAAAAAAAAGGGAGCAAACATCAGAGAAAAAAATTAAGAGAAAATAAATACAAGTTCAAATCTCATTGGGATCACGATTCCTCCCTTATAAATACAACCCATAGTTATACAAAGATTTACATCAATTTTTTCGTTTAATTCCTTTCAGAGCGCGTATATATTATTTATTTATTTATCTTTTTAAATTTAAGTATATGTCTGGTATGGCCGTATGAGTTTTCACCATACCGATCCTTTCCGATCCGATACTGGCTCTGACGAACCGTGAGTCATCAAAACAGTGCGAACGCTACCCACCTTGACACGTGGCAATAATACGCACAGACAACTAAGCTGTGCGAGGTAACCGCTCCCGCCTCGCTCTCATTCCTTTGCCCCGTATACTTTCCCTGATAACGTTTAAATCTTCAAATTTCTTCTCTCAAAACCTTAACCCTAACTCAAAATCACCGGCGCGCTTATGCCATTCCTTGTTGCTCTTCAAAGTTCAAACCCCGAAGTTGAGATATGGAGTTGGAGACAGACATTAATCACATGGTCGAGCGCCCTAAGACTTCTGCTGTCAGATGGTACAAGGAATGGTAAAGCTTGCATGTGATTTCCCGCTATTCTGTTTGCCTTTTTTTTTAGTATTTGTTGCCATTTTTTTTGCTATCACCTTTCTCCATTAAGCTGCATGGTTATTATTGATTTATATAATATCTATAATCATCATTCCCTGATCGTCGAGTTTTAAATTTTATATAATTATCATTGCCATTATTATTATTATTATTATTATTATTTTCTGATGAAATTCAGAGTTGTTTGAAGTTGTAGAACACTGCTTGGATGAAGTTAGTTAAGATTATTTTTCCCGTCATAGTTTCATTGTATGTTAGCTGAAGTGATTATTGTTGGTCTGGAAACGTTTGTGATAGTTAATGGAGTTAATTGTTTCTCACTTTGACGGCATGATTTCGAGGACTGTAAAAGATGCTAGCTTTGTAGAATTTATCTTTTCAATTTTTTTTTGTCTCATGTTTGTTGTCATTGAATTTCGTTAAGTTGAAAATTGAGGGAATTTATCCTCAGTTTGAGCCCCTACATTGTTTTTGTTATGCATTAGTCCAAGTTTCAATGGATCAATCTTGCTAAATTCCTTGTTTTGTGTTTAGGGTGCCTCAGGATGTTGTGTCTACCGGTGGGAAGTGCTTCCTTTTGAAATGGGTTACTGGTAAGTCTTCCTACTTCTGATTTATTTATAAAACTTCTTCAGTGTCCCACGAGTTAGAATTCTCGGGGTTCATTGGAATTATATTAATTTGGCGGTAGAATTTGTTCCTCTCACTTCAATTAAGGCTCTCTCTTTTCTTTATGGAAAAGATCTCCATATGGCTATTGTATATATGTAGGCCGTCTACCCTCTTATTTTGGCATGGCCTCTGTGAGGTCTGCATGAAGCTGGATCCTTTTTTTTTTCAAATCCTTGATAATATTGTTGTTATTTTTGCATAATCTTCCCATAGTTAGCTGGTTGGCTGGATGATGATAATGTTCCTGAATTTCATTACCTGATGGGAAAGGAGGTTGCGTACACTCGTCTTTGTGATCATATTGACTTGTGGTTTCCTCCATAAATTTTGCTGTCATCTTGACTTCTGTGTTTCCAATTTGGAAAATCAGCATAGACAAAAGTCAAGTGTTTCGAGGGATAGCTTAATAGGTCTGCCTACTGCTGTTAGTTGACAATTTTTACTTGCTTTTGTCTGGACTGAGGCTGGTTAAGAAACTTGATTGGGTAGTTCTCTTCTTCACCTGTGGGAGCTGTGCACAGCTGTTAATTGGTTTGGTTTTGGCTCAGTGAACATTAGACTTAAAATAACATCCAGTTTCAGGTTCCCAAACCAAACTGATCAATAGGAGCTAAATTTACAGTGGCACTATTGGTGAATACTGACGATCCTACACCTTAAGAAATTTTTTTTTTATTTTATTATTTTTATTTTTTATGATGAATAAACTATCATTACCAAAAACCTTGAAGGGTAAGAAAGGAGGGAATGTACAAAAAGGGGGGGGGGCTTTACTAGATAGGCTGAAGCTAAACCCCAAGTAACAACAAAAAGCCTATTCCTTGGGAGTCGAAAACGGCAAGGTGGGGGAAAAATTGGAGCTTGGTAGAGAGATCAAAATATATGGCTTTCGGAATCGTGTCCAAAGACCTAGAGATGGAGTTCTATCTTCTGATATTTCACTCCCACCATAAGTGATGAAAGGTAGCTCCAAAGACCAACTTACCAACGAGATCAGAGATAGAGGAACCATAGAAGGAAAGCAAAATCCATAATCAGTCTCAAGCAAATCCATAAGAATGCTTGGAGCGGGGCCAAATAGAGGTAAGGACTTTTCTCCAAAGTGAGCTGGAGAAGGGGTAGATGAAGAAAAGGTGGTCTAAGTCTTTAAAACTGTCCCAACAAAGGATGTAGCTTGGGTTAGCTAGGGTATGATGATGGATAAGGAAAGATTGGTTTGAGAGGCAAAGGTTAAGGGATCTCCAAAGGGTAAGGGATCGGCAAGGAATTATACCTTTGAACCAAACCATGGGGGACTAGGGGACTTTTGGGTTAGGGGACAAAGAAGGTTCTAGGTAGAAGAGGTAGAGAATAGACTTGAGGATCCTTTTTTTTTTTTTTTGGGGGGAGGGAAGACCAAAACTTTGTGAGGCACATGTGGGAAGGGAATGGGTTGGACTATTTACCATTCAAAATGAAGGTAGAGAGGTGGTAGATTTTGGAACATGAGAGTTGTAGACAACATGTGGTCCAAAACATTATAGAGAACGCCCAACAGGTGCTAAAGATCAAGCTAGAAGGAAACAATAAGCCCATTAGAAATCAAGGGCAAAATGATCGGGAGAGCAAGGGGGTGAAGGAGAAGAAGCTTCTCCAACCTAGGATGGGTTAGAGGGGAGAGAGGCTGTCCAAGTGGAGTCATGCTTCAAGAGGTGGGAGTATACCCCATTAACCCAAACGGAGGCATGCCTGGAAGAGATTTTCTAGATAGGCTTGATCAAGCTAGCACAATTGTAATCTTGGATACGACGAATCTCAAGCCTCATCCTTAGGATGACAAACAGTGTGACAGCTGGTAGGGCTAACATTTCACAAATCACTGATTCAACACAAAAAAACCCATTGGATTGTAATCCTGAAGAAATACAATTAGAATCAAGCTGAGGAAGCCTAGAAAAGAGCAGTAAAATTTGGAGCAGACCTTTAACCGATAGTCCCTAAGAGTTTTCATTGGGATCCAACTCCTTGAGCATTGTATATTGATTGCTTCAGAATACATGTGTGGTGCAGGTGCACTACCTTGGACTGACCTAAACCCTTGGTATTTTGACTGGTCTCTAATACATGTCTTCTTTATCTGAACACTGGCTACTACTATTATATCCACCTTCCTTTATCTGGTTTTGGCGCTGCAGTGCACAGATGATTCTGAGGTACCTGGCAGCTTAAGGTCATGATTCAGCATTCAAAACTGAACTTTCTGTCATGATTAATATTTACTGGTGTGCGTATTTGTTTTTCCAATAAGAAAGAATGATAACGAGGTTGAATGTTTCAGTCATAGCTGTCATGGTGTCTATGTGACCCAAGATATTGGAGGGAGGCTCAGAACAAAGGCGCATCAACTATGCTTTAGGTTATATGTGTTATTTATGATCTAATTTGTGCTGGTTTCCGTGAGCATTTCATTCTTTATGTCTTTCCTTGAATTCAAACAAAATTACTGCTTTGATATGCCATCCCATTTTCTTTCTAGCTGCACAAAAACTCAAGTTCGGTCTAGTTTTCTAGGGATGCTATAAGAGGATAACAAGCAAGAAATCTAGTGAATACTGAGTGGTGGTTGTATGCTTGTGGTTCAATGCCTCACCTTATTGTTTTTTCTGTTTAGAGGACACCTTGAAGGCCTTGAAAGCAAAGTCTAAAGAGCCTGAGACCGAAGAACCAGAATCAGAACCAGAACCTACTACAGAAGTTCTTTTCCTTTGCAGCTTTGAAGGCTGTGGAAAAACTTTTATTGATGCTGGAGCATTGAAGAAACACTCTCACATCCATGGGGAAAGACAATATGTTTGTCACTATGAAGGATGTAGAAGGGTAATGAACACTTATCATTATTATCTATTTCAGAAAAATACTCAAGACTTGATTATCAAATAAGGTGACAATATTTACTCTGCTGCATTTAAAAAAGCAGCAGAGTTTCAGAACTAACTATGGTTTCAGTTGGAGGTATCTGATTTTATGAATTTTAGTTTAACCGAAAGATAATAACTTGATGAGTGAAAACAGATTAACTTGTCATGGTGGGACAAATTATTAATCTGGATTGGAGATTCAGGCTTTAGGGTCATTTTATTATTTCTGCTTGATGTGATACCTGGGTGAACTTTTGAAATGGGTTGGTAGTTTCTTGTGGCTGTTCATTAACTATAAGGAAGGTTGTGGTTTTTCATAGATGGTCATTTAGTTTGTTTCTGAATGCAGCCCATTGGTGAACTTTTTAGCAAGGGTACAGTTTCCTGAGTGTACAATCTTCGTTTACCTAAGTAATAGGATTGGAGAAGTATTTAATCCTCAAAAGCAAGGTACAAAATGTTCATATTGGACCATGTTTTCGGTCATTCATCAACGCAACATGTTATGGATACATAGGAAACACCAAAACACTACATAATGAGATTAAAAGGTTACTCATGAATATTTCCTGAAAATTACGAAGAGTTCAAAAGCAAATACTAATGGATAGGATTATTACAAATAAATTATGACTGGGTGCTGTCTGCATAATAAAGTAGTGAAATGCACATGTTATGTCTGACAATGCAGCCAAAAAGCAAGAATTCAGAATTGCTTCGTTGTTATTTTTTTTTTTTTTGTGGGTGGATACATAAATGACTTCCTGTATTATAACAGCAGGACATACATCATACCAGTGTGTCTCACCAATTAACAAATAAAAATATGTTTTCATTGTAAGCATTGCACAGTTCCCTCTGTCCAATCATCTAATTCACTCCAACAGGAATTTGATGAACCCAATTCTTCTATTATTCAGCTGTATTAAGAAATCCAAAAATTTATATATGAGTCAACCTCTCCATGCACCTTTGCATCTATTTGTGATAATTCTGAATTACATGAGAATGCCACTTCTTCATGTTCAAGCTAGTGTCTTTGTTGACTTCTTTCCCAAGAAATTTAGGTCAGCTCAAGATGAGTTGTGTGAGAAGTCTACTAAAAGAGTCCATTATTCTTCTGTTTATTTTATATTCAATAATTCACATAGGAATTTGTTTAAATTATGTTTTTGTTACTGTTACAATTTCTGTAAAAGCATTTGTTAGGTTGCCCAATGTAAAAATTAATCTTGCCATCCATTAATCATTAAGAATCTATCAAGACCTGTGATTCATCTAATATCAACTCCACATCTCCACTGGCAAAATGACCGGAAATAGTCATAATAATGAAAGCTTAACATTTTAAACCTAGAACCTTAACTTGTAGGTCTTAACCCATGAACATGAAACCTTAAACAATTAAACATTGAATGTGGGATGGATGAACCCCAATGAGAACAGCTGCTGTGAGATTTTAGCCATTTAGGTCTAATCAATTAACATTTTAGCAATTGCACTTTGCATAGATTGACTGAATGCAGAAAGTCTTCTGAAATTTTTACAGAAATATCAAAATCACCTGTCCAGTTTAATATTTCAGATCCTGAAATTCTCACTCATTCGGAAAAATCTTGATTCTGTTGAAATCAGTATGGAGAACAATTTGAGAGAACTCATTTAGGTTTAATCAACTGACATGTAATTTGATGGACTTATAGTTACAATTGAAAATTGTTTGACTAGGTTTTCTGACAATTGATTTGATCTGAAAACTTATTCTTTGACTAGGGAATAGTTACACTGGATGGGGGGTTTTACCCGCGTTTGAATCTCCATTGATCTTTTTTTTTTTTTTTTTTTGGGGGGGGGGGGGGGGGGGGGGGGCCTTTCATTGAGTTTGGCTGTATCTTGTTTTACTGGGAAAAGGTTTTTGAGAGTAAAAGCAAAATTTAATCCTTGTTCAAAGAATTTTTTATTATTTTACTGCGAGTTTGGACCCATTCATTTCCTGAACATTTTGAAGTTGCTCTGTACCCATATTCATATCCAATTGTGGAACCTTTTTGTTTGAATGGGGAAGGGTGTGTGTGGTTGTGTTAGGATGAATCATCATACTTCACCCTTTTGTTGCCAAATGTTGATTTTTTTTTTCATAACAGTTAATCAACCATTCATTTCTCTTGCAGAAATTTTTGGATAGTTCCAAGTTGAAAAGACACTTTCTTACTCATACAGGAGAGAGGCATTTTGTATGTCCTCATGAAGGTTGTGGCAAAGTAATATTCCTTCCCCCTCTAAACTACATTCTGGAATTTGTTATCTTATGGCAGACCATTTTTATTTTAAGCATGGAATTTCTTGCTTTTTCCCTTTTGGCATGTTCAACTTCCAAGGGTATCAGAAGTCTTTGTAGAGTTTTTAAAATGAAAATAAATGAATGAATAGTCTTGTTTAGAAGAGCCATCAAACAATGAAAGTGATCATCATTGGTCAAGGGGTTCAGGGTCATTCTGTGGTCAAAAGCTGTTCCTCCATCCAACAGAAAAAGGTCAATGGAACATTTCTATTTTTGGAAGGTAAAGTAGGTTCCTTATTTTTGTCCTACTTGAAAGGCCCCTGGTGACAGGATGAATGGATTGACCAAGCTGGGTTACAACATGGGCTGCTTCTTAAGTTAAATGCATCTCAATATCTGTGGAAGTTACTCTCTTTTGTCAGTAATAACTGGTCTGGGCAATCTTGTCAATTCATGAAAGGTTTAGTTGCAAATCATATACTAGATTCTGCTGGTGTCGCATGAGCTCTAGTCCTGAGGTGGTGTGATTCTCACTAATACGATACTTGCTCCTTCAGGCTTCTTCTGTGCGCCCCCGCCCCCCCCCTTCTCCAAAGATAGATTTTTGAAGGGGGGGGGGAAGCATAGAACTGATTATTTGGTCAATTCAGGATAGCTGGTCGATTCTTCTTACATTTCTGTCGTTCCTGCACTCATGGGTTATTGTCCTCTTATGTCTTTTGACCTTATTATCTTCCCACTACCATATAAGTTTTAGATATTTTACTAGAATCTTTGCTCAAGTGTTGTGACATTGATCAATTTTTTTGGCTTGTTGAAGACTTGAAGTTATCCCAAATATCACATATTGTAGAATTTTTATCAACTCCTGATTTATCTGTACCTTTTTTTGTGTAGTTTTTTTTTCCCTATAAAATTAATGACCTCCAATCTGCAAATTTTTGCAGGCTTTCTCCCTGGATTTCAACCTACGCGCACATATGCGGACACATTCACAAGAGAATTATCATACTTGCCCATATGTAGATTGTGGAAAGAGATATGCTCATGAATACAAGTTAAAAGCTCATGTCAAGGCTCACCATGAAAAGGTGAACCTATATATTGTCTGCATTTGTCTGTTGGTCACTCATGGTTACATTGTTTCACTTTCCATTCTCCATTTGACTTCTTGTTAAATAATTACGCCCATTCCCCAAAGTAACTTTGTTGAATCATAACTGGGGTCTGTCCAGTTATATTCACCTTTGATGTGTAACTCACTCATCTAGTATGGGACGAGACAGTCATAGCTGGGGACATGTGTGTTCAGTTCTCTGCTGATCCTTGAATGTCCTGGCACATAATATCTGGAGTTTTTAGGGTCTCTTAAGTCACAAATTTTTAAAATAATTAACTTTTGTAATGACTGAGGAGTCTGGCTATTAATTGCTAGCACTTGTACCTTGCAGAGTGGGAAATGAGGTGGTACACTGCAAATGATATTAATATATTGTCTTCATCATCATTTATTTCTCTGTGGTTGATTGTTGTGAATTTTGAAAAAAAAATTTCCTCAATGTTTCACAGAACATGGTGATGGACAAGCCACCGAGTGCTGCAAAGCCTTCAGCAACAAATCATGGCTCTGCTTCCTCAGCCAGGCCTTATGCCTGTCCTTACGAAGGATGTGACAAGTGCTACATTCATGAGTATAAGCTGAACCTTCATTTGAAAAAGGAGCATCCTAGACATAATGCAGAAGTGAATGGCAGGAATGACCCTGATAATGATCATCAGATGGATGCGTCGAGTGACCAAGATGCTCATGGTGGGAAAGGTCGCAACAGAAAGAATCTCAAGCGAAAAAAGCCTGACAAACCTGTTTCAAAGATGCCTCCTTCGAAAGTCCAACGGCAAAAAATCCAGAATGTGGCAACCCCAAATTTGAACATAGTGAAGAAACAATGTAATGACATGTATGAAGAAGAAGATAGTGAGGAAACAGAAGAGGATCATGATGATGTTGAAGATGGATGGAGATACACAGAGAATAACGAGGATGATGAAGAGACAGAGTACGAGGATTAATGTCAGTTGTGTACCATGGCAACCCTTATGTGCACCGTCTTTTATGCCAAGATTTGCTGCTTTTTTAATCAACGCAGTGAAGTCCCAGTGATCCATGTATTCACTTTAATTCTTTTTGTTAGCCTTATCTCTTCTCTTTTAGAAAAGATCCTGTGATTTTAGAAAGTTCAACATATTCGATGTTCTTGTCTTTGATATTGAGATGATTCATCCATGTTCAGCACCTCAATGCCAATTCTATTTTCATGATGCTTGTGTTTGTGTGTAACGTTTGTTACTTCCTGTGATTCATCGATGTTCAGTACCTCATGCCAATTCTATCCAATCTGAGTTTTGAATTGCTGTGTCCCTCATACCATTGTCAAGACAAAATAAGTGCCTCACTCCTCCCACCAGAGTGGATTGAGACACAAATTAAAATCGGAAGAACTCTTGAGAATTTTTTTCTTTTCCTGGTAATAGAAAAAAGGATCAATTTATTTGCTGAACATGTGAAATATTAGAAATTTAGCTGAGAATCTAGACAATCTGTTCTCATTAAAGCTTAAAAGCACGTATTCAAATCAGGGGATCACTAGTAGCAAAAGGTGGGGGGGAGACAGTGAATCACTGTTGATAGTTGCATGTACATAAAAATTATCCATTCAAATTTGCCTGATGTCTTCTTGAAATGCCAAAGCAAACTTTCCATTCGTGAGATAGAGAAGATTGCCAAGTTTCATGATCTACTGGAACTTATTTTGACTCCAACAGCTTTAACTCGAATCATGGCGTATTATGGATTTACATAAGCCTTTTGATCTTATATTAACCAAAGAGATCTGACTTTGCGTTACAATTAGCTCATAGAAGTTGGTTAAACTTTTAACAATATTCAGTCTTGAGGTCTTTTTTTTCTTCGTAAAAAAATGTCTAAGGCTTCTAATCGATTAAAAAGATTCTTGATATTTTTCTTAGTAATGGTAAGTTTATTAAATTATATCATTCATCAAGTTAGTGAGATGAACAACAATGTATGATTTTTGATAGCAAGTGATTTTATATATTGAGAACTCATGTATTTTATAATAGGCAGTACTACGCATTTGGCCGGGGGGAATTCGATCGCTCATCTCTTACTTGGAGTTGTTTGTGTTTTTACCAATTGAGTCACCTCTTGGGATTAAATAGATATAATTTTTTGAATTAATTTTTCTACACACTTAATTGTTTTTTGGGTTTTCTTCAAAAGGAAAGCATATTATTTTTAAATACTTTATGAAGGTTTTATTGTTTTATTCCAAATGAAAATGTATTGTTATTTATTTATTTTTTAATAGGTTACTAAGGTTTTATGCAAATTGTATAATTGTGCCAAATTAAAGCTAGAGTAAACATCTTTCGCTGTGCACGTATAATCAAATAAAAAACTAAGAAAATAGAAGAACTAAAATGCTATTTTGAATAAATCTATAATTAAACATTTAATCTCAACCTTTTATTTAGTATAAAAGGTGTATTGTTTGGAATACGTTTTTTTGGATGGAAAGTGGTTTTATTTCTTTAGCACGTAACAGTGTAACACTCTTTTCGCGGTTGGACCGTAGAGGGATAATTTCGTCTTATGAGAAATATGATAAGGGCAAACTTGTCCAATCAGCAAGTCAAAGGTGAATATGTGGAATGACTACAATGGGCAGGACAACTGTTTTATTTCCTGTTGTGAGTTCCGTTCCCTTCATCATATTTTTTGTTGTGTTATTTGATTGCTAGGAGTACATCCGTCTTTTCAAATTTGAGGGTATTTTTGTCAAACTGCGCAAAAAACCTAAAGGCTAAAGTATTTGGTCGATGACGGATGCTCATCACCATTGGCATCGATCGGATTTGTTCTTTGCACATTCGTTGCTCATTTTTGGTTTTCGCACGTCTGAGGTAAGATTTGAGACCTTCTCCCTCTGATTCGTCATTGAAAAAAGGAAATTCTTCTTTTGTTTCTGTTTTGATTTCTTCATCGTAGCCTATATATTTTTTTAACTTAATCGATTAGTAGAAGAGTTCGAGTTTGTGTTCGTGTACGTATACAGATCTGGTGCGATTGATATAAATTGAACAAAGAATCTATTTTTCTAGCTTTATTTTTTATTGAATGCATTTTGATCTGTTATTCTATGGGCAACTGTGATGGATGGAAATATTTCTTTACTTACGTGTCTCTGTTTAGTGGTTCTTTCTTTTATCGACTTTCATTCTAACGACCTGTCGTGTGGCTGTTGGTTGTTTATGATATTTGGTCCATAGATCCATATTCCTTCTGTTTTGCAATTACTTGAGCTTTCTGCTTGTTTTGGTTTTATCTGTCGCACCGAATTGAGACAATCCAATTCGTTTGTAATTTGCAGAGATAAATTTGGATATATAGAATGGGGAATGCACGCATGAAGGTGGTGGTGTACTCACTGTCACCATTCCAGCAGAAGGTGATGCCAGGTCTATGGAAGGATTTCACCGGAAAGATTACCCAGAAGGTCACCGAGAACTGGATCAGTGCTTGCCTCCTTGTTACTCCTGTTGTCGGAACTTACATGTTTGTATCTCCTCCCATTCAGTCTATCATCTGATCAAGCAGTCAAATTTTTTCTTTGATAAAAATTGTCTGATTCTCTTATCGTGATTTAATACTCCATGGTTTTGAATTGATTAATATGGTTGATGCTGAAATCCTTGAACATGAAGATATGCTTGTGTCATGTGTTTTTTCAGTCATGTTGTAATTGCTTCTCTATTACTTGTACTTTTTGACAATATGAAGTCTGATATTTTTATTTCACTGAAGATCTGCTGTGCTTCCTTTAAAATCTATGTAAATTCATTTTACTAATAGTTTTATTTTTACATATTTTATTAGCAGTGATAGATTTGTTTCTTCGTATAGTGTGTGGTCTCAGCCTCTGTGCTAGTTTAGTATCCTTCTGTATATCCTTTTTATACACCACAACCTCAGGTCAATTCTTTGGAAGTATTTCAGCTTAGAGGGTGATATAAACCACTTTATGTCATTCAATAGCTTTTTCCCTGGATGCAGGTGAAATCAAACAGGAGTGGCAACAGTGTAGTTTTGGTCATTGAATAATCTTTTTCAAACCCTTATAAACTAGAATGAACCCTAAACAACTCCAACCTTTTTGGGTTTGAAGAATTATAACCTGTCATTGCTGAAAAAACAAGCGTGGAACCTGTCATATCACAGTCTTCTCATTGGAATGGAGTCGGATGTGATATGACCCTATGCACACTAACTAGGAAGGGAACCTCAAAATAATACAGTGCCATTATGAGGGATTTCTCTAATTCAAAACACCGAGAAAATATGTTCCAAATCCATTATTTCCTTTTAAAATTAATTCATAGCAGGATGGATATCCAAAACCGTATTCTTACTTGCCTTGGTTTGTTATGTCTAAACCTTGCACTGTTCCATATTTGTCAAAGCTTACACCATAGCTTCCTCAACAAAATGGTTAACTTGCCTCATTTCCATCTCCATCAATTTACAGGCTTAAATACTTTTCTTTGAATGACGAGGCATTAGGCTTGTAAAAGCTGCAGGCATGCAAAGTTTTTTACTCTAGGACTGACCTTAGGAGTCATGTCTTGGATCTTTCAGGATTTTAATTGAGGGAGTCAAACAAGAAGCCATTATATGATTGACCATGAATTACCTTTTGCAGTGATATCCGCATTCCTGCATACTCACAACAGTCAGCATAGTTGTCCTGGTGCCTGTGATTTCTCTTTAGTTTTTTCCCTAAATTTTTTGGATCCTTAATAACAGTTCACCTAGTGAAGCAACTTTGTTCTGAAATTTTCTTGGATGGAGCATCATAAAAGTGGGGGCAAAGTTTGCTAAGTATTAGAGAATCTAGGTACAAACACAGTTTTTTTTTTCCTTTTTCTTTTCTGAATATTATTAGGACTACTGCTTATTCCCCTCACTATTCCCAAACACACTTATCTTTTGATTTTTCAACAGGGACAACTAGATCTCATGCATCCCTGTTGCATTCATTGAGGCAGTATTGCTGACATCCATCATTTTTATCAATGAAATTATTTATGTTTCCCATAAGTACCATGTTGCCGTGTGTTAAAGATTACCGATTCTTTTGGTCTCATGATCTTGTGGGGTCTGCGTGAGCTGATGTTGGCTCGGCTGATGACCTCATCTTGAAGTGGTCAAAGTGTGCTACTGGGATATACATGTGTGTTTGGGACACATTGTGATAAAGAGATCAATACTTGCCCGTGTGCAAGTGGGAAATGTTGGGTATTTTAATTATGCCAAAGGGCACTTATGAAATTGCATTATTAGGCAGTTATAATATATGAGGATATATTTTGGTAACCGCCGACCCACTCTCTCACAAGTGAGATGCAAGATTTGTTGGATACACACTCTCTCTCTCCAAGAAACATAAAAATGAAACAGAGAAACTTTGGAGGTCTTCTTCTTCCTTGATTCGATTTCACACTTTGACAATCCATCCACAACGGTACTTGGGTTGTGGATTGCATTCTCTTTTCTCGAGATAGAGGATTTAACCGGTGACGGATTGCGTGGAAAAACAACTACGTGGATCCTTTCTTTTCTTTCCGCTACATATTTCTATTTTTGGGATTAGCGTATCCAGGTAAGATTTTATCCTCTCTGTCTATAGAATAATAAATTTGGAATATCATGCTATCTCCCATGTTAATGAGAGGAACCAACATTGGCATCATAGTCAAATTCCCACGTTTTTTTTCTTCCTTCCGAATCCTTGGATGGTTGATCCATTTTCTCACAGGATCTTTCCACTTCGATGATTCAAAAACAAATTATCTAGTTTTTCATTTAGGGTTTCAATAAAACCCTAGATCCTCCCACTTTGATCCAATCCAAGATATCGACAATCAAATTCAGAAGGAAAAAAAAAACGTGGGGATTTGACTCTGATGCCAATGTTGGTTCCTCTCATTAACATGGGAGAACATGACATTCAATAATTTATTATTTTACAAAGGAGATGATAGAATCTTACCTGGACGCGATAATCCCAAAATAAAAAAATGCAGCGGAAGAAAAGAAAGGATCCACGTAGCCATTCCTCCACATAGTCCGTCATCGGTAAATCCTCAATCTCTTGGAAAGAGAATAGATCCACAACCTAAATACCTTAAAGGATGAATGGTCAAGAGTATTAGATCAAGCAAGATTAAGAAGAGGAGTCCCAAAGTTTCTCCCTTTTGTTTTTGCATTTCTTGGAGAGAGAAAAGAGTTTGTATGTTTAACGAATCTTGTATCTAACTTGTGAGAGAGTGGGACAGTGGTTACCAAATATATCCTCATGTTATCGACTATAAAGTATTAAATACATTACACATCAAACTATCAAAGAACTTAAATGGCTTCAAAATTTTACAATCATAAGAAGTTTTAGACATTTATTAAGTCATATATCATAATCCATAAGTTCACAATCACAAGAGTATGTGAGTAATAAGATTACAAAACTACAAGACAACAAGAGTATCACTCAGCATTCTGCATCAACTGATTCTGAACGGTGGCCACATATGACTCCCAAGTCAACTCATCACTATAGTATGTCACATATAGGTTTAAATGTCACATTAAATTGGTTTCCATGAAAGTTAGATCAAAGCTTGTGGATTAACATATATTTACACTAGACTCACACACCCATTGTAGAATATTCTATTTGAAAAAATTCAAATTTGGGGGAAAATCTTACCTTTGTTGTAGATCTAGTTGAAATAGGCTTGAATGATGATAATTTGATGTTTTAGATGTCTTAAAGATGTTTAGAAGTGGAATCCCCAACAAATTCCGACAAAAAATCAAGTTTCTGGCAATTTTTTATGGTTGCAGCGAGAGAGAGGCGAGATCTTGGCGAGATATGGCGAGATCTTGGCGAGATACGGCGAGATCTCCCATCTCGCAGATCTCGCCTCTCATCTCGTCTCGCTATGTCAAAATAGCGAGATATCTCGCGAGATCTCCCACCATGATCTTGATCCCTTTGAGAGATCACCTTGTCCTTAAAATGTTCGCTACTGCAACTAATACAGCTAGCGCCAATAAACATTTTTAGGATGTAGTTGAATCAAACATTTTCTTTTGCCCTTGATCATCACTAGACCTAGGATTGACTCCTTTCCCAATAATGCCCCTTTAGGTCGAATCAATCATGACAATAGGTAACACCGTAACACCCCAAAGTAGCCACATCAACCCCTCATTTCATGACGTCGTAAAAAATACTAAGGACACTAATGGACTATAAAGTCCATGACTCACAATGAAAGGAGTAGGGATTCATCGTCTCATTTCCAATGGTCGCTAAGCACACCTAGAATGATTTACGTGCTATGGTGGAGTATTCGATACACAATAGAACGTATGTCTCTCCCAACACCATACATGTCTTAGTCTAGTCGCACCATTTGCGCTTAACTCGAGTTTCTTTATTGTTGCTACCCCAACGCCACATAAAGTAACTCGCACTTGACTTTTATATGGATTAAGGATAAGGAACATGAATAGTGGAAATATTCATGTTGATTCTCTTTCCCATAGAGAATCTCATCTTGATTCCAAAATTAAGGCGACAACATGATTATGAATCGACCTACACAAGGTCATTCACAATCCGTCTCATCTCTGCTCGCAACCAAAGTGCTAGAGGCGAATGCTTGTGTGAGTGAGCCATTCTTATGCCTATTGACATATCACGCATTATGTTAAAAAAACACAATCACACAGAAAGTGAAAAACAAAGGTTGTAATGAACTTATATTACTCAATAATAAGAAAGTTTCAGTATATAAATAAGTCACAATCTACGCAAGCCCAAGGACTTTATATGAGAAATAAGAACATCCTCTACTATAGGTTTGGTAAGAGGGTTAGCTACCATCTGACTAGTAGCTATGTGCTTAAAGTACAACTTTCTTCCTTGCTACAATGTGTTTAACAAAATTATATCTCTTTTGGAGCTACCGTGTAGGCTTCGTCCTCTATGTCGAAACGTCGACAGGGAATTAGCCTACTTACTATAGCGGAAGTGCATGTTAGATTGCTCACCCTCTGAGGGAGCTATCTCATCTACACTCATACTAGGATCTTTTGGATGAACCCTAAGTTCACTACTAGAGTCTGAGTCCCTAGAGTGACAATATCACTATCTTGTATTTCAAAGAATTCCAATAACTCTTTGTTGACTCTTGTAAGAGATGGAAAATCATTTTCTAAGAATGTAGCATCCCTAGACTTGAGTTCCGTTCTCCTCTCACTCTCATCTAGCCCAATATAGATATGGCCCTTCGAGTGTTTAGAATATCTCTTAAAGATACATTTTTTTCATCTGGGTCCAAGCTTCCCATGGTGGGAGGTAGAGTGAACATATACTGCATAACCTCATGCGCGCATGTGACTCAAATCTGGCTTCCTTCTAGTCCACAACTCATATGGTGTGGAAGAAACCAATTTAGTTGGAATTTGTTGAGGATATAGGTTGCAGTCAACAAAGCATCTCTCTAAAAAGAGATGGGTAGGTTTACCTGCTCCATCATGGATCTCACTATGTTTAGCAACGTTCTATTTCTCCTTTGGAATAGTAGGTTGTCTAGATATCCCCTTTTCATCACACAACTCTTTGAACATATCGGAGAGACATTGTCATCCTCTATCTGTTCTAAGAGTTTTCAATTATTTTATATAACCGGTTCTCAAGTAAACTCATGAACTTCTTAAAACATTCTAGAGCTTTTGACTTATGAGAAATTAGATAAATATGACCATACAACGTATAGTCATCTATGAATGTGATGAAATATGTTTGTTTTTTCCTAGTATGCACATTTATGGGTCCACAAACATCTGAATGGATAACTTCTAAAAGAAGAGAGGCTCCCAAAGCCTTATTGAATGGTTTTCTAGTTGTTTTCCTACTAGACATAATTCACAGGATGACAATTCAGATAATAAACCTTGGCCCAAGAGGCCTTCTCTTGCCAACTTGTTCATCCTATTTAGGTCAATATGCCTTTAGTCTAGAATGCCACACATTAGAATCAATACACAGTATTTTGGCAACAAAAACACTACTAGAATTTGATAAATTATCAACTGTATCTAATATGGTGCAGAGAATTGGGCTATTAAAAAGAATCATATAGATAAACTTAGTGTAGCAAAAATAAGGATGTTAAGATGGATGAGTGGCAAAACTAGGAAGGATAAGATAAAGAATGATCATATTAGAGTTAGTTTAGGAGTTGCTCCCATAAGTGATGAGCTTCGAGAAAGTCGTTTGAGGTGGCACGACCATGTTCAACGGAGACCTATAATGCCCTTGTACTGAGAAGTGATATAATCCAGATTGAAGGGACTAAAAGAGCTAAGGGTAGACCTAATATAACCTTAAGAGAAGTGGTGATAAATGATATGCATAGCTTAGGCCTTGTATCTAGCATGACCTCGAATAGAACTGAGTGGAAGGCAAGAATCCATGTAGTCGACCCCATTTAGTTGGGAGAAGGCTTATTGTTGTTGGATCAATTGTATCCAATACAATAAAACCATTATGGAGAAAACCACTACCATAAACTATATCACCTAGATATAAAATTATAGAATTGTTCTCACTAAAACCATGTCTCATAAGAAAAATAATAGAATCAAGATTCTGGCGAATATCCAGAGCATACAACACATCATGGAGTAACAACGTCTGGCCACTCCATAAAACTAGTTTGCATGTGCCAACGCCATAGACCTTCACACTCGAGCTGTTCCCTATTGATATTCTTTTGCTTCGTCTTGGAATACGACGATATTTCACGAAGCTTGAACGTTCCCTTGTTATGTGTTATGTCACACCTGAATCAACAATCCACTAAGGATTTAATTCAGCAAGCAACGAAGTGCTTGTTACATAACAAGATGAGGTATAACGTACATACCTCCTGCTCAGTGCAATCACAAGCAAAGAGACTAGGCTTCCAGCAATTGAAGCAAATCGCATGCAATTTCTTTTTGCCACCTCTGGTCCCCCTGGAACACTTGGGGTCATTCTTGGTTTCGTTTCCACCCTTATTGCCTTGCTTGGAACGTTGAGGTTGAACTTTATCCTTTTTGCGCTTAAGCCTGCACCCTTACTAGTGGTCGCTTTAGCAACAAATACCTTAGTGGGAGGGGCATCAACCATCGTCTGATTCTCCTCCCAACTTAAGGTGCTTGACAGCTTGATTAAATGACTTGATATCACCAGCATATGTCAAGAGGATCTTCATGTACTCCCAAGACTTGGGCAATGACCTAATGACTGCAGAGACTTGCTCCTCATTGGTCTGTTGGCACCCACATGCGCTCAACTCACTTATTATGTTGGACATGACAGTTATGTGCTGCCTCATGGTATGACCTTGCACATCTTATAACCATCCAAAGTGAGTCCGAGCTAGTGGCTTCTAGTGGTGGAAGTCCCTCCGTACTGGAACTTTACTGCCTCCCATAAAGACTTTGTAGTCCGGTGCTTCTCAAATCAAAGCATCAGGTCATCACTCATGGAGCTCATGATAGTAATCCTAGCTATTCTATCCTTCCCCAAGCATTGTAGGCCTTAAGGTCCCTGTGATGCTGTGCAGTGGTACTTTCTTCAGGTGGGTTAACGGTTTGGTTTATGGTCTCCAACATGTCCTGCTCTTCAAGGACATATTGCACCTTTCGATGCCAGAGGTCATAGTTCCTCTCATTCAGCTTATCTTCCTTAGTGAGGTCAGCAACGATGCTCTTAGTTGCAGCCATATCAGCTAGAGACAATGCAATCAAGGATGAGTTCAATTTTTTTTAGCGTAAAACACAAGTATCAGCAAATTCACACTAGTATGGTCAACCTATATGATAAGCATTTGAACAAAAAGAAATGCTAATAAACATCCAATCAAATCCTCATACAAATCCATATAGAATTTATATACTAGTTTCATTCTGCGTTAAAAGCATGATTCAATAATTACAAAAAAAGATTGTTTTACTACTTAAAAAAGTAAAACACAAAGTCATGCTCATGCTATCAGTTGGTTCACACAAAACGCTTTTACTCCAATAGCTCCCACATAGCCCCATTAGGCACTTAATGCCCAAACATCACTCAGAGTGTCGGGCTACAGGTGTCTAGAATGTTAGAACACATTCTGGCACTTAGACAGATCTTCGTCTACCAAATGGGCTGCCATCTGAAATCAGATTGACTACCGTTTGATCCCAGACGGATCTCCATTTGGTCTTTTGTGACTAGATGGAAGTCTGGCTTGTAAGAGTCGACACTCTGTCTAGACGGAAATTTTTTTTTGTCCCTCGAAAACAGAAACCCAAACGCCCACATAGGACTGGATTCCTTGATCTCATCCCTTACTTAAAAATATGCACTAAAAATCCAAGGAAAAAATAAAAAAGATATTATTTTCATGGATTAACATCTTCATGCAAATTATACAATTCCACTAGTCTTTAGATGACGATGGTCTCATTTGGATCCCAAAAAACGGTAGGAAGATCACACAGGATCCTTCCGCTTGATCATTAATAAACAAAATTATCTAGTTTTTCGTTAGGGTTCCAATGAAACCCTTGATCCTCCCACTTGGATCCAATCCAAGATATCGACAATCGATTTAGAAGGAAAACAGATCAACCATCCAAAGATTCGTAAGGAACAAAAGAAAACGTGGGAACCTATCTCTGATACCAATGTTGGTTTCTCTTATTAACATGGGAGAGCATGATATTCCAACATTTGTTTTTAGGGTCATTAGGCACTGAGTCAATTTTTTGAACTTAATTCTTCTTTTATCAGAATCCATTGGGTAGTTTCATGATTTTTGGGTTTTGTTTATAGGTCCTAGTCTAATTGGGGTGTGGTCGTTGGTTCTATTTGTGCCTCAGTAGATTTTCAAGTTAGATGGATAATCTTCTTTCATGTTGGTTAGTCAGTTTAACATTGTAAGATATTGACACAGCCTTTAAAAGATGGTTGTGTTTATGGTTGTGTGTTTGGGAGATGGGTGTCTCTCATGAGGTAGAGAGTAGCTTACAGGAGCTTTTTTTTTGAATGAAATTAATCTTTGAGTTGCTGCTAGCTTGCAACTGTTGTTAGGTTTGCATATTTATTTATTTCATGTGGGATCAGTGGTTATTGTTTCAGTTAGCACTATTGGATTGAGTTTATCTGTTTTCAGATTCTCTGCTTTCTGTTCTCTTTTGCTCTATTTTTGAATCCGTGTTAGTGTTAAGCATTGTGTAAGAGTACAACGCCTTGTGTACTGTGGGTGTACACAGGGTCATGTACACTTCAATAAGTTCCTCACCTTTTTACTTTTACCTTTTACTATTTACTCTTTTACTGTCCATGTAACTTTAGATTCTCCAATATGCTGAGTTGATTTCTTTCCATATTATGTAATGTTCTGGGATTCTATTCCCAGCTCTAAAAATAAAGAGTCGTGGGGGGAGAGCTGCTGCTTCTTGTGCAACTTTCCCTCCACATCATTCTCTTCTCCAACTTATCTTATTCTTCTGTTGTTCACTGTTCTGGTTTCACAGGTTTGATATCGTGACAAAAACTATTGAGGATTTTCTGGATAGTAGCCATTTTTATTTGTTTTTCAGTTTGATAATAATTTAACTTACATCTCTATTCTAGCTCTGGATCAAACAACTTGTTTATTCAGTGGTTTGCATGGCACAGCCAGGACTTTAACCTCCTAGAACCTTGGAAAGATTTCTAGTTAACTCTTCTCCACTGATTTTTTGACCTATTTAAACTCCTTTTCTGCCATAGTCTAAATACAAGTAGTGCACTTGATGCTAACTGTTGATTCTTCTCTTTACATTGGTTTCCTGATCTGCAACTATGATACAATGCTACACGACATTATCAAAGGACAAAACCCGCCAGTCCTCTGTCAATTTTACTCCGCACCATTCCATATTATCTATGGCAAGGTCATAACAACAATTCACTCAAATCTCTGATGGTGTTAACTCTCTTTTTGTGCCTTATGTAATCCTACCTAAACTTGATTTTATATATGGGCTTCTTATGATAATATGATTTGTCCTGTTATCCCAAATTACCTAGTGGCAGCATTTTACTATGGATTAGATGAAAACCATGTAGGGTCACTACTCCATGGCTAAATTGATTTTCTTAAAAGCTTGAGAGATTACAGTTGATGCTATGGTAGGCTTCTCAGAGAAAACAGTTGAGAAGTGGGAAGAAGTAAGTGAAAGAGGGGAGTCATATTCACACACACACAAACATAAAATCGGACAGAGCTTCACTGGTATAATGATTATAGTTTCATTGATCAAATCTTCGATCTCTGTTTTACAACAAGTTCAGTGAATAAATATAATATATTCTTGCATGAAAAAAGAAACCTAAGTAGAATAGAAACAACTTCAATTGGAAAATTAACAATAATAAACCACATCTAAGAAAATGAATCTACTTGAAGAGCTTCTATATAATCTATCCTTGCCAAGTAAAAGAAACATTGTATCCTCAGTAAACTACCAGCCTTTTGCATACCAGAAAACTGATTTAGGACCACTCCTTGGTTTGGGACCGTAAACTGGACATGTCAGTCTTGCCAGGCTAATTCAACTGCATCGTATTGTCTTTTATATTTCAAGCAATCAAGAAATTATCAAGATTGTATTTTACTGACAGAAACATTAAAAAAAAGGAGAAGGGGGGGGGGGGGGGGGGGGGGGGCCCCCCCCGCCGGGGGGGGGGGGGGGGGGGGGGGGGGGGGGGGGGGGGGGGGGGGGGGGGAGGGAGAGGGGGGGGGGGGGGGGGGGGGGGGGGGGGGGTTTGGGGCTTATTCCTTTCAATTGCTCGTTTTTATTTTTATTTAACATTTGACACATGTAGCATATTTATACATATGCATATAAGTTCACACAACTGATACTTTACAATCGGAACAAATAAGTATTTAAATTTATGCCTTTAGGATTTAGCCTTGATAAAAGGGGGGGCCTTGCTTAGGTAAGGTGAGAAAATTACACATGGCAGAAATATAGAATTGGATGTGAGAAACTTAGTTTAATTGGGGCCATGCTTGGATAATACATAAAAGAATATGTTACAGGTGTGGATTGGAAGTGTCTTGAATTGTTTGGTATTTGAACAGTCTCGTGTCAAATGCATCTTGTGTCTTAAATATTTCAGCATTTGTTACATTCATCTATTTGCAACTTCATACAAATTTATTCCATTCCTCTAGTACTTTGCTTGCTATTGGTTCCCAGGTCATATCCTTCGCTCTTCCATCTTCTCACTACCTTTCTAAGTTGTTAAACTCGGTTCAGGACAAAACCTTTCAGCTCAAGCTTGTGTTCTCTTTGACAGAGAACTAGGCATTCATATGATAAATGTCGAGGTCTAGTTGCGAATCTAATTTCTAATCGTGGGTCAACTTTTTTGGTTTAAAAATTTAAACTTTACAACCCGAGCAGAAGAGTTCCATGGGGTAACCACTTAATCAAGATCTGGAATCCTGAGGTAGCTTTCAAAATTCTCATTTACTGGGTTATGATTCTGTTGCTAATTTCTGTATACCAGTTATGGTTCTTAATGTTTGGTTGACTGAATCTGGTTTGGGGTTCCCTAAATTTAGTCTGTTGGCGCTTAGGGAGGAAAAAGTTGAATAGTTCTCCATATCTGTAAATTTCTATTCCTTTTGGTGGTCTTATTGTGCCCTGTTGTTGCAGTTATGCCATGAACTTTAAGGAGAACGAGAAGTTGGAACACCGGTACTGAGATGATCTCTCATTTTTAAAAATTGGTCACCCCCGTCTGGGAACATTTTCAGAGAAGTTCTGTTGAATTACAAAGAGTATTTCTCAGTCTAATGTTTAGTTACTGAGACAAAATTTCAGTCAAACATGAGCTGAAAACAAAATTTGTCTTTTCCTCTTTTTTTTTTTTCTTTCAATAAATAAAGTTTGTGGGTAGTTTTGCGTCAAAATTGAATTTAAATATCTAGGGTGGGAGCCCTATACTGTTTCAGTATTTGCTGTTATTATGTGATGGAATCATCCAAAGCATTTCTCTTTTCCTATGGTTTTGAATTTGAACATCTTATAGTACATTACACAAAGCATTTGTTAAAAGCATTTGTTTAACAAATGCAAGGGCTAAATTATTTGTAGTCAGTGTCGTGTATGCCTGTAATGTGCCGGCATTCTTGGTCGGTCGACGTTGGATCCCCATCTGACACCATATCCTTCAGATAGAGTACCATACTGCAGTCCATTGTTCAGTAGTTGGTGAGTTTATGAATTAACACAATGAAATGCTCAACTCGGTCAGTGTTAGGCATTGCAAGGCACCTACTATGCTCCACTGTAAAGTTGGATTTTCAAAAGGTGATGTAGAACTTGGCACAGGCAGGGCATTGCTGCGTCAGCTTAGCTTCCGCCACCTCGGCTTTACGATCCAAACCTAGTGCAAATTTTTCTTTGCCCTTTGATATGTTTTTGGCGGTGATTTCCAATCCAAGTGTGCTGAGTAGATCATGAATTTGGTCAGGGTGATTGCTTGTGGGGACTATTGTGTCATCCACATAAAACGAAGTAAACAGCCTTGAAAGGAAAAGACAAAGGCTTGAAAGTTCATCACTCTTCCTTACATAACAAAGAGTGATGAACTTTGGATCATCTATTCTGGTGTGCCAAAGCTGAGAAACACGTCTGAACCTAGAAATGGACCTGGGTGGAACCCTAGAAAGTATTTCTTCCAAGAGGTAAGGAGTTTCCATGACTTTAGAGACAATTTTTTTTTTGGAAGCTGAGGTTCATCCGGGCCAGCTTGACGCTGTTTGCATGAATCAAACCCATGACCTCTCCACTGAGAAGTATGGGCTACACTCTACCAATCCTGCTTCGACAACTTCAGAGACAATTCCACCCCATATTAATAAAGAGGAAACCTGCAAGCTTTTTTTAAGTAACAAGGAAACTTTCAAGCTTGCTGGCATGAAGAGATCAATAGCACAAAGTTCATGATATTCATATATAGAAAAAAATTATTGGTTCATGATGCCATAGACATTGGTTTCTGGTTTAAGGATGTATCTCTTTCTATCATCCGGATCATAATCATAATATCATATATCTCCATTGTGCATTAAGCACAACGTAACCATTTTGAATGCAGATAGCTAGGTTTCACATTGAGATGTAGGTCATGGTACAATCTAAGCCACTGAGAAGGAGGAGGAGGATAATAGTCATTCAATGGATCGCCGACAAACGCAATTTCCAGTTTATCATGATGATACCGCTTGAAGGATACCAAGAATAAACTCCCATAAAGAAAATATCAAAAAACTGTCTGGATATATCTCTGAACTTACCTTCTGAAACGTCAAATGAGACAATGGTTGTACAATTGACATATTCTCTATGCAAACAATAAAGTGATCCACCAACCGACACCAACACTCTGGGTGAATTAAACAGGATAAAGAGCCATGCTTGCTGCACTCCAAGATTCCGAAATGCCCAAGAGTAAAGGTGCGGTAAAATAGAAATCATGTTGAGTACTTTTGAGGAAACAAAGCAACCAATATGTACTCATTTGAGTCATTTCTGCCTGGGTGGAAGACTTAAGGACACAGTGTTCAATGTTACTGCAGCCACTACGAAGTGGAAGTGGTGGTGGATGATCAATAACATCTCGTGTTAGTCGTGGATGAGCAACATGTCCCACTTCTTCTTCTCTTGAGGGGGATTAGCGATGCAAAATTCAAACTTCATTGTATACAGAGATCAAACCACAACTGCTCAAACTAGAAATCTCAAGAGGTACACCTTTGCTACTAATGGAGTTCTTAAATAGCTTATCAACAGAAGCCCTAGCAACATGACGGTGCCTAATGAAGAAGAAGAAGCTTTGTCCCAACTAAATGGGGTTGGCTACATGGATTCTTGTCGTCCAATTAGTTCTGTTTGGAGTTATGCTAGATGCAAGGCTTAAGCTATGCATATCCTTTCTCTTAAGATTATCTTAAGTCTACTCTAACTCTTCTAGTTTATTCAATTTGGATTATATCGTAGATAGGCATTTATAGGTCTCTGTTGAACATGGTCGTGCCACCTCAAACGACTTTCCCGAAGCTCATCACTTATGGTGCAACTCCCAAACCAACTCTAATATGATCATTTCTTAAATTATCATACTTAATTTTGTCACTCATCCATCTTAGTATCTTTATTTTTTAGTAAGAAATGTTAACATATTGAGAATAAATGGTTTTAAATATTTGTCTTAAACCTGAATGACTCCTTTTGAACTTCTCTTTCTTAGTCTATCCCTCATTTTTCCTATCAAAACTTCACTCGCGCGTAACAGGTAAAAGAAAAACCTGACTTCCTAAGTTGTCTACTTTTCTTCTCGGGTTATCACTTTTGTAGAGCTGATACAAAATTGAATAAAACCAAAGTCTAAATTGGCTTAAGATTGAATTATCCTTATTAACCATCCAAATTGAGTTGTAAGGAATCATTTTTTTTTTTTTTGTAAACAGCACTTCTTTTAAATAATTAAAAAAAATACAAACTGCATGAGTACACAAAGTTCAAACGAACCAAGGACGGAATGACCAACGTCGCACATGCATGGCGGGCCGCCGGATAGGGTTGGGTCGCCCAAATGGATCGCGTCCATATCCCTTAGACAACCCCACATAGGGGGGATCAACCCCACTTGGGGGGTACACCCCCATGGGGACCTCACGCCGCGGGCGGCCCTCCTCGGTTGTGGCGTGGTCCGGTCGGAGGGTGTGCCGCCTCCGCTCGCCGTTGGCGCTGTCGCTCGCGCTCTTGTCCCGTTGGGTTGTTCGCGTGTGCCCTCGCTCCTCGGCGCCCGCGCCTCCGTACCGGGCTGTGATGAGGATTCAAGACAACGCGCGCACCACGATCTGGGGCCCTAGTCCGGTTTTCGGGGCGACGGAGGCGGGGGGGAGGCGGAGCGGGGGGGCGGGAGATGCCGGGAGAGGCGAGGGGCGGGAGAGCGAGAGCGACGGAGAGAGACGAGAGTCGGGAGAGATCGAGGAGAGCGAGAGGGCGGGAGAGAGAGCGAGGGGCGGGAGAGAGACGGGAGAGAGGCGAGAGGGCGGGAGAGAGCGGGAGGAGAACGAGAGGGCGGGAGAGCGAGAGGGCGGAGAGAGCGGGAGAGACGAGAGGCTGGAGAGGACGGGAGAGAGATGGGAAGGAGAACAGAGAGGGCGGGAGAGGCGGGAGAGGCGGGGAGGAGAGCGGGCGGGGGGCGGGGAGGCGGAGAGCTACTCGCGGTCTCTCCGCCTCAACGCTCGATCGTGGGTTGCGGGCGGCTGTGGAGGGGTGCGGCGTCTTTCTTCTTGCTTGTTTCATCTCTAGATAACATCCACAAAACGTAAGGAATCATTCTTGAAACGTTTTAATTGCACCTCATTAAAGCAGAATTAATTGAACCATTAAATCCCAAGTTACTGAACCATCACTTGATACTTGCATCTGACATTGATCCCACTACAAATAAGACTTCCTAAACATTGCATAAAAGACATTCGCTCTCTTAAAATTCAACGGTTGCAAATCTAAGGCCCAAAATCTTCAGTTGTTGCCAACTCAAAATCCATCAACATCAAGAGATCTAAATAATTACCCTTATCCATAGGGCCCAGGTATTATAAAGTCTCAAAAGGTTGAAAAGAACCAATGAAAACATTAGAAATATAATAAAATAGAGATCAAACTAACGACTTACGAGTTACAAGTCATATGTCAAGAAAGCACCTAAGTCAATAACCTTAAACTACTGGTGAAAGTAAATGAAATTCAAGTACAGTTGCGTGTTTAAGCTAAATAGTTATGGAAGCAAATTAAGTGGATGATATGTAGCTTCAAGCTATGAGAGACCCTTGAACATTTGATTGTAGTAATCACATTAGACAAATCTAGTGAAGTTATTGGGAATAATATGATCAGCAGATTTATCAATGGTAGTTCTATTGCCTAACTTGTTGGCCCAATCAATTCTCCCATGTTTTGCTTGATTTTGTCAACAATATTGGCTACTTTGGTAAGAGTTTCACTCCTACCAATTAATAAATCGAATGGATTCTAGCTGACTATGTATGGATCTTTGATACTAAGAAGGATTAGAGCTCCAGCTCCAGTATATTTCTCTCCTTGTATAAATGGCAAGAGCCCTTATTCTATATTCTATGTCTCTTCCTACAACTGTAGACGTACGTTATTATCAGTCCAACCATCTAAAACTTGAGTTTTCTCGCTTCTCATCTCTTCCGAGAAAATATCAAGGTAGAAAACTCATTGTGTTTTATGTGAAATTGGTATTTGACCCCTCTTGATATTAAATCTTGGTTCTGCCTTTGAGGGGATTATTTGTAGTTTCTAGATGCAGACCCTTGAAAATTTGGAGTTATAGTAATCTCATTAGTTTTTTTTTTTTTTGGGTGCTATGTCTATATATAGAGATGGATTTTCACTGTACATGAAAGAAGATTACAATGGGAATCTCTCAAAACACCCAAAATATCATTACAAACTCTCAACTAAAATTCATGGTCGAAAATCTCCAACCCTTGCAATGACTTTGAAAGAGAATGTGAGATACGTAGATAGAGCATTCGAATCGGATAAATGCGTTGATCCGTCAAGCTGGGTTACATGTTTCCATCACAAATCTCAGACAACGAAGTCATTCAAATAGCCCATCAGAGTACCTCAAAGCATATCAAATTTTGAAATTAAATACAAGAAGTTCTAATCATATCATAACAAGCATGATTGGTTCTTCCACAGTAATACACTAGCAATTAAAAATGTTTATCAATTTAATTTGTTGTCCACTGGAACCATGGCTATTGAACCACAACCCTATATTGACCATGGCCTCTACTAAAACTTAAGATCAGTAAAGGCATAGCCATCCTTGGGATCAACAAGAGAAGTTTCCTTAGAAGTAGGAAAGCAAACCATGCATAAGAAAGAAAAATTGGAATCTTACCACTAGATCCCTCAACCTTTATACACAGTGAGTTGCTTATTTCATAGGGCTGATGCTTACATTGGTCGAACTCTAAAGTCCGAACATTGCACAGTGAGAATGCATGGCTGCCATCACTTAATCCCCTCTTTTGTTTACTCAGAAGAAATAAAAAAAATTAGAATTAAGAGCATCTATATGAGCAGATTGGTAGCGTGGAAAGCACCATTGTCTAGAATCCACTACCACGGAAAAAAAAAAAATATTACATGCATGGAATCATTATAGTTGGTCTTATTCCAATACCTTTTTGAAATTTTATCTTACAATTTTAATCAATCCAACTTGGGTTGGATATGACTGTTACACTCATTTTACTAAGAAAGAAGATGCGAGCTCAGGCACTCCTCACCCTTTTTTTCTCCTCCTTCATGAAACCGAACAATATATTTCACCATCACCACTACCAACAGTACCGGCAACTCCATCAAAACCAAAACTAACATCCAGAAAATAAAGCATGGAAACCAGGGCAACACAACAGACAAACATGGGAATAGGGCCAAAGAGCCACAAAAACAATGGAAGAGAGAAGTAAAAGCCCCTCAATCCAAGTGACCAAAAATAGCTCCCTTTGTTGACTGTCGTTCCAACATACTCTTTCGTTCTCTGTGGGCTTAACATCTTCTTCACTGGAAGATTTATCAACATACTTGCATGGCTATAATATCTTATAGACTGTACGTTAAACAAGAAAGCCAGAAGAAAGCAAACCAACATGGCAAGGAACTTTATCCAGATCCCTAAGTCACTTTGACCTCCATAGACGATCTCCGACGGCCGAGCTTTCGAGTTTGCCATGATAACCGCAACAATCGAACTCATCATGATTGCTGTAGATGCCAAAAGGGTCGACGCCATTATGTTGTTTCGTAAGGTCTGCACTGCAAGAACTCCGTTCTTCGACGTGTCCTAATATCAAACACCATGAAAACAATAATAGGAAGAAGAAGAAGAAGAAGAAAATTCAGTTCAAATAGATACGCAAGGTTTTGATACAAAATAATACCCAAATAAAAGAAATGGAATATGAAGGAGATGCTTGGAAGAACAGACCTCCATCATGCTTTGAACCCATATTTCCCTGTTGATGCCATTGATCCCTACCACTGTGGTTGTTGGATGACATTTGATTCGATAGAGAAGCCAGATATGATAACCTAAAAGCATGGAGATGCCAGAGGGAACCAGGGAGTAGTCAAGAACTTGCTTTTCCATTTTGGTGTTCTCCAGCTTCTTCTAGTATCTGAATTAACGGAGCTAGAAGGACGAAGATGTTAAGATGGCAAGGGCTTTACACCATGTATTTATGGAGGCAGAGATCTCAATGGACTTTGTATTGGCACGCTCGCCGAAGCTAATAACAGTTTGAACCAACGCTCGATTTCAAAATGGATACATGAGGAATAAATCAACGGTGCCTCTAGTTGCTCACCCACCCATTAATCTCCATTCCTTCATATACAATCAATTGGGAATGATGATAAATTCATCGACATAACGACAAGTGATCATCTGTGTTCCTAGGGAAAGTCCATGTTTTCACGTATCTGGGAAAGTTCCACGTTGGTGTTTTATTGCTGACTTTCTTTTGTTTTTTTGGTGAGGCTTTATTTTATTTTTGGGAAACTCGAGTGTTCCATGAGACTTCTTCACTTCAAAAGTAAACCAAAATTCTCACTAAAGGTATGGTTTCATTACCACCAAAAACCAAATCCACCGGTCCCCAAGTTCTTGTTTGCTATCGCAAGTGACACGCGGTTAGAGACAGATTTAACAGTTGTGATTACAAGAATGGAGAAATTACAGCCATTAGATCTATTACTTATTACTTATCATGTATCACCTTCCAAAAGCACTGACGAACAAAAACTCTTAATGCATATTTTCGTTGTGAGGTTTTGACTGGTCTGGTAGACGGAGGCATATCCCTCATACATATCGATTAGGTCAGCATCATATTCTGTGAGAACTATAGCAGCCATGGAGATATTCTAGCATCTTACTGGAAGGTCTCTCTCTGTGTCTTATATTTTACTCAGTAACTTAGTCAGGTGTGGTGGCTTGACCAGCATTTTGATCTGGTGCGGTTAGTTAATTAACCATCTTTCTGGGTTTGATGTAGTGGCTAAATCAGCATTTTGGATTTGATGTTTGGTTGCATATCTTGACTATTCCAGTAAAATTCGCCTTCATACATCAACTTGTAATATTCCCTCAAGCTGTTAAAACACTTGAATGATTCTTTTTTTTTTTTTTTTAATCCTCAGAGTTTCAGACACGATTTTCTTTTTTCCAATTGAAGATGTAAGAATATCACTTTGTGTGTTACTAGAAAGATATGCATGATAATGACACCATTTGATGATGAAATAATAATATATTACCTTCAAGTCATTATGATAAATTCTTTTACACTAGCATCTTCGATCTTGTTTAAGAATAAGCCAAAGGGCAATTAAAAATGTCAAATTTTAAATTTATTTTTAAAGTAACCCTTCTCCACCCAAAAAATATATATAGTGGACTAGACTTATAATCATTTGCAATTCAAATAGTAAAATTGTGTACCATGTGATATCTATCTGCAATGCTCGATCTAAAGAGTCTGAAGCAGACTTTTACAAAAAAAATGTATATATTGTCAGTATCAAATACAATGAATTATCAAACTTTACACTATTCAAAGACAAGAAAAACAGAAGCTTGAAAATGCTTATTCCTCTTTTGATTGTAGAGACATAGAAGGAAAAAGAAACAACCAAATGGGGCTGATGGATGCTACAGACTAGGAACAAAAAAAAAAAAAAAAAAAAAAAAAACCTATATTGAAACTATCATGCTCTGTATCTTCCAATTCAAAAAAGGGTCCTGTTACTCTCTACAGTATCTTTTTCTATTTTACACATGCAATCTGGCATTGGGAATGTATAGAGTGAGCCACTGGGTTTCCTCATCTCACTGCCCTTTAAATCACTATGACGAAGCATTTCATGCATCTGTCTCTTGAAGTTCTCCCACCTGCCACAAAGAGAACTATGTTGAGCCTTTGCATGTTATAAGGTGTTTTTGTACAACAGACAGAAACTTGTGCTATGGTGCTAAGTGAAAGCAGGAACAGGCACGGAAGCAAGAATGCAGGGGCTTCATGCAGAGTATTTAGATGACTAATATTGGGAGGCACCTTAGGGCCATAAGATAAATATTACATTTTTAGAGTGTCTGTTCTAAACCTTGATAATGAAACATGGCCATATTTTCCTTTAGATTTGATAGAACCCTAATTTTGAAGGTGCAGGGAAAAGGGAGTTGTACGGTATCAAGATAGCTTTGTCTTAGCCCAGGAAGTTACATTATAGTTTCTACTTTCTACTATCATAATTTAGCTACATTGTTAATCAGCAAGCGACTATTTTAATGAAGCTGAAAGTTGAACAATACAATATATTTTCTGAGAATACAATCCAGCTCAGTATCCATGCAGGTCTCTGTTGTACGAGGTAGTCTTTTTTTTGTTGTTGGGGGTGGGTGGAGGAAATGAATTCATTGTACAATATTCTATGCAAACAAATGCAAAATGCGTAAGGCATACCATCAAAACTGAATAGAATGAAAGGAGAAAGATAAAGAGAACCAAAATTCCATGTTGATAAAATCTGACCTAATTTTTGGGCTGTCAAACAGTAGAGCTAACTTCCTCTTATCAGGTTTGATCGTTTTTGCATGTCCACCATTCAGGTAGCGCCTGTGACCCATAAGGAAGTGGGGGAAGTTGCCACCTTGAGTTGTGACAAATACTTCGCTATGAAGGCATACCGTGTAATCAAGAGCTGCCAACCTTGATGAATGACCCTGAATCACAAACCCGAAAATATTACAGGACATCTATCAATTTTAAGAATAGCTGAAAGGTTCTTGTGGAAATAGAAATGAATGTGAAGAACTTGAGGAAAGCTAGCCATAGAAGAAATGTGATTCTGTCACAAAAGCAATGTTAAGAATTTCATATGACACAATGGAATTTTTTTTTGCACAATATATATCATGGGACCACCATACCTGAAATGGGGCAAGCTCTTCAGACGAGGCTAGAGTGTCCTTAGTTTCTAGACGTGGAAACATCTGCCGAAGAGGGGCCATATACTTTTCTGCGTTGTATATTTTTCCAGCAGCTACGTACACTGAGGTGTTATTATCAAAACCCATGCCCCTAAGCATCATTCCCACCTGCAAGTACAACAAAATTGATTCAAGCAAGCAATTACTATTAAATCGAGAGAACCCTCAGGTTATTTCACTATCTTTTCAAAACTTATTGGCATTGTTTCTGATATTCACTTCAGGCATTTAGAGCAGGATGAATGCATGACAAAACAAGTTCCAGAAATATCAATTCCTTACAAAGGAAAGAAAAGTCAAAAGAATAAAAAATAAAAAATAAAAAGTGAGGAACTTTTAGCAAAGAAGGCATGTAAAAGTTAAAACACTCAAATGCCCCATCTCCCTTTCATCTGTAGCAAGTGCATTCAGTCAAGTATGATTGTTCTAATGATATGATAATATAAATAATAATAAGGCTTTTAAGTTTGCAAACAACATATATGCCCTGTCATCCCCTAATGCCCCAACTCTATTGAAGCTAATAACTCTCACCCAAAATAAAGACACAGTATTACAGAAAAATGATGAGAATAACAGATCTCCATCAAAGACTGAATAATCAAGTCTAATCATATATAAATACAATTATCCCTGTTCTAACCAACAAAGTAGCTAATTTTTTTTTACATAAATTCGATTCTTGAAATGGTGAAAACTTGTTGAGAGGGCAGAAGGCCAGGGAAATCAACCCAGAACCTTTTAGGACCGAAGAAGGCAAACATAAGTGGAATCATGTCATACAGATCAATGGGAATGAGATTCCTATTTCATCCAGTTCAATTGATGTGTTAACGAAATGATAAACCTGCTGATCAGCTATTCTTGTGTTGCTCATGCCAAACAGGCTTCCTTTAATTGACAATGTCTAACAATTCTTGGGTACTTCCAGAAGATGCCCAAAGCTCATTTGGTTATGGTATTTTTTCCCTTTGGAAGGAAATGAAAGCTTCTCTTGCAAGATTTCTTATTGCCTCTTTTGGTGCATCTGGGAGGAAAGGAACAACAGGCTTTCACAAAACAAGGAGTCACATGTTGGTGAGAAAATTGAAAAAAACAAGAGTAGAAGCATTTTGCAATATGCAAACAAGGTTTTTTTTAATATACACAGGAAGATAGACTGGTCTGCAGTTCTCATTTATGGAAGAAAGCAGAAGCAAAGAAGACAACATTTTTTACCCAAAAAAATAAAATAATAAGAGGACATACATTGGGAGCTCCTTCTGATTGAGTGCTCAAGCCAAATCAAGATGGTTATAGGATGGACTCAGATATAGGATGAGTAATTAGATTATTGGGTGGAGTTGTGGTTGATATATACTGAGACCCTACAGGGGAGGGAGATTAAACTAGAGTAGACTAGATAGCTCCCAAGACTGGTAGACCTGTTATTAGGGATGCAACAAGCTATAATAGATGCATTCTTCTAATTTTATGAAATTGATGACAGTTGAGAATGGTAAACTCTTTGTCAGCAAGATAGCAACCCAAACAAGTATACAAGTCTCCTTTCCACCCAAAAAAGAAAAGAAAAAGGAGTATATAAGTCTCCAGGAAGCCTAGAATCACTGATGAGATAGCAGAAGAGTTAGCCCAGAGAGAGGTTGTCATATCTAGTATTTTTTTGGAAAATTCTTTCCCTTGTGATTGGTCTGTCAGAGCTCTCCATTGGATTGTTTGGTGGTTTCATTGGCTGATCTTTTGAGAAGATATTTTCATGTGAATTTGGTCCACTTGTCTTGTTGCTTTACTTCTACATATTTTATCTATTGTATAATTCAACGATCCAGTTTTCTATAAATAAAATCTCATTATTTATAGGACAGGGGAACCACACTAGAGGTATCTACAGAGAAACTCCATCTAGGGTATCTCATGTTTAAAATATTTACCCCACATACCCTTTTCACATTTCCCCAATACTGGCTTCCATCCTCTACACAGCTCACTTCTCTGTATCTCTAATTCCTCCTGCACCCCTTGGCTTCTCCTTCCACCCACACCCAACTATACATTGTAGCCAACCCCTTCCCGATCATTTGCACTGTTCTGTACCTCAACTTCTCTTCCTTCCTACACTCTCTAAATCTCTTTCTCCCAGCTCCATTTTTTTCTATCACCCTCATAACTCATAAGCAAAGGTGAAAGGCTCTTAGAATGCACCCAATCAGGACTGTTCAGTTTGAAATCAGTTCGGAACCTTATTAGAACCACTAGTGATGTTGTAACTGGCATGAGGTGGTTTGGTTCCTAAGATGCATCCCTCAACATAGCTTCACCCTATTGTGTCCTTCACTGCTATCTCCTTCACAAGCTTCATTACTATGTGTCTCCCAATGCATTCTCTGTTGGAATGGGCTCGAAGATGTTGCACAGCTGCCCATTTTCCTAAAGGATTTAGTCTCGGCTCCTTGCAGCTGTTGTCTAGTTTGTCAGTGGGCCCTTCCATTCCACAGAGAGTGGATTAGGGTCAACATGACCTATAAAGGTTTTTCCATTTGTGACCGAGTAGATGGGTTTGGGAGGACATAACCTACTGAGGTTATCTGTTGAGAAACACGAAATTGGTAGAATGACTTATTGATCCATGATCTCAAGCCTTCTATTTATAATTAAGTGGAAAGTAGACTATTACAAGGAATAGAATTTTACACGAATGCAAACTCTAATTTAACTCCTATACAAACTCTTATTAGACTCCTAATAGAATCCAACACTCCCCCTCAAGTTGAGGCATAGATATTAGTCATGCCCAACTTGCCTACAATAGGAAGGAAATCTCTTTCTTTCAAACCCTTAGTGAAAACATCTGCTACTTGGTCTCCAGATCTTACAAAAGGCATGCAGATAAGCCCTTGTTCCAACTTTCCTTTGACAAAAAACCTGTCAATTTCAATGTGCTTAGTTTGATCATGTTGCATTGGATTATTAGCAATACTAATAGCAGACTTGTTGTCACAATATAACATCATAGGGTTTGGAACTTGGACTCCAATATCTTGCAACAAGCCTTTCAACCATAGTAGCTCACAAACTCCATGAACCATAGCTCTATATTCAGCTTCGGTACTAGATAAAGCTACCACATTCTGTTTCTTACTTCTCCAAGTAACTAGATTACCTCCAACAAAGGTACAGTAACCTGAAATTGACATCCTGTCTGGAGATCCAGCCCAGTCTGCATCAGTGCATGCTTCTAGTTTTAGATTATCGGTGGGTGATAGAAGTATTCATTTTCCAGGAGTTCCCTTCAAATACTGTAGTATTCTGGTAACAACCTTCATATGAGCTAAATATGGATCATGCATGAATTGACTCACTATCCCTACAACATAAGCGATGTCTGGCCTGGTGTGGGACAAGTAAATAAGCTTCCCTACCAGCCTTTGGTATCTTCCTTTGTCCACTGGTTCTCCCTCTTTTTCTTTAAGTTTAGCTCCAGCTTCAATAGGGTATCAACTGCACCCCAACATTCCCACTTCTGATAATAGATCTAGGACATACTTTCTTTGGGATAGGAATATATCTTTATTTGATCGAGCCACCTCAATCCCTAAGAAATACTGTAACTTCCCTAGATCTTTCATTTCAAATTCTCTGCCAAGAAAGTCTTTCAGCTTTTGAATTTCTTCACCATCATTCCATGTGATGATAATATCGTCTACATAAATAATGAGAAGTGTGATGTTAGTACCTGACTTCTTGACAAATAGTGTATGATCAGCATTGCTTTGCTTGTACCCAATAGAAGTCATTGCCTTCAGAAGGCGTCCAAACCAGCATCTAGGAGACTATTTTAACCCATATATTGACCTCTTCAACCGACAGACTTTCCCTGCAGCATTGTCATCAGAAAAACCATGTGGGATTTCCATATAAACCTCTTCTGCTAACTCCCCATGTAAGAAGGCATTCTTTACGTCTAATTGGTGCAAGTTCCAGTGTTTGTTCACAGCTACAGACAACAAAACTCTAACAGTATTTAGTTTCGCAACAGGGGCAAAGGTCTCCTGATAATCAATCCCATAGGTCTGGGTAAACCCCTTTGCAACTAGTCTAGCTTTCAACTTGTTGACTGATCCATCCATATTTTAACCACAAATACCCATTTGCAGCCCACTGGTTTTTTTCCTGGAGGAAGTGTAATCAGCTCCCAAGTGTCATTTTTCTTCATTGCTTACATTTCCTCTACCATAGCTTCCTTCCATCTCTTATCAACATAGGCTTCCTTCCAACTTTTAAAAACAGATACAGATGACAGAGAGGATATAAAAGCATGGTAGGAGTCAGACAAAGAGTTATAAGAAACATATTTAGCTATTGGATGTTGAGTACAAAATCTGACCCCTTTTCTAACAGTAATAGGAAGATTGGAAGAAAATACCTCAGTAGAATCTGATTATGGAGCAGGAGACTGAAATGGTAACGTATCACCTTTCTCCACCTGCTTTAGCCGGTTGTATTTCTTCCTCTGATAAGTCTGCACCTCCTTATTCTGGTCAATTTGGTTTTGAAAGACCCCAACAGTGTCTCACAGGAGTGGTCTCCCCCTGGCTAGGTTCTTCACATGGTTCAGAAATCGAAGGGGGAGGATTAGAGCCCTCAGGTATACTGGCCGAAGTCTCCCCTTAGTCAGGAAACTCTTCTGGGACTCTTAAGTTGTGTTGGTGTGTGATAGGAAGATCTAGAGTCGGAAAGAACACCTCTCCTCTAGGACTCTCCCCCTGGAGAGGTGTATAGTAAGGGCAAGACTCATTAAAAATTACATCCATGGATACAATGGTTTTTATGGAAGGAGGATGATAACATTTGTACCTTTTTGAGTAGCAGAATACCCCAAAAATATGCAGCATAGGCTGCGGGGAGCTAGCTTACTCTGGTGGGCTGTGATTCAGGCATAACACACACATCCAAAAACCTTTGGGGGAATAACAAAAGAAGAGGCTCCCTGAAGAATCTCATTAGGACATTTAAAACCAAGTATCTTACTGGGCATCCTATTCATAAGGTAAGTAGCAGTGAGAATAGCGTCACTCCAGTATTGGTCAGGGACATTCATAGAAATCATAATGGAACGGGCTATCTCTAAGAGATGCCGATTCTTCCTTTCGGCAACCCCATTTTGGGCAGCCGTATCAACGCAACTGGTCTGATGTATTATGCCGAATCGAGAGATATCTTTGAAATTCACCATCAATATACTCAGTGCCATTGTCACTGCGAAGGATCTTCACAGTGGCATTGAACTGAGTTTTAATCATATTATGAAAGTCACGAAAACATCGGAAAACCTCATTTTTTTGTTTTAAAAGATAAATGCATGTAGAACGAGAGTGACAATCAATAAAAGTAACAAAATACCTATGGCCAGTAATAGACACACATCGGCAAGGACCCCACACATCAGTATGAATTAGCATAAAAGGAATAGGTTTTCTATTATGAACAGAAGGTAAATAAGTAGAACGAGTCTGTTTTGCAAAAATGCAGGCTTCACAAAAAAAATTATTTTCATTATAATAAGAAACCAAATCAGGAAATATTTCCTTAAGAGTTCCTAGAGGGGGGTGACCTAGCCTACGGTGCCACTGATGAAGGTCTGATATTACCGAATGGACCGGATTAGAAGATGTAGTCAAAGCAGACGTAGATTCTCCAATCGGCTCAAGCAAATAAAGTCCATTGTCTAGTTTACCACGTCCAATCTCCTTCCCCGTGACCAAATCCTGGAAGACACAGTAAGATGGGAAAAAAATCACTTTACAATTCAAGTCATGTGTAAGACTACTGATAGAGAGCAAGCTAGTAGAGAAAGAGGGGACATGTAAAACTTTAGACAAAGAAAGTGATGGAGAATAATGAATGGTCCCTTTTCCAACAATGGAAGAATAGGAGCCATCAGCAATTCGAACTTTATCCTTTCCAGAAGTTGGAGAATATTGTAAGAAAGAGGAGGATAAACCTGTCATATGATCTGTAGCTCCTGTATCAATGATCCAAGGAGTAGAAACTGAAGAAGCTTGAAAGCTTGTAAAGGTTTTACCTGAAGTAGCAAAGTAGGTGTTGGTATGGGTAATTGGGTAGTAGAGGAAGTAGTGGTCAAGGCTGTACCATCAATAGTTGTCATGTTGACAAAATTATCTGCAGTTTCTTCGTCTTCACCCTTTCTAAGTAACAAAAATGTCGCAGAATGCAATAGCCAAACAACCCAAACAGATCTACTTCTTCTTTCTTCTTTTTTTTTTTCTGCAACTATCGCTGAAATTCAAATTCAGAAATTTTCTGCACTGATTTGTGATCGAGTGGTTAAACTTGCTTTTAGTCATGCTACTCACAGCATTTGGCTTTAACACAAAATATTAAAAGATGGACTACCAACTCAGGATCTTTCCATCAGATTTGAGATTCCATCTCCTTTCACAACAGAAACAGACTATCAGCAGACTCTCTGCAGAAACAGGTGCATTGTATTTTCATAGATTTCCCCTCTTGCGGTTTGTAATTCTGTTCCTAGATCCTCTTTGCCTTGTAATTTCTTGGAGCTTTCATTGTCCTCTTTTATCCCATTTTGAGGGCTCTCTCTTTGGTTAATGAATTTTTAATCACCCTAAAAACAATGAGATAACTTTGCGTACGCTTTTTGATGATTTGTTTTCGTGGAAGATTTCTCTCTTTGGTTAATGAATTTCTTTCACCCTAAAAACAATCAGATCTCTGTGAATGCTTTTGTTAGTGATATAGTTTTGGTGGAACAAACAAAAGCATGGACAAATGCAAAGTTGAAATATGAAGATCAACCTTGGAATCAAAAGGTTTTAAGATAAGTAAAACAAAAAACATTAGTTTTGAATTTCAAAGTTCCAAAACAGCGTTGAACACTATTTTCTAGGTGTCTTGGTTTTGTAAGATAGGTGTTTTAAGTAAGAAGTAATCGAACATCTATAGTCTCACATAGCTTAGCTTCAAGAGAAAGAAATAACTGAAAAATATTTATGGGAACCTCAAGGAATAGGGTTTGAAGAAGAGTACATTCTCTTATATGTGCAGGTTAAGTCCAGGGCACTTTTCACAAGCATGCAGATTTGCTGATCTAACCAAGGCCAAGGCTGGATGGTTCTGGGTAGTTTTCTACTAGTTCTTATAAGCTGATAGTGGGAGATGTGCAAGCTCCAGCTTGAGGAGGAGCATTAACATTTAAGAATACTAGGCTTCTCATAGTCTGAGTGCTTATTTATGTTTTTTTTTTTTGGGTGGGGGGGGGGGGGGGGTTTGAAGTGTTTGTTTGGTTCTTTATGTTTTTACTCCTTTGGTTGAAACATGATCTGGGTATTCTATTCCAGATTGCAGGCTTTCTTCTCCACTACGCTGGCATACAGTCTTCTTTCTCTTTTCTCTTCTTCTGCTCCTTGCTTTTAACTGAGTTTGATCAAAATGTTCTGGCATTGTGACATTAAAGTGACCCATATCTAACTACAAGAAACATATATAAATCCAATACCCAACATCCTTCACAATGCAGGGCAGTCTCTAATTCCCAGGTTCAGCACACCACCTCCCCTCTAAAGCCCCGGGAAGGTAAGAGAATTATCTTCTAGAACAGGCAGGCAACATGTTCAATATTAATTGCAGAAGATGATGATTGGCAGAACTTTAAAGAAGACGATGACTGGACTTTGTTTACATGGACTCTAAATCTCTCTTAGATGAACATTTTGATCTTGACTCTTCAATGAGGATTTTGAATTTAACAAATGATAGTAATAAGATAAATGCTTACATTCATAAGAACCATATTTTTGAAAGGATATATACCTCTAGTGGAGTTAATGGACATTTCCCGTCCATCCGAATTGCACCTGGCTTTATTATTCGACCAGTTTTATTAAATTTTCCTCTCCAGCCTTTTTCTCTGGCAATATCCATTTCACGTTTCTCTTCCGCACCACCATCATAAATACAGCATGAAAATGCAACCATATCCTTTAATAAATAGAAGATCCACATTCAGATATAATGCGGGAGATGACTGCAAAATTGCAAATAAGGATTCAGGAGAAACCGTAGTTATTCTAAAAATCAATGAGACAAATAACACCTTTTCAAACCGGAGATGCACTGAAATGTACTTCCCACCACTAATAGAACTATTCTTAACCAACCGGTCAACCATACTCTCTGCCAAAGTCCTTATTGGCTCTGAAAACCTTAGTGCTTCATAATTAGCCAAGCATCGAAGCCCTTGTGTATTAGATGGCACAGCATGAGCCAGCCTATTAGAGAAGGGAGCAATACGTATTGCCCTGTAACGTAAAGTACCAAAATCAAATAGCAGTTATAATAACACAACATCATAAATGAATACAATATTTAAGCAACACACAAATAAATTTTTTATCAAAACGAAGGTGTTCTTAACAACAATCCATACAAGCACCAAAACTGAGTCAGAAGTTGGTGAGATGTACTTGATAATGTTGCAAGGAATACTCACTCAGCACTCAATTAAGTGAGGGTATTATTATCACTATAGTAAAATACATGTATATATTAGAGGGTTTCTGCTGAACTAATCCATTTCTTCACTTTCCTTTCTTTTCTGCTCTGCCCTACTTCAGTTTACAGATCAGCTGCATGGCACCAAGGCACCGATCTAATAGAAGAAAATTCAACCGAAATTGTCAAAATTTCGGTTGAAATGTCTGCATTTTTCAAAAACAAAATGGAATTCAATTATTTCGGAAAAAGGGACAAATTTTGACCGAAATTTCGGAGATTTCTACCATTTCGACATTCCAACTTGTTTTTCTTTAGTTTTTGTTGATTTCTATCACATTTTCACCTAATTTCTATCATTCCTTTGCCTTCAAACACCTTTTTTGCTCAATTTTTGCCTTTGTTAGAAAATGGCAATTTAGGAAGGGATTGATCCATCGAGAGTTAGTACTTTGCGCTAACTCTCGATAGGAAAGAGTGGTAGGAATTAAGAGTTTTATACCAATTGAAATAGGTTTATGCTTTCCTATATAGAATAGACTTGTAAATTAGCCTATAAATAGAAAAGTTACTTTGAGGAGTGCTCACAAGAAAGATGAGCCTCCACAACTAAATTGTGGCTTCCATCCTCTCCTCTCCCTCATTCCTCACCTTATTCTTTCTCAAAATAACATGGTATCAGGGCTGTAGGTCCTCTTATTCCTTTTGATTCGATAGAAAGGAAAGAAACTGTACTTGGAGAAGAAGCAATCGATTGTGAAGAAGCAGCAATCGTTTCTGGTTTTTTTTTTTTTTGTCAGTTTTGAATCTGTCTGGTGTGGCTGCTATCGGTTCTGCTGCATAGGAGAAGAATAAGGTTTGTCGCCTCCGCAAATCATTATATGGTCTCAAGTAGTCACCTCTAGCATGGTTTGGACGATTCACTACTGTTGTAATAGAATTTGGGATGACTCGTTGTGAAAGTGATCACTCTATATTCTTTAAAAACTTTGATGCAGGCAAGATCTTTCTTGAAGTTTATGTTGATGATATTGTCATTACAGGAGATGACACTTTAGGAATTGATAGGTTAAAGACCTACTTACAAGAGAAATTTCAGACCAAAGACTTGGGCAAATTAAAGTATTTTCTAGGAGTTGAAGTTGCCCAATCAACAAAGGGCATCTTCTTATCTCAACGAAAGTATGTACTGGATTTGCTTTTTGAAACAGGAATGTTGGGATCAAAACCCATAGACACTCCCATGGAATGTAACTTAAAGTTAATGCCAAAAGATGGAACCATGCTTGATGATCCAGAGAAGTACAGAAGGCTTGTTGGGAAGTTGAATTATCTGATTGTGACTAGACCTGACATTGCCTTTCCTGTCAGTGTTGTGAGTCAATTTTTGTCTGCCCCACGAACATCACATTGGGATGCAGTTATACGAATTCTGAGGTATCTTAAGAAAGCACCAGGACACGGGCTTCTTTACACTAATCATGGACATAGAAATGTAGAAGGATTCTCTGATGCTAATTGGGCTGGATCACCTATTGATAGAAGATTGACTACAGGCTACTGCACATTCATTGGAGGAAATCTTGTATCATGGAAGAGTAAGAAACAAACTGTGGTAGCAAGATCAAGCGCAGAATCTGAGAATCGTGCTATGGCACAAGTAACATGCGAGATGGTATGAATAAAACGATTACTCCAAGAATTAGGAATTATTGATGACACACCAATGAAGTTATGGTGTGATAATCAAGCTGCGGTTCATATAGCATCAAATCCAGTCTTTCATGAACGTACCAAGCATATTGAAGTAGATTGCCACTTTGTTCGTGAGAAGTTACTGCAAGGCATAATATCCCCCAAGCATGTGAGGACTGGAGAACAACTTGCAGATTTGTTCACCAAAGCTCTAGGGAATACAAGGGTTACCTATATTTGTAACAAGTTGGGCATGAGTAATATATATGCTCCAACTTGAGAGGGAGTGTTAGAAAAGGGCAATTTAGGAAGGTATTGATCCATCGAGAGTTAGTACTTTGCGCTAACTCTCGATAGGAAAGAGTGGTAGGAATTAAGAGTTTTATACCAATTGAAATAGGTTTATGCTTTCCTATATTCTATAGACTTGTAAATTAGCCTATAAATAGAAAAGTTACTTTGAGGAGTGCTCACAAGAAAGATGAGCCTCCACAACTAAATCATGGCTTCCATCCTCTCCTCTCCCTCATTCCTCACCTTATTCTTTCTCAAAATAACAGCCTCCAAACACCTCCTAAGCCACAACAGCTACGAAAACAATTCCGGCAATAATAGAATGTGAAGCATGACCCATACCCAACAGTTCCAAACTTCCCATTTTTTTTAATTTGTTTTTGTTTGTTCATGCTTTAAATGATCTTGTATTGTCTTGGAATTAATATATGTTTAACCTAGGACTATGATCTATGATTGTGTTTTGTTAAACTTATCTTTTTATTATTTGCTACCTTTTTTTTTCTGATTTTAATATAATATATGTGAGACACCATCACTTGATCTAGTCGGTCATTATATTTTATTGACTTGTTGTATATGTAACCATTATACCAAACAATTCATGTATGCTAGTGATTCTATGCCTGTATGCAATACAATTTGCACTTGCCGGAACCAATCATTTGTTAGTATATACTTGAATGATAAATTTTCAATGGTTTTTTTTTTTTGAAAAATACTACTTCCATTGTGTTTATTATGCTTGAAATAGGTAGTACACAAGAATCCAAATCATTTTGAGTCCATATGAAGCCCAAATTGAAGTTCCAAATTCCAAAAAAAAGTGTGCAATTTCAACCGAAACATCGAAATAAACCTTTTGCAACGTTGAAATTCCTGTTTCAATCGAATTTTCTTCCTTGTGGGGCGACATGGTACCATTCTTTGCACCATAGCTTTCCACTTCTTTTAGATACTAAATTAACTTGAAGTTCTTTTCTCTGCTGAGCTAGAAATATACTCTTTTTTCTTCTTAGTCATGTGTTGTAGCCTAATGGTCGCTGGCTCTATCAAAGCAGAGTGTCTTTGTGCATTGCACTACTACATCTTACTCTTCCCCTTATACATCAAATTGACATAGGGACAGACCGACTATGTACTTTGATATGTTCCATGTTGAATCCTTTTTAAATGTGCTAATGTAGATAATTTGTGATACGTGCACTACGTGGATTTTTTGGCACTTTTGGATTCTACTAGGTGTTAAATTAGATTTTGTGTTCATGTAAATTTTTATTTCTTGTTACCCAAGTAAAGGTATTTATGTAATAGTTTTGTTTCCACTTTATTAAAAATAAAGGGCTTGAGATCACACTGATCACAATAAGCCATTCTACCATCATAGTGTTTCGCAACATGGCATTAGAGCCTAAGTTGGATTAGGATCTTCTTCTATTTTTTTTCTTCAAACCCATCGCAGATTTTCTCTTTCTTTCTTCTACAGAACCCATCGCAGAATTTCTCTTTCTTTTTTCTGCAATCGTTGCAGAAATTCTCAATTCTCTGAAATTTTCTGCAACCATCTCCTTGATTACCACAATAGGGAAGAAAAAATCTGACAGAAAGAAGAAGAGAACCACCACCGCCTCTTTATTATTAAAAGTGGGAATGTTGGGGGTGTAAAGCAGTTGATACCCCTATTGAAGCTGGAGCTAAACTTAAAGAAAAAGAGGGAGAACCAGTGGACAAAGGAAGATACCAAAGGCTGGTAGGGAAGCTTATTTATTTGTCCCACACCAGGCTAGACATTGCTTATGCCGTGGGGATAGTGAGCCTATTCATGCATGATCCATATTTAGCTCATATGAAGGCTGTTACAAGAATACTACAATATTTGAAAGGCACTCCAGGAAAAGGAATACTTTTGTCACCCATTTATAATCTAAGAGTAGAAGCAAACACCGATGCAGACTGGGTTGGATCTCCAGAAGGAAGTCAATTTTAGGTTATTGTACCTTTGTTAGAAGTAATCTAGTTACTTGGAGAAGTAAAAAACAGAATGTGGTAGCTTTATTCAGTACCGAAGCTGAATATAGAGCTATGATTCGTGGAGTTTGTGAGCTACTATGGTTGAAAGGCTTGCTGCAAGATATTGGAGTCTAAGTTCCAAATCCTATGATGTTATACAGTGATAACAAGGCTGCTATTAGTACTACTAATAATCCGGTGCAACATGATCGAACTAAGCACATTGAAATTGACAGGTTTTTTGTCAAAGGAAAGCTGGAACAAGGGCTTATCTGCATGCCTTTTGTGAGGTCTGGAGACCAAGTGACAGATGTTTTCACTAAGGGTTTGAAAGAAAGAGATTTCCTTCCTAGTGTGGGCAAGTTGGGCATGACTAATATCTATGCCTCAATTTGAGGGGGAGTGTTGGATTCTACTAGGAGTTAAATTAGAGTTTGTGTTCATGTAAATTTCTATTTCTTGTTACCCAAGTAAGGGTATTTATGTAATAGTGTTGTTTCCACTTTATTATAAATAGAGGGCTTGAGATCACATTGATCACAATAAGCCATTCTACCATCATAGTGGTTCTCAATAGGCACACTCACTGAAGTGAATTTATTGTTCATGAATAACAATGAAGGAAATTGTGCCCATCAGCTGCCAGCAGTTTGATAGTGTTTTTTTTCCTCCTTCAGTATGTTAAGTAATTGTTGCCTTTATAGATTGGTGCTGAATAACACCTAATGTGAGGTAAATTAAGTCAAATTTCATCTATCAAATAAAATGCTTCAAATTCATCATTGAGGGAACAAGTCGTGAAAGTTTATATTGGTTCAAGGGAAAAAGTTTATATTATGTCTGATCCCCCCTCGAGTAAGGATGACAAACTTTCTTGGATTGGGTATAGTATGGAATGGTCACTTAGTGCTTACTTCATGTTTTATCCAACTGCCATGAAAGTTCAGGATATTATAGCACGAGAGTTTTGGTTTAGACCACAATGTTTCCCATGTGGATGAGATATATGAAGATATTTCTAAACTGGAACCCTCTGTGGTTAAATTACTAGTGAGTACCGAGTTCCTCGACAGGCAATCAGGAAGTACTAAATCAGTATCAGCCCCTTACTGCTGACACTGATGCTCTCAAAAAGCAGAAGGCAGATTTCCAAGTTGCCTAGTTTTTATCCGGAAGTAAGAATTTGAAGCAGTAAAATATCAGATATTGGACCGTCCATGAGTAGTACCTACAATGCAAAGCTGAAGATATACACAGGAAAGAAAAAGCCCGGGGGGTCACACAACTCACACCAATCAATGGCTTAAGGATATGACCCAAATTAGCCCATGGCTTTCATGGGCTAGGACTATTTTGGTGGGTTAAAATCAGTCCACATGTTATGATCTTTATGGGCTTGACCTAAGCCCAAGTCTATCTAATATGAATAGGAACTTGAGACATTTATTGAAGTCAATAAAAGGGGCTACAGTTTGAACATAAGAACTCATTGTCAAAAGGACCTTTCCTTTGTCAAAAGCTATGCAGTGTTTGAATCAATATTAGGAGGGGAGTTAGCTAGTGGTTGGTTGATGTATTTAATGTTTTTATCTTTAGATAGGCTATATAAGAGGGAGGATCACCTCACTTATCAATTGAAATCAAAGTTCCTTTGCAAACCCTTCTTCTCTATGGAGAAACCTTGTATCAGATCAAGGTAGGTTGGTGTTTGATCCAATCGATCCACCTTGCCGTGTTTACTCTCTCATTTCTATCATAGCGTTCCCTCACTTCTCCATCTAGTAACAAGCCGTTCTAGCTATTAATTTTCTAATAATCAGATCCGTCCCTCTACTTGATCTCAGATCTTCAGGGTATCTTTCTCATTTATTTAGGATAATCTCCACTGCCCTCTAGCTCAGTTGGATTAATAGTTCTGCCCCTACTCTGAAGTGCAATTTTGTTCCTATTGTTCTAAAGCTATTCTAGAGTTATCATTTTGATATCAGTCTAGGTATTAGTTTTGCTTCACATCTGATTTTGTCTTATATTAATCTATCAAATTTGGAACTCATTCCCTGTGAAAAGATCATGATTGGACTACTTTGATCATTCAAATACAGTACAACATTAGCTTACAGACTGAATCATGAAGAGGGTAATGTCAATGCATCATCTAGTTAAACACTAGTAAAATTCTGTGCTAGAAAACAAACTTTAAATAATCAAAACAGCAGTTGCATTTGAACAGAGAAAAGAGAGAAAAAGAAGAAGAAGAAGAGAAGAGAGATGAAGAATCAGTAGAAGAGGCCTGTGATTCTAGCTAAAGAGTCTAGAATCATAGAGCCCTTTTATTTATAGCTTCTAATGAATCTAATAAATCTAATACAACTTGAGAGACAAGTAATGTCCTCTACAAAAAGGAAACAAAAAATTACAGCTTTAGTAACTTCCTAGCTCCTAAAATTGAAAGTTCTGAAGATAGAAACTACCACCAAAATAGAAATTATGCTTTCTAACCATAGATGATATCTCTTTTATAACATCGACAAAAACTCCCAGAACTTATGTAGCAAGCCTCTTACATTAGAAATAGAAAGTAGAATAACATCAATAGCATAAGACTGTTCATGTGAACAATAACGTGAACTGTAAAAGTTGTTTTTACTGTTCACATGAACAGTAAAATATCCCAAATTTATGTATATTTCAACACTCCCCCTCAAGCTGGAGCATACAAATCTCCCATGCCCAGCTTGCAACAGATAAACTGAAAACTTGGTCTGAACAGAGCTTTGGTGAACAAATCAGCTAGCTGGTCAGTAAAGCTCACAAAAGGAGTCGCTATAAGCTTCTTCTTGACTGCATCACGCACAAAGTGACAATCTACCTCTATATGCTTCATTCTCTCATGGAATACAGAATTACTAGCAATATAAGTGGCTACCTAATTTTCACAAAACATTTTCATAGGGGCAGAAACTCAAAATCCCATTTCCTCTAATAATGAACAAAGCCACATCAACTCCGCAACGGTGTGGGCCATAGCCTTATACTCAGCTTTAGCACTAGATCGGGCAATGGTGAATTGTTTCTTACTCTTCCAATTCAAAAGATTTTCACCAAGAAAAGTACAATAATCTGTGGTTAACCGGTGATCAATGATGGATCCAGCCCAACTTGCATCAGAAAAGGCAACCAAGTCCATACTCCGATTTGGTCGATAGATGAGCCCTTTTCCGGGCGCATTCTTAAGGTACCAAAGCACTCTCATCACTGCGTCCCAATGGGCCTTCCTAGGAGACTGCATAAACTGACTCAACACACCAACAGAATAAGAAATATCAGACGAGTAATAGTAAGATAAATAAGTTCCCCAATAAGACTCCTATAACGATAACCATCATCTAACAAGTCACCATCATCACGTCCTAACTTCAACTAAGGATCCATAGGAATGTCACTAGGTTTAGAAGCAAGCATGCCAGTCTTAGTCAAAAGATCTAGCACATACTTCCTTTGTGACAAACTTACTCCTTGTTTACTGCGGATCACTTCAATCCCTAGGAAATATTGTAGATCACCTAAATCTTTGGTTTGGAAAGATTTCTGTAAGTATGCCTTGACTATATGGATTGCATCAACATCACTGCCTGAAAGGACAATATCATCAACATGAACTTGTCATAAAGACAACACAATCACCCTACCGTCTAACATACATAGAGTGATTAGAATAACACTGTACAAAACCAAAAGACTCCACAGTCTTGCTAAATTTCTCAAACCAAGCTCGTGGAGACTTTGAGTCCACAAATTGCTTTATGAAGCCTGCAAACACAAACATTGTCCTCCCCTTGAGCAACATACCCTGGAGGTTGCTCCATGTAAACTTCTTCATGAAGATCACCATATAAGAATGCATTTTTTATGTCAAGCTGAAAAAGAGGCCAATCATAATTCATAGCCAAAGATATCAAAACACGGACAGAATTAAGTCTCGCCACAAGAGAAAAAGTCTCAAAATAATCCACACCATATGTTTGTGTATATTAGCCACCAAGCGGGCCTTGAGCCTTTCAACCGTACCATCATAATGGTACTTAACAATATACACCCACTAACAGTGGACCACATCTTTCCCAGGAGGTAAGTCTACTAAAGACCATGTATGACGAGAATATACAGCATCCATTTCCACATCCATTACAGCTTTCCAGCCAAGAATTTTAAGAGCTTTGGTATGATGGGTTGGAATATGAATGACAAACATAGACAAAGCAAGGCAACGAAAGCTAGGAGGGAGATGAGAGGTAGAGACAAAATTGGAGACAGAATAAACAATGTTAGAGTGTTAAGTACAAGTACGAGTACCTTTCCTTAAAGGAATTGGTAAGTCATCTGAAGGCGGAGTGGGATCTCCACTAGAAAAAATCTGTCAATGGAGAGGATGAAGAAGGAACATCCGTAGGGCCAGCTTCATGCTCCACTAAAGGAGAGCCGCTAATATTGTTAGGAGGAACTCTACTACCCACAATATGTTTTGCCAACTTATGTCTCCATTGATAAACCTGTAGAGGAACATTGCTAGTGGAAGGAACTAAAGAGAGAATAGGAGGAGTATCATCCAAAACACAATTTTCAACAGACACAGATTGACTAGGATAATAAGGAATGTCTTCAAAAAAGGTCATATCCGCACTTGTAAATTGTTTGCGAAGAACTGGATCATAATAATGAAAAACTTTTTAAGTACACGAGTACCCAAGAAAAATACACTTAACATAGTGGGGGGAAAGTTTATCCAAAGGATGTGGCATGTGAACAAAACACACAACCAAAAATTTTAGGTGGAACTAAAATGGTTCTCTATTGGGAAAAACAATTGAAAAAGGAGATTTTTTAGAAAGCAAAGTCATAGGCATTCGGTTAATTAAATGACCAACGGTCCAAAACCGCATCACACCAGTAACTCTTGGGAACATTCATCTGAATCAAAATAGTGTGTGCAACCTCCAAGAGGTGACGATTTTTGTGTTCAGCCACTCCATTTTGTTGGAGAGTGAATGAACAACTGGTTTGATGAATCATTCTAAAAGAATCATATAGGATAGATATATCATGTTGCACATATTCTAAAGCATTATCAGACCGAAAAATTTTAATAGGAAGAGAAAATTGAGTCCGAATTTCATGAATAAAACTTTTAAATGTAGTTAAGAACTCTGTCCGATCATTTAAAAGATACAACCATGTAACACGGGAGAATCATCCACAAAAGTAACAAAATATCAAAAATCATGCCTATTACTAATTCTACAAGGACCCCAAATATCAGAATGAACAAGAGAAAATAAGGACTCACTACGAGGGATAGAGCGTGGAGGATAGGTGGCATGATTGTGCTTTCCTAACTCACACGCTTCACAATTTAACCAAGACACTGATTTAAAAGAAGGAAATAAATTTTTTAATAGGTAAAGATAGATGGCCTAAATGACGGTGCCACTAAAGAGCATCTACACAATCATTAGAGAGAACTGCAATAGGGGTAGCATAGTCCAGATAGTAGAGTCCGTTCCTTTCACACCTTCCACCAATCGTCTTCCTCGTGTAAAGGTCCTGGAAAACACAATAAGTGGGAGTAAAAGTCACAGAGCAGTTCAGTGCTTTAGTTAATTGACTAACAGATAATAAGTTGAAAGGAAAGTTAGCAACATGAAGTACGGATGATAAAGTAAGAGAAGGTGTAGGAGAAACACTTCCAGAGCCTAGAATAGGTGTGGAAATCCTACTATGACAATAGAATTTTTAGTGGTAGATTTAAAAAAGGAGCTGAAAAGTGATGACTTACCAATCATGTGGGAAGAGGCCCCTGAATCGATGATCTAAGGGGTGAGAGTAGAAGTGAGAAGTGGGTGGTACCTGCATGAGAAAGTGTGGCAGCAGAAGTACCAGTGGATGTGGAAGTGCCGATCTTAATATTTTGCAATCGGCGAAGGATTTGGCTTACATCATCTCTTAGAGTCTTAGACAAGTCCCCTTAAGAAGATCTAGAACCACTATCGTTGTTTGTTACAGTATCAATACCACCATCAGAAACGACATGATTGGCAAGGTGCTTGGCCCACTTTGGCTTTCCATGTTTGGCCCAACAAGCTTCCACTAAGTGGCCTGTTTTACCGCAATGAGTACAAAGTCGAGATGTCTTATCAAACAGTTGAACACCACGACCTCCAAAAGACCTGCTAACTCCCCCTGAGCCACAATCACATCCCCTTCCACGAGAGGTAGTGAAGGCTGAATTTTCTCCTTTAGAACTTTTTCCTGGAGAACTCCCTTCAGGCAAGGCAATACGTTGAAGTCTAGAATATGCTTCACTAAGATTAGGGACATGCTCACCAACAAGAAGATGTCCTTTAACAGATTTCAATTTAGGGTTCAATCTTGCAAGAAACTTGGACACAAAAATTCATTCTGTTGGGCCTTAAGCTTCTCTATATATGTGGTGAGAGGTTAAAAGACATTCAACTCCTCCATCATACCTTTAAAGGAGTTGTAATAACTAATAATCTTGTAGAGACTTGTCAGCTTGCTAAAATTGAAATGACTTTTCATAAATACTAAAAATTCGAGTAATATTTTTAGCTTGGGAATAGGTCTCTTGCAAGTCATCCCATATTCCCTTTGTAGTTTTATGGAACATAACATTCGCTGCAATATCAGGTTCCATACTATTCCACATCCAAATTTGGATGATTGCATCATCTTGGATCCAACTAAAATAGGATTTGTTAAGTCTCAGCAGGAGGTTCATCCTCAATGAACTTAAGCTTACCTTTTGCAAGTATGTACACCCGAACCGCTTGTGACCACAACAAGTAATTAGAACTGCCTTTGAGTTTGATAGATGTAATTTGAACGTTTACATGATCTCCTTGAGATCCTTTAGATTCAGCCGTACTCATGGTTGAGTCACGTGTAAGTGAAGACATTAAACTGAGGTAGATATCCCTCAAATCAATTTTCCAAAACTTGAAGTAGAATGAGCACAAAAACGAATTCTGCAACCTTAGGACCGAATAGGAGAAAAAAAAGTTTGCAAAGTGCAGCAAAAAAGAGGTAACGACGGTAGGTAGAAAACAATATTTAATCCAAGTTCTATAACGTGTAAGAGTAAGGTAATAGGTAGAGAAGATCAGTTCACATGAACATGAAACAAAAATCGATCGATATGGTCAAAATATCGATCAAAATGTCTGCATTTTTTGAATTCGAAACGAAATGTAGTAGTAGGAACAGAAAGTATCCATATCGTTTTGTATCAACCGATATATCGGTCGATACGAGTTGAAATATCGGCCCGATACCATATTGGGCCGAAATGTTACTGCGCAGCTTATAAAGTGTCCAAACCGAGCCACTTTTGGACCTATCGAGTGATATCGCCCTCTACATTTCGACCTCCTTTGGAAATTTTTGCTGATTTCTCTTGCTTTCATCCCCTTCTACACCTAATTTCTCGTATTCCATTTCCTTCAAACACTTGATTTGCTCCTCCATTTGTGCATTTTCTCAAATCTTGCAAGGTGAGTAACCAACTTCCTCATTTTTTTATTTTTGTTTCATTTGTGCCTTAAATCATGTTAGATTGCTTCCAAATTTATGTATGTTTACTTTAGAGTGTTGATCTATGAATTTGTAGTGTCAAAATTATTTTTTGATTCTTCCTACTATTTATGGTGTCCCTCCCACTGTCGATTATCGGAGTCAGCCATTGGGACATTATCAGTATCCTTATCCTTCTCCTAGTCCTTAGAGCCAGGGTGCTCTTTCATTTGTTGAGCAGATTTTCCACACTATTCCACAGCCACAAGGCCCACCACCACTAGTTCCTTTGGAGATTCACAACTTCCCACCGTCAGGAAATCTTATGCATGTGGATGAGGCCACGTACAGAGATGCAGTTGTTGACTATGTCCAAAACTATATGGGGCAAACATCATGGGAGTTGTATTGTCATTTGTATGGGGAGCAGACGGAAGAGGGAGACCTTGAGGCTTGAATAGAATAGACTTTTAACTCATTAACTTGTAAGTAATAACATTCCCGCTTCTTCTCTGATTCATGTACTATATATTTGGAATGTTGGATACTTGGATGTTACATTTTCAGTAGTTTTTTAGTAAACTAGTAGTTATATGGTGTTTATTATGCTTGAAATAGGCAGTATGCAATAATCCAAATCAATTTGAGTGCATTTGAGGCTCGAAATTGATTTTTCAAGAGTCAGATAAAAAGTATCCAGTTTCGATCGAAATTTCGACATTTTTCAAGGTCAAAATTACCATATCGATCAAAATTTTTCCTTGCACATGAAGACCTAATCCAACAGTCCATAATATACAGCATTAGGTGGTTGCACACCAAGGAAAACAATAAAAAAAAAAAAGAGAACTTCAGAAAAGAATATTGAGAACAACACTGTTTTGATTAAAAAAAACTCTGATGCCATGTTAGAAAACAAGCTTTAAATAATCAAAACAGCAGTTGAACTTCAACAAGGAAAAGAGAGAAGAAGAAGAGAAGAGAGATGAAGAACTAGTAGAAGAGGCCTGTGATTCTAGCTAAAGAGTCTAGAATCACAAAGCCCTTTTATTTATAGCTTTTAATGAATCTAATACAACTTGAGAGACAAGAAATTGTCCTTTAGAAAAAAGAAACAAAAAATTACAGCTTTAGTAACTTCCTAGCTCCTAAAATAAGAAGTTCTGAAAATAGAAACTACCACCAAAATAGAAACTATGCTTTCTAAAAACTCCTAGAACTTATGTAGCAAAACTCCTACATTAGAAATAGAAAGTAGAATAACATCAACGGCATAATACTATTCACATGAACAGTAAAGTGAACAGTAAAAAATACCCCAAAATTACGTATACTACAACATTCTGCTTGTAGAGACAATGCCTCTCAATGTCAAAGCTGAAGTCAAAATTCAGGGGAAAGTCATGGTAAAACTAACCACATTATTGATTAATGATGGTGAGGTACCAGATCATGCTATGAGAAAAGAACTATACATAATACCATTCATACAGTGTGTTCCTATAAACCTCAGCAAAACAGAGTTGTCAAGCAGAAAAATCAGTTATCTCTTGGAAGTAGCTTGTTCCATGATGATCTATATGCATGAGATGTATTTCTCAATGCTTGAGAATTAATAATCAGATGCTGTCTGTTATTTGGATGGTCAAATAGCTTTCTCTGATCTTTTTTCGCATTTAACCTATGCATTTTCGTCCTCTTCATGTTTTATTTATCAATGTTTTGTTCATATTCATGGGGTTATACTTTATAAGATTTCCCCTCATGCTACTAAATGTGTATATCTTGGGCACTCTCATATAAATAAAAGGCTACAAGGGTGTCAGTCTAGTATACTAGAAACACTAAGATAGTGCCAAAATTACCTAATTAGTGAGCACACCCAATTTTTCTGATGCCAAAAAAGTTCTCTATTGTACCTGATATAGAATAAATAAAATGGCTCGAACCAGTTCGGATAAACCCAGGTCGGACTAGGTCGGATAAACCCAGGTCGAACCAGTTCGGATACACCCAGGTTGAACAGACCAAGTCAAGGCCGGATATACAAGCGTAAAGGCAGGATAACAAAGTGAATCCTAGTAGATTGATAACCGAAGACAAAGTATTCGACTGGGACTCAATAACTCATATTTGAGTAGGACTCAATCACTAAAGTTAGTATTGCAGTCCAAGTAATGTTTTAGTTCGAGACGAACTCATACGTAGAAAACCTATAAAAAGGTAAGGGAGCACAAGAGAAAGGTACGCTGAATAGAACCATCACTATTCGAATTATTATTGTTCATTACTTTCTTGTCTTCCTCAATCGGATTCCTAACTAGATCGTCGGAGGTGAAAACTCGACCTCCACGGTCGAGCTCATTCTTGCAGGTTCATCCGGCTGAAGGGACGAACAGGATTGTGCAGCAACAGTACCTTTCCGCCTTTCCATCACCTCTCCTTTTGTTTCCCTTCCTTTTTGTGATAGTATTTCTTCTGATCATCAATCATCTTCTTCATCCACTTGAATGTCTTCTCCTCTCCAGGTAAGTAGAATGTATACATCAAAAGGTATCTCAAATCAGAATCATTAGAACCCTGCCAACTGTACCACAATATCCTTCGCCTGAAGTTTCCCTTGCAGCTACAAATTTTGACTTGCCTTTATAAGGGTAAGTGCTATTTTACTCCTGGAAATGTCCTTCTACCATTGCTAATTTTCTTTCCTTTAAACATTTACCTCCTTCCTAACGCTTCTGTGTTTCTATCCACTATACCAAGGAAGCTATTGAGATGAATCCTGATCAATCAGAATACTTGGGAGCTTACAGTATCACCCAAAGGACAAAAGTAGTGATGTGCAGCCGGAGATTTGCTATTATCATCTTTATGGTAGTATTGGGTAACCAAGGGCTAGATTCATAAGAAAATGATACATTCATACCTAGAGTGTTGAATATTTTGGGAGTTTTTTCTAATAGTTAAGTTGCATCCTCTTTGTACACTAATCTCCAGCTGTTAACTTAGTTGAATTTTATATCAATTGGATGTAAGAATATTTTCCTGCATATTGATTGGCAAGAAGAAATGAATACAGAGTTATGTTGCTTAGGGGGAGACAAGGGGAACTTGTAAGGTGTGTTAACTACAAGAAACTATTTGTGGTTTGAAGCAATCCCAAATGCTTGGCGTGATAAATTCAGTCGATCATTTGTTGTGGGTTCCACCACTGTCACTCTGATCATCCCATCTTGGTTAAGCACTTGATAATTTTGATGTCATAGGGTTGATTGTATATGCTGATGGCATTTCTATTTGAGGTGATATTTCTCATGGCATAGAAGAGATTACATTCCACTAGAAGAGACAATTTCAGCCTCAGCAGCAATGGCATTTCCTTGGTGTTGAAGTTGCAAGAAGTAGGGAGTTAGCTGATCTCAAAGAAAGTATGTTAATGACCTTTTCTCCTAGACTGGAATGTTGGGATGCAATGCCTAGTGGTAAAAGTAATGCTAAGTTTGCAGACAAATTAGGAGGCATGCCTTGGCACAGTGTTTGGCGGGCCACAGTTGGAGCCTGAAGTCAAGGCATCAAAACAGCCTCTCAGCAAAAATTGCTAGCATAAGACTGCATTGGAAAATTGCCCCCCCCCCCCCGACTCTACTTCTGAGGAATCCCTTGGCACAGGGTTTCTTGTTTTTGGTGAAACTTGGCTCAGGGTTCACCCCTTTAAAGTTTGCAGACAAATTAGAGGCATCCTGCTGGCAAGCTGACTTACTGGACTGTAACTCGTCCTGATATTTCCTTTTCAGTCAGTTTATAGACACACAAAAGGAGATTCTATAGGAGGTTGTTTTTCATATAATATGCCATCTGAAGGAATTTCTTGGTAAAGAGCATTAAAATTTTGTTAGCCAATAGAATCATTTCAATATTGATGGCAATTCTAACATTGATTGGGATGGTGTTAAATGATGATAGAAGGTTTACTTTAGCAGATTATAAATTGCTCGGGCTTGTAACCTAGTAGCTTGGAGGAGCAAAAAATAAGAGTGCTGTTGAAAGATCAAGTACTGAAGTTGATTATCGGGCAATGGTTCAGGTTTACACCATGGCTGAGTTGATATTACTAGAAACTATCAAGGGAGAACTTAGTTATCCAGTCACCAAACCAATGGAGATGTTCTATAGCAATCAAGTTGCTATTTATACTGAAAGTAATCCAGCTTTTTCTGAGAACAGACATGAAGTAAATTGTAATTTTGTGCAGGTTGTTGTTACGAAGAGAGTTATTGTTCATATCAGTTGGTTGATATTTTCAAAAATTCTGTCAGTCATGATTCAAACTTGACTAGTGTTCCATGCTGGGTATGAGAGATGTCAATGCTCCAGCTCAACGGTCAGGGTTGGTGAGATATACTGGATGGTGGTGTAAGAACTGAGGAGGGAGTACTGGACCAGTACTTACCATAATGAGAGTGGTATTCTCACTACTCTAGATCCACTGATATGTACTTGATTGGTAGAGAGAGTTTTGAAAATGAAATAATGCAAGGAATCAATGAAGTACTTGACCAAACTAAAGGTTCCCAACAAAGGAGCAGCCTTAGCACTCTGATTATTCTGGAGATGGCTTAATATGGTTCATTTGTAGTCAAAGTCAAAGAACAAGTTCATCAAATAAGAGTAGCAAGATATGTTCACACAGAAATTCTGTTTCCTCACGTCAAACCTCTCTCTCCCCCCCCCCCCCCCCCCCCAACAAAATTTTTTTTTTCTTCAAGTGAACATAAATATTTATGGGCTTTTCTTTGGAGTTGAACCATATTTTAAGAGGTAGAGGAGATATGAAAACGGAGGCAAATACAACCACAACATGGATAAAACAGAAGCCTCACAGAAGGATATCATTTGACAGAACTGAACCTAGGAAAAGACTCAATGCCCCTCAAGAAGTAATATAAACAAGTAAACAGTATTGAACCCCAGTATGATGACAGAGATCGGATGATAACTAAGTTCTTCATATGGTGCTAGATCTATCACTAAGGCAGACTATTTAAATAACCAAAAAAGCGAAAACAACAATTACTTGTCAGCAAGTTCAAATATCCGTATGTAACAGCCGGTTAGGACTGGAGATATGACCTCCAATTATTTTTGCTAAAGGATGAACGAATCAAGAAACAAAAAAATGAATGTAATACCCCATCTGCAACAGCTTTGGAAGGACCTTCTCCAGATAGTATGCTGGACTAGACCATGCTTTAACTCTCAAATTGACAATATTGCTTATATTGTTGTCAAACTGCTGAAGTATATCTTCTGGGACCTCCTTGATCACTTTAACATGATTTCCAAGTGAAGAAATAAAAAACTCCTCATCAAATATGTCTCCAAATTTGCTGCAGAAAGTAATAAAAAGAAAGGGGTTATCCTTTTTAAATAATTTCCCATCAAGAAGAATATGTATCTTGACAGTTAGATCTTATAAAGAACAAAAGCAATTATCAGCTTGTGTTCGAGATGATTAACCTTGAATACGAGTCAAAACTGACCTGACAAAATATATATTTGTTTCACATGAACATTGTTGTATATTAATCAAATCACAAGCACTTGACTTAAAAATGGATATTCAAACACACACACACACACACACGAGGCCTTAAAGTGCATATATTCATGTCAAGGGTGCTACGTGCAGTAACTATTTTTCATACCTCAAAAATTATATTCTAGCATATGGCCTCGAATAGAGCTGATTGCATGCTTCTTGTTGTATAAAATCCATACGAGTTTAATTTTAAACACGAAGAAAAAGAATCAGATATATCCAACCTAAGCAGAACTAATAGTATCCAAAGACAAAGGTCAACCAACCAACCGACCAGCCAGTGACTGCCTGGCACTGTAGCAACAGTTGTGAAACGACTATATTTGTGACCGTTGGGAGCTTCTTTTCTGGGCGTGGTTTTTTTCCAATTATTCCTCCTATAAATATAGGAAGCACAAGGAAGTTTAAAGAAAGAATCCTATATCCATTGGCATATCATTTTAGTCTTGGAGAAGTCTTTGTGCACTTGCAGCAACACCCTTTGGGTAATATTGTGGAAGGCACATGACTGTTGAGCTTGGAGGATCTCAAGGACACCTATATCTGTATATTTCATTTGAGAGGTATATTTTTGTGTTAATTGTTATCACTCTACATAGGAACATGGGATAAAGGATGTATTTCTATATCTGCACTCAACAGGCATTGATTAGCTGAGTTTAATAAATCAACAACTCCTTGAAAATATTAAGTGTGAGCTTTAAAACACTCATGTTTGGTGTGAACCTGTGATAGACACCACAGGCTTTGATGATGAACTTGTAAAACATGGCGACTCCAGAAAGCAACCAATGGTTGCATAGTGAGCCATAAAAAGACCACCATGGTTACCACCTACTGAAGTAATCGAATAGCAGAAGTGGAAGTATGATGAACATCTTGGACGGCGCATGCAAGGTTGACAACCACAATATATGTTCAAATCTATACTGCTATTATACTCCTTTGACCCTGTCTTGAATGGGTATTGAGTTCCAATAAGTTCTGTTTCTCCCATTTGCAAGTTTGTATTATTTAATTAACGTTTAAATTGGTCAATATATTCTACAATATCTAATTCACCCCCTCTTGGGTTGCCACCAGGTCCAATAAGAACAGCCCCTTATCTTCACCTACTCTCTCTCTCTCTCTTAAGCTCACCATAACAGAGCGTTCTTTTGATCTGCAGCAGTATATATGTCCAGTATCTAGTGATCACTGCAGTGTAAAAAAAACCATTGGTTCTTTATTGATCCCAAATTGCTAACTCTCCCAAAACATGACCAGCTAGGTGGCTGGAATACATTTAATGATTTTTTTTATTTCTCATGATGGTGTCCGTGATGTCAAATGATCAGATCTGAGATTTCTATGTTCCTGCCCTGGTCTGGTGTAACTTCTTGATATTTTTGATATCCTTTACCAACGGCTCCTACATGTTCTGTGCTATTGTAATTATTGGTGTTCACTTTCCCACTCAGATTCATTAATCTGGCCCATCAAGTATCTTAATTATTGCTTGACTTGCTTCTGCACCTTCAATATGATATGATATGCTATTACTATCCAGGCTGATGCCATGATATGATATTGGATGTGAACAAGTCCTCTTTATATTTCTCTAGTGTATTATTTTTCAACAAGTGTTAATAAATGTGAGGACTATTGAGAAGCTGGCAGTAATGAAGAATTTTCTAGAGCAAGAAAGCCGAGGTTGAAGGTTCACACAGTTGCCCCAACTACCACAGTGCCTTTATGATTGAGCAGAGCACTACCATGATGCAAATAAGGTAGTTCAAAGACTCATGAATGCCTCCCATCCTAGTTCTTAAGACGTTAGAATAGTACGGCTCCTGCCAAGTCAAGCCAGGGCAGATACCAGACTCATTATCAAGGTGGTACAAACCAGAGCAATATTGCATGTACTACAATAACATGGATATTTCTGTCTAATTGGATGTCTTATTTTTGAAGATCCTCTGGCCTGCAGCAATAAGTTAATCTTTTATAGCTGATATTTCACTCCCACTGCTGTTGATTTTTTGACCTGCATCTATTTTTCATCCAGCAGCTGGTATTTTCTGCTGTTTATATCATTCAATGCTACTTAGAAATTTTTTATTGAAGATTTCTCACTGTTGTTCCTATTGGCAGATGTTATCTCTGACCAGACCTAAGCTGGTCTGATTTATTCCTGTTAACAGTGCTGAATTGGAATATACTTCTTCCTACTGTTCTTTTGTCTGATACATATCTGGGTGTGTTTGCCAGCCATTGATCTCTACCACTGATATACTCATGCAGTCCAGTTTTGCTGGTTAGCTATGTTATTGTCATTTCTTTGTGACAAAGCAAATTAAAGAACATTAAGGAGAAAAGAAGACCAAAAGGGAAAGAACAATTAGAAGAAAGTAGAGAACTGTCCAATCAGTAGTGGTCCCTTGTATATATAAATATTAAAATGAAAAATTGCAAGAAAGTCACTATCTAGATCAATAAGAATGTAGTAGAAAATCACTCCTTTGGTATAACATAATCCTAAGAAATAAAGCAATAAGCTACACAAAAGGAGTAATTTTGCAATGTATTCTTATTGATCTAGATAGGAATTTTCTTGCAGTTTATTATTTTACTATTTATGTGTACAATGCATAGCTACTGATAGGACAATTGATGCAGAATTGAAGACATATTTACGAAAGAAGAAGCCCATTGAGTCAGGCCCATCAAAGGCCTAAAGCTGTCACCTGAATCAGCCCATGGCTTTCATGGGCTATGACTGTTTTAATGGGTTAAAGTTGGTCCACTTAAGTTGAACTTCATAGTCTAGACCTAAGCCCAAGTCTAGTTTTTAAAAAGTCAATAAAATGGGCTATGGTTTGAAAATAAAAGAACTCATTGTCAAAGGAGTTTTCCTTTGTCAAAGAGGTAGGTAGTAGTTGAGTTATTAATAGGTAGGTGGTGTTAACTAGTGGTTGGATGTTACCATTAATGTTTATGTCTCTTTAGAATGCTAATATAAAGAGACTTATGTAAGAGGAGAAGACTAAACTCATCTATTGAAATCAAATTGCTTTGTTAGCATTCTTTCTCTATGGAGACTCCTTGTATTTGATCAAGGTAGGTTGGTGTTTGATCCAATCGATCCACCTTGTGGTCTGAAGCCCGGGTGTTATATTGTTATTTTCAATTCCCTCATGTTGTCCTTTCAATTTCTTCATCATAATTCTGCCCCTATTTTAAAGATCTACACAGCCCATATTGTTATATTATTATCCTTGTAATACCACTCTAGTTTCAGCCCTCTTTCACATCTAAATTATGTTTCATCTTAAGTCTATCAAATCTGAACTTGATTCCTGTGAAAGGTCCTATTTTGCTACTGTTTTCATCAATCAAATACAGTACTACATTAACAATTCTCTATTTTTGTCTACTTGTAGTTCTTATTCTTATTTTCTCTTCTCCTCAATGTTCTTTAATTTGCCTTGTCACAAAACATGTGATTTCTATGTCATAGGTAGCTAGGCTGATTGGGTACTATTCCAATTGACCCAGGCCAGGATTTCCTTAAAAATTAACCAACCCCAGCACTGTTTCCAGTTCTACCAAATCAAGTAGATGGCCATGGAATCTCTAAGATTGTTAATACATACAATGATATAGATTCTACCCACGTCTCAGTAATTAAGAAGTACAAACCACCAAGTTCGCATGCTCACAACTCAAAAATTATGTTGAATATGTGGATTCGGCAAGCAAAGGGTTGAATTTTTAGGAAAACACATTATGATCTAGAAAAATATTCTTACAGAAAAGAGCAAGAATATAAACAATTGGAACCATATATATAATAGAACTAGCATGAAGCCCACCTGGAATCCTGCCAAACACTATTAAAATGGAACATTGGGGTAACAAGTGTCGCATTTAACAACCTTGCCACAGCCACTGCATCACATATCTGTATCAAACACAAAGACAAGTTAAATAACTGGAAGCTCTGGGTTAAAATCCATCACGACACTCATAAAATATATGAAAATCAGTATTGGCTGCATCTGTCCCACAGAAGCTAATTTTATCTAACTGTACTACAACAAATTTCAGATATTCAACTTGTAATCCATCAATTCAAATGGGGACCTCAATAGGCTGACCAAGTTAACAAAGTAACACAGATAACAAACCATCCTTCAAAGATTGGTATCAGACGTTACAGTTCAATTAATGTAAGGGAAGGTACGACCTAAACCCGATCGCAATTGTATCCAGATATAGGTAAGATCTTTGAATTCCCATTTGTATCCCACACATTTAATAAGCTCAAACACATAAACAGTCGATTAAAATGATCCTTGAACTCCCAACATTATCCCACAATATATAACAAATAATTCCTACTATGATAAAGCTAGGAAGCAGCCTTTTGTTACTACCATAGGCTCAGAATGGATTAAAACTTGAAATTACAGCACCACAAACAATCAATGGAGTAGGGAGAGAATTAACAAAGAAAGAACAATAAAGTATATTGAACCAACCCTCCAAAATTCAGGATTAGTTGATGGCTAGAGACTAAGATGTGGTAACTAATGAGCACATTTATGTGTGAAATCTTAGGGCATAAAGCATGCATTTTACACACTTAAGAGTGGAACTACCTTGGGTTTTATATTGTTTTTGCAGATTTGAGGACTTTTCAATATTTAAGCAAATATTTGGAGTTTTGGATATGAATCATGCAATTTTACACGTCAAGAGGTCCATTTAAATTCTCAAATGCAAAAATGGGCCTGATTTGGAGCATGATGGACTAGAGATGTGATTATGGGCCAGAGATGTGATTATGGGCCAACTCCTAAATATTTAAGAGATAAAGAAGACAAATTTGATCTACGGCTGAGATTATAAATTATCAATCAAATCTACAGAGATATTATTGAGAGAGTCCAAATGGAGAAAAGAGTCCTTGCATACCTCAATATCTTATTTCATATTTGTGATTTGATTAAAGAAAGAAAAAGAGGAAAAAGAATTATATTTAGAGAAGGAAGAGGCAAAAATCCCGTTTTTGAATGTCTCTGTCCAGTTTCAATCATGCCCTTCATCGAATGGTCATCCGGTGTCCAATCGAGCTGATTTTTGGAGGAGAGCTTCACGACTTCTTGATCTTCAAATCCAACGGTGGAATTGTGCATCTGATCTCTCTAAGTCGGTCCGATTAGTACGTCAAAACCCTAATTGGCTGAATCAAATAGGAACCCTGATTTTTATTCAAATTCAGCTGTGCCTCACATCTCATGTAAACTCTATAAAAGGAGAGCATACTCCATCAAGGGAGAACGTGTTTTAGAGCTTAGTAGAAGCATTGTTTCTTCTCTCTTCAGTTTATTTAGGCTTTCTTTAGTTTTCTTTGCTTGCATTTGTGAGATTTTAATTTCTAGATTGAATGTTTAGGTTTAATTTTTTTTATGTAATGCAATTCAAGTTCAAGTTTCAAGTTTTTAGATTCGTTTTTCTCTGGGTCTAGCAATTGCAGATTTAGATCATTCTAGATCTAGATCTGGTTGTTAGGGTTGGTTGAGATTCGAATCGTTTGTTCAATTCGCAAGTAAGTAACCTTCTTTATTAATCTTCTCTCCTCCCTCCATTCCCGCTTCCATCTACCCCTCCATATTCTTAATTTAGGATTTACTTTCAACATTTATTTATTGTTCTCCCATCCCCTGAATCCTTGATTAGAGATGCCTACAGTCGTGCCTCTCTTTGGTTAAGGCTTCCTTTTCCTTTTATTGCTTTGTTATTTACTTTATGTTATTTACTTTCTGCACTGTTTTTTTTCTTTAATATCCATTCCCCCGATCGGTAGACTATAAGCTACGGCAAAGGGTCCACGGTCAAAGTCATTATTATTTTACTCCCCTTCCCTCGATCCAGAGTTGACACTCGGATCACTTCCCCTTTCCTTTTATTTTTATTATTTGCATTTTTTTTCCTGTCTTTTATTTATGTATTGATTGTGTTTAATTTATTTTTCGTTTCAATTCGATTGCATTAGATGTATAGATTAGGATCATTTAGTTTAGTTAATTAGTTAATAAAAATTGAATCATTCCACTCTCGCATTACTACTAAGAAGTTGAATTCTAAGTGGCATATCTCCTTGAGATCGACCCATTAGCTACACGATATCGTGCACTTGCTACTTTTAATCTCACAAACAGTAACATAGTGACAATAGGAACGTACATATAGATAAACAGATCCAGCCAACAAAACAGCAGCAACATTTTTCGAGGTCTGAATAAGCAGATGCTGTGCTCCAAATATCTCTCAACTCTGGTTATTTTACCTTTGTAGGAAGTAATCAACATGGAAGAGTAAAAAATAACCAGGTCTAGCCAGATTAGGAGGAGAGAGAGACTTTAGAGCCATGACTCATGGAGTTTGTGAACTCATATAGCTAAGGCAGTCGATTCAAAAGTTGGGGTTTAACATCAAGGGACCTATGTAGCTCTACTGTGATCTCAAGGTTGCTATAAGTAATGTTCATAGTCCCATTAACCATGACCGGACAAAGTACATTGAGGTTGATAGCTACTTCATCAGGGAACAAAAAGGGGGAGGGGGGTTAGACTTGGTTTACTCCCTTTGTGAAGAGAAGTGATCAAGTGGCACATATTTTCACCTAGGGCCTCATTACTAGCCAGTTCAAGAACCTACTCTTGTGCAAGTTTGGAATACATGGCATTTATTCTCAAGCTTTAAGTGCTAAGAATTTCTGTTTTAAATAGTACTTCTGTCACTGGCTTGTTATAAACTTTTTAACTAATATTAAGTTGCAATTTCTACCTGCTGTAGTAGTTGTTCTCTTCCCTTCTCTCGATTGAGCTTTCTCTCGCTTAATTCAATAGGGCCTTAGTAGACTGATTTTAATTCGACAACCGTTTGAGTGCTTGTTCCTGAGCTTTACCTTTCTTTTTTTGACTGAATTCTTAGGAGTTCAATCTGGCAATTCCCTTTTCCTCTTCATCGTTCCAATGGGTTTGTAAATCAGCACGCACTAGCACGCTACAACTAGCAGCCTGCGGTTGTGGAGCAGCTAGCATGCTGCAACTAATTTATCCGCCCCCCCCCCCAAGGACCTCATTCCTATCCAGTTCAAGAACCTACTCTTGGTACAAGTTTGGAACGCATGGCATATATTCTCAAGCTTTAAGTGCTAAAAGTTTTATGTTTTCAAATGGTACTTTTGTCACTGGTTTGTTATGAATTTTTTAAGTCATATTAAGTGGCAATTTTTATCTCCCCCCCAACCCCCTCCCCCCACCCAAAAAAAAAAAAAAGAACCCTTTTTACCTGCCCAAGATGGCTTATGTAATTTTAGAAAGTTGTTAATGAAAAACATAGGTGAGAGGGGGATACTGTCCCTCACTATGATTCTCTCTTAGCTCTTCTACTTTCTCTCTTCTCTTCCTTCTTCTTGTCCCACCAGCTGTTACTCCTCTTGCTAGATTCTTCCCAATCCTAATTTCTAACTCAAATTTGCAATGACCTGCCAGGAAGTTAAGCACTTCCCTGCAGATTGTGTATGACCCTGTGTTCTGAAGAAGCTATATTATATTAACAGCCATATGATGGAAATTATGAAACATCTGAAAATCACAAAGCCAGAAAGGCGACAAACCAAAACTAGAAACAGTATATGTAATCCTCTGAAAATAAAAACCCAAATATCATTTCATTATTACAAGCAGAACATACAGACAGACGTTGTTGATTCAAACCACCATTTGCTTCAATAATAAGGAAGCCATTGGATGTCGGCAATTCTGAGAAACCTAAAAGCAGAAGGACAAAAATGCATTAAGAATCATGAAATTGAAACAAAAATAGTTGTCTTTTTTGTTTAAAACAAATAGGTATCTGACAAGTTAAGAATACAGTGTGTCTATTTAGAAGCATGAATATCAATTACAGTGAATAAATCAGGATTTCAGCTCCTAAAGAAAACTTGACACATGCAATGACTATTCTAGCAACTACTGCATGCAACAACATCAAAAAGAACAACAAAGGCAGCCTTTCAACTTAAGGGGATCAGGTAAATGGATTCAAACAAAACAAGGTAGGGGAAACTGAAGCCTAAACAAGAAAAATCAAATGAGTAGATGGGACAGAGTTAAAATGAAAGATTGTAAATAAAAGGAAACAAGAAAGATGAAAGTAAGAAGAAAAGGCCACACCCAGCATGTCAGGATAATCTCAGCTAAATGGGATTAGGGTCTGCTACATCAATCCTTGCCCTACAATAGGCTATATCCATGGTCATTCCTCACAAGTTCTCCTAGGTCATTTCAAGTCTGCCACTGGTTTTTTCAGTTCCCTCAATCTTGATCATATCACACTCCTTACTGCGGTGTCCATAGTCCTCTGTTAAACATGATAATACCACCTGAAAGGCTGAAACAACCTCTCAGACTTGTCATTGATAAAGACAACTCCCATAACAACTCTACCACAACCATTCCTTACTTCACCCTCCGTAGTTTTCCTGATATCCATCTTAACATCCTCATCTCTGCTAAACATAGCTTCCCAATATGAAACTTCTTAACTGCCCATAAGTCCATCACATACAACATAACCAGTCGTACAACAGTGCTTCAGAGATTTCCTCTAAGTTTTAGAGGAACATGCCAGATACCTAAAACAACTTCTCCAATTTCTCCCTCCCACTTCAATACTCTATGAAAGTGATGAAACATCATCCTTTATGTCACCTTCTTTATTTATGAGTGAACCAAGATATCTAAACGGTCATTTGCAGCAATCTTTTGACAATCCACACCAGGTTGGTATCTATCAGAGGGAAACTAAAAGATACATCAAACATTCCAATCTCTATTCTACTAAACTTAAGCCTGTTGTTCAAAGTTGACATCCATAACTCTAATTCAGCATTCATCATACACTCCAATTTCCATTCTACTAAACTTAAGCCTGTTCTTTCCAAAGTTGACATTCATAGCTCTAATTGAGCATTAATAGCTACTTTTGTCTCATCTACCAAACTGAAGTCACAACAAGGAGGATATACAACAGAACCTTGTCTTGAATCTCTTGGTAAGCCCATCCATGATAAGTGCATCCAGATAAGGGCTTAAGGCTGGCTTTTGTGGTAATCCAATAATAATTGGGAATTTCTTGACCTAACGTCTCACAGATTGCACGCTAGTCACGAGTCATCACGCTCTCAGATTGAAAGATAAAACTCCCACAATCAGCTTGAAAGTAGCTCTTTAAGGTAAAACTGATGGAATGTGACAGTGAAGGACCACTATTCCTTTGTTTATGATCCTTCCAATAGTTTGGAGATTCTTTTTTTTTTTTTTTTTGGGGGGGGGGGGGGAGAGAAATGAAGTTTTAGGGTTGTGATCAGAAATGCTCCTAGAGATAAAGGCGTAATGATTCCCATGGTTCACAATTGAATTTTCCTGCTACTGTACTGCTATATTCAAGCTACCAGTTCCATTAGTCTCTACAGGTGTATTCAGTCTTGATAAATATTAGGTGCAGGGGCAAGCTACCTAATACATTAACAACTTAAAATAAAAAATAAAATAAAAAAGGACAAAATAAAAAAGGACAAAACAAAAAAGGGGCATCACCGGTTGTATTGACCCAATCCAGTCGATGTGGATTAATGCAACCTGAGACACCAATACTCATCCTGAAAAAATCCAATGAACCTTTGTTTCTGCAGTAACTGGAACAGAATCAAATTCATGGGCAGAAGTAGCCACTGCCAAGCAGTTGCTGCAGCAGAGGAAGGAAGAGGAGAAGAAGGAATACAGAAAAAGAAGTTAGAAGAAGAGCAAGAGAAGGGAAGAACTCATTTGTGGCCCAATGGAGCCCAGTGGCACCAACTGCGTTAACAGGCGTCACCTGCCCTTCACCATTCATCTGTCCACCAACTTCCTCTATCAAAAGTTGAAACACTGCCAGTTAACCAACAGCCTTCAATTGGCCACACTATAACAGGTGCAGGCAGTATCCCCAGTCTGTCCCTGTTTCACCATTTTCACCACTCCCCCCTTGTGGGCATGGTGATACAGGATCAACGTGCAGGCTTCATGGTTGGGACCACTGTTGCAACTAATGAGTTGCCATTCAGTTAACTTTCCTCTAGCTATGCAAGTCAACATGTTACCCATAAAAGTAATATAAGAAACAAAAATAGCCTACCTACGTCCACTGTTCATGGAAACCATGATATCTTTCGTCCAAGATATCTCAGTTTCACAGGTTACCAAGACAAAACCTAAAGGGAGCTGAAAAAGTACAAGGTTTCAAGAATACTTTGGAAATTTCAATGGTTTCAACCAATAAATACCAAGTTTTACCAACATTTGACCAGTTATGGTGGTTTTGGCCAAGTTTTGATTAGCAATCACATGCCAACTTTTACTTCAGAAATACCAAGTTTCAAGTTTCAACCTAGTTCTGACCAGTTCTGACCAAAACTTAGGCCCAATTGGTATCCGTATAAAGTTAGCTAAGTCCCCAAGGTTTTTTAACATGGCATTGATCATACCAGAACAAATCAATAGCTTGAATTAAAGTATCAGTTTTTTATATTCCAAGAATAACATTAAGGGGTGTAATACCGTAATTAATGTACATCTACAAACATTCTCCCATTTTCTCTCAACAAACCCTCAATATTTCAAACAATCACAGCATTTTATCTATCAATATCATGGCATGGCACCAACAACACAACCCTGTAGGAAATCACACTAAAAACAATATCCCACTTCTGGCGCGCGCACACACATAGATAGAAAACACTATGTGCCTCCACCTTGTAACTAAGAAGTGGCTAGGACTGGTGCACATCCATACTGTCATCACCACAGCACTCCAATATCCAAACAAATAATAGTGCAATCACAAGAACACAAGATATAACGTGGTTCAACACTGTGCCTACACCCACAAAGTAGTGGTCTAACCAACTATGGTGTTTGATTATAGTAGACAAATAAAAATAGGGACTTGCAAGTGCATGTTAGCTTAACCTGTGTAACTTAATTGATGTCTGTCTCCATGAATGCATGAGAACGAAACCTACAATGTTCTTCAATGCAATCGTCTCAACCACCAACGTTACAAATTAGGGTTTTAGAATCATAGAATACCAATCTCTTTCCATATTCACCAGCATCTCCAAAGGCAAACCAGCAACTTACATACTCCTCCATGTGCAAGTGAATCAAGGAAAGTTTCAAAATCTGTTTTCTGTGAAAACAGCTTTTGCAGAAGGCATCTCTCGTTTTTATCCGCATAGAGCCATTCCTATTGTTTCTCTGAATGCACCACTCTATGTAAATTACAAAATAGTGTTGAAACAATTGAGATAAGCCAGTTCCTGTCAAACACTGCATTCTGGTATTTTACAGAAGATCTATGATTTCCCAGCTCACCAGAGGTCAGCATGGCATCAGCATATTAGGAGGTACTAACCACCAACATAGGCCATCAGATCAAGTCTCAATTAAGGCATGTGGTAGTGTAGACCTTTAGATCTGCCCGATCATATCAATTATTTTCAAGTTTAACATAAAAGCTTAGATTGGAATCTTTACATAGGCACAGTATCAAGCTGTACTTCCATGTATCGATGTCATATCATTCTCAGTACACCAGAAAACCCAAACAGGATAAACATAATCATTTCTGAAAAAATGATACATGGCAAACCATCAAGTTAGGGTGTAATCTAGCATCATGGTGGTACATTACGTGATGGTTACCATGTTCACCACTCAAACCGAAGTCGAGAATTCATGCAGTTTCACGTGCGTTGACATTAGCTACATATTTGATATCTTCTTTCATGGCACATCCTTCGCAGCTCAAATAATTCATTGGTGTATGCCACAGCAGATTCAGTCGCGCTCACCCCACCAATACCAGAAATGGAATCTGAGCATTTTGGAGTCCTTCCACCTCGGTAGTTGTGCCACATCTCTAATATACAAAAATGTGCAGAATCCTGTAAATTACTGGAACAGGTATCTACTTAGAGGAAAAACTTCTAGCAGGTACCTTAGAATTATCCACACTCTCCCAATTTGCTCTATTTCTGAGGTCACATGGGAATATCCACAACTCCATGCAAGATTAAAATAGTGTGAAACCAGTTCCATTGGAACCACAACTGGGCCATACATGAGTTCCATGCACAGAACAACTTCAACATATGCTAGTAACCATATGACAATGGCTCCAAAAACAGAGTTTTTTAAGCTATGAACTCAACTTCTTCAGTGCAGAAGCTTCAACTGCTGCTTTAGCCTTTTCTGCCAAACACTTTATAAACATGTAATAAGCACATAGCTGCCAAAAGTTATCAATTCTGGCAAGAAACCTCCATACACAGTCAGAACATGTCTGCACCAAAACTGACCTGCCTAGACTGTGAACTCCTCATCTACTGCCAGAGCTGTCACAATATATGTGCAACATCTATAACATTACCAAGGACCATATAACACCATTAAATATCTATACAAACTTCAGTTCATCTCCAGTCATTATCAGACATTCCAATATCACCTGGTAACCGTCCTGCACTGCTTTGGCATCTGTAAATCATCAGAATTCCCTGTAATGACAACCTAAACTCCATCTGATCACAACTATAATGACAATTTTTGTGAGATCCAATTGGATATGGACAGATGAGACCCTGATTAGTCAGCTTTTAGATTCTTGAAAGTAAAACCCCAGCTAGACATACATGACTGTACAAATAAACGATTGTAGTAGAATGGCTTACTGATCCATGATCTCAAGCCCTTTATTTATAATTAAGTGGAAAGTAGAATATTACAAGGAATAGAATTCTATATGAATACAAACTCTAACTTAACTCCTATACAAACTCTTATTAGACTCCTAATAGAATCCAACACTCCCCCTCAAGTTGAGGCATAGATATTACTCATGCCTAACTTGCCTACAATATGAAGGAAATCTCTTTCTTTCAATCCCTTAGTGAAAACATCTGCTAACTGGTCTTCAGATCTTACAAAAGGCATGCAGATAAGCCCTTGTTCCAACTTTCCTTTGACAAAAAACCTGTCAATTTCAATGTGCTTAGTTCGATCATGTTGCACTGGATTATTAGCAATACTAATAGCAGCCTTGTTGTCACAATATAACATCATGGGGTTTGGAACTTGGACTCCAATGTCTTGCAGCAAGCCTTTCAACCATAGTAGCTCACAAACTCCACGAACCATAGCCCTATATTCAGCTTCGGTACTAGATAAAGCTACCACATTCTGTTTCTTACTTCTCCAAGTAACTAGATTACCTCCAATAAAGGTACAGTAACCTGAAATTGACTTCCTGTCTGGAGATCCAGCCCAATCTGCATCAGTGTATGCTTCTACTTTTAGATTATCGGTGGGTGACAAAAGTATTCCTTTTCCAGAGTTCCCTTCAAATACCGTAGTATTCCGATAACAGCTTCATATGAGCTAATATGGATCATGCATGAATTGACTCACTATACCTACAGCATAAGCAATGTCTGGCCGGGTGTGAGACAAGTAGATAAGCTTCCCTACCAGCCTTTGGTATCTTCCTTTGTCCACTGGTTCTCCCTCTTTTTCTTTAAGTTTAGCTCCAGCTTCAATAGGGGTATCAACTACTTTACACCCCAACATTCCCACTTCTGATAATAGATCTAGGACATACTTTCTTTGGGATAGGAATATACCTTTATTTGATCGAGCCACCTCAATCCCTAAGAAATATCTGAACTTCCCTAGATCTTTAATTTCAAACTCTTTGCCAAGATAGTTCTTCAACTTTTGAATTTCTTCACCATCATTCCCTCGTGATGACAATATCGTCTACATAGACAATGAGAAGTGTGATGTTAGTACTTGACTTCTTGACAAATAGTGTATGATCAGCATTGCTTTGTTTGTACCCAATAGAAGTCATTGCCTTCTGAAGGCGTCCAAACCAGCATCTAGGAGACTGTTTTAACCCATATATTGACTTCTTCAACCGACAGACTTTCCCTGCAGTATTGTCATCGGAAAAACCATGTGGGATTTCCATATAGACCTCTTCTCGCTAACTCCCCATGTAAGAAGGCATTCTTTACGTCTAGTTGGTGCAAGTTCCATGTTTGTTCACAGCTGCAGACCGTAACTCACAGTATTTAGTTTCGCAACCGGGGCAAAGGTCTCCTGATAATCAATCCCATAGGTCTGGGTAAACCCCTTTGCAACTAGTCTAGCTTTCAACTTGTTGACTGATCCATCCATATTTTGTTTAACCACAAATACCCATTTGCAGCCCACTGGTTTTTTTTCTGGAGGAAGTGTAACCAGCTCCCAAGTGTCATTTTTCTTCATTGCCTGCATTTCCTCTACCATAGCTTCCTTCCATCTCTTATCAGCATAGGCTTCCTGCCAACTTTTAGGAACAGATACGATGACAGAGAGGATATAAAAGCACGGTAGGAGTCGACAAAGAGTTATAAGAAACATATTTAGCTATGGGATGTTGAGTACAAGATCCGACCCCTTTTCTAACAGAATAGGAAGATCGAGAAGATACCTCAGTAGAATCGATTCTGGAGCAGAGACCAGTGGTAACGTATCCCCTTTCTCCACCTCGCTTTGCCGGTTGTATTTCTTCCTCCGATAAGTCCGCACCTCTTTATTTTGGTCAATCTGGTTTTGAAAGACCCCAACAAGGTGTCTCACAGAGTGGTCTCCCCTGGCTAGGTTCTTCCTGGTTCGTTGAGGGGAGGATTAGAGTCCTCGTATCCCAGTCTCCCCGGTCAACCTTCCACTCTTGTTGTGTGGTGTGTGAGGAAGATCTAGAGTCGAGAACACCTCTCCTCTAGGACTCTCCCCCGGAGGTGTTGGGGCACTCTGAAGTACATCCGATACATGTTTTCGGGGATGATACATTTTACCCTTTCCCTCCCCTTCCTGCCTCCCTTCTCCTTTCCCATAACCACCATCCAAACCTTTGGAATAACAGAGAGGCTCCTAAGAATCTCATTAGGACATTTAACCAGTATCCCTCCATCCTATTCTGGTGCTGATACATCACCCGCTCCCTTCTCATCTTCCATCTCGTCCATTCTTCCTTTCACCACCCAATTTCCCTTCCCCTGTCCTGTTTTCGTCTATCTTTGTTCCCATCTTCTCCTTTCCCCATCTTCCTCATTCTTTTAATCTATTAAATCCCTCCTTCATTTTTTGTTTTAGATAAACCTCGGTCAATCTGTCGTACCTTGCCTGATCCCCCCCCCCTCTTTTCTTATTTTTTCTATTGGAGGTTGTCTCCTCCTGCGCTTCACTCTCCTCTTGCTTCTTTTTCGGTTCCTGGGGGTGCCGCCTCTCCCCTGTCCTTTCCCTTTGTTCCTCCTTCTCCTCCTTCCTTTCTTTCCCCCTCCCTTCCCGTCCCCTCCTCTTCTTCCGCTCCCTTTTTCCCTTTCCTTCCTCCTTCTTTCCTTCTTTTGGTCCTCTCCCTCTCCCTCGTTTTCTTTTTCCCCCCCTCCTCCCTTTTTTCCTTTTCTCTTTTTTCTCTCCTCCTTTCCCTTTCCTGTTTTTCCTCCCCTCCTCTTTCTCCCCTCCCTTTCTCCCCTCTCTTGCCCTTCTTCTCTCTCCCTTCCCTCTTCTCTCTTTCTTTTTCCCCTCTCGTTGGTTCCCTTCCCTCTTCCCTTCTCTCCCCTCTTCCCCTTCCCTTCCCTTTCCTCTTCCCTCCTTTTTTCCCTCCTCTGTTTTCTTTTCCTCTTCCGGGGGGCCCCCGCCTCCCCGCGCGCGTGCCCGCCCCCCGGCCGGTCTCCCCCCCCCTGTTCCCCTCTCCTTCTCCCTTCCTTCCTTCCTTTCCTTTTTCCTCTTTTGTTTCCCTCCTTTCCCTCTCTCTTTTTCTTCTTTCTCTCCTTCCTTCCTCTCTTTTCTCCTTTCGTTCCGTTCCTTCTTTTTTTTATCTCCCCTTTCCTTCTCCTCTCTCTGTCTCCCTTTCCCCCCTTCCTTTTCTTCCTCTTCCCTCTTTTTTTGTCCGTTTCCCCGCTTCTCCTTCTCCCCCTTTCTTCCTGTTCTTGGGGAGATTAAGTCCTCGTTCCGAGTCTCCCCCTCACTCTTACTCTTAAGTTGTGTTGGTGTGTGAAGGAGATCTAAGTCAAGAACACCTCTCCTCTAGGACTCTCCCCGAGGTGTATAGTGCACTCATGTACATCCATATCAATGGTTTCTTGGAGAGGTGATAACTTTGTCCCTTTCGGTCTACCCCATTGCGCTAGGCTCGCTTCTCTTTTTCCTCCCGCATCCCCTTTGGGGAAATAACGCTCTAATCTCATTAGGACATTTACCGTATCCTCTCATCCTATTCTGTCTAGATAGCATCACTCTCTTCTCTTCTGCATCATTAGAACGCTATCTCGATGCCGATTCTTCCTTTCACCACCCTTTTGGCAGCCGTATCCGCAACTAGTCCGATGTATTATGCAGTCGAGAGATATCTTTGAAATTCACCATCAATATACTCTGTCCATTGTCCTGCAGGATCTTCACGTGGCATTGAGCCGTTTTAATCATATTATAAAATCACACATCGAAACTTCATTTTTTTGTTTTAAAAGATAAATCCATGTAAGCGAGTGACAATCAATGTAACAGTCCTATGCGTGATAGACCCGTCGCGGGACCCCACCATCGGTTGAATTAACATAAGGATATTTTTCTATTATGAAGAGAAGGTAAATAAGTAGAACAGTCCCCAAAATGCGGCTTCCAAATCATCCTCATTCGAAGAAACTAATCGAAATATTTTCTTAGGTTCCTAGAGGGGGTGACCTAGCCTACGGTGCCACGTGAAGGTCGATATTCCGACTGGACTCGATTAGAAGATGTAGTCAGCGGTAGATCCTTCAATCGGCTCGAGCAAATAAAGTCCATTGTCTATTTTACCACGTCCAATCTCCTTCCCCGTTACCGGATCCTGAAAGGCCAATAAGATGGGAAAAATGTCACTTTACAATTTAAGTCATGTGTAAGGCTGGCGATAGAGAGCAAGTTAGTAGAGAAAGAGGGAACATGTAAAACTTAGACAAAGACAGGGGATGGAGAATGTTGAATGGTCCCTTTTCCAGCAGATGGAAGAATAGGAGCCATCACAATTCGAACTTTATCCTTTCCGGAGTTGGAGAATATTGTAAGAAAAAAGAGGATAAACCCGTCATATGATCTGTGGCTCCGGTATCAATAATCCAAGGAGTAGAAACTGAAACTTGGAAGCTTGTAAAAGTTTTACCGAAGTAGCAAGGTAGGAGTTGGTTTGATTAGTAGAGGAAGCGGTGGTAGAGGCTGTACCGGCATAGAAGATTGCAGATCGTCGCAAAGAAGTTAACTCCTCCTGTGAGAGACCAACATCTGCAGAGGGTCTTGTGGAAACTGTCTCAGAGATATGAGCTTTCGATTTTCCTTTTTCCGTGCTCTTTTTTCTCAAAATCAGAGGCTTCCCATGGAGTTTCCAACAATTTTCCTTAGTATGATAGGGTTTGTGACGTGCTCACACTTGACAATCTCCTTAGCCGGATCAGTTTAGTGCAACAGCGTAAAGCTGATTTCTCCAAAATAGGAGTATGAAGCATGGCTAATCGACGACTTTCCTCACCTGAACAAGAGCATAAGACTGTTCTAGTGTAGGAAAGGAGAACGACTTAAGACTTGTACTCGATCTGATCGTACTCCACGTTCAAACCCCCAAGAAGTCATATACTCGAATCTTATCAATATGCTTCTTATAAGTCGCCACATCATCTCGGATTAGTGGGGTGATAATCCCCATAATGATCCAACTCTTGCCAAAGAGATCGCAACTCAGCATAATAGTGGGCCACATCGGTTCCTTTTGGGTAGTCTCATGAAGTTTCTTTCGTAGCTCATAAACCTGTGCATCATTCCCCAACCTTGTCCATATGTTTCGGTAGTAGCCTTCCGATTTGGGCAGCGGTATCAGTAATAGATATCCACGGGCAATATTTGGAATCATGGAATTCAAGAGAAAGGACATAATAAGAGAGTCATTCGAGATCCATTTTTCCTGGGAAACGCCTGTGGTAGAAGGTTTGATAGTGGTGCCGTAATGTATCCAACAAGTCCTCTTCCAGAATAGTTAAGTAAGCGGATCGTGACCAAATCAAATAATTTGTCCCATCAAATCTTACCGAAAGGGATGAAAATTTGGGTAATGTTCGGGCGGTGGGAGGGAGTACCATCGATAGTTGCCATGTTGAAAAAATTGTCTGCAGTTCTTGATCACCTTGTGAAAAAAAGAAACTAAAACGTCGCACAATGCAATAGCCAAACAATGATATGATCAAATCTCCCTTTTTTTTCTCTCTCTCTCTCTCTCTACTAAAACAAATAAACTCCGAAAAATATGAACCCTTGAAACATCATATATATATATATATATATATATATATATATATATATATATATATATATATATATATATATATATATATATATATATATATATATATATATATATATATATATATATATATATTATATATATATATATATATATATATAAATAGGATTGGTTCGGTGGGCTTAATTATGGGAACAAAATATGGTTTAGAAATATGGTCCGTTTGGTCCAGGCTTAATGGGTTTTGGAAGGGCCAGCTAATGGGTTTTAGAAGGGCGCTTAAGAAGGGAGGCGGGATTTAGAAGGGGTTACCCGGTTCGATGGCGGTGGGTGAATAAGACTCGTTGATGCCGATGGTGAAGCGATGATGCCATGGCGGCTGGCTGAAGGCCGTGTGAAGGAGTCCAGTTCCGTTCGTTTGAAGCAGATTTCTTCGATGTGAGGGTCGTTCCGAAATTCGAATATCGTTCCAAAAAACTCGATGGTGATGGAGTGCCGATCTTTTTCTCTATTTCTTTTCTTCTTTTCGTTCTTGGTGTTGTCGATTTGAATGCGGCGGTCGAATATCACAGAGGGCGATGAGTTTCGATGGTTACTCAATTGGTTTGAAGAATCGTTAGAAAAACGATGGGTTTCGATCCTTTTCCCTCCGGAGATAGCAAGAGAGGCGAGGGGTAAGTTCGACCTCTTCTCTCTTTTTTTCTTAATTCCCTAATCGAGATTAGGCTCTGATACCATGTAGAAATAAACGATTGTAGTAGAATGGCTTACTGATCCATGATCTCAAGCCCTTTATTTATAATTAAGTGGAAAGTAGAATATTACAAGGAATAGAATTCTATATGAATACAAACTCTAACTTAACTCCTATACAAACTCTTATTAGACTCCTAATAGAATCCAACAATGACTGAGGTGAAACTTTTGAGGTTCAGTTACTTTACAAGTATACCAAAAGCCTTAAGTTTCATGATTGTTGGATACTCAATTGATTAGGACAGTCTCTTAAGTTTCCCAGGTTTTTAAAGCAAAATAGAATAGTTTGATGTGACCACATCATGCACCAACTCAAATTATCAATTTGACCTGCATTTGACATTTTGACATCCTTAGAAAGAGTTACACCCAACTGATGTTGTGGGAATGAGTGAAGGTTCCTTGTAACCTGATGACATTGTTCATATTTTTGTACATTTTGGCTTATTACAAATGACCTTTTAGTGGAAAGGAAGAAGAAGAAAAAAGGAGACATCCTTGGGAGAGTTCAACGTGATAAAATTCCAGAGCAAGCAGACTGAACCTCCTTATTCATCAATTCAGTTGCAGGACACTGAAGCTCCAAATATTCTCGCAACACTGATCTCAGTTCTTGTCATTTTCAGCATATGAAGATTGTTTTTTACCCCACCCATCTAGAAGTTTCATCTTGCAAATTGAAGTATCTGGCTCAATTTGACTGAAGCTTACCATTTTCCATCATTTTCTTTTCCGGATAAATATGGATTCATGTTTGTTGAACTTTCGCATTTAACCCCTCTTCAAATTCTGCTAAAAGCAGGAACCTTGTGCATTGGATATGCCAACCCCCTCCCCCCTTCTTTTTTTCTGAACTTTAGAATTTAATGTTTAAGACACTGAAAGCTACATATAATGGTGGACACCCACAAAAATAGAATAATCCTTTGGTGAAATTCCTCACATAGGACATATCCATCTCCAAATTTGTAATCTCTTCCTAATTGATGGCCCCAGTATTTTCTTAAGTGTCATAACTCTTGCCATAGCTGCTATTTCTCAAATTTCGTCGGGATACAACGTCTTCCAATTGTCTTAAACAGACTTAAGAACCTTCTACCCAAATTTAACAACCCCGAATAGTCTTACTCACTCATATCTGAAAACTGAATACTAGATTCTTGATTCATGGAAAGCTTACACACTAGACTGGATTTACAACTTTGAACCTTGAGAAAGGAAGACTTGTTCCGATATTCGGAGGATGCCTTACTATCTCAATTACAAGCCTTTTTAGCATCTTATCCAGAGTGGGCCGGGTGCCTCGTCACACCAAAATTTAAAAGCAAACAATTAGGGGTGTACGGATCGGTTCGGATCGGATGTGATTACCATTCCGCATCCTATATTCGGCCCCATCGGATTTTGGCGGTTCAGCGGATCGTGTTATCTCTTGATAAAGTATGCTCAATGACAATGAATATAGATAAATACGTTCTCCGTACTCTTTCCCTTTTTTGTGGGGTTGGTTCTTTGTTTCCTTGTGTTTGCATTGTGCTCCTGTCTTCGGTATTTTATCGGCCGGATAATTGTAAAAGTCCATAGGCCCCTCCTTTAGTAATCGGCGGATTCGGATGCTGGGGGGGGGGGGGGGGGGGGGGGTTTTGGTTTTTTTTTCCCCCCCCCCAATACTAAAGGCATGTGACTACATGTCACGCCAAAATTTAAAAAGCAAATAGTATTAAAGACATCTAATTATATGTCACGCCAAAATTTAAAAAGCAAACAGTGTGGACAGCAAACACACACTCATGGGGGTGTCCCATAGTCACTACTTTCGGTGAGTGCGGCCGAAAGTGAAGATGCCATTCTGTTTTACAGCTGCATTCAGTGCATGTCTGCCATTAAGCTCGTGAGTAGCTTTTCTTGTGCCTCAAGTTGCTCGCCATACCTTTTGAGACTGGGCAACGTGTCACCCCAGTAATTGTCCCTAGTACTGTGCCTTGTCCACCAGTACGTCTTGAGCGAGTGAACATGGACCAAGGTGCTGAGGGCATTTTGGACATCTCAGATAATCTCGAGCTCGTGGTCGATGAGTTCCGACCTAATTTCATCTTGTCGAGCCCAGCTGATGCCACCGCCGGGAGGTGGTACCATTGCAGTGCAGAGGTTGGTGTAATGGTTGATTTGTGCCATATTTCTTCCAGGGCTAAGGAACACAGGGTTTGGAGTTCCTTGTATTTCTAGGATGAGGATGTCCTTGGACCCAAACTCACGTCCGATGGTGATGTCACCACTGTCATCTCCGCCAGGTTGGTACCCTCGCTATCGTGCCATGATATTGGTGCAGGAATGGAGACGAGGAGACAACACAACAAGGATAGTTTATCTGCTAAAGTATTTTGTGCACCATCAATGTGTTCGAATTGCATGACCACCCCTGAGCCCGTTATATAGTCGATGAAATTGATCCATCAGACACGTGACGGTTTATGATTGGACGACTTATCAAAGAAGCTAATAATAGCTTGGCAGTCGGTCCGTACTGTGATTTCCTTCTTGTCCAAATAATGAATTTTAAATGCCTCCAGGGAATTCATGCAGGCATGTATCTCCACATCAATAGCGGATTTGATAGTAGGAAATTTACCTGATGCGTAGGCGCGATCCTTTCTTGTTGCTCGGGGGTCCCCTTTTGAATGCTTTCCATTTACAAATCCCACCCCATCCTTCCATGCAACCGTCACTTTCGATGATGATAAAACACGTGGCTGGAGGGATGGCAAGAGGAGGTAGCTTCTAGACTGTTACCTTGAGTTGTCGTACAATATCCAGTCTCAAAAGGTATGGCGAGCAACTTGAGGCACAGGAAAAGCTATTCACGAGCTTAATGGCAGACATGCACCGAATGCAGCTGTAAAACAGAACGGCATCTTCACTTTCGGCCGCACTCACCTAAAGCAGTGACTATGGGACTCCCCCATGAGTGTGTGTTTGCTGTCCACACTGTTTGCTTTTTAAATTTTGGCGTGACATATAATCACATGTCTTTAATACTGTTTGCTTTTTAAATTTTGGCGTGACATGTAGTCACATGCCTTTAGTATTGTTTGCTTTTAAATTTTGGTGTGACATGTAGTCACATGCCTCTAGTGAGCATCACTTTATGAATAAGATGCTAACCGACGATGGGGCCCAATGCGCACCCGGGTTCAGTATCCCGCATCTATAAAAAGGCTTGTAATTGAGATAGTAAGGCATCCTCCGAATATTGGAACAAGTCTTCCTTTCTCAGGGTTCAAAGTTGTAAATCCAGTCCAGTGTGTAAGCTTTCCATGAATCAAGAATCTAGTATTCAGTTTTTAGATATGAGTGAGTAAGACTATTCGGGGTTGTTAAATTTGGGTAGAGGGTTCTTAAGTCTGTTTCAGTCATTATTCAGGATTCCCTCACAGTGTTGTTATGGTAATCGGAATGCAGTCCGATAGGACAACTCTCAAAAAGAGTAGCGCCCGACAGCTTGCCCTGTAAGTGAGGATCTACTTGGGTTCCAGGTTCATCCCTGAAGCACCCTTTGAGTAAGTAATTGGTGTACTGCGCCAACCTATGAGAACACTTGTGTTTAGGGTTTCCTATAGGTTGAATTTCTGGGAATTTACTTTCAAAATCACTTTTTCTGTTGAATGTCATGAGATTCGCGATATTTGGGGTTGAAGGAGGGGGTTTAAGGTTTCGGTCTTAGGGTTTTCTTTTGGTATCAGAGCTGGAGTTTAGGGTTACTAAACCTTAAAGAGGAAAAGCCAACAGGCAGGAGGCCATCCGGCGAAGTACTTGCGGGAATAGTAAATCTGGCAAAAGCCCAGGTAACCAAGGAACGCTCCGATCGTACTTTGACCCAACAACTCATGGTATTTTATGGAAAGGTGGGAGGCTATCATTTTCGATTGGAAAACACAGACTGACGGAACCCACCTACACTACCTAGATTTAGCAACCCTCCCTTCTCCAACGCTTTCTGACATCAGTCACAATCTTGCCGTCGTTCACGAACGTTTACACTTATTTTCTTCTGGTATTCTTACAACCATCAAATCCTTAACTGAAGAAGTTCGAGAATTACAGGAGACACTGCTTAAGTTCCGTTCGGAACACCAGCGCTCCCTCCAGAGTTATCCCAGCGACACACTTGCCTCTGTCATTCGCACGTTGGCAAACATGGCCCAGCAAGTGGCTCAAGTGAACCAGCGCCTCCAAACCGTCCAACAGCGGCTTGGATGAGTGCATCCAACCTACCAAGTTATATCAACGCCTTGAGAGCAGTTGAATCTTTAGATCCACCGGCCGTCGGCTTCTCAAAAGCATCAGATCTTCCCATTAATTCTGCGGGATCCATCATCATCAAGCAGAACAACGTCCTGCTACAGTTACTCACCCTTGTAACTGAGGATCTCGCAGCACTCCGTGCTCAAGTAGCTGACCTAACTCAGAAGGTCCGGACTCTTGAGGCAGCTAAAGCTCTTCCCAGTGAAGCAAATCCCATCGAACAACTGCAAAAACAACTTCAGGACCCCCATTTGGGCAACCCGAAGCCAAAGAAAAAGCAAGGGGCTTATTATGGTTTCACAGACCCAGCAACTATTCTTGCTGCTGAGAAAGCTAAGCTGCAGCCATGAGCCTACGTCGCTCAGATACACGATCCATGAGGCAAGGGCAATCTAGTACCTCCCCTTCATCGGAAGTCGAGGATCAAATCAGAAGTTACCAGTGGCGTAGCCAGTTTACTCATCAGCTGCGACGATCAGTCAGTCGCCCACAAAAATACCAGCTCAGCCTTGAGCAACAGTTAGATCCAGAGAAAGAACTTGCATTCGCACGACAACAACATGCAAACATGGTGCCAGCAGAAGTTCTCTACAGTGCCATGCCAAATGAAAGTAGACACAAGGTCTACCAGCACTACTCAAAGGAACAAATTCTCTGCATTGGTCCTGCTGCACAAGTTATTTTACCTGTGATCAATTCCCAAAGTTACAATGCACTAATCGGGTCAGGTATGCAACACATCCATCTGGGCTTGTGTATGATCAAATTAGTTGCCTTGCATAGAAAGCATATTGGGACACAAAGTCTTGTACTCCTTCAGGATACGCGAGTCAGTGGGTGATGCCAACATTATTGGAGCCCTGGAAGTAAACCTTTCAGAAGGTACACAGCTGTGTTACCTGGCCCCCAATATGTTATTAAGCATCCATGATTTCTACGATCATATCCAACTTGTGATTCAGACAAAGGGCTATGAAGATTGGGACCCAAAAGCATAAAGAAATCTGCTCATTACCAAGAGTTTGGTTGGCCACTTAACCAATACTGGCTATGTCTCCTTCAACTATCATGTACAAGAGGTAGCCGAATATTGTGCTAGCCATGGAATCCGTATCTTACCTGGCTTAGCCAAAGAAGTAGTTCACGGGCGCGAATGGATCATCCACCAACCACCACCTCTAGCAGCAATGGTCCCTCAACAGTTGCAGGTTCGGCAACTCTCACGGGCCCGACATAGCATATCATTTGGAGATTATACCACACCTGCTACTACTGCTCCTCCCGACCAGGTGCCGGAAGAATTTGGCCTGATGGCTCTATCAGATGTTGACTATGATACCGATACTGAGCCACCCCCTTCACAGCGGCGCCGTGATCCTCTGTGGCTTCGCTACCAAGCAGGCTGTCCTAATGTGGGTCCCCTCCATGATGGTCCCGGTTATCAATTCATTGTCCAATATGGTACGACTGTGCGTTGGATATGCCAACCCCCCCCTTCTTTTTTTCTGAACTTTAGAATTTAATGTTTAAGACACTGAAAGCTACATATAATGGTGGACACCCACAAAAATAGAATAATCCTTTGGTGAAATTCCTCACATAGGACGTATCCATCTCCAAATTTGTAATCTCTTCCTAATTGATGGCCCCAGTATTTTCTTAAGTGTCATAACTCTTGCCATAGCTGCTATTTCTCAAATTTCGTCGGGATACAACGTCTTCCAATTGTCACCACAAAATTCATCAGAAAATGAACTGGTAAAGGAACCGACAGTTTTTCTCACAATTTACGTACACTCTTCAGCTGAAGCCAAATTATACATTTTATAATCATCAACCCCCTTCAGATAAGCCCATAGGTTGAAAGACTAATTATCCTACAGACATCCAAAGTTTACCTAGTGAATGTTTCAATGGCTACAGACACCACCTCAAGTGCAGACCCCAAATCCATGACTAGGCCAGCACAGCCAAACATTCTACAAAAATGCTTAAAATAAATCAAATCTCTATGTTGCTGCAAGTTCAGCATACCAAAAGGATAGGAGTTGAAAACACCATGAATAAAGGCTACTGAATAGAAGTGATAATAATGCAATAAAATAAAGAGAGAGAGTCTGAAGGACACCTCTACAGGATTATAAGAACTAGACCTCTTCGTTTAATTGCTCCGTGTCTTATTCACAAATAGTTTTTAACATAGGAGTATAAAAGAGTTTTCAAAAATATAATAAAAGCGACATAATTATGTCATTAGAGAAATGTTGCACTGGCATGCACATTTTTCATGTATGTGAACTGACACTATTAGCCTCATTGGGAGAAAAATTTGTGATACTGAAAGGACAAATTTGCAGTTACTAATTATTTGACTTTGACACCTTGAGGGGTGTCGATAAGAGAAAATTCAAATAAAACAAGGAGACCTTCAGTTTTCCCCCAATATATCATATTCATATCATGCTACCTTTTAACACATTATTTTTCAGTCATTAAAGAGGTTATAAGTTTCTCTTCCCATGTAAAACAAGAAATCAAGAATAATAGAGGTCATCAAAGGTAAAGATAAACATAAACATTGAAGTAAGCAACTTATACCTCAAAATACACTTGCAAGACAATAATGGACAAAATAATTAAGGTCACTCATGTATGCAACCTAAAAATTTGATGGATGAACGCCTAATCAATATCAACATAACTCCAAATATTCTCCATAACATTCAAACCTGCTTGGGAAAAGCTTTGGTTTACACACGGTCTCCAACTCTGATGTAATTTTCGATGCCATGTTGTCATTAACTGCAAAATGTCAATGTTAGGTTTCAACTCCGAGTTCATTTCAGCAATAGGAAATAAAGGAAAACCTACACATGAAGCAACAATTCAACTGATGAGTAACAACTTTCCTTCAACTCATCACTTACAGTGACATGAATATCTGGACAACAATCAAAGGAAAAAGTTACAACATGTACAGGACTCTAATCCTAGATATTCTTAGGATAAGCAATTCCTTTTTATATCAAAGCTGACAACTTGTGTGAGAATTTTCCATTGTTGGATGACAGCTTTTGAGAGGCTAAAATGTTCCATTCAAGTGGCATGAAAGGAGTCTCTATTGGCTGGTGGTGGTGGTGCAGATATGGAGGAAGAGAGGATTTGTATAAGACTTTTAAGATCCCTCATGGTACCAGCCATGTGATTGTATTTAGGATGTTCACAGAGAAAAGGTTTGGTCTCCAAATTTTGCCCATGCAAAAATTATTTTTGCTGGAAGCAAACCTAGGTGCGATCACTACTTATAATCACACAGTAGAAATAAGAATCGAAAATTTTGGTAATTGAGTGCAACTCCCACATAAAGGAACGTATTGAAGAATCTTTTATGGACAACATCACCCACCAGCTGTACATCATACCAATGGCATCATATTACTTGTACCCTGTACTTCCAATATAATGATAATGCAATGTTCACATCAAAGAGGAGGCAACACTCGTTTCTTCTTGCAAACTATGAAATGTCCTACACTCAAGAAATATGCACACCAGCTCTATCGGCATCGATCCTAGATAGCATAGTAGCTATTATTAGTATTAACCAATTACAAACAATTGTATTAGAACTTTGGGAGGGATCAATATGATGATGTCCTTGAAAAGTTATGTACTTAATTAATATGAATCTTTGACAATATGTTTGGATGATTTATATCATTACTAGTTCAACTTGCTGCTTATTATTTACGTCATTTAGTACCTGACAATGTACAAATGTGTAATTTGCGTCAGGATTCAACTGTTTACAACCAATCAAAGATACAAATCCAAGATACCAATTTAGGTAACTATATTAGCAATATGATCTTTTAGTTCCATGAAATTTTTGGCCTTAATTTGGCCAAAACCCGCCAAAATGACCTATCAAAATTAGCCAAAAAATACCACATTTTGATGAAACTTCAGGATTTTGGATATTTTGAGCTGACTAAAACACCAAAATGAAACAAGATTTTTAGACCTTGGTTATTACTTGATTTGACTAATACCTGATCCACAGTTTTGACAGTAGATAAGCTAATCTAGTCAATCACCTAGATTTGGTTAAATGTCAAATCTAGATGATGCAAGCCACGTCTTTCTAGCAATTTTTGACGTAGTGAAAAAACCCTCTTTTTCATTTTTTAGTCCCCTTTATGCAACTGAATACAACCACCACACCCTCAATGGTGTAGAAATTGATGTGCATCACTAGATTCATATTCAAGATGTGTTTTTCTCTTGGAGGTTATTCACATAGCCAATTTGCACCATAAAGGCATCTATAGTCTTAAGGAGAATGGCTTTTTTGCAAGTCAACCCCATCTATTCAGGGTTGCTAACCTCATGATGCTGAATTTGGTGTTTATTGTCAATCTGATCCACTCGGTTTGTCTACAGTTCAGATAAGTACTCTATCCCCTTTATTTCCATGTGACCTGATGTGTGATTTGGATAATTATTTCCAGTAGAATATATTTAATAAATAAAAGGATCTTGATGCATTTATAATAACAAGGCTTTAGCAAAAGGTTTAGAACAATAGCAAGCCTAGGCGGTTTCCTAGCGATGAACATGATACAATAAATAAGCATTAAATTCATTAAGGCGATTTGTGCAGGAAGCTTCGAACTTGTTTCCTTTTTTGTAGTGTTTTTCCTTGAGATCGAGGGAGTGGAAGAGTGGAATGAAAAGCTTTTAATGTTTCCAATACGCTAAAATACATGAATTAGACAATTTTTCTTCACTGTATGCCTTTCTATACCATAGAACTCGAAACACTTCTTCATAAGCTATCCATCTAGAAAAAAGCTTTCCGTATCAAATGAACTTCAATGTGCAAAACAATTACATTATATGGAAAGAAAAACAGTTAAGCAAACGAGAAATGCTTACAGCATTGGAGGTACGGTTGCCATCAAGCTGCATAAAAGGCCAAAGCGACTCAAAAACCTGAGGACTACGATAAGTTGAACCAGGAAGAGGAGGAGAGTGATCAACAATCACCCCTGAAGGTGAACCTTCGAAGCTCAGAGAACCCATATACATCAACATCCCCGAAATGTACACAAGTGGAGCAACGAGCAGAAGGCCTCGTCTGCGAAGAACCGTGGAAAGGAAAATGTAAGCCAACCACCCCCCAACAGATTGCACCTTCGGGCCGCGAGGACCAAAACCAATGCTCTTGCGATAATGGCGAAATTTTGGCGAAGAAGGGGGAGAAGCAGTGGTGGTCTTTGTCGGTGAAGACCCTGGTGAAGAAGCCCTTCCACTACCAAGCCTACTATAGCCATGCATGGTGAAAGTGATTTTGCTATTCTAAGCCCTAAAGACTATGGAGAAACACAAGATCTGATTTTGGAAGATTTTCTCCAGTTTTTCCACCACAGCCACCAATCAAACAAAACCCACATTTTTCAAGAGCTAGATGGAAGAACTTCACAGTAAAACTCAAACGCAGTAAGAAGTGAAAAGAAGGAGATGAAGCAGCAAGAAAAAAGAAGAAACAAAGCCTCAGCACATAAGAGTTAAAGAACTCAAGAGTTCAGTTCCGGAAACTCTGACACTGAAAATGCTGTTAAGAAGTTAATAAGTTAATAGCAGAAAGTGAAAGAAAGAGACTTTGGCGTGCCTGGGTTTGGCAATTCGAGGCGGTGGGAACGGTAGCAGTGACGGAAGGAATTAATGGAGAGATTGGGATTTGAACTGAACAGAAGAAAATTGCAGTAATCGTTTCAAGTTCAACAGGGAAAAAATAATTGCAGAAAACGTAGCTTTCTTGAAAGGGAGAGAGAAAGAGAACGGTGCAAAAGGAAGTTGGCCCGAGAGGCCGAGAGAGGTATTCCACCAGTCACGCGTTGCCAGCTAAGCTCGTCGAATTGTTCTTAACTATATAATGGCGATTATCTATTAGAAAGAACCGACAATGGATCAGGGATCCGGGGGACCGACAGAGAAAACCTACACGTGTTGGATTCCACTGATCTATCAAACCATTGAATGTGTATTTTTGCTACTAAAAAGAAAAGTATTTGTCACGTGTAAAACATCAGGGCCTTCTGATCCATGGCGATCGCATCTGACTTTTATTTTTGGAAAATCGCATCCGTGACTCTGAAATGCCGATTTATCACATTAAATGATACCAATTTATCACTCTGAATATGTTTGGTTGGTATCCCAATTTACGGTTGAACCATTTACCCACAAATCTTCTAGGTGAAATTCAGTGTTGTGCTAACGGTCGAGATTTCGATTTAGATCTCAACTGTTCATCGCACTTTCAACCACTTGTAAGATTGATGGTCGAGATCACAATCTCCGTCGTAATTTCGATCTCGTTGGCAGCAAGAACTGTGCATTAAATTCACAACATTCAATTCTCACTTTTAAATCTTGAGAGCTCGATGCGTGACATATTTGGGTATTGAAATGGGCTGTGGGCTTTTCGGACAAATCATTTGAAATAAGCCTTCCTTTATAAAGTCACCGATAGTTTCCATATAAAAGCCTAAATGGGCCGGGCTTGATTCTATTATGTTAATCCCCTATGGGCCAGAACTATAAAAGCCAAATATTTGAAGCTTGACTCTTTCCTGCAGGCCCCAACTCCAAGGGGCTGCGTAGGGCTGGAAAAGCATAATGGCGGGCAGGGAGACTCTTAGGCTGCGTTTGTTTGCTGGAATAAAAGTGGGGTGGGAAAAAAGGGGTGGGAAAATTCTTGAAAAATGTGTAAATTTCTTACTTTTCCTTTAATCCATGGTAGAGTGTTTAGTTGCTTGGGGTGGGAAAGAGGATTTCCCATTTTTTAAACCCCCATATTTGGTGGGATTTTGTGGAAATTGGGAAAAGTAAAAAGTGGGACCCCCCGAACTTTCCAACTTCTTTCCTTTTTTCCCTCACCCCATGTGGGACCTTGTTTTTTTTCCCCCCTTTTCCCCCCCCCTTTGCCCTTAGGCAAGGGTTGATGCGACAAATAGAGAATGGTCTGAGCACGGATATTTTCAAAGATGCATGGATCCCAAACCACAATCTCGTTTTTTCAGAAATTGCTTGTGTGCTGTGTAATTAATGCATATCACCTGAACCGAGATCTCGATCTCAACCAATATTTCGATCTCGACTTTCTATTTTCGAAAAATGTATTTTCACACTTTTGAGAAATAGACGGTCAACCGTTCGCAACAGAGTGTTGTGCGGGAAAAAATTGTCTGCAGTACATATCTTTTGCAGGCACAACAGTGCAGTTTCTTAAGGTGCCACCTGTAAAATTTTGATCCCACGGTTGAAATTTCCTGAGGCACATTCCACTAAATTATACGCGGTTTATCGGGTTCACCTCTTATGCCCGAACAAAACACTTGAAACACTGTGTAAACTCATCTAAAACTCGTCCCTGAAAAGAACTTGTCTGAAGCAATCCCTTATTATTTATTTATTTTTCTTCAGGTTAATGGTAGAACATAAAGAAGCCAAGTCGTTGAAATCCATCTTTACTACAAATATTAACAGAAAATCCGTCATTGTTTTTACAATCTTGAAGCAAATCCTTTTGATGCAAATCTTCTATTGTTAGGTTGAAAATAAATGCCAATACAGAAACTTGAATAGCCAATATCAAGGGAACAACCAACAGCTCTGAACTTCTTCTGCATCCGTATGCTTTATTTATACACAAAATACACCTCTGCTTCTTGAATTTGGGGTTTTAATGTTTATTACTCTTTCCATCCTTTTACTTTTTCTATTTTCTATGTTTGATTCCACAAGTCGTCTGCACTGCACTACATGGTTAGTGCAAAAAATTAAGAAAAAAAACCCACAGATCAAGATAAAAGCATACCTATTTCTCTTCCTTCCTTCAAAACACCGTCGATTAATATCTTAAGCCATGGGTTTGAAGTGAAAAGATCCCAATCCACTGTTCTGGCTACAACCTAATGCATCCTCCCTTCCAATTACCGACCTATCCGCCACCTCTTGCCTAGGTCGATGCCCATAAATTTTTGCTTGACTATGATCTCCAGCTTCTAAATCCGATTCAATCTGTGGATGAAAATACATCGTAAACAGGGCAGTGAGATATATGGTAGAACGATGTTTTCTTGAGGTACATACCTTCTTCAACAACTCATTCCTGTGCTATGATTTTCTCTAGCTCTCTTGTTCTAACTGATAATCCCAAAAGCTAAGCCGAACTAGCATATCAGAGAAACCTGCTGTCACAGATATGAACAAATTTTACAGAGAGAAAGTTTCAAGTGTTTCTTTGGGGCGCAAAAGGTAAACCCGAGAAACCGGATTTAATTTTAGAGAAATGTGTCTCCGACGATTTCAACCGTAGGATAAATATTTTACACGTGGCGTCTTGAGAAACTGCACCGTTGTGCATTGCAGAAGATTTACACTGCAGACGATTTTTTTCTTGCATTAATTGTATAGCATTGAAGTTGAGCCCTTGGGAGTATTCACCTCACAAAACCCTTATTTGGTGCATGATCTCATGGATTGGACTAGAAAAAGTTGGAAGAGGCTTTTGCTTATAACTATTTTCACTCTAGTTTTAGGAAAAAGCAATCCAAACCCTCTCATCCTCTCTTTGGACACGGAAGACTTCTGGGTGTGGACGGAAACAAGGCGTGGGATCTTTAATGTTAAAACTGCATATCATCACCTAGCTTTACCCTCAAATGAGAGTGTCCATCATCTTCCTCGGACCAACTGGAATGGGAAAAGGTCAACCTATGTTTGTCACAAGTTGAATCCTCTACTCACCTCATATATACTTCATTGTCCACAGGTTCAAAGTTGCTGGAGAGCAACCATTCTTAGAATTGATACAAACAACTCCCATTAGCAGATTGGGTGGAATTTATTGACTACAAATTTAGAAGCTTTAATCAAATGTAGCTTTTTTTTACAAGGGGCTTTATTAAGCCGGGAGATGGGATATTAATATGCCTTAGCGAGAGTCGAACCCACGGCCTCTTCACTAAAAGGTGTTGGTTTCAACCACTAGAACAGCTCTGCGTTGACCATATTTAGCTTTTTTATTACTCCACTTAGAGTTCTCTTTGTTGGAATTTTTAGAATGTTTGAAATTCGTGCTTATTTTCAGGTTCTGTACCCTCTCTATCTCAAACTATGCTTTATTTGTTTCAGCTTCTAGATACAGGTCTAGTCTTCTATACAGCAAAGCCCTCATTCAAGTCCTGAGCCATATTTCATAATTTTCTTTTAATTTAGTTTGTGCTTGTAGACTTTCTCAGGCAGACTACTTTGCAAAGGGCGCAAAAAAATTAGTTTATCTAGAGTGTGGTGGCAGTTTTCATGCACCTCCTTTCGTTGTACTTTTAGAATATTTGTAGGATTAAATGATTTTGATGAGTGTTAAAACATTTATATAGGTCTGTTTGGTTACATGAATCTAGAGATTTCAAATACCTGTATTCATGAATGCGAGATTTATACCCATTTGGTTGTGAAGAACTCTGAATTCATGAAATCTAATATCTTTTTACACTAAAAACGTGAATCTGTAGATTTATGAATCTGCCCCTATTATAAAAGCACTAAATATCTAAGCATTCACATAAATCACAGATGAATCCACGGATTCAAGTTAACCAAATAGTTAATGTTATGAATTATGACTCCATAGATTTAAAATCTCTAAATATTTGAAATCTCCAAACTCATGTAACCAAACAGGCCCTTAGTGAATATCCTAGAGATTATATTTAGGGCTTGTTCACTAATTATTTTCAAAATCATATTTAAGACAGCATAGTTGAGCTATTGATGGAGTTTCAATAATTTTGGATCAAAGTGAAACATATGATTATGAATTCGAAGGAAAGCAAACCTAGCACTAAAACATTTGTGGGAAAGGTAAATTTGAGATGTGTAACAATTAAATCACCTAATCATCAGCTAATAATTCTTTTTTTCTTCTAATAGAACAATTAGTTCAATACAACTATATAAATATACAATGTTAGAAAAGAATAATTAATTCAATTAGTTAAATAATTAAATTTAAAAACTTTTAATTAGTTTGTTTTTTCTAAAATGAATAACAGGAAAGAGAGAGATAAATATAAATTATGAAAGAAATACAGAATAACTATTACTTAAATAATTAGATAACAGAAAGAAGAAAAAAAATGGTTTAGTAATTAAATTGAAAAAATAAAAAAATATTCAATTAGTTCATGCCTTTGTGGTTTTCTAAGATTTTCTAAATAGAATACCAGAAAATTTGAGATAGAAAAAAAAAATGAGAAAGTGAGAGTGAACAAGATTTAGGAAAACTTCAACTGTGTGTTGTATTTTCCCAAATTTCCCAAACCACCTACACTGTTTGTGAGAGGTGTGAGGAATGAAAAGAAGGAAAATAAGGAATAAAAGAGAAGACTTTAGAGAATAAATATGAATGGAAATATGAGAAAGTAACTAGGGATAAATTTATGTGAAAAGAAATGAGGATCTATTGGATGTCTTTCTCATTCACTTCACGGAAAACTCTTCGGAATCTGGCCACTTCTGAATGAAATTTTTGCTCATGGTAAGTAGCCTTACCCATTCCTGTACTCGGTTTCAAATCTTAATAATCTAGCCCTTCTTAAATAATTGAACTCGCCAAACGCTAATCCACGCCTAGAGTATATGAATTCTTTATTCTTGAAGTTAATCCTTTAATGGAAGAAAACACATTGGATTTTGAAGAAGAAGCAAATGGGTTCTTGTTCTTCCTTGGGTAAAAAATCGTTGATTCTTAGTCAGATACATTTAGGGACTTGTTTTTGTAAATTTACAAAATAATAAATCTATTTTTGAAAATGATAAACCTTTTAAATGTAAAAAAATTATTCTATCCACCTCTTTTTTTTTTGCTTTCTTTCCTCATGTTTTCTCACAACCTCACGCCCCATCGTCCCGTTTTGTGCCCACTGGAAGGCACCCCCCCGCAACAAACAAAAATACTATGTTGCATGTTTAGATTATCATTAATTAGATGTTGTTTCTATTTCATATCAACTCAATCTATCCAAGCATTTTTTTTTTTTAATTACAACAAAATTGATTAAAGAACATCAAGCAATATTAGCACATTTGAATATTGTAGGTTTTTAAATATTAATACTAAAAGTAACCTCTCAAGATATATTAACAAACATAAGATGGAGTAAATGAAATGAGGAAGAAAAATTGAAAAATGGTAGAGTGTTCTTGAGTCTTTTGACACCAGTGGAAATGTTCCTCCCAACATAGAGCTTTTTGTTCTGTATTGTATGCATTTCCCTTTTCTTCTAGGTAACTATCTTCCAAACTCATTCTTAATTTGAGTTTCATAAGAAAACCTTATAAGGAATTTAACTAATTTATGTTAATACCTAATTTGCTTTGATTTCAGTTCTAAAGACGAATTAGTGTATCCATCACTTTCATCATGGGAGGGAAGTGGTTTGGATTGGTTTGGTTTGGTTTATACTGTTCGGTTCAATTAGTTTTCCAATCCTACCGAACCAAATTCCAGACCGGGTCACAATCAGGAATCTGACTAGATTTGGTCTGGCCCAACCGGGGAAGAATAAGTATATATACTGTTTGTTAGTTATACACCTTTATTTGGTTGGTATCCAAGTGGACAAATTGAATCCAAGTTACAAAAAGGAAGAATGAAACGGTCATCACTCTCAGCTAATGCTGGATTGGATTCTCCACAAGGATCAAAGCAAGCTACACTAGAAAAGGAAATCTTTCCAGAGAGAAGAAGAGATGAGATTGGATAATGGTGGAAAGGGGAGAAGGGGTTGGGAATGGTTCTAAATTTCTAATGGAAAATGATCGCTTACAAGACCTTCTTATAAGCATTTTTAAAGTAAGGATTCTCTGCTATCATATCTAATAATAAGAACAACTTGGAAATGAAATTTAGGGTTTTCACTTTTAAGGGGGACCAGAGTGTACTCATGGTTCCAAACTCGGATCTGACACTCTGTTTGGTGCTTGTTTAACTAACTACTTAGTAGGTAACCAATTAAAATCTATGAATGGTTAATCGATTTAATTAAATGGAATGAGTGATTAACTATTAAATAATGGAGATTATATTTGTCAATGAACAGTAAATTAAATATAATAATGAGTTGTCTGATTTGTACTGTTGACAATCCATAAAGTGATTCATGTCTTTTTGTTTCTTGCTTAACTATTACTTAATCAATGGAATAATGAATGAGTGATTAATTAACAATCATTATTTTCACCTAAAAAATTACCACTTGTGTCTCACAATGAAGCCTTGAGAGTTGAGGTGAAACTCAACCATCACAAGAACCCTTATATGCTACAACCACTGTGTGTACAAGACATTTGGGGGGGGGGGGGGGGGGGGGTAAAGCAAGAGATCAATCTATAAAGGAGGAACCAAGGTGCGACATTCCGATGAGATTTGCCAGTTCGTTTTTTGGCGAAACCTGAAGAACCAACAAGTTTCACTGATTGTTTGCTAACATTTTCAAGTGGAGTTTGACATTTTCAGAGATGCATACACATTTTCAGGTGAAGTTCGACATTTTTAGAAGTGTAGTCCAGGGTACAATTGCCAGGTTTGGGGAGAGGTTTGGAAGAACTCGAGTGCGAAGAAGAGGATGAGGCAGCAACGACCATGGATTTTGCCGAAGATTTTAGCAATTTTCGTGAAGTATCAGCGATTTTCGCATATATTTCGTCAATTCGCCAGAAAACCGACAATATATAACATAAATTGATTTCACCCCATTTTCGTTTTGCTCATTGAATCGGACAAATTTTGGCAAATTTTGCTGATATTTTTACTTTGGGAGGAACTCAATATCAAAAGTTTCCCCATAAGCAAAATCTAGAGGGACAGTTTTCTTAGACAATATTGACCATATACCAAAACACAACCCTAATCTCATACAAATATTGAACAACTATATTAAAACTAAAATAATATAAACATGAGAGACTACTTCACATTTCACTAAGACCACATCAACAAATAATCCACACCCACACAATCTTACTAGCATTTTCTAACTTGTAAAAGCTTCACAAGTCTCATCAACCCAAGTGTACCAGTGTCTCAGGTGGTCAACATCCAATTCGATACGGTTAGATCTGTAAATGGATTGGATTCAATTCGATACACCAGTATCCGAATCCGAATCCAATTAGCACAATCGATATCCGAATCCGTTAGAAATTTAGAGAAGGCATCCGAATTCGAATCCAGAACTTTATCGGATATCCGATCCGATAAACTATCCGAATTATTGATTGGTGATTGTCAGTTTTTTTTCTTTTTCAATTTACCATTTATGGTTACCTATTATCGATATCCGAATCTGATTATCAATCATTTTTTGTGAAAAATGTTTAATACTTTACTCTAACAAGATAATATTTTATTTTCGATTATCTGATTATTGGTATCCGAATCCGATTATCATCCATTTTAAGAGGAAAATATGTTTAATACTTTACTCTATTTGGATAATTTTTTATCCAGATGTAATCCAATCCAATAAGCAATGAAGAATGATATTTTTCAGTAAGAAAATTTTCGAATACAGACATCCTTAAACGAATACGAATGCAAATTCAGAGGCGGATTTTGGCTATCCAGGCCTAGATACGGTGCATTGACCCTCCCACTTTCTCTCACGTTAGTCTTGCTGGTCTTCTTGCTCCCTCTTGTCCAAGTTCATTATAGCTCCCCTCTATATAAACGGCAGGGCTCGCCTGTTACCTATGTTCCTCATCTCTCTCTCTCTCTCTCTCTTTCTCTCTGGGTGAAGTGAAGTGTAAAAAACCCTAGAATCTTGAAGTACAGAGAATGGAAAAGAACACAAGTGGTACAGGACCTCCATCACCAATTGCAACAACAGCGTCGACATCAACGACTTTCGTTCAAGCAGACACTCACACCTTCAGAGAGCTCGTGCAGAAACTCACAGGTGCTGGCGACGATTTGCAAGAAAAGCTTCCGATAACACTTCCAGCGAGGTTCTCTCCAAGATCATCACTTCCAGGAGAAGCTGTGGCTCCTCGAAGATCAACTTTCAAGCTTCAAGAGAGAAGACAGAACATGAGGAAGCTCGAAATCAAACTCGGCCTCACTTCTCTTCGAAGCCCACCTTACTCACCTCGACAAATCCAAATCCAAACCCAAACTCATTCAGTCGTTTCTCCGGTTCCGAGTCCGGTGACTCCAATTGGCTCCGACACTTTATCCTCTCTTCAGTGCTCGAGTAGTAGTGAATCTCCATCTTCACCTGCAGTTTGGGAAGAAGAGAAGGCGATTGCAGAGAAAGGATTTTATTTGCATCCATCACCTTTGAGCACTCCGAGGGGTTCAGACCCACCTGAGCTTCTACCTCTGTTTCCTTTGAGTTCTCCAAAACAACAATCTGGGGATCGGTGAATCACTTAGACCAAAAAGGGTATGTATGTTCTGGGATTACATAAAGCTCTAATATTTTTCGCCATTTTTGTTGGGTCCAAATATCTTATTTTCTGGGTTTAATGAGAGACTCCAAAAACCAACAAAATTTCCCTCTTCTGATTTCTTCGTTGCTGGACCTCTTATTCTATCATCATCAGTCTTTCATAATTTTTGTTCATCATCAATCGAGTAGAGTTTTGTTGTGCCAATTACAAAGTTTCTCCAACTTGCGCTTCAAATTCAATCTGAATTTCTGAAATATATTATCCCAACCAACAAAATTATAGCGTTTAATGGTCATAAGATTCCAACCATCTCCCTGTAATTTGTTCACAGAGTTATTTCTTCTTATTTTTAAACCTAAACTCAACTATCAATCTCTGAAATTTCTCCCAATACTTTTAAAGCAGTATTCAAATGAAACAAATCCCAAAGAAGCTGTTTTCATTGTTCTTTATTTGGAAATTTAAAGAAGAAGAAAAAAATATGAAATTTTCGGATTGAGGTTGACATGTTCATAAATTGTTAAAGGGGATTTGGTAATTGCGTAAATTCATAAACCCCAATAGACTAGGTCAATAAATTTTCTCAACGTCATTGTCGTGTTCTAACTTTAAGTCATGTGAGAACAGTTCGGCTATGCCCCATTTTAAAAGACTATGCCCCATTTTGAAATTTTATTTAGCCGTTAGCCTTTGCAGAAGCGTAGACGCAGCCATTACTATTTCTAAAGAGAACTGGGCCCCTTATTTGGGCCCACTCAAGGATGTATTTGATTCTTTTTTCAACTGGGCCCACTAGGTTGAGTTCTTCACGGGTTCGCGGGTCTTTCTTTGCAACTTCGTAGTTTACGATAAAGAAGTAGCTGTCACCATACGGCTGGCTTTTAACGTGTTCTGAACCGTTGGATGTTGGATGTATAAATTGGAGATTGAAACCCATGTGGTTTATTTGTCGAGATTTGGCCGCTATAGTACTGGGTCTATAATAATATGTCATCACATGGGGGTTTTTAAGTTGAATGTGGTCCCTTCAAGAAGTTGTTGCCATGTGGCATGTCGTTTTGGTTATTTTTGTTGTAGGGTGAAGAGGGTAATCAATCATCTGATGATCAAGTGGTTAATGATCACCTTTACTGTTCCTCTGATCGCGATTGTTGGAAAAAATTTGGGATTTTTTCTGATTTTTGGGTGAATGATCCAATGTGATATATAGTGGCATCGAAAATATTGTGATGTGGACCCCATAACAGTTGATTGATGTAATAGGAATCAATAAATTGTTGGTGATTTTATAAGGTGGTTGATGTCTTTTTGTTACATTGACGGCTTTTTATACAGAGGCAATAAAATTAAAGAGATTTTATATTCGAATCAGCTACTAATACTGTATATAATTTTCAATTCCATAATTGATAGAGAAAATATCTTTACATGGATTCACTTTCCTAAATTGTGGAGTATCTGCAGCGGCCTCTTTTCTGGAAAACTCACGCACAAATGAGTCATCTACTATCTTGTACTCTCAAATGATGCGGTAGTTACAAATGTATAACATATATTTTGTAACTGCCTAAAAGTATTTTTCTAGTTTTACCTTTGGACATTTAATTTATTAATATAATTAATAAATCCCAACAGAATCTTTGTTCTTTCACACATTTACTTATTCCTTTCTCAGATATTTTTGAACTTAACGAGAAGCCTAAGTTTCGATTGATGGCCTCATGTAGGGTTGTTTTGAAGGAATCAAAACTCTAAGAAATAGTGTATAGAAGCATTATGATAATGCTGCATTTCTAACTCAATTGACTTTTGTAAATAATCACATTTTTAAATAACTTTCAAATTATTAGCTTAACACATGAGGTTTCTTATGGAGAGAAGCTTAACCCAGCTACCCAAGATAACATTAACAATATGTCACTTGGAAAATAATTGTGGTTGTTGGAATCCCATCAACAGTGATTCTAGTGATATAAGTATTTTTTTGGGAGAGTCTAATTATATGAATTTAAAGCTTCTACTCATTTCCAAACTGAGAGTAAAGTTGGTGCGCATCTCTATGCCAAATACAGGTGATAAATAGCCACGTTATTTTTTGTGATAGATGTCTAAGTGCACTTTTTCATTGGTCTCTATGGTAATGTAGGGACTACGCTATCAATATATGTTTTTGCATTGAATAGAAAAGCCACGAATGGGTCATATGCTTAATAGGCAAATGTTGTAATGTATTTAATGGAGAACAATCTAGTATGAGATAGATTTAAAAATTTTGACTAAATCTGTTTTGGTAGCTTTGAAGATTTAATGCATTGGTCAAGTGCACTGGCAATCATGGTGCCCTACTTCATCTCATGAGCAACTTCTCAAGCGTGTGTTTAGCATTCATCTTCCTCACAACTAGCTCTTTCATTTTCTCAATACCCTAAGACCGAGCAAGTGAGTTTTATAGAAACCCTGAGTAAAATAGCTAGTTGATTATTTGTAGTAGAAGCAAGTGTCTTGGGTTCAAAGTCCAGATCTCAGCTAACATCAAGGGGAGCATTTTTTATTTCCTATTTGTTTTTTTGGCTGGGAGATCCATCGTATTCAAGTCATTACTCATACAACATGTAGTAGGAGACATAAGAGCGAATAGGTAGGTATGAATCAATTACTTTTGCCCTACATAAATTCAATGTTTATGTAGTCTAACCTGAGTGTATGGTAGTTGTTGGATACGGTTGGCTGGCTTTATCGTCAATCATCTAATTTGAACTAGGCAAGTAGACCCCTTATTGGCTACGGAGTTTAAACCGTTGCCGCACATAGATACTTGCCTTAGTGAGTCATAGATTCTCCCTTTATGAGGACTCTCACCCACACCATTCATCATGTTTGGACATGGCACTTTTTTGGCATCCTGATGGGTGCTGGGCCATTGTGGCCAAACCAGTTTGAACCCAGTCGGTTCTCTCCGGTTGATCTAGGTCGGACAACCCGTACCTAACAGTATCATCTATATATATGCGTGTGTGTGTGTTTGTGTGTATTAATTTTAAAGTAACTCCTCTATTGCAACTTGCATGATACGTGCGTTGATTTTACCAAAAAAGACATGTGAAATGATCAAATCAACCAAACGCCCCCTAGAAGTCCAAGTGACTAGTCAAAGCCCATTAAATGCCCTATCTCTTGGTGTTTGACTCTCTTCAGTCTTCTCTAAAATATATTTTTTTCTCGGTAGAAGAGAGAAGGGTTGTTAAGCTTCAGAATCATCGACTCTGACAGTCTGATTTGAGAAAAACCCAAATCTCAGGGAGGGGCAACCACCCTCTCCCTGAATAGGTTTCAAGCTGGAACTAATTTAAAAAGATCACAACGCACGCCTTCTGAAGTCGTGGGGATGAGCCACTAAAGAGTTCGACTTCAGTGCCACGAATGACTGAAGTCGAGATTCACACTTTTAAGAAACGGACGATCGAGATCAAAATCTCGGGATCGGACACGTGCACCCAAGCAATTTCCGCCGCTGAATCACCCGGTGGCACTGATTTCCCAATAAGGACACTGATTTAAATTGTTAAAGTTATGAGCGGCAACTACTCATTCGAAGGGTAATTTTGTAATTTCAGAATACGTCAGTGAGCCGTGTCAAGAAAGTTGGCGAAGAGGACTTGTTATGAAGGTTGAGGTTGAGTTCTTTCATGTACACTTGTACACTTCCACAGATATCAAACCCTGCTTTTGCCATCAATGCGCACCAATTTCTTGCTTTTTCCTAAAACGTCTCCCAAATTTCGTGCTTGAGTGGAAAATTTATTCATTTGGACTTCTCATCTCTTCCTTTCATTTTTGCTTTTGCTTTCCTTCATCTTCTTTTTGTTTCTAATAAGAAGCGGGGTTTGGCATTCCTTCATTTTAGTATAAGGAAGGATGGAAGGCTTCTAGCATTCATCATCTTAACAGGATTTCAGAACCATTTCTGGGTTTCTAGTGTTGAGTTCGATGATGGGTTGGAGATACAGGACTGGGTTATTCTTCATTGGTGGTCTTGTGTTCATCTGGGTTGCATCCGCAGAGGTTACGCAGGTAATGGAGCTCATATTTTTCATCTACTTGTCCAACGTTACTATCATTTTTCTTCTTCTTGTGACCTTGGCTATGCAAAATCAGTTCTTTTCCCTTTTTAGCTTGGCTGCCCAGGTTATTGAATAAATATATTGTAGGTTTTTGAATTGGTTGGTGTTTAAGAATTTAATAAAGAAGCCCCAGTTTGGAGTAACAATGAAACTTAATTTCTTAAATATCCTGTTTCTCTGTGATGACAACCTGATCTTCTCAGATACTGGGTATCTATCCTTTTGTATGATAAACAGGATTTATTTGGGGTTTGTAGTTTTATTACACTACTCTTTGATGGATTTTGTTTGTATGCTCTATGCAAAATCAGACCTAATTCTATTACGGAGACAATCTCTCTATTTTTCTCACATTGACATGGTGGAAAATTTAAATTTAGAGAAGCGCTCTTGCAATAAATTGTCTAACCTTGGACTTCAAATATGTTGCCCTTTATTTGTTTGGAAGTAGAAAAGATACTTAACACATGGAGACTTAACACTTACTAGACTCTGATGTATATATGAGCTATATCCTGAGGAGGTATGCAAAATTGAGATGTTTAATACAGAAGATCATGTACACTTTTTTGGTTCCTCTGTTTTTGTTTCTAGTTTCATCTAATTCAATTAAGGTTGAACTCTTCCTACAAAAAATAATGTATCTTATGTTTATATGATAACCAAGTATGGGACCTTCATGGATAACACAGAAAACCTGTCTGTTACCTCTCTTTATCTAGAAATCTCCCGTGGTGGGGAACCAAAAGAGGCCTTATTAAGCTCTGCCTTCGGGCAAGGTTTAGTTCACCTCTGTTAGTCTTCTGCCATCGTGGTCCCTGGTATGGTCACCATTTTTCAGATTTCTCCAAGCATGCAGGGACATGTGGTTTTACATGTTTTCAGATAGTCTGCCGATTCTCCCTAGCCCCGTGGAGGCTTGTCAATGGATACAGTAAAGGAAACATCTTGATGCAGAGATACGAGATAGGGCGATTGTCAGCAGGGACGTTCGCCAAGGTCTACCATGGCAGGAACCTCAAAACCAGCCAAAGCGTAGCCATTAAAGTGATTGACAAAGAGAAGGTCCTCCGGGTTGGACTCATTGATCAAATCAAAAGGAGATATCTGTGATGAGACTCGTTCGGTGCACCCAAATGTGTTTTGCTCTACGAGGTCATGGCAAGCAAGACTTAAGATCTATTTCGCCATGGAATATGTCAAAGGTGGAGAGCTTTTCAACAAGGTTGCAAGAGGGAAGCTCAAAGAGGACATGGTACGCAGATATTTCCAACAATTGATTGGTGCTGTCGATTTCTGCCATAGCAGAGGAGTTTTCCACCGTGATCTCAAGCCTGAAAATCTCCTTGATGAGAATGGTAACCTCAAGATCTCCGATTTTGGCCTGAGTAGCCACACTCTGTGAATCCTGCTGGAACGATGGGCTCCTCCACACCACATGTGGAACTCCGCCTATATGTGCCTGAGGTCATCAACAAGAAGGGGCTATGATGGTGCTAAGGCTGATACATGGTCATGTGGGGTTATTCTGTTTGTTCTTACTAGCAGGGTTTCTGCCATTTCAAGATGCAAACCTGATGGAGATGTACAGGAAGATCTGCAGAGGAGAATTCAAATTCCCCAACCGGTTCTCACCAGAGGTTAAAAAGCTTCTTTCGAAAGTACTAGATCCCAATCCTAATACAAGGATAACCATTACAAGATCAAGGAGAACTCATGGTTCAAGAAGGATATAAAACCAATCGAATACCAACCACCACAACAAGAAGAGGGGCACCATAGGCCAGTGATGTCCTCAAAGCGTTTGGCCCCTGCAACCCATCTGGTGATGCTGGTTCTTCTGCTGCGTCTCAGGATAAAGAAGAAGCGACAACGGATTCCATGAGACCAACTTGCATTAATGCGTTTGACATCATATCTCAATCCGTGGGGTTCGATTTATCTGGGCTTTTTGAAGGACAGGAATCGCAAAGCAGAATCTCGGTTTACGTCTGCACAGCCGGCATCAGCAATTGTATCAAAATTGGAGGGAGATTGCGAATCATGAGAGCTTTAAGATGAAGAAGGTCAAGGATGGGCTAGTGAAGTTGCAGGGGGAAAAAGGAAGGGAGAAAGGGCCACCTTGCAATAGAGGCTGAAATCTTCGAGGTTACACCATCGTTACACATGGTAGAAGTGAAGAAAGCAGCAGGGGGATACATATGAATACCAAAATTTCTACAACAAGGAATTGAAGCCTTCCTCAAAGATATCGTATGGGCTTGGCAAGGAGGGGGGAGCAACCAGCGTGTCCACAGCAGCAGCAACCACAGCCAGCATGATAAGCCTGCGTAGGTTTATAGTGTGAGTTTGGAGATTTCACAGTAAAGAAAAGAGAACTGGGTTTTTGTTCGTCTTAACCACGGTGCCTGGTGCCTGGCGCCTGGTGTAGTATGTGATTGATATTTATTGTAACCAACAATTTTTTCTTGTAATTCTTTTCATTTTTCCCTCGCACACATTATTTTGCGTAGTCAAACTAGCAAACGATCTAATAAATGTCCAGGATTCAGGGCAGCAGCGACATGTTAGATTTTAACCTTTGTCAGCCCTAAATCTCAACTAAACCTAATCCTCATCCAAAAGTCACTTGGTTATGGTAGCAAAGCTACACCACGAAAATGAAGAATATACGATCACCGCAGGCTGACTAGTGGTGATTTATACATCTCAAGAAAAGGTCACGGTTTGATACTTGCAGACGATAAAGCTTCTTTTGAGGATGTAATCGAGGTACGCGTGAGCTAACCCGATGAACCTCAAAGACCCAAAAAAAAAAAAATGAAGAATATCCATGCAAGTAAAAAATTTTATAATCCATTCAAAATGTTATAGAGATGGTTTCACCATGAGATGAAAAATAGAGTGTAGCCCTAATCATTAGGGAGACTATATATCTGGAGAAATACAGGTGAAAAACCCTTGGGTTTTTTTTTTTAATGGAATAAAAAAAAAAAAAAAGATTAAAATGATCCTACACCAAGAAAACACCTAAATCAATGTATTGATCAGATAGTTCCTCAAAAAGTCTGAGCAGGCTTGTAGTCACTCCTCGCCCATGTCAACAGTTACGGCCCAAAATCAATCATTTTAAAGGATATGAAATTTTGAACATGACCCCATTGTGACTTCAAAAATTGACAATTTAAACAAGTTCAAGCCATGAAATTTTAAACATGACCCCATTGCGACTTCAAAAAAATGACAATTTAGACAAGTTCAAGCCACGAACCTTTTATGTGAATATATGGTGATAAGTTTACAACAAACTTCTAAGTGAAATTGGACCACACACGTTGTTGGGGTGTTCAGACAAATGTTTATGCTTTTCCCCTCACTTTTGAGGCAAAATTGATTTACTCTAAAATCTCACAAGTGTAGAGTGCTTTTTTTTTTTTTTTTTTTTTTTGTGGTAACCAGTAGAGTGCTTTATTCAGTTCAATACAATTTTAACCATTCCTCTGTTTAAAGTAATCTTAAATTAGTATTTCGATTCATTTTTATAAGGAATTTTAATATCGGTTGCTCCCACGGAAACATAGTTGTCAATCATAGAACTTAGACCTAAGCTAGGTGGCTAATCCAGTGTGAATAGTCAAAGTTCAATTATTACTTGGTCTTAAAATTATACTTTATTTTTATGAACATTGTTTAAATATACTATATGGTTTTATTTATCTCGTTATATTATTTTATGCTATGTAATATTGTTTTTGCTATTAATCGGTAGTTTGTGTAACCTTGTGATACTTCCTTCGGAGGACTCTACATAAAGAGGCAAAACCCTTCACCAAGTGAAGATCTGTACCAAGCAACATGGTTGCTGATGGAATAAACCTGGATCGTATAGATTTTGATTCATCATTTGCTTGCAGCGAAGCACGAGCCCACAATACCAACCCTTTATATTGCTCCACTAGTACAGCAGCAGCATCTGTTACTTTTTACTTCTGTTGATTTAGTTACCACTGGCAAAAGTTCTCCAATGAAAGACATGTCCTTTCTTCGTTTGTAAAGGAAATTAAAAAGCGTTTGTACTGCAGTGGAATAGGAAACTAAGGTGTCTGTATTGTAGTTGAAGAGAAGACAGATTTCCCTATCTTCATTTATTGTTCAAGGTGAAGGTGATCAGGGTTGGTAAGCAGATAAGTACCTCTTTTCAAGGTCCTAAGATGTACGAATAACATTCTTGTCCTTAATACTTTACTTGAATCACAACCACTAGAAATGGTAAATAATTAGGAAAATTGATGAGCTTGATGGTGGTGATAGAGAGTACAGAAGAAGTGGGTATGATAATGGGGAGAGAGGGAGAAGATGAAAGAGTAAACTACCATTCAGGTTCTTTCCAGCCAGGGCAAGAGAGTGGATCCATCAGAGTATCTCAATTTCATGAGGTAGTATCCACAAGGGAACAAAGGACCAGTTGCTAACACAGCTCCTCAGATGCTGTCATAAACTCCTGGAGCTGCCATTCCGCCTAAGGATATGTACTAGTCCTTCCTGCTGAAAAACTCAAAATCCAACAAGGCTTTCATTGGTACAGCACCACCAAGCTACACAT